>NC_064646.1:237062328-239786500 GCF_023864345.2 Schistocerca serialis cubense
CCACTGTTCCAGGCATCTGATACATAAAAACGGATTCGTGTGGGTCAATAGTGGGAAATGATTATTGATGGTCAGTGTCCAAACATGATCAGTGTTTATATTTGTTCATTGATCATTGATGATCAGTGATCAATGACACTCAGTGGGCAATGAGAATAAGAGATCGATTATGGTCATCAGTAATAGTAACTGATCAGTGATGCCCATTCATCAGTGATGGACAGTGACCAATGATTATTACAGATCAGTGATGGCCAGTGATCGATGAATATTAGTAACCAGCGGTACTCAATGGCCTGTATTAACCAGTTTACAGAGGGTGATTGCTTTTACCCTAAGTGTTTAAGACCTTTAGTAAACAGCTGTGTGACAAAAATTAATATGCTCCTTCACATTGTGAAATCAATAGTTTGAGGCAATTAATTGTGATCTGCGCTATCATTGTTACTCTCTCTAAGTCTAAACAACAACTGGCAAAGGTAGCTCACACAGTGCCTTTCAAATAGAGAAGACCATTCTGCTCATCATCCTAAATGACAAGGATAGCAACTTCATTTCTCAAACATGGTTGTAATGTATCTTTCTTTCTATATAAAGAAAGAATTATTCCTTATCATACATTTTAGAATATGCATATCTAAGGTAAGAGAGTTAAATTGTCCCTTAGAAAACTTTTCTGGTAGTTAACCTCATGTAAGACCCCAATAATTTTGAGAAACAGCAATCGGTTATACATCAATCCCCCCCCTCCACCCTCCCACGAACCTATACTTTGTGGTTAAAAATCACCTTTTATGGACGGTAAATAACATGATGAAAAAAATAAATGTGAAAATGATGTATTTTGCAGACATTCTAGTGCACTGTGACGACACAGATGTGAAAAGTCATTAATTTAAGGCTGTGTTGTGCCTTAAACGAAGTGTGGTCAATAGACTGTGTTCCATAGATTCAACTTAGAACATTTTATCCAGTACATATATCTGTTGGTAGCAGTCATAATTCATGTTACTGAGAATGAATACGTAACACTTTATAACAATGGAGCCATCTTTTGGCGAGGTTAACCAGCTGTGATGTAAATCAACAGGCAATTTTGTTTTGTGTTTTCAGGATTTATGGAACAGTACTTAAAATGAAACTCATTTTCGGCAACTATGTACTCCTAATTCGTTATTTATATTCTGTTTCCAAATGTTCCTTTTTAATTATTTATAGCGAAGATTTTATTCAGGATGAGTAAGGGGGAAAAGTCCATGCATTGAAAGGGCACAGCATTACTGTTTCTCAGTAAAATAATTCATACAGACATATGCACTATTTCTGAAGATTTTCTATATTGAACACATTTAATATCACTTTAGTAAACTATTCTTGAATAACTCGAAAACTACACCCGCCTCCCAACCCCAGTGGCATGGTGTCGCAGCACAAAATTAAGGTACGTTAACTGTCCTACTGACAATGTGGTATTTACTTTTTCTCTAGGATTGATAGTTTACATGAAGAGTGCGGCGTACATGCACTGCAGCTTAGGCAGTTTTTATGGACCAATTTGAGGGAATTTCCTGACTTGAGAGGCTGTTGGTATCTTTTATAAATTATTCGCCCCATCTTCCTCTACATTGACGCAGTGCATTGTAAACAATGACAATATTTAAATAATACCCAAAATAAATAACAAAATACATCAAAAGTGTTATATCTCGGAAACCATTATGAAAAGGAATTAAGCTCAGAATCACTAATACCATCATCCCTCAAAACATGTAGGTTTCCTCCTTACTCACCCTGTATAGTCGCTCCAAAATTCCATAGAGAATGATTTATAGCTTTGAATGAAATTTGCTGATGTTACTGTTAAGACAGTACATAAACTATTTTCAGAAGTCGGGAATCATAGTTGATAGCATTTTCCGTAATTTTGACAACTGAAATACTTTGATGGAATTTTGTAATAAAAAAATATTAGGACTCTTTTCAGCCCAACCCAGATGGGGTTACATTGTAATAGTAACATAGATTCCAATTGGAGGAGAGGAGGTGAGTGATGTACTTTTTGATAATTCAGGTCGTTCAGATACTTTTGAGCAGAGGCCACACAGTACTACATCGGAATTGAAACTTACATTTTAATACTAGGCTCGGACTGGGGGAGAAGAGAGAGATAAAAATGTGTGTACGTCGTTTGAAGTGTGCAATGCATACCTTTGACCTTGCGATCAGTTTAATATTACCTCAGAGTTATACATGTGTAGCTAAATTATGTAATTTGACACTATTTATACGACAAAGGTAATTGTATTTCTCAAACAATGAAGATCTTTGGCTTTAATTCCAGGATGAAGTAATTATATCTGCAAAATTGGTACAGTTATTATTACCGCACTTTGACTGGTTGGTCATACAGAAGTATGAATTAGAAATAATATAATTTCAAACGACTTCGGCGCATCATTTAACCCTTTAGCGGGCGCACTGTTGTAAAAAGTGAACAGGGGCTGTTTTTATTTTGCCTTAACCTTGAACTATTGCGTCACCGTTTCCGTGTATTCCACTGCTGATATTTTCTCTAGAATATTAATCTATGAAAACTAACCAAAGAGACTGAAGGCACTTTGTTGTCTGAAGTATAAGAACTGAGGTGTTGAAGGTTGTAAAAAGTAAAACGTGCGGTGTGATAGTTGCCAACTTTGTTTCAGCAGCCATTATGTAAGTTGACTATTCTTATTCATTGTTTTTCATTTCTTATAAATACCTATTAAAAGTTAATTTGTTTGTACTGGAATCTGAATTTATTTATTAGCTTCATTTCTATTAATGTTTTATTTTAGTTCAAATGGTGTATCAGACGAGGAAATTCGCAAACTACTCGAAGAAAGCGAAAGTCAATCCAGAATGTTCGGGCCTGGAGGAAAGTGAAGTGGATTTCTGTGATGGAAACTTTGAATATGAGGACCACGGTAGTGAATCTGAACTATATGGTAAGGATGGTGCTACTCTCTAAGAGACTTTGTCTTTCCCTATCGGGAAAGACAAAGTTACACATTGGTGTAAAAGCGAGTGTGCTAAACCGTCCAGAATCAACATAAAAAACATTGTGCAAATTCTACCAGGTCCAAAGAGAAATGCGGTGGATGTAACTAATGAAGTCAGTGCTCTCCTGAAAATAATTGAAATTGACATTCTTGTGAAATCGTGAACTATCCAAATATGTACATGAATAGACAGCGGGACACACATAAATTCTTGCACAAAACAGATAGTAAAGTGACATCAAGACACGAAACTATGCCTGTGTTCGATTTTCTGTTTTTGACTAGAACACGAAAAGAGCATCACGCTAATATACTGGAAGTCTGGGCGTCAGATGGAGCAGGAATGCAACAGCTTAGGGCTGTAGTGAGTGACATCAGGTTTCCGTTTCTTCTACACAGTATGCGGCTTTCACCCGTTCAGTGGCCGCTGTGGAGAGAGACAGCATATACACAGCAAACCGACTAAACATGAGATAAAAATGTTTGCACTATGTGATGGAAAAAAATTATGTCAGTAATTTGGAGGTTTACTGCGGCTTGCAACCAGAAGGGCAATATCGGGTAAATGCTCCAGAGGACGTAGTGTAGAGACTTTTGATGTGTGTAGTAAATTCTTACAGGAAACTTACAGCAGACTATTGGTCTCCAAGATACCTCCTTTCTGAATATTTGCTGCCGAATAACACCAACTGGATTGGTATGATAAGGGAGAAAAGAAGTGAAATTCTTCCATAATTTCGCGCAAATGAAACGAGAGAAATTGGAAGTGCTATGTTGGGATTTCAGTAGCATAAGATCTTAGCTTGATACGTTCCTCGTAAAAAACTGTACTCTCTTGTTATTGTCTACTATGCGTGACACGGTGACATTTGGTGAGGAAACACACAAACCTAAAATCATAGCTGACTACAACGTGACGAAACGAAGAGTTTACAATGTAGATAAAACGTGTCCCTGTTACTCAGTTCAAGAATTGCAAGAGATGTGCATTGGCTATTTCTCACTTTTTTCAGAGTTCCTGCAACTAATTCAGAACTATCGTTTCTCTTCACAAACCAGAGATAGTTACACGAAAACATATTTATCTCAAGAAGCTAGCAGAAGGTGTTATGAAAGAACAACTCGTATGTAGAGACCATATCAATTTGTTGCCAACCGAACCCTCCGTATTCCTTATTCAGTTTCGTGCTGAAGCGCGAAACGTCCATCCTTCGTGAAAGTCAAAAAATTCATCCACATTAAATAAATGTCATAGACGTAATAACTTTGCTTGTAAACAGAACACTAAGAAACAATTTCTTTGTGAAAAGTGTTTTGAAAGTTAACGTATGTCAGAATAACTAGCTATACAGCAAACATTCCTCACACACAAAGAAAGAAAATATGTTATGTGGACATGTGTCCGGAAACGCTTACTTTCCATGTTAGAGCTCATCTTATTACTTCTCTTCAAATTACATTAATCATGGAATGGAAACACACAGCAACAGAACGTACCAGCGTGACTTCAAACACTTTATTACAGGAAATGCTCAAAATGTCCTCCGTTAGCGAGGATACATGCGTCCATCCTCCGTCGCATGGAATCCCTGATGCACTGATGCAGCCCTGGAGAATGGCGTATTGTATCATAGCCGTCCACAATACGAGCACGAAGAGTCTCTACATTTGGTACCGGGGTTGCGTAGACAAGAACTTGCAAATGCTCCCATAAATAAAAGTCAAGAGGGTTGAGGTCAGGAGAGCGTGGAGGCCATGGAATTGGTCCGCCTCTACCAATCCATCGGTCACTGAATCTGTTGTTGAGAAGCGTAGGAACACTTCGACTGAAATGTTGAGGAGTTCCATCTTGCATGAACCACATGTTGTGTCGTACTTGTAAAGGCACATGTTCTAGCAGCACAGGTAGAGTATCCCGTATGAAATCATGATAACGTGCTCCATTGAGCGTAGGTGGAAGATGGGGCCCAATCAAGACATCACCAACAAGTCCTGCCCAATCGTTCACAGAAAATCTGTGTTGATGACGTGATTGCACAATTGCGTGCGGATTCTCGTCAGACCTCACATGTTGATTGTGACAATTTACAATTTTATCACTTTGGAATGAAGCCTCATCCATAAAAAGAACATTTGCACTGAAATGAGGATTGACACATTGTTGGATGAACCATTCGCAGAAGTGTACCCGTGGAGGCCAATCAGCTGCTGATAGTGCCTGCACACGCTGTACATGGTACAGAAACAACTGGTTCTCCCGTAGCACTCTCCATACAGTGACGTGGTCAACGTTACCTTGTACAGCAGCAACTTTTCTGACGCTGACATTAGGGTTATCGTCAACTGCACGAAGAATTGCCTCGTCCATTGCAGGTGTCCTCGTCGTTCTAGGTGTTCCCCAGTCGCAAGTCATAGGCTGGAATGTTCTGTGCTCCATAAGACGCCGATCTATTGCTTCGAACGTCTTCCTGTCGGGACACCTTCGTTCTGGAAATCTGTCTCGATGCAAACGTACCTGCCAACTCCGCATTTTTAAACATTGCACTGACCGCAAAACCACGTTCGTGATGAACACTAACTTGTTGATGCTATGTACTGATATGCTTGATGCTAGTACTGTAGAGCAATGAGACGCATGTCAACACAAGCACCGAAGTCAACATTACGTTCCTTCAATTGGGCCAACTGGCGGTGAATCGAGGAAGTACAGTACATGCTGACAAAACTAAAATTAGCTTTAACATGGAAATTAAGCGTTTCCGGACACAGGTCCACATAACATCTTTTCTTTATTTGTGTGTGAGGCCTGTTTCCTGAAAGTTTGGCTGTACCTTTTTCTAACACCCTGTATTCCTATTAAGAGAACTAAAAGAGCAAAGCTTTTACTATAAATGCTGAAAATAGTCAATGTGAACACCTTTCTTCAATAAGTATAATAGTTTGTTTAGCACATGCTCGTTTGTCTTGAAAAATGTCGATGTTGTAAATTTTACAATGCTCGTCTGCTTGTGCGACAAGAATAGTTGCACCTGCCAGAAGGTTAATCATCTAAATACTATGCTGTGACTGGTTGAAACGAGTAGGGGATGTGGGCTGTAACACAAACACTTTTTCTTTACACTGGGATTACTACTCTATGTGGGCTGTTCATAGGGGGGGGGGGGGGGGGGAGTTGGGTACAATTAATTATCCATTAACACAACTGGGGTATTTCTGCCATCTTCAATCTTTTTTATTGTTTTAAACATCCCACTGGAAATAAGGAGTACTGCACTGTGTGATTTGTTGGATGTACGGGAAGGGAAGGGGCTTTTAAATTTTCCACTACCGCAGTTAGGTTCTTTCAGCCATGTAGGATTTCAGTAGTGCACTATGACTGGCTGGAGATAGAGTACTGCACTGTGATTAATTGGAGATTAGCATGGGACACGTTCTATTATTTCAGACTGACACAATTTGGTTATTTCCAACATCTTGCGTTCTTAGCACTGCACTATGATTGGCAGGAGTAAGGTAGATGGTGTGACCTCGCACTGGTCATCAACGATTTGTGACCTTGAGGAAAGGCCAGTAACCCAAGTGAGGGTCAGGTAGCTGAGCTGTAAGGATCGCCGGTGGTTTCGGTAGTATGTAGTTATACTACTCATGACGAAAACATACGGTGGAACTCCTTCGGTAAAAAATAAAATTAATATTTAGTTTCATTTCATAGTCAATGTTATTCCAAGTCTGGAACTGTGTCATTCATGAATTGAATTATTTATTGACACTGTACCGCCATGACTTGCGATTAGTGGTATGTTTTATTACGTTGCGTCGACTGCAAGTTACAGTCATGGACCGGAATAGGCAGGATTATCGTCACCAGTTGTTAGCACACAATTCCTGAAACAAAGCAATGGAGGCGGTATGGAGCTGTGTTGTGTTGGGAGCGGGAAGCTGGTAGACGACAATAACTATTAATATTCAGTTCCACAATACTCAATCAGAAATATATTTATTAAAACAACTGCACAATATATAACTGAATACTGTCAGTGGAGAATGGCGATGTATGGATTTAAGAAAACTGTTAAGGACAAAATCCAAAAACACTCAACTGAACACAAACAAACATAAAGGTTAAAGAAAATTAAGTCATTTCCAAATAACCCTCCAGAGAATCGAAGGAGAGTGGTGTTGACAAATTTCAATGGTTATTCAAAATAATTGCTGCAAGATAAACGATCTCTGCTCATGATAAATAAAGGCTTTTCAACGTGTTAGGGAATGTAACTTGAATATTCTTTGTTGCACAAGGTAACTGTTTACAAGAGACACACACAAACTAAGTATCAGTGTACTTTGATTGTACTCAGTCAGTAACAAACCATCCCTTCCCCTAAAAATGATTGAACAACAGTGATAAAGCATAACACCTCTGAAATTCCTACTGAAGCAGGTCGCATATTTAAAAGAAATACCCTTTGACAGAAGACCTGGTGGATCAAGTAAGAAGACAAGGTTTAAAAGTGTCTAATGTCTTGACCATACGGCTTTTTGTTTCCAAAATCGCCTAATGCATTTCGACATTCCGTCATTTTAAAGGCTATAATGTACTACATAAAACTGGTATAAAAAGATGTTGACATATTACAATGAGTAGAATATGGCTGTCTGTCTTACCAATGTTATGTCGATCTTGAAATGTTCATTAGATTTACTATATTTCGTCAACATTCTCAGTCACGAGATACGCCCAACCTGTTGCAAAGGATCAAATTCGAAAACAAGTGCACTAAATAGCCAGTCGGCGCTGGATACGTGGTACACGTGGTATTTGTTTGTTTATAAGTAATATTTCATCGTTAGATCGTGTAAAGCAATTTCATCAGTAAACAGTATATGGAAAGCACCTTACAATATTTTACAATAGATATTTATTTACAAAAGAATGCTTAACAGAGGTTCTCAGTGGTGGAAAATAATACATGGGAAAGCACGTTGGAAGGTGCTGGAAAACATGACGCCAACTGTCTGTTAACAAACAGTTTTTTACAACTTACAGATTACAATTTGCTATGAATAGTGAAAGTTCATTGTTTACAAAGGCTAGAAATACCAACTGAGGCACACAGGAATCACTTACGAAAACAGGTGGCGCCCATGCATTGCTATTTCCGCCAAGGGAACGAAAGTCATGTATACATAGTAAAATCAAACATTATGAGAAGGCTCAATCTTCGAACCCATACATCAGTTCCATTAATAGTACATGGTGCTGATAACACTGCTAACCTAGAAAGCCACATTCTACTCCTACACTATGTCTCCAACCAGTGGTGAAATTAAACTTCCTGTAATACAGTCTTCCACCAATTTTGTGTTGTATTTTATAGCATTTGAAAATAACGGAATGTCGAAAAGCGTAAAGTGATTTATGAAATAGTAGAAAGTGTGCCCACGACATTAGAAAGTTATTAAAGTACATACAAATGGCCGCTTCGTCTCATAGAATTTTCATACAAATTGCTGCAAACAAAATGTCACCATACCTTAAAGAAATACTAGGAAAAATGTTATTACTCATGATGAGAGACGCAACTAAACATTTATCAGACAAAAGTCTGAGCAGTATTACCTCTAGAACAACTTCCTATTATGTTTACACATTATTCTGAACCAATTACTCTAGCAAGTCTATACACTTCAAATAAGGTAATCTCGTTTATCTGGTCTGTGCAAATAAGGTAAAAGCAAAATATGTGCACTATTTTCCCAAAAAGAAAGTTAGCCAAGTCGGTCACAGGTGAGAACAAAATGAATTTCAGATGAACTACGACGGTTTTCTTTTTCACAGCTAGTATTTTCAAGGAAGCCAGAAATTAACTTAACCAAGCAAAGCCTACGTAATTCCTTTTTAAACACAGGCAGAGGCGCGCTCAACAGTCAATAACGTTAAAAAGTTTTGAAACATCATAAAGTGTCAGGATTGTGCCAGAACTCTCTATTACATTGAAAACAATATACCCAACTTAACGTTATTCTTTCCATTGTCTAGGCACTCAGCCGGCCGCAGTGGCCTAGCGGTTCTAGACGCTTCAGTATGGGATCGTGCGACCGCTACGGGCGCAGGCTCGAATCCTGCCTCGGGCATGGATGTGTGTGATGTCGTTAGGTTAGTTAGGTTTAAGTAGTTCTAAGTTCTAGGGGACTGATGACCTCCGATGGTAATTCCCATAGTTCTCAGAGCCATTTGAACCATTCTTTTAAGCACTCATATACCGATAGTAACAATCTCAGGGCGAAACATGGAACTGCGATTCTAAGCACTGTAGTGAGACGACGTCTGTCTGCGAGAGTGGAAGGAGATGTGTCGGTCGAGAGCTCGGAGACAGAAGATGTGTCACACTGACCTCACGTCGCTGATGGCAGATCTTACCACACTCAAGGCTTGATTTCATTTATATAGCCAAGAGAGATTTAGATTGCTTAGCTACGCTTGAAGATGGAATTCAAGGTAAAATTCGCAAGTATAGCGCAAAAACAATTGCAGGGTTAGGCTCGTGATTGTTAGTCCGAGTTGTTTGTCAGTTAAAGAAGCCACCTTATCCTCCAAATAATAAAAATTACACTAGTTAACAAATTTAAACTTACTTTCTGCATGCTGTTTGCAAAAGGATGGATTTACCTATTTTTGGCGTGCTGAAAACACCGGTAAAATACGTTTTTCTCTACGACATCACATTACTGCAGAATAAAAATGATAACAGTGAAAATTGACACAATTAAGCCAAACAACAGTACACATTCAGAACGTTTGAAATCAATATTATTTTGTGTGTATACTGGGTGGCCCATTGATCGTGACCGGGCCAAATATATCACGAAACAAGCGTCAAACGAAAAAACTACAATGAATGAAACTTATTGGCTTCAAGGGGGAAACCAGATGGCGCTATGGTTGATCCGATAGACGGCACTGCCATAGGTCAAACGGATATCAACTGCGGTTTTTTAAATAGGAACCCCCATTTTTTATTATACATTCGTGTAATACGTAAAGAAATATGAATGTTTTAGTTAGACCACTTTTTTCGCTTTGTGATAGATGGCGCTGTAATAGTCACAAACATATGGTTCACAATTTTAGACGAAAAGTTGGTAACAGTTAGGTATTTTAAATTAAAATACAGAACGTAGGTACGTTTGAACAATTCATTTCGGTTGTTCCAATGTGATACATGTATCTTTGTCAACTTAACATTTCTGAGAACGCATGCTGTTACAGCGTGATTACCTGTAAATACCGCATTACTGCAGTAAATACTCGAAATTGTGTCGGTCAACCTCAATGCATTTGGCAATACGTGTAACGACATTCCTCTCAACAGCGAGTAGTTCGCTTTCCGTAATGATCGCACATGCATTGACAATGCCCTGACGCTTGTTGTCAGGCGTTGTCGGTGGATCCCGATATCAAATATCCTTTAACTTTTCCCACAGAAATAAATCCGAAGGCATCAGATCCGGTGAACGTGCGGGCCATAGTATGATGCTTCGAACAACAATCCACCTGTCATGAAATGTGCTATTCAATACCACTTCAGCCGCACGTGAGCTATGTGCCGGACATCCATCATGTTGGAAGTACATCGCCATTCTATCATGCAGTGAAACATCTTGTAGAAACATCGGTAGAACACTACGTAGGAAATCAGCATACATTGCACCATTTAGAATGCCACCGATGAAACGGTGGCCAATTATCCTTCCTCCCATAATGCCTCACCACACATTAACCTGCCTAGGTCACTGATGTTCCAACTGTCGCAGCAATCGTGGATTTTCCGTTCCCAATAGTGCATATTATACAGGTTTACGTTACCGCTGTTGGTGAAAGACGCTTCGTCGCTTAATAGAACGAGTGCAAAAAATATGTCATCGTCCCGTATTTTCTCTTGTGCCCAGTGGCAGAACTGTACACGACGTTCAAAATCGTTGCCATGTAATTCCTGGTGCATAGAAATATGGCACGGGTTCAATCGAAGTTGATGTAGCATTCTCACCACCGACGTTTTTGAGGTTCCCGATTCTCGCGCATTTTGTCTGCTACTGGTGTGCCGATTAATCGCGACAGTAGCTAAACCACCTACTTGGGCATCATCATTTGTTGCAGGTCGTGGTTGACATTTCACATGTGGCTGAACAGTTCCTGTTTCCTTAAGTAACGTAATTATGCGGCGAACGATCCGGAAACTAGGATGATGTCGTCCAGGATGCCGAGCAGCATACATAGCACACGACCGTTGGGCATTTTGATCACAATAGCCATACATCAACACGATATCGACCTTTTTCGCAATTGGTAAACGGTCCATTTTAACACGGGTAATACATCACGAAGCAAATGCCGTCCGCACTGGAGGAATGTTACGTGATACCACGTACTTATACGTTTGTGGCTATTATAGCGCCATGTACCACAAAGCGAAAAAAGTGGTACGAGTAAAACATTCATATTTCTTTACATACTACACGAATACGTAATAAAAATGGTGGTTCCTACTTAAAAAAACGCAGTTGATATCCGTTTGAGCTATGGCAGCGCCATTTAGCAGGCCAAACATAGCGCCATCTGAAAGAGGATTTCAATCTAGACGAGTTTCGTTATTTCGTGAGATATTTGGCCTGACACTATCAATGGACCACCTTATATATGGAAATGAAGCCAATAAAGGGTCGAAATTAGTTCAGAAGATATTTGCACCTTTAATCGTCTTTGGTTTTTGAAAAATGCGACACCGGAGCTCCTCTTTTCTTTGACGTTTTTTCACTCTCCCTAACAAGACTCATAATCGAAGGATTCCGATGGCCTTGGTAACGGTGTTCCATGGTAAGAATGTCATGGTGAAAGCGTTCACCATGCTCATCGCTTGCGGCTCCCAAATTTTCTGCGAAGAAATCAAGGTTAGAATGTATACGTGAATTTTAAGCGACATTCTACACCAAATGTTCTTATAGTTGTCTAACAGATCATTCACAATGCTAACATAGTTTTGTCTTTTCTATTACCCAAAAAGACATTCACAATTCCTTTAAAAGATAACCAAGCAGCTAACTGGATATCTGTGAGTATGGTATCAAAGGTTGGATCTTTCTGCAATTTTCTTATTTGTGGTCCAACAAATATACCCTCTTTCAACTTTGCCTTACTTAATTTGGGAAACGTTTCTTTTGAGTGATTGAAGGCCTCATCTTCTTCATCCAGAGCTTTTACAAAGTTCTTGATACGGCCCAAAATTATTTTATCGGGCTCAATCAATGGGGCATTGATCACATTTTCATTTCCAACAACATACAACTTCCTTATAGACCATTCCTTGACTGTTTAGTGGTTCTTGGTGTCACGGCTGTCCCAAAGGCACAAAAAGCAGCATTATTTGCTGAATCCAGCCTATAAACCTGTAAGGAGTGCTACAACTTTTAAATCACTGTAAATCTGCCATTCATGATCTTTATAATTGAATGCCTCTAGCAGCAAAGCCGTGGTTTCGTAAGTTTCTTTCATGTCTACTGCGTAAGCCAAAGGTAACGACGGAAATGCATTGCCATTATGCAGTTGTACTGCTTTCAAGCAGGTTTACTGGAGTCAATAAATAGTCGCCACTCCTGTGAATTATGTTGTACACCTATCTGCGTCATCAGACCATTGACAGCTTTACATACACACATTGAATTCTGCATATCGAAATACTGAGCGAAGGAAGCACCTCTTGACCTGAAACAGGAAATTGTTGTCCGTGGAGCTATAAGTTTCCGTTGTTGCAGTCTCAACCCGAAGAGTTCAGCTTGCTGTTTCGAAAGCTTTAGATCGCAAACCAAATGGTTTAATTCATTTTGATTAAATGATTGAGGATAGTATTCTTCTATGTGTTCAATACTTTCCGATTCACTTGACGTGGTGACTGGTTCCGTGGATTTCAATTTACAGACAGCAACAGCAAACCCCTCATCATTCGGCACAGGCCAATGCACTGAATATACATTTGGATACTTTATTTTATGTCTGGTTTTGCTTTAATGTCCCGAAAGAGAGACGTAACAGTCTGAATAATTGTCACTAGGCTCACACTACACCATCGGAACAACGAATGGCGTGGTTCAGCGTTTTCCGTTCAACCACTCGGCAAAGGTTGTAGTACAGGTTATGTAGGCAATATGACGTGCAAAACTTTTTGCGTGATCACCAACAGGACAATCAAAAAACAATTTATATGCCTTCTTAACCAAATCAGTGATTGGTTTTTTTGGCCTTTTGGAGTGAATTTCCCACACACATAAGAGAAATTGTAGGGGTGGTTTGGACAGCAACGAGATTTACTAGTTGCCATTTTCCTTAGTGCAAGTTTTAAACACAAAAAGTTTTCACTATCTTTCATAGGAAACAGGCAGCGAGGATCTCTTTCACACAACTGCATTAACACACCAACCATTTACTGACGATTTGTAGATCTTCTAGCTCTCCTCCACAAATCAAAAACAAACAATTAAACATCAAAACAGAAGAACAGCAAAAAGCGAAGTACTGAATACGAAAAATAAAAAAAAAACTTTAAATACTCAAAAATAGTACGTGCTAGACTGTTTTGAAAGGTATAATCGGATTCTACACATCAAAACACATACTACTTGCTGTATCACATCCCAAACGCAAACTGGCTCTTGACTAGTGTTATGCTCCACTCTGATTAATATATAAACGCTGTCGTTATTAAATGTTAATGTAACTTTGAAACTGAAATATTTTGTTAATCTGGTACTCAGCCATTATTGATACCTATATCATTATAATTATCATTTATGGGTTATGATGATTCTAAACTTTTAAATAGACTCAATTTATGAAATCTCTTCTCAAAGGTTATTCAGTTGTTAACAGAACACAAGCAAACTCCTTTTTATTAAATTCATTCTTAGCGGCAGTAAGCTTTAGCCACAGCTGGTGTAGGTTGCTGTGTGCTGCTGTTAACAACACGGAAAAAGGCAGTCATCTAAAGAGGTGAGTGCAAAACTTTGGGCCAAAACAGAGACTCTGACACACCACAACATGTCATGTACTCTAATTCAGTAAATTCCGTCGCAGAACTCAGTATCTGTAGCACTTGTAAATTCTTATTCAAAAACGCAGTCAGGTAGTTTAGGTATTCCTTGTTACGGGTTCATTTGTTCCTGTAGCTTTCCATATTGAAACACGCAACCAGATAACTTATCCAAATGTTAGTTTTAGGTGTTTCACGTAGCGATATGTTGAAGGTTTCAAGGACAGTGAAACTGACAATCATACAACACACATACAGTGTTATGCCGGTTAGATTCCGTTTACTGATAGCTCAGGTTGCTTATCGAGTCCATTTTCACAGACGAACATAGACAGTATTTGTTGTAACTACGTTACATATTGGTTGCATATACATTACAAAAGTTAACTCTAAGCTGGATGGCCGTAGAACGCTTACAAGCAAAATGAAACACTCTCACTAAGCCTGAAACCACACCAAATTGCACTGGCCAGTGAAAATGTTAAAAGAAAGACAACATACACAGACACCTTGGGTATGGTTTAAACGCACAATCACGGAAGCTAGGTGAACGACGTTACACATGATTGTTCCGTTTTGTGTATAACCAGGCTTGTTTTTAGAATAAGTGAAGTTGTTGGCTACGACAAATGGTTTACACTTGCAATACACGTATACATATATATCCATACAAGTTATAAGAATGTATGTATTGATGTTTATACGTTTCGCATCTTCTCCTAAACTGCTGGACCGATCTCAACCAAACTTGTTACGTGTTTCACTTTCTTTGTGGAAGAAATGGCTGAAGGGTAAGAACCACCCACATGTCAGTGGCGTGGGCGCGAGGGTGAAAAATGGGGTTCCTCAAGAACCGGAAACCGCATAACTGTGTTTACACAGTATCTGCAAATGATAGCACTTAGTGACTTGCCACAGACTTTATACATTGTTTCAAACGTTTACGAAACATTTTCTCACTGACACCCTCCACGATATGATGAAAGGTCAGAAATCTTATCGCTTACTACATTTTCGGTGTTGAAGCTGTAAAATTGCTGCATCAGGCATGCCGTGATAATAAATGACTGCTTTACTTCTAACTGTATTAGTGACACATTTTCCAGACACAGTCAACACATACCACTTAATGTAGCTATGTAGCTGCAAAATTATATTACTGTAGGAGACGTAATTCAGGAGATGCACTGATGAGCCAAAGAAACTGGTACACGTACCTAATATCGTGTAGGACACCCGCGAGCATGCGGTAGTGCCGCAACATGACCTGGCACGGACGTGACTAATGTCTTAAGTAGTGCTGCAGGGAACTGACAACATGAATCCTGCAGGTCTGTCCGTAAATCCGTGTTGCAAGTCATCCCAGATATGCTCAATAACGTTGGTGCCTGGGGAGTCTGATGGCCAGCTCAAGTGTTTAAACTCAGATGAGTGTTCCTGGAGCCACTCTGTAACAATTCTGTACGTATGGGATGTCGCATTGTCCTGCTGGAATTGCCCAAGTCCGTCGGAATGCACAGTGGACATGAATGGATGTAGATGATCAGACAGGATGCTTACGTACGTGTCACCTGTCAGAGTCGTACCTAAACGTGTCAGAGGTCCCATATCATTCCAACTGCGCAAGCGCCACACTGTTACAGAGCCTCCACCACCCTGAACAGTCCCCTACTGACATCCAGGGTCCATGGATTTATGAGGTCATCTTCATATCCGTACTCGTCCATCCGCTCGATACAATCTGAAAGGAGACTCATCTGACGAGGCAACTTTTTTCCAGTCGTCAACAGCCCAATGTCGGTGTTGACGAGCTCAGGCGACGGGCGAGGCGTAAAGCTTTGTGTCGCGCAGTCATCAACAATACAGATCTAGGCCTTCGGATCCAAACGTTCTCGTCGATGACGTTTCGTTGAATGGTTCGTATGCTGACATTTGATGCCCCAGCATTGAAATCTGCAGAGTTCTGCGTACGCGTTGCACTCCTATCACGTTGAACGATTCTCTTCAGTCGTCGTTGATCCCGTTCTTGCAGAATCTTTTGCCGGCCTTAGCGATGTCGGAGATTTGATGTTTTACCGGATTCCTGATATTCACGGTACACTCGTGAAATGGTCGTACGGAAAAATCGCCACTTCATCATTATCTTGGGGATGCTGTGTCCCATCCCTCATGCGCCAACTATAACACCACGTTCAAAATCACTCAAATCTTGATAACTGCCATTATCGCAGCAGCAACCGATCTAACAACTGCGCCTGACACTTCTGGTCTTACAAAGGCGTTGCCGACCGCTACGCCGTATTCTGCCTGGTTACATATCTCCGTATTTCAATACGCACGCCTCTACCAGTATCTTTGGCGCTTCAGTGTGTGATGTAATTGAACTCGATGGAAACGAAACTGGAGGACGAATTTCGATAAAGACACAGTGAAATATGTGTACAAATATGTCTGAAGCCTATACATACCATAAAATGGATGAATGTATATACGTATGTAAATATCTGTATTTGCATGTATGTTCCACTTCTTCCCGTAAACCACTGGACCGATTTCAACCAAATGTGTTCCACATATAACTTACTGTCCGGAAGGAATCGCTGTAGGGATAAGAACGAGCTATCTGTCAAAGCGCTGAGGGTTTGTGTGAAGAAGCGGTGTAGCCCACCACACGGCAATATACATAATTTATTCATCCAGTATTTGAGAATGACAGTACATAGTGACTTTCAAAAAACTTTACACATAATTTCAAAGCTTTATGAAACTATTTCTCGCTGACAACCCGCACAAAACGATAAAAGGAAAAATCATTATTGCTTACTAGACTAAATGTCTCTCTGGTGGTCAAGCACGTGGGCGAATCTAATTAACCTCTGTCTCTCAATAACTCTAAGACACCGAGCTACAACTTTAGTGGCACTAATATGAAAATAATGCTCAAGGGATATCGATGCAAATGACTATAACAGATGCCCCTATATATGTTAGTGTCTCACTGAAGATGACACATTGTTTATCTCACCACAAGACTAATACCACTATGCCTCACACAAGTAAATAAAATTATTAAAAGTGACCAAATGATCTTGTGAACGTGAAATATGACTACAGATTTATTAATAATACATATGTAAAATATGGAATGTGGGCCAACATAATATGTTGATCGTGCTCTATTTATTGTTCATAAAGTAAAATGATCTGATTGGCCTCTGACAAAGTTGAACCGAGGATGATGACTCGACCTTAATTGCTATCTGATTATGATCAATATGACTGTCAGTGATTGTGTACTGAAGTCGGAAACAAACTACTGCAACGCACTTAGATCGGATGACAACTGCTACTTCCGTGGCCGAACGGTATAGTAAGAGAATTTGCTCTCAAGAATCCTACTGCTGGTGCTGCGCAGTGTTCAGCTACATGTAGAAAACTCGAGATGCGTAGCGCAGTGCACCTCGGCTGTCGGATCGGAAGCCGGACCTTTCGTCCGAGCGCCCCCCCCCCCCTTTTTTTTTTTTTTTTTTTTTTTTACTCGTCAAGTACCGTAGGACCAAATTGAGGAGCAACTCTCCAAGGTCATGGAACGTGTCAGTTCATGGACTTACAACATAAGAGTAATAACACATAAAAATAAATGTTCATGAACCTGAAAAAAATCTGTCCATAAGTTTAAGTAAACGCTATCAGCATTACAAAAGAATGAGCTCAATTTTTCAAGGAATTCCTCGTCAGAATAGAAGGAGTGACCCATGAGGAAACTCTTCAGTTTCGATTTGAAAGCGCGTGGATTACTGCTAAGATTTTTGAATTCGAGTGGCAGCTTATTGAAAATGGATGCAGCAGTATACTGCACACCTTTTTCGACTAGAGTTAAGGAAGTCCGATCCAAGTGGAGGTTTGATTTCTGCCGAGTATTAACCGAGTGAAAGCTGCTTATTCTTGGGAATAAACCAATATAGGGTACAAGAAACGACAATAAGGAATATACATATTGAGAGGCCAATGTCAAAATACCCAGACTCGCGAACAGAGGTCGACAAGAGGTTCGTGAACTCACACCACTTATTGCCCGAACTGCCCGTTTCTGAGCCAAAAATATCCTTCTAGAATGGGAGGAGTTACCTCCAAAACATAATACCTTATGACATAAGTGAATGAAAATAAGCAAAGTAGACTAATTTACGTGTCGAAGTATCACTCACTTTTGATACCGTTCGAATAGTAAAAAGGCAGTATTAAGTGTTTGAACAAGATCCTGAAAGTGGGCTTTCCACGACAGCTTTCTATCTATCTCAGCACCTAGAAATTTGAACTGTTCACTTTCACTAGTCACATGCCCGTTCTGTGAGATTATAACGTTAGGTTTTGTTGAATTGTGTGTTATAAGCTGTAAAAACTGAGTCTTACTGTGATTTAAGGTTACTTTATTTTCTACAAGCCATGAACTGAGGTCATGTACTGCACTATTTGAAACCGAGTCAATGTTGCACACAACATCCATTACCACCATGCTAGTGTCATCAGCAAACAGAAATATTTTAGAGTTACCATAATACTAGACGGCATATCATTTATATAAAAAAGGAACAGGAGCGGCCCTAACACTGATCCCTGGGGCACCCCCCACTTGTCAGTACCCCACTCAGATCCCACATCACAGCCGTTATGAAGATTGTGAATAATGACCTTTTGCTGCCTGTTGCTAAAGTAAGAGGTGAACCAATTGTGAGCTACTCCCTTATTCCATAATGGTCCAACTTCTGGAGCAATATTGTGAGATCAACACAGTTAAATGCCTTAGTTAAATCAAAGAATACGCCAAGCATTCGAAACTTTTTCCTTAGCCCATCCAATACCTCACAGAGAAAAGCATTTTAAGTTGTTAAACGACTTCTAAAGCCGAACTGTACATTTGATAGCAAATCGTGTGATATAAAATGATCAATTAACCAAGATCGACACTTGTCCATCGTCTTCCCAAGATCTCGAACTAGTACCTCATTCGAGACACTATTTCCCATGCCACTGAAAACTCCACGTGGAGTTTTCAACAACAAACGAAAACCGCCAATCGAAAACTCAGAAAACATTGTTCCGCCATCTGGGCAACACTTCGCGTCCTGAGCAGCTTCCCTCCATGAGACGGGAAAAAGAAGCTGTTCCTCCTATCCTAGTGAAACGAAAGGCCTCCGCTGTGACGATTTGTGACGTCATTGACTGCGGTCCAATCAACACACAAGTATTTTTTACGCACTGGAAACTGCCCATATCAGTGGATCTATATGACCACGAGACAGGAAAAAAAGAAAGTGTTCCTCCTATCCTAGTGAAACGAAAGGCGTCCGCTTTGACGATTTGTGACGACATTGAATGCAGTCGAATCAACACACAAGTATTTTTCACACACTGGAAACCGCCCATATCAGTGGGTCTATGTGACCTTGAGGAAACCCCACAGCTTCCTTGGCTACTCAGTCTCCGGTCACCGACAGTGTTTCCGAGAAATGTTCCCTCCGACAAGCAGATACCAATCATAGCGGAAACAGGACACAATATAAGGCCCCCTGTTGAAACGTGGACTAGCGTCGCTTTGCCCGGGAACAATTGTTCCTTTCACATTCCTAACCGCCTTCTGTGAAAGATGTGCACTTCTCTTCTGGCTCCAGGGAAAATAAAGTTAATCCGGGCTGCTGCCTCTCCATTCCGAGTGTCCAGTGACTCCCTGAGGTTCGTACTGCTTCCTCTTGTGACGGCCTGCCCTTTGCATACCTGCGGCCTGTTCTTCTCAGAAATCGCTCTATCCGGATTCACCTGTCGCAGATATTGCTGCCCGACGGAAACAATAGCTTGTCCCCTCCACACCAAGAGACTGCATGCATCCATCTGCTATTCAATTCAGCGTTACAACCACGGTTAAGACTGTCTGATAATTTCACTGACGATGGAACATGAGATTATCAGCTCGACTGAGCAAACAGAGACGAAGAAAGGCGGGTCTAAAGGATGCGCCATTTTTCAACTACATTTTCGCTGTTCATGCAGTAAAACAGCCGCATGAAGCACGATGTTTTAATTTATTATTTCCTTACTGTTTGTTAAATGTGAACAAATGTAGTACTTTATTCACATTTTGCCCTTAGTAAATATATATACAACTGAATGTACCTGCAAAATTATATCATTGTAGAGCATGTTGTTCAGGAGGTATTACGTCAAAAACATTGAAGTACTTCAACATGAAAGTGCAGGGTGAAGTTCCTTAAAGATACATGGAAAATATGTGTGAAATATGTTAAGTATAAATGATATATTTGTGACATGTCCTTACACAGAAGAAGCTGGGTGTAGAAAGTTCGCTTTAAACCTCAGGAACAATTTCAATCAAATGTGGTATATTTATTAGTAAGGATGTGGAAAGAAATACTTTAAAGTTAAGAACCATCAGCCTTCTCTTTTGTTAAAGTGAAGAAAGAAGGGAAAGGACTAGATGGACAGAGGAATGTGGGAGAGGAAGATGGACAGTAAGGTCGGATGGGTGGCGAAGTAGAAAGAGGGAGAAGATGGAAGACATGCACAGAGATAGAGTGAAGGAGAAGTCATATGGGGAGAGGAGAAGAAGGGGAGGAGATAAAGGTGAGGACAGAGGTGGAAAAAGAGAGGAGGAGGGGGAGCTGGTCTTACAGAGAAATCCTGATGCCAATGTTCCCTGTCTTCAGCGTCGTCCTTCAGTATGCTGTATCTTTTTCCATATTCCATGTCTCCCAAAAGTTGAATTCTTCTTCTTCCTCATCTTACTGTTCCTTTCATTTTCACTTCAATGACTTCGTGTATGGGCCCTTCGTGTCTAAGTATATGCCTGATCCAGTTGGTCTTTCTCTGAAGAATTGTATTCAGAATGTCTCTCTTCTCACCTATTCTTCCCAGTACATCGTCATTCGTCACATGTCTTCTCCATTAACCTCCAGCAGAACATTTCAAAACTTTCAAAGTATGTTTTTCCTTTTTTCTTATGGTCCACATCACTGCTCCACACAGTGCAATGCTCCAGATGTAGCACTTCACCAGTTTCTTCCTTAATTCAAAGCTTAACTTGCTAGTCAGCATTTTATTGAATGCAGTTTTGGCCATAGCGATTCTTACTCCAATTCAACTGGTGCTTTGGCCATCCTCTGACGTTTCACATCCTCCAGTTCTCAATTGTTGATGGTTATCCTCAAAGGTTTCTCCCTTTTTGATATCGGCATCACTTTTGATTTTTCGATGTCGATTTCCATGCCATATTCCCTTCCAGTTTCCACCAACTGGTTCATCGTATGTTGCATTTTTCTGTGATTTTAGCTAGCACTACCAGGTCATCTGCATACTTGATGGTATTGATGAGGTGTCCTCCTGACCTGAAGTTTCCGCATCCTTTCAACGCTTCTCTCGCCAGCCATTTCCTCGGCTATAGACAACACCCGGGTCTCACCCCTCTTCCTGTTTCCACGTTGCTTGTTTCTTCATGGTTCAGGCGCAATTTTACTCTTTGTCCCAGGTACAAGTAGACAATTAGTCTCCGGTCTCTCCAGTTTAGCTTTCTCCTTAAGGATGTTCGTCAAATTTATCCAGTTGACTCTATCAAAGGTCTACCGTCATTCTATATAACAGTCACAAATTTCTTAGTTAAGAGCGAAAACTCTCTCCAACAATATCCATACCATGCCGACGGCGTCTCTGGTTCCATTTCCTTTCGACAATTCAAACTGATCCTCGCCTATTATCTCTTCAATTTTGTGTTCCTGCTGTCTGTTGAGTATTCTTGCTATAATCTTCGTATGAGATTAAACTGATTGGTCTGATGTTTCTTCTCAAGAGCAACTACTGTAACATCCAAAAAGTCCTTAACCCATTCGCCACTCTAGTAGAATTTTTTTATGAGATGTGTCAATGCCGTCAAACCTTCTTTTCCAATTTCTTTCAGAAAATCCATCGGTATGTCGTCATCTCCTGTGAATTTTTTCCTCTTCATGTCCTCAATCGGCTTCTCTATTTCAGTTGTCAGTATGCTAGGTTCTTTTTCATCTTCGTCAATCTCTTCCTCTGTCTCTGTTTCAACTACATCTACACTAGAATTTAAGTCACTGGCTGCAGTTGTGAGTATCTGTACACAATAACAAGCAATAAATAGCAACTGACAGAATCAGCAATTCGGTCTGAAGAAATAATTGAAATGCATCAGCCCATCGATAGCTTACAAGGGGAGGCCACAACGTTTGGAACGCGGATTTACTTCAAA
This sequence comes from Schistocerca serialis cubense, assembly GCF_023864345.2. Classification (NCBI taxonomy): domain Eukaryota; kingdom Metazoa; phylum Arthropoda; class Insecta; order Orthoptera; family Acrididae; genus Schistocerca; species Schistocerca serialis. The sequence goes on from NC_064646.1 coordinate 237,084,729, forward strand.
TTTCGTACACTCGTAGTACTCCATGAGGACATCAAAATGTGTAAGCAGTAGCGCGTACTGCTCAAGCGTTATTGAGAAAATCGCAGGATAATTTCGGTTGTCAAATACAGTCCTGGAAATTGAAATAAGAACACCGTGAATTCATTGTCCCAGGAAGGGGAAACTTTATTGACACATTCCTGGGGTCAGATACATCACATGATCACACTGACAGAACCACATGCACATAGACACAGGCAACAGAGCATGCACAATGTCGGCACTAGTACAGTGTATATCCACCTTTCGCAGCAATGCAGGCTGCTATTCTCCCATGGAGACGATCGTAGAGATGCTGGATGTAGTCCTGTGGAACGGCTTGCCATGCCATTTCCACCTGGCGCCTCAGTTGGACCAGCGTTCGTGCTGGACGTGCAGACCGCGTGAGACGACGCTTCATCCAGTCCCAAACATGCTCAATGGGGGACAGATCCGGAGATCTTGCTGGCCAGGGTAGTTGACTTACACCTTCTAGAGCACGTTGGGTGGCACGGGATACATGCGGACGTGCATTGTCCTGTTGGAACAGCAAGTTCCCTTGCCGGTCTAGGAATGGTAGAACGATGGGTTCGATGACGGTTTGGATGTACCGTGCACTATTCAGTGTCCCCTCGACGATCACCAGTGGTGTACGGCCAGTGTAGGAGATCGCTCCCCACACCATGATGCCGGGTGTTGGCCCTGTGTGCCTCGGTCGTATGCAGTCCTGATTGTGGCGCTCACCTGCACGGCGCCAAACACGCATGCGACCATCATTGGCACCAAGGCAGAAGCGACTCTCATCGCTGAAGACGACACGTCTCCATTCGTCCCTCCATTCACGCCTGTCGCGACACCACTGGAGGCGGGCTACACGATGTTGGGGCGTGAGCGGAAGACGGCCTAACGGTGTGCGGGACCGTAGCCCAGCTTCATGGAGACGGTTGCGAATGGTCCTCGCCGATACCCCAGGAGCAACAGTGTCCCTAATTTGCTGGGAAGTGGCGGTGCGGTCCCCTACGGCACTGCGTAGGATCCTACGGTCTTGGCGTGCATCCGTGCGTCGCTGCAGTCCGGTCCCAGGTCGACGGGCACGTGCACCTTCCGCCGACCACTGGCGACAACATCGATGTACTGTGGAGACCTCACGCCCCACGTGTTGAGCAATTCGGCGGTACGTCCACCCGGCCTCCCGCATGCCCACTATACGCCCTCGCTCAAAGTCCGTCAACTGCACATACCGTTCACGTCCACGCTGTCGCGGCATGCTACCAGTGTTAAAGACTGCGATGGAGCTCCGTATGCCACGGCAAACTGGCTGACACTGACGGCGGCGGTGCACAAATGCTGCGCAGCTAGCGCCATTCGACGGCCAACACCGCGGTTCCTGGTGTGTCCGCTGTGCCGTGCGTGTGATCATTGCTTGTACAGCCCTCTCGCAGTGTCCGGAGCAAGTATGGTGGGTCTGACACACCGGTGTCAATGTGTTCTTTTTTCCATTTCCAGGAGTGTATATACCTGTGCGTGGCCATTATTACTGTGCCGTCGAGTGGTTAGCGTTCAAGCCCCGTAATCGCTGGATCGAGTCCCGTTCGTCAATTTTTTTTAATTTTCAACATCGTTATTTTCTTTACTATTTATATTACAATTGATATAATGGGAAAAATACGTGTAATCGGATGAACTTTTATTAAATTTACAATGTTGTTTGGCAGTCTACAAATTTTTACTATCACAAGAAATATAATATTCATAACTATCGATTAGTAATCGACCAAACGCATTTTGTGATACTGAAAATGCATGCTTGTCGGTGTCTTCAAAATTGTTCGTATTTAATCGAAACAGAACGAGAAATGGCTTCTCGTGAAGACGCTATTAAAATACAGTCGATACTACATGACCAATTATCACCGCCGATATTTAAGGAAACACTGCGTTATGCACGGTTCGCTTCCAAATTATCGGCTGAAAGAGAGGTTTTTGAAAATGTTAATGAGATTTGTTTTCCCATGGAAAACCTCAAAAGACCTTGCGTATGCTGAAACATAGCATTTATTCAATGCAGCTAGTGCCGTTTAACTTCATACCTTAGTTAAATCAAAGAATACGCCAAGCATTCGAAACTTTTTCCTTAGCCCATCCAATACCTCACAGAGAAAAGCATTTTAAGTTGTTAAACGACTTCTAAAGCCGAACTGTACATTTGATAGCAAATCGTGTGATATAAAATGATCAATTAACCAAGATCGACACTTGTCCATCGTCTTCCCAAGTTCTCGAACTAGTACCTCATTCGAGACACTATTTCCCATGCCACTGAAAACTCCACGTGGAGTTTTCAACAACAAACGAAAACCGCCAATCGAAAACTCAGAAAACATTGTTCCGCCATCTGTGCAACACTTCGCGTCCTGAGCAGCTTCCCTCCATGAGACGGGAAAAAGAAGCTGTTCCTCCTATCCTAGTGAAACGAAAGGCCTCCGCTGTGACGATTTGTGACGTCATTGACTGCGGTCCAATCAACACACAAGTATTTTTTACGCACTGGAAACTGCCCATATCAGTGGATCTATATGACCACGAGACGGGAAAAAAAGAAAGTGTTCCTCCTATCCTAGTGAAACGAAAGGCGTCCGCTTTGACGATTTGTGACGACATTGAACGCAGTCGAATCAACACACAAGTATTTTTCACACACTGGAAACCGCCCATATCAGTGGGTCTATGTGACCTTGAGGAAACCCCACAGCTTCCTTGGCTACTCAGTCTCCGGTCACCGACAGTGTTTCCGAGAAATGTTCCCTCCGACAAGCAGATACCAATCATAGCGGAAACAGGACACAATATAAGGCCCCCTGTTGAAACGTGGACTAGCGTCGCTTTGCCCGGGAACAATTGTTCCTTTCACATTCCTAACCGCCTTCTGTGAAAGATGTGCACTTCTCTTCTGGCTCCAGGGAAAATAAAGTTAATCCGGGCTGCTGCCTCTCCATTCCGAGTGTCCAGTGACTCCCTGAGGTTCGTACTGCTTCCTCTTGTGACGGCCTGCCCTTTGCATACCTGCGGCCTGTTCTTCTCAGAAATCGCTCTATCCGGATTCACCTGTCGCAGATATTGCTGCCCGACGGAAACAATAGCTTGTCCCCTCCACACCAAGAGACTGCATGCATCCATCTGCTATTCAATTCAGCGTTACAACCACGGTTAAGACTGTCTGATAATTTCACTGACGATGGAACATGAGATTATCAGCTCGACTGAGCAAACAGAGACGAAGAAAGGCGGGTCTAAAGGATGCGCCATTTTTCAACTACATTTTCGCTGTTCATGCAGTAAAACAGCCGCATGAAGCACGATGTTTTAATTTATTATTTCCTAACTGTTTGTTAAATGTGAACAAATGTAGTACTTTATTCACATTTTGTTCTTAGTAAATATATATACAACTGAATGTACCTGCAAAATTATATCATTGTAGAGCATGTTGTTCAGGAGGTATTACGTCAAAAACATTGAAGTACTTCAACATGAAAGTGCAGGGTGAAGTTCCTTAAAGATACATGGAAAATATGTGTGAAATATGTTAAGTATAAATGATATATTTGTGACATGTCCTTACACAGAAGAAGCTGGGTGTAGAAAGTTCGCTTTAAACCTCAGGAACAATTTCAATCAAATGTGGTATATTTATTAGTAAGGATGTGGAAAGAAATACTTTAAAGTTAAGAACCATCAGCCTTCTCTTTTGTTAAAGTGAAGAAAGAAGGGAAAGGACTAGATGGACAGAGGAATGTGGGAGAGGAAGATGGACAGTAAGGTCGGATGGGTGGCGAAGTAGAAAGAGGGAGAAGATGGAAGACATGCACAGAGATAGAGTGAAGGAGAAGTCATATGGGGAGAGGAGAAGAAGGGGAGGAGATAAAGGTGAGGACAGAGGTGGAAAAAGAGAGGAGGAGGGGGAGCTGGTCTTACAGAGAAATCCTGATGCCAATGTTCCCTGTCTTCAGCGTCGTCCTTCAGTATGCTGTATCTTTTTCCATATTCCATGTCTTCCAAAAGTTGAATTCTTCTTCTTCCTCATCTTACTGTTCCTTTCATTTTCACTTCAATGACTTCGTGTATGGGCCCTCCGTGTCTAAGTATATGCCTGATCCAGTTGGTCTTTCTCTGAAGAATTGTATTCAGAATGTCTCTCTTCTCACCTATTCTTCCCAGTACATCGTCATTCGTCACATGTCTTCTCCATTAACCTCCAGCAGAACATTTCAAAACTTTCAAAGTATGTTTTTCCTTTTTTCTTATGGTCCACATCACTGCTCCACACAGTGCAATGCTCCAGATGTAGCACTTCACCAGTTTCTTCCTTAATTCAAAGCTTAACTTGCTAGTCAGCATTTTATTGAATGCAGTTTTGGCCATAGCGATTCTTACTCCAATTCAACTGGTGCTTTGGCCATCCTCTGACGTTTCACATCCTCCAGTTCTCAATTGTTGATGGTTATCCTCAAAGGTTTCTCCCTTTTTGATATCGGCATCACTTTTGATTTTTCGATGTCGATTTCCATGCCATATTCCCTTCCAGTTTCCACCAACTGGTTCATCGTATGTTGCATTTTTCTGTGATTTTAGCTAGCACTACCAGGTCATCTGCATACTTGATGGTATTGATGAGGTGTCCTCCTGACCTGAAGTTTCCGCATCCTTTCAACGCTTCTCTCGCCAGCCATTTCCTCGGCTATAGACAACACCCGGGTCTCACCCCTCTTCCTGTTTCCACGTTGCTTGTTTCTTCATGGTTCAGGCGCAATTTTACTCTTTGTCCCAGGTACAAGTAGACAATTAGTCTCCGGTCTCTCCAGTTTAGCTTTCTCCTTAAGGATGTTCGTCAAATTTATCCAGTTGACTCTATCAAAGGTCTACCGTCATTCTATATAACAGTCACAAATTTCTTAGTTAAGAGCGAAAACTCTCTCCAAAAATATCCATACCATGCCGACGGCGTCTCTGGTTCCATTTCCTTTCGACAATTCAAACTGATCCTCGCCTATTATCTCTTCAATTTTGTGTTCCTGCTGTCTGTTGAGTATTCTTGCTATAATCTTCGTATGAGATTAAACTGATTGGTCTGATGTTTCTTCTCAAGAGCAACTACTGTAACATCCAAAAAGTCCTTAACCCATTCGCCACTCTAGTAGAATTTTTTTATGAGATGTGTCAATGCCGTCAAACCTTCTTTTCCAATTTCTTTCAGAAAATCCATCGGTATGTCGTCATCTCCTGTGAATTTTTTCCTCTTCATGTCCTCAATCGGCTTCTCTATTTCAGTTGTCAGTATGCTAGGTTCTTTTTCATCTTCGTCAATCTCTTCCTCTGTCTCTGTTTCAACTACATCTACACTAGAATTTAAGTCACTGGCTGCAGTTGTGAGTATCTGTACACAATAACAAGCAATAAATAGCAACTGACAGAATCAGCAATTCGGTCTGAAGAAATAATTGAAATGCATCAGCCCATCGATAGCTTACAAGGGGAGGCCACAACGTTTGGAACGCGGATTTACTTCAAATTTCGTACACTCGTAGTACTCCATGAGGACATCAAAATGTGTAAGCAGTAGCGCGTACTGCTCAAGCGTTATTGAGAAAATCGCAGGATAATTTCGGTTGTCAAATACAGTCCTGGAAATTGAAATAAGAACACCGTGAATTCATTGTCCCAGGAAGGGGAAACTTTATTGACACATTCCTGGGGTCAGATACATCACATGATCACACTGACAGAACCACACGCACATAGACACAGGCAACAGAGCATGCACAATGTCGGCACTAGTACAGTGTATATCCACCTTTCGCAGCAATGCAGGCTGCTATTCTCCCATGGAGACGATCGTAGAGATGCTGGATGTAGTCCTGTGGAACGGCTTGCCATGCCATTTCCACCTGGCGCCTCAGTTGGACCAGCGTTCGTGCTGGACGTGCAGACCGCGTGAGACGACGCTTCATCCAGTCCCAAACATGCTCAATGGGGGACAGATCCAGAGATCTTGCTGGCCAGGGTAGTTGACTTACACCTTCTAGAGCACGTTGGGTGGCACGGGATACATGCGGACGTGCATTGTCCTGTTGGAACAGCAAGTTCCCTTGCCGGTCTAGGAATGGTAGAACGATGGGTTCGATGACGGTTTGGACGTACCGTGCACTATTCAGTGTCCCCTCGACGATCACCAGTGGTGTACGGCCAGTGTAGGAGATCGCTCCCCACACCATGATGCCGGGTGTTGGCCCTGTGTGCCTCGGTCGTATGCAGTCCTGATTGTGGCGCTCACCTGCACGGCGCCAAACACGCATACGACCATCATTGGCACCAAGGCAGAAGCGACTCTCATCGCTGAAGACGACACGTCTCCATTCGTCCCTCCATTCACGCCTGTCGCGACACCACTGGAGGCGGGCTACACGATGTTGGGGCGTGAGCGGAAGACGGCCTAACGGTGTGCGGGACCGTAGCCCAGCTTCATGGAGACGGTTGCGAATGGTCCTCGCCGATACCCCAGGAGCAACAGTGTCCCTAATTTGCTGGGAAGTGGCGGTGCGGTCCCCTACGGCACTGCGTAGGATCCTACGGTCTTGGCGTGCATCCGTGCGTCGCTGCGGTCCGGTCCCAGGTCGACGGGCACGTGCACCTTCCGCCGACCACTGGCGACAACATCGATGTACTGTGGAGACCTCACGCCCCACGTGTTGAGCAATTCGGCGGTACGTCCACCCGGCCTCCCGCATGCCCACTATACGCCCTCGCTCAAAGTCCGTCAACTGCACATACCGTTCACGTCCACGCTGTCGCGGCATGCTACCAGTGTTAAAGACTGCGATGGAGCTCCGTATGCCACGGCAAACTGGCTGACACTGACGGCGGCGGTGCACAAATGCTGCGCAGCTAGCGCCATTCGACGGCCAACACCGCGGTTCCTGGTGTGTCCGCTGTGCCGTGCGTGTGATCATTGCTTGTACAGCCCTCTCGCAGTGTCCGGAGCAAGTATGGTGGGTCTGACACACCGGTGTCAATGTGTTCTTTTTTCCATTTCCAGGAGTGTATATACCTGTGCGTGGCCATTATTACTGTGCCGTCGAGTGGTTAGCGTTCAAGCCCCGTAATCGCTGGATCGAGTCCCGTTCTTCAATTTTTTTTAATTTTCAACATCGTTATTTTCTTTACTATTTATATTACAATTGATATAATGGGAAAAATACGTGTAATCGGATGAACTTTTATTAAATTTACAATGTTGTTTGGCAGTCTACAAATTTTTACTATCACAAGAAATATAATATTCATAACTATCGACTAGTAATCGACCAAACGCATTTTGTGATACTGAAAATGCATGCTTGTCGGTGTCTTCAAAATTGTTCGTATTTAATCGAAACAGAACGAGAAATGGCTTCTCGTGAAGACGCTATTAAAATACAGTCGATACTACATGACCAATTATCACCGCCGATATTTAAGGAAACACTGCGTTATGCACGGTTCGCTTCCAAATTATCGGCTGAAAGAGAGGTTTTTGAAAATGTTAATGAGATTTGTTTTCCCATGGAAAACCTCAAAAGACCTTGCGTATGCTGAAACATAGCATTTATTCAATGCAGCTGGTGCCGTTTAACTTCATGTTTTCCATGTTTTTATGAAAAATCCCATCCTGTAACCTGTAATGTCGAAAGCAACGACTAGTTACACATCTTTCGAAAGCAGCCTGTGAAGGTCAAAACTTGTAGGTAACAAGTCGTTTCGGGCTCCTTCCATGTATAAGGGATTTCTCAAATCGTGGACAAGCATACATCTTCAGTATCACTTTAAGCGTTTGGTCGTTTACTAGTCGATAGTTATCAATTTTACATTATTTCTGATAACAAAATTTTGTACACTGCCAAACAACATTCTAATTTTAAAAAAAAGTTCATCCGATTACACGCATTTTTCCCATTATAACAATTGTAATATAAATAGTGAAGAAAATGACTTGTTGAAAAAAAAAAAAAAGAAAAACCTGGCGAATGGGACTCGATCCAGCGATTACGGGGCTTGAACGCTAACCACTCGGCTGCCGCCTGTTCGTAGCAAAAATGACCACGCACAGGTATATAAGACCGAAATTATCTTGCGATTTTGTCAATAAGGCTTGAGAAATAGGCGCTACTCCTTACACATTTTGTTGTCCTGATGAAGTGGTACGAGTGTACGAAGTTAGAAGTAAATCCGCGTTCCAAACGTCGTCGCCTCCCCTTGTCAGTACATTGGAACTTCGGAATCCATCGGAACATGAGATAGTGATTCTGATAAGTTACAACTGGCCAAATCTACAGTTAACACACAATAGCAAAAAATGGGTCAAATTGCTCTGAGCAGTATGGACTTAACATCTGACGTCATCAGTCCCCTAGAACTTAGAACTACTTAAACTTAACTAACCTAAGGACATCACACACATCCATGCCCGAGGCAAAATTCGAACCTGCGACCGTATCGGACGCGCAGTTTCACACTGAAGCGCCTAGAACCTCTCGACCACACCGGCCGGCCACACAATAGCAGTTATTCTAATAGTATGGCGTATAGACCGCCCACTCTAAAATTTAATAGTATTCAGACGTCTCAGTGAAACACAGCACATCATTTCACAATCAATAGCAGCTGTCCCAAATCTGCAGTTTACGTACACAGCACAGAAACGTACAAATGCCACGGCACATAGATTGGCCACATTGAAATGAATTAAAAGCGTCACTGCCAGATGCAGGATATGTTAGTGTAACCACCAAAAGGGCGAGACCTAAAATTTTTACAAGTCCTCCAGCCACAGGCGCCTTCAAAGTTACAGAGAAAAACAAACACACAGGCCCTATCAGAATGTGTCGGGCAACTCCGCTGTGAAACCAAACTTCTGTAGGCACATTCAGCCTCACTGTTAGCTAGAAGAGCGGCAATATCGGATAGTCAAAACGGTCTGTCTTCCGCCCCCAGCCTGATCTATTAATCATAGAGACCCAGCGAGTACCAACCGCCCAAGACATTTCAGAGCGGGGCCATCGCCTGTAAAGCTACGATCGACCCCACTCAGTGTCGATACTTCACTCGGACCAAGGAGGTCACTCTTCTGTCTGTAAGTAAAATCACGTCCCTTCACCGCCCTGCGCGTTCCTCTAAATATACTGCGCTCGGAGACTCCCGCCCCCTCGATGGGCTCTTGACTACCTCGATCCCATTGGTACGAAAGAAAACGTGTGATCAATCATTACGAATTGGTACCAAGAAAATAGAATACGCACATGCAACAGCATTAATAATCATCTTCGTGGGTTTTCCATTTAATCAATACGAAAAAAATTAGAACACTGTCCGTTATGGGTTGCAAAATTGGATTTTCATTTTCTATCGACCAGTTTCGACTTTTTAGATATTATAAAGCAGATCCGCCTAACCTCTTTGCAAGAAATAAATTGATGAAAATAATAGATTTTCTAGTCTTATAATAATAACAGTTAAGGAAATTTTGCTAGGGACTACATAGGCAGGTGTAACTATAAACGGTGACTGTAGTTAAAGGAAATATCCCCGAAGAAAGTTAAATAGGTGAGGCATTACCTATGCCCTACATCTAATATTCGTAAGAACACTGTATAGCCAGGCAAACAACAGTGAATGAATACTCGTAATTGTCGAAGAAGTACAGTTCAGTAGAAAACGGAAGTAAAAACATAGTGCTGATTCTGTTTTAAATTAATGAAAAATATAATTCTTAATATAATGTAGAACCGTAGAGTAATATACACAAATCTGTCGTCAGGTAACCTAGCTTTATGCCATGTAAAGGTGGCCGCTCTCTTAGTAACTCAAAGCGGCAATGAAAACTTGGCAGACAATCTTCAACATAATTTACTGAATTCATACGAATGAAAGTCTGCGAACAAAATTTTAATGGATATTTCTGATCACTTTTTATCTTTGACTTTCATGCAACTCAGAGAAAATTTGTGAAACAGAAGTTTCAGCCCGACCACAACTTTGTCCAGAACAACAGAAAGGTAATGACAGTATACTATGGCAGCTCACAAGGCAGAAAAAAGGAAATCCTCTTCGCATTTTTTTCCCCATCTGAAAATCTCGGCAACTTCCAGAGACTTGAAAGAGTAATAATTGCACCTCTACTCTTGAAAACTGTCAAGGACCGTATATACTTGAGTAACTATTTTAATGTACCCTCACTAACTGGTAGGAAAACATCATGGTGTGGACGGTCAATTGTCGGCTTGCTTAGATTTTGGAATCCAGGGAGTTCGTTAGTTGCTTTCCATGTGAATTTAGAAGATACCGATCGACCATTGGAAATCTGACCCTCCTGGAGGCGGCTACACAACGGTCTATCCTGCTCATGTGTTAGCTTGTAGCTTTCCATTTTACTTAGAGAAGGCCTATGAGGCGCCTTGGAGGCACTGCGTCCTCACGGCATGCAGTATGCTAGGAGGTTTACGCGTTTTGCCTACGATCCATTTGTATGGTGTCCCTCATTCTCACATATGGCAAACAGTTTTATCTGCCCATTCCTACAGCCTCCAAATCATTATCTGTAGCTGTAGTGTACTACATACAATGCTGGAAGACGATCTTTGTGAGCACTGAACAGGTTTCCTTACCGTAGGCGTAATAAAGTCAAAAGAAATTTCAAACAGTTTTTGATTTACCTGAGCAACAATCATTCAATAATTTTTAAATGAACACCCCGCCTTTTGACTGCATTGTTCCTTATTTAATTACGACCCACGTTTCGGCCTTTTATGCCATTTTAAAGTGACTGCTGAAGCAAAAATTACATACAGTAAGGCAACTTTACATTTCAAAATGTATGAAAAGTCTTAAACAATTAATGTAAATTAGTGTATAAGAAATATGAACTTACAGTTTATGTCATTAACACATATTGCAGTACATAAAACACAAAATTGACCATAAATTAAGAAAAATATTCGCTCCCCATAAAATGCCAGGTGTAAAATCCATATCTTGTAAAAATATCAGTAAATAATAGTGGAAGTACGTCGTATTTAATAAAAACATGTTTACTTTGCCATATAAAAGATTAACGGATGTCCTTCAGTCGTAATGAGAGAAATCGCAGTAGGGGTTGTAGAACAACTGAATACTACGATGACAAATGTCAAATAAATATGATTATTAATGTTAAATATCTCCATACTATTATATAATTATCTTTGGTGTGACACTGTGTATCATCATCTTTGCAATAAACAAGTATATAACAAATCGTCAACAACTGTAAGTGAACCCCCATTAAGTTGGATGAGGAACTAACGTATGAAAGGAACCCAACGAAAAAAAATTCAAAGACAATTAACCACAAAAGAATGCATTAAGTTCCATTGGTAGTAAAAATACGAAAATTAACAATAGGAGTGTAAAATGCGAGTGGTGGGCTGCCCGTGGTGGTGGTGGTGCGGATAGATAAACCCTCTACCCGACCACCACCACACTTGTTATTTTACTTCCTGTAACATCTTTTCTTCAAGATATACAGTGAAGTCTACAGTCACAAGATCGCTCCTGAGTAATTAATGGATCCCCAGCCTTACCACAGTTGCCACAAATGGCTTTTCCGTTGTACGCTAGAATGGTGTCTCTGCACGTGTTACCTGACGGCAGAAAGTCTGTGTTTGTATGATAAAAAGCTTGGGTGTTAAAAATGGAGACGAATAGAAAACTAATCTAAGAGATCTAAAAAGGGAGAAGCAAGGCCATGACAAGCTGCAGTCTATGGTATATATATAAAACTATCAGCAGAAAGTACCAGAAAGACTTACATAAAACAGAAAAATATATAAAAACCTCTGAATACGACACGGAGACTGCCGCAGCATCTTTGGATGAACAAAAATAGACGCCGTCTTGCATAAGGCGAAATATCTTTCCAATTTTTCTTTGCATTTGTGGAAAGTAAGAAGACCACCAACACCAAAACAGTGATTATTGCACAGTATTTTTAGCCAGAGAATGTTTTAACGTTTTTTATGATATAATTTGTTTTGTAACATGAAATCAAATTTTAATTGCATTTACGGCTGAACAAAAGTAAAAATACTACGTGCTAAAATTAAACCATTTGTCATATGATTTAATTAACAGGGCACGAATCCTGTACTCGAATACAATGGATGGCACGTTGGTCTGCAAAGTATAATTAATTAATTTGACCATAAGCGTCTGCTTTTATTTCACATCAACGCACAGTACTGCAGAAGCCCTTTCGTGTTCGTATGAACATACTGACAAGGAGATGAACTTATTGAACAACCCTTATCTGATTCACTACCAGCTTAATTGCTTCTATCAGTTCCGATTACCAAGATATAAAAACAATATGGACGAAAGCGGAAGTGCGAAACAGTATCACCTCTAATTCATTGTTCTGCAACGACCTGTCATTTCGCAGACAGAGCTAGGTGCTTTGGGCAGCACCAGTTAGGAACTTGGACCATATGGGTAGATCGGATACACACGGCTGTAATACGAATAGCTAGCTTATTTATTTAATCTTTAGATTACATCCTTTTTCTATAATAAATGCAAAATCAAAGACAGTTTTGTATCTTGAAGTTTCACGCTTGTGGGGAATTATTGAGTGAATTCAATAACATTACAGCGGCAAAGTGTTTACAAGGCAAACTCTACCTTAATACTTCCATTTATTCAAAAGGCATTTTCGATTACGCATTCGAATATGTGCGTGCAGTGCAAATTAGACAGTATACTTAAGAAATAAAATTATATCTTTCATGAATTAAACATTATAATAAATGTTTTTGGAAGTTAAGCATTTTCCATCATCTCAAGATTTACGGTTCTTATAGCAATCGCTATTTCGGAGAACCTCATGACTAAGGTAAAGTCTAATATACGTCTGCACTTGCATCCAAGGTACCTTTCATTTTAACGTTTCTAGGAGGTCAGTAAGTTCTTGATAAAGTGACTACAATTGACGTAGGTTGCAGGATGGTATAAATTCTGCAAAGACATTCCCATTGTAAGAAAAGAAATTGCAAAACGTTAGCAGTCAATATGGGTTGCGCTGTTTTACGGTTCCGCTCCAATCACGGAACAAAATAGATTCTTGTAATGTTGTTTTACGTATCTATTGCTTTCTGAATCGAATATCTGCTAAAGTGAGTTCAAAAGATCCTCGATCATAGCCATCGTATCCTCCTAACACTACGTATAGCTTCATGAATCAATTTGCACGACATAATTAGTTTCAGTCAGCTAAGCAGTGCCGTCGTTCCACATTATACCCACAATAGGAACATTATATTTCACGTCCACTACTCCCACCCGTTCTGTCGACAGAAAACACACGCTTGCCGATTAACAAATCGTCACCACCTTATTGTGCCTGCACAGTGCAACACGGACGCACTACTGTTGCCGCCATCTCAACGTTTTCCCGCTGAACTCTACCTCCCCAGCTATAGCTTTGTTTCCACCAAATGTTCTATAAATAAAACGGAAGGTTTTATATGAAAAAAATGATATTAATAAGGCGACACAGCTTTCAGTAACAAGAAATATAGGCTATATTGTTACTCGAACAGCTCTCATCCGTTATAGTTACCAATGTCAGTCACAGGATACTCTGCCGATTTGTTGCGTACCGCCTACAGCAAGTGTTTTCATTATTATGATATGCGTAGAAATATGAATATAATATTTCGCAAACTAATGTGTCGTTACACATGGAAGAATAATTTACCAGAGAATATATATGTAAAAACCAAAGTATATGTTGTTATAAATCTCTTCAATCAGAGAAATCCGTTTAACTAGTGTACCCCACAACGAATGATACATTCTTCAAATAACTTATGGAACTGCTGCCCGCCGACGTATTCGACACGATATTTCGCCGGGCGCACACCCTATCGTTTCCAAAGCACAAGACATTGTGAGGACTAGACATGCACTCGATCCCCCTCCTTACCTACAACCTAATTAATTATGTGCAGAAAGGTAACAAAAGGAACTGATGGTGGACCCTGCTAGTCAGCAAAATGAGTGCACACTCACAATAATATAATAAAAATCGCAAACTACTCAGTAAACAAAAAGGGAATTTTATGAAAATAAACGACAGGAAATGGGATTCTGCATTTATCTACGAAATTATATGCTGATTATATATTACAATGATATTTATTATAAATCAGAATACAAAGGTATCTAATAGCCGATACAAGCAGTAGGCCAAAGGATGCGGTATACTGCACTATTATGAGAATAAGAGTTGGCTGGATAACAAGAAGCTTCTCCTCTCTGTGATGAAGGCATCTCAGGAGCAAGATAGGAGACGCTAGCTTTGCTATTTGACAGATGAGGGGATTGTCCTTGTACATTAATTTTGTGGAGAACTTTGTGAGGATGATAGTAGGAAATGCTTCAACTTCTTCTTAAAAGCAGCAGGAGATCGAATTTTGCGCGAGGTAAGGGGCAGTTTGTTCCAGAGGCGGACAGCGGCAACTGAGAAGGAGTTTGCAAAAGTTTTTGTTTTGTGAGTGGGCACAGTTAGGATACCAAATAAGAGTGACCTCGTGTTTCCATTATGATGACATGACAGGGGTTTAATCTCTGAAGCAAGGTACTGGGGTGCTTGCGCGATGAGGAGTCGATGGAGTAGACATAGAGTGTGGTAGTCATGCAATTTCTCCGGTCGCAGCCACCCTAGCTCGGAGTATGAAGCTCTAACATGATCATATCGGCGAATGTTGCAGGTGTAACGCATACAGGCATTCATGGTTAGCTCTAGCCGTCTTTTGTTTTCACTACTCATGCCTTGTTGAATCACATCACAATAGTGGAGGTTCGGTTGAACGAGTGCTTGCACGAGCTGGCGTTTCAAGTCCTGTGGAAATATGTTCCGAAACTTTTTGAGAGCATAGAGACAAGCAGACGTCTTTCGGCACACTGCGACTGTATTCTCCGCCCAGTTGAGATGCTCATCCAAAGTTACACCCAAGTTCTTCACTGTTTTCTGATATGGTATTGGAGTACCGTCGAGCAGAATAGTAGGTAGCCGTTCGCGGAAATCTGAACTTATTAATTTCGGATGGGCTATTAAGATTACTTGCGTCTTTTTTGCATTTAGTTTAAGCCACAGGTTTTTCGCCCATCTCACTACTGAAGACAGATCATCATTCATCTGAGCGATTGCAGTGTCTACATCTTCAGGTCTGACGCTTAGGTGGAGCTGGAGGTCGTCGGCATAGAAATGATATTTACAGGAGGACAGAACCGACGAAATATCGTTGACATATAAAGAAAACAAAAGTGGTCCTAAGACTGATCCTTGTGGCACTCCCGAGGAAACATGTTTCCAGGAAGATTTTTCATTTACGCAGACAACACATTGCTGTCTGTCTTTTAAGTAACTTTCAAACCATCTCATTGCACTATCAGAGAAATTAAGCTGTTGCATTTTTCTGAGCAATATGTCAAAGTTAACAGTGTCAAAAGCTTTGCTGAAGTCCAGTAGCGTCAATATTGTTGCCTTTCGATTGTCGATGGCATATTTCAGGTCATCAGTTACTTTAATTAGAGCAGTGTTTGTGCTGTGACGTTTACGGAAACCGGATTGAAGTTTGTCATATAGGCTGAATTGCTGAATTCATGCAAGTGTTCAGTGATTTGGTCATGAACAACATATTCAAGTGCTTTGGAAACAGCAGGCAGTATGCTAATTGGTCGGTAATCACTAGGCAGTTGCGGGTTTTCGATCTTAGGGATGGGTCGAATTAGGCTTCTTTACCATGCAGTGGGATATATTCCGTTCACGAGGGAAAAATTAAATATGTCAGTTAAGACAGGTACTAAGATATCGGCAACATTCTTAATCATGGTTATACCGATACTGTCGTTGCCTATTGCATCAGAAGAGATTCTCATTATTGCTTTTCTTGCCGTATTTGTTGTTACATGTTTTAGATGGAAAGTATCGTTGTTAGTTATCCTGTTTGGGGATTCTTGTGGACGGTAATTATCAGATGTGCTGGTATTCAGAGGTGCAGAGAAGAATTCATTTAATTCGTTAGCTGACACATGAAAAGTAGTTTCCGATTTTGCCTTTCCGACCCCCAAGCTACGGAGATTCTTCCATAGAGTCGTGGGCGTCAGATCGCTGCATACAAGGGAGCGAGCGTGCCTGATTTTAGCATTGCGAATGCATTGTTTCACTCTGTTCCGTAGCTTTCTATATTCTTCGAAACGCTCGGGTTTCGGATCTGCCTTGAAACGCCTGTGGGCAGCATCCCTATTAGTCATCATTTGACGTAATTCAGCTGTCAGCCATGGAGCAGGAGATTTTCTTACACGGATTGTGCGCACAGGTGCATGTTTGTCATAGAGGGCAGTGAGTTTATCAGCAAGTTCATTAATTTGGCCGTCGATTGTGGGTTTTCTGATTATTTGATGCCATGAGATTTCTGAGCAATCGGCTGTTAGAGCGTCAAGGTCAATACGTTTCATGTTCCTACAAGTTATGTAACACGATATGATCCTTTGGGGCTGCACAGAGTAGGCCAGGAATATTACATCATGTGCTGAGAGGCCAGGGGCCGATGTTTGACCAACATCTCTTACTTTGTCAGTCTGTTTCGTTGCGATTACGTCTATAAGAGTATGACTGGGCGCCGTATGGTGTGTAAGTTGTAATGGAAGAATGTTCATGCTATTGCAACTAAACAGTCTTCTTAGGTTTATTGCGGAGGGAGTGTCTCTTAGCAGGTCTATGTTCAAGTCACCCATTACGATGACATGTTCGTATTGACACTGAAGTGAATGTAATTCCGACTGGAAGGAACTCATTGAGCTAATAGATTTGACGATAATGACTGGAGGTTCTAAGGAATCATATAGTACCCCTCCTACTATAATGTAGTATCACGATTAGTTGTGAGAGCTCAAATGGGAACACATGGAGAAAGAAACAAAGTGGAACTAATATTCAATTGAAAATTAAAAGCGTAACGGTCGCGAACATCTTGTCAATTGAATAGTTCATCTGTTACATTGTTATTTTACTACACACCAGTGATCAGAAGGTGAAATTAAATTAACAAGGTATCAAACATCAGTTGTCAGCTACTTTTTGAAATATCAGAGAGCGAGAGCGCGTGCTGCTGAGGACTTTAGTATAAAAATGATAGGTCCTAAAATGCCAGAGCCGCAAAATACTTTACCAGTTCAGAAACCTGCAGCACATCCTCAGTAGGCGGCGTTCTGATGATATAGGCGCTGAATGTCGAAGAATTCTAAGTTCTGCTTGCATGGCCGAAGCAGGGAAACTCCTGATGCACGAGGATGTATCTCTAGCAAGAGCCACAGCAAAATCAACTCGCCCTGTCGGTACAGGTGCGAAAATTCAGAGTAAGAATATGTGTGTTAAGTCGCACAATGGAATTGGAGTATGAACGAAATCTTCCTCCTAAACGATTCTGAAAAAGTGCGACTGAGTGGCAAGACCATCCAATTCTGACGAAGATCAGATCCCGAATGCTATACGCCCGCCAAAGCAAGAACGAAGTCAACATTACCCAACCCCCCCCCCCCCCCCCACTACTCTCGAAAAGCCACAAATCATCATTCAGTGCACGTTCTGTAGATGTTAATGACGACCTCTGCCAACATTCTAGATAAAGTTTTACGATTATAGTAGGAGAGATTGATGTACGCTGATAACTTTCACACTTTCGCTTCTAGCCAGCCCTGTACCATATATTTAATGTGTTCTATTCACTCTTTACACGACGGCGTTCACATTTTATGTGCAGCAACATTTTTCTGAAATTACAAAAGTCGTCTGGAAACATTAAGTTTTTCCAAATTTGCTATCCAGGGTACAGCATGCCAAGCAGACCTACCTAGGAACAAATATTCAATTGAAAATTAAAAGCGTAACGATCGCGAACATCTTGTCAATTGGATTTCGTAGAAATATGGGAACACGTGAGGCAATATTGACCCTACGACTTATCTTAGAAGCCAGATTAAGAAAAGGCAAACCTACGTTTCTAGCATTTGTAGACTTGGAGAAAGCTTTTGACAATGTTGACTGGAATAATCTCTTTCAGATTCTGAAGGTGTCAGGGGTAAAATACAGGGAGCGAAAGGCTATTTACAATTTGTACAGAAACCAGATGGCAGTTATAAGAGTCGAGGAACATGAAAGGGAAGCAGTGGTTGGGAAGGGAGTGAGACAGGGTTGTAGCCTCTCCCCGATGTTATTCAATCTGTATATTGAGCAAGCAGTAAATTTATTTATTTATTTATTTCTTGATTTCTTGATTTCTTGATTTATTTAACCTGGCAAGATTAGGGCCATCAGGCCCTCTCTTACATCTAACCAGACATTCTACTTATTTTACATTCATATGATTTAGTAGGCATGTTAAACTACATCTAGTACAAAAAGTGAAATAAACAATTTGAAAGGTACACCTGGAAAAATACATACATACAGAGTTTATATTCTTAGGTCACAAGTACTGTTATAATTAGACATTATTGAAGAGACAGATTTTAGATAGGAGTGCCGGCAGCAGGGAGTATGAGGGAGACTCACGGTGAAGGGAGGAGAAGAATAAAGACATGATGAAACATAATTAAGGAAATATAAAGGAAAAGAAGATTTCGTGGTTAATAGAGAAAGAAACAAAAGAAAAATTCGGAGTAGGTATTGAAATCCATGGTGAAGAAATAATAACTTTAAGGTTCGCCGATGACATTGTAATTCTGTTAGAGACAGCAAAGGACTTGGAAGAGCAGTTGAACGCAATGGACAGTGTCTTGAAGGGAGGATATAAGATGAACATCAACAAAAGCAAAACGAGGATAATGGAATGTAGCCGAATTAAATCGGGCGGTGCTGAGGGAATTATATTAGGAAATGAGACACTTAAAGTAGTAAAGGAGTTTTGCTATTTGGGGAGCAAAGTAACTGATGATGGTCGAAGTAGAGAGGATATAAAATGTAGACTGGCAATGGCAAGGAAAGCGTTTCTGAAGAAGATAAATTTGTTAACATCGAGTACAGATTTAAATGTCAGGAAGTCTTTTCTGAAAGTATTTGTATGGAATGTAGCCATGTATGGAAGTGAAACATGGACAATAAATAGTTTGGACAAGAAGAGAATAGAAGCTTTTGAAATGTGGTGCTACAGAAGAATGATGAAGATTAGATGGGTAGATCACGTAACTAATGAGGATGTATTGAATAGGATTGGGGAGAAGAGGAGTTTGTGGCACAACTTGACAAGAAGAGGGGATCGGTTGGTAGGAATGTTCTGAGGCATCATGGGATCACCAGTTTAGTATTGGAGGGCAGCGTGGAGGGTAAAAATCGTAGAGGGAGACCAAGAGATGAATACACTAAACAGATTCAGAAGGATGTAGGCTGCAGTACGTACTGGGGGGTGAAGAAGCTTGCACAGCATAGAGTAGCATGGAGAGCTGCATCAAACCAGTCTCAGGACTGAAGACCACAACAACAACATCTGTCACATTGTTATTTTACTACACACCAGTGATCAGGAAGGTGAAATTAAATTAACAAGGTATCAAACATCAGTTGTCAGCTACTTTTTGAAATATCAGCCACTGGGAATTAACGCAGATTTCCATTTTGAAGCTAGGGAGAATTGTCAAGACATTAAAGCTACTCAGTTCATTTGCCAGTATCACATGCTCCAGGTAAAATACGTTCTTCTGTTACACGATGGTGCAGAACCGACGAAGTATGGCTCAACTGTCTATATGTTATACAAAGAGTTTCACAAATATATATAGCATTTTAATTACCATAAATTTTACCATAAATTTATGTAACTTAAAATTTAACTGCACGTTCCAAATAGGTTGAACTGAAAAATTGAAGAGCGAGTCAGTTTCAAAACTGGTTTCCTGTATACATTATTAATCGAAGTTCCCTCAGAGTGCTGTTAACAGTCACATTGAAGATTTTGATATTCCGTATATCTTTAATATATTATACAACACGTTAATGTGTAGAATGTGAAATATTTTCTAATTCTGCTCAAAATACAACTTAAATTCCAACGAAAAAAGAAAAAAGGAAGTGATGGAAATAGACTACAGCTGCCCGTAGTGTGTGTTGCTTCATCTGATACTAAATCAGTCACTATTCTACAGTACTAACAAAAAAATGTTTTGTGTACCTAGGTGCACTATCATCCAGGTAGAAGAGACTCATCTGCATGTTAAAGGTGGAAAATATGGTTTGTGCTTGAAGTTAATTTTATTGTTTATAAAATTTTTACATCACTTGATTGGTATTCAAAGTGTTAACGTGTTGAATACCTAATTTTCTTTTGTGTCACATTATGCTAAGTGTTTTTTCCGTCTAATATTCCATTTATGAGAGTCCCCGGTTATTGAATCCTGACAACGTATTTTGTAAAGTAAGGCATGTACTGAGGGCCTGTTCCACTATACCTTGTCCATAAGAGATTCTAGAGTGGACACCATACAGAACCTTCATTACCTGCTTCTGCGCAGTAAATATTTGTCCCCTAATGACTAATTATCCTGGAAAATTGTGTCATAAGACATTAATGAACGGAAATAGGAAAAGTAAATCAACTTTTGTCGTTCTAATCTCCTAAATTTTATACAATCCATAAGGAGGAAGATAAAAAGCCTTCGTGCTTAAGAAGAACCTTAACCTGTGGCTTCCAGTTCAGCTTCTTAACAGTAAGAAAACATTTTCTGCTACTGATTTTCTGTTTAATTTACCGATTTCTCTCTCAAGCATTACCTAGAATTGTGTCGTCCGATCTTGTACAGTACTGATTTGTATGTATTTTGTGTTATCTAAATTCAGTGCCAGACCGTTTTCAGAGTAACCGTTATTAATTTTCAGGAACGTATTAGTTACATTTTCAATTTTTCAAGTTACTCCATTGGGCTTTATTAAACAACTTGAATCGACAGAAAGTTGAGCTATTTAAATTTCTTCGATATATGATTGAAAATCAATTATATGTAACAAAACATCAGCAGATCCATTTGATATAGCTAAAATGATTCTTCATAATTCTTAAGATGCTTTTCATTGTGTGCGTTCCCTGAGTTTCTTAATAGAGAAATTTGCATCTATTTTGTTGAACAAAATGAAATCCATCTGCCAGCAAGGTCTCTGACACTATTACATTTGAGCTTTCCTAGGAGAATACAATGTGCTGCACAACCGAATGCCTTTCACAACTCGCAAGTGGTACCAGTTGGCAAATTGTTGTTTTTCAATTATTGTATAATCGGATTTGAAAAAATGGTTTAAATGTCTCTGAGCAAAATGGGACTTAACTTCTGAGGTCATCAGTCCTCTAGAACTTAGAACTACTTAAACCTAACTAACCTAAGGACATCACACACATCCATGACCGAGGTAGGATTCGAACCTGCGACCGTAGCGGTCGCGCGGTTCCAGACTGTAGCGCCTAGAACCGCTCGGCTATTGCGGCCGGCTTATAATCGTATTTATGTGAGGCCATCTTTTATAAATTCAAATCTATACTAAATATCTGATTTTGAACAAAATACTTCGTGGTTTTTGCGTAAGTAAATTTTAACAGTTATTACCAGATGTGGACTTACACTCATACGCAGATAAGCGGGAGCATACAATGCTCCCAGGAACTTCGCGAACGTGCTCCTTTTGGTGGTCCAGGTGTTATGATGTGGAGAGGAATAATGCTGAATGGGTGTAACGACCTCCGGGTCTTTGAACACAGCGCACACCCAGGTCAACTTTATAGCGACGCTGTATTCCTTCACCATGTGTGTCAATTCAGGAGCGCATTGGCCCTGAATTCAGTTTTTAATACGACAACGCGTGGCCGTATCAATCAGCACAGGTGGAGGAGAGCTGGGAACGAAAGGATATTGGACGGATACACTGATCTGCCCGTTCTCCAAACATAAATCATAGCGCGTACGTGTACGATACAGCAATTGAAAACAGCGCGAGTGGAGGAATGTAACGCTCCACTACAAAAGAACTCCTTGCCAACCTTGTAGCCACCATAGGAGCACGTTACAGACTACACATTGCTGTCTGTGGTGATCAGACTTGCTATTAAGACTTTGACGACCAGACACGCTATTAAGAACCAGGTCACTCATATCGTAATGTCCAGGGGAATATCATAAATCGAGATGACTCCAGAACAAATGTTGTCTTTGACTAAAGTGTCATTTCTGTTCTGCTCCTTCCGCATTTCTTTCAGTTACCTTCCGTAATATACGTAATATACCAGTCATTTCTAAGTATGGTCCGAGTTTCTTCGAGCTACGATATTTTGCAGTGACACATAATGCGAAAGTTACTTTCGTGCTCAAGTTTTGCACATCAGTGTAGCATACAGTGATGTGGGACTAAATACAGTGTATACAGGTGAAGCGAAACCATGCAATTGGGCTTCGCAGCGCGACTCCTCACGTGCCAGCGATAAAAAAATGTCTGTAACAAAATTTCGTCCGGCGAGTACACCTGGCCGAAAAAGGATGTTAACGAGTGGCAATCTTGTAACACTGTAACCACATGAAGGGTAACTAACTCTGACAGCACATTTTACTTCTGTTGTGCAGTTCGTGCAGTGGATAGTGCTTTGGATTAGCGGGCTGAAGGTCGAGGGTTCACCCCTCGGTTTGGGTGCATTTCTTTATTTCCTAATTTCATTCTGACATTTCGTACTGTAATATATACCGTTTCGTATGTCACATGTACCTAAATTAACATTTTGTAATGCTGAACACAACAAATGGCTCTGAGCACTATGGGACCTAACTTCTGAGGTCATCAGTCCCCTAGAACTTAGAACTAGTTAAACCTAACTAACCTAAGGACATCACACACATCCATGCCCGAGGCAGGATTCGAACCTGCGACCGTAGCGGTTGTGTGGTTCCAGACTGTAGCGCCTGGAACCGCTCGGCCACCCTAGCCGGCTGAACACAACAGACACGTGGTTAAACAAATATGGAATATACAGTTGAAACTGTTGTGTCGGTAGCTGGGCCGACACCGTGAGGTTGAGATGGCTGAAAATGCACGCTAGACTAACGCAGACGGGCGTGAAGTACTGGAACAGGATACGTAATTAATGTTAGGAAGACAAGTACGTAGCTTGATTAATACTTATCTTTAATATCATTGTGGTACATCGATCTTGACGATACACAGGAGACTTTAAATACAATCACTGTATGGCTAATGGCGCCTTGATAGTTCGTAGCCATTAACTTAGCTGATGGCTATTCTGTCTCTCGGCTAATGAGAGAGAAAGGCTTCGTACATCTGGTCGGTAGCTAGGTTCTCGTACAACTGGGGCGAGTGCTCTCTCGTATCACGAGACCTGCCTTGGTGGTGGCGCTAGGTCTGCGATTACACAGTGGCGACACGCGGGTCCGACATGTACTAAATGGACCGCGGCCGATTTAAGCTACCACCTAGCAAGTGTGGTGTCTGGCGGTGACACCACAGAAACAATTAACAGGACTACGGTGATAACACACAGAAATAGTAACCGAGTTTGGACATTATTTGTTGCTAGTCCTACTGATAACGTAAGGCCATAACGAAATGTAATAGACCTGAACAATGCAAGAATAATAGTTGGTACTAATCTATGTGAATATTAGAGAAAGGTACAAAGAAAACATGAAAGCTAGTATGTCAAGTGGTGCGAATAAATTCGAACCCACGACGTGGAAAGGGCTTCTTTCAAATCTGACCGATCTTCCATCTCTACGTCTGCAGTATGAAAGCGCAAATATTTTCCAGAGGACCCACTGCAACCGCTGTTGACGATTAAGATGCCAGATTAAAAAAAAATGTTCAAATGTGTGTGAAATCTTATGGGACTTAACTGCTAAGGTCATCAGTCCCTAAGCTTACACACTATTTAACCTAAATTATCCTAAGGACGAACGCACACACCCATGTCCGAGGGACGACTCGAACCTCCGCCGGGATGCCAGGAACCGTACCACATGGACTACATTTACGAAATAATCAACATGTACACGAACCCCGGATCGAACCCTCGCCCTCCTGCACACTAACCCAAAGCACTATCGACTGCACTAACTGTACAGCTCGAATGGTCTCTCACGACAGAGATAGTTACTGTACATGTTGTTACAGTGTTGCCAGATTGCAACTCTTTAAAGTCCTTTTTCTGCCGTATGAACTCGCCAGACCAAATTTTCTGAAAGAAATTTTTTTTATCGCTGGCATGCGAGGAGTCGCTCTGCGAAGCCCGAGTGCGGCAATTTCGCTTCGCCCTGTATATACTGAAGAGCCAAAGAAACTGGTACACATGTCATATCATGTAAACACCCGCGACTACGGAGAATTGCCGCACCAAAATGTGGCATGGACTTGACTAACGTCTGAAGTGGTGCTGGAGGGAACTGACACTATCAATACTGCAGGGCTGTCTATAAATCTATAGGAGTAGAGGGGATGGAGATCTCTTCTGAACAGCACGTTGCAAGGCATTCCAGATATGCTCAGTAATGTTCATGTCTGGGGCATTTGGTGGCAAGCGGAGGTGATTAAACTCAGACGAGTGTTCCTGGAGGCAGTCTAGCAATTTTGGATGTGTGGGGTGTCGCATTGTCCTGCTGGAATTGCCCAAGTGCGTCGGTTGCACAATGTACATGTATGGATGCAGGTGGTCAGACGGAATCCTTACGCACGTGTCACTTGTGAGAATCATATCTAGACTTATGAGGCTCCCATATCACTCCTACTGCACACGCCCCGCCCCCCCCCCCACCCCCCCATCATTACAGAACCTCCTCCAGCTTGAACAGTGCCCTGCTGACATGCACGGTCCATGGATTCATGAGGTTGCTTCCATACCCATACACGTCCATCCGCTCGATACAATCTGAAACGATACCCGTCGACCAGGTTACATGTTTGCAGTCATCAGCAGTCCAAAGTCGGTGCTGACGAGCCAAGGCGATGCTTAAAGCTTTGTGTCGTGCAGTCCTGAAGGGTACTCGAGTAGGCCTTCGGTTCCGAAAGCCTACATCGGTGATGTTTCGTCGAATGTTTCGCACGCTGAAACTTCTTGATGACCCAGCACTGAAATGCGGAGTAATTTACGGAAGGGTTACACTTCTGTCATCTTGAACGATTCTCTTCAGTCTTCATTGGTCCCATTCTTGGAGGATCTTTTTCCGGCCGCAGCGATGTTGGAGTTTTGATGTTTTACAGTATTCGTGATATTCGCGGTACACTCATGAAATTGTCATACGGGAAAGTCCCTTCTTCATCGCGACCTCGGGAATGCTGTGTCCCATCGCTCATGCGTCGATTTAAATCTTGATAACCTGCCATTGTAGCAGTAGTAACCGATCTAACAACTGCGCCAGACCCTTGTTGCCTTATACAGGGTGAGTCACCTAACATTACCGCTGGATGTATTTCGTAAACCACATCAAATACTGACGAATCGATTCCACAGACCGAATGTGAGGAGAGGGGCTAGTGTAACTGGTTAATGCAAACCATATAAAAATGCACGGAAGTATGTTTTTAACACAAACCTACGTTTTTTTAAAAATGGAACCCCGTTAGTTTTGTTAGCACAACTGAACATATAAACAAATACGTAATCAGTGCCGTTTGTAGCATTGTAAAATGTTAATTAGATCCGGAGATATTGTAACCTAAAGTTGACGCTTGAGTACCGCTCCTCCGCTGTTCGAGCGTGTGTATCGGAGAGCACCGAATTACGTAGGGATCCAAAGGGAACGGTGATGGACCTTAGGTACAGAAGAGACTGGAACAGCACATTACGTCCACATGCTAACACCAGCAGATGCTGCTCGCCGACCGTGGCCCGTGTTTGTTACAACACGCAACTGAACGTCGGAGGTTTCAAGCGTCAACTTTAGGTTACAATATCTCCGGATGTAAATAACATTTTACAATGTAACAAACGACACTGATTACGTATTTGTTTATATGTTCAGATGTGCTAACAAAACTAACGTGGTTCCATTTAAAAAAACGTAGGTTTGTGTTAAAAACATACTTCCGTGCATTTTTGTATGGTTTGTATTAAACAATTACACTAGCCCCTCTTCTCACGTTCGGTCTGTGGAATCGGTTCGTCAGTATTTGATGTGGTTTACGGAATATATCCAGCGGTAACGTTAGGTGACTCACCCTATATACTCGTTGCCGACCGCAGCGCCGTATTCCGGCTGTTTATATATATCTGAATTTGAATACGCATTCCCCTACCAGTTTCTTTGACGCTTCAGTGTATGAGAAGACTGGGACGTTAGTACTTTTCATGAGATATTGCGTACTCGATTAGAGATTTTTTTTTGGGTGGGGGGGGGGGGGAGTCAATGGCACTCCTAATGTATTTGGCAGAGTTTTGACTAATATACCTGCATGGATGAGACATTGCTCCTTGCATATATTCTACCGTTTTTTCACTTCAGCTTTCAGTGCCGATACTCAAGGAAGCGATGTTAAGTACATTTTGTGCCTGACTGCTATTTATTATTATTATTTGTCCGTTCTAATTTGAAAAAATCCTAGTGTTCCCGGATGAATTTATCGGATTTTTTTAAGCTGTGGGCCATATAGATTTAATTTTACTATGCAAGGGCCGAAGTCATGCACGTGTGAATGCACGCAGCTTCCATCTTCATGGAAGCGTTGAAAAAACTTGTGAAAAACTTGAGTTAGTATATGCGGTTGCCCCTCGAAAAATGCCTTAATAGTTGGGTCGTTAGTCGCAATAACACACTAAATTCTGAGTTGAAAATCTGATGTCTAGTGGGCGAAGTATGAGTATCTCTCAGGTCACATCGGTGAACCTTAAATGTTTACTAACCATTCAGGCATGGGTGATAGACACATCGTTGGTGGGTTGACGAAGCTAGTTTGAAATTTCAAACTTTGTTTGGCAATAAACTGGTGAAAACAACTTGCCTGGTGTTCAAGCATTTACGCTACTCACTGGCCCAGTGCCTACATTGTCTAATAACTAGGCGGTGGTGCCCTGAGCCGAGGAAAACCCAATACATCTCACTGAATTCAGACACTAAGTAGGGATTTATCAATCACTTTCCCCAAGACAGCACATTATTTCTTGTAACATATAATTAGACATATTTCTCTGTTCCTCCTATCTGTTTAAAATTTTTTTGTTTTTCTTTGCAAGAGTAATTTTCATTCCTTTCGTAATCCAGAGAGTTTTTTTAATGTTTTATTAGAAGCACACCTATTGTTTTCTTTGCAATGCAGGGGTTAAAGATTTATTAACAACCATCTATAAGTACATAAAATTGGAAAATGACAGTTGTCAAATTGTACACAGTCTGTCAGTCAGCTTCCGTTAAAATGCCCAGGAACTTACCGTTGTTTCTTCATAATTACTCTGTTTCCTCTATGACAGGAAACTGAGTAATTCTTCACTGTGGTCAGAGAAGTGTTGATCGTATGGCTAACTCCGACTTTATAGCTGAAAAAGGTTAGTTACCATGTGCATAAGAGCACTGTGAGACAAAGCAGCTATTGGATGCGCTGAAACACTTCTAAATGTCTTCACCACAGTTTTATTATTCTCGTATACTTTATACGTTTCGTCTTAGATAATTGTGAAAGACTATAAAAATACAAAAGTCGTGTCGATATAAATACAAGACATGTTACATTTTCATCATGAACCATGATATGGAAAGTAAAATACGTTTTAAAGCTCACTAAATACGTTCCATCACTTTTATGAGTCAGCAGAAATTTGTCCAAAAGTATAATGTATCTAGTAAACATTTCTCAACAACAGGCAAGTGCAAACTGCGTTCAGGGATAAAGAATTATACAAGCGCAATAAACGGCAAGGCGGCACTAGAGTCGTGGTGTAATGAGACAATTGTTTGATGACAAAAATAAGTGATATAACACATTTCCTCGAATAGATAATTGCTTCAAAATGGTTCAAATGGCTCTGAGCACTATGGAACTCAACTGCTGTAGTCATAAGTCCCCTAGAACATAGAACTACTTAAACCTAATTAACCCAAGGACATCACACACATCCATGCCCGAGGCAGGATTCGAACCTGCGACCGTAGCGGTCGTGCGGTTCCAGACCGTAGCGCCTTTAACCGCTCGGCCACTCCGGCCGGCGATAATTGCTTCACTGAGAAACATACTATTTTCAGTGTAATTAAAAAAAGTATTTTTAAAATATTGTCATAAGATGCAGAAGTTATATTGAAGTACAGGTCAAGCTTATGTATTGCTATGTCTGCTGTTAAGAGTAAAATTTAGTAAAACAGGGAACAGATGAATAAGCGTTATACAAGGAGGGAACGGCTTAAACCAAGATTGCTCCCCAACATGCAAAATTTGGAAGCGCCATACATAGTACCGATACTAAATTAACAACAATCCATATTAGCTTATATCATATAATACTTAAGTGAAATTAATGGATAACAATCGTGGCACAGCACATTTGTGCAACCAACCGGAATTTGTACACATTTTCAAATGGTACATATTTTCATTTCCATGGAATACGAACTCATTTATAAAGACCAGAAAACAAAACGTATAATGAAACACATGTTGGAATTACACATATCATATGATAAATTATGAAGTGGCGTAATTTAATGGGGGTTGATGTGAGAGAGGGTAGGGGTAGGAGGAATGGCGGATATAGAAGAACGTAAGGGAAAAAATCTAGGAAACGGGAATGAAATTGTCATATTTTGAAAATAGCATTTCTGAAATTGCCTTTAATCCTATGACTACAAATTGTTTTTCATAGTATAACGACACTACATATCACAATAAAACTTTTTAAAGCATAATGTTTAGCAGGCATTGTAAAGTGTGTGTGAAAGCAATGTTAAGAGTAGCTTTCAGCTACGCACAGCCTCAAAGGCCATTCATCAGTATAACCAATAGTAAAATACCAGCCATCCAGATTTCCTTGTATAAAACTATTGTGAAATTAGTGAATAACGATTATGGTACACCGCATTTGAGCAAAATGCGGTACTGAGTTTACGTTAACATATTTTACGTATTTTTATTTCCGTAGAAAACGAGTTAATTCTTAAGGATTAAAAAATTATCTTGCAATGAAGCACAAGTTGGAATTCTATATATCATACCGATAAAATTATTAAGTGGCAGAATAAATATTGCGTGTACAATTTTTATTCAATTGTAATGAATTGCGAAGATTACAACGTGACTATGCCATAATAATGTGTACAGCTGGACGTATTTCATCGTTATATAGTTTTACGGTTATTTCTACTTTGTGTTACGTATATCGTTTGTAACTTATTTATATGTTCATCAGTGATGAATAAAACAATTACAGCTGTAAAAGTATGATTGTTGAAGAGATTAAAAAGAGGCAGCGATTACGATTTTCACTGTATCTTACGGTTTCAACGACGAAATATTTACATCTTGTGAGAAACCTGTAAGTGAAAAGTGGCTTGAAGAAAAATATTCGTACTTAAGGGTACTTTCTCCTCAGTCATCGAATAAAATAAGCAGATCGTTATGATTTTCTTCTGTTGGAAAGTCTAATGAAGCCTTCAACCTAAATCTTTTTCCACATTATTATGTCGCTCTTGGACAACATTTTATCATCTTTTTTTAAAGAAATTCAGTCAACAACAAGCCACCGATCCGAGGAATTAAAGCTGCTCTTTCCAAAAAGGGGTTTGTTCAGCAGTTTGCAGATCTTATCTGAAATCAAAATTGCACACATTCTCTTAATTTGTAGGATATTGCGCACGGAGTAACTGCACAGTTTTTTGAAACTTGAAAATATAACAAAATGGCTGTCATTTGAAGCAAATGTGTAATTTTGTTCTGTGTGTTTTGTTACTGTTTTTGCAATAATTAATGAATAAATTAAAATATAAAACTGGCCTATTACTCCACGCGGATATGCCCGAGGAGAAAAACACCAAAATTTCAGAAATATATCCTGAATCTCTAACCGACGGAAAGGACTATGGGCAAAATGACAAAGGTTTCCTTGTGAAATTGTTGTGGATTACTCCTCAGGCATGTCCGCAAGGAGTATCAACAATTTTATTTTCATTTACTCATTAGTAATTGCAAAAAAGTGATCAAAAACACAGGAAAAAAACTAAATCTTTGTTTCAAACGTCCGCCGTATTGTTATTATTATTATTGCTTATTTAAAAAGAGCTGTGCTACTACTCATTGCTCAATGTCCTAAAAACTGGGAAAATTGTTTGTTTGTAAGTTTCAGATGAGGCTTGGAGAGGATTTCTGTCATCGGCCCACCTCATTTTGGATACATCAAGTTCACGTTCACGAATGTGTGTGTGTGTGTGTGTGTGTGTGTGTGTGTGTGTGTGTGTGTGTGTTGGTGGGCGGGTGGGAGGAGAGGGGTTAAATAATGACTGAATTTCCCAAAAATCGTAAAATGCTGTCCAAGGCTCAGTAAATAGCGTGCAAAATGATTTAAGATTTAAGCTGATTTCTTCATTACTTTTTCCAAAAAGGACAAGCAAACGTAAAAGTGACTTATTTTATAGCCAGACTGTGGAGAATTGGAATACTGAGTATGCTGTACTGATCACAACACGGAATGCGCTGTCTTCCTGTGCGTGCTGAGTCCTGTGGCGACGATGCGTGGTAACCCTGAGGAGGACACAGCTCGCCGCTGCGAGACGAGCCGCCGAGGCGGCGGCCATCAAGTTTTAAGCCCACCGGTACAACGTCGTCGGCGTAAACGTCAGGCGGGACCGCCATAAGGAGGGCTGCTAACGGCCTGCCAGCCAAGTGATGGCCCAGCGCGGGCGGGGTAGGGGGCGGGCGCGCTCGCCGCGACAAGGGACCAGGTGGCAGCACGTGCGCCACGCGGAGGACAGCGCCTCCGCGCCCGGGGATTACCCGCAATTTACTGACCGTGTCCTCCGCAGCTCTACCGCTCTAGGTCTTTACGGAACACGGGGCACTGCAGCGCGAAGAGGCCGTACACGCTGATACATGTCGACATCTGTGTCTGTACTTTGTAAACCGTGGAACCGACACGTCACTAAGAATTTATTACTCCCGATATACTGAAGCTAATCATTTTTTACCTACTTCCCAGATACCCTTACATGATCCCACTTTAATTGCTCCTTTTTCCACACCGTCCGTAATAGCATCGATATCAACAGTCTCTCTCTTGCTGCTACCTTCATTTATCACGATGATTAACACGACGATTACGTTGCAATATAAGACTTAATACACTTAATAAAGTATACTGTCTAGTCACTTTAATGGGACCATTTGTCAGGAGCCAGGCAAATCACCTTCTGCAGCACAAGACGCGCAGGGCGAGACTCAACGAGGCTCTGGAAGGTGCCGGCAGTGACGTGCATCTACGCCGACTCCAGTGCCGTGTACAGCTGCGGTACGTTTTTCGGCAAAGTATCCATGGCGCGAACTCATCGATCAAAGCAGTCCCAAAGAATCTCTACTGGGCTTATACCTGGCAAGTTTCGTGGCCAAGAGAGTATGGAAAATTCATCTCGGGGCTCGTCGAACCACGCATGTTCACTGTGAGCTGTGCAACACACTGTATTGTCCTGCTTGTAGATGCCATCGTGCCGATGAGGCAAGAACTGCATTTAATGGTGGACGCGGTTCCCAACGATACATGTATACTTGTGTCGATCCAGTGTGCTTTCCAGAATGACTAGATCACTAGGGATCGCCGCGAAAACGTTCCGCAGGCCATAATTCTCTCTCCAAGACGCAGATTGTTTGCTTTTAGACATTTCACGTCATACATGCCAACGACTATCTGCCCGATGGAGCATAAAACGTAATGCAGCTGAAAAGGCCAACTGTCGACATTCAGTGGACGTCCATTTGTGGTCCTGGCGTGCTAATCTAAGCCTTCGTCACAGGTCGATGAACCTGGCTCCTGCTTCGGATGTCCATAAACAGCAATGTTTGCTGAAACTACACTACTGGCCATCAAAATTGCTACACCAAGAAGAAATGCAGACAATAAACGGGTATTCATTGGACAAATATATTACAGTAGAACTGATATGTGATTACATTTTCACGCAATTTGGGTGCACAGATCCTGAGGAATCAGTACCCAGAACAACCACCTCTGGCCATAATAACGGCCTTAATACGCCTGGGCATTGAGTAAAACCGAGCTTGGATGGCGTGTACAGGTACAGCTATCCATGCAGCTTCAACACGATACCACAATTCATCAAGAGTAGTGACTGGCGTATTGTGATGAGCCAGTTGCTCGGCCACCATTGGTTCAAATGGTTCAAATGGCTCTGAGCACTATGGGACTTAACTTCTAAGGTCATCAGTCCCCTAGAACTTAGAACTGCTTAAACCTAACTAACCTAAGGACATCACACACATCCATGCCCGAGGCAGGATTCGAACCTGCGACCGTAGCGGTCGCGCGGTTCCAGACTGTAGCGCCTTTAACCGCTTGGCCACCCCGGCCGGCGGCCACCATTGACCAGACATTTTAAATTGGTAGGAGATCCGGAGAATGTGCTGGCCAGCACAGCAGTCGAACATTTTCTGTGTCCAGAAAGGCCCGTACAGGATTTGAAACATGCGGTCGTGCATTTTTCTGCCGAAATGTAGGGTTTCACAGATATCGAATGATGGGTAGAGCCACGGGTAGTAACACAACTGATATGTAACGTCCACTGTTCACAGTGCCGTCAATGCTAACAAGAGGTGACCGAGACGTGTAACCAATGGCATCCCATACCACCACGCCGGGCGATACGCCAGTATGGCGATGACGAATACACGCTTCCAATGTGCATTCACTGCACTGTCGCCAAACACGGATGCCACCATCGTGATGCTGTAAACAGAACCTGGATTCATCCGAAAAAATGACGTTTTGCCATTCGTGCAACCAGGTTCGTCGTTGAGTACACCATCGCAGGCGCTCCTGTCTGTGATGCAGCGTCAAGGTTAACCGCAGACATGGTCTCAGAGCTGATAGTTCATGCTGCTGCAAACGTCGTCGAACTGTTCGTGCAGATGGTTGTTGTCTTGCAAACGTCCCCATCTGTTGACTCAGGGATCGAGACGTGGCTGCACGATCCGTTACAGCCATGCGGATAAGATGCCTGTCATCTCGACTGCTAGTGATACGAGGCCGTTGGGATCCAGCACGGCGTTCCGTGTTACCCTCCTGAACCCACCGATTCCATATTCTGCTAACAGTCAATGGATCTCAACCAACGCGAGCAGCAATGTCACGATACGATAAACCGCAATCGCTGTATGCTACAATCCGACCTTTATCAAAGTCGGAAACCTGATGGTATGCATTTCTCCTCCTTACACGAGTCATCACAACAACGTTTCACCAGGCAACGCCGGTCAACTGCTGTTTGTGTATGAGAAATCGGTTGGAAACTTTCGTCATGACAGCACGTTATAGGTACCGCCACCGGCGCCAACCTTTTGTGAATGCTCTGAAAAGCTAATAATTCGCGTATCACAGCATCTTTTTCCTGTCGGTTAAATTTCTCGTTTGTAGGACGTCATCATCGTGGTGTAGCAATATTAATGGCCAGTAGTGTACATTAAGGAGACACTCTTAGTAGCCACTTGGCGCATCTGGATGGTCAGTTGCTGAGGAATCGCACATCCATTTGCCCACACACATCTCCGCAGCAGTCTTTCATTCCTGCCATCTTTCGCCTGTTTTACACCACAGCTGCATCAGTGCTGGTTTTCTACAGCACGAATTTCCCATAAAGGGAATAGCTTACAAACTTAGCGGTTTCGGGAATGCTTCCACCCTTGGCCCGAAAGCTAATGATCATGACCTTTTGGACGTCAGATAAAACACTCCGTTTCCGCACTGCAACAGTGAATTCGCTGTGTTCACCACCCACACCACCCGCACCCACGACACGAATTACCTGCTCTTCTAGTGCTGCCCCCAGTCGTTTGTTTTTGATTATTGCACGTTAACGTCGAACGTAGGAGCTGGTCACATTAGTGTGACTCGATCATGTAATGCGTTGCCTTCCTAAGAATTCCTACCACCAGATATCCTCCACACAATCTGCTAATTTCAGTTCTGGAGAATTTTCGAAAATCACCTGTTATAGTTTCTGCTGACTTGTACAGTAATTCAGTTTTTCTTTCAAACTCCGGCTTTGCCCTACTAATAAATTATGTATACCAAATTTTGTGCTTTCCATCGAATCACCTATCATTGGTCACAGGGAAGACACCAACTCAGTTATATTCCGTCTTGCTGAGGGAGAGCCCCAAGCTTCCATATTGCCTCACTTTTAATTACCTCTGCTGACATGTCCAGGTCACTACCTCCTGTCCATTTCCCACTGTGCACCGACTACACTGCCTGGATAGCTCACATGTCCACTCACCAGATTCCCAAAAGTTCCTTCAGTTCCTTCCTCTTCAGTTTACTTTGGTACACCCAGTGACTCACGTAGATCAACGAATTCAAAAGGCAACCAAAAATTATACATTTGTTTCCATGCGGGATATCAGAAGCTGATTTCATATGAATATGATGACCTGAATCAGGTCTTTCCCTAGGATATAAGACATAACATTATAGTGATACATGTGTTTCACTATTGGGAGTTGAATCAATGGATCGAAAAACCGCTAGTCACAAAAATTTTATTGTTGTTGTTGTTGTGGTCTTCAGCCCCGACACTGGTTTTTTGCAGCTCTCCAAGCGACTCTGCCCTGTGCAAGCCTCTTCTTCTACAGATAACTACTACAACCTTCATCCTTCCGAATCTGTTTAGTGTATTCATCTCTTGGTCTCCCTCTACGATGTTTAACCTCCTCTCTTCCTTCCAGTACTAAATTAGTGGTCCCTTGATGTCTCAGAACGTGTCCTACCAACCGATACCTTCCACTAGTCAAGTTGTGACCCAAATTCTTCTTCTCCCCAATTCAATTCAACGCCTCCTCAAGCCGGGGATTTTCTCTGTCCGGCAACTGGGTGTTTGTGCTGTCCACAACATTTCATCATCATCATCATTCGTGACAGCGGTTAGATTGGAATCTGAAAAAATTGGACTGTGTGAATATTGGAGCTTTTTACGGGCGCTGATGACCGCACAGTTGAGCGCCAGACAAACCAAACATCGTCATCAGTCCCTACTCATTAGATAAGTGAGCTGCCGATCTAATCTTCAGAATTCTTCTGTAGCACCATGTTTCGAAAGCTTCTGTTCTCTTCTTATCCAAACTATTTATCGTCCATGTTTAACTTCCATGCACGCCTACACACCACACAAATACTTTCAGAAAAGACTTCCTGACACTTTGATCTATCCTCGATTTTAACAAATTTCTCTTCTTCAGAAACGCTTTCCTTTTCATAACCAATCTATATTTTATATCCTCTCTACTTCGAACATCATCAGTTATTTTGCTCCCCAAATTGCAAAACTCCCCTACTATTTTAAGTGTCTCATTTCCTAATCTAATTCCCTCAGCATCAACCGACTTAATTCGTCTACATTCAATTATCCTCGTTTTGGTTTTGTTGGTGTTCATCATATATCCTCCTTTCAAGAGACTGTCCATTCCGTTTAACTGCTCTTCCAAGTCCTTTGCAGTCTCTGACAGAATTACAATGTCATTGGCGAACCTCAAAGATTTTATTTCTTCTCCATGGATTTTAACACCTACTCCGGATTTTTCTTTTGTTTCCTTTACTGTTTGCTCAATATACAGATTGAGTAACATCGGGAATAGGCTGAAACCCTGTCTCACCCCCTTCGCAATCACTGGTCCCCTTTCGTGCCCCTCGACTCTTACAACTGCCATCTGATTTCTATACTAATTATAAATAGCCTTTCGTTCCCTGTATTTTACCCCTACCCCCTTCAGAATTAGGAAGAGGGTATTCCAGTCAACATTGTCAAAAGCTTTTTATAAGTCTACAAATACTGGAAACGTAGGTTTGCCTTCCTTTAACCTACCTTCTAAGATAAGTCGTGGGGTTAGTATTGCCTTACGTGTTCCAACATTTCTACGGAATCGAAACAGTTCTCATCCGAGGTCGGCTTCTACCAGAATAGCTGGTAGAAGTCGACCTCAGGGAAGAAGAGTTCGGATTTCGTTTGTAAAGAATTCATGTTAGTTTTTTTGCACCGTGACTTATTAAACTGATAGTTCGGTAGTTTTCACATCTGTCAACGCCTTCTTTCTTTGGGATTGGAATTATTATATTCTTCTTGAAGTGTGAAGCTATCTGGCCTGTCTCATAGGTCTTGCTCACCAGATGTTAGAGTTTTCTCGTGGCTGGCTCTCTCAAGACTATCAGTAGTTCTGATGGAATGTTGTGTCCTCCCGGGGCCTTGTTTGGACTTAGGTCTTTCACTGCTCTGTCAAATTCTTCACTCAGTATCATATCTCCCATTTCATCATCTTCATCTACATCCTGTTCCATTTCCATAATATTGCCCTCAAGTACATCGCAGTTGTATAGACGCTCTATATACTCCTTCCATCTTTCTGCTTTCCCTTCTTTGTAAGGACTATTTTTCTCTCTGGGCTCTTGATATTCACACAGGTGGTTCTGTTTTCTCTAAAGGTCCCTTTAATTTTCCTGTATACAGTATCTATCTTACCCTAGTAGTATATGCTTCTACATCCTTACACTTGTCCTCTAGCCGTCCCTGCTTAGCCATTTTGCATTCTCTGTCGATCTCATTTTTGAGACATTTGTATTCTGTTTCGCCTGCTTCATTTACTGTACTTTGATACTTTCTCCTTTCATCAAATAATCTGAACATCTCTTCTGTTATCCAACGGTTTCTACTAACCCTCGACTTTTTACCTACTTCACCATTTTATCTCTCAAAGCTACCCATTCTTCCTCTATTGTATTTCTTTCTCCTGTTCTCGTCAAACTTTCACTAATAATCTTTCTGAAACTCTCTGCAACGTCTGGTTCTTTCAGTTTATCCACATCCATCTCCTGAAGTTCCAACTATTTCGCAGTTCCTTCAGTTTTAATATACAGTCTTCTTTCATGATTCTTAAACCAAGTGTTAAGTATGATTAAGTTATGCTCTGGGAAATATTCTACAAGTTGGCTTCCTCTTTAATTCCTTACCCCCATTCCATATTCACCTGCTACGTTTACTTCTCCTCGTTTTCCTACATTCGAATCCCAGCCCTCCATGACTATTAAATTATCTTCTCCCTTAACTATATGAATAGTTACGTTTGTCGAGTTATTTCTTCGATCTCTTCATCATGTGCAGAGCTAGTGTGCATATAAACTTCTACTACTGTTGTAGGCGTGAGATTCGTGTCTGTCTCTGCTACAATAAAGCTGGCACTATGCTGTTTCTAGTGGCTTATCCGCGTTTCTGTTTTTTTGTTCTATATTAAACCTACTCCTGCATTAGTCTGATTTGATTTCTTGTTTATAGCCCTGTATAAACCTAACCAGAGGTCTTGTTTCTCCTGCCACCGAACTTCACGAACTTCCAAAATATCTAGCTTTAACCTATCCAGTTCCCTTCTAAAATTTTGTTACCTACCTGTCCGATTAAGTGATCTGACATTCCGCATTTCGATCCGTAGAACGCCAGTTTTGTTTCTCCACATAAGGACGTTCTCCTCAGTAGCCCCCTCTCGGAGATCTGAATGGAGGACTATTTTACATCCGGAATATTTTACCCAAGAGGACGCCATTATTATTTAACCATCGAGTAAAGCCGCATGCTCTTGGCAAAAATTATGGCTGTAGTTTCCCCTTGCTTTCAGCCGTAAGCAGTACCAACAAAGCAAGGCCGTTTGGGTTGACGTTACAAGGCCAGAACAACCATCCAGACTGTTTCCCCTGCAACAACTGAAAAGGCTGCTGCCACTCATCATGAACCATACATCAGTCTGGCCTCTCAATAGATACCCCTCCGATGTGGTTGCACCTACGGTAGTGCTACGTGCTACCTGTATCGCTGAGGCAAGGTCCATGGTGGTTCATTTGGAGGGGGTTGGGGGGGGGGGTGAGTGGGAGAATTTTTACTATCATGTGTATATACGTCAATACTTCTGTTTCCACTTCCCTCACCCATTCGGGTACATCGCGTTGGCGATAAACGTTAGTAAACATCAGTGTTAGCTCCAGTTTTGCGAATTTTCTCGTTACACTTATTTCACGAGACGAATTTGGGTGTGTAACACCTATTTCTAACCTATTTTGTATCTGTATTGATATTTCTATGTCAATTTGTAGTAAATGGACCAGGTATTTGCAAAAGTTGGTTGATTTTATTAATAATCGTGGTGTTCCTAAGAGCTCTATTTACACCCGTGATTATCCCAAATCACAAACCTGGACAGGAATCCTATCATAGTGAATTTAAATTCGAGTGCCATAATTTATTATGAGAAAGTGGTTGAAATTGAATTTAATGTTGTGTTGTCATTTGCGCAGTCAGTTATATTTTTGTGTAAATCAAAAGACTGCTTATGGTAACACGTTTGTTATTCAAGGGAGCTTTAGTGTGTTGTGCTTTACTTAATAATTAATTATAAGACTTTTTTACAATTTCTTATACATACTGGCGTAATTTTGTTAATGAGCAAGGCTCTTCAAACGATGGACGTTTAAGGGTCCGCGTGTACTAGGCTAGTTAGTTAATGAAGCAAAGCAAGGGCTCCCTCAGAGCCAATGCAGTCAGATTTTCAATCCGTTTAGTTGCTTCAAACCGAGCTTAAGAAATAATTACTTACTGTGTTATCTATTCTAATGCAAATTGGTTAGTGCACAGGCATAGAGACCCTGTACTAGCAATGAGGTAACAGAGTATGAGTGTTAGCAGTTCCTCGTATTTAAATTCAGAATCGTTTCAAGCATTTTCGTGTTGAGTATTGCTACCAGTTTCATGTGTGTCAGTATTTGGTTTTGTAAATTGTTGCACCTAGTTAATTTAAGGTACTTGTTGTTTTAGAGGTAAATGTTGCAGTTTACTATCTTATAGGCCATTAGCTTATCTGACTTACTAGTTTGTGGCATATTTATCTACAAGGTTAGGTTAATGTGCTGTTGTGTGAACAGATATAAGAAAAGAGATTAGTGTGTGTGTCAAGGAAGGTTAGGTTAGCCTTTGCACTGCCTTCTGCTTTATCATTTTGCTTGACACAGGAGCACCTAATGAGGCTGGCGACCTGTTGTAATATGCAATGTTACAAAATGCTTTTGTGACGGGAGAACGTCTGTTCCTGACCCACAGTTTACCGTGTTTTTATATTCTTCTGGAGTACTTCGGAAACGAATCCTAGTTGGATTGCTCCGGTTCCATTAGGTTATGTCATGATCTACTTTCTCATAAATTCCTCGCAGAGGTATAGCATTAGCATGGATTGCCGTTTTAAGGTATTCTGTGGTAGCGTTACAGTTGGAATTTGTTGTCCACCTTTTCCCGAAAAGTACTGTCTCGGAGTTAACCTCTTCGGGATGCGCAACTTCTCTCATGTAGTGTCTGCCAAACGAGAGTCTCGAGCATATGTGTAACGCTCTAGCGCCGAATATCCATTCCCCTGACGAAACGCGTCACACTTCGTTAAATCTTGTTTGTCTCTTCTATTACTCATACCTGTTAAGAGTCGCTAATTGATCGAACAAGTGTATTGTAAGCCAAATCTTTCGTGAATGAGTTTCATTTCCATAAGATTCCTCGTATGGATCTTGTGGTGTCACCGCCAGACACCACACTTGCTAGGTGGTAGCCTTTAAATCGGCCGCGGTCCATTAGTATACGCCGGACCCGCGTGTCGCCACTGTCAGTAATTGCAGACCGAGCGCCACCACACGACAGGTCTAGAGAGACGTCCTGGCACTCGCCCCAGTTGTACAGCCGACGTTCATAGCAATGGTTCACTGACAAATACGCTCTCATTTGGGAGATGATAGTTAGCATAGCCTTCAGCTACATTTGCTACGACCTAGCAAGGCGCCGTATTCAATTGATATTTATTATCTGAAGCATGTATCATCAAGAGCGATGTTCTACAATTGTGGACTAAAGTTAAGTATTACATCAACTACTTACTTTATTTGCTACTATTAATTCCTTTAACTGTTCCAGACCTCGCGCCAGTCAGCGTGTAATTAAACGCGTGCATTTCGGCCTCCTCTAGCAACACAGTGTTGGCACTTCTGCCAACACTACAAATTGGCGACTCGGATACAAACGGTCTCCTTTATACATAACTAATTTACTTGTGTCAGGGCTTCGCTACAATCTCCAGATGTACTGTCCGAATTTTATCGCTTGCAGAATCGGCAGACACAGGCCTTATTGGATGCCCTTGGACAGCTCATCCAGGGTCAATGTGCAATGCAAAACGATGCGGTAGCCGCCACTCCACCACTACCGCAGCCACAACATGCAGTTGCACCACCTTTTCGTCAGTTTGATGCGGCACTGGAAAGCTGGACAGAGTGGTCCCGCCAATTTGGATTCCATCTCGCCGCCTACAGAATTCAAGGTAATGAGTGGCAGCCTCACTTATTATCGTGTGTCGGCGTCCAGACGTACAGAGTGATAGTTAAATTATTTCCTCGCCGGGACGTAGCAACTCTGTCCTACGACGAAATTTTGTCTGCATTAGATGCATATTCCAAGGAATCAGTCAATGTAGTTGCAAAAAGGTATACATTCTTTTGTACAAAACGTACGGCTGGTCAAACTAATAGGGAGTGGGTTGCAACCTTGCAAGGCCTTACAAGG
Organism: Schistocerca serialis cubense; assembly: GCF_023864345.2. NCBI lineage: Eukaryota > Metazoa > Arthropoda > Insecta > Orthoptera > Acrididae > Schistocerca > Schistocerca serialis. The sequence goes on from NC_064646.1 coordinate 237,125,682, forward strand.
GATTGTGCTTTTGAGTGTGAATGTGGACTCCCTTATTCAGATACTATGGTGCGTGGTGCAATTGCACAGAACGTTGCTGATGTTCGTATACGGAAGCAAATTTTGAAACTAGTCAATCCCTCCCTTCAACAAGTGATAGACATATTGGATAGGCAAGACACACTTGACTTTGCTCAGGAATCATTTGCAACTTCGCCAGCTGTGTGTCACGTTAACTGGCCCGCCGGGCGAGCTGCACGGAACGGTAAACAGCCCTCGCGCCCGTCCGTGCAGCTGCCGCAAAGGTCTCAACCACGCGTCCCGCGGCAGCAAGCAAATGCAGTGAAATCATGCCCGCGATGTGCTACTAGACATTTGCATGAGAATTGCCCGTCACGCCAAGCTATTTGCTTTTTCTGTAATGAAAAAGGACATGTTCAGAGTGTTTGCCAGAAAAAGCTCAGATCGGACACTCACAACCATTCCAGGCCCTTTGCTTCGCACTGGAATCGAACCAAGAATACTCAGGCTCGTGAACCTTCACCCATGGACATTCATGTAGTTAATTCCACTCCGCCCAGTGCCACTTTCTCTATCAGTGACTGTGTTCGTCCCACAAACAGTGTGCGTCGACGTCGCAGGAAATCACGTCAAGTAGCAAGTGCTTCTGTACCAGTGTCTCTTCACGTTGCACGAGACAGTCGCTCTTGTCGTCAGCAGGACAATAAACTGTTAGTAGACTTGGACATTAATGGCAAAGTGATACTATTCCAGCTCGATACCGGAGCTGCAGTTTCGCTAATCAATAAAGACACGTACAAACAATTGGGCACACCTCCGTTGCATGCCGCAAATGTTAAGTTAAATAGTTATTCCGGTCAGAATATCCCTGTGTTAGGACAGTGCAGCCTTCTTGCAACATACAAGGGACATACAAAACTTGTGACATTTTACGTTCTTCGTTTTCTTCTGCAGTGAACTTGTTTGGTTTAGATTTATTTCAGTTGCTTAACTTGTCTATAGTCAATCAGGTCCTATCAGTGAACCAGACTGTGCCTTCAGCCAGTGTTTCTAGTCTATGTGAAGAATTTGCAGACATTTTTGCACCGGGCCTCGGTTGTGCTAAGAACTATGAAGCACATTGGGAACTGAAAGTAAACACGCAACCGAAATTTTTCCGAGCGCGCAATGTTCCTCAAGCATTGCGTGATGAGGTCGCAAGAACATTAAACGATTTGGAATCACAAGGTGTGATTGAACGTGTGCAGGCTTCTCTCTGGGCGTCACCGTTAGTAATTTTGCCAAAACCTTCCGGAAAATTGTGGCTTTGTGTGGACTTCAAGGCAACGGTGAATCCACAACTAGTGATTGCAACTTATCCTTTACCCCGCCTGGAAGATCTTTTTGACAAACTGTGCCCGGGTAAATATTTTTCTAAGTTGGACCTCGCAGATGCGTACTTGCAAATACCAGTGGACGAAAATTCCCAGCGCGTTTTGGTGGTTAATACGCATCTTGGTTTTTACCGATTCAAAAGACTGCCATCTGGGTGTGCATCCGCCCCTGCATTGTTTCAGTAATATCTGCAAACTGTTTGTGCGTCAGTCCCTACTGCAGCAAACTATCTGGACGATATTGTGATTTCCGGAACGACGGAAGAAGAACATTTAGCCAATCTCCGAACATTATTTCAGGTCTTGCGACAAAATGGTCTTCGCTTGCGGAAGGACAAATGTGTGTTTTTTGCTCGTGACTTACCATATCTGGGCCACGTACTCAATGCCCAAGGCATACATCCTAGTCCAGGCCACCTCCGTGCCATACAAGACTTGCCTTCGCCGCAGAATTTGAAGCAGCTACAGAGTGTGCTGGGTAAAATAAATTACTACCATCGCTATGTGCGCAATGCCTCTTCCATTTCAGCTCCGCTTCATCGATTACGCCGTAAAGGTGTTCCGTTTGTCTGGACGACGGAATGCGAATGCGCCTTTCGCCAGTTGAAATCGGCGTTGCTTTCAAATACTTGCCTTACGCCATTCGATCCCCAGAAACCCCTTTTGTTGATGGTAGATGCATCGGATTTCGGGATCGGTGCTGTGCTTGCGCACAAAGATGGCTCGCATGATCGCCCTATTGCCTTTGCGTCCAAATTGCTCTCGTCTGCGCAAAGAAATTACTCACAGATGGAGAAAGAAGCCTTGGCTCTCGTATTTGGTGTTACTAAGTTTCACGATTTCTTGTATGGTCGTCACTTTACCATCATCACAGACCACAAACCTTGGACGTCGCTTTTTCATCCGAACAAGCCTGTACCTCCACGTACGGCGCAGAAATTTATTCGCTGGTCTATTTTCCTCTCGCAGTACCGCTACGATATCTTGTATCGGTCCACTGCTAAGCACGGAAACGCCGATGCGTTGTCCCGTTTGCCTGTTGCTGCGGATAGAGCATTCGATTCTTCCGAACTTGCTTGCATGTTCATTCATGCGGAAACCGATGACGTGGTCGAATCGTTTACGATTGATTTTCGTCGTGTAGCTACAGCCACAGCTGCTGACCCTGTCCTTGCTACCGTTTTGCATTGTTGCTACTCAATGGCCCGTGTCAAAGTCACGGATCGAGGATCCGTTGGTTCGCCGATTTTTTGTTCACAAGGAGAGACTTTTTGTTCGACGTGGTGTTTTGCTGTTGCGTTCTGATAATGATCAGTCCCGGGTCGTGGTCCCACGTTCGTTACAGTCCTCTGTCTTACGGCTTCTCCACCAAGGACATTGGGGTATAGTGCGAACGAAACAACTTGCTCGTCAGCATTGTACTTGGTTCGGAATCGATGCTGCGATTACGAATATGTACTCTTCTTGCATGGCGTGTGCCGAACAACAATCCGCACCACCGCGGAAATTCTTTGCATGGCCGAAAGCCACTTCCCCTTGGCAACGATTACACATAGATTTTGCTGGTCCATTCTGGAATGCTCGATGGTTGGTTGTCGTCGATTCTTTCAGTAATTTTCCTTTTGTTGTCAGGATGTCTTCCACGACGTCATCTGCCACCATCAAAGCGTTATCTGCTATATTTTGCATAGAAGGTCTTCCACAGACTGTTGTTTCCGACAATGGCCCACAATTCATATCCGCAGAATTTCAGTCATTCTTCAAGGCCAATGGTATTCAACATCTGACATCCGCGCCGTTTTCGTCTCAGTCAAACGGTGCCGCTGAACGATTGGTCCGGACTTTCAAGTCACAGATGTTGAAGCTGAAAGAGTCGCATTCTCGGGAGGACGCGTTATTGCTCTTTTTGTCTTCGTATCGCTCTCAGCCCCGAGATGGTCGCTCGCCGGCTGAGTTGCTACACGGTCGTCCACATCGAACCTGGATGTCTTTGCTACATCCGCCGCATCAGGTTCCTGTGCAGCGACAGCCACCTGCTTTTGCTCCAGGCGACGTTGTATACTATCGCAGCTATCGAGGTTCACAGCGTTGGCTCGCTGGGCGCATTCTTCGCTGCCTCGGCCGCGCTATGTATCTGGTTTTGGGGGCCTCTGGTGAGGTGCGTCGGCATCTCAATCAGCTGCGCCTCTGTCGTCGCACGGTATCTGCCGCTCCCCGTCTGCTTTCAGCGACGGTGCCGTCCGGTCAGCGCCCTGGGGACCCATCTACTGGCTCGCCTCATCCCCAGGTGTTACCGACGCTGCCTTCCATTTTGCCACATGGCGACGCGCCGCCGCCGCCGCCGCCGCCTGTTCTCCCGCCGGCGACGCCTGCAGTGGACGCTTCGCAGCTACCGCCAGGCGCCTCCCTAGGTCACGCGCTGCCGATCGCTTCCCTTGACCAGCTGTCCTCCGACATGGAACTCTTGCCCGCTCCGGACCACATGTCGTCTACGCCCGTCGGGTACCCCGACGCGATGGAGGTCGACCCTTCGGCCCCTCCTGTCTCTCTACGGGAGCATACACCGCATGTTGACGTGCACCCTGGACTAGGTTTTCAGGCGTTTCCTAGCTCCCCTCGGAATAAATGGCCGGGTGCGGGTGGCACAGACTCGCCTGTTGTTAGGCTCCCCACCTCGTCGCATACGTCAACATGGGGTCGTCCCCACGACGGGCGGAAGCCTTATAACACAACCGTACGCCGATTTGCGGGGGAGGAATGTGGTGTCACCGCCAGACACCACACTTGCTAGGTGGTAGCCTTTAATTCGGCCGCGGTCCATTAGTATACGCCGGACCCGCGTGTCGCCTCTGTCAGTAATTGCAGACCGAGCGCCACCACACGACAGGTCTAGAGAGACGTCCTGGCACTCGCCCCAGTTGTACAGCCAACGTTCATAGCAATGGTTCACTGACAAATACGCTCTCATTTGTCGAGACGATAGTTAGCATAGCCTTCAGCTACACTTGCTACGACCTAGCAAGGCGCCGTATTCAATAGATATTTATTATCTGAAGCATGTATCATCAAGAGCGATGTTCTACAATTGTGGACTAAAGTTAAGTATTATATCAACTACTTACTTTATTTGCTACTATTAATTCCTTTAACTGTTCCAGACCTCGCGCCAGTCAGCGTGTAATTAAACGCGTGCATTTCGGCCTCCACTAGCAACACAGTGTTGGCACTTCTGCCAACACTACAGATCTTAGTTTGGCATCCTCTTTTCTTACACTTTGTTTCATGTGGTCCTTCCACTTACGGTGTTCCTGATGGTTAATCTTAAATAATTTGCGGTAGCTGCTGTTTCCAGCGATTTGTCATCAATGTGTTAACTTATTGTTCTGCGCCCTTTTATTCCTCTCGGTATCCGGACAGGTCTAGACTGAACACGGAACACCACAATGTCTTTGCCTCAGAATCGTGTGAATCTTAGTATAATTAAAAATTATTACAAGATTATATAATCAATGATTGTTGTTATTATGAAACAGGATTAGCCTCGTGCATTTATCAACTGCTTATTAACATTTGTTCACTGTAGAAAACAATCTTCTTAAAAATGAACTTATAGTAAATAGCTCAATTCATATGTTCAACGTGATACTTGAACTTGCTTATCTGCCAACAAAAAGGAGATTCGTGGCAGAATCGATGATAAAGCATGCCTCGTTTCTTAATAGATGGATATGAGTCGCTCTCTGTTTGATGTATTAATTTCAGTCAACGCCGAGAAGCCCACTTCACACAAATATCAGGTTGAAAATGGTTATAACACAATAACTCCCATCTCGTAGTTATCCTCGTATTCACTGCTTCTTTACAACCAAAATGTATCCAAAGACATTTCGTAATATTTTTATTTAAGTGTTCTATCTGCTTTCAAACTAACCAGTTCCTCCTCTACAAGTAAACCTAAATTTTTCGGAAGACGTTTGTAACCCTCGAACGGTTCACGAAAGGAATCAATACCTTCCGCACTCACTCCAAAATATTTTTTAAAAAAATTCTACTGCAAGGGTACTAATTGTTCTTTAATTAAGTCCATCACCACCTAATTACTGTCAATAAGTTGGGAACACCTCACGTGATCGATTTTCAATTGTCTGTTTGAACAAATTTAAGTTATTAGTAAGTCCTAGAATAATATTCATACTAGCCAGAATATATTCCTTCCTACCTTCCATTTTTCTGTTTAATTCACTACATATACGAAAATATCGGACAGATGTGGAAACTTAGGTGCTCATTCATCATCTGTAATTAAATCAGCATACCCACACCCCTCTCTAGTTAAAAATGCAAGTACCTCCTTCTCTAAGTGGAAACGTTCAATTTAATACTTAAACTCAACATAACCATCGTACTAATGTATGTAGCAGAGATGTAGTGTGCTATGAGCCCATTTCTTGAAACAAAAAGTTAACAATCGGCATATTTAGGCTCCCCGATTTGATGAAGTTCTCAGCTTGTACTACTTCGTCCATCACAATTTTCAGAGGAGATAGCAAAGACTTAGCAACAATGACTTTATGGTGAATGAAACAGTGATCGATTCGTACTTAAGGATTTCTTTCGCGTACATTACCCTGGAATCCTTTCACTGGGACTTTAATACAAGTAGCTCCGTATGTACAAACGCCAACACAACCCAATCACGTTAATTAATTTCGGGCCGAGTTTTATTCACATGAGTAGTTCTTTACAAAAATGACATTCCTTGCAAGTACGCCCCCATCTACAATATTTCTGTAGGAAATAACTTATCCGTGACTGCCAGTACCGGTGGAATTGTCGATCAGAACTAAGAACCTACGACTGCTCTTTATTTTTTCCTTCTAAATGTCTCTGATATCACTGGACATGTCACTACCTAGGCGATCAACTGTATCAGTAGAGAAAGGATCTTCTGAGGCTCTCTCAACTGCTTTTGAACCAAGGACCGTTTTTACCATTTCATTACACACAGGCATTAACAATATTTCTGTAATTGGAGTGGTTTTTTGGTCTGTACGAAAAGTTTCACTACTTTATATCTAGCTTCCCTTAATTTTTGCGAACCACACACCAACGTAGTCATGATCCTCAAGCGCTTTTTATGTTATTCCATCAGCCGACGAAAATAATTCACATGTTTACGCAACAGAGAGGAATGTTTTGTTGATAAACGTCGTTTCAGTTACCGGGGACCGTAGCAGTGTTACTGAGCTTTTCATCACAAGCAACACACTCGGGGAGCGAACATGTCTTGTCACAACACAAAACAAAGATAAGTCGTTATCACTACATTTTCTTTGAATTATTTTCCGTTCTTTTCTTTTCCGAGCTTGGTGGTTGCACCACTTGCAAGTGAGGACGAAGCACTTCATGCAATGAACTTACCTTATCGAAACACAAAAATTTTAATAACAATGTAATGTAAGGGGTGGCCAAATAATTTCCCTAGAAAGAGTTGCTGCAGCATGGATGCAACGTAGTGCTACTCCGATGCGAGTATTAATGCAAATATTCATTCATTCCATCATTCATTTCTTGTTCACAAAATAAATTTTTCAGCCCCATATCACTATCAAATTTCTGTACACATTTTACGATATTCCTTGCACCCTATTCATAATTCCCCTGCTCAAAATTATTTACCCATTTATTCTTACTTGCTATAAATTCCATCTCAAGGATTTTTGGCTTTTTTGTCAAATTTTTGACACCAACAGAACATTTAAAATAACTTGTGCATTTTAACGCCGGTTTATTTCACCACCTCTGGACCAGAGTTCTGCGATCTGTAATTTATCGACCTCGTATTCTGGCGCTGTATTTCGTGAGGCTCCTGGCCCTCATATATCTGTGGACTCGATTCTATTGTAAATGTTCCGGTATGTGCCCTTGAGTATTGTAATCTCTGTCACGACTGTCAATGGACGATATGTATGTGTCAACTTAGACAGTTCACAGACACAAAAATCCCGCATCGATGTACTGCCATATCTAATACTTAGTCTGCTGAGGAGCTCATTCTGAAGTCGCATTTCTTCCATTTCACTCCAAAACTTTTTCAGGAAACGACTCTCAAATGCTTCATATTTAGTCAATGAAGCACTCAATAAATTTGCCCAAGATTCTACACCAACAGGTCTTTAACAAACTTAATCTTTGCCTCCTGCGACGTTCCTCTCAGAAAACCATCCTTCCACGCTGCAAGAAAATCAACTTCACGGTGTTTCCCATTATTTGCAAAACGCTTTGTCGTTGCTGAATTAACCTTCAGAAAACTTATCACAATAGTAGCCACATTAGCTGATCAAGTATTTAATTCTGAACCTACATCTGTAATCTGCTGTTCACGTGCAAAACTTCCTTAATTCAACTCTGCTTCCAACTGTTATCTATTTCTCACCACCTCTCTTTGACACTTTACCACTCTACCAGACATATTGTTAATGTACTTAGTGGTCACTTCCTCAACCGCATTTTGACTCAGCATACATTTGTTAACATCTCCACCCTGCTAGTAATGTATCTTTTCCAAATTGGCCCGGAAATCTTTTTCCACTGTGTGGACTCTGGATTTAACTAACCCAACGTCTTCAGAAAATTTGCCAATATATGCCCCTATCGAACCCCTTCAGAAAAATTGCCCACATGTGCCCCTATAGCTGCTAGTTTTTAATCTAACATCCCTTCTACACTCCTGGAAATTGAAATAAGAACACCGTGAATTCATTGTCCCAGAAAGGGGAAACTTTATTGACACATTCCTGGGGTCAGATACATCACATGATCACACTGACAGAACCACAGGCACATAGACACAGGCAACAGAGCATGCACAATGTCGGCACTAGTACAGTGTATATCCACCTTTCGCAGCAATGCAGGCTGCTATTCTCCCATGGAGACGATCGTAGAGATGCTGGATGTAGTCCTGTGGAACAGCTTGCCATGCCATTTCCACCTGGCACCTCAGTTGGACCAGCGTTCGTGCTGGACGTGCAGACCGCGTGAGACAACGCTTCATCCAGTCCCAAACATGCTCAATGGGGGACAGATCCGGAGATCTTGCTGGCCAGGGTAGTTGACTTACACCTTCTAGAGCACGTTGAGTGGCACGGGATACATGCGGACGTCCATTGTCCTGTTGGAACAGCAAGTTCCCTTGCCGGTCTAGGAATGGTAGAACGATGGGTTCGATGACGGTTTGGATGTACCGTGCACTATTCAGTGTCCCCTCGACGGTCACCAGTGGTGTACGGCCAGTGTAGGAGATCGCTCCCCACACCATGATGCCGGGTGTTGGCCCTGTGTGCCTCGGTCGTATGCAGTCCTGATTGTGGCGCTCACCTGCACGGCGCCAAACACGCATACGACCATCATTGGCACCAAGGCAGAAGCGACTCTCATCGCTGAAGACGACACGTCTCCATTCGTCCCTCCATTCACGCCTGTCGCGACACCACTGGAGGCGGGCTGCAGGATGTTGGGGCGTGAGCGGAAGACGGCCTAACGGTGTGCGGGACCGTAGCCCAGCTTCATGAAGACGGTTGCGAATAGTCCTCGCCGATACCCCAGGAGCAACAGTGTCCCTAATTTGCTGGGAAGTGGCGGTGCGGTCCCCTATGGCACTGCGTAGGATCCTACGGTCTTGGCGTGCATCCGTGCGTCGCTGCGGTCCGGTCCCAGGTCGACGGGCACGTGCACCTTCCGCCGACCACTGGCGACAACATCGATGTACTGTGGAGACCTCACGCCCCACGTGTCGAGCAATTCGGCGGTACGTCCACCCGGCCTCCCGCATGCCCACTATACGCCCTCGCTCAAAGTCCGTCAACTGCACATACGGTTCACGTCCACGCTGTCGCGGCATGCTACCAGTGTTAAAGACTGCGATGGTGCTCCGTATGCCACGGCAAACTGGCTGACACTGACGGCGGCGGTGCACAAATGCTGCGCAGCTAACGCCATTCGACGGCCAACACCGCGGTTCCTGGTGTGTCCGCTGTGCCGTGCGTGTGATCATTGCTTGTACAGCCCTCTCGCGGAGCAAGTATGGTGGGTCTGACACACCGGTGTCAATGTGTTCTTTTTTCCATTTCCAGGAGTGTACATTGGATTTAATTTCCTTCACTTCAGCTTTTACAATTTCTGCTACACTTTTCTCTAGCGAACCTGTCTCTGTTTTTGTGGAATTTATCTCTGCACCCAATACCACCATTTTAGTGCTCAAGTTGTTTAATCTTCTTTAACCACACCAGCGAATCACTGGCAATTACATCTCCTTTCCCTGATATCACACTACCTGCCCCACTAATATCGTCCGTTTCCACATCACCAAATTCAGATTTTTGACTAACTGGGCCACTAACATCACTTGAGCAGCACATACTTGGTGATTGCTGAATCATTGGGAGCTCGATCACTGACGATGTCGGCCGGCCGCGGTGGTCTAGCGGTTCTAGGCGCTCAGTCCGGAACCGCGGGACAGCTACGGTCGCAGGTTCGAATCCTGCCTCGGGCATGGATGTGTGTGATGTCCTTAGGTTAGTTAGGTTTAATTAGTTCTAAGTTCTAGGCGACTGATGACCTCAGAAGTTAAGTCGCATAGTGATCAGAGCCATTTGAACCATTTGACGATGTCGTTGCAATTTCACTTATTTTATCAGTAGCGGCTCAAGAAGTTATCGGTTATACTGGCTGTTTCTGTTGTACTGCTGCTCTCCACCGAAGTGAATATCCTGATGAACTCGAAGTCACAGATGACGGCCCGTGTTGCCTTGTCCGCTACTGCCGCTATGCCACCGTCGACGTCCTCGCTGCTGCCAACCGCTGCAGACACGAAATCAGCACGTCTCTGCGTAGCCTTCTTCTTCCTTGAAGTTACGCGGCGAACTTACGCACACCTATTTTTTGCTACCGAATCTCAGCACGCAACTGCTTTTCCAGGCAGTGTACCATATGAGCACACCAGTTGTGTCTTTAACTTAGGTCACGCGTGCTTCAGGTACTTGGGTTAGGCACGGCTCTTCTTAAAAAGAATAGCTTGATGTAATCATAGGGTCGAGCCGTTCCTGTGTCCTTTCGTGCCCCGCAGCTTAAGTCACTACACGTAATACCGTGTAGCTGTGCTCCTGCAATCAAATGGTATACGCATTGATTACAACTGCGAGTTAAGAAAATATACGGAAATACAAAATAAAAGTTAAATGAATAATTTAATAACAAGGATTCTATACTAACGTCTGTAATTGATGTAGATGCCAGAGAATGATATTTAAGAAAGTTTAGTCAAGAAAGGACATCCCAGACAAACAGAAAGTGGTCTTACGATATTCAATTAAAACAGACAGAAAATTCCCTTATCAACTGCAGTAAAGTTACGCTGTGTGTCTTAATAGAATGACAGCAAAATCCACAAACTCAACCGTCATCAAAGACAATCGAAAACTAAGTCAACTGCATGACAAGAGTACACAAAATATTTACCAGCTTAAAAGAGTTCAGAGATCAACATGATGATTCACAAATTGATACACATGATACGAAGAGTAGGGATTCAAACCCGGTCTATCCTCAGTTTCGTAATATAATCTGAGAGACTCCTACAGTGGAGCACTTTCAGAACTCTCAAAATTAACAGTGCCTTGCATTATGATAACAGCATTTCAGTGCCCAGAATAAATCACTTACGTGATCGAATATCACTTAGTACCTCAGTTAGGACTGCCTCTTTTAAGCACGAACGTAAAAGCTTCCTGATTCACTCCCCTGAGCCATTCACTCGAAAAGTCCAAGTCTCCATTCCATATCCGTTCTTCCTTTGGATAAGGCCATCCCCCTCAAAAATACACTGAGAAGCCAAAACATTATGATCGCTGGACACCGCGACGTTAGATGCAGCCTGGTGGCATTGCAGGCATCTGACACTGTAGCAAAACTATATAAGTGAAGCAGATATGCACGGAGGATCGCCCTGGAGAAGATATGGGCTGAAAATGGCGAAATACAGTCAGATAAGCTACTTTGACGATGGGCAGATAATTATTATGCAGACCCTGTGAACGAGTATCTCGAAATCGTCGAAGCTGGTCGAATCTTCACTGCTACTGTCGTGAGCATCTATGGAAAGAGGCAGAAGGAAAGAGAAACTAGCGTTGGGCGCTAAATTGTTGGATGTCCAAGGCTATTCACAGAACGTCGGGTTCGCAGGTTTGTCTGCTCTGCAAAGTAGGGCAGATGGTGATCTGTTGTAATTCTGCGCACGAGGAAACAGTCCCGGCGCACGAGCAAGTTTATTAGAACACACCGTTCATCGAAAATTGTTGAACATGGAGCTCCGCAGCAAATCATCCTTGCATATTTACATGTCGACCCAACGACATGGTCAGTTACGATGGCAGTGGGCATGGTGCCATTGAGATTCGACCGTCGATCAATTGAAATATGTCGGCTCTTTGAGTGTATCAGATGTCGATGGACATTTTCACGAGCGCCGTAGTCGAGGTGAATGGCAGCTAGAAACGTGCTGCGCGCCATTGAAGCAGGGTCGTGGAAGCAGCGTCATGCTCTGCAGACATTATCTTACGCTTCTATGGAACTTGTAATAGTAATCGAAGACACTCTGTCATTAACGAACCATCTGCATTCCTTCGCTCTTGATGTCTTCAGCAATATGATTCTCTGTGTGTCAGAGACGGAACTCACGTTGATGTCTCATCGATCAAATATGCGTAATGTAAATGGTGTGGAACCCATCTGGTTCGCTATCGGGCGCCATCACTGCGTACGCAAATCAATGGCCTATTATTTACGCAAATTTCATGATCTGTGCGTAAACATCTAATGCCACATACCTCCATAGGCCTACCGACAAACTGTCAAGTTCCCGATGCGCAGAATCCGTTATGTATTTCGTTCAAAGACGGACCAACAAACTATTAAACTGGTGGTCATAATGTTTTGGCCCATTAGCGTATATCGTTCTTACGCACTACAAACGTAGTTTATCTCATCTCGACCACTTACCGGCCGAAACTAATCTGTTTCAACAACATAAATAAAAATGTTATAAATATTCGTTAACGTTCAGATCATACAAGACAGTAGAAAATAAAGGATTGCTTGTAAATAAAAAAGCTAGTGTCCCCGCACAAGTGTGCACATTTTATGTGACAACGAATTGTTCTTAAATATTGAAACAGTTATTTATGCCTCCTTGACAGAAGTGTCTTTTGGTTATCTGTCCAGCTGTGGTGTACGCTAACACATGAGGCTGACCACTTTTAAATTAGCACAGTTTTTCAAAAGCACTTCCAATCAATACTTAAATAAAGGCACTGGAAAAATAGCAAACTTTTCATTAAATAAATACACGAGTATGACAAAATGTGAGGTACCGATCCTGTGTTCATTTGCTTCGTATATGTGGAGAACGTAGTATTCTGAGAAACATTTACATAATGAAAAAGATATAAAAGTCATAATTAATCAAGAAATGAAATAGATACAGATAGGTTGCTTTCAGAGATGGTGGCTGTAGTGCAGTGGTATGATTTAAGGTATTGTTTGTTGAAATCGCATGAAGGGACTGAAAGTGTTGTAACTTAGTCACACAGTAAGACTGTCTGACACTCCGCCGTGTCATCAAGCTTTGTCTCCTGCGCAAAGGCCATGCGAGTAACAGCCGTCATAATTCCCCGTACTGGGATCTTTACTATTTCCGGCGACGCTGATAGTCTTTCTGCCTCTACTTGCTCGTATTAGTTACCTAGTCGGAAGCCGAGACTGCAGCGACGCGCCCTGAGATCTGGGCTCACAAGTATTCAGCCACACAACAAATTCATCTCTCCTCGGTACCAGGCCTAGGTTCATGAATGAGTCGCCTTTATACTCGTAACGTTACATTGGCCGGTGGGATGAGTGCCACCGTGCCAACAGAGCCTTTGCTGGTTGGCGTACTAAAGCCTTTGATCAGCCCATATGGAAAATTCTGGTGGAACAATCATAAAAGTCACACTACTGCATAGCACAACTGTGACAAAATTGAACTGAAATACTCAGACATTGGAAAGTTGAGGATGAAATAACAATGTCGCTGAGACGAAATTCTCAGTTGTTGTCTCGGAATGTGAGCGCCCTTTGGAAGCAAACAAAAACAGCAGAAAATTTTAAAATCCAGCAACAATTAGGAGCAAGTATCATAACAAGACAATAAAAATTATGAGAAAGAAAAAATTTTGGTAATTCCCAAAATTTTAGAGAAAAGCATCTATAGTCAGCTATTAACAAAATATGCAGTGTACATACTACCCTCACCCCAGCAGTATAACCGGTGCAGTGGTACAGGCGTGAATACAATTATTTAATATAGGAAAAGTATATCAACAACATTAAGTAATAAATTACATCAGCATATATTAAATAAGTACCGATTACACAATCACCTTCTTACTTAAAAGGAAGGAGATAACATTTAATTTCTTTAAAGCCATAAAACTTCCTTATAAGACTAAAATCCGGATCACCTAATTTCTTGCAATAAGTCTCAGACCATTTTACAAAGGCACACTAATTGTAGAACACTGAATTTAAATATAGAGAAGTAGATTTCTTCTCCTGTATATGCTGGATATGCTAGATTTATTTATGTTCAGGGTCAACTGCACAATTTATCTGTCCTTCGTAGGTCATCGTGTTAATCGCAACAGTCTTTAGACACCTGTATCATCTGTGAAAATCCTTACTGTAATATATCATCAATTTATGTAAAGTGTGTGAGGTGTCATTTGAGCGTTTAGCATATCCCCGAGATACTACAAGATCAGAACCAGGAGACTTATGTGGCAAATCGATTGCTCCCCATGAGATCATTTGAACTGAAAAAAGTCATGCAACTTTTATAATTAATCGACTATCTGACTTTAATAGGGCGGCCCTATTGAGCATAAAGTGCAGATGTACTGATGTATTGAGAAGGGTTCAAGCTTCTAAATCAAACTAAAAGTCACTATAATAAACCAATTTATTGCTACATGCATTTATATCATGCAAATCACTGAATGGATAGTACAGGTCATTACAAAAGAGCCTAAGATAGTATCCCAAGTCGAAGCCTCTTTCTCTTCTCCTTCACTAAACTACCTGATTCTGCCAGTGACGGAATTTCGTTGGTCACATACAGGATAAATTCCGAGTTCTGACCAACGAAAACTTTACAACAAATGCAACAATTTCCCTTCTTCTGACGTATCAGTAATGCTTAACCAATAATGCCCAGTTCCCGCGTTTTGGTGGGACAGTAAACAGAAATTCTCTCCCACTGTGTGTGTCATTTTGGATTTAACTTCATCCAATTGCTTGCACATATGCACCCGTGAGTCTTCTTCCTGCTACCAAAATAATTACTGTGAGCCAACACTGGGCTTCGTTACAAAATTTAAACACGAACACATGCAACTTCCTTCAGTCTACAACAGCTGTCTGCCATGCTGAGTGTGCTGCGTTTTCGTCCTACCGTAACAGAGTTTGCCTTTTCTATGGTCATTTCTTAACCTCCTCACTTTCTGAAAATTTACAACATGCTGAGAACTCTTTCTCTCTCTGCTGTCTACTCGGCATCTCCAACGTGTTTGCACAGCTAGAAAAAAGCAGTGCTCTTTTCCTGGCCACTGCAGTCCATACGTGGCTGACTCCTGCCTTTCATCAAAAATATTTTTATTATCTGTCTGCCACGATCTCTCTTGGAATTCTCGTCCACTCTAATGGCAAGATGGTTATCCCAAGTTTACAGAAGAACTGTAAAGGACCATTCACCATACAGCATTAAAAACAGAACGTAAAGCGGCAGCCACTGGTATAAGAGTAAATTGCGTACTGACTTTCATGCAGTATTGGGAATTTACATTGACTGATTTTTCTCTTATTAATAATGGTTTATTAATAAGGTTATGGAGCATTACGGGAAAAACTGTCATCTAACAATTTCAAACAGTAATGGTCCTATCACATTTAGCACGATTTCTCCCGAAATTAGCTTTACATCTGTCGATTTTGTTCCATTAACACTGATGTGTACAGTTCTATCAGCGAGGAAGTCTTAAATCCAGTCACAAATCTGGTTTCATACTAGGTAAGCTCATATATTTTGCACTAAATGGCAGTTTAGGAAACGGTCAAATGCTCTCCTGAGGACAAGGAATTCTATAAAAGATTGACATTAGCGATATAAGCCTATAATTACTTGTGTCTGTTCTATTAACCTTCTTGAAATGGGATTAACGTGAAATTTTTCCTGAAACTAGTTACCCTTTGTTTCTCCAGCGACAAATGATAATCTGCTGCTAGAAGGGGAGCGTGTTCTTTCACACAATCTCGATAGAACCTAACAGGTATCTCATGTGGTCTGGATGCTTTTACTCTACTAATCAATTACAGTTACTTTTCTATTCCGCAATCTCGTATCTCAATTTCTTACATTTTGGCGTTTATACAATGATTGATGGGAGTGACATGATTACGAGCTTCCATAGTGAAGCAATTTCGCAGATTGAATTCAGTATATCGGCCTCCTCTCCGTCATATTCGTTTCGGTGCCAGTATGGTTACTGAGTTACTGAATCGTTTAGTGATTTTACGTAAGACTAGAACACTTTACGACTTTTTGTCAGATCGAAGGACAAAATTTTACTTTCGAAGTGACTGATCACTTCTCTGATTTGTTTCATAACGATCATGTTCGCTTCATTCAGCTTTTCTTCTCTGTCAGTTACTCGAATGTATTTTGGAACAGTTCCCTTTTAAACTGCAGCAGTGATCTGCCCTCATGTGCTTATCCCAAGTTGCATAAGGAGACCTAACCATTAATATAGAGAATACGTACAAAGTAATACAGGCTACAGTAATTCGGACTTGAACAGTCTTACGCAGGACAGTCCAGCGCTGAGTGCGGCATCAAACCACTTTTCAGACTGAAGACCAGAACAACAAAAATTGATTTTCTTGCTTGGACAGAGAACAATCGTACTCAGGGGTACAGGTGTCCTATTGACGGCCATTTTTAACTACGCATTGGTTGTATTTGTGCCTCTACTTAGTCCTTTGAATGGGATGCTGTTGGCAGCACTTTCAGCTCTATCCTATATCAGCCTATCCACGCTTATCGTTTTGAGTAAATTTTGTACTGTGGGTACCCACTGCTGTTGAAGTGAACCAGGATGAAAACGACTGCCTGAGCTGAAGCTGTCTTATACATCTTGCTTATCGTTTTGAGATCATTCTGACGTCGTAATAAGATTATTTTGTGACTCTTTGGAGATTCAGCAACTAACAGTGAATTGGAGTTCTGTTATTCCACGTGACAGATATGGTGGACTGCTATGGTTTAACGAGTGACGGTAATCGTTAGCGATACGTACCTATGTCTTGTACGCGTAACGATAACCTGAACGTTGTGTCCTATCTGAAAAAAAGTTCATCAAGTCTTTCCACTGACATGCAGACACGGTACCAATCGATATACAGATTAGGGATTGTGGTCTACCACGACCTCTATTCACGCGGCTGTGAAGAAGTGAAAGTTGAAATGCGTGAAAGGTGATCCTGAAACATTTGCGCAAAATTTTAGAGCTACTGCAGGCGTAAAGCACAGTCTTTCGTGATACATTCCGAACGATGATTTATTCCATATCACTTACTGCGCCTGCAAGCCATGAGGCCACAATACCATACTGTTTAGTCACAACTCTGTCAATGGACTCTGAGAGTTCACAATAGAACAGTAATCACATGTCGGGAGGTGCAAACCCTCGAGGAGTCATGAAAGTCAAGTATCATATCCTCTATAGAGTTCAATGCGTGGAGGTGAAATAGCCGGTGATTGGACCATAATCTTTACCCGACGTGTTTGGAACAGTGAGTCGTAAAGTGAAGGTGCGTTATATGCTGGGTGTTTCGAAATTAATAATAATTGCAGACGACAACATTTAATCACAACAGATAAATTAAAATCTACACTCAGCTCTACTGAGCGTTTGAAAATCCTCGTCAGATCAAATAACTGTATAGGTATGAGTTTTCCGCTATTTGACTGTAGAAACTTTTTTATTCTATATTTCCATCATGAGTTCGGCCTTGACTGCACATGTAATTACCGTACTGATGTTCATTCTCTGGCTCACTTGTTTTACGGCTGGAAAACATATTAACTGTCTGTCTGCCACTTATTTTGGTGATTTTGTACTTATCTACAACCTAGGACACCCATTTCAAAATATCGTAAGGACGATTTTATTTAGCAAAGTCAAATTGAAGCTAACATTGTTGTACTTGATAATGGTTTAAGGCCGAAATCATGGCAGTAATATAAAATAGAGAGCTTTGTACAGTCAAATGTCTCAAGTATAATTCGATCGTTATTACATAAATATGGATTAAAATATGAAAAGATTATCAGCTGTATAGATACAATAAATAAGGTAGTAAAATATTCAGTTTATCTTCCACAAATGGTTCAAATGGCTCTAATCACTATGGGACTTAAAATCTGAGGTCATCAGTCCCCTAGACCTAAAACTAGTTAAACCTAACTAACCTAAGAACGCCACACACATCCATGCCCGAGGCAGGATTCAAACTTGCGACTGTAGCAGCAGCGTGGTTCCGGACTGAAGCGCCTAGAACTGCTCGGCCACATCGGCCGGCTTTTTGTTCCTCAACTGAACTCTTAATCATTTCAATTAACAACAAGAAACTGTACCAAATAGCAGTGGATTACACTTCGCTCCCACGGGACTTTATACGATACAGGCGTACGTTAATCCGAGCATACGCTTGACCTTGCCCACAACAGATTTTAATTTCAGTTAATCATTTGTCAATCTCTTAATATGCCTTCAGAGTACAGAAGGAAAGTCCTTACAGAAGTGCATCTGTAACATGAATCAATAGTAGCAAAATGTTTTCATTAATGACGTTAGCCCCAGCTGCCATTTGGTATGACAAAAGCTTTTTCTTTGTTAACCCAGCTCAACAGGTGCGAGAGGTAACATAGACATATAATTTCTGGGTAGGAATGAAGTGGATAGAACGACCAAAAATGGCAAGGTAAAAATTGTGGAGCTGGAAGGAGGGGGTGGTATGACCTATGATGATTGCCTGGATCTTGGAAGGGTTGACGTGAAGGAATCACTGGTTGCACAAGGCAGTGAACTAGTCGAGGTGGGTTTGAAGGCAGCGTTGGAATCGTTGAAGGGTAGGATAGAGGGCCAGGAAGCCGGTTTCATCAGTGAATTGGGGGAAGTGAACAGGTGGGGGATGTTTGTGTACATCTGGAGAATACAGGAGATAGAGGAGAGGGAACGGATAGAGCCTTTGGGCATACTGGCAGTAGGATAGAACGTGTGGGAGTTGGTAATGTGGATAGTGACAAAGGAGGGACAATGGGAGAGAAAGGAAACAACGAAATAAACGAAATGATGGGAAGGGCGTAGGTCTGAAGTTTAAAGAGGAGTCCAGGATGCCAGACACGCTCGTAAGCGTTCTGCAGGTCGAGGGACACAAAGAAAGCGGAATAAAAAGAGTTAAATAGGAGGGAAAGAAGATTGGTAAGGTTAAAGAGCTGGTAGTTGGCTGAGAAGGAAGGCCGGAAGCCACACAGGATGAGGGGAAGGAGGTGGTTCTGGTTAAGGTGGTGCTGAATTTGTTGGGAGAGAATTGACTCAAAGACCTTACTGAACACGGAGGTGAGGCAGATTTGACGATAGAAGGAGGTGTCAGAGTGAGGTTTCTTGGGTTTAGGGAACAGACTTTCGTCTTCCTCAGCTCAGCGTAAAAGCTGGTGTAGAGGATGATGTTATGCAAGGTATCAAGTATAGCCAGGAAGGAGGGAGGGGGGGGATTCCTTGAAGAGGTGGTATATGACGTCATCATGACCATGGGCAGTGTTGCATTAGGAGTGAAGTATGAGTGTGATGTTTTGTGCTGGAATGGGATCGTTAAGATCTGAGAGGGGTAACTGATCCAAGTACTGGAAACTGGGGACAAGTGGTGGGATGGAGGTATTAGTGTGTTCAATGAGTATGGGGAAGAGGGAGTAATCAAAATGAGGATCGTCAGGAATGGAGAAGGCTTTGGAGATGTGGGAAGCAAAATGGTTAGCATTGCTGAGATTATTAGGGAAGGGGCAATCATGGTGGAGAACAGAGTAATGCAAGGTGGGATCACTACCACTAAGGTGGTGGAAAGCAGACGAGTACTTGGAGAAGATGACAGGGAGGGCAGAGTTGAGTCATTTACATGTCTGGCTCCAGTACTGGCATTTCTTTGCAGTCAAGATGATGTGTTGTTGTGATTACCGGTGCAGAGGAGTGTATTCCAGTCGCAGGTCTGGGGGAAGGAGCGGTAGAGAAAATGGGATTTGTGGAGAATAAGGACAGCCTTTGCATGAAGAGAGGGCAGTAAGTGCAGATACATTTTACAGGAACATTTGCCTCCTCAGCATCAGTGATGGTCTTTTGGAGGAAGGAGGAGACATGGGTGATGTCAGAGGGAGGATGAAGGATAAGTGGGATAAGGGGATTGTCAGTGTGGTGAAGGAGGTAGGGAGAGGAGCAGATAACATGATGGTGTGGGAGGAAGGTTTCCTTAAGGGTGAAGGAGTCAACCTGGTGCTGAGACAGGGTATGCATGAAGAGGTATTTGTTGGGTGGGAGGGAGCGAATGTTTATGTACAGGAGATAATACTGTTGGAATACCAGGGGAGAAGGAGTGAAAGGGGCAGAGGGAGGAGGAGAGAGGCTTAAATAAGGGTGTCTAGGTGGATGAAGTTGAAGAGGGCCTCATTGTGGGAGTATGTGTCACAGGTATAGAAATGGAAGATAGAGTGGGTGGCAACAGAGATTTCCTGGATGATGTGGGGTCATTGGAAGGGTTTTATATTCTGGAGGCTGATGGTCAGGAAACGGATTATGTCTTAGGCTGTGGGGTGAGCGGAGGGAATTGTTTGAGTGTACTGGCTGATCAACACGGCCAATGGGAACAGATAGCTTAGGGTTGGTGGGAGGGAGTTTGAGTTTGCTGGGGTTGGGCTTGGATGGGGTTCATTGCAGGTGTTTGCAATAAGGATGAGGTGTAGGTTAGAACACACTGAGGAAGTGGCAGGCTTTACATTGGGTGAGTTAGGGTGTTTGGCAGTTTTGGATGAAGTGGTCATTGTAAATGAGACAGCTTTGGCAACAGCAGAACTGATGAGAAGGAATGGGAGAGGTCAAAGGGGTGTGATGGCTAAAAATCTGGGTTCCCTGAGTGAGGAGGTGATCTATGGAGGAGGAGACTCTGTGAACAGATGCATCTGGAAGATAGGGCAGAAGTTGATATAGATATATCGTGCTGAGCAGATTTCCAGGGTGGGGTGGCATTGAATTCTGCCATGAGCATATGGCTGAGCTTTGTGGTCAAAGTGGTGTGGTTGGTGGGCAACTTGGAGGAGAGGAGGTAAGGAAAAGTGTAAGAGACGCATTTGGGACGAAGGTGATACACAGGAGGTCAGTTTGGAAACATGAAGAGGGCATCTGATAAGGACAGAGTCTCTGCAGAAGGTAAGCTGAGCGATGGGTGTCACTGGGGATGTGCTTTCGGACTTGCAGAGTGAGGATGCAGATGTTGAGGAATCTGGGATGAGGGTGGGAAAGGACAAATGAATGCAGGGCAAGGCTGGGTATGTGGGAGGAGGGGTGGTGTCCATGTGGGGTTCAGAAGGAAGAGGGTTGGGTGGTGGTTCCTTGGAGAAGGAGGTGGAGGCGAGGTCAACACTAAGTCAGTTGGGGCGCATTTTGGCATGGATAGCCTGGGGGGAGGGGGAGGGACTGGTGGGAGAAAGAGGTCGCGTGAGGCATGCCCCTCATCTGGGGCAGAGTCATTTTGAAGGCAGAGTGGGTGCCCCATGGTGGAGACTGTGGCGTGGTAGGAAGTGACATGTATGGTGAAAGCAGGAGTAGTTGTAGTGGGGCGAGTGGGGAGTGGGGTAAGTCATCCCAGTGAGTGGGAGTGGCAGGAGGGGAGTAGGAACATGAGTGAGAGCAGGAGGAGGAGCAGGATCAGGGCAGTATACAGGTGGGGTGCAGGTGGTGGTAAGAGATGGAAGGGGGGGAGACTGTGAGGAGCGGAGGTGGATCAGATGGGGGAAGCCCAGAGAAGGAACTCCTGGAGAAAATGGTGTGAGCAGGGGAAGGAGATGTGTAAATGATGGTGGTGATGTGCATTTCCACGGTAGACAGTGCAGTCTACCAGTGACAGGTGTCACTGAAGTAGGGAAAGTACACACAGACACAATAAGTGAGCAGATGTAGGGAGGAGAACAGGGTGGCGTGGTGGGCTACTGCAGTGGTGGGCACTGGCACTGGGCACTGCTGGCAGTGATGGACGGACGGGTGGATGGATGGATTGACGGCAGCAAACAGCGGTGTATAGCAGGAACAGACAGTGAAGTACAGCAGCAACAGATGGCGATGGACCTGCACATGGGGACAGGCATCAGTAGCAGCAGCTACAGCAGACAGCGACAAACGACGACAGAAGCAGTAGAATGCAATGGATGGCGGCAGCGGCTCACATCGTCGGATGGCGGCAGCAGGGGGAGCTTTCAAAGCGTCGATTTTGCACTAGAGGGTAGCCCAGTTAGGGAAAATATTCTCGTTTGAAACTTGTGGGACTCGAAACCACAGGACGGTGGTGAACTTGAATTGTTCCCCTCTTTATACACACAGACCTGCTTCCAGTTGGCTGCACTAAGTCATGATGTAGTGTACAGTTATGGCGTGTTCTAGGTCCACTTACATGCTCTTTCATTCAGCGTTGCTTGCAGCGCCATCCATGAAATCTGGCAGTGAACTGAAAGAAGTACTACTCTGTATTTTCTCCGTATCAAGTGCATGCTTCCGTGTGTTTATAAGTGCATAGCCCATGTCTATGTAAAACCTGTTTACACACGAAGTCTAATTTCAAAAGCTTCTCTCATTATATAGTCCCAAAAGTTCACACTACGACCAAATATTCTCGTTTGTTTGAATAAATTCTTGGCTTATTTAAAAGGATGGTCTCTATCACCACTGAAGTTCATATCTGGCAGCAACCGACTAAGAGTCTCTTCCACTAGTTCGGTTGTTGCTACTTGGGTTTCGCATAGACTGGTAGGGGCCCTTCCCCTGTGCTCTATAGCCACTTATGTTCATCACTAAAGCTTAGTTCGAGTCGTCGAGACTTTTCACCCCCTTACATATAATCGTTTTCTTGTCACAGCCTCAATCTTACTCCATAGCCGCCGTCGGCAACCACTAATGTTGCTGCTGCTGCTGCTGCTACTATATTCCCGCATTTGTCTCCAACCTCCTTATCGTCTTCACCGCCACCACTGCAGACCCCATCCTGGCGATGCTCCAGCACTGGTAATTATTATCGACCTTCTGTCCCCTGATTCCTTTGAGCCACAGAGGACACTTCAGCCACCTTTGTCATTTAACCACCCTTCCCTCTGCACCCACCCTCACTAAATGGTGCACTTCCCCTAGCCGAACATCATATGTCCATCCCTCTCTTGACGGACTCTTCCTGATTTACACTCCAATCCCCACAACACCTTGCTCACCTTCCGTTTACCTACACTCCACCCCCAGCCTTTCCACCATCGTCCCTACAACACATTCATGAGTTATATCATTCCATGCCACTGTTGCTGCACCAGATACCACAACAACTTCCACCAGCAGCCACAAGTATTCTGGCCTATTGGGAGGATCTGCCCAATGTATATCCCCTCCCAACCCCATCATCACCAGAAACCCCAGATTGACTCAACACAGAGTCCACTACCAGCTCATCACCAAAAATCCTCAAACAACCCAGACGCACAGAACACATCCTCTTGCCCTGCCCCAACCCTCAATTCCTCAACACCCCGCCACTCAGAGTCAAAATCACATTCCTATTACCCAAATCGTCCCCCACATACTTCCAGTCCATGACCAATTTACTGCTGATTGCAAAAATTCTCTCACTGGCCGCCATTGTAAGAAATTGTAATTCTTTAAGCAGTGACCAAAATAGGTGCCCTCCCCACTCCCTAAATGCAAGACCTGTAATGATACTCGCCTTACTTACTCCACTAAGTGATAAGCTAAACTCCAATACATCAAACATATTTTACTGATGCCTGTCTGCCCTACTGAACATCACATTAAACCCAACAACTCTCTCCACCAATTCCCATCTGCTGAGGACATCATTCATTTCCTTAACCTACATCTACATGCTTACTCTGCAATTCACATTTAAGTGTTTGGCAGAGGGTTCATAGAACCACAATCATACTATCTCTGTACCATTCCATTCCCGAACAGCGCGCGGGAAAAACGAACACCTAAACCTTTCTGTTCAAGCTCTGATTTCTCTTATTTTATTTTGATGATCATTCCTACCTATGTAGGTTGGGTTCAACAAAATATTTTCGCTTTCGGAAGAGAAAGGTGGTGACTGAAATTTCGTAAATAGATCTCGCCGCGACGAGAAACGTCTTTGCTTTAATGATTTCCATCCCTACTCGCGTATCATATCTGCCACACTCTCTCCCCTATTACGCGATAATACAAAACGAGCTGCCCTTTTTTGTACCCTTTCGATGTCCTCGGTCAATCCCACCTGGCAAGGATCCCACAGCGCGCAACAATATTCTAACAGAGGATGAACGAGTGTAGTGTAAGCCGTCTTTAGTGGACTTGCTGCATCTTCTAAGTGTCCTGCCAATGAAACGCAACCTTTGGCTCGCCTTCCCCACAATATTATATATGTGGTCTTTCCAACTGAAGTTGTTCGTAATTTTAACACCCAGGTACTTATTTGAATTGACAGCCTTGAGAATTGTACTATTTATCGAGTAATCGAATTCCAACGGATTTCTTTTTGAACTCATGTGGATCACCTCACACGTTTCGTTATTTAGCGTCAACTGCCACCTGCCACACCATACAGCAATCTTTTCTAAATCGCTTTGCAACAGATACTGGTCTTCGGATGAACTTACTAGACGGTAAATTACAGCATCATGTGCGAACAACCTAAAAGAACCGCTCAGATTGTCACCCAGCTCATTTATATAGATCAGGAACAGCAGAGGTCCCAGGACGCTTCCCTGAGGACACCTGATATCACTTCAGTTTTACTCGATGATGTAACGAACTGCGACCTTCCTGACAGGAAATCACGAATCCAGTCCCACAACTGAGACGATACCCCATAGGCCCGCAGCTTGATTAGAAGTCGCTTGTGAGGAACGGTGTCAAAAGCTTTCCGGAAATCTAGAAATACGGAATCAACTTGAGATCCCCTGTCGCTAGCGGCCATTACTTCGTGCGAATAAAGATCTAGCTGCGTTGCACAAGAACGATGTTTCCTGAAACCATGCTGATTACGTATCAATAGATCGTTCCTCTCGAGGTGATTCATAATGTTTGAATACAGTATATGCTCCAAAACCCTACTGCAAAACGACGTCAATGATATAGGTCTGCAGTTCGATGGGTTACTCCTACTACCCTTCTTAAACACTGATGCGACCTGCGCGATTTTCCAGCCTGTAGGTACAGATCTATCGGTGAGCGAGCGGTTGTATATGAGTGCTAAGTAGGGAGCTATTGTATCAGCGTAATCTGAAAGGAACCTAATCGGTATACAATCTGGACCTGAAGACTTGCCTGTATCAAGCGATTTGAGTTGCTTCGCAATCCCTAAGATATCTACTTCTAAGAAACTCATGCTAGCAGCTGTTCGTGTTTCAAATTCTGGAATATTCCATTCGTCTTCCCTGGTGAAGGAATTTCGGAAAATTGCGTTCAATAACTCCGCTTTAGCGGCACAATCGTCGGTAAGAGTACCATCGGCACTGCGCAGCGAAGGTATTGACTGCGTCTTGCCGCTTGTGTACTTTACACAAGACCACAATTTCTTCGGATTTTCTACCAAATTTCGAGACAATGTTTCGTTGTGGAACCTATTAAAGGCATCTCGCATTGAAGTCCGTGCCAAATTTCGCGCGTCTGTAAATTTTAGCCAATCTTCGGGATTTCGCGTTCTTCTGAACTTCGCATGCTTTTTCCGTTGCCTCTGCAACAGTGTTCGGGCCTGTTTTGGGTACGATGGGGGATCAGTTCCATCTCTTACCAAATTATGAGGTATGAATCTCTCAATTGCTGTAGCTACTATATCTTTGAATTTGAGCCACATCTCGTCTACATTTTCATAGTCAGTTCGGAAGGAATGGAGATTCTGTCTTAGGAAAGCCTCTAGTGACACATTATCCGCTTTTTTAAATAAAATTATGTTGCGTTTGTTTCTGGTGGATTTGGAAGAAACGTTTTGAGCCTAGCTACAACGACCTTGTGATCACTAATCCCTGTATCAGTCATGATGCACTCTATTAGCTCTGGATTGTTTGTGGCTAAGATGTCTAGTGTGTTTTCGCAACCATTTACAATTCGCGTGGGTTCGTGGACTAACAGCTCGAAATAATTTTCGGAAAAAACATTTAGGACAATCTCGGAAATTGTTTTCTGCCTACCACCGGTTTTGAACAAGTATTATTGCCAACATATCGAAGGAAGGTTGAAGTCCCCACCAACTATAACCGTTTGAGTGGGGTATTTATTTGTTACGAGCCTCAAATTTTCTCTGAACTGCTCAGCAACTATATCATCGGAGTCTGGGGGTCGGTAGAAGGAGCCAATTATTAACTTAGTTCGGCTGTTAAGTATAACCTCCACTCATACCAATTCGCACGGAGTATCTACTTCGACTTCACTACAAGATAAATCGCTACTGACAGACACAAACACTCCACCACCAATTCTGCCTAATCTATCTTTCCTGAACACCGTCTGAGACTTCATAAAATTTTCTGCAAAACTTATTTCAGGCTTTAGCCAGCTTTCTGTACCTATAACGATTTAGCTTCTGTGCTTTCTATTAGCGCTTGAATCTCAGGGACTTACCCAATATTGTCCTCCTACCTATCCATCCCTTACAATGAACCCACATCCGTCACCAAATCTTCCTTTCTGACAGCTAAGTATTACACTTTATTACCCAATCTAGGTTCTCCCACTTCGTTTTCACCTGTGTTGACGTCCTAGTACAAACCTCCCCTTTTTTAATACCTGCAACATCATTTTGTGACAGCAGTACTATCGCATTCTATACAGCAACATTCGATCCCTACACACCAGCATACCCCTTTTTTATGCATAAACTGTTCCTTCAGAGCACTGATATCTTCATCCTTAATGAAATGTTCCTACTACTACACCACACCATCCATACCTCTCCCCATATCCCCTACTGCACTGACAACCCTCTTCCCCCGGCCAGAATTTCATTGCTTGGCCACAATCCTTACTCATGAGTCCCACTGAACACCTTATCCTTAGTCCCTTCATCAAAGCACACACTGTTACCTGTGCTACAATCTGCAACAAAGATAACAATCCGACCCACTATGACATCCTCACTCACATTGACCATGCCTTTGGCACCTATATATTTGTCGCTGACCTCTAGATCCATAGTAGATCCTCTGCAGGATTCCAGCAATGGCATTGTTTACTGAATTCCTCCATAGTGATGCTGTCCCCATACCACAGCACACCCAACCTGAAAGCAACAGTATCTCCTAGCACCTCCCAACCTCATTGGCCACCTCATTCCATTTGTCCTCCTCACCATATCCTACACATTACCCCATCCCAGTGCACCCCATTCCAATCTCCATCCAAACGAAGTCCATGACTGTTGCCATGACAGTTGAAATGAATAACAGTAAGCCATAGATATCCCACCGACCTTCTAGCAACCTGGTGATATCTCCAGTACCACAACCATCCTGCAACATACCTTGTCAGATGCTCTCTTCGCTCATATCCCTACGAAAGCCATATATCCTCATTGCCCCACTCTCTGACCACAAGCCATACACCTTCTCAATGAATCCTGTCAATAGTATTGCTCCTTCCTCTGGACTCGTGACTGGGATTAATTGGCATATCACTGGCAAATACAGCGACATATTAAAAATTTACTCAACGCCAAGAAACACAAGGACTATTGCCAGATATGCACCAAACTCAATGCTATGTTTCCAGTTATAACTCTTCGAAGTGCTGGAAAGCATCCCACCAAATTACTGGCATCCAACCCATCCCTCGCTACACCATCCTTCACAGCAACCTTCTCTTACCTGACGATCTGAGTGAAGGCACTCATTTTACATCCTATGTGTCAGGCGACTTCTCTGTTCGTGACAACCTTCTCTGTGACTACTCCCAATTCCCTACTGTCTATCAACGCAAAGATACCACAGTCCTACCCCTAGCTCCTAGCTTCTGGTACTTAGACAACGTACTGGAAACAGATTTTAACTCCTCAAATACAGCACAGGATGTAAAACAAGTGCTTCACGGAAAATACAAGACATCCCCTGCTCATGGCCACATTACCTATTGTCACCTCAAAGTATGTCCTCTCTCCTTTTCCAGAACTCTTTCAACCCTTTATAGCACTATCATCTACGCAGGCTACTATATATACCTGTGGAAAACCTCCAAAATCCTACTTTTCCTCAACCCAAACAACCCCCTCCCCCTTGATGCCTCCTCATACTGACCCATCTACTTTACTTCAGTGTTTAATAAGGTCACTGAATAAATCTTCTCCCAAAGTATCAACCACCACCTGCAAGAACAGCACCATCTTCCTCTTACCCAGTGTGATGTCTGTCCCTCCTTCTCTGCTGATGATCAATTCCTGAACCTTCTGCATATCCTATGCCAACAGCTTAACAATGGCAAATCCGCCATCCTTGTCTCCCTTGAGCTAGAGAAAGAACACAACTGTGTTTGGCACTTCTGTCTCCTTTACGCACTTACAATAAACTATGTCCGCCTTTTTGCAACCTTCCTCTTCAATCGCCCATTACATGTCATTTTTAACAACACATATTCCGGTACCTTTCAAGCCACTGCAGGAGTGCCCCTTGGGTCCGTTCTTTCCCCTCTCCTTTACCTCTGAAGCACTGCAAAAATGCCCAAACACTTCCTCCCAACCACCTCCTTCAGTATGCTGATAGCACCACCTTCTTTGTTCTTTGTCCTCAATCGTATGCTCCAGATACACCAATGACCCTTCAAAATCCACCTGAATCAGTTTACCCACTGGCCGCTCCTTCAGAATAACCCTTCCAAAACGCAGACAATATTTACAGATAGCACTACCAATAACCTCTGTCTCCATAACCTCTACCTCACCATTTATGATTGTCCCATCCAGCTAACTAATACACTAAAATAACTTGCACTTGCCTTCGACCAACAACTAACATGGAAACCTCACTTACTAACCATCCACAGCAAACCCCACAATAGACTAAAACACTAAACGGCCAATTATGGGGAATGCACCCCTCCACCGTAATTCACATGTGCAAATCTCGGTCTGCCAATCCTTTGCTATACAAATGGTGCATGGATCATTGCCCTCCTAAGTCGTATACGTCCCTCTAGACACTTTAACCCCCTGCTCTGTGCCTCGCTTTCTGCCTCCGTTTAACATCTGCCTTAGGGATCCTTTACCATTCCCATCTCTCCTCACTCACACTGAACCCTTCCAAATAACCTACACCATCTGTAAACTGTACTCCCACAATCCTGTTGTATCCCCTCTCCTTCCCAGTCCTAGTGTGCTGCCACTGCTCTACCTACACATCCCACCAACTTCTCACCTGCACATGCACCACATCGTCTCTGAAAGAGATGTCAACCGTCTTCTTCTCCCAGGCCACAAACTTAGCCTGACATATACACGTCCTACCAATTCTAAATCCATCCTATCCCGTCCACTCTCCAACACGGATCCCTTCTCCTCCTCTTCCCTTCCTCTTCTCCCCTACCCTGTCGTCCCTGTGACATTACAGCCTTTATCACTGCGATTTTTAACCGGTAAAAGTTTTTTTTTCTGTATTCGCGTCAGTATGTGCGAACTTTTAACATATACCAATGAATGTTGTAACCAGATATCTTTGCCGCGCTCCTGAAAAGCGCAGAATATCACGATAGCTATAAATAGTTATACGCTGCTATCGATCAGTAAAAAAAAAAAACGATGCACCTATGTTTCAAAATAACAATTGCCAATTTTTTACTTCTGCAGGGAGCCGCGCCGCTATCTAGCTGTTCTTCTGTGAATGTGTTGCGAGTCGGACGCAAAAGTATTGTGCTCCATACTGATATAATCATTTTATTGTAAATTTAAGAGTTTAAGTGATTAAAAATATATGTAGCCACAAACAAGCGAGAATGTGTATCATGAAAATTCGCTCCACCGCCACAATGGGTGGCCATGTTAATGTAAGTCTCCGTTTCATAATATAATACTTGAAGCCTTGAAGTTTATTTAATTTCAAAGAAAATCTCTCAACCTTATTTTCATTAATTATACTTGTGATGATCTTTTCTGTTTAAAAGATTTATGCAGCTTATGATCCAGCGTGTGTTCTGTCGGAACAGGAGGCTGTCGTTACGACATCGTTATAGTATTTATTCCAAGTTCTTTCAGTTCCGTTTATATGTTCGTACAAATCCTATTAGTTGGTCCCTTAGGTTTCTTTCATGTAACTTCTGTCTGTTTTCTCCGCGCGATCTTTCTCCGAAAAAAAAATTTCAGTTCATTTTTAGTAATTTTCCATATTGCGAATGAGAAAAGACAGCCGCCTCCTGCTCCGAACGGAACACCACGACTTTTCTAACGTCGGAGAGTACCGCACGAATTTTCCGCTAAAAGGTAATAGAATTTCTTAAAGCTGGATCAATTACACATGTTGCTGCTGTTCTCCGACAAATCTGGTGTGATTAATAGTAATTTATTCTGTCACGACAAAAAGAACCAATTTTATTTTTACCAAAGCAACAAAGCTTTCAATTAAATTACTAAAAAAAAAATCATACCAGATCTGGCGCCCGAACAGGGACTTGACTAAAATATTGAAAGTGTCACGCTACTAATATATGATTGTCATATTTCATGTATCGCTCTTTCGAACCCAATGCTGCATAAAATTACGGATGAGCAATAAATATACGCAATATTGAAGGACGCGGTATTTACACAAATATCTTGGGATTTAATAAGACGCAGATTTGCAGTTTTGAAGACAACGCCGAGTGAGTACCAAATTTTCGTTTGCCATAGTTCTGTCTAAAGAGTAGCTCATTTGACCTTCAAATTCGACCTCACTCTATCTTTTCTGAAGCTTAACGTAAAAAACCACTTTTTTTTCTACGTAAATATTTGAACATTTTCTGTAACCTTTTGCTTGACTATTTGTTTTATACTGTAGTTAGTATTCTCGTGTAAGTTCAAGATGGATGCCATTTCAGTCTTTTCTGTGTAACAGCGTTGGCAATCAATTGTTTCAACGGCGTTGACTCCATCTTGTCTTTTTGCTACAGACGTGTGTCAGTTATTACCCACGTAACATTAGACATTTGACGAACGCGCCGCGATTTTAACTTGCGCGGCAAGAATAACTGACAATCAGAATTTCAATTGGCAGTACCCATTTTAAGTTGGCAATAGTTGAATTTCATTATGGCGGACGGACAATCGAGCTCGAACTCTGCAGACGAAAGCGACGGCACTGTTAACAAACATTACCGACTCCGCTCACGCAGAACGACGGCCAGGACAGACGACTGACAAGAGGTAGCTAACGTGGACGACACTCAGCAGGAAACACCCACCTCCCCGATAACGGTATCAATTGACATTGTCAAAATGTTACAGGAATTGATACTAGACAGACAGGAGAGGGAACAGCGCGAACGTGATCGCGAACAACGTGAGATAGACAGAGACAAGTTTTTATCAGAGTTGGAAACGGATATGACAACACATATTGACTCAGTTAGGAATGACGTAAATACCACCATTGATGCGAAAGTAGGTACCCTCACTACGCAAGTAAGCTCTCTCACAGCACAGATAGATTCGGTTAAGGTGACGTCACGGCGCAAGTAACCACTTTGACAACACAGATAAGCACTCTGAATAACAAAATTGATAACATTGGTCAGAATCTCACAACTCAAATCGAAGCGTGTCCCAAAGAAACCGATTCGGTAAAACTTGCGTATAAAACAGTTGCACGACAGGTAGACGAGTTAGCGACAGCGGTAGCCACTGTAGAATCAAAAGTAAGTGCAATGGCGAATGACATTTCGGACCGAACTATTGAGGAAAGAGTAAACAGTAGTGTTGCTTCGCACACTAAAGCACTTACCGAACATTACAAAGAATGGATTGATGCACAAGACAAGCTTGTTGAGGAGAAGGTTACACGTGACTTGAAAGATGTTGTTAACTCCGCAACCTTAGACATATTATCTGCACCCGGCAGTTCAGGAGACACTGTTTGTACTGAACTAGGCCAAATTAGACGAGTGTTTACCCGGGATTTGCCGGAATGGCGGAAGCAAGTAACAGATGACATATCCGACCTGAAACAGCAAATTCAAACACTACAGTATGATAACCAGAGTGACGGGAAACACTCACTACCTTCTGAGCCAGATGAACATCAATACCAGACAACACAACAACACAACACACCACAGTACATTCCGGGACCGAAAAATGAATTTAACGATTCACACAACAACAACACTGAACAATTGACACTCACAACCCTCATGAAAGAGGAGAGTGTATTGAAACACAGAGTTTTTAAACCATTCCAACCGGAAAAGCGAAATATTCATCCAGTCGTTTTCCTAAAGAACTTTTCAGGAGTCTTTCCAGCTGCCTGGAATGACAAACAGAGAATACAATTCATTACCGGATACATACAAGGAGAAAGTGCTATATGGGGAACCGAGATGGTTGATAAGTGCAAAACATTTAGCGAGTTTGAGAAGAACTTTTTAAGCAAATTTTGGAGCGCAGGTGTTCAGCAACGCCTACGCAAAGAGGTCTACAACGCCGAACCTTTCCATTCGAACAGTGGCGGACTTCGCCGGTACTTTGAAAAGTACTTGAGAAAGATACAATATTGGGACACTCCCATAACAACAAAAGATGTTATTATGATACTTAAGTCAAAACTACCCATCTCCATACACGAAAAATTAGTGAACGTGTCAGAGGAAGATCAGGACGCATTTTTATCCGTCCTTGATTCGCTCGATCTTATACACGAAGACGCGCGTGCGAATGCTAACCGTAAGAACAACAACGCAGGCACGTATTGGAATGGAAACGGTAGTAATGGAGATGGTTCACACGAAACACAATATGGAAACAAACAGTACAATAACTGCAATAGAGGCCGAAACAATGGTTACCGTAATGGTAAACACAAAAACAAGCATTACGGCAACCAACGGTACAATCCAATATACAACACGCAACAACAGTATTACGGGAATGCCCCATACCAATCAAACAATAACGGTAGTAACTTCTACCAGAATGGGAACAAATACAAGGGTAAACGTTGCAACAATCAAAATTGTGGAGGTCAGCTACCTCCACCGCAACCCTATGGGCAGCCACAACACCAGCAACAACAGCAATACACGCCTCAGCAACAACAATTCATGCAACAACAACAGTACACGCCACCACAACAGGACTTTAGATACAATAACAATAAACCCAGAAAACACTACAATCCACCGGTATATTTTACGCAGGCAAGTAATGTACCGATTTTTCAGCCTGGTAACCAAGTGCAGTACCTACAAGGGTTTGATACAAATCAACACACACAATGGGTAAAAAACCAGCGAGAATGGTCAAGTGATGTGACAGAAGAATCAAATCAGTCGCATCACAAGAAAGTGGAAAACTAAAGGCAGCACCTTTTCGCCTCCTTGGGGATGCTGCGGGACATAATGGGGGCAAACTCAACCTTGAACGACTTAACGTAATACGTTATGATCGCGACACTGACTTGAGAGACGATTTGTTGCAGGAAAATATTGAGCCAGACTTGAATGACGTATGGGAAGACGAAGTACAAGCAATTACTAAAATTTACATAGCCAATACACCAATAGATGCTATTATTGATACTGGTGCAAACGTAAATGCTTTATCACTATGTATGTTTAAGAAAGTTTCTGTAGGGATGAAAATTTTAACGTTACCAGTACAAGGTTGTTCAGTAACAGGAGCGGTAGGATCTTTATCACAGCGAGTCAATTTGCAAGCTCAGGTACCGATAAGGATTAATTCTACTTCTTTCATGTGTGTATTTCTAGTAGTTAAGAATTTGTCAGTGTCATGCTTATTAGGAATGGAGTTCCTGAGGAAGAATAAGGCTATGGTTCAAATGGCTCTGAGCACTATGGGACTCAACTGCTGAGGTCATTAGTCCCCTAGAACTTAGAACTAGTTAAACCTAACTAACCTAAGGACATCACAAACATCCATGCCCGAGGCAGGATTCGAACCTGCGACCGTAGCGGTCTTGCGGTTCCAGACTGCAGCGCCTTTAACCGCACGGCCACTTCGGCCGGCAGGAAGAATAAGGCAGTGATTGATATAGAAAAGGGTATCTGTACAATCCGAGTAGGTGAACAGGAGGTAACGCTGCAATTGTTGTGCGGCAAGGTCAAAAGAGTCAACACTGAGCACAAAGTTAAGGTACGCAGACTGGTACAGCGAATGTTTTTGAACCAAGCACACATGACAAGACAGGGTAACAGTTGGATGGATTTTGATACTGATGACGGACTTCCGACTAGAGAAGAGATTTTGAATAAAGTAAGCGAATCAAGTGAACTTGATTACATACAAAGGCAAGATTTACTGCACTTACTTATGAGGTATCTTCATGTCTTTTCTTCGAAACCTGGAGTAATACGTGACTACGAATATGACATGAAGGTCGCTCCCCATTCTACTTTTTGCAAGACAACGTACTCTGTCCCATATGCAAGGCGCGAGGCTGTGAAAAATGAAATACGTAAAATGCTTAAGTGGGAGATCATTGAACCATCAGACTCACCTTACAGTAGTCCGTTATTGCCAGTTTTGTAGCAGGATGGTAGTGTACGTATAGTTTTGGATGCAAGAAACATAAATAAAATAATTATTCCAGTAAGAACTCGACCTGAGGCTGTGGATGAACAGTTACAAAGGTTTCATGGAGTAAAATTCCTCACACCGGTAGACTTGAGATCGAGCTACTGGCAGGTCAAGATGACATCACAGTCTCGAAAATATACAGCGTTTATATTTGCAGGTAGATCATACCAACTCAAAGTAGTTCCATTTGATTTGAATGTGAGTTCAGGCGTATTCATAGCTGCACTTGATCATGTATTAGGACCTGAACTGTTGGATCGAGTAACAGTGTATGTTGATGACTTACTGATTGCTACGAAATCTTGGGAAGAACATTTAGACATAATAAGCAAAGTTTTCCAGAGGTTTGTTGACTATGGAGTCACAGCTAATCTACATAAGTCTAAATTTGCTAAAAGCGAGATTAAATTTTTAGGACATCTTGTATCATCACAGGGAATTACCCCAGATCTAGACAAGCTAGCAGCTATTAAAAACTTTCCTGTGCCCTCTTCTAAACGCCAGTTGAAAGGCTTCCTCGGAATGACTTCCTTTTTTCAGAAAGTTTATTTCGGACCAGTCGATGAACAGTCAAGCGTTGCATGATCTTCTAAAGAAAAATACTCACTGGCATTGGACGCCAGAGTGTCAGGCAGATTTTGATCGCATTAAACAAGCACTTCTTAACAGCAATATTTTGTTCCATCCAGACATGGATAAAGAATTCTGTATTTCGTCAGATGCTTCATTTCAGGGGGTTGGTTCTTGTTTGTTTCAAATAGAAGTAATTGATGGAAAAGAAGAGATAAGAGTTATCAGCGTTGCAAGTAGGGTTCTCACAGAATGTGAGAGGTCATACTCGGTGACAGAGTTGGAGGCTCTGGCCGTTGTATGGTCCTTTAAAAGGTCCAATTACTACATCCATGGTCGGAAAATTAAGGTCTTTTCTGATCACCAAGCTC
Organism: Schistocerca serialis cubense; assembly: GCF_023864345.2. Classification (NCBI taxonomy): domain Eukaryota; kingdom Metazoa; phylum Arthropoda; class Insecta; order Orthoptera; family Acrididae; genus Schistocerca; species Schistocerca serialis. The sequence continues at coordinate 237,161,206 of NC_064646.1, forward strand.
TTAGTTTCTTGCTCTCGTGTAAACTTCTTCATCCTCGTCTTACACGATGGAGTCTCTTCTTGCAAGAGTATGATTTCGAAATAGCTTACATCAAGGGTAAAAACAACATTATCGCGGATGCTTTGTCACGCATGCCGCAAGGACTTCCCGAGTCCAGTGAACTTATCGAGCAGATGTCTAACTACCGAATTCTTCTAATGAATGACCCACTACATAGAAGGTATTTCCTTCAGCTCTGCAAGCAGATGCGTATACTCCAAGAAACAGATCCCAAATGGCGTAAGGTCAAACAACTTCTTCTAACAAAACCCGATCACCACTTGTCCAAATTTTATGAACTACACAACGATGTTTTAGTCCATCGAACTTCTCTCCTCTCTGGTAGATGGTGTGTGAACACCTTATCTGCTACACACATCTTTCCTGGGGTCATTATGGACTTGAAAAATGCAAACGAAAGATTTCTGCGTATTGCTATGTACCAAACTTGCACCATCGAATCCACAAGTTGTTAAGTACATGTCTTATCTGCCAGAAGGCAAAACCCTTCAACCATTCGAACCTAATTGCTCTGAATCCAATTATTACTGAGAGACCAAATCAAGTTCTGGCCCCTGATCTCGCCGGCCCCCTGCCGCAAGGGAGGGGAGGGGTGAAATATCTAGTCGCATTGTTGGATCTTTTCACAAAACATGTGAGACTTTATGCAGTGAAATCATCCAGTGCACTTCCGATCATCCGTCGAATCGAACAAGACTATTTTCCTCGATTTGGCAAGCCGGAGGCCATTCTATCAGATAATGCATCGAATTTCACTGGCAGACAATGGCGCAATTTTCTTGCCAGACATGGCATCAAACAAATACTTATATCTCGTTTCAGACCGCAATCTAATCCCACCGAACGTATCTTCAAAGAGTTCAATAGATTCATTCGAACCTACATACCTAATCGACAAACCCGTTGGATTGACTTTGTATCTTCATTCGAGCAGATTGTCAACAATCTTCCACACTTCTCAACTGGATTTACACCTGCGGAATTAATGACGAGTCATCGGGAAAGAAATGAATGGTTAGATCCCATACCTAAAATTGTAGAACCAGAATTAGATTTAGATGCAAAATTTTGGCAAGCATTGGTATCCTTAGCTGTACAGGCGAATCTACGCAAGAAGTCTTATGACAAGAAGGTATCTAAGGCTCTTACATATGATATTAATGAAAAGGTGATTTTACGGACACATTTTAGGTCATCGAAGTTGATGAAAAGATATCGGAAATGGAGGCTATTGTACGACGGACCATTTGTAGTAATTAGAAAACCACATACAGGATGTTTTCTAATAGCGGATCCAGCATCTGGCAGAATTAAAGGATTGTATCACCACCAGGATCTCAAGAAGTATAACGAGGCAAAATAACAAGCAAAGGAACATTAGCCTAAGGTTTAACCTGTGAAACACTTCGGTATTCAAACACACCAATACAAGTACTCACACTTTGGCGAAAACTGTGGAGGTAATTGAAGATTTGATTTATTATGGCGTACGAAAAGGAAAGCACATTCCATTTAAGAGGACAGATTCTCAGTTAGTTTTAAGTTAGTCATAGATGTAAGCAGTCCAAGTTGGCTGTTGGCATTGAGGAATGCCGTTATTGGTGAAAGGAGATACGGAAGGAAGTAGCAGATTGCCACCTTCCTACTCCAATGAATATATATGTATGTGAAATATTAGGTTAAGCAATTTCTTTTTCATCCTTCAAGATGGAATGTTAGTCTTTATGTGTACAGAGTACAGCCTATTGCGTGTAAACTGTGCGTTATTGTAACACCGCCATGAACTATACCTTTTGTTAGCGCGATCTTTAGAATTAAACAGATTTGTGTAGCGAAGTGTTTGAACTGTCAAAAGCAGTAAATAACAGAGAGAGAGAGTATCACGTAGTATTTGATAGTTTTCAGGAGATTCAATCTCAGATTCAAAGTATCATCTACGAACAGTAAGCCTCATAAAGATTTAATAGCTAAGCAGCAAAGCATTTCCTTTATTCTGCTTTACAACAGCTGTTAGGTCATGTAGTCGAGAGTGCCACTACATGGAAACATATACGTCGTACTGACAAGTCTGAAGTATTTCTGATGGTAAACGTTTCTTCTTTAAACATGTAAGATGCACTAAAGTAATTAGCTATTTCACAGCCAAGCCCGACAATCGCCCAGAAGGAAGCGTGAGAAACTAGAAAGCTGTCACCAGATATGACTCACATTATAATAATAAAACTAAGATCTGATATTAGATTAAAGAATAGCCACTTGAAGGCGCACGTGACGCATGTCATGCATCTAAGGTCACAAAAATATCCTAGTGTAGTTGTGCTAGAATTTGTATATGTATATAGTGTATTTATGTCCATATTTGATCCTCTCGTCTTCCGCTTCCCCATCCAATCCCATTAAAAAAAAAAGTGAGGATTAGAATTTGACAGGCTCATCTGAGTGCTCTTTAGACGGTTGAAGTGGAAACGAAATTTGTGGGAGAGATCCGTTAGCGAAAGTTTTGTTCTAATCGCGTATCGCGAGTAGCAATGTTGAGAGATTATAATACATTCCGCGAGTAGTACTTGCAGCCAGTAACTTTATGAAGTATGAATCTTCCGGAGAGAAATGCATGAGTATGCTTGACCAGTAGAGACAGAATTTGTTCAATCTGTGCTCTACATAAACAGTGACACTAAATTTTGAAGAGAAACGAAATAACAAGCTGCTTAAAAGATTTGTTTTAAGAAAAATTTTACCTTTGTAAAAGGGAGAGAGAATAACCGAAATAATCGTGCCTTGATGCACAAGTAGTGGTATTCAATACGCTAATCCGGCGTGGCGTGACTGAAAAGGTTAACAGAATTTTGTGACTGTAAGCAAACTTAAGAAATGTATGTATGTATGTATGTAATTTATGGACATTGTTTAATCTTGTAATGTATTTACCTGTGAGTAACTTGAACTGTGAACTTTGAAATCACAATGTGAGATGGGAGATGTGAATTTGCAGAAACTCTAAGACGTTCTAAACAAAATGCGAGTGATAAAGTGTACAAAATACGTGTGCAGTGACATGTGTACACGCAAGTGCAGGTAGTGACAGCGATCACAGCAAAGCATTTTGCAAACTATATGTAAAACGTTGGCTTCACTTACCTGTGTGTAAGCAGCGTGGCAGGTCGCAGGGACTGTCGTGTGAAATTCTCGAAACAGACGGTGGTATTTTCTACCCAAGTTTTCGATACGCCGATCGACGATGGAGAAAGGACACTAGACGTGTGATTTCCGCGTGTTCTCATTTTAGCAGAGCGCGAGTGACACACGTTAAACTTCATACGAGCATACACGAGCGCATGTTGCACTGGACTAGTAACCGGCAACAGCGCGGAGCTGCTTGCAGTTGGACTCAACAATTAACATTTGAAACACAACCGACGCGCGCGCTGTGGAGGCGTGTCATTGACCTTAGAATGTTTTCCGTCTCACAACTACGCAAGAGACATTGCTAAAGCTATCACAGTGAAACTTAATTATGAACTTTATTTGTTCTGTAAAAAGAGAAGTCTTAGCTTCAAATTAATTTCCATTTAATCAGTCACGTCGGATATTTTGCGATAGATAGTTAAATAAAGACAAGGCATTACTGAGCACTGAAACGTTAACTGGAAGGGAAGGTTATCAATCCTGTCCAGAATCCTATAAAACCTTTACCTGTAAGTCTACATTATAGCACGAACCTAACACAGGTTTATTTCTGTTTATTTGCATGTAAACGACATGACGCTTGATGCGAGACACTAGAGAGGCAACACGAGCGAACACAATAAAGACGCTACCCAGGGTCGTGACCTCTCGGACGACGCCGCCACCGAACGTGATTAGACGTTGCAGACTCCGGTTAAGTGAGTGCGTGACAAATAAAAGTGTACAGTGTAGTGTCAAGTGAAACGTCCCGATTAACAACGACATTCTAAAAGAATCTAATGAAACGGATAAAAAACATTACGAGACCAAACAGGTCACAGACAATTTTAGAGGACTGTTTAAGTAATGATTTCAATGTATCTGTGTATGTTTGTCTACTGACATGTTTTGTTTCCTATATAGAGTATTATTCATTTATCTTTGTGTGTGTTAGACTTAAGATTGTTTTTTGTCATATTTTGTTTCACAGTAACAGCAATTAAGATAACAGTGCAAGGACACCTTACAATGAACTGAGAGAAGTTCCAAAGTGCACAAAAGACACTGAAAGACTTTATTTGTTTTCATAACTGTACTGGAAGCATAAAATAACTAGATGACAAACTCATTCCAATTTTATGTTAGAACGAAAGTAAACAGATGATAAAACACAGTAATGTCTTGAAACTACATGTGAGTCCTGATGATCCTTCCGGAATCATCATGCCTCACATGGGAGGCATTGTGACATTACAGCCTTTATCACTGCGATTTTTAACAGGTAAAAGTTTTTTTTCTGTATTCGCGTCAGTATGTGTGAACTTTTAACAAATACCAATGAATGTTGTAACCAGATATCTTTGCCGCGCTGCTGAAAAGCGCAGAATATCACGATTGCTATAAACTGTTGTACGCTGCTATCGATCAGTAGAAAAAAACCATGCACCTATGTTTCAAAATAACAATTGCCAATTTTTTACTTCTGCAGGGAGCCGCGCCGCTCTCTAGCTGTTCTTCTGCGAATGTGTTGCGAGTCGGACGCAAAAGTATTGTGCTCCATACTGATATAATCATTTTATTGTAAATTTAAGAGTTTAAGTGATTAAAAATATATGTAGCCACAAACAAGCGAGAATGTGTATCATGAAAATTCGCTCCACCGCCACAATGGGTGGCCATGTTAATGTAAGTTTCCGTTTCATAATATAATACTTGAAGCCTTCAAGTTTATTTAATTTCAAAGAAAGTCTCACAACCTTATTTTCATTAATTATACTTGTGATAATCTTTTCTGTTTAAAAGATTTATGCAGCTTATGATCCAGCGTGTGTTCTGTCGGAACAGGAGGCTGTCGTTACGACATCGTTATAGTATTTATTCCAAGTTCTTTCAGTTCCGTTTATATGTTCGTACAAATCCTATTAGTTGGTCCCTTAGGTTTCTTTCATGTAACTTCTGTCTGTTTTCTCCGCGCGATCTTCCTCCGAAAAAAAAAATTTCTGTTCATTTTTTAGTAATTTTCCATATCGCGAATGAGAAAAGACAGCCGCCTCCTGCTCCGAACGGAACACCACGACTTTTCTAACGTCGGAGAGTACCGCACGAATTTTCCGCTAAAAGGTAATAGAATTTCTTAAAGCTGGATCAATTACACATGTTGCTGCTGTTCTCCGACAAATCTGGTGTGATTAATAGTAATTTATTCTGTCACGACAAAAAGAACCAATTTTATTTTTACCAAAGCAACAAAGCTTTCAATTAAATTACCAAAAAAAAAATCATACAAGATCCCTACTCCCTTTTACTCCAAAGTCTAAAGACTCAGTACCAGCTGCCCTGTCTACATGTTGCCCATAGTCACCCCTGTCTTGTTATCACGTGTTCCCAGTTCGCTGTCTGCATCACCACCACTCCTTTATCTCCACCGATACCCACCCTTCGTTTCATCTACACTTCAACGTCCCAGGGAGGTACTTTTCCCGTTATTGTGAAGATCTACAGTGCTCGATTTCAATAGTCATTGTATCTCCTGTCGTTTATCAGTGTATTTTCAAGTGTTTAGCGTTCAGGTGTATCTAAAGTGTTCGTAATTGTGCTCTCTGTCCACATTTTATCTACATTTTATCATTATTTATTTATAATGTTAGCATTATATTATTTATATTTCTACAGACTCTGCATGGAAATCCTGAACATTTCAAGAAAATAGAACAAAATGTCCGGGTACTATGTGAGCAATTTTAAATACTGAACATCACAGTCATCCACGAGTTATCTTTACGTCTCTCAGCGATATCTCCGCAGCAGCCGCTACATCAATGTTCCAACGTCCTTGAACCATCTGTAAATTTACTTTCCGCACGGCACTGACCAGAATATAAGCTTACGAAAGTAGTGGCAACATATTCTGTGTCCTCCAGTCACGTCATGCAAACCAAATGAAGCAGTGTCCTTCTGGCGAAAATTGTGATTCGTGTTCAGGCCGGCTAGTGATATTATGTAAATTAAGTGCTGGTATGATAATACGGACAATTTGATAACTCTTTAAAGATAGTAACTATTGGTTTCATATTGGAAGATATGTAAATACTTCAACGAAACAATCTAGCTAGTAATAAATTCCATAGCTCGTTATTGGGGTTTCCTGCAGTTTATTAGCATTTATTATTTGATATTACGAACGAATTCCCCGAACTATCTGTGCGGTTTTGTAGACAGCTTGGATTTTTAAAATGATTTTCAATACTTCATGCATACAGCAAGTGTTGTTTAATGCAGTAGGGGTCACATCAGAATGCATAAGTGATACAACGTTGTCCCTTACGTTTGCTGTTACGACCTCAGCGCTGATTTTAGATCACATCTGTTATAATAAATTAAAATTCATGAAATGATTTTTTGGCTGAATTAGAATTAATGTGAGTAAATTCTTGTAAATAGTTACTATATAATATGTTTTTAAACCCTTTCAAATGACTGCAAAATTTTTGGTGTTACCCTAAGCAAGGAAGCCCATCGAAATGCATTTTGTCAGACATGTGACGATGTGTTTCATTTAGGAATGTGTGCCATTGCGAAGAAAACCAAAACTTCTAACAATCATCGGAAACAAAATCTTGTGTCAGTATTGCTTGGAATTCTGAGGATATTTTGGATCAGAAAGTGTTCACCCTCATTTCAGGCCAAGTCATTAACCGAGCACCGCACGTACACTGACAACAGCGTGCGAACAGCCGAACAGCAACGAGACACACGCTCTATTGCCTGTAGCCCATGACTAGGAAGGTTCTAAATATCTTAACCACACACATACACGTGTAAGGATAAATTCTCAAACAGAAAAACACCCTCCGCATGAGGTATCACATAAATATACCGTCTATAAAGGAAATTTCCTCTCCCTTATGTATTCTTCTCCCGAAATTAAGTTAATATATTATTCATCCTCTTAGTTAATAATGATGAAGATTTTTTTTTTTTTTTGTCATCAGTCTACTGACTGGTTTGATGCGGCCCGCCACGAATTCCTTTTCTGTGCCAACTTCTTCATCTCAGAGTAGCACTTGCAACCTACATCCTCAATTATTTGCTTGACGTATTCCAATCTCTGTCTTCCTCTACAGTTTTTGCCCTCTACAGCTCCCTCTTGTACCATGGAAGTCATTCCCTCATGTCTTAGCAGATGTCCTAACATCCTGTCCCTTCTCCTTGTCAGTGTTTTCCTCATATTCCTTTCCTCTCCGATTCTGCGTAGAACTTCCTCATTTCTTACCTTATCAGTCCACCTAATTTTCAACATTCTTCTATAGCACCACATTTCAAATGCTTCGATTCTATTCTGTTCCGGATTTCCACACAGTCCATGTTTCACTACCATACAATGCTGTACTCCAGACGTACATCCTTAGAAATTTCTTCCTCAAATTAAGGACGGTATTTGATATTAGTAGACTTCTCTTGGCCAGAAATGCCTTTCTTGTCATGACCTCCTTGCTCCGTCCGTCATTGGTTATTTTACTGCCTAGGTAGCAGAATTCCTTAACTTCATTGACTTCGTGACCATCAATCCTGATGTTAAGTTTCTCGCTGTTCTCATTTCTACTACTTCTCATTACCTTCGTCCTTCTCCAATTTACTCTCAAACCATACTGTGTACTCATTACACTGTTCATTCCGTTCTGCAGATCATTTAATTCTTCTTCACTTTCACTCAGGATAGCAATGTCATCAGCGAATCGTATCATTGATATCCTTGCATCTTGTATTTATATTCCACTCCTGAACCTTTCTTTTATTTCCATCATTGCTTCCTCGATGTACAGATTGAAGAGTAGGGGCGAAAGGCTACTGCCTTGTCTTACACCCTTCTTAATAGGAGCACTTCGTTCTTGATCGTCCACTCTTATTATTCCCTCTTGGTTATTGTACATATTGTATATGACCCGTCTCTCCCTGTAGCTTATTCCTACTTTTTTCAGAATCTCGAACAGCTTGCACCATATTATATTGTCGAACGCTTTTTCCAAGTCGACAAATCCTATGTAAGTGTCTTGATTTTTCTTTAGCCTTGCTTCCATTATTAGCCGCAACGTCAGAATTGCCTCTCTCGTCCCTTTACTTTTCCTAAAGCCAAACTGATCGTCACCTAGCGCATTCTCAATTTTCTTTTCCATTCTTCTGTATATTATTCTTGTAAGCAGCTTCGATGCATGAGCTGTTAAGCTGATTGTGCGATAATTCTCGCACTTGTCATCTCTTGCCGTCTTCGGAATTGTGTGGATGATGCTTTTCCGAAAGTCAGATGGTATATCGCCAGACTCATATATTCTACACACCAACGTGAATAGTCGTTTTGTTGCCACTTCCACCTATGATTTTAGAAATTCTGATGGAATGTTATCTATCCCTTCTGCCTTATTTGACCGTAAGTCCTCCAAAGCTCTTTTAAATTCCGATTCTAATACTGGATCCCCTATCTCTTCTAAATCGACTCCTGTTTCTTCTTGTATCACATCATACAAATCTTCACCCTCATAGTGGCTTTCAATGTATTCTTTCCACGTATCTGCCCTCTCCTCTGCATTTAAGAGTGGAATTCCCGTTGCACTCTTAATGTTACCACCGTTGCTTTTAATGTCACCAAAGGTTGTTTTGACTTTCCTGTATGCTGAGTCTGTCCATCCGACAATCATATCTTTTTCGGTGTCTTCACATTTTTCCTGCAGCCATTTCGTCTTAGCTTCCCTGCACTTCCTATTTATTTCATTCCTCAGCGACTTGTATTTCTGTATTCCTGAGTTTCCCGGAACATGTTTGTAGTTCCTCCTTTCATCAATCAAGTGAAGTATTTCTTCTGTTACCCATGGTTTCTTCGCAGCTACCTTCTTTGTACCTATGTTTTTCTTCCCAACTTCTGTGATGGCCCTTCTTAGAGATGTCCATTCCCCTTCAACTGTACTGCCCCCTGCGCTATTCCTTATTGCTGTATCTGCAGCGTTAGAGAACATCAAACGTATCTCGTCATTCCTTAGTACTTCCGTATCCCACTTCTTTGCGTATTGATTCTTCCTGACTAATGTCTTGAACTTCAGCCTACTCTTCATCACTACTATATTGTGATCTGAGTCTATATCTGCTCCTGGGTACGCCTTACAATCCAGTATCTGATTTCGGAATCTCTGTCTGACCATGATGCTATCTAACTGAAATCTTCCCGTATCTCCCGGCCTTTTCCAAGTATACCTCCTCCTCTTGTGATTCTTGAACAGGGTATTCGGTATTACTAGCTGAAACTTGTTACAGAACTCAATTAGTCTTTCTCCTCTTTCGTTCCTTGTCCCAAGCCCATAGTCTCCTATATCCTTTTCTTCTACTCCTTCCCCTACAACTGCATTCCAGTCGCCCATTACTATTAGATTTTCGTCCCCCTTTACATACTGCATTACCCTTTCAATATCCTCATACACTTTCTCTATCTGTTCATCTTCAGCTTGCGACGTCGGCATGTATACCTGAACTATCGTTGTCGCTGTTGGTCTGCTGTCTATTCTGATTAGAACAACCCAGTCACTGAACTGTTCACAGTAACACACCCTCTGCCCTACCTTCCTATTCATAACGAATCCTACACCTGTTATACCATTTTCTGCTGCTGTTGATATTACCCGATACTCATCTGACCAGAAATCCTTGTCTTCCTTCCACTTCACTTCACTGACCCATACTATATCTAGATTGAGCCTTTGCATTTCCCTTTTCAGATTTTCTAGTTACCCTACCACGTTCAAGCTACTGACATTCCACGCCCCGACTCGTAGTACGTTATCCTTTCGTTGATTATCCTATCTTTTTCTCATGGTAACCTCCCCCTTGGCAGTCCCCTCCCGGAGATCCGAATGGGGGACTATTCCTGAATCTTTTGCCAATGGAGAGATCATCATGACACTTCTTCAAATACAGGCCACATGTCCTGTGGATAAACGTTACGTGTCTTTAATGCAGTGGTTTCCATTGCCTTCTGCATCCTCATGTCGTTGATCATTGCTGATTCTTCCGCCTTTAGGGGCAATTTCCCACCCCTAGGACAAGAGAGTACCCTGAACCTCTATCCGCTCCTCCTCCCTCTTTGACAAGGCCGTTGGCAGAATGAGGCTGACTTCTTATGCCGAAAGTCTTCGGCCGCCAATGCTGATTATTTATCAAAATTTAGGCAGTGGCGGGGATCGAACCCGGGACCGATGACGTTTTGATTTAGAATCAAAGACGCCACCCCTTTTTTTTTTTTTTTGTCCGAACCACTTTTTTTTTTTTTCTTCGGGGCCTTTGCCTTTCGCGGGCAAGTGCTCTACCATCTTTTTTTTTTAGACGCTACCCCTTTTTTTATTTTTTTTCCTTTTTTTATTTTTTTGTGTTTTTTGCTTTTTCTTTTTTTTAGACGCTACCCCCTTTTTGGACCACTTTTTTCCCTTAAAAAGCCCCTTAGGAAAATGGAACTAAAAAATAAATATTTAAAAAATAAAAAATGAAAAAAAAAACAAATGAAAAAAAACTAAGTGCCACCGCCACTTGTCATCCTATAACAAAAAAAATCTGATCCACTTCAGGCGTTGGCTCCTGAGTAAACCCACCCCAGAGAGCTGCCTATAGACCAGGGGAAGTATGGGAATCAAGGTTAGGGCTATTCGTTGCCACTTTTTCTTTTTTTTTATATATGATTACATTTAGGGAGCGTGCACAAATGAGAATTCCAGTAACTAAGTGTTACAAGTAAGTGTTACAACAACAAAGGTGGCATAAAAGAGTAATCAAAAAAATAAAAATATAAACCACCGATGGAATTCTAACTAAAAGGTTCTTCAATAATGTAACTGGTTCCACTTGGAGCCTTGCCATCGTTATCTGAAATCTCCAATAGCGCCTTTGAAGGGCATCTGCAACGGAGGCATTCTGCTTCGCTAGTGCCGCAAGGAAAACAGTATCCTTGCAGCAGCTTGTCTCTTCCTTTGGTCATGGCTGACAAGACAGAACGTTGAGCCGTTAGTGTGATGCGGCACAGCACATTAACCACAGCCTGGCACTCCCCAGCTGAGTGGGGGGTTAACGAAAACGCTGCGTAAATAATTTGCGAAGAGCGTACGGTATTTCGGTGTGCGTTCGAGGGCATTGTGAGCGTTTTGTAGGAACCACCAGTAATCAAGCTGCTCTTTCTCTCCGTCGCTAAAGATGTAGGCGACGGTAAGTCCTTTGAACCATGTAAGCGCATGATATTTTGCAGCCGGAAAGTAAGTTTCATCGGGACAGAGTAGGGTCTGCGGGTCAATCATATCAGGTGTGACCCGGAGGTAAGAAGCCAGTATCTTCTGTGTTAGTCGCCAAACTCCGGACGATGATGCGCAAGTAAAACGATGTTCATCGGTATCCAAAAGGTGACAATCTGGGCAATAAGGGGAGTCTGCCAGTCCAATAGTGTGAAGTCGCTGGCGTGTGGCATATTTTTTGTTGGCGATCTGATACCACTTCGAACGCACCGTGGATGACAGAAAGTGGTGGTGTATCGTTTTCCACACTCTTGGCCAGTGAACCGTAGGGTACTTGTTTTCCACCACGTTATGGTGAACAGCCCGCAGAAGGTTGGTATAAAAATCTTTCGCCTTCGGTGGACGTGTGGCGGAGAGGTTCAAGCTGACATAGCTGTAATCAAGAATGAAGGTCGACACATGGGAGAGCTGTGGTGCGACGTGCGCAACCGACACCGGCGGGACGTTGGAGGCTGGCATCAGAACCTGTAGTAAACGACCCGTGAGAGAGGCATATTGACTTTTCCATCGTTTCCTCATGTTGCTCATGTAAAGGGCAGCTGCTCTCGCCCTGACGTTGATCAGTCCCAGACCTCCTTTGTGCACTGGGAGGGTAAGAGTGTCGTATCGTACTTTAAAGATATGACCTGCGGAAACGTAGTAACTGAAGGCCGCCTGAAGCCGGCGACCTATCTGCAGCGGTAGTGGGAGGACCTGTGCCACGTGGTTGAGTTTGGAGGCTACGTGGAGGTTCAAGTATTCAACACATTGTAGCTGATTCAAGTCCCGGAGCAGGTTCTGTCGCACCATTGCGCGTATGATCTGTAATAACCGTCGGTAGTTTGCTGCAGCTGTTTTACGTACATCTTTCTTGAACGTGATGCCCAAATATCGCAGATCAGAAACTGGTGGGAGGGGAGCGAGGGCTTCCGGTCCGAGACCACGCCCAATGTCCAACGCCGCCGACTTGTTGATGTTCAGAAGACTGCCTGCGGCCTGTCCGTATCGCTCAATCCAGGTTAGTACACTTTGAACTTCGTCATTGGAACGAACCAGCAGTAGCAGGTCGTCAGCGTATGTCCTATAGCGAAAGGTGACGTCCCGCAGCGTGATACCAGATAGGCGGTGGTTAAGGCCCCCTAGGAGTGGCTCGAGTGCGATTGCATAAAGGTAGGTAGAAAGGGCACAACCCTGTCGTAGAGACCTCTTAATGGGTACTGGTCCTACCGTCCTTCCATTGACCTGGACATGTGAGCTGGCTGCGGTCCAAAGACGCCGTAGGGTGTCGATGAGGCCCGGGGGGAATCCCATACAGTCCATCACTCGTAGGAGGAAGTTTTGGTGCACTCTGTCAAAGGCGCGGTTGAAATCGACAGAGACGATAGCCGCTCTCAGACGGCACGCAGAAGCGATCGCTATTAAGTCCCTGCAGTCACTGGTGGCCATGTGTATGTTGGCTTCTCCCCCCTGCGACGTCTGTTCTGGAGCGAGGATCATCGGCAAAGACGTCTTAATACGGCTCGCCATAATCCTGGTGAAAATCTTGTAATCGGCGTTCAACATTGTAAGCGGCCGATAGTCGTTAATCGATAGCCCTCCACCTGGCTTGTGTATTGGTATGAGGAGACCTTCTACAAACGCTGGCGGCACAACACAGTCTGGAGACATAAGTTCGCGGAACATTCTAACCCAGCGAGGCATCATGATGTCACGGAAAGTCCGGTAGAATTCGATGGGCAATCCATCAGGTCCAGGAGATTTATTGGCCGCACCTTTGTCCACGGCGCCTGCGACTTCTTCGAGTGAGATTTCTTCTGTTAGTGCATTCACGGTAGCCTCGTCGATAGTACGTGTTATCTGCTGTAACACTTCAGTAGTGGCCTCGTCAATGACGGTTCTTTCCTTGTAAAGATGACGAAAATGATCCTCCACCGCCTTTACTATGGTTGCTTGGGTCGTACATAAGCGACCGTCGTGTGTCCTGAGTTGTGTGATTAAATGTTGACGTTGTCGGCGCTTATCCGCCACAACGTGGTGCATAGTGGGTTCCTCTGCAACCGTTCGGTCGTGCCGTCGCGAGCGGACTACTGCACCTTCTAGTCGACGCTTCGTCAATGATAGTATGTGAGCCTTGATTCTGCTTTGGTCATGTTGTCTCTCCGGGGAAGGGGGTAAGGCGTCGAGGTCCCTGAGTGCCGCGTAGTAAAAATCGAGGGTCTGTCGATGCCACGCAGTCACGTCCTTGCCATATCGCATAAGTGTCCTACGGATTGCTGGTTTGGCACAGAGGAGCCACCACTCCAGGGTCGAGGTGTATCGTGGGTGGCGGCGTTCACAGTCAGTCCACGTTGCTGCAACTTGCCGACGGCAATCCAGGTCCTGGAGATGAGTTATGTTGAGCTTCCAAAAGCCATTGCTGCGCCAGACTTGTTGGGGGCGTAGGTGTGTAGTGCAGATATAGGCACTGTGATCGGAATAGGCTTGAGGCCATAATTCGGCGTCCACCACACCTTGTGTGAGATCTTGTGACACATATATGCGGTCAAGTCGGCTGGCCGAATGACTGGTAAGATGAGTGTGGCCAGAGCGGTTACCGTGGACTTTTTCCCACGTGTCGCACAAGTGAAGTTCTTGGGTCATCGCACCCAGTTCCGGACAAGGCATGTAATGTGGGATTTGGTCCTTGGGGTGAAGTACGCAATTAAAATCGCCGGCGAAGACGCTGTGGTCGTATCGTCCAAGGAAAAGGGGAGCGACATCTGTGGAGTAGAATCTGGCGCGGTCGTGACGTCTTGTGGTCCCCGACGGCGCGTAAACATTAATGAATCGGGTGTTGAGTGCCGTAAATGCTATTCCTCGCGTGGAGGGAAGAAACGTGACGTCGGTAACTTCAATACCTTCACGCAATAATATTGCCACTCCGGTGTCTGCAGGGCTACCGGGCGTCACATGTGTGGCGTAACCGTAAAAGTGCGGGAGTGCAGTCGTTTTCACTTCTTGTAGGAAAGCAAAGTCAACTCCCATGGCTCGTATGGTTTCTTTCAAAAGTTGGATCTTGACAGGAGAACAGATCATGTTGATATTCATTGTCGCCAGGCGGTAAGCCTGGCAACGCGTTGTTTGGGCGAGGTTATCCATGTTGAAGTTGGAGAGAAGCGAACATCGGAAGTGACGTCACCCCCCGCCAAACGCGGTCCTCCTTGCGCTGCTTATGCTGCATGATCCGGCGGCGCCTCAGCTGGCCGCGGGTCGGGATCTTGTGTCTCGACGTCCTCGGCCCACGAAGCGGGCGCGGATGTCTGTTCATGTTCCATAGCCGCGGAATGGTTGGTAGTAAGGGACCGGGCGACTTCGCTGCCTGCACTGGTACCTTCCCGCTGCTCACTGTTTCTGTCAATGGTCTGATGTTCGAAAGCTGCATGTTTTTCTGTCTGTTCTGCAAGGTTGGAGTCAGTGAAAACAGCCTCAGCTTCGCGGCTGGCTTCTTGAGGGGTCAGTTGTTCTTCCCCGGCCGAATGCGAACCGCTGTGTTCCGACACGGTCCGACGACGGCGCTTTCGGCGTTTCGGTGATCGCTGTTTCCGTACATGGACTTCGTTGTCAGAAGACGGCACTGACTCACGCTCCGCCGGAACAAACGCTTCGGTAGGCACAATAAGGGAGTCAATTGCCATCTTGCCGGCGTCAATGTCTGTCGCGTTCGGTAGCTCCAGAGTCTTAGTACTATTTTCCACCACTGGCCAGGTCGGTGGATCATCCAGGTTTTTGTCCGTGGAAAGTGATTCTTGTACCGCTGAAGCGGTCGGCCGTGTCTGTTGTGTGGAGAACGTCGTGAGCGCCGCCGCGTAAGTCACGGGTAGAACAGTCTTCGCCGCTGGTGGTGCAACGTCCTTCGGTGGTAGTTGTGTGATCCGACGCTGGAGGCACTCGGAACGAAGGTGTCCTTCTTTGCGCATCCGGAACACGTCTTCGGCTGGCCGTCATAAATAACTATGGCCCGGCATCCTCCTATCTGTAGATAGGATGGCACGTGTCGTTGGAGATCTATGCGCACTTGGCGTACTCCATTGAGTACTGGATACGTCTTAAACTGGGTCCATTTGTCAGCCACGTGTTCGTGTACCGTGCCGTAGGGGCCGAGCGCCGCGACAACTTCTGCCGCCGGGAGTTCAAATGGAAGTTCGAATATGCGGATAGTCCGCAGTCCCATTGCAGCATGGCCGACCTCGACGTTGCCAACATTGCCATCTGCGTGGCAGAAGCGGAGTTCTTGTTTCATCTCACGAAGCACCTTGTCGCATGTAGTTTCGTTTATGAGCTTTACATAGACCGTGCTACTGACGATCGAAAAGTGAATGCCGACAATGTCGGCAGCCGGGATCTTGGCTTCCTCTTTTAAAAAGCGTTCGACTTCGAGCGCCTTTGGTCGGGTAAAGTCGTTCCGAAATGTGAATTTCAAGGTGGATCTTCTGTATTGGTTTGCCATGGTCTTGTAGCGATACGGCGTCACGTTAGTGTCGGCCGAAGAAGGTAAACAAGGCGCGCGGGCTCTCTCTGACAGCGGAGAGCACACACCGCACGTCTGCTTCGCTCGGCTGCGAGAGCCGCACTCACCTAGACCACGGGTGCTACCCAATGATGTAGATACTAGCATAAAATTAGTATGGTGCAACTTTCGTGTACTGCGTTTGTTAATCAGTTACTATCGTGCCTGCCCTTCCTCACAAAGAAACCTGCTAGCAAAACCAATTTCTGAGTGTAATAATGGTATTATCCATCTAACAAACAAAATATTATGACTTTAGTGGCTTCTTAAATCGGACGGGACTGAGACGGTTGACCCAAGGGAAGGGGGAGTTTATAGCTGTCATTTTCTGATTTTGTAAGTAGTTGCCTTACTTCTTTAATTTCTTTGATTGTTAAGAAAAACAGTGTTCGAATACAAGGTTAGTGGCCTGCTGCTTAACCTAGTAATGTGGATTAAATATCTAGGCGTAACGTTGCATAGCGACTTGAAATTAAACTGCATGTAAGACCTGTTTCATGAAATATGAATGGTCTGGCAAAGAGAGCACAAGCGCGTTTTGTTAATGTGGGTTACCTACATCAGGGGCATGTATACACTCAGGGCAAGCCTATTGTTTTTCTTTGATGAACAGGTCATTAACCTACTGTTCTCCTTTGATAGACAGGACCTTAACCTATTGTTCTAATAATTGTTTAAACAATTTATACAATGTACAGAATATTGCTTAATTATTTATAGCAGTGTATGGAATATAGTTTATTTATCTAGTTAAAGAATATGTAAGGAAAACGATTTCAGAGTATGGAATATTGTATAAACAATATAGACAACGTGTGGGATACTGTTTATTAAAACAGTTTATAAGATTCAATGCAGTGTATGGCATATATGGGAACTGGTGGCTCTGTGGTGCAGAGGAAGGATCTCTTAATAGGAAATTCAAGGGTGTATGTTTATTTATAAAAAGATTCAGTTTGTGGGGGTTGGATTTCTCTTCCTCATCGTTCTCTGCTGTTTGGAAATACGTAGTTCTTGCATGAAGTGATTACATGGGGCAAACATGTTGCATAACCTAACGTTCAGCATTGTGCTCTGGGTATCTTAACCTAATATTTGACCCTTTATCGGCAGTTACCCTATCGTTCTGTTAAGTGGTTTTTCATGTCACCACCATCCCCTTAAATTATTGCACCATCTCTGATACACAAATTAAGTAATTAGTTACGTCCTCTCACCATTTTCTGGTACACTTTTCGAATTTCACACGCTTTTGAACACCATTCCTGTCGCAGTCTTCTTTGTTACCCACACCCAACCACTTAAATTATAAATGAAAGTTATGCAAATTAACCTACAGTGCTGCACTTAAACTGCACTTCTGCTCCATGTCAACCACCCACACCATCTCCTTAACTATTATACCACTAAAACATGATGGTATAAAAAATTTATCCAAATTAATTAGATCAGTATCGTTCAGATGTATGGAAGAGTTTTTTAATTCCCAGCATGTTACAGGTGGGAAATATCGATGGAATATAGTTTAAATTAAATATTGCTATTAAAAAACATATCACACCACTTCACGCCACACACTATTGTTGCCGACTGTACACACACTGCCAAAAGTCGGGAAGCTCCGGCAGCCCCTGCGTAGTGACTATGCGGCTGTCAGTTGCCAATGTCAGTTTGTTTCCCACAAGGATGAGGCGGCGGAATTGCTTTCATACTTTGCCCCTGAGAAATACCTATCGATACACGTGTTCGCCTAGGTACCATTGCTGGCGTGATGACACATAGCTTTCATACTTGCACATCACGCGAGATGGTTGTTAGCAGCTCAGCCTCACAGGTGCAGCTAAAGGTTGTCAGTGTTATACTGACGTCACATGCCTATGTGAATAACAGGCAAGTCTCTCTCTGGATGCGCCATAGAAATCTGTTTGCAACGCTACCCAGAGTAACACAGGATGCATTTTTCCTAGTGATCTTAATGGGACAGCCCGTCCGTCACGTGTGATATCCAACAGTCAGTATACGTCTCAGAAACGGTAATTGTTCACCCTTGTTCTCACTCCTAAATGCCTTCATCAAGTCTGTGCATGCTTGCGAAAACATTGTTCATCATAAAAGCATTCTTGTTGTTTGGAAAGACAGCAGCACCGCCTAACCACAGAGGGGAAAATCAGAAGAATTACGCAAACAGAAATCGCACATTACTCTCAGAACTTTCCGTAGATACCTTGCCTCCATCTTGTTCGAAACGGTCTGTAGAGGCCCCTGTGTCCCAGCACAAAGGTTGTCTTGTGTGTGAATGGAACATTCTGATTTAACTGCCAAATTGCTGATGCCGCATGTCTGGGAGTACCGTCGCGTACTGTTTTCTGCAGACGAGACTTTCATCGGCAAACTATTTTGTACAGATCGGCATATTGTACTGATAGTCAAACCTTGCAGAAGTGGTCTACATATCGTTAATTATATTCCGCGTACTCATCGCAGTGCAGCGCCGACATAGGAAACTGGAGCCGTAATCGCGGCCCACGACCGCAGCAGCAGAAGGGCTTGTCAGCCAGAGAGAGGCCAGTCGGCGTGGACGACCTGCCACCCTAGGAAGACCTTAGTGGTAGGTGTTCGAACGCTATCAATACCCCCACGCAGACATTCGTCATATTTAATGTTCTCATATTCCTGCAGAGAATAAACGCGACACACGTAGTCCCAAAGGCGACTCAATGCAAAGAGCGTATTAGTTCAGTTAAAAGGAAGGTCAGCGTTGGCCATAATATTGATGTTTTATTGATAGCAGAATCGATTTTTGAACACATAGTGATCATATTCAGTGCTGTACAAGTTAAACCCAGACGCTGGTATCAAGTTATCAATAATCAACACTGAGAAGCGATCACAATAACTGAAGCCTGCTCCGGCAGCACAAGGTAGTGTAAAAGACAGTATGGGAACTGGGAGAAGGATGAGGATTTTGCTACTTCACTGTGGTGTGTCCCCAAACTACATACAGGTACTCCATTCCGGAGCAGATCCGCGTCCCTCAGGGCCCATTCATATCTATCATGCAAACATACTACCATCGTTATTCTGTACCATCCTACAGAGAAAAATTACAAACTATAAAAGCTCCACAAACTTCATCCGATAGAGAACTCAATAAGATTGTCATCGCATCTCTCTCCTCCCATATCTCGAAAAAAAAAAAATACTATCTTTGTGCCCGCATCGAGCATATGTGACGATCCTATTAAATATACAAGTATTGATCCACTGCACAGACCAGTGTAAAGTTTCATCGCCTGTACCGTAGGAGGATGACTGTATCCCACAAACTATACTATAAGTCGCAAGAGATGCTCCCTGTGACCCTGTGTCTTTGTTTGAAACACTGTTTTTTTTCTGCTGTAACGCGCTTTGTACACTGCCATGCAATTTGTTTTCCCGCCAGGCTCTAAACTGACATTAACATGTTCTGATCCATTCCTCTAACAGAAAACTAGATGTCGTTCGGTGCAAATCATGTTGTTGCTGCCTCTACCGTAACACACCACACATATTGGACGACTTTAAATAAAAGGCAGCTACAACACAAAGAAGATGGAAGAGTTTGGCGGCCTTGTGGAGTGTTTCCAAACTGCTGTCCAAAGGTAATTGACGACCTCTGTATTTAAACTCATCTGTCACAGTGATGGGATAGCTGATGATTTTGTGTTCTGTTTCGATTGATTCCTCATATTGCAGTCATGTACAGGGTCACTGTGTTGGTGGTAGCCATCCACAGAAGGTAGAGCCCTACCAGCAAAACTCTTTCGCAATCTCAAACAAGCGATGTCAGTCAATCAATATGTGTTAACCAACAGTGTACCAGTGGTTGGATGGGATGGAAAAGACACAGTCGTTGCACTGTAATAATAAGTATCACAGGTGATAGAGCAAACTAATTCAGCAATTTTACAATAATTTCAAAACCGACCAATGATGCAGGAGCATGCTTCCCAATTTCAGTTCATCATTAAACTGCCCCTTTTCGACTTTGCGAGAATCATTGGAATGTAGATAAATGGCTGTACAGTACGTCCATTCATCGTTAATTCTGGAACATATACATCATAAAAGTATACCAGACAGCTATCTTCATATTTCTAGCACCTCGGACATAGTGCATAATTTACGACCTGTATCTATGTGGATGGGAGTCACAGTGCATTCTGGCAGTCTTAGGATAAAATTAGAGACGGAAAAACCCCCTTGTACTGTCTATTACCAACCCATCTTGCAGCAGCAGTTTGGTTGCACTGACGAGAGCCTGAGAAGCAGGCACCAGATTCAGGTGTTCCCACTAGCACCCTCACGACTGACAGACGGGGTGTGACACTAATCCTTGATGAAAGGCATCAGGCGGCAGCATGCTGGGCACCTGAGAAATTCCTATCGAGTCACCTGCTCTTTTTCTGTTTCTCCTCTTGCCCTGTCAGGCCTGCACATGCCATTAGTCGCGGTCACGCCGAAGCACAAAAAAAAAAAAAAAAAAAAAAAAACAGCATTTACTGAGTAAAAGCGTGGGGAATACTCATGCATGCGAGAACTCCTTCCAAGACAAATGCCTCATTGACAATCGTTCCAGAAATACTGCTGAGGTCAGTAAACAGTTACATGATCATGATGCAGATGATATAAGGCAAACACAATAGCACCACTCCCAGTTGGAGTCTGTCTCCCGAAATGAAGAACCATGAAGAGTCGAGAGCTGTCGAGATCCACATCTGCCTCTCCATCGCAGAAGAAGCTCAAAAGTAAGTACTCATTATATTTCATTGCTACTATTACTGCATATAGTAGTTCCCATTCCTTGTTCAACTTTATGTCATTGTCTGCGGATTCTTATTGTTTCTTTTTCTTCGTTGTTCACGGACCTCTGGGACGTCTTGACCAGGAGCAGCCGCCATCGTCTCATCGGGACGTGCGGCAAAATCTGTCTTGTTAGGATCAGCTGCAGTAGCAACACTGGGATTCTATAGCGCACATAGTCCACTGGCTGGAGCTGGACCACGAGCTGTTATTGTCTATCCTGCCCATTGATATAGATACCAAGCAAGCCCCCAACTCTCAGAAGAACTGTGCTCGGGTCCCTGCACAACACAGTCAGGGCCAGTACTGATCTCTCACGTGTGCACCATCCCAGAAGATCCCAGTGTTACAGCGAGGACAGAGTGATTATGTGGTGCATGAGAAGTTACCGATTCCCCCAGTGCTCTGCTGCTTTTCACTTCAAATTATAATTTAACAGTTAGTGGTTCAAAGCGCTGAAATATTGGTATAGAAGCATCAGTGGACATTGACTGGCGTGTTGTTTTGGAGATTGAAAATGCCTGAGAAGCATTAAAGTGCAGTTTACAGAGCTACAGTGGGAAGAACCGTGTTGTGTAGAAACGATCAGATGACCTCTGTGTATTCTCCAGCTCTGGACATTTACTGTGCAGGTCTGATACTTCCTATAACATCACTGTAGCATGGCATGACACTGATGGTGAGACTGGAGATCGATCCATTTATCTGCAACACTTCACTGTTACAAACTTGTTTGGCCTATGGCTGGCACTATCCCTTGTGCTGGAAAGACTGAACTGTGGGCTGCCGTGTGTTCAAACTGTGCCCAAAGACATTGTGAACTATCTCCATACATGTAATATGCATGCAAATGATATAGAACAGTACATCAATATGCTGTCAAAAGAAGAAGCTAAAGAAAATCATATCAGTTTGAGAGGAATACATGCTGAATATACTGCATACAAGAAGCAGCTATTCAGAAAATACTGTAAAAAAGGAATCAGTTATTTTTGTTGTTGTTGATGATATCGCCTATATATCACTGTTTAAAAGTAAATAAAATTGATATAATTACAAATCTTAATTGTTTTTTTAATT
Organism: Schistocerca serialis cubense; assembly: GCF_023864345.2. NCBI lineage: Eukaryota > Metazoa > Arthropoda > Insecta > Orthoptera > Acrididae > Schistocerca > Schistocerca serialis. The sequence continues at coordinate 237,183,196 of NC_064646.1, forward strand.
TAAATACCCCATCGTTATATAATGGAAGATGCAGCCATTGTAGCTGACTCGGTAAGATGACTGCACTTTAGTGGCTACATATATTATCATTATTATTATTGTTATTATTATTATTATTATTATTATTACTACAGGCGTTCATTCCTTTTTTCTATAAAAGCCAATTGCCCACCAAAACATGATGTTGTTGGTATCATGGAAAGATGGGTGAAGCATCAAGACTTTGTTGTCAGTGACTGGTCCTCTAAAGATACAAAAGAAGACATGAAGAAGAAGAAGAGGAATGGACTACTCCTTCCTCATAATATCCGAGCGGTTATTGTAGGTGTACCTAATTTTGGCAAAACTAATATCCTAATGATGCTGCTAACATATGTAGCTGGAGTCAGATTTGAACATTTTGGTGTATCTTCAAAAACACTGTTTTAGACCGAGTATCAGCTATTACAGAAGACATCGCACGGTGTAAAATGCATTACGAACACGAGATTTACTGAAAGAGTTGATATTTCTCCACCACCACCACCGCCTGAAAAAGTAAATCCAAACACTGCACACATCTGACTATGTGGCTGTGGAGAACTAAAAGTAAATTCGAAAATATTTCAGTTTCGGTTGTCATAAGAGTGCTGATACATTTTATCTAAGCCAAACATATTCCAGAATCCTGAAATAATTCTATAGGAATCATACGAAGTTCATTACAGACTTCAAACAAGACAACCTGAATTTAAAAGACATTTAGCAAGCACATGTAGGAACTGATACGTCATTCAATGGCTTTTTTAGAGAAATGTGCCGATTGCTGGAATCATTCGCGGTATGGGTTTCTCGTTATTGACAAAAGAAGAAAACTGAATGATGATAGGCACAGGCGAAACTTCCCAGTTTCTGTATATACACACATAAAAAAAAAAAAATTGCATCACCTCTGTTCCGAGAGTTCCAGAACCTGTACAGAAAATTGGAATAAAGATGAACATAAACATCATTTCTGTCCTTTTTATTCCTCCCGAAAACCACACATTGCATGTTGTATCACCATACAGCGAGACCTTCAGAGGTGGTGGTCCAAATTGCTGTACACACCAGTACCTCTAATACCCAGTAGCGCGTCCTCTTCAATTGATGCATGCCTATATTCGTCGTGGCATACCATCCACAAGTTCATCAAGACGCTGTTGGTCCAGATAGTCCCACTCCTCAATGGCGATTCATAGTAAATTACTGATAGTGGTTGTTGGCTCACGTCATCCTTAAACAGCCCGGTTCTATCTATCTCAGGCATGTTCGATAGGGTTCAGTTCTGGAAAACGTGCTGGCCACTCTAGTCGAGCAATGTCTTTAGCCTGAAGATGTGCATGATTGGGGCGCGAATTGTCGTCCATGAAAACGAATGCCTCTCCAAAATGCTGCCAATATGGTTGCACTATCGGTCGGATGACGGCATTCACGTGTCGTACAGTCTTTACGGCGACTTCCATGACCACCGGCGGCGTATGTCGGCCCCACATAATGCCACCACAAAACAGCAGGGAACTCCACCTTGCTGCACTCGCTGGACAGTGTGTTTAAGGCGTTCAGCCCGATCGGGTGGCATCCAAACACGTCTCTGGCTATTGTCTGGTAGAGGGCATATGTGACACTCGTCGGTGAAGAGAACGTGATTCCAACCCTGAGCGGTGCATTCGGCATATTGTTGCGCCCATCTGCACCGCGCTGCAAGGTGTCGTGGTTACAAAGATGGACCTCGCCATGGACGTCGGGAGTGCAGTTGCGCATCATGCAGCCTACAGCGGCCAGTTTGAGTTGCAACAAGTTATCCTGTGGCTGCACGAAAAGCATTATTTAGCACGGTGGCGTTGCTGTCAGTGTTCCTCGGAGTCATAATGCGTAGATAGCGGTTATATACTGCAGTAGTAGCCTTTGGGCGACCTAAGCTACGCATGTCATCGACAGTTCCTGTCTCTCTCTCTCTATCTCCTCCATGTCCGAACAACATCGCTTTGGGTCACTTCCGAGACACCCGGACGCTTCCCTTGTTGAGAGCCCTTCCTGGCACAAATTAAAAATGCGGACGCGATCGAATCGCGGTATTGACAGTTTAGGCATGGTGGAACTACAGACAACAAGAGCCGTGTACCTCTTTCCAGGTGGAATGACTAGAACTGATCGGCTGTTCGAGCCCCTCCGTCTAATAGTCGCTTCTTTAGATCGGCTGTTCGAGCCCCTCCGTCTAATAGTCGCTTCTTTAGGTGCGTTTTTCGCTACAACCCTAAAACGTCAAAGGTAATTTATCTGAGATATAATATGTACAAACAACGTCTACTCCAGGAGTTGTGGGAAACGGGGTGACGCAATTTTTTTTTTTTTTTTTTTGTGTATAACGCGGTAGGAGAGGTGAGTACATGCTGCACCATGGACAAATTCGCGCACGTCTAGCTCTCAACATGAGAGAATGGGCGTACACAGATAGAGCATTCGCCTGTATATGGATGCAAAAATTCAGGCTATTGTGGATAAAATTGGGGGTACGTGCAGAGAGCTAGAGGGGTACTACCAGACTCTTCTGAGAATGATCAATGCGTTAAATGAGATAGTTAATGAAATCGGTAAGAGAGTATCCGACTTAACTGAAAAGGTTGAGGCTACTGAGGAGAAAATAGATGTAGAGGCCCGTGTTGTTGAGAAAGTGGAGCAGGCACCTAATAAGAGGAGGAAGAGTAGATACATAGAGCCCCACGCTGCAGAGACATCTGATTCGTATACACTGAGATGTCAACAAAGTAGAAAGCGCGGATAGCGGTTCGAGAGAAATTGCGTTTGCTATGGTTGGGGCATATGTATCGACAACAAAAGACTAAAATAGACCTTTAAGCCGGTTACTGACTGGCCGGCCGCGGTGGCCGTGCGGTTCTAGGCGCTGCAGTCCGGAACCGTGGGACTGCTACGGTCGCAGGTTCGAATCCCGCCTCGGGCATGGATGTGTGTGATGTCCCTAGATTAGTTAGGTTTAAGTAGTTCTAAGTTCTAGGGGACTGATGATCTAAGATGTTAATTCCCATAGTGCTCAGAGCCATTTGCACCATTTGAACCGGTTACTGACTCTCTCAGGCAACCCTCAGCAAAAGCAAAACCACACGATAACGATGGTGTTCCTATTTACGAATTCATTATCCATCACGTCCCTGGGCAGATAGATAGGACATTTGTTGTCAGTAGGGGAAGACAGTACATGCGGGGTACGCAGCTTATAAATGTAACTGATGACGCAATACAGATTGGTGATAGGCGGTTCGAGACTATAGCTGGCATAATTAATCTTATTTTCTTAAAACCCACGAAAAAATCCATAAAATATTCAGCTAATGATTGGGAAATGTACCGGAAATACTGTATTTGACTCATGTACATCGATCGAAAAAAGGCTGAACAACAAGAAATATAAACCGATAATTGATGGAGTAAACAACTACAGTAGCAGCGGTGATGGTACTGACATTTAGCATAATGCAGTGAATAATCGAATCCCACAGTATATATATGATGACGATCTCAGCGAGGTAATACATCGACTACGGCTGCCCATGACATCAGCTGCGGCAGGTAATACAGCTCATTCGAATGAGGTTGTCTCAATGATCTTTGAGCTTGGAGAGAGAGGTTTCATCGAATACTTATGGGACAGTAGTTAGAGAACTGCACAGACCAGCATTCAAAACATTCCGTCGTAGGCATGTTATGATTAAAGGTCTGCATGACCTGCGGGCTGACCTTGTAGATGTGAGGAAATATTCACATGAGAATAACGAATTGAAATATATTTTAATGTTTATTGATACATACTCCAAATTTGACGGGGCATTACCTGTTAAAACAAAACGGGAAGAAATATCGCGGATGTGTTTGAGTTTTTGCTACAGACAAGAACGAATCGATGCCCAGACAACCTATAAACCAGCCACGGTGGAGAGTTTTACAGTAGGTATTCCAAGACCGTGATGCAGATCTGTGGAATGAATTACTACTCAACATTCACCCACGTGAAGGCGAGTATCGTGAAACGTTTGAGCAGAACAATAAAAGGTCTAATGTGGATGCGTTTTAACCTATGCCTTTCACACAAAAGGACAGATATTCGCCCCCCATCCCCCTCCCCCCCCCAGATATAATTGCTAAGTACAATGAAGCCAAACATAGTACAATAAAAATGAGACCGATCGATGTTCTTGATAATGAACACATGGATCCACGCAAACAGAAATTTAATGTGGTTGTTTTGGTATGCATCTCAAAACAAGATGGCATTTGGTAAATCATACATACCGAACTGGTCACCGGAGATATTTTCAGTTTCGAAAGTGCAAATAACAAACCCTTCACTTACATCTTGAAGGATAGTAAAGTTGAAGTAAATGCAGGTTGCTTCTACTTCGAGGAAATGCAGAAGAGCTCTGAACTAGATGTGTTCCTCCAGAGAGAGACATAAGACGTCGAGGAAATAGAGCACTAGTTAAAAGGTTTGAGTTTCCTGCAGCATAAAGCAGTTGAATTGAAGCTGATGATTTGCTATATAATGGGGTGCATAGAGCACAACAGGCAAAGTAGCATAACATGAGTGCTACTAGACGCGTATAGGAGGTGGACCTGGAACAAAGCTTTAGAAATGATAGGCACGAGAGCGTTATTCCACTCGCAAAGCGGGTATTGAACACGACATTGCATAAACTACAAATAAAGATCTCCAAAGATGTCACATTGCCGGTAGGATAGTAGTTGATAAGACTAAGGTGATATGCAGAAGAAACTATATTGGTATAGGTTAACGCACTGCGGCATTTGTAGTTGATAAAACCATGCGTGAAAAAATTAAGCCGGGTTTAGAAGAGATGAATTTCCAGTGCGTTATGAATGCTGCACGACATGCACTGAAGAAGAAGTAGACAACGGTGAAGAAGAAGACAACGATGAAGAAGAAGGAGGGGTGTTGTAAAAACTGTATCCTGACAGCGATGCATGCAGCTAAAAACGCTCTGAAGCAGAAAGGTGCTAGAAGAAGAAGAGGATCGGTTAAAGCACCTGGAGTTCTACTACTAGTCAAGACGTCTGGTGGTTTTCTTTCATTCCTCACCCCAGCCCACTCCATGCTCTCGGCGGTTGGGTCCCTCACTGGTGGTGCTGCGGCTATTGCTGGAACAGTCAAGAACGCGCAAAATTCCCAACGACAGTTAGAAAAGGCAAGAAGACATAGCCGCATGATGGAAGCCGCAGCCATCGGAAAAGGAGTGAGCTTGAAACCGTACAGGACAAGGCTTGTTCTATTCATAAACAAAAAAGAAAAAAGCCCCTTAGCAGCCCTACCAGTTTGGCCACTCAAAAATAGTAATCTTCTTAAGCTTGTTTGAAGAAATTCAACACTCCAAGATTACGTGGTGTTTTCATGCGAGATACATTACCGAAGACTATGTGGAAAACTGGTGAATGTGGTCTTGTGGATTTAGATGTTGCTGGAGATCCCGGCAGCCCCTAGGTTTCATGTTCGCATACTATGAAAAATGCAGATACTGTCTACTCTTTCGACTCATTTGGTGACTTGCAACCGCCAGAAGAATTACAATGATACTTAACTCGCAGAAGACGTGTGTTATGCAATTTTAATACACACCTCTGCGAACATCTATGCATCATGTTTCTCTTGACGTTTACAAAGAAGAAGCAAGGTATATAAGGAGGATCTTTAAACGTTCCTTCATCAGTTGAAGTGAAGATGCAATATCGTACACATTGACTTTAAAAGAACGATCATCTGTATTGCTTGCAAATTACTCTCGGCTAATTTATTTGAGCATTGGTGAATGTAGTATTACATTGATTGGATTCTAGACGTACAACAGCATCACCGAGGATAACAGCAAACTGCATCTGGATATTATTGGGGGAAAAGACATTGTTGAAATAGAACGATTTAAATGAAGTCTTAAAATATTCTGGAAAAAATATTGAGCTACGTGCAAACATTAATACACTGAAATCTGAAATAAAGACTGTGTGAATGGAACGACTGACTTTAATCAGAAAGGTTCAGCAGGGCGCCTACAAGGTTTCACAAAAGGGATTCTAGTAAATATTAAAAGTCAGATCAGGCTGTGGACACATTCCCTCTCCGCATAATCCAAGCCGAGAGTAACATTGCAACGAAATCCTATCTCACTTCCATCACGGAAAACTGGGCCAGTATAGCACTCAAGGTGTATTTACAAAAACCACTCGGCGATAGATGTACCGGGCGTTGTCACGCCATGGCCTCATCCCCCTCCCCCCCCCCCCCCCCAAGATAATGAAAAGTTGTCGCTTCAACGCCAGAATCAACATGAGGGCGAAGGGGAGGAGGTGCGACAGGTCGATGTAGAGCACCGCATTGCATTTATTGGCGGGATATCGTGGACCGTTGACTACCAAGAGGAGTTTCTTCTCACGACAGAAAGTCACGCCCTTAGAAAACCAATAAGGTCGCAATACCCTCCTATCCAGCTTCTCCATCCACGTGAATGAGATTCACTCCTCAAAGGCGGCTACAATCACAGAGTATTTTAACTGCGGTATGGTTTCACTGTCCTGATGTCCATCACGAAAAGGACGCGAGAGAGAATTGCCATTAGCTACAGGATCTGCTCTATTACTAACACTATAACTACAACTAGGAGACGCAGCTGCTGCTTGTGGTGGTGTTGTGTTGAGGGGTATGTGCTGTACCTCAAGCGATCGGCGAAGACGTGACGGTGGTAGAGGAGGAGGAGGAGGAGACGCTGCAGAAACGGGCTGTTGTGATCATCCTGGTGCTGGAGCCCTTTCCCGGTAGCATGAGGGAGAGCCGCCCATGGACGCCAGAGCGTTTCTTTGGTGGCCGCTTCGGGGACGGCGGGTGTGGGGGCGGCGACGGTGGTTTCCCATGCTGTCACGATCGACACTCTTGCTGCCGAAGCGCGTCGCACAGGATCTAGTTTGAATGATAAGGCCTCGTCACCTCTGGTAGCCGGCCACAGCGTATTGCGGGAACTGTTTCCGTGACGCAGACGCTGTAGAAGCATGAGAAAGGGAAACATTAAGAACAACGTCCTAGACATTGCGTGCTGTCGTTGCTGCTGAAGAGAAAGAAAGAACACTGATTATTTGTAAGCTGAGTGAGTATGTATTACCTATTTCGGTCTGGCTCCTTGACATCTCCCTCATCTCCTCACGATGACGAAGATCTTCCTCCATCTCCTCCACCCACGGTGTCATTTCGCCCCATCTATTTATCTCCCCTATATCGCCTACAACATAATAATAAAATCATATGCACACAGAAACCACAGGAAACCAAAATAATATATATTTTTCTAGAACATACACTCACATGAAATCTGCAAAGGCTCCGGCATATCTCTAGCACATCCTCCTCTTTGCCTCCCTTCTTTATCTGCTGGGACATCATCCACAACAACAATGAATATACACCACGTTACGTATATGATGAAATTTAATTACATGTACACTTTAATATATATACACTCAAACAATACAAAATTCTTAGTGAAAAAAAAAGTAACGTTTGCCCATTGTGACCCTCGAAATCATCTACAGCAACAGCATACTACGTAAACGATGAAAGATATTTATAATACATACGATGATATTGCTGCTGCTGTTGAACCTCCACCTCCAGCTCTTCCACGATTTGTCTGATGTATGCTCAAATAACAAGGAAACAAATTAACATCTAAATCTGAACGTGATACTGCGCAACTTTTACGAAAATATACACTGAGAAATCCGACCTCATGCTATGAAGTTAAACGTACGCTTACTTGGTAATTCCCACTGCCTCGGGCGTTTTCCGACACTGGTACTACCAACGGTGCTTGATGCTGCTGCCAAACGTTTCATTTTCTTCAGCTAAAACGCTAGCACACATGCAAAAAGAAGGAACAAACTGACGAGCAAAAATGGGAACAACCCAGTCGAGCTGACCCTGCCGCCGATGACAGCGGAATGAGAGTGACTGCGCCATGACAAGGGTTTATATAACCTCTGACCCCTCCACCCACCATTTTACCCAGACAGCCAATAGGAGTGCGACATTCTATCCCATCTGCAGATGAATGCTGGTCTGAGCTCGAATGACAAGTTGGTACTGGTCTGTCTGGCTGCGGTTCTCGATCTCAGGTATCCGGTCGGAAAAATCCCATCTTCCGGTCTGCACTACACTCTGTGGCGAGCTGTTTGCCGTGGACGGATGTGCCGCCACTTTGCAACTCCCCAGTTACCACCGTGCTTGTGTAGAAAACTACTGTGATAGTGAATTTAACAAAATTTTAACGGTGGTCTTCAGAGATTCGACATGGTATATTTGCGCTCATTTATTTTAGCGATGTATTTTGCAGCAATGTATTTGCGTTTCACAGGCACCTGGGAGGACAGTGGAGTGTTTTGTGTGCGAGTGTACTTGAAACAAATTGCTGAAAGCAACATTTGCAAATGCATTTAGGTGTTAATCACTTTACCTAATTTGTTTATGCACGCAAATATTCCGGAGTAGTGGAGGAAGACTGAAAGGTTTCACAAGAGTGCCGCAATTTGTTAGTAGTGGTACATTTCGCAAAATTAACAAAAAATACTGTGCATCGACCTCTTTGAAAGTGCGCTTATATATATATATATATATATATATATATATATATATATATTCATTTGTATCTAGGAACTCCTGAATCAGCTCATGCTATAAGACAAGGGTATTTCCCACAGAAGCGCACAAACTGTCTATGGGACGGTTTCACAAATGTATTGTTATATTTTTCCTTTAGAGTCTGTGTTCGAGTGTGGCGGGAGCGCTATTCCTCAGAATAAAACATGTAATGGTTGAAATATTCTCGCGTTATCTGCAAATCTCTCTCTCTCTCTCTCTCTCTCTCTCTTTGTGCAGTGGTACATTTAGGGTTGTCTGACTTCTTCAAGTTACGTATGTGACAGTACTCTTCAACACCCTATGTAATAATACCTGAAACAGTTCGTGTTCAACAACAGGGCTATCCATGCACCAGTAATGGTAATGGTAAGGGTGAGAAGCTGTGGGTATTTCTAACACGACAGGAAGTGCTTAGGAGCTGCTGCAGTACTGTTTTATAAGCTTGTGTTGGGACTTGGCAGTGCCTGCCCAAGTCCCTGGGCCCGTTGGAAGAGCCTACCCAGAGACTCTTGGGGCAGCACAGTATGTGGCCCCTCCTAAAGTGGGGCGTGGACACTCTGGGGTGGCGTTCTGTGCTATCCAGTGGATGACTCATGCTTCACAGTCGAAAGATTTTTAACAGTGTAAATACATGTTATGGGTGTATAATAAGGGTATTAATTGTGCAATTAGATTGAAAAAAAGATGCTCGATGTAATTACTTCTTACAAGACCTGCATCTTCCCAAACAGCAAAGAATGATGAGCATGAGAAATCCTACCCCAGCAAACTGATTTTCTTTATAAATAAATAATACACCCTTGAATATTCTGTTATGAGATCCTTCCGCTTCACCACAGAGCCACCAGTTTCCAGGTAGAGGAGGGGAGAAGGAGAGGGGAGAGGGAAGGATGTGGGTTTAGCCAGAGGGAGAGGGGTTAATTAATTGATCAATTTAATTAAGTACTCAAAAATGATTCAAATGGCTCTGAGCACTATGGGACTTAACATCTGAGGTCATCAGTCACCTAGAACTTAGAACTACTTAAACCTAGCTTACCTAAGGACATCACACACATCCATGCCTGAGGCAGGATTCATACCGTAGCATCAGCGTGGTTCTGGACTGAAGCGCCTAGAACCGCTCGGCCACCGTGGCCAGCTATTAAGTAGTCAATCAGATTGGTAAGACTGAGAGGGGGCTATGGAAATAACCCAGACCTGAAAGCATACTTGTGTCAGCAGTGGGGAGGGGATAGGTGGGAAGTTTCCTGAGCGGTTGAGGGAGGGGTGGGCATCAATTCCATAAGGAACTGTCACTCAAAAGGATAGATTATCCCCAGTAAAATCAAATAGGTGGATTATCCCCAGGGGGCCATTACCTGTCAATCAAACAAGAGCACTAGGTTTGCCCATGAGTGCATTCTTGCCCCTGATGTAGGCAGCCCACACAAACAAATTGTGCGTGTCCTTGTCGTGCCACTATTTGTGCTGTATCTCACGACTTTGGCAGAGGAGGAGCAGGAGGCGACGCTGTGCAATTTTGGCCATTGCGAACAGCCTGGCTGCTGCAGTGCCGACCTGCTAGCCGGTGCAAATGTGGTCCACAGACATCAGTGAGAGTAAAAAATACAGTATGAGCAGTTATTCGAACTGGAGGAAGGTTGAGGATTTTTCTACTGTACTGTACTGGATTTTCAAATTATGTACAGTACTGCAGTCCACTCCTTAAGGTGAACTCATGTCTGTCACCCAAACAATCTCTCTGTCATCTTTATTTCACAGCATATAACAGAGAAAAGCTACAAAGTATAAAAACTCAGCTAACGCCACCCAGAATAGAACTGGATAACATATGACCACGTGTATTTCGTCCAGTAAATTGGGAAAGAAATGCTGTCTGTGTGTTGATATTGACCATATGTTGTGGTTCAAATGGCTCTGAGCACTATGGGACTTAACATCTGTGGTCATCAGTCCCCTAGAACTTAGAACTACTTAAACCTAACTAACCTAAGGACATCACAGACATCCATGCCCGAGGCAGGATTCGAACCTGCGACCGTAGCAGTCGCGGGGTTCCGGACCGAGCGCCTAGAACCGCTAGACTACCGCGGCCGGCTTGACCATATGTTGTGATCCCAATAAATATGCATATATTGGTGAACTGGAGTGGGTGTCCAGTAATCTAAGTCGCTTGCACCCGTACTGTAGAAGAACCAGACCCCACAGATTTTCTGTTGTGCGTTGTTTCTTCTGCTGTAACATATCATGGCAGTGTATGACTGCAGCTTTATACACTTCCATATATTTTCTTTTTACAGTAGGACTTTGAAGTCATGTTAGGTGCTTAACCGACTTTAACATGGTTCAATCCATTGGCTCTCACAGAAACGTGGACATCACATGGTGTAAACTATACTGCTGCAAACACAATACATAGGATGGATGAAGTAAAAGACAGAGGCGCTGTTTTTTATTGCCAAAAATGTGGAAGACAACTCAACATGTGGAAACTGGAAGATTTTTGCGGCATTGTGGAGCGTTTTCCAAGCAGCTGCCCAAAATTTATGACCTCTACATTTAGTCTTATCTTCTACACTGATGGGGTAGCAGATGTGTCAATGTTCTGTTTCTATTGATTCCTCATATCGCAGCCATCACTGTTTGTATACTGGCCATCCCCAGAAGGTGTTGCTCGTACGAAGACTCTCTTTCCATTAGAAACAAGTGGTTTCAGTCAGTCATTATGTGCTAATCAACAGCATACCAATGGATGGAGGGGATGGAAAAGAAACTGTCGATATGTGACAATATAGTGCAATAAGCGTCACAGTTGACAGTGCGATCAATTTTAGCTATTTTATCAGTTTTTGTGCAATTTCAACGTCGACCAATGACACAGCAACATGCTCCACAGCTTCTGTAACACCAATAAACCACAATATATACTATCGTATACTAGACTGTGAATGTATGTAGATGATAGTGCAGTAAATCCATTCATTCTTAATTCTCGAACATAGATACCAAAGTGTAACAGACAGCATCCAATACCGATTTACATATTACTAGCACTTCGACAACAGTGCGTCATTTACGATTATGATTGCTCAACTTTCCCTATGTAGATGGGAGACACGGAGCATTCTTGCAGTTTTAGCACAGTGTTAGAGACTGAAAGGCCTCCCTGCATTGTTTTTGACTTACCCTCCCTGCGACAGCGTCACCAATTTAATTTGCAGTTGACCAAGAGTAGGACGCTACTACATGGGCTACATTCACTGTCTTGTGAAGGAACAGAGCGAGCCGAGTCCATAACTGCTACCCTGCGAAGATTATTCTGCACCAGACTTACTCAAAACACCCATCCAAGTGTACAAGGTCTCCCCAAATTCGCGGTTATCGTGGAGGTTAGCACCTCTGTATAGCAGATATGAGAATGCTTTGGTGATATAACTGACAGTTAAGAAAAAACATGATGGAGCTCCAGACGGATGGAGATCGACGGATTTTGTGTAAATCAATCTACTCTAAAAGTATTGTTCTAGTGTCTGTGGTCTGTACCAAGAAGGTATTGGTAGGAGAGAAATGATCGTAGAACATAAGCACATGCCCTTCTATGGTAGTACGGTTCCACGCTTAAAAACTTTATAATATGAAAGCTATCTGACTTCCGAAATGATAGTCATGTAGATTGCAAAGCTCTTAACACTCTAATCCAGGACATATATGTAGAACATCTGACTTCCATCCTTTCTGCAAGTTTCTTATCCCACTTACTACGGTGACAAACAGTGCAAATAGTTTTCTGCAGGCGTATGTGGCCCACTTTTGACATCCGATCGTGGTTCAGGAATTATATTATGCTCACCTCAGACCTATAGACAGGTCGACAGCAAAAGAGAATGCGTCTTATGAGAAAACAGAAAAACGCTTCGCAGCGGTGTGTGACATGTGAAATTATACGCCATGCTGCCACCAACTATGTAAATGAAATATTTGTCAATCAGATTGATACACAGGGATTGCTGTACCTCACAAACACCCGCAGTAACTTAGGATGACCGTAGTTATGTAACTGAAGACTCGATTTATGCCTAAAATGAGGCAGACGAATGGAGTACGTCGAATTTAGCATAAATCTTAGTTCGCTTAGAGGAGACTACCGAAACAGGTTTCCCATTGCTCGACATGTTTCATCACATGTGAGCTGGAAGTCGTCTCAGGACTGTGGTATGGAAAGGTTTGCTGATAACTATCGCAGGTGGATACTTCTCTAAGTCACACATAGAATATGCAGTTGCAGAGGAGTCAGACGCAGGCTATATCACACAACTGATACACCCCGAGAGATCAACGAGAAAAATGGTTAAGCACCTTTTGTCAATCTTATTCCATGAAAGTAGTGAGCCATAAGAAAATACATTTAGGGAAATGGAGGGATACAGCTGGAGGTATGGTCAACACTTCCAAGGACAACTTCTATAAACATAATAAGTCTTAAAGTAGGTCATAGCTTGTTCATATTGCTATCTGTTTGCAGTATTACAGGTTGCCAGTCTATACATTTCGTCTTCAGAAGCTGGTAATGCGTTCTACTTTGGCATTTCTACTGTGAACAAGAATAAATGTGTAACGCCACAGATATGTGTTTATTATTTCGGTTATACTTACCGCTATTTCCTTACGATATTAGCCAAATTTCGGTTATAACGCTCCTTACTTTATGCAAAAAATCATTCACTCGATCCTAAAAGAATGTGCAGCTGCTTCTATGGAGAAAAGAAATACGCAATGCTTGAGAGAGATTCGTAATACTGCATTTTAAATTGTGAGGAAACATTTTTATTACATTCTGTTTTAATCTGCAGTTGTTTTTCTCGATATGTATGTAATGAGAGCTGTATGTAGACGACATCCAGTGATACTATATTTAGTGTGCACCCATATATTCCACCCATTTGTCTTCTATGTGTTAGGCACGTAGTTCTGAAGAAATTGAGTGCTCGGGTCACAAATTGTAGACTCTTCAAAGTCCCTGATCTTGTAGTAGCTTACGTAATAATCACCTGACGTAGCTGGGGAATGCTGTTCTTAGTAGCAAAAGCGAAATGAATAAGAATAAAACCGGAAAACAGATGTGCCCACAAGAGAATAGTTGCCCAGTCGGTGGGTAACAAACTAAGGGCAATGCAGTGACAAAAACAATCCACTGCTGTATGTACAGCGACCGTACACTGGCGCGATCTTCTCTTCAAATGCAGGCTTTTCGTATAGTGCACGGCACAGCGGCTTTGCTATTAAGCTCTAAAGGGGGGACTTGTGGAGAGTACAAAGGCGAAGTGCTATTACAGCTCACTGGGGCTTTCGGCAGCATACACAATAGCATCATTACTAGTTATGGTAGGAGCTTATCCAACAAGAAGTATTGTTTACTATAAAGGAGTCTATTATGGACTACGAAAATGAAGTTTAGAACTATTTAGTGTAGTGACGGTCGGCCATGTAAAATAAACTGAAATTGAAGAATCGATGTGGGGCAGTGCAACCGAATGCTTCTGATTTAATTCTCTACCGCGAGGTCATCAGAGATACCATGGACGAGGACAAAGGTACTAATCAGCCACAGCTTTTTCCCAGAATATTCCCGGCTGTCGTAAATGGAACTGCCAGCTATATCAAGAAATATTCGTTGTAAGCTTACTCTAGTATTGGTGCCCGTCCGACAATCCATAAATGCATCTCTCGGGAGCATGTAGTGTGATTGTGTGTGTCGTCGTGCGTGACCTTTCGTCGAGGGCGCGCCGAGAACTGCCGGGCGCATTTCCCACAAAAACGTCAACAGTTAACTGTCACGAAAGACGTTTGTTTCTTTTGTACAACGGTTCGTCAGCAAAAGCATTTGCGAATTATTATTATAACTGTGCTTTGCGCATAAGTGTACGTGTCGTCGAGATGACAATCAACAGCGCCGCGACTGTTAGAAGTCGGCCAGGGTGGCCGAGCGGTTCTAGGCGCTACGGTCTGGAACCGTGCAACCGCTGCGGTCGCAGGTTCGAATCCTGCCTCGGGCGTGGACGTGTGTGACGTTTTTAGGTTAGTTAGGTTTAAGTAGTTCTAAGTTCTAGGGGACTGATGTCCTCAGATGTTAAGTCCCATAGTGCTCAGAGCTATTTGAACCATTTGACTGTTAGAGAATCGACAAGGGTGAAGTTGGTCGTAATTCAGGAAACATTCTAATTAAGACAGAGACATTTAAGATGCATTCAACTGAAATTCAAGAGCGGAGATACTTCCGTTCGTATTTCGAATCATGACGGGAACAGCCAGCTGTGGCGCGAAACGGTTATTTGAACGGTCGTGAAATTGATCGGTAACAGCATTACGATGAACTGAAGTTATTTACAGGAAACTGTGCCTACTACCAAAAGTCAGACCCGCCTTGTATACGTGTCCGCCTGTAAAAGAGCGCCAGCCGACGTGACAACACTGGAGCGCCAAGTAACTGACGTCAACTGTCAACCAAGTTTAATCGGCCTACATTTGAATGAATACCTTCTAATCTGTACAAGTCTCTTAGCAATTAAAATTTAATGGCTTTTTAGAATTCAAGTGGAGAACCTCACAGACTGCTTGTCCAAATTCTTATGATCTGCTAATTGCGCTACTGGATGGTAAACGAGAGAGCTAAACAACTGCAAAATCCCCTGCTAAACTGAGTGCCGATGGTTTAGGTGTGGACATCAAGTACCGAGTCAGACGAGCCACTGACTCGGTGCAGAAAGTGGCTGAGCGGGCGCGCCGTGGTCTGGTGGGAACAGCGCACCCGCCGCGTTAACGAGCTCTGTTCTGGCCCGCCCTCCTCACCGCCACCGCCCCTGCTTCGGCCGGCCGCTGTCCCTCGGGAGGGATCCCGTGGGAGGCGGCGACAAAGGCCCTGCGAGGCAGCAGGACGGCGACAGCGGACAGCGGACAGCGGACAGGGCACAGGAGGCAGGGACGCGGCGACCAAGCGGCGTCTAATTGCGGCCGGAGTGGACGGCGAGTTGGCAGCCGCAGCTGCAGCCACGGCGCCGCTCCGCCAGCACTTGTCCCCTCTATCACTCCCCCTCCGCCCACAACCCTCCCAGCGCTTCGCTCCCAGTAACCAAGACCTTGCGGGGGCCTGCTTCAGCCTTCGGTATTGGTGATGACAGCACTCGCCTCAAGGAGTCTCTAAGCTACGCAGCAATTACGCAACTTCACCTCATAACGATGGATGACATGTAGGAAAGCGACCAATAATTCAGTTGCCTATAATCTACAGCTCCAAACAAGTCTCAAGAAACATTTCTTTTATTCCTGAAGATATGACCGATGAATAAGAAAAATATATTGATTTGCTTCATTAAGGAAAATTACAGGAAATAGTCGAATTAAGTCGGGTGATGCTCAGGGAATTAGATTAGGAAATGAGACACTTGAAGTAGTATAGGAGTTTTGCTATTTGGGGAGCAAAATAACTGATGATGGTCGAAGTAGAGAGGATATAAAATGTAGACTGGCAATGGCAAGGAAAGCCTTTCTGAAGAAGAGGAATTTGTTAACTTCGAGTATAGATTTAAGTGTCAGGGAGTCGTTTCTGGAAGTATTTGCATGGTGTGTAGCCATGTATGGAAGTGAAACATGGACGATAAATAGTTTAGACAAAAAGAGAAAAGAAGCTTTCGAAATGTGGTGCTACAGAAGAATGCTGAAGATTGGATGGATAGATCACATAACCAATGAGGAGGTATTGAATAGCATTGGGGAGAAGAGAAATTTGTGGCACAACATGACTAGAAGAAGGGATCGGTTGGTAGGACATCTTCTGAGGCATCAGGGGATCACAAATTTTTCATTGGAGGGCAGCGTGGAGGGTAAAAATCGTAGAGGAAGACCAAGAGATGAATACACTAAGCAGATTCAGAAGGATGTAGGTTGCAGTAGGTACTGGGAGATGAATAAACTTGCACAGGATAGAGTAGCATGGAGAGCTGCATCAAACCAGTCTCAGGACTGAAGACCACAACAACAACAACAGGCAGTAATAAAAAAAAAAAGAATGATAATACACTTGTTCCACGGGGGATAAATACATAGCTCATAACGACTGAAGATTTTTACTCAAACAATACCTTGTTCATCTATTTAACACCTGCTGGGTTACGATGAGGGTTCCCGATACATGGTTAGCAGCCGCTGTCTCTTCTGTTTCTAAGAAAGGGGAAAGAGATAAACCCACAAAATAGTGACTTATAAGTATATCGATTTCAGCCTGGCAACTACGCGCTGCTAATATTAAATAACCGATCAGAGGCAATAGTAGAGTGATTCTTGCAAGCAGAACAGAATGGTTTTCGAAAAGAGAGAGCTTTTATTGACAGTTTATTAACTATGGAACAGCTAATAGAGAAAACAAAGGAATACAATTTGCCCACCTGTAAGGCATTGTTAGATGTAGACAAGGCCTTCGATAAGGTAGACAAGTACGGTTTATGGAAAATAATGGCTAAATGGGGATGCACTCAACACATAAAAAGTACATATAATGACAGCTGTTTCAGACTCAGTTCACGCAACTGTTATGGAGAAACACAGTTATGAATCATGGAATAAGATAAGGGTGTGTGTTATCGAGCACTCTTTTTAACATTGCCGCCCAGGGAGACCGAGCGGTTCTAGGCGCTACAGTCTGGAACCGCGATACCGCTACAGTCGCGGGTTCGAATCCTGCCTTGGGCATGGATGTGTGTGTTGTCCTTAGGTTAGTTAGGTTTAAGTAGTTCTACGTTCTAGGGGACTGATGACCTGAGACATTAAGTCCCACAGTGCTCAGAGCCTTCTTTTTTTTCAACGTTCTTGAAGACGATAACCTACACAGATGGAACTATCAGCCACCACCTAAAATTATGTTAGACAGGACCACTTTAAATTTGTTACCATATGCTGATGACTTCGCGATTATAGAAAAGAGCTATTTATGTATTTATTACAGAAAGGATACGACTAAGATTTCAACCGCAAAATCAGTAACCATATCTTTCCAGGGCAAACACCCAATAAGAGCAAAGGTTATTTCGGATGGGAATGTCTTAGAACGCGCTCTACAATTTAATTACTTAGGGTTTGGTATCTCGTATGATTACGATAGAGATATAAATAACAAACTATGATGGTAGCAGTCAATGTGCATAACTATTCGAAGAACACTAAAAGCCGGCCGTGGTGGCTTAGCGGTTCTAGGCGCTACAGTCTGGAACCGCGCGATCTTTACGGTCGCAGATTTGAATTCTGCCTCGGGCATGGATGTGTGTGATGTCCTTAGGTTAGTTAGGTTTAAGTAGTTGTAAGTTCTAGGGGATTGATGACCTAGAAGTTAAGTCCCATAGTGCTCAGAGCCATTTGAACCATTTTTGAAGAACACTAAAAACACTATGGACCGAAACACAGTTCAAGATATACAAGATGAAGGCATTGCCCCTTACTTAGTATGACAGTGGAACCTCATCGTTAAGACAGAAAGGCAACAGCAAAGTGGGAGCAACGGAAATGAAATTCGGTAGGGAACTACAGGGCCGATCTACCCAGTCAATTTTTAGAATTTTTCTGGAGCACCATATTTCAAAAACTTCTATTCTCCTGTTGCACAAACTGCTTATCGTCGACTCACCGATGTACGAAACTACATTTGAAAGAAACACTTAAGGGACGATGTAAAATTTGTCTAGGATGAGCTTTTTTCTTGCAGTTACATATTTAGTACCATGTTAGAAATGTTTTCTCCAACTTTCAGAGTTCACTTCGTGCTAAAAATGATGTAATAGCCATATTGTTTCAGTCAATATGTAGTTCAACGCCCTGTACTGGTTGGCTTTGTACATTGTACGAACTGCAATTTTTGCTAATACGTCTGAGGTACATCCTTGGACACAGATCTTGCATATTTCGCAATATTCTGCAGACTGATTAAAATGGTTTATGAGGAGCTTCTTTTGCAAGATTACAATAATTAAAACTGAAGTTGAGGTCGTTGTTTGACGTATTTCTATGAGTTACAATTAAAATTTATGTTTCTGAGGAAATGATGGTAAATAAAGATTCTTTATTATGCGGGCTTTTAGATATAACAATAATCTCTTTTAAATTACGTCGTCTCGTTTTGCCAACAACTTTTCTGGAACACTTTTTTAGTTCAGAACAATACTTATCTGAAACTAAATAAGGGCAGAAATTGCTAACGTACCTTCAACATCAACTGCATAAATGCAGCAGTCGCTTACATGGCTTTTCCATCTACTTTAACAGGGAGTTAGTAATCAGCTATACGTTTACATATGAACAACGAAATTTGAAATTACTAATAATAGTAATTATCAAATTTTTAAGTAAATTGGTCTTACCAGTTGATTCTAATTAATCAAATGAACGTAATTGATAAAAAAAGTGGGATAACCCTGACTTTATATTCAAGTCTTTGTTACCGTACATATATCGTAAAAATTACACTATTGTAGATATTTAAAAGAATGGAGGGAAGACAAACATAACACGTGGAAGGGCTACACGTCCTTTGTTGCAGGCCCTTTCTCGGAATCAGTTATGGAGATGGGAGATGTACATGCCATGGGAAATGAATTTAACATAATAAGTAATGTTGGCGACAAAAAGCTCCAGCTCCTTCAGGTTCTGGGGTGCCAGAAGGTTGACAGTGGATTTAATGTTCATCTATAGGGGCGAACGCAACTAAGGTAAGCAAATGTTCCAAAAATGCACCGTTGGAGCAAAATAAATTACATTTTTCCTAATTGCAGTCAAGGCTGTTCTCCACGAAGACAGAAAAACTGCCACCAGATTTCTCTTCCGTAGAGCCTGTGACCAGATGTCATCAACGAAGCTGATACATCAGAGAATTTCCTTAATCGAATGCTCCAAATATAGTTGATAAATTCTTGGCTCAAACGTAATTCCAAAGGGCAAGCAGTAAACCCACTAAAGGGCAAAGATGGTGCTGAGCACAAAGAAAGGCTGAGAAGTGGCGTCAAGTGATAATAGCAGATTTGCGTCACGTAAGTTGATGCTGGAAAAATACCGGCCCAATGACAGTTTCCCCGACAACTGCTTCATATGCAGAATGAGATACGAGTCTGCTACGCTTTGCATGTTGATCATCTGTTTAAAATCGCGTACAGTATCGTCTTGTGTCCGAATCACTGTCCAAATGGGCGGCACACTGACTGGACAAAAAAGGGAAACGACGACGAGTTTCTGCCAATGCTGCGACTCAGGTTGGCACCTGGTGGAAGAAATGTGACAGATGCAACAAAAATGGGGAACTGCTGACCGCTGAAGGGAGACATGGGCCTTGAACTGTTCTGTACAGCTCAAGGTGTTTTGAAAGAGCTGCTTACAAGACCGTAGTAAAGAGTCCAAGTCGTGAAATGAGCTTTGTCACTGATTTGGATACTAAAATAGAAAAGATGCCTAGCTCAAAAGTATTTTGTGCCAGTGGTGAATTTATCTCTAAGATTGTAGGTTTCTGTTCTACATTATCATAGCGCACCAAGACAGAGAATTGCCCCCATGCTGGAACATGCAGATTACTGTGCGGTAATGCTTGACACAGAGGTCTTCGCACTGCAGGGCAGCATAAGATTAGGGGGAAAAAACGGACATCACTACACTTTGCTTGTGTGGGTTGCCTACATTCAGGGACAAGCAACCATTCAGGGGCAAACCTATTGTTCTCTTCTGATTGACAGGTCCTTAACCTATTGTTCTGCCAAGTAGATTCTGGCACCCTGGGGATAAATTGTCCTTCTGAGGAACCTCCAATCAGCCAATCAGGTCTCCTCACTGCCCTCTAGAAACATCCAACCCTACCCCCTCCCTCCCACTAGTACAGGTACAGCTTCAGATCTGAGTTACTCGAATAGTCCTCTCCCAGTCTATCAATTTGGTTCACTACTTAATTAAAATGTTCAATTAATTAGAGCCTCCCATTCTGATATATCCCTCAACCCTCCCCTCCCCTCCCAACCCCCAACACCCACTCTGCCAGGAAATTGGCAGCTGTGTGCAGGAGAGAAAGGCTGTCATGGTAGGAATTTCATTTATATAGCGGAGGGTATATTTTCTATTTATTAGAAATGCAGTTTGCAGGTGTTGGATCTCTCTTGCTCATCATTCTCTGCTGTTTTGATAGATGCAGGTCTTATAAAATACATCGAGAAGAAGTCATTACATCGATCGCTTTTTATTTATTTAAATCGCGCAAGGGATACCAACTTGAAATAGTAATCACACGTAAGTAGACGGTAAAAAATCTTTCACTCGCAAAGCACATGCCTTGTACCATCAGCCATCTGCTGGCCCACACGCACCTTAGGCGCAGCGACACGAGGTCCTGCATAGTGATGCATCCGCTAATGGCCGCGCCACATGTCGGTGTCCAAGAGTGTCTGTTTGGGCCACACAACTGACAGACCAGATGTCATGTTAGTCCCCACGCAAAAGCATCAGGTGGCAACAATCCTTTGATATTTCATACGCTAGATATTCCTGTCAAAACACATGCTCTCTTTTTCCTCCCGTAGTATGCCACCTCTGAGGCTGAACGTGCCATCAGTCATGGTCGAACCTGACGGCAAACAAAGTGGTATTTACCCGGTAAACCCCTGCCGAATACCAATGCACTTGAGAACTACTACCAAGGCAAATTCCTGAGTGGGAATCGATTCCACCAGAGGTACTACCCTGCCACAGCCTTCCTGGCGCACTTACCTCTGTTGCATTTCAAGAACTGCTTCAGGAGTTATTATATCTGTTGTGGAATATCACATCTTGAACATGTCACAAATGTTGCTTTAGATGACGTACCATGAGAAATATTAATTAAATTATTGACGTAGCTTCATACAATTTGCTTCACACAGTTTGAAACTACTCTAAATGAAAAAGGATCGACACTGCACAGTAGTTTGTGTGCATAAACAACTGTGTTATGTTTTTGATGAGAAACTGCATTAATAGTACAAACCTATTATTAATTTACGTCATGATTGGAAGTGGTGATGTTTCAAACAATAGTTCGGATTTCAAATTTAGACTTGAATTTATATCATCGTTGTTATAGAGTTCCCGACCACCACATATCTGCAAAGGTTATTTTCTGTTTTAAAGCTCTATATAATTCCTAAATTTATACTCTCTGCTACATTCGGCAGAAGGAAGGCCTGCTGCCTGATAGGATAGGGCCAACAGCATATAACAATGCAAGATATGAGTCTACTGTGATGTACTGAGAAGTAGTAAATGCAACAAACTTGAACCACAACTCAGTCCATAGCAGTAGCTGCCTTGGGCAGCTGTCGGAGATTGCTGAAAAACTTATACATTCCGCGCACTTACCTCTCTGACGTACACACACTGCGCGCCCGTCCCATTGTACACTGCCAACGCCGACGCTTAGGGACCGGAGGAAACTACAGCAGCGATCGCAGCCACAGTCATGGACGCTTGTGTATGACAGAGTGCAATACCCCCAGGCATGGAATGCATCCGGGGATGATTGGAGTGGCAGGAAATCGGATGATACAAATACAGCCAGGACAAACGTTCATTATTTAGGATCTTTTCTCTGAAACACGTGCACATTTCTGCTTCTGTCTCGCTCACCCAGCATACTGGTCACTTTACCCGCCCTCGCTGCAGTGGGTGAGACCTGACAGGTCTGCGCATTATTTGTAACCAGCCCAGGCTGAGCTAATCGTTACTTCTGGTTGCCGACTCCTCGTGACCGCCTCTGCAGCCAGCCGCAGTGCACTGCGAAACAACGTATACAGTAGTTCTATGTAATTCCACCACGACACAGACCCACTAGTTTAAAACATCCACTTTATACATTACGAGACAGTGATTTTGTTGACTATACACCTCGAATTTCTCATGTGAATAGTAGATGCCTTCCGTTTATAAGAGTTATTTTCGAAGATAAAAGAAATCAGACACAATTTTTCACTTCGATGAAGTATTGTTACTTGCTGTGAAAATCCTGTACAGGACTCTGGCATAGACAATATTCCCTCTAAGTATTATTTCATCAAGTAGGAAAATATCTTTTCATATATGTGACGTACTGCATCACAGGACTACAATATTAAACTTATTTTTTATTCATGATAGAGTGCTAAGAACTGCTACAGTTAAAGTACTCCTCCTCACTTTCGAACTGTCTCTTAAGATAACAGGAGAGAGAAGTGCTAAGTATAAGGTTCCTTATAAATTCGGCAGTAAATCTGATTTTATTACTATAGTCGTCTCTCCACATGTAGGTGAGCGATTCAAATGTCGTTAAAGATATTGCCACAATGAAAAAAATTCAAGCCAAGAAACATATCCGTGATGCCCTAGCCAGTGCCTCCACCCACCTGGCTGCCTGTCACTGATATCAAATTGACAGACCAATTAATTAAATCGATCATTAGTCATTTTGCTTGGTGAGTAATTATTTTTTCAGTAATCTGATTACACTCATCAGTTACGTAGTTCAAATGGGAATCCCTGGATGGAGGACGATGTTCCTTTTGAGGAATACTACTGAGAACCGACATTTGAAGTTGGCCACATAAGGTCTCTTGCAGGTAACATACATTTTGCGTAAGGACCGTGCTATTAAAAGCATTATCACACAACTATGTTGTCCGCTCCCGATATCTGAGTGGTCAGCGCGACAGAATGTCAATCCTGAGGGCCCAGTTTCGATTCCCGGCTGACTCGGAGATTTTCTCCGCTCAGGCACTGGGTGTTGTGTTGTCCTAATCATAATCCTTCATCCCCATCGACGCGCAAGTCGCCGAAGTGGTGTAAAATCGAAAGACCGGCACTCGGCGAACGGTCTACCCGACGGAAGGCCGTAATCACACGACATCTACATTTATTTAACAACTATGTTACTGTCACACTGCATAAAATGAGCTCTTGGTTCTATAGGCATACACAAGAGTCGCTGATAGAATTACGCTATCTGATAGCAGCGCTGCCTGCGCTTAGGAATCAAGTCTATGCAGTCAAACACATACTTGCATGGGATCCTAAGGAGATATCTTTTAACGATTACAGCCACTGGTGAATCATATTCATGCCACTCTCATATCTCGAAACGAGTAACCTTTTTTGAACCTATCTGCTACAGCAGAACTCCAACGTGACTTTAGACAGTCCCTCTGCATCTTGTAACTGTTTCTCAGTTTCTGCCCCATACTGCCTGGAGCTTCATCCATGTGATCATCCAGTTCAAGTCAAAATTGAACAGAAGTCAGACAGCACTTTATGTACCACCTTCTGCATCCCGTGGAGAAATAGAATGACAGAAGTCAGACAGCACTTTATGTACCACCTTCTGCATCCCGTGGAGAAATAGAATGACAGAAGTCAGACAGCACTTTATGTACCACCTTCTGCATCCCGTGGAGAAATAGAATGAGCAGAGTTAATACATCACGACCGTCTTTTTTGAGCACTCAGTGGAAGTCGGGTCATTTTGTCACAGCAGCGCCAGTGGCGTATGATGTGTAAGGCCAGCGCCAAACGAAGCTTTCTATGGTGATATAAAGCAGTATAAAAGAAAGTATGACAAATGAGAGGACGAGGATATTGCTACTGCATTTCTCTGAGTCTCCAAACTACCTACAGGTACTATAGTCCAAAGGAGATCGGCATCCCTCAGGGTACATTCAAGTCTCTCAGCTAAAAATTCCCTCTATTTTCGTTATTTTGTACAAACCAACAGAAAGACACCATAAAATATAAAAGCTCCACTAACAGCATCTGACAGAGAATTCAATGAGATTTAACTGCAACTCTCTCTTCCGGTATATCGAAAACAAATATAGATTTTGTGCTCGCATCAAGCATATGTGGTGATCCTGTTAAATATAGAGATATCCATTGGAGCAGGAGGCCAGAGATGGAAGTCGCTTTCACGGACCAGTGAAGTTTCATGGCCTGTTCTGTGGGAGGGCCGCATCCCACAGACAATCAGTCACAAGTGTGGGTCTCTGAATTGTTGTTTGATACACTGTTTTATTTTCTGCTGTAACACGTCCAGGCAGCGAATTTTGTACACCGCCATATGGAGTACGTCCATTTTTTTGTAAATTCTCGGAAATATACATCATCTCGTCATCACTCAGGAAGTGCCAAGACTGGAAATGGGAAGATCAGGAACATGTACGTATGCTGATGACTATGATGTTCAGTGCTCCACCAACCAACATCATCAATTCCAACTTGAATCCGTAAATATTTTCTGTCTGTATTACAATCTCTGTCTGTCTTACAATTTGTACCTTCTACATCTTCCTCTAGTACCATGGAAGTTATTCCCTGATGTCTTAATAGATGTCCTATCATCCTGTCCCTTCTTCTTGTTAATGTTTTCTGTATGATCCTCTCCTCACTAATTCTGCGGAGAACCTCATCACTCCTTACCTTATAAGTCCATCAGATTTTCAAAATTCTTCTGTAGTACGAAACATCAAATGATTCGATTCTCTTCTGTTAGTGATGCCCTACAGTCCACTACCATACAACGCTATGCTCCAAACGTACATTCTAAGAAATTCTTCCTCAAATTAAGTCCTACGTCTGACACTAGTAGACTTTCCTTAGCCAGGAATGTCGTCTTTGCCAGCGTTAGTCTGATTGCTCTGTCTTTCTTCTTCCATCATCATGGGTAATTTTGCTGCCTTTGTAACAAAAATCTGTATCATCGTCTACTTCGCCACCATCAGTTCCGATATTTATTTGCTATTCTCATTTCTACTTCGTCTCAATACTTTCGTCTCTCTTCAGTTTACTCTCAATTCACATTCTGTACTCATTAGCCCTTTGCTGGCTGGGTGAGCGGTTCAGCCCATACGATACTCCAGACGTGCAGACCGTGGTGGCTTTCTGCACCAACCTGTCGTGAGACCCACGACAGCTCATCTACGTTAGTAAGTATGTCCGTTCGTGGAGAAACTAAACTCTAAATGGAGTATGGAGATCATTTTGAATCACAGACCAATTCATAATTCGCTTACATGAAAAACGGATAATTCAGTGCCTCCAATCAGCCTCTGCCTCTCAATAACCTGACACTATTGTGAAAGCTATGCAGAAGGGAAAGAACGCAAATGACTATAAAAACTGGGCCTGTGTAGTGACATTGAAGACGACGCATTGCAGTTCTCAATAAAAAACTAATCCTATTAATCATCTTGATGCTGAAGCTCTTTTGTCCGTGTTTGCTTTAACAATAACATATGTTTTTCAGTGGGGTCCGCCTTTACCAAAAGAAAATTTTGATTTTTTCCCCCACACATGTTTCTCTGCAGTTGCAGCATCATCAGTGTTTTTTTATTGTATTAAAAACACACACACGCGCGCGCGCGCGCGCGCGCACAAACAACCACTGTCTGAGGAATTCAAAAGAACCGCCAATGACATCTTCAACTGTTCCACTGTCCACCATCTTTGTTATCACAGATAGTAGACAGTGACAGTGACAGTGTCAGTGACAACTCACTACCCAGAAACTGACAATGAAGAAGACGACGAAAAAACGAACCGTAATTGAAACATAATGTAACCAGACACACACACACCACCTTTCACAAAAATTATTAATCTCAGGCACAGCCACAACAGTTTAGAAATCGTAATTTTTGCATAAATCTTTTGCTACGTTAAGTTGTATATAGTTGCATGAGACAAACTGTAATGAAAATCAGACACTATAAAAACGTAATATAGCAAGAAAACCACACCATGTGGTAAGAAGGTATGAATACACCATTTTATATGCTCCACAAAAAACTGTAATTAAGATTTAGAAACTAAAATTTGTATGTAATTAAACAGTAAACAATATTCCTTATGTTTAACAGCCTTAACAATAAAAAACACTGATGATGCTGCAACTGCAGTGAAACGTGTCTGGGACAAAAAACAAAATTGTGGTTTGCTAAAGGCGGACCCCACTCAAAAACATGTTCCTAATACTATTATCTACACACAGGTAAACAAAATTATGAAAGATGCTCAAGGTATCTTGTGAACTTGAATGAACGAAGGAATTAAACATCACGACAGATTTATTCACAAAAATAACACATGTAAAAAGTGGAATATGGGACTACATAACATCTTGATTATAGACTATATTCGTAAAGTAGAATGACTATTATCTGCACACAGGTAAACAAAATTATGAAAGATGCTCAAGGTATCTTGTGAACTTGAATGAACGAAGGAATTAAACATCACGACAGATTTATTCACAAAAATAACACATGTAAAAAGTGGAATATGGGACTACATAACACTTGATTATAGACTATATTCATAAAGTAGAATGATCTGATTGTCGGATGGCAAAGTTCAGCCAGGTTTGATGACTCGACTTCAATTGCGACCTTAAAGGGGTAACGCTCGCTGACTACATCTACTCTACAAATCACATTTAAGCGGCTGGCAGTTCACAGTTCTCTATAATTCCCATCTCGAATAGCTAGCGGAAAGAACGAATACCTATATCTTTCCGTACGAGCCCTGATTTCCCTTGTTTTATAGGGGTGATCGTTTCTTCCTATGCAGGTTCTCATTCGGAGATGAAAGTTGGTTATTGTCATTTCGTGGGAATATTCCGTCGCAACGAAAAACGCCTTTGTTTTAATAATGTCCAGCCCAAATCCTGTTATCATTTCTGTGACACTCTCTCCCATATTTCGCGATAACACAAAACGTGCTGCCCTTCTTTGAACTTTTTCGATAAACTCCGTCAGTCCCATCTGGTAAGGGTCCCACACCGCGCAGCAGTATTCTAAAAGCGGACGGGCAAGCATAGTGTAGGCAGTCTCCTTAGTAGGTCTGCTACATTTTCTAAGTGTCCTGCCAATAAAACTCAGTCTTTAGCTAGCCTTCCAGACAACATTTTCTATGTGTTCCTTCAAATTTAAGTTTCGTAATTGTAATTCCTAGGAATTTAGTTGAATTTGCGTCCTTTAGATATGACTGACTTACCGTGTAATCGAAGTTCAACGAATTCCTTTTAGCCCTCATTTCGGTGACCTCACACTTTTTTTTATTTAGGGTCAAATGCCGATTTTCGCACCATTCAGATACCTTTTCTATATCGTTTTGCAATTTGTTTTGTTCTTCTTATGTCTTTATCAGTCAATAAACGGCAGCGTCATCTGCAAACAATCTAAGACGGCTGCTCATATTGCCTCCCAAATCGTTTATATAGACAAGGAACAGCAAAGGGCCTATAACATTACCTTGGGGAACGCCAGAAATCACTTCTGTTTTACTAGATGACTTTCCGTTTATTAGTACGAACTGTGACCTCTCGACAGGAAATAAAGAATCGAGTCACATAACGGAGACGATATCCCATAAGCACGCAATTTTACTACAAGCCGCTTGTGTGGTACGGTGTCAAAAGCCTTCTGAAAGTCCAGAAATTCGGAATCGATCTGAAATACCTTGTCAATAGCATTCAACATTTCATGCGAATAAAGAGCTAGTTGTTTTTCACAAGAACGATATTTTCCAAACCCATGTTGACTGTGTGTCAGTAGACCGTTTTCTTCGAGGTAATCCATAATGTTCAAACACAATGTATGTTCTACAATCCTGCTGCATATCGAGGTTAATGAAATGGGCCTGTAATTAAGTGGATTACTCCTACTACCTTTCTTTAATACTGTTATGACCTGTGCAACTTTCCAGACTTTGGGTACGGATCTTTCTTCGAGCGAATGGTTGCATATGATTGTTAAGTATGGAGCTAATGCATTAGCATACTGTGAAAGGAACCTAATTGGTATACAGTCTGGACCAGAAGACTTGCTTTTATTAAGAGATTTAAGTTGCTTCACTACTCCGAGGATATATACTTCTATGTTACACAATTTGGCAGCTGTTCTTTATTCGAATTCTATAATACTTACTTAGTCTTCTCTTGTGAAGGCATTTCGGAAGGCTATGTTTAGTAACTGCTTTCGCAGCACTATCTTCGATAGTATCTCCATTGCTATCACGCAGAGAAGGCGTTGATTGTTTCTAGCCGCTAACATACTTCACACGTAGCTAGAATCTCTTTGGATTTTCTGCCAGGTTCCGAGACAAAGTTACGTTGTGGAAACTGTTATAAGGACCTCGCACTGAAGTCCACACTAAATTTCGAGCTTCTGTGAGAGATCTTCAATCTTGGGGATTTTGCGTCTTTTTAAATTTGGCGTTTTTGTTTCGTTGTTTCCGCAACAGTATTCTAATCCGTTTTTTGTACCAAAGACTTCAGCTCCGTCGTTTGTTAATTTATTTGGTATAAATCTTTCAATCACTGCAGATACTATTTCTTTAAATTTAAGCCACATCTGATATACACTTACATTATGTTGTGTCGGTAGCTGGGCCGACACCGTGAAGTTGAGATGGCTGAAAATGCACGCTAGACTAACGCAGACGGGCGTGAAGTACTGGAACAGGATACGTAATTAATGTTATTAAGAAAAGTACGTAGCTGTATTAATACTTATCTTTAATATCATTGTAGTACATCGATCTTGACGATACACAGGAGACTTTAATTACAATCACTGTATGGCTAATGGCGCCTTGCTAGTTCGTAGCCATTAACTTAGCTGATGGCTATTCTGTCTCTCGGCTAATGAGAGAGAAAGGCTTCGTACATCTGGTCGGTAGCTAGGTTCTCGTACAACTGGGGACGAGTGCTCTCTCCTATCACGAGACCTGCCTTGGTGGTGGCGCTAGGTCTGCGATTACACAGTGGCGACACGCGGGTCCGACATGTACTAAATGGACCGCGGCCGATTTAAGCTACCACCTAGCAAGTGTGGTGTCTGGCGGTGACACCACATTCCTCCCCCGCAAATCGGCGAACGGTCGTGTGATAAGGCTTCCGCCCGCCGTGGGGAGGACCACATGTTGACGTATGCGATGAGGTGGGGAGCCTAACAACAGGCGAGGCTGTGCCACCCGCACCCGGCCATTCGGTCCGAGGGGAGCTAGGAAACGCCTGAAAAACTAGTCCAGGGTGCACGTCAACATGCGGTGTATGCGCCCGTAAAGAGACAGGAGGGATTGAAGGATCAACCTCCATTGCGTCGGGGTAGCCGACGCGCGATGACGTCATGTGGTCCGGAGCGGGCGGGAGTTCCATGGCGGAGGACAGCTGGTCACGGGAAGCGATCGGCGGCGCGTGACCCTGGGAGGCGCTTGGCGGCTGCAACGAAGCGTCGAATGCGGGCGGCGCCGGCGGGAGAACAAGCGGCGGCGGCGGCGGCTGCTGCTGCTGCGGCGGCGGCGGCGCGTCGCCATGGGGCAAAATGGAAGGCATCGTCGGTAACACCTGGGGATGAGGCGAGCCAGTAGATGGGTCCCCAGGGCGCTGACCGGACGGCACCGTCGCTGAAAGCAGACGGGGGGCGGCAGAACCCGAGCGACGACAGAGGCGCAGCTGATTGAGATGCCGACGCACCTCACCAGAGGCCCCCAAAACCAAATACATCGCGCGGCCGAGGCAGCGAAGAATGCGCCCTGCGAGCCAACGCCGTGAACCTCGATAGTTGCGATAAAATACAACGTCGCCTGGAGCAAAAGCAGGAGTCTGCCGCTGCACAGGAACCTGATGCGGCGGATGCAGCAAAGACATCAAGGTGCGATGAGGACGACCGTGGAGCAACTCAGCCGGCGAGCGACCATCTCGGGGCTGAGAGCGATACGAAGACAAAAAGAGCAACAATGCGTCCTCCCGAGAATGCGACTCTTTCAATTTCAACATCTGTGACTGGAAAGTCCGGACCAATCGTTCAGCGGCACCGTTGGACTGAGGCGAAAACGGCGCGGATGTCAGATGTTGAATACCATTGGCCTGGCAGAATGACTGAAATTCTGCGGACATGAATTGTGGGCCATTGTCGGAAACAATAGTCTGCGGAAGACCTTCAATGCAAAAGATAGCAGACAACGCTTGGACGGTGGCGGAGGACGTCGTGGAAGACATCCGGACAACAAAAGGAAAATTACTGAAGGCATCGACCAGAACCAACCATCGAGCATTCCAGAATGGACCAGCAAAATCAATGTGCAAGCGTTGCCAAGGGGAAGTGGCTTTCGGCCACGCAAAGACTTTCCGCGGCGGTGCGGACTGTTGTTCGGCACACGCCGGGCACGAAGAACACATATTCGTAATCGCAGCATCGATTCCGAACCAAGTACAGTGCTGACGAGCAAGTTGTTTCGTTCGCACTATACCCCAATGTCCTTGGTGAAGAAGCCGTAAAACAGAGGACTGTAACGAACGTGGGACCACGACTCTGGACTGATCATTATCAGAACGCAACAACAAAACACCACGTCGAACAAAAAGTCTCTCCTTGTGAGCAAAAAATCGGCGAACCAACGGATCCTCGATCAGAGACTTTGACAAAGGCCATTGCGTAGCAACAAAACGTAAAACAGTAGCAAGGACAGGGTCAGCAGCTGTGGCTGTAGCGACACGACGAAAATCAATCGGAAACGATTCGACCACTTCATCGGTTTCCGAATCAATGAACATGCAAGCAAGTTCGGAAGAATCGAATGCTTTATCCTCAGCAACAGGCAAACGGGACAACGCATCGGCGTTTCCGTGCTTAGCAGTGGACCGATACAAGATATCGTAGCGGTACTGCGAGAGGAAAATAGACCAGCGAATGAATTTCTGCGCTGTACGTGGAGGTACAGGCTTGGTCGGATGAAAAAGCGATGTCAAAGGTTTGTGGTCTGTGATGATGGTAAAGTGACGACCATACAAGAAATCATGGAACTTAGTAACACCAAACACGAGAGCCAAAGCTTCTTTCTCTATCTGTGAATAATTTCTTTGCGCAGACGAGAGCAATTTGGACGCAAAGGCAATAGGGCGATCATGGGAGCCAACTTTGTGCGCAAGCACAGCACCGATCCCGAAATCCGATGCATCTACCAGCAACAAAAGGGGTTTCTGGGGATCGAATGGCGTAAGGCAAGTATTAGAAAGCAACGCCGATTTCAACTGGCGAAAGGCGCGTTCGCATTCCGTCGTCCAGAGAAACGGAACACCTGTACGGCGTAAGCGATGAAGCGGAGCTGAAATGAAAGAGGCATTGCGCACATTCACTCACACCTTGTGATTCTACATTGTTCAATGTTCTTGCGACCTCCTGACGCAATGCGTGGGGAACATTGCGCGCTCTGAAAAATTTCGGTTGCGCGTTTCCTTCCAGTTCCAAATGTGCTTCATAGTTTTTAGCGCAACCTAAGCCCGGTGCAAAAATGTCTGCAAATTCTTCACATACACTAGAAACACTGTCTGAAGGCACAGTCTGATTCACTGAGAGGACCTGATTTACAATAGACATGTTAAACAACTTAAATAAATCGAGACCAAACAAGTTCACTGCAGAAGAAGAACGAAGAACGTAAAATGACACAAGTTTTGTTTGTCCCTTGTATGTTGCAAGAAGGCTGCACTGTCCTAACACAGGAATTTTCTGTCCGGAATATGTAGTTAGCTGAACATTTGCGGAACGCAACGGAGGTTTGCCCAGTTGTTTGTACGTGTCATGATTGAGCAATGAAACTGCAGCTCCGGTATCGAGCTGGAATGGTATCACTTTGCCTTCAAAGTCTAAGCCCACAAAAAGTTTATTGTTCTGCTGACGACAAAAGCGACTGTTTTGTGCAATTTGAATAGACACTGGTACAGAATCACTTGCTAATTGACGTGATTTCCGGCGACGTCGACGCACAGTTTTTGTGGGACGAACACAGTTACTGTTAGAGAAAGTGTCACTGGACGAAGTGGAATTAACGACATGAATGTCCATAGGCGAAGGTCCACGAGCCTGAGTGTCCTTGGTTCGATTCCGGCGCGAAGCAAAGGGCCTGGAATGATTGTGATTGTCTGATCTGAGCTTTTTCTGGCAAACACTTTGAACATGTCCTTTCTTATTGCAGAAAAAGCAAATAGCTTGGCGTGACGGGCAATGTTCACGCGAGTGTCTAGTAGCACACCGCGGGCATGATTTCACTGCATTTGTGTGCTGGCGCGGCACACCTGGCTTAGCACGCGGCGGCCGCTGTGTCGACGTGCGCAAGGCCCGGTTACCGGGCCGCGCAGCGCGTCCAGCGGGCCGGTTAATGTTACACACGGCTGGCGAAGTTTCAAAAGATTCCTGAGCACAGTCAAGTGTGTCCTGTCTATCCAATATGTCTATCACTTGTTGAAGGGAGGGATTAACTAGTTTCAAAATTTGCTCCCGTATGCGAACGTCAGAAACGTTCTGTGCTATTGCATCACGCACCATTGTATCGGAATAAGAAAGACCACAGTCACATTCAAAGGCACAGTCCCTAGTAAGTCCTTGCAATGTTGCTACCCACTCCCTATTAGTTTGACCGGCCGTACGTTTTGTACGAAAGAACGTATACCGTTTTTCAACCACATTAACTGTTTCTTTGAAATAGGCATCTAATGCAGACAAAATTTCCTCGTAGGACAGAGTTGCTACGTCGCGTCGGGGAAACAATTTCACTATCACACGGTATGTGGACACACCGACACAAGAAAGCAAAAACGGCTGCCGCTCATTACCTTGAATTCTGTAGGCCGCTAGATGAAAGTTGAACTGGCGAGACCACTCGTGCCAGGTCTCATCGGCTGCCACGTATGGTCGAAAGGGAGGTGCAACAGCGTTTAGTGGCAGCGGTAGCGAAGAAGCGGCGGCGGCCGCATCGGTTTGAATGGTACGTTGACCCTGGTCGAGCTGTCCAAGGGCATCCAGTAACGCCTGCGTCTGCTGATTCTGCAAGCGATAAAATTCGGACAGTACATCTGGAGAATGTGGCGAAGCCATGACACAATTAAATGTAAGCAATCAGAAAGAACACTTTAAATCGTCGCCAATGTTGTGTCGGTAGCTGGGCCGACACCGTGAAGTTGAGATGGCTGAAAATGCAC
Source organism: Schistocerca serialis cubense (assembly GCF_023864345.2). Lineage (NCBI taxonomy): Eukaryota > Metazoa > Arthropoda > Insecta > Orthoptera > Acrididae > Schistocerca > Schistocerca serialis. The sequence continues at coordinate 237,216,975 of NC_064646.1, forward strand.
GCTAGACTAACGCAGACGGGCGTGAAGTACTGGAACAGGATACGTAATTAATGTTATTAAGAAAAGTACGTAGCTGTATTAATACTTATCTTTAATATCATTGTAGTACATCGATCTTGACGATACACAGGAGACTTTAATTACAATCACTGTATGGCTAATGGCGCCTTGCTAGTTCGTAGCCATTAACTTAGCTGATGGCTATTCTGTCTCTCGGCTAATGAGAGAGAAAGGCTTCGTACATCTGGTCGGTAGCTAGGTTCTCGTACAACTGGGGACGAGTGCTCTCTCCTATCACGAGACCTGCCTTGGTGGTGGCGCTAGGTCTGCGATTACACAGTGGCGACACGCGGGTCCGACATGTACTAAATGGACCGCGGCCGATTTAAGCTACCACCTAGCAAGTGTGGTGTCTGGCGGTGACACCACACATTATTAAATTGGAAGGAGTGGAGATTGTGTCTCAGGAAGGCATCAAGTGAAATTTTATCTGCTTTTTTTAATAGGTATATTTTAGAGTATTTTTCGAAGATTTGGAGGTTTCAGTATTCAATCTCGCTACGATAAACCTCTGTCCACTAATCCCTATATCGGTTTTGATACTGGTTATTAACTCAGGATTCAGAATGAGATTATCACTCTGCAATGGAGTGTGTGCTGATATGAAACTTCCTGGCAGATTAAAAATGTGTGCCGGACCGAGACTCGAATTCTGGACCTTTGCCTTTCGCGGCCAAGTGCTCTACCAACTGAGCTACCCAAGCACGACTGACACCGCCCCCTCACAGCTTCACTTCTGCCAATACCTCGTCTCCTACCTTCCAAACTTCACAGAAGCTCTCCTGCGAACATTGCAGAACTAGCACTCCTGAAAGAAAGGATATTGCGGAAACAAGGCTTAGCAATAGCCTGGGGATTGTTTCACGAATGAGATTTTCACTCTGCAGCGGGGTGTGCGCTCAGCTGGTAGAGCACTTGCCCGCGAAAGGCAAAGGTCCCGAGTTCGCGCCTCGGTCTGGCACACAGTTTTATTGTGCCTGGAAGTTTCATATCAGCGCACACTCCACTGCAGAGTGAAATCCTCATTCTGCAAACATTTCCCAGGTTGTGGCTAAGCCATGTGTCCTCAGTATCCTTTCTTTCAGGAGTGCTAGTTCTGAAAGGTTCGCAGGAGAGCATCTGCGAAGTGTGGAAGGTAGGAGACGAGGTACTGGCAGAAGTGAAGCTGTGCAGACGGGGCGTGAGTCGTGCTTGGGTACCTCAGTTGGTAGAGCACTTGCCCGCGAAATGCAAAGGTCCCGAATACGAGTCTCGGTCCGGCACACAGATTTAATCAACTCAGGATTATTTGTTGCTAAGATGTCAAATGTTTTTTTACAACCGTTTACTATTCGCGTGGGCTCATGAAATAACTGCTCGAAACAATTTTCAAAGAATACTTTTAGCACAATTTCGGATGATGTTTTATGCCTACCTCCGGAAATAAACATGTATTTTCCCCAACATATCGAGGGTAAATTGAAGTCATCACCAACTATGATCGTATAAATGAAGCTCAAGTTTTCTTTGAACCTTTCAGCAACTGTATCATCTGAATTGGCAGGTACGCAAAAGGATCCAATTATTATTCTATTCCGATTGCCAACAATGACCTCTGCCCATACTGACTCAAAGGAACTATCTACTTCAATTTCGCGACAAGATAAACTACTGACAGCAACAAACACGCCATTGCCAACTCTGTTTAGCTCATACTTTCAGAATACCCTTAGGTTCTTCGCAGAAATTTCTTCTGAACTTATCTTCTGCTTTAGCCAGCTGTCAGTGCCTATAACGATTTGAGCATCAGTGCTTTTTATAAGCGCTTGGAGCTTTGGTGCTTTACGAACACTTTAACGACAATTTACAACTGTTATACCAAGGGTTGCTGTATCTACGTTCCTCCTGTGTTCTGCCTGCACCCTTTGTGACTGAAGCCCTTCTTATGTTTTCCCGATGCCCTCTAACCTAAAAAACCACCCAGTCCACGTCACACAGCCAGTGCTACCCGTTACGGCAAAAAAAAGGAATAAAAGTGAGATAGAGTTAATACTTTCATCCTTCTTTACCTCCTCTGTATTACTGCAGATGACGTGTCACTGAGCACATTTGTACTGTGCATGCAGTACACGTTATGTGCCTAGTGGTTTCCACTGCCCTGTGTGCAATACATGAGTTCTTGTACACTTCACTAACCTGCTGTCTTCGTGATGATGATGTCCCCAGCGCAGAAAACAGCACGCAGGTCGTGGGTTCTTTTTCTAGAGGCTGAAATTAACTTCGCAAGGATCTGCTGCTACGAATAAACTATAACTCATTTGGGATGCCACTCGCGTACTTATTGATATTCTTGATCACAACGTATTGAACATATCTTTCCACAGTCATTATATCTGGCTAAAATAACATGAAATACATCCTGCCACAGACCACATGTCTGTCTACTGGAACCGTCAGAACTGGAGAATAAAATTACATGAATCAAATACTACTATTACAGACAACGTGTCCGTATCTAGCGACGGTCGGAAGTGTAGTAAATAAAATTACATGAAACAAATACTGCTATAACAGACAACATGTCTGTCTACTGGAGCGGTCAGAACTGGAGAGCTGGACTGCCCGAGACACTTCGCGCGCCAAACCAGCAAGGTGTGGCCCGAACGCCACCGAAGTGCATCGGCAGTAATATCGTCAGTCTTTTGTTTTAGTAATGCTTTGATTTTAATAATTTTGAAGTGACTGATTGATAGCTCGCTATTGAGAGATGTTTGTTTAAAAAAATGAAGTAATTTGGATGACATGTTTAATTAATAATAGCATCTAAAGTTTAACGTTTTGGCGCCCTACCGCCGAACACAGTAGCCAATCACAGAGCAGCAGCATCATGCAGGCGGTCTTTCTCACGGGAATGGTGGCGACTCTAAAATCTGTCACCGGTACCTCATCCCACATTGCGTTATCTCTATGCTTCTCGCATCTCCACTGCCCTGGGAATAGCTTCCTGGAGCCTAATATGATGGCTGAATAAGCCAGAAATGTTACACCGTGTAGCCGCCTCCTGCGTATAGTGCACACCTGACCTATTCAGCGGAGCCCGAATCCCAATCACCCTTTGGTACGATACGACTTACAGAGATTGTGAACTGGACACGGAAACTAACAGCTATAATGCGGCTGAGTCGCACAACTGCTGCTTTCGTAGACGAGCAATAAAGTATGAGATATTGCTCTCACGTTTCCTAATGCCAGCGCTGCGCGATGCGCACCATACATGTAAAAAAACTCGAGTTGCGATGCGTAGGAGCAAGTCCAGATCTTGTCCACGCCCTTCTGCGGATCCCACACGAATAATGTGTCGTCCGCACTCTTGCGCGGACTACGACCAAACGTTCTTCTTCCCTACACTAGCTGGCAGGCAGCGGAAAGCTCCAGGTGCAGTTTTCGCCAACAAACTAAAACCGAAAATCGAAAGCTCGGCTCCTGCTCCAGTTGCGCATCACTTCATATACTGTCTGTCGTTCCTCCATAAGACGAGAAAGAACTGTTCCTCCAGTCCCACTACATCGTCAGGCGCCTGCTGTGACGATTACTTACGTCATAGACTGCAGTCCAGCCAGCAACTGTTATTTTTAGGACGCGAGGAACGCAAGGACCAGAGCGCCTATATGGGCTGGAAAATGCGCCGCAGCCTTCTCTGCCGCCCAGTCTCCGGACAGCACCAGTTCTTCCGAGAACTGTTTCCGTCGACAAGCAGACACAGAGCTCAGCGGAAACGGGAGACAATATGAGGCCCCGTGCTGAAACGTGGACTGCGCCTCGCTTCTCAATGTTCTACATTTCTACTCTGGCTAAAGGGACAGTGCAGCTGAGCCACTTGCTGGTGGCTTTCCACTCATGTGTCCAGAGACTCTCTGTGGCTCGGACTGAGTCCCCTCGTGACGGCCACTGTCGCGTCAAAGGGGAAGCCGGCTGCCCTATGCATACCTGCCGACTGTTCTTCTCAGAACTCGACCAATCCAGCCTCACCTGCCACAGCGGTGGTTACCCGAGGGAAAACAAGAGCTCGTCTCCCCCAACTCAGGTGCCTGTATTAATTAGGCTACGACCGAATTCAGCATTACAACTTCTGCCAACCCTCTCTAATAATCTCAGTGACCACACGAAATGAGCAAAAGCAATGGCTGAAATTAGGGTAGAAAGGGCGTGTCGTCATTGAAAGTGATATAGGGCTTATCGTTGTTCAAGGAGGCCCACAATTTAACGACGATTAAGTTTTGTCTTGCTAGACGCCTTTTTATTAAATGCTGGCCAGTTATCTATCATCATAATAGTGCATTATTATCGTTTCGGGCATGTCAACCAAAACCACCAGGAATCCATTTCGATGCAAGCGCTGGAGCTTCGAACAACCAGAATGTTTACCTTCTGAGCTGTCAGACTCCGCAGGAAGATCGTCAAGCGACCGGAAGACAATGCATCTTGTGCTTAATCAGATGTTCGCTCAACAATTGACAGAAAATCACATGTGATGCTGCCACGAAACACAGCCTTGCGGTCAGCTTTGAGAACTAACCTCCCCTCGAAATGTGCCTTCCACATTCGGTTTAGGACGAACCATCCAACTATAAAACGTAGGAAGGTGCTTCAACATCTTAGTTTACACAGAAATACAGAGGCACCAAACATGCCGCTGTTTCGTAGTTGTTGTCTGAAGCCTATCGGTCGCCTTTCTTTTATCTGGATATTATTGCCATTAGTTACCATTCTCTCTGTTACATTAGACTTACGATTCTATTCGCGTTCGCTTTCACCGACTGCTGCTAGGATTTCAGCTAACAGTAACATGAACATTTTCTTTCAGTGACAAACACCTTCCACATTAGCTATTAACAAGCAACATACAATTCCCTTTGCATGCAACAATGACAGTCCCTACCCACTTTACATTCTCTAATCGATGCGAATAGAGAATCTCAATAACATAAATTTTCATGCACAATCTTTACTTACGTGTTATTACTTCTCTACATAACCACGACCCAACCTCAAACATTTGTCTTACTGGGACACTATCATTTTTAACCCTTTATCGAAGTACAGTATAGCCAATCTTTACTTACGTGTTATTACTTCTCTACATAACCACGACCCAACTTCAAACATTTGTCTTACTGGGACACTATCATTTTTAACCCTTTATCGAAGTACAGTATAGCCTGGTGCTGCAGGCATCTTACGTCGATCGTGAGGTGCTTCATAGCCAGCTAGCTACGCTGCCTTGGACAAGACATAAAAGTCGCTTTGTGCAAAGCAAGGAAAAAAAAATTTTTTTTTTCGTTTTTCAGTGTGTTGTCACGCATTACTGCGAAGGAGAATGATTGTTTCTGTAATTATCCCACGATGTTTGTTTCCGAATGATCTACGGAGTTTTCTAAGAGTGTGTAATACACCTGTTATGTCACAATGGAGGGAGAGGGAGGGCATTAGTATTTAATGTCCGATCGACAACAAAGTCATTAGAGACGGCGTTCGGATTAGGGAAGGATGGGGAAGGAAATCAGCCGTATCTTTTCAACGGAGCCATCCCAGCATTTGCCCGAAAAGATTGAGGAAAATCACGACAAACCTAATTAAGGATGGGTCGACGCGGGTTTGATTCATCGTCCTCCCGAATGCGAATCGTTGTACTAATCACTGCACCACCTCTCTCGGTTGTTATGTCATAGTATTCTCACGTCTTATTCACGCACAATTTGCAGTCAAAATGCCTCTGAAACGCCAAAAAGTTGTAAACATCGTTTTACTATTTAACGGCATCTGTTTGTGAATATTTTAGGTCTAAGGAATGATGATGTAATGGTTCTCTATTTACGTGACCATTACGGCACTCCAACCCCAGTTCTCGATACCAGTAACATCGTACTACTTTCCTGCGAAGTAATAGACATATTTTTGTGACAGTATTCACAATTGGTTTTATTAATGTATAGGTACTCCGATGTTTCGATATATTACAGTGATATCGTTCTTGTGTGTATTTATTTCTGTGACACTGTCATAATCTTTGACTTACTTGTAACCGTGTTCGTGCGAATGTGCACAGAGCAGTCTGTGTTTCACTTTGCAGAAGTTCAGTTGTTATTTCGCTTTGTAAAAGAACAGTCAAGTGTTGTGTTTGGTTAAAGTGGAAATTAAATACATGAAGATTGATACAAAACTGTTTTCTTGATGATACGACAATTAAGAAGAAGTATATGTGAATTTACAAGAAGTTTAATAAAAATGTGGATCGTGAACACCAAGTCAAAAATTATTTATACCATACCAATGTTCTAGTCTGGGATTGTTTGATCATTAAAAATTTCCTGAAAAACGCATTTGTTAGGTTTACAAATATTGCTAAAATACAGCTCTGGACCTTCTAGCAGTCAAAGTGGAATCACCCTAGAATAAAAAAGATGGGCCATAACAACTTCGACGAAATCTATGTGGGAATCCATTCAAGATAAGTGCCAAAATTAATGACTTTTTTACAGTGACTTCATTATTTCCATTCTGACGATACCATCCACAGTCAATAACTTCGTTGTTGCCGATAAAGCGAACATATGCTGCGTGAGCAACATTAATTATCTGATTTCTAACCTACTCTGCAAGTGGTGGTATTGTTAGAGTGTGCATCCACAGTTCGATGTTTTTCTTAGTTTCTGAGTTTCTTACCGCACTCATGTCTTCTCCGCATTCACGATTCGTCCGGAAATTCCTCTCCTTTGTCGTGGTAAAGCTGAAGGAATGTTAAGACCGAACCCATTTTTTTCATTTTTGTGATCATCGGTTGGACATTTCGGTGTCCATCGCGTAAAATGCTTACGCTAACCTACCCTCACTGTGACAGTATTGTAGAGAGCTCTCCTTCAAATCTATCGCACATTTCAGGAAGTTCAAAAGCTGTGGACCGACGTTCCCCGCTCACAGTTTCCTCAGCAGTTGTCCAAATACATCAGTCACATCCGAATGTCTTCTTCGAACGTTTACATCGTGTACACTTGTGGAACAGCCTTGAACTGTTTGCACTATACTCTCACAACACACACACTGTTAGCCCTATCCCCCTACATAGGTGGCCGAGCGGTTCTAGTCAGGAAACGCGCGACCGCTACGGCCGCAGGCTCGAATCCTGCCTCGGGCATGAATGTGTGTGATGTCCTTTGGTTAGTTAGGTTTAAGTTGTTCTAAGTTCCAGGGGACTGATGACCTCAGAAGTTAAATCCCATAGTGCTCAGAGCAATTTGAACCCATACGTAGGACACAATCTACGATGAATCTTGGCGGCATTGACTCCTGCTTGCCGGAAGTGAATGACAGCACGTACCTTGCAATTGGCGGGAGACGCAGTAGCACTGCTCACTTCAGGCGCACGCAAGAAGTTTCGGCTGATGTAACACGAGCTTTATAGTCTGCTTCTCCAATCTCGTAATCCCATGAAATTACCATGAATTTGCCCCTCTTCTAGCAGTAGTCTATTATAGGTTTCTATAGGAATTCACTTCTTCAAGTGACTGGAAAGATGTTCGGGAATAGCCGTACAATGGGCTTTGAAAGATGAAGTGAGTTGCAAAATTTTGGGATGCTCACGTATGATAACCTTACAAGAGACTGACAATCTCTTATTCCCGCAAACGACGATCGTGTGAATCCCAACTCACTGTGTTCGTCTCGGGTACCAGATGAGATACCATGCTGGCGAAAATATTGATTCCTGTTTCCTTGAGCCGTTACACACAATTCCGCGTTGTCGCCTGACGAAGGGTATACCAAAAAACAGAATATCAAGTAAGCGTTCAAATTAAATTCAGGAACTTTTAATACATAGAGATTCAGTCATTTGACTGGTGTATGCGGCCCTCCAAGAATTTCTCTCCTGCAACAACCTTTTCGTCTCAGAGTAGCAGTTGTAACCTACGTCCTCAATTATCTGCCAGATGTATTTCAATCTATGTCTCACCCTACAATTTTTACCCTCTACAGCTCCCTTTAGTAACAAGGATATTATTCCCTCATGTGCCAACAGATTTCCTATCAACCTGTCCTTTCTTCTTTTCAGTGTCTTCCACATATTCATTTCCTCCCCGATTCTGCAGAGAACCTCCTCATTCCTTGCCGTATCAGTTCACTTAATTTCCAACATTCTTCTGTCGTACCACGTCTCGAATGCTTCGATTCTCTTCGGTTCCCGTTTCGTCATTGTCACCATCATACAATGCTGTCCTCCAAGCGTACATTCTCAGAAACTGGTTCTTCAAAAACGCTAAGGCGCTATGTGTACTGGAAAGAGCAGATACACAGTTTATAGCATCATGCTCTAACAATGAATCGACATCATTTAATTCCTATATGATGGATGTAGAGACACTTTGGCCAGTTTGAACTGATCTTGTATCAATCTCTGGAGAACAATATGCCGAATAACTCGACGTAAAAGAGTTACCATAGCATTCAGGTTTCAGCATGGACATTCACTTAATAGTCTATGTGGCACTGATTTCATCGGTTTTGAACTTTCCAACTGAGCCAGTGCTTCGTTCTCACCAGATGATGATTCTGGACTATAACTGCCATTCCTAGCTCATTTTCCATTTTTTTTTTTTTTTTTTGAGTCGTTCGGCTTTGGACTGCTTAGACGCGGCTCGCCAAGAATTCCTCTCCTGTGCGGAACGTTTCATCTTAAAGCACGCATTTCTCTGGTCGATGTAATCAAATTCCCGTAATTATCTAAACATTTTATCCTCTACAGCTGCCTCTAGTACGGCGGAAGGCATTCCCTGACATCTTAACACATGTCCTATCATCCTGTCTGTTCTCCTTCTCGGTGTTTTTCATACATTCTTTCCATCTCTGGTGCTGCGGAGAACCTCTTAGTTTCTCACGTTATCAGCAAATGCAAATCTCAACATTTTTCTCAAGCAACCCATTTAAAATGCTCCGATTCTCTTCAGCTCCGGTTTCTCCACTCTCTATGTTTCACTACCATGTAACACTGTGCTCAAAGCATAAATTCTGAGAAATTTCTTCCTCATATTAAGGTCTATATTTGATACTAGTTGACTTCTCTTGGCCGGGAACGCTCTCCTCGTCATGCCTAGTCTACTTTTTATTTCCTCCATGTTCCGTCCACCATGGGTTATTTTGCTGCCCACATTTCAGGATTCCTTATCTATATCTACTTCGTGATCATTATTTCTGGTGTTAAGTTTCTCGCTGTTCTCATTTCTGCTACTTCGTCTTTCTTCGATTTACTCTCAATACATATTCTGTACTCATTAGACTGTTCATTCTAATCAACAGATCCTGTAATCCTTCACTATCACTGGGAATAAGAATGTACTTTCTTCACCTATACACTCTCTCTTTTGGATTTAATAGTTTAGTTCTCACTGCAATCATAATGTTACCACCCTTGCCTTTAATTACACCAAGGATTGTTTTGGCTTTTGTATGTGCTGAGTCACTCATTCCGACAGTCATTTCATTATGGATTTCTTCACTTTTTGTTGTAACCATTTCCCCTAGGCTTCCCTGAACTTCCTGTTTGTTTCATTCCTAAGTTTCTTGTATTTCTCTGTTCCTGAATTTTCCTGGACATTTTTGTACTTTCTTCTTTCGTTGATCAGCTGGAGTGTTTCTTCTGTTACTCATGGTTTCTCCGAAGTTACTTTCCTTGTGCCTACGTTTTTCTCTTCAACTTCTTTGAGTGCCCTATTTAGAAATGTCCATTCTTCTTCTACTCGACTGCCTACTAAGATATTCTTTATCGTTGTATCTATAGGCTCAGAGGACTTCAGGTGTATCTTCTCATTTTCTGAATCCCATTCCACTGCGCATTGATTCTTCTGCCTAATCTCGTTAACTTCCGGCTATTCTTTATCACTACCGTTTTATGATCTGAGTCTACATCTGCCCCTGGGTACGCCTTACAAACCAGTAACAGTTTTCCTAATCTCTGCCTGAGAGTGGTGTAATCTTAATGAAATCCTGCCCTTTCAGAAGTGTACCTCTTCCTCTTTTGATTCTTGAACTGACTATTAGTTATTCTCATCTGAAAGTTTTTGCCGAACTCAATTAGCATTTCTCATATCTCATTCGTGCAACCCTTACTTCTACGTCTTCCCCTATAACCGCATTACGATCCCCCATGACTATTAGCTTTCATTGCATTTTGTGCAATGAATTACCCGTTAAATATCCTCATTTAATTTCTCTATTTATTCATCTTCTGCTTGCAAGGTCGCCATGTATACCTGAACTATTGTTGTCGGTGATGGTTTGCTGTCGTTTCTGATGAGAACAACCTTATCAATCAACTGTTCCCGGAAACTCAATCTCGGTTCTACCTTCTGTTCATAACGAATCTTACTCCCGTTACAACATTATCTGCTGCGGTTGATATTACCCTATACTCATCTGACCTGAAATCCTTGGCTTCTTTCCATTTCACTTCACTGATGCCCATTGTGCCTAGATTGAGCCTCAGCTATTCCCTTTCTAAATGTTCTTGCTTCTCTAGCACACTCAAACTTCTGACATCCCACGCTTCGAATCGTAGAACTCATATTGCTACCACGAATTATGTGACCATTTTGGTTGATCAGATCCGTCCTGCGGTACATTATTTGCTCCCCAATGATAATGTTAAGTTCGAAGACAACAGAGCCACTGTTCACACAGCCCTAATAGTCCAGGACTGTTTTTGTGAGCAATGGCATTGACTGCCACGCCTCTCCTGCCCACTACAGTCACCAGATCACTATATTTTCTATCCTTTGTGATCTGCTTTACAGAGAAGGGTGCGTTATCACTATCCACCTCTATCATCGTACTTTAACCTGCCATATTTAGCAGGAAGAATGGTATAAGCTTCCCTTGAAAACCATACAGAACGTATATGTATCCATTAGAGCTGACTGGAAAATGTTACAAGTGCGTATGGGTTTCCTACACTGTATCAGGCATGGTAATCTTTTACGTTTTTAGAGTCTGTGTATTTTTGTCTAATACCTGTACTCGCCGACACCTCTTTAAGACGGTTTGTCCATCATAGAATTTGATGTAGATGCAAACCTAAGACTGCCCCTGCAGTTATTAACATTCACCATCCGTTCCAAGAATTATTTCTCTGTGGCACATATAGAAATATGTTCCTGACAACTGAATTGGACAGTTTTCTCGCTACCTCGCATCAGGATGACTTCATTCCTTCTCCGGTCAATCCACATAATATGAACAATCTCTCTAAACCAGGGGTTCCCAACAAAATTTTCTCGAGGACCCCCTCATCGAACATGATTGATATCTTGTCATATCACATTATCAAGTACCTAAAAAAAGCCAAATTTAGAGTCTTTTTATACGTTTTCTATTTTCGGTACTTAGAAAAACATTGACATATTCATTCTAGAAAAAATATTGAGCTTATAACTGCTCATGCAGGAAGCGGCTAAAAAAAAATCTGTTATCATACGAAGTATATTTAAATATATTTTTTATTCTAATAGCACCTTGCGGACCCCTCTGGCATAGCTCGCGGACCCTTGGGGGTCCGCAGACCACTTGTTCGCAACCACTGCTCTAAACCATTCAAAAGGACTTTTAATTAGTTCTCCTGTCTTTCCTATGGTCCACATTACTCACACATATAGACCCGTAATCTTAAATGCAGCTTATCACTATTTCTGTTCTAAAGGCATATATTTTGTAGCTGTTTCTTTCTATGGAAACACCTTCTGCATTAAGCCATTCTTACCATTTTGTCTGTGTAGCGTATACTATGTCAATTCTACTTCCGAGATAGCAAAATTCGTTGAAAATTTAATCACCGCTGTTGATTACCTGTTGCGAGCACCATTCCCTTTCCTTCCTTTTCTTTTTGAGCACATTAAAGGCATAAGTGAGCACTGGCTCCATTTCATAAAGCGCTCGAATAATGTCTGTGTGCCCTAGAGTGACTATTACCTTGCCTGCCAAAAAAAGTGAAGAACCATGAAGACATGGTAGGATGCAATGCTACTTCGTACATGTCACGCCGTGGGCGGGTTTCTAAATTATTAGAATTGGAAATCCCTGTAATAAGTAGAGCGCCGAGCATGATGTATTAGTGATTTCGTGTTTACTGTTAATACAAGGACTAGCACAAAAAATAAGAGGCGTGAATAGGATCAGATGCTGAGTCGTTATTACAAACGACAGGGAGATGTCGTGTACTCCTCCGACTCAGCGATATCATTGCCTGCCATAGTTAAAATGGGGCCTCATTCTGGATCTGCATTTGGGTAGTTTGTCGAATCGTGCAAAAACATGACTTCTGCGGCACTCATATGTGACAGTAACACGATATTGGACTGCGTGGGAAGGTCAGGACAGGCGTTGTTATGGTCAAGTTTCTGGTGGACCTCATCTGTCCACAGCAATGGTGAATCGCCGTGTTAAGCACCCAGTATATCGGTGCCTCCCATCCAAAAACACAGCCTCACTCCTAAAACACTCTTAATTCTGTGTCGTTCCAGACCAATGGAAGTAGACTATTGGGAGCTGGACTAGGAAATAATCGTCCTATGTGTAGGCTGGCGTTAACATCACAATACAAACGGTTGTGTCTGGAGTTGTGCTATGGAGGCACAGACTGGTGACAAGTGGTGTCTCATTGTGTTCAGCACTGCCCCAAAGGACCATCGCCGGCGAGTACGGCGGCGACTCGGTGAGAGATCCCTTACTTCTAAAATATTGGAGAAGCACAGCGTTGTTACTACTGGCATCAGGTGTTACTTTAGGTCACGGCTAATAGCGACTGAAGGAACTCTGATTGCACAGTGGTACGTCGCGGACATCCTGCGTCCTCACGTGTTACCCTTCCTGTGGACTGAGTCGTGGTGCCATTTTTCAACAGGAAAATTCTCGTGCAACCATGGCACATGTTGCTATTTATAGTAATGACTATGGGACCAAACTGCTGAGGTCATCCTTCCCTAGGCTTACACACTAATTAAACAAACTAAAACTAACTTACGCTAAGGACAACAGACACACGCCCATGACCCATGCCCCCGAGGGAGGACTCGAACCTCCAAGGGGGGGGGGGGGGGGGGTAGCCGCACGAACCGTGACAAGGCACCCCAAACCGCGCAGCTATCCTGTGTGCCTCATGGCATGTGTCTCCCAACTTTCTGCATGGTATAGAGGTATTCCCGTGTGCAGCAAGATCCCCAGATCTGATCCCAAATTGAACATTTTAGGATCGAGCTCGGACTTCAACTCTGTACGAGAGCCAGTGTCCAGGATATCAAAGACCAGTTACAACAGTTGTACGCCAGCGTGTCTCACAAGACGTCCCAACGGCTTTACAAACCATTCCCACCCGAATCAATGCATGCACCTAGGCCAGAGACGGTACAACGTGATTGTGATAACTAGGCTCACACAGCCAACTGACTCCATTTTGTAATCACCCGTGAAGTTTCATTTCCTTCACTTTTTTCACGTTGTGTACATCCAGGAATAATTACAAGGAATTTTATGTCAGTGAGAAACAGCTGCATGATCGAAATAGGCCTGTTTCTGCCTCGTTGTCTCTTTAATATACTGATTCAGTGTCATTAGTCAAATGCGAATACCTACATTCAGTACACTAAAATTGCAAAATAAGAAGAAAAGAAACTATAAATGAGAAACTATACCACATGCCTTGGAAAGTAAAATCCCTTAATTTATCCATTAACAACGTGCGCAACTACTCAGGTAAAGTGGCTCCAGATGACTGATAGCGGTATTCGGGCGCTCTGTAATCATTGAAACGCTGAAATATACCGTCTTCGTAAAAGATGGTAGTGATCAACGCATGAATGTCTAGTCGGTGTCCGTCGTAATATTAACTGGAGGGTATTTAAAAGACTGAAGACTGTGATTGAGTATCAGAAAACTTTAATTTGAACGTAAATATTACCTGCGGCAGTAGCCTTTAGATCTCTTTTATTTAACTCTCATTTGGAGGAAGTGTAGGTCCAAACACACCCATGCTGATACACTGTAAGAGATGCTGCGCTAGGGGAACGGCGTATCATGAATGAAACTATAGTAGAGACAGTACCTGAACTGAGTACTCTGAAGATGTAAAAATTTTCAAAATAAACTCCTAGCATATAGTAGTGCAAAATCGTAACAACTTACTACAAACTTATTTTTGAATCACCTGTAGTAGGAATGCCATACGCAACCACTCAGCCGGCCGCGGTGGACGAGCGGTTCTAGGCGCTACGGTCGCTGGTTCGAATCGTGCCTCGGCATAGATGTGTGTGGTGTCCTTTGGTTAGTTAGGTTAAAGTAGTTCTAATTTCTAGGGGATTTATGACCTCAGATGTTAAGTCCCACAGTGCCAGAGCCATTTGAACCATTTGCAACCACGCAAGCTATCAATTTCACACATTTAGTGGATGTTATGGTTAAAGATTTCTTTCTTGCATTGCGTTAATTACTTTCTCAGCCTAAGATTTTCTTAATGTCCTAAACGTAATAGTAAGATTTTCCATTACAGCTTTCACAAAAAATCGTTAAGAGCCATGCTATTACGTATTCTGAGTATTTCGGTGCTGAAGCTAAAAAGTCAGAGACCTTACAAATATTCAAGAGTATAAATTCATTGATTTCTTTCAACACGGATCTGCTGCACTGGAAAAACCAGAATCGATTGCCGTCTATTGCTGTCCGAGAGGTAACACCCGCAAATGCTCCTGAAGATCTCTCAACTACAGAAGAAATCTTCATAGAATTCACAAACAGTAGCGAAATCAAAAGACAGTTTACTATTAATTCACTCTTCGACGTTTAGAGGGGGGGGGGGGGGGGGGTTCGCCGATGAGTTTTCTGCACGGAAAACGAGAATAATTCCTATATTAGACTACCTAAAAATGAAAATATAACTGGGATGAACTAAGTGTCTGTTAATTATATCAACCATGCTCATAATGAAAAGACAAAGCAATTAGATTTAACTCTAGTTTCCAAGTTAGAGGGGGGTGCATTCATTTATAATTATATTTTATTAGCATATGCTGTCAATCCGTTATCATATACGCTTTGCAAAACCGCTAATGCTATACAGAGTGATGGGGAAATAATAGCTGTGTGTTTTTTCTCGCTATTTGTATCGCTGTAAGAAGGGAACGGGATGAGAAAGGGAGGAGCGGAGTATATTTCATTTAAGCGTAATGTCAGCCTCTTACAAGCTAAGCTCTATTCTTGCGCTGGAAGAACATATTTATTGAAGTGTAGTTACTGCTTGTGGTCATTGTAATTCCTGTGATTCAATATGACTCGCAAATGAGTAAACAGTGCTGAAAATTTTAATACATTTGCGAACAGACTACACTGAAATCGCAAAGGAGGCCAATAACGCCAAATATTAGAAACGCGTAGAGACTGTGCTTTGGCTGTGAAATCGGGGACCAGGAAAACTCCTGAGCTCTTCATGTATGTGTCTCAAGTCTTCATTTGTTTCCTGGCTGAATCATGGGCTTTGCTATACCCGTACTCTGTAGAAAACCATCAAACCAAGTGAATGATTGTTACCTTTCTATGACAACTCCGTTAACACGCGGTATTTCCAAAAAGAAAATTTTTACTTGACACATCCTAACATGCGGTCTTCCATGCGACCAGTTCCTCATGGGGCTGGGCTGCCAGTTCACTTTCCACCTGACTGATAGTGAAGAAGGCGGTAGTGAATCTACTGCTGCACTATCATCTTCAAAACCCAGTTCTTCCGTTGGTCAAGATTTTGTGTGTAACATAGAGTGTACAGAGATTCACAAAATAACATTGTGAACCCAATGACCTAGCGATATCTGGAAAGTTGAAATTCTGGCGTCAAAACTACAACAGTGGAATTGTCTTGATAAGACGGCAAATGTGGCTGCGTTCCTTGACCACCATACGCCACTCCTTCGATTTTTCGAAAGTGGTATTTGTGATGCAGAGAGACTAATGGCAGCCATGGGCATTGTCTTTAAAAGACATCAGTGGAGGTAGTTCATCGATTCCTCAAATGTCTCAAGTGTGCTCCTGCATAGTGGAAACATGTTACTTGGACAATTCCGATTGGGAATACATTTTGCATGAAAAAAAACTTATTATAACTTGAAACAATTGTCACTGCGATTGAACTATAACAAGTTTAAATGACAGATTTCCGGGGATTTGTAAGTCATAGTCATATTACTTGGGCTACATCACGGCTACTCCAAATTCTGTTCCTTCCTGTGCCTCCGGGATACCCCGTCAAAGCATAAAAAAGTGCCAGTCATATGAACCAGGATCTTTCAGTGGTATGCACGAAGTACTGGTCGAAACCAAAAACATAATTTCCCGGTTCTTCATACAAAATTGGGCCTCTTGAAAACTTCGTTAAAGCCATGGACAAAACTGGGGAAACATTTCTCTATTGCGCTAGAAATATCCACCTCTTAGTGAGGCAAAAGCAACAAAGGGGAATTTTCATGGATCCCCAGATATGCAAACCTTACAAAGATGAGCGATTCAACACCATCCCGACACATGATGAAATGATATCTTTGAATGCCTTTGTGCAAGTGTTAACTAACTCTCTAGGGAATAAGAGAGCACAAAACTATAAGAGACTTATGGAAAATCTTCTGCGCAGCTACAGAAGACTGGATGCAACATATCCTTAAAACTACATTTATTAGATTTGCGCTTGGACTTCTTTTCTGACAACTGTGGTTCTGTGACCGACGAGCGTGGAGAGCGATTGCACCAGCAAATTTCGGACATGGATATGAGATACCAAGGAAAGTGGAGTGCATCAATCATAGCCAGTTACTGCTGGACTCTGGTCAGGGAATCACCATCAGAAAACCACAAAGGTCAGACAAAGCGGTTGCGCCTTCAATGGCCTTCCTCCGAGGGGCAAAACCAAGGTAAATACATGCATAAGCTTATATAGGCAATAACGTAAATTTATCATAACTTCAAAGCAAGAGCTGAACTAGCGTCTTCATTAACATTTTCGTTATCAGCACGCCCTAACACATAAGTTTAGCATATTTTATGCCTGTTAAAGATAAAGGAAAACCTGTAGACTAATGTTATTACCGTTTTCAACATTCTGCTTTTGTGAAACCGGATTTCCTCTATTGACTGCTACGAACAAAATAAACATAATAATGAAGATAAAGTAATCTGTGACTGTTCTTTATATTAAACTTGGCTGTTCGAGCTAAAGCCAAAGAAGTCACTAATAGTACTAAACGTGTTTTTAATATAGTCCTGATAAGTTATGTATTAAATGCATTATGCAGTACTGATACAATCCTATTTATAAGCGTTTAATATTAATGTAAACGTGAATTTTCATATTTTTGTGTGCTACGCTATATTTTGCTTTTCTTTCAGTTAATTAATCGAGATTTGAGATCATATTTTTTTTCTTTTCAATAAGCAGTGCCCCCCCTACCATCGAGTTTAGAGGTCTACCACGTCACCCGTGGGGTTTCGACCAACAGGTTGAGAATTGCTGAAGTAGACCGATTGGAAATAATGTAACACGAGTATGTAATAATAACTATCAACAAAATATCAATCGTTTCGCATAACACTTTCCGACTATGTTTCTTTCCATATTTTTGCCTTTATTATTTTCCCGGAAAACATTATTTTATAACCTTTCCCATCTATAGCAGCTAAATCTTATCCTGTCTCATAGCCCAATATCCGTATCCTTGTGAATAGATACTGACTCAGTTTTTCAGGATATCAAACAGGAAGTTGTGATACAGAAAATGGAAATAAAGGTCGTCGCTATGTTGTGATGTCAGCAGATAGTGTGTGTTGTTTTACATTTTGAAACAATGTGTGTAGAGTGGGTGTAGTGCGTGCATTGACTGAGGGCGAGAAACGAATGAACAGTGATGGACTAGCCTCTTACAAAGTTCAGTAACTTGTTTGCAAAACACTATTGTACACTAAGGGTGAACCAAATTAGACAGATTGGCCTTTTATTAGGGAGGATAGAAGCTGCAGTCTTCATCCGTCCATAACGAATTCATTTTTCCCTGGTTTCCCTAAATTTCTTCAGGCAAATTCTGGGATGGTTCCTGTTGCAGGGCTACAGCCTGCTATCTGTCACATCCAAGTCCGATTATACCTGTAAGCATGTAAATGCCTCTACGTATAAATTATTTTATTTCATTGTCTATAAACTGTAATACCAATACATACACCATATCTTTGCCAAAGTCACCTACACATGAATAAAATACATTTCCTAATAGTACTACTAATGTTACTGCTACTACTGCTGCCGCAGTTGTTGCAGCTAATAATGCAATACAGCAGTGATTCTGCGTGGCAATGGATTCGATAAATGCTTCTTAGGTTTCTGGAAGTTCCAGATGTCTACCCACAAGCCACGCTACTCCTGTAAATGACGGCCAGTGGTGACCCATCGGATGCACATCAGGAGAATTTGATGGGATAGACAGCAACATGAATTCACAAGCATGTTCCTCATACAACTGCTGGAAGATGCCGTCACCGTCGGAGAAAACATCAGGCACGAAGGGACACAAGTCGTCTAAAATGTTGCTCGAGTTGTCAACATCTGGATTGATGCCTTCTCTTACTAACAAAGGTCCCATGGATGCTCAGGTGAATGTCTCCTACAGCTTAACATTGCCTCGTGTCAGACTGGACCGTGGTGTGGTTCATGTTTCAAAAAGTTGTTTTTCTGGATGACAACATATCTGAACAAAATTATCGACCCGGTGTAGCAAACAACATAATTCTATAATCTCGTGCCCACATCAATCAAAACTGACTATGTCGCTGGATCAACAAAGGAACAGGTAAGAGTCGTCTGATATGAAGCTACACTTTCATCAGCGTGCACTGAACGTCATGCAAGCTTTGTCCAGCAGCAGAATTGTACTGTGCACCAGTGATGCCTATCCTGCTTCACAGGGCGAGCGAGCCTCCAGCCTGCATGTCCTGTGACGAGTGCTTGACTCACAACACGTAGTTGCCTATTCATGGTTTCGCAGTCTTGTCATCTCTTTCTACGTATGCTCAAGACAGTAACACGAGGACAAAGAACTGCTTTCGCCAATTCCTAGAAGCTTTAGCGCAGCGCCATCAGACAGCATTCAGTCTCCGGGTGGGCAGTGGTCACATTGTCTTGGCTCTTCACTGAATGTACTGCTAATATGACAACCCATCATTATTTCCACAATATTTAAGCATCTGATGTTTAATGCCGAGAGGCACATTTGCCTATCGTAAGTAGAATTGTATGTTTCTGACTAACGTCTTCTAGAATACTATCATGGGCATTCCAGTGCAGTCTGTACATCGGCTATCATGTAAAACAGCGAATGGAGTAACACACCAATTTTAGTGATGGATAAAACAGCTTCCAACAGAAGTTTTTGGAAGTAATAGGACTAAGCGCGTTTCGTTATATTCCAGTAGCTTAGTGTCTGTCGTTGCTGGGGTATTTATTTATTTTAATAGTCCGTTACTCAATCTCCTCCTTCCCCATTTTTCCCCATTTTCCCCTTCAACCATTCTGTCCCTATCTCTCTGCCCATCTCCTCCTACCTCGTTTCTCTCTGTCCGTCTGCTCCTCCCTCCTCCGTCTGTGCACTCCACCCTCCTCTGTACATCTGCTCCTTCCGTCTCTGTCCTTCTTGTAATGTCATCTCCACCTCCCCCTCCCTTTGTCCACCTCCTCGTTCCACATCGCTGACAGTCAATTTCCTCGTCTTTCCTCTCACGTTGTACCTCTTCCTCTCACCTTTGTCTTTCTACCTTCTCTTCTCTCTCATTGTCCACTTCCTCCTTCCACTCCCTCGGTTTTCCATCTTCTCTTCTCTTTTACTGTCCAGTTCCTCCTCCCACTCCCTCGGTTTTTCTTCTCCCTCCCCTCTCTCTCTCTCTTCCTCCTCCTGTAACTGTTCATCTCCTGTTCTTTCCTTTCTGTGTCCATCTCCACCTGCACCATATATTGGGTGATCAAAAAGCCAGTAAAAATTGGAAAAATTATACCACGGAACAATGTAGACATAGAGGTAAAAATTTACACACATGCTTGGAATGACATGGAGTTTTATTAGAACAAAAAAAAAAAAAGTATTGCTAGACGCGTGGAAGATCTCTTGCGCGCATCGTTTGGTGATGATCGTGTGCTCAGCCGCCACTTTCGTCATGCTTGGCCTCCCAGGTCCCCAGACCTCAGTCCGTGCGATTATTGGCTTTGAGGTTACCT
Organism: Schistocerca serialis cubense; assembly: GCF_023864345.2. Taxonomy (NCBI): domain Eukaryota; kingdom Metazoa; phylum Arthropoda; class Insecta; order Orthoptera; family Acrididae; genus Schistocerca; species Schistocerca serialis. The sequence continues at coordinate 237,237,343 of NC_064646.1, forward strand.
GAAGTTGCAACTGTATCGTGATCGACCGACATCTCTAGGGATGCTGAAAGACAACATCCGGCGCCATTGCCTCACCATAACTCCGGACACGCTTTACAGTGCTGTTCACAACATTATTCCTCGACTACAGCTATTGTTGAAGAATGATGGTGGACATATTGAGCATTTCCTGTAATGAGCATCATCTTTGCTTTGTCTTATTTTGTTATGCTAATTAGTGCTATTCTGATCAGATGAAGCGCCATCTGTCGGACATTTTTGGAACGTTTGTATTTTTTTGGTTCTAATAAAACCCTATGTCATTCCAAGCATGTGTGTCAATTTGTACCTCTCTATCTACATTATTCCGTGATTTATTCAGTTTTCAAATTTACACTGACTTTTTGATCACCCAGTATATTTCCATGTAGTCCTTCCATCTCGCTGCTTGTCTCTCTCCCACCTCCCCTTCTATCTCCATATTATACTGCTCACCCCACTTGGAGGCTGATGGTTCTTACACTCGCAATATTTCTTTCCTGTTTGTAACTAAGAAGTGCTTAGGATGAGCTCGCTGTGGCCGAGCGGTTATAGGCTCTTATGTCCGGAACCGCGCTGCTGCTACGGTCGCAGGTTCGAAACCTGCCTCGGGCATGGATGTGTATGATGTCCTTAGGTTAGTTAGGTTTAAGTAGTTCTAAGTTCTAGGGGACTAATGACTTCAGAAGTTAAGTCCCATAGTTCTCAGAGCCATTTGAACGACTTGTGGCTTTACGCATTGACGCAAATGTCAAATATATTTCACATACACTGAGGCGCCGAAGAAACTGGTACAGGCATTCAAATACAGAGATATGTGAACAGGAAGAATACGGCGCTGCAGTAGGCAACGCCGATATAAGACAACAAGTGCCTGGAGCAGTTGCTAGATAGATTACTGCTGCTTCAATGGCAGGTTTAAATGAGTCTAAACGTCGTTTCGTAATCGGCATCTCCGACTTTGTCCGTAAGACCTTTACACGACTGTACCGCGAGTATAATGAATCCGTTGAACATCAAACCGCTACGGCAAAAAAAGATCTTGCAATAACGGGACCAACGACGACTGAAGAGAATCTTTCAACGTGACAGATGTGCAACCCTCAAGTAAATTGCTGCACATTCCAATGCTGGGCCAATCACCAAGTGTCTGGGTGGGTCTGGGTGCGAACCATTAAACGGAACATAATCGATATTGGCTTTCGGAGCCGAAGGCGCACTCTTGTACCTTTGATGACTGCACGACACTAAGATATACGCCTCGCCGACATTAGGCTTTTGACGAATGGAAACAAGTTGCCTGGCCGGGCGGGTCTCGTTTCAAAGTGTATCGAGCGGATGGACGTGTACGGGTATGGAGGCAACCTCATGAATCCATGAACCCTGAATTTCAGCAGGGGAATCCTCAAGCTGGTGGAGGCTCAAAATGGTGTGGGGCGTGTGCAGTTGGAGTGATATGGGACCACTGATACGTCTGGATACGAATATTACAGGTGACACGTACATAAGGATTCTCTCTGATCACCTGCATCCATTCATGTTAATTGTGCATTAAGACGAACTTCTGCAGTTCCAACTGGACAATGTGACACCCCACACGTCCAGAATTGCTACAGAGTGACTCCAGGAACACTCTTCTGAGTTTAAACACTTCCGCTAGCCACCAAACGCCTCAGACATGAACATTGTTGAGCATTTCTGGGATAGCTTGCAACGTTCTGTTCAGAAGAGATCTTCACACCTTGTACTCTTATGGATTTATGGACAGCCTATAACGGATTATACTGTAAATGATGAAAGTATGTGAATGCAGCTTGCCGCTAACTTGGTGTAATGTCTCTCACACATAAACCTGTACAGTAAAGTAAGGGCCTCCTGTTTTATCTTTAGGCTGATCCGTGATAAGACAGGCAAACAATTATACTAATGGAGGATTCTGCGTATTTTCTCTAATTTCATTCACTCTCTCTCTCTCTCTCTATCTCTCTCTCTCTCTCTCTCTCTGTCCTTTATCTATATACAGTGTTAAATATAATATTTCATTACGTGAACTCAGCCCAATAGAATCTCTGGTGGAGCCCTTCGTCTTAATATTCAGCGGCTGGCTTGCTGTAAAAGATCTTTATATCTATTATTATTGTTAAGCGCTGCATTCAGTTGGGAAAATCGATCGTTTGAACAATTCGTTCATTTTACGACAGATTTAGAATTTCAGATGTGTCCGAAGCCTTTTTGGACGATTTTATAAAATCTCGGTGATTGCAGGCTCTCTTCGTCACAACTGAAACTTCCCCACTAATTACAGGGCCAAGACAATCATCAATGATTCAGACAGAGAACTCATTCGTCATTCACTCTAGAATAAAAGGGTCACAAACCTTATTTCTGAGGAAAATTGTATATTCAATCCATCTCCATTACATGTTCCGTTTTCTGTTGATTCCCAGTCTTACTTAATTTGCGTTTACAGTTTTTCTCTCTCTTCAAATAACCCGCTAGTGGCAAAAACGTTAATAGCACGCTTTAGCGAGAAGAAGAGCAAATATGTCTCTTTTAGCAACCTGACAATCTTCCAACAGATACTTCCGAAGCTGTCCTAGTTATCCGTCTATAATAACCATGGAGAATACATATATGTATCTCTGTTATTCCAAAGAATAAACGTACTAGAAAAATTCCTTGGCGTCGACGAGCTGTCGGCGCATATATTACTAGAAAATCCGATCAGATACTTTTCAAAAGTGAATAAATGTGGATGATTTGATTGACCATTATTAATTATTGCGTGGTAGAGGGTAATTTTCCGTGGGGAGATTACAAGCCCTGCAGGATTAATGGTGTCAATTCCCTCCAGCACTACCTCAAACATTAGTCGAGGCCATGACACGTCGTGTTACGGCACTTTTGCGTGTTCGCGTGGGCCAAACACGATATTAGGCAGGTATACAAGTTTCTTGGGCTCTTTGGTTTATATTCAATATATGTCACACTTGCACGTACACTTACATCACTTGGACTTATAGTGAATTTCACCCTGCAGTTCCATTTTAACCTAGTATAATGTTTGTGATGTTATACAAATGGTTCAAATGTCTCTGAGCATTATGGGACTTAACATCTGAGGTCATCAGTCCCCTAGAACTTATAACTACTTAAACCTAACTAACCTAAGGACATCACACACATCGGTGCCCGAGGCAGGATTCGAACCTGTGACCGTAGCGATGGCACGGTTCTAGACTGAAGCGCCCAGAACGACTCGGCCATACCGGCCGGCTTATGATGTTATACCTTTATATCCTAAGTGCTGCAGAATGATACAGGTTTTGTAATTGCATTTCCACGAAATATCTTGTAGATTTGGTTGAAAAGAAGTCATAAATTAAATCTCTATGCATCAAGCGGCTCATTTTCAGGCATCACGGTATTTATGACGTCATATCCCCTGAACTAGGTGTCGTATAATGGTATATTTTTCCAGGTAGGATTACATTCCGCGGCATATATGAATACCGTCTGGAAAATGCGTTGCGAATGAAGTTAGAAGTAAACAAGTAATAAATTAAAGTGTCATTAACGATGCAGTGGCTGCGCGTGGCAGCCGGGCGGTCTAGGGCGCCTTGTCATGGTCCACGCGGCTTTCCCCGTCGGAGGTTCGAGTCCTCCCTCGGTCATGGGTGTGTGTGCTGTCCTTAGCGTAATTAAGTTTAAGTTAAATTGAGTAGTGTGTAATCTTAGGGACCGATGACCTCAGCAGTTTTCTCTCATAAGACCTTACCACAAATTCCCACTATGCGGCCATTTTCACGCATCTCAGTATTTCACGTCATATCTCCTGAACTATGTATGGTAGAGCGACATATTTTTGTAGATACATTCATCGTTTTATGTGGATACCACATATAAAAGGTATCGAAAATATAGTACGTCGTAAAAAAGTAATAAATTAAAACACCGTGCTACATGCGACAGTTTTATTGCAAGAACAGAGAAATTGTAGTAAATGATGAAAATATTTCCCTTTTATGGTATTGTGGGGATCGTGAGCGAGGGAAAGTGTCGTAAAGGTATGAAATTATGTATAAAGTGTGTTGCAAGTCACTAAATAGTCTCATTCTCAATTACTGGTCGACTACAGTATGGGTAATCGCGTACCGCGTGATATGCTACTTTTACATCCCCCCACCCGCCCCCCCCCCCTTTTGAAAGGTAGGTGGTTTCTACCCTCACAGTCGTTCGCTCGAGACGGTAAGCGGTATGCGTACCACGTTTGTTTGAAGTCTGCCTAGTGATTTACGAGGAGATGCGGAACATACGTACATACACACACAATAATAATATGTATGGATTCACAAACAAACGGATCGAGAAGAAACGAACGGTAGAGCTTTTTTTATTTTTTTTAATAAATATATTTGCCGTGTGCTATGTACAAATTGTTACCACTTGATGTGACGCATTCAATGATGTAACTATTTCGTAACGCTGTCAAAAAATAGTTAAGTATGCAACTGAAATTTGCATTCTCCTGCCGTTTGTTTATGAGGACGCGGGTGCGGGGGGTTGTATGTTATCGGAGGCGTGTGGGGGTGGGAGGGGGGGCGAAGGAGAATGTGTGTTTTTCCCGACTCTCCTAAAGGAACACCCCGGTAAAGTCTTACAAGAAAGCCACATCAACAACAGAGATAACAGATCCTGTCTTTAAAAAGTCTCACGTCAGCGTCATTGGAAACGCCACAATCGTCTGTGAATTTCTCTTCTCTGAATTAGCATAATGAACAATCGAATACCCACGTATACCCAATATTTTTGGTGAAGAATCGTATTTGTCATAGGTTTTTAATTCGCTCGGATTTTTGTGTCAAAGCTACGAAAAAGATATGTGACTGCTATTTTCATGTCATAGCCGCTATTTTGGAGTTACAATTTAGAAATTGGCCATTTAATGTAACTAAGATTTCTGTCTTACCTGTCTCATCTCTGACGCACCATACTATGCACTGTTTTAGTATCAGCACCTTCAAACAGCTGAATCTTTATTTATCATCGTTAGTGAGCATATGTTGTGTTGTCCACTTGCGCAGTATAAGCTGAAACGCGCATCAGACAATGCACGAAAGAAATAGCCATAAGAGATGGCGAATATACTTCTGAAAAAGGTATAACTACGTTACCATACATTCGTGAGCTTTAATTCACTATTTTTAACCCTTTTCTACAACTTACTGCTGAGCGTCCGAGCGCAACACGTAAGATCAGTAGGAGGACGTGATGAAAGTAACGAAGAAAAAAATTCCATTAGGGGCTCATGGGACGAGACAGGATCCGGGAATGGATGTGTCCAGGTTTTGTAGGGGACTTTTTCTTTCTCTCATTTTCACACGGGCGAGGTTTCCGACTGGTTACTCGACGTACGGACGGGATGAGGATTCTCCATTAGGTTATTAGGCGGGCCAGGCTTCAAGAGGAACGCTACCGGTCGGCTGCTAGCACTACTCATGCTGTAACAGCACGCTGTAACAACTGGGTCGTATATGTAGCTTAGAATTCAGGCGCTTTGTGGGACGGCGTTATGACCATGAGTGGGCTTTGTAAAGCGTTTAACAGCTCAGCATTCTTCATACAGTAGGATTAAAAGAATCAGGTAAGTAACCGTTCTCTCTCTCTTTCTCACTCTCTCTCTCTTTCTCTCTCTCTCTCTCACACACACACACACACTCACACACACACACACACACACACACACACACACACACAATACGCACACACACACACACACACACACACACACACTTTCATATATATATATATATATATATCAGAACGTATCTCGACACTGTCCTTCAAATCAGGTAATAAAGCATACACAATTATCAACGCGCATGCACCTACAAATGACCATAACAGAAAGAAGCCACAAGAAATTGAAGACTTCTGGGAAGACATGGAGGAAGTAACTAACAACGTACCAGAAAGACATGTGAAAATTGTAATGGGTGATTTCAATGCGCAGCTTGGTAAGGAGAGAAAATTCAGAGAAATAACAGGCCCATACTCAGCACATATTCGCACGAACAGAAATGGGGAACACCTCATAAAATATTGTCAAAACTTTAACCTCAAAATCATGTCAACACAATTTCAAAAACCAAGACGAAAACTTACAACATGGAAAGCACCCAACACAGTGTGGGGAGAATTTCAGATTGATCATGTGGCCATATCCAAGAAAAATTCGCGGGAAATTCTAAATGTCAGAACACGTAAAGGAGTCTTCGAGTCTGATCATTATTTGCTACAAGTTAAGATTAGGCCAATCCCAAGACTGAAACAGACAGCGCAAAACAAAATAGTCAAACCTGATCCGGAATACTTGAAGATAAACAGGGATAAAATCGTTGAAGAAATTAATAGGCACTCAATAGACACATGGACAGATCTGGCGAAGGCAGTTCAGAAGACTATGTGCTGGGGACAACCACCTAGATAACGCAAACATAGGTGGTGGAACGCAAAGTGTGATGAAGCCATTGAGAGAAGAAAGCAAGCATGGGACAAGTTCAGTAGCTACAGAAATTCAGAAACATGGAAAGAATTTCACGAAGTTCAGAAACTAGCATCGAAGGAAATCAGAAGGGAAAAACGAGCATATGACAATAACAGACTAAAAGAAATTGAGGAAGATTTCAAAAGAAATAACACAAGAAATTTTTACACAACTTTCAAAGAAAATATTAAGGGCTATCAACCCCCTAGCCTCTGCTTCCGAAGAACAGATGCATCCCTGGAAACAAACACAAAAGAAAACTGTAAAATTCTCAAACATTACTTTGATAAACTTCTTAATTGCAAAAAACTTACAGGAAAATTAACATTCCAAAAGACCACATCTAATGCCGATTCTGATCCACCCACAATAGAAGAGATAGAGGAAATCTTAAAACAAATGAAAAATAACAGAGCTGCCGGAGAAGATGGTATTATCGCCGAGATCTGGAAACTCCAAGATGAAAACATCACCAAAAAAATCCATAAAATTATCTCCGAAATTTGGATCATAGAGAAAGTGCCAGAGGAATGGAAATGTGCATTGATCCATCCGTTACATAAAAAGGGTGATAAGTCAGATCCAAACAATTACAGAGGCATTTCGCTAGTACCAGTTACATACAAAATTTTCTCTAAGGTGCTATTAAACAGACTAGAACCACAAGCAGATCTGCAAATTGGGGAATACCAGGCAGGCTTCAGAAAAGGGAGATCATGCATCGAACAGATCTGGAACTTGAGAACACTTTTGAAAGTCAGACAGGCAAGAAACACTGTAGTTACCTTTGTGGACTTTAAAAAAGCATATGATTCCATAGACAGACAGACACTCTTTGACGTACTGGAAGAATATGGTATCGACAGAAAAACCAGGGCACTTATACAACAGAGGCTTACAGACACTACCTCCAAGATTAAGTTCATGCGAGAAATTTCGGAACCCTTCCACATACACACAGGTGTCCGACAAGGAGACGGGCTCTCACCAATCCTGTTCAACATGGTGTTAGACAAAATTATCAAGCAGTGGGAGGAACAAGTTAAAGGAATACAGCTGGGAAGAACACGTGAAACCAAAACAATCATAAAATGTCTGGCATTTGCAGATGATATAGCCATACTCAGCAATAATACACAGGAGGCAAAGGAAGCACTGGAATGCTTGCATGAAATAGCTGCCAAAACATGTCTGCAGGTATCTTACGAGAAGACACAATATATGGAACGACAGACCAACAATGTACACACCATGCATACGGTATATGGATCCGTAGAAAGAGTCGAAAAATTTAAGTATTTAGGGGAGTACATACAAATGGGAGGATCAAACAAGGCGGCTGACATGGAACGAACGAAGAAACTCCAGAAGGCATACAAACTCACATGGTCACATTATAATAAGAAAAGCATATCGAGGCAGGCCAAACTTAGGCACTACAAAACAGTTGTATTACCAGAAGCATTGTACGCGTCAGAAACAACCACAATTGGAGCATCAGGCATCATAGACACAGAAAAAATAGAACGCAAAATTCTCAGAAAAATATTTGGACCAATTCACAGAGATGGCATATGGATGAAGCGACCTACCAAGGAGCTGTACCAGCACACTGACAGACTAACAGACGCGATCAGAAAACGCAGATTAACTTTCTATGGGCACATACAGAGAATGGACAACAACCGACTTAAAGAAAATTTTTGATGTAGTAAACAGCTCAAGCAAGAAAACAAATTGGTATCATGAAATAGACGAAGACTTAAGGCAGATAGGGATCAACAGGCAAATGATAGGAGACAGGAAATACTTCAGAAACAAAGTTAGGAGTGCAAAATTTATTGTAAAGGAGAGAAAGAAGAAAGGAACATTATGGACAGAGCAAAGGAAACAGGAGCACAGCCAAAGGATGAAGAGATTTTGGGAAGAGAAGAGGAAGAAAGGAAAGAAGTGAAAATTGTGTCATCATGTGATTTTCGAGTTCAAACACTGTCCATAAGGGCAACAATGAAATGAATGAATATATATATATATATATATATATATATATATATATATATATATATATGTGTGTGTGTGTGTGTGTGTGTGTGTGTGTGTATGGAAAAACTTGCAACTCCACATGCAGCTACATACCTAATATAAAACGTACAAAAAGGTAGAAGATCAGCTTTCTTTCGAAGAACAGAATGTAACCACAAGATTAGTCGGGCTTACTGTAATTATCGTACAGCAAATTGTCTGAATATGAATATTACACACTTCCTCCGGCTTGGGAAAATGGAGCAAATCGTTTGATTCATTCTGCATTATATGTGGTCTATGTTGCTACTTAAAAAGATTATGGAGGAACTGTTTAATTCCTGGTTGGTTCTTGAGAAAATCCAAAAAACTTGGTTTTCTGGTACCCACAGTAAGTGGCTACAATTCGTACCATATATATTCCTAAGACCCAGACCTCGAACAGCCTTGAAAATTTTCTTGGTATCTTTACCCATTTCCTAGATTCAGAGGTTGAAATTTACCCGACTTGCATACATAAAACTCTCACGTAACATCCGATGTCAGGCGAAAATGTAGTTTATAAAGTGACGCAGCGCGGAGAAAGGTGCTGCAATGTGCTTTCGTTATCAACAGAAAGATTCTGAGGGCCCCGTGGTTAGTACTGGAGTACATCCATAACATTGTGCACGTAAAATACGGTATGAGCTGTAAAATTAGTTTTCGGTTAGTTCGGTTTCTCATAAGTAAAACAACAAAATATTATTGACCCATAAACTTATTTCCATGAGAGTAACATGCCCACCTGTGGTAGGTAGAAGAAGGGAACCAGTACCAAAATCCTAGTATCGGAACACAAATAAAGACTAATGTGCTCCTGTTTAAATGGACTTCACCGAATATTGGGGTATCAGCTGCCTGATTCTATCTTCCTAAGCACTTTTAAAATTTGCATAAGAATTCTGGAATGAGAAAATATTCAAGCTATCTTGTTTTGAGAGAAGAAGATAGTGTTAGAGGAAAGGAGTCGGAAAAGTGTTAAGTTCTGGTAGGTAATAGCCAGTTGTGCTATAGAAAGAGCGAAAGAGACACTGGAAATGTGGGAAAGAGAGAGACACACTGTGGCAGTGTGGCATAGGTGACAGTGAAAGGACAGTGCTAGGAAAAGAGCGAAGTAGACAGCGCCAGTGCGAGAGTGTGGCAGCGCGTAGCGGTGCAAAGTTCCCCTTACTTTGAGGTGAATCTCTTCTCACACACACACGCATTCTTCATCTTACTGAAATTCAGTCCTATAGGAAAAGCAGCTGTACATCTCGTAACCACAAGTCGCAAAAAGAATTGTTTTGTTGGTAGTAGAAATACTTAAATTAAAGTACTAATATGCGTAAAATATGACTCTATTATGGTAAGTTTTCATACACCAGTGACTACCAAACCTCACTCTAAGCTGTAGAAAGTCTGAGAAGTTAACATGCGCTCATTATTCATAACCATGGCCAGTTCATAGTATTTATTAATGATACTTTGCAGAAAGTTTAAAACGGATTGTTTCTTTTAGAATTTGCTATAATCAGACTCACGTAACAAAATCTTCACGCTCGAGAGAAAGCAGCCCGCCACGCGGAATTTAGCTATTTAAAATGTCACCAAAGTTTCCGAATTTCAAACCGTGCCTTAAATCCAGCTCTCTTTCACACATTCCGGCGCGTCTCAAACATTTTGGTACCGAAATGCCACAAATTTAATAATTTTCGTCGGATAACATTATCAGTATGTCTCATCACTATGAGATCCAAGCCCCAACTCTACTCATCTCCCTACACCAAATACGTTTCTAATTTTCAAAATACGTGCGAATATGCTTATTTCTGAATGGCAGAGAAACATCACCGCCAGTCGGGGAGCTGCATCAAACCCGTTCAAATCCCGCATATAGATAAAACTAATCAAAATTTGTCACTGAATTAGAGCAGTAAATTGCTATGAATAAATTTTGAAAGCCCACATATATAAAATTAACTCTGTCTCAACAAAATGACTTTACTGAATTCATAATCTCATTTCCCCAGTATCAAAACTGACGAAATAGTTGGTGACAAGTTCCACTCTACGAACGATTAAGACACTCGTCATTCTAGAATACTCCTAACGTGACCAGGTACTTCAGCGTATAGTATAAAAACTTTACATAAAACAGTATTTCACATTTACACCTTCACTCACTCTCCTAATTAGGCACAGTTATAGTAGTAATTAATAAACAGTTAGAAAATTAAACGAACAGAACTGCAACTAAAAATGACAGTACTTTGACCGCAGGTCAATCAGTGTCCGTCAGGCAGCGATCTCTACCAGTTCGCATAGAATCTACATACACAACAGAATCTGACGCCATTTGTCCCGCGCGTGACTCACACTGCACCCCTGTTCACAGATCTCCGATCTCAATAGGCACGATGTAGAGGCGCTACGCCTCAATAGGAATAAAGGGGAAAAGAATGTGGAAGTGTGCGAGAGCCAGTGACAATGAGAGACAGAGTCTACGACAGTGACAATGAGGAAGATAGAGATAGTGACAGCGAGAAGAGACAGCAGCAGTGGGAAGGGATAAATGAGACTGTAACAGCAGGGGACAGCAAGAGGGAGACATCGATAGTGATAGGTGACAGTAGTAATAGGGCAGAACAAAGGACGCTGTGGTTGTGGAGCAGGAGACTGTGACAATTAGAGAGACACAAAAATGTAATGACAGTGAGTTCGGCAGAACTACGGATCGAGAATGTGGACGCGTATGAGCGACTTACAGTTATAGACTAGTGGGTTTGAGCGAGTTGCAGTTAGTGGAGCTTGTGGGCGTGAAATGTGAGTTGCATGGAAGAGCTTGAATATGTTCGCATGCAAAACGTTTTTAATAAAATTTTAGAAATGCAGAGGAAGGTAAAATGCGATACTCACCAGCCAAACACTTTTAAAGAGGATCATATTACCCTTTGTCTTGCCCCGATAGAAGCATTTACCAGCAGTTTCTAAAATTACCTACAGGAATTTGAACTAGAACTTCATAAACCTTACGAATGTCGAAGTTGTGATATGATCAATAATAACTTAGTCATACCTGCAGGTTAAGCTCAAAGGTTGTGTGCGAATTGTCTCAAAACTGTAATGAAAAGTTTCTCCAGGTGAGCAATGAGTGTTTCCAGCAAATGCTGTTTCAAATACTGTAGCTCGGTTTGACACTTTAATTTGGAAACGTGTATGCCAGACATCATAGCAACAATCTGAATACTTCGCAGTGTTCAAAGTGTGTCCAGTACCAGTGACAAGTGGATATTCTGGAGAAGGAAGTTGTTTCTCACTAAGTTCAAATGGCTCTAAGCACTATGGGACTTAACATCTGAGGTCGTCAGTCCCCTGGACTTAGAACTACTTAAACCTAACCAACCTAAGGAGATCACACACATCCATGCCCGTGGCAGGATTCGAACCTGCGCCTGTAGCAGCAACGCGGTTCCAGACTGAAGCGCCTTGAACCGCTCGGCCTCTGAATCAGTAGGCACTTGTTCATAGAATCATTTGGTATACACATCTCCAACAGTTAATGGAGAAAACGAAAATAAATCCATCCATGGTGATAACTCACTCGAGTAAAGACTGAGCCACTGTACTAGTAGACATAAATCTGCGGGGAAAATGTACATACGTTTGTGCAGCCAACCGATGTCATTAATTACTGATTATCGAATGGTGTGAGCACTTTATGAAACTAATCACAGCGTAAGAGAGGATGTAACAATGGGTAATGATTAATCTATAGATACAAAAACGGTTGTTGGTATTTCTGTTTGAGATTACTAGATCTCTATATCGTTCGACCGATCTTTGTGGAAGATGGCATACCTTCGTTGTTTTTTATGGAGAAGTATTTTATGCTTCCACTTTGTTGCAACTCGTAACTAGATGAAGCTGCAGCACGTCAACTTCTATACCGTTTCATCTATCGCGAAATCATATCGGTGCATCAAAACTCAATAATAACCAATAGTGATAGCGAATATGATTAGTAACTGGTGACTGAGTTTGAAACGAAACACCAATTTCATTTTGTTAAATTCTGGATGCCGATTCCTTTTTTCTTTATAGTGGAATAACGTAACATTCTTCTTTTGTTTACAGTCGAAAGAAAATGTATATAGTTATAGTTAATCGTCAGTTTATTCCAGTATAAATAATGCAAACCCAACAGTATAAACTGTCTTTTATTTTTCCAAATTTTTCTGTAACGAACAATAGGTTGCAGATCACATGCAGATTATTCTCTTTTATATACGCAGAGCTAAATAAATGTACACATTGAGGACAACATCTACAGGGTTTCGCATTAAAATTTATGATAACTGAATAAATAATGAAACATTGGCATACAAAATATTTATATCAGATCTTAAATAAATTGACTTCCTTTCTACCTATATTTGGTAACTATAATTGCCTGTACAGTTCTCAGAACACAACAATTAACTTTTAAACTGGGAAACAACGGCAAAGAATTCGAAAACTACTTTCCCAGTAGCCAAAGTATCTGAAATAAAATCCACGGAATATTAACATGTAAGCAGTTTATTACACTTCAGAACAGTTTTCTACATTGCCGTCTATTAACGGCTACAAGCTAATTTCCTGTCCTTCGTCTTGGAATTTAAAAGTGAGACAATCGGGCTTAGATAGTTGGCAAAAACGCAGCATGATTACGAATATGTTAAGGTTGTTACTGTGTAATTATTCAGAAGTTCTTACAGTTTATTACTGTTACCGTCGGATAAGGTATAGGCTACGTTTTATATGAGAGTTCTTTACTTAGAGAATATTAAGGGTGCATACAAGTACTCGGTGACTGTTCTACAAACTTTCGTTTATTTCTCTAGTACAGAGCCGAGCGCTTGGTCTGAATCAGAGGCTCAGACGGTTACGCGACCGCGTAGGTTTCAGATTCATCGACTCGCTCCATGGGGTGGTGCTGTTTCATGTTCCGCTGAACAAGTCATAGGTACATTGCAGGAGGCGACTACACTGTTAGCGGTGACTGTGTGGCGTGGACTGGCTGGATTTTTATGTTAGAGGATCTCGGGGAAACACAAAAAGGGCTTCAGTCTCAAATAGCAAGTGTCGAACACAGAAGTAACGTCGATATAGGAACCATTGGTATAACAATTGTAAATTGTAGTAGCAGTCTTGAGAAAGTACCAGAGCTCCCAGCTCTGATAGAAAGCACTGGTGCTCAAATCGTTATAGGCAGTGAAAACTCGCTAAAGCGAGAGATAAGTTTGGCCGAAATTTTTGCGAAAGGATAGGGTAAATACAGCTGGCCGTGGCGTGCTTCTTGCTGTTAGAAATAGTTTATCTTGTACCTAAATTGAAGTACACAGCTCCTGAGAGTTATTACGGGTAGAGGTCATTCTTGGCAACCGATATAAAAAACTATTTGATTGTTTTACCGACCTCCCAACTCATATGATACAACTGCTAAAAGATTCATAGAAAATGTGAGTTTAATTTCAAATACGCATGCGACTCATACACTTATAGTTGTTAGTGAATTCAATTTTCTCTCGATATGGTGGTGAAAATACAAGTTTAAATCCGGAGGAACGCATAAAACATCATCCGAAATTGAACTAAACACATTCTCTGAAACTTATTTCGAGAAAATAGTTAATGAGCCCACACAAATAGTAAACGGTTGTGAAAACACACTCGACGTCTTAGGAACATATAATCCGGAACTAATAACCAGCATCAAACCGGATACAGGTATCATATAACGGAGAGCTGTCGTAGAAAGACTGAATATCGTAACTCTCAAGTAACCTATAAATAAACGAAAAATTTATCTATTCAAAAAAGCGGATAAAAATTCGCCTGAAACCTTCTGGAGGGACAATCTACGCTCCTTCCAAATTAACAATGTAAGCATAGCCCACATGTGGATTGCATTCGAAGAAATAGTATCGATAGCAATTGAGACATTTATGCCAAATAAATTAGGAAACGACGGAGAAGATCCCCCATGGTACACGAAACGGGTCAGGAACATATTGCACAAACAATGAAAAAAGACATGCCAAATTTAAACTAACGCAAAATCCTCAAGATTGCCGATCTTTTACAGAAACTCGAAACTTAGTGCTGACTTTAATGCAAGATGCTCAAAACAGTTTCCATGACGAAACTTTGTCTCGAAACACAGCAGGAAATCTGAAGAGATTCTGGTGTGTGTGAAGTATGCTAATGACAAGACACAGTCAATGCTTTCTCTCCTGGATAGCAATGGAAATACTAAAGACGACAGTGCCGCTAAAGCAGAGTTACTAAACACAGCCTTCGGAAATTACTTCACCGAAGAAGGCGAAGCAAGTGTTCCGGTATTCGAAGTCATATCGTAGGAGTAGTGAAGCAGCTTCGAGTGCTTAATAAAAGCAGTCTTCCGGACCAGGTTGTATACCAATTAGGTTCCTTTCAGAGTATGCCGAAGCAATGGCTCCATAGTTAACAATCATATACAACCACTCGATCGAAAAAAGCTCAGCACACAAAGACTGAAAAGTTGCACAGGTCACACCGAATTTCAAGAAAGACAACGGGAATAATCCATTAAATTACAGGCCCATATCATTAACGTCGTATGCAGCAGGATTTAGGAACATACACTATGTGATCAAAAGTATCCAGACAACCACAAAAACATACGGTTTTCACATCAGGTACATTATACTGCCACCTAATGCCAGGTGCTCCATATCAGCGACGTCACTAAACATTAGAAATGGTAAGAGAGCAGAATGGGGCGCTCCGCGGAACTCACGGACTTCGAACGTGGTCAGGAGATTGGGAGTCACTTGTGTCATGCGTTTGTACGTGAGATTTCCACACTACTAAACATCCCTAGGTACAATATTTCCGATGTGATAGTAAAATGGAAACGTCAAGGGACACGTACATCACAAAAGCGTAGAGGCCGACCTCGCCTGTTGACTGACAGAGACTGCCGACTGTTGAAGCGGGTCGTAATGTGTAATAGGCAGACGTCTATCCAGACCATCACAAAGGAATACCAAACTGTGTCAGGATACACTGCCAGTACTATGATAGTTGGGCGGGAGGTGAGAAAACTCATAAGCCACATATCACGCCGGTAAATGCCAAACGACACCTTGTTTGATGTAAGGAGTGTAAACATCGGACGATTGAACTGTGGAAAAACGTTGTGTGGAGTAACGAATCACAGTAGACAAAGTGTCAATCCCATAGCAGGCTGTGGGTATGGCGAATGCCTGGTGAACTCCATCTTCTAGCTTGTGTAGTGCCAACAGTGCAATTCGGAGGCGGTGGTGTTATGGCGTGGTAGTGTTTTTCATGGAGGGGTCCTGCACCCGTTGTAGTTTGGCGTGGCCACAGCACAGGCCTACATCGATGTATTAAGCACCTTCTTGCTTTCCAACACTGAAATCGGGGATGGCTATTGCGTCTTTCAACACTATCGAGCACCTGCTGATAATGCTCGGCCTATGGTGGAGTGGTTAGACGACAATAAGACCCCTGTAATGGAGTGGCCTGCTCAGAGCCCTGACCTGAATCCTGTAGAACATCTTTGGGATGTTTTGGAACGCCGACTTCGTGCCAGGCCTCACCGACCGACGTCGATGCCTCTCCTCAGTGTAGCACTCCGTGAAGAATGGGCTGCCATTCCCCAACAAACCTTCCAGCTCCTGCGAGTGGAAGCTGTCATCAATGCTAGGGATGGGCCAATACCATATTGAATTCCAGCTTTACCGATGGAGGGCGACACGATCTTGTAAGTCATTTTCAGCCAGGTGTCCGGATACCTTTGAACCAATGGTGTATATTGTGTTCGAACATAATGAATTATCTAGAAGAGAACGATCTATTGAGAACAGTCTACAGGTATTTACAAAACATCGTTCTTGTAAAACACAGTTAGCTGTTTACTCAAGAAGAGCTTGTGACCAGATTGCATGCTTATATAATGTGGTTCAGTTATGCGACTGGATTCGTGATTTCCTGTCGGAGAGGTCACAGTTTGTAGTAACTGATGGATAGTCATCGAGTAAAATAGCAGTCGCTTCTGGCGCTCCCCAAGGAAGTGTCAGGCCTCCTGTTATTCCTCATTTATATGAACGATTTAGGAGACAATCTCAGCAGCCGTCTTAGGATGTTTGCAGATGATGCAGTTCGTTATAAATCTTGTGGGGAAGCGAACCAAAGACTGCGTTTTATTGGCAGAACGCCTATAAAATGTAATAGATTTACTATAGAGACTGCCAACATTACGCTTAACCGACCGTTTTTCGAATTCTGCTGCTTTCCACACAGGATTAACGGAGCACATCGAGAAAGTTCAGTGAAGGGCAGCAGCCGGCTGCAGTGGCGGAGCGGTTCTAGGTGCTTCAGTCTCGAATCGCGCTACCGCCACGGTCGCAGGTTCAAATCCTGTCTCGGGCATGGATGTGTGTGATGGCCCTAAGTTAGTTAAGTTTAAGTACTTCTAAGTTCTAGGGGACTGATGACCTCAGATGTTAAGTCCCATAGTGCTCAGAGCCATTTGAACCATTTTGAAGGGCAGCATGTTCCGTATTATAGACAAACAGGGGATAGAGTGTCACAGATATGGTACAGGATTTAGGGTGGACATCATTACCTCAAACGCGTTTGTCGTTGCGGCGGAAGCCCCTCACTAATTTCAATAACCAGCTTTCTCCTCCTATGCGAAAATTTTTGCTGATGCCGTCCTAGACAGGGAGATGCTATCATCATAATAAAGTAATGGAACTCAGAGCTCTCACTGAAAGATACAGGTATTCGCTTTTTCCGCCCACTTTTCTAGAGTGGAAAAACAGAAAGTTGTTTTGAATGCTTTAAATGAATTCAGTGAAACCTCTGGCAGGCACTTAAGTGCGATTTGCAGAGTATCCATTTTGATGTAATTGTAGATGTATTTCAAACTAGTTTTCGGCCTTGGGCCATCTTCAGGAAACATGTTCCACCAAGAAATAACGGAAAAATCCATAAATTGAAAAGTAGAAAACATTAATTTGAACGAAACATCTAGGGAGAATAATGTATGTATTAAAGTGTAAAGCACTCTTTCGACAATTTCCTAAACAACTGAACATACAAACAACAGTAATAGCTTTCCAATACAAATCTCTCTTTACAAAATAGGTAACGAACGGATGTATAAAATATTATTAAAGAATAACTTCCACACGAACAACCAGAGTAATCGTAACTAACTAATACGTGAATCTTATTGTTTCTTCCTATGAGTCTTCACGTGTTAGGTACGCCACAGGCGATCGCAAGTAATAAGTGACTGCTGAACAGGAACTGATTCCGAAAATCGTGAATGGTTTCTTTCCCCTAGCTTTAGTAGCCCACCTAATTTTTAACATTTTTCTGTAGCAGACACCTCGATTCTTTGCCGCCCCGAGTTTTCCAACAGTCCATGTTTCACTACTATACTAGGCTGTGCTTTCTCAGTTTAAGGCCTATGTTTGATGCTAGCAGGCCTCTCCTAGCCAGGAACGCTCTTTTTGCCTGACCTCTTCTGTTTTTTAAATATTCTCCTTGCTCCAATCGTCATGGGCTATTTTGCTACCTACGTCGCAGAATTCCTTAAATTCATCTACTCCGTGAGAACCAATTTTGATGTTATGTTCCGGCCTTTTTCATTTCTGCTAATCTTCATTATTTTTCTATATCTTCGATTTACCACCACTGCATATTGTTCAGATATTAGGCTGTCCATTCCATTCAAGAGATCCTGTAATCCATATTCATTTTCACTGAGGATAGCAATGTCACCAGCAAATCTTATTATTGATATCCTTTCACCTTTAATTTTAGTCTGACCCTTAAACCATTCTTTTAAATCCGTCTTTGCTTCTTCGAAGCGTAAACTGGACAGTACGGGCGAAAGTCTAAATCCCTGACTTACATTATTCTTAATCCGAGCGCTTCACGATTGGTCTTCCACTCTCATGGTTCCCTATTGGTTCTTGCATGTTTTCAATGCCACTCGTCGTTCCCTATAGCTTACCCCTACTTTTTCCCAGAATTTCGAACATTTTTCACCGTTTTACAATGCCTAAAACTTTTCCCAGTGCGAAAAATCCTATGAACGTTCATGATTTTTTTCTTCATGCTTACTTCTATTATCAAACGGAACGGGAGCACGGCCTCTCTGGTGCCTTTTCCTTTCCTAAAGGCAAAGTGATAGTCATCTAATACAGCCTCAATTTTCTACTCCGTTCTTCTGTGTATAAATTTTGTCCCGAACTTAGGTGAATGAATTGTTACGCTGACTTCGCGATAATTCTCGCACTGACGAGCTCTTGTAGCCCTCGGGACTGAGTGGATGACCTTTTGTCCGAAAGTTTCGTGATATATCGCCAGTCTCATACACTCCGCACACCAACGTGAAACATACGGTTTCTATAATATACAATATCTGATCAAAAGTATCCGTATACTTGTTGGTGGATATTAATTTAATATGAGTTGAGTCCACGCTTCCCTTTGGACGGCTTCAGTTCTGATGAGGACAGCTTCAGTGAGATGTATGAATATCGAAGTAAGAATGGTAGCCCATTCTTTCCCAAGAGCCGAAACGAAAGAGTTCAATGATGTTCATACGCTTCCACATTTAGCTTTTTTCTAAACGCAATGAAGCGAACAAACCCTAACCATGAGAAAGACCCCACATCGTAACATCACTTCCTCTGTATGTCACTGTTGACATTATACAGGACAGCAGGTAACGTTCTCCTGGCGTTCGCAGAATCCAAACCGTTCCGCGAGTTTGCCACACGCTATAGCGTGATCCATCACTTCAAATCACTAGTTTCCAGTCATTCACTGCCCAGCGCCGTCCTTCTCTTCACAGCCTCAAGCACTGACTGCAGTTATGTGTGGTTTCTGAGGACCTACTCGGTCCTTTTACCCCATTCGTCAAACTCCCTTCACACAGTCACTGTCCTAGCTGGAGTGTTGGTACCATTTGAGAACTCACGAGAGATTTTTTTGCTACTTTTTTACAACCATCTTCCGAGTGCTCGATTGTCCCTGCCAAGCAATAAATAAGTTGTTCCTGGTCTTGGTTTAAATGCTGTCGTTTTTTCACGTATGCGCTCTACAATACATATCCCCAGAAGTGGACTTGGGCTGCGTTAGAAGTTAAAATGTCCCTGGTGGAACTATTTGCTGTTAAGGTGACCTCCAGGCACTCAGCTCTCCTGACCGACCATTCACCTGATACTGCTTTACTACACAATACACTGCTTCCCAACTTCTTTTACTGGTGGGTCCGCCTCTTGTAAATTAAACCGGTCAATTCCGCGGTAAATAGGGGTGTCCGTTACTTCGGATCAGACAGTGTATACACCGCAGTTTTGAGAACACCTTAGAATTGAATGTTGCGATGACGATTTAGTTTCTCTCGTTCGTTTCTTTTTATATCTCTTCGCATTATTACACTTGCCTGAGATGATGTGGCAAAGACTATGAATTACCCACTAACGTATCTGAAGTGGATCTGGATCTTTCTCGTTGTTATTGGGATTATAGGCCCTACTGCGTTTATCTCCAGACAGATACCATTTAGGGCATGAACTGCACATACTGTCTAAGTCACACATCGTTTCCTCGCAGACACAGGTTACTTTCCTGCGCACCGGCTACCTTCTAATCTCCCGACAGTTTTGCTGACACTTATTAAGTCTTTGAATATACTGACATGTTTGTAGGAACACTGCATACTAAAATTCACTTTCTGTTTGAACACTGGCACCAAGTATAGCTTCTTATATTCAGCCACGGAAAGATTTTCGATCTACTCACATTTTTGTGGAGACGTGTCTACGTGTCAGCCACCAATGCAGTACAGTCTAAAACCATTCAGTAATATAGGAATGACGGACTAAACATCTACTCCCACCCAATTTTGTGCCAAAATGTGCAGAATGCCTTATTTGGTGATTTCTAGTGTGTATTTTAGGTAAGCTCTCTTATTTCTAGCAGTATCATGATCTTCGAGTTTAAAATCTGCTATATATTCTTACAACAGAAAGAAATTAAGATTAATGCTTGTATTACCCCACCGCCTACGCCTTTAGGTAATCATCCTGTATCGGTATGTAGATGACAGGATTTTTTTGTTAATGGCCCTACAGACTTCAAGAGAGTGAAGGAATTTAAATTAAAAATTGTGACCAGGTGAGACACGTACGTAATGAAAGGAAAAGTTGCCGTAAGTTTTATTGTTTATAATAAATTGTACAACAAAACGGATGCAGTAACTGCACTGCAGTATAACACAAACATTTTAATAACATCCTATGCACTGACAATTTGTCACAAGAGCAACAAACAGTGACGAGGAACTAGGCTGGCTGAGATTCAAGACAAAGAACGGACAGGTAGGTAACTACATGATGAGCCCACTGATCCGTTTCCACGGACTGATGCCAGTGATTGCCAAAATTTCAGTTCGTAAAGTTATGCATGCCAGAAGGACGTCTTCCCCCTACTCGTTAACACTATAACGTTTATTAAGTATATTGCGACCGATACAAGCCAAAGGCTACTGCAGATTTTACCATTTTTTAAATAGATTCATTTTGTCTGCCAGTGCTGCTTTTGGCAGCCACTGTGTCGTATGATGCTTATGAATCCCGAAAAGCTATCTAAAGCAAACCTTGCATAATGCTCCAGTCTAAGCTGTAAAGGGAACTGACTATTTCTCACACCGAATTCTGGGAAGAGAATTCAAAGTGATACTCTCACGAGCAGCGGACCAAGTGACTCCTTCGTTCCTGCTGTCTTCCCTCGTATCATTCGCATCTTAAAGAATCAATCCAATCCTATCACGGGCAGTCATCCTGTCAAGTGTCGTTTTTCCTGGAGTATCGTCCCACTTCTGAATAACTTTCCAAAATTACTACGTCATACCAAGGTGACCACTGAAATAACCCGCATTTTCGCGGCGAGAGGCCCACAACTAAAGAAAGGAATGTCTATTGACTTCGTCCTGTCGGAGCCTCAAAGAAGCACATTACCATGTTGTCTGCTAAGACCTTCCTAAGATTTCTATCTGATTTATATATATGTGAGATGTTTCTGGGACAAGAAAATTGCAGTCTCATAGTTATAGAAACCTTTCACATCGCCTTCCGTGTTCTGCCGAGAGTATACTTACATCACGCATGTGAGCATCGTCTATGTAGGTCTAATAGCGCCACCGTTGTTCATCACCGAATTTTAACTAACAATGTCGAAGCTATAGCCAGCTCGTTATGAATAAATCCTAATAGTTCTTTTAACAAATTTTACAACAGCAGCTATTCAGCGTGGCATCTATTCAAGCAGGCCTTGGTAGATTTCTGCTGGTATGCGGCACCGGATGTTAACACAGTTCCCGTATATTACTGGCTGTTGGTATGTCCGCTCTGGAGCTGGAACCTAATAGAGTTAAAGATGTGTTTAACTGAGTTCAGATGATGCGAATTTTCTAATATGTGAACCACTGCAGCACGATTCCTGCCTTGTTACATGGTATTCATCATGCTGGAATATGCCATCGCCATCAGGAAAGACACGAAGCACGAAGAGATGCATTTGTCTTCATAACGTCCACGTAGTTTAAAGCGGTTATGGTACCTTCTATTAATTGCATAACGCCATTAGAGTCCAATGAGAATGTCCCACTTACGTTAATACTGCCAACATCAACCTATATCTTTCGCGTAGTCCATGTTCCGAGCAGTCATCTTTCTGGGTGACGGCATATCCAAATTACCGACATTTTGGCCATCAAACGTCTTCAATAAGAAACGTGATTCATCTAACCAGGCGAAACGTTTTCACTGATTCACCGTCCCATGTCGATTGCACCAATCTCAATGAAATCATAATTGTCGTTGGTGTTCGGTAAATATGGTGGTCAACATGGGAACACTTAAGATGCGTTTACACCTGTGTGCCATGGCGTAGTCGCCGTGACTTCATTCACACCTGTGTTCACACTGGGTGCCTCTACTTCCATGTGGGGGAAGCTACAGCCGCAGGGCGCACAGGTGTAAGAGCTGCTTTAGGGGTAGTCCGCTACGGCACACAGTATCAACAACGTGTGGTGAACTATGTACTCTGAAACACTGGTACCTGCACCAGTGCTGTAAATGTCGTTAGATCTACAACAGATCACCACCTGTCCCGGTCTGCTGCACATACAAGTTGTATGCTGAAGCCTGGACACCCGACAACTTGTCCATCAACTTGACCTAAACAGTCAAATGGTACAGCGTTTCAGAAATATTCGTTCACAGGAACCGAGTAACAACGGTCAACCTTCAGTCAAAGTCGCTCGAATTTCCCGCGTAGTTGCTACAATGATTTCCCATGCGCCTCTGATCATCTTATATACTTTCCCTAGCGCATCACGTGCCAGCAAAAACTCCCACGTGACCACATTCAATCTCCCGCTGGGCTATGATCGCAATATTTTGCTTTATCAGCGTGTTTCTGTGAATGGATGTTACGATATTTGTCCCAGAAAGCTGCCTTTTCTGGGTCAATATTAAGCAGATTACTGATACCCTTATTTATACTATAGGTATATTTGCATTCTACTGACTTTAGATTAATTACTACATGAGGTCAACTATTTATGGACATCAACATGTATGTATAGATCTCGTTATCATGCTACAACAGTCTCAATTAAACATTCTTAATCGCCATGCTTCGTTCGTTAAGTTCTTAACTCATTTCTAAATTTACATCTACATGGATACTCTGCAAACCACATTTAAGTGCCTAACCGAGGGTTAATGGAACCATCTTCACACTTCTCTGTTATTCCAATTCTGTATAGCACGCTGGGAAAACGAACACCTATATCTTTTCGTACTACGTCTGATATCCCTTATTTTATCATGGTGATCGTTTCTCCCTATGTAGGTCGGTGTCAACAAAATATTTTCGCGTTCGGAGGAGAAATGTAAGTAGACTGTTTCTGTGTTTGTATGTTGACAGCGATATTCAGGGCTATAGACTGTATTAATATCACTGACAGCGCTCGGCACCCTTGCTAAGAGTGTCTGTAGCTGGTCGGACTCGCAGTTAGAAGTTAATAATTAGTACGTAATGATGGAGGCTAGAAGCAGTGATAGCGCATGCAGACGGTCTGGACGTGTGTCCGTCATAGAGATTTAATATTGGTTGGACATGGATTGTAAAATGTGGGTATTGGAATTATTTTGATTATATAATTTTTGCAACTGGATGTCACATGATTAAGGTAAGATCTGCTAAATACATTGTTTGCTCTGCAACGAAATCTTTTCTTTGCTAACCACATGCCTATTAGTAGATAGAGCATACAATAATTCGAATCTTTTTATTTAGCTGACTGTATGCTTGCTGTATTTGCTGTAGTTAGAGTCATGAAGATTTTCTGTGAGGCAAGTGACTTATTAAATGTATGGGTTATTGTTGTAATTCAGGGCCATTCTTTTGTGTTATTTAATTATCAGATTGCGTTAGCCTCGTATATCGTGTGCAATAAATGAACAGAATAAGTTTGAGTTGTTTTTTTCAGGTCACTGTTGAAATGATAAAGACAACCAAACTGACACTACGTTCAGTTTCACTCAGCAGTTTCAGAATTAAATAAAAAAGTTCCACCTTCTCAGTAATTTCAGTTCAAGTAAAAAAATATTATATTTAGAACTATCAAAAAGTTGGTGACAGGAATTTCGTGAGAAGATTCCTCCACAATGAAAAACGCCTTTGTTTTAACGATGTCCATCCCAACTCCTGTATTATTTCAGTGACACCCTCTCCCCTATTTGGAGACAATACAATGCTGCCTTTCTTTGAACTTTTTTGATGTACTCCGTCAGTCCTGATAAGGATCCCACAATCCGCAGCAGTATTCTAAAAGAGGACGGACAACCGTAGTGTAAGCAGTCTCCTTAGTAAATTTGTTACATTTTCTAAGTGTTCTGCCAATAAAACACAGTTTTTGGTTAGCCTTCACCACAACATTTTCTATGTGTTCTTTCCAATTTAAGTTGTTGGTAATTGTAATTCCTCGGTATTTAGTTGAATTTACGGCCATTAGATTTGACCGATTTATCGTGTAACCGAAGTTTAACAGCTTCCTCTTAGCACTCAATTGGGTGACCTCACATATTTCGTTATTTAGGGTCAAATGCCAATTTTCTCATCGCACATATATCTTGTCTAGGTCGTTTTGCAACTAGTCTTGATCTTCTGATATCTTTACTAGTCAATAAACGCCGTCATTATCTGCAAACGAACTAAGACAGCTGCTCAGATTGTCTCCCAAATCGTTTATATAGATAAGGAACAGCAAAGGGCCTACCTTGGGGAACGTAAGAAACCACTTCTTTTTTTACTCGTCAGTCGCTACGAACTGTGACCTCTCTGACAGGATATCACGAATCCATTTACATTACTGAGATGATGTTCCATAAGCAAGCAGTTTCAATGCAAGCAACTTGTATGGTTGGAATGATTTTCCTTCCGGAAATCCAGAAATAGGGAATCAGTTTGAAATCCGTTTTCAGTACACTCAACATTTCATGCGAGTAAAGAGCTAGCTGTGTTTCACAAGAACGATGTTTTCTAAATCGATGTTGACTGTGTGTCAATAGACGATTATTTTTCGAGGTAATTCATAATGTTCGAACTCAATATGTGTTCCAAACCTTGCTGCATATCAGTGTTAGTAATATGAGCCTGTAATTTAGTGGATTACTATTACTACTTTTCTTGAATATTGGTGTGACCTGTGCAACTTTTGTAGCAAATATAAAAAGCGACGGTCGCGGTCGTATTTCATTCACAGTAAGCTTACATAAATCACGCAGCTGGTGGAACTTTGCGTTTGTCGAGTGGCTGTTACTTCAGCTGCGAGCGTTGCTCCTCGCAATAAATTCATTTCGTTTCCTCTCTCAGGGTCCCACGTATCTGAAGCTCGCCTTGTTAACGTGCACGGTAGGAGTGTGACAGTTCGTCTGCCGGAGGAGGCGGCTCAGAGCTGGGCGCGACGGACCAATCGGATTTAGTGCCCTGCCGTGGACGGACGGAGCGTCTCGCTGCCAGAGCTGTTCCAAGTAATTTACGTGATTGGACTGTTGTCCCGCAAGACCCATTTCATGTTTATTGTCGGTGAAATAATTAATTAGCAGCAGATGAAGAAAACTTTGCTCTTTCAGCACCGAGGAACACTTACCTTTCCCCCTGGACTTTTGGACTAATTTTCCCTTTTCCTACCGTAGCTTTCTAAATATTTTCTTAATTATTTCGTAATTAATTAGTGCACCTTTCACGACTGGACCAGAAATATTTTTGTATAGAAATGAGACGGACGTACGTAGTTGCCAAACAGAAGATATTCGACTTCAGGTCAAGAGTTTCGTAACAGTATTCTGTAACGTCGTCCTCTTCCTTATATATATCTTGAGATTTTGAATATGTTTTTGACGATAATACGCCAGAGTTTCCTACAGAACAGAATATCAAACGATACTCATCTGATTTCTATCGATTTATTTATACGTTTCACTAGACATGGCCCTAATGAGGGTCTTTATTTCTTTGAAAATTTCTCTTTTGGGGCAATTCACAGATTGAGCAGTATTATGAGCACCGTATATAATTTGCCAGTTGACACGAACCTAAACCCTAGTCTTTCAGTTAGTATTTCCTTTCTCATGAACTCATACGCGAGATGGCTGAATAAACAGGTATGCTTAATTTTTCTGTACGAAATGCTTATGTGGTGTGGTATCAATTATTCTTTTCAGCATAACAAAAGTGTAGCAAACGCACTCAGAACGATTATGAGGACACTTTCTATGAATTATAAAGAGAAACAGAAAATATATCACGCAAGCATATTCCGGAAGAGTTCAGTGTTTCAGATACTGTCGAAATGTAGTTGAATAACTGGACGTAATCTACAACTGCCAGTCCATCGAAACTGTTCACAACATTATCGACTTACATATAATAGTCGAACTATTCAAATCTTCTGGTAAACCTTCCGGAGGAGATACACCCCTCTGAAGATGTCCAGCGCAGATCTGGACGAAACGTTAGGAGCTGAAGAGTTCCATGGACCACGACCTTACATCCCGGAAGGTTTACCAGAAGATATGTCCGGTCGTGAAAGCCTTCATATTCAAATCTTGTTTCTACATAGTCGTCAGAACATATGAACTGTTTTATTCAACTGCCTCAATTGCACAACTTTTTGATTCGAATTTCCGATTTCTTTCATGAAACAACGATCTTCAGACTCTACGAAACAAGTAAAAGGAAGTATATTGCTAGCTACTACATGAAGAGATTAAAAATGAATGACAGACGTTGTACAAAACACAGTACACCTCTCAATCTGCTGTGCTACAGTAAGACATGACAGTAAAAATAGCACGAGTCAGAGCTGCAGTGCATACTTCAACCAGTAATATATAGAATGCGAAGCGATCCTGAAGGTAATTGATGCATGCTTATCATACTAATAATTATACAGAATTTAGTTATTTGAATTATTCTCTGTGGCATATAAGAAGGCAAGAGATTTTTAAAAAATTTTTTAACTAAATGAAAAATGTATTCGTCTTGTGACAGTTTAAAGCGTCCAGAATTTAACAAGACGTTAAAAATATCAAACTCTATTGCTGAAATCGTTATAAAATTTGATCAATTGTGAGGTTTTTTTCCTTTATTATGATTTGATTCCCCTGACCCATATGGGCGAGGGAGATCTGGCAGCGGCACAATCCATCGCTCTTCAGAGAGTGACACACTTCATAAAAAGAGGGAAGCGTGACATATAAAGAGCGATAAAGGGGGACTTGAGAACAAAGCAAGGGGAGACTTTGAGGGTTAAAGTATACACGTACACTGAGAATTTCATGTGGGACAGTTACAAAAATACATATAAAGCTAAAAAACACAGTGGCCGACGTGTGTAGCAAGAAAAAACACTGAAGTCACTCACACGAGATAAAAGTTGGCCACAGAATTAAAACACTCCAGAACGATGACACTTAAAAACCACTGTAAGAGACGGACACCACACGACCAAGAGTAAAATCTTCCAGGGTTGATTGTGAGAGCTCTAAAGTTAGTCTTATACAAGTAGAGGGCGAAGTAAACTACAAGAACATACATTTTACCGTGTTTCTCATATCCCAGTTTACATTTCGATCAGGACAGTAAGTAATAAACACGAATATGAAACAGGAGCGGACGTGAAGTAACGAAAATAAGAAAAATGTGAAATTATTTCATTGAAATAAATAACAGATAGCATAATATAGAGTAGGAAAGTAGCGTACGGCAGCGGTCGCCGTTACATGGCTCAGGTTATTCGTAGCTACAGCTTGCTTTCTCTTGGCTTCAGCTCTTGTTGTGCTATTGAAGGGAGCGGTGCCCTGTCGTGCGATCACAAAACTCTGTAAATGATTGCGGCTCTTTTGTTATCTGCAAGCCTTAGACGGTGCAACGATATCACTTCTTACTAACAATTCAAATTTCAAGAAATAAGTCCCCCAAAGATATCGAAATAAAATTTTTGGTGGAAGACAGTTTGCTCGTTAAGATCACGAAGAGGATTATATCTCTTACGTCCAAATTTTTTTTTCTAGTTCCACAAAATTATTAAGGTATTTACTTTTCAGGGGTAAATAAAAATTATGTGCCTCATGGTCAGTGTTCAGATGATTATTTTATACTAAATTCTGAAACCAAAATTTTCCGCAGGTTCCATACCTATCTGATACATTATTTCCAACTTTTGAAAGGTGACTACACAGATTAGTACATTTATGAGTCTTCACATAAAGAACTAAGAGATCCGCTCTGATGAAATTGTAGAGAATGTAAGTGTAATTAACCACTCGTTTACATGATAGACACTGAAAAATGCATCCTTAAAAAATGTGAATAAAAACTACAGGAACAGAGTTCCACATTATTTCAGGGGTGGATTATTTCGATGTTCTAGGAGGTAAGTATTAGCTTGCCTTCCTCCGGTAAATGCATATTACCATTTCATAACCACATCTGGCGACGTGCTGGATGTTATAGGCCTTTAGCAAGGAATTTGATATCGTACACTTCGCCACACTAATGACAAAAATTAAACGGTTAATATTTCAGGTAATGCATGGAAGTTATTTGAAAGCTAATAGGGACACACCATACGGACACAGCAACTTGCAGTATATGGATATGAAAAGTCGCGCTGGAAGTCTAAGGGATATTATTGAAACCCTTGTATGTTTACTGACTCTCTTTGGTCATTTCTTCGTATAAATACCATGTCCTTGACATATCACATAATTCTGACCCGCTTTCAGAAATGTTTCAAAATTATGATTGCAAATATACTGAAACCCCAATTCTGGAATCATACAATGACATATAAGTTAGTTACACTACCGTCCGCTTGTCTGCTACTGCTGTACCATAACCTTAAAGCTGGAAGCAGGTTGTGAGATAAAACTATTTTATTAAAGCAATTATGGTACAAAGCAACAGAGCTGTGTTACCCTCTGAGAGGAATTTTGTTATGTTGACCGTGTTGTACCTAATGGAGGTGGCTTATCGGAAAATGAAAGTCAGAATTACTTAAATATTCGAACAGTAACAAACAATATTTTTGCCTCTCTACACTGTTTAAAGGAAAAGGAAAACGGTCGCCAGCCTAATTAGGCAAGCGAAAGATTAACGTTCTCGTTTAAGAAAGTAGGTATGAGTAACTTTAACGGATAAACACAACATATACCTGGCCACACGCGAGTGCAATGAAGTCTGACACCTGCCTATGTTAACGTTAAGGTTGGAACTAACAACTAGAGCAGCACAAACTATTTGCAAAAATATAACAGATACCGAAACACAGTATTACTTTCAAGGCTTATTCAAACGGAATGGTCTTTATAACATTACTATTAATATTCACTGCAGAATCATTAATTGGACACAGGTTAAGTACTAATTTTCAAACACTTTCCTAGTTGACATAAAATTATAAATTGTTCACTGCAAAATTATGAGCTGGTAATAGGTTGAGTCTCTCTCAGTTAAATACTTTACTATTTAAAATAAAAGTTAATTGGAATTAACCAACAGGTTACTTCTCACTGTCTTTTGAATAAAGATATTATTGTTTTCATAAATAGTGGTAAAGGATAACCTGTGGATCTTATTACACTAATAATATGCACTTTCAATATCATAAAGAAACAAGTGCTTAGCAAGCCAATATAACTTTCCAAAAATGCAATTCACGACTTTTGCTGCAGTGAGACACTATGTTGACAAATTTACAAGAAACTGAATCACCTTTTAACATTTAATACAGACAGCACTACGATCATTAACTAAGCAAAACTTTATAAGCCTCAGTTTTATGAAATTTTAGTCTTTAAAAGAAACAGCCACAGTCTTCTACTTGCAAGATAGTTGATTAAATAGGTGACTTTGAAACTTCACAAAACGACATTTACTGCCTCCCACAATTTCACAAAATCCACAGTAAATCTGAATATGCCCTTCTCATCAAAGATCAAGTAATATTATGTAATTAACTTTCTAACTTCGAGGCTTTCATTTTTTCCATAAAGTAGGACACTTGGTAATCATAATTCAAATGGAGAGGAACCTGCGAGGTGTTGTCATAGGAAAAAATCAAGGTAGGTACATAAATTCAGTTATAAGTTACCTTATATATGTGCACACTAAATCGCCCAATAAGCTGATCCTTCATTGTACATTATTATAGTACTCCTTTACAGTGATTGCGCAATGTGGTGGCAACTGCATGTTGGTAGGCGGATTTGCAGACAGAATTGCTGGACTTTGGCCCTTCTTGGTGGTGATGATGAATACCAATTCCAAAATCGTTCCAGCTATTTATCCAACCATCCGAGGCATTGAAAAGTAGCAGAAAAAGCCTCTCTCGGAACCAACACAAAATGCAACATTTACATGGCAGTGCACAGTTTGGTAGCTCGTCCCCGACTGACTCTTGGTTCCACGTTTTCTACCTAGCCCAACCACATTTTGCGCGTGCTACACAGTTCCGTTCCCGAGGGGAACCACAAGAACTTTTACACACAGAATAACTAAGAACCCTAAGTGAGGATCAGCAGTTTACATAACAGTAACCAAACATTTTAAATAAAGCAGAACATTTGCACATATTGCCATTTCTACCAAAAATTATTCACACAAAATTACAATTATATACAGTGAGTTTTGTTCCCTCCAAATGAGACAAAGAATGTAAATTAAAGATATACTACATTGCATAGAATCAAACCACGACATCAAAGTATTAATAAAGAAAGGAGTATACAATTTTATGTTATCGATTCAAACAAACAATATTTGTAGAAGCTCTATGATGTAACATTAAATAAAACAAAAGCAAAATACATCCATACAGCATTAGAGCTATGGTGTTACACATGCCCCATGTTTCGTTGAAGTTTCCCATCAGGGATACTTCAAAGAAACATCTATAACACCTAAGTGGTGTTGCGTATAAAAAAAAATTACCATCCAACTTCAGTTGGGAGAAAAAAAATACATATTACAAACATACAGTATGTACGCTAAGAAATTTCATACATTTCTTCCAAAACATTTTCCAAATAAGCCATTTACAGTAATTTTCATGCCCACACTGTTTTAAGGAGACTAATTTTGCATCGTTACACAAGATATCTTTAAACATGTTCATTTCATACACATACAGTTAAAGTAACAGACATACAACAGACTAACTAATATGCATATTAGTAGAAGAGGTATAGCCTTCAAATAAAATAAAAATAATACACACATACAACAGCACAGAACATTTTAACTCAACAAACCACAAATTTGACTTTCAATATTTTCAAAGAAAGTAAATATTCACAGACACACAAGCATGTTAATGATCATAGTACATTTCACAAGGTTCAGCAATTTATGAAATATTGAAAATTTCAATTTGCATCCACATATGTACAAATATTTACAGTAAATAGCTATGAGAATCTTTTTCAACAGACTCTTTAAATACAAAAGTAACTTTTCAAGGTTTTCTCAAAGTTATTAACTTAAAAGCTGCTGTTCATTAATAGCAGTCCAAAATGATTGCTGCACATAAACACACTAACAAATTCAGAACCTGTCTTTAATCATCACTGCTGTGTTTTAAAACAAGGCAGTCCAAAACTTTAAGTTACTCCAGAAAACCTCATCTCGAAAACATCTACAACTATTCGAACAAGATTCGAAATAAATGTTATAATACATTTTCACTGCCTTCAGTAAGAATAGTCAGTCCATAACATATTAATAAAGAAACCTAACTTACTTCAATGCCTGCATCAGCATAAGCAGTCCATGTTACTCATTCTGCCCATTTTTGGTTTGGCAGTCTTTGTATGTAAACATTTCGGCACAAAACACAATTTAGATTAACAACGCTAAAGAACACCTTTTTAAGTTGACACACTGCCCCATCCTCTAGGTTTGGCAGTTCGTGACTACTTATCAACTTTTTGCCCCACAATGGCAAGTCCTTTGGCTACTGCTCACACAGCATATTGGGTAGCCCTCAACATCAGGACCACAGCATTTTTATTCTTTTGTCTTGTTTTACTGCCCAACAACATATTTTTGAGCAATTTATTGCTATCATCTCCAGGTTTGTTCATCTTTATGTCACATCTTTGTTACAGATTGCATTAATGGTATAAAACATAAAACCTGCAACTTTGTAACAGTAATTAGACACTGGTAACAAAATCATTTCTTTTCAAACGACAACATCAGGTAACATATACATTAATCAAGAAAAATTTAAATGACTTTTTTGCATAATGACAATGTAGAAGTTGTTATTTGAGAGTCCCAAATTTGTGGTTTCTCTCCCCACTTTCTTGCTCAGAAATATTTCTTTTAAAGTCAATATTCAGTTCAATTACACATCTAGGTTATCAAATATGTCAAGATCAGTGGAATAATTTTATATCTTATTGCAAATGATTTCTGCCACCTTTTGTGGCACTACACACATACATCTCACATCTATTTTACACACATTAGTCAGGTTTCTCTTCTCAGTTTTAAACACACAGTTTTTCATCACCATATTTGCCCATTTTTTTTAAAAAAAAGATTTACATTTAGTCATATTATGGCATTCATTTACCTTACCTTCTAGTGTGCACAATTTAATTATTGATATATTTATCCACAAACAATACACAGTATCTTACATTATTTCTACACTTTTTGTTTACTTTGATAGTGAAGAAGGAAAGAAGATACTAAAAGTTTTGAATGATGAAGAGGAAGGTTGGCAGCACGAAAAGAAACGGAAGTAGTGCTGGCAACGACTGAAGTACCTAGTGCTCGTCAGACACTTGACAATGCAAAGAGTGCATGTCCCCTGAGGGTTAACAACCCTCATCTGGAGACATGTTTCTTCAAGTAAACCACATACTGCAAACATAAGCACTTCCCGATTTTTAAGTACAATAGTAATCAATTATTATTTTGTGGAGTTCTTTGCACTTTCATTACGTTACCATAAGCATCATAATTCATAAAGTTTTCAAGTTTATCACACTACATGGCCCTATCTTCATAATTAGACTGGCAGCAATAAGTATTCAATTGAAAATAAACAGTTCCTAAGCAAAGTCAAACAGTACACTACAGCAAATAAGCAACAAACTGCCACAGGTCTCGAGATCAACAAAACAATAATCCACTTACAGGTAATACTCGGATACAATAATTATAAAGTCATGTATTGTATTAATAATATTTATACATGCATACAGCAGCCTGCCCTCAGTCTCTTTATTAACAAAGCAGTCTTTTATGGTTCATAAAACAATTAATAATGTCTGGTGGCTTTTTAGGCCTCCCATTTTCTACATCTTTCACTAAGCTTATCAGATCTTGCCAACGTTTTGTTTCATCAGTTGGCTTTTCAGATTTTGGAATTTCAAAGTTTTTAGCAAGATACAAAGTATCCCGTTCTGTTAGTATTTTATCAGGTGGTTCTGTTTGTTCCTGTAATTCAAATTCCTGTAATTCAAACTCTTTCAAAACATTAGTTAAAGTTTGCCCTAGTACAGTTTTATCAGAAGGTACATGCATATCATGCCCCTGTGCAACATTACTCAGTGATTTCTCCGATTTAGGCCGTTTCACTATCGTTAGTACCTGACAATCTATTTTCACTGGGTTCATGATTACTTTCACTTTCATAACCAGATTCATTCGAGTTAGCCACTGTGCACACGTCTTTTGCGTGGCATGTTTCATCACAACCTCCCCCACATCCACCTCTATTACCTCATACATATCATTAACAGTACAAATATCCTCCTTCTCACTCGCATTTTCTGGCTCTCTTTCATTTTTTAATAATACCTTTCCACAAGATTTTGGCCTTGAAATATCATCATTGAATGAGATATCAATTTTTTCGATAATTCTGTTGTTTTTCATTTCGATTTGTTTACTTTGTGCTGCCATTTGTGCAGACATATCATCATAATGGTGTTACAAAGTCAATTATTATCCGCAATTTAGTTATATTTTTGTTTATTTTGTTAGTACTGTCGTTTAGCGTTGATGACGCATGCTTTGTTTATTTGTTGTTATATCTTTGCAATTTTCAAGCTGCTAGGTTAGTTTCGTTATCGCTGCCGTGCTGTTAATCATGACTGCTCCGCTGTATATTTGCACCAAAACAGAGCAACGGTCAGTGATCCGTTTTTTGTGATCGTGTGACGTATCAGGGGCCAAAATTCATCGAAGACTTTCGGTACAGTACGGGAACAGTGTTTTGCCACAACGACGTACCTATGAATGGATTGAAAAGTTCCGAAATGGTCGCACAAGAGTTACGCACGTTGAAGGAGTCGGACGACCGTTTACCGCCACAAATGAAGAATCCATTGAGCGTTCACATGAAGTGATTCTCTTAGACAGACGATTAACTATTGACGAAGTGGCACATCGTCGGCAAATTATTCACGGTTCTGCTTACGAAATCATCCAGCACAGACTTGGGTTTCACAAAGTTTGTGCAAGATAGGTCCCAAAACAACTCACGTTGCATAAACAAACGGGCTTGCACATCTTCATCTATGGTAACAATGGGGACAACTTCTTAGACAGGATCATTGTTGGTGACGCAACATGGATCCATCATTACCAGCCGGAGAGTAAACTGCAGAGTATGGAATGGAAACATCCAAATTCCCCATGCAAGAAGAAGTTCAAGACCAAACGGTAAGCAGGAAGACTGATGCTTACAAGTTTTTGCGACGCAGAAGGTCCAGTACTGGAACACTATGGGGAAAGCGGTATAACAATGAACAGTGTACGTTAGAGTGAGATGCTTACTGCAAGGCTAAAGCCGCAATTCGAAGCAAACGCCGAGGATTGTTGTCAAAAGGTGTTGTGTTGTTGCACGACAATGCCAGTCCGCAGAATTGCTGCCCACACTGCGGAAACGCTCCATAAACTCACATTTCAAGTACTGGATCATCCTCCATATAGTCCCGATCTTGCCCCTTCTGACTATCACTTGTTTGATCCAATCAGACAGGTATTAAGGGGCAGTCGATTTGCCTTGGACGAAGCAGTGAAAGAAGCAGTGCATTCCTGGCTCGCAGCTAAACGGAGAATCTTCTTTTATGACGGTATCAAGAAGCTTGTACAACGACGGACCAAGTGCGTTGAGACGCAAGGAGACTATGTCGAAAAATGATGTTCCTGTAAGTTTCCTATTTGATTACAATAAAATTCTATAACTACTTTGCGGATAATAATTGACTTACGCTCGTATTTTATAAATCAGATTTCAGAGGCACAGAAAATCAGTAACGTAATGAAATCAGAGACTCTCAGTAGCAAAGCTTTGTAGAATTAATGGAAACCTAACTTGCAAATTTCTCAGCACAATACCGTCTGTCTCCACCATCCTGATGTCTGTCGCCGCGGATGGCCAATTCAGTAAGCACACAGGTCCTGGCTAGACACCTCATCAATGTCTAAAGATTTCCTGTCATGCGAGGACGCTCGCTACGTTCTGCTAACTGATAAATTACTCAGCTTACGCCTTGAGGCGCCACCACAACAATGCTTTACGCGGTTGTGGTCCGTGTTAATCTCTGAATCATCATCTGACCTTCTGAGGTGCCCCGTTAAGTTTAATGGATAAGAAGAAGTAGGAACGTGTTCAACATAAAAGCCATACACCGGTGAGAGCAAAACGCGGTACCAGAAATCGAGGGCAATATCAAAAGATTTTTAGTTCTAAATTAAACCAATGTACAGACGCATTAGAAGATTAGATTTCCTGTAGTATGCTGGAAGGTGTTTAACGAGGCTGGACAGTTGTTAATGTACAAGGAAAAGGAATGTTATAAAAGCTAAATCTCTATCTAGTGACGGAACATTCGATACTCAACACTGCGTCTTTTCGGCAGGAAAATAGCATAATCAAATATGGCAGTATTATATCGATAATAAGTAAAACAGTTCATGCTATTAGTAGTAAACTCAAGATGTCATTCATAAGTGAAACAATGAAAAAAGCTGTAAGAGAGGTGGAGCATCACTGCAGCATTGTAATGTGACAGCAGTTAACTGCGTTATCGTAAAGGTACAACAGTCATTAGACCTTATACACGTTCCTGCTGGGGAGATTTGTTTCTGCAGTGTCTATTACATCTATTACATTGGAGTTTATATTCACAAAAACTGCAATACATTTTCACTCTTATTTTTGGTTTGTTTTTAAGGTAGATGTTCAACAAGTATCTATGTATGGTTCCTTGTAAAACCTTAATCACCTTTTAAACAAAATTTCTCTAAACGCTATATAGTTTTCATAAAAGTTGTGGAAGGATAGGAATTTTATATTAATTCCCTCTAATTAAAAGTTTGAAAATAACTGTCAGTAAAGAGACCGTGCCTATTCTCAACGTTAATGTCATACTTTTCCGTCAAAGTGACGATACATCACATCAGTTCTGTAATAACACTCTATATATTGCATTTCATTATTTCTAGCAAAATTTTAAAAAATTATAATTTTCCTATCTACTTTACTGCACCATCTATAAATATGGAAGATTAGGCATACATTACATAGAAGTGTCAGTGACTCGAGAAACATGATTAGAATGGCAGCAAATCTTGAATCCAAGAACTAATTTACACTTACGTTTCCTACTGGAAACGATGCAGAAAGTGCAGGCAATATGTAAACACATATAAATCATAGGTCCAAAGAAAGAAAATAGAAAGCTTTTGATACTGAAATTGTAGATTCCAAATTGAAATTAAAAAAGAATACCATTTTCGGTTCTTCCATTGTCATCTTGTACTTTACAAAGAGAAATTTATATTTGATTATAACGATAATGAAGTGAGCCTCTTCTGTGAATAACACACCTCTCAAAAGGGGTTTAATTCAGACTCAAAAGATAACCGTAAATTCCTTCAGCTTATTATCTGAAGTAGAAAATTTTTAAAAGCAATAATAAAAATCTGCGATATTTCATTCAACCACTGAGATGTATAAAATGCTCCAAGCTACTTATTCAGACGATAATGGTCAACGAAATTTAAGTCCCAATGTAGAGAAGATGAAGATAATTATACTCCCTCTGTTCAAGGTGACAAGTGAACAGGTAATTTATTCACACAACTGAGAGGCAATAAATATGAGTTAAAAGTTATCAAAATTAGTGGAAAATTACTCGGAGCAACAGGTGAGTACAGCAACCATAGGAGAGCAGTGAAAGGAGGTTATTATCCTTTAGGTATCCTGTGGGGTAACCAAGCAGTATAGTCAAAGAACCCATACCTGAAGGACCTGAATTCCTATCCCTACCGTTTCATCTTAGTTTATATTTCGTTTAGTTTCATAATAAGCCTAATGTGACCATGTGATCGTAAACGCCATTCAGGTGTTCCAAGAATGCTACCAGTTTTTCACGTCCATGAGGCCACATAATAAAATTACCGTAGACGTTACGATAAAAGCTATTTGACTTAGCTGGAACCGTGAACAAAGCAGTTGCGAGGTGCCGGGGCTAGCAGTGTATTTAACACTCAATTCTTCTAGAATCTACATATGTTCATGATGCTCTGAGCCCCCCCTATTCCAGCTCCAACTTTTGCTGTTGCACAAGGATAAAAAAAATACGCGAACTGACTCTAATCAACCCTGCCAGTGGAGTAGAAGAGAGTTTGGCACCTGCAATAATTTAATTTGATAAATAAGTTAATTAAGCGAAGGTTTCATTAACATAGTGAGGAATGATGTGGTTGCTCTACCTATTAACAGAATGAAAGTTCTGTCCAAAATAACAATATGATTTATTAAGACTAAACACAAAATAATAAACAACAACACATGAAACATTAACAATACATCAAATTGGCTCTAATTGGATACTTAAACAAACGCTGTGAAAGTGATGTTGTCCCTAAAACTAGATTGTGAGGATTATGTCGAAGTGATATGTGCAGCCAATTCCTAGCAACTCAATTCTTAGAGAAAACACATAGCCAACCCAACATTAATTGCTGCTACCCAAGACAGAACAAAGTTAGAAAAAGACGAACAGGCGCGCTCTGCTGAGCTCTGATTGTCACCTAGGAAAATCCCTATCTGCCGGTGCTGCGGACATTCATTACCAAACCGACTTCTTGACTCCCAGGACACGATCTGCCGTACCGGAGCCGCTGGCTGGTTGCTTCGACGTCCTCGACCGAAAGGCGAGAGCCAACTACCCACCAGAGCACCCGTACAAAACCGAACACAGAACATTCCCGCCCCCACGACAGTGGCCGTGGTTAAACGTTCCAATCAGCAACTCGGAAACCGGCGGAAAATTCCACTCCATTGCCGGAACGCTACCATTCCACCAATGGAGATTCTTGGCGCCAATTTCTGCGCCGATCTTGCTACGTCACAGAGCTGTGCCCTGAGCAAGCCAGTCACAGTTACTATTTTGCAGAAAGCGCGGGAATTTTCCCGCCACAGCTGCCTGGGTACACAAGTCATTCCCACGCCTCGCTGGTAGCCCGCCAGAAAGTGTTTTCGCTAAGTTTCTGCGAAGTAACGGAACCTCTAGCCCAGCCGCTACTTCTGGCCCTGTGGGTGTGCCTCTTGACAATGTCGGCGTCTGGAAAGCATTCACTCGACCCCCTCACACCTGTCGGCTTATCCTTTCAAAGTCAGACCGAGCCCGCCTGTCACTGGACCACCCGGGTGACGAGAGACGCTGCGTGGGAAGTCCGCGTGTGAAGGAATAGCAACTTTCCACCGCATGCAATTAGAGAGGAGAATCGTAAGATATAAATATGAGAGGAGGTGCATGCCACCTCTCATAGCCCCTATGCCATTTTAGATTGTAATTGGTGAGCGGTTGGCTCACTTAGGAGCAAGGTAGTGAGTCAATCGCCCAAGAACAATCTCGCAAACTGGCTGCACATACCGCACTCTATAAAGAAAATCACTGCAACTGAAAAATGCAGCTCATAGAGGGAGGATTGTTTATGATGGAGCCAACATCACCTTCTTAATATGGAACACTAACACTCACATCACACATCCATACCCAGGGAGCCCCTTCCAAACACCGATTCACACAGACATTCACTCTCTAAATATGGCCCGGACATGTGAGCCAAATATGGAGCAATTTATTCTTTAAAATCAGAGTTGGAGTGCTCCGCAATTAAATGCCCAAAATGTTACAACAATTTTAATCATTAAACTAACCTGAACTCACTCACACATGATATTATTTAAGTTAACAATCTCTTTGTGAGCTTTCAGAATCTAATTACAACCTCCGATTCATTCTGTCTCCCTGCAGCAAGAATAACCTTTACAAAATGTTCCCTGAACTGATGGTCCATTCACAATGACAGTGGTGGTATCTGCTTCAGTTTATGGGGACTTCAGGCACACTGTTTGCATACACACAACCATAAATACAAGATACAAAAAAAACATGGTGTGGAGAACAATACAGTAATTTGTAATAAGAATTACAGTGTAAAACAAACACACACAAGGTATCACATACATTACAAAAACAACACTTGAGAAAGAAATTTAAGAAAAAAACAAGGTTCATGGGACATTAAGTTGTGCGTGCACATTGTACACTGTTCACGACTGTGCTGAGAATGAGGCACTAAATCACATTGTTAGAAATGTTCGAAGCACTTCACAAATTCATTAGTTTCTCTGAGGTATGTTGAGTCATATGCATTGATGCACGTGGTTCCATGTCTTGAGCATTGGAGGGGGACTTTTGGGATGGGGCCACAGTACTGACATCACATAGGGCTAAACGTCGGGTGTTGTTGCTACGTTGTCGCAACATCAATAGGGAGTGCTGGAGCGTCTGCAGTACGCTGTTGAGATTGAAGTCAGACCCACGCATATGATCACGGCAGTACGGTAGGAAGACACAGTGATAGGCCCTCCTCACGTCGATTAATTGTCTCTGTGGTCTACTTGTTGGGATACATCACTAGTCTAGGTCTCTTCTCTCGCTGGACAGTACTTTACGTTTCCCAATATTGCAGTTCGACGAGGGATGATGGCACGTGGAGTGACTCCACAAGTGTGTGAGGTCATCCATACAGGATCGAACTAGAAGCGACGATTGCCAAAACTGCTCTCTAATAGAGAGGAGAGGTTAGAAATGAGACCATACATTTGTTAGTGTGGCACGATACTGCTTTGTGCATGCAGATCGGCCAATGCTAGTGAGTTGTAAAAACCCAAACAGGTGAGTATATAGCGTCCCTTTCTGTCCTGAGGCACATGAGACGCCGGTTATGACACCATATGTGATCTTCTTCGTGTACTCACGACAACGTGGTCTGCCGCAGGGAATCCCTCCAAACGGCTACCGCGTCCGGAGAGCTAGTTGGCTGTCGCGTGTGGGTCGCGTGTCAGTGTCAACGACCAGCCTCACTTTCACTTGTGGCCCGGCGAGGGCTGTCTGCCGCCTAATCCCTCAGGTATAGAGCCCGGTGACTGTCAGCTTGTAGGACCGGATGCTCTCGAGCCCTTCACGTCAGGTGGCGCGCTGACGCTCTCTTCTGCAGGTAGCCGATGACCTCTTGTTTTTGCTCCGGCTGGCCTCTGCATTGCCACGATCCCCGTCATCTGCACAATTCTTACAAAAATCTTATGCCTCACTTTTCCCCATGACCTTCTATGTTATAATAAATTTACATAACGATACATTGATGGTCTGTCATTTCAGACACTCTAATTTTAATTTTATAGTTATTTATCTGTAGCTATCTTGGTGTATCTAATCTAGACATGGAAATAATTTATCTTAATATTCGTGTAGAGACCGATCTCAGTATTGTACATGGTGTGTGATAACTGATGCTATGTAATGGATGAACAACTAAATGTGCGGGCCCGCACTAATATTACTATTAATTATATAGACCGACAGTAGACATGCTCAAGAATTAACTACCATTTGCCAACGATCTACATTCTATGTCTTTTAATTAAATTATGTTGTTATGCAGGTCTAAGTTTTACGGTGCTATACAGAACATGCAACTATGCTACTTTCGCTCGCCCGTCGCCCCTCCATCTCGGGTCTGTGGTTTGGTGACCTGAAAAATAGCATCTTAACAAGCGCGCCAAACACTTGTGGTAGAAAACCGCCACAATATTAAGGATCTAGTTATTGTAAAATCCTAAAGTTTACTTTATCCTAGTATATGGTACTCTCTTATTATTATTATTATTATTATTATTATTATTATTTTTTATTTATTTTTTATTTTTTTACCTTATACAACACTCTTACATAATTACTGTTACGCTGAGATATCTCGCTGCTCGCCGCTATTGACGACAGTGATGTGCGCGCCGTACGACATGGCCTCCGAGTTCTCACTACGCCTCACTGAAACTCCAGAGACTGGTTTAGCCATGGCTGTACAAGACAATAAATTTATGGTTGCAACTTCTTTTTCTATGTTATGCAGTATTCGCGATCAAAGCACACCTTTCCAGAGGCAATGTAATATGACCAAGC
Source organism: Schistocerca serialis cubense (assembly GCF_023864345.2). Taxonomy (NCBI): domain Eukaryota; kingdom Metazoa; phylum Arthropoda; class Insecta; order Orthoptera; family Acrididae; genus Schistocerca; species Schistocerca serialis. The sequence continues at coordinate 237,279,157 of NC_064646.1, forward strand.
CAGGACTGGTTCCTGTTGAGGATTCAGTCGCCCAACACACGCCAGCTACACAGTATGTCACGAATATCCAAGTATAAGTCCCTGGTTATTCATCTGTGACAGTCACGAGCAGCACGCTAAATCCCAAACCAGCACATTGGCATGGTAGGCTTTATACCCGCATTTCTCTCGTCTAAGGCACCATTGGAGTCAAACGCTCACAGGTTCACCCCGACTTGCAAGACAACGATGCTGGCGCAGCTATGCAAAAAGCTATACTGCCCATATTCATCATCGAAATCACGCAATATACCACAATCTTGCAGTGCAATGACGCGTGCCTGCAAGCATTGGTATGAACGTCTCACGAACTGGTTGTGTCCGCTATGGAGCGAATCACGAGTTCTCAGAACGTTTCTAAGAGCACGTTCTTGTATGCGCCCGTTTGTGCGACATCTCGTCACTCATCTTTATCCCTTTACAAGGACACCAGATTGGAAAGGACAAAAACATTGCTCACGGAAAGGTAGTGCCTCTTATCGCATTGACAGTGGAGCTTGCGAACATAAACAGAAAAAAAAAATTAGCAGCAGTAAATTCTTATGCGAGAAAACGCAGCGTGTTAATACTTTAATTAACAATCTTAATCTATTAATGCGACGAGTATTGTTCCCCGAAGAAAAGTTCATATCTTTGCCTATTCTACTATGTACACCACTTACACTACTACTATAGCAAGGTTCATGTATTTGCCCATTCTACTATGTACACCACTTACACTACTACTATCCCACGAACTCCTTTATGTGAGAGATGTGGTGGAGTCCTATGGACTTCTTTCCTTTCAGCGTCTCCAATTCATAAGCATTGTGATGAGCTGCTCTCCTTATACGGTACGGGCCGTTGTAAACAGAATAGAATTTTTGGCATTTCATTTTTTGTTTGTTCGAAAGTCGGAAAGACTTAACGAGCACCTTTTGTCCAATTTGGAAGTGTCGTAGACGAGCTCCCCTGTCGGCACGTCTCTTCCTGACCTCTGCTGCAGCCCGTATCCTCTTGAGAGCCAAATCCACGTGGTGCTGCGTTCGCGATCTTGGTGGGAAGTTTACGACCTTGGTTATCAAGTCCTTAGGAATCCGGTTTTTTAGTACTGTAATGGGTGCCAATTTTGTTATCCCATGGGGTGCCTCATTGATCACCTCCTGGAAGTCTTTAAGGAAAACGTCCCATGTCGTGTGCTGTTTGTTACAGTACAACCGGCACAAGTTTCCGAGTTCTTTAATAACCCGTTCTGCAGCATTCGAGCTCGGATGGTGCGAAGATATAAAAATGGGATCAATTTTACATCGACGCAACGTCTCCTTCCAGGTTTTTGACTTAAACTGTGGCCCGTTATCAGAAATAATTTTACTCACATGACCAACCTGTTGTAGGAAATCCCGGATTAGGGCTCGTGATACAGTTCGTCCTGTCGCCCTCTTCAGTGGCGTAAAGGTAACGTTTTTGGACGTTAGTTCAACAAACACTAATACGTAAGTATATCCTCTTCTTGTTCTTGGCAAAGGTCCCATCAAATCTGTTGCTGCTAATTGTCTTAATTTGGTCGGTACGATTAGGTATAATGGTGCCTGCATGCTCACAGTGGTGTGCTTAGCCTTTTGGCAGTCTTTACACACTGACAGTACCCTCCGTATTCGGCGCTCCATGTTTCGAAAGTAACACATGGTCCTTAGCTTGAGATTGCACTTGCGTGGTCCGAAGTGTCCATAGCTGAGGTGAGTATGCCATATAACCTTGTTTATTAGGTGTTCAGGGATGCATACCCCCCATTCAGTGTCATTGGCATAATTTCGGTGGAAAATTATGCCTTTCCGCAAGAGGTAGAACTGCCTGATGGTGGCGTGTCTTCTGTCTATCCATTTCTGTTTCAATAACACTAGGGCAGGGTCCTTGTCTTGTTCCTTCTTGATGTCCTGCATACTACAGGTAATAAAATTTTCAAAGGCTACTTTCTGCATATAAAAAAGGCAGTAGTGATTTTCCTCCAGATCTTCTTCCATGTTGTGCTCAAATCCGATCGGTGACCGTGACAAGGCGTCTGCAATAATGTTCTGACTGCCGGGGATATATTCTATCGAAAAGTTGTACTGCTGCAGATATGATGCCCACCGAATGAGCCGCCTGTGATTAAGCTTTGCAGTCATCAAGAACTCGAGTGCCTTGTGGTCTGTGTAGACCCTCGTCTTGCGACCAAACAGAAGGTATCTGAATTTTTCAAACGCCCATACAGTAGCCAGCGCCTCCAACTCTGTTACTGAGTAATTCCTCTCACTCTTGGCTAGTACTCTGCTACCAAACGCAATTGTCTTCCACACCCTGTTTCCTTCATGTACATAGTCTTGGAACACCATGACACCCAGACCTGAGTATGAACTGTCCGTTACTATGCAAAGCTCTTCTGCTAAGTTAGGGTGTGATAGGATGGGTGCTTGTAATAATGCGAATTTTAATGCTTTCCATTCGGATTCGGCCGCCTCATCCCATTCCCAAGGAATCTTCTTTCCTGTAAGTTGATGCAACCTAGGACTGCTCTGAGTTTTGACATGTATAAAGCGGTTGTAAAAATTTATGATCCCCAAGAACCCCCTTAACTGCTTCTTTGTCGTAGGAATGGGAAACTTTTCAATCGCTTCGATCTTTTCGGGATTTGGCGCAATGCCCTCACCCGTGATGATATGTCCTAGAAATTTGACAGAGGACGTCCCAAAATTCGATTTTTCGATATTGATAGTCACTCCGTATTCCTTGAATGTCGCAAGGAGTTCACCGAGGACCGCATTGTGCTCTCCCCAAGATTTCTCCGCGATCAGCAAATCGTCCACATAGCTGGTGACATGACGTTTCAAATTATCGCTTAGTATGCCGTCCAGTCCCCGAATGAATGCGGCAGACGAAATGTTCAAACCAAATGGGAGACGACGAAACCGGTAACATCCTCCAAATGCTAAAAAGGCTGTGTACTGTCTGCAATTTGGATGGAGCTCGATCTGCCAGAAGCTCGATTTTAGATCAACTGATGAGAAGATTGATATTCCATGGAAATTTTGTAAGAGTTCCTCCAATCGTTCCGGTCTGTCTGTTTCGGGTTCTATTATGGTATTAATTTGTCGCGAGTCCAAGACTAAACGAATACTACCATCTGCCTTCTCGACTACTCTTAACGGGTTATTATAGGCTGAAGCCGTAGGTTCTATTATTCCTTCACTCAGCATTCGCGCAATTTCAGCTGCTACTTTCTGTCGATATGCCAAGGGGATTGGATAGGGTGGCACACGAAACTGGTTGTGCGGACGTACACGAAATTCATATTGGAAGTTCTTTATTGATCCTGTCTTGGGAAGGAAGACCTCCGCATGTTCTACTAGTAATTTATGAAGTTCTTTGCGGTGGTCGCACCTTATATTCTTTATTGCTTCCACTTTTTCTTCTATTTTCTCCTTTATTTCTCCCATTATTCTGACTTCATTCTCATCCGTGTCCTCTCCCCTACCCGCAACGTCGACCTGTTCTTCCTTTCTGTCTTTCAGACACGCATAGTTTATCCGTACACAGTTAGACGGTAGTTGAGCTGGGATCAGCTGGTCGTCGAACTTAATGTGGACGGGATTCCCTTTCCTCAAAACCACTTCACCTCGTCCTAGATCAACTATCGCTTCATGTTCATTTAGGAAGTCCGTTCCTATTATCATGTCGATCGCCAGATTTGGCATGATCCAGAAGTTAGACTCTATTTTGTGTCCTTGGCAGGAGAATTCCAGTCTTGTTTGTTGGGTGACCTCTGTACATTTACCCGCTAATGCCCCTTTTATTTTGGTTTTCTTGACCGATAGGACAGGCCAGTACATCTCCTGAGAGCACCTCTTGTATGCTGCCTCAGATATTGCTGTTATGTAGCTTCCACTATCTATTATCGCATTCATACTCTTTTCAGCTATTGCTACTGTGATAAGAGGCTGCCGATCTTGTCGAGGAGTTGCTTTATGTTCCTCGAGCAGGATTTCTGATAAATCTTCGTAATGTATCATCCGTAGTTGGCCAGGTCCGAGATTATGTGCGAAATTCCGGCGGCCTGTGTTCGCACTAGTCTGACGTCAATCCCTTGTTAAGCTCCCCCTCCTCTGACGTGCATTAGGATTTGCGGGTCTAGTTTCAATCTCCTGGTTCCACTGTTGTCCTTGGTTTCGCTCTCTCCAATTACGGTCGCTTTGCCGTTCGTTATTCCTCCTATCCCAGATTCCTTGTCTAGATTGACCCCGCTCCCTGACGTTCTGGTTTCCGTGTCTTTGGTTTCCATAACCTTGAATAGCGCAACCTTGACTTCCGTAACCCTGGTTTCCTAACTGACCAGTGCGATTATGCGATCTGTTGTCGTCTTCCCTTCCTGGCCCGTGGTATTTGTTACTTTGCCCCTTCTTCCTGTCCTTTGCGTCTTGTTTATCAAAGACTACTTCGAGTTCGCGCAATAGACTCTTGAATGCTTCTATGTCAGATCCACACTTGCCGACAAGTGTCTGTTGGTACCTAACTGGCAATTTGGAAAAGCAAAATTTAATGATTTCTCCGTTGCTATATGGACTATCTAAAAATTGATTTTTCTTGAGTAACTCATCAAGAAATTTGGTTGCGCTCCTATACCCGGACACTTCCAGTTCAGGACAAAATATTATTTCCTCTTTAATCCTGTCCTGCGTTTCCTTTGACCAGTAGGTCCGCAGGAATGCACCAACAAATTCCTGATAAGTCCGACACGTCACTGCTACACCCCGCATCTTTTCCGCGGCTTGGCCTTCGATGTGTCCACACATGAATTCTAATTTTGCCTGGGTTGGCCATGATGCCGGTAATGAATTTGTAAACTGCATCACCCAGCTCTTCGGATGCATCGACCCTCCATTTTCTTTGAACTTCTGGAATTTAAGTATCGACAGGAAATGATTCTGATCAAAATCCTGTCTGATCCTCGCACTGGTGTTGTCACTCGTTTCCGATACTTGCACGTCTGCTGAGTGTCCTGTTCTATCTTGGTGATAACTGTGATGTGCTACCTCTGTATCACAGTGGAAGTGGCACTCAGAATTCACAAGTGGGCTACAATTATTGGAGCTATTACTCGCTGTTTCTGCGTGTGCATTGTTAGTTCCGCACTCGGTCATTGGGCTAGAGCACGGCGGGCTTTTCCTCGGAGACACAATTCTGTGTACTCCATCATTGGTATCCGAACGCGCAGTGCTCGTGTGCCCGTTTTGCTCTAGTTTTGCTATCCGACTCTCTACTTCTTCCATTCGTTTCGTGTTGTTCGCAACCGCGATATTACCCTGAGTTTTTAAGAACGCTAGGGATTTTGAGTGGGATTGTGTTGTACGTCGCAAGCGCCCTGCAAGTTTAGAAGTTGCTTCCGCGACTTTCATTGCCCCTATTGCTGCCGTTTTGGCCAGGCCTGCTACTTTTTGTGCAGCCATTGACATTTGTTTTACTTCTCCACATTCTTTCTTTATTGTTAGTAATTCCCCACGAATTTCCCCTATATGCGAAATTATTGCCTCAGTGTCCTTCTTACGCTGTTCGTCAGCTTCTTCCTTCTCCTTCTTACGTTGTTTCTCCTCTTCTTCCTTCATTGATCGTAGGAAGCTCAGTATAGGGTTAATGTCATCATTTTGATCCTCGTCACACATGGGTGATGTAACTCTGGACACCTGGGCGCTAGAGCTCTGACGTGGCCGAGCTGGCCCCTGTCTGCTCTCGTTCGTTTGATTATAAACTTCTGCTACCGTCTCGACCTGTGTGACTGTCTCTGTTTCATCCTCTACCTCCCTATCATAATCACGGCCGCAACGCTGCTCTAAGATCGCGTCCAAATCACCTTCCTCATCAATGACCCTGGCGTCCTGTCCTGCTAAAAATGTGCCCATCTCATCTCCGAACCTATTCCCGTCGGTAAACTGCCCCTTATCCATTATGCTATCCTCTTTTGTTTTAGCGTCGCTCGATAATAGTCGTGCCTTACTTCTCGTTATCATTCATGCAAAACAAATTTATCAAAAATGCACAATAAAATTAATCTACTCCATATATTTTTTACACATAGACCTAAAGTTTCAACAACGCCGCTCCAACGCTGTAATTATACGCACGATTTGTTGTGGTACAGAAACCGCTCACAAACCCAACAAAGTGTGATGTGATACGGACACACCATCAAAGGAACACAAAAACAATGAACAAAAAAATATATATATACTGAAAACAAAAACTGTAATCATGCGCCGCTACTTAAAAGTAAACGCGGATCTACCAGAAAAAACTTGGGTATTAATCAATAAAAAAAATTAGAGAAAAAAAATTTGAATGTTCGTACTAAGAATACTGTTTGTTAATCAGTGATTCTCAGGAAAGATCCTGGCAGGGTCGCCATATTATGCGAGGTGCCGGGGCTAGCAGTGTATTTAACACTCAATTCTTCTAGAATCTACATATGTTCATGATGCTCTGAGCCCCCCCTATTCCAGCTCCAACTTTTGCTGTTGCACAAGGATAAAAAAAATACGCGAACTGACTCTAATCAACCCTGCCAGTGGAGTAGAAGAGAGTTTGGCACCTGCAATAATTTAATTTGATAAATAAGTTAATTAAGCGAAGGTTTCATTAACATAGTGAGGAATGATGTGGTTGCTCTACCTATTAACAGAATGAAAGTTCTGTCCAAAATAACAATATGATTTATTAAGACTAAACACAAAATAATAAACAACAACACATGAAACATTAACAATACATCAAATTGGCTCTAATTGGATACTTAAACAAACGCTGTGAAAGTGATGTTGTCCCTAAAACTAGATTGTGAGGATTATGTCGAAGTGATATGTGCAGCCAATTCCTAGCAACTCAATTCTTAGAGAAAACACATAGCCAACCCAACATTAATTGCTGCTACCCAAGACAGAACAAAGTTAGAAAAAGACGAACAGGCGCGCTCTGCTGAGCTCTGATTGTCACCTAGGAAAATCCCTATCTGCCGGTGCTGCGGACATACATTACCAAACCGACTTCTTGACTCCCAGGACACGATCTGCCGTACCGGAGCCGCTGGCTGGTTGCTTCGACGTCCTCGACCGAAAGGCGAGAGCCAACTACCCACCAGAGCACCCGTACAAAACCGAACACAGAACATTCCCGCCCCCACGACAGTGGCCGTGGTTAAACGTTCCAATCAGCAACTCGGAAACCGGCGGAAAATTCCACTCCATTGCCGGAACGCTACCATTCCACCAATGGAGATTCTTGGCGCCAATTTCTGCGCCGATCTTGCTACGTCACAGAGCTGTGCCCTGAGCAAGCCAGTCACAGTTACTATTTTGCAGAAAGCGCGGGAATTTTCCCGCCACAGCTGCCTGGGTACACAAGTCATTCCCACGCCTCGCTGGTAGCCCGCCAGAAAGTGTTTTCGCTAAGTTTCTGCGAAGTAACGGAACCTCTAGCCCAGCCGCTACTTCTGGCCCTGTGGGTGTGCCTCTTGACAATGTCGGCGTCTGGAAAGCATTCACTCGACCCCCTCACACCTGTCGGCTTATCCTTTCAAAGTCAGACCGAGCCCGCCTGTCACTGGACCACCCGGGTGACGAGAGACGCTGCGTGGGAAGTCCGCGTGTGAAGGAATAGCAACTTTCCACCGCATGCAATTAGAGAGGAGAATTGTAAGATATAAATATGAGAGGAGGTGCATGCCACCTCTCACAGTGTATTCAAATTTCTCCATGAGAAGCTTGGCTACAGTCGGAGCTAACGGACTTCCCATTGCCACGATGTACAAACTGATCGAAACACTGGCCGCCATGTAGGGAACACGATGATGTCAAAAGTGTGCTTGAACAATCCCAGAATTTTATCATCAAATATCTGGGAGAGGAGACCTGTACAGGCTTCGACACGAACACGCGTAAATAAGTTCAGATCAGAATTGAGAATGATATCACCTTGCCCAAAACGCATATGTTTAATTCGGTTCATAAAATCGTCGATGTTCTTCTTGTTTTGCACATTGCGACCCTCATGCCGTGTAACGAGGGTAGCCAGACGTTTTACCAGTCTGTAAGTTGGCGATGGTGGTCAGAATGGGGCAAATAGGAGATTTCATTTTGTGCATCTTTGGTAGCCGATAAAGCGTTGGTGTTCTCGGCACCAGAGTGAGCAGATTCTTATTAACGAACCCTCCAATGATGACTGTTTTAGAAACTCTGATGTCTTCCTCTTTATTCTTGACGTTGAGTCCCATGACAGTTTGCAGTAGGTATCCTCCTCGAGAATCAACTGAATTTTAGCTTCGTAATCAGCTTTATTCAGAAAAACGGATGCATTGCCCTTGTCAGCTGGCAAACTAGGATGAGAGGGGTCGCTGCAGAGTGCATGCTGTCCGTTGCTTTCAGCCTTAGTCAAGTTAGATGGTGGTGGGTTTAGATGAATTTAGTCTCCACTCTCGCTAGGCACCGTGCGGATTGCTCGTTCATCCCACTTACAATATCGCAGACAGGGACACTCCGAGGGCTGGTGCGAAGTTGAGACCTCGCCTATGCGCCGAAGTAGCACCCGCGTCGATATCTCTCTCAGTCGTACTGATGACATTTCGTTGTGTCGATTTTCGTTCAGTACCGTCTTGTTGTTGAGAGAGCCGGATGAAGGTCCACTTCTATTTCTCTGAGCACTTCTTCTGCCACAACACCTGCTGTGGTACAGTCACCGCGTCGATATCCTCCCATTCTGGGTCTGAGGGTAGTTCTGTCAATTGCCGGTGGACGCCCAGTTGTTCGCGATCCTCTGAATCCATTGCTTTATAGTGAAGTGTAAACTTCCCAATACCTGAACAGTGCTAACTCGACGATACATTCTACTCGATGCCGAGATGTTGATGTGAGGGCTCACCATGGCAACTCGTGGAGTCGTGTTCTCAATTCGGCAGCTTACCAGGAAGGCTAGAGAGCTTAACAGGCTAGCCTTCTTAATACGCACCTTCCCCAGGTATTTAGTGCTGAGCCACGTATCCTCCCTGGAGAAGTATGTAATGTATGGTCTGGCGGCGATATGAATTAATAAACTCTCCTCGGGATGCCAGCCTCGTCGAGTACTTAAAATCCCACCAAGCTCGGTCTCTTTCAAGTGATAAAAGACGGTCCTGTCGCCATGGAGTCGCCCTTACATAGCCGCACTGCTGGTTGTGACGTCACTGGTGCTCCCTTCCTCACCAAATATAGCGATTCAGTCAAGTGGCACCAAATAAGGCGGATATGCATCTCAGCTGCTAACGTCTTCACTACCCATCCAGTGACCAGTAAAGACTAATTGAATGCTTTCATAGCCACAGGTGAGTGGCGAGCTGGGCACCAGTCATGCTGCTACCACATGTAGCAACGCATTTCAAGTCGTACTTCATGTGCGACAGACAGTATCACTTTAGCAAAGCACTGAGCGTATGTTTTACATTTTTCATTTCCTTTGACATTTATCATTATTTAGACACAGCACTCCACTCCCGCTAGGGAACTGCGCGGATTGCTCGTTCAACCCACTTACAATTCATTAAGTCCAACGTTAGGAAACCGTCAGACACTTGATACTTACGTCCACAATTACATTCATTCCGTAAGTGGTACTCTAATTTTGGGGAAAGCACGCAACAGTATGATAATCAAAAATATAACATCAATGAGGATGCAGACATTCCTACTTTAAAATGAAAATAATGAAAAATGAAATAGGGATATATCTCAAAAGTGTTGACTTCTAGTACTTACTTGCAGTGAGGCTCCTGCTATTAATCAACTTTCTGAATCAATAAAGTTGGTATCTAAAGGTTTAAGACTTCAGCGAAACAGTTCCATAATTTTGATCATTAGCTAATGACTGTTGCACCACTGTCTTTCAAACTGGCTTCCGTGAACTGTGACCTATTAAACAGGAAGTTGTCAGTGCACTTTTCTACCAGAAGCCGAGTGAGGTCAAGCCGACAAGACAGAAGTCTCCGACTTGGCACAAATGGGGATTCTGATTGCCACAGGACCAGTACCGTTGGCTGCTGCCGGGGCCGGAATACTCTCGTGGGAAGACCAGACCAGTGCAGTGGTGATGAACCGAAGTATACATGGTCCAGGCCTGGCAGTGAGTCACTTCCGCGAAGTACGCCTGGGACTTTAAGAACCTGTAGGGCTTGCCCGCCCACGGGAGCGTGACGACATTAAATGAGGGTCGCGCGCTTATTGAAAAATAAAAAAAATGAAAAATTGATCAATTTACTGAAGGAAAAGGAAAGCAAAGAACATTCTGACATAACAAAACATTGAAATTCATGTTTACAATGGCACAATGCGCTTATAAATATGAATGTATCTGTTTTGCACAACCGATTTAATAATAAACTTTTCATCACTGAATTAAAAACAAGTTTTGTATTTATTAGTGACTTCTTGGGTCTGACTCACAGAAAACATTTAATATTAGAAACAGACATTCTGAGACCTTTTTCCATGTTTAGCTGAGATGTATATGTTATCTTCAAAGCAGAAATTGAAGAATATCTGGTTTCACAAAGGTAGGATATAGAAAACAATAATAGTATGCGAAATACCCTTCTTTTCAGTGCTGAAAACTCACCAGTCTACCCTGTGATGTCCTGCTCACTCGTCACGTATAGGGTGCCGAAGGGATGCTGCGTTCTCGCAATGCTACACAACAATTCAAGCAAATAACATTAATAGTTTTTATTACAAATAAGAAGATTGACAGTACCTAACTTAGGCTTTACAATGGTGTTGCAAGCGATGGGTGACATGCAAATAAGTAATGTTCTTCTCTATAGACAATGTCCAGGTAAGCAATGGATATGAATCACTACTAATTGATATATATATAATTGATATCGTAACAGTCTCTGCTAGATCGTGCTAATAATCTGCGAATACTATCCACTACCGTCCGCGCGAGGCCGGCAGGAGCGGTGTTTGTATTAACTTCGGCTAGATGCCGCACCGATCGTGGTGACGTTTTGGTCAGCGCGCTATTGGCTGAGGTAGTCTCACCGCATTCTCTGGTTTTTTCGTTCTTCTTCGTTCTGGCACTTGTTGCCAGAAGATACACTGCATAAAATTCAAAGACCGATTTATTAATATACAATTTCTGAAATCCCCAGCTGCCCTGAAGTCTATGAAGGCTTCTGCTAGGACAGTTGAGAAACCTTCGAGAGTATTAATGCACGCTACCTGCAAGACGGAGAGCACTAGAGGCTAATAGATTTTGGTTTTGTCAATGTAGCGAATCAGTGTTGCGAAATAGCAACAGGTCTGCCGTTCCCGTATCAACTTTCAACTTCATCACTGTCGAAATGTGTTATTCACAGATGAGTCCAGATATCTTCTGGCGCGAGGTGATGGCCTTTTTCATGTGCAAAGATCCATGGTGAGCGGTACCTGCCAAATTTTGTCCAAGATATCGACAGATTTCCAGGGTTCGTGGTGCGGTCAGCGGGCTTTAGTGTTGACAGTCATACGGGTTTTTTCACTGTCCGTATTTGCCTTACCGCCAGGCAGTACATCGAACAAATCCTGTTGGAACATATAGTAGCTGTTACATACGGTGGCTACCCTGAATTACTTTTAATACCAAGGCGGTGGGAGTTAGCAGGGGTGTCTCATGAAGCCTGGACATTGAAGTTCTGGAATCGTTCATACGTTAGACACGCTTGACAGACGGTTCGTGGTCGTCCTGTTCCAGTACAGACTCTCCAAAAACTCTCATTGACCCTCATTCTAGAATGGGAACGGATACCACGCAGCATGCCACGTGAGTGTCACAAATGATAAATACTCACGGAAGGCATACACATTGCTGAAGTTGTCAACATCCAATGAAAAGCGACCATGATGGCGCTATGAATGATTGTTTCCCCATTCTTTTCTATTCCTGTCTTTTTATGTAAAGCATTGAGGATGTAATGATGTTTTCTTGTGTACTTAATTCGTGAAAGATAGAAGTATACTCTATATGTAAAACATTCTCGGTTTTCTGGCCGCGTCAATTCGGGATAAAATCTCAAGCTTTCGACGATTACCTCCATCGTCATTGACGCGGCAAGAAAACTGAGAATGTTCAACATATAAGTGCCGTCGCGAAAGACTTCGTTCCCAGAGGTATACTCTGCTGGCATACCCAGCCATCAGTACTGCTCAGTGGAGTATGGCAGTTAAAGTCATGTTCCGTCAATTCTTCTCAGCTGTAAACATTGTTTGACGGGAAGGTGGAGGGTCACGATGAACATTATTGCTGAAAATTAGTTTACGAGTACTGAAAGGGTGAGATACGTTGGTGGTCTTCGTGACAAAAAGTAGTGTCCTGTTTCAAAAGGGCAGGCTGGAGGGTGACAAATACTGCCCATTCCAGCAATTCAGATCCTGTCATCGTTCACAGCCAGCAGCGAGAATTACTCCACCACAGTCAGCAACCTGATGAGTATCACACAACCCTCAAACTGCCACTAAACGCTTCCTCCGCAATCTGTGAGACTATGAGTTGTATCCACTGGTGATCATGCCAGGAGCTGAACTGGCATCTTCGAACTGGGGTCCAACTGTTGACTGCCTCCCACTGACTTCCGGGAGCCTACTGGGCCGTCCTACAGATGTCTTTTGCCGAGCCACCGCGTGCCATGTTTGCACGCATTCTGCTACAGGAAGCTTGCACCCATGGGCCACCAACGCTGTGTCCTGTGTCGGGTGTCTCTCGTTGTCCGCCTCGCTCGGATGCCTCCTGCAGTGGGCATACCATTGGATTTTAGATGGTCGCGTATTTGCGTTGAGCGCCGTGAATGGCTTACGCCGGAGTTAGCTGCCATGCTGTGTCTGTCACCTGCCCAGTGGTGACGCATCTCTACACTTAATGGTGTGCTGTCGTCGCTGATTCACTGTGGTACGCCTGTCCGACTTATGAGTCTTTGCAGCGGGCCGCCTCCCGCTGCCATGCCGGCCTTGGTGGCCGAGCACTTCTAGGCGCTTCAGTCTGGAACCGCGTGACCGCTACGGCCGCAGTTTCGAATCCTGCCTCGGGCATGGATGTGTGTGATGTCCTTAGGTTAGTTAGGTTGAAGTGGTTCTAAGTTCTAGGGGACTGATGACCTCAGATGATAAGTCCCTTACTGCTCAGAGCCATTTGAGCCATTTGAACCCGCTGCCGGTGCTGAGCCAAGCAAAAACTCTAGACTGTGGCTAGCCCACGTTGCTAGATGCTGACTACAGCAAGTCGACGCCTCAGTACTGGACTCATTACGATAACCGTCGTGCAAAGTGCTGCGAATACAATAAACACTCTGAGTCAACATAACGCTGTAGTATAACGGATACAGCGCTCATTAGTACACCACATATTTTTAGCACTGGTAACTTTTCCAGATACGCTCAAAAAAAAAAAAAAAATAAAGAAAAGACGCACCACGAAAGAATTATCGGGATGTGACTGAAATCGGTAGAAGTGCTGTAGATGTACAAACAAATAAATGACTATAGTTTTAGAAAAATGGTTGATTTGTTCAAGAGAAAGAGCTTCAGAAATTGAGGAAGTCAATAACAGGTTGGTCTTCCTCTGGCCCTTATGAAAGCAGCTATTCAAGTCGACTTACCACTATATCTTAAAGATACCAAGGATGGCAAACAAAGGGGTCCTGCTATCAAAAAATATGTGCACCGCAGTCTGTGATTCTTGGTTGTTGGGACGTATGAGGGCCGACAGTTTCGCATCCGAACACTGGAGCCGCTCCAGTCACGTCCTCGGCCTGGAATCTCATTGAATGGAGTAAAACTGTCTTCAGCGATGAGTCACGCTTCTAACTGAGCCCCGACGACCAGCGAAGACGTATCAGGAGCTGCCCAACAGCTGTACGACACCAATCCAACTGTTGCTACCATACGGCCCGACAACCATAAATGATGGCCTGTGGTGACATTTCATTTCATAGCAGGACCCTTTTGGTTGTTATTGTCCACATCCTTACAGCACAGCGATATTCTACTCCGCGTTTTATTGCCCTTCAGGGAAAGGCAACTTGGGCTTGCATTTCTGCAAGATAATACCCGCATGCACAAGGAAAGAATTTCTACTGCTTGTCCTCGTGTTTGCCGAACTCCACCTTGGCCAACAGGGTTGCTGAATCTCTCCTCAATTGTAAACGTTTGCGGATTTATGGACATGACTGTCCAACCAGCCCTGGATTTTGACAATTTGACGCTCCATTTGTCCAGAATTTGGCAAAGTATTCATCAGGAGCACACCCGGCAACTAATTTGGACTGTACACTTCTTCAGACAGCTAATTTCCTATGGTAGTGAATCCGACCTGCCTCTGGATCAGGACCTTTTTATGGAACTAACTGTATGCATAAAAGAAATAGCGTTCCTAAAAGTAGAAACAATTAAAGTTCTAGCTCTTTGCTGGTAATCCGAGAAGTAATCCATCCGTCTGGTGTAATTGAACATGTGTGCAGTATAGTGATAGGTATAAGAGCTGTACAGAATGTACGTCAAACATTGTAAATTTTTAATTCCACCTCTTGATTGCAGTTGATTCATTTTTTTGAAACAGTTAACGGATATTTTCCGACTATTTTAATTTGTTCTCCGATGAATCGTTAGTAAGAAATTGCATTTCATTGGATTTCTGAATCTGTTTTCCCTCTCACATTTGTTTCGGTATTTCACTAGACAAATGTCGACGGATTGCATGATGCCTCGATAATAAACAAACTTGCTCCTTAAAGACAGTTGCAGCAACTCTCCTCTTAGCGCTTCAGCTTGCATCCAATATATCTCGGTTCTATAGTGTTAGTTGGACGTTAACAGTGATACACAACAGTATGGGTAGGTATACCGATGAATAGTCAACCGATATGGTAGTGTCTGTTATTCTAAAATATTCAGATGATATCCCAGAACAACCTTCAATATTTTGACGCTGAAGTTGTGATTCCTTCTGTAATTACAGATCTTTACTACTTGAATGAGCAGTTTCGTGGGAACACACAGCAGAAAATAAGAATTCAAAGCAGGACGCGCTTTAAAGCAACACAGCATCGCAGGACCCTCTACAAACTACGCGAAATACGGTATGTGTTGTAATTAATAAACGGATCAGTAAATCTTCGTTGAAAGGGAAGGAAACTTAATAATTAGTTGGCATCGATTTGTTTACTCGACAGGAATATATATAGGGTGACAATTATTAAACTATATGAAAAAAATGTAAATTAGTTACAAAGTATGGCGTGCACATTCTTTATTCACCTTGTAAACGTCACTACAGATATTCAGATTTAGGTTATGACACGTTCTATGTAGATGCCATTATTGGAATTTTTTGTGACGCAGGCGAATAGCGAAATTCTGCATGACCCGGTGAAGTGTCGAAATATCGAAGCTGTCGATGACCTCCTGAATGGCTGTCTTCTACTGAGCAGTGGTTTTGGGGTTATTGCTGTACACCTTACCTTTAACGTGGCCCCACAAAAAGGAGTCGCACGTGTTCAGATACGGAGAATGTGGTAGTCAAAATGGTTCAAATGGTTCTGAGCACTATGCGACTTAACTTCTGAGGTCATCAGTCGCCTAGAACTTAGAATTAATTAAACCTAACTAACCTAAGGACATCACACACATCCATGCCCGAGGCAGGATTCGAACTTGCGACCGTAGCGGTCACGCGGTTCCAGACTGAAGCGTCTAAACCGCACGGCCACACCGGTTGGCAATGTGGTAGTCAATCGAGGCCCACGCAAGTAGCCTCTCGGTACCTCAGAGCCAGAATGCGGTTCCCAAGTGCTCCTCTAGAACATCAAATACTCTCCTGTTTCAATGGGGTCAGTCTCCGTCTTGTATGAACCACATCTTCTAGAAATCAGTTTCACTTTGGATAATGGGGATGAATTCATCTTCCTTCACGTACCATACCGTATTAAATCGCTTTATTTTCTGGTGTGTGGCGGAGAGTAGATGCTTGACGTAAGAACTGGATGACACAGCAATATTAACTCGCTTTCGAGTGTGCTGTGTGGTGGAGTGTGCTTTGCTTTTCGGTCTGTCTCTATCTCCGTCTTTCGGTATAAAGAACAACAAGGCGCGTGCGCAGGAGCATGCTAATTGCCATCATGCCCCGCGGCCAGCCCTGCACTTTGAACGTCCTAACGCAAACCGTTCAGAAGTTCTGACGATTTTATTTTATATATTTCGATAATTGTCAATATGTAAATTTACAGGATATTCAACATAATTATCATTTCAATACGGCTGCATTTTATCCACTTAAATATGACTTTTTGAACTTTACACGAGCCATAAGACTCAACATAAAATGGTTACTGTAGTATAGAAAGAGTTATACCATGCATTCCTATGTCACTCTGTAATGGACCAAACAGTTTGATTGAGGTATTACTCGCCTGTGTCTATATAAAGTCACTTCTAGTTAAGCCTATTGACACTCTTTCTCTTCTCTAATATAATAATAGCCGACCACATTATTCTATCAATTCCACGAGAAGTAGTATAGACAGCGATCTAAATAAAATACCTGTGATTGTTGTACGTAATCTTTACGTAACATCTTATTAACATATTAGTGCTACAAAATTTTTCCTTCTTTCATTGGTGTTACTCTGCTACATGTATGGCATTACTGAAAGGCAATTCAGGACAGACAAATCTATACTAAGTAGATCCAGAGTGAATTTCCTAAACTTTAATTTCACATCAACATGTATCACTCAAAACAATTCTGTTTGAGTCATCAGTTTCCTGACTGGTATCGCGCTCCCCAACACGAATACTTCTCTTGTGATAATGTATTGATCTCAGAGCAGTGCTTGCACTCTACGTCGTCCTTTATTTGCTGGAAACTTTCCAGTCTCTGTATTCCCCAGCACTTTCTAACTTCTACAGCCCTCTCTGGTACCATGGACGTTATTCCCTGGCGTCGTAACAGATGGCCCTCCGTTCCGCCCCTTCTTCTTATCATTGTTGCCCGTATCTCCCCGTCCTCGCCGATTCTCCAAGAACCTCCTCTTTCCGTACCTTTTCAGATCACCGAATTCTCAACATTCGTGTGTAACACCACATCTCACATGCTTCGATTGTATTCTTTTCCGGCTTTCCGCTGTCCACGTTTCTCTATCGTACAATGCTATACTGGAAACGTACATTCTCACAAACCTCTTTCTCAAATTATGGTTGATTTTTGATACCAGTAGATTTTTCTTGGCCTGGGATGCTGTCTTTACCTATGCTAGTCTTCTTTTCATGTCCTCCTTTCACCGTCGGTCATGCGTTATTTTGCTTACAAGGCAACAGAGTTCTTTAACTTCGCCTACTGCGTGATCACATACTTTCATATTAAGTTTATCGCTATTCTCATTTCTGCTACTTATCATTACAATAAACTTCCTCTGATTTACTCTCAGTCCACATTCTGTACTAATTCGATCCTGAGGTTCTCCTTCAGTTTCACTGAGGATAGCAGTGTCATCAGCAAATCTTATCACTGACATGCTTGCACTCTGAATTTTAATCCTACTCTTGAACCTTTCCTTTATTCCCGACTTTGCTTCATTGCAGTATAAGCTGGTCTTTCGGTACTGTTGAATATTGTCCATCTTTTCCTATAGGTTACTTTAAAAATCTGGCATTATTTGTAGCTATTGGACATGCAATATACGAGGGGCGTTCAGAAAGTAAGCTCCGATCGGTCGCGAAATGGAAACGACTATGAAAATCCGATAAAGCTTTGCACAGATGTGTTGGGTAGTATCTCTAGTATAACCCCAGTTAGCATCACGTCGCTCTTCTCATTTCTGAGCTCGCAGTGAGTGCGTAAAGATGTCTAGAAAATAGTGTCTGCCGCCAAGTACGAGGGCCTGGTGAGAAATTTCGCTTGAAGCTATGCAGCTAACATTACATAACTGTCGTGCTGTTTCGTCTTCACGACAATTCTAAGCCGCATTCTGCAGGGGCAATGAAGATGCTCCTGCATCGTTTCCAAATGGAAATGTAAGATTACCCACAATACAGTCCGCAATTGTCTCCCCCTGAGTTTCATCTCTGGTCACATGAACCGCTGTCTTTGAAGACAACATTTTGACACAGACAACGAGGTGTAGGCCAGCGTGGAGAATTGGCGGAAAGCACTGGCGGCTGCCTTCTATGATGAGGCTATTGAAAAGTTGGTACAACGCTATGACAAAAGTCTAAGTCAGAACGGCGACTACGTAGAGAACTAGCTGAAAGGTGTAGCTAATTGTTACAAGTAAAACATTTCTGATGTTCACTGTGGTTTCAATTTGGCAATCAATCGGAGCTTACTTTCTGAACAGGCCTCGTATTTAATATGAGACAGCTATCATGAAGCGAGAGGTCGTCTAAGGATAAGACACTACGTTTTATGTCAGTTTGTATCAATAGAAGAAAGGATGTGATACAAAATTTGTAAATTTTTTTGTTGGCAGGTAATTCTTATGCCTTTGTAATAAAATGTATTTTTGTGGAGTTTCAAATTGAACCTTAATGTAATACATTTCTGAAAACAAGATGCAAGTTTTGGAATTACGATTATAGTTTTCTTTCCAGGCAGAAAAATTTTCCTTCTCATTTATTGAAATACAGTGGCGGTCGAAATAATAGAGCCACCTCTATTGACGAGATTAAGAACTAGGATATCTATTAGTTCGCGAAATCGCCACGAGTGCCGTGTTGTCAGTCCCTTGTAGACAACATCAGGGAAGACGTTGCTGCTATCTTTAGTCGTCCGAAAGGAAGCGTTTGAGCTAGACGTGTGAAAAGAGGCATAAAGGTAAGAATCTTATGGGTCAAAATAATAGAGCCGCTTTACACATGTGCCTTTAAATTGATTTTTATGCAGTTGTTTTGTATGTAAATTGACGTGTGGTTTTGTTTACATTCGTCTAGATGGGCAGAGCAAAGCATACCAGTGAAGATGAGCGTATAGTAATGTTCCGGATGTTCAAAAGTGGGATGTCCATGAATAAAATAGCCAATGTCTTGCACGTTTCGCGAAAACGAGTCCAGAACGCCATGAGACGGTCAAAACAAACAAAGCCG
Source organism: Schistocerca serialis cubense (assembly GCF_023864345.2). Taxonomy (NCBI): domain Eukaryota; kingdom Metazoa; phylum Arthropoda; class Insecta; order Orthoptera; family Acrididae; genus Schistocerca; species Schistocerca serialis. The sequence continues at coordinate 237,298,329 of NC_064646.1, forward strand.
CAGGTGGAGAACAGGGGGCGACCTCGTGTAACTACTCCTCGCGTAGACAGACTCATCACTAGGGAAGTGAAGAAAGACCCATTTTTGTCAACACCACGACTGAAAGCCATTTTGTTTAGCGACGAACATGATGTTCAACCATCAACCTCAACGATTCAAAGACGACTGAGATCTGCAAAATTGAATGGGCGCATTGCAAGAAAGAAGCCACATGTTTCACAAGCTAATGTTCGGAAAAGGTTAGCCTTTGCCCGGAGAAATGAACAAAAACCTAATACTTGGTGGAGGAACATCCTTTGGTCCGATGAATCCAAGTTTAATAGGTTTGCTTCAGACGGAAAAGTCTATGTGCGCCGCCCACCAAACCAGGAATTTAATCCCAAGTACACTTTAAAAACTGTGAAATACGGTGGCGGAAGTGTTATGGTATGGGGATGTTTTTCGTGGTACGGCATTGGTCCAATACACCGTATCAACGGCATAATGAACGCAGAAATGTACAAAGACATCTTGGCAAATGTGATGCTGCCTTATGCTGAAGAGGAAATGTCGCTGAAATGGAAATTTCAGCACGATAACGATCCAAAGCATACTGCAAGGATCATAAGGCAGTTTGTTCAAGAGCACAATATCGAAGTATTAGAGTGGCCACCTCAGTCCCCTGACGCATCACCTATTGAGAACTTATGGGAGATCTTAGACAAGAGAATTGACCGCTCAAAAGCTACATCGTCAGAAAAACTGTGGGAAGAAATCCAGAGAGCCTGGTATGCGATCAGTAGTGACGAATGCAGGCGTTTAGTAGACTCTATGGGTAAGAGGTGCAGGGCAATCCTCAAAAATAAGGGTTACCCCACGAAGTACTAATGCAGTCCTATGCAAAAAAGACTGTTCCTGTACGTGTCATAAGACTGAGATCATGTACAATATATTTGTTTCAATTGGCTCTATTTTTTTGACCCTGTGGTCTGGTATTCTTTTGAATATTATCGATTATTACTGATTATTTTGTGTTGTGTTATCGATATAACTGACTATAGTACAATGTGACTCGGTTGTAATGGTTTCCATCATAGTTCAAACATGTCAAGTAATAAATGTGCACTTTATTCCAAACCTTTGCCAGGTGGCTCTATTATTTTGACCGCCACTGTATGTAGCATGAATGTTTAAGTTTATTTTGTCAATAATGACGTGAATGACTTACGCAAAATATTTCAGTTTACATATTCAGTCGACAGGAGGAGGGAAAGAGAGAGGGAGAGATAGTGATATGAAGAGAGAAGGGGCTGAGGTAGAGAGAGAGAGAGAGAGGAGGATAATGACGAAGGGGCAAAGAGAGAGAGAGACAGAGACAGAAAGGGATAGAATGCAGAGGAGGTAACAGAGGGGCGGGAGCTGTGGGACAATTGTAACGCGACACGTCAAAATGTTATTGGAGTGGGGAACAATCACCTTACAGATCACCTGCCTACAATCAGCTAATTGCGCCAGTCGCTTTTGGAAAACGAAATGTGGGAATGGCAACTCTTATCTGAACCGCGAACGTTGAACGGCCATTAGCAGATTGCAATTACAACTTCCAGTACTTCACTGTGATGAGCTGCAAGTATTAATTTAGTCACTAACTCGTAGGAATTTCGTATAGAAATATGTCTTATCATATTCTGCAGAAAATGAATAATTTATGTGATTTAGTACATAGTATAAAATTTAATTTATAGATAAACATTACCGATGTGTAATACAACAAATACAAAATTTTTTAAACAGGCAGAAATTACGTTTTTACAGCTATAAATTAACACGAAGGAAAATGTTCTGGAGAACTGTCCACTGCTAAGTACTTGTGGTGTAATACCGCCCCTCTTCTGTTTCAGAACCCCTCCATAGCCTATCTTACATATCTAATTAACGTTTTACATTTCCACATAGTAATATACCTCGTATAGTGCTATTTTCTACTGCTGTGGTTTACATGCTGTTGATCTCTCGCTTTAACTCAGATATGTGCTCCTGGAGGTATGATTCAGAAATTTTCTTTAACTCCATGTCAGTATTTCGAGCAACTAGCTCTTTTTTTGTACAAGAAATCACATTTCGTAATCATCACTATCCCACTTATTCTACGTTTTTCGTATCCTGAGTTCCTTGCGAGTAAATTTCTTATAAATTCTGTGGTACAATGGTTCTTGCAAAACTCATGCTATGCACGCCATTAATTATGATCCAAATACTTTCTTACTTTTGCTATTAATCCAACTTGCAATCTTGATTGTTCCTTACTATCCGCCTGAAGGAATATCTTGCCTGGAAACCTGCAGAGTTCTGATCTTTTGGTCTCGCATATTTGTATCTGTTCCGAAATCAGGCTTATTCAAATCCAGATGTAGATCACTTCGTCCTGGAATGATGGCTGTGCAGTGAACTCTATCATCTCGTTTCGCAAACTTCTAATTTAAGCAAGTTTAAAGCAAATGGTTTCATTGGAGAATGTAGATGGTGTGCAGCAATAGCTACCCAAATTGCCGCTGTACACATTGAACTTTTTATATTACCTAATAGCCATGGATTTCCAATAAAGTAATTATATGACAAAATGGGGATTTTTGGAGAAATGGTTCCAGATATGGTGTGGAATAGTTTATGAAAATACGAAAATTCTAAATCAGGATGACTAAGCTACATTTCAATAGTACATCTCTCAATTAGAAACTAAATTTACTAAAAACTGGGTCAAATGTTGTTGTTGTGGGGCAATAAGGTAAAGAAGGAAATGGTGGCCACCTATATGCAGATACCCTAATATGAGAAAACTACAGTTCTGCTCGCCATGTTTTGTTTCCCATCTAAGATATAAAGAATAGTTTAAGGAGAGTTGATATACATAGAGCTCTACAATTCCTACTGTAGACTTCTAGAAGTTGTAGAGGGAACTTAGTAGACGAAGTTTCGATAGGGAAACCATGTAAAATAAGTTTAGAGGGCAGATGCTTTCAAATCTCCCGCATCACGATATACACACAAACGAAGGAGTGGGAGACATTGTCAGTCCCTGTAGTAATTATGACATCATGGATCATTTCCGTCCGGCTAAAACAAAGGCTGTGGGAAAGCTGTACGTTCGCAACTAGAATGGCTACTCGGGGTGTTGTGCGGACGCTCCACATTCTCAGCTTTGAGGTGGACGTCCTTCTTCACATACAAGAGAAATCGAAAATGAATGCCCAAAACGTAGATATCAGATCAACAAAACTTTTTTTACATGCAAACGTTACAATTTCGAATATGGATTCCTTATCAAATCTGTATCTGCCAAATCACCTCTACAGTTCCTCTAAGAATGTAGTTGGATCTGAGAAACACCCTATATATTATGATTATCCACCTTATTTCAGTTTACACTTCTAAGTGTTTTAGGTTATGCAGAAAAGAGGTTAGCAATATGAAGAATCAGGGTTATGAAATTTACATTTCAGTAATTTATTAAAGGTAAAATAACAACATCGGGAAGCCATAAACGTCTTCACTATTGCATCCTGTTACGTATCAGGCATAGGTGCAACTGCTCAGTATTCCATCTGAAAGAAGATCGCTGTGAATTTTTAGATGTACTAACATAGCTATAACTGAGAACAGAATTTCCATAATAAACTGTAACAAGTACCGTCAATCACGTGGACAGAGCTCCATATGTGCGGAGAATATGTTCGCCTTCGAATGCGTCTTTTTGTTTGTTAATTAGTGCCAGTGCTCCCTGAGCAACTAATTGGATAGTTCCAATTAGGCTAACTCTCACAGAAGGGGTTTCAGAAATAATTTCAATATCTAACATGAAATATACACAAATTTCTCGTCTTATGCAAATGTCCCTTCTCAGAGTCAACCCGCAAACGTCATCAGACTTTTCCAAGCGGATGTTGAGATCCTCTTCAGAAATAAGACTTAAATACTACCGCTACCCTTATGAGGAAGTAAGGTGGATGTCTAAGCCCTGCAGGAAATTCACACCGAAGGTCAGAACGCTCCGTGGAAGCGAGATCGTATTCCTGATTATAAACTTGTTTCCAGGATTAACCACCGTCAAAATGGGATTGCCAACTTTGTTTTGCAATGACTTAAAGCATGTCTCAGTTATTCTCGAAGAGAATAGGATGAAGGAAACGTGATGGTAGTGGTGATTCAAATTGGGAACATAAAGACGATAAACATCCTCAAGCAATACAGCACAACTCTTCCCTAGCAACTTTCAGTGATAGAACGTCCTGCAATACACGAGTATATAGGCAACTTTATGAATCGCAGCTATGAATAGGGTTGTATGGAAGGGGAGGAAATGAAAGAATTCTCGCAGAATGGATGGAACCAAGCAACTTAACGCTACATTACGATACAAAAGGAAAGAGCACATTCAAGTCTATAATATGGAGCGCATTGAACACTCCTAACGTCTGCCAGTCAACTAAGGACACTTCTGGGAGTAACAGTGGAACCGCCTGCATGACTTTCCCAGAAGTCATACGCCACACCATTCTCATCTCCTACGGTCGAAATATTCCTCCAGTGCGATCTGCTCCTGTATGCCTTTGGAATTTTCGAAAAGCAGACTGGAATAAATTCTCAAAAGTATTGGATTAGTCAGTTGATGTAATTCCTGCCCTGCCAAAAGCGTAATCAAAGTTTCTAAAGGCTGTCTTATCTACTCCCAAATACAGCACGAAAAGAGGGCGCCATAAAGATGGATGGAACCAAGATATCAACCGGCTATTTAAAAATTTCAGGGGAAGTTGGGGCCAAGAAGGAGCTACGAATTAGTTGAATTTCTGGAATGACCAAGGATGAGAGCTAGGGCAGAAAGAGACCAGGAACCTGGATTTCACACATTACAGTAGAAAATCCTGGACTCCCATCCAATAAAAATGGGGGCAGACGCTTCCCTCAAAACAACTAACTGAACGGCCTCATTTGACACAATTACCAGTGACTTAGTGAGAGTCTCCAAGTTTCCAGCAGACAAAACAAACATTCAACAATTAAAGAAAACACTCACTGAAGCCATGAATCTCAACAACGTAACTCAGATTTCCTTCTCCATTTATGATCACAGAACTATAATCAGTCCTAACCACACGAAGTGTAGAAAAGCTGTAGGTGCAGATGGGCTTTGCACTGAATTTTCGGTGCATAGTAGACCTACCTGGATCTCCTCCATTGTTCACAAGTCTCGACTAAATACCTTCCTAGTCTAGTAGCTTTCATTCATTTCTTTAATTCTCTTTCATTAAACGAAACGAACTTCTTTTCAGTGGTACCTGTATGAACAGCACAAAAAGAGTGGCTGACACATCTGATTCTGTTAAGATCTGTAGAGGTCACCCATCACTTCGGTACTTTATTTTCTCCAGATATAGGTCATTTTCATCTTATCGTAGCAGGTTTACGGCTAAAGTAACCGAGCTAGAAAGAAACTTTTCCTATTGGATTCTCAGCAACGTGAGTAAAATTCTAAGACTAATTTCTGCCTGACTTCACCTCAGATTACCGCACTTACTTTCGTCTCGAAGGAAGAGAAAGGGTGCCGCTCTACTACTGCTTCTGCTTGTGCGATCTCCACCTCCAGAAGAAGGCAGTCCGGAGGGGCGGCTGGCAGAGGGAGTAATTTACATCAGGCCGTATATTACTTAGGCCGCTGTAATGGAGAGGTTACGGCCAAATCCCTCCGATTCCGCCTGTGGTTTCCGATAGATCAGCTCGGTTGATACGGGTCGGTCCCGCCGCTGTCGCGGGAAATAAGACCGCCTCCAACTCGTTTCAATTACTGGTTAAACACGAGGTGGCCGACTTCCTGGACGGGGGCTGGGATTTCCGCCGGAATTACGACCACCAGAACGAGCCGTTCTTTTCGGATGGAAGGGCTTCGTGCAAGGTCGGACAAAGGGCAGCTGAATGATGGTCCTCGTTTCTAAGACGTCCTTCCGAAATTCCTAATTCTGTCACTATTAGTCGTAAATTGCTGTGCAGTTTCCTTCCGCTACACGTAGAGCTGTAAAAGTGCTGTAGACTGCTCTAGGCAATCGTAAGTAAGCGTAAGCTACGGTAGCTTTCCTAGTTACCTTCGTCGTTTAAGATGGTAACCAAGTAATTTGCAAGTTAAGCGTGTTGCGTACCTGCTGGCGTTCTCTCTTTTAATCGCTTTGTTTTGCATATGAGATCAGTGTCCCGCTAGATTCCCCTACAAAGAGGAAGCAGTGAACCATTTAGAACCGCGTGAGAGTAAATAAATGGCCGCGTAACCTGTGGGACGTTTTTGTTCTACATAGTTATCCTCCAGTATGTTGCTTAAAAATAAACAGTATTTAGAGCACAAGGAAAAATGCCAGTGTTTAATTCAGGCTTTACTCGGAAATTGTTAATTTGTGACGTGAAACAGAGAGATGTTGTATTAAAAATAAAAATAAAGTAGAGCTTTATCACATAGTGCCATAAACTGCACGTTCCTAAAATAAAAAAAAAAAGACAAAATTAGATGGCTCTGAGCACTATGGGACTTCAAATCTGAGGTCATCAGCCCCTTAGACTTAGAACTACTTAAAGCTAACTAACCTAAGGAAATGAGACACGTCCATGGCCGGGGCAGGATTCGAACCTGTGACCGTTGCAGCGTGGTCCCGGACTGAAGCGCCTAGAACCGCTCGGCCACACCCCCAGCTAAAGGCCAAAAAAAAAAGGAGTGAAAAAAAGCAAAAGAAATATATATCCAACGTTGCATCAGTACCTCACTGAGCTTGTAAAGAATACGTGTTTGTTATTACTAAAAATGTTTCACACTTATCACCTATAACAGGAAAATGCACAATTTAATTCAGCACAACACTGCGGCTTCTACGTTCTGCTTGGGACGTGAAAACGATGACACAAATCATTGGCCACGTTCCTCTCCACGAGGCAGGAATTCGACATACCAAATTCTTCTTTCCACGCTCCGATGTGTAGTGGAATGTGTGACGTGACCAGCTCCACGCCCACATGCGTTTTGACATCCCGTGGGAGGACTACTTTAGTCTGGAACGCTGGTCAGCCTTAGTTTCGGCTTTAAGAGGTTTCCATGTTTTTTCAAGCTAATTCTGAGTTCGTACCCCGTGTCTGCCTCATAATATACGATACAAGGACACAGGAGTACCACAAGTGAAGATGCCACCCCACCACAAGAGACTGCAACGGTAGAAAGTGGCACCTACAACAAAACAGGAGAATTGGTGAGTCATTCAGTTTTCAGAATGGTTGTCGGTAACTGCTACATCTAGCACACATTTTCACCAGGAGCCAAATAGCGGCGTCACAATTGCTGAAGGGCAATATTTGAAGAGAAGCACTGAATTTGCAGTAGCAAAAGCCCTGGTTGGCTCCTTACGTCGGAGAAAAATGTTGATCACCTTCGAGCTGCAATCCTGTGATGATCACGGAAATCAGCAGGTCGAGAAAGACGTCAACTTCAGTTACCACAAACCATAGTTTCCGAACAGTCCAGGATATTATGCTGCACAATCCGAATTTTACCTCGAGATATTGGCAATAGTGGCCATTGACAACGACACGACACGCAGCAACTTTTAACGCTAATGGTAAAGTTAATCGGCACATTGTTCGTTTAATTGTAACAGGAAGCTTTTATTTCTCCATCGAACATGAACGATATTCGCCTGGAGTCATGTACGCTGCACATAACGGAGGGAGTAGATTTATGGCCCCTTTCTCTTCATGGAGAAAAACGTCGCAGCCATATCCTATTTAGACAGGCTTGCTTCGTAAATTCTGCATCAAATGCAATTGCAGATTCATTTTGCATTAATATTTTGCACTTTTCTCTTACACTTGGCTGTAAGGGAACACATGAATACACTCCTGCCAGAACGATGGCTCGGCCGCTCAGGAGCTGATGATGACTTGTGGAACAGATGGCCGCCACGAGCAACAGTCTTAACTCCTTGTGATTGTTTTTTGGGGTATACGGAATGCAAAGTGTTCGTCTCTCCTCTTTCACAATCCTTGACACAGCTGCGGAAGCGAAGCCCTGCATGTGTAAATTGTATCACGAATTCCATGTTGTCCATGTAACACTGTGTTCACAGACAGAACGCTGTAACCTGCAAAAAATTTCTAGAGACACACTATATAGTTCCTTTATGTTCACCCCTAGTAAAAATACCTCAATACACGGAAACACTGTTCACTCGATTCGCAGATGTATGCCAAATACGACTTTTCTTACTTAGGTTAACAAATGATAGTGGTACAGAAAGGGAATTACGCCACGCCACGAAGATACAAATAAACTAAATCGCTCTGGAATTTCATTTACTGGAGTAGAATTGCCTTATTTGATGCGCCTCGCTTCGAAATGAGCACCGATGATGAGAGAAGACATCTCTGGAGACGCATCAGATAGTGGGATGCCAACCTGACTGTCTTTATCAAAGAGTGCTTAGTATCAGTTTAAGCAGTTTCGATGTGTCAGCAAACTGAGAATCTCGCGAGGACGATTAGTTTTAGCAACAATTTTCTGTAACAAAAGACCGGAAACTAAATTTCGTTGAATAAAGGCTTCTTCAGTCTGATGCATTTATCTTATAAGTAGTGTGCTATGAAAGTATACCGTTCCAATGCTACGCCACGATGATGCTATATTAAAAGCTGTCCTGATACTATTTGTCATTGTTAAATATCAAACGACATCTATATATGCAGTCTGTATAAAGTGTATACCATATAACGAGACCTGACTGTCGTGTCGAAGCTGAAGCTAAGTTGATAGTGTCTAAGCTGTGAACAGAAATGTAGCTATGAATCTTCAGGTTCTGGCGGCGCAAAGACTGTTCCATTAAGATTCGGGTGTGCAGCCACAAGAAATCTCCTTCTTCTTCTAATATTTCGGCTGTAAAACGTTCAGCCATCTTCAGAGTGAGCCACATGACTGCCGCTCCAGTGCTTGCTTCGTCCCTTTATACTGTTGTACCGCGCGACTGCGCATGCGGCCACAGATGCAAATGCGCCAGAGACGTTGGTCGGCGGCAGAGAAATTCGCTTGACGACGAACTTAATTAATAGAGACAGTGGTTTCAATCTTGATAAATCCTGGAATCCGGCACTTGCTGTAATAAACTCGCAAAGACGTCGTCACAGTGCAGCTCACAATGATATATCGATATGCCAACAAAGATCAACTGCGGAGTCATAGATACAACTCTCGCATTATGTACGTCTCTGCCGCCGACCAACGTCTGGCGCATTTGCATCTGTTGCCGCATGCGCAGTTGCGCGGTAGAACAGTATGAAGGGACAAAGCAAGCATTGGAGCGGCTGTTTAAACTCCAAACCTACGCCCTTCCTATCAACTACATCCATCTGGTGGCCTCCTTCCTCTCCCACCGCCCCTCCTATGTTACCATCCATAATGCCAATTCCCACACCTTCTACCCCTCTACAGGTGTGCCCCAGGGCTCTGTCCTCTCCCCTCTCCTCTACCTCCTGTACACGGCAGATACGCCCCAACCCCCAACCCCCCACCAGTACACCTCTTGCAATATGCTGATGACACCGCATTCCTCGCCCTCGCTCCTACCCTCCACCAGTCCCAACGCCTTCTCCAGAATCACCTTGACCTTTTTGTTGCATGGTGTAACCAGTGGCTCCTGAAACTCAACCCTTCCAAGACCCAAGCCATCATCGTAGGTCGTACCACTCGCTCCTTCCGGCTCCTGGATTTCTCCCCTGCTGTCTGCGCCCGTCTTGTCCGCCTCAGCCCCACCCTCACCTATCTTGGCCTCACCATTGACCGTCACCTCACCTGGATCCCTCATCTCCGATCCATCCAATCCAAAGCCCACAACTGCCTGCGACTCCTCAAACTCATCTCTGGCCTGACATGCGGCTTGCACCCCTCTACCATCATCCACACCTACAAATCCTTAATCCGTCCCATCCTCTGTTATGCCAGTCCTGCCTCGATATCTGTCCCCCCCCCCCCCCAAATTCTATAAGTCCCTCCAGAACCTTGAGCGTCATGCACTCCGCCTCGCCTTCCGTATATGCCTCCCATCCCCCACGCAGATCTTCTATGATCTCATTCCTTTCCCCCATCTGCTCCTATTCCTCGAACATATCTGCATTCTCTACACCTCCCGCTGTCTTGAACCCCCTCAAATGGTTCAAATGGCTCTGAGCACTATGGGACTTAACTTCTGTGGTCATCAGTCCCCTAGAACTTAGAACTACTTAAACCTAACTAACCTAAGGACATCACACACATCCATGCCCGAGGCAGGATTCGAACCTGCGACTGTAGCAGTCGCGCGGTTCCGGACTGAGCGCCTCAACTGCGAGACCACCGCAGCTGGCTTGAACCCCCTCACCCGCTGGTTGCTCCTCTCCTCTCCCATCCCTGCCCCCTGCCATGTCTTCACCGTTGTGTCCCCCCTACCCTCCATCTCTACACCCTACATCTCCTTTCCCAAGGTGGCTTCCATCAACTCCCCCTCCCGGATGATGCCATCTCTCCCTCCATTTATCCTTCCTATCAACTCTGATCCTCACCCCGTTCCATTCCTCCGTCCTTTCCCTGGGCTCCCTCTTCCCCCCCTTCCATCCTGTGTTTTCTCTCTGCCTACCCTCTCCCTATCTCCTTTCTCCCCCCCCCCCCCCTGTCCGATTCCTTTTGTACTCCCCTCCTCTGCCTTCCCCACTCCCTGGCACGTCTCCTCAGCACCCCCCACCCCTCTTATGGATCCTCATCTTCCATTCGCTCCTTTCCCCCCTCCCCCTTGACTTTTCCTCTCGTTCCACCCCCCCCCTTTTTTCCCGTCATCTGACCAGTTTCCCCCCACCTGCTCTCGGGTGTGGTATGTCATATTTGTGCCAACTTTTTAGTGCAGTGTTTACGTGAGTGTTCAGTGTTGTGCGTCTTTCCACAGTGTTGCGAATAGAAATCATGCTGTCGCTGGGTGTGCTTTTTACATCTCTTGCGAACAGAACCCAGACTGTCGCCGTGTTTTTTAATTGTCTGTCTATTATTTTTCTGCTTCCTGTGTATTTTATTAGCATCATCAACCCTGTGTTTTATGTTTTAAGCTCCAGAATTTTCTGCCATTTTACCTTTAAGTCACCGATTTTATCGCCAACTGTTATAATTTTTTTATTATCTTCATCTTTTTAAAACGTATTTTAAGAGAAGACCAAGTAAACTAAAAACTTGGAAACATCCAGACTGGAAAAAAGGAGAATGGCAACTGGACCATGTCTGCATGGATAAGAATTACCACAAGGAAATTTACAATGTGAAAGTACTGAGAGGGACAGATACCGGATCAGATCATTACATGATAAAAATTAAAATTAAATTAACCCCAATAGCAAAGAAAAAATCCCACCAAAAGAAGAAGAGAACCTATGACCCTCATAAACTGATACAAAATGAGGATTATGAAGCACAAACCAGGGATATAAAAATAACAGATGATCTGGAAGAAATAATTCCCAAATTGAAACAAATAGCTGAACAAGTTGCCCCTATAAATCCAAGGAAAAAACACCAGTGGTGGAACGATGAATGTGATGAAGCAGTGTTGGGTCGACACCAAGCCTGGTTAAGGCATCAAAATGAAAAAACAGAAAAATCATATTTGGAACTCACAAAACAAAGGAAGACAACACAAAAAATAATAAGGAGAGTTAAACGTCAGTACCAAAAAGATATACTTCTAATGATAGAAACAAATAGTGAAAAAACAAACTCAAGAGACTATTACAAAATATTTGGCAGACAATTACAAAGATATGATCCTCCAACATTAATGTTAAAAGATAAAGATAATAACCTAGCCCATAGCAATAGTAAAAATACAGAAATTCTAGCAGAAACATTTAACAAGTTACTAAATTGTGAAGATCCCCCAGAACTTCTTCAGATAAACACAGAAACCCCAATTAAAACACCAGCAGAAAATATAAATCCACCTACAATTAATGAGGTCTACAGAGCTTTGAAAGAACTCAAAAACTACAAAGCAAGTGGAGAAGATCAAACGTTTGCTGAACTTTGGAAATATGCAGCAGAACCAGTAAAGATAGCATTACACCAATGCATAGTAAAAATCTGGAATGAAGAGAAATTACCAGAAAATTGGACTACTGCTATAATACATCCATTACATAAGAAAGGAGAAAAATCAAATCCAGACAACTATAGAGGAATTTCCCTTTTGGACTGCACGTATAAGATCATGTCAAGAATACTATACAACCGCTGTAAAGATCAACTAGAACTGGAACTGGGAGAATATCAAGGAGGATTTAGATCCTGGAGAAGCTGCCCAGAACAGATAATCACCTTGAAATTAGTTATGGATGTCTACAAAAGAAGGCAAAAACAACTAGTCATAACCTTTGTAGATTTCAAAAAGGCGTATGATTGCATCCATAGATCTTCAATGATGAAAATATTAAGGAATTTTGGACTTCATCCTAAATTAATAAAAATGATACAGTTAACCTTAACAAACACCAAATCCAAAGTAAAATTTAGAGGAGAAATATCTGAACCATTTACGATTAAAACAGGGTTGAGACAGGGAGATTGTTTATCACCATTGCTATTCAATTGTGCTCTTGAATATGTAATGAGAGAATGGTACAAGGAAAATCCTATGAATATTAAAATTGGAACTAAGAAAGATAAAATAAACCTAAATTGCTTGGGATTTGCTGATGACCTAGCATTACTAGCTAATAATATTCAGGAAGCCACGAAACAAATAACAAGCTTACAAAATATAGCACAAAAATTAGGACTCCAGATATCATTTGAAAAGACTGAAATAATGGTAACGGATCCACTTGTAATAGATCACATCACAGTGAACAATAGGGAAATTAAAATAGTGAAACAATTTAAATACCTGGGTGAAATTATAACACACAAATTGGACGAGAAACCTGCATGGCGAGCAAGAACTAATAAAATGATAAAAGCTCAAAAACTAACATGGTCTACGTACAATAAAAAATGTCTATCAATTAAAACAAAATTAAAACATTACAAGACGGTGGTTCAACCAGAGGTTACATACGGAAGTGAAACTCTTTTTAAAGTCACCCAGAAAAACAGAATTGACAAAATTTTAAAAGTAGAGAGAAGAATTGCTAGAACATGCATAAATAAGAAATATCAAAAAGCTGGGCAATGGCGGATAGTTCCAAATGAAGTGGTATACAGAGAACTGGAGCCCATCACCGATACTATACGAAAGAAAAGGATCTCTTTTTGTGGTCACATTCTGAGGACACCAGAAACCAGATTATCAAGGAAAATTATTGAGAAACTCTGGAATTTGAAACAACAAGGAGGATGGCTTAAGGAAATAAGAGAGGATATGGAAGAACTGGAAATAACTCTGGATGATTTGCAGAACAAAACGCCAAATTTAAAGAAGTTGAGGGACACAGAAATAAGATTTAAACCAAAAATTGACAAACGACATACAATGAAAAGGGTATTTACAGATGAGGAACGACGAAAAGCATCGGAACGAATGAAGAGATACTGGGCCACTCGGAAGGGGAAAATACCAAAGAAGAGGACCAGAAATGATTGACTGAAGTGGTCCAATGAGGCCGTAAAAGCAGAAGAAGAAGAAAACAAATTCTGTAGGCTGAAGAGCGGCGTAATAAGCTGCTGCCAGCTCGCCCCCCTTTAGGGGGAATCGAAACTCAATAAAGGAAAAAAAAAACTGGAGCGGCAGTCTTACGGCTCACTCTGAAGATGGCTGAACGTTTTACAGCCGAAATATTAGAAGAAGAAGGAGATTTCTTGCTGCTGCACACCCGAAACTTAATGGAACAGAAAGGTAGCTGGTTTGTCTGCCTGCTTTCAGTTTTTTTCTGTTTTTTTTATTTTTTTCTAAAAGATACTCGGTTTCCCATAATAATGTCGATATTAACTGCTGCAGTCGATGTTATTTATAATAAATAATGTATTTCAGTAATTCTTGTTGAAGACGCCGACATGAATGTTTCCTGGCTGTGCGAGAAAATAAACACATATTACACACTGGAAGTTTTTGCTGTTTTGAAGCTTTGTGTAAAATATACTGATAGAGAAAAAATCGCAGTACCAAAGTATAACTAATGTAGCATAATGAAAAATTTCAGGTATGTATTTCTCAAGGTAAAGTATTTAAGTGTTAAGACAGCAAGATCACAGGTTAATGTAAGTGCGAGACAATCTGTTTCAAATGTGAAATGCTGGTACTATAACAACCAGTGTAGGCACCAGAATCTTGAATACAGGAGTTCAAACGTGCACTCATTGTGATGTACAGGTGATGGATGTCAGTTTGTGGGGTGGAGTTGCATGCCTGCTGCACGTACTGAGTCACTACAGGTACGGTTAATGCTGGTTGTGGATGACGCTGGAGTTGTCTATTGATGTGTGAGATGTGCTCGATTTGAAACAGATCTGGTGATCGAGCAGGCCAAAGCAACATGTCGACTCCCTGTAGATCTTGTTGGGTTACAACAGCAGTATGTGGGCGACTGTTATCCTGTTAGACAACATATTCTGGATTGCTCTTAACGAATGAGCACACTAAGTCGAATCACCAGACTGACGTACGATTTTGCAGTCAGGGTGAGGGGGATAACCAAGAGAATCCTCCTGCTGTCATACGAAATCGCACCTCAGACCATAACTCAAGATGCAGGTCCAATGTGTCCAGCACAAAGACAGATTGGATTCAGGTCCTCAACTACCCTTCTCCTAGCCAACACATGACCATCATTGGCATTGTGGTACAACCAGCATTTGTAGTAATACTCAACAATGCTCTTCTCTGCTCTCTGATCAGCTCTCGTTTGATATCACTGGAATCCCCGTGGTTTAGGGTCCGTGGAATGCATGCTGGCTGGGAGCTGATCTTGAAGCTACTGACTTACAACAGTTGTTTCATCACTGTGGTGCCAACTGCTGCACAGATTGTTGCTACAGTTGCAATACAATGCATCAGAGTCATACGCCAAGCATGATGGTCTCCCTCTTGTCAGTGTCACGTGGCTTCCCAGAACCCTCTTTTCTGTGACAGTACTTTCTTGTGACCACCATTGCCAGCAGTCATGTACAGTGGCTACATTCCTACCAAGACTTTCGGCATTATCCTAGAAGAAACGTCCAGTTTCTCGTAGCGCTATTACACGACTCTGTTCAAACACAGTGATGACGGCGTCTTTGTCGCCTTATACGCGTTCTTGACTGACATCAGTTCACCATGTTCAATCTCAAGTTTTTTTAACGCTGATGATCGTTACAACGTGTATTTAAAGTAAACATGATTTGCTTCCCAATAGTGGCGCTACTAGCGCCACTCTTCCGAGACTGGTAGGAAATGTGAATATACATCGTCTTTCAGATGAAGAGACATGCTTACCAACTTTCGTTTATGTCCCACAATTCTTTCTCGGTATTGTGATTATTTTTCCTTCAGTGAACATATACCCATATCTTAGTTTTATAAAATGCCTCATATTTGTATCTGGCCAGTAAATATCTTTTTCGATGATGGCGAGCAGGCCTGAAAAAATCCCCTCTTCCACCCAAATAAAATTACGAAATGAATCTCTGTCTTAAAATTGGAAGTGGGCAGAATAAATGAAGGTCAATTTCGTACCTTACATAAGAGTTTTATACATCATAGCGAGAAGGTGAATATGACACCTAACTTACTTCAGTGTTAATGAGCAGATTGGCCTGTAGGTGTGTAATGCAAAAGGGATGCTACTCAATCGACGGTATTAACATACCACTCCTATATAATACATGGCAATCAGCAGAAGGTGAAACAAGCAGCGGGAGGGAACGTCTTGTGTAGAAGCAGGCGAGGGCAGAAGCAGAGGTCACACTATCGGAGGTGCCACGATAAGCTCTTAGAGGGTGTCCCGCGGCGGGAGTCAGCAACCAGATGGGTGACGCATACTGGAGAGCAAATAACGGGCCACCAGAAGTAGGACAAAAAGAAGCTTTACATAATTGCGTTTCGGAATTCCAAATGGATATGAACAAAACCAGTGACGCAGTTGGTCACGTGAACAGTGAATGGTACACATGTGATGTGCGCATGTAACTTTTAGGAGTCTGGAGAGGGCACAAAACGTCCGATTCGTGGAAACGAACGAGGAAGGGGTAAAGCATTGAGATTTCGACGAAGTTCAAAGGTAAGGCCCTCGCGATAGGCATAGTTCCCAGAAAATCAGAGGAACACTCCCACTGTTCGAAAAAAGCCATGACATGGAGAACGAAAGAACCCAGGTGGGAAGACAGTTTGGCTATGAGAAAGAGAAGAGCGAAATTTTCAAGGACTCTTCTCTGAACTGGTGTCAAGTGCAGAACGGGACACATAGCGCTCTGTATGACGCAGACGAGATATTTAAGTGAACACTGCGTTCACTGTGGCTGACATTCAAGTACATATTAGCTGTAGCGTTGTTCAGCTCCAATTGGCGAGAAACGAACCATCCAGTCAGTTAACTGTTCTTCTGAGGACTGAGAGGGCATTTTAATATGCACGCTGCTCCAGCCAAGAGCGTGCATATCGCCATATTCCAAGACTAGGGATGAGTCATGTTTTCTTGCATCACGAGAAACATAGGGAAAGTTTCTGCTGAAAAATCAGCAACAGCCTAATTAGTTTTTATAGGAATTTCAGTGGGCGAGTGCAGCTATGCAGACGACAGTTCATCGCAACTAAGGTAAATGTCGTGAGTAGAGGCGTAAACTTGTTGGTTCACCAGCCTGTGTCCACTGTAAATTCGAGCGACCTTGGGTAACCCTTTACTCAACTTGTCACAAAACTAACCATCCTCAATAGACTTGATTGTCTTCCTCAATAGTACCGAACTTTGAACCAGAATCGGATGATTTATCGTAGTATTGGCCAAATATGTTCAAATATGTGTGAGTTCCTAAGGGACCAAACTTCTGAAGCCATCGGTCCCTAGACTTACAAACTACGCAGATTAACTTAAATTAACTTATGCTAAGAACAACACACACAGCCATGCCCGAGGGAGGACACGAATCTCCAGCTGGAGGAGCCGCGCAATGTGTGACATGGCGCCTCAACGAGTGCGGCCACACCGCGCGGCGCAGAGTACTGGCCAACATCATGACATAGTCGTAAAAATAATTTTATAAAGAAAGTACTATTTAAAATTTAACATTGTTGGGTTTAGGATTATTTCACTTTCTGAGGACGAGATGCGTTCATTTGACAACTGTCGTAACATTGACCCACTGTAAACTGTGTAAATGCTTGTATTTCTGTAATAAGATTGCAACATCAAACCAAAAATATTTACAGCTTACACAGTTCTTGTTCTGACCTCGAAACCTTACAAACTTTAAATGATGAAACGCCTTACTTGACAGTGACGATAGTTAATAGAACATCTATAACATGTGTTTAGTGTATGCACAAACCGATATTAGGCACTATACTTTAATAATATTCAATTTAAAATGATAAATGTGGTGCAGATTCAATTGTATTAACGAATAACTTCTGATAGAGCGTTCAATGCGGAGACAAAAGTCATGAAGTGGCTGCGCGCACGTACGCAGGTGGCGGTAGGATCGCGTACTCAAGGTATAAAAGGGTAGTGCGTTGGCTGTGCTGCTTTTTGTACTCAGGTGATTCTTGTGAAATTGTTTCCGGCGTAGTTATGGCCGTACAATGGGAATTAGGACATTGAACACGGTGTAGTAGTAGGATATATGCGACATTCCATTTCGGAAATAGGGATTTCAATATTCCTAAATCCACGATGTCAAGAGTGTGCCGAGAATGCTAAACTTCAGGCGTTACCTCTCACTATAACAAAGCAGTGGCCAACGGCATTCACTTAACGGCTGAGAGCAGTCGCGTTTTCGTAGAGTTTTCGCTGCTAATATACAAGCAACACAATGTGAAATAAGCACAGAAATCAATATGGGACTTACAACGAATGTATCCACTATGGCGGTGCGTGTAAATTCGGCATTAACGGGCTATTGCAGCAGATGACAATTGCGTGTGGCTTTGCTAACAGCACATCACCTGCAACGCCTCTCCTGCGATCGTGAACGTATCGGTTGGACATCAGGCGACTGTTAAGCCTTGGCCTGGTCAAATGAAGCCCGATTGCAGTTGGTAAGAGCTGATGGTGGGGTTCGAGTATGGAGCAGATCCCGCAAAGCCATGGAGCCAAGTTTTCAACAAGGCAATGAGCAAGATGGTAGTAGCTCCATAATAGTGTGGGCTGCGTGTATATGGGACTCGGTTCCGTGGTCCATCTGAGCCGATCATTGATTGGAAATGGTTATGTTCTGTTACCTGGAAACCATTTTCAGCCATTGATGACTTGATATTCCCAAACAACGTTGCCGTGTCACAGGGCCACAACAATTCGCGATTGGTTTGAAGAATATTCCGTTCAGTTCTTGCGAATGATTTGGCCACGCAGGACGCGCGACACGAATCTTATCGAACAATTATCAGAGATAATCGAGAGATCAGCTCGTGCCCAACATCCTACACCGGCAACACTTTAGCAATTATGGACGGCTGTAGAGATAACAAGGCTCAATATTTCTCCAAAGGACTTCCAACGACTTGTTGAGTCCATGCCGCATCCAGTTACTGCGCTACTCAGGGGAATCCGAGATTCTACACGATATTAAGAGGCATCCCATGACTTTTGTCTCCGTAGTATACGTGAGGCCGTCAGCGAGCTGAGCAGCCCTGTTCCGTGGCGGCAGCAGTCAGCGAAGGCCTGGGAGGGGCCGTTGCTACTGGATTGCTGGTTGTTCTTCAAGTTCTACTGTCTCTCACAGGTCGATGTAGCGAACATCGCACTAGACTCCTTTTGGACCTCTCAAACGAACGGACAACAAAGTTCCGTTTTAAAAATTATTTTGTTTGTTACGGGAAACAAACCGACGATTTGCATCGAAATGCATGTCGGATAAATGAACGGATAAGCAGTATTTGTTTGGGATGATTCCAGGTACCATCGTAAAAAATTTAATTGTAAGTATATGATGACAACGCCGCAGGAAATTCTTCTGCGACTCTTAGGACACACACACCCCTTACATATAATTTGGCCGCTGTGCCTAATTATTCAATTCAGGCTCTTATTCTTCTTACAGCACCTGTTGTCGCTACATCAGATAGGTTTTGTTCAAATTGCCACTGGACCTAATTATTAAATCAATTTTAAAAAATTTTCGTAATGTGGCCGCTGGGCCTAACTATTTTAGATGCGTTTTTTATTGTGTCCACTAGATGCGGTTCAGTTTCAATCTAATTTATTTCTTTTAATAATAGTTGTTAAGAGTAACTACTTAATCAATCATCGCATCCAATCTTTTATCCGTCTTTTACACGATGGTGGCGGAGAGTTTGCTTTTAATTACATGGGTTATTGTTAATTAGTATATTATTCTCTGGTGATGACATTGGAACATATCTACTGCTCGAGATTTGTTCATTTCGGGAAGGTGCCAGAGAGATGCCTCTAGTTAACGAGCTAAGTAAAGAAGGATTATAATATGATCTTCGTGGCTGCGAGCCTCCAGGGAGCGCAGTCTATCAAGTACGCATTCTGTACGTAGTAATGCACCGTCATGTTGTCACAACATCGACGCAAGCAAATGAGAAGAGTGAGGGGGCGGTTCTGTTGTGTTTCCTGTAGCTGAAATAGCACACGTCGTTTCATTTATTGAAGTAGGAAAACCCCCGCCCTCCCCCGCTCAAGAAAATAGTTTGAAGGCTCGAAGAATGCATTATTTGAATAGGTCGTGTGAATTCTACTACATTAAAGGGGAGGAACATCTGGGTGAACTGACAGACCAGTTACAAGACCAAGCTTCCGTCGTCTGGGAACGTATTACGAAAATGTCCGCTCCGAAGATAGGGCAGAAATTAAAAGTGAAAAGCGTGGAAGCTACTCGACAGGAAACTGCGTACGGCCGCCAGATCGATAGGAGGGTTGTTGACGGACTGCGAGAGGTCACAGCAGACCAAGAGTTCAGTGATTAGTTTGTTAAATTACGTTATCCTTCGGTTGAAACTTACAAGAAACGGGAAAACTGTAGGTAGATAACTTATCCTATATTCAGTACCTGTTGTGCTTCCTAGTTGAGCTACTGGAGCAAGGAGAAATTTAGCGATTACGGAGACATTTTATTAGTGGCAACGTCCAGAATGCACATGGAAGCTAGGTTGGCGCATGTAGCCTTACTACCTTTCGAGAATATTTGTGTACGAAATTAATATTCCAGCGAGCACTGCAGGAGTTAATGCGCAAGCACTAGCAGTTGACACACAAAAACGGGGAACCATTGCCACAGTATGTGTGGCATATCGGGTACACAGTAAAGGCTACCATATAATAAAGCAGAAGTTATTAGCAATATTATCGAAGGGGTAAGCCCGGAGGATATGCCTTGGTAGCTGCTTGTGTCGACACCAAACAGTCATTCATGGTTTACAAGGTGAGGCGCTGCTGGCGGACGTTGTCTCTTATGCGGATAAGAAGCGCCTAAAGGAGATGGAAAGGACTGCCTTACAGTTAATAGGACGCCTTATTCGTGTTTTAGATATGGGAGTCCTGACCATTTCAAAAGAAACGGCCCTTGCATCTAAACAATGAATAGGTAGACTTCTGACTGACTAACGGCTAGGAATATGATCAACGTTAGGGAAAGAGAACCGCAGTGTGTGATAAGATAGTGGATAAGCCTATTTGCTCCTGTTCCACTTTTTTGTCTTAGTATGACCGAGGAACCGGTTTGACACGGTAGGCTCATTATCGTTAATTAATGAATAGAGATGTCACAAATGCCAATCACCATGTCGGTTTCCTCCGTTGAGCACGGAAGTTAGTAACTGCGTGGTGGCCAGCTTTGGTGAATTGAGTGTGTTGGGGGAATTCACCATCAAGCTGAGGATCGAGGGTTTCGTTTGGGAGTTGAAAGCGAAGGTAGAGCGTGCGTTAATCAATCTTCCGATTAGTGTCCTGATTGTATCCAACACATTGGCCTTATTATTAGCCGGCCGGTGTGGCCGTGCGGTTAAAGGCGCTTCAGTCTGGAACCGCGTGACCGCTACGGTCGCAGGTTCGAATCCTGCCTCGGGCATGGATGTGTGTGATGTCCTTAGGTTAGTTAGGTTTAATTAGTTCTAAGTTCTAGGCGACTGATGACCTCAGAAGTTAAGTCGCATAGTGCTCAGAGCCTTATTATTAACTTGAGGGAACGCGAGTTTTCATTTCGTTTCCCTATGGAGCGAAGTTATAAATTCCGTAACCATTTTCGTGAAGTACTGGCGCAGTTTGACCGGCTGAAAGAAACATTGGATCAAGAAAGTGAAAATTTGAGTCATCTGTCTTCCGAGCAGGCCGCGCAGTTGCGGCGCGTATATCAGGCATATCGCTATGTGGTAACCGAAGTTTTGGGAGTTGCAACATTCGGTGAGCACAAGATCGAGTTTGTTGATATTCCTGCTGAACATTAACTCTACAGGCATTCTCCTTCTAGGTTGAAACATCTCAAGTTAGTAATTGTGGAAATGCGTCAGGATGCAATCATTAGACCTTCTGGCTCTCCATACTCTTCTTCCATATTTTTGGGTGAGAAAGGAGAGGGGGAGTTTGGCCTATAGAGGGTTATTATGCTTTGTACAGAAAGATAATATTGTAGTACACTCCGTTCATCAATCTGCATTCCATTTTCTCCTGGATTTGCAAGTATAAATTCTTCAGTACACTAGATCTAAAACAGGTTTGTTTCGGATTCCGTTTCCTGAAGACTCTAAACTGAACACAGCCTTTTCAAACGATTGACATATCTATGAGTTTAATGTCCCATTTTGACTGTCGACTGGAGCGGGAATACTATCCCGACTCTTAGACAACATTTTTTCAGACATCAATTTTAAGATTGTGTATCAGTACATGGATGATTTGATTGAGTAAGAATTTTTCCAAACTTGTTACACACGTTGAGGACGTCCTGTGCTGGATAAGGAGGATGGCGCTCACTGTTAAGTCATTTCAGGTATCATTTGCTCAGTTACCGGTGTCTTTCCTGGGACGTATTGTTTCTCCTCCTTCTTAGTGGCAACCAACCAAGGCTGACCAGGCACGCTACAAAATCTGTCCTGCCCGCTTGTTCGGCGGTGACTCCAGTAATGACGTCCCCCTTCTGGGACGCCCAGCGTTCTCTCATGTAGAGCACTGTGGTCTGCCTTCGTGTCTGCAGGTGGTAGTGCTGCCAAGTCGCCTTTGTCAGCTCCGTTGCGTTGCAGTACGGCCGCTGCTACTGCTGTAGTCTCGTGCATATCTGTACGAACTACCCTAGCACTCCTTCCGCCCTTCTCGAGACTGGGAAGCTTACGTCTACGAATCAGCATGGTTTTATAAAGCATCGCTCGTGTGAAACGCAGCATACCCTTTTATCACATGATATACTGCGAACTATGGATGAAGTGCAACAGGCAGATGCCATATGTCAAAATTTCCGGAAAGGTGCCCAATTGCAGGCAGTTAACGAAGATACAAGCCGGCGGCTGTGGCCGAGCGCTTCTAGGTCCTTCAGTCCAGAACTGCGCTGCTGCTACGGTCGCAGGTTCGAATCTTGCCTCGGGCATGGATGTGTGTGATGTCCTCAGGTTAGTTAGGTTTAAGTAGTTCTCAGTCTAGGGAACTGATGACCTAAGATGTTACGTCCGATAGTGCTCAGAGCCATTTGAACCATTTTGAAGATACGACCTTATGGAATAAGTTCATAGGAATGTGAGTGGCTCGTAGCCGCTGTTGTTCTCCACATACATAACTGATTTGGCCGAAGGATGGGCAACAATCTGCCGTTTTTTGCTGATAATGCCGTGGTGTCGAAGTTGGGTGACTGTAGGAAGATATTAGAGGACTGAGACAAAATTTCCAGTTGGATGAATGGCAGCTAGCCCTAAACGAGGAAAAATGTAAGTTAATGTGGATGAGTAGGAAGGATAAACCTGTAATGTTCGAATACAGTATTACTATGTCTTGCTTAACACAGTGCAGTCGTTTCAATATTTGGGCATAACGTTGCAAAGCGATATGAGGCGGAACGAATATGTGAGAACTGTAATAGCAAAGGCGAAGGAAAACATCGAAGCAATTCAGAGGTGGTCTTATATGTATACAAAACACTGAATAAAGCAATTTTAATGCAGTTTTCCTGGTGACATGTACGTCTGGTTTCATGATGTGGGTATACTTGCATGTTACATATGTGTAAAGGAAAAGTATGACGTAAAGCTAAAAAGCAAGAAGATTTTGTTAGTTTCAGGAAGGTTCCCTTTCTTCACTACACTACAATTTCAAAATAATTATAGGGTTATGTTACGTGTTTTACAATAGAACTTCACATGTGAAGGTTACTTATTGTAATAATCACTGTGGGAGAAGGGGGGACCGTAGCAGAGTGGGAACTTTTCAAGTGTATTGCTACAGACGGATGCATGACGTAACGTGTACTCTGCCAGTATTACTTGCAAAGGGATTCGTAAGCGAACAGAGGAATTGTTATGGAAAAATACTATGGAATATACTCTGAAGATCGGTTTGATACAGTGCTCCACGGTAGTCTGTCCTGCGTAAGCCTCTTCCTGTCCGTATAACTACCGCAACGTTAGTTCATTTGATTCTACTTTATTTATTTAAGTCTTGTTCTCCTTCTACGATTTTAACCCACACACTTCTATCCTCCACCAAACTGAGAATTCTTCGATGCCTCAGGGTGTGTCCTAACAGTCTGTAGTCCTACATATGTTATTCGAACTGAACATTCATAGTAATCTATCACAGCTCTGCTCTTCACAAGTTGCTATTCTCTTCTTATATGAAATGATTATCATCCACTTTTCACCTCCATACAAGAGTTCATTCTATATGAATACCTTCAGAAAAGATTTCCTAACACGCAAATCTATATAAGTTGTTAACAAGTTCCTCTTTTTCAGAAACGCTTTTCTTTCTACGGCCTATCTGCATTTTGTTTAGTTGCTACTTCGGTCATAGTAATTTTGCTGCCCAAATAACAAAACTCATCGACTACTTACAGTCTTTCAAGTACGAAACTAATTATGTCACAATCACATGATTAATGGGGACATGTTAGTGAAAAATGAGCAAATTTTGAATATCATTTTCTGGGTCTGCAGAAAAGAGCAATTCATGCTGATTTCAAAAATGTATAGTTTATGGTCATTATCATTTTCCGTTTATTCTAAAACTGAAGTTGAACATAATGTTGCACAGGGGCCACGCCCTCTGTCAGGTTGAAGTGCGTCAGAATACACGATGCATTATTTTGTTCTTCCTTTTTTCCAATCTTTAGTTACAGATCGTTAACACTGGTGTATTCTAGAAGGCTCTGACTCTTGGAACCAAAGTACAGGCATGTCTAGCAGGCTATGGTTCAAATGTCAACAAAGATCTGAGAATATATGATTTCGGAATTTTATATGCTTATGGTTTTGTAGTTATTGTGTGTTGTGTTGTTTCTGTTTGTGTGTGTGTTTCCTGTGCTACAAATGCCAACAGTAAAGATATTTAGCCCCAAACGAAAGTTTAGCGGCAACAAATTCCAACTACAACCGAATAATATACATCAGTGGCTTCAAAAGTCGCCCTCAGAAACTGTGTCAACAGGCAGTGCTTCTAGACGTAAACTTTCGTTTTGTGAACGTAAAAAGAACAAGCCTAGTAGTATTGTGAGCAGCAGTAGCGACGGAAATGTTATAGTGAACCTAAATATGCTGTCAAGACTTTAGAGAGTGCTGTGAAATGTAAGTACCGCAGTTGTGAAGATAGTACTGACGTTTCTGAGGACATTTCAGCAAGGACCGGTCTTTCAAGTCGGTTAAAACAATCAGTAGCCTTGTCTGAGAGTACACAAGTTGTAGTAGCATTTGATGGATCTTGGCAGAAATGAGGCCATACTTCTCTGAATGGGGTTGTAAGTGCCACATGTATTGAAACTGGTAAGATACTAGATTATGAATGTCTAAAGCACTGCCAGGGTTGTTCAAGTAAATTTATTGGTACCAATGTTTTTGTAAAGACCTTTGTTGACCCAAGCGGAACCATAGAAACGAAAGAAGCTCTAAACATTTTTAGAAGATCAGAGGTCAGACGTGGTGTGAGGTATGTAGGCTACCTTGGGGATGGTGACTATAAAGGACACACGACTGTTGTTAATGACAGACCAAATGGAGACACTCTGACAAAAAAGCTTGAATGTGTTTGGTATGTACAAGAAAGGATGGGAACTCGGCTGAGGAAATTATGTAAAGAGTTCAGTGGAAAAAAAAAAACCTGTCAGACGAAAACCACGTAGATGGTCCAAGTCATCTTACAAAAAGTGAAACTGATTTTTTGATTCAAATATTATGGGCTATCAATAAGGAGAAATGTAGGAGATTTGGAGAACATGAGACGAGATATTTGGGCAACATGGTTTCGTAGAGTTTCAACAGATGAAACAATACAGCATGGTTTGAGTCCAAAAGGGGACCATTCGCGGTGCAAGCACTGGTTGAGCAATGCTATAGGCAAACAATATGCCCATAATCATTCCTTACCACTTGCTGTAATGGAGGCATTTAAGCCTATATACAGGGATCTGGCAAATAAAAATCTACTTGGTCTCTGTCAGATTGCAAATGAAAGCTTGAACAGCTGTATATCGGAGAGAATACGCAAAAATGTATATGTTCCGTTGACAGTGCTGAAGATTGGTGTAATTGATGCAATAATAACATTCAATGATGATGCAATTTCAAGGATCAATGTTATGACGAAATTGAACATCCAGACGGGAAGGAATATGGCTTCAACTCTAATTGCTATTGATAAGCGGCGGGTAACCAAAGCAGAGACAGCTGAAGATGCTGCTACCAAGGAGTCGAGGATAAAGAAAAGAATGAAGAGAAAGGGTGTTGAGGATAAGGAAATAGAAGGACAAATGGAGTATGCAGCTGGAATGTTCTAAACGAGCATATTGGTTTGTTAATAAATCTGTAAAGCCTCTTTTGCGATTTACCGAAGACCTGAATTTTCATCATTCAGGTACAGTTTTCTCCTAAATGACTGAAGTTAAACTCACAAAAATTGGTACAGATATTTAGAATGACCTTCTCTACCTCTCTTGCCTACTTCTTCCTGAAAAATTTATAACATGATGATGATGTCGGTGATATTTAAGCTACATTTTTAAATATTTTTGCTGTAGTAAAATAAATTACTTGTCTTTTTCACAGATCAGCATCAGGGAAGGATATTGGAGGCATAAAACACGCACGTGAATGTTGTATGTACTCTGACACTTTTCTCCAAGTTGTGGAGTCATTGGTACCAGAGAAAATGGTACCGCAGTGAAATAGTGTTCCGTTTTCTATACTATTATAAATATTGTGGTCAGTAACAAAATAGATTATCTCACTAGGGGTAAGATAGATACTGCCTTCAGGAAAATTATAGAGACCTTTGAAGAAAAGAGAACCACTTGTATGAATATCAAGAGCTCAGATGGAAACCCAGTTCTAAGCAAAGAAGGGAAAGCAGAAAGTTGGAAGGAGTATACAGAGGGTCTATACAAGGGCGATGTATTTGAGGACAATATTATGAAAATGGAAGAGGATGTAGATGAAGATGAAATGGGAGATACGATACTGCGTGAAGAGTTTGACAGAGTACTGAAAGACCTGAGTCGAAACAAGGCCCCGGGAGTAGATAACGTTCCATTAGAACTACTGACGGCCTTTAGAGAGCCAGTCATGACAAAGCTCTACCATCTGGTGAGCAAGATGTATGAGACAGGCGAAATACCCTCAGATTTCAAGAAGAATATAATAATTCCAATCCCAAAGAATGCAGGCGTTGACAGATGTGAAAATTACCGAACTATCAGTTTAATAAGTCACAGCTGCAATATACTAACGCGAATTCTTTACAGACGATTGGAAAAACTGGTAGAAGCCAACCCCGGGGAAGATCAGTTTGGATTCCGTGCAAATGTTGGAACACGTGAGGCAATACTGACCTTACGACTTATCTTAGACGAAAGATTAAGGAAAGGCAAACCTACGGATCTAGCATTTGTGGACTTAGAGAAAGCTTTTGACAGTATTGACTGGAATACTCTATTTAAAATTATGAAGGTGGCAGGGGTAAAATACTGGGAGCGAAAGGCTATTTACAATTTGTACAGAAACCAGATGGCAGTTATAAGAGTCAAGGGACATGCCAGGGAAGCAGAGGTTGGGAAAGGAGTGAGAAAGGGTTGTAGCCTCTCCCCCATGTTATTCAATCTGTGTATTGAGCAAGCAGTAAAGGAAATAAAAGAAAAATTCTGAGTAGGTATTAAAATCCATGAAGAAGAAATAAAATCTTTGAGGTTCGCCGATGACATTGTAATTCCGTCAGAGACAGCAAAGGACTTGGAAGAGCAGTTTAACGGAATGGACAGTGTCTTGAAAGGAGGATATAATGTGAACATCAACAAAAGCAAAACGAGGATAATTGAATGTAGTCTAATTAAGTTGGGTGATGCTGAGGGAATTAGATTAGGAAATGAGACACTTAAAGTAGTAAAGGAGTTTTGCTGTTTCGGGAGCAAAATAACTGATGATGGTTGAAGTAGAGAGGATATAAAATGTAGACCGGCAATGGCAAGGAAAGCGTTTCTGAAGAAGAGAAATTTGTTAATATCGAGTATTGATTTATGTGTCAGGAAGTCGTTTCTGAAGGTGTTTGTATTGAGGGTAGCCATGTATGGAAGTGAAACATGGACGATAAATAGCTTAGACAAGAAGAGAATAGAAGATTTCGAAATGTGGTGCTACAGAAGAATGCTGAAGATTAGATGGGTAGATCATATAACTAATGAGGAGGTACTGAATAGAATTGGGGAGAAGAGGAGCTTGTGGCACAACTTGACTAGAAGAAGAGATCGGTTGCTAGGGCATGTTCTGAGGCAGCAAGGGATTACCGATTTAATATTGGAGGGCACCGTAGAGGGTAAAAATCTTAGAGGGAGACCAAGAGATGAATACACTAAACAGATTCAGAGGGATGTAGGTTGCAGTAGTTACTGGGAGATGAAGAAGCTTGCACAGGATGGAGTAGCGTGGAGAGCTGCATCAAACCAGTCTCGGGACTGAAAACCACAACAACAACAAAAAAATTAAATAAATATCTCAATGTTTTTTTGGGGGGGGGGAAATGCTTTGACTAACGACCCTAATTGTGTGTAAGAATTTTGGGCTATCTCTCATTTATAGAAGAGTTGCACTATGAGGTTGAAGATAATGCTAAAAATTCAGTCCGTTCAGGGGCATGTCCCCTTATCTCGACTACATTCCTTTTGGTTTTCTTAATGTTCGTCGTAGAATTTATATTCAATACACTAACCAGTCCGTTTAACTGCTCTTATAGGTCCTTTGCTGTTTTGCCGACTCTGACAGGATTACAGCGGCATCGGATAACCTCAATGTTTTTCTTATTTTCCGTGACCCTTAATTAATCTACAAATGTCTCCTTAATTTTTTCGACTGCTGCCTCAGTCTACAGAGTGGAGGATACCGAAAAGGCCTTAAACTTGTCACTATCTTCTCAACCACTACCTCCGACGCTCCTCTTTGCAGTGTAGTCTCTGAATTGGTTCTAAACAACTTCTAGTTCCCTGTATTTTGTAATGCTGCCTTCAAAATTTCATATAGTATATTCCACATAACACTGACAAAATTCTATTCTATATTTAGAAATTCTGTAAACGAAGGTTTGCTTCTCTTCAGCCTATATTCTGTAACAGCCGGGGGTGAGGCACTTAGATAGCAAAATTTTGTGTAAGGCGGTGTAGGCCAGTTAGCGCTCTATATCCTATGTGTTACATTTGAATCATCATCTCTGTATCATCAACGAGAAAAGCTGCGAATACAGCACACAGAGTAGAGGTCATTGTCTCTGTTGTTGCATCTCACGTAATGCTGTGGTTGTTGTGTCCTACCTACTCGTCGAGTATGGGGTGTCTAGGAAACCTTCATACTCTGAATTAAAGCAAATCGTACTAATGAATTTTTATTACAGCAAGATAAATGACAGTTCTTAATTTTGAGACCTTAAATTGATGAGTCGCAAGCAATGGGCGACAGACTAAATAAGAAATCTCATCAATATAGACAATACCTAACAGAAGTGAAATTATACAGTATATATGCAGATGGTATCTGTTCTTTCCGACATGTCCGAAAAAAAGATACCATCTTCACATACAGATATAGTTAAGGCTCCATATTCTTCTGTGCGGATGCACAAACAGTGCCCGAAATCTTACCGGAATCGGCAGTAAAGCTATGAGTAATGAGTATAATGCGCAGGGGCACTATAAATATGGTGCGGTACAGTAAGTTCCGAATGTGGGTCTCACGGGAATCATGCAAGGGATAAGTCGCTGCAGTCACACTCACCCTCCTCTGTGTCCTCTGTGGCTCAGATGGATACAGCGTCTGCCATATAAGCAGGAGCTCCTGGGTTCGAGTCCCTGTAGGGACACACATTTTTAATTGTCCCAGTTGGCTTATATCAACGCCTGTATGCAGCTATGGGTATTTATTTCATTGTAAATTATAAAGTTCCTAAGTCGTCCTTGCAGTGCTCGTAGAACGGATAATCTCCAACTGGGACGCAGACAGGAGTCGCAGCGCTTATGTTCTCTTCGCCCAGAGGCCGGTGATGTCAGGTTGTCGTCCTAAAGAGGTGTCGGTCCGCGTACTATTGGCTGACGTCTTCTTCACAGCCGTCTCTGCTCTGATGTTCCTGACCGGCGTGTCGGCGATTGACTTTACGCCGGAACAGTGATGTCACGCAGGGCAGTGGGAGGCAGGCACAGCTCGTATATTGCCGTCGACCACCACATCGTAGACTGTATGTTTCTTGGTCACTCAGGTGGATAATGTAGAGGTGTCTCCAGCAACTCTGCACGCGATCTAGGTGGAAGTACAGAGCTACGGCCGGCCTTTGCCCCAGAGGCAGACCATGGGCGCCAGTGTCTGCACACAGACTCAAGTTAGGAGCAGCAGCAAAATGGTTCAAATGGCTCTGAGCACTATGGGACTCAACTGCTGAGGTTATTAGTTCCCTAGAACTTAGAACTAGTTAAACCTAACTAACCTAAGGACATCACAAACGTCCATGCCCGAGTCAGGATTCGAACCTGCGACCGTAGCGGTCTTGCGGTTCCAGACTGCAGCGCCTTTAACCGCACGGCCACTTCGGCCGGCGAGCAGCAGCATTTAGTGTCCTTAGCGGATACAGTGACAGATTGAATGTGCGCTAAACACCGTAAGTGCGGCTCTCAGCAAGCCAGAGGCAGAAGTCATGAAATCCTCACATCAGTGGGTGAGATGCTGACAGCCCAAAGCGACAGGTTTGGCAGACCAAGGAGGTAGAAGTCATCTGGCGAACAGTAGAGTCCACGTCACAGTGTCTGCGACATAGCTTGCTCACTATAACTGAATAGGATATTGGTTTGGAAGCCTGACGACCAGTTACTGCCTGTGTGAGGCAATGACGTTATGTCTGGCTGAGGATGACTGAATTTGTCCACGTTTTCTTAGCTCATCATTGTTCTTTGCTCCACCTCAGTGTCGCAGTAGCGGCTTCCAGGGTTTCAGTTTGATGCTTTTCCTCAAGGTCAGCCGGTTTACAGGCATTCATATGGAACAACTACTCGTCCCTGTGCAATCATGGTGTACCGTTGGATTCCACCTCAGTCATGTCATGTTGCTGAACTAACGGTTCAGGCTTCCCACTCGAGAGAGGGAAGCAATAGCTTCCGGGGTGTGCCACATTATTTGCAGTATAGGCTCTCTGTCTGTTTGTCATTTCTATTGTTACATGGCACCCTTTCCTGGTTTAACCTGACTTAGCGCTGGCACAGGAAAGCTTAAAAAATCCATTTTTCAAAAATTCATTTTTAAAAAAAATCATTGTTTCGCTTCTTTCATATCTCCTACACAACAGATTCAGTAATTTACTGATAGACAGCTGTCCCAAGCATCTCAATAAGTATGCCGGAATGTCATTTACTCCAGGAACCTCGTTTCTTCTCACATATTTCAGTGCTTTGTCCATTCTTCTCTCAGTATCATGACTCCCATCGCTTTCTATAACATTGTCCTCAAGTGTGTTTCCATTGCATAGACCCTCCATATATCCATTCTTAGTTTCACCTTTCCCTTCTTTGCTTAATATTTGTTGCCTTGTGAGCTCTTCGTATTAATACAGCGGCTTCTCATTTTCCCAATTACTCTATAATTTTGCCATTGGAGTCATCTATCATTCCCCTAGTTACGTTTGCTTCAGCAGCCTTGCATTTGTTCTTTAGCCATTACTACTAATCCATTTTGCTTTTCTGTCAATCTAATTCTTACACGTATATTTGTGAACTTATACCCGATCTTTAACAATGTTCCATCGACTGCGGAAATGCAAAAGACACACTGGTAATGATATATACCGGTTAATGGCAATTACAACCCATGGTATTGGTCCCACATAGACTACGAGACGAAGCGTAAGACACAGATACAGAAGACAAAATATTGTAAACCGACATTGCTGTTTATCGGTGCCCAGACTACGTTTCGCACGCTGCTGCACTAACACACAATTCGCCAATGGAAAAGTATTTTGAAGATACTCAGGGCTGATTCACACATCACAAAATATTTTACATCACCCCATTCCCCAGAACTCCTGTAGATAGACGACTTTGGATATTGTATCACAGACACAGTCCCTTTGATTGTTTACAGATGTCACTAAACCCACCCAGAGATGTAAACGACCAGCGCCTATTAGACAGCCGATCAGTTCCAGTCATTCCACCAAGAAGGAGGTACACGGCTCGTGTTGTCTGTAGTTCAACCATGCCTAGAAGGTCAATACCGCGGTTCGATCGCGTCCGCATTGTTACTTTGCGCCAGGAAGGGCACACAAAATGGAAGTGTCCAGACATCTTGGAGTGAACCATAGAGATGTTGTTCGGACATGGAGGAGATACAAAGAGATACAAGAACAGTCTCTACTACTGCAGTGGATGAACGATACCTGCGGATTATGGCTCGGAGGAACCCTGACAGCAACGCCACCATGTTGAATAATGCTTTTCGTGCAGCCACCGGAAGTTGTGTTAACACCCAAACTGTGCGCAATAGGCTGCATGACGTGCAACTCGGTACAGATGGGCCCAACAACATGCCGAATGGACTGCACAGGACTGGCATCACGATCTCTTCACCGATGAGTGTCGCATATACCTTCAACCAGACAATCGTCGGTGACGTGTTTGGAGGGAACCCAGTCAGGCTGAACATCTTTCATACACTGTCCATTGTCCAGCGAGTGCAGTAAGGTGAAGGTTCCTTCCTGTTTTGGGGTGGCGTTATCTTGGGCTGACGTACGCCGCTGGTGGTCATCGAAGGCACCGTAACGGCTGTAAGATACGTGAATGCCATCCACCGACCGATAGTGCTACCATATCCGTACCATATTGGTGAGGCATTCATTTTCATGGACGACATTTCGCGCCCCATCGTGCACATCTTGTGAATGACTTTCTTCAGGATAACATCGCTCGATTAGAGTGGCCAGCATGTTCTCCAGACATGAAAGCTATCGAACGTGCCTGGGATAGATCGCAAAAAGGACTGTTTATGGACGACGTGACCAACCAACCACTCTGAGGGATGTACGCCAAATCGCCGTTTGATGAGTGGGACAATCAGTACCAACAGTGCCTTGATGAACTTGTGGATAGTATTCTACGACGAATACAGGCATGCATCAATGCAAGAAGACATGCTCCTGGGTATTTAGAGGTACTGGTGTGTACAGCAATCTGGACCACCACCTCTGAAGGTCTCGCTGTATGGTGGTACAACATGCCATATGTGGTTTTTACGAGCAATGTAAGAGGCGGAAAAGATGTTTATGTCGATCTCTATTCCAAATTTCTGTACAGGTTCCGAAATTCTCGGAACCGAGGTGATGCACACCTTTTCTTTGATGTGTGTTTTCAGGGATATAATTCTGTCTGTTTTTGTGACCATTGGAAACACTAGACGTTGTATTACTTAGAATTGGTGTTTGTGACTGTTAAAATGTATGTAAGACAAATTTTGGACTTTCAGGACTTTCAGCAAATGTTAAGAGTTATTAAATACTATAATCGTACTGCACGTTTGCTATTCATCTCAGACACTCATCATTTTGAGGATAAAGGACGAAAAGAATATCTGTCCACATCTGCCGTGCCGCAAGAAATGATGTCGCAGCTTTTAATTCTTTTTTGTAACACATTTTATTTTCTTTGCTAGTATATACGAGCACATGCCAGGCGAGCGTTGTCAGTTCAGTTGTGAATGTGAGTCCTCTTAAAGCCAGAGCCATTCTCATGAGCAACAGAATCTCGTGCCTGTCTACGATGGCAGTTGAAGCACTGTTGAGGTGCCAGTTCTCAGCATTTAATCAGGGTAACAAACTAGAAGGGCAGTCGACTGGAGTTCTGAGTTCGCCTCCTCAGGCACACCAGGCAAAGGCTTTGACTGCATTCCGTGGTATAGTGCGAGGGCACCTGTGTTCCCGACAGCCGAGAAGGCGTCGGCTGCGGATTCTGACAGTTTGACACCTCACCAGGTGTCGGTCGCCCGTGTCGCATCTACCCTCGGAACATCGGAAAAGTTGTGCCAACCACAAACCTCGTTCTTGATTTCCGTCGTGCCTCACTAATGCGTAGGGCAAGTGGTGCCTCAGCCTAGCTGTCTCTGTGATATGCACCAGATTCAACAAGGTTAGAAAAACATTAGGTAACAACAGCATCAGTGGCAACCAGTACAGTGCACACAGCAGTTTACTCAGGATGTTCCACGTACGACGGAAGTGAAAGGAGGTTTCACAGGATATTCACCGGCTTGTAATGTTATGAGAGCCTCACTGCTATTTTTTTAACTAATTTGTGTCTGATTTTATTCTGAGAAGCTAAGTAATGTATGTAAATACCGTAAATGTAAATTTGATTCAAGAAGTACTTGAAGTGAAGTGAAGCGCAGGTGGACAGCAAGAAACTCTTTAGGGCGCAATCCCCGCAACGATAGTAGTTGTGAAACTTTGTTTATGGATAAAAAAAAGACGATTTATTAAAAAAAGAGAACTCTTAACCTGTATCTTGTGGAAAAAGGACGTGTTGCTAGGCCGTCGCTCAGAACGTATTGTTGCATTTAATGAAAGTTGATATTTTAGTGATAAAATCGAGTGAATTATGCGTAAGAGTTGTCAAACATTTATGCATACAAATTTCCTAGAAGTGAAGAATAGAAATATCTTGTTTTTGGAAAAGGAGGTGAACTTCATTGTAGTTACCGTCTATCAATCGACAGAATTGTAAGTGTACAAAGTTCACTAAAATATAGGAAAAGAAATGCATTCTCTACAGTTTTCATTACAGTAATTGGACTATGTTCTTGTACAATAGTATTCTGCTGAACTCTACTGACCAATTTTGATGTAGCAGGAGGTGTAGGTTGAAGGAAGTTTGTGTGCCAAGCAATCTCCTTTTCTCACGAAAAGCAGATTGCTGTTTGATCTTATTTACTTACAACAGTGGTCCCTTAGGTATGAAAAGCTACAAAAACTTAGGCTCAAAGCCGTCCGCAGTACGGTCAAGTAAGTAAACCATAAAGAACAATAACTTCCTCCAAATGGTAATACGTAACCAACTGGTGCATATGCTGATCATTCAAGGAGGCAGCAACCAAAATTCAGGTACCAGTTACGACTTATAGTAAAAATATCAATCAAAAATCAATCTCTCTCTCTCTCTCTCTCTCTCTCTCTCTCTCTCTCTCTCTCTCTCTCTCTCCAAACACATATTATAAATATTCATATTATAAAAAAAGTCATTTTATACGCTAGCTCCGTCGACAGCTCCCACATGAGCTCTCGACACTATAAGATAATACATTTGGTGTACAGGATGTAAAATCAAACACCTTTCAGCCGTCCAGTTTTCTAATTTATTTTATTTGGCTACCAGTTTCGGCGATTTACCACGCCATCTTCGGCACCTGATCGACGTGCGGGAAGATTCCACCTAGGGTATGGTGAAAAGAGGGACCAGAAGACTGGTATTAGATTTCTGCTTGCTATAGCGATCCCTTCGTTGAAGGTATATTAGTGTAAAATTCCAATAGAAAATGCCTTCAATATTAAAGCCGAAAATGGTCGTGGAGTAAAAGAAAGAACTCGTAAGCAACTGCAGCGTTAATACTTCAAATCAGAACACAGAGTTCAGTAATAGCAGCGCTCTCCAATCCTGGAGAAACTAATAACTAATACAGGAGACAGAGATGAATCAATAAAAGCTAACATTTAATCAATTTTCATTTTAAAAAAGAGAAAGAAGGAAAAGAAAATTCTTTTCTCACACTTACAGCTTATGAACTGAAATGCCAATTACTGTCAGTTTGTGTAACTTAACTTGCCACTTGCATGTAAACACAACGATTAGGGATCGATGACCGTAGCAGTCTGGTCCCTTTAATCCCTCAAACCAACCAACCACAACGGTTAGTACTGCTGTAACTGTGAGTATGCTTGGTATCATGTGTCACCCAGCGTACATATATCCTTACTGTTTCGACAATTTATCCTGTGTGATGATGTTGTACATAAATTTTATGATTCACTACTGAATTTCAGTACAGCTTACATGGTATATTTCACTACGAGTATTTTACTGTTTGGAATAATCACATTACTGTTATGCGATATTAACTAAAAGCAAACATTTCTGACTTGCTTCTTACTTTTCATAGGCAATTCTCTGCTTACATTTACAAACGGTAACGGAAATAAGTGCATGGACGCGTCACTGTATAAAACATTTTTTACGGCGCTGCACAGCCTTTTCGTTTAAATTCCTGTCATAGATAACGTGGTACGTTCAACGAATTAGTCTTTCTCTAAATGGATATTTCTTATTATTCTTTGTTTGCCATTACATGACGTATCTCCCTTACGTTCGTTTCAGGCTGTACATAGTACGATTTAGCTGCAAATTTAAAAAATTTAAAATAAGAATATTATGGGAGATCAACGGCTTCATACACGGCGAGTGCGTTGATAACGCTAAATGTGGTCCATTAATTCCCTGTCAAAAAAGTTAAAAGTAATCAAATAACAATTTTTGCCTACCTTCGTTATTTAAGGTAATATTTGTTTTGGTGTGTCTGCTCTCAGATCAGAAGATTGCAGTTAAGCTACTGAAACTGGTCATCACATTGTAAATGTTAAATGCCATTCAGACAATTATATACAACAAACTTTTAAAAGTTTTAAAAAGTTTTGTACAAAGTTTTCATAATTTTACATTTGATTATCTGCTTCCTATCGCTTACTCCTTTTCTGAAAATGTCAGATATATTCAGGAAAGTAGCACGTTTCACCCCAATATGACATTCATATGATAATCAAAATACGGGACCACATACGTAGGCTTATCGGCATTAGTTTTTGAGCCGTGTCATTGGCAACTGAAATGAAGCCGGGAGAAGGGAAGTAAGAGATAGGGGAGAGAAAGTAGGGGGCGGGGCGCGGAGGCTGTACACCGCTGAGTGGCCTGCTGTGTATTAATGTAGATTTTTACTGAGACCCCCATGGACATTGTGTGGTATCAACGTTCGATAGCACACTTGTTAGGGGTTGCAGTCTTCGACCGCGGTCCGTATTAATATCATTCAACCTGCAAGACGCGACCAGCGCCGCTAGCGCCGTTCCGCGGCTTGTATCAAGTTTCTAGCGAGATCTCGTCCACTCTTGCTTGAGACGTCATATATTAAAGTAGCATAGCCTTCAGCTGATTGGAAGAAACCTCTAACAAGGCGCTTAGTAACGTATGGCGTAAGTGAGGCCTCAATACCTATCTGTTGATAATCATGTGTATGCAGCCAAGAAGAATCCTGTACAACCAGTTAAGTACAATATGTATTATTTTTTACCAACGACTTCTAATAATTTTAGTCTTTGCAGATGCAAACCATGCAGACAGCACCTCATCGACGTTACTGACAAACCCGTTGTGATTTATATGATTCTATTTAGTATTGGCCACCAGTCAACATTGGCGACTACTCGTACGTCGACATCATAACACATTCATCAGCAACATACCCAAACCGCTTTTAACTACAAGAAGGTAGGAAACGCTCGTGAGATTTTATATCGTACAGTACTGTCAAAGTGGGAGATTATTTGAAATTCAGTAACACTTAACATTCACGTATTGTGCTGGTCACGATTCGACACATGACTCCGGTCGATGAAAGAGAGATACACTGGAGCATCCGCTGGATAGTTCTGATCACTCCCCTTGTGATTATCACACCTTCGATCTCGTAAAATAGATTTTGACTGGTCGATGGTTCCTATCGGAAGAGGATGTGCAGCAGACAGCTACAGACTTCTTTACGCTGAAGCACACTGTGTTTCACCAAACGGGTATGTCAAACTGGTGAGTCCATGGGATTATTGTCTCGTTGCTCTCGGTGATTTTGCCTGATTGGTACCGATGCAGCACTCTACGACCTCCTAACAGAAAACTTTTCGGCTGTCCCTAATACATAATATTCATAGTTGTTGGGGTGAAGTACGCTGCAGCGTGCCTGTCTCTTACGAACGATTGCTACGCATTGCTACCTGCGGACGCTCGTTTTGTCAGGGAGACACGCCCCTCGGAACAGTGGAGCCATCACGCTGAGCAGTCTCCATCTCCGAAACAAATTGCCGCCGCGGAGAATGGTCCCGGCGCTGGCGGTGGAAGGCAATCTCGCTGTTTAACGAGCGCGCGTCCGCGGCATCGGCCGGCGAAGATTAATGGCGGCGTTGCTCTGCCGCCACCTCTGGCTTACGCTCGGCCTCTCGGTGGGAACCCGCAGCTCGCAGGATGCGACCGCAACACCACCGTCAGGCGATCACAGGCCGATTAGCTCCATCTCGTCCGGAGATCTTTACGGTTCTTGTAGATCTGTGCACCAAGCACATCGCTTAAAATCAGTGTTGTAAAATTATCCGAAAGTAGAATTAAAGGCAAAGGCAGTCTAAAGGTACAGCGTGACGTCATAAAAGATGTGTTGGCGTGGAGTCCCGTTTTGATGAGTTCGCCGCCTGGTGCAAGTCTGTTTATTTGACGCCATTTTGGCGACTTGCATGTCGATGATGAAGAAATGATGAGAACAAAGCAATAATCAGTCCCAGAGAGGAGAAAATCCCAGAACTCGCCGGAAATCGAACGCAAGGACATCTCACGGCAATCAGCCATGCTGACCATTCGGCTTCAGAGTCTGACGTCAGGTAGAAGGTTTGTTGTGAATGTATACAGCAATAGGTGTTTGGCTGGTTGATTGATTAAAGGAAACAAAGTACTAGGTAATCAGTTCCTTTTTCCTCGAACAGTCAGGTCTACATGACTGTACATCGGAGATCGGCCTAAACACAAAACCCAGGGGAAGAAACTCCAGTGTCTACCAAAGATCAACGAATTCTACGTAAGGGATAAAAAGAAGAAAGGGAGGCACACGGAAAGAGCCAGGCGAGGTGCCCCATATTGTAAGGAGCTGGAAACCGGAGAAAGCAGAATGCAATGAGGGGACATATATCCGCCACTCCATCGCCACTTAGCCGGTTGGAGTGGCCGTGTGGTCCTGGGCGCTACAGTCTGGAACCGAGCGACCGCTACGGTCGCAGGTTCGAATTCTGCGTCGGGCATGGATGTGTGTGATGTCCTTAGGTTAGTTAGGTTCTATTAGTTCTAAGTTCTAGGCGACTGATGACCTCAGAAGATAAGTCGCATAGTGCTCAGAGCCATTTGAACCATTTTTCCCCTCGCCACTTACCAGAGGTAACGAACTGCCTAGCGAAGACTAGCAGACGGACACGGCAAGAGGAGCACTGATGACAAAAGACGAACAAATCGAAGAGACCACGCGAAAGGAGGAAGGCGGAGTAAAAAAACAGGCAGGTTGAGGGCCCGGGTAGACCACCAAGCCCCGACAGCCACAGCCCGATCAGCACAGAGGCGGCAAGAGTGCCTGCCAATCCCTCAGTGAGATGTATGGCAATATCTACGACTATACGTAACGTAAACGATAACTGTTTACAACGTACCACAGTGATGTACGACACGTCGAAACGAATTGCTTGTTATTGGACACATGAGATCTAGGGAGCCTGGAAATGAAAGTCAAACCGACTACGAAGACCACTTAAGATACAAAGCTATTGGGATGCCAGAATTTTCAATATCCTAGGTTTCCATTATGTCACCGGCTTAATCGGCTAGTTTGTTAAGATCCTTTGCGTGTAACGAAAGAAAAATTGCTTTTGTAAACATAAGCCAAAAACTAATTTCAGGCTGTGTCCCGGGCTGATAGTCTAAAAGTGTTCTTCACCAATTTGTTCGTTGCGACTTCATCTACACATCTATATTGTCACATTGTAAGTAGTTATTTTTCACACCCCGTAGAAGAGATAAAATAAACGGAGTTTTGCTTTTCTCTCTTTCATTGCTACTTTCGGGGTCTGATTTTCAACACGAAATAGTCTGTAGCATGTAATGTACCTCAGTACACAAGACTCTGACCACTTCGATAGGACACATTCGTAGCTTCCTTTTTGACCAATAAAATTTCGGTTGAACTGCCAGAAGCCAGTAAGTGGTGGCACGATATTTCAGGGCACATTCTTCTGGCCATAGTAAGGTGTATACTGGCGACGGTACTCTGAACTCCCGTGTTGAAAACACCGCCGGTACATGAGTGGTGTATCAAGTTGTTGCCACTCCCGCGTAGTTTGAGAGTGTGTTCTTGTCCTCAAAGTCCGTGAGCTGCTGAGAGTAGAGGTCTGCATCTGACGTCCACGCTCGTTCGAATTGGTCGGTGCCTGTGGTTCCGCGTAACTCCGTCAGATGACAATACAGCCACTTTGGACTGATGAGGTAATCGCACTCGAATTCAAGGACGCTCGAGAGCTCGAAATCCCCGGCAGTCTACTGCAGTTACACGAGCGCAGCTCTGTCACTCATTGAAAGATCATGGGGCACGAACGCGAGATGAAGAAGAGTGCGAAAGTGAAACTTCATTCGAAATAATATATTCTAAGTGCGAAAGACGGTAATCGTAATAATGTTTCGGAGAGATATTTCGTTATTCAGTGATTAGGTGTCGGTTACACGTAGTGTTGCATGTGATCTTCCCACTTGTCTTACAGATCGGTCACCACATATCAGACGGGATGTGTTTGCAGAACACGACAAAAAATAAGTTGTGAAGCATTGCCAGTTTCAGTGAAAGCTACAGTAATTGAAAAGGTGCAGAAATGGGTACCAGACACTTTCGTCCATTTACGTTAACAATGGATGTAGGATTTTGCGCTTTATATCTTCAGCTTGTGAATGTCGGTTCAGAATTTGGACATACTGACTTTTCCAAAATTTTGCCTCATCCTACGATGGCAGCACGAAACAATGAAAGTCAAGCAGATGAAACACGAGCGAGTAAGATGCCCAGCATTATCCTGGCCACAGACATGAATGCATACCGATGTACAGAGGATATATGTCCAAATAGGTGTCGGAAAATGTGACCTTCCCAGTACTGTGCACTCTGTTTATCAAGATCAGGCACTGGGCAATATGATATTGGTGACAACTAACTTGTCTGAGAAGAAAAAAAAATAGGGGGAATTAGTAAGAACTACATCCCGGGAAAAAAATGGTTCAAATGGTTCTGAGCACTATGGGACTTAACTTCTGAGGTCATCAGTCCCCTAGACCTTAGAACTACTTAAACCTAATTAACCTAAGGACATCACTCACATCCATGCCCGAGGCAGGATTCGAACCTGCGACCGTATGAAAATAACTGGCTGTGCTGTGTGCTGTCTGTGGCTGGTTGGCATTGTTGGAATATTCGCTATTGTAGTGTTGGGCAGGTGGGTATGAACACCACGTAGCGTTGCGCAGTTGGAGGTGAGCGGCCAGCAGAGGTGGATGTAGGGAGTGAGATGGCGGAGTTTTGAGAGCGGATGATCTGGACGTGTGTTCATTAGAGAGAGCAAATTTGTAAGACTTGATGTCATGAACTGATATATACATTATGACTTTTGAACACTATTAAG
Organism: Schistocerca serialis cubense; assembly: GCF_023864345.2. Classification (NCBI taxonomy): domain Eukaryota; kingdom Metazoa; phylum Arthropoda; class Insecta; order Orthoptera; family Acrididae; genus Schistocerca; species Schistocerca serialis. The sequence continues at coordinate 237,339,690 of NC_064646.1, forward strand.
GTAAATACATTGTTTGTTCTCTACCAAAATCTTTCATTTGCTAACTATGCCTATCAGTAGTTAGTGCCTTCAGTAGTTTGAATCTTTTATTTAGCTGGCAGTATTGGCGCTTGCTGTATTGCAGTAGCTCGAGTAACGAAGTTTTTTGTGATGTAAGTGATTCGTGGAAGGTATAGGTTATTATTAGTCAGGGCCATTCATTTGTAGGGATTATTGAAAAACAGACTGCGTTGCGCTAAAAATATTGTGTGTCAGTTTAGTGATGATCAGAATAAGTAAAGAGAGAAGAAAAATGGCTCTGAGCACTATTGGACTTAACTTCTGACGTCATCAGTACCCTAGAACTTAGAACTACTTAAACCTAACCAACCTAAGGACATCAGGATTCGAACCTGCGACCGTTGCAGTAAAGAGAGAAATGTCTGAGTACGTTCAGTTTTGCTCAGCTGTTTCAAAATCAAATAACGTAAGGGGTTTATCAGCACATAATTAATTTTCTTAAGGGGACGTTTCAAAATGTGTGATGAAATATTAGTTCCTGATAAGCTAGAACAAAATTATAATGCGGCAGTAAAATCTTACTTTGTTTCTATTGTATCTGTTAATATTTATCTATGACCATTGACAGAATGTCAGCTGCACTCAGCAGCCAAAGAAATGAAGTCTCCACTTTATTTTCGAAATGACTAGAGTGTGGGCCAGGTCATACTCAAATACCGACGAAGTTGACTTGTATTGAACCCGAATAGATAGTCAAGACTACGAAGATCCGCTTCAGAGGTGAAAGCGTAACCAGAGTCTCTTTCCCAAACTATCAAATTTAGCGAGGATAATGTTTTGTGTTTCACCCTTAAATGTGAATAGCGAAAGAAGCAGTTTGAAACGTTAACTAGGACGGACGAAGCAAACTTGGTCCAAAACGAATCGATTAATTGTAAATATGTCAACAGGGAATAATATTGAAACAGTTTTATTCTTGTTGTTGTTGTGGTCTTCAGTCCTGAGACTGGTTTGATGCAGCTCTCCATGCTACTCTATCCTGTGCAAGCTTTTTCATCTCCCAGTACCTACTGCAACCTACATCCTTCTGAATCTGCTTAGTGTATTCATCTCTTGGTCTCCCTCTACGATTTTTACCCTCCACGCTGCACTCCAATACTAAGTTGGTGATCCCTTGATGCCTCAGAACATGTCCTACCAACCGATCCCTTCTTCTGGTCAAATTGTGCCACAAACTTCTCTTCTCCCCAATCCTATTCAATACTTCCTCATTAGTTATGTGATCTACCCATCTAATCTTCAGCATTCTTCTGTAGCACCACATTTCGAAAGCTTCTATTCTCTTCTTGTCCAAACTATTTATCGTCCATGTTTCACTTCCATACATGGCTACACTCCATACAAATACTTTCAGAAACGACTTCCTGACACTTAAATCAATACTGGATGTTAACAAATTTCTCTTCTTCGGAAACGCTTTCCTTGCCATTGCCAGCCTACATTTTATATCCTCTCTACTTCGACCATCATCAGTTATTTTGCTCCCCAAATAGCAAAACTCCTTTACAACTTTAAGTGCCTCATTTCCTAATCTAATTCCCTCAGCATCACCCGACTTAATTAGACTACATTCCATTATCCTTGTTTTGCTTTTGTTGATGTTCATCTTATATCCTCCTTTCAAGACACTGTCCATTCCATTCAACTGCTCTTCCAAGTCCTTTGCTGTCTCTGACAGAATTACAATGTCATCAGCGAACCTCAAAGTTTTTATTTCTTCTCCATGAATTTTAATACCTACTCCGAATTTTTCTGTTGTTTCCTTTACTGCTTGCTCAATATACAGATTGAACAACATCGGGGAGAGGCTACAACCCTGTCTTACTCCCTTCCCAACCACTGCTTCCCTTTCATGTCCCTCGACTCTTATAACTGCCATCTGGTTTCTGTACAAATTGTAAATAGCCTTTCGCTCCCTGTATTTTACCCCTGCCACCTTTAGAATTTGAAAGAGAGTATTCCAGTCAACATTGTCAAAAGCTTTCTCTAAGTCTACAAGTGCTAGAAACGTAGGTTTGCCTTTCCTTAATCTTTCTTCTAAGATAAGTCGTAAGGTCAGTATTGCCTCACGTGTTCCAGTGTTTCTACGGAATCCAAACTGATCTTCCCCGAGGTTGGCTTCTACTAGTTTTTCCATTCGTCTGTAAAGAATTCGTGTTAGTATTTTGCAGCTGTGACTTATTAAACTGATAGTTCGGTAATTTTCACATCTGTCAACACCTGCTTTCTTTGGGATTGGAATTATTATATTCTTCTTGAAGTCTGAGGGTATTTCGCCTGTCTCATACATCTCGCTCATCAGATGGTAGAGTTTTGTCAGGACTGGCTCTCCCACGGCCGTCAGTAGTTCCAATGGAATATTGTCTACTCCGGGGGCCTTGTTTCGACTCAGGTCTTTCAGTGCTTTCTCAAACTCTTCACGCAGTATCATATCTCCCATTTCCTCTTCATCTACATCCTCTTCCATTTCCATAATATTGTCCTCAAGTACTTCGCCCTTGTATAGACCCTCTATATACTCCTTCCACCTTTCTGCCTTCCCTTCTTTGCTTAGAACTGGGTTTCCATCTGAGCTCTTGATATTCATACAAGTCGTTCTCTTATCTCCAAAGGTCTCTTTAATTTTCCTGTAGGCGGTATCTATCTTACCCCTAGTGAGATAGGCCTCTACATCCTTACATTTGTCCTCTAGCCATCCCTGCTTAGCCATTTTGCACTTCCTGTCGATCTCATTTTTGAGACGTTTGTATTCCTTTTTGCCTGTTTCACTTACTGCATTTTTATATTTTCTCCTTTCATCAATTAAATTCAATATTTCTTCTGTTACCCAAGGATTTCTACTAGCCCTCGTCTTTTTACCTACTTGGTCCTCTGCTGCCTTCACTACTTCATCCCTCAAAGCTACCCATTCTTCTTCTACTGTATTTCTTTCCCCCATTCCTGTCAATTGCTCCCTTATGCTCTCCCTGAATCTCTGTACAACCTCTGGTTCTTTTAGTTTATCCATGTCCCATCTTCTTAAATTCCCACCTTTTTGCAGTTTCTTCAGTTTCAATCTACAGGTCATAACCAATAGATTGTGGTCAGAGTCCACATCTGCCCCTGGAAATGTCTTACAATTTAAAACCTGGTTCCTAAATCTCTGTCTTACCATTATATAATCTATCTGATACCTTTTAGTATCTCCAGGGTTCTTCCATGTATACAACCTTCTTTCATGATTCTTAAACCAAGTGTTAGTTATGATTATGTTGTGCTCTGTGCAAAATTCTACCAGGCGGCTTCCTCTTTCATTTCTGTCCCCCAATCCGTATTCACCTACTATGTTTCCTTCTCTCCCTTTTCCTACACTCGAATTCCAGTCACCCATGACTATTAAATTTTCGTCTCCCTTCACAATCTGAATAATTTCTTTTATTTCATCATACATTTCTTCAATTTCTTCGTCATCTGCAGAGCTAGTTGGCATATAAACTTGTACTACTGTAGTCGGTGTGGGCTTCGTATCTATCTTGGCCACAATAATGCGTTCACTATGCTGTTTGTAGTAGCTTACTCGCATTCCTATTTTTCTATTCATTATTAAACCTACTCCTGCATTCCCCCTATTTGATTTTGTGTTTATAACCCTGTAATCACCTGACCAGAAGTCTTGTTCCTCCTGCCACCGAACTTCACTAATTCCCACTATATCTAACTTCAACCTATCCATTTCCCTTTTTAAATTTTCTAACCTACCTGCCCGATTAAGGGATCTGACATTCCACGCTCCGATCCGTAGAACGCCAGTTTTCTTTCTCCTGATAACGACATCCTATTGAGTAGTCCCCGCCCGGAGATCCGAATGGGGGACTATTTTACCTCCGGAATATTTTACCCAAGAGGACGCCATCATCATGTAATCATACAGTAAAGCTGCATGCCCTCGGGAAAAATTACGGCTATAGTTTCCCCTTGCTTTCAGCCGTTCGCAGTACCAGCACAGCAAGGCCGTTTTGGTTATTGTTACAAGGCCAGATCAGTCAATCATCCAGACTGTTGCCCTTGCAACTACTGAAAAGGCTGCTGCCCCTCTTCAGGAACCACACGTTTGTCTGGCCTCTCAACAGATACCCCTCCGTTGTGGTTGCACCTACGGTACGGCTATCTGTATCGCTGAGGCACGCAAGCCTCCCCACCAACGGCAAGGTCCATGGTTCATGGGGGGGTTATTCTTGTTAGATTTCTAATTTGTTAGGTGGTCAAGCTCACATGTGTGCATTGGAATGAAAGAAGCAGACGGTGTTACAAAAAAAGCAATGTGAGTTTTAATTATGAGAACGACAAAAGTTCGTAGTAACATAGGGGAAATTCCATGTTGTTTCCTAATTTTCGGTATTGAATGTTGTTGTTGTTGTGGTCCTCAGTCCTGAGACTGGTTAGATGCAGCTCTCCATGCTACTCTATGCTGTGCAAGCTTCTTCATCTCCCAGTACGTACTGCAGCCTACATCCTTCTGATCTGCTTAGTGTATTCATCTCTTGGTCTCCCTCTACGATTTTTACCCTCCACGTGGCCCTCCAATACTAAATTGGAGATCCCTCGATGTCTCAGAACATGTCCTACCAACCGATCCCTTCTTCTAGTCAAGTTGTGCCACAAGCTCCTCTTCTCCCCAATTCTGTTCAATATCTGCTCATTAGTTATGTGATCTACCCATCTAATCTTCAGCATTCTTCTGTAGCACCACATTTCGAAAGCTTCTATTCTCTTCTTGTCCAAGCTATTTATCGTCCACGTTTCACTTCCATACATGGCTACACTCCAAACAAATACTTTCAGAAACGGCTATCTGACGTATAATCTATACTCGGTGTTAACAAATTTTTCTTCTTCAGAAACGCTTTCCTTGCCATTGCCAATCTACATTTTAAATCCTCTCTACTTTGACCATCAACAGTTATTTTGCTCCCCAAATAGCAAAACTCCTTTACTAATTTAAATGTCTCATTTCGTAATCTAATTCCCTCAGCGTCACCAAAAAAAAAAAAAAAAAAAAAAGTGGTTCTAAGTCTATGGGACTGATGACATCAGATGTTAAGTCCCATAGTGCTTAGAGTCATTTGAAGCATTTGACCTATCGTAAAATATAATCTGTGATGCTAGGAGTCTCATCGACCTAGGCATTTTATGCATTATCCAGGTAGAGCCCATATACTGGACGGCGTTTACTACTGGCATGCTTTGTGGCCCTTTCTCAGTCATGTAAACATACCGCTGCGGCAACGGCACACCGCGAGCAGTCCAGTATCAAATGGTTCACAGGGTTCTGAGCACTATGGGGCTTAACATCTATGGTCATCAGTCCCCTAGAACTTAGAACTACTTAAACCTGACTAACCTAAGGACATCACACAACACCCAGTCATCACGAGGCAGAGAAAATCCCTGACCCCACCGGGAATCGAACCCGGGAACCCGGGGTTCATCAGTCCCCTAGATCTTAGAACTACTCAAACCTAACTAACCTAAGGACACCACACACAGCCATGCCCGAGGAAGGATTCGAACCTGCGACCGTAGCGGTCGCGCGGTTCCAGACTGTAGCGCCTAGGACCGCTCGGCCACTCCGGGCGGCAGCGTTACCCGACTTAATTCGAGTACATTCCATTATCCTCGTTATACTTTTGTTGATGTTCATCTTATACCCTCCTTTCAAGACACTGTCCATTCCGCTCTTCCAAGTCATTTGCTGTCTCTGACAGAATTACAATGTCATCGGCGAACCTCAAAGTTTTTATTTCTTCTCCATGGATTTTATTACATTTTCCGAACTTTTCTTTTGTTTCCTTTATTGCTTGCTCAATATACAGATTGAATAGCATCGGGGATAGGCTACAACCCTGTCTCACTCCCTTCCAAACCGCTGCTTCCCTTTCATACCCCTCGACTCTTATAATTGCCATCTGCTTTCTGTACAAATTGTAAATAGCCTTTCGCTCCCTGTATTTTATCTCTGCCACCTTCATAATTTTAAAGAGAGTATTCCAGTCAATATTGTCAAAAGCTTTCTCTAAGTCTACAAATGCTAGATCCGTAGGTTTGCCTTTCCTTAATTTTTCTTCTAAGATAAGTCGTAATGTCAGTATTGCCTCACGTGTTCCAACATTTGCACGGAATCCCAACTCATCTTCCACGAGGTCGGCTTCTATCAGTTTTTCCATTCGTCTGTAAAGAATTCGCGTTATTATTTTGCAGCTGTGACTTATGAAACTGATAGTTCGGTAATTTCCATATCTGTCAGCTCCTGCTTTCTTTGGGATTGAGATTATTATATTCTTCTTGAAGTCTGAGAGTATTTCGCCTGTCTCATACATCTTATTCATCAGATGGTAGAGTTTTGTCAGGACTGGCTCTCCATAGGCTGTCATTAGTTCTAATGGAATGTTGTCTACTCCGGGGGCCTTGTTTCGACTCAGGTCTTTCAGTGCTCTGTCAAACTCTTCACGCAATATCATATTTCCCATTTCATCTTCGTCTACATCCTCTTCCATTTCCATAATAGTGTCCTCAAGTACATCGCCCTTGTATAGACCCTCTATATACTCCTTCCACCTTTCTGCTTTCCCTTCTTTGCTTAGAACTGGGTTATTGAATAACGTACGCTAATTTCTCTTATGGATCATAATAGTGTCGCCATTAGAGAGTGCCACACAGGAATATAGGTCTGCAGCATAACAAAGTGATGTGAATGTAGTTGCGTCAACTGGTGGCAGTATGGGAGGAGCTACACCACCTGCAGGCACACACAGCTGCCACAAAAACGGCCGCAACAGCAGCGCGGCGAGCGCGCCACACTACGAGCCCTCTGCCCTCCCCGAGCACCTCGTTCGACCAGTCTGTGCGCTTAGTGCGTTCGAACTTGGGCAACCCATGCCCGAGCGTGGTGAACTCGAGCCAGTACGAGCTAGCGAAAAGTCCCATTTGCAGACCTGTAGTTGAGATCTCCCTCTGTGACGAAATCTCGACTGATCTATGTACAATCGCTAGTCTTTTACGGGGTATAAGTGCAGAACGCCTACGAAGAATTCTAATTTTTTCCACGACATGATTCCTCGCAGGATCCAATTGGAAACCACCGTAACGATTCGTAAGAGCACCAGATATTGCTATTTCTACTGATTCATTGATCAGTCTTTCAGGGATCTCATACCTAAGTGCCCCAGATAGTGCTACTTCTACTGATTCATTTATCAGTCCTTCAGGGAACTCATTTATGTGCCAGAATTCTTTTAACATTCATATGGTTCATCGAATGACGAGTAGAAACACCGAGTTCAGCGACTGCGGATTTTCTGCCTTGGAAGAGGGATATACGCTGCTGCTGTTGCACAATGCGCCCCTTCAACAGTGCCCCTTTCTTGCCCATACAGGGTGAATTCTTCTACCATGTACAAACTCAACAAGCAAGTCTAATGAACTTAGTTCGGAAATGCGTAGGTTCTATGCTAGAGATCATTTATTCAATCATACTTTGTTACATAGTCTGCGGTCAAATAAACGCTGTACCGTGCAGCTATAATTACAGTATTTATTGAAAATGCTTTCCATGCGCCTCAGTGCATGCGTGTAAGCGCCGTGGCATGTTTTGCCTCACACATACAAATTAGCTAAGTATCAAAGGCAGTATGAATACGCTGCTCCAGTGTCTCCAAATTTGGAATGGGCTCTGCATACATAATAATTTTGAGAGACCCCACGACCAGAAATCGCACGGGTTGAGATCCGGTAAACGTGCAGACCACGCAGCTGGACCCCTTCGTCCGATGCATCGACCAGGGAAGACACGATTGAGATGCGTCCGGACGTTAACAGTGGAATGTACTGGAGCACCATCATGTCGCAGCCACATAAACCTTCGAATCATCAATGGCAGCCCTTCCAGCAGGCTAGGCAATGCCATCCTTATAAAACGCCAATAGTTCCAGCCTGTTAGGCGACGTGGAAGGAAGACTGGTCCCAAAAGAAGCTAGCCAATGATTGCGGCCCACACATTCCGTCTGCACAGATGCTGATGATTTTCTGATATCATACCATCGTGGTTCTGCGCTCAGTCACAGATGACTGTAATGAAAGTTGAAGATACCACTCCGCGTATAGGAATCCCGGAATCGTGGTTGCCATGTTGAAAAAACGAGTGACAAAATTGCTCCCAGAGGGGAAAGTCTGTCGCTAGTAAGACCTGCACACGCTGCTAGTGATAACGATAGCAACAGTTGTCATGGAGAGTGTTCCACACGGACGTCTGGCTTAACCTGTACTGGCACGCTGATTGCCTGATACTGACACGGCGGTCGCTTTCCACGGTGCTACGTTTTCCTCTAAGTATGGTGTCCGAACATTTCGGGTATGCCCTCCATGGTTTCCAGCTTCCTGAAACGACCCTGAATCAGACACACTGTGAAACACAGTTGCAAACATTGGATGCTGTGGTCGTTGTCGGCGGGGATAGGTCTCCTGATACAACTTTGCTACCCGCTGCCCGTTGCTGTTTGCCTTTCTGTATGTAAACACGATGTCGACAAGCTCTAGTTTAGAATACGGAGCCACTGTGTACAACACCGCATCACAACCACTACAATGTGAGTCAGTGAGAGAAGTAAATCGCACACAACGGTACCAATTACTATGGCACGTGAGAGCGCTAGGGAATCCTTTAGGAGGATGCCATGCATACTGTACCTGTGACTGCACGATACAGAGCGTATTAGACCGCAGTCCCTGTAAAATACATAATTGAATAAATGATCTCTAGCATGGAAACCATGCACTTGTGGACATAAGTTCATTAGACCTTTTATGTTCAATATCCTCTTATCGATCAATCCATAGAGTTTGTACCCTATAGAAAAAAAATCACCCTGTATGCAATTTACTACACTCTCTCAGATTCTTATTAACACGTGCCTTGCTTGACACTAGTTCGTCTTTGGCAGATCTCAGAACTGCCGATATTTTTTTGCAGTTGCAAAGACCACTTTGATCTTCTAATTTAGCACGACTCTGCCCATTTTCGAGGAAAGTTTTCCAGCTCACAGCGGGTAGGCTGTCGTCTTGTAGATCTCATCCTGATCCTCTTCCTTGATCTGACATTTATAGGTCAATAACGCTCTCCATATCTGCTGAGACGCGTATTCATTTTCCAGGAACGCAGTTTGGAGTTGTTCCATTTCCTCTTGCAGGCTATTGGCGTCCGAGATGGTAAGGACTCGAAGAATCTAAGTCTTCAGTAGACCCGCTGTTTGGGCTGGGTTGTTACCTTATTGTTACCTTATTGTTACCTTATTACCTTATATTGTTACCTTATTGTTATCTTATTGTTACCTTATTCAGGTCTGATGCGCATTTTCAAGTGTACCACAGCTCTTCGATCGCACTAATGCGCCTAAAAGTGGCAAACAGACTTGCAGCAGATGCTCATGCGTCGGCAGGGTTTTAATTAGGGGACATCACGTTGTACTGTCGCCAGTTGATAGACTGAGAAGACTCTCCTCCGAAATATCGTGGCAGTAATATACTGACATCTGTCAGCTAGTCCCAAATTTAATGAAACTGAACTGTCTATAATCCGGGAAAGTTTGAAATTTCGCCAACTCCTTATTACCTTGTTACACATTTTCAACTGCAGTTGATAATTTACTACCGATACTTTCTTTCTTTGAAAACTTAAGTAAACAGTACACTCTATACGTTCTTCCTAACGTCTTTCTCTCTCTCTCTCTCTCTCTCTCTCTCTCTCTCTCTCTCTTTGTTACCTTGTCACACATTTTCAACTGCAGCTGGTTATTAACAATCGATATTTGCCTTCTTTGAGGGTCGAAATAAAATTTGTAGACACAAAATACGTTCTTCCTAACATGTCCCTCTCTCTCTCTCTCTCGCGCACCCCCCCCCCCCCCCACTCTCCCTCTCTTTCTCTGTACCTCAGCCACTCGTGTTCTCTTTTCTCGATGTGACTGACCTTTTGTTGGCTGTGTGTTTGACGACCAAGCGGGGGTGAGGCGTGCTCGCTCTGTCAGTACGTGTGTTTGGTATGCATTGCATTTGTCATTCTTTTCGTGAAACGTTCCTAGCGTTGTTGTCAACAAAGGCATACCACGCCCGTCAGTGATCAATGAATATAACAGGATGTGCTGCTGTGCAGATGCCTTTGAACCGTTTTCCACCTGTATTATGATGAGCTATTGAAATGTCAGTTTGTGATCGGCAACATGCCAGACTCAGTGTAGGGCAGTTCCAGCATTTCGGACGATCATGACATTTTGGTGGTTTCTGCTAAAGCAGCGCATCACGACGGCAGACGTGCGTAAGCCACAGAAATGTAGCGGGACCATTAATTTTCGAGCGATTCTGTCTCACAGTGCACATATTTCAGACTACGACTGTAACCACGGAACAAAAAGAGATGGTCGAACTTTTTTCCAGCCACACCTGCTTTTCGGTGCAGAATTACATCAAAAGATGCTTGCAGTATAAATTTACTGTTCACTGGTTTCTGTTTAACGTCCCGTTTTCGTACTTAATTTCTCAACTTCGTCAATGATTAAGCTTTATGGAATTACAACATAGTCGGTGTCTGTCTGTTTCATAACAGCTCTTAATAACCAATATCTTGATACATCTATCTCAAGATCCTGTAAGTCACTTCTTCAGCTGTAACTGGTATACTACAATTTTGTTTTAGGTTTCCTAAACGAGTAGTGTAAACTGTTTCGAAACATGTGTTCTCCCAAAACTGATGCGAAAATTTCTCTGTAGCGTATGTGTCCTCCCAGTACTACAATTACGTCATTCTACCTTCTACGGTAGGTCTTCTATAAAATTCTGACACTTTGGAGACGATACCTGTATTCCTTTTTTAAATCATTTTCCTCTTTCTTGGAAGTCAAGTGAACACTTGCTCTATCAGTCATCACTTTAAAATTTTTCTGGAATGCAACAATATCATCTCACGTAAATAATATGTATTCACTTCAAGTCAAACATATAGAGAGAAATGTGAAAACAGATTAATGACTATACCTAATCTAAGTACGAAAGAAAGGCTCTTTTTTAAGTCTCGACTATTCTTTTTGACTCATGACTCTTCTGATGCCGTCCCGGTTTTATCTGACAGGGTCAGTGAATGAGTTAGAACAGAGGAAACTATACCCGCGTTATGCATCCCCAATAATGTCGCACATCTACTAAAACACTACTAAACTATGGAATACAATCGCTACGCGCTTCCATCGTATTGAATGTTATCCCACGTACATTGGCCAAACCGGCCGCTCTTTTAGCTTACGGTTCAGAGCATCAGGACCTTAAGAATTCTAAATCCGCCCTCACCCAACAACGGCGACTACAAAATCATTCCATTTTACATATAAACACGCATTGTACCATTTTACATATTCAACGTAACGGCCCTGTTTTAAGTATTTTGAAAGAAATCGAAACTATCCACAGCAGTAACTATAATCCGTGGTGCATTTTGAATGAACAACTTTCACTTAAGCACGCTGCCGTATTGAACAACATTTCTTTCTTGAAGCGATCTCCAGTCTCATTCCTTTCTTCTTCTGGTTTCTGATTACTGTACGTTAGACATGTAGTCTTTTTAATTGGGTCAGTACTTTCACTACTGCTTTGGTGGCCCTTAGTTAGGGATAGCTATTAAATGGTCTGTGTGTGTTTTCATATTGGGGACTTCAAGATCCACCCAGCTTCAATCTTGCACAGATGTAAAATGTTCTCTTTTAATAGAAGTTTACATATGTTTAATTTTTTTAACCTGTGATACGGCGCGTTATTCTGCTTCGTTATGTGTGTCCTCACTAAATTATAATTGTCATGCTATTCATTATGTAAATTTAATTGTCTCTTAAGTAAACGTTGTTGACACACCAACGTTTGCTTAGCAGTTTTATTAATTTGCTGTATTGCTCCGAGTTTTAATGTGTCCCTTTCTGCTACTTATGATATCTATCAAATAATATTAGGGGTTTTTAACAGTGAGGAACTTAAGTTTCAGCAACCTTCCTGTTTGTTTAGTAACTCGTGATTATGATACGTTATTCCACGTTACCTTATGCGACCCCACTAAATTAAAATTTTGCATGAAAGAAAATCATTCAGTTTTACAGTTTCATGAATAAGCTTTAACTCGCTGACTCCCAGTTAGGACTTTTACTACGGTTCTGTAATGTTCCTGTTATATAATGTGTTTCTTTACCATATGTAAGGTACTCGTAACGCTTTTCATGCAATCTTTTTGTACTGGTTTTTTTTTACCTTTTGCCTGCAAATCACTAATTCAAATTTCGGACTGCCGGGATAGTCGGTACTGCGTTGTTTTTCTCGTCAATACTTTTGTCAAATGGCTCTGAGCACTATAGGACTTAACTTCTGAGGTCATCAGTCCCCTAGAACGTATAACTATTTAAACCTAACTAACCTAAGGACATAACACACATCCATGCCCGAGGCAGGATTCGAACCAGCGACCGTAACGGTCGCGCGGTCCCAGTCTGTAGCGCCAAGAACCGCTCGGCCACTCTGGCGGGCAATACTTTTGTCAGCCTAGTACTTTTGTCAACCTAGTTTAGTAGCTACTTTCTCCTTCGTGTACGCTCCTTCGTTCCCTGCGCTTGCTGGTGGTACACCTTGTGCTATACTCATCCAACACAGCGTTCGGGATAACAGGACAAAATGTAAGTGTCGTGGTCTTCATTCAACACTTCGTTAGCCAGACAGTCGCCAGTTGTATTGTCTGACAGCGCTTTGGCATTGGCCTATGTTTTATCGCACGTAGCCCAGCTGGTGTTTTTCTAAGATTTTATATGGTATTTCTTCTGTGTTTGCCATGTATACTAGTGCGTGTAAAGTTATTATTAGCTTCAATCTCTTCTTTATTTTCAGTATTACACCTGGTAATGGGTATGTTATAGCCCAAAACAAGACGTGATGTACGGATGGAAAAATTTAATAAAATCGTACAATTGAAGCGCTATTTTTTGTCTCTATTTTCGTGAGATTTTTTGCGTATATCTTCAATGGTTTGAATTGTTGACGATTATTACGTCCCTACCTTTGCCTTTCAACCATTAACATCAACCTGGCATCGCTTAACAGTCGTCTGGACGATTTCCAGTCGATTACGAACAGCAACTTACTCATCCCGTGCCTGAGAACAGCACACACGTTTGGGCTCCATATGCCATGTGCAATATTTTACTGAACAGAGACACATAGCTTTCAGTTAAGTTTGCTGATTTTTTTCTTTAATTCATGGGTGTGATACGCTACTAATATCACAAGTAATCTTTTAGAACTGAAGTACTTAATAGCCAAAACGAGATATCACGACGTGATTCTACGGTTTTCAGGGACATTCTGCTTTATTCATAATCATCTGCTCTGTGTTTTATTTTGAACTTGTTCTAGCAAAAAGCACACGGAAGGGCATTATCATACAAACACATTTACCTGAATTTTTAAAAAATCAGGCTCGTTTGCACATTTTACGGACTCCGTTAGATTGACACTATTTCAAGGATACTTTATTTTCTCTTTGTCTGTATTCAGTGATATAGTAAGAGTACATTATTAACTCTACAGTAAGCAGCTTACTGGAAAATTTTCAAAATAAAACATAAAGCAGAGGACTAGCTGCACCGCGTAGAACTCCTGATGTAAATGAGTGTGGCCATCCGAGGATGCGAAGGCGAACCCGTGAATTGTTTTGAAGGTATGGTTAGTTTTGAACAGAGGGAAGTTCACAGGGTAAAAACTGGAGCAGGGGAACAAGGCTTTACAGCAGTAGAAACGTTAAAATGTAAGTAGTCTTCCGTAGCTATTCAGAGAAGCAGAGTCTCATAAACGATAAACTAACGTGGAGAACTTAAAAAAAAACAAATATTTGTGTAGGAGATTACAACAAACAGTGAAGGGAATTTCCGTCAACATGTAACCTGTTAACACATAAAGGCGGAATAACAAAGGGAAGGGCAGTTTGCGAAACGAAATACAATTTTCCTTACCGAAGAACAGCCTAGGCGCAGACACTCGTCCCGTACAAAAGCATTATTTTTTTGGAACGTACTTCTACCTAAGAGCAGAAAGGCGGAGCTCTTCGCCTTACCTTTGAGCAGCGGCTTCAGCCTGCTCCACCTTGCTCAGGGTCTCCCCCTAGAAGGAGGCGGCTGGCCTGCCTCAGAGGGTAATCCATCTGCCGTGGGCCGCAGCGGCTCTGGCCCATCACTCGTGGCCGCTACCTGCGCGCAATATCATTCCCTCCTCCAGTAATTAAACAGAAGCTGAGATACGCGCCACCCGAAATGCCCTCTGTTTGCGACTGCAGTAGCGCGACGCCAAAGTCTCCCGCCAGGTCGGTTTGCCTGCTCGTCTTATCTCAGACAATGCCTTTCACCAAACAGTCAGGATATAATTATAGGCTTGTGCTAAGATTATAAAGGGACAATAAGCCAAAAAAGGAATGAAAAGTGTCACTGCACTATTGCTAAGGTTCACAATTATAACAGCCTGTACTATTGAACGAAAGGAAAATTCACAACTTTTCAGTGCAATACACACTGTTTAGCCAAAATCCACTGTTAGGGCCTTGACGTTATTCAGTTGTCCACTTGTAACCGTAACACCGATCGTGTTTAAACGAAAATCGATGCTAAAGTTATACCTCTGCGAGGAAAGTTTGAGGAAGTTGACGAAACACTCCAGCGGAGTATAGCTAACAGTAAACAAATAGGTCAGGGAACAGACGTTCTCCCAGCAGAAAAACAAATTGTAACATTATATATTAATATCGGTCGCCAGCCTGATTAGGCATCCTTGTCTCAAGCAACACAATAAAGCAGATGGCAGTGCTAAGATTGACCTGTCTTTCCTTGACACACACACCAAATTCTTTCCTTACATCTGTTCACACTAGAACACAGTAACTTATCTTTGCAGATAAGTGTGCTACTAATTAGTAACTCAGACAAACAAATGGCCAATGAGATCTCAGACAGTAACATATGCCTCTCAACAAGTACCTTAAATGAAATACGAGTAGAGGCAATTGTTTATAGAATCAGTTACCAACACACACGAAACTAGTAGTAGTACTAAACATGGATAAGCATGAAATGATTCTCAATTAAATCTGGGAGTCTGTAAATGATCATATTCTATAGCATTATTGCTAAGTAAAGAACCTCTATGCCTGTGCATTAATCAACTTGCATTAGAATAGCTAACACAGTAAATATGTCTTTCCTAAACTCGGTTCGGAGCAATTAAACCAAATACAAATCTAACTACACTGGCTCAGAAAGAGCCATTACATTGCTTCATCAACCAGTCAGCCTAGTACATGAGGGCCCTTAAACTTTCATGGGTTGAAGAACCATGCTCATTAACAAAACTACACCAGTATGTATGAGAAACACTAAGTACTCTCATCAATAATTATTAATTATATAAAGAACAACAAACTATAACTCTAAATAACAAATGTGCTTTGGTAAGCAGTCTTTTAACCTACTCAAAATATAATTGTCTATGCAAATGCCAACACAACATCAAATTCAAATTCAGATACTTTCTCATGAAATGAACACTGATAAAACTTCGTAATACGAATCCAAGTGCATGAATGCTATAATTAGTAAGCTTTGACATTTTAAATTAACTGAAATATTTTCAGGCTGCTTTTCAAGTGAAGCAAATTGTTTAAGAAAATAAATGCATTTTGGTTTGAAATTGCACTGAGAATGGAGTACTTCTCAAACTATAAAACTGAGGTGACTCTTCAAGCTTTCCCGGCGGATGTGTTGTAAATAGTCTTCACGGGTTTTCCGCCGGAGTCCGCAGCTCGTGGTCGTGCGGTAGCGTTCTCGCTTCCCACGCCCGGGTTTAAGGGTTCGATTCCCGGCGGAGTCAGGGAATTTCTCTGCCTCGTGATGACTGGGTGTTGTGTGCTGTCCTTAGGTTAGTTAGGTTTAAGTAGTTCTAAGTTCTAGGGGACAGATGACCATAGATGTTAAGCCCCATAGAGCTCAGAGCCATTTGAACCATTTTTTTTCCGCCGGATCACGTTGTGCAAACCCGTGAAGACTATTTATAAAACTGAACTTTAAACACTATAGCCCCACACACTAGAAAGCAATCATAACTGTTTTTACAACTACCGAATAACTCCTGCCACAATAGATTAGGACACTCGGAATTATATTCACTAGAATAGTATTCATGTCCAGGTTTTTGATTTGAGATAATCACGGGTGTAAGATAGAGTTTCTCGCAGCACCATGATTATTATTAAAATGAATCAAATGTTACAGATACCTGGTCCATTTGCAGAGTGCCAAATACGAACAATTTAGTGGATGGCTGGTGGCACTGGCGGCGCAACATGCAGTGGCTGTTAACCTGGCGGCGATGCAGTCATAGGAATACTGTTGGACTCACCCTGTAACATATTTTCATGGCGTCGGAATTTTATTTTTACAGGACCAAAAACTATGCCATGACAATGGTATCACCAAATACAGCATCCGAAGCCCATAAATACTGCCCTTATGCTCTTCTGGCTTCAAAACTCAGGAATATGAGCCACAATGATCCGCTACTGCTAGCGAGATGGACACTTGCGCGCCTCGCGGGATTAGCCGAGCGGTCTTAGGCGCTGCAGTCATGGACTGTGCAGCTGGTCCCGGCAGACGTTCGAATCCGCCCTCGGGCATGGGTGTGTGTGTTTGTCCTGAGGATAGTTTAGGTTAAGTAGTGTGTAAGCTTAGAGACTGATGACCTTAGCAGCTAAGTCACATAAGATTTCACTCACATTTGAACATTTGACACCTGCGCGCTAATCACACCTTTTTCACTCCGCCAGGCTTCTTCATAGCTGCGGGGCTTCCGAGCATCTTTTACATTCAATCCTACGCCCCCTAAGTATGGACCAAGTCATCTACAGTACATTATGTAACAATAATTCCAGTAGTTATTTCAATTCACAAGTACATTTTAAACAATATCGTTAAAAGGTTTCACATAACTGAGACACGTATACATAGTCATAGAATTTCCATGGTAGACATAATACTCTACAAAAGGAACACTACAAATTGACATAGAAATATCGATACAGATACAAAACAGCTAGAAAATAGGTGGTGCTCATTGAATAACAACATTTGAATCGCCGGTGATCTACGTCACAGTATTCTGTCGACCTCCCAGAGGACTATGCAGAGGTAGAGCGTTTTCCTTTAATTATAAACCTGTGGTCTTTCAAGGCGGCGGTTTACGCATTTTGAAACGTTTTCTTTGCGATATTGACTATCCACCCTAGGCACTATTATGTCGCCAATAAGAGTCCTTCTGACTGATTTTACGGCTGGTGCTGAGTACCACAAATCTCTTGTGCCAGTCTCTTACCGTCAAAGGTAGCACTTAACTTACTCCTTGATGTCTTAACGCATGTCCTCTGTTCCTGTCCCTCCTTCTTGTCAATGTTCTCCACACGTATTATCCTGACCTATTCTTAGAGGAATCTCCTCCTTTCTTTTTTATCACTGCATAGAATTCTCAACAACTGTCTGAGGTGCCACATCTCAAACACCTCGAGTGCCTCTCCGTTACTGTAGCATGAAACACAAAAATTAGCTTCACGACAACAGCAGGAATTTCAAACGGTATGTAGATTTGAGAGGAGAATAGTAATATGCTAAATATTAGAACTGTGGCGGACACAGAACAACTAATATACAGATTCAGCTGTCTTTGTATCATTATGATGCATGTACTCGTTGTAAAAACGTTGAAACATATTCCAAAGTGCACTGCACCACAAAGAAATTCGTTCAAAGGTAAGTAAATTTTTTAAAGATAGAGGGCCTACCCTGGAGTATAGAGTTTTATGTACGAGCTTGAAACTCATAATTTATATACACCAACAGCAGGCGGATATGTTGTTTTTACGTTACGATTAGTTTCGTTCCTTCAGACCATCTTCAGTCACCTTAACAATAACATACAAGAAGTAAAGGTAACTGTCTAACTTTGAAATAATACTAAAATATTTCAATAATTAACATATATAACACATAGAGATCATTCAGCTCCTTTCGAAGAGCAGTCCTACTACTTTAATTCGAATGTAATTTCTTTAGCTAAGACATTTTTGAAGATGATCTTAGTTTTAATGTGTTATATTAATGTTGTTTACTACAGTCTGCATGCAACCGAATAAATGCAAAACTTTTTGTTACACGCGTATAACCTCACTTTCTTAAGTCTGCCTCCATGCCCTCAAGTTTATAAACATTTTCATTAGTCTGCAGCAATTTCAACTTATTTATTCACCTATAGTCCAAGTAAGCTACAAACAGCTCTAACCTTTTCCACAATATATATTTTATTATGTCCTACTATGTGTGTGGAGATTATTCTACGTGTGATCTTGGTGTATTGCTGGTGAATTTCTTGTTCCACCTGTAGCATAAAACAAATTTTCCTGCAGGACACAAACTGCACGTACACATTCTTCTAGCATGTTAGCTTGTATAGTGTTACGCCATGTTGCCAACTACGGGATGCAGTTTGTGATGTTTTCGAGGAGGTGAGTCCTGCGGTTCCTGTTGCCTGTACTGTCACTGCTATACGCTATGAGAGTATTCGTGCAGCAGTATCATTTGAATTTAAACTTCGTGGCAGATTAAAACTGTATGCCGGACCGAGACTCGACACTCGGGACCTTTGCCTTTCGCGGGCAAGTGCTCTACCAACTGAGCTACCCAAGCACGACTCATGGCGGGGCGTGAGTCGTGCTTGGGTAACTCAGTTGGTAGAGCACTTGCCCGCGAAAGGCAATTCTAGTCTCGGTCCGGCACACATATTTAATGTGCCAGGGAGTTTCATATCATCGCACACTCCGCTGCAGAGTGTAAATCCCATTGTGGATCATTTGAATTCTTTGGAAGAGTGGATTTTTGGGTAGCGATACTCCTCAGGATAGTATTCCCGGCAGACACTAAAAACTCGTCATAGTTCTACCTTGGAAGCTCCCAGAAGCCTTACAGCCTGTGTCAGTGACCAGTAAACTGGCACCTAAGGGGAAATTCTGATCGAGTTGCGGCGAACACGGAATCTATAGCAGCACGGGAGAAGGACAGAGCGTCCAAATCTACGAGCTATTTCAATGACGTCATTGAAGCCGATAGATACCGTCATAATAGTGATAACGTATTCAGGTAACAAGCAATCAGGAATGAGCCTCTGAAAGCGAATTAGAGAAATTCTAAAGTCAGTAGCGGAGCTACAGCGAAGGAAAAGAAGGACACGTGATGACGTACCCATCCCAACTACCGCAGAGCGCACGGAAAGCAATAACAAAACGCCCCACCCTTCTTAAAAAGTGTCTGGTTGCAGAGTACTGATTGAAGACCGCCCAGTACGTAGTCTCAGCCCTTGTGCCAGTTGCAGCTATCCAATGAAAGAGGGGGGGGGGGGGGAAGGGGGCTATGACGGTCGATCTTCGGCAGGCCTAGCTCTCTTCGATCGTCTGCTGCTGCCTGTTGCACTGCAAACTTTCGAGGCAACACTGATGGAGAGTGGACGTCACCATCTCAGCACAGATTCCTGGAAGCTTGAACTGCGTGACCAGCATGCTGTTCATCATTCCCCTTCGAGAGGAAAGGATTGCTGATGCTGCTCATCTCGTTCCAGTGGCAGATATCGATGCTACCGGATATTGTTTCCTAAAGGGGGCCGAAGCCAATCTCTGCGAGCCAGTTAGTACTTCAGGTGGAACTGGAGCCTGACTACTGAGTGCTAATCTTCGGTGCTAACGAGTGCACTTTGGAGCTCGATACGTAGAGATGGAGGCCAATAGAGTCTGCAGGTTGAGGGCCGCCCCGTGACGTAACAGCTGCCACCCAACTCTTCGCTGCATTGGTGGGTAGTGCGAGTGGAGAGCACGCCAGCCTTCCGCCACCGTCGAGGCGTTGCTCCGCTGGCCTGTCTCTGGAACGGCGCTTTGGAAGATAGTCCTTTAATACTGTCAAATAAATGTGTTATTGTTAATTGCCTTCTCTTGTCGCTCTCCAACGTAACTAGGTCCTAAACCACCACCTCCCGCTCCGCTCTCTCTTGACGACTGTAGTCCTCTTGTAGTAGGACCATTTTTAGGCAAGATAGCAGTCCTCCGCACACGGTACAGACAGTGAAGTGACCGCTGCAAATACATTTCGGTAATGCTGGGGCTACCAGCCATCATTTCCCGACTGCCTGCCCATGCAAATCACCTGAGCGCCATCTCTGTGACTTCTGACTGTGGTGTTATCTGAAAGATGTTGTGTTCGGTGCTCCAGTTACGAACGTAGCTGAACTGAAGGCATGAATTTCGCAACCTATTCTGAACGTGACCCGCCAAGACACTTCGATCTGTTGTGGAAGATGCCGTTTCTTGATTTCAGTTTGTGGCAGAAAATGGTTATCATTATGTTCAAAGTTTCTTGCCCCAGTCTCCTGGCAAATAGAAACTTATGTGGTTTCAGCAACAACTCCGCTCGCAGCGGGTACACTTTTTTTTTATTAGAACACAATTGCCCGGAATTTAAAATAATATGTGATTCTGATTTTTATGCGGTTTTTGGCTGCAGGACAAATAAAACCGCTATCAGTTAGCTTTTTGTGTAGTGTTTAGCGTCAGGACAGTTAGAAACTAATTTATATCACCCGATGTGGTAAGAGTTTGGCGTGGTAGATGGGCTTACCTAACTAACATTACCACAACTTTTGACTGCCAAACTTGTGCAGTCATGCAGATTGAATACTACAGAAGAAACTGTGCAGCTCAAGGCATGGACAACGTATTCAGCATAATCTGTCATTTGTAGAGCCCCTATTCACGTTAAGACGTTTACAACGCAAAATATTCGTTAAATTCTTTCCCCTGGCGGCTCTTCTTGCGTCAATAACTTGCTGCTCACATTTGACGTCGTTCTGAGCAGTGGTCCTCTTTCTATAGCGTTTTCGAATTTAAATTTTAACTGTGAAAACCCAATATTTTGAATAAGAGGTGTTAAGTAATGTACCACCGAGTCTGCATTGATTACACAATTTGCTAAAGAAACTCACTCCAAAATTAACTTCATCTTGGAGGTAAAGAATGAGGTCGGTCTTTCTTTCCTAGCTCTGTTTATGTACGGACGATCTAATAATACATTAAAACAAGTAGTGTATGGAAGGCCTGTAAACATAGAAAAGGACTTGGATGTCATTTCGCACCACCACCGTGCGCAGAAGCAAGCAGAGCTGAACACACTGTTTTCGTGTTCCTTCCGTATCAGTGAGAATAATGTCGTGGAGTCGCATTTCAGCTTCTTAAAGAAGATACTGAAGGCCAAGGGCTATGATGCATGGTATATGTAAAGGGTAGTCAAATCAAAACTGAGACCCTTCACAACGAGGCTGTGGAATGGTTTCGTTCAAAAGTAATCACCACAAGCGTTAACACATTTGTCTCACTGGAAGACGAGGTGATTCATTCCTGTTTCCTAGATCGCGGTCGGCTGATAACGGATTCACTTGTCCTACTAAAACCGATGCCCAAGCATGTCTTTCTTCACGTCGCCCAAGGTGTGAAAGTCACGCAGTGAGAGGTCACGCCTGTACGAGGAAAGTTGTAGTGTTTCCCAACAAAATCGCTGAAGCGTAGCATTTGTCCGATTGGCGGAGTGGGGGCGGGCGTTACCGTGCCACAGGATGATTCCGTCCCACAGCCAGAGGTCAAACGGCAAAGAGAAAATTGGGATCATCCTACATCTACCCTGCCAGCGAAATCCAAAGCTCTTCGCACAAGTTCTGGTAAGGACATGATGAGCGTCTTCTTCAACTACAGGGGCCCTCTATTCACTGAGTTCCTCGAACGCAGAACCACAACCAATGCGCAGCGCAATGAAAACACTATTCAGAATCTGCGACTATCCATAAAGTTAAAACGCCCAGGAATGCTGTCGAAGTGAATCATTTCGTTGCACGATAACGCCCGCCACCACAGTGTCAATCAGATGAGGGCTATGCTTCATCAGTGATTTTTTTCGGAAACACAGCAATATCTTCCATACATAGGGATCATTCACCGTGTGATTTTCACATCTTGGGCGACATGAAGAAAGATATGCGTGGACGTCGGTTTCAGTCTGACGAGGAAATGCAGGAGTGTGTGCGGTTGTGGAACCGCCAGAGGCCGATGGCGTTCGACTAACCACGAACTTATCTTCTCGTCTCTCATTGGGATAAATGTCTTAACGCGTGTGGTGATTACGTTTGAGATGAACCAATCCACGGTCACGTTGTGACGGTTGCTCGGTTTGCATTTGACTGTCCGTCATAAGTACGACTTGTACAATGTTGAAATGTGTGTGAAATCTTATGGGACTTAACTGCTAAGGTCGTTAGTCCCTAAGCTTACACACTGCTTCACCTACATTATCCTAAGGACAAACATACACACCCATGCCCAAGGGAGCACTCGAACCTCCGCCGGGACCAGCCGCACAGTCCATGACTGCAGCACCATAGACCGCTCGGCTAATCCCACGCGGCACGACTTGTACAGGACACTATGGATCATGTAAATAACAAGGATGAGTTATTGCCTACCTATTCTGTCAGGCTACAGTTCGTTTCAGAGTTACCGGTCGCGTAAGAGGAATTATTCGTAAACTTCGTATAAAAACATTATTTTTCCGTAAGTACAAAAAAAGAGACTTTTTCCAAAGCAAGGCAGACACACAACGTAATAGTGGTAGCCACGGAAAGCACGCATATTTAGAATTATACTCCGAGAAGTAATGAAGATTCCTAAGACACAATGTAATGTTAACAGAGATTACCGCTATAGGCCTCTATCTTCGTGGTTTCCCGCCATCTAAGAAGTAATACACAGCCACGGTGCGCGATGAATACGCATAGGAAGCAACATCTACGCCACGAGAACAGTATTTTGACGAACGTTGGTCCAGTCTTGCTCTGCCTATTTCACTGTCAGTTCCACCAACGATAGCCCGCCGATAGCAGCCGGAAAAATTCCACCCAGTAACCCCAGTTGCACGTTCTCCTCCTCACATATACCTTCCAGTTTTGTCCCTCACGCATACTTCAGCTTTCTGACTTTTTTCGCTGTCTGCGGTTCAACAAGGCCCCATAACAACTGAAAAAGTTGTACACAGGTAGGTCGCCATTTCCAAATGGAATCCCAGTTCGGTTTTACAAAGAGTACTCTACGGCATTGGCCCCTCACATATCTTGCATTTATCCATTTATCGCGAATCTCTCGTCCAGTGCAAAATCACAAGCGACCCTGAAAAGGGGCAACTGACTCCCGTACTTAAGAAGCGTAAAAGAACTGACCACAAAATTACAGACCAATATCCTTAACAATGTTTTGCTACGTAATTCTTGAATGCATTCTCAGTTCGAACATAATAAAGTAGCTTTCGATGGAAGAGCTACTGTCCACAAATCAACACGGTTTTACAAAGCATCGTTTGAGCGAAACTGCTTGCTCTTTTCTCACACGATATCCCGTGACCTATGGATGAAGTGATTGCGGAATAGGTTTCCAGACATGTGAGTGGCTCGAAGACTTTTTAAGTAATAGAAAAGTACTTTGTACTCGACGGCGGCTATTCATCATCAGTGGCAAGGTTATCATAGGGACAGCCCCAGGGAAATGTGACGGGACCGCTAACTTTCTCTAAAAACGTTATCGATCGACGGACACAGTCATCAGAAATCTGCTGCAGTTTGCTGATGGTGCTGTGGCTTACAGGAAGGTACGGCAGTTGATTGACTGCAGTAGGATACAAGATGCCTTAGACATAATTTCTAATTTGTGTGATGAATAAATGTGGAATAATTATAAGCGAATGCAAATGAGTAGGAAAAACGATCCCATAATGTTCGAATACACCATTAATCGTGTGCTAATTGACGTAGCCAAATCGATTAAATATCTAATCCCAACGTTGCAAAGCGATAAGGAATGGAACGAATATATAAGGATTGTAGTTGGGAAGGTGAATGGTCCACTACGGATTACTGGGAGAGTTTTAGGAAAGTGTGGTTCATATCTAGAGGGGACGGCATATAGAACATTAGTGCGATCCATACTTGAGTACCGTTTGATTGCTTGGGATCCCCATCAAGTTGGATTAGCGGAAGACGTCGAATCAGCTCAGTGGCGGGAAACATGGAACTATGCGCCAAAATTAAATAGATGAAGAAATAAATAAAAAATTAATGAAAAAGGCGTAGCACCAAGATGTAATTATGCGAGTGGCATGGAAACATGTAGATGCACATGTGCAGGCCAACAAATGATTACATTTTCAGAAAAACTGAACGATTTTTTTCAGGAAAGCACTTCACAAACTCAACAAGTCAATAACGTG
Source organism: Schistocerca serialis cubense (assembly GCF_023864345.2). NCBI lineage: Eukaryota > Metazoa > Arthropoda > Insecta > Orthoptera > Acrididae > Schistocerca > Schistocerca serialis. The sequence goes on from NC_064646.1 coordinate 237,364,235, forward strand.
TTGATTCGTCTCTGGGCCATGGCACTGATTGACAGAGTTGTTGGATGTCCTCCTGAAGGGTGTAGTGCCAGACTACATCCAAACGAGGTGTTAGATCGTCCAAATTCCGAGCTGGTCGGAGGACACTGCCCATAATGCTTCAAATGGTCTCAGTCGATGAGAGATCCGGCGATCTTTCTGGCCAAAGAAGGTTTTGGCAAGCACGAAGACAAACTGTAGAAACTCTCGCCGTTTGCAGGTGGGCATTGTCTTGTTGAAGTGTATGCCCAGGATGCATTCCCATGAACGGCGACAAGGGTGCCACGGATGACAACCTAAATGTTGGTGCTATGAAATGAAATGGCATCTCAGAGCATCAATCCTGGTTGTCAGCCCCTTATGCCGGTCGACAGGTTGGTATTCCACCGCTGTGTGGGATGTCTCCAGACACATCTTCCCTGATCATCGGTGCTAATTTCGCGGCGGGACTCATCACTGAAGACACTTCTGCTCCAGTTACTGAGACTCCAAACCCAATGATTCCGACACCACTGAAAATTAACATTGTTAGTGTACAGAAGTCATTGATAGTCAGCGCAAGGGGTGCAGTGAGTTCAGCCCCATTTCTGTGAGCTGCCTATGAATGGTCCTTGCGATCACTGGAGCGCCATTTGCGCATTGTATCGATGACAATGATGAATCCGAGGCCCTGAGTGCCTCTCTGACGATTGCTCCGTCCCCTCGTTCTGTCGCTTCTCTACGTCTACCGCTTCCTTTTTGATGGTGCATTCGGTGATGGTTCACCCAGACGTGCCACCATCGTCGAACAATAGCACTGCTCCTATTCAGGCCGACCGGTGTGGCCTAGCGGTTCTAGACGCTTCAGTCTCGAACCGCACAACCGCTACGGTCGTAGGTTCGAATCCATGGATGTGTGTGAAGTCCTTAGGTTAGTTAGTTTTAAGTAGTTCTAAGTCTAGGAGACTGATGACCTTAGATGTTAAATCCCATAGTGCTTAGAGCCATGTGAACAATTTTTTAGTTCCTATTCAAATGTCGGGCGATTCACCGATAGCTCCAACCTGTTTCTTTGAGCCCAGCTATACGTCCTCTCTCAAATGCTGGCATCTACGTATCTGCAAGGCACAGTTACCGTCCAACTGAGTACAGGTAATGAAATTCGCCAAGACTGTATGCACCACTAACCAAGTGCCACTTTTTACTATCCTCGCCATCTGCGTGGTGAGACTGCGCTACAGGGTCCCAGATTTATCCATTGGCCGCCCAAGTTTACAATTTTCCATTTTACGTTGATGCCTGTGTGAAAACGAATTTTTGACCAACTTGCATAACTTCTTCGTGGTTCATCGTCTTTTTTGTCTCAGAGCGTATTAAGGAGGTGATGCAGCAACTCAAATATCAGTCCTTGGAGGAAAGAGGATGTTCTTTTCGAGGAACGCTATTGAGAAAATTTAGAGAAGCGACATTTGAAGCTGACTGTTGAACGGTCCCCCTTCGACGAACGTACTTTCGCGTGAAAACCACGAACGTAAGGAAGAAAAATTAGGGCTCCTACGGAGCTATATGTACAATGCTTTCTCCTTCGCTTAGTCAGAGAATAGAACAGGAAAGGTAGTGACTGGTTGTGGCACAACGTATCTTCCGCCAAGCACGGTATGGTGGCTTGTTGAGAATATATGTAGATCTAGATAGTCATACTCATCATTACACCTACGTAATAACAATGGTGGGCCGGCCGAAGTGGCCGTGCGGTTAAAGGCGCTGCAGTCTGAAACCGCAAGACCGCTACGGTCGCAGGTTCGAATCCTGCCTCGGGCATAGATGTTTGTGATGTCCTTAGGTTAGTTAGGTTTAACTAGTTCTAAGTTCTAGGGGACTAATGACCTCAGCAGTTGAGTCCCATAGTGCTCAGAGCCATTTTTTAATAACCATGGTGATTTTCATACATCACCACTGTATTGTAACAGCAATAGAAAATCATCTATAAAGTTTTAAAAAATTATCAGTATTCTCCACCGTGCTCTTTTAAAAATCTTCATTTGTTATCATGCGTTTTTGTTTAAAAATCGTTAATATAGTCCACCAGTTTTAAACATGCCTATTTGGTTCAGTGACCGTCTATAAATTAAAATTAAAACAAATGAGCCCTCGGTCACAGTTTTTAGTCTTATTAACCAGGTCTCAACACTTCTAAGAGTGCGTTCACCAGAATTTAAACGTATAAAGTGGCCTATAACATAATTACAAATTAATGGGAAAAGAATATTTAATATAAAAGTGTAAGTACTGACTAGCAATACAAGACAGAGACAGTAGTTACATGTCACGCATAAAGTAAATAACAAGCCAGAAGGGCCTTAGTCACAATTTAAAAAAAAAAAAAAAAAAGAATGCACGAAGGCGAACCACTATGGGCTGCTCATACCTCTACAGCCACTGGTTGCAACGGACAGTGCCTGCTCTTCATGCATTCTTTTTTAAAAAAATTGTGACTATATGCGTTCTGGCCTGTTATTTATTTTATACGTGACACGTAAGTACTGTCTATGTCTTGCACTTCTAGTCAGTACTTACAATTTTATATAAAAAAATTTTTCCCATAAAGTTGTGATTATGTTATAGGCGACTTTAACATTTAAATTTGATGAAGGCACTCTTATAAGTGTTGAAATCTTCTTAATAAGACTAAAAATTGTGACCGAGGGCTCATTTGTTTCAATTTTAGTTCGCCAGTGTGTTTTTAAATATCATGTATTGTCATCTGTTTTAACGTATTTTTAACAATTTTCTTCTATTTCTGCAACCTTCGGATTTATCCTTTGCCAATAAGAGAGAAAAATTGTCTCTGACTTTATTCAGTTAATCGCGATCACTGGGAGATCCTGGAAAGAACATCAGCTGGAAGGTTCAACGTCGATTGCGAAAGTAGAAATTGAATGGAAAAATGACGTAGCCTAAGAAGATAGAATAATTCAGATTTTTTAACTACTTTCCCTGTCAACATGAACTGTGTGCTGTCGGCAAACGCAGTACACTACTTGATGTAATGAGAGCATTCCCTTCCGTGTTCTCTGATCCAACGGCGGTCTTCCTGTGCCCGCGATAATCTCCGAGCATAAGGGGGTTCGGCGGGAAATAGTATACGGGGATCACGGCGCCTTATCTACCCCACATTTCCATATAATATTTTTTTCAAGCCGGTTGCAGTTGTAAAACATTGAACACGCAATTGAGCTGCTTCATTTCTGCCAGTATATTACCTTTTACAATTACCGACAGTCCACTGCAACGTGTCATCAAGAAGGCCTTACCCCACGGGTTTTGTGTCTAAGACAGCGCAGTTTTCGTCAAGAACTGAAAAGAGTGCACGCATGGCAAAGTGCCGGTATGCACCAGACCGCGGTCGTGTGGGCTGACTTTACGCAGCCTCTGTCCAGCTGCGATGTCGACGGCCAGAGTTAATCTCATAACTACAATCCTGTTACATTCATAGTCGTGCCATTCCGTATGTCGCGAGGCATGTGCTCTCTCTCTCTCTCTCTCTCTCCCTCTCTCTCTCTCTCTCTCTCTCTCTCTCTCTCTCTCTCTCTCTCTCTCTCTAACGCACGAGACCTCTTGATTTCTGTTCTTTAGGAGTGTTTCAGGACTTGAAATGTTCTATCTCAATGTTTAATGTCGCTAAAAGCAGAGGAGTTGCAGTCAGTAAGGGTTACTTAAGACATAATTGTTATAAAACTTTTTCAGTAAGGTATAACTGCTTAAAACCTTTACTTGAACATTCGTTTTGGCGTAAATAACGAAACACGGGCTATAAACAGTACGAAATTAACCAAGAAAAGATTTTCTTTGACTTACAATTCGAGATGTTAAGAAAAGTGCCTGTAAGATATAATACGTATTTTTTTAAAAAGAGGGTACTTTTGTGGTTCACAAATATATTAATCTGTTTGTGAATCCAACATGCAACATAATAAAAGAACAGTTAGTTTAAACACTTTTCAGTTTGTGGTCGATTAAGACTAACACAAAGCATTAAACAATTGGCCTGATGTTTTCCGTAAGACAATCCCAGGTGCCTCTTCATAAAGGAATCTTTACCTATCAGTTTCTTTCCTCTGTAAAATCTGTGGAACAGTTTTAAATATTCATGGTAAATCGTAAGCCAACTTTTGAAACCCAATCTTAGATAGCTTTTTTTAACTTGGAATTTAAATCTCTCATGTGTCTTCTTCAATTTCTTCAATTGCTGATTCCTAAATCACAATCTGAGATGTCATAGAAGTCTGGCGATCCTCTGCAACTAGTTTTAATTCCTTTGCAGTGCAGTTGTAAGAACATTACAGCGATAGGCAATAGCCACTTCGATCATTTCGCCTTCTTGAACACTTGAAGCTACTTGCTTCACTACAGTCTGCCACCATTTATGTCGAACCTCACTCACTGGCAGGCTTCTTCTTCAAACTTGTCATCATGCCCTAAAAACTTATATGGCCATTACCACCCAACTTTGGTATGGCTCATTCCACTCGACTTACGCTACACATTAAAACATGACGGGAATAAAAACCATACTGATTACCAATGATCATCAAATTTTTTAATATCTTATATTTTATATGCTAATCTGGGGTTTTTATTTGAATATTATCAAACTTTGGAGACAAACGTCCAGTGTTTCTGTGTTATGTTAATTGTTTCAATCAATCATAAACTCATAAATTTAACTTATTCACACATAGTCTGCACAAACGAGCGTATATTCACGTTCAGTCTGACTATACAGTAGGACGTGTAATTGGAAACGGGCTGAGGTCGTTCAGAATTCAGAAATTGTTTAATTGATGAACAGCAGTTATGTGTCACATAACACCGAGACGCTGCTAAATTGTAATATTCAGTAGTGGACGTAACATTGTTTAAAAACGCTGTCAATGAAAACTTACTGGAAACAGTAACGAAGTGGAATGACAACACAAAGTTAATTGTAGGAACAGCAGATACTAAGCTGAGATTTATAGGATGCACTTTCAGAAAATGTAATTAAGCGAAATAATTGGCTTAGAAAACTCTCTTCCATCGTTTTTGCAGTATTGCTTATCTGTCTGGACTGCTTGTAAAGTAGGATTAACAGAGGAAATGGAGATGATACAAAGAAGGGCAGCACTTCCCGTCACAGGGTCATACCGTCGACGCGAGGACATCACTGAGGTGCTCATCAGACTCCAGCGGCAGTCGATACAAGACAGGCGTGTTGCATCACAGAGAGGGTTACTGTTGAAATTCCGAGACCGTACATTGGAAGAAAAGTCAAGCAACATTTTTCTTCCTAGCACGTGTGTCTCACGATATGACAACGTCCAGAAAATCGGGGCAATTATAGCTCGTACGGGAGCTAATAGTGAGTCGTTCTTCCGACGAACCATTCGCGAATGGAAGAAAGAAGGTGGTTGAGGTTAGTGGTATCAGAGTATCCTCCACCACACGCCGTAAAGTGACTTGCAGAGTGCAGATGTGGAAGTGGAACCGGGAGTGTTTACCATACAGGCAACAGTTAGCGTCGATTGATTTATGCAACCGGAGAGCCTTATAACAGTCATGTATCAGTGAATATGAATTGTATCTGAAGGTATAAACTTTTGGTTCCTCGATAGTAGAGAGCTTCGCCTTGTATATCCTCCGCTTGACTTGAGCAGCTACGTGTTCTAACCTTCTCCTCTGATCTGTAAAGCTACGCTTGAGTGGCGGACGTCCGCTCGTTACGTAGAAGCAGCCGCTACCGCGTTCAACTGGGCGAGCAAACTGAAAAGCTAATTATTTTGTCTTAATTGGCGGCCAGTCGCTGTGGAGGTTTTCTAGCGAAATGCCTCAAATTATGGCTTGGAGGTGGAAACATTTCCGGATGACGTATTTGCACGCCGCGTTTCTTCCATAATTAAGACCAACAGAGCATTGCAACGAACGTTAGGGTCTTCAGAAATGTATGATTGTGGAAATAACTGGCGATAGTAAGAACTTACAGTTAACGGAGCCACAAGGTCCCACTCTATTATCTTTCGTACTAACTGCGTAACAAACTCTGTTTCAACAGCATTTTATAAACATTTTTTTATCACGTTACTTAATACATATTTCAAGAGAGTTATTTAATACTGACAAGGAACGCCTTGAGTGAGCGGTTGCAAAAAGCCAATGACTTTTACGGTATTCTACGCGCCACATATTGTCCACCAAGCAGCCATTATACGAGTATTGCCTACTAAAGGCCACAGGGGGCGAAACTTGAGGTATCACAGCTTTGAACTGGTTAGTCGACAAGTAGCGGACAACAGTTCTACAGTGCTAGTGATGTTGATACAAAGCAGAGCAGTGGCAGCGATAAACAAAGCACACATTGCTTTTTATGTACAGCAACAGTTGACGAAGTTTAAATTTCGTCAGGAAGGAATCCACGGAATTCCGCAAGGTGAGAAAGAAGTGTCAGATGAAATATTATCGTTTCTGTAAGATGAATCAGTGGAATGTGTGGTTTGTACGTTCGATTGTGCAGGCAATGAACAAGAGGAGTACAGTCCGGAACCGCCCTGCTGCTACGGTCGCAGGTCTGAATTCTGCCTCGGACGTGGATGTGTATGGTGTCCTTAGGTTAGTTAGGTTTAGGTAGTTCTAAGTCTATGGGACTGATGACCTCAGAAGTTCCGTCCCATAGTGTTTAGAGCCATTTGAACCATTTGACCTATCGTAAAATATTGTCTGTGATGCTAGGAGTCTCATCCACTCAGTCGGCAAGTTACACCGAGCATATGCTGAGGCAAGGGAGCTGGTGCTTATATGTACTTTTTTGGGTGTTTCGCTCAATGTGTTCTCTAATTCACTCTTTTGGTGACTTACGTGGGCGTAGCAAATTGCATCATTTCATTTACAGTTCCACCACCCTCACCAAGAGATTGTCATGGAATTTTTATTACTCATATGAACCTATGTACTCTCCATATTTATCTGCTTTGCTTCTTCAGTTATCGGTATCAACGAAATGAAATCATCTGTCACAATAACATCGTGTGTACTACTATCAACTTAACGCGTTTAAATTGCGGCGTGCAAATGCGTCATCCGGAAATGTTTCCACCTCCAAGCCATAATTAGAGGCATTTCGCTAGAAAACCTCCACAGCGACTGTTTTCGAACCCTGTAACTGAACAAGATAATGCAGAACCAAGTGTTGCCCGTTCGGTACTTACACACTTCCATACAGAGGGTGTTCAAACGTTGCCCTCATCAGTAAATTCTCTAGATGTCTCACCCACTGGAATCATCTGGTCTTAGGTTGCCGAGACACTGTCGTCAGAGGAAGCAGGAAAGAAATTCACTGCTCAACAAAAGTATGAAATACTATCGTAAAGCCGGCCCCTGTGACGCAGCGGTTCTAGGCGCTTCAGTCAGTGATGACGATACGTGTTTAACTAGTTACAATGATATTGAAACAGGTGTTGGGCCTTGTAGTTCATCATCATTGTCGGACAGGCAGCCACAAAACCTAGTCTCCAATGAAACATACTAACGGACAATTGCTGTCCGACGAGCACGTACTAAACATAATTGTGTACATGGAATACCATTAGCGCCATAGTAAAAAAACACAATTATGAAGCGATTGTGTTTCTTTACTATGGCGCTAATGGTACGAACCGATTGCCCCCCGTGAACCATGGACCTTGCCGTTGGTGGGGAGGCTTGCGTGCCTCAGCGATACAGATAGCCGTACCGTAGGGGCAACCACAACGGAGGGGTATCTGTTGAGAGGCCAGACAAACACGTGGTTCCTGAAGAAGGGCAGCAGCGATTTCAGTAGTCGCAGGGACAACAGTCTGGATGATTGACTGATCTGGCCTTGTAACACTAACCAAAACGGCCTTGCTGTGCTGGTGCTGCGAACGGCTGAAAGCAAGGGGAAAGTTACAGCCGTAACTTTTCCCGAGGGCATGCAGCTTTACTGTATGGTTAAATGATGATGGCGTCCTCTTGGGCAAAATATTCCGGAGGTAAAATAGTCCCCCATTCGGATCTCCGGGCGGGGACTACACAAGAGGATTCTGACCACAATCTATTGGTTATGAACTGTAGATTAAAACTGAAGAAACTGCAAAAAGGTGGGAATTTGAGGAGATGGGAGCTGGATAAACTGAAAGAACCAGAGGTTGTTGAGAGTTTCAGGGTGAGCATTAGAGAACAATTGACAAGAATGGGGGAAAGATATACAGTAGAAGAAGAATGGGTAGCTTTGAGAGATGAAATAGTAAAGGCAGCAGAGGATCAAGTTGGTAAAAAGACGAGGGCTAGTAGAACTCCTTGTGTAACAGAAGAAATATTGAATTTAATTGATGAAAGGAGAAAATATAAAAATGCAGTAAATGAAGCAGGCAAACAGGAATACAAACGTCTCAAAAATGAGATCGGCAGGAAGTGCGAAATGGCTAAGCAAGGATGGCTAGAGGACAAATGTAAGCATGTAGAGGCTTATCTCACTAGGGGTAAGATAGATACTGCCTACAGGAAAATTGAAGAGACATTTGGAGAAAAGAGAACCACTTGCATGAATATCAAGAGCTCAGATGGAAACACAGTTCTAAGCAAAGAAGGGAAAGCAGAAAGGTGGAAGGAGTGTATAGAGGGTCTATACAAGGGCGATGTAGTTGAGGACAATATTATGGAAATGTAAGAGGATGTAGATGAAGATGAAATGGGAGATATGATACTGCGTGAAGAGTTTGCATTGAAAAACCAAAGTCGAAACAAGGCCCCGGGAGTAGACACCACTCCATTAGAACTATTGACAGCCTTGGGAGAGCCAGTCCTGACAAAACTCTTCCATCAGGTGAGCACGATGTATGAGACAGGCGAAATATCCTCAGACTTCAAAAAGAATATAATAGTTCCGATCCCAAAGAATGCAAGTGTTGACAGATGCCAAAATTATCGAACTATCAGTTTAATCAGTCTCAGCCGAAATATACCAACGCGAATTCTTTACAGATGAATGGAAAACCAGGTGGAAGCCGACCTCGAGGAAGATCAGTTTGGATTCCGTAGACATGTTTGAATACGTGAGGCAATACTGACCCTACGACTTATCTTAGAAGAAAGATTAAGAAAAGACAAACCTACGTTTCTAGCGTTTGTAGACTTAGAGAGAGCTTTTGACAATGTTGACTGGAATACTCGCTTTCAAATTCTAGAGGTGGCAGGGGTAAAATACAGGGAGCGAAAGGCTATTTACAATTACTACAGAAACCAGATGGCAGTTATAAGAGTCGAGGGGCATGAAAGGGAAGCAGCGGTTGGGAAGGGAGTGAGACAGGGTTGTAGCCTATCCCCGATGTTATTCAATCTGTATATTGAGCAAGCAATAAAGGAAAGAAAAGAAAAGTTCGGAGTAGGTATTACAATCCATGGAGAAGAAATAAAAACTTTAAGATTCGCCGATGACATTGTAATTCTGTCAGAGACAGCAAAGGACCTGGAAGAGCAGCTGAACGGAATGGACAGTGTCTTGAAAGGAGGATATAAGATGAACATCAACAAAAGCAAAACGAGGATAATGGAATGTAGTCGAATTAAGTCGAGTGATGATGAGGGAATTAGATTAGGAAACGAGACGCTTAAAGTAGTAAATGAGTTTTGCTATTTGGGGAGCAAAATAACTGATGATGGTCGAAGTAGAGAGGATATAAAATGTAGACTGGCAATGGCAAGGAAAGCGTTTCTGAAGAAGAGAAATTTGTTAACATCGAGTACAGATTTAAGTGTCAGGAAGTCATTTCTGAAAGTATTTGTATGGAGTGTAGCCATGTATGGAAGTGAAACAATGATGATAAATAGTTTGGACAAGAAGAGAATAGAAGCATTCGAAATGTGGTGCTACAGAAGAATGCTGAAGAATAGATGGGTGGACCACATAACTAATGAGGAGGTATTGAACAAGATTGCGGAGAAGGGAAGTTTGTGGCACAACTTGACTAGAAGAAGGGATCGGTTGGTAGGACATCAAGGGATCACCAGTTTAGTATTGGAGGACAGCGTGGAGGGTAAAAATCGTAGAGGGAGACCAACAGATGAATACACTAAGCAGATTCAGAAGAGTGTAGGCTGCAGTAGGTACTGGGAGATGAGGAAGTGGACTGATGACCTAAGATGTTAAGTCCCATAGTGCTCAGAGCCATTTGAACCATTTTTGATGAAGAAGTTTGCACAGGATAGACTAGCATGGAGATCTGCATCAAACCAGTCTCAGGACTGAAGACAACAACAACAACAAACATGAACCGATTTCGAGTAAGTCCGCAGCAGTATGACAGCGTGGTGTATAGCAAAAACTACGGTTGTTGAACGGAGGACAGGGCGTACTTCTAACATAAACTGAAGTTTGCACCTTTAAAGGACGCTTAACACAACGCACAGAATGCGCATGATAGTGATCTACTACGTTATGCACATCAAACTGCGCGCGACATAGATTACGATGATTTCTATGGAAACCGTGGATGACAGCCTAACTTAAAACCGTGCTATAGAATTGGAAGAAGTGATATAACGAGATTTCAAACAAAACTTCAACTTGACGTTGCACAGCAAACTACGGAATCGGCCAGAAAATTTGTAGATGAGATAAAGATATTTATGTCATCGTTCAGGAAAGAATTTGTTTTCATCCCCCAAACAATCGGGATTTGAAGAGGAGATGCATGCGAAAGATACATTGGAGATTAGAAGTAACAAGAGAGTTGTCTCAAGACCATGCAACATCAATGCCTTAAAGCACTCGTATAAATTTATGCCAACTGTTAATCTGGATGGTAAATTGGCTGGGAAGTTATTGACTATGGTACGAGAAGTTGTATGTGCTCTGTCCCCTACGATTCTTTATCGTCTGCGTAATCGTGTAAGGGCAGTAGAGAATATTTTTGCCACAGCAAACAAGAGTGGGAAAATGGGCGTAAGAGAACCACATATGAGGTATGAGCACTGCTTTTGACCGACAGCTGGTCAAAATAGTTTTCTTTTGCTTAATTCCTGGCCTGTGTATTAGAATCATACTCCCGTAGAGCAGACTATCCCGCCTGAAAAGTGAGTAAAATTGCAACTCATACCACCTAGAACCACTGGGCAGATTCAGACTCTGCATGTTTTTTTCTGTTTTTCTTTTTGCATGCCTATGAAACATATCATCGCACAATCTGTAGCTGCGCCTTAAGGTGTAGTCAGTTTCACGACAAGTTCCACGACAGACTGTTTACCATTCGGTTGCGTACGGTTCCACTCGGTTCCATCAATTCTCATCAACCCATTACACCAGCATGAGTCTACATGCATTCCTTATGAGTGGATACCTAGCCGAACGTCCTGCAAGCTTTGAAATTTCCGAGGAGTTCGCTTCGATCTTGATGGTGCGAGTCTTTGTGATCATGACGCAAATTAATGGCTTGTTTTGAATATTTATTGAATGTCGACGATGTCCGTATCGTTAATACATACATCCCACAGAAGGTTGATCTCTGCACCTCCTGGGCATTCATTTTCTGTCGACCTTTTGTTGCACGCAGTGAGTCATTAGCAGCTAATTTTTTCTGTCGTAACTGTTAACACAACATTTTCAAGTGAGCCTTACTAAAGAATGAACCTGTGACAGCGCACACAAATGACTTGTGGTGAGTTCTAAATTAACCCACAGCTCGTCAACGCTTGCCAGTTTACGTAGAAGAATCCGACTTAATATGTTGGTGGGCTGTTTTGTTGGCAAGGCTTCTTGCTCATTGGTAACAGTAGTTTAAAATATACTCCTCAACAAAAGTTTTGAGTATCAAAGAGTTTACTAAAATGACTTCTTATAGTACATCCATTGAGGCTTGTACAATACCTTATTAACAAAATAAACATAATTCCTTTTGAAAATAAGAATTATTATGGTTTGTTACAAAAAATCATTACATAGCAAAGTAGCTCTTCCATATGTGCACATCTTGAAAACAGAAATATTAAACATCTTTGTGTCATGATGATGATTATCAGTCCTTAGTAGTGAGTTCTTCCACTCTGTGAGACATGTTCTGGAGGAGGATATCAAATCTATCTTGGGAAACGAGCTCCCAAACCTCAGTGACAGCTTCAGGATGATTTTCAGTTGGATTCTGACGCTTTGCAATGGCATTTTTCATTAGATCACATGCATGACCAAGTGCATTCAAGTCTGGGGAGTGCGCTGCCCAATTTATTCGATTGATGTCGCATCTTTGGAGATACCAAGACGCCGCTAGAATTTGGCGTGGTCTTGCACTGTTATATATTAGGATGAAATTGTCACCGACTTCACGTCTGTAGGGCCCTACAGTCCTTTGTAAGACCTCTAGGAGGTATGGGGTCCCAGTCAATTGCCATAGTTGGGAATTAGACGGGGTCCACCGTTTCATCGTCATTGCCGCCCAGAACATCCCGCTTCCACCTGCCAACGGTTGGAAATGCTGAGCGTGTCCGTGATCCCGGTGTCGTTTAGCGATTCTCCAAACACTAACACGTCTCGTACCCGTCGCAAGCCAATCCAAGTCTCATCAGCAAACATGTCATTTCTCCATTCTGCAATGGACAAATGCTGCTGTGCAAGAGCAGAGTTCCTTCGATTGCGTTGGTTCCATTACTTCAGTCCAAAACTTCTCGTTTGTTTTCTGGAATGAAGACCACGCTGATGCAATTTTCTATGCAATAGAAACACGAATCCCTGTTGCCCAGGAGAAGCCATTTTCAATATTTCTGGCAGTTTCTGTAGGTCGCCTGTGAGACGACCCCAGAGGAAACGATCGTGCATTGGTTTTTCATACGGGGAGACCACTGAAATGTGTATCAGTCATGTGTTCCCTCTTTCCGTACTTTCACCACGCCTTAGACACACCACTTTGAGTGACATGTAACAAATCGGCAACATCTTGCTGTGTATGACCTGCCGAAAGTAAAGTCACTTTCCTGACTCTGTCAAAGTATTGTATACCTCTACGTGATAGGAACTTTCAATGCTGAACACAAACTGACTGCAGCTGCTGTTAATGCTGGACTGCTGGCCAGAGTGACCGAGCGGTTCTAGGCGCTACAGTCTGGAACCGCGCCACCGCTACGGTCGTAGGTTCAAATCCTGCCTCGGGCAAGGATGTGTGTGATGTCCTTAGGTTAGTTAGGTTCAAGTAGTTCTAAGTTCTAGGGGACTGATGACCTCAGAACTTAAGTTCCATACTGCTCAGAGTCATTTGAACCATTTGATATTAGACCGCTCGCGGTGTGCCGCTGCCGCAGCGGTATGTTTACATGACTGAGAAAGAGTGCCTGTAGTAAACGCCGTCCAGTATATGGCTGTAACTGGATAACGCATAAAGTGCCTAGGTCGATGAGACTCCTAGCATCACAGACAGTATTTTACGATAGGTCAAATGGTTCAAATGGCTGTAAGCAGTATGGGACTTAACATCTGAGGTCATCAGTCCCATAGACTTAGAACTACTTAAACCTAACTAACCTAAGGACACCATACACATCCACGTCCGAGGCAGAATTCAGACCTGCGACCGTAGCAGCAGCACGGTTCCGGACTGAAGCGCCTAGAACCGCTCCGCCACAGCGGCCGGCTTTACGATAGTATTTCATACTTTTGTCGAGCAGTGAATTTCTTTCCTGCTTCCTCTGACGACAGTGTCTCGGCAACCTATGACCAGATGATTCCAGTGGGTGAGACATCTAGAGAATGTACTGATGAGGGCAAAGTTTGGACACCCTCTGTATCGAAGTGTGTCAGTACCGAACGGGCAACACTTGGTTCTGCATTATCTTGTTCAGTTACAGGGTTCGAAAACTGCCCGCATCTCGTGGTCGTGTGGTAGCGTTCTCGCTTCCCACGCCCGGGTTCCCGGGTTCGATTCCCGGCGGGGTCAGGGATTTTCTCTGCCTCGTGATGGCTGGGTGTTGTGTGCTGTCCTTAGGTTAGTTAGGTTTAATTAGTTCTAAGTTCTAGGCGACTGATGACCTCAGCAGTTGAGTCGCATAGTGCTCAGAGCCATTTGGTTCGAAAACAGGGCACAGCCTCCACCCTTCACACGTCGGAACTGGAATCACTGCTGACCAGATTACTGGCCACGTTCATTCTCCTAGGACCTAGGCGCATGGACACATCCTTTTAAATGCTGTACGGTGAAATGGAACCCGTTTACAAACACGTGCTGTTGCGCCTGTTTCCACAGTCGTCGTGTGGTGTACGACTGTCAGTACTGTACACACGGTTGCGATGTCAAGGGAAGTTCCTGTGTACGTCGTTGTACTCGGTACGTGTGGATATCTGTCTTCTTGCAAACAAGCCCATTTTGTAAGCTAGTACGTCACATGACTATACGATTATATATGGCCCAGTAAACAATATACCTTTCTTCTCAGGCACTAGAAGCTTCGATGGTAATAAGATCTGAACCCAGTGACCTATGCAGTGAGCAGATCCATAAAATCATGTGAAGAATTATGGTAAATGGCAAACACAAAGTACTGGACATTCGAATTTAAATACTGGTTACCCCTTTAAACTTCAAATATGGGTACCAAAGCTCACATTGACATATTGAGGAAGAGATTTTATCGAACTATGAAATAAGACCAAAGGTCACAATAAAATGGTGTACGCAATTAAGATGCGTTAAGTTGATAGTAGTACACACGATGTTATTGTGACAGATGATTTCATTTCGTTGATACCAATAACTGAAGAAACAAAGCAGATAAATATGGAGAGTACAAAGGTTCATATGAGTAATAAAAATTCCATGACAATCTCTTGGTGAGGGTGGTGGAACTGTAAATGAAATGATGCAATTTGCTATGCCCACGTAAGCCACCAAAAGAGTGAATTAGAGAACACATTGAGCGAAACACCCAAAAAAGTACATATAAGCACCAGCTCCCTTGCCTTAGCGTGTGCTCGGTTTAACTTGCCGACTGAGTGGATTAATTTTGAAAAGCAAGACCCTAACTCGAAACATATGACTTCGTGGTCCACCCATCACAAGGAAAAAAAAGGGCTCTGAGCACTATGGGACTCAACTGCTGTGGTTATCAGTCCCCTAGAACTTAGAACTACTTAAACCTAACTAACCTAAGGACATCACACACATCCATGCCCGAGGCAGGATTCGAACCTGCGACCGTAGCAGTCGCACGGCTCCGGACTGCGCGCCTAGAACCGCGAGACCACCGCGGCCGGCATCACAAGGAATGCATATGCAGCTGATGCTTACCACCATTCTAAAAGTCAAGTGCACAGGATAAACGCCGTGATAGCTGAGAGTAATAAGTTCATTTCCTGCATCTGTGATCATCACTAGGGTAGATTCCTCCCACAGTGCAGCTCTAAGGTGAACGCAGAACCCTGTGACAGTTCAAGACGAAGAAATTGTTCCTCTGAAGGCCTAAGACGAAGTGTGTACCCGCTGAGCTTCTAAAATCTTGCTGGTTCTGTCAGCACTGGAATTTCATTAGCAAGCTACTGTAAACCTTTCATATCTCTACCAATGAGAAATTGATAACTATAGCAACAGTCTTCCTTCTCTTATAGAAACTTCTGTGTTCAACCAGTAATACACATTCATCTCCGTCAGGGGAGCACAAAGCACAAATTCTCTTGAAGTATGATACTAGTTTTACATTTTGTCCGGTGGCTCCAACTATTCACTCGCAAATCTTCGTCCTCATCACGAAAATAATTTTGGTGATCCAGTTAGGGACTTTCTTATACAATTTAGACATCAACTACAGCCGACTTGTTTTGAGTCGAATAGGCTCTTATCGCTCTAGGTGAATTGTATTATTCCACCCCCTTCTAGATCTCTGTCTTTTTAGAAAGCATTCTTTACGCTGCTTCTCAGAATCGAAGTTTACGGCCTGATGAATGCCGCCTCCAGTCCTCTGTGAGGCTCTTACTGAAACAGTGGTCACTGCCTCTGACAGGAGCCATCAATCCAGACTGTATCTGGCCCACATCTCAGGCTTTCAGCGAGGCTTTGAAAAAACAGACAATGTCTGATGGGATACCGCAATCACTGGTTATACAATGTTACCTATAATCCGTCTTGATTACAAAAATGTTTATTTGCATTACCAGTTTCGGTTCCTCTAGAAGCATCTTCAGATCTGAAATGACGATGATACTAATCTACTATTTTACAAATGCAAATCTATTTCATCGTACCTGATCAACATAAAATGGACTATAACGTACCTGCAATTTCGATTACAGGAGTAACCCGTCCACACACAGCAACCTTCACATGCTGCCTCACATTAAATTGGTTGGTAGAATGCAAGTAATTTACATTAATTAAAAATTCTTACCGACAGGTGGCGTCTGGTACATTTTTTACATTACATATATGCACATACCGAATTAAGTAGATTTTTCTAGTTTGCTTTTATCTCCCAAAATACTTAGTTAAAATCTGTAGTTGTCAAGGTTAAAATCTGTTCCTGTCAGAATTAAAATTATCATTTTTGTATGATCGAAAACAAAGGGCGATTTCTATACCCAAGGTACTGGTGTAGACTTCTTTTCCTCCATGGTCTGCTTCCGTGGTTCCCGCTATTTCGGTGTTGTGCCGCGACCCGTTCAATCAGCTGATGTCCATCGCCGTGGATAAGAGGGCCGGGCTGGAGGGCCCCGTCAACGACTTTAGGCGCTGCACGCATATTCCAGCTGTTTCACCGTGCACCATTTTTTATCCTTCGGCTTCGACTTCTATACGCAACAGCGATCATGTCAGTAAGTCGTCATAAATACTAAAACAGCGTTATGACTGAACTCACTTTGCTCGTTGAGGATTAAATCCGGGTTTTTCTTTTTGTGGGTGTATATTTCAACCTCCTCCAAAATGTTTAGAAACCGTCCCTTATGAGTTCTATGTAGGATGTCTAAGTTTTGTTCAGTGTTCGTGACCGAGTGCTTTAAGGCAGCTATATACCCCCCCCCCCCCCCCCAATGCTGTTTTCTTTTGAGATTAGGTGTGTCCTATGAATCTGGTTTCAAAATTCCTACCAGTCTGCCATATGTATTGTTTACAGCGGTCATCACATTTGATCTTATATACACCTGAATCCTGAAATTGATTCCTGCTATTACATATTTTGTGCCGGAGCTTCAATTTTAGCCTGTTATTTGTTTGGAACCCTATTTCAAAGTCGGATTTACATAAGCATCTTTCAATCTTATTTGTAATTCTTCCACTGTTAAGTGAGAGACACTTATTTTTTCTTGTTGTTGCTCTTAACTGGGACTTAACTTCCTTCTGTTTGTTTCATTTGCCTATTCTTTATCTTATTATAAATATTGATCACCTCCTTACATGTACATCCTTCCGCTACGACCACTTGTTTTAAAATGCTTAGTTCTTTTCCTACTTCCTGCTGGTGTAGTGGCAATCTTAGTACCCGGTATGCCATCGAAGTAAAATATGCCCATTTGTACCACGGTGGGTAACAAGAGCGCTCATTAATAACTAAATTTGTACACGTATGTTTTCTGAATATGCTAAATTCATGTTTCCCATCTTTCTGTTAAATGTAAGTAATATACACTGTTGTCTTCTTCAAAATCCATAGTAAATCTAATTTTCCGGTGTTGAGAGCTAATTTTTCGTGCTACGTTTTCGATATCATTTTTATCATCTTTGTATAATAAAGTAGAGTCGTTAGCAATTCTCCTGCAGTATACAATTTTCTCAGTGATATCAGGATTTTCGTCAAAGAATTCGTTTTACAAATGATTTAGAAAAATGTCAGCCAATGATGAGCTATTAACAAGGGTCGGAGCAGTTTTGGGAAAAATTGTCCTATAACACTCCCACCAATAATGGTTATTGGAAGTTTACACCTTCTTTCCTTAGTCATATTTTACATGTGGTGCTGTGTCACACAGCATCTGAGAATATTCTGTTTAAGAGTCCTGAACATATAGTTGGTGGCAATAGTGTTTTGCACTGGTGCAAAAAGAAACATATTTGATAGATTTTACAGTAATTGAAAATGAGATGCAGTGTGGAAGAATGGATGCCACATTTCCAGGTTTCGGGACCGAGACAACCAGGTGTTGAGAAGAAAATTAATAGAAAAAAGTGTAAAGAAGTTCAGTTGTGAGCTTTAATTATGATGAGTAATGTGGCTGGAGATAATGTATCCAAAAGGTATTATGAGGAATTTATAAAATCGAAGAGCGCCGCAGAAATCAAAGAAGTCAAATATTAAATCTTAAATGTCAAAATTTGGAGAACTGAGAACTGTGAATAAAGGTGGAACCTGGGCGCACCAAAAATCTGCGAGTGAACAGTTGGTAGCGCTCAAAGACCAACTGAAGACATTTAAGCTAGAGTTAAAGAAAGAGACAGTAATTAACGTGTAGGAAGCATCAAAAGAGATTAAAGAAGAGATAGCAGAATCTAAAACTACATGGAGAGAAGTTGTTTAAGAAGCTACAGATAATGTCCCAAAACAACAGTCTGTACTGGAACTTACAGTAGACAGGCGAGTAAAAGACTTAAGTAAACGTTTTGAGGACCAAGCAGAGAGAGTGTACAAAGCGGGGATGAAGTCCAAAATTATTGTGACCATAAGAAAAAACTTAGGAAATAGGAGGAAAATATGACGTAGACCGTCACCTCGAAAATAAATTATAAAATATGAAGGTTAATGAAACGTATTTAATACGGGGAATATAGCATTTCAGTCCTTGATAATAAATATACCTTCGAACCAGAACCTACATGAAACGTAGCATGTTGGTCTAACTTTGAAACTCGATACAGCAGCGAATCAGCGTCGCATTGAATCGAAAAGCATTTGCTAGGTATACAGAGATATGTGGCACCAGAAACTGCGAACAAATAACGTATTTTCCTTTCATTACGGGCAATAGTTTGTGGGCGTGGAGCTAGCATCTGATAGCGTCCCAGACGTTTCCCATTGGGTCCAGATCAGGCAAATTTGGTGGCTAAGACATGAACTTAAGTTCATTATCATGTCTACAAATCACTGTAGCACAATTACGGCTTTGTGCCACGCACAGATACTCCCCTGAAAGATGCCCCCAAGTTCCATGGAAACAAGAAGCATGACGTGATGGAAAAATTCCACAGTATTGTTCAAGAAGACTACAGCTGTGTCTGCGTTTTCTGCTACTAAAGCTGGTCCCATGAAAGCCCAGGTGAATTGACCCACCATACAATCTTGATGATCCTGTCCCTATTGCAGTTGTAATTGGTGATGTCATTGTGTCCGCATGAGAACATGCCGGCTTGTCTGCTGTGGGGAGAAAAGTTGAACGATTTTCGCTGTACGGCGTACTCCGAAACACTTGTGCCTGAATCATCACTGTACTCTGTCGCCAGAACTGCTCCACACCACAGCATATCCCATTTTACGGAACAGGCATGCCTCCAGTTTCAGGTGCCTGTGATGAGACATTGACGTCCTACACACTGTAGCCGACCGGAGTGGCCGTGCGGTTCTAGGCGCTACTGTCTGGAACCGAACGACCGCTACGGTCGCAGGTTCGAATCCTGCCTCGGGCATGGATGTGTGTGATGTGCTTCGGTTAGTTACATTTAATTAGTTCTAAGTTCTAGGCAATTGATGACCTCAGAAGTTAAGTCGCATAATGCTCAGAGACATTTGAATCATTTTACACTCTGTCGCCTACTCGCGTTTCCACCACCTTCGAACAACTTTCCGTAGGCAGTAGCACGCGAACAACCGATCAGCTTCGCCGTGTACGAGATGCTCGTTCCCAGGCGCGAGTTCGTAATGTCTGCTCTTTGTAAATATTAGTGAATTTTCCAATTTGGAGTTTAAAAATGTACGTTAACTGATTTCATATTTGTTTCTGCTCCGCTTATATATTCGCATTTTCCTTACCGCATCACTAGGGGCATTCAATTTCCCAGTAGGCGGAGAGTGTAAAGCGTTTTCTCATCAGTGTATAAATGATGGGGGCAATGCTAAAAATAGGAGCTTTCAACCATATGAATTAGTAAATCCAGTCTCAATTATCAGTAGGCGAAAGAATCAGTCTTCTTAACAATGGGAATTTGGACAAGTAATATAAGTTAAGGTACCCTGGTGCATCTCTTACATGTTAAAGTGTATGCAGGGGTAAAGATGCGCCAGAGAGATTCGAACATTTTGATAAGTTTGCAGAAAGTTTTGTTGATAAACTTTGATCCTGTGCTTAACAATAAGAACCAATTACGAGTGTGAGAAGGAAACTTATTATCTTAGTCAATCACTGGAAATAATGCAGGAGAAATGTGAAGAATTAGCTACGAAATAAACACAATTTTAAAATTCCTGTGGATAAAACGTTACAGTAAATTTATTAATGGAAAAGACACGACGTAATCAGAGAGTAAGAATCATAGGTATTAGAAGGCAGGGGAAACTAGTGACAAGTAGATTATAATCATAGGCTGAAGGTCATCATGAAGAGACTGCCTCGTAAGACATGAGTTCCAAAGGTGTGAGAGGAGGAGGAAAAAGAGGCCGTGACGTTTTTAGATCTTTTAGAAAAAATTATAGGATGGAGAATACTATACGGGAAACGAAACACCGCTATAACGGTTATATAATCATGTCGCTTCGTCCGAGAAAGGCACAGCCAGGGTAAAAGCACGACAGGCGCAAAGAGGCCAGCTGGTGCCAGTGCCATAGAGACTCCCCACTTCAGCGAGTTCCACCACCGTCACTGGCGACGCTGAGGAGAAAGATATCGACTTCGCCTCGGCCAATTGCCGGCCGCGTACAATCCACCAATGACCAGACGACACGGACAGAAGCATTCTCGGAAGATAGAAGAGCAGCTCTCGCCCCGTTGGTCGTAGATCATCGTTCAGGGCTGACGTAGGCAGGGAGCGTCGTTTAGTGAACTCTTAGAAGTGAACAGACAGTTGTTGTAAATTGCTTTTGCTATGTACTGTGAAGTTAATCCACAATTACTTGCGCTTAGCCATTGTGGGCCTCTTTTGTGTTATATTACTGGTGCAGACTTCTTAATTCAACAAGTCACAAAGATAAGTAAACCATTTAACTCATTTGTGTTACTTTATTAGTAATTTGTTGGAGTGTTGTAGAACCTTCGTCCTTCTGTTCTGTTACCTGACCCTGGGTCATAGCTGTGTAATTGTGACAGGGAGAAATTGTCTTAGCGGTGTACCGCACCAGAATTTCACGAATTCACAAACTTGACCTGCCTTAACAACAGTGGCAACTCGGCCTCCATAGCAGTAGTGACGAGGTCTTTACAAAACTGACGACGACGATTTGCAAAAGATCAGTCAATGCTCAGAGAGAAAGACAAAATTAACTTACGAATCCTCGAAAGAAGCCCCAGTATATTCATTTATTCTGAAATGGAGAGAGTAATGGGTAAACGAAAGACGTAATATCGGTAATAAACTAAAAGGCGACATTAAATTAATATTAATGGCCGAAGATAAAAGAATGGAAGAATAGTGATGTGTAAAAAGGAGTTAGGTTGTATGTGCAAAAAGTGTAAAGAATTTGAGAAACCGTGGGATGGTAGGAATGGAGGTTTTAATGAAGAAAAGAGAAATAATGATATAAATGGAATAAAGGAGAGAGTAATAACAAAAACAGTGAGCTATTTATACATACACATGGAAGAAATTGTGAGAAACGAAGGTACTCTAGAAAACCTTAAGCAGTAGAGTAAGCGAAACAAGTGAAAAAATTTTGTGTCTCCAGAACCACAGAACGTAAAGCAAGTAGTGAATGACCTAAGATGAGTCGGTGTACTATAAGAAAAGTAATACACGAAAGGAGAGGAAATTTTAATACTTGGAAGCAATTGATGAAGATATATTCCTGAAAGAATATGGTAGGGTCGATGAAAATTAACTGCAACTTATGAATTATAGATGGGTATGAGGTAAAAGAGAATGTCCAAGGATTAGCAGGCGTGGGTGCAGATGAAAGACAAAAGAGTGTGAGTTCCAGAGAGAATCCTCAAAACGTTAGAGAGTGTCATACTCTGCATTGGGATTGGATTTAATGAATGTAAGGAAGGAAACTGAGAAAGATATAAAAGTCGGTGTTAAAGAATAACGGAAAGGGAAAGGTTAAGAAGTAAAAAAGATTAGAACAGTTTTAGTGGTAGTGATGAGGATACAGTCAATGCTCAGAGAGAAAGAGAAAATTAATTTACGAATCCTCGAAAGAAGCCCCAGTATGTTCATTTACTCTGAAATGGAGAAAGTCATCAAGCGCTGAATCATATGAAGTCCTCTTTGACAATTTGAAGGGAGAATTTACAATATGTGTGCGACACAGAAAGTAGAAACAACGTCGGCTGAATAAGCAGAAAGAAAAGAATGATATTAAGTCCGCCGTAAGCCAAATAAAAACAGACGATGAAATGATTATCTTTTGTTTTAGGAAAAACAAAATGACATCTAAAGAGGTAAGCCAAATTCAATCGGAATATTTTGAGGTCGTGTCATGTAGTTCACAGCCTGAGTGAACACGGGCTTGTCGAGCTGGTTGCAGCTTAATTTCCATTTTGAAGTTTCCAGACTGCAGCGTCTTCTCTTTTGCTGTACTATACTTCTGGTAGTAAGTCACTCAAATTACATCTAATCTAACATAAAGATGCAACAGTAGCATAAAACTGTCAATAAATATCAGTTTAATGAATTTGTATCTGTGACAGAGTAATCATTACCATATATCGTTCACTTCAAACCATACAAGTATGATGCTGTAAGAACTAAGATAACGAATGTAATGAGAGACCTTAATGGGACAGATCACGAATAACCCGTTCTACTCGTAGCAGAGTATGAAAAATTCAAGGGGGCTTTAAATAATCTGCAAGTGACTGTGAAAAAACTGTGAAAGGATAAATTAAGCTAAACTAATGACTGCAGTTATGTAATTACTACAGACTGTGGTAATGCACAAATGGTATGGACAATGGTGAACTATATGTCATGTGTTCACGTCGTTATACACATGGCTGTCGGATATGAAAGTTCTGACAACAATTAAAACAATAAGCCATTAGTCGGAACTCCATCTGAAATGGACGAATGAGTAACTTCGAATCATCAATGTCGAATTAATACTCGGTCAATGCATGCAGTGCCAGTTGTTGACTCATGACATCCTGAAATGCAGCCATCAGTCAGAACACAGTCGTTGCAGAGATATCTGTAATGAACTCATGCACAAATGAAGCACTCACAGATGCAAATAATGCACTACCAATTTTTTGTTATAACTGGTTCAATTTCATATCTTATTAGATCTCAAATCTAATTTCTGTCCACTGTTGATTCTTCCATTAGTAAAATTCCTAAAACTTTTCTCCAGCCTTTCTTCAATGTCCCTCATTGTTACAATGTTTTAAACTCAGTATTATACTATGCTTATAAATAATTATTGAATAATTTCATTTAAAATCTAATTGGTTTCGAAATTCAAAGTGATTGCATGATAACTTGACGAGTGTAGGTACATTTATATATCCACTAATAATGCATATAATGAGATTAATTAAAATCAGATTATGTGAAAACTTGATTTAAAAACTAATTTCATCTAGTAATCATGCATGGTAAATTACAGCCAATATTATCCAAGATTCCATCAACATGTTCAATTATATGTATAAAATTTTCCCTCCAATGTCTAGATAGGTGATTACTTTTATAACAATAACTACACTTTTCTAAAGAACGTAAAGCACTTTCGGAAACTATGAACCTATAATTTTTCGCATAGTATGTATTTTCAAGTTTAAACTAAAGAGAGCTGGTGTCCACTATTACTAAGCGTGCATGTAAATGAACCATAATCTCTCATTTAATTCTCATTGGCTAAGAGTCTCAGTCAGCGCAGTACACAAAACTAACATCTGGAGAATGTGTGTTTTGTTGGTTATGTTCATATATTTGCCATTTCTTTATGTTTATATCTACAGCATGTGTTTCAAATCGTTCTCTCAAACAGTAAATATCAATAAGTACCCAAATTAAAGCAATTTCAGTACATATTTCAAAATTTTGGTTCCCTATTTTCATGGTTGTTGAAGACCTTTGACATTTGATATAGAATACTAGCCCAACGTAGAAGGAGAAAGGTAAATTAGGTTTAATTTAATTGTTATACTACATTTGTGATTTACATTGGTTTTGGATTATCACATTTAAATAATAACGTTGCATAGGAGAAGAATACAGGGTGGCACTCGCAGGTATCACCGATTCTGCTTTTGAAAATTAGGTCAGCAAACCTGATTTGTTACACAATGACCTAGGACACAAACCCAGAGACCTTGAACTTTCTCGTATGATATGAACTAATATCCCCTGTAAAAGTGCTCTGCAATATGCTTTCCCAAATGTAGCTAACATCGATGAAAGAAACTCTGAAATTGTCAGTAATTAATTGGATTTTGTTCAAACTCATCAGAGATATGTATTATATATTGGTAGCTGGCAGAATACTGTGTCATTTACTATTTATTAAGTTCCATATACGCTGGGGTTACTAATCTGAACGGTAAAGCAACATAAAATAGACTTATACCCACACATATACACTCCTGGAAATTGAAATAAGAACACCGTGAATTCATTGTCCCAGGAAGGGGAAACTTTATTGACACATTCCTGGGGTCAGATACATCACATGATCACACTGACAGAACCACAGGCACATAGACACAGGCAACAGAGCATGCACAATGTCGGCACTAGTACAGTGTATATCCACCTTTCGCAGCAATGCAGGCAGCTATTCTCCCATGGAGACGATCGTAGAGATGCTGGATGTAGTCCTGTGGAACGGCTTGCCATGCCATTTCCACCTGGCGCCTCAGTTGGACCAGCGTTCGTGCTGGACGTGCAGACCGCGCGAGACGACGCTTCATCCAGTCCCAAACATGCTCAATGGGGGATAGATCCGGAGATCTTGCTGGCCAGGGTAGTTGACTTACACCTTGTAGAGCACGTTGGGTGGTACGGGATACATGCGGACGTGCATTGTCCTGTTGGAACAGCAAGTTCCCTTGCCGGTCTAGGAATGGTAGAACGATGGGTTCGATGACGGTTTGGATGTACCGTGCACTATTCAGTGTCCCCTCGACGATCACCAGTGGTGTACGGCCAGTGTAGGAGATCGCTCCCCACACCATGATGCCGGGTGTTGGCCCTGTGTGCCTCGGTCGTATGCAGTCCTGATTGTGGCGCTCACCTGCACGGCGCCAAACACGCATACGACCATCATTGGCACCAAGGCAGAAGCGACTCTCATCGCTGAAGACGACACGTCTCCATTCGTCCCTCCATTCACGCCTGTCGCGACACCACTGGAGGCGGGCTGCACGATGTTGGGGCGTGAGCGGAAGACGGCCTAACGGTGTGCGGGACCGTAGCCCAGCTTCATGGAGACGGTTGCGAATGGTCCTCGCCGATACCCCAGGAGCAACAGTGTCCCTTATTTGCTGGGAAGTGGCGGTGCGGTCCCCTACGGCACTGCGTAGGATCCTACGGTCTTGGCGTGCATCCGTGCGTCGCTGCGGTCCGGTCCCAGGTCGACGGGCACGTGCACCTTCCGCCGACCACTGGCGACAACATCGATGTACTGTGGAGACCTCACGCCCCACGTGTTGAGCAATTCGGCGGTACGTCCACCCGGCCTCCCGCATGCCCACTATACGCCCTCGCTCAAAGTCCGTCAACTGCACATACGGTTCACGTCCACGCTGTCGCGGCATGCTACCAGTGTTAAAGACTGCGATGGAGCTCCGTATGCCACGGCAAACTGGCTGACACTGACAGCGGCGGTGCACAAATGCTGCGCAGATAGCGCCATTCGACGGCCAACACCGCGGTTCCTGGTGTGTCCGCTGTGCCGTGCGTGTGATCATTGCTTGTACAGCCCTCTCGCAGTGTCCGGAGCAAGTATGGTGGGTCTGACACACCGGTGTCAATGTGTTCTTTTTTCCATTTCCAGGAGTGTAGATTGAGACATGCAGTTGTCAACTGACTATTGGCATAAGATGCCGGCAGCCAGTTCTTGATCAAGGAAATATTAATGTGAAGAACATGAATGTATTCTGTTTAACGTTATTGTCGTGTCGAGTCAAGAAGTGATGTAACATTCAGTTAATGTTGGAACTCACTTTACATGATAACCGTCGAGAATAGCCATTGGATCTCTGCCATAATTTCCACAGCTGTTGAATGTCATCCATAATTGGAGTTTCAGTAACAACTGCTTCAAAAAACCATTCCAACATGTCATTTATATATCATCCTTGATGCATGCTTGAGTATAATCACAGGAGTCAATACAACCAGCCACAAAGTCCATGAATATAACTACTTACCAATTTTTTTTTACCGAAGTTTTTTATTTATTTTTTATTTTTTTGCAAACAACAGCGTTGTCCCTTCAAAGTAGTTCCCTTTAGCAGCTACACACCGGCAGGGTCGTTGTTCTCCGTCTTGGTAACAGGGCTGAAAGACTTCAGCTAGTCACAATCTTTTAAATATTCTCCGGAGTTGCAAAACGACGTTCTTAGAAGATCTGTTTTTTAATTTCGGGAAAAGAAAACAAGTCACAAGGACTCAGATCATGTGAATAGCGTACCCGTGGAACAACAGGAGCGGCTTTTCAGGTTAAAACTTCCGAAGTGGAAGCGGCCGTGTGACGTGGGGTCTTCTCGTGATGCAGCATCCACTTGTCCGCAATGTTTCGTCACACTCGATTCACCATTTTTTTTAGCCTTTCAAGGGAATCTTTGTAAAACACTTGGTTGTAAGTGTTTCCTAGACTAAAACATTCTTTATGCATGGTATCCTACAATCAAAAAAGCAAATCACCATTTTTTTGATCTGATTTGCTCATTACAGCTCTCTTCGGTCGAAGAGTTGTGCCAATGTGTCACTCCTGACTTCGCCGCTTTGTCTCAGAATCATATTCAGAAATCCCATCTGTGATTACACTGCTCAACTATTCGTGAGCGTATGCAGTCCTTTCAAAAACATCAATGCACAAGAATAAAACGTTCTCGGTTTTTCAGCCGTGTCAATTCGAATAAAATCCTCCACCTTTCGATAGCCATCTCCGCTATCGTCGTCAGGACGACGACTCGGCTGGAAAACCGAGAACGTTTTATTCATGTAGGTCGTCGGGAAAGACTCCGAGGACACAGATCAATGCACGCTTTTCTTCGATTGTCCTTCTGCTCAGTTATGAGTTTTTTCAGCACCGTTGCGGCACAAATCTTTTTAGTAGGTGCCAGTTTTTGGTCAAAATTTGATGTGAGTGTTTGAGGTTAACAGGTCACCCGACACCGTTATAATTAAACGTCAGTCTGATCTCCCAAGAGCAAGCACGCATATGACGTTCTCATCGGAATTTGAAGTTGATGGTTTGCCTGAGCGAGATTCATCTTCAACGTGCTCCCAGCCGTCCAGCGCAAAATGTTTGCTTCTGATAAGGAATGTTACAGGTTTGATTCAATTTTTCATAGGTCACCCGCAGGTTACCAAAGTTTAACGCAAAACTTGATAGCATAAAGTTGCTCTAAATTCCGTTATGTGTTTTCGTAGCTCACAACAGAAACACAGCCTCACTGATGGTACTCTCAAAAATCGCGTTAAGGCTGTACAGAGCTGCAACTGGGACTGAGCATCTGAAACGGATGTACACGCAGCATTCTCTTAAGTAAATTAAAATATTATGGTGTCACCAGCAATGCTGCGAAATGGTTTGAGTCTTATCTATCTAACAGGAAACAAAGGGTGTCGTTGGAAAATACCTGTGCAGTAAGCAGTCAGTCTTCATCTGGCTGGGAAGTAATTACATGTGGTGTTCCTCAGAGCTCCATCCTGGGTCCATTACTTTTTCTTGTTTGCATTAATGGCCTCTCATCTGTTACATTGCCAGATGCTAAGTTTGTTTTCTTTACAGATGGCACAAATATTGCAATAAGTAGCAAGTCAAGTATAGATTTAGCAATACCTGTTAATCTAATTTTCACTGATACTAATAACTAGTTTAAAGCTAATTTGCTGTCATTAAACTTTGAGAAGACCCACTATGTGCAGTTCAGAACCTGTACGAGATTTCATTGCAACATGTGTATAACGTATGAAGACATGTAGATTGTAGAGACTGATGGTGTTATATTTCTGGGATTACAACTGCGTAACAAATTCAGTTGAGAAGGACATACCAGAGAATTGCTTAAGCGCCTAAACAAGTCTGTATTTGCAGTGAGAATGACGTCAGATGTAGGAGATATAAATATAAAAAAAATAGCATACTTTTCTTACTTTCATTCAATTGCGTCATACGGGATCAAATGCTGGGGTAACTCATCAAACCGAACAAAAGGTTTCAGAGTGCAAAAGCGTGTGATATGAATTATACGTAGTGTAAATTTAAGCACATCATTTAGAAAACTGTTCAAGGAACTTTGTATTCCAACCACTGCTTCTCAGTATATTTATTCCTTTATGAAATTTTTTGCAAGTAATACAATTCTATTTGCAACCAATAGCTTAACACATCATATAAATACTAGGAATAAGAACAATCCACATAAAGACCTAAAATCACTTACCTTTATCAAAAAAGGGGTCCAATATTCAGGAACACACATTTTCAGTAAATTGCAAGCAACAATAAGAAACTTGGTTTCAGAGAAAGCACGGTTCAAAAAGACTTTGGAAGACTTTTCGACAGGCAACTCCTCCTACTCTATAGATGAATATCTTAACAAAGACCGTTAAGCCAGCTTAAATAAAAATGTCTGTTAGATTTCAGTTTTGACAGCGCTTGGTCACAACAGTCAAGATTAGGTATTTTTTGTATAATAAATTTATTAATAGTGCATAACAATGTTTCACAATCATTGCGTGTTAATTCTGTATTAGCTGTTCCAGTTTACCGCTTTGTATTCACATATTTCGACAATGTCATGATAAATGTTCAGCGTAATAAGTATTATATTAATGTTTTATGCTTTTATGTTAAACTTTCTGACATGTTCCACACCCACGAGAATCATCTCATTTTTATGGTCAATGGAACGAAAACTGAATCTAATGTAATCTAATCTAGTTTAACGTCCCGTCGACAACGAGGTCATTAGAATAATGTAATCTAAACATCGGGCTACACAAGCAGAACAACGCAGAGTTGCTAGATCGCTGTCAATGTTTCCAGTCTCATTTTCTCACACACCTCGTATGTGAACGTAGATGAAGTTACAAAGCAGTAAGCAACACCATCAGAATTACATACAGGGCGCCGCAACGTTTGTGTGTTTCCTTCCGGGTCTTCTGTGCCCATTGCTGCCAGGCAGTACCAGGACTGTTTTTCCGGCCTACCCGACTTGGGCGTTGTGCATGCCCTGGCTCGAGCGCGCGCGCGCGCGCGCATACACACACACACACACACACACACACAGGGAGAGGGGCCCAGCCTGTGATTAATAGCAGTGCCAGCAGAGCGCAGCACTGCTCCCACAGCCGCCAAGGCGAGAACCGCCCCAGAGGCGGCGCCCGCTCGCCCGCGTTATTAATTTTCGTCGCGCGCGTTCGACTAGAAGCACACGCATTCATCGCGACGAAAAAATGCGCCGATTCCGGCAGCCGTTGTTCTCTTTTAACCCTCTCGGGTCGGGTCACACCCCATCTTTTCTTGTAGTTTGTCGGGGCATGAACAGCAACGTAATTTCTGAAGAGAAATGAGCTTGCGCGTAGTGTAGGCGAATCAAAATGAAGCTGCGGCGGTGTTCACTCGTGCGACAAGATTAAATACAATTTATCATGCCGACGAGAATGATTAATAAGAAGGCACCGTGCCTCGAAGTGATCCTTCGTTACGCAGCGACAATGCAGCATGCGTACTCACAAATCACTGCATGGAAAATATTTTGGACTCTTCTCATTTTCGGTAGAGACTTATATACAATTTAATAGAACTGGTACTTGTTTACAATAAAGACGCCTTTTGTATGTGAAGCATGCTAAAGAAGTTTCTCTTGTAAGCAACTGCAATTTATAGTCAACTGCTACAAAAAGTGGACAATTTTTGTTCCTATCTATACCTGTAATAAAATCGGACATGCTTGTATATGTATGTACGTTCAGCATCTCCTCCTAAATTACTGGATAGGTACCAATAAAATTTTGTACACCTATGGCTTAGAGCCTGGAAATCATCGCTGTGCCGGTAAGAACAATCTACCTATCAAAGGGGGGACGGAGGTGAAATAGAAGTATAAATCACGACACGTGAATAGCTGTACTTGAGTGATCGGTTATTTGAGAATGAGAATCCTTAGTGACTTGTAAAAATCTTTGCAACAATTTCAAACCTCTCGGAAACATTTGTAGCTGATAACCCTCGCAAAATGATGAACGGCAAAAAGTGTATCGCTTGCTACGTATGCGCTTCTCATGGAGTAAAACTGCCGCATGAAGCAAGACGTTTTAATTTATCACTTCTTCACTATTAACTGTATTCGCGACACATTTTTCATACAGTATTCACATGTATTATTGAAAGTACCAGGAGAACTTGATCATCATATGACATATATGTAAACGTAAGCTTCCGCTGCCGTTGTCACAGCCAATAAAATTATTCTGGGTTTGAGGCCGCATTGTCAGCTATAAAATTCCGACGTTTCGGTGACTATTGCAAGGCGCCTTCCTCAGGGTGTATTGGTAACTGCAGAATGAGCACTAGTTTTGTTACTTATATTCCATTGTGGAGTGCTGCCATTGGATATGAGAGTGAGGAGGAAGGATATTAGGTGTTATTTTATTGGTCTTTGAGTTGCGTGTTGTCATTGGTGGAAATAGACGTTTTATATTGGAGTTTCCTTTATTGCATGTCATTGGTGAAAATGGCCGAATAGCGAACTGATTCTGGACACGCTGCGAACAGTGGTGAACCTCATATAGTTGCCTAGGCTTCCGCGGCCAGAGTCAGTCGACATAAAAGTTTTCTGGGTTTGGTACCACGTCATAACATAAAAACTACTGCTGCTATAGATAAGCCAACGTTTCGGCCACTATTGCAGCGGCCTTCTTCTGGGTTTAATGGTGCTTTCTAGCTATGCAGTGTCCTTTATATTTTGTTGTCAGTGTTCACTGCGCATGCCATTACGTCATAATTTTAAAAATGTAGTTAGTTTATTGGTCACTCGAGGAAGAAGGAGAGGGAACTTTATTTTAATAAGTTATTGCGGTGGAGGGAGAACGTGACCTCTGTTGTCCATTGGCTCCTGTGTTATGTACCATGATTGGTGGCCACCGTCGAATAAGAAGTTTGCTGTTTCCAGACTGAAATTTTCACTCTGCAGCGGAGTGTGCGCTGATATGAAACTTCCTGACAGATTAAAACTGTGTGTCCGACCGAGACTCGAACTCGGGACCTTTGCCTTTCGCGGGCAAGTGCTCTACCATCTGAGCAACCGAAGCACGACTCAGGCCCGGTCCTCACAGCACTGGCAGAAGTAAAGCTGTGAGGACCGGGCGTGAGTCGTGCTTCGGTACCTCAGATGGTAAAGCACTTGCCCGCGAAAGGCAAAGGTCCCGAGTTCTTGTCTCGGTCGGGCACACAGTTTCAATCTGCCAGGAAGTTTCAAGTTTGTTGTAGTTTACCATCTGCTGGACGTCACCAGCGCGGCAGCAGTTACTCGCCGGTAGTGCTCGTGCCTCGTGTTAACAGTGCGGTCTGTTGGGCTCTTCTGAAGGAGCGTATTCAGCAGGTGCGGAGAGAACTTGACTTCAACAACAAACAGTTGCTGCAAATACATCTTCTGCTATCATCTACGTTATCGCCTACCGACTGGAATAACGTCGACAGAATCACTTACCTTCAAGCGTATGCAGCTAGTGAAACCGCCGCCATTCGCCAGAAGAAGAAATTTGAACAACTAGCAAAGACGACACGGAACACTACGCCTCGACTTGATACATCTCGAACAGTGGTGAACCTCTCTTCCCATCCCATCAGCAACGCAGCTACAGAAGCACTAGCTAAAGGACTAAACTTTGCCGTCACATCTGAGCGGATTCCTACAGAAGAAATTATCGAATCCGTGGAAACAGCACTCCGGCACACATCTGCGGTAGAAGCTGAGAAAATTAGACAGGAAACCGTTCGAGTTCTACTACGTGCCAAGCAACAGAAACACAACCTTAACAGAGAGGAAAGAGCAGCTATCAGGGAACTGAAGAACAACGACGAAATTGTGATATTAACAGCAGACAAAGGCAATGCTACTGTCATCTTAGACACCTTGCAGTATGAAGACAAGATGAAAGAATTATTAAATGATCCCATCTACAAAGAACTAAGGGCGGACCCTACGGCGAAGATAATTCGAAAGACGCAGGCCGCGATTAAGGACTCGAGAATTGACGCTGACAGAGCCAAGGGTCTTATTCCCAGAGTACAAGTCTCGCCCAGAATTTACGGTGTTCCAAAGATACATAAGGAAAGTTGCTCTTTGAGGCCAATAGTGAATGGGATCAATTCGCCTACTTACAATTTGACAAAGTACCTAGCCTGCAAACTAAGACGTCTAGTTGGCAAGACGGACTCTTATGTGAAGAACTCGACACTCCTTATACAACGCCTAAAGGGAGAAACAAGTTTACCTACGGACATAATGGTCAGCTTTGACGTGAAATCACTATTTACGAACGCGCCAGTAGATGAAACTATCCACATCCTTCAGCAGCGTGTCCCGCCAGAGATATGCGACCTGGTTGAGTTGTGCCTGACTTCAACGTACTTCAAATGGCAAGGAAAATACTACGAGCAGACAGACGGCGTAGCAATGGGGTCTCCCCTATCTCCGCTGGCAGCCGACATATTCATGGAAGCCTTTGAAGCAACGGCCCTCGATTCAGCTCCCTTACGACCACGCAAAGCCTCCGAAGCAAAACATCAGTAAAGAGGAAGGTTATACCATCAAGGAGCTGAAGAACAACTGTCAGATAGTAATAATACAGATGGGCAAGGGAAACACCACCGTAGTGTTGGACACAGTATATTACGACAAGCAGATGGAGGATCTTCTACCATAAATTTAAGGGAGATCCGACGGCCAAGATAATGAAATCGACGCAAGCGTTGCTAAAGCAACCTAGGACGAGTTTTGACACGGCCCGAAGACATTCCACAATCGCTACAGGCACCAAGAATACATGGTGCACCAAAGGTCCACAAAGTAGCCTTTTCTTTATTGCCGATAGTGAGCATATTAACCCACCGATGTACAAACTAACGAAAGAATTGGCTTCGAAGCTTAGACGTCTACTGAGTTACAAAGAGTCATACGTCAATGCCTCGACCCACTTTGTAGCACTTTTGAAAGAAAAGCGGGTCTCGGGTACAGATCCGATGGTCAGTTTTGACGTGAAGTCTTTATTCACGAACGGACCCGTGACGGACACCATGAACATCTTAGAGGAACGCATGGCACCTGATAGCTGCAAGCTAGTGCGCCACTGTTTGTTGACCACCTATTTCAGGTGGAAAGGGGGATTTCTATGAGCAGACGGACGGTGTAGCTATGGGTTCTTCTGTATCGCCTGTAGCAGCAGACATTTTTAGGCAAACGTTCGAAGAAACAGCACTCCAGTCCGCACCATTACGCCCAGAATGTTCTCTACGGTACGTTGACGACACCTTTGTAATCTGGCCACACGCAGAAGAGTAGCTTCAGAGCTTCCACCAACATCTCAATCAGCAGTACCGTAAAATTCCCTTTACCATGGAGATAGAAAAGAACAGGATATTGCCGTCTCTCGACGTGGAAGCTTACCGTAAGCCTGACGGGAAGCTTGGACACAGAGTTTATAGGAAGCCCACCAACACGGACAGGTACCTGCATGCATCCTCTCACCACCATTCTACACAAAAGAACTCGGCCCTGCAAAATTTAACCGAGAGCCTACAGGATCAGCGATGAACACAGTCTCAAAGTTGAACTTCAGAATCTTATATCCATTTTTGGAGCTAATAGCTACGACATGAGGATGGCGCATAAAACTATGGCGCCGAAGGTGGAGGGCAACATGTAAATTCAGAACGAGGCACTGAACACCGTCCTGCTGCCACACGTACAAAGGGTTACTGAACGTCTGGGAAAAATTCTCCGTCGGGAAGGTATTAAGCCGATATTTCGTAGCAAGAACAAAAAATAATACGTACTGATGTCGACGGAATATACAGCTGACTAGTTTCATTCCACCGGAGTTCATGAAATAGGGTGCGAATGTGGACTGATGTATGCAGATGAAACTGCGCGTCCAATAAGCACATGGTTATTTGAACACGAGAGATATCTGTCTCAAACAGTACAACAAATCAGCGGTGGCAAAACACCAGGAACAGACCAGGATGAAGATCGAATTTCGTGAGACCTGCGTACTGGCGAAACAGGTGTTTAGTTTGAATAGTAAGATTAGAGAGCAAGAGGCGCGCGGTAAGCCACGGTGGCGAAGGGTACACAGAGTACTGACGCGCCCTAGTCGATATTAGGCAGTCAGTAAACAACGCTATGCTGCAGTCGCCGCTCAGTTTCCTATTCGCCTATTATCAGCAATGGTAAGCAATAAAGGAAATTCCAATGAAAAACGCCTATTACCGCCAATTACAACACGCAATGCAAAGACCAATAAAATAACGCCTAATACCCTTCCTCCTCACCCTCATATCCAATGTCAGCACTCCTCCATAGTGTACCAGTAACCAAACTAGTGCTCATTCAGCAGTTAGCAATA
Source organism: Schistocerca serialis cubense (assembly GCF_023864345.2). Classification (NCBI taxonomy): domain Eukaryota; kingdom Metazoa; phylum Arthropoda; class Insecta; order Orthoptera; family Acrididae; genus Schistocerca; species Schistocerca serialis. The sequence continues at coordinate 237,399,133 of NC_064646.1, forward strand.
CACCCCGAGGAAGGCGACTTGCAATAGTCGGCGAAACGTCGGATTTTATAGTTGACTATGTGGCCTCAAACCCAGAAGAATTTTATTGACTTACGACATACAGTTCAGGAGATATTACGTCATCAACACTGAGATGCGTGAAAAACTGCGGAATCACGCAAAACGTTTAAATTTATTACTTCCTTCACTACTAACTCTATTCAAATCACATTTCACAGATAGCAGCCACATACGCCACTGCGTGTATCTGACTAACTATATCACTGTACCGCACATACAGGGTGTTTCAAAAATGACAGGTTTATTTGAAACGGCAATAAAAACTAAACGATAGAAATACACCGTTTGTTGCAATATGCTTGGGACAACAGTACATTTTCAGGCGGACAAACTTTCGAAATTACAGTAGTTACAATTTTCAACAACAGATGGCGCTGCAAGCGATGTGAAAGATATAGATGACAACGCAGTCTGTGGGTGCGCCATTCTGTACGTCGTCTTTCTGCTGTAAGCGTGTGCTGTTCACAACGTGCAAGTGTGCTGTGGACAACATGGTTTATTCCTTAGAACAGAGGATTTTTCTGGTGTTGGAATTCCATCGCCTAGAACACAGTGTTGTTGCAACAAGACGAAGTTTTCAACGGAGGTTTAATGTAACCAAAGGACCGAAAAGCGATACAATAAAGGATCTGTTTGAAAAATTTCAACGGACTGGGAACGTGACGGATGAACGTGCTGGAAAGGTAGGGCGACCGCGTACGGCAACCACAGAGGGTAACGCATAGCTAGTGCAGCAGGTGATCCAACATCGGCCTCGGGTTTCCGTTCGCCGTGTTGCAGCTGCGGTCCAAATGACGCCAACGTCCACGTATCGTCTCATGCGCCAGAGTTTACACCTCTATCCATACAAAATTCAAACGCGGCAACCCCTCAGCGCCGCTACCATTGCAGCACGAGAGACATTCGCTAACGATATAGTGCACAGGATTGATGACGGCGATATGCATGTGGGCAGCATTTGGTTTACTGACGAAGCTTATTTTTACCTGGACGGCTTCGTCAATAAACAGAACTGGCGCAAATGGGGAACCGAAAAGCCCCATGTTGCAGTCCCATCGTCCCTGCATCCTCAAAAAGTACTGGTCTGGGCCGCCATTTCTTCCAAAGGAATCATTGGCCCATTTTTCAGATACGAAACGATTACTGCATCACGCTATCTGGACATTCTTCGTGAATTTGTGGCGGTACAAACTGCCTTAGACGACACTGCGAACACCTCGTGGTTTATGCAAGATGGTGCCCGGCCACATCGCACGGCCGACGTCTTTAATTTCCTGAATGAATATTTCGATGATCGTGTGATTGCTTTGGGCTATCCGAAACATACAGGAGGCGGCGTGGATTGGCCTTCCTATTCGCCAGACATGAACCCCTGTGACTTCTTTCTGTGGGGACACTTGAAAGACCAGGTGTACCGCCAGAATCCAGAAACAATTGAACAGCTGAAGCAGTACATCTCATCTGCATGTGAAGAAATTCCGCCAGACACGTTGTCAAAGGTTTCGGGTAATTTCATTCAGAGACTACGCCATATTATTGCTACGCATGGTGGATATGTGGAAAATATCGTACTATAGAGTTTCCCAGACCGCAGCGCCATCTGTTGTTGAAAATTGTAACTACTGTAATTTCGAAAGTTTGTCTGCCTGAAATTGTACTGTTGTCCCAAGCATATTGCAACAAACGGTGTATTTCTATCGCTGCTCGTTTAGTTTTTATTGCCGTTTCAAATATACCGGTCATTTTTGAAACACCCTGTATATCCGGAGATAACGTCGTTACAAACATTAAGTTTCGCTGAAAGTGAAACTGCGGAGCGAAATTCGCTTAAGATACAGGTGAAATATATGTACAAGTACATGTAAAATACGTTAAATACGCTCTAAGACAAAAAAAGCGACGCACCACGAAAAAATTATTCGGATGTATAGAAGTGATGTACATGTACAGACGAACACAAAATTACAACTTCAGAAACCCTTTGTTCAAGAGAAACAGCTCCACAAATTGAGCAAGTCAATAGCGCATTGTTGCACCTCTGGCCCTTATGCAAGCAATTACTCGGCTCGGCAATAACTGACAGTGTAGTTGATGTCGTTCTGAAGAATATCGTGCCACATTCTGCTCAGTTTGGCGCGTTAGATCGTAAAAATTCTGAAGCTGTTGTAGAGCCCTGCGCGGAATGTTCCAAATGTTCTCTATTTAAGGGGGGGGGGGATGGGGGTTGTCCGGCGACCTTGTTGGCAAAGTTAGGGTTTGGCAAGCACGAATATAAGCAGTAGAATCTCTCGCCGATAACGGGCGGCCATTATCATGGTGAAATATAAGCCCAGGGTGGATTGACGTGAAGGGTAACAAAAGGGGGCGCGGAATATCGTCGACGCACCGAAAGGGTCCTGCTGTGAAATAAAATGGCACCCCAGACCATCACTTCTGGGACTTCGTGTTCACTATGTGTCGACTAGTACGCCAATACTTCACATACATAGGCGGACTTAACTCTACCTTTCAGTTCCTAACCATTAGTATTAGTATTACTATTTTGATACTTGAATTACAAAAGGAATATACCTCTCAATTATACTCAGTGAAAGGAGTACTTCCGTTTGAAAACGGACAGTAATAGCTGTCATCAAAATTTACTTAGAGGTCACAAAAATATTATTTTTACAACATCGGTAACATAAAGTATCGTGTTACAAATTCACACTTGGTTGCATACTAGAAATTGCCAGCAAGAAAGCTGCACCACTTAACCCTGCAACAAAAGGTAATGAGCGCCTATGTGCTGGATAGAAGAAGGCATGATGGCATTAGCACGATACACGACTGGCAACTGTTAGCGTTTAATATGAGCTCATTTTCTTACTGACTCTCAGCTAGGTTTCAGTGGTAAGATCAGTTGTGTCAGAAACTTGAGATGACGTCAGTGCTACCGAAAGAGTCACTTGTAACGCCGGAAATGCATATCCTCCTATTTCCATCTATTGTACTATAATTTGTTTTCCTTATTTTTGTTACCTGAATATATGACATTTCTGTGTCTTTACATATTGTAATTGTTTTACTATTAGTATATATATATTTATGCATTTATGTCGATGTATAATTGGTTTGTTTCGTAAATATTATTTGTATTTTTACACTGGGTCTTGCCTAGGGAAAACTGCTATCGAACGATTACATCGATAGGTCGTGTGAAGACTCAAAGTGTGTAGGATCTTTGGTAGTGTTAACTCTGCCGCGTGGAGCGCGGGCAGAGCTGTAGGAGTCTGGCTGGAGTAGCGAGTGGAGCAGGTGTGTTGTGTGACGCTCCCGCGAGTTGCCGCGCTTTCGGGGTTTGGCAGCATGTAATTGCGCTCGACTCGCGATAATAGTTTCTGACATGGTGTCGCGGACGGGAAGCATTAGCTGGCGCACATCAAGAGCCCGTTTCGCCTGGTGACCGTGTCGAGAAGAAGGCGCGCCAACATCCAGCTTCTGCAACAGCGACGGCCGACAATGAGTGACTGTCGCCACCTCCTCGATCGACGGCTTCAAACCGTCAATCAACCAACAAGGAAGACTAAAAGCACGTAAGGTTTCAGAACTGTATGGCAGACCTCAGCTTTTCAAATTGTTCCATTTGCCTCGCAAAATTACAGTAACTTAGCATGAACCTTTGTTGCTCATTGTCCCAATTGCATTGCCAATCAGGGTCCCTTCCTTTTCCGAAATGAACCCGAGTGTCGTTGAAATTCAAACGCCAGCATAATTCCATTTCACTGCTTTAATTTCAAAGTTCAATTTAAGTATTCATAGCTGGCTACAATAGTTAGATTACACAAGCACAAATTAAGAGTGCGAGTTTTGTTACCGTATTTTAGCTCACCTGTGACTGCAGCTCAGCTTGGTACGTACTAAATTTTACTATTGTTAATTGTTCCGAATCGTTTAATTCAAGTTCAAAGTTAAATCTCTTCTTTCTAAATTGCGTAGATTCAAGTAGCTTTAGAAATGATTGTTGAGGTAGTCCAAGACTAACTGTATTTCGATGTGCTTCAGAAAGAAAGCTCACTGTTAACTTCAGTCACTAAATTAACTTTCGATTTTCCGGTTTCATTAATTCTTTTGCTAAATTAAGTGTAGCGAAATTTATTACTTCTGACAAACTTTCAGTTTTCACACTACACGTGTCAACCTTCAGTTGCCACGCTTCTAGTGCTAATTATATGTGTAATAACCTTTCTTTTTCAGTTATTATAGTAATTGTCCATAGGACTGGCGACCGTAATTTCCCCCAAATCTCAAATATCTAATTACCGCTAGTTGATTGTTAACGTAACGGCCGCACATTTACTTTCTTTATTAACTTTATCCCTATTTCAAAATTAATTTCCACCAGTTTCACTTGCATTTTTCGTTTCATTTAGACGTAACCCTTTCCTCCCTCTTTACCGACAGGTTAACTTCGGTGACGATTGCTTTTCCAAAATTCCCATTAGGTACACGCGGTTTCATTTTTCACTGTCATTAAGGTCGATAAGTGAGGGGGAGGTTACACGTGGCGACCTGGTGACAGGACAATCTTCAAATTTGAGGTTGTTCTGGACACGAATTTTGCATTGTGCAAATCTCGTAACAAAGTACTGGTTACGAAATGGTCAATACGTCATCGAGAATATTAGTGTGAGGAATCCTAATTAGATTTGAGATTTGGCATTTATATTGAAAATTATTAAAATGAGTGAAGGCAACAATTACCAAAATTTGGTAGGCTTGGATAAGGAACAATCGGTCGAACAGTGGGGAACGCGCACCGCGGTACCCATTGTTCAGGGACAGGCGGCTAGCATGAAAGACGCGACCGCCGAAACGCAACAAGGAGCAGAAATGGAATTCCACACTTTAGAAAATGTTTCGGAGTCGGAAGTGAAAATCAAATGCGAATCCCTTGATGACGAATACGGGGGGACAATTAAAGAGGAAGTCGCCACGGAAGTAAAACCGGTAGTTTCCGGGAATTTAACTCATTTATTGAATGTTCTGATTAACGAAATCAAGAGTCAATCGGCCAAGCAAGAAGCTCAGTCTGAAAAAATTGAACGAAAGCTAGACAGTCACAACAAAGCTATTAATGTTGTTAACAACAATGTTGGAGTTGTTAACACAAAAGTTGATAAAATCAAAGAAGATATTGTTGTGATTAATATCGAAATCGGTAATCTTAAACAGGAAATGATAGGCGTTCAGGCGGAAATTGCGAGAATAAATACTCGTTTTTATTCCGAAATTAGCAGATTCGAGAAAAGTGTCGGAGAATCAGTTGCTCCGATCATCGAGAATAAGGTGACGGAACAAATTCAATTAGTGAAAAAAGAGGATCAAAAGAAGGTGGAAACTTTAAAGGCTTTAGTATCCGAAGTAGATACCAAAGTGACGAAGCAGGCTAATACATGCGAAGAGAAAAAAAGGGAAGTAGAAACGCTTGCGACAACCACTTGCCAAGTAATTACGAGAGTGTCGGAATTAGAAAAGAAACTTGACGAAAAACAGAGCTATGTTTCAATCTATGCACATAGTTCGGAATTGTTGACGAAAGAGGAGCGGTTCGACCCCTTGAAAAAAGGCGGTATACAAGCGACGGATTTCATTAAGAATTGTGAAAGAGTTTTACCCAGATCATGGACTAATGAGAGAAAAATTAATGCGATTATTGATGTGTTGGCTGGTGATGCCAAGCGTTGGGGCTTAAACCTCAACATTACGGACCTGACTTTTGACGAATTTAAAAATTTGTTTCTGGCTGAATACTGGTCAGGGCAAAAACAGCAAAGTGTCAGGCGCGAATTTGTCGTATCGAGGCCTTTCGATGCGAATTCGCGCGGTTCGATGAAGGAGTTTTGTGAGGGCTGGATCCGCAAATTGGAATACTTGCGTGATAGCCGCACGGAATCCGAAATAGTCTGGGAACTCTACAAAAAGCTTCCAGATGATACAAAACGCTACGTAGGAAGCAATTACAGAACAATAAATGATTTCCTGGAAAGAGTGGAGGACGAGGACAATTGGCGCAATAATCGCGACAGTGGTAGAGGCCGTGGTAACAACAACGGGTACCACAGCAACCACAACAACGATAACCATGGGAATAATGCATACCGCAACCATGGCAGCAATAACAATAATGGTTCGGACCGTAATAACAATCGGTACAATGCAAATAATAACAGGAATGACGGAAACCAGTATCATACTAACGTGATACGGGCTTCACAGAATAGTAATAACGCCAGAGGGTGTGATCAGCCGCCTCAGCTGCATCCGGGGACCGTATCTGCTGGGACGAGACAGGGAAACCATTAGCCACGCCGGTGAGGGGCCGACTGGGCGTGGAGAAATTTTGGCGGCCCAATAGCAGGAGAAAACCCAGGTGTCGTCGATATGAAAATTCCATGTGGAATAATCAACGGCGGGAGAGTGTGCCAGTGTTAGGAGAAAGGAGTGCGCCCACAAGTAGTAGATCAGCTGTATACACGGCAGTAGGAAGTACATTCACTGTCAGTGAGAACAATTTAAGTAGTGTTCCAGAAATCGATTATAAAGTGGCAGCTGTAATACCCACAGCGGAACTGGAGATTGAGTTTAAGAATGATTCGCAAGTGTTGAGAGAAGATCAGATGTCGGATAAAACGTCCGTCATCGAGCGAGGGGATGCAGAGAGGGATGAGGTCTGGTTAAGGCAGTTCGATCGCTTATACGACGAACTAAGAGATTATAGGGGCCTGTATGGGAGAAGTGTTTATGGGGAGCGCGTGCAGGTTTTTCCGCGTCTCGTTCCGCAGGAAGATAGTGTTTGTGAAATGATAGAAAGTTCTGGCCCTAACCGGCAGACTTTACTAGAAATAGTTGATGTTAATGGGGAGCACGAGCAAGATTGGTCGTGTTTCGTCTCGCAAGAGTTGGATGTTGAAGTAGTAATGGAAAGTTCTGGCCCTAACCGGCAGACCTTACCGAAAGTTTCAGTGGTAGAAGTAGCCGACCCATCCGACGCAAACCTCCAGTTTAAACATTGCGAAAGTATTAAGGAGAAAGATTGCGAAAATTTTAGTGCTAGCCGGACACGATTGGTAGAAAACCACGTAGATTACAGTGTGTATGAGGTTAGAGCTGACGTTATACGGTCAGACGATAACAGTGTGGGTTGCGCAGATCTAGAGGAAGTAATTGCAGATACTACTGGGCACTTTTCTCCAGGTAGATTGGCAGATGAGATCAATCTGCCTAAAGAGGAATCAACGAAGGTGACAATTAGTGAATTGATAGCAAAGCAACACTCGCTAGTTGACGAGTTACAGGAAAAGGTTTCGGTATTGGAGGCGAAGCTACAGACAAAGCATCAGGACAAACATGCTGAAATTAAAACTGTATGTGAACAGAGGCTGAAAAAGCCGCCAGATAAGCCGGATTTGGGATCAAAGCCGGATGGTTTTTTTTCTGGAATGACCTGGATATAGACGAGGATTTACTGTGGGAAAATAAAGAAACAGTCGAGGACAAGTGTAGACGGGTAGTAGTGTCTGTTAAAATGCACGACCTACAACTAAAGGTGTTGATTGACACCGGTGCAGAATTGAGTGTTGTATCTGGGAAAATATTTGAGTTACTGAAAGATAGACCTGGCATCGTAGTTATGCCAGTAACAGGAGTGAAAATTATCGGTGCTACTGGGAAGGCCAGTAAAACGGTCACAAAACAGATTTTTGTCCACTTCGAGATATGTGGGGCACGATTTGAACAAGAGTTTGTCGTCGTGCCAGACTTGACTACGGAAGTAATTATCGGGTTAGATTGGCTATTAAAGTACCGTGCAGTGATTAATTGCGAAAGCAAAACTTTGACATGTACGTCACAAGATAAAACAATAGTAGTTAGTTTTGACGAGGCAGGAGACGGTGTGCATAGGCAATACCAGCCTATACATGTTGTTAACTGGCCGGATGCTACTGACGTAGGTATGAATTTGAACTACTGTAGTGTGAGGAATCTCGGCATTGACAATAGTGTAGAAAGTGAATTGGAAAGTATTGTAGACGGTGTGTCAAACGTAACACACGAACTGAGACGAGGCCTGTATGAAGTAATAATGAAGAATTAAGAGTGTGTTTTCAGACAAACCGGGACTTGTGGAAAGATGCAAGTTGCATGTGATTCCGCACGAACCATTCTTCGTGAGACCGTATGCTATACCGCTGTCCAAAAAGGAAGCAGTGCAACGGGAGATAGATAAGATGATCGAATGGGGAGTGATTGAAAGAAGTACGAGTCCATATAATAACGGTTTGGTCATTGTAGCAAAACGGGATGGTAGTGTGCGTATTCTGATTGACGCAAGCACGTTGAATAGGGTCGTTCAACGTGAAACAGACAGACCAGAGAGTATGGAGGACATTTTGCAACGTTTTCATGACGTTAAATTCATGACCAGCCTCGATCTGACGGCTAGTTACTGGCAAATAGAGCTCGAAGAAGAATCTAGGCCATACACCGCCTTCTTGTTTGCGGGCAGGTGTTCTCAGTATAGAGTACTGCCGTTTGGACTTAATATATCTGTGTCCGTATTCATCAGGGCCCTAGATAAAGTGCTAGGACCGGCTTTGAGTTCAAGATTAACTGTATATGTTGACGACCTATTGTTGGCCAATGCCACTTGGCATGACCATTGTGACCTATTAGATGAAGTTTTTAGAGCATTGCGCCGTGGCGGAATGACTCTAAAGCTAAAGAAATGCGAATTTGTGAAGCAGGAACTGAAATTTTTAGGGCATGTAATTACCACTGCTGGTATTACAAAGGACCCAGAGAAACTAGAGGCAATAAGGAATTGTCCTCCACCCAAATCTAGGAAACAGTTAAAAAGTTTTCTAGGGCTAACAGGATTTTACCGTAAATTTGTAAAAGGACAAGTGTTTAATGATGAAAATTTGAATAAACTCTTACGCAAAAACGTTCCGTTTGTGTGGACTGACGGATGTCAGGCCGCTTTCGAGAGATTAAATGACGAGTTGTTAAGATCTAACATACTATATCATCCAGATTTATCGCTACCCTTCCATCTGGGAACGGATTCGTCGAATTATGGGGTGGGGGTAGAACTGTTCCAAGAAGTTGGTAAAGGAGAGGATAAGGAACACCGGACGATAGCGTTCGCGAGTCGAACTTTATCAAAAAGTGAGCGAAACTACACGATTTCTGAGAAAGAGTGTCTCGCTATCGTGTGGGGATTCAAAAAGTTCAAGGGTTATTTGTGGGACCGTAAGGTGATTATTCATACGGACCATAAGGCGCTCACTTATCTGAAGGATTATAAACTACTTCACGAAAGACTGACTAGGTGGTCGCTGTATTTACAGCAATTTAACTATGACATCTGTTACGTAAAAAGGACCGACAATTGCGTAGCGGATGCGCTGTCGCGTTTGCCCGAGTCTAATAAAGAGATATTGAAAGATGAGTCAGATGGAGTGGTCAAATGATACTATTTTAAAGAAGTTGAGGGACGTAAATTAATAATGAACATCTGTAAGAATCTACGTCGTCATCAGAACGAGGACGGTTGTTTAAATATGGTGAAAACCCGATATGACGAAAGGAGTCCAGAAGGAGAAAAATTAAGGAAGTGTTACAAGATATACGATCATATCTTGTACATATGTAAGAGTGAAGATAGTAATATTTGGCGGGTATGCTGGCCCACCAAATACGTCACGGAAATAATTGACTACTACCATTTGGCGTATGGTCACTGTGGACCAAAGAAATGTACGGAAAAGCTGAGTGAAGTAGCGCATTTTAACAACATGTTAAAACGCGTTACTGACAGAGTGAAAACTTGCGATTTATGTCAGAAGGTGAAGGTTACCAACTGTACGAGTCGTGGTCCTATGCAAAGTATAAGGCCTAACGACACCTTTGAATTACTGTGTGTGGACTTGTACGGACCTTTGCCCAAGTCATCAGGAAACTTCGCCTACATTTTAGTACTGCTAGAAGCTTTTTCCAAGTTCATCAAACTATACCCGATTAGGAAAGCTACAGCCAAAGCGGTCTATAGCAAACTTGTGAACGATTATTTTGTTCATATTGGTAAGCCCAAGGCGATTCTATCAGACAATGGGGCACAATTTACTTCTAAGTTGTGGAATGAAGGCATGGAAAGTAATGGGGTCGAGGTGATCCATATTTCAGCTTATTGTCCGGCTGGGAATCCCGCTGAGAGGTATATGCGCGAGCTAGGCCGACTTTGCCGTACCTACTGCCATCACAACCATAGAGCATGGGGCAAATATGTAGCAGTATTTGAGAGAATTATGAACACCTTGAGACATGAATCTACGGGATTTTCTCCGGAGGAAATCCTGTTGGGTGACAGAAGTAAAAGTTTAGTGGATTGACATTAGTATTTGTGTGAAAAAAGATCGTTTGCGAGAAGTAATGAAGCTAAAAGCCGATGCTCGCATACGTCGTCATGACGCTAAAGTGCGTTTTGCTAAGTTTGCAATCGGAGACTTAGTACTTGTAAAAGCTTATGAGAAATCGAGCAAGATAGACAATGAAACCTCTAAATTTAAGTTTGTTTATAATGGACCATATAAAGTCATTGGTATACCTCACACAAATGCTTATTGCTTAGAGTATCCAAGCTCTGGAAAACTATTAGGTATACGGAACATTGTAGACCTGAAATTGTACCAACCTAGGATTGATTAATACCACAGAATGGGTAATTTGTACAGTATGTAAAATAGAGTGTAAGATTTAACGATTTGCTAGATTGCCATGCTTTTGACTGACCAAGGTCATTAAAGAAGTTGTAATTAATAAGTAACTAATTTTGATTAATCAATTTAATTTTAATCAATTTAATCATGATCTAATCAACTGAAAAATCCAAGCTGCTAGTTTAAGTTTTCAGCTGAGTCACAGTAGATTAAGGAATGTAAATATGATTTTGTAAATAGCTGTAAGATTCCATAAATATGTGATTTACTAGTCATTGCCGATGTACTTAGACGCTGTTTTAAGTTTCAGGCTAGTACATGCGTGTGATGATGGACAGTGTTGAGTTATCCACTGTGATAGTGATTATGGACTCCTTGAGATTACTCGGGAGTGAGTTTTACCGAAAGAATTCAGTGAAACGGACGTTCTGGAAATGCCGTTACAAGGGCGAGAGAGATCAAGCGTGCCGCACAGGCGGGCGCAACAATACTGGCGGGGCGGAACCGCTGTCGGCTCTCGTGCCGCTGTCGGCTCTTGTGCCGCTGTCGGCATTCTTTGTACTTGCGAGTACGGAAGGCGGAGTTGTTTTTCTTCCCGGACAGCTGATATGAAAGAATTCTGTTGTCAATATTTATGTTTTTGTCGATCTGCTGTATATTATTTTCTTGTTTAGCGTTAAGTGCACAAAAATGGTTCAAATGGCTCTGAGCACTATGCGACTCAACATCTTAGGTCAGAAGTCCCCTAGAACTTAGAACTACTTAAACCTAACTAACCTTAGGACATCACACACACCCATGCCCGAGGCAGTATTCGAACCTGCGACCGTAGCAGGCCCGCGGTTCCGGACTGCAGCGCCAGAACCGCACGGTCACCGCGGCCGGCGTTAAGTGCACACTCATGACGAGAATATTAATTATGAAAAGTTTATATAAAATACGTATTCTATGTAATTAATTATTAATTGGCGTATTTTGATATACCTGTTTTCTATGACCATGTAATCTGATTAATTTTGTAAATAGTATTCCATTTCTTGATACTGCTAGGAATTTAGATTTTTAGAATAGCTAAACCATTTTTTATGTTTTCTATGAATTTTAATATGTTGTCAACCTGTTTTATTTTGATCAAGATGACAGAGTGGAATAAGATTAGGAGTGTCTCCACTCAATTATTATCGTCTAAAAATTGGTTTATGGTTAATTAGGCGAATGCTAAATTTTGTTGATGTTTTGAGCATATGCATTTCCGCTGTTTCTTTTTTTTTTTTTTTTTTTTTGGACATTTTCTGAGTTTGTTTACGTTACACGAACATCCTCAGACAATGTGGGGCACGTGTAACGCCGGAAATGCATATCCTCCTATTTCCATCTATTGTACTATAATTTGTTTTCCTTATTTTTGTTACCTGAATATATGACATTTCTGTGTCTTTACATATTGTAATTGTTTTACTATTAGTATATATATATTTATGCATTTATGTCGATGTATAATTGGTTTGTTTCGTAAATATTATTTGTATTTTTACACTGGGTCTTGCCTAGGGAAAACTGCTATCGAACGATTACATCGATAGGTCGTGTGAAGACTCAAAGTGTGTAGGATCTTTGGTAGTGTTAACTCTGCCGCGTGGAGCGCGGGCAGAGCTGTAGGAGTCTGGCTGGAGTAGCGAGTGGAGCAGGTGTGTTGTGTGACGCTCCCGCGAGTTGCCGCGCTTTCGGGGTTTGGCAGCATGTAATTGCGCTCGACTCGCGATGATAGTTTCTGACATGGTGTCGCGGACGGGAAGCATTAGCTGGCGCACATCAAGAGCCCGTTTCGCCTGGTGACCGTGTCGAGAAGAAGGCGTGCCAACATCCAGCTTCTGCAACAGCGACGGCCGACAATGAGTGACTGTCGCCACCTCCTCGATCGACGGCTTCAAACCGTCAATCAACCAGCAAGGAAGACTAAAAGCACGTAAGGTTTCAGAACTGTATGGCAGACCTCAGCTTTTCAAATTGTTCCATTTGCCTCGCAAAATTACAGTAACTTAGCATGAACCTTTGTTGCTCATTGTCCCAATTGCATTGCCAATCAGGGTCCCTTCCTTTTCCGAAATGAACCCGAGTGTCGTTGAAATTCAAACGCCAGCATAATTCCATTTCACTGCTTTAATTTCAAAGTTCAATTTAAGTATTCATAGCTGGCTACAATAGTTAGACTACACAAGCACAAATTAAGAGTGCGAGTTTTGTTACCGTATTTTAGCTCACCTGTGACTGCAGCTCAGCTTGGTACGTACTAAATTTTACTATTGTTAATTGTTCCGAATCGTTTAATTCAAGTTCAAAGTTAAATCTCTTCTTTCTAAATTGCGTAGATTCAAGTAGCTTTAGAAATGATTGTTGAGGTAGTCCAAGACTAACTGTATTTCGATGTGCTTCAGAAAGAAAGCTCACTATTAACTTCAGTCACTAAATTAACTTTCGATTTTCCGGTTTCATTAATTCTTTTGCTAAATTAAGTGTAGCGAAATTTATTACTTCTGACAAACTTTCAGTTTTCACACTACACGTGTCAACCTTCAGTTGCCACGCTTCTAGTGCTAATTATATGTGTAATAACCTTTCTTTTTCAGTTATTATAGTAATTGTCCATAGGACTGGCGACCGTAATTTCCCCCAAATCTCAAATATCTAATTACCGCTAGTTGATTGTTAACGTAACGGCCGCACATTTACTTTCTTTATTAACTTTATCCCTATTTCAAAATTAATTTCCACCAGTTTCACTTGCATTTTTCGTTTCATTTAGACGTAACCCTTTCCTCCCTCTTTACCGACAGGTTAACTTCGGTGACGATTGCTTTTCCAAAATTCCCATTAGGTACACGCGGTTTCATTTTTCACTGTCATTAAGGTCGATAAGTGAGGGGGAGGTTACACACTGATGTCCTCTCTAGCCACAAAAGGTTGCTGCATCATTCCTGGAACTTGAACATTTGTTACACAAAAAAGTTTGTTTGTTCACATCCTCTATCTAGCCACATATATCCACCCGCGAACAAGCTCACTCTACATCTTCGTTTCACATAGACGTAAATGCGACTAAGCTGAGCAGGTGAGCAGGGAAGTTCATTGCAAACAACAGTCCGAAAGAGACATGTTACTGGTATTTTGTGACGTGGAAACAGTTAAGAGTTACAAATGCTGAAAAATTTATTCTGTATAACATTCTAACAAATTATGCACAGTTCACTTCACCAAACAAAAAAATAAATTTCATCAAAAATTATCCGTACCATAGTTTCTATGCCAGTGATATTGTCTATCTGTAATATACGTGCAAATCGTCGTGAAATCGATTGGTACCATTCGCAAATGTTTTCTTAGATACATTATCTGATATATTTTGCTACTATACGGAGTTGTCACAATAGAAAGGAAAGGGAAGATGCACCGATTTCCATCCATTAAAATGGACTACATATGCGCCGTATTCTCTACGTCTGGTAATGGCACAAAGCAAAACAGCATTTCTAGTCCACTCGCTGTTCGTAGACCAGAACATGAGCACACCTGCTGCCCGAAAGAAATAATCGTACAAAACTCTGAATAATTAAAATCGGAAGAAAACTAAGTAAATTCTGTGAAGTATTTTTTATGCTGAATTAAAAAAGCTAGTTTTGTAAATCCGTCAGAGACAGAGAAAAGGGAATCATTTACTTCTTTATTTAGGTCAAAGATCAATCTGTCTTAGGACTCATACTTCAAGCAATTAGATCTGTAGAACCAAAGGGTCAGATATGAAGCAAAAATTGCAGCCAGGAATATGACGAAACTGTCAAATTCAAATTGTATTTGCGAAATTAAGATAGGAATGTGCTGTACTACGTTCTTGGCATAATAGAAATATATAAGATATTCTGTAACACAGACATACGATATCTAATCCGAAAAGAGTTGTTCTAAGAAATTAGCGTATTTAGATTAAATGCTCCTGAATCCTTTTCTGCAAACAGAATCAGCACCCAGACTAAGCATCAAGGAGCACAGGTTTAAATTACATTACAAATTTCATTGCAAATTTCTAACAAAAACCATAACAGAATCAAAATGCAACTTCGATGCAGTTACAGAAGATGTTCGAATTGAGGACGAATGAGGAAAGAAATTGGCCGTGTTCTTTAAAATGGATTATCCCACTACACGCCAGCGATTTGTAGAAATAACAGAAAGCCCAAGTATGGGTCGTCAGAGGGGAATTTGAAACGTCGTCAGAGGCGAATCTGAAACGTCGCAATCCCGAATGTAATTATAGTGTTTTACTACAACAAGTGTTTTCAAGGAAAACCAGTTTCTGCAACAACACAAAAAGTATTTGGAGGTAGGAAAGTGAAATCAGGAAAATGAATAAGTTTCCGATGGTAATTATGAAGAGATAAAAAATAGTTCTGAAATTATGGAAATGGATTTTTTCATGTACAAAGCAGATAATTTAATCCTAAACACTTCCTTAGAGAATATGTTACAGTTTTAAACCAAAAACATTCCATGTCAAGTTTACTACAATTCTGCTCTTGTTAGCTGACACACAAAGTTTCGTTAAACATTATAGCTAATTTTCGAAAACAGAATTTCTTAGTATAGTAGCATTTGAAATATTGGTTGGAATTGTTCGATAAAACGGTAGTGCGATCGACTGGGGGCGATAATTGCTCGCGACGCAGTTAGCGGTATATTGCTCGTGTATGTGTACTTAATAACCTCTTCGTCGACGGAACTAGTTGCTGTGTCAGATCAGGGCGTACACAATGATGTAATAGGTCTTGTACAAGTAAGAAAGCGATAAATTACGTATAATTAAACAATGATGTCTATAGTGTCACGACTACTGCGCATAGTATCATATGATCGTCAAAGTTGGTAACAAAGGGTAGGTACAAATACGGAATCATCTGAACCACAATACATTAGCATTAAAAAAAAAAAGCTTCCAGTTATCTCAGAAAGGATACAAATAGGTCCTGTGTGGTTTTCAGTGGGTTTTTGTATGACTCATACTGTAAAACAATGTCACGTTCAAGTAAGGATTATTGAGGTGTGTAAGGTGTCAAACAAATAACACACCCTAAATTGAATTCCTGAAACAATTCTGGTTAAATCGATATGTAACACGACATGGTTACCTGGAAGTATATGAGTTTTTATTGATATCGAACAAAGAAACCAAAATCTCTTAAGTTTGAATCAGTAGCACACCAGTAATTGCACGCCAGTAATTTCCCAGACCCGAGCTAAGAGACGCAGTCCTGAGGGAAGGAGAATTTTACGACGGGAGGGCCATCCCACATTCGACTAAAACCTCACAGCAGGACACCTAGCGGAAACAGTGGGACGCTGGAACCATTGCGTAGGCAACTGGCAAAAGCCGCCCCTTGTCCCTGCATTTAACGACGACCCTTCAGAAAGCCCTTTTACAGGAACACGTTTCCTTTACAGGGAGCTTAGTGGAGCCAACGTTGATATCATTGTCTGATTATCTGATTATGTCACTGTCGATACAGCTGTAGTCTTCTTAACTGTCCATAAGTGAGACGGTATCTTCCTATCTCGCAGGCCGTCGGTACAATACAGAATTCCCAAAACACTCACAGAGCGTCGTTTCGCAACTGTGGCAGGAAGATAGAGCAGAACCAGCCTCACATATGTTAGAAGTGGACAGTGATCACACACACTTGTCTTCAAATTAGACGACAGAGCCGCAATAATTCTGAGATCTGGTGAATGTAGTGCCCAGCAGAGAAGCGAAAATTCATCCTCGTATTTGCAAAACGAGTCCTGGACGATGCGAGGTGGGAAAACCGTTGGGGAGCAAACATTATACTATGAGATGGAGCTGATAGACCGAAATGGTCACTTAATCCTTGGCAATGATGCGATCTTGAAGAGTAACGAAGAGGCCCATCAAAATACCACGATATGGACTGGCCATATCATGATCGAACCTCCGTCAAAACTCAGAGAAGCTGGAAACAGTGTTCAGTAGGACTCATCCATCCAAATTACTTTCTCCCATTGCTCCATTGTCCACGTGTTATGGTTTCGGCACAACGTTTTCCTGTTAAGGGTATTTGCATTTCTTATGTGCGATTTGGCAATTCCAGCTCGCCCTGAAGTTTCCAGCATCTGGAGCTCGTTTTGTGTTGTTTTGGAGCTGACAAGGATCGTGAGTATGAGATTCAGTTCTGTAGTGACTTTTGGAGCTGCCATCTTATTATTTTTCGTCACAATCCTCTTCAATTACCATCTACCACCATTAGTCAACATACAGATTCGTCAGCGTTGCGAATTAGCGGACGGTATTTTTCCGCTTTCTCGGTATGCGGTATAAATCTTCGGTGTCATGTCTCTTGAAACATGAAACACTTCAGCCGTCTTGGTTACGGAAGTGCGCGTCAAAAGAGCACCAACAATTTGCCTACGTTAGACACCGTGTAGCCCTAACATACTGCACTCACAACTACACAGAACTCTGTTCTGACCACGACTGATACTTTCGAAGTATTGAGGACTTATCACAGGAGCCATTCGTGGTCAAATACAACAGCGAAACATACAAGAGTAGCTAGCATCTGCATTCATGTTCAGTCATGCATGTTTCGCGGTGTTTTCATATTTTTGTCGATCCCATCTATTATCAGCCTTAAATTCAGCGCCCTCCATCCATTCAGTACTCTTTCTCCAACACGAAATACCTCAGACAAACATTGATATAGTCTGGACGGCTGGTTTGAAAAATCAGATCACCGTGAATGTAACTTAAAGGTCGAAGATCTATAACTAACGCCGTCAGAGGAAGCCTCTAAAGGACCATCGGTATCGACCGGCCTCTGGGTTGTCCTAAGCCGATAGGTGTCACAGGAAAGGGCGTGTATGTGAAGGAACATGTGGTCAACAAACCGCTCTCCCCGATGTTGTCAGTTTTCGAGACCGGAGCCACTACTACTCAATCAAGTTGCTTATCAACTGGACTAGGGAGAGCTGAATGAAGCCCGCTAACGAAGAGCACCGAGCGAGGTGGCGCAGTGGTTAGCACACTGGACTCGCATTTGGGAGGATGACTGTTCAAACCCGTCTCTGGCCATCCTGATTCAGGTTTTCCGTGATTTCCCTAAATTGTTTCAGCCAAATGCCGGGATGGTTCCTTTAAAAGGGCACGGCCGACTTCCTTCCCAATCCATCCATAATCCGGGCGTGTGCTCCGTCTCTAATGACCTCGTTGTCGATGGCTAGTTAAACATAACCTCCTAATCTCCTAACCAAGAGCGCTCAGCAGGCCCTGGGGGTCAGCCTTCGAAGTTCTAGCCAAGCACGACAGCGCTTAATATCCACTGTCTGACGGGAACCGGTGTTACCACTGGGGAAAGACCACTGGCGTCGTAGATCTGCGTAATCGATCAAAATACGTGCCTCAATTAATGTTACTTGTCCTCGGAAAACGCAGACAGTTTGACAGATGTCATTGGTACCACGATTTGCAGAAATTAACGTTTGTTGGTGGCTTACCTTCTGGCTGCTGTCGTTGCTCGGGATTCTTACTTCCCCGGTTTTCTTAAGACTTTGCTGACTGGGGAAGGAACATTCATGTCACTCGCTAGTCACCTCGTCAAAGACTGCTGCTAAGCAACGGCCTCTGCCGCTACAGCGGCCCCCGTATTGTTGAAAAGTGCTTCACGTCGTGAGTTTGTTGTTTACGCTCAGAGGATGTGCGGGAAATAATAATCACACATTTAAGGTAACTGCTCAGCAGTAACAGCAGGGGAGTAATTGGTCTTTGGCGTCTGGGGCAATGCGCTCCGTGATAATGTGCCTTTGACGCCTGAAGGAAAAAAAAGAAAAAAAAATAGGATAAATCAAATTAAAGTAAAACTATTTGGAAATCTTGGTTTGGTTAATATTTGAGAATCGTTAACGTTGTATATCAAAGGCGAAGTTCAGTGTCGAAATTGGTCAACCGAATCTATAGAAAGAAAGGGATAAGATATAACAGTATATTGGCCAGGGCTATGACGAAGCGCTAATCAGGAGTGGCGTATATAACGAATCGAAAAAAAAAAAGAATCTGGTCGCGTTGTGAATGTAGTCCCCACAAGCGCTGCAGAAGTTATGAGGCTTATCAAAAGGCAGCTCCGTTTATCGGTACGGTTACCATCCACAAACTATATGGACTATGCATGCTTCAGTTGCGGAAAATGTACTGCGGACGACGTTTCATTGAGCTGGGAATCAGGTGAGTTTGCAGGAGGCATGCCGGAATGGGCAGCTGCCGGGACGACCATCCGATAGTCTGTGTGGTGGGGTGGGGGCCCCGGCAAGTCCTGGGGGTATGGTGTAGCTTTAATAGTCTGGCAGGCAGACGACTGAATACTTGTGAGTAGCCATAAAAATTTTCCATATCAGACCCTGTTCAAGTCTGAGTAACACTGTGCCTTAAATCATTAACTGAAAAGAAAAACTGCCCTTCTCCGCAATCTTGTTCAATACCTCCTCATTAGTTACGTGGTCTACCCATCTACTCTTCAGCATTATTCTGTAGCACCACATTTCGAAAGCTTCTATTCTATTCTTGTCCAAACTATTTATCGTCCATGTTTCACTTCCATACATTGCTACTCTCCATACAAATACTTTCAGAAATGACATCCTGACACTTAACTCTATACTCGATATTAACAAATTTCTCTTCTTCAGAGACGCTTTCCTTGCCATTGCCAGTCTACACTTTATATCCTCTCTGCTTCGACCATAATCAGTTATTTTGCTCCCCAAACAGCAAAACTCCTTTACTACTTTAAGTGTCTCATTTCCTAATCTAATTCCCTCAGCATCACCCGACTTAATTCGACTACAATCAACTATCTTTGTTTTGTTTTGTTGATGTTCATCTTTTACCATCCTTTCAAGACACTGTCCATTCCGTTCAACTGCTCTTCCAAGTCCTTTGCTGTTTCTGACAGAATTACAATGTCATCGGCGAACCTCAAAGTTTTTATTTCTTCTCCATGGATTTTAATACCTACTCCGAACTTTTCTTTTGTTTCCTTTACTGCTTGCAATATACAGACTGAATAGCATCGGGGAGAGGCTTCAACCCTGTCTCACTCCCTTCCCAACCACTGCTTCCCTTTCATGTCCCTCGACTCGTATAAATGTGATCTGGTTTCTGTACAAGTTGTAAATAGCCTTTCGCTCCCTGTATTTTACTCCCGCCACCTTCAGAATTTGAAAGAGAGTATTCCAGTCAACATTCTCAAAAGCTTTCTCTAAGTCTACAAATGCTAGAAACGTAGGTTTGCCTTTACTTAATCTTTCTTCTAAGATAAGTCGTAGGGTCAATATTGCTTCACGTGTTCCAACATTTCTACGGAAACCAAACTCATCTTCCGCGAGGTCGGCTTCTACCAGTTTTTCCATTCGTCTGTAAAGAATTCGCGTTAGTATTTTGCAGCTGTGACTTATTAATCTGATAGTTCGGTAATTTTCAAATCTGTCAACACCTGCTTTCTTTGGGATTGGAATTATTATATTCTTCTTGAAGTCAGAGTGAATTACGCCTGTCTCATACATCTTGCTCACTAGATGGTAGAGTTTTGTCAGGACTGGCTCTCCCAAGGCTGTCAATAGTTCTAATGGAATGCTGTCTACTCCCGGTGCCTTGTTTCGACTTAGGTTTTTCAATGCAAACTCTTCACGCAGTATCATATCTCCCATTTCATCTTCATCTACATCCTCTTCAATTTCCATGATATTGTCCTCGAGAACATCGCCCCTGTATAGAACCTCTATTACTCCTTCCACCTTTCTGCTTTCCCTTCTTTGCTTAGAACTGGGTTTGCATCTGAGCTCTTGATATTCATGCAAGTGGTTCTCTTTCCTCCAAAGGTCTCTTTAATTTTCCTGTAGGCAGTATCTATCTTACCCCTCGTGAGATAAGCCTCTACATCCTTACATTTGTCCTCTAGCCATCCCTGCTTAGCCGTTTTGCACTTCCTGTCGATCTCATTAGTGTCGCTAATTAAAATGAACGTGTATCCCCAAATTCTTATGAAGATACTGATTCAGACCCCTAAATTAATCACCTCGCGACATTATGTCGCACTGGCAAATTCCGAAAATTTCATCTTGTTACAGTATTTTAATTATCAGACGAAACACCCTCACAAATGAATGTTCCGAACTGTCAAAATGAAGTGATTAGTTGTTTCCTGTGTTAATTGACTAAATATGAAGTCTGATAGATCAGGGACACTAGCGGATTGAATTATCAGGATGTTCGGGCCGTTAAATCACATTACTGTGTTGGAAGTAGCAACTACTGAAAAATGTGATTAGCAAATTAACTATACATGAAACGACAGAAAATAAGATGTCCATGTACTAAACAAGTTAGATGTAGAAATATATCCTTCTCTGTGCAAAGGCAGATACAATTACATGGTGGCACTTACCATTGGCCACTTGAACACTTTATTATGGACCATAAACCGCATGAATGTACAATGAGAGACTTATTAATAGAGAAATTCATGTCAATGTGATGACCCAAAAATTTACTCACAAGCCCGTGTAGAGCGAAACCCACTTGCTAAGGCAGCTGGTGTTTTTCCTTCCATACCTGCAAAACTGCGGTTTTTCAGTTTTTGAACATTATTGGTTTCACTTCATACACCTTGGATTTCATAAATCCAAGATGAAAAATCCACTGGGGTCAAATCATACGAGTGGGTAATCTAAAGTGTTCCATTTGAGCTGCCAGTACATCTCCCAGAAAAGGCAGCATTCAGTTAATCTCTGATGCATTCGGTCAGCAACTTCTACTGACAACAATCTTTTTTATTGCTTGCACAAAAGCCAAAATTCTTAAAATTAAGAGAGAGATGACAAGGGACTTTATAAACAGCGCGTAATGCTTGAATGAACAGTAACTCAAGAATGGGAGCAACGCTGACGTGTTTTAAGCACTACGTATAGGTGTCAAATGAAGAAATCCGGATTGGGCGTCTCAGCAAAACATCTTCAGTGCACTCGAAAATTCCTGCCTGTAGAATTTCCGCCTACGTATTGCCATGTTTGAAGTACGCTGCAGCAGTTTCAGTGGGAAGGTCTTACAAATACTTCATACAATCTGGATCTGTGCTCCGTCCATGCACACTCAGCCCGGAATTCCTTACAAAGGTAAAATTTTCATCAGTGGAATATTGCATGGAAGCAAGTTCACGTTAGGAAGGAACACTGCAAATTTCTATAAAAATTTCTCCAAAGCAGAACGCTTGTTCCTTTCACTGTAAAGAAATTTATCCAATGCATGTGCATTAATAGTAAAGTTCTGGTATTGAAATAAGATAGTGAGAGCTACCAATTCGCACTGAGTAAATAAATAAAGACTGGAAGCCACGCTATATAACATGTTCTATGATGTAAATATCACAGTGCAAAACACGTCTGAACGCTTCAGTGATCTCTATAGTATCTAGATGTCAAACTCTAGATGTATGAGAGTGCCGACCAAAGATGCCCGTATTTCGGTATTTCGTTTCTGGCCTAATTACGATATGGCTGCCACGAGGTGTCATCAATCACAAAACGGAGATAGTTTCCGACTCTGCTGTGTACAAGCCTATTACGTCACATATTCATATTGACATAAGGTTCGAAATCAGAAATAAGTAAGTAATTCTTTACAATATACAGACCGTTTTTTTTTGCTTTTTTTTGCCTAATTACAACACGGCAGATGACGGCGATCTTCAGGCCACGGAATTATATACTCAGAGGCTACAGTTCTACTTCCAGGTTGTGTGGCACCCTTATTGCATGTATTATCTTAGCAGATTATGTATGTATTACCGTAGCTGTTGAAGAATCTTTTACATTCTCTAGCCACCCTGTAGTTTACAACCATATATTAGAAGATGAAGTGATGGTGTCTGCTCTTGGGCTCTGTGTGCCAAATAAGGACGTATTCCAACCATAAGTAATGCAGACATCGGTTAATTAAGATAACACAAGATGCAGAATGATCCACGCCAATATTATTTGATCCACACAATTTAGATAACATTATTGAAAAACAGCAATCTATCAGTTAAATATAATTAGTAGAAAACAGTCTCGATCGCACAGTCATTTATTAAAAATATAATCGGTTTCTGCCTCTAGTAGTAGGCCACATGTAGATAATGCTCCGTAAAGATAATAATTAAAAAAACTGATTTACACAGGAGACTCAAAATCATTAATACTAATTGTTCGTTAAAATGATGTGTCGATTCCCATCAGGCTGTCAATGATGACGGTTGGAACAGTTGCGCTGACCTTAGTCTCAAAACTGCAGCTGATGGCTGAGCAGCGACGGGTTAAATAGAGTGACTGCTAACAAGATTGGTTTTTGCTAATTTTAATTCATTTAAGTCTAACGAAGCGTATTTTTGCTTTTTAATTATTTCTTAAATTAATCATGTCTTAGTAGAATAACTGCACATCATTTCATTAAAATTACTAGTTTTGGCGGAAGTAACTGCAACCGTCAGATGTAAATAACATTAATTTCAGAAAATAAGTGCATTCATGATCGTATCGTTTCTAGATTAACGTTGCATAATACCTGATTCGTTATTATAAAATCCAGCAGAGTATCTGATTTACACATTAGGTAACACGTTAACAGGCCTTTTGTTCCAGTCTGTAGTTACAATGGTTTTAATGTTTAACAGTGGTCAATAAACAGATGACAATGACTGACTGGATGTCATGTAATTAATGCTGCTTTTTATGAGTCTTGATGGTCTGATTTTTGTGCGAATCTGGTAGTCTTACTATGTGAAACACTGATATTGTGTCGTCTTTTCATAGTCCTTTTGGAGAGGGGGCAGCAATTATTCGTAAAGCACCATAGTACAGCAACTGCATTAATCAAAGTAACTGATGACATTAAACATGCTATGGACAGACGTGAAGCTACCATCCTAACACTGCTTGACTTTAGCAAGGCTTTTCATACAGTTGACTTTGATATATTACTAATTAAAATGAAGCAGCTGAATTTCTCAAACAGCGCAATACACTGGTTCGACAGCTACCTCAAAAACAGAAGTCAACAAGTCATTTGTGGGTCGGAAAAGTCATCATGGAAATACGTGCGCTCTGGAGTTCCCCAAGGCTCTGTTCTTGGTCCATTACTCTTCTCACTGTACATTAATGATATTTCTTCAGTGATTCACTCCTGCAACTACCATCTATATGCCGACGACATCCAACTGTACATAAGTGCAAGCCCCAAGAACATTGCTGACGCAGTAGCGAGTATGAACGCAGATCTTTGCTCTGTTTCTCGATGGGCACAGAACCTAGGTCTGAAACTAAACCCCAAGAAATCCCAGGTCATACTTATATCTCATCCAAAGTTAATCAGTCGGTACTTTCGCGAAACAGTCCCTCAAATACTCCTCAATGGTACCCAACTACCATACCAAAAAACAGTAAAAGACCTTGGAATAATCTTGGATGAACACCTAAACTGGGAAGAACAAACAGTCACAGCTTGCCGGAAATCGCTCTCCTCCCTACATGCAATTCAAAAATTTAGAAAAATATTTCCAACCCATGTTAAACAAAAATTAGTCCAAACACTAGTCTTGCCTAATCTTTACTACTGTGATGTAGTTCAACATGGCACAAATAATGAAAATTCGAGATGCCTAGAGCTAGTGATGAATGCTTGTGTTAGATACGTATGCAACATACGGTTGTATGATCATATCAGTCCTTCATACTCCCAACTAGGTTGGATACGCCCACATAAGGCACGCGATCTCCACACGATGTGCTTACTTCATCGATTTCTTAGCCACTGGTGCCCCCAATACTTATCTTCTCACATTAAACACCTATCATCATTCCACAACCGCAATACCAGATCGGATACGTCTAGCATCTTGGCTGTACCTTTACATAACACAAAATCTTTCTCCGTGTCATTCTCCATCTCAGCCATACGACTATGGAACGCGCTCCCCTGTGATCTGCGTCTTATCCAAAACCACTCAACATTCAAGAGGGAACTTAAGACTTACATATTAGGGACGGTATAGCCACCATTGTTGTGCCCCCCCTCATCTTTTTCTTTCTCCTCTCCATCATAGCTTCGAATTTTACCATTCTACTTCTCTTCCTCTAACCTATCTACCTCTTCTATATCTCTTTCACCCCATTCCATCGTCTTATGTCTCTGCTTGATGAGAATAACTCACAAGCTGCAAGAATATAACGAGAAAATTCCCAACTAGCAATAGGACTGACACTCATAAAAGAAAAATATGTTTACTTTCATATACATAGTCATTATTATTATTATTATTATCATTATTATTATTATTTTTATTATTCTTGATTGTTATAATTATTTTTTGATTGTTATAATTATCATTGTACTACTTTTATAATCTCTATTTTTTTTCTTTAACATTAATACTGTATAACATGTTATATGTCCTAATTTTCTGTAGACACTGAAATTTGTTGAATCTGAGTATGCCTGGTTAGGTGTAAGAGAGGGCCTGAAGGCCCTAATCTTGCCAGGTAAAATAAATGCATAAATAAATAAAATAAATAAATGTTACCTCTATGACACACCCTGCAAAGTATTCTTTAGCACTTCGCAGAAATATTGAATATGAATTTGATATATAAATAACAGTTTGGCATCTGATGACAGCAGCATGCTGATAAAACGCTTTGCGCCAATAAGTACTGAAAAATAAACCTGACTTATTCTGGATTAGCTTTAACACATCCTCATCCTCAGAAATACGTAAATTACTTTCAGAAGGTGCCACAACCAGATTATTTGTGATACCTGTGACTTGAACATAAGGACTAGTCTGTTAATGAACAACAGAAGTTACGCAATACAACTAAGCTTGTTGTATTTATTAGTACTTCATCTGCACACAATTTCATATTATGTGCCACTAAACAACTCCTTAAAACTAATATAACTTGTGTATGAACATTCTCAGGGAACGCTCTGTAGGGAATGACAGTAAAACATTAAAAAAAGTGCATGTTCCATGAAGACAACTATCCGTAGGAGTTCACACAATAGGGCTCGTATACAAGTATCGTTGGCCACAGCAGCAGTTACCTCCGTATACTTCCGTATTGTTGACAGAGCAACTTTCACTTTCTTCATTGTTGATACAAATGGACGTATTCCTCTCTATTTAGGGCCGGTTCAGGAACACCTTTATACATGAGCTACTTATAATTCGCCGCTACCTCCCCCCCTTATGAAAATATTAAACAATGTTTACAGTCCAACACTGTTATAAACATTTCTGAGAGAATACAGAACAAGTATAAGTTGCTATCTACAGTTGTTGGCCGTAAGCATATTAAGCAACTACGTTATTGTGATTAGGATAATCTTTTGAAACTTGTTCGCAAGCTAACAACAGATGCAATAGAACAGAATAAGTTCAGCAAAATGTTAAGTTTTTGAGGCTTGTACTTTTCTCAGTCACTAAACTAGTTGTAGTCTGTATGTCCTCTGAAACTGATACTGGTGAATATTGAACGACAGCGTGGTTGCTAATATAGTTGACAAGAGGTTTTCGACACTAGCTTCTAGGTATCCAATTACTGCCTTCAGGCCCTTCAATCCAGAAAATTACAAAGAGGCTATCACGTTGCTGAATGAAGTTATGATTATATTTGAGCATATTGAAACTGGAAAATTTGGTCACTGGAAACCAGTTCAAAATGGTGTGAGACCCCCCCCCCCCATACAAATTTTACTTGATCTGCAGGAAATCTCTTTGCACAAGAATAGTTACAGAGATTTCCTGACACCCAGATTAACACAAGATTGCCTAGAAAATTTGTTCTCCTGTGTTAGGAGTATTGAGACGTTTCCCACAGCATTACAGTACAAAAACAAGTTGAAAACTATTTGTGTTGCTCAGTATTTCACAGATGTAGGGAAAGTGTCCTATGGCAAGAGTGATTCTGTCTACCTTTCAAGTTTTCTTGACTAACATTTCATTTCACACCCCACATCATGTGTAACTCAGCCTGTATTTAAGCTTCCAAAAGATTGGAAAGAGCACGAAATCAGTTGTGAGGATGACTTAAGTAACACTGAAAGGAATGCTTTGTATGTTATATATTTGACAAGGTATATGAGAAGTGACTGAGTGTAGTAGCTTCGTATACCAGACAAACCAAAGATATTGTACTTTTGTGGATTTGAAACAGCTCAGACAAAAAAAAAGACAGCCTTATCTATGCCTAGGAGAAATGCTTTTCCGGTTTTCTTTAATGGAAGTGATCTGTAGGAATATTGCTTCTACACTTCGAAACTCATAGAATTTGAAATGTTTTCAGTTTGTCGTTGGTAAATTTCATAGTGATGATCAAAGGAGTTCGATTTCCTGAGTAGTACAAAATTAAGTGGAAATTGGTGAAACAATTTGTCAGATTTCGCCTGAAGATATTCTGTCTAAAAATGTGCTTGAAATTTGGCCATGCTATGGCCAGAAAAACCTATGCTATGCATGCACTGGCTCAAAATGTTAGGTAGTTGAAGTGAAGCTTATCTGCATTATCTTACAGCTATAAGAAATTATTTCTTGTGCGTCAGCTATGAAACTTTTCTGGGCTGATGGACTGTGTTTCAGTTTCATCTAATCACCAGTGCAAGTTTCATGTCCCATCATTTCTCAGAATGATATCAACATTTCCACCAAACAAGTAAAATTTTATTAACAATGAGGAGTTACATAGATGTCCCAGTATTTGTAGTGAATACATTGTACTTTCAAGGTATTTGATGTGCTTATCCTATATCAATTGCTTGTCAACAAACACAGCAAAGAATTTAATGTTTGGGGCTCAGATAATTTATGATCAGATTTCCTAGGTCACATTTCTTTGTTATGCTGAAGTTCATTGTGTTCAGTTTATCTGTGCAGCTCTGTTATTTATTTCCCATGTTTTTGCTACCATAGGCACAATTATCACTTCATTATTTCTGGTGACTGAGCAGTAAATAAAAAGTTGTTGACATCTGTGAACTATATTGTATCTGCCATTGTGATGCAGTATGTGTAATCGTTAATGTAAACTCGGAATAGCATTGTACCCAATGCATAGCAACTGCATTGTTTACATATTCTTGTTCTGAGAGACGCTTACCAATCCAGTTAACTGTTTCATTGATTGATTCCATCCTGTTTTCTAGGTAGGGTAGAAATCATTTCCTCACTATCCTCAAAATTCTAAGCATGTCAAGTTTCTTTAACAAATTTCCTTGGTCCAGTGGGTCAAGGGTTTTAGTTGTGTATATGAATATGCCAGTTACATGTTTTCTTCATCAAACAGTTTACAGAACTACTACTGTAAATGGTGCCGTCACATAAGTTTTATGTTTTCTAAGTCTGAAGTCAAATATTTATTTACTGAGAAGTCTGCTGTAAGTGATTCATAAGCCTGTTTTTTAAATAGTTTTTAATATCTTTGTGAAAGATGACAGTGCTGTGAATTGTTGTAATTTCCTACATTTCGACTGTCAGTTTATCTGTGTGCATAGGAAGAAACTTATTGTGTTTGAAATGTACTGGGTTTGTAATTTGGTATGAAAGGTATATTAACATTGTCAAATAAAGCCCTACCGTCCTGTTAATGCATTTTCTCGGCAATTATGCTGTTGTTTAAAGCTCTAGAAGTTTGATTTTTAAAACTGAACACAATATTCCTAACTGCCTCTTGCTAGGCAATAGCAGAAATACTAGTGGTAGTGTACAGTGGCGTGTGTTAATAAATGGTGTTCCAGGTAATTTTCACCACTGCTAAAGAATTTTTTTTATAAAACATACCAAGATCTTAGTATTAAGTATGTCCGCTCCGGTAGCTGAGTGGTCAGTGCGACAGACTGTTAATCCTAAGAGCCCGGGTTCGATTCCCGGCTGGGTCGGAGATTTTCTCAGCTCAGGGACTGGGTGTTGTGTTGTCCTAATCATCATCATATTATCCCCATCGACGCGCAAGTTGCCGAAGTGGCGTCAAATCGAACGACTTGCACCAGGCGAGCGGTCTACCCGACGGGAGGCCCTCATCACACGACATTTTTTATAGAATTAAGTATCACACTAACCTTTTTTTATGTTTAGCTACTTTATGGTTTCTTGTTATGAGTGTCCTGCTGCACATTATTCTATAGTGTTAATTGGTATGTGTGTAATGAAAATGAATTTCAATTATTGCATGCAACAAATCTGTATGTCTATATTGTTTATGCACTGCATGTTAGAGTTCGTTTCTGCTTTGTAATTAAAGCCTTAATAAGGGTAATAATGTCGTTAATTACTGACAAATAGAGATACTGCATTTTATTTTACTCACTTGCTTTAATTGCATACATTCTTACTGATGTACACTTTGTTCCATATCAGTTAGTTAAATGAAAATGACGCAACGTGTTTGGGGCATTCTATGGGTTCTTAATAAGCCTGAAGATACTTGGAATTTCCAAAGGATTTCCTGTCACCATATTCCTTGACAGTCTAATGAAATATTTCAGGAAATGCTTCATCAAATAATTGTTTGAAGAATGTCGTCTACTTTCACATTTTTACATTCTTGTCTCATTATGTTCTACACTTCCTCTTCATTCTGCGTTTGACTGAAATATCTTTAAGGTGGGTAGTGGCAGTGTTTTCTGTCTGCCCACAATGTTAGACTCTATTATATGAATTAAATAAAACAACTGGTGCTAAATGATGCTAAACCGGCCTCACCTTACGAAAATGAGGACAGGTTGGTGTAAGTGTACTGCTGGACACTATTCCATAGTGTGAATTGACATGTGTGTAATGAAAATGAATTTCTATTTTTGTACCTAGAGCAATAAGCACTGATCAGCTCACAATCATGAGCAGGCCCCCACACACACACACACACACACACACACACACACACACACACAGTTCTTTCTGTGTGCCAGTCTGCCCCCAGTGCTTCTTTGTCATGTGAATCCTGACATGTCCTCATGTGCATTTTTTTCCTCAATCCAATGTAATCTAATTCAGTACTGTTGATGATGGCCATGTGGATAGGAAACTACATAGCATGGCAGTAAGGACGGCTTATCAAACTTCCAGGCCACCTCAAAGCTATGCACTGCTTTGGTCAGTTTGGTCAGTTGGGAGATGCAATTCTTCGCTGATGGTTGCAGCTTGACCATTCATATTCTGTGGCAAAGGGAGTGTATATCCATGATTTCTACTAGACTCAATAGAAATTTGTCTAATTGGAACTCTTGTTTCAAATTTGTACCTCCTTGCTGCATTCTATAATGTCCAGTCGACAGGAAGCGGCCTGAAACCTCATGTAATTGAACGCAGGACACAGCCAATCTGATGTAAGTCCAAGCTGATGTAAATGCATGAATATTATAGGTTTGCACACAATCTGGAAGTTTAAGGACACCTGAAAAGTCTGAAAAGCAGTTTAAGATGCTATACACTTGAGCAATGCTCATGTTTTATTACTGTCATCTTTATAATGACAAATGGCTCAAAATGTATAATGCATCATCCAACTTAGAAACAGACTGAGGAATTATGACCAAACGATAAAAACTGGCAATCCCAATCAGTTATAAAAGGAAAGGAAGATGAATGTAACACACATTTGTTTTGTTAACATGTTACCTCTTACAGAATCTCATAATGCAGGGCAGCTGCTAATTCCTTAACAGCATTTGTTCATAGATTATTTAGGTTATTCCTGTAAACAAAATAGTTTGCTTCTTTACTTCACTGAAGTAACTCTCAGTTTCAGGCGCCTGTTCTTGTTTCCTTGTAAAACTATCGCGCCAACAAGAATTGTGGTGAACTAATTTTTTGTGTTCTGTAATTCTTTAAATATTCATACCTCTAACCAACAGTTTTCTTACGATGCCTGTAACTGCCAGTCCTCAATGGTAACGGAAAGTTTCATCAAATGCTTTGCAGTGGGCGTCAGAATTTGTGACGTCAATTTCACGTTTATTTGAGAACTAGAACAAAAGGAATTTTTGTGTTTCATAAATAGTATCGCCCGAGTTTCGACACGGATAAATTGTTGACACATGCGTCAGCACTATTCAGGTGAAAATTTTTGTTGAACAAATCGTCTTTGAAAACTTTTCCGTTCTGTGGCGTACCACGTCTGCAGATTTATTGGATTAGTTTTCTTGGCATATGATCGTTACTGTAGGGCATTTACCATCGCCTGTATCAGTAATGTTTCTTAATGGTGAAGTTACCCATGAGAAGCATTTAGTCTGTGAGAACCACTAACGAATACTTTTTGTCATGTCTTCAAACATTTTTGTGCGTCTCAAGTGGTACACTGCTTATGACTTTATTTTATCAGGTGCAATAGTTTCCACAATCACGGTAGGAAATTGTACGCACATCAACAAATGTTTTGCAACACTTCGGTTCCGAGAGTTACGGAACCTGTGCAGAAAACTGGAATAGACATCAACATAAACATCATTTCCGCCCTTTTTATTGCTCATGAAACCCACATATTGCATGTTGTGCCACCATACAGCGAGACCTTCAGAGGCAGTGGTCCCGATTTCTGTACACATCGGTACCTGTAATACCCAGCAACAAGTCTTATTGCTTTGATGCATGCCTGTATTCGTCATGGCATACTATCGACAAGTTTATCAAGGCACTGTTGGTACAGATTGTCCCACTCCTCAACGGCTATTCGGCGTAGATCCCTCAGAGGGATTGGTGGGCCACGTCGTCCATAAACAGCCCTTTTCAGTCTATCCTAGGCATGTTTCATAGGGTTCATGTCTGAAGAATATGCTGACCTCTCCAGTCGAGCAATGTCGTTATCCTGAAGGAAGTCACTCACAAGATGTGCATGATGGGGGCGCGAACTGTCGTCCATGAAAATGAATGCCTCAGCAATATGCTGCCGATATGGTTACACTATCGGTCGGAGGATTGCATTCACGTATCATACAGCCGTTACGGCGTCTTCCATGACCAACAGCGGCGTACACTGGCCCACATAATACCACCCCAAAACAGCAGGGAACCTCCACGTTACAGCATTCGTTGACAGTGTGTCTAAGATGTTCGGCATGACTGGGTTGCCTCAAAACACGTCTCCCACGATTGGCTAACTGAAGGCATATGAGAAACTCATCGGTGAAGAGAGCATCATGCCAATCCTGTGCGGTCCATTCGGCATATTGTTGGGCCCATCTGCACTGCGCTGCAAGGTGTCGTGGTTGTAAAGATGGGCCTCGCCATGGACCTCGGGACTGAAGTTGCGCATCATGCACCTTATTGCGCATAGTTTGAGTCTTATCACAACGTCCTATGGCAGCACAAAAGGCATTATTCAATATGGTGGCGTTGCTGTGAGTGTTCCTCTGAGCCATAATCCGTCGGTAGTGGTCATCCACTGCCCTTGAACGGTCTGAGCGAGGCGTGTCATCGACCGTTCTGGTCTCTCTGTATCTCCTCCATTTCAAAACAATATCGCTTTGTTTCACTCGGAGACGACTGGACAGTTGCCTTGTTGAATGTCCTTCCTGGCACAAAGTAACAATGCGGACACGATTTAACCGTGGTATTGACCGTCTAGGCATGGTAGAACTACAGACAACATGAGCAGTGTACCTCCTTCCTGGTGGAATGACTTAAACTGATCGGTTAACGGACCCGCTCCGTGTAATAGGTGCTGCTCATACATTGCTGTTTACATCTCTGGGTGGGTTTAGTGACATCTCTGATCAGTCAGAGGGACTGTGTGTGTGATACAATATCCACAGTCAAAGTCTATCTACATGAGTTCTGGGAACCATAGTGAGGCAAAATTTTTTTGATGTGTGCACTATTAGGGGTGT
The DNA here is from genome assembly GCF_023864345.2 of Schistocerca serialis cubense. Taxonomy (NCBI): domain Eukaryota; kingdom Metazoa; phylum Arthropoda; class Insecta; order Orthoptera; family Acrididae; genus Schistocerca; species Schistocerca serialis. The sequence continues at coordinate 237,431,923 of NC_064646.1, forward strand.
GTATTACTGTTCCAGTAAGTATCCAGTCGTTCGAAAAACGTTTAATTGAGTATTTCTCGCAATTTCATCTCAGGGACAAATCTGTTTCCGCGGACTTTGCACTCGACTATCGCCCGTTCGAACGTTACATCAGAGGTTTGGCAGAAAGATGGCCGTCGTAGCGGTGTTGGCCACTCTCTCTCTATACATGCAGTCTATCGCTAGTATCTGTGATACATCTTGGATAGAATTATTAAAGCTCTAAGCCTGGCGTCTAAAAGGGAGGTTTGTGTCACTTGGGCCTTAATATACCACAAAGATTAAGCTACATTTCTTACTAAATGTTATTTTATTAAGTGAATCTTCCATCTGAGAAGTGAGGTAACCTACTCATTTCACACTGAACTAACATACTCGAATTAATTGTTCAAGCATGAGCAACATATGCGGGAATTTGTAAAGCATATCAGCTAATTTTAGTAACCCTCCTCTCTACATCTGCACCTATACTCTGCAAACCACCATGAGGTGTATGGCAGAGCGTGCATCCCATTGTACCAATTATTATGATTTCTTCCTTTTCCATTCACGTATGGAGCGCAGGAAGAATGATTCCTTCAATGCCTCAGTGCGTACAGTTATTATTCCTATTTATCTTCACGATCATTATGTAAGCAATACATAGGGGGCTGTAATACATTCCTAGAATAACCATTTGAAGCTGGTTCCTGAAACTTCTGTTAATAGATTATTTCAGGATACTTTATGTCCATCTTCAAGATTCTTCCAGTTCAGTTCCTTCAGAATCTCTGTGACATTCTCTCACTATTAAACAAACCTATGACCATTTGTGCTGTCCTTCTCTGCATGCGTTCAGTATCCCCTGTTGGTACTATCTGATATGGGTCCTACACACGTGAGCAGGATTCTAGAACCGTTCTCACAAGTGAATTGTAAGGAATCTCCTTTGTATATTTATTGCACTTCCCCAGTAAAAGAATAAACCGTAGTCCACCATCTCCTTTACCCACGACTGAACATATATGATGCATCCATTTCATATCCCTACAAGGTGTTACACCCAGGTATTTGCATGCATTGGCAACTCATTAATATGGTAGTTGTAGGATACTACATGTTTTTATTCTGTGAAGTCCACAGTTCTACGTTTCTGAACGTTTAAAGCAAGTTGCCAATCTCTGCACCAAACTGAAATCTTATGAAGATCTGACTGAGTATATACATGCAGCTTCTTTCAGACAATACTTCATTACAGAGAGCTGCATCATCTGCAAAAAGCCTCCTGTTACTATTAATATTGTCTGCAAGGTCATTAATATACAAGACTGAATTAAAACTTCCCTTGAGCAAACCAAAAATTACATCTTCATCTTACGACGACTCTCCATCCATGCTAGGAAATGACTGTGGACGCGTCAGAAACGCCAAAGAAACATTATTAATTCATAACACCTTTATTCCTGCAGAGTACAATGTGGCTTGGTGATATCAACGACCTTCCCGAGTCCTCGCTGACTCGTAGCGATGACACCAGCTCTAGGCTAGCAGCGCCGCATGCTGTGACGTATCAAAGGAATGTCCTTACTTCATACTTCTGACGCGCTTGGCTGGTGGCGCCCGGCCGGCCGGCTGGCTCGGCTGCGGACAGCAAGCTGCTACGCATAGGAGGCTGAGGATTGGAGTCCGGGCGCTGTCGGCACGAGAGGCGTTCTCGTAGTGTGGAGTGTACTCTATCCCAACCCGTCTTCTTCCCTGCTCCTCCTGGTGGCTCGTCCGCGGTGGACGGGCGGAACGGGCTGCAGTCCCCCAGCGTCGTCGGCTCACCCGGTTGTGACGGCGGATGCACGGGGCCTAGGCCCCACACGATCTCGACGACGACTCACTGATGTGGTCAGCATTGGCGGCAAGCGAGTCGGCCGCGATGCCCGCTAATCCTGGGTTGATGATTGACAGTGGCAGCAGAGACGATCAGAGCTGGTACTGTCCCCTTACGTCTGCTGCTGGATGGGCCGCCCTTACATGTCGATCACCGAGCTGAGCGCTAAGCAGTGACCCAGTACACATCTAACTGCAAGTCTAACTGTGAGTGCCTTGTTTCAGTCAAAGATGGGGTATTAAAAGGAAGCACAAGCAACGTCCTGACGTCACGCTCGTTTATAACGAACGCATTCGTTCTACTTATACTGCTGACTTATCTGTCGTACTCGCCCCTTAGGTGTTCTTGCGACAGAGTTATGTGTTGCTATGACAGACTCACGCAAAGTTGTGAAATGCAGTACAGCTGATGCTATACCTCTGTCTTACACTCTACAAGTGTCTCCGTCTAACATAAACCCGCGTGCTAAGCAATTGTCTCTCGCCTGTTGTGTGTAACCAGGCCATTGCCCCTGCGTGACGAGACATTCCATTATATGTGCAATCCTCTTACCTCTTGGCTAACCTACTGCCTCTGGCTCTCGGCATAGGCAACGAGCCGCCCGAAGTGGCCGTGCGGTTAAAGGCGCTGCAGTCTGGAACCGCAAGACCGCTACGGTCGCAGGTTCGAATCCTGCCTCGGGCATGGATGTTTGTGATGTCCTTAGGTTAGTTAGGTTTAACTAGTTCTCAGTTCTAGGGGACTAATGACCTCAGCAGTTGAGTCCCATAGTGCTCAGAGCCATTTGAACCATTTGAACCATAGGCAACGAGACTTTGACAATATTCCACGTTTCCAACTCTTTACTATTCCACGACACTACACATCCCACTCCTTTCAGAAAATTCGTCCGGATATTGCTGCACATGCTGCAGTAGTTGATTAACTGAGATCTGCTCTTTTTCTCAGATAATCAGGCTATCTAAAGACTGTAGCAATGTGGCATCCAAGGACTCGTTAATAAACGTTAGGTTCTGGCGAGGCAATATGTGTGGTGGTTCCTCTGGATTATACAAGATAGGCTGTGTCACGTTAATCATTGTTGTACCCGTGAAAGTAGATGGTAGGTGAAAATGCTTCCCCACTATTCCACATCCAGTGCCATTAATCAATAACCCACCGACCTGCAATTCAAGCTTTGATATATCTGTCAGTCTACCATTTCTGTAACAAGTGGCAACTACGGTCTCTAGTTCGAACACAGAGTAAATCCAATGTTCCCCAACTTTCTGAAATTTCGGTCTCGGCAGTAACACCTTCTTTTCGCATTCTAAGGTTTCCATATTCCGCAAGAACAACTGCATCTCACCTCCTTTGCTGGACAAATAAAAACACTTCCCCTGAAACAATCTGTCAACTCTTTCATAGACATTACCAGATGAGCACTCCTCTGTCTTGACACTAACAACACTTCCCGAGTTTGCACTTGCACCCACTTCCCAAGTGCACCCCATCTAATTGGATGCGGGTGTACTATATATAACACTGGTAGCGCGAATTGATACCCATCACTGGTATTTGCACTTCTACGTGTATACTCGCCTGATCTGTAATTACTCTCACTTTAGACATGCGATAGAATAACGGTAAATTCCGCTTCGCCCGAGGAACGACATGACGCACTCCTTCCGAGAATTCTTTCTGCGCTTTCAGCAACGCCTTGAGCATCTGATCTGGACCTAACAAAGTGGCACTCAATTGCCCATGCACTGCGTGATGCATAGCTTCGTATAACGCTTCCAGTTATACACGCGCATCATCCACCCTGCCTGCTAATGCCCTCAATAAAGCTGCTACTTGTATTTTTCCGTCTGTTCGACTCAATCTCGCCTGTATAGCCTCTATATCCCCATTCAACACTTTCTTGGTATTTGCTGCATACCGTTCTAGGTCTGACGTCAACTCCCGCAGTGTTCTAGTGACATTGAACATCCCCTGCTCCATGTTACCTATATGTGTCGTATGCCAATCCACTTTTGACTTTGTCTCCTCTGCCAACTCCGGCACCTCCCCCACCGTACTATTTAAGCTCCTTATATCTTCCTCGTCCGCGGTTCCGAACACTGTTTTCAGCAATTTTCCCCCTGCATCCAACCACCCTCGTTTCCTGCGAACGAGCGTTTGCGAGACCACTTCCGTTACTAGTCGCAGCTGCCTTCTCAGCTTTTCGTATGAGAGCTTCAATTCCTGATACTCGTTCCGTATGTCTTGAGACAACCCCTTCTTGTCCGTGACCGCCTGTAGCGCCGTAAACCTAACCTGTAGTGTCCGTACATCATTCCTCACTCCCCATATACTACACGTGAACACAATTGTCCACCTGCAGCTTGACAATACCACATCTAATTGCCTTGCAAATAAAATTCCTTTATCTAGTGGTTGCATGTGCACCACCTCTCCTCTGCAACAGTGTAGCAGTACCAGACTGACGAAAAGTTTCCTGGACCACATCCTGGCATGGCACCTGAAGGAAAAGGAAGCCATGTCAATCGCTCCCTTCCTTACCACGTCTAAAACACACAAATGACAAGTAAAAACTACACATACCCTATTACCTAATAACAATAAATACGACATGTTCCTCCCCGCGGACATTTTATCTACTTATCCCTAGACCTAAGTTCGTAAGGAACGTTCCTCTGCTGTTCTTTTAGCTTCGGTACCCTCACACCCTTTGTTACTGCTGGAGGAATCTGCGGTTACGCATCCACTGCGCCCTTAAACGGTTTAATTCTACTCACATGAGCTACTGACGACTTGGATGGTAACTGCAACTTTACTTTCACTGGAGACACTATTTCATTTACCTGATACGATCCAGAATATTTCGTCAAACACTTCTTCGTTTTACCCTTCGGAACATAAGGATTAGCCAACAATACCCATTGACCAATTGTGTATTGCAGCAGTTTACCTGTTCTTTGCCCAATACTCTCTTGTTTCTCCAAAGCTTTAGTATTAGCACGCCGTACTCTTTGCCAAATCTCTCTCAATTTCTTGGTGAAATTCTTCACTGACTCATCCTGTGAAGCTACCTGAGGTTTGAGCACATCAAATGGTCATGGCATTTTCCGACCATAAATTACCTCATACGGAGAGAGCCCCGTTCCTGTATGAACTTTCGCGTTATATGCGCTTGTCAACAGATTTAAATACACTTTCCAATCCGTGTGTTCTCAGTTTACGCAATGACTAATCATCCTAACTAACGTCCTATGAAACCGTTCTGTTAGTCCATTCGACTGAGGATGAAATGAGCTTGTCCGCAATTCCTTAACTTTCAATAAACGGCATAACTGCTTCATCAGCTACGACATAGAATGCGAACGGACGATCCGCTTCAGGTAGTCTCTGTAACTGAATTTTCTGATGAATTAAATCTGCTCTCTGCGCACACGGTATACAATTTTGCACATACTGCTCTACATCGTTCGACGTGTCTTCCACCAAAACCTTTCAGCTACCCGTCTATCAGTCGTTCTTTTACCACCATGACCCGACAATACATGGTCGTGTGCTTGTTTCATCACTTCTTCCCTCAGCGACTCCGGTACTACGACGCGTAGCCCGCACTTCGTCTTCCTGCAAAGCAACCCATCCTGCATTTCACACTGCGGTTGCGTTCGGAACAATTGACACTCTCTGTCAGTGGCTTGCGCCTTTACCCACTCCTTCTCACTTACGCCCACAACTTGTACAGCTGCTATTTTTCTACTAAGCGCATCTGCATTCGTATGTTTTACCCTGGTTTGTGAATTACCTCGTAGTCAAATTCACTTAGTTTCAGTGCCCATCTCGTTTAACGACTCGAAGGATCTTTCAACCCCAACAACCACTTCAATGCTGCGTGATCCGTAATCACTTTGAACTTGCGCCCATATAAATAAGAGCGAAAATACGAGATACCGTAAATCACTGCTAACATTTCTTTCTCTGTAGTTGAATAATTCGTCTCTGCCTTATTCAGTTGCCTGGAAGCATAAGCCACTGGATGTTCCTGTCCATTAACCTTCTGAGAAAGAATACAACCTACAGCAATATTACTAGCATCACAAGATAGTATGAACTCATGTTCGAAATCAGGAAGTATCAACACTGGGTCTGATGTTAGCATCTGTTTGAGCTTCTCGAATACCTCCTGACACTGTGCTGTCCATTCAAACTTAACACCTTTCTTTAACAATCTCGTTAATGGATGTGCAATTTCCGCGAACACCTTTACATATCGTCTGTAGTAATTACATAAACCGACATATTGATGAACTTATTTAGTAGTCTGTGGTACTGGAAAACCACGCACAGCCGAGTTAGACGAGAATCCGTTCTTACCCCATCCTGACTGATAATATGCCCAAGATAAGTCACTTGCGTCTGAGCAAATTGACATTTCTCGACATTAAGCGTAAGATTTGCCGCTCTTAGCCTACTAAATACTTCGTTCAGTCGTTCCACCTGAAAATGCCATAAGTGTCATCCAGGTGGGTGCCACGAATGCTGACGGACGACCACATGGCTGCCCGTGTGGCATGTTGCCAAGCAATGTAGACGCGCAACGACAGCATGACTTTCTTTTCATCGGTTGTGACAATGGATGAGACTTGGATGCCATTTTTCAATCCAGAAACAAAACGCCAGTCAGCTCAATGGAAGCATACAGATTCACCGCCACCAAAAACATTTCAGGTAACCGCCAGTGCTGAAAAAATGATGGTGTCCATGTTCTGGGACAGCGAGGGCGTAATCCTTACCCATTGTGTTCCAAAGGGCACTACGGTAACAGGTGCATCCTACGAAAATGTTTTGAAGAACAAATTCCTTCCTGCACTGCAACAACAACAGTTTCTCCGTGATAACAACTTTGAAGTGATTCCTCATGCTCCCTACTCACCTGACCTGGCTCCTAGTGACTTTTGGCTTTTTCCAACAATGAAAGACACTCTCCGTGGCCGCACATTCACCACCTGTGCTGCTATTGCCTCAGTGATTTTCGAGTGGTCAAAACAGACTCCTAAAGAAGCCTTCGCCGCTGCCATGGAATCATGGCGTCAGCGTTGTGAAAAATGTGTACGTCTGCAGGGCGATTACGTCGAGAAGTAACGCCAGTTTCATCGATTTCGGGTGAGTAGTTAATTAGAAAAAAAATCGGAGGCGTTAGAACTTGAATACACTTCGTATAATACCGTCCCTTAGCTGTTGATTAATAAATTCTTCCACTAGTGGTTGTAGGTGCTTCGCTATCCTCTATGGGTTTCTATAGACCGGCCGACTATCGCCAGTCGGTATAGGGTGCTGTGTAATAGGAGTTGCTGGTAAAGGACCTTCTGAAATAAACAAATCTAATTACTCTAATAACAAAGCTTCCATAGCTTTCTGATTACCATTCTCCAAATGCCGAATCTTATCACGTAGTACAGATGCTTCAACGGTTTGCTTGACGTTATTATCACCTTGGGATTCACCTATATCCTCATCGTCGAGTATTTCCAAACTGGCTACCACTAAACCCTTTGGGAGATCCACTTCATCTGACCAAAAATTATCTACACTGACCGGAATCATCAGTTCCCCATTTATATCCGTTACACGCGCAACGCTCCTCCTAATAAAACAATGCATTTCATCCAATGCTTCATTGCTCTGCAGTGGCTCCACCAAACATAGTCTCTGCTGTGGTACATTGGTACCTACTGACAAACAAACTAACTTCCCTGTACCCGAAGGCACTTTGACATGCGTAATCGTCTTTAATGCCCTTGTACGTGGTTAAATTAGTGACATCTTAGCAACGGATGCACCTCGCGAAGTAGAAACATTTACAGCTGTTGTACCCATTGAAAACAAGTTTCCACTAAGTTCACTTGTACGCTGTGAAAGACTAATTTTGGCAAGGTGTTTATCGAGGAAGTCCAGTGCGAGAATCACAGAATACCCTTGTCCCGTAGTTGGCAACACTTCCATTTGCTCTCCGAACACTACAGTTCCAATCTTATAAACGAGCTGTGTTGTACCCAATGATTGCAATTCGTTATTCCCTACTCCACGTAATCTTTACCTAGGAATACCTAGTCTTCTCCTACCCACGAGGTCTAGACTAGCAACAGATACATGTGCCCCTGTATCAATGAAAAACTTACATCTGTTATTCCTTACAACACCCATCAAGCAACAATCCGTCTCTGTACTAGTTTCAACCGTACTTCTGCCTCCCGGAATGTCTTCCGACGGACGAAACACTCCCGTTCCCGTTTAACGCTTTTTCCTGTTTATTCCCGTTACCATTCTGCTTACTACGACACTCATTCGCCTTGTGACCGTAGCTTTTACGTGCATAGCACTGCGGCTGTCTGCATTCAGCCTTCACGGGACCTTTCCTCCCACAACGGTAACAATTCCTCTCCGACGCAAAGATGCGTTTATCATTGCGAACCCTTGTTGCAATGTCTATCTCCTGCAGATGCGTTACAATACGCAGTGCTGCAGCTAAATCCCCAGGATTCTCCATCCTAACCCTACGAGAAAATTCTGCAGGAATCCCCATGAGGAATACATCGAGGGCTCTGTTTTCTGCCTCTCCTAGTAATACACGATCCGCACCAGGATTATCTGATAATTCATAGGTCTGCGAATTAATTTTCCGCATCCTATCTGAAAAAGACTCCACTGTCTCATTGACCTTCTGTGTCAAATTAGCTAACTTCTTCCTAAAAAATCCTGCACTATTCTGCTTACGATATCTTTGTAGTAACCCATCTGCCAATTCATCAAACGTGCTCCCCTTACTAAGCGTCTCATGGTGCATCACGAACGTCTTGGCTTCCCCTGCAAGTCGCAAATTTGCCAAACGTAACGTAGTTACGTCCGACCAATTGCTCATTGCAGCTGTTTATAAGACATCGTTAATGAACGCTGTGACATCCTCTGTTGTTTTACCTGAGAAAGGCGTGATCAGGTTAGGTACTGATGGATATATTGTAAGGTTGGACATTGCTACTAACTTGCTCTCACTTGAACCCGTTTGCGACTCTTGCGCCGAACGCAAGGTCTCCATTTGCGCCATTAATTATACATGACTTAACTTATGCTGCGCATTCTCTTCTAACAATTTTGAGACTTGCTTCGTCAGAGCAGCTATACTCACTTCAGTACTAACGGATCTTGTTTCCGGTATGATTTTTGCAAATTACCAACAACTTACTCTATACTGAATTTACTCCTCAGAACAATAACTACACTATCTATTCAACTCCTTTGTCACAATTGAGCACTACACACAAGAAGACAAACAAGACTAACAATGCACAACTAAACAAAATTGATCCCTCCGCCTTGTTATTGCCCAGCGACACTCTCCACAATTGTGCGCTGCGTGACCAAACCGTCTACAGCTTGAACATTCTACTGGTACAAACTTCGTGCATGGAATCCCTTGCCCCACTGAATTACACACAGTACATCTGACTGGTACCAACTACGTTTCCCAACTGTTTCCCTTAAACTCAGATAAATCTACTGTTTCTGCAGGTCTCACAAAGTGCACTCCCAACAAAGAACGTGCATCCATAGTTATTAACAAAAATTGCCTCGTGCACTTACCACAAGGCTGCGTAGAGTCGACAGTTCTGACCGCAACTCTGTGGTATGAGTCCTGCAGTGGCGGTGTTGACGACTCCAGATACCAGATCTGCAGGAGAATGCTGTAGTGGGCGGGTCTAACACTTCTGATACCAAATCTGTAGGCGGTGGGCGAGAGGACTTCTGACACCAAATCTGTAGTTGGTGGGCGCGAGGACTTCTGACACCAAATCTGTAGGTGCCCCGGTGATCCCGGGCGCCTACACTGGACTGGAGGCCGAGCGGTGACCTCTCCAGTTGTCAGGATGCTAGGAAATGACTGTGGACGCGTCAGAAACGCCAAAGAAACATTATTAATTCATTACACCTTTATTCCTGCCGAGTACAATGTGGCTTGGTGATATCAACGACCTTCCCGAGTCCTCGCTGACTCGTAGCGATGACACTAGCTCTGGGCCACACAGTCTTGCTAGCGCAGCGCCGAGTGCTGTGACATAGCGAAGGAATGTCCTTACTTCGTACTTCGGCCGCACGTGGCTGGTAGCGCCGAGGTGGCCGGCTGGCTCGGCTGCAGACAGCAAGCTGCTGAGCGTAGGACACTCAGGGCTGGAGTCCCGGCACTGTCGGCATGAGAGGCGTTCTCGTAGTGTGGAGTGTACTCTATCCCAACCCGTCTTCTTCCTTGCTCCTCCTGGTGGCTTGTCCACGGTGGACGGGCGGAACGGACTGCACTCCCCCAGCGTCGTCGGCTCACCCAGTTGTGATCGCGGATGCACAGGGCCTAGGCCCCGCACGATCTCGACTACGACTCACTGATGTGGTCAGCATTGGCGGCGAGCGAGTCTGCCGCGATGTCTGCTAATCCTGGGTTGATGATTGACAGTGGCAGCAGAGAGGACCAGAGCTGGTACTGTCCCCTTACATCTGCTGCTGGATGGGCTGCCATTACTGCAACATCTCCTTAATTAAGATTAACATGTTGATCACCGAGCTGAACGCTACGCTGCGACCCAGTACGCATCTAACTGCGAGTGCCTTGTTGCTATCAAAGCTGGCGTTTTTCAAGGAAGCACAAGCGACGTCCTGACGTCATGCTCGTTTGTAATGAATGCATTCATTCCACTTATACTGCTGACTTATCTGACGTACTCGACCCTTAGGTGTTCTTGCGACAGAGTTATGTGTTGTTACGACAGACTTACGCCAAGTTGTGAAATGCAGTACAGCTGCCGCTATACCTCTGTCTTACAATCTACGAAAGTCTCTGTCTGACACAAACCCGCGTGCTAAGCAATTCTCTCTCGCCTGTTGTGTGTAACAAAGGCCGTTGCCCCTGCATGACGACACATTCCAATATATGTGCCATCCTCTTACCTCTTGGCTAACCTACTGCCTCTGCCTATCGGCATAGGCAACGAGACTTTGACAATATTCCACGATTCCAACTCTTTACTATTCCGTGACACTACAGCTCTCAATGTGTCATGTGAGAAAAGTGCGATATGGGATTCATAAGACCGATGTTTTCGAAATTCGTCTGGTTGGCATTGAGAAGGTCATTCTGATGAAGATACCTGATTATGTTAGAGCTCAGAATATGTTCTAAGTTTCTACAACAAATCGATATCTAAGATATTTGATGGTAACTTGTGGATTACTTCTGCTACCCTTCTTGTAGATGGGTGTGAGCTGTGCCTATTCCCAAGAACTGCACACAGCTTTTTGTTTAAAGGATCTGCGATGGATTATAGTTAGAGGAGAGGTTAATTCCGCAGATAATTCTGTGTAGACTTGGACAGATATTCCATCAGGCTCTGGAGCTTTCTTCAGTTTGAACGGTGGCAGCTGTTCCTCAACACCGCTGGCACTAAAACTTATTTCATTCATCTTTTCAGTAGAATCAGGATTACATTGGAACAATTCTCCTGCTGTTTTTCCTTTGTAGAGGAGCATTTGGAAACGGTGTTAAGCATTTACACTTCTTCTTTGATACCCTCAATTTTAGCTGTTGTCTAAATCACTAGGGACTGGACATAAAATTTGGTGCCAATAACAGCTTTTACGTATGACCACTCTCTCATTTTTTATTTGATTAATTTTTTTTAACTCCGTGCAAGACCACTTGGCAGTATTTCTGGTACGGTAGTCACTGAAGGCACCGTGCACTACTCTCTTGGCTATACTTCGTTTTACACCTATTATCCAGTACTATATGTTTCTTTATAGGTTTTGTTACAGTGACTATATAAAATGGAGATTCCCTCAAATTATGAACTGTTCTACTGGATACACATCTGTCCAGTGTATAGTTACCTATTCTTTTAAACTTGACCCATACTTTGCCTACGTGATTCTGCCCTGTTCTGGAAGTTTCAAGTTCCTCATTTAGATATGACACTACTGGTTTTTTTATCTAGTTTACTGAATATATATAGCTTTCTGCTTGTTTTAGTTGTCCTTCATACATAATTAGTCATTCTGCCACAACCCTTTCATGGCAATGATACCTGTTTCGATGAGAACTCCTCAAAGAGGTCAGGTCTACTTGTTGCCATTAGTTACAATATATTTCCACCGTAGGTGTGTTTCCCAACTATCCGTCCTAGGTAGTTTTCAGAGAATGTACTTAATAAAGTTTCTCAGGATGTCACGCTCACCACGAACAAAACTGTTAATTTCTCTAATTAATTGTTGAGTGATTACGGTAAGACTGGGGAACTTACGTGCAAGTCAACTGAGATTTTCTCTAAATTTTTCTGTGACATCAGGAGATGAGTCTGATGGATGGTAGAAGCATCCAGTATTTATGATTCCTTTATATTATGAGTAATATAGTTCATATTTTGCACTAACATAGTGCAAAATTAAACTTTATAGGATATGTTATAAAAACACTACCTCGATGACGTGTTTCTGTAAGAGACCCTATATTCCCTGGCATTACCTATTTCGAACGGTTTGCTCATCAGATGACGGCGTTGTATTTACAGGACGAAATGTTAATCAGCTGCTGAATGTATTTAACGCTGTAATGCCCCACAGCGAAAATACTTCACACTGTTAAATGTTTGCAAAAGGAAATAGAAAATAAATCTATGTTTGGAACTAAGTAATAAACGTATTTAGCATTTACTTCCAGTAACTGTGTCCTACTTGCTTCGAAGAGTTCATTTTGTCTTGTATCTCCAAATACTGCATTGATCACCGTATCACTACGCAAAATACTTTTTATCCCAATTCAACAGTGAAGAAGTGTCATGATGATCTCTCCATTGGCAAAAGATTCCGGAATAGTCCCCCATTCGGATCTCCGGGAGAGGATTGCCAAGGGGGAGGTTACCATGTGAAAAAGATTGAATAATCTACGAAAAGATAACGTTCTACGAGTCGGGGCGGGGAATGTCAGAAGCTTGAACGTGGTAGGGAAACTAGAAAATCTGAAAAGGGAAATGCAAAGGCTCAATCTACATATAGTAGGGGTCAGTGAAGTGAAGTGGAAGGAAGACAAGGATTTCTGGTTAGATGAATATCGGGTAATGTCAACAGCAGCAGAAAGTGGTATAACAGGTGTAGGATTCGTTATGAATAGGAAGGTAGAGCAGAGGGTGTGTTACTATGAGCAGTTCAGTGACCGGGTTGTTCTGATCAGAATCGACAGCAGACCAACACCGACAACGATAGTTCAGGTATACATGCCAACGTCGCAAGCTGAAGATGAACAGATAGAGAAAGTGTATGAGGATATTGAAAGGGTAATGCAGTATGTAAAGGGGGACGAAAATCTAATAGTCATGGGCGACTGGAATGCAGTTGTAGGGGAAGGAGTAGAAGAAAAGGTTACAGGAGAATATGGGCTTGGGACAAGGAATGAAAGAGGAGAAAGACTAATTGAGTTCTGTAACAAGTTTCAGCTAGTAATAGCGAATACCCTGTTCAAGAATCACAATACTTGGAAAAGGCCGGGAGATACGAGAAGATTTCAATTAGATTACATCATGGTCAGACAGAGATTCCGGAATCAGATACTGGATTGTAAGGCGTACCCAGGAGCAGATATAGACTCAGATCACAATATAGTAGTGATGGAGAGTAGGCTGAAGTTCAAGATATTAGTCAGGAGGAATCAATACGCAAAGAAGTGGGATATGGAAGTACTAAGGAATGACGAGATACGTTTGAAGTTCTCTAACGCTATAGATACAGCAATAAGGAATAGCGCAGTAGGCAGGACAGTTGAAGAGGAATGGACATCTCTAAAAATGGCCATCACAGAATTTGGGAAGGAAAACATAGGTACAAAGAAGGTAGCTGCGAAGAAACCATAGGTAACAGAAGAAATATTTCAGTTGATGGATGAAAGGAGGAAGTACAAACATGTTCCGGGAAACTCAGGAATACAGAAATACAAGTCGCTGAGGAAAAATAGATAGGAAGTGCTGGGAAGCTATGACGAAATGGCTGCAGGAAAAATGTGAAGACATCGAATAAGATATGATTGTCGGAAGGACAGACTCAGCATACAGGAAAGTCAAAACAACCTCTGGTGACATTAAAAGCAACGGTGGTAACATTAAGAGTGCAAAGGGAATTCCACTGTTAAATGCAGAGGAGAGAACAGATAGGTGGAAAGAATACATTGAAAACCTCTATGAGGGTGAAGATTTATCTGATGTGATAGAAGAAAAAACAGGAGTCGATTTAGAAGCGATAGGGGATCCAGTATTAGAATCGGAATTTAAAAGAGCTTTGGAGGACTTACGGTCAAATAAGGCAGATGGGATAGATAACATTCCATCAGAATTTCTAAAATCATTGGAGGCAAGTGGCAACAAAACGACTATTCACGTTGGTCTGTAGAATACATGAGTCTGGCGATATACCATCTGAATTTCGGAAAAGCATCATCCACACAATTCCGAAGACGGCAAGAACTGACAAGTGCGAGAATTATCGCACAATCAGCTTAACAGCTCATGCATCGAAGCTGCTTACAAGAATAATATACAGAAGAATGGAAAAGAAAATTGAGAATGCGCTAGGTGACGATCGGTTTGGCTTTAGGAAAAGTAAAGGGACGAGAGAGGCAATTCTGACGTTACGGCTAATAATGGAAGCAAGGCTAAAGAAAAATCAAGACACTTTCATATGATTCGTCGACCTGGAAAAAGCGTTCGACTATATAAAATGGCGCAAGCAGTTCGAGATTCTGAAAAAAGTAGGGGTAAGCTATAGGGAGAGACGGGTCATATACAATATGTACAACAACCAAGAGGCAATAATAAGAGTGGACGATCAAGAACGAAGTGCTCGTATTAAGAAGGGTATAAGACAAGGCTGTAGCCTTTCACCCCTACTCTTCAATCTGTACGAGGAAGCAATGATGGAAATAAAAGAAAGGTTCAGGAGTGGAATTAAAATACAAGGTGAAAGGATATCAATGATACGATTCGCTGATGACATTGCTATCCTGAGTGAAAGTGAAGAAGAATTAAATTATCTGCTGAACGGAATGAACAGTCTAATGAGTACACAGTATGGTTTGAGAGTAAATCGGAGAAATACGAAGGTAATGAGAAGTAGTAGAAATGAGAACAGTGAGAAACTTAACATCAGGATTGATGGTCACGACGTCAATGAAGTTATGGAACTCTGCTACCTAGGCAGTAAAATAACCAATGACGGAAGGAGCAAGGAGGACATCAAAAGCAGACTCGCTATGGAAAAAAAGGCATTTCTGGCTAAGAGAAGTCTAATAATATCAAATACCGGCCTTAATTTGAGGAAGAAATTTCTGAGGATGTACGTCTGGAGTACAGCATTGTATGGTAGTGAAACATGGACTGTGGGAAAACCGGAACAGAAGAGAATCGAAGCATTTGAGATGTGGTGCTACAGACGAATGTTGAAAATTAGATGGACTGATAAGGTAAGGAATGAGGAGGTTCTACGCAGAATCGGAGAGGAAAGGAATATGTAGAAAACACTGATAAGGAGAAGGGACAGGATGATAGGACATCCGCTAAGACATGAGGGAATGACTTCCATGGTACTAGAGGGAGCTGTAGAGGGCAAAAACTGCAGAGGAAGACTGGAATACGTCAAGCAAATAATTGAGGACGTAGGTTGCAAGTGCTACTCTGAGATGAAGATGTTAGCACAGGAAAGGAATTCGTGGCGGGCCGCATCAAACCAGTCAGTAGACTCAAGACAAAAAAAGAAAAAAAAAAAAAAAACCGGAAGAGTTAGCATGATATTGACAGTGTTTTACTTGAAAAAAGCTGTAAGTACAAAATTATTCTTGCATCCGTAAGACTTGAATCTCTTAGATATTAATACTAATTATGTGGGATTGGAGTGTGTGTCCTTAACATTTTTGTTATTCTTCATAGTCATTATGTAATACAGTTTACTAAATAGTCATGCCTTAAAAATACATGTGAAATATATTTGTGCTTAAAATATGAAGTGTTGTACTTAATCGATGTTACATACAAATTTGTGTTAGAAGGTGTCGGTGTCTATTTTTGCAACCCATCAAACAGTATGTTTTTACACTTTTTTTTTTAGAAAAGCTCCATCTGTTCACTGGAATGTTGTGTTGTGATGTGGTTCTATTTGAAAATATTTCTATTTCTTGTACGATATTTCTGTTTTTGCTTCTATCCACATAGTAAAAGATCTCTACGTTATTTTAACCATATGCACAGAATTTTTCTATTTACCCATACAGTGCCACTGGGTGTAGGGAAGCAGCGTACTCACGCCTTATAAATTTCACATCAGTCTTTCCAATGTGTGCCAGCCTAGTTTGCTGTAACTAGCTCTGACGTCATAAATGTTGCGCAATACTTTAAAAATCAAGTAAATAACCTGAAACTTTTCTAGCATGTCAGGGCTAATACTAAATCAATATGTGTTGAATATCAGTTCATGAACTTTAACCATTTTCGAAATTTGGTTGTTTTTCTGTAAAAATCATTGGCGCAACAGAAAAGAGCTAGAAACTTAAAAATTTATATTTAGATTCCTTTTTCATAAAAATTTAGTAGAAACAGTATTCTCGATCTCACAAATTAAAATTTTAGTTGAAATTCACGATTTCCTGGTTTTTGTCTTAAAAATTAAGGAAGCAAGATAGATTAAGTAGGCGAATAAATAAGGCTAGTATGTTTAAATTTAAGTAGAAGGGAGATCCGCTAAAATCACAAAGATGTGAGAGGTTTCAACTGAATAACTATAAAACTATAGAGATAGCGTATCTCCAAAGGACAAGTTCAGAGCTCGTCTACTGCGTGTAGTGTAATTAAATTAATTCTCTCGCCTAAAATATTTGACTTGGCCACATCAGACTTTTATTATGATTACTTACCTGTGTGCTGATTGCACATTTAAATTGAGACCTTCATCGGCCATCAGCAAAGGAAGCAATGATTTATTCGATAACTATACTAGCCCAGTTGCTAGTCGGGAGAGCGGATTTGATCAGGTGTTCCCTTAGCCGTCCGCACCGCACCGTGGCTTTATATATCAGAACGCTTCGCAGGAGAAAAAGGCCCCAGTTCTCTCCAGACACTGATTAGCGCACCACCTGTGCCAGGAGTCACGTCGCATCGGTATCATTGCTATAAACAGCCTCGGATGCCGCAATAAGTTACTCAGGATACGCGTAACCATGAAATCGTTTTCGAGTGAAGTGCTAATTCTGGGATGACTTTAATGATCTATCTTCAGTTTGCGTATGTCGTATTTTCACGTGCCGCCGCGGGACAGACATTCTACCATTATTTAGCGTGGCGGTTGATGAACATTATCATCAAATTATGGCGAGCATTCACTTAAACATTTAATTTGAACAGTTATAGTTGCATAATCGCATTGGACTCTGAACTGCTCTGGTAGTTGGATTGTGTGGTTTCTTTTTGGTCTGTGACTTTCAGAATATAGTGAACATTTTAGAGAGAATCATTGTTGATTATGAATCCCAGACAATCTCCTATTTCCTCAGAGCTAAAAGCTGTAGCTATAAATGTATTTCTCAGATGAAGTGGGCACTAGGAATTCTAATTACAGGCTTCACGTTTTGCTAATCACTTTCTGGTTGCCAATATTGTAGTTAGAGAGCCAGTGTTGAGAATGGCAAACAACAGCATTAAATAAATAAATACATAACAATTATTCTAATTATTCCACCCGCCGCCCCACATATGGTGCATCAGCCGGGAAATGAATTTTTTCTACATTACATTCTACAATATATATACAATAATTCCACCCGCCGCCCCACATACGGTGCATCGGCCGGGAAAAAAACTGAGTAAAAGTGAAAGTGATTTTTAAATATTCGGATTTGGGAGTGAAATGCGACATGCAACTGAGTAATAGAACAGTGATAATGTTACGTGTGGATGTGGACGACGAAATTGGATTGACAACGCATCTGGATTGACGGAGCTGGCACTGAGTCTAGCGGCACTGACGGCATCGCGAGAAGCCAGTTTCGCCTCACCGTAGCAACCTGCAGTTGCGGACCACGCAAGCACACAGCAGGTGTCGAAGTGCCATCTGCAGTTCAACGCGCTGTGTTGCATCAGTAATCCTGGTACGCCGCACCGGCAAAGCCATACGTCGTGCAGAAAGAACTAAGTTAAGTGTAAAGCTGTTAAAAATTTTACTAATCTGCACTAAAAGACTGTCGGCGATGGAACTGCCAGAAGAAACCGAGGTTAAACTTAAATCAGAACCTATTTCTGTTGAGGGAACTGTAAATCCAGACAACGGTTCAAGTGTAAATATGCACGAAAATAGTAATGTTAAAGTAAAATATGAAGTATTGTCTCCTGACGGTAGTGTGAAAAGGGGCAATGATTCAATGATAGAGACCACTGTAGTAAAGCAGAAATCAGAAATTGTTAATTTATTGGATGATAGTTTACCTGATGAGTTCAAAACGAAACAGTCATCTGAGGTGGTAGAGTTTAAACAGGAGAAGTTAGATATGACTGATCAATCAGAAGTTTCATTTAGTTTTGATGATTCTGGTGTTGGAGCTAGTTTTTCGTCACCTGAGTGTGATAAAAAACCAGCTAGTGAGCAACCCAAAAATACTGGGGCTATTGATTTAAATGTTATATTACAAGCAATAGCTATCAGTAATGCTAAAATGACAGCTGAATTAAAGACTGAAATAACTGAGGTCAAAAGCAGTAATGCTGAATTAAAGAATGAGATTGTGGCCAGCCAAACTAATTTTAATAAACGGTTTGAGGCAATGGACAATAAATCAGAATCCAATAAAGCTGAATTAGAAACTTCCTTCAAGGCTGGTTGCAATAAGTTGAAAGAGGATCTGGACAGTTTAAATTATAAAATTGATTACAATCATGAGGATATTAAGAAAAAGGTTGCTCAACAGTTATCTGAGATGTACAAAACAGTAAAATCCGAAGTTGCTGAGGTTCGCAAAGACTTCCAAATGGAAGATGCCAAGCTGGAGCACAAGTTAACAGAAAAGATCGAGGCCGAATCTGAACTGTGCTCAGATACGTTTAAAGATGTTAATATAAAAGTAAACATATGTCAAGCAGAAGTAGACGCAATCAAAACTGATACTACTCATATTGTGCAAAGAGTAGATAATGTTGAAATGAGAGTAGAAAATATTAGTACTAACATTGCTAACATTGAGATTAAAGTAGCTTCAGTAACTTCTGGTAATGGTAGTATGCAACAAGTTGTAGCTGCAAACGCCGCTTTTATCGGGTGTCGGCAGTTCTTGCGGTTCGATCCAGATAAAAATATCCACCCACTAGTTTTCTGGAACGATTTTGAAGTTGTGATTCCACCACCTTGGTCTGAACGAGAGAAAATCTCATTTATTAGGAGTCATTTAGCAGGTGACGCCATGCGTTGGTCAGCTGATGTTATGTTGAAGTGTAAAACATTAACCGAATTTAAAACAGCTTTCATTAACGAATATTGGTCTAGGAATAAGCAAAATGAAGTGTTGAGAGAATTTTGGAGTGGAAAACGCTTCAATGCAGGCAAGGAATCTATTAAAGAGTTTGCCAGGTCATGGATCGCACGTTTGTCACATTTGGCCGAAAAGCTAAAACCTGAAATGATAATACTAGGTCTTGAAGCCAAACTGCCATGGTATTGGCAAACTAGAATTATATCTGCCCCTAGAGACAATCTGGATTGTTTCATTGAATATTTGGAACGTGTAGAGCGTGTGGCTGCCAATGAGGAGCAAGCACGTAACAACAGAAATGGTAATAACACTAGTAGTAATTTTAAGAATGAGCTGAATGGCAATGTAAACATCAGAACAGTAGGTGTTCGCCATCCTAAGAGAGGTAGGAATTGGAGAAATAATTATCAGAACCAACAATGGCACCCAAATGATAATAATTTTGTTCCGAACAAAATTATGCAGGTAAAGAACAGTGCGGAAAGCAATGCTGTGCCAGTTAACTATAATGCAAATAAAGGAAACAGTAGTAGCCCGAGGCAGGAAAACTAGTTCCCGTCTGTGAGGACACTGGCGCTCACCAGGCGGTTGCTTTTCCTAAGCCAGTAATTACAGTAACTCGTAAGACAGATCAGAATACTCAGACTGAACATGTGGATGAAGGGTCGGTAGCATCTGAGGATACAGCAGAAATATTAGATCACTCACAGTATTTGATAGATACCGTGTTAGAGACGCTTTCTAAGTGGGAAAAGAAAGAGAAGGCGCAGCAGTGTAACGGTAGGGAAGAGCTACAAAATACTGAATTGTCAGGTGAAGAAGCAGAAGAAATTTTTGCTTATATTTACGATGAGGATGATGTGCTCTTATCTAAAGTGCCTGTGCAGGATGTTGATACTGTAGTAATAGATTTAGGACAGGAGGTAAGTGAGAATGTAGAGGATAGCCTCTTGGGGGTCGATGAACCCAGTAGCTGTGACCAGTTGTCCCTTGAGAAGGAACCCGACGATAATAGTGAAAGTGATTTAGCTGTAACTAGTGTTATGCCCGGTCTGGAGGCGCAGAATCGCTCAGACTACAGTAATTTGGGTCATGTTCAGCAAACTAAATGTAATGAAGTCGTGCTGTGTTTCGATTTGAAATTAATAGACCGACTGGAAAAGGCAGCTGAAAATTTAATTCAGGAAACCCCTACACACTGTGACCTAAATGTAATGAAGACAGATGTCGATCACTTTAGTTGGAGACAAATCCATAAGGAACTATTGGATAAGTTTGAGGAACCACCTGTACAAACTAGAATAAGCCACCCTATAATAATAGTGAATATGTTGGGTATCAATGTACGTTGTCTCTTAGACAGTGGAAGTGAGTTTTGTGCGCTATCTCAGTCCTTCTTTGATGCATTACCTGGTAAAGACAAGCTTACAGTAATGAGGGTATCAGGACTAAGATTAATTGGTGCTACTGGCAGAGTGTCAAAAACGGTAAAGCAAGAAGCTTTACTGCCCTTTGATATTAATGGTAATTTAATTGATCATTCATGCTTAATTGTAAACAATCTCAGTATTGAGGTTTTAATTGGCATAGATTTCTTGTCGAAATATCAGAGTGTTGTTGACTTTGAAAGAAGCCAGTTAAAATTGGTCTTGCCGATAACCGGAGTAATTACGTACCTTTTATTGATAAACATGTAGTAACCAATGATGAAACTTGGGAGTTGCCTATACGAGTTCTGAAAAATAGGAGATAATGGGACGAAGGTGTTAGTAAAAGTAAGCTAAACACAAAAGAAGAAGAAGCAATTATTTCGGACAAAATAGAAGCTAAATTGCAGGATATCGATAAAATTTCAGCTAATCAGAAGGAAGAACTGAGACAGGTTTTAAAAAGGCATCATAAGTTATGTCCAAATCGACCTGTCGTGGTCAAATGTTATGAATGTCAATTGAAGGTGAAACCTGGCCAAGTGTTTTCAGAAAACCACATGCCAATGCATATAGGCTAGAGTACCCTAAGAGTAAAAGGCTATTAGGTCTCAGGAACGTGATAGACCTAAAGAAGTTCATAGGTTGTGAATGAATTCTGTAGGGAGGAGATTTTACTGTAACCTCTACACAGTGTGGCAGCTGTGCAGTCCCAGCTGTGTGAGATCTTCTTTCCTTTTCAGGTCTCACTCATTCTTCGTCTTTCCTATCCACCAAAATTTCGGCTCTTACTCTCAAATACTAAAATCTTCCGGTATGACTATCAAGCCAGCATTAAGCTAATGAATTCTGTAGGGAGGAGGTTGTTCTGTAACCTCTACACAGTATGGCAGCTGTGCAGTCCCAGCTGTCTGAAATCTTCTTTCCCATTTCAGGTCTCACTCTATCTTCATCTTTCCTATCCACCAAAGTTTAGACTCCTTCTTTGCAATACTAAAATTTTCTGTCATGGCTATCAAGTCATGAGTTCTGTAACCATTCTATCCACCGATTAGTGAATAAAATACCTAATGTGACAAACCTAACAGTGACATAAACAACAGAGAAGTATGATGTAATTAAGATACAAAGGTATTTGAGTAACAAGTATGTATAGAACCCTGGTAATAAGTACAAAGTTGTTCTTTTATTGGAAATGGTCCACCAACAGTAATTTAAAAAGGTATACAAATCGTGTACAAGCAGGATCTGAAGTGGCAGTGAAACCTATTGTATGCTGTAGAGCTAACTAATTAATAGTAAAAGAGATTGCTTAGTGTTATGAAAAATATGCAGACAAGTTGTAAGAATGAACTCACCTTGTGTAGCAAGGAATGGCAGTGTCATAGAATTGAACAGTGTTTGTAGTTGAGACGTGAAGGACACGCCCTTGAAATATTTATAAGGTTGGAGCTGGTCATTATTTTGGTGTTGAGTGTGCGGTGACACACCTACATGTATTGAGGTTATGAGTTGGAGGCGTGAATGCGACCATAGGTACCCTTATGTTAGATGAGACAGAGCAGCTCATGGTGTCCTATAGGTTTAAGGAATTTAGCATTACGCTCGTCCATAATTACTTAATGCACTTTAGTGGTAGGTCGAGAGAGACTACCTGTGGTTTCAGCGTCCGATCGAGCGGAAATGGATTGCCACATGAGCAAGCTGATCAGCTACAATACACTATAGATATGAAATAAATGTGCTATCCTATGCGTTAAATGTTAATAGAGTGAGTGTTAAATAAGTACATACACTAGCAACATAATTGAATAACATAATGGCAGACGTGATACATTACTTATAGCTCAGCATAAATACACTTCGATAAAATAAGCACATAATTGCAGATGTGGAACTGACACAGCAGCCGAGGACCAATAAGTGGATTTAGTAGTCAACTAAACGTAGTGTGTTTTGAACACTCAGAACTGTACTATTACCACAAGTTACTCACATGTACAAAGAAGCTGAGAAGACAACTACTAATCAAATATACTCATAATATCTCTAAGAATAAGGTAATCGAAGATGAGTCAGCTAAGTAAATAAAATAAAAATGTATCAAGAATGTGCCGAGCATTGGTTCAGTGTTCCGGCCCAGAAATAATAAATTGAAATTAAATAGGATTTATGATTGTATGCCTTGAGCATAAATCTTCTCTAGTACGTGACTAACGGCGTTCTGAGCCATTTGTTTACCGATTTTATGACAGTTAAGTAACTGCGAGAGTAAAATTGAAAAAGTTCTGTTAACTTTGTTCCTGTAACATATTGAGAGATAAAATGTATATATCCCCATTTCATTGTGACCCACCCTTAGATTTTAAAATGAACAGAGTCTGAGGTGCCCTTTTGTTTTGTTCTACAGGACAAACCAGATAATGGCTGCCTGGTAGCTGCGTGAAAGCGTGGAGTGACTTGGACACAACTCACAGTGACCCCACCCCTTCCCCCATGTAATTTAGAGTGAACGTGAAGAACACACACCATAGCGACTTCCCCTCCTCTACCCTTGTGAATGGAAGTGTAGAACGAAAGCCAAAACGTCTACAACCACGTGTGTAAAAATGAAATTGTCATGATTTGTGAAATTTTCTTTCAGGTTTAGAAAAGACTGCTAAGATATAATTATCTGTTTATGTATCATGAATAACTGTGTTATTTTCTTTGAATTTGTTTATGTAAAAATGTATTTAATGGATTTAAGATTTTCATAATTTTACATATTTTTATGTGTTTGTCTGTCTAAGGCAATATGTATGCCAAAGTGTTTAATTGATTTCGCTCAAATTTTTTGTGATAATGTTGCTTATAAAGCACTGAACATGCCAGCAATTTAAATAATTGAAGTAGGTAATAAGTTTTCTTTTAATATTTGTAGATGTTAACATTTCAATTTTAATTTTCATAGGGAGTTAAACTGTAATCTTGCTTACCTTTTTGTAATTAAATTTTTTTCCCATTTACATTAAAAAAAAATTAAGTAGAGGGTGATGTAGGGAAAAAGTCCACTCACGCCATATAAAATTCACATCAGTCTCTCCATTGTGTGCCAGTCTAGTTTGCTGTAACTAGCTCTGACGTCATAAATGTTGCGCAACACTTTAAAAATCTAGTAAATAACCTGAAACGTTTCTAGCATGTCAGGAGTAATACTAAATCAATATGTGCTGAATATCAGTTCAATAACTTTAACCATTTTCGAAATTTGAATGTTTATGTGTAAAAATCATTGGCGCAACAGAAAAGAGCTAGAAACTTAAAAATTAATATTTAGATTCCTTTTTCATAAAAATTTTGTAGAAACAGTATTCTGGATCTCACAAATTAAAATTTTAGTTGAAATTCATGATTTTCTGGTTTTTGTCTTAAAAATTAAGGAAGCAAGGTAGATTAAGTAGGCGAGTATAATATAATCATAAAGATGTGAGAAGTTTCAACTGAATAACTATAAAACTATAGCGACAGCGTATCTCCA
This sequence comes from Schistocerca serialis cubense, assembly GCF_023864345.2. Classification (NCBI taxonomy): domain Eukaryota; kingdom Metazoa; phylum Arthropoda; class Insecta; order Orthoptera; family Acrididae; genus Schistocerca; species Schistocerca serialis. The sequence goes on from NC_064646.1 coordinate 237,456,327, forward strand.
AAGGACAAGTTCAGAGCTTGTCTACTGCGTGTAGTGTAATTAAATTAATTCTATTATTTTAAACATAGCTGCGTAACAGCAACGGTTCCACGTAATTAGATTAAAAACAGCCGACCCGTTGCAAAGGATAAAGTAGTCTTTACCTAGGTTTCCATAAGTTTAAACCTATCTTCTTCAGAAGTCGGCAGTATTATATTAACATGGAGTGATACGTCATTGCCATTTTTACAAACTTCTCCATAGCTCCATTAGTCAAAATCAATTATAGCCCTAAGAGTAGGGCTATAATTGATTTTGACTAATGGAGCTATGGAGAAGTTTGTAAAAATGGCAATGACGTATCACTCCATGTTAATATAATACTGCCGACTTCTGAAGAAGATAGGTTTAAACTTATCGAAACCTAGGTAAAGACTACTTTATCCTTTGCAACGGGTCGGCTGTTTTTAATCTAATTAAATTAATTCTCTCGCCTAAAATATTTGACTTACCTACATCAGACTTTTAATATGATTACTTACCTGTGTGCTGACTGCACATTTAAATTGAGACCTTCATCGGCCATCAGCAAAGGAAGCAATGATTTATTCGATAACCTATAGTGGTGCATTACTAGCCCAGCGGCTAGTCGGGAGAGCGGTTTTGATCAGGTGTTCCCTTAGCCATCCGCACCGCGGCTTTATATATAAGAACGCTGCGCGAGAGGTCCCAGTTCTCTCCAGACGCTGATTAGCGCACCACCTGTGCTGGGAGTCGCGTCGCATCAGTATCTTTGCTATAAACAGCCTCGGATGCCGTAAGAAGTTATTCAGGATACACGTAACCATGAAATCGTTTTCTAGTGAAGTGTTAATTCTGGGATGACTTTAATGATATCTTCAGTTTGCGTATGTCGTATTTTCACGTTCCGCCGCGGGACAGTCATTCTACCATTATTTAGCGTGACGTTTGATGAACATTATCATCGAATTATGGCGTGCATTCACTTAAACATTTAATTTGAACGGTTATAGTTGCATCGGCGCATTGGACTCTGAACTGCTCTGGTAGTTGGATTGTGTGGTTTCTTTTTGATCTGTGACTTTCAGAATATAGTGAACATTTTAGAGAGAATCGTTTTTGATTATGAATCCCAGACAATCTCCTATTTCCTCAGAGCTAAAAGCTATAGCTATAAATGTATTTTTTTTTCAGATGAAGTGGGCACTAGGAATTCTAACTACAGGCTTCACGTTTTGCTAATCACTTTCTGGTTGCCAATATTGTAGTTAGAGAGCCAGTGTTGAGAATGGCAAACAACAGCATTAAAGAAATAAATACATAACAATTATTCTAATTATTCCACCTGCCGCCCCACATGGGGTCAATGTAAACCTATTGGAAAATAGGAAATATACAAGGTGAGTCACCTAGTATTACCGCTGGATATATTTCGTAAACCACATCAAAAACTGACGAATCGATTCCACAGACCGAAAGTGAAGAGAGGGGCTAGTGTAACTGGTTATTACAAACCATAAAAAAATTCACGGAAGTATGTTTTTTAACACAAACATACGTTTGTTTTAAATGGAACCCCGTTAGTTTTGTTAGCACATCTGAACATATAAACAAATACATAATCAGCGCCGTATGTTGCATTGTAAATTGTTAATTACATCCGGAGATATTGTAACCTAAAGTTGACGCTTGAGTACCACTCCTCCGCTGTTCGATCGTGTGTATCGGAGAGCACCGAATTACGCAGGGATCCAAAGGGAAAGGTGATGGACCTTAGGTACTGAAGAGACTGGAACAACACATTACGTCCAAATGCTAACACATTTTATTGGTCTTTTTCACTGACGCACATGTACATTACCATGAGGGGTGAGGTACACGTACACAAGTGGTTTCCGTTTTCAATTACGGAGTGGAATAGAGTGTGTCCTGACATGTCAGGCCAATAGATGTTCAATGTGGTGGCCATCATTTGCTGTACACAACTGCAATCTCTGGCGTAATGTCTGTCGTACAAGCCGCAGTACATCTGGTGTAATGTCGCCGCAGGCTCCCACAATACGTTGTTTTATATCCTCTGGGGTTGTAGGCACATCACAGTACACATTCTCCTTTAACGTACCCCACAGAAAGAAGTCCAGAGGTGTAAGATCAGGAGAACGGGCTGGCCAATTTATGCGTCCTCCACGTCCTATGAAACGCCCGTCGAACATTCTGTCAAGGGTAAGCCTAGTGTTAATTGCGGAATGTGCAGGTGCACCATCATGCTGATACCAAATACGTCGACGCGTTTCCAGTGGGACATTTTCGAGCAACGTTGGCAGATCATTCTGTAGATGTAATTAACATTTTTCAATGCAACAAACGGCACTGATTACGTATTTGTTTATATGTTCAGATGTGCTAACGAAACTAACGTGGTTCCATTTAAAAAGACGTAGGTTTGTGTTAAAAAATATACTTCCGTGCATTTTTGTATGGTTTGTATTAAACAGTTACAGTAGCCCCTCTCCTCACGTTCGGTCTGTGGAATCTGTTCGTCAGTATTTGATGTGGTTTACTAAATATATCCAGCGGTAACGTTAGGTGACTCACCATGTATATTTCCCTTTCTTTAAAAATTATTGTTTTCAAAATATATTATCCTCTTCCTCAGGGCCAATTATGTTCATTTTCTATGTTTCAACACATTAAAATTAATTCATGTTGTTCACCTCATATCACCGGAGTAATTAATTTTTTTTTTTTTTTTTTTTTTTTTTGTTTCTGAATGTAGCATTTAAGAAAACTGAATGATAACTGAGGTTGAACGGCTGTTACACTAAACAATTGTAACAATGAAAATATTATATGCGCCTTACATTTTTATCAGTTATTGGGGTTTCTTGCCTCAGCTGTTGTAACTTTCCTAATATCGCAGTGGTCAATATGATCCTGTAACCACCTTGTTTTCAAAGCTGTTATTTTCAAAATATATTACTTTATATTTCTGTATCGGCTGCATCCGATGATGTTTTGTTCAGTTGCATATTTACATCACATTAAAATTTATTGTAATTTATTCTCAAAGTATCATTAATTCAGTATAATCCCAATCTAAATTCATTTTCGTTACTTGAATGTAACATTCATGACAATAGAATGGTGACTCTTATGCTGAACTGGTGTAATGTATATTTTTATGTTCGTTCACTGAAATACTGTCACTATATTCAATTTAGGATACTCTACGAACTGCTAGGAAAATTGATGCAGATATATTAAATGTAGAGATTGTCTTTGAAAGCACGATGTGGAGCCAGTGACGCACGTCGTCGAGTCTTTGGAGTCTCTCGGACCGCCCAACGAACCACCTGCGACAAGGCAGCCAACAGCCGACAGGCGCAGTGGCGGCTGCTGTAACGCCGGTTGCCTCTCGGCTAGGATATTAAACCCGCTCACCCCCGTCTGATAGCACAGCCGCTGCCGTATCCGCCACACTCTGTAACGTTTTTATCACCATCCATTTCCCGGAGATTATGCTATCCGAAGACCACCGTATGTATTACGTAAAAATAGAATGCCGTAAATTCCTGGTAGCCGGGCACCGAGGTCGGGGCATTCTGCCGCCCCGGCTCGCCGTGGCCCGTCCCTCTCCCAAAGAGGCGGACTCCCCTTCCCTCTCGCTACGTCCTTCGATTCCTCCCTCTCCGTCCCCCTTCAGTCGGACCGCCCACAGGCACAATTGACAACGATTTATATCTCTCGTAAAGCATTTCCAACTCGGCGTCCAGGTGAGAGAATTTTGATGAGACTGTTACGTTCCAGCACGCTGCGTGCGGGTGGGATGGAGTACAAGGGGTCGGTTGAAGGGAGTTTCTTTTCCTCCTCGCGATTCGGAACAGCTAGACGGATGGCCCTTATAAATCTCGGGAACACCAAAACCAGGCAGTACTTTTCATTGGCCTGAAAGAGACGGAGCCCATGTGGTGGAAGAGAGACACACAATGAGAGGGAAGAGAGAAAGATAGAGAAAGAGAGAGGGTAAGTCGTGGAATGGAAGTGGTGGGCGTTAGGAGCAGTCGCGGTGGAATGTAAGAGCGGTGAAAGAGGCCAGCGAGGGGTGCGTAATAACAGTAACTGGACACTGGTTGTCCGTCAAAGACGGATTACTCACTGGGAAAAAGAAGAGTTCCAGAAACGGCTTCGCCCGCTGAGAGCCCCTCGACGTGGCTGAAACCTGTTATTATTTTCAGAGAATCCACTAAAGTCTTCTCCGGAGCGCCCTCGAGAGCACTTGCGGTGGCGGAGTTTGGCGGTCTCCGGGAGAGATGAAGGAGCTTGAAGGATTCGGCAGAGGGCAGAGAAACTAGAGATTGCAGCGTCGTTCTCTGCAAGCGTGCTAAAATGAAGATGTGAGCGTCGTGCGCTTTACGTCAAGGCGTGTAAGTTCGGATGGATCTCGCAGTACTCGAGTTTGTTCCATAAAGTAAATCATTTATCTTCATTTCATTTAGTGGCTATCTATATTTACATCGACACATACTTACGATTACCTACCTACACTTGAGTGTGTGTTTTTTCAAGAAAATAATGCAAACGGACGTTACATCACTAGGTATTTTCGTTACAAATCCTGTCCTTGTAGCATACGTATGGGTAACTTCTTCCTTTCAGTCAGGTATTCCCCAAGTTCCTGTCAGATCATAATTGCGTCCAAGAGAATTCTAAGACATTTGGTAAACCAATCAGAGAGAAGGAGACTTATCGAACTCAAGGTCATTAGAGACATAACGAAATTCTTAGTTTTCCAGAAAGGTGAACGAATCATTTACCATTTACCTCTGTCACGTTCACGACTGGCTTGTTAATACACCGCACCTACTACATTTATTCTTTGGAACCTCCTCCCTCTACTCTCTCTCTCTCTCTCTCTCTCTCTCTCTCTCTGTCTCTTTGTCGCTGTCATTCTCTATCCCACACACATACACACACAGACTCACACACACACAAACACACACACACACACACACACAGTAAACGTCTTTATCCTATATAGACCCCGTCTCTTTCACTACACAAATTATCTGGTAACGCGACTGATGTGACTGACTAAAACCGTCGGAGAACCATTTCCGATTGGTGTTACGATTGGCTCAAATAGCTTTGTGCACTATGGAACTTAACTTCTTAGGTCATCAGTCTCCTAGAACTTAGAACTACTTAAACCTAACTAACCTAAGGATATCACACACATCCATGCCCGAGGCAGGATTCGAATCTGCGACCGTAGCGGCATTGCGGTTCCAGACTGTAGCACCTAGAACCGCTTGGCCACCCCGGCCAGCTGGTGTTACGATTACAGTGTCTTACAGTGCCAGCATACTTTCAAACTGATGTGACAAAGTGTTGTGGAGGCAATAACACCGCGGCGTATCATATTGCATATCGCTGACTGTGTGATGCAGTGAAGTGTATATAGGAATAGAACACTTGCTGTGCTCCATAGAGATTCGTGAAGGATTCTGAAAATTACATGGTTTCGTTTCGAAAAACCATTTTCTTGCTCCCTCTCAACGTTCTCTCATAAAACTCTGTTACTGCTAAATAAAGGTAGTACGAAATATTCCGTCTATGTCTTTCCAGTACCGTTTATAACACTAAATCATTGTTCATTTTCGCTGAGACTCCTAACTGCGGAAAAAAATGTTGCAGCATGCTGGGAAACGTCTCGTCTGCCTCCATAAAAATATTTCCATCCACAACTAAACAAAAATGTTCCTCTCTCCTACACTGCCGCAATCTTACTACTGTGATGTAGTTCAACACGGCACAAACAGCGAAACTTCAGGAGACTCGAGATGACTATGAACGCTTGCGTATGATACGTGTGCAACATTCTTCTGTTTGATCATGTGATTCCTTCCTATACCAGACTGAATGAGTAGATACCATGATCAACAAAAGCTCTCATTGTTTCATTGGTATCTCATTGGTATCTCTCCGCACAGATACAGTGGTGCGCAAAACTAACGATTAAAGGAACTTCCGCAAAATGTGTCACTGCCAAGCAATATGGTTCGAGAAAACTGTGAGCGTATGTAGAAAGGACTGTTACAGTATATTTCAGAAGGTACCAGAAATATATATGCAGTGTGACGAACAGAAATGACACATTTATTCAAAGACAAAAATTACACTGAAGTCGCGACTTTTATGTGGTCCCACGGACGTAAGAAAAGGTATGGCATAGTTCTTAACAGAGTGTGGACTCGCACGGTGGGCACTGCACGGTCTGCAACGCGTTCCCATGCTGGCCACAAGGTTGTTAACGAGTTCGCGTGAGGGGGCGTTACATTACATTCCTTACAGATGTGGTTCACCATAGTTGGATGGTCCTTTCTACATGTGGACGTGCTCGAGCTCGTCTGCTCAACGCATCCCACATTGTTTCATTTAAATCGGAGAACGGTCAGGGCTTTCCACGCTCCACATATCCTCCCATTACAGGAACTCCTCCACTTTCGCCCTTCCGTGCGTTTGCGGACTATCATCAATAAAAACGAAGTCAGTGGCGAATGCAACCCATAAAGGGGCACACAGTGAAAAAGTACATTGCCGCAATATCGTTGACGTTTTAGTATACCGTGTTCAAAGATTTACAAGTCAGGACGCCCATGCAACATTATGCCTTCCCACACCGTAGCACATTGACCACCAAAACTATTCTGTTGGGCATCGTCCCTGGGTGAATTTCAGTACCCTCAAATGGCTAGAGGCGGGAACATGAAACACACCCATTCATAGATTTCGTCCTTAAGTTCTGCAAACCATTGTAAATTCTTGTCATCATTCCCTAGTTGCAATAAAAGATGGGATACGTCCATCAAGGCTGCTCTATTGCACAACACTACATCTTTCTTTATATTCATATCAGGATTTAATGAAATATCTATTACAATTGGTGTAGCTTCAGTCTCGGCATAATACACCTGTTTTGTTTCTTTCCAACAGGGAACTGGTACCTCTGTCATTTTGTAAATTAAGTTTACATTTCTACTTCTGTTTTCTTCCTTCCATTTTATCTAGTAACTCTACCCTTTCATGTTCCGCTTTCTCTTTGGCCAATCAATATCTTGTCCACAACGATTCCTTCTGTACTAGTACCACATATTTCCCTCACAAGTCACTACTCACATTTTTACAACAACTTATTTACGAAATTTTATTTTAATTCGACTATATGCCACTAATACATCCTGTCATTGTTATTATTATTGACATATTCACTAAGGTGACAGAAGTTACGGGATAGCTATATGCACATATACCGGTGGCGCTATTATCGCGTACACAGGGTATAAAAGAGCAGTGAATTGCCTGATCTATCATTAGTACTCAGGTGACTGATATCAAAGGTGCCGGAAGTGATTACGACCACACGATGGGTATTAACAGACTTTGAAAGCAGAATTGTTGTTGGAGTTAGACGCTTGCGAAATTCCATTCCGAAATCGTTATGGAGCTCCACAGTGTTAAGAATGTGGGGACAATAAAAGATTTCGGGCATTATCTCTCATCTCGGTCAACGCGGTGGCCGACGGCCTTCATTTAACGACCGAGTGCAACATCGTTTGAGTGGTGTTGTTGGTGCTAACAGACAAACAACAATGCGCGAAATAACCGCAGAAATCAATGGGGACGTACATCGAACATATCCGTGCGGACAGAGCGGCGACATTTGGTATTAATGTGCTATGGAGCAGAAGACCGACTCAAGTACTTTCGCTAATAGCGCGACATTGCCTGCATCGCCTCTTCTGGGCTCTGGACCATACCTGTTGGAAGCTGGACGGCTGAAAAACCGTGGCCTTGTGACATGAGTCCCAATTTCAGTAGGTGATTGCTGTTAGCAGGGTTCATGTGTGGCATAGACCCCACGAAGACACGTACACATTTTGTCAACAAGGCACTGTGAAAGCTGCTGGTGGCTCCATAATGGTGTGCCTGTGTTTACATGGAATGGGGTGGTTCCTCTGGTCCAACTAAACAGATCACTGAGTGGGTGTGGTTATGTTCGGCTACTTGGAGACCAAGCCCGACAGGCTCATTAATTGAAATTAAAGCATGCAGTCTTTGTAGGAGTATTTCCTTCTTCTTAACTCACAAGTACAGACAATTATCTGTGGCGGTTGCTACTGGTGTACAAGTCACAATGATGCCAGCAGAAAACATTGAGTGGTACAAGAACAGAGCGCCAGCTTAAGAACAATCAATAGTCACGAACAGACACGAATTTCAGATTTGAGCATTTGTATTTACTCCAATGTCTGTCGACACTCTCTCACATGTTCCTTTTCCATTGAATGTCAAATCGACTTCTTTGCAGCCTGGAGCCTGAATCTTCAAGCATACGAATGCTTTTCCTTGTCTGCCCTCAGATTGTATATATTTGGCTGACATTATCTCTGCAAGGTAATCGCTGCAGATGGCGAGCGCAAGGACTATAACAGGCCACGGTTTACCTGAAGGCCAGTGGTAGGAAGTTGAAAGGTGGCTACACTGAGCCACAGCGCCAGAGATTGCGCCAAAGAGTATTATTCCGTCGCCTCCACTGGCAGTGCTTGTCGACAACTCGTAGTAGTCAGTGCTTGCTGAGATGTGGTAGTAGCGAGTCGGTGTTGAGATGTTGTAGTAGGGAGTGCTTGCTCCATTTTTTATGCAGTTGTTTGATGGGCTAGGCAGCAGATGTTGTTCGAATGGAGATATTGTAATGATCAGAGTGCTTTTCGTCAATATATATGAAGGTAAAAAAAAATCCCTTTTCTTTTCATTATTTCAGTGTCTTAAATAATGCGTCATTACAGGTTCAGTCAACAAAGCATCTGGCTCGTGTTCTTGTATTAGAGTGTAATCCTGGTTTTCTTGCGCAATTATAGTATTTCTATTTTCTTTTAACTACTTCAGTATAAATGGTATTTAAAATTTCTGGTCTTATTGAAGAAGAACCGTGCCAGATGTGTACGTTGAATCACACGTCCACACACAGAAAAGTTACACTTGTGCTTTGGTTTCGTACGTTTTATAGTTGCTGGGGACTTAATTAATTAATTGTGTAACGGAAATTTTCATTCCATTCTTTGTTGTTATTCTATGCAGTCAGATTGCGTACTAAAACTAGTCAGGGCCAACCGTTTACGAGACTTCGTAATCGGACATACAGCTACTAAAAATTTAAAAATTATTTTCATTATATAAATAGGCCCCCATGCACGTGGCGACCGCTGCTTCGGATCGTCCCTTGGAATTCTTCTGATTGTAAAAATAGTAGACAGTAGTATTGTTGTAGTAATTTGTAGTTTAGTAATTGTAGTCTATATTGCATGTGTAGATTTGGTAATTGGCATTCTTCTAATGGTATTTTGCAAAATTTATTTTTGTTGTCTTGTCTACGGGTTTGATAATGTAGTGCAATTATTTCAATTGTTCGTTAATCGTGTTTGAGGGAAGCATTTCGTGTGAATGGTATTGTTGGTGATAACGTGTTATATTCTCGGAAACTTGCGTATTGTGACGAGTTTTGTATCTTTTGTAAATGATTACGCGATCGATGAAAAAGGCGAAAATGATGAATAGTGAGAATGACGAAATTGTTGCCATGGCGAACTCGCCAACACAGGACAACAGTATGATGAGTGATGAAGTTGAAAACAATTTAATAAGTCGGGAAGATAGTCCGGAACCAATTCAAAATTTTTCGCAATCAGAAAATTCACAGAATACGAGATTAACGATAGAAGATTCTGAAATAGTATCGAACACAGATAGCTCTACAGCTATGACGAAAGAAGTTGGTTTTGCGGCAAATATTAGGGGTGAAAAGAATTTCGAATCAATTAACATGGAGCAGTTGATGGGTGCTATATTAAATTTGGGAGCACGAATGGGAACACGGTTAGACTCACAAATAGGAACAATTAGAACTGAGATGGGAACAATGGAAACACGGTTAGACTCACTGGGATCACGGTTGGGATCTGAATTAAAAACAGTGGGATCACAGTTACGATCTGAAATTAAAACAGAGATGGAAACAATGGAAACACGGTTAGACTCACGAATAGGGACATGTTTCAAAAACATAAAAGATGAATTAAAGAAAGAAATTAGAGAAGAAGTACAACCGATTTTGAATGCTCACAATAATAGATTAATTGCAGTAGAAATCAGACAAAAGGAACAGGATAGAGAACAGGAGGAAAGATATCGCGTGATAGTATAGAAATTTTCAGAGTTAAATTTACAGCGCGCACATGATAAGGAAGAAATATTTGAGAGAATCGAGGAATCCGTACCAAATGACAGAATAAATAACCTAAAACAACAATATGAAAAGTTAACTACCAAATGTGTTAATACTGAAACACGAGTCGCGACACTTACGGAAGACGTAAATAAACAGAAAGAACAAATAGGTGATTTATCGGAAAGAGTTGAGGAGATTTCAGACAAATTGACAAGTCTTAGTTTAAATGAGGACAAAGATTCAGATGATACAGCACCATTGCCATTTGCAGAAACTGAAGAGTATCAGAACATAAATAAGCATGTTGAAAATCAGGGAAAATTTAATGAACGCGTTAAAAGGGAATTTGAGGCATTACAAAAACAAGTTAAACAAATTGAAGTCGAAATCGTAGGAAAAGACAGTAGAAGAAGTTTAGAATCACAGATAGCAGACGGCTTTGAAGAAAATAATTTGTTTCATTTACGGGATGCAACAAGAGAGCGCCAGGCGCGAGAACTTGACAATAATCGACATTGTGACTGGGACACACGTGGTAGGTCTTTGTCGACACGAGGCGAAAACTTTGACTATAAACACTTTTTGACTGTTCGGAAATTTAAGATCTTTCGTAATTCTAAGAATGACATACATCCATGTTCATGGCTAGATCAATTTATGTACGCACTTCCACCAAACTGGCCACTAAGTCACAAACTGGAAATTATGTGCGGCTATTAAGGTCCTCAGGAGATTCACTACACTAAGTGAATATGTGCCGTAGCGTGCATAGGGCCCCGAGCTGTAGTGGTGCTATTTCCCTTTTAGTTTTCTGCACCGCTGCCTACTCTTTTACTATTCTTTGCATCTGTCAAAACAACTCTTCGACTATCAATCTATCTAGAGAATCGTTAAAGATTAACCGGATATGACTATTTTACCTAAAAGTGATTTCGGAAATTACCGTTTGGACTTATTGTATCTTCAGCAGCATTCATTCGTAGTTTAAACGAAATTTTCCCTGTTTATCTTCGTGACAATATTACTTCATATGTTGACGATATTCTTATTGCTAAACATTCTTGGAGGGAGCACAACAAAATTTTGGATTCATTATTACGTATTTTTGCAAGAGTTGGCATTACTGTGAACTTGGAAAAATATGAATTTGGTCGTTCTCAGGTGAAATTTCTCGGTCACATTATTTCTACAGAAGCTATTCTCCCTGATCCAGAGAAACTAGACGCTATTCCTAATTATGCTGTTCCTACCACAAAACGTGATGTTCGTAGTTTCCTTGGTGTCTGTAATTTTCTTAGACGCTTTGTTAGATTGGACGATTTGGCCACACCTCGTTTTTGCGAATTATCTGGAAAGTTCTTTTTAAACGAAAATCGGTTGACAACTCTTTTTGGTTAGTTTGTATTCCTGATGAGTGGGTCAACAAATTGATTTGGTACACACATTTCAGTTATGCACACTTTGGTCCCAGAAAATGCTTTCATAAATTACGGGAAAATTGCTACTTCAGTAATATGGAAAAACGTATTCGATCTATTCTGGCCAAATGCAAATTATGTCAAAAGGCTAAGCCGCCAACTAGTTCTCACAGAGCTCCGTTGTTTCCTATCATTCCAGCGAAATTAAAGGACATGGCTGCAGTTGATTTGTTCGGTCCAGTGGTTCGTTATACTAATGGTTTTGCGTACATTTTCGTAGCAGTGGAATTGACATCAAAATATGTGTGTTTTAAACCTTTACGCAAAGCAACAGCTCGTTCAGTATCTAATGCTTTCATTAAACATTTTCTTAAAGAAGTGGGTCATGTTGATAAGGTTATATCAGATAATGGATCACAGTTTCGTTCTAAAATTTGGCTTCGTACTCTACGGCGTCGTAAGATTAAACCAATTTTCATTTCACTTTTTCACCCTCAATCTAACGCTTCAGAGAGATGGATGAAGGAAATCAATAAATTGTGTCGTCTTTATTGTCATCAGAATCACAGAACTTGGGATCAGTATGTTCATATTTTCCAAAACATTCTGAATGAACTTCCTAATGACTCAACTTCTTTACCGCAAATACTGATATTAAAAAACAAAGCACCGACAAATCGCATTTCTGAAATCGTTCCTTTTCCGCCTTCACGGAAACTGCGGCATTCTGAAGTTGTCAACCTGGCTCTGCAAAATATTGCATCTGCGGCTGCTGGAAGAGAGAAATCAGCTAAACGTCCTGGCCGTTTAAAAACTTTTTCAGTTGGTCAAAAGGTATTAATTAAGTCTCAGCGTTTGCCTCACAAAGAAAGAGGCTTGTGTCGCAAATTTTTTCTGCTTTATAACGGTCCATATTGAGTTCGCAAAATTATTCATGTTAACACTGTCGAAGTAGAAACTCTTAAATCTCGACGCTCTAAGGGAGTACATCTTATATCCAACGTTAAAAGTTTTGTGGAATGACATACTTTCGAGAAACCAACAGTTATACGTAAACATCCAGAGAATACAAGGATACCGCGCTGTGTTTCGGCGGCGGCACATACTCAAAGCAACAGTCAAGTCTGCGCGCCGCACAAGGCAGTCGTTGACCGCAAACAATCACTTCCTACGTCACGCGCCTACAGCTGATCGAGCGCTCAGTGCGAATGCACTGACAGCCGTAAACAAATACACAGTCTAAAGTCTCCGATTAAATTCAGTATAAAGCTATAGTGACTTGATAAATTATGTTATTAACGTTCAGTATTTCTCAGTATACGGTTGTATAAAATATTTAAGAACTTCAGGTAAATTCTGTGCGTGTCCAACGTTAAGACGACTTGCTATCGAGAAAATTTCAGGAAGAATGTAATTTCGAAGAAGAAACTAATATACTAAAAAAGGAACTATTAATTGAGTTTATTTTTCAGGTAACATATTTGCACTTAGGTACGTACCTTAGACGTAATTTGCTGCTCGCGATTACGTGATTCAGACTTTGTGCTAAATTTCATGTTCTATGAATTTACGTGTGAAGTGACGTGCTTGCGTACATTAACTGATTTTGACAATGATTGATTAATGAACAGGGTTGTTAATTATGTATATTATGCATCGCTTGGCTGCTATGCTTTTTCACTGATGTCACATTTGTTTATTATGTGCCTGCTGTGCTTATTTATTTAAATTATAATTGTCACCTGATTAGTTGTGCTGATATGTATGTAACTTATACTTTGTGATTTATCTGCTTGCGCCTTCATGTTTGCTTATTAAGATGACACATGAACATTTATTTGCTTATGCTTATATGATGCTAATGACTTGTTTATTACGTAAGATATATGTTTGCTGCTGTGCGTATGGATTGCATATTTACACATTTCTGTTTTGTTGTCATAACTACTCTTTAATTTGGTATATAGAAATGCTGATGTACTGTGTACGAACATAGGGTGTAGGTCACACTATTGTATTAATTATACATTGTTCGCTAGGCAGAGCCTCGTTGTAAGAATTGTGCTGCATCCACTTGTTGACATTCTGTTCTCCACTGGTATATTTACTCGCTATTGCAAGTTTTGCTTACGCTCAGTGCCTTATATTTTTAAGATAAGAAAATGAACTGCTTTAATTCGACGAACGACATTAGTATAAGAAACTTCATAGAAGTCACATGAGCTGGAGGTTTTATGGAAGCTGTATAAATTTGTGCTAATAGAAAGGAAGCTAACGACATGACATACCAACAGTAGGTTTAGACCATTGACACTTATTACACTGCATATTTCGTGAGCAATTGAAATAGCTAGTGACACTTGACACAAAAAATACTCCACATGTTTGCTTCTGTTTGCCATAATTCTTGGAGTGGTGTACATCCCGAAATATCACGATTATTCACACTTCGTAATCGTACTTACTTACTGAGAGTTATTCAAACTAAAGGCCATTAGAGGTCATGTATGCATTTCTTTTGTTTAATGATGGGCAAGGTAACCAAAATGTATTTTATAATTCATAATGAGTAGAAGATTTGGCTCAGGTGGACTACACAGAGGTTGTGTGTGGACACTGTGTCTTCGGATTGTATGGGATGATGAACTGAAGTTTGCACTAGGATTTTATCTGTACTTGTTCGAGGAGACTGACTAGAGGAAAGAGTTCTTATGGAAGTAAAATGATATTGGTGCTAAGGTTTATATGTATCAATGTATTGAAGAGGTATTATTGAGGTATTGAGATTATGTGAAGTTGATGATTATTGGAGTTTTAGTGGACAAGAGGTAAGGTAAATGATATTGATGTATCGACGTAAAAGGTATTATTGAAGTATTGAGATTATGTGATGCTAATGATTATTGGAGTTTCGGTGGATAAGAGGTAAAGTAAGTGAGGAGCATATTTTTTTTGTTGGTTTTATGGAACAAGGAGGATGAAGATAGCAGACTAGAACACTCAAGTAGAAGGAAGATTGTCTACACACACACTTGGTTAAATCACTAAACAGTATATACTTTATTTTGGAGAGAGGAAGTATTTGCATATCTTGGCTCAGTGACAGTTGTTCAGCAACCGTACATTTTGATCTGGCTTGGCAAACATTGGTCTTGACATGATGACTATGACGTTGACTAACTATTATTGACTGTTATACATTGCTGCCACTACTACTTGATACACATGATGAACATCAAATTCTGACAGAATTGCATTTACACAGTTAGCACTATTCAATTACACAGTAGTACTTAATGTGGATGAAAGATGAGTGAGTGTGTTTTGTGTGTTTTCCCTTCCTAATCCCAGATAAGTGGTACCGACTTATCTCCTAAATATTATTTTACTTGTTTGTTGTGGCTGGCACTGACACCCATAAATATTATAGGTTTACTGATATTTGTGTATTGTACTAGTTAATATGACAATTATCTGATATCATTTGTGTGTTTGTTATAATTTGTATGTTTAGTGTAAGAGCATTGAGAATAATTTTGTAAAAGCAATTGTGTGTGCATTCAAACTATTGTTCATGCCTGAACTGTCTGATTAGTGATGGTGAATATTATGGACTGCTATCTACACTTGTTCAACATAATGCGTGCCACTTAGAAATGTTTAATTTCTGCTAATGAACTGTGTGATTAGTGATAGTGAATATTATGGACTGTTACTTGTACTTTTTCTACATGATTGGTGCCACTAGGACATGTTTAATTTCTGCTTATAAACTCTGATGAACAGTGTGATTAGTGATAGTGAATATTATGGACTGCTGTCTGGACCTGCTCTTCATTGCTAGGTGCCACTGATGAACTGCTTCTACTGACATATTGTCTCTTGTTGGTGTCTGCACCTGTTCAACATTACTGGGTGCCACTGATGGACTGCATCTATTGAAATAATGTCACTTGTTGGTGTCTGCACCTGTCAACATTGCTGGGTGCCACAGATGGAACTGCTTCTACTGAAATGTTGTCACTTGTTGCTGTCTGCATCTGTTCAACATTGCAGGGTGCAACTGATGGAACTGCTTATATTGAAATAATGTCACTTGTTGGTGTCTGCACCCGCTCAACATTGCTGGGTGCCACTGATGAACTGCTTCTACTGAAATAATGTCACTTGTTGGTGTCTGCACCTGTTCAACATTGGTAGGTGCCACTGATGAACTGCTTCTACTGACATAATGTCACTTATTGGTGTCTGCACCTGCGCAACATTACTGGGTGCCACTGATGAACTGCTTCTACTGAAATGATGCTACTTCTTGATGTCTGCACCTGTTTAACAATGCTGGGTGCCACTGATGGACTGCTTCTACTGAAAGGATGTCACCTGTTGGTGTCTGTACTTGCTCAACGTTGCTGAGTGCCACTGATGAACTGCTTCTACTGAAATAATGTCACTTGTTGGTGTCTGCACCTGTTCAACATTGCTAGGTGCCACTGATGGACTGCTTCTACTGAGATGATGTCACTTGTTGGTGTCTGCACCTGACAACATTACTGGTTGCCACTGATGAACTGCTTCTACTGAAATGATGCTACTTCTTGCTGTCTGCACCTGTTTAACAATGCTGGGTGCCACTGATGGACTGCTTCTACTGAAACGATGTCACCTGTTGGTGTCTGTACTTGCTCAACATTGCTGAGTGCCACTAAAGGAACTGCTTCTGCTGAATGATGTCACTTGTTGGTGTCTGCACCTGTTGACCATTGCTGGGTGCTACTGCTGGAACTAATCATTGAAAGCATTTTATGCGAACATTTGTATAAACTGATTTTTTGTGTATTGTGTGAACTATTATGTAAAGTCACATGTATGAAAGAAGTTGTATTGCTTAATGTACTTCATACATTAGATTATTGAAAGGTCAGCGCAAAGCTAAAATTTTATCTAATTATGTGATATTTACGTATTAATATTATCTTTTATTTTTGTCTGTATTTTGTGGACGAATTTGGTGGTATTTTCACCACCAATGCTGGCAAAAATACCATCAAATTCTGGCCCGTGGAGGAGGGGCATATGAAAGGTGGCTACACTGAGCCACAGCGCCAGAGATTGCGCCAAAGAGTATTATTCCGCAGCCTCCACTGGCAGTGCTTGTCGAGAACTCGTAGTAGTCAGTGCTTGCTGAGATGTGGTAGTAGCGAGTCGGTGTTCAGATGTTGTAGTATGGAGTGCTTGCTCCATGTTTTATGCAGTTGTTTGATGGGCTAGACAGCAGATGTTGTTCGAATGGAGATATTGTAATGTTCAGAGTGCTTTTCGTCAATATATATGAAGGTAAAAAAAAATTTCCCTTTTCTTTTCATTATTTCAGTGTCTTAAATAATGCGTCATTACAGGTTCAGTCAACAAAGCATCTGGCTCGTGTTCTTGTATTAGAGTGTAACCCTGGTTTTCTTGCGCAATTATAGTATTTCTATTTTCTTTTAACTACTTCAGTATAAATGGTATTTAAAATTTCTGGTCTTATTGAAGAAGAACCGTGCCATATGTGTACGTTGAATCACACTTCCACACACAGAACAGTTACACTTGTGCTTTGGTTTCGGACGTTTTATAGTTGCTGGGGACTTAATTAATTAATTGTGTAACGGAAATTTTCATTCCATTCTTTGTTGTTATTCTATGCCATCAGATTGCGTACTAAAACTAGGCAGGGCCAACCGTTTACGAGACTTCGTAATCGGACATACAGCGACTAAAATTAAAAGTATTTTCATTTTATTTAATTAAGCCCCCATGCAAAGTGCGAAAAGAGAAGGAACAAACCGAGCTGTCCAGGTCGTCACTTCAAAGCCGGGACATCGCCTCAGTCCCGCAGAACTTGGAAGATGTAAACTACCAGTTCTCTACCCGCAGTCACCCACACGACGAGCGATGAACGAAATGTTACGCCGAGTTTGAATCACACGCATGCACGTCTTCATGCAAAACTGAAATGAGGGTGTTCATTATTTCCCCTCCCTTCATCATTGTACTTTCAAATTGCCTTCTTACTTACTCATGTCTCTGCCCAGTCAAATTTGACCCTGAGATCATATTTCTGCTGTTAATCCACTAATAAAAATAAAACGTTCCATATATGTACCATGTTTTAAGTCACTACTGTGATGTGGCCTTATGAATCTCCCTATCAAATGAAATCAATTTACTGCATTTGTGGCATTCAATGTGGAGCCATTTGCATATTAATTTATACAGTTAATTTAATTTACTACAGTTTGGAGCGTATATCCGGGTTACTTCTTGTTCAATTAATCAGATGAAATCCATTTAACTACATTTTGGCGTCCAGAGCGGGGTAACATTATTTGTCATTTCTCAATTCAGTTCATTACAATGACGATATTCACTCACTTGAAACATGACCGTCACTTAATTTGTTCTTATTTATTGGAGTCATGGTGCCCCACTTGCCAGCCTACATAACGGATAAAGATAGGAACAAAGTTTTCAACGTTGTTCGAGATCTTGATCTTAATATACCTGGTGAATATTACAGCCATTTGTTGTGCATACTCGTCTTGGAATCCTCGACTGCGTTTTGGTCCACTGGTGACGGAGAAAATATAGTGTTGAGTGGTACTTAAGTAAATAAATTAGTGAAATCAAAGTGAACTAGAAATTAGAATATAAATGGAAAACTTGGTTTAGTTTAGAGAGTTACATACTCGCATTCAGTGGGCAGAACAGAAGAACAGAAGAGACAATGACCGTGAAGTCAGCAAGTTCCACATAAGCGGGCGCTGTCGATTCAGCCGTCAGGGCATCGCCCGACCGGCTCACATGTTTCTAAGTTGTCGCATGTGAGCAAAGGCCCTCGCCTACATTCCAAGAGCCAATGACCGATGTTAAGAAGATTCTTCGAGAAGCTTTTCAACGTGACGGAAGAGGCAATGACCGGCTCACATGTTTCTCAGTCGTCACATGCGATCAGAGGCCCCCGCCTACATTCCAAGAGCCAATGACCAAGGTCAAGATGATTCTTCGAGAAGATTTTCGACGTGACAGAAGAGGCAATGGCCGTGAAGTCGGTCACCTACAGTGAACTGAAGTGAATAAATACGCGAGACGCGGTGGGCCCGAGAGATGAAGACGGATGAAGATGGGGACAAAGATGAAGACGGTGACGGGGACGGAGACGAAGACGAAGGAAGAAAAGAAGAGTAGCAGTAGTTTTCAGTCATTTTCGGTGCTGAAGACCGTCATGCAAGAAGAGACTGCATCATGCACAGACGCACCAAGTCCGCCGCTGTAATGGAATAGCAAGCAGCAGCCGCGGCGCCAGAAGACAGAAGATAAAGGTATTTGAAGTCTGATTTTTACGTACCCGGGTGACTCGTGAGGACGGGAAGGAGACGGCCTCACCTCAGCAGTCACCTGTGAGCTGGGATGAAGACCTGACCGCCGAAGACTGGCAAGCGGGAGTCCGTGGTTCGAGTTCGGGACACTGGCCTTGCCCCGCCGCGCCGCTCCGCTGGTCGACGCACAACACACGCGGCCGCTTAGAGAAGAGAAACACTGGGACGCCACATCCAAGGTATCACCATCCGATGCACGACTTCGCTCGCAATAATTAAACGGGCCTCCTCGCGCTGCGCGTCTCCAGTCAACTGGGCGAGACGGCGACACGAGATACACACCGCTACGCGTAATCAGACGCCGCCGCCGCCGCAGCAGCAGAAGACTTCACAAACGACACAGCTGCCGCTCTTCGAACCAGAACATCCCGTAAGATACAGTTGTACAAATCTTCAATAAAAGTTATCTTATGTAAAAATGATGTTTCATTCGACCTCATACCCGAGCCAAGGAAGAACCCACCCTGCCCACATGTTGTTAAGAGAGAAAAGTTAGTTTATTTAATATTTTCACCCTGACAGAATGCTTTAGAATGCTCATCCTGACAATTGACAGCATCAAAAGAGAAAACCCAGTTACATTGAGTGACAGAATTGTCACATTTAGTAACACAACTGTTACAATAGTGCCAAAAACGCTTGTTTTATTTTCCGAGGAACCGTCCATGAACTGATGATGCCTCCATAAGTCCTATCATACCCACCCCTGACTACATGAAATGCAAAAAGAACCAACCGATTGGCTCCATTTGTCTAAGTAGGAGAAATTCAGTAATATTCACACCTTAACCACGTAGGAATGTTTCCTTCTTCTTAACTCGCAAATACAGACAGTTACTTGTAGTCTTTGTACAATCCAATACATGGTTGTGACACAAACGGTCCTCCTATTGAGTATGGTAACGGTCCGTAGACCAAGGGGTATCCGGAAAACTTTATCCTACGTTTTTATCAACAAGAGAAACCGAGGTACGAGCACCGGAAAATCCATATTTTATGTAGGGTGTTTTGGAACATAATACGGATACATTTGGTGGCATGTAAACAGATACATCGCTACTAATTTACTGACATTCTAGACTTATGATTGGTAGTGAACTTATCGAGCTAATTTATTAATGTGCTTGTTTGTCTGAAGTCTTACACTGAGATGGAGCATTCGTTATTGTGTGTAAAAATATTTACGTCAGAGTAGTATACTGCTTATTCCTTGAAAAATCTGTAGGTTCCATGGAAACGGAAATTCTTTTCATTGGTAATAGTTCTCATTTTTTCTCACACTGAATACGGAGTCAGATAGTTGGGAAAAATATCCAGGGAGAGTTAGCTCAAAAAGTTAAGATTACCAGAGTATGTTTTTTTTTTACCCGAATTTGTGTAGTGTCCACTAGGATTGACGACTCTGTGGGAACCATAAGGCGCAACCGAATATAGGAGTCGTAAATATTATAACTTTATTACTTTGATCAAACGCGAAAATCAAGGAACAAAATGCTCTCAAGCACGTCTCAACCCGCAAACGACAATTACATCGCATCCCCGGAAAAACGAATCTGTCTGTTATCAGAATAATAGTCGTGTTGGCTCCATAATGTGCAAGGTAATGAATCCCATCATGAACCTGCTTCAAACACGGGAAATGAACGAAAAGTCGAGGTCGACGCTGCGAAACGTCCCAACGTTTGAAAATTGGTATATGCTCGTTAAAACAGTCGACTTTTGCACGACCTTCTACATTAGCAGCGCGCTCTCATCTCTGAATTTTAAGTATTAAAAAGGCACTGGGATTCAGTTAAGACACTTTTTTGCGTTCAGTGTTACGATTAGTGCATTAGCCGCTGGAAGTAGTAGTTTCGAACTATTATCACCACAGAAGTTTCAGTACGACTACGATTTGCAAATGCATTTTCAATAACATGACTGCTGAGTGGCCAATGATCTACCGTTTCCCATGCATTAAATTGGTTTAACTCTTCCATTAGATTTGGGGCACAGTGACTGCTAGTCGAAGGTGAAGGTTCGACAGTGAGGCTGTATGGCAGCAGTAGTCGAAGAACGGCTGACTGCGCCCGCTGATGACTGAAAGTATTGTTTATTGATATTATTATCATTCAGTGGTGTATTGTTTGTCAACGGAAATGACTTGTATTGCCCATATGCGCCAGATCAGCTCAACACGCTTTGAAGTTGAACTGAAATATTACAGAAAGTCAGGAAATTACGTAGTAACCTCCTCGTACGTATAGGAATAAGAAGAACCAGAGGAAAAATAGAATAGAAATATGTTCCAGTTTATTTAAAAGACTGACTGAAAAGTGGTATTCCACTCTCTCATTCTACGTTCATAAGCCCCTTTAAAAACATTCTCAAAAGTTTTCCCATGTTAACACACACGCTATTCTTTTCAACATGCAAAACTAACATCAAACTCCAAGTTCCCCTAACTGTAGCCGGCCGCGGTGGTCTCGCGGTTCCAGGCGCGCAGTCCGGAACCGTGCTACTGCTACGGTCGCAGGTTCGAATCCTGCCTCGGGCATGGATGTGTGTGATTTCCTTAGGTTAGTTAGGTCTAAGTAGTTCTAAATTCTAGGGGACTGATGACCACAGCTATTAAGTCCCATAGTGCTCAGAGCCATTCGAACCATTTGAACCCTAACTGTAACACACTCATATCCACTAGTTCATCACTGTAATTCGCTCGTACCCACCCAATCCCAGTTTCTCTTTCTCACTCACTTGATCAGCCCGGCTAATTGTCTCTCTGTCACTGTCTCCCGCGATCACTGTCACTATCTCTCTCTTCCTCGGTGTCATTGTCATATACTCTGTCTCTCATTATCACCCACTTCCATTCTCTCCTTCTCATTATTTCCTTCACTCTTTTCGTAGCATTCTTCTGTCACTGACAACTATGTTCCACTGCCATTGTGTCCCTGTCTTTCTCTCAGACTCCCATTGTCTCCTTTGCTCTTCCTGTAACACAAGTACTATCTGCCAATCTTTATAATTTTTCCATTTACTTGACACTGCCGCTGTTTTCATCTCTACAGCGCAGTGTGAACATGTTCTCATGCCAAATTTTTTGGGAAATTTTTAAAGGTCCTAAGGAAGAATGAGGCAGCTGGTACCCCACATGAAGTCGAAGTCTTGTAAATAAACAGAAACATATTTGCATTCTTTGTCTTCCAAAAGAAATGTTTTTCTGCTGATCCCTTCTTTTCCTTGCTGCAGCAGGGCATGTAACTCTTATACTGGTCGGTAAAATTTTGGTACTTTCCTTTTGTGAAACTGAAATAATGCCAAATTAATTTTACACCTCAGACAGGATTCTACACGGAAAACATTTTTCAGTGTTTTCATTACTAAAACGTAGGGCTGCCAGATGTAACAGAGACACTTTACATCGTATCTCCGTGCCACGTCACTTCATAAACTACGTTTTAGACTTACCGCGGATTTAATGTGCGTGTTTTATGGGTGCAAGTATTCTAACTCTGAACTATTATGTCTTGGAGGCGATGAAACACAGGAAGAAAATTTTCATTATTGTTTGAAGTATGAATCTTGAGAATACATCGTAAAAATTGCATCTATTTTCTGTGCACAATGGTCTTGGAATCCTCGACTGGCTTTTCGCCCGCTGGTGACGGCAAAAATATAGCACCAAAAACAATTTTTGGGATTTTCAGAGAAACAGCCCGTGAACTGATGATGCCTCCATAAGTCCTATCAAGCCCATTGCAGACAACATCAAATGTAAGAGGAACCAACCGATTTCCTCCATTTGCCTAATCAAGAGGAAAAGTGCAATATTCATAACGGCTTCTATTGTATTATAGTGACACTAAGACGATCCTTCCTGCTCGCTATACAAATGGTCCCTAGCTCAAGATCTGTCAAAAACACTTGACCCTACCTCTTTATTATCAATAGAACCCGAGATAAGAGCACTGGAAAGTCCAGCTTTTGTGCATGGCGTTTTGGGTTATAATAGCTACACGTGCTTTCGCATACATACCCATACGTCGCTTTTGAATTACTAAGATTTTTGACTTGTTATTAGTAGTTTACTTCATCTAATGAACTTATTAAGGCGATTGTTTGGTCGGAGTATTATACTGACAAGGCTCATTCGTTCTTGTGTGTAAATATATTTATGTCAAAGTGGCATACTGTTTATTCCTTGAAAGTCCTGTTAGTTCCGTGGGAGAGGAAACTCACACTGAATACAAAGTCAGGTAACTAGAAATAATATCCAGTGCAAGGTGGCTGAAATAGTTGACAGACTAGCAGGGGATTTGTATTTTTAGGCCCCTTGGGTAGCGTCCTCTTGGATTGATGGTTCAAATGGTTCTGAGCACTATGGGACTTAACGTCTTAGGTCATCAGTCCCCTACAACATAAAACTACTTAAACCTAACTAACCTAAGGACATCACACACATCCATGCCCGAGGCGGGATTTGAACCTGTAACCGTAGCGGTCAGGCGGTTCCAGACTCTAGTGCCTAGAACCGTTCGGCCACCCCGGCCGGCTCTTGGATTGATGCCCCTGTGGGGACTATTAGGCACAACTGAATACAGGCGTCGTAAATATTATAGGTTTATTAGTTTAATCGAACACAAAAGTTAATGAATGTTCTGGAGCGAAAAAAACAAGGAGCACACATACATGAAGATTCCGTTAGCGCGTTCATGCCATAGACACAAAGACGGTCCACACTTTTGTGTACTTGTTACACATCTTGCGTCGATACAACTAGGCACTTCCAATTTATTATGGGCTTTTAGTGAATTAAGATCCAACCACCCAGGATAAATTAAAGGACGCGCTACAAGATTACAAAGCATATCAGAACTTCAAGAAGAATATAATAAACCGAATTCCAAAGAAAGCAGCTGCCAACATGTGTGAAAATTACCAAACTATCAGTTTAGTAAGTCACGGCTGCAAAATACTAACACGAAGACTTAACAGAAAAATGGAAAACCAGGAAGTAGCCGACCACGGGGAAGATCAGTTTGTATTCCGGAGAAATATAGGAACACGGTGGCAACACTGACCCCATGACTTCTCGTAGAAGATAGCCTTCTATCTATATTTACGACGCCTGTATTCATTTGTGCCTAACAGTTCCCACAGGAGCATCAATCCAAGAGCCGGCTGGGGTGGCCGAGCGGTTCTAGGCACTAGAGTCTGGAACCGCGTGAGCGCTACGGTTACAGGTTCGAATCCCGCCTCGGGCATGGATGTGTGTGATGTCCTTAGGTTAGTTAGGTTTAAGTAGTTCTATGTTGTAGGGGACTGATGACCTAAGACGTTAAGTCCTATAGTGCATTTGTAGACTTAGAGAAAGCTTTTGACAATGTTGACTGGAATACTCTATTTCAAATTCTAAAGGTGGCAGGGATAAAATACAGGTAACGAAAGGCTATTTAAAATTTGCACAGAAACCAGATAGCAGTTACAAGAGTTAAGGGCACTAAAGGGAAGCAGTGGTCGAGAAGGCAGGGCTGTAACCTATCCCCTTTGTTATTCAGTCTGTGTATTGAGCAAGCAGTAAAGGAAACAAAAGAAAATGTTGGAGTAGGGAAGGTCAGAGACAGCAAGGGACTTGGAAGAGCAGCTGAATGCAATTGACGATATCTGGAAAGTAGTGTATAAGATGAACATCAACAAAAGCAAAACGATGGTAATGGAATGTACTCAAATTAAATCAGGTGATGCTGAGGGGATTAGATTAAGAAATGACAAACTTCAAGCAGTAAATGAGTTTTTCTATTTGGGAAGCAAATTAACTGATGATGGTTGAAGTAGGGAGAATATAAAATGTGGACTGGCAATGGTAAGAAAAGTGTTTCTGAAAAAGAGAAATGTGTTAACATCGAGTATGGATTTAAGTGTCCAGATTTTCTTTCTGATAGTATTTTTCTGGAGTGTAGCTGTGTATGCAAGTGAAACATGGACGATCAACTGTTTAGACAAGAAGAGAATAGAAGCTTTCGAAATGTGGTGCTGAAGATTAGATGGGTAGATCACGTAACTACTGAGGAGGTGCTGAATAGAGTAGGCGAGAGCAGAAATTTGTGCTTTCGAAATGTGGTGCTTAACATTAGATGGGTAGATCACGTAAGGTACTGAGGAGGTACTGAACAGGATAGGGGAGAAGAGGAATTTGCGGTACAAAGCATGGATAGGTTGGTAGGACACATTCTGAGGCACCAAGGGGTTTTCAGTTTAGTACTAGAGGGGAGCGTAGGGGGTTAAAATCATATAGGGACACCAACAGATGAGTACAGTAAGCAGATTCAGAGAGATGTAGGTTGCAGTAGTTAGTTGGAGATGAAGTGGCTTGCACATAATATTGTTGCATGGAGGGCTGCACCGGACCAGTCTTTAGACTGAAGACAACAACAACATCAGAACTTCAGAGGGGTTCAGACTAAATGGAGATTGTATTTGGGAAAGACGAACATTTTTACAACGAAACTGTACGTTGCGGGGCCGTTGGTAATCGAAATCGGGACTCCAGATGGCCGAGCTGAAGCTGGGACCCACCGCGCCTATTTCGTCAGGAGGGCGAGCAAGTTCAATAGCGTCAAGGGGCAGTGCAGACTGATAGAGCGGTATTCAGAAGTATTCCTTTATTCACATAATTTACGGTACTGCGATGGGTGCAGCGTAGTATCAACGTGCCGCACGCAGCGTTGTCCCACGACGAGTACAGCCGGCTCAACAACTCCTGATATGCCGACGCCGCTGCACCGTCGCCAGAGCCGCGCAGCTTGAGGTCGGCCGCGCTCTGGCCTGTCACGGCCCGCCGAGGAGTCGTGTCTTGAGCTTCGTAGCTGTCCGCGATTCCGGAGACTTTTACAGTCACTGGCCCCCGCCGACCTCCGCCCTATTTGGCCTGATCTGTCCGACTTGAAACGAAGGTGGTTGAACTGGTCACCTGTGGCCCTCGACCGCTGCTGCTCACAGGACAAGACCGGACTCTAACCCGCGCCCTCCTGGACGCTGTGCCGCAACTTGCCACTATTGGTGCTTGCCGGATGGAAACCCTCGCCGCCGTCTCTGGTGCTGCGGCACCTCCCACAGCGTACCCCTCGCCCGGACTCCAGTACACCGGGTGGGAAGCGAATGTGACCCATCCTGGACCCGCTGCAGACCATTGTCACTGCCCTCCTTCAGGGAGACCGCGCAGTCTCCAAGTACCCGGCTGCCGTTCTGTGCCGTCTCGGTGTTGCATCCCCGGAGGTGGAATACAGCCCGAACAAGTACACAGAAATATAGTGCAAGTTTACATAGAATATTTACAACATCGCTGCCAGACTGGCCCCTGTAAGCGTAGACCTGCACAGGTCCGTCCCGACTCTCGACTGACCTGGGACACCCCTCAACCTAAAACTGCCTGACTATTTATACTGCTTTTCCCTGGCTTCAGACGTAGTGTCAGAGAGAGACAGAAACTATGGCAGAGGTAAATTCCTGTACGTCAGCCACTTACACATCGCCAGTCCCAGCTCTGGTCTACTGCCTCGCCTCATACATCGCAATACATAAAGCAACGCTGCAGTTCCCTGCCTCGCTGTTGCTCCACTTCAAACAAAGTGTACGTGCAATACGCCGCTGCAGCTTCGCGCCATGTTTACTCTGCCTGGCGTACTGGCTGCTTACTATTACCACACACTGCCAGCTACCCTAGACTTCATCGCCCAACCGTGCCTCTACTGAATTCTAACAATATTCCCCTTTCCTACTACTGATACTAGCGCATCATGTACATCACAGTGATTATATCGCGGACAGTTACTTGCTCGACTGGTTATGTTGTCACGCAGTTCCCTTCCACTATAGAGCGAGCTTCTGGAATAAATGGATACTTGTGCCGAATTATCCTACCCGCTCTCGTGCCAACTAGCGCCGGTATCGGCGTGTGCGAGTGCTCGCTGACAGAAGTGCTTGTTTACGTGTGAGTGTTTGTGGTGGCTGACTCCATTGACGATGACGGTAGGGCGACGGTTGGAGCCGGCAGTGTGGAGGCCTGGTCAGCAGAGGAAGATCTAGGAGCAGGCGTCGGCCGATACAGAGGCTGTTCTGGCGTCATCTGACGGCAACGGGTATGCTGGGTTCACTCGCTCAGTGGAAACCATGGAGCTTGGTGTTAATTATGAGCATCGCTGTGTGAGCGTACTTTCTAAAACTGGAAGGGGGTCGGTATAATGTGTTTGCGAGGGTTATCTAACTACATCCGTCTGGAACATGTTACGGGTCTTTATGAAAAAACTGTATGGGCTAGTGTAGCGATAAGCCGTTGAAAATCGGAAACTTGCAATGAGGTTCCTGATCAGTAGCACCTAGAGCGAGGATTTTCAGGTTGATCACCTTTCCGTATAGAAAAAAAAAAATCCGCCGGATGTCTCATGTCTTGACAGTAGACCGCAACCCGAGTGATACCAGTGGCAATGCACTTTTCTAGCGTTACACAATGCTGTTCCTTTCATGATGTTAGCTGGTGGAATGGTGATGAATGAACCAACAAAAAGTAGATAGTTCGTTGAACAAAGAAGACGCAAATTGTTGGCGTCGATCTGTCGTCACATCTGTCAGACACCCAAGCCTCTGCAGGAACGACTGTAATAAACATGGCTTCGTCCCAGAAAGTAGGCCTGCCAACGGGTGTCAGTATAAATTTGAAACATTGCACCGAGGATAATGGCCCAACGTGGTCTACGTGTACATGTCAAAAACGGCCTGTTGGTTCTCGAAAGGAAACTTAAGGCCTGTGGATGTGGCGTCCGACAATTGCAGACTGACAACGTGCATTACCTCACCTAAGATGACTGCCGTGGTTTCCATATACCAGGTAGCCTGAATGAAAAGAGCTTGACCCAATTGACGGGCGAGATAAACATCTAACCTGTATAGCAGTGTATGCCATAGACGAAGGGAGAACAAAAGAAAGCGAGACGTTCTATGAAGACCTACAAAAGACACGAGCTAGGATACATAAGAATGACTATATTCTAATTAGTGGAGACTACAATGCAACAATTGGAAAGGAAAGAATAGATAATATACAGGGTGTTACAAAAAGGTACGGCTAAACTTTCAGGAATCATTCCTCACACACAAATAAAGAAAAGATGTTATGTGGACATGTGTCCGGAAACGCTTAATTTCCATGTTAGAGCTCAGTTTAGTTTCGTCAGTATGTACTGTACTTCCTCGATTCACCGCCAGTTGGCTCAATTGAAGGAAGGTAATGTTGACTTCGGTGCTTCTGTTGACATGCGACTCATTGCTCTACAGTAATGGCATCAAGCATATCAGTACGTAGCATCAACAGGTTAGTGCTCATACAAACGTGGTTTTGCAGTCAGTGCAATGTTTACAAATGCGGAGATGGCAGATGCCCATCTGATGTATGGATTAGCACGGGGCAATAGCCGTGGCGCGGTACGTTTGTATCGAGACAGATTTCCAGAGCGAAGGTGTCCCGACAGGAAGACGTTCGAAGCAATTGATCGGCGTCTTAGGGATCGCGGAACATTCCAGCATATGACTCGTGACCGGGGAAGACCTAGAACGACGAGGACACCTGCAATGGACGAGGCAATTCTTCGTGCAGTTGACGATAACCCCAATGTCAGCGTCAGAGAAGTTGGTGCTGTAAAAGGTAACGTTGACCACGACACTGTATGGAGCGTGCTACGGGAGAACCGGTTGTTTCCGCACCATGTACAGCATTTGCAGGCACTATCAGCAGCTGATTGGCCTCCACGGCTACACTTCTCCGAATGGTTCATCCAACAATGTGTCAATCCTCATTTCAGTGCAAATGTTCTCATTACGGATGAGGCTTCATTCCAACGTGATCAAATTGTAAATTTTAACAATCAACATGTGTGGGCTTACGAGAATCCGCACGCAATTGTGCAATCACGTCATCAACACAGATTTTCTGTGAACGTTTGGGCAGGCATTGTTGGTGATGTCTTGATTGGGCCCCATGTTCTTCCACCTACGCTCAATGGAGCACGTTATCATGATTTCATACAGGATACTCTACCTGTGCTGCTACAACATGTGCCTTTACAAGTACGACACAACATGTGGTTCATGCACGATGGAGCTCCTGCACATTTCAGTCGAAGTGTTCGTACGCTTCACAACAACAGATTCGGTGACCGATGGATTGGTAGGGGCGGACCAATTCAATGGCCTCCACGCTCTCCTGACCTCAACCACCTTGACTTTCATTTATGGGGGCATTTGAAAACTCTTATCTACGCAACCCTGGTACGAAATGTAGAGACTCTTCGTGCTCGTATTGTGGACGGCTGTGATACAATACGCTAGTCTCCAGGGCTGCATCCGAGCATCAGGGATTCCATGCGACGGAGGGTGGATGCATGTATCCTCGCTAACGGAGGACATTTTGAATATTTCTTGTAACAAAGTGTTTGAAGTCATGCTGGTACGTTCTGTTGCTGTGTGTTTCCATTCCATGAGTAATGTGATTTGAAGAGAAGTAATAAAATGAGCTCTAACATGGGAAGTAAGCGTTTCCGGACACATGTCTACATAACATGTTTTCTTTCTTTGTGTGTGTGGAATGTTTCCTGAAAGTTTGACCGTACCTTTTTGTAACATCCTGTAGTTGGGTATGCTGGAGAGACTACAGTCAAGAGAAATGGACCCATGTTAGGAGATTCTGCAACTATCAACAGCTTCAGAATATTAAACTCTTTCTTTAAACACAAAGACATACACAAATACACTTGGTCCCCAAAGGATATAGAACCATAACTGACTACTTCGTAGCAATCCGAAAGCCAGCTGTTCTGTTTCAGGATATGCGTATACAGTGTGAGTAGCGTAAGACGTAACACTACCTTTATTCCGGGGGCGACTGCACGTATCGGCATGCGGTTTTCGGCGAATTATAGCGGACTACGGGGCACATTCGTTGGTACATGCACAATAATCCCAACGTTTATATTGAGGCAAATATATGTTTTTTTAAATGGGATGCTATACTTTTTTTTACCATCATTCGAACGCTATGGAAAAGACGCGTATAATGATGTAACTCATGTTGCTATTGTGATTCAAACCTTGCTTAAAAGAGCGCGGATGAGGATTTACCTATGTAGCGTAGGCCGTGCATGCTGCGTAGAGCGCGGCAACTCGGTCTGCGGGTCGCGCGAGACGTGCTTACAGTCCGCAGCCGCATCCGACCGCTTCGACCTTCAATCGTACAATATTTCCCAGCGTCTTTTAAGCGATGTTTGAATCGCTATAGCAACATGGGTTACATCAATATACGCGTCTTTTCCAGAGCGTTCTAATGATGGTAATAAAAAGTATAGCGTACCTTTTAAAAATCATGTACTTGCATCATTATCTCGGTCAATTTGAACGTTGCGATTATTGTGCATACAAAAGAGTCGACGCCTTCCAGTATTTCAGTGCGGATCGTCGAGCAAAGAAACTGACGCTGCAAAAAAGGAAAAGACTGATATAACACAAATGTAGTGTTACGGAAATGATATTTTTTTAAAAGTACCTTTTTCCTTTCTTGTAAAAGTAATTAAAAGTCCAGAATTTATAGATAACTTAAACCTTTTATAAAGTCACTTAGTTAGTATAGTTATATAATCTCACAAACTCATGGAAAGTCTATTTATTTCTTTTATATGTAAAATTAGAAAAGGATTTATCCAGGAATTTTCTTGTTTAAGTAACATTCAAAAACACCTTTTTGGGGAAATAATATTAATACCGAGAATAGAGAAGGAAAGAGGAAACACTACTTCATTCTTACAAAAAAAAAAAAAAACACTGACACATAAAGAAAAAGGTAATGCCTTAATAAATAAAACAAAGCAACACACCAGAGCTTTTGCGAACATTTACGCAAGTTTAACTAAAGGAAAGATATAACCACACTAAAACATCATACACTGGACACCTACGAGTTTAGAAAAATTGAAATTGTAAAAACAATTTTTTGGAAATGAAAAAGAAAACAGGGACACGTACTGGCAACGACAAAGAATAACAACCTTTGTAAAGTCTAAAAGATGGTTCAATTGGCTCTGAGCACTATGGGACTTAACTGCTGTGGTCATCAGTCCCCTAGAACTAAGAACTACTTACACCTAACTAACCTAAGAATATCACACACATCCATGCCCGAGGCACGATTCGAACCTGCGACCGTAGCAGTCGCGCGGTTCCGGACTGAGCGCCTAGAACCGCTAGACCACCGCGGCCGGCTGTGAAGTCTGTATTTGCCTAACAACAAAACATGAATTGTAGAATTAAAAAAATAGAAACAAAAGTTATAAAGAAATCATTAGAAAAAATTGTCAAGAATGGCTGAGAAAAGTTGATTGGAAAATCTAAAAGAACAATTTTTGCCTGACTTTGTCAATGTTTCCCTCAGCATTGACAAACCCCAGACAAAAATTTTGTCAGAAGGAGGGAGGTATGTAAGACGTCGTTGTCTCCTGACCTTCATTGCTTCTGCATTCACAATCATATTCCGCACATCAAGACGCTTCATTCGAACCCAAACACGATAAGATAAAGTCAGTGTTGTATGAATTCATGTAAACGATATGCAAATAACAAATAAATCGCAAGTGCGCACCGTGGTTGAAATACTCGAGGCTGGCGTACACACATACATTCCAGACACGACGGACACGACTTTTTAGTTCGAGAGTGGCAACCGCACACCAGGAGGCTAGTCCCAACCCATCTACGTCAGCCGGTGGTCGCCCGTGGAGCAGACAGCATTCGCCCGAGGGAAAGGAGGAACGACCCGGTGTTCGGCTTAAAAGCAAATTCCGCTACAGTGTGTGGGAGCGGCCAGCCTATGCATTCTCCACACATAGCATGCAGTTTCAGAGATTTTCACAAGGAGACAGCAAACGGCAAACGCCGATACTACAGATTTCCGGATTGGTCGCCTTGAACGAAACGTCGTTCTCCTGTTTTAGAAGACCAATGCTGATTGGCAGACTATATTTCGGACGCCTAGAGCTGAATGAGTAATGGAAGCGACCGAAAGATATACCCTTTCACGTCTGGCGTGAAGTGGCGCCGTTCCGTTGTCGCTCTTGGAGCAAGGAGAGGGTCTTTCCTCAGTACTTCACTGGGAGAGCACCTCTGTCGAGAGCGAATCGAAGTGTGACTCTCTATATTGAGTCCTTGCGATTACGCGTTGTTCACTGTGTTGGCCGACACACTTATTGTACGGTGTGAACTGGCAGAGATACAGTTAAACGCCTGCGAGCGAATTTCTGAGTGACACTGCAGTGGACTGGTTATCTGAGCAGTATAGCACGCCAATAGTTAGACTAGGGTCGAATAGGAATCCTTGACTTCATCAAGGCGTAGGGAGAGTTTGATTGGCGAAGATCAATCCATATAGAATGAGAGTTATGTTATTTGTAGGCAGCGAGTGGCACTGACAGCAGTCTTCGCAGCTTACGGTATTGTGCACTAGAGCTAATGCGACCCCATATTTCCTCCACAACAGCACACTTCACTGCATTTCACACGTGACAGCCTCGACTGTACCTAGCAAACATTCTAAGGAATAATTATTCAAGTTGAGTAGGCGCGGCTCTCAGCCATTCTACCAAGTCGACAACAATCTTAAACTTTGTATAGAAATTTCATTAGCGAATCCTATCCTTCAGAGATAATTTCACATTTCGAAAAGATCCAGGATATAACTTGTTCAATTCATAACTAAAAGTGTCATTGTGATTTCTCAGAATTTTGGCAAATTAAATAATAACTTTTGTTTGTTTCATGTTTTTCGTACACTAACTAGCATTACTCCAGTTCCCGGGTATCCCACTAGTTACGTAAGAAATTTTGTGAATTTTTATGTCATTTCCTTACAGTGGACTACTCCAGAAGATATTTATTGCTGGAAGTTTTTCAGGCATTTCTCTTTAGAACGTTAGTAGCGTCTGTCTGACTTCTGTAGTAGTGTGGGGGTGGAAATTTCATCATGCAGGAGTCACATGGTAAAGGGTACAACTCAGATTAATCCGTTGCGCTGAATAACAGAATCTCGGATCAATCGTTCACCACAGAATATTGACACAGACCACTTCGTGCATCTCAGATTAATCAGCCGCGTACAGAAAATGGCGACCTTACCAGGATAGGTAAAATACATAAGCTACCAGGACAGGTAAGTGTCAGGATAGTTAGGTATGGCAGGTGGCAGCAGTAACACTTTCAAGAGCTTCCTTTCATGTATTAAATAGCTATTTGCAAAAATTGGGATCAGCATAGATACAGGTAGTGAAGAAAGCAGAATTGTAGGGAATAGGGCGTGTGTTATTGTGTTGGAAAATGTTGCATTTTTTACTATTTTTGTGTAGCTGCTAGGGCATAGGATTTTCAGGTGATATGCATAGACGCAGAGTGACGCAGAGACGCAGTGTGACGCAGCGTCATATAAATTACAATTAAGAAATAACATTTCCCTCCCTTTGCAAGTGCACAGATAGAGATTGGAGACTGTAACTGAGCAGACAGATCATTAGCCGAGAAGTCATGACGTTGTTGTTGTTGTTGTTGTTGGTTCAACCAACTGGTAAGTGGTCGCACAGTTTTGTACATTGGGTTGTGGTGCGCTGAAAGAATTTCCCTGTTAACGAGAGCACAAGCCAAAAGGTTACGTGAGAGACAGCAAGTAGACAAGATGGGGGAGAATCAACTAGATAGACAGCAAGTAAACGAGGTTATTGAGAATATGACAGAAAGTGAACCTGAAAATAGGACAGACGGTGAATAAGAGAATGGACAGTCGGGGAGCTACAGAATCAGCAGAATCAGTTAGACTGGGATAAAATTGAGACAGATCAGACAGATGGGAATCGAAGGAATGAGAACATAGAAATTTCCAGAATATGAAATTGCATATAGGGCACATTCTGAGCCAGAAATAGACAGCCGACGTAGGAAATGGCAAAGATTAGAAGCGAAACGAGCACAGGAAACGCGTTTGTTTACCGCATATTCAGGGACAGAATACGCGTCAATACAGTCAATGATCTGGCAGTTAGCTAAAGTTCACGGAGAAGTAGACAGTGAGAAAGAGGGGAACATTTAGAATACGTCGAACCTATCGTACACATTCTAAATATGTCCCAACAGCAGACATAGAATTTTGCGGAGTTACGAGCGCCACGAAAAGGTTCTGTAACAGACGCAACTGTACCTGCAAACACAAGACATACACAACAGAGAGGGCAGAACGCGGAGTTGTATGCGCCACGTAATGGTTCAATGACAAACGCAACTAGTCCTCAACACAGGCAGCACTGGTTATTGCAGTTATCAAACTTGTAAACGCCACAGCATAGCCCAGTAAACGACGTAACTGGCCGAGTAGAAAACAATAGATCGAGAATACATAGTTCTGCAGAAGGTAATGTTACAGGACAGGACGCGATCATGGAGATGTTACAAAAAATTAACACTAGTATGACGAAACAGAATCAGGCTATTAAGAGACAGATCTAACAGGATAATCAGAACTTGAGACAAGAGATTAAGACACAGATCCAACAGGTTAAAATCCAGATGGAAGAAGGGATCGCCAGAATTGATAGTCAGATCACTCAGATAAACTAAGACGCGAAAGAATCTAGAGAATGAATTCTGCTACTAACACAAGGTCAGCAGCAATTACGCACTGACGCGGACAAGGTCCATTTGGACATCGTAAACGTTGACAAAAAGGTGGAACGTTTTACGAAAAAAGCCACTCGAACAGCAATACAAATTTCGGAAGAACAAGCAATGCAAAGCAAGGTCGTAAAGGTTGCACTGAACAAATATGATCAGCGGATCAATAAAATAGAACTTAAAAACAAAAATCAGTTTGAAAAGCTTCGAACAGAGTTGATACAAACTATCGAAGAAAAGATCGAGACCGATTACACCTGTAGCGAAACAACTGACGCGTCAG
The DNA here is from genome assembly GCF_023864345.2 of Schistocerca serialis cubense. Lineage (NCBI taxonomy): Eukaryota > Metazoa > Arthropoda > Insecta > Orthoptera > Acrididae > Schistocerca > Schistocerca serialis. The sequence goes on from NC_064646.1 coordinate 237,491,460, forward strand.
GCATTAATTCAGTACGCGAACACGCGCCGTCTAAGAAAGTTCAAGTAGAACCAAGGCTAGACGTAACAATCGCGCAGAAATCGAAACAGAAAACCCAGATTAAGGTAATACATGACATGCCACAGGACCAGGCACGGTACCTATAAAAACGGAACACATACATTCAGCCGATACCAGTCGAAAGACAGGCAACTGAACCAGTAAATCCAATGACACAACATAATAGCAGCACAGGTACTACACCACAAACGACGAGAGTAGAAACACACGAACAACACGTTTGTTCACCAATGATACGATATGACGCGGATATGAGTCAGCAAACTGAGAATAGGCTGACAGGCAGCAGATTACCAGAGAATAAACACGACGACACAAGCAGTGGCAGATTATTTGAGTCCATGAATCAGCCACAAACCGGATTTATGAGTAGATATGATATAGACCACTTCCCTACAGTTAGAAAATTTCAACATTTCAAGGAGGAAGGTGGTAGCTTGCATGCATGCTCATTCATCGACCAGTTTCAAGTAGGCTTACCAAACCACTGGAGCGTAGCTCACAAACTTGACTTCATTTGTGCACACATGTCAGGGACGGTAGGAGAGGTGTTGCAAAAGATCCCGGCTACCTGTACGTCTTACCTACAGTTCACAACAGCATTTCTCGAAAGATATTGGTCCAAGGAGGCGCAAAACAAAATTAAATACGAGTTGCTTCAGATGACACCATATGAAAATTCAGAAGAGAAAAGCATGGTAAAATTCTTTGATACAATGGACAAAAAGAATCAACGCCTAGACAAACCATACACTAACGGAGAGTTGATACGTCTGTGTTGAATGAAATTACCGGTAAAGTATCAACAGGCGACAGTAGGAAAAACTGAAAATACTGAAGAATTCAAAGAGATTTTAAGGGAACTTGAATTTATGTTTGAAGAAGACGAGGTGAAAGAAAAAATAAAGGAACGGGAACAGCAAAAGGAGAGGACTAGGAACTAATATTCTAATAATAATAATCATAATCCCAACATCAATAATTTCAGGCAATTTAACAGACAAGGACAGTGGCACAATGGAGACAATTGGCATAGAAACGATAACCAGAATAATTGGTACCGAAATAGGAACGGTAATGGTTATGGATTTAGGAATCAAAATGGCAACGGTCAAGGGTACTTTGAAAGAGGTCACGATGTTAGAAACAGCAACTGGCGAGACCAGGGCGCGGATAATTACCGAGGAAATTATGGTCCACAAAGACAAGAACAACACAGCAAAGAGAAACCAGATGTAGAAATTAGGCCACCAAATACTGCACAACGTAAAAATTGAATTGAAATATGCGGAAGAGGTCAGACAAACTAACGGCCACCCTATCTTATACTAACCACTGAATAACAGTTAAATTAATAGATCAACAAAATTACACATTAATTAAAAGAAAAGTAGACACAATACACACTAACAATCTCTTGTAGTATGAGGTACACTACAACATGCACACAAAAAATGAATGGTACACAACAATTAAAAGAATGAAGAAGTGGTAGGATATAATTAGAATAGAGAAAAGAAATCATTTATATGCAATAATTTTTGTCACTATCAGAAAATTTTTGCATTATATAAAATGAGAGTCTTTTTGTGAATAACAAATATATCTAAAACAAAAATTGTAATTATTTCTAAGCATCAGAGGGACATCGCCACTACCACCAATCACCAGCTCCCTTAACACCAGATGCTTCGAGATAGCAACGGAGAGGGTACAGACATGCTGAGAAAGCACTTACGGCAATAACAACAACATGAAGACCAACGCCACACTGGAAATGCAGGTTGCTACCAGGTTGGACTTCGGGGAACTACTCGCAGCACGGACATTTCATATGTCATGACACTGCTACAGAACAGAAGAGTGTGGGGAGAATCATAAAATGATGAGACGACAACGAAGGTACAAAAAATTACTAAGATCTACAAACTCATCAAGTAACAGTTGGAAAGGCAGTCAGATCCTACAAATCCTATAACTCTCCAACACTAAAATTCACATATTCCTAGACCAAGAAGAACAGAAAAATGCAAGAAAAAAGAGAAGAACAGAAGATGCAAGATGAAGAAGGGCAGAAGACAGCAAGATACCTATCTCTTCTATCCTATAAAAGCAAATTGCTACAAACATCTTTCCATGAACTTTGAGGCATGGCAACTACTACAACTACCTCTCCAAAAATAAACCTTGAATCGTCAAACAAATACAAGCGAAAGGCAAACGGAATATTAAGTAGTACCAACCAACATTATCTAGAAATGGATTCAGCAAAAGGAACAGTATTCTCCCTACCACATCATCAAATCGCCGTACCGAACCAGATGTGAAGTACCAAGACGTCACAGCACAATATTGGGTGACGATCGTCAGTAGTCAACTACAATCCTTGAACTGCCATACCGTCCCAGTTGTGACAGCAAAGGAGTACCAAGACATCACAGTTTATACAGTAAACCGCAGTCATCCTCAACAGTTAAAAGTACCACTCCATGATGACAATGTCAACAAGTAAGACCCGGCATCGCATGCTAGAGTGCTTCTCTCATGATTTGTGACACCCATACAAATGAGTCGACGCCTTCCAGTATTTCAGTGGGGATCGTCGAGCACAGGAACTGACGCAGCAAAAAAGGGAAAGACTGATATAACACAAATGTAGAGTTAAGGAAATGATATATTTTTAAAATTACCTTTTTCCTTTCTTGTAAAAGTAATTACTTTTATTATGTATGTAAAGTCCAGAATTTATAGATACCTTAAACCTTTTGTAAAGAAACTTAGTATAGTTATATAATCTCACAAACTCATGGAAAGTCTATTTATTTCTTTTATATGTAAAATTAGAAAAGGATATATGCAGGAATTTTCTTGTTTAAGTAACATTCAAAAACACCTTTTTGAGGTAATAATATTAATACCGAAAACAGAATAAAGAGGAAACACTAATTCATTCTTACAAAAAAAAAAAACAGTGACACATAAAGAAAAAGAAAATGCCTAAATAAATAAAACAAAGCAACACACCAGAGCTTTTGCGAACATTTACGCAAGCTTAACTAGAGGAAAGATATAACCACACTAAAACATGATACACTATACACTTACGAGTTTAGAAAAATTCAGATTGTAAAAACAATTTTTTGGAAATGAAAAAGAAAAACAGAGACACGTACTGGCAACAACAAAATATAACAACCTTTGTAAAGTCTATATTTGCCTAACAACAGAACATGAATTGTAGAATTAAAAAAATAGAAACAAAAGTTATAAAGAAATCATTAGAAAAAATTGTCAAGAATGGCTGAGAAAAGTTGATTGGAAAATCTAAAAGAACAATTTTTGCCTGACTTTGTCAATGTTTTCCTCAGCATTGACAAACCCCAGACAAAAATTTTGTCAGAAGGAGGGAGGTATGTAAGACGTCGTTGTCTCCTGACCTTCATTGCTTCTGCCCTCACAATCATATTCCGCACATCAAGACGCTTCATTCGAACCCAAACTCGATAAGATAAAGTCAGTGTTGTATGAATTGATGTAAACGATATGCAAATAACAAATAAATCGCAAGTGCGCACCGTGGTTGAAATACTCGAGGCTGGCATACACACATACATTCCAGACACGACGGACACATGACTTTTTAGTTCGAGAGTGCCAACCCATCTACGTCAGCCGATGGTCGCCCGTGGAGCAGACAGCAATCGCCCGAGGGAAAGGAGGAACGACCCGGTGTTCGGCTTAAAAGCAAATTCCGCTACAGTGTGTGGGAGCGGCCAGCCTATGCATTCTCCACACATAGCATGCAGTTTCAGAGATTTTCACAAGGAGACAGCAAACGGCAAACGCCGATACTACAGATTTCCGGATTGGTCGCCTTGAACGAAACGTCGTTCTCCTGTTTTAGAAGACCAATGCTGATTGGCAGACTATATTTCGGACGCCTAGAGCTGAATGAGTAATGGAAGCGACCGAAAGATATACCCTTTCACGTCTGGCGTGAAGTGGCGCCGTTCCGTTGTCGCTCTTGGAGCAAGGAGAGGGTCTTTCCTCAGTACTTCACTGGGAGAGCACCTCTGTCGAGAGTGAATCGAAGTGTGACTCTCTATATTGAGTCCTTGCGATTGCGCGTAGTTCACTGTGTTGGCCGACACACTTATTGTACGGTGTGAACTGGCAGAGTTATAGTTAAACGCCTGCGAGCGAATTTCTGAGTGGCACCGCAGTGGACTGGTTATCTGAGCAGTATAGCACGCCAGTAGTTAGACTAGGGTCGAATAGGAATCCTTGACTTCATCAAGGCGTAGGGAGAGTTTGATTGGCGAAGATCAATCCATATAGAATGAGAGTTATCTTATTTGTAGGCAGCGAGTGGCACTGACAGCAGTCTTCGCAGCTTACGGTATTGTGCACTAGAGCTAATGCGACCCCATATTTCCTCCACAACAGCACACTTCACTGCATTTCACACGTGACAGCCTCGACTGTACCTAGCAAACATTCTAAGGAATAATTATTCAAGTTGAGTAGGCGCGGCTCTCAGCCATTCTGCCAAGTCGATAACAATCTTAAACTCTGTATAGAAATTTCATTAGCGAATCCTATCATTGAGAGGTAATTTCACATTTCGAAAAGATCCAGGATATAACATGTTCAATTCATAACTAAAAGTGTCATTGTGATTTCTCAGAATTTTTGCAAAATAAATAATAACTTTTGTTAGTTTCATGTTTTTCGTACACTAACTAGCATTACTCCAGTTCCCAGGTATCCCACTAGTTACGTAAGAAATTTTGTGAATTTTTATGTCATTTCCTTACAGTGGACGACTCCAGAAGATATTTATTGCTGGAAGTTTTTCAGGCATTTCTCTTTAGAACGTTAGTAGCGTCTGTCTGACTTCTGTAGTAGTGTGGAGGTGGAAATTTCATCATGCAGGAGTCACATGGTAAAGGGTACAACTCAGATTAATCCGTTGCGCTGAATAACAGAATCTCGGATCAATCGTTCACCACAGAATATTGACACAGACCACTTCGTGCTACAAGCAAAAGTTGCCCTAAAGCCAATATGTCATAAAACACGTTAAAATCCCCAGAACAACCAAGGCAGGTATATAAAGTCTACTTAATAGAACATGAATCAGTCAAGAATCTTTATCAAAGACGCTTAGACACAGTAATGGGCGTAGTTCCAGAACCAGAGGGCATTGGAAATGAGTGGGAACATATGAAGGGCATATTAAAAACTGTAGCTAGTGAGGCTTTTCGTAAAACGAAACACAGGAAGAAGAAAAAAGGCCACATGATTTGGACAAAAGAAACTAAGGAGGCTGTTGAAATAATGAGAAAACTATATAAAAAATATCTACAACACCCAACTCAGGAAATTAATTAAGCCTACAAGAAGCAGACAGTAGAAGTGGAAAAACTAAGCAGGAAGCTCCATCAAAACCGTTGGAATAACGTTGTTGCCAGGATGGAAAACGATATCCATGGGAGACAAACACTTGCTTGTAAAATGGTAAGACACTTCAACAGCAGCGAAAAGGATGTGGCAGATATCAGTACAATAGAGAACAAAGAAATATGGACTGAGCAGATGAACACAGAAAATGATGAAGATCTTGAGACAAATCCTGATCATCCTGAATTCCAAGAACTAGATCATGCTCTCAGATATACAAAGAACTGAAAGGCATTAGGAAGTGACAGCATTAACAGCAAACTAATAAAATATTCTGCAGTAGCATTTAAAAAAAAGTTCCTCAGAGTTCTGAATCTTTGGTGAATGACAAAGGAAATACCAAAAGAAAGGAAGACGTCATTCATAAAAGGAATATTTAAAAAAGGAAACAGATGAAAACCCGAAAATTATAGAGACATATTACTATTAAATACAGCGTATTAGACCTATGCTAGAATAATAACAGAAAGACTAAAACCCATAATGGAGTGCATGCTATCAGAAGAACAAAAAGGATTCAGGAAGGGGAGAAACAGTACAGACAACATATGAAAGGCCTCAGTAGAGGTACAAGTCCATTACCTCCACTTTTCTGTCTATAATACTTCTGAAATTAATGAGCCAAACAAACACAAAGAAAGGTTCATCTATAGCAAGAAGGTATATGCTTGAATATTTCTGGTATCTGAACTGCAAATTTCTCGACGCTCATTTAACTTTGCGACTCTGTATCTCAATATGAACAAATATGGACTTGCACCACTCTATTAAAATAAGCCCTTCATATTTATACTACATCAAATTATACAAAAACATAGGGAGGTCAATAAAGAAATACACACCCTTTGCGTCGATTACGTAAAGGCTTTTGTTAAAGTAATTAGACAGCAATTGTGAGAAATTTTAATAAGAATAGTTATTTCAATACACATTGTACAGGGAGTTCAAAAGATCTATGCTAACACAAGAATCCTAAGAATTGCGGTAATGAAGAAACAACAAAGAACAACAAAGGTTATCAATTTAGGAGTTCGACAATATTCCAGCCTCTCTCCACTGATTTTAATACATACTTTGACGAAACTGTATGGCAATGGAGAAGAAAACTCAAGAACTATACATATAAGTTCAACCAACAAGATTACATTATGACTTTGTTATCCGCAGATGATTAAGTGTTACTTTCGTTTAATGAAGATGGACTGCAGAGAGCTGCCTCCGAACTATACCAAACATGCCAGATAAATAATATGTCAACATCAACATGAAAAAAACAAAAGCCATGGGTTTCTGTGGAAATCATCCAGTAAAAACAAACATTATTAAAGACAAAAAGATTATATAGTAAGTAGACAGATTAAAATTTGTAGGAACTATGCTGTCATACAAGGGAGACCTAGATATAGAACATTCAGAAATGTAACTACTTTACTGGGACTATGAAAAGAGCCCTCCAACGTAAATTTAAAACAGACTCGTATCTATAATTTTATAAACTTACGTCAGTACCAAAGTTCCTTTATGGAAGTGAATCTTGGATAAAGGAAAAGAAAGATAAGATAAGATTACAAGTCAATGAAATGAATTCCTAGGGGACATAGCAAGATACACCACAAAAGAAATACAGATATCAGGAAGGAATTAAATATTTTCGATATAAACATTCATGTCGACAGATAACGACAAAAATTGATATCCAATGTGTTACTAATGGACAAATCAAGATTACCACTACAATATTGGCGATATACTCACCAAGGCAAAAGATGTATTGGAAGAACTACAAAACGATGAAATGCCCAAGAGTAGCTGCAACAGGCTGAGTGAAAGCCTAATGCATGTAAGAAGAAAAAGACGCAGATAATTATCATTAGGCCATAGGGATCTCTTATTATTGTTGTACCCAGTTGAGACCATGGAGTACGACTCTGCTTGCAGGGAAACCCGTATTTGTGTTGATGCTGAGGAGATGGTGGTAGAACGGCGATCGAAACCGAAGATCATTAGTAGACTGTGTTCGAAGTAACGAACCGTTAGACTTTCCGTAGCATAGCGGAGAGTATCTATAGACAAAAGGCGGTCGCGGGCTAGACGGCAGCTGGTGGGCCTTCCAAGAAGACGTTACGGAATGTGGGCCATACTGGCGATGATCAAGGTTTTTGTTAGCTGGTCGGCAACTCACGCTAATGTGCCTACGACCGAAAAATGTACTTCCGTCGACAACTTGCTGGGTGGTCAAGCGACTAGCGGTCACCTGCTGGGCCATTGAATTCGCCGCTTTTTTTTTTTTCACCATAGGATTTATAACCTGGCGTCGTCTCGGCCGTTGGGAAGGTAGGGTTTTCTGAGTTCGTGTGTACCTCAAGGCCAAGAAGACGATTCTCTTGAATCTTATCAAATGCCGTCCCCAGACTGAGCAAGTTATTGACATTTCTCAAACGACGGCAGCCTAAGTCTCTGGAGAATGAACCCAGTACGATCCATGTTACTATGTAGCACAATTGCACTGTCTCGACAACAAACAGTTCTACTGAACAACTTATCCTTGAACTTTGCGACCCTTTGCCATCTTGTAATGTCTAGACAACAGATCATATACAGATGAATTACGTTATGATCGTAATTTAAATATTACTATCAATTTGAATCAAATAATATTTACAAGTTTAACCGTATCATGTACCCAAATCTACCTGAATTTTACTTTTTGATACTCTATCCTTGTTGTTCAGTCCTTGAAGGTGACCAATGGTCAGAATGAAGTATGAAGGATGAAGAATGAAGAACAAGAAAGCAGCAGGACCCGATTATATATATATATATATATATATATATATATATATATATATATATATATATATATATATATATATATATATAAAAGATGCAAAAGAGGCCCTCCATCACGTATGGATCAAACTATTCAACAAATGCATAGAACTTGGAAGAATTCCGACCCAGTGGAGACACTCAACAATGAGAGTTCTCTACAAAGGTAGAGGAGACCCAAAACACCCAAACAAGTACAGAGGCATAGCCCTGTAAAATACTCAGTTTGAGATATTTTCAAAGATATTTACACAAAAAATCAAAGCCTCTATGGACAGTCATCTCCCAGAACGACAAACGTGTTTCAGACCTGGAAGATCAACACTTACGGCAGTAAGGCTTCTTCTAAACCACATCGACAAAAGAAACAAATGTTCTAAACAGTGTTCATAGACTTTACCAGAGCCTTTGATCAACTGGAAAGAGATCTCACTGGAAAACACAATGGGAGAAGATAGCGTTTGGGTGACCCAATGAGCCTTTTGCTGTACATTTTTGACACTGAAGAAGTACTCCGAATTGGAGAAAATGAAGGAAATATATACGTATATGCATACGCTGACGACATAGCCGTACGTTCAACAGATATACAGACGCTGCAGAAAATGATAGAGAAAATAGACAAATGGTGCAGTGAACACAAACTGTACATAAACATAACAAAGATAGAAATGGTGATTTTCAGAAAAGGAGGTAAAACACCCAAGAATGCGGGAATCAACATCAGAGGACAAAAAATAAAAATCTCATCTGATTTTAAATACCTAGGGGTGACATTGTAACCAACAGCCAAACGCTTCACAAAACATACAACAGAACGTGCAGCCCAAGCAATAATAGCAATACAGGACATCATAAACGTCCACCTACTCAATCTAGAAACAGCCATGAAATTATTGAACGCAAAAATCTTGCCAATCCTGGCCTATGGGATGGAGGTTATATGGGACCACCTGACATAAAAAATCTAAAAACACTAGAAAAGGTAAAACCTACTTATCTAAAAAGAGCACTAGGTCTCTCAAAGACAATATCTAGACTAGTGTACCTTCTAGCGAGAGAGACATTCCTAATTGAAGACATCAAACTTCGAAATATGATGCCACACACCAGGGCTTCCAGAAATCAACTGAAGATCATGGAGGACAAACGAGAAAAAGTGTGGCCGGAGTTCTATGGCACTGAAGCAATGACGAACAGCTCATGGACAGCACCAAACTTCGAGCTGCGACATGTCGTAACTCGATTCTCTGTTCACGACTTTCATCATCTAATTTGCAAAAACAAAACTTATCACGATCCAACCACAACATGTGTATGTGAACTGTGTAACAAAGCCTGTGAACGATATCACATAGAACTGTGCAGTAAAGAGTGAAATCGATAAATCAATATGCAAAAATGTAAAATGTAAACGTAAAATGATAAGCAAAGTAACTGTATATGGCTATTTGGCTGCAATTTTATTAAATAAAAATTTTATTTTTTACCCCTGTGAGCAGATTGAAAATGATCAGTCTCATTCCATCAGACATATTTACGCCCACCTTTTAAGGTAAACTGGGTGTCTGTGTATGTTTGTGGTAGGTGTGTTCACTCAGTCCCGTCCATCCTACAAGGACCAGCAACACCTGAATGGAAGAGTTTTATGAAGTCTACCAGTAATAAAATGAATGGTGAGAGACGTTCAGTAACTTTCTGGTCATTCAGTGGTTCACCACCAAGTGACTACAACACTGATGGGTCTACAACACGCTGTTTACTAATTCTGTCCCTTTCCCACTGACACTACATAGTTCACTGAATACTCGGGAAAATTAAACGCTTCACAGCTATTGCTTTTAGGAACGTATTTTAACGAAAAGCTCACTTATCAGCTGTAAATAGGTACTCACTCAGTTAACTGGAAATAACACTGCTACCCATACACAAGCTCAGTTGGGTTATTTTGTGAGCTCAGCTAAGAGAATTGGATAGGATATGCTGGGGAGTTAAAAACTGTCTGTAATCCGAAAAACGAACAACACTTGAGGTGAGGAAAATCGCCTTCCGGAAAGAACGTTAGAAATCCTGTAAAGGTTGACTAAAAGTCATTTCCCCCTCTAGGCGTGGAGAACAGTGTGCGGTGATTTACGTAGAATCTATTCGTATGGGTCTGTCACGTTAGTATTTTAGTAAGTCATATATTTATTCAGTGCAGTGTTACCACAAGTTGTGACGTTGTGGCAAAACAACATACCCAAGCGCAACTGCCTCCTACGACGCCAGTGATTTTCAACGCGAGCTGCGGAAGGGTCGGTACAATTTGGTGAAACTGTGCTTCGGTAGACAGCGGAGGGACCTACCTTCTCGTTTCTCAGTTTGCACACCTACGAAGTAACGAGTTTCATGAATACAATTCAGGGACCTGTTTTCCTTCAATTCTCTACTCCCCACAACTTCACCCCCCCCCCCCCACCCAAAACCTCCCTCTCCCATTTCCCCAGCCTTTCAAAAGCCCATGTCATGATTTACCCCTCAGTAAGTTTCTACTGCACTTAGATTTGGTACATACATTTACGGAGAAGCGAAACAACTGGAAGTCACTAAAATAGAAAGCAGCGGACATTTGTGACGGGGATTCGACTGTGTTGAGCATCATTTACACGACGTGCTTTCTCCTGGTATGTTGGCTCTTCGTTCCTGTTTATAGGTATCTAAAGAAGCCACTCTTAATATGGCAACTTAAGAAGAAAGGAGTATATTTTGAGACTTTTTTCTGTTTGTTACATTAAAGCAATGGTAACAACGTACCGTGATAGTATTTAAAGCAAGTAGAATATGGACTGCATCTTGTTACATGTTTCGAACTGTGTTACACAAAAAAGAATTGATAAAATATGGAGCGTTTACTTCATTCTAAAAAGTAGTGGTGATCTCAGTTGACAAATAATTGAGCTAAGAGGTGATATCTTGTCAACAGCATGGGTATGGTGAGGCAGACGACATGTAGGTGAATGCATAGCCGAAATTTTCGTTGGGAGCCACTTACACCAACTACGCCACTGATTTAAAACTGAGTGCGATATTCTTAATGGACTTCAACCATTGCGAAATCTCAATTTATACGTGCTATTCGAAAAATGTGCAACATTTCATGGTTTTTACAATGTTCCCCCTGTTGTAACCTAACTCTTACGAAATTGGATGTTTCTCGTTCCCCAACGTACTTCTTGTTCAACAATTTCCTTCAGACTATTGTCAGCAGCCGATATATGTTTCAAAAAGTCTTGACACACAGCTCCATTAGAAATATTTATTTATTTATTACCGGTTCGGTCAACGACCACCTACTGTCACCTGAATCATCGTTGAATAAACAAAAATCACAGCAAAACCTCAATATACAAAACGTCACAAAGACACGACAGTACAAGACCACTACTTACGAAAAATTGGGAAATACATGTCACAAATCTATCGTGTTAAACCATAAAACCGCGTTAGCTGTCAAGCACATGAATAGTAACACAGGAGACAATTGTTTTCTCAAATCAGCATCGTTCTCGTGCACACACACTGGAAACCGGACATAGTAGTCTGGACATAACTTGCGTAGCCAAAGTACTCGTAGCCTCAGACAAAACACCATAAAGATGTCTAGTCAGTGTAATGCACCTCACAGAAAAGTAATTTTAAGTAAAAAATGGACATAATAACTACGATTACAGTAATGTCAAAAGCAATATTTGTACAAAGGATTATAGTGGTAATGAATATTAAATTTATGTATGATGGTCCATATTGATAAGATATCTCTGTAGAGTTACTTTTGAGGTTACAGGTACTTTGGCTTCTCAAGTTATGCCCAGAGTACGTATCCCTAGTTTCCTGTATGTGTGCAGTACGAAGGTTGCTGATGTGGGAACACCATTGCCTTCTTATGGTTCTGCATGATTGACATGTGACTTTTGTAAGCAACGTTTTTGTACACTCCTGGAAATTGAAATAAGAACACCGTGAATTCATTGTCCCAGGAAGGGGAAACTTTAGTGACACATTCCTGGTGTCAGATACATCACATGATCACACTGACAGAACCACAGGCACATAGACACAGGCAACAGAGCATGCACAATGTCGGCACTAGTACAGTGTATATCCACCTTTCGCAGCAATGCAGGCTGCTATTCTCCCATGGAGACGATCGTAGAGATGCTGGATGTAGTCCTGTGGAACGGCTTGCCATGCCATTTCCACCTGGCGCCTCAGTTGGACCAGCGTTCGTGCTGGACGTGCAGACCGCGTGAGACGACGCTTCATCCAGTCCCAAACATGCTCAATGGGGGACAGATCCGGAGATCTTGCTGGCCAGGGTAGTTGACTTACACCTTCTAGAGCACGTTGGGTGGCACGGGATACATGCGGACGTGCATTGTCCTGTTGGAACAGCAAGTTCCCTTGCCGGTCTAGTAATGGTAGAACGATGGGTTCGATGACGGTTTGGATGTACCGTGCACTATTCAGTGTCCCCTCGACGATCACCAGTGGTGTACGGCCAGTGTAGGAGATCGCTCCCCACACCATGATGCCGGGTGTTGGCCCTGTGTGCCTCGGTCGTATGCAGTCCTGATTGTGGCGCTCACCTGCACGGCGCCAAACACGCATACGACCATCATTGGCACCAAGGCAGAAGCGACTCTCATCGCTGAAGACGACACGTCTCCATTCGTCCCTCCATTCACGCCTGTCGCGACACCACTGGAGGCGGGCTGCACGATGTTGGGGCGTGAGCGGAAGACGGCCTAACGGTGTGCGGGACCGTAGCCCAGCTTCATGGAGACGGTTGCGAATGGTCCTCGCCGATACCCCAGGAGCAACAGTGTCCCTAATTTGCTGGGAAGTGGCGGTGCGGTCCCCTACGGCACTGCGTAGGATCCTACGGTCTTGGCGTGCATCCGTGCGTCGCTGCGGTCCGGTCCCAGGTCGACGGGCACGTGCACCTTCCGCCGACCACTGGCGACAACATCGATGTACTGTGGAGACCTCATGCCCCACGTGTTGAGCAATTCGGCGGTATGTCCACCCGGCCTCCCGCATGCCCACTATACGCCCTCGCTCAAAGTCCGTCAACTGCACATACGGTTCACGTCCACGCTGTCGCGGCATGCTACCAGTGTTAAAGACTGCGATGGAGCTCCGTATGCCACGGCAAACTGGCTGACACTGACGGCGGCGGTGCACAAATGCTGCGCAGCTAGCGCCATTCGACGGCCAACACCGCGGTTCCTGGTGTGTCCGCTGTGCCGTGCGTGTGATCATTGCTTGTACAGCCCTCTCGCAGTGTCCGGAGCAAGTATGGTGGGTCTGACACACCGGTGTCAATGTGTTCTTTTTTCCATTTTCAGGAGTGTATTTTCGTGTCTTTATGACTTCTGTACACTGCGAATAAGCTTACATTTTTGTCTTTTTAACGTAGTTTCAGATACCAGGTGACCGATAGCAGTGGTAAATAAATTATTATAACGCAGCCTTTTGTCATGAATTTCGCGAAATGGCCAATCATTGCTACATGCAGAATTCGACAAATGTATTTTCAGTATTGTCTTTTCGTAAGCAATCGCTATTGATGCGTAAATGTGCTGTTATCGTAAAAAAATTCCTGTCCTAGCAAGCTTTTGTCAGTTGGGTAGTATCTCATTTTCAAATAATCCTATAGACAGGGGAGCAGTAGCCGTCTTCGATTGACCTCAATTCCTTCAAACACAGAACCCAATATGACGACCGTTATCACAGATTTATCTAACGCCCTTCACCGTCTAGTAGATCTCTGATCTTTCCCCATTCTTTGTCGGCGCCCTTGTTACGTATAAAACGCTACTACGCGCCACAGGACGGAGGCATTTCGATACGTGGGGTCCGGCTCGTTCGTGCGAGCTCTTCCCAGCGGACGTGCCGATATTGGCGGAGAGGTCCGATCTAAAGCTCTCGACGGGCGGCTTATAACGGCGCAATAATGGAATTCTGTGCAAACTCGACGGCTGGCTATCGCCCGTCCCGTCCCGACCTGTACTGGCGCGCTCTCGCCGCCGGGCGGGCGAGGATAGCTGCGCAGCTCTCGAGGTCTAGCGCACAGCAGTCGCAGCGAGCGTTTCCACGGTATTTTATTTAAATGTCAATGGAATAAAGCCTCAATAGGAAATTAGCTTTCTTATGAAATTCTTGAATATGTTATTTTAGGATCAAATAAAAATATATTTCAGTATCGGGAATGGTATAAGAAGAAGTACACTACTGGCCATTAAAATTGCTACACCAAGAACAAATGCACATGATAAATGGGTATTCATTGGACAAATACAGGGTGATATAAAAAGGTACGGCCAAACTTTCAGGAAACATTCCACACATACAAATAAAGAAAAGATGTTATGTGGACATGTGTCCGGAAACGCTTAATATCCATGTTAGCCCTCATTTTAGTTTCGTCAGTATGTACTGTACTTCCTCGATTCACCGCCAGTTGACCCAATTGAAGGAAGGTAATGTTGACTTCGGTGCTTGTGTTGACATGCGACTCATTGCTCTACAGTACTGGCGTCAAGCACATCAGTACGTAGCATCAACAGGTTAGTGTTCATCACAAACGTGGTTTTGCAGTCAGTGCAATGTTTACAAATTTGGAGATGGCAGATGCCCATTTGATGTATGGATTAGCACGGGGCAATAGCCGTGGCGCGGTATGTTCGTATCGAGACAGATTTCCAGAGCGAAGGTGTCCGTCAGGAAGACGTTCGAAGCAATTGATCGGCGTCTTAGGGAACACAGAACATTCCAGTCTATGACTCGCGACTGGGGAAGACTTAGAACGACGAGGACACCTGCAATGGACGAGGCAATTCTTCGTGCAGTTGACGATAACCCTGATGTTAGCGTCAGAGAAGTTGCTGCTGTACAAGGTAACGTTGACCACGTCACTCTATGGAGCGTGCTACGGGAGAACCGGTTGTTTCCGTACCATGTACAGCGTTTGCAGGCACTATCAGCAGCTGATTGGCCTCCACGGCTACACTTCTGCGAATGGTTCATCCAACAATGTGTCAATCCTCATTTCAGTGCAAATGTTCTCTTTACAGATGAGGCTTTATTCCAACCTGATCACATCGTAAATTTTAACAATCAACATGTGTGGGCTGACGAGAATCCGCACGCAATTGTGCAATCACGTCATCAACACAGATTTTCTGTGAACGTTTGGGCAGGCATTGTTGGTGATGTCTTGATTGGGCCCCATGTTCTTCCACCTACGCTCAATGGAGCATGTTATCATGATTTCATACGGGATACTCTACCTGTGCTGCTAGAACATGTGCCTTTACGAGTGCGACACAACATGTGGTTCATGCACGATGGAGCTCCTGCACATTTCAGTCGAAGTGTTCGTACGCTTCTCAACAACAGATTCGATGACCGACGGATTGGTAGAGGCGGACCAATTCCATGGCCTCCACGCTCTCCTGACCTCAACCCTCTTGACTTTCATTTATGGGTGCATTTGGAAGCTCTTGTCTACGCAACCCAGTACCAAAAGTAGAGACTTTTCGTGCTCGTATTGTGGACGGCTGTGATACAATACGCCATTCTCCAGGGCTGCATCCGCGCATCAGGGATTCTATGCGACGAAGGGTGGATGCATGTATCCTCGGTACCGGAGGACATTTTGAACATTTCCCGTAACAAAGTGTTTGAAGTCACGCTGGTACGTTCTGTTGCTGTGTGTTTCCATTCCATGATTAATGTGATTTGAAAAGAAGTAATAAAATGAGCTCTAACATGGGAAGTAAGCGTTTCCGGACACATGTCCACATAACATATTTTCTTTCTTTGTGTGTGAGGAATGTTTTCTGAAACTTTGGCCGTACCTTTCTCTAACACCCTCTATATTATGCTAGAACTGATATGTGATTACATTTTCACGCATTTTGGGTGCATAGATCTTGAGAAATCAGTACCCAGAACAACCACGTCTAGCCGTAATAACGGCCTTGATACGCCTGAGCATTGAGTCAAACAGAGCTTGGATGGCGTGTAGAGGTACCGCCGTCCATGCAGCTTCAACACGACACCACAGTTCATCAAGAGTAATGACTGGCGTATTGTGAAGAGTCAGTTGCCCGGCCACCGTTGAACAGACGTTTTCAATTGGTGAGAGATCTGGAGAATGTGCTGGCCAGGGCAGCAGTCGAACATTTTTTGTATCCAGAAAGGCCCGTACAGGATCTGAAACATGTGGTCGTGCATTATCCTGCTGAAATGTAGAGTTTCGCAGGGATCGAATAAAGGGTAGAGCCACGGGTCGTAACACATCTGAAATGTTACGTCCACTGTTCAAAGTGCCGTCAATGCGAACGAGAGGTGACCGAGACGTGTAACCAATGGCACCCCATACCATTACGCCGGGTGATGCCTCAGTATGGCGATGACGAATACACACTTCCATTGTGCGTTCACCGCGATGACGCCAAACACGGATTCGATCATCATGATGCTGTAAACAGGACCTGGATTCATCCGAAAAAATGACGTTTTGCCATTCGTGCACCCAGGTTCGTAGTTGAGTACACCATCGCAGGCGCTCCTGTCTGTGATGCAGCCTCAAGGGCAACCGCAACCGTGGTCTCAGAGCCTATAGTCCATGCTGCTGCAAACGTCGTCGAACTGTTCGTGCAGATCGTTGTTGTGTTGCAAACGTCCCCATGTGTTGACGCAGGGATCGAGACGTTACAGCCATGCGGATAAGATGCCAGTCATCTCGACTGCTAGTGATACGAGGGCGTTGGGATACAGCACGGCGTTCGGTATTACCCTCCTGAACGCACCAATTCCATATTCTGCTAACAGTCATTGGATCTCGACCAACGCGAGCAGCAATGTCGCGATGCGATAAACCGCAACTTCGATAGGTTACAATCCGACCTTCATCAATGTCGGAAACGTGACGGTACGCATTCCTTCTCCTTACACGAGGCATCACAACAACGTTTCACCAGGCAACGCCGGTCAACTATTGTTTGCGTATGGGAAATTGGTTGGAAACTATCCTCATGTCAGCACGTTGTAGGTGTCGCCACAAGCGCCAACCTTGTGTGAATGCTCTGAAAAGCTAATCATTTGCGTATCACAGAATCGTCTTACTGTATTTTAAATTTCGCGTCTGTAGCACGTCATCTTCGTGGTGTATATTGGTCATATGTCCCTGTCTTACATCTATAGCTCTCGCTAGTCATATCGAAAAATGAGCTTGAGAATAAATCAGTACGACTAATTGCTTTTTTGGCTCTATCAGCTGCTTATGGCATTTTTGTCCGAGAATGACGTCTTTTTAAATTCATGACTAAACTTACATAGCTACTACGGGGACATGTAAGCAAAATTAGCAAAAACTTTGAAATCTTTTTTTTCTTTTTTTACCACTAGATAATTTTGTAGCTTGTTACAAATATTATTTCAATTTTTCAGAGTTAAATTCGTGCTACAAATAATGTAAAAGCTATCTGGTTTCAACCAATGCATATTGCCATGCACCCTTTTGCCACGCCGCTTTGTCCTTGTTTGCGATGTTTTATTATTTCCTGCCGTAAGAGGACACAGCTATAGAGTGTAGGAGGTTGTAAGCCCATTAACGAAGCGATTATTTACGATTTATTAACGAAATGCACCCGTTTTGGAAAACAAATCCCGTACAAAAGCCTTAATCATCTCATTCAAAAGAAAGAAAAAAAAAATAGCCCAAAGGTAGGATGTTGCTCATCTAATATTGTTAAAATTTTCTCAGCTGATGAATCTCTGCTGTTCCATGATGGTAAGAATCGCGACCCTTATGAGGCTAGGATTTAATGCAGGCTGCTTCACTGAAAACGTACTGGAGAATATTGACGAGGGACGTATTGCTAGTTCTGAAATATCAGTCGAAGATATAGCCGAAAGGGGATTCCAGAAGGATAAGACTAAAAGAAAAGAGCTACAAGAAGACTAGAGAGACCAAATATATGATTATGGCCAACATTAAGGTCTCCGTTTCTGCCATCAATGCTAAAAAAAAAAAAAAAAATCTTTATTCTGCAATTCCCACAACTTTAATTTTCAGTCTCTAAGGAAGATTTTCTGCTGAACTATTACAGATAAAAAGGTGCAACTTCCTACAGACTTTGTAAGTACTGTAACACAACATTCTGTGGTACAAAATGTTTCAAACTGCATTCCTGTCAAATTTATTTAAATTTTCTGAAATAATAATTGCTTTGTTTCATACATACAAATTTAAATAGAAAAGCGTTGCGAGAGTTCTAACACTGACATCAAAAACTGATACACAGATCTGCTTAGCTAATTTCTAGGAATACCGTATCACATTTCGAAAGTGGTAAGTAAATTCATCTGTGAGAAAATGTTCCTCAAGTGGTAGAAGGTGTTCGGAAAGTATCTGGCAACTTTCTGATCAAATTATTTGGCAAAAATGTGGAAAATCCAGATTTTATCCAATACCATAGTGATATCATGTGCTAAATTTGGTTCAATTATCTCTCAAACAGCACTTGTTGCTCCAGATTTCATGTGAGCGCGTATTTTCTCATGCATCCCCCTTACCACATCCTAGGCAACAGACAATTTCAAATATATTGTGAGAATGACAGATGCAGAGTATTTAAACTAAATCATAGTTTACCTCATGTCCGTTGACACTGAACCTACCGGAAACATCTCCAAGAAAATTCATCTATACTGATGACATTTGTTTGGTAGGCCGTAGCCAAACATTTTCTGATAGAGAAAACACTTTACCCATTGATTTGGAAGTCTTGATGTATACTTCAGGAAGTGGAGCCTTCAGAAAACAGATACGTTTGCATTTCACCTAAGCAACAAATCTGAAGTCAGATTCAGAGGCCAAGTTATGCCATACTGCAGGACTCCTAAATACACTAAATAGAGCTTGAACTTACAAGTACCATCTCTCAAATGTAGCTACCAAAGTCGATACGAGAAAAAAAATGCTTCAAAAACTACCTGTCACTTCATGGGATTCACAGTCTTAGCTCTATCGTACCCTGTTTCTGAGTAATTCCGTTTGGCCACGATCAGTAGTGCTCACAGTAAGAAGACGCGAAACTCAATCAGGCGATGTCAATAATTACGTGAAATATTCGCAGTGTTTACATCTACATCTACATTGATACTCCGCAAGCCACCCAACGGTGTGTGGCGGAGGGCACTTTACGTGCCACTGTCATTACCTCCCTTTCCTGTTCCAGTCGCATATGGTTCGCGGGAAGAACGACTGTCTGAAAGCCTCCGTGCGCGCTCTAATCTCTCTAATTTTACATTCGTGATCTCCTCGGGAGGTATAAGTAGGGGGAAGCAATATATTCGATACCTCATCCAGAAACGCACCCTCTCGAAACCTGGCGAGCAAGCTACACCGCGATGCAGAGCGCCTCTCTTGCAGAGTCTGCCACTTGAGTTTATTAAACATCTCCGTAACGCTATCACGGTTACCAAATAACCCTGTGACGAAACGCGCCGCTTTTCTTTGGATCTTCTCTATCTCCTCTGTCAGACCGATCTGGTTAGTAAGCCACCTCCTTTGTTGATGGACTACATTTTCTAAGCACTCTCCCAATGAATCTCAACCTGGTACCCGCCTTACCAACAATTAATTTTATATGATCATTCCACTTCAAATCGTTCCGCACGCATACTCCCAGATATTTTACAGAAGTAACGGCTACCAGTGTTTGTTCCGCTATCATATAATCATACAATAAAGGATCCTTCTTTCTATGTATTCGCAATACATTACATTTGTCTATGTTAAGGGTCAGTTGCCACTCCCTGCACCAAGTGCCTATCCGCTGCAGATCTTCCTGCATTTCGATACAATTTTCTAATGCTGTAACTTCTCTGTATACTACAGCATCATCCGCGAAAAGCCGCATGGAACTTCCGACACTATCTACTAGGTCATTTATATATATTGTGAAAAGCAATGGTCCCATAACACTCCCCTGTGGCACGCCAGAGGTTACTTTAACGTCTGTAGACGTCTCTCCATTGATAACAACGTGCTGTGTTCTGTTTGCTAAAAACTCTTCAATCTAGCCACACAGCTGGTCTGATATTCCGTAGGCTCTTACTTTGTTTATCAGGCGATACTGCGGAACTGTATCGAACGCCTTCCGGAAGTCAAGAAAAATAGCATCTACCTGGGAGCCTGTATCTAATATTTTCTGGGTCTCATGAACAAATAAAGCGAGTTGGGTCTCACACGATCGCTGTTTCCGGAATCCATGTTGATTCCTGCATAGTAGATTCTGGGTTTCCAGAAATGACATGATACGCGAGCAAAAAACATGTTCTAAAATTCTACAAGAGATCGACGTCAGAGATATAGGTCTATAGTTTTGCGCATCTGCTCGACGACCCTTCTTGAAGACTGGGACTATCTGTGCTCTTTTCCAATCATTTGGAACCCTCCGTTCCTCTAGAGACTTGCGGTACACGGCTGTTAGAAGGGGGGCAAGTTCTTTCGCGTACTCTGTGTAGAATCGAATTGGTATCCCGTCAGGTCCAGTGGACTTTCCTCTATTGAGTGATTCCAGCTGCTTTTCTATTCCTTGGACACTTATTTCGATGTCAGCCATTTTTTCGTTTGTGCGAGGATTTAGAGAAGGAACTGCAGTGCGGTCTTCCTCTGTGAAACAGCTTTGGAAAAAGGTGTTTAGTATTTCAGCTTTACGCGTGTCATCCTCTGTTTCAATGCCATCATCATCCCGTAGTGTCTGGATATGCTGTTTCGAGTCACTTACTGATTTAACGTAAGACCAGAACTTCCTAGGATTTTCTGTCAAGTCGGTACATAGAATTTTACTTTCGAATTCAATGAACGCTTCACGCATAGCCATCCTTACGCTAACTTTGACATCGTTTAGCTTCTGTTTGTCTGAGAGGTTTTGGCTGCGTTTAAACTTGGAGTGGAGCTCTCTTTGCTTTCGCAGTAGTTTCCTAACTTTGTTGTTGTACCACGGTGGGTTTTTCCCGTCCCTCACAGTTTTACGCGACACGTACCTGTCTAAAACGCATTTTACGATTGCCTTGAACTTTTTCCATAAACACTCAACATTGTCAGTGTCGGAACAGAAATTTTCGTTTTGATCTGTTAGGTAGTCTGAAATCTGCCTTCTATTACTCTTGCTAAACAGATAAACCTTCCTCCCTCTTTTTATATTCCTATTAACTTCCATATTCAGGGATGCTGCAACGGCCTTATGATCACTGATTCCCTGTTCTGTACATACAGAGTCGAAAAGTTCGGGTCTGTTTGTTATCAGTAGGTCCAAGATGTTATCTCCACGAGTCAGTTCTCTGTTTAATTGCTCGAGGTAATTTTCGGATAGTGCACTCAGTATAATGTCACTCGATGCTCTGTCCCTACCACCCGTCCTAAACATCTGAGTGTCCCAGTCTATATCTGGTAAATTGAAATCTCCACCTAAGACTATAACATGCTGAGAAAATTTATGTGAAATGTATTCCAAATTTTCTCTCAGTTGTTCTGCCACTAATGCTGATGAGTCGGGAGGTCGGTAAAAGGAGCCAATTATTAACCTAGTTCGGTTGTTGAGTGTAACCTCCACCCATAATACTTCACAGGAACTATCCACTGCTACTTCACTACAGGATAAACTACTACTAACAGCGACGAACACTCCACCACCGGTTGCATGCAATCTATCCTTTCTAAACACCGTCTGTACCTTTGTAAAAATTTCGGCAGAATTTATCTCTGGCTTAAGCCAGCTTTCTGTACCTATAACGATTTCAGCTTCGGTGCTTTCTATCAGCGCTTGAAGTTCTGGTACTTTACCAACGCAGCTTCGACAGTTGACAATTACAATACCGATTGCTGCTTGGTCCCCGCATGTCCTGACTTTGCCCCGCACCCGTTGAGGCTGTTGCCCTTTCTGTACTTGCCCTAGGCCATCTAACCTAAAAAACCGCCCAGCCCTCGTCACACAACCCCTGCTACCCGTGTAGCCGCCTGTTGCGTGTAGTGGACTCCTGACCTATCCAGCGGAACCCGAAACCCCACCACCCTATGGCGCAAGTCGAGGAATATTGTTTCAGCAATATCGCACTCGAGCTCTAAAAAGATAAGAGGCTCTCCTGAAGTTCTGGTACAACAACCAAAAGAATCCTCAGCTAAACGCTCAGCTACTCATTTATCGAGATATTGCACAATCGGAACACCAGCACTGAAAATCAAGGAAACGGTCGTGAAACGCAGAAAACAATCCTGTTGAGTCCTCTTTTACAGTGAACCGTTTATGGAAAATTCACCAGGAGCAGTCATCTGTAGTCGATAAACTTGCAGCCAAGAGCCCTTCCATGCGGATACAGGGATTCTATCTGCCCAGGCGTCAATGGAGAACCATGAACCAATTTCGAACCCAGACACTGCAGACGTGGCTATTTAAGGCACAAGTGGGGATGGGCTCTTTCCGCAACTTGTGATTGTGATGCATCCTTATAGTCAATCCCCCAATATGGTTGCAGACTGATCTCTCCGAGGGTACAAAGCAAAGAAAATTGACATTCACCACTAATTGGATAATGCGATCGAATGGATCAGGTAACTAGATCTGGAAATGGAAGATTGTACGAGGTTGTGAATGTACATATTTTACCCTCATGTTGCATGTATGTATTTGTCTTCATCATACGATAAATAAATAGTTAGATCTTATATGCCTCATACCCTTCGGAATTGAAGTCATGGAGGGAAAAGGAATTTCTGGAAGTAATCAAAAGCTGGGGTTATAGGCAACTGCATGTCATCGCTGAGGTACAACATTCCCTCTGAGCAGAGACCAATAAATTACTTCTATCGCACTAAACTGTGACAGCTAGGCAACGCAAGGAATTTGGAGGTGCCTGAAGATTACATTCAGAAATATCTGGGTGTTCAAAGTGATGTGTTGGCAAATGTGCCAACACCTTGTAGATAGAGGAGGCCGAAATGCACGCTATCTAACGCAGACGGGCGTGAATTCTGGAACAGGATAAGTAGTGAATTCTAATAAGAAAAGAATGCAGCTCCTCGAATACTTAACTTTTATTTATCCTTGTTGTGAATACAGCAGTCTTGATGAGACATTTCATACGATAACTGTCAAACTATGTAAGGCTAATGGCGCCTTGCTAGGTCGTAGCCATGGACTTAGCTGAAGGCTATTCTAACTGTCTCTCGGGCAAATGAGAGAAAGGCTTCGTCAGTGTAGTCGCTAGCAAAGTCGTCGTACAACTGGGCGAGTGCTAGTCCGTATCTCGAGACCTGCCTTGTGGTGGCGCTCGGTCTGCGATCACACAGTGGCGACACGCGGGTCCGACATGTACTAAATGGACCGCGGCCGATTGAAGCTACCACCTAGCAAGTGTGGTGTCTGGCGGTGACACCACACAAAGATATACGGAAAGTCAACTGGAAAGATAGATTAAACTCCTGTCATGGCTGTTTTAATACATGGTATCCGATAAGGTTTGAAACGGAAGTCAGGTTCGAGAAACTATTGTTGAGGGGATCTGTGATGTAGAGTTTCCAACAGCGGTCACTACTGCTAATGATGAGCGTGGTACCAAATAGTGATGAGTCTGCCATGCACCTCCTCCGGTCCTTGGATACACCTACAGAACTACAGAGAATTTAAAGCAAATGAATGGTAATCATCATGGGAACAGTATTTGCTGTTTACTCTAACATTTCGGCTCAAATGGGTTTCGTACTCTAAACCTGTAAATGGTTTACTTCAGCACTGATGCATCTGTAGAAAATATTTGTGAGGGAACTGAATCTACAGCAGTTACTACAGCTTTCTTGACATGTAACGAGCAGGAATTCACGGTATTAGCTGAGGGTGTCCACTTAATAGGCTTTCACTCCGCCACAAGACAGTCCGAAACGTGGACAGTGAATAACCAGAAAGCAATATCTAGTCTAGAAACGACACAAGCGATATGATTCACATCCAGTCTAAATACATGACAACTGGAACTGTTCGCCATCTGGTGAATAGTGGACGCAAGTAAGACGGTCCGAATGGGCAAAAAATTACCCACCACTTGATAAAACATGCTAGTACAGTGCAACATCTCCCCTAGCGCTGACAACGGCTTCTATTTGGTCCGGAAGAGAGTCCACAACTGTCTTAAGGTATACAACATGCATCTTCAAAGGTGTTGTGATATTCGCTATTTTTGACTACATTAAAACAGAAAATATCAGTAGTTAATACTTTCAGCCAGAAGGCAGATACTTGTTTGTAAATAATGATTAATGTATAATGAGCCGTCGCATGGCGACGGTGGAATTTTCTAAATAATGTAATTCGTCGTCTTTGGGCGGCAAACAGAAAAATACGGATAGATATGCGATCCTTCACTATTTTGTTCGCTGGAGAACAAATGAAGCCTTGAGCGCTAAAGAGACTTGTACTGTTTTTCTCAAGTAAGACGGACGCAGATTTGTGGCAGTCTGATCTAATTTTTTTACTAAATGTATAAAAACGTGTGATGTCGAAGTTTGAGTGAAGTGTAAAGAACTGTTATAACTTACCGTGACGACGCACGAGCGACTCAAAGAAGACAATGGCCATATAAAAGAGCGCTCAGTGGACATGATACGGACATAAAAATCTACCGTCATTGTAGTACTAAGCTTAAGGTACGATATATGTTTTAGTTTATAATAAATATTTGTTCTGGGAATACTGAATCATTTAGCAGTGCTCATTCCTATTATCTCCTCAGTATTATTTTCATTTTAATTATGCATTTTGATAAGATTACAGACACGGAGATCAGCAGTCCAATGTGCGTGTTACATTGACAAAAAGAAAACTGTTTTATCGTCTTTTTGCATCAGCTTTAATATTGAATTTCCCTTTTGTGTGATGTTACAGTTGTTTTTGCGCCCTTAAGAACTTTCTGGTCCCTTCGGAAATTGTTTTGTCATAAGAATAACTTCACAACCGGGTATGATCGTATCTACGATCATGAAGTAATTAGAAAGACGATAATGCGATTTCTTAATCAATAGCACGCTAGTTGTGACTGCCTCAAGCCACGCGAAACTGCAAGTAAAAACTATTCACATCTCATAATGCAATATTTTATGACAATGGTCAATCCACGATTCTTACGCCAATTGTGGTTGATAAAACAGTAAGCTAAATCTCAATTTCCAACTTTCCATTGAATAACAACATCACTTTTATTTCGTAACATCACAGTGTCCATAATACTCTCCCATTTTACATAGTTTTTTCGCCAGGGGTTTTTTTTCTATTATCTCCGTGGCTCATTGATTGATTTCTGCATATACGCAGCTGCTTCGAACGCGCAAGTGTATCTAACTGCAGTCTTTGAGGTGAGAGTACTTTGGAGTCGTTGCCACACATCGCTTGCTGGTCTGGAAGGAAAACATGACGTTATGCTTCCGTCTGTTCTGTTTGGGCTGCTCTGGATTGAAGGTGTATTTTGCTCGTGTCTCATGTGGTATAGTATCGAGTGGGACTCCACCAACGTATACTGAGAGAAGGAGAGAGAGTCATGGGTAAAAGCAGCAGTGGGCTTGTACTGATGGAATGATTATAGCGAGCATATATACCTCCTCTGTACGCACCTATTCTGCCACACAAGTTAATTTATTTCTATACTTAACGGCCTGGCGAGCTATATAGGAACAGTGCCATTACTTAGGCAATGTTACCGAATGAGCAGCTGATTGATATTTGCGATTACTGTCAATGTGAGGCAGATACTGTTTTATTTACGTATCACTTTTGATTCGTGTTCAAATTTAAGAAGCCAAGAGGTTTTGCATTTAATGTTTTTCATATACACGTCATGGAATGTAACTTTGTATGGCAGCGCTGAAACCAAAATATGAGTCATGTAACATTAATGTAACTATTATGTGTAGAATCCTTGAACCTTCTGGGATCAAATAATAACGCTGAAGAAAATCTCAGGTCTTTATTGCTATTTCGTTCGTTTCGCCTTCTTAATTAAATGGAGCGTTACTTCTGGAAGCATTAGTTTAGGAAGGAGCACTGAATAGCCACTATTGCCTTAAACAGAGGTGAAAACTAAAACTTCATTCCGTTCAAACAGGTCAGGAATGCCAAACGGCACCGATCGGCTGCCATGTCACCCTCAACCCACAGGCGTCACTGGATGCAGATATGGAGGGGCATGAGGTCAGCACACCACTCTCCCGGACATTGTCAGTTTGCGCGACTGGAGCCGCTGCTTCCTAATCAGGCAGCTCCTCAGTTGGCCTAACAAGGGCTGAGTGCACCCCGCTTGCCAACACCGCTCTGTAGACTGGACGGTCACCCATCCAACTGCAAGGCCAGTCCGACAGCGCTTAACACCGATGGTCTGACGGGAACCGGCGTTACCACTGCTGTAAGGCCGTTGGTTTATGCAGAGGTAATTGTAGAAATATTCCCATACTTTCATTCTATCAGGTGCTCACTTCGAGCCATGTACTGAAGTATTAAGCTTTTTCAGCATCACTAATTGTTTTTGAAACGCGGAAGATAAGTTTGCATCGAGAGCTACTGGCCCGCACCTGTTTCGTCATTTCGCTATTGTGTCTTGTAACAACGTTATAGTACTATGTAAAATAAGCATTGCATCGTTACAGTTGCCAAGAGAATTTCCGTTGCTTTACTTATACTTCTCTGTGACTTACCATTCCTGAGGGCAGTTAAATCGTGCAGTAATATTATTTCCTTTGCGCTTCATTGATTTTGCTTATGGTGCATCTATAATCAGGCGCATTTCTAGTGGAACTTTAAAGTCCAGCGCTAAGAGCGAACTCACACCCAATTTGACGGATACTACATAAACTGAAGCTACTCTTTGATATCTAGATCAGAATCAGCGAGCTAAATGCATAATTGCGAAGGTGTTGAGTACTTCATGGTAACCAGTCTCCGACATTTCCTTTCGGATGTAGATATGACGATTTAGGCGAACAGCCGAGGCGCCTGAGTATTCATCACCCCAGGCGCGCATGATTGCGGCCCTGGCTGTTTTCGCACTGGAGGATCCGAGCGTACAAGCTTTAGTGACAATTTCCTTACACCTAAACAAAAAAAAAAAAAAACATGGGCTCTAAAATGCATACTTGTAGAGCTATGAGCACTGGTTTTCTTTATGGTACCTTAACTGTGCCTAAATCATGGCATAAAAGAACCACCATAACATCACAGAACTACAAATTACATAGTGTATGGTAAACGTATCATTGGACCTCCGGTTCATTCGACTTCTTCCGTCATCTACACATCTATAGGGAACTATTGTGAAGCTTCTGCGTTGTTTGGCCCACTGTGTACTTCGAGCTTTGTGTCCCGCTGTGAATAATGGCCCTTTGCGAGGTAAATGACTCCTAGTTATTGTTGAAGGCGGTTTCCTCTGCGAAGTTTGCTTAGAAACTGGTTTATGAGGGGCTTCATCACGAACAACAGCACCTCCTGTCATAGGTGACACTGGCAGTAACTGAATAGGCGTGGGTCTCTTCACAGGTCGCTGTCAGTTAAGGTCTTTCTGTGACCACTGTACCGAGGCCTTTCTGAATGCCTACGAGTGATAGACCATTCCTTGCAGTACGGTCCGCCTTGACACACCTTCGAATCGGGTAAATTCATTCACAATGTCATCACGGTCACATTCAAACTCAATAACCCCTTCCTTGCTATAGCTTCACATCTCAGTTTACTTCAGCCGTGGAGGGTTATATAACCACATGGCACCAGCTCCGTGCCACTACAGTGCTTCAGATGGACCATTGTGCCTTCTCAAGGGGTAAACTAATATTTAGCCCAGTCAATGCACAAATACGAAGTGAAGAGCCGCTGACCAAGTCGTTTTGTAAGCAGTCGCCAGCAAAATGTTTTTGACTGTGAAACGTGAGGCTGTACCTCGGTTCTCACCTACGAGCGGTACTACTGCATCGAATTTATTTTCTCAGCCAGTTTCGATTAAAAAGGAAAGATGGAATTTGTTATGATACATTGAAGATGATTCCCGCTTCAACCTCTATAGTTTCATTGAGTTTCGCGGCGTTATACCTAGCCTTATAATTGGTGTCTGTAACTGAGGTGCGTGCCGAACAATGAGTTGTCCCTGAGTTACTTCTCACGGAAAACGTCAGCAGCGCAGGTATTCATAGGAGCTTGCAGAATGTCTATAGAGACTTGGCAGTGAATAAAAGCACAGTAGGTCGTTGGGCGAGGCGCCTTCCGTAATAACAAGAAGGTCACGCAAAACTGCCCGGTCTCCCACTGGCCAGCAGGCCGCACACAGCTGTGTCTCCTACTATGTCTAAACGTGCGGACACTGTCATTCGACGGATCACTATCAAACACCCCGCTGTTCACCGGGACGTCTTTGTTGGTAGTGCGGGCACACTCGTCCACCAGTTGCGGTACTCTAAGGTGTGTGCTCGCTGGATTCCTCGCGCCTAACAGAAGACCATAAGGAGCTACGAAGGAGCATCTGTGCAGAATTGCTTGCACGTTGCGAGGCTGATCGTGACATAGTTTTTTTGAACATCGTCACAGGCAGTGAAACATGGGTTCATCACTTCGATCAGCAAATAAATTGGCAACCCATGGACTGGCGCCACATCATCTCTCCTCCGAAGAAGACGTTCAAAGCTACACCGTCAGCCGGTGAAGGCTTTCCAGTACTCTGAAGGGGTTGTTCTGTTTCATGTACTCACTCACGGTGCAACTACCAACTCTGAATAGTACAGTGCTCCCACCAGAAAGTCCAAGAAACGACTTCAGCCTATTCGTCGCCACAGAAATGCGAACGAACTTTTCTTTCTCCATGACAAAGCACGACCTCACACAAGGCTACGCACCCGATAGGAGCTCACAAAGCTTCATCAGACGGTTCTTTCTCATCCATCCTGCAGCCCGGACCTCACTTGTTCCTAACTTCCATCAGTTTGACCTAACGGAGGATGAACTCTGCGGGAAGCGGTACGTGGGTGATAGGGAGGCTACTGATGCAGCAAAACGTTGCCTCCGACGTCGATCAATAGAGTTGTACGATGCGGACATACACCATCTCCCTTTACGATGGCTTCAGGATGTCACATTGAAAGGAGATGATGTTGACAAACAGGGTTTTGTAGTCGAAAGAGTGGAGAGTAACACGGTGTATGGAAATCCTGAACAAAACCAACCTGCTTCCAGAAGAGAAAAAAGTCGAGCGCCCGTCATAGTCAGCTGTGTTACGTTTCTGCACGTGAATGATGCACAGTTCCTGTTCACTGTAGGCCACTGAAAGTTGGAAAACATTCACTAACGATCCAAGATGAGTCCATTACGTGGAAACTCTTCCTTTATTTTAGAGGAGAGACATGGTGAATCAGAATGGCTAAATCGAGTTTTGCCAATCATCTAGAACCTCTGCCTTCCAAGACGACCATTATTTTGTCCACCGCGCCAATGATATCGATATTTAGTATTTTAGCCTTTCCGAATGATATCACTAAGTTCTGGCCACTGTCCTTGTACACTGGCATGCCGAAAAACTCTTCGGGGTCATATCGAACATGTCGGTTGGTATTCACGTAATCAGACCAGATTCACGTAATCAGACCAGTCTACAAATTAAGTTGTGGCTGCAGCAATTCCATTTTCATTTGTAGTCCTCAGCTAAGCGAATCGCTCTCTTCACTGCTCTCCCTTACTGATGCCACTTGTGCTCTCATCTTTATTGTAAACAGATGGGATCCATTATGTTTAAAAACATGTGCAAAGCTTATTCATGAGGAAATTTTATAATATACACAAATCAGTTTCCTTTAATTTACGTCTATGGTCACAAACGTTTTGTTAACGCATTACCGGTTTCGGTCTTTAATGATCATCATCAGATCTGTTTCATAAAAACAAAGTCCTAATATACTGCAGCCATAGTGGCATCGTCAAATGTTAAATGCGGAATCAGCACCAGCATCGCCAAATACATATAAATAATATAACATGCACGAGTCATGTTGTCAGTAGTACTACTGACTTGCAGAAATTTCCCTGTTAACAAAAAGTTTGTGACCATAGACGTAAATTAAAGGAAACTTGTTACATATACGGGTCACCGTTTTTCGCGACGATGTCGCAGCTTGTGATATCCAAATCAGTCAGTCATCAGTACATTATTGTCTAATATTCCTGAAACCACAACGACCGAATGACATGAGATATCGAGAAATGCCCCAAATAAATTGTTGGACCTAGCTAAACTACAGGCTGAAAAAAAATTGTCAATCTCATGTTTGAAAGCAAAGAATGACAAATTAAACCTTGTTAACGCTGAAACAAATATACTGATAAAAAAATTATACACCTGGAAAGACGACGTCGATTTCGATCCGATGACGGCGTATGCCATCTGAAGGATAGCTGTATTGATAATGATTTCACGTCGCCCATCAACGGATAGGGTAGTGTCAAAGCTACCAGAGCGCCATCTGTGTCTACCCTTTAGTAAGGAAGGAATGATAGCATCCAGAAGGCTCAGAGAGGTGCATAAGTGTGAAGCAGGCAGACAACCAAGCCACTGAGACCCATTCGTGCTACCTACAGCCAACTGAGTAAGTTTGAAAGGAGTCCTATTGTGGCCTTCCGAATGCTGGGATGGTCCTTTCGGAGAACTCAGTCAGTTGTGCAACCATGCTGGTATCAGAGGTCACGTGATTTTTTTCCACATCCGTAAACGAGGTTGTGAACGTCCCGCAGTACAGACCAAGCTCTCCAGGAGCGTCGCATTGTGAGGGCAGCACTGGCAGATCATACACCTCCCACAGCACACATAAGAGGGCTTGTAGGGTCAGATGTGTCAAACCGAAGTGCTACGATCCGGTTATCAGCAATGCGACTGTGGACACGCACTCCTCTAGCAAGTCCTGCACTCACGTCACAGTATTAACCAGCTGTCAGAAGATTATTGAAAGATGGAATGGCGCTCCTTGGTCTTCAGCGATGAAAGCAGATAATGTCCTCAAGCAAGTGATGGTCGTTTGCGCATGCGACGTAGACCTGTGAGCGCTGTCTCGTAGAGTGCATTCGTCTAACATAAACTGGATTACGATAAACAACTCACTTAGACCTTTGGTGTATCTCAGGAGGTGCTAACCACCCTTAGGTACGTGCAGAATGTTGTTTCACCAGTTGTTTTGGCCGTTCTCATAACAAGAAGTTGATGAGTTGTTACAACAGGATAATGCTGTCCGTGAAAGTCTAACCTGCTCTGCAAGACATGCAGCAATTTCCCTCTCCAGCACGATTTCCGGACTTATCTCTAATCGAGTACCTGTGGGATGTGATGGGACGAGACGTGAGTCGTGGGATTCGACAATCAACAACCCTTAGAGAACTACGTGAACTGTTCTGGCAGGCATAACATGACATATGTCAGGACAGTATTTGCCATTTGTACAATCGACTGGATGCCAGTATCAGCGCCTTCGTTGGCTACACCTCTTATTAATGTGGGTTTTTCAGCATGGGTCGATACCTGGTACCTCAGAACCGCTTGAGCTATTGATTTGTAGATGCAATCATTTCAAATACTCCATATGCACAGTAGAAACAATAAATCTTGAATAAACTGGAAACGTCTAAAAGAGTGTAATAATTTTTTCCTGTAGCGCATTTTCGACTGTGGTATATGGGGCTGTCCCTGGGATTTCAATTAGCAAGTTGCATTACGTTGCTGCACGTAAATGATGCACAATATCTGTTAACTGTGGGCCACTGGAAGCACAAGGAATGTTCCTTTACCTAAGGGGACAGGTATGATGAATCAGAACGACTACATAGAGATTTGTCAATCAACTACGACACTCTTCCTTCCAAAATGACCATTATTGCGTCCATTGCGCCAGAGCTCTAACTATTTAGCAATAAAAAATTTTTCGAATGATCTGACATAGGCCAGGCCACGATTCCTCCACACTGGCATGCCGATGATAGTTTCTGGGATCATATTGAACATTTCAGTTGGAATTTACGTGATTAGGCCAATCTATAAATGTAGTTTACGCTGAAGTAGTTCCACATTCACGTTTAGTCCTGAGCTCAGCGAATCGCAATTCTGACTAATTCTCTGTCTGTTGGCCTTAGTACAGCAAATTTTCCATCTTTGTTTCGCTCTCTTCACTGTCGTCTCTTGTTGACGTCCTTTTGTTAGTGCCCCCATCCGTATCCTAAACTGAGGGGTTCCATTATCTTTAAAAATGTGTACAGCATTTTCACGAAGGAATTTTATATTGTATACAACGGTTGGTCTTCGCTTTAGTACAGTACTGTCTATCATTTCTGAAACCACAACGCCCGAACAATATTAAATGTCGGAGAATCCCTCAAACTACAGACTGAAAAATATTATTAGACTCATGTTCGAAAGAAAATAATGAGAAATGAAATCTTGTTAACTCTGAAACAAATAGAAGCAGCGAATATTTGCAAGCTTTGTGTTCAATGAAATAAATGTGAGTATATCCACCAAAATTTTAAACCCAACTAAAATTAGGACTGAAAAAGAAGTACAGTCTAATGTTCGTAGGTGACGAAGGATAAGCCATTATTGTTTACCGTTAAAAGAAATAAAAATTTGTGTGTTTTTCTAGTTTTTGTTATTGAACCAAGAAATAATGAGCAGCTGAGGCATTTGGTCTGTTCATTTGTAGCCATAGTTTTCCATATTTGGTTGGGAAATGGCCAAAATATACACAGTGTGATCAAAAGTATCCCTATATCTTCAGAAACATAAGTTTTTCATAACAGGTTCATTATGCTGCCACTTACTGCCAGGTACTCCATATCAGCGACCTCAGTAGTCATAAGACATCGTGAGAGAGCAGAATGCGCTGCTCCGCGGAACCTACGGACTTCGAAGGTAGTAAGGTGATTGGGTGTCACTTGTGTTATACATGTGTAGGCGAGATTTCCAAACACCTAAACATGCCTAGGTCCACTGTTTCCGATGCGATAGTGAAGTGCAAACGTCAAGGGACATGTACAGTATAAAAGCCTACAGGCGACCTCGTCTGTTGACCGACGGAGACAGCCGACCGTTGAATGGGGTCGTAATGTGTAATAGGCAGACATGTATCCTAACCATCACACAGGAATTCCAAACTGGACCAGGATCCGCTGCAAGTACAATGAAAGTTATACGGAAGGTGAGAACATTTGGATTTCATGGTCGAGCGGCAGCTCAAATGGTTCAAATGGCCCTGAGCACTATGGGACTTAACTTCTAAGGTCATCAGTCCCCTAGAACTTACGAGTAGAACTACTAACTAACCTAAGGACATCACACACATCCATGCCCGAGGCAGGATTCGAACCTGCGACCGTAGCGGTGGTGCAATTTCAGACTGTAGCGCCTAGAACCGCTCGGCCACCTCGGCCGGCGAGCGGCAGCACATAAGCCAAAAATCACACCGGTAAATGCCAAACGACGTCTCGCTTGGTGTGACAAGAGTAAAAGTTATACGATTGAACGTTTGAAAAACGCTGTGTGGAGTGACGAATCATGGTACACAATGTGGCGATCCGATGGCATGGTGTGTGTATGGCGAATGCCCGGTGAATGTCGCGTGCCAGGGTTTGTAGTTTCTACAGTAAAATTCGGAGGTAGTGGTGTTATGTGTGGTCTGTTTTTCATGCAGGGGGCTTTCACCTCATGTTGTTTTGCGTGGCACACATGCCTTCATTGATGTTTTAAGCACCTTCTTGCTTCCTACTGTTAAAGAGCAATTCGGGGATGCCGATTGCATCTTTCAACACGATCGAGCACCTGTTCATCATGCACGGCCTGTGGCGGAGTGGTTACACGACAATAACATCCCTGTAATGGACTGGCCTGCACGGAGTCCCGACCTAAATCCTACTGAACACTTTTGGGATGTTTTGGAACTCTAACTTCGTGCCAGTCCTCACCGACCGACATCGATACCTTTCCTCAGAGCAGCTCTCCGTGAAGAATGGACTTGCCTGTCCATAAGAAACCTTCCAGCATCCAGCCTGCGAGGGTGGAAGCTGTCATCAAGGCTCAAGGTGGGCCAACACCATATTAAATTCCAGCATTACCGATGGAGTGCGCCACGAACTCGAAAGTCATTTTTAGCCAGGTGTCCGGATACTTTTGATCAAAAAGTGTATTATCCACTATCTGAAATATAACCGCTCACGCAATGCGATGCGAAATTTAGCACTAGATTTCAAGAGCGGCGTACCTGTCAGCATAAAAGGAAGTGGGGCGCACTGTATTATCGTCAGAGAAACTGTAACACCAGAATAGATCATTCAAGAGACCTTACTGAGCTCGAGCGTGGACTAGTCGTTGGATGTCACCTAAGCAACAAATCCATCAGAGGTATTTCATTCCTTCTAATGCGGTACAAGCCGACTGTTGGTGATGTGACTGTGAAGTGGAAAAGCGAAGCGACAACTACAGATAAATCAACGCCAGGCGGAGATCATGTATTGGCGACAGAGAACGTCGATCACTGCGGACTGGGGTTTTAAAAATGTCACGACATTACTGATAAGTCCCAAAGTCCTGCTAGTAGCTCTGCTTTCACAGTGGCTGTCTTAAAAACAATGCGATATAATGGTGGACCAGCTTCTCATAAGCCACACGTGTCCTATTCTGAGCTAGGTGGCGATCGAAGTGGTGTAAGCAGCAACGCCACGGCACAGATAATGACTAGAAAGTAGTGACCTGCGTTGATGAACCACACTGTACCATGTGGCAATCCGACGAAAGGGTTTGGGCTTGGCGAATGCTTGGAGAACGTTACCCGCCATCTGCCATCAGATGTACCGCCAACAGCGAAATGCCGATTAAATTATATTATAGCATACGCTTTTCGTATTTGGGATGTGGATCCCATATTACGAAAATTCTAAACAAGGAAGAATATGAAACTATTTTAGAACGTCATGTAATGCGTACAATAGAGAGAGTGTTTGTATCAGAAAGACATTACCACCTGTTACAAAGCAGCATTTGTGAGGCAGTAGTGTGTGGACATTATTGATGAAATGGCGTGGTCTGCAAACAATTCCGAACTGAACCCAATGGGATGAATTAATACGTCGATTTTTGTTTTCTGTTCTTAAGGAACAATTTTCTGCCATTCCTCCTCAGACGTTCAGATACTTCTTTGAATGTGTCCACAGCAGTGTTCAAGCCATCATAAAGGCGAACGGTGGACACACCTCAAATTAATGTCTACTAAAGAGTTCTGGACGCCTTTGATCAGGCAGTATTACTCATACATCAAGTAGATAGGAATCTTCATTTTTGTTATCATTGCTACCGTAGTTGAAAATCTACTTTCATACTTGAAAGCTGCGGGATTGTTACGACTTCTTTGGTTCAAATGGCTCTGAGCACTAAGGGACTTAACATCTGTGGTCATCAGTCCCCTAGAACTTAGAACTACTTAAACCTAACTAACCTAAGGACATCACACACATCCATGCCCGAGGCAGGATTCGAACCTGCGACCGTAGCAGTCTCGCAGTTCCGGACTGAGCGCCTAGAACCGCGAGACCACCGCGGCCGGCTACGACTTCTTTAAAAAAAAAAAAAAAAGAAAATATTCTTACTAAACCCTGAAGTTATGCCACATTTGCCTTAACAAACATCTGTATTAGTACGACGTCATTGTGAAATCCAATACTTTGACTCGAATTTCATTAACTGAATATATTTCATTATTCGCTGAAACTGGTCTTTGTTCGTAGACGTTTGCTGCTAGTTCTTACACACCAGAAATATAGTTAGTATGAAAAGTATTACTCGTGACAGCTGATAGATCCTACCGCTAGATCGTTAGCTAAGGAAACAGTAGGTTTAAAAAAGCGAGAAATCTCTTAGGTAGCAACAATAACCTTTCAATTCGAAGGTTCCAAAGTACCTGAAAAAAAAAATTTACAGTCGGTGTGCGTTAACAGTTATGATTAATGGCAGTCAGACATGGACATTTAAAAAAGTGTAGGTGGTCAGTGATCAATGGATAGACACATGGAGCTGATTACTAAGAGAGACACAAAACCCACCAAAGATCCAGGTAGCAGACTGGACTGGTAAACGTAATTATGGATCACTGTAACGCAAAAAAACTGGAATTGGTTGGACTCATAAAACGATAGATGGGTGGTACGCCAATAAATGATTGGATTCATGGAAAACCAAAAACGAGATGACAACCAAATGAAAAATGGATGGAACTCTTGAAAAAATGTGTAGGAGCATCATAGATTTTTATAAGTCAAGACGGCAATACACATAAAAGTTTAGACTAGATCTATCTCAAGTAGATCATGACAGAAAGCTGTGTGTGTTGAATACGAGTACTTATTTTATGTTTCAATTTACTGAAAAATTGTTAATGGATAATATTTTATAAAAACTTGATGAAGTCATCATTGAAACGTAACGGAAACATTTTTGTTTTTATGCCTGAGACAGTTTCGTAATACCCTCACGGGTAATCACCCAAATTTAGACCACTGGTTTAGTAAATACAGGAAGTCATTTTGCTCATCCGAATAGTTTGACCCGTTTTCTAATTAAGGTTAGCATGTTGTGAAGGAGTAAGTTCTTGCATAAATGATTAGAAATTCGTCAATGGTGTTTGATGAATAATTCCAGCAAAGTCAGACGCTCATCTTAGTCTTTGAGGGATGAAGTGAACTAGTCTCTGTGACAAAGAAGAACGAGAACGAAAATATTTGTTCAGTGAGTTACGTGTGTAACCGCACATATTTTATCGATATTATTGTCCACTCCCAAAAACTAGTCAGGTTCATCTTATTTGCTGGTTTACTATTTCGCACCTGACTTCCGAAAATCATATATATATATATATATATATATATATATATATATATATATATATATATATATGTGTGTGTGTGTGTGTGTGTGTGTGTGTGTGTGTGTGTGTGTGTGTGTGTGTGTGTGGGTGGACATCAAATTTATGACACGAAATCCGGTTTACAGACGAAAATCACTTGAGAATTACAGGTTCTCTAGAGGAAACCCTGCAGTGGATACCAAGGCTGCAGCGAAACAATTTGGCACACAAGTATTTGCAGAATGAAAGTCCATCACAACTTCAGTCATTGATTTACGTTACTTTAAGAAAGACTCTCAAAACTATCACTAAAATTGGGAATAAACGCATACACGCTCATTAACGTACGCGCACCAACAAATGACTACAACAGAAAAGACACAGTGGTGTTAGACTTCTGCTAACTTCTGAAAGAAATGATGAACAAAATTCCTTCAAAATTTCTAAACATTACATCAAGATTCCACTATGTGACTTCAGTGGTCAATTAGGAAAAGAAAAGAAACACAGGAGAATCACAGGACAATACACCACTCATAAAAGGATAAATAAAAATGGTGAACACGGTACAACCTTCTGTCGAAATTTTAATCTCAAAATTATGTCAACACAATACCCACACGAAAAATAAATATATAGAAATTCCAGACTGAGCATACTGCTATGCCCAGAAGGAACACCAAGGAAGTCCTCAATGTAAAAACCAGGAGAGGCTTCTTCAAGTCAAACCACCTATTACTCAAAATCAAAGGAAAATTTTAGCCCAACAGAAAACGAGTAAGACCAACCCACAGTTTCCGCACTGATCCCGATTATCTAGAACTGAACAAGAAGAAAATAACCTGAAGACATCCGTAGTGTTGATACCACAAAATGATCTGAACTCGAAGAGTCATAAAACAACAGATGTACTGGGAAACGCCTCTAAAATTATACGACGAGAAAAATGCAAATACGATAAAAGAGGCTGATTGAAATAGAAATAAACTTTACCAAGAACAAAAATAGTAAATTTTTCAAGACGGACAAAGAAAACTTAGTTACCCACCAGCCTCTTCGCCTATGCTTCCAATGACCTGATTGGTCACTGGAAACTAAAACAAAGAATAATTGTGAAGTTATAGCCAAATATTTCAGTACATCAGTAAACTGCGAAGAGTCATCTGAACGGCTCCTATTTGTAAAACCAGCACCAAATCACGCTTCGCTTCCACCTCACGTGAAGAAAAACTGAAAATAATCAAATCAGTAAAAAACAATAGAGTACCTTTTGAAGATGGAATTATTACAGAATTATGGAAATTAGACCACAGAAACATAACGCCAAAAATTCTTAAAGTAATATCAGAAATATCGAAAACCGAGAAAATCTCAGAAGAATTAAAGGGCGCCTGGGCAGCGGGTCAGGATTTAAAGTGTGGACGTGTGTACACTTACCGCTTAGTCTATACCGACTGGCTTAGGTACCTTAGTGGTGCAGTACAATTAAGTGACGTGTTTGTGGGAATACTGTTCTACACAGAGGGAAAAAATCACCAACACACTGAAGTGTGTATATAGTAAGGTACTCCATATAAAATTTGCGGACACATGTCCACATAACATTTTTTCTTTATTTGTGTGAGGAATGTTTCCTGATAGTTTGGCCGTACCTTTTTGTAATGAGGGCAAACTGCTTATTAAGGTTCGATCGGAAGCGAATGGAAACCACAGTGAACATCGAAAAGGTTTTATTTGCAACAGCTAGGTACACCTTCTAGCAACTTCCCTACGTAATCGCCGCTCTGTCATTGAAGGCAGCCTCCTGTGAATTCCTCCGATTTTCTACGCCGGTCTGCTGCTGATTGTCTGTGGCGGAATGTTATTGTGAGCAGAGATCAAACTCAGAGGGAGCCAAAAATCGGCTGTATGGTAGGTAATCGAACACTTACCTTCGAAAATGCTGCGAGGGCGTGTTCAGTGGCCCTGCAGTGTGGAACTGAGAATTATCTAGTTATTGGTTTATTTGGGGGTAAGGAGACCAAAGTGCGAGGTCATCGGTCCCATAGGATTAGGGAAGAATGGGGAAGGAAGTGGTCTGTGCCCTTTTAAAGGACCCTTCACGACATTTAGATGAATTGGTTTACGAAAATCATGGAAAACTTAAATCGGGATGGCCGGACGCAGGTTTGATTCGTCGTCCTCCCGAATGCGAGTCTAGTGTGTTAACCACTGCACCACCTCGCTCGGTCGAGAATCTTCACCAAGAAGAAAATGCGTGACAGTTACGTTATGTGGTGCTGTATAATATCAGACGAAATCTCTCACCAAGCATACTTGGCGGAAGACACTATTTTCTAGGCATATTTACATGATCGCAACTGATAGGACTTTAATAAATGATCCGCCCTCGCGTATGGCTCCATCAGACGGTCGCCAGAGAGGGAACTCTTGAGGAGGAAAGATGTCGAATGGCACCATTCCAAACACAGCTGTCTTTATTTTTGTGTTAACAGTAGCATCTGTTGAAGCTTTTACGATGTGCTTGCTGCACAAATGGCGATCCTCCTTTGTAGTGGTCAGATGCGGTCGACCGGAACTTTGACGATGAGTATGCCTGACCTCAACGTTCCCAAGCTCTCCGTCAGTGCACGACCGTCACTTTTGAATGCCCCATAAATCTGGATATTGTACAATTCGACCAGTCAAATCGAGGTCCGCACTGAGTACCTTTCAAACTCCTGCTGATAACGCTGTTTGACAGGAGTACTCAACTTTTATGTGTCCTTCACAGTGATCAGCCAACATTTCACGCCCCTTATACAGACTGTAAGAGCACGAAGTTTTAAAAATGAGGGAGGATACAGGACGAAAATTTGAACGTTTTGATGTAAGGGACCTACAAGTTTCTACAGCCTGCATTGGCCTATTAAAATCCACACATTAACGATATGAGACGTTACGAGGTGAGATTCTCACTGAACACTTGGGCTGGAGTTCTTAGAAATCATCTGTGCACAGCTCGTGGTCTAGTGGCTAGTTTTGCTACCTCTGGACCACAGGGTCCCAGCCGAGTTAGGGATGTTCTCTGCCCGGGGACTGGGTGTTTGTGTTGTCGTCATCATTTCATCGTCATCATCATTCGCGACAGTGGCTAGTTTGGATTACGTAAAAATTGGGACTTTGTATGGGCGCTGATGAAGGCGCAGATGAGCGCACAACAAACCAAACATCATCTTTTCAGAGATCAGTTTACTGGAAAGCACATATTACCAGATCGTTTGAATGGTGCATGGTATTTGAACTTCTGGAGACTGCGTTGCCTGAACTTTTGATGGACGTCCATTTGGAACTGCGTACTAGTTAGCTGTTTCAGAACGATGGTACTCCATTGCACTTTTATCGTCGGACCAGGGCATATTTCACAGACAACTTCAGACAGAGAGTAATTGGAAGCGGCTACAACTTCGGACAGCGAGTAATTGTAACGGGATGTCTAGTCCCTTGCCGGCCGCGGTGGCCGAGCGGTTCTAGACGCTTCAGTCCGGAACCGCGAAACTACTACGGTCGCAGGTTGGAATCATGCCTCGGGCATGGATGTGTGTGATGTCCTTAGGTTAGTTAGGATTAGGTAGTTCTATGTTCTAGGGGACTGATGACCTCAGATGTTAAGTCCCATAGCGCTCAGAGCCATTTGAAACATTTTTTTTTATATTCCCTTGGCCTGTGCACTCCACTGACCCCACATCTCTTGACACCTTCGTCTGGCGTTGTGTGAAGCACCAAGCACCTTGTGCACTCAACTCCAGATGAACCTGTACCACAACTTATTCAGCGCATCTTTCCAGCGTTTGATACAGTAAGAGAAGTGTACGTTATCATACAGAATCGCTCTAAACATGGTTCGTCGTTGCACATTATGTAACGAAATTGATGGTCGTTACATTGAACTTTACAGTAGGGAAGCCATAGATTCGGTTTACAGTGAGCAATTGAACTCTGATGTTAATTAATATTTTCCAAAATACAGTATTCTTATGTTTCATTTAGCCAGCGAAATACACCTAACGTGCATAGTGTTGTAGAAACCTTATATTACCTTTCTGTCTGTATGTTTCTTGTATTAGAACGTACAAAATGTCTTTCTTTATATTCTCTCAAATTTTTAAAACGACGTTCTCTTACACCACATATACCGCACCAAGCATGGTAACTACTAAACAGGACCAAAACTAACGCACTGTGGATACAATTGCCACTCTAATCACTTACATCCATGCCTGTGGGATGCACGTTGTTTCGTTGACATGCGATCATGGCTTCTAGTTGCTTCACTTTTTACGTCAGGCAGCGTATTTTCTTAGATGCATATCTGTTGTCAGTGCCAGAAAATTAATTACACGATTCATTCGGTAGCAGCAGGAGATTAAGACATTAAAACGTTTATTGTCGATGCACTGCTTTGTAAAATAATGGGCATCTTTTACTGCTCTCTTCTCCACCGGAGATTTGTCAACAGTCAGGACGCTAGTACATATAAAACCAACAACCGAAAGGAATCTACGTAAGAACCCACTGAGTGCCGTCCCATTAGCGTTCTGGCAGCATTTGACAAGAGTTAGGAATACATAGTTCACAATCGGCTTAGTAATTACGCAACCTCAAATAACCTTCTAAGCAAATAACATCCAAGTTTTGGCAGTATCATATCTTTTTTACAAAGTGACGGATTAATTGAAACTAGCAGTGGACACACAAGATACGACTATTATGTGAGTTTTGAACTTTAGCAAAGCATCAGACACTGCTAACCAACATTATGCTTGCGAAACTCACAAGCCAAAAATGTCTTCAAGTGCTGTATAGCGGTTCCGCTACAAATGGGTAGTGATCAGATCTAAACGATCACTATGGAAGGATACTCCTGAAAATCTGTGCTTGTGAAATTTTGATAGCTATGACATTACTGGTAAGATTTACAACGAAAAAGTATGGCACTTTCAATACTTAAGTGAAGCACGGACTGTTCATCACCTTCTATCCGTTGCATGCGCCTTGCGTTTAGCCACCTCAGCCGCATCAGAACCAGGAATGCAAGATGCGGAACATCCCTGCATGAGTGAACGGTAGTTCGAAACCCTGAACATGATTGTGAAGCAATGAGCAAATCACTAGAGCATATTATTCTTCAATGTCCAATAAGGAGATTCCGAGGAGGCTGGAACGCCTCCAAGAAGCCCTCCGAAGACTATCTCATGGGTAAGCAACCTGGACACGGATATAATGACGGATCTCTGAAATTATGACACCTCTAAATAGTACAATTTAACAATGGATAGATATTTTTCCCTTATATTTGCTTCATATCTTTTTTTTTTCATGTGTCACGTTTTTTTCTATAACTGAACCTTCGCTATGCGAAAAATAAATAATCACTAAAGTGCCTCTGGTTTTCCACGTTTTCGTTTCCTTTATGCTCCCTCCAGTTTCTTTCTGTTAGAAAACCTAAAAGACAGGAAAAAGAAGAAGTGATATCCTAAGGCCATTGCATTCGAAAGCAACAAACCCACAAAAATTTTACTGGCATCGAAAACGTTATTCACAAGCAGATAACTAGCCGATAACTTTATTACTTTCTATCTAATTCGTAATAGTGCTATATTAACCTTAAAAATACTATCAACAAGGTTCCATAAACAATGTTTGTAAGATGGATAATACGATAAAATCGCACATTCTTTAAAAAAAATCGTATGCTTTGCTAGCCGCTTTGTTTCCAACATACTGGTGGCAATACACACATACAACTACAAATCCATAGTGCCTGTATTTACTGTTCTCATTTTTTATTAATTATTTATTGTAGAGATGAATAATTTACAAAAGAAAGATGAGTGGAATATGTTTTTCTGACTGTATTTACTGATCGACTTACGTTTCTTGGGTATAATCAAGAGCAGTGAATCTATAATTCATTCAACTTGCTGATATAACAAATTATATTTTTTAGAAAAGAGGAACTTAGGTATAAAATGTTATGAACTGGAAAATAGTAGAGCTCGCAACATATTTTAAATATTCGTCATAAAATCCGTCACACGAAGAGGAAATTAATTTTCTACAGCTCATACAGAAAATTTAAGTTTACTAACAGTACAATTTACTATTAGACTAACCACATAAAGGAAAGTGACAGAGAGACAACTCTGAAATTTTACAAAAGAATGACGCTGTAAGTTGTAAAGTACGAAAGCGAAATTTGGATAGCAACAAAAATGACACACTAAGAATCCAGAACGCCAAAACGAGAATTCTCACATTCTCAGCGGCATACACAAGTCAAGATCGAAACCTGAAGTGAAAAATAACAGCTGAGTCAGGAATTATATACTTAAATTAAAAAAGTAAATGCAAAATGAAATGAAAAGGTCATATTTGTAGGATGGATGATGACAGATTACCGAAAATACGATACAAATACAAACCATCAGAAGTAGGAAACATAGGAAGTGCCACAACCAGGTGAACTGAAATCTACTTATCTCTCTAAATAGGTGTAAGGTGCTACTCTAATGCGTGGAGGGCGAGGAGAAAGTGGAGAGGTGTAGTCAAGAATGATGGTGGAGTTTATGTATTGCAGTCATCATGAGGTTGATAGCCATCTCAGCCATAAGTATTTACAATTTTTCGTCTAGCAATTAGTTGCTGAACGTTGACGAAACCTTTACTTTTATGCCACTTACAAGGGTCTTTCCTGAGGAACGTCACTCAGATCAAACTTGATAAAAAATACTCCCTTTAAAAGCAACCTTCCCTTTCGTTTGAACTGTTGATACTTCTTAGGATTTTTCGATTCCAATTTGAATCGTTGCAGTGTATTTGTCTCTTGGCCATGCCTCACGATTTAATACGTTGATCATTCTAAGTTTTGATTCAGAAGCGTGATGAGCATCAAGCATGGCAAGGTGACTAAACAGGAAACAAGCAGCAGAAATGATGTTTACGTTTTTATAAAGACCCACGAGGGATATTACGATCAATAATTGGAGTTGTATAAAATTGGAAAGTATACGGAGACACCAGTAAGGTGATTTGGTTTGAGAATGGGCACTTAGTCACGCCTAACCATAAACAGCTACAAGGAGACTACGTATGTAATGTCTCGAATTGCAATATTTTCTTGTGGTGGTAATTCAAATTCTTCGAAGAACATGACATTTTCAAACAATAAATTCCCTACGTGGTCCGCCTTGCATAAAGAACAGGCCCAGCAGCATTGAAAGAAAATCCATGAGAAGGCATTCGCTAACGGAGATTCTAGTTAGTTTTAAAATCCAATTCTTTTTAGGCTGCTGTTTCTCTCAGGGCATCATTCTTTTTATATAGAATATTTGAGTGAAATACGTTTGAGAACTAGTTTGACAATGTATCTAAGCAAATTATGTTATAATATCAATAAAACATAAATAACATCATTAAGCAGCAAAGATCATATTGTAAGCGTAAAGCATCAACAATAATAAATTATAAAGCTAGCTCCCAAAATTATTTCACTAAAATATTCTATAAAAATATTACTTAGGTGATTGTAACAATCTAG
Organism: Schistocerca serialis cubense; assembly: GCF_023864345.2. Taxonomy (NCBI): domain Eukaryota; kingdom Metazoa; phylum Arthropoda; class Insecta; order Orthoptera; family Acrididae; genus Schistocerca; species Schistocerca serialis. The sequence continues at coordinate 237,536,390 of NC_064646.1, forward strand.
CAACAAATAGATCGCTGACAATTTAATCACTGATGCAATGTTGGCATGTGTTCAAACTAGATGTAATTTTATATGTAAACTGACCCTTATCTACAACTTTTATGAAGATACGTAGACTACTCACCAAATGTAACGTCTACAGGATACTTGAGAATGGCACTATAACCTCAAGAAGGGACTTTATTTGATGGTATTCTATCGAGAAATAAGCTTTAACATATGGTAGAATACTCCATTTGACAAGATTCAAAAAAATGGTTCAAATGGCTCTGAGCACTATGGGACTTAACATCTGAGGTCATCAGTCCCCTAGAACTTAGAACTACTTAAACCTAATTGACCTAAGCACATCACATACACCCATGCCCGAGGCAGGATTCGAACCTGCGACCGTAGCAGTCACGCGGTTCCGGACTGACGCGCCTAGAACCGCACGGCCACCACTGCCGTCGACAAGATTCTCACAGATAAATTATGCCTGTTAATTTAAATGGGCAAAATATACATAAAATTGTCAGCAGCGAATGATTAACATTCTTTTTCTTTCAATAAAATTTGTTTGTAAGATTTGAATTACAGATGATAGATGCTGTCCACTGACTTTCGCCTTCCTTCCATCCCTGGCTTTATCGAAAACTGACTGTTTTCTTCAATCGCAATGATGTTCACAGAACTGTTAGGTGCTACGTCAACAGGTTACTAAGAAAAACTAGGTTTCTTCTCCCTTATGAACATAAGACTATCTTCCAGTTCCAATTTTTGAATGCTATTTCGCAGTTACTGAGTGAAAGTTTGTACTTTTTTTTCAATAAGTCGTTACCTCTTGCCCTCCCACAGTGCCACTTAACAACACACAATTAACTGACACAACAATAAATTCAAAAAGAAAACCATTTTCGATTGTTCGCTAATATATTACAAATTATTTCATGTAAGTAACGAATAAACAAAACCTTCTGGAACATTGACCCAAGAAACAACGACGTAATAATATTATAATTTGTGTGGTAAATACAGTCGTGGTCGCCTACCAATTATTACTTTTTATTTGTGGACAACAGATCTCGATCTACTAGAGAAATCATCATCAGATCTACATTCCGTGGTAGGAATCCCTGGCGTGGAGCAGGACAGTCCGTGCTAGCGTTGAGAACACTGCAGTGTTCTCAGAGTCATCACGGATAGAGCTGCTAATGATGATCTCTGTTATAGATCGAGAGCGGTCATCCACAAATAAAAAGTAATAACTATACGCGACCACGACCGTGCTTACTAAGTAAACGAGTAAATGGAATATTCTGTTGTATCTGAACTGAAAATAAAGGCATTGTACTTGCTACGATGGCTACCTTCCCTCGAATGTGAGCAACTATTGGTGTGGTCAGTGTTGGGTCGTATCCATAGGAACCGCTATGTTCATAAGTTCAGTTGGAGGATTTTTGTAAACACCGGTACTGGAATGCCCAGGGTACGTCTTCCTCTTATTCAACTGAACCGGGATTTTACATCCCTTTTTCGTCATATAATGGAACCTAGACTTCTCTTGAGTCACATTAATACTCACGTTCAAGCTGAAGATACTGACTTGTACAGGTCCAAAGAGTCTGTGCACAGCAATCCAGAATGGAAACGCCGACATGAACCAGTTACGATTCGGGGCACAGAATGCAGATTTGAAACTTGGTCTATGTAAGACACAACGACTTCTCGTTGTTCACAAAATAATTACTGGCACCCATTTCAGAGAATCACCTTTACACATAATCGTGTAAGGTAAGGATACAACGTTTTCCTTCACTGCACAGATTTTGGAAATGATTCCGCACCATCACTTAGACTTCATTGAACACTATCGTCTGTAAGATGGTGTCTGCGTTGCCTCTTTCTCTATAGAAATAGAAAAATATTAACAGAATTAAGCTATTTCCTCTTGCACTTTTATTGGAACTCTTAGAAACATTAATACTCCCATTTTTATTACTGTAAAATAGTTCTTAAAGTAGTTTCATATGACAGCTCACGCCGACTGGATATGGCGATTAACGCATATGTGCGACGTTCTTTAATCTATCAGACGAATTATAGTGGCACGTACAGATAAGTTTAGAGAATATTGTTCTCTGTGTTTCTTCTACCATCAGAAAATAAGTATATATATATATATATATATATATATATATATATATATATATATATATATAGGGTGAGTCACCTAACGCTACCGCTGGATATATTTCGTAAACCACATCAAATACTGAAGAATCGATTCCACAGACCGAACGTGAGGAGAGGGGCTAGTGTAATTGGTTAGTACAAACCATAAAAGAAGCAAGGAAGTATGTTTTTTAGCACAAACCAACGTTTTTTTTTTTAATGGAACCCCATTAGTTTTGTTAGCGCATCTGAACATATAAACAAATACGTAATCAGTGCCGTTTGTTGTATTATAAAACGTTAATTACATCCGGTGATATTGTAGCCGAAAGTTGACGCTTGAGTACCACTGCTCCACTGTTCGATCGTGTGTATCGGAGAGCACCGAATTACGTAGGGATCCAAAGGGAAAAGTGATGGACCTTAGGTACAGAAGAGACTGGAACAGCACTTTACGTCCACATGCTAACACCTTTTTATTGGTCTTTTTCACTGACGCACATGTACATTACCATGAGGGGTGAGGTACACGTACACACGTGGTTTCCGTTTTCAATTACGGAGTGGAATAGTGTGTCCCGACATGTCGGGCCAATAGATGTTCAATGTGGTGGCCATCATTTGATGCACACAATTGCAATCTCTGGCGTAATGAATGTCGTACATGCCGCAGTACATCTGGTGTACTGTCACCGCAGGCTGCCACAATACGTTGTTTCATATCCTCTGGGGTTGTAGGCACATCACGGTACACATTCTCCTTTAACGTACCCCACAGAAGGAAGTCCAGAGGTGTAAGATCAGGAGAACGGGCTGGGCAATTTATGCGTCCTCCACGTCCTATGAAACGCCCGTCGAACGTGTACCTCACCCTTCATGGTAATGTACATGTGCGTCAGTGAAAAAGACCAATAAAAAGGTGTTAGCATGTGGACGTAATGTGCTGTTCCAGTCTCTTCTGTACCTAAGGTCCATCACCGTTCCCTTTGGATCCCTACGTATTTCGGTGCTCTCCGATACACACGATCGAACAGCGGAGGAGTGGTACTCAAGCGTCTATTTTAGGTTACAATATCTCCGGATGTAATTAACATTTTACAATGCCACAAACGGCACTGATTACGTATTTGATTATATATTCAGATGCGCTAACAAAACTAACGGGGTTCCATTTTTAAAAAAACGTAGGTTTGTGTTAAAAAACATACTTCCGTGCATTTTTTTATGGTTTGCATTAACCAATTACACTAGCCCCTCTCCTCACTATATATATATATGGGGTGGTCCACTGATCGTCACCGGCCCAAATATCTCACGAAATAAGTGTCAAACGAAAAAACCACACAGAAAGAAACTTGTCTAGCATGGAGGGGGAAACCAGATGACTTTATGGTTGGCCCGCTAGATGGCACTGCCATAGGTCAAATGGATATCAATTGCGTTTTTTTAAAATAGGAACTCCCACTTTTCATTACATATTCGTATAGTACGTAAAGGAACATAAATGTTTTAGCTGTACCACATTTTTCGCTTTGTGTAGATGGCGGTGTAATAGTCACAAACGTATAAGGGCGTGGTATCACGTAACATTCCGCCTGTGCGGGAGGTATTTGCTTCGTAATACATTATCCGTGTTAAAATGGACCGTTTACCAATTGCGGAAAAGGTCGATATTGTGTTGATGTATGGCTGTTGCGATTAAAATGCCCAACGGGCGTGTGCAATGTACGCGGCTCGGTATGGTGGACGACATCATCCAAGTGTCCGGACCGTTCGCCGGATAGTTACGTTATTTTAGGAACCAGGAAGTGTTCAGTCACATGTGAAATGTCAACTACCACCTGCAACAAATGATGATGCCCAAGTAGGTGTTTTAGCTGCTGTCGCGGCTAATCCGCACATCAGTAGCAGACAAATTGCACGAGAATCGGGAATCTCAAAAATGTCGGTGTTGAGAATGCTACATTAACATCGATTGCACCCGTACCATATTTCTATGCACCATAAATTGCCTGGCGACGACTTTGAACGTCGTGTACAGTTCTGCCACTGAGCACAAGAGAAATTACGGGACGATGACAGATTTTTTGCACGAGTTCTATTTAGCGACGAAGCGTCATTCACCAACAGCGGTAACGTAAACCGGCATAATATGCACTATTGAGCAACGGAAAATCCACGATGGCTGCGACAAGTGGAGCATCAGTGACCTTGGCGGGTTAGTGTACGGTGTGGCATTATTGGAGTAAGGATAATTGATCCCCATTTTATCGATAGCAATCTAAATGGTGCAATGTATGCTGATTTCCTACGTAATGTTCTACCGATGTTACTACAAGATGTTTCACTGCATGACAGAATGGCGATGTACTTCCAATATGATGGATGTCCGGCACGTAGCTCGCGTGCGGTTGAAGCGGTATTGAATAGCATATTTCAATCACAGGTGGATTGATCGTCGAAGCACCATACCATGGCCCTCACGCTCACCGGATCTGACGTCCCCGTATTTCTTTCTGTGGGGAAAGTTGAAGGATATTTGCTATCGTGATCCACCGACAACACCTGACAACATGCGTTAGCGCATTGTCAATGCATGTGCGAACATTACGGAACGCGAACTACTCGCTGTTGAGATGAATGTCGTTACACGTCTTGCCAAATGTATTGAGGTTGACGGACATCATTTTGAGCATTTATTGCATTAAGGTGGTATTTATAAATAATCACGCTGTAACAGCATGCTTTCTCGGAAATTATAAGTTCACAAAGGTACATGTATCACATTGGAACAACCGAAATATAACGTTCAAACGTACCTACGTTATGTATTTTAATTTTAAAAAACTCCCTGTTACCAACTGTTCGTCAAAAACTGTGAGCCATATGTTTGTGACTATTACAGCGCTATCTATCACAAGGCGAAAAAAGTGGTCCAACTAAAACATTCATATTTCTTTACGTACTACACAAATATGTAATAAAAATGGGGGTTCCTTTTTAAAAAACGCAGTTGATATCCGTTTGACCTATGGCAGCGCCATCTAGCGGGCCAACCATAGCGCCATCTGGTTGCCCTCTTCAAGCTAGACGAGTTTCGTACTTTGTAGTTTTTTCGTTTGATGCTTATTTCGTGAGATATTTGGCCCGGTCACTATCACTGGACCACCCCATGTATGATTAGAGACTTTATGTAGATAATCTCTGTTCCGATATATAACACATTTATCAACCGAAAAACTTTTGCTGCAGCACGTACCGACTTTGAAATGATCCTCCTCGCCATTCCGGAGAAAAGAATACTCTTACAACTTTTTCAATAGTTTAGTAGTCGTCCATTTTGTATCAGCTAACTGCAGTTAACGCCCCCCTTCCCCCTTTGGCATCTCCTACCTCTTTGTCAAAAGAATCCTGTATAGAAATACTTCATAATATATTTGGTTGTTTCTGTTTCATGGGTATTAGGCCGTGGCACAAGACTTATTTATCTTCCTGCTTCTGCATATTTCTCCTCGACGATGGCATGATGCTCATAAAACAAAATCAGAAAATGCAAACAACGACTGCGAGAGCCTACAATGTATGCCTCTAAACAGTTTCTGATATCATATCAGTCTTGGCAACTGTGATAATTGCTACTGTGAATGATGATGTTACACATAGCTTCAGAAGTGCTAGACCAATTAACTTTATTGTTATTCTTAATCTCTGTTACTAAAATAATAATAGTAATTATTATTCTTAATTAATATTTGGGTCAGTAATAATTGAAATTATACTCGTATCAGATGTACATAACTGAAACAAACTGAAAATTGTTTGTAATAAATTTCGATACTTGTATTTCCTCTTCCGAATCCAGTAAGACTAATTAAAACAATAAATAAATAAAACTTTATCGAAAAACTGGCATTCTCTGTAAGTGTTTCATCAGCGGTGGATTCTACTAATGTGAAATATATGCCGCCATGAAACACCGCAACTAAGAAGCGAAATATTTAACTACTAAAAATTACGTGTTGGGCGTGTGATAATTGATAATGTAATCGTAATCGCAATAACCAAATAATCTCACTGAAGAGAGAGTGACAGACCAGATTACTGAAATATTCATAGTTCATTTGGATAACGGGAAGGTTTTTAAATTCGTTGCAGCTGCAGGATAATTGCATTGCATAGCACGACCGTCTGCAACGCAATAGACGATGCAAGATTTATGTTAAATTTTGCAATAATACAGAGCAAAATTATTACCAGCTGGTTACAGAGCAAGTGTGAGAGACGTAATTTGGTTTTACAGCATATTCCGGAAAATAGTAAACATCTCTCACAACAAACGAAAACTGGGCTTTTAACTAAACAAAAAGTAAGTTTGAGCACAATGTTGAATTAACTGTTTAAATTTTTGATACCTCAGATACACCGACAGTTCGCTAAGGTCACTAATAAAACAATAATGTAATCCCATTTCGCATCTGGTTCGAACGGTCTTCATTCGGAACCGAATCAGTCGTCCTTGCGACAAGATGCAGATCTCCTTTTTTCATTTTTATTTACATTTCATTAAGATATTTTCTGACTCACCTGAATAGTGGGAAAAATAATCACCACGTTTCCAAAAGGCCGAAACGGTTTGTCAGATACAGCAACGAGAAAGCTACCAATTCTAATATTTATCAAGCTCATTATCAGTAATCTTAAAGAATAACATTATTATTGAAAACATCTACAAACACATTGGCAGTGGTCACACACCTAACGATATGTAAGCACAATCTCCAGTAGCATATACGTACTTCAGTCTACATGAAGACCTTAGTCGCATTATAGGTGAAACAACCACTTAACGTAAAGGGCTCAGTCATTAATTCAGTTACCTGAATTACACGAAATACCGCATTCTTAGAAGCAATATATGATGGTACACAGTAGGATGTGAGCCTATAGTAGTGAGTCCTCTTTGATATAACAATCATACAGTGATCAATCATGCAGTCGTTACAATAAAGTTCTCGACATGACGACTGAAGCATTCCGAAACGCATGTACAAAAGTCATGTTTTACAGACAAATAATTTCTTACTGCAGCTAGTTTCCACCCTCCTGAAAGACAGCGAGAGTATACATATCGTGACGTCCTAGAAGGTTAGAATGACAGAAGAGACCCTTGCACTATTACAATAGCAACAGGTTGTGTGAAATGTAACACAAGCGTTTTGATTGATTGCGAAACATTACATTGGGATGGTTGACATCAAGGCAGTTACAATAGCAGTTTTGAAACACAACAAGCAAAAATGTAGCTAATCAAGTGTGAAGATATAAGAAATTGTAATTAACCCTTGCTGCTCTTATGTTAGACAAACTACAACGAATATTTGCTCTTTATTCATTTCATTGTCATTATTTTTGATGCTCTTCAAGTCTTCGAGGAGTTACATAGTTGTTAAATATATTTTATTACATACTAAGACAAAAAAAGACGCATCACAAAGGCTTTACCAGAATGGATGTAAAATCGGTATGCATGATATAACAGTACAGACAAACAAATTATTACAATTTCAGAAATATTTGATGATTTATGCACGGGAAAGAGCTTAAAAAATTGAGCATGTCAGTAAAGCATTGGTCTGCTTGTGGCTCTTGTTAAAGCAGTTATTTGGCTTAGCATTGATTAATGGAGTTGTTGGATGTTCTCCTGACGTGTATCATGCCACATTCTGTCCAATTGGCGAGATACATCGTCAAAATCCCGAGATGGTAGAGGGCTCGCCACTAGTGCTGCAAATTTCCACAACTGGGAAGAAAACCGGCGACCCTGTTTGCCAACGTAGAGTATGGCAAAGACGAACGCAGGAAGTAGAACTTCTCTCTCTGGAAAGTAATGTCGAATTTTAATGAATCTCCCAGAATCGGTTATTTAGAACGGAAATCTGCTGACAGATTCTTATTCAGAAATGAGAAGTTGTAAGAGATTATATGAAGCTCGGAGTATTCTTCTGGCATGCTACATCATTGTTTTATAAATCAACAAGCTTCATGTGGACTCTTCTTGAATTCCCTATCATGGTAGCCATACACCGCACTTGTATCAATCTTTACTTTGTAGATGGAAAATACCTTCACTGGTAAGGTGCTGCGCTTGATGTTTTATTTTCCAAGCGGCACGTGTCACAAACGATGCCGTTTTTTAAAAAGGATGTAAGTCATTGACGCACCTGTAAGAATAACTTTTTTTTCGAGAATCTTATGGAATGTACGCTAACTGACGGACTGCGAGACGTTTAATGCAGTTTGTGCACTTACATACACTGATCAACCTACGTAACAGCCGGTATGTCCACCTTTCGCACGGATAACAGTAGCGAGGTGTCCTGGCATGGAAGCCATGACGCGTTGGTAGTTCACTGGAGGGAGCTGGCACTGCATCTGAACACACACGTAACATAATTCTTGTAAGGTGGGCGATGAACTCTGACGCCACTTTCAGTTGCATCCCACATGTGTTCGATCTGGTTGAGATCTTGCGAGTTTGGGGCCAGCACATCAGCTGGAACTCGCCACTGTGTCCCATAAACCACTCTATCTAACCACTGGCCTTGAGACATGGCACAACATCTTGTTGAAAATTACCATTGCTGTCGGGTAACATGACCGTCATGCACGATGGTTCTTGGTCTGCAACAAGCGTAGGACACACTTTTGGTGTCACGGTACCTTGCACGAAATCTACTGGACCCATGGATGCCTATGTGAAGGGTCCCCAGACCATAACGGAGCTGCCGCCAGCTTGTCTCCGTCCCGCAATACAAGTTTCAAGGTGCTGTTCCCCTGGAAGACCAGGCATTCGCTCCCTCCCTCCGGCATGATGAAGAAGGTTTCGGACCATGCACTGCTATGCCAATGCGCCAACGTCCAGTGTTGATGGTCACATGCCCATTTCAGTCAAAGTTGCCGATGTCGTACTGTTAACTCTGGGTATTGCATGATTCGTCGCCTGCTGAGGCCCATTGTTAGGAGTATTTGGTGCACTGTGTGTTCAGAATCACTCGTATTCTGCACAGCTTTCAAGTCTGATACTATTTCCGCCCCTTGTCCTGTTTTACCATCTGCCCAGCTTATGACGTCTGACATCTGTAATGAAGGGTGCCAGCCCCACCACACGACTTCCGGACGTGGTTTCATCCGGGTTTCGCCACGTGTTGAAGACACGTGCTACAACACACATCGAATACCCAAGTCCTGCAGTTTTCGATATGCTCGTGCTGAGTCCCGGGCCATCACAATATGCCCTCGGTCCAATTAAGATAGGAACCACGCCTTCTCCATTCTACAGATGGACAGCAAGCTCACTGATACTACACTGTGCATGTGCCTGATTAGCAGTCATTCCTTCACAGGTGACGCTGCTATCGCCTGGACAGGTTTATATCGACAGTAGGTCGTTGGTCATAACGTTCTGGCTGGTCAACGTATGTGGTACCTGAAGTAATAGCATACCCAAAAATACCAAATTAAAGACAGATGCCCTTTTAAAAAGATCGGATTCATTTTGTATGAGAGTGTATGCTGCGGGATGTAAAAACTAACATGAGGCCGTAATAGCATAATGGATCCAAACTTTGCACATAACCACAGGTCGGAAATTCAGCGTTCTAGTACTCTGCTCTTAACATGAGAACCACTCAGAGAAGCGGGCGTGGAAGACAGGTTGCTAAGCGAACGTGTGTGTGTCTAGTAGTGAGTTTCTTTTTGTTATTTTTTCTTTTACCGTTGACCTAATTCACACTTACTGCTCTACTGTACAGGCTGGAATAAATTCCCTGTACAATAACAATGAATTAAAAATGTGGTCTTTAGATATTACTATTAATAAAATTGAGCCATGCAGCACCATATTCCAACATCTTACTACATTGCTGTTTGTCCAGTACAGCTCATTGTCTTTATTGTAGTCTTCACTCCAAGCCGGCCGGAGTGGCCGTGCGGTTCTAGGCGCTACAGTCTGGAGCCGAGCGACCGCTCCGGTCGCTGGTTCGAATCTTGCCTCGGGCATGGATGTGTGTGATGGCCTTAGGTTAGTTAGGTTTAATTAGTTCTAAGTTCTAGGCGACTGATGACCTCAGAAGTTAAGTCGCATAGTGCTCAGAGCCATTTGAACCATTTTTCTCTTCACTCCAAATACTCGTTTGATGCAGCTTCCTATGCTACTCTACCCTGTGCAAGCCTCTTCGCCTCCGAGTAACTACCGCAACCTACATCTTTCTGAATCTGATTAATGTATTCATCTGTTGGTCTCCGATTTTTAACTGTCACACATCCCTCCAATACTAAACTGATAATCCCTTAATATCACAGAAAGAGTCCCGCAACTGATCCCTTCCTTTAGTCAGGTTGTGACACAGATCTCGTCTCCCCTGTTCCATTCAGTACTTCCTCATTAACTACCCGATTATCCTGTCTAACCTACAGCATTCTTCTGTAGCAACACGATTTTAAAGCCACCTTTCTCTTCGTGTCTAAATTGTTTACCGTCCATGTTTCACATTCATACATGGCTACGGTCCATACAAATACTTTCAGGAACAAATTCCTAAGACTTCTAACACTTGAATCTATATTCGATAGTAACAAATTTATCTTCTTCAGAAACTCTTTTCTACCCATTGTCAGTCTACATTTCATATATTCTCAACTTCGTCATCATCAGCTATTTTGCTGCCGAATAACAAAACTCATCTACTAATTTCAGTACTCATTCCCTAGTCTCAGTCGTTCGACATCACCTGATTTAATGCGACCACACTCCATTATCCGCGTTTTGCTTTTGTGGATGTTCATTATACATCCTCCTTTCAAGACGCTGTCCATTCTGTTCAGTTGCTCTCCCAAGTCTTTACTGTCTCTGGCAGAAGCGCTGTGCCATCGACAAATGTCAAAGCTTTTATTTCTTCTCCCTGTATTTTAATTCATACTCCATGTTTTTCTTTCGTTTCCCTTACCGGTTGTTCAATGAACAGACGGGATAACATGGGGAATAGCCTACAACGCTGTCCCACCTCACTTTCAACCATAGCTTCCCTTCCACGCCACTCAACTTTTACAACTGCCGTTGGTTTCCGTACATGTTGCAAATAGCGTTTCGATCCCTGTATTTTACCTCTATTACCTTCAGAGTTTGAGAGTATTCCAGTCTATATTGTCAAAAGCTTTTCTAAGTCTAGGAATACTATAAACGGTTTGCCTTTCCTGAACTTATCTTCTAAGAGATGTCGTAAGACTATATCTTATCAAGTTAATATCATTATCGTACTTTAATCATAGATGATATAATACTATTCATTGTATTGTATTGAACTGGGGACCTAAGGCGACACAGGAGCTTCGTCCCCGCCGTGGTTCGCCACCTCACAACAGGCTACAGCAGTCCACTCACCCCACCACCGCTTCACACCGAATCCAGGGCTATTGTGCGGTTCGACCCCCCAGCGAACCTCCCGGGAACGTCTCACACCAGACGAGTGTAATCCCAATGTTTGCGTGTTACAGTAATTATGGTGTACGCGTACGTGGAGGTAGTGTTTGCGCAGCAATCGCCGACGTAGTGTAACTGAAACGGAATAAGGGGAACCAGCCCGCATTCGCCAAGGCAGATGCAAAATCGCCTTATAACCATCCACAAATCAACCGGCACACCAGACCTCGACACCAATCCGCCGGCAAGATTAGTGCCGTGGACCGGCAGGCCTTCCCGCCCGGAATACTATTATAATTTGTTTTCAGCATGCAATAGAGAAAATTCGCTGCCGACGTAACCAGGCGTAGACAGAATTTAAAATTTGCCTAGCGTGACATCCTTACCTGAAACCATTGTTATTGTAGCACGAATGCCCACAATGGTCTTTCTAATTTTGGTCCAGTTGACAACTTCATTGTGTGAAATGCTATTATATGAATGCACATTGTAATTCTGAATGAAAATATTATTCTGCCTGCGTATATACACACATCAAGTTTAGCGTCACCCCCGTATGTCATTCAGGGATGCTGCTAATGCGACTGTTCCTCTACGGATTGCGAGCTCATCGCTGACATTGTTTGTAAACATACACAGTGTTACCGTAAGCGCTACGTAAGGGTAAAATGCCGCACTCGAATGGACTGCAGCATTCAACTGAAAGTAGGAAGGCGTTATAGACGTCAGAGGAACAAAGGTGTAAGCACCCATCGTGCCACTAAGGATAACAGCAATCAATGACCGTATGAGCATTATCACCTTATGTGCAAAAGACGACTCTTGTTTTTTCTTAACCATGACATTCGAAATAAAGACATATTGCAAAAATTTTTTTGATGTGTGCATCTTCTTCAAGTCTTCGTTCCTACCTCCTCTGGCGTGATCACTGGGAGAATACTTTCACTTTGCTTTAAATCAGAAATCCCGAAAAACACACCTCGGAGCATTTTTACTAGTAGAAATTCGAATATTAATTAAATATTTTCTCACTTTCTTGTGGGTCATTAGCTGAAAATTTCTCATCCCAGGTGGTGAGCTCATTAATTACTCAGACTTCGTTTCCAGCACGGTTTTGCGACTCGGGCTGGTGCACTCGCCACAGCACCACCCCACCAGCAGCAGAGTTTGGAGAACAACGAGTACGCTTGTAGCAAAGTTCCGCAGCCACCCACTCTGCGGCGCTGCTGTCGTTTGCAGCAGCCGTGGACCGCTACAGCGCGCTGTGTTTTGCGCCGACAGCCCTTGTTGCGGCGAGTAACTTTAATGCCGGGATAGATAGCGTCCCCATTAATCATTGCAGAGATTACCGGAAGCGATCAGCGGCACTACTATGAATTAATTGGCTATCGAGCCATCTCTTTGTTGTCTTGTAAGCCACTCGTTGTTTACCGCGGAGAATTAACGCATTCGGACCGCGTTACGGCGGAAGCTTGACTGTGTAAATAGCCCGCGTGCTGTATCGGACTGTATTTAACGTTTCTGGTGGTGCTTATGCGTTATTAGCTAGGTGCTGTCCCCTTTGGTACTTATGCGTTATTAGCTTTCCACTGGCATCTTTCTCATTATCAGTCCGACGATTTGGCACATTCTGGAGGCTTGATGTGATAAGCCGTAGAATCCGGGTACTTATAATTAAACTAACTGTGTTCCGAGTGCTGTAGAACGGGCTGTATATATCACAGGACGTTAAAATATCGTAGGTTTGTTCGTTAATCGGTGCGCTCACAAAGTGTCCTGGAAAAATAATAGTTCCACCTTCTGGCAGGAGGTTAAAGTATTGCGCCGTAAGCGGTCAAAATGTGAAATGTTTCCTGTTTTGAAATCAACATGCTATTTGTCACTTGGTAATGCGTGTTGATTTGTTTTCAGAAGTGACTGATGGTGTAAATGGTTAACAAGGGCGAAGTTTTCCGTGCGAACTACAGTAGCTATCGAGAAAAGCTGCTGGTAAAGTTGTTCTATAAGAATGGCAACAGTGGTAGCGCTGCATTGTTGGATATCTCTGGATAGAAACAGCTGCAAAGAGGACCCATATAAATAAATGAATTTCATTAACACATCTCAAGATACAGGTGGATTAGGAGGTGCAACAGGGAGAGAGAGGCAGCCAATTCCCACAGTAGTTATTGATGAAATTATTGTAGCTGTACCCAACAGTACAGCACATGCATTAGATTCTGCAATCCAACGCTTGAGCTGTGCCATGGAAATTGTATCTCTCCTGCTCAACATTTCAATAGATTTTTCATTTTAACTGGTATTCCTACTGGATTCAGAATGTGCGCCAACTCATGTCCGAAGAAAGGCTAGAACGCTCTGGTTTTGCCATTCGTTCCTTGGTACGCATGGATGTGGATGACACGTGGTGAGGGAATACTCTTTGGGAGTAGGTTTTACTCAGCACGTTGCCATGAATGCACAGGACTGTCGTATATGGAGCCCTACTCCAATACATGCTATGCAGGAACCTCCTCTCGCTTCCCACGCCCGGGTTCCCGGGTTCGATTCCCGGCGGGGTCAGGGATTTTCTCTGCCTCGTGATGACTGGGTGTTGTGTGATGTCCTTAGGTTAGTTAGGTTTAAGTAGTTCTAAGTTCTAGGGGACTGATGACCATAGATGTTAAGTCCCATAGTGCTCAGAGCCATTTGAACCATTTGAACCAGGAACCTCCACTGCACTCAATATATGTGTCTTTGTGGTGTGGTTTTACAAGATGTTTCGTTCTCAGTCCGTTTTTTTTTTCGACGAGGTGACCACTCATGGACCTTTTAGGTGTACAGTGAAATCTACGCGTCATAAGGACCTTCTTGTGCAGCACGTGGTTCCATGCTTGAAAAAACGCGACTGTGTCCAAAGCACTATTTTCAATCAAGATGCGGCGACACCACATGTTGCTTGCCAGGTGAAAGACCTGCTTCTAAAAACCTTCGGTAATGACCGCATCTTCTCTGGCCAATTTCAAGATGTGTTGCCTTCCACTTCACAAGACATAAATCCACATTTCTTTCGGTTATGTGGATATTTGAATGATCGTGACTATCAGGAACCTGTCCGGACTCTTTCTGATCTGAAGAGTAGCATACGATGGCATATCGCTCCTATTACACTGGGTGGTTCAAAATGGTTGAAATGACTCTAAGCAGTATTGGACTTAACATCTGAGGTCATCAGTCAGTTAGACTTAGAACTACGTAAAAAAAAAAAAGTTACTACACTTCCGGTCATCAGTTGAAAATGTGGCTTTTTAAGCAGTCAGAAAGTGGTGTGGTTGCAAGAGAAGGGGTGAAACGATGACACACCTGCTAACGGTGGTTCTGGACTTTTGTCAGGATATGGTCGAGAGGCTCAAATGGCTCTGAGCACTATGGGACTTAACATCGGTGGTCATCAGTACCCTAGAACTTAGAACTACTTAAACCTAACTAACCTAAGGACATCACACACATACATGCCCGAGGCAGGATTCGAACCTGCGACCGTAGCAGTCACGCGGTTCCGGACTGAAGCGCCTAGAACCGCTCGGCCACAACAGCCGGTTACACCGGATGTGCTGCGAGCAACTGTCTACCATGCCATGTTGAGAATGTAACATATGGCTGAGTCGGGAGACCATAATGAAGAAATGTTGTAACTATCGACCATAGCCGGCCGCGGTGGTCTAGCGGTTCTAGGCGCTCAGTCCGGAACCGCGTGACTGCTACGGTCGCAGGTTCGAATCCTGCCTCGGGCATGTATGTGTGTGATGTCCTTAGGTTAGTTAGGTTTAAGTAGTTCTAAGTTCTAGGGTACTGATGACCACAGATGTTAAGTCCCATAGTGCTCAGAGCCATTTGAGCCTCTCGACCATATCCTGACAAAAGTCCAGAACCACCGTTAGCAGGTGTGTCATCGTTTCACCCCTTCTCTTGCAACCACACCACTTTCTGACTGCTTAAAAAGCCACATTTTCAACTGATGACCGGAAGTGTAGTAACTTTTTTTTTCAGCGTACACCACAAGCGCATCTATTAATGAACACACTTACGATGTTTCAGTATCCTGCTATGTATACAGCCCGCACTGCAGCTCTGTCAGCATTATCATTTGAATTATAACAACCTGGTATATTTCATAGGCTAGTGAGTACATCATGTGAGGGTGTAAGATGGTAGTAGAAAGTAATATCTTGCTGTGAGTAACAAATTATTTTTTACGTTTATTGAACTGATCGACTACAGACAAATACACGACCGCTGAAGTAAAGGATGCTGTGTTTTTTTCTATATTTTGGTTCTTTCTATAACGGACAGAAAGGAAAAATATAAGAACGTAGCATTAAAATCAGATCTAGCTCAATACGTACATAGAAAAAATACGATGCCTTGCCCTTCCTCAACGTCCTCTTCCATCACAAACAAAAGGATGCCTTGGCCACATTTACAAAAAAAATGGTTCAAATGGCTCTGAGCACTATGGGACTTAACTTTTGAGGTCATCAGTCCCCTAGAACTTAGAACTACTTAAACCTAACTAACCTAAGGACATCACACACAGCCATGCCCGAGGCAGGATTCGAAGCTGCGACCGCAGCGGTCGCGCGGTTCCAGACTGATGCGCCTAGAACAGCTCGGCCTACATTTACAGAAAACCCATATCCATAGATTTGTATTTTGACGCCATCAGCTATCATCACCCGGCACACAAGCCCACTGTACTGCAAATGTTAGTACATAGTGCAATTGCGAGTTGGCTTCGATAACCTGCCTCATAAGCAGAAACAACCACTGCAGCGATCACGAAATAAATGAAGAGATCTTAAAAAGCGCAGTAGCACCACAGACGAGAAAAGAGTTTCCGTTCTGTGGCTATGCACC
This sequence comes from Schistocerca serialis cubense, assembly GCF_023864345.2. Taxonomy (NCBI): domain Eukaryota; kingdom Metazoa; phylum Arthropoda; class Insecta; order Orthoptera; family Acrididae; genus Schistocerca; species Schistocerca serialis. Next base: position 237,552,918 of record NC_064646.1, read on the forward strand.
ATTTAAGAAAAGCCTAGTGCTGGAGAGAAACAAAATCAAACTCATCTTCAGGTCTCCATCAAAAATGCGACAATTACTAGACAAGTTGGCATCAGAACACCTGGTGTCTACAAAATAAATTGTGAGTGGGGCCAGTCCTGAGTCGGATAAACAGTGCGCACTGTGGGAAATCTGAGAGAGGAGGATGAGCGGATGCATCACTTAGGTTACCTCGAGAAATTCGCTTGAGCTAAGGAAACGGTCACTGGATCAAACCAGATGAAACCTTTGCTGTGGCCTGCACTGACTGCTTCTGAAACACTGTAATAAATAACGCCATTGAAATAAAAATCACTGACTACACCATTAATAGAGATTGCGTGGCACTGGAACCAGCGACCCCAGTCTTGGCTGGAGGTTCATCGAACGCAGAGTAAACGTATGCCATGATACGTGCGATACATGAGCACTAGTCACGCCCCAGCCGGCACTTTCAGTGTATAATGGCATACCAACAGCCCATCAGAAGTCATTCATGTAACATTCGCCAGCGAATACTTTGTGGAAAAGCTCGTGGCACTTTAACTACCTGATGTAATTTAGCTAGTACTGGTGGACGTTATAGTTCCACTTGCTTTGATTAATGATGCTCTCTTTACAAATGAATGAAACTTAAAGAATGTAACATTACCACGCAATATGACTACCTTCAGGAGCGATTTAACTACCTGACACGGCTGGAAGCCCGTTAAGTTTTATGCAGAAGTACGAATATTTGCGAAATACGTTTTACATTACTTTATCCGACTGTATTTTATACTCCTGCTTGTATTATGCATCAGGAGCGTGATGAGGTCTCTGTTGGTACTTACGCCATATTGACTTGCTCTTTCCCACTCCGCCGACTTGACACGTTCTCGACGTTACCAGACAAACCAGTGACGAGACGTAAGTCTCTCTTTGGGTTTTCTCCATCAATACTACGTTGCAGTTTTGGACACGAGCAATAATCAAGTTTCGGTGAAGCGGAGTCATATATTCCATTCCATTATAGCAGATACAGCAACAGTAATGATTTATATATATATATATATATATATATATATATATATATATATATATATATATTTTGCATTGCTACTTTATGCAGGGGTAATTTAGGAAGTGGAATCTTAATTTAATTTGATCGATAGTTCAGTTTGGGTCCATACCTGCTTCGAGCATTTAGTTTAAGTATCAAGCTTTACTAAACTATTTTGAGAATACTGAAGGTAAGTTTGCCTCGTGGTTTCAAGGTTAACAGCTGTTTTGTCCTCTCGTTATTGTGCTCTTTGATAATGGTACATTACTATGGCATCATAATTAATATAGATTTTTTGGTAAAGGCCTCGTCGCTAGTGCTGGGGAGGCCGAGTTTCCACTGTTGCTACGATAGGCCGAGTTTGCGAGCTCGTGATACCGTTTCTGGTGCAGTATACCATTAAGACAATTTCTCCCGGCCGTTATTACACAGCTATGTCTGGGGTCAAGTACCAGGATAAGAGAACAAAGGTTCTACAACACTCCAACAAATTAGTAACAAAGTTACGCAAATGAGTTAAAAAGGTTTACTTATATTTGTGACTTGTTGAATAATGAATTCTGCAGCACTGTATGTAATATAACGCAAAGAAATCCCTCAATGGCCAAGTGCAGTACGTAGTGCAGTACATAGAAAATGCAATTTACAACTGTCTGTCCACTTCTAAGAGTTCACTAAACGACGTTCCTGCCTAAGTCAGTTGTGGATGATGATCTATGAACAAGTGAGCGAGAGCTGCTCTGTCTTCCGTGTAGGCTACTGTCCATTGTCGTCCGGACATTCGTGGATTGTACTCGGCTTGCCATTGGCCGAAATGAAGTCGATATTTTCATTCTCAGCGCCGCCCACAGCGCTGGTGGAACTCGCGCAAGTGGCGAGTCTCTATGGCATTAGCACCAGCTCACATGTTTGCGCTTGTGATGGTATTTCCCTGGCAGCGTCTTGTTCGGACGACACAGCAAGATCATTTCAGTTGCCAAGAGAACTTCCTTTTACGTTACATATGAAGATCTGTGATGAATCGCTCCTGAAGGTAGTCATATTGCGTGGTAATGTTACATTCTTTAAGTTTCATTCATTTGTAAAGAGAGCATCATTAATCAAAGCAAGTGGAACTATAACGTCCACCAGTACTAGCTAAATTACATCCAATTTAACAGGCACCATACGACCAATATTGTGCTAAAGGTTCACAGATGATCTAAAAAAAAAATGGCTCTGAGCACTATGGGACTTAACATCAGAGGTCGTCAGTCCCCTAGAATTTAGAACTACTTAAACGTAACCAAGGACATCACACACATCCATGCCCAAGACAGGATTCGAACCTGTGACCGTAGCAGCAGCGCGTTTCCGGACTGAAGCGCCTAGAACCGCTCGGCCACACCGGCCGGCACAGATGATCTGCCGATATTAAATTACACCAGGTATTTGACATACACTAACGATACAGCTGTGGTACCTCACGGTTCAAGTCTCACAGTGGTAGAAGAGATACTCTCACTTATTTCAGACGTATTCTGCCTCGATTACTATGCTCAGAGGGTGACGCAGAACCCCAGCGAGAAACAAGTTTGCACTTTCCGCCTCGATAAGAACAAAGTATGGAGTGAACTAATCCAGCGCTGATCTCAGCGTGACCCTGGATCTGTCGCTGCCGTTAAACTGCTGTTACAGTACCAAAGGCTTGTCGTAGGTACAACTTTACCAGGTCTCTGAGGTCATTATATGCGTCGCGAGCCACGACCGTTTTCCTTTGTGGAGAGTATCTGCACCTAAGAAGAAGGTGGACAACGCAGTGAACAAGTCAGTGTAGAGAGCAACGGGATGCTTGTTTCAGATGGGGAGAGGTCGAATATGTAAACCCACTTCCGCCACCCTATGCACGGATGAGGTGAAACTTCACACTAGGAATGCGAGTCATCATGAGTGACCACGAGAAACGTGGAGGACAGGTTTCAGTAACCTGAACACCTTCCCAAGAAACGTCTGGTCTCTGACAGTAAGCTCCCCTACCTTTTCTGGCGAAATTGGAGGGTAGTAGTGCCAACCTTTAAGACCAACATGCACGAGTACATTTTCTTTGGGAACGTGGCGATGTGCAACATTGTGGGCGTTTCCTGCAGTTCCGCGTGCTAGATGAACCTATCATACTAGTTTAGTTTTTAAAAGTTAAATATCAATTGAAACGCGATTTCCAAGATAAACTATAAAAATTAAAAAAAATTAGCTTTTCACTTCCAAAATTAATTTCACACACCCTGGAGGCGACTGAATTTATGGATACCAGTATGTTTTTTTTTCTTATTATAGTCATGAAGACAATCAAGACCACATTGATGAGCAGGCTATTAAGGCTGTAGCCTACAGGTCCGCACCACAAACATTCAAAGGAAGAAAAGTCTTTCTGTCAATAATGTGGGGCGAGTCACATTATTTGAGTCAATAACGTAAACATAATTATTCAGCTGAAATTTTCAGTTGAAAGCTGACGTGAATTAAGTTGAAAATGGCCAACAAGACTGTTAGTATTCTCGTGAGATACTCCTAGTGGCACCCGGTCGAAACTAATCTCATTTCGGTCGGAAAAAGGGCTAACACTCTTAAAAAAGCCGCCGGCAGTACATCGTCAGTTTGAAATGAGTTCGATTTCGCAGAAAGCCGAAATCTTTCAAAACTTATTTCATTAAAACCGAGATTCATACATCTCTACCTCCTGTCATCAGAGGTGTGACCTCGAGCTCCTGAAGCCGACAAGAATTATTTCCTGAGACCATCATGAGTTGAAGAGTAGCTAAGGGAGAAGTACAAGATAACTTGTGATTGATAGTGTGTGCCTGAGAGATACGTAATTCGCTCTTGACGTCATAGGTTAGGCAGTGATGTGAAGCCGGAAACAGGATTATCTGACAGTTTCAGTTCAAAGACTTATCTTTTTGGGAAGATATCGTATTTGAATTAAAATGTATGTAGAAACTACTTGTTTGTTCCACTCCGTTAACTATCATGCATTTTATTTTACCAAGAACGCTTTTGCTTCCAGTTAAAATACTTATTTTTGCATGGAGAAAAGTTACAAGCTCATAGCTTATACAGCCTTACACGGCATGAAACTTAGAAAACCAAAGCGTGGCGGGACGTTGTAAATCACAAGTAGAGCCAACAACTTTTGTTCTCTTGTCTTTAGATATTGTGCTGCAATATCTCCGACGCCTTCCAACAGCTCTGTCTTTTGGGACGTGTTGGCCTACATTCAATATCCCCACATGGCTTGCCACATAAGAGACTCCTCCCTTTGTTGGAAGAAAGTCGACACTGTATCACTCTTTCTTCTGGCTGAAAATCCCTCAGTCTGTTGTGTTGCTACCAGGAGACGAAAAGACGACCGATCTGTCTTTTGCCCTTCCGTTACGACACGTATGAGTTTACAACAGCCAAATCAACAAAAAATGAAGACAGGCCATGCCACAGTTCTATAGGTCTGGTGACCATCTATCTTTCTCGACCTGTCGCCTCTATTCACTGTGTGTTTTACTGGACGCTACTTCAAGACAGGTCACACTGTAAAATGGGATGCCTGGCGTGATTTCTGAGAATTTTGTTAATAACCTTTGTAATATGTGTTGTTTTCTCAATTAAATGTCGCAATATGGCCGCAATTATTTTAACGGTATTCTAATATCTTATATTTATGTGCAGCGACCATTAGATATAAACGGTTGATAATAATTAAGTGTTAACATGGTGTCCATAATGTGAGATCTCAGAGAAATTATTTAAGGGTGATTTACAGAACATGCGTGGTCTTTCGCTGGTCGGTGGTCATTGTGCTCTGATCGATCGTGGCTGTTGATTCCGTCGAGGGGTCTGTACGGTCAAGCAGCCTCGTGGGCTGCGTACTTAAATTTTTGTTGGAATAATTTCGCAAGTGTGAGGTTCGTATTTTAACTTTTCGTTGGATTTAGTTTAAGTCTTCCGTTGACGCAGATGATTTAAATGTTCTTTCTGAGACTAATTTCGCGCGAATTGACCAATTCTAACATTGGTAATGGACTTGTTGAATGTTTTTGCAGTGGTTATTCGGGATAACGAACCTTATCTTGCGTCACGATTGATTCTGGGAAGCTGCACTTTCAGACTTCGAGTATATTTTTCGCGAATAAATACGCAGCTCAGTTAGCTTTGGTTGCCTCTATTCCTGAATTTGATGGTATGCTCGCAGTACATACAATCATTACTGTTTAAAAATTATTATTTAACAATTCGCAGCAAATGTGCGTATATTATTCAGTAAACATTTAATTGGTGAAACTACAAACCTCTGGTTTCGTCGACATTAATCCTATTCGATGCCACTTATTTATATGTTATTCGCTAATTTGCCTACTAAGTTAACAGTGTTAAGGGTCAAACACGTGATAAATATATAGTTTTCAGAAGGATGGCGCTTCACCAACCCCTATGATATCATAACGAGTCAAACAACAAATTATTTCGTGTATGGCCCAAACAGTGTCCATAAAACCGTCGGAGCGGCCGTAGACCTACCGCGAATTGAATCTCCCTGTGTTTGCAAACACTTTTGTGTTCGCTTAACATGTCTAACTACCATCCCTGTTTTCTCTTACATTTCAGTTCTTTTGTAACTTACACGCTGCTCATTTCATTTGGTACGCAGTGTAATACAGTAGCTCAGCAGTATCTTTGACAGTATATTTGCATTGAAGAATAATTTGCTTCAGATATATTTTGAAAGAGTGAAACGACGACAGTCGCCGTAAGACACGAAACAGTGAGGTTACAGCGCTCATACGTACACAGCAGTCAGGTCGTATAGTCACAATGTTGTCTGTCGCCTGTACAGTTCCGTTCAGAATTTTTCGCGGGTTCGGCACAGTATGCTCTACATGGCAACACCACCCATCGTTGATTAACAGTTGTTCAAATCGGTGCCCAAAGTAAGTGCCCTTATATGAGCCAAAAACAACGTTATTGGATAAATCTTAAATTGTATAACAACGTTTTATTTAGTTAAATAATAAATATTAAATGCTGCCTTACGGCCATTTAATTCAACAAATGGTCTGAAATCATCAAAAAATTCCGGCTGTTAGTTGCGCCTCCTTTCCCCACGTTAAGCCTACAGGTAGGTCAACATCCTGTACACGGTTTTCCGAGATACCCGTTACATACTTCTAGGAGTTGTAGCGCCGAGTGAGTACATAATATATTGAATACGAACCCATGTCCGGAAACTTACTCCTTTTGTTCTACGGCAGTTACAATTAAGATATTTAACTCTTCCACTTCTGGTTGAGGAACTGAATTAGGCGTGTCGCAGTGCAGTTATTAGGTAACAATCCGAACGGAAACGTAAACAAACATCCATTTATCACTTAGGGCATTTTGTCTGTATTACGCATTTACATTGTTCCAAAACAATAAGAACCTAGCATTTTCTAGGTCCAGAACAGAACGGATGCATTAGAACAGCGGCTCGATGTGGAAACAGCCAACATTGTTACAGACATTGTACCAACGAAGCGCGTTCTGATACACACTCTGCAACCCACCTGGTGTCGCTTCACTTTCTAGTGCAACGGCCAAAACTCGTGCCGGCAGATCTTCACGTGCCTCTAAAGGAGTCTCGCAAATTGAACTTTGCATTCGACGTTCAGTGAGATCAGGTGGCCGTCTGACGTAGTAAACGTCATCTTGTCTACCCTATTGCAACTCCGACATTTCTCTCTTTCCCTCAACAGATACCTGAATGCGTTACACATTTGAATTGAAACCGTCGTAGAGAGGAAACGGTTCCTAATGAAAATATTATGTACTCACTCTCATCTGTAAGTCAGAAGTGTGTAACGGGAATTTCCGGGCACCCTGTATAGGGATCTGAAAGCATAAAACGAAGGTTCCTGTATTAAATAAATCGTAGCCTCAATGGAAAATTTATCTCGTGTGTGCATCAGTAAGACACATAATAGATTCGTTAACGAGTTAGTGGTCAGGTTGACGTAAATGGGCTCCAAGCTGCTATACCGTCGTTATCTTTCAGGACTGCACCACAGTGGCTGTAGGCACTTCAGTATAACAAAGGTCAAATACAAAGAAGCAACATCGCCAAAAATATTGCATATCGCCTTTTAACTGATTTTCGTTGGCGTTTTAGAAGGACTGAGTTCACGAAGGTCGGATCTAGAACGTAGGTAGTTGGTCAGCCTCTGGTGAAAATTAAGTACAACCCGGTCCACGTGATCGGAACAATGAGGGAAGAACATTTAATCATACAGTGGGAGATAGGGACTTCGAAAACTGGTCGCAGACATGAATAAATAGCAGTAGAAGTATTCTGCATTGAACTTTGTCCGGGCAGAAGAGTATCTCGACAGTTGCATTTCCTATGAAAGACGACTTTGCAGTTGGAAACAGACTCACAGTAAAGTAAAATGAACGGAAAAGGGTAAGAGCGCAATGTAATTTAATTAAAACATTCTGACGGAGAAACTGATGCCTGAGGACGAGAGGACAGGTTAATCTCTCAATATTTGAGAGAACTCAATTACAGACTAGAAAAGACTCAGGCTGAGAACGGCGAGCTGTCGGAGAGTACATTTCAGGAGTCGCAGCACCAAGCGGAAAGGCATCAAGAGTGCAGACACCAAGAAAATGAAACTTGGAAGTTTATTAAAGCAGCGTGAAAGAAGCGCAGAGTGAGAGAGGCAGGGAGAGAGAGAGATTACATAGTTTCAATCCACTCGGGAGTTGGTAACACCAGACTCTTCTTTTTTTTCTTTCTTTTTTGGTGACACTGATCTTTAGGAGCAAAGAGATACAAGATATGTATAGAAACGTAGCGTAAAATTACATCCTACTAGGAGACGAAAATCAAACGGGGAAAATTTATGACATACAAATGGAACACTTTTCTGTAAGACAATTATTTGAAGTAGTTATTACTTTCATTACTGGATCCGGCTGCACTTTGTAAACTATTGCAAGTACGGGGTCTAAGCTTTCTAGAGTATTCGAGAGTAACTGCGAGTGTAACATTGACTTTTTAACCAAAAAAAAGTACCATTTGTTTCCACCTGAAACCACTACTTTATCAGTTTCTTTAAGCGGCAGTGCTTTTAGCACGAAACCGCTGATGGTACTGCAAGAAACAGATATCTAACGGTACACTGCGCTACTCTTACGAATGTAGTGCTCAGTAGCGGTCATAGTGTTCAAAGCACCAGTCGACGCAGAGATAGTGCTAATTGACTGTACGAGATTATGACATGTGGTTTTCTTTATAGTGATAGTATTGAGGCGATTATTGACATCGAAAGTAATTGTATCTAAAGTTATTGTAACGCCAATTTGTTTTTATATTAGCGCTTTTATAGTGATTTCGAAAGGAAATCAATTCAGCAGTATGTACTTTTGATATAAATTTATTAAATTTTGGACCCGTGCTTGCTTCTTGTTACGACTATAATTTGTTTTAGGCATTGTCAGTAAATGGAAACTTCAGTATGTGGAACTGTGACGATGGAAGATGCGAAGTGGCTTCAGAATATATCGCATGAGATGTTTGGTTGTTGAAAAATTTATGCCCCAGTGATCCGAAAGTGAAACCAGCTCCTTGAAACAATTTATTGTTTATCTTTTGACCATTTCTTCTTGTATTCGTCGCTTACTATAAAAATAAATGTTAATTTCATGAAAAATTTCTGAACTATAGTCCAAAGTAAAACCCGCTCCATAAAATAACTGATTGTTTACTTTTGCCAATTTTTTTCATTTATTCGGTGCTTACTCGGATGAAAAAGGTCACTTTTGTGGACTACTTTAATACTAATCTTACTTAAATTGCTGCGACTCAAAGGGTTAATAAGTGAAATCGTCACGTCTGATTAAAATCTCAAACTAAATATCAGTCTCTTTCTAAGTTTGTGGCAGGTGTCATTAGAGAAACTTGAGCGGAAAAGGAACAAGGAAATTTAGAGATAGTGGGATCGTTAAAGATGAACCACCAGTTCATTTGAAGAAGGGTAAGGATAGGATGCGTCAAGGACTGTAGCCAATAAGGCTTTAACTTGAACTGATTTAGGACAATCGCGGAAATCGTAGCTCTGAACATTCGGATTCAATTGTAAACCATGCCCACACCCGTCAGACGTTTATGCCTCGCCTTGTACACATTATTTTTAGGATGGTGGAGCACTCTGCGTCACAAGCGGTTTTACGTTTTAAAGGCAACTCGGACGTTAAATGTTTTCAGAATGTAAGCTACTTTTCGGGGGATGGCACTCATTATGTCATTTACCTGGATAATCTGGTAGACAGATAACCTGAATGGCTCTAGCCAAGTTCCTGACCCTTCAGAACTGTGCAGTCGACACTATATACAAAGCGAAACCGTCTTTGCCACCGAATTCTACCTACAAAATAAAATGAACCACCTTGACCTAATCCTGCTCGAGCTTGAATAAACTAAGTTAATTATCACTTATTTCAATGTTAGTAGCTGTGAAACTAAATTACAATGCTTTTTCGTTATGTTATCATTTTCCACGCTTTCACTTGCAATAAAACAGTGACGTGAACCTCAGTGTATCTTTCATATTCTCTTGTAAGGGCCTGGTAATTATTTTTCGTCTTATCGCAATGGAAGTTCTACGGAGACATTTTGAAGGTGCTGTATTACATTACAGGGAAAACCTCAGATATACTAAGCGGGAACTGACCCACATTATAAATGGATTAGTCTCCTTACATTCAACCCTTAAAATATTTTCAGGTTATGTGTATCTTACAACACCGACATACCGTATAAATATAGAAGGATTTGAAGAAAGTCTTTATATTTGTTGCAGATGCAACCAGATTCTGTTCTACACACTGTAAAACCGTCCAGCTGTACACGGAAAAAACTCGCCCTTACTAAGAATCCAGCTACGTCTCCCTCCACCCACGGGAGGTTCCATTTCCGGATTTCAGCGTGTGGGAGAAATGCGGACGGGAAATTTGGGCTGTTACGAAGCAGGCGTCGGAGCTACGTGCCGACTTGGTACGGGAAAATGTGTTTCCTCGGAATTTCATTCCTTACTCATTTCCGCCGCACTCGAAGCTTTTGGCGTGAGGCCTGTGTCGTTCTTGTCTAACGACTTTCTGTGATGGAGGATAGCTCCTGCGTCTTAGGGTAGGCACTTCCGGTCTCTTCCCTTCACGTTACAATTCATCGACTTTTATTTTCATTTTTGGGCGAGTCATATTTTCGTTTTGCGTGTGAGACTTTGAGTATAACAAAAACTGATTGAATTATTACGGAAAAAATTGGAATGATATTTTAATATATTTCACTCGGTGATGTAGGATAAAGGGAAGATATGGAGCAGCTAGAAAAAGGAATTAACAACAGTGAACGACTAATACTACCCTCTCCAATTAAGTACCAGCAGTAAGGTTATTCTCCTCATTATCACCACGTCTCACCCCCTTTTTATCCATTAGTCACATGGACGATGTAATATTTCAGGTTTGATATTAATAGTAATGTGTGCCTTGATCTGAAATGCTAGATTTGATTTCTCAACCTGTGAACACTTTCCGCGGCATCCTAAACGGCAGATAAAGACACTGCTAGTCTCTTCTTCTGTTAATTTCGGCTGGTCTGGTTTCTATAATTATAGTACAATGAAAACAAACATATAGATATGTTTGGACAGCAACCATGAAACTACTGATCCTTCTTTCTATGAAACAGGATATCCGTAAACGCTAGCAATTAACTTAATTCAAAGTTTATCTATGTTGTGCTTACATATAAGGTTCGTTACTCCACGAACTGATTAAGTAATTTCGGCAGCGACATTGTTAAGTCCTTACAACCACTGATATGATGACGACGAACGAGTCGTCGCCAATGTTGACTGGTGGCCAATACTAAATAAAATTGTTCAGATGGCTCTAAGCACTATGGGACTTAACATCTGAGGTCAACAGTCCCGTAGACTTAGAACTACTTAAACCTAACAAACCTAAGGACATCACACACATCCATGCCGAGGCAGGATTCGAACCTGCGACCGTAGCAGCAGCGCGGTTCTGGACTGATGCGCCCAGTACCGCCAGGCCACAAGGGCCGGCTGCTAAACAGAAACATATAAATCACAGGAGGTTTGTCAGTAACGTCGATAAGGTGCTGGATGCATGGTCTTGATCTGCAACGCCTAAAATAATTAGAAGTCGTTCGTAAAAAATAATATATATTGTGCTTAACTCGTTGTACAGGATTCTTCTTGGCTGCATACGTACCACTATACACAGAAAGCTATTAAGGCCTCACTTAGGCCACACGTTACTACGTGCCTTGCTGGAGGTTGCTTCTTATCAGATGAAGGATATGCTACTTTACTACTTGACGTCCAGAGCAAGAGTGGACGAGAGCTCGCTACAAACTTGATACAAGCCGCGGAACGGCGCTGGTCGCGACTCGCGGGTCCAACGATACTAATGCGGACCGCGGTAACAAGTGTGGTATCGAACGTTGATACCACAACCACGTTTGATGCACTTTGTGAACCGATATGACTGATGTTCGATTAATTTCTTTTTCTAGCCTATATTTGCGTCAAAATGAATTTCCATAGATCTGAAATATTTTCCGTCACCCTACAGTGTTCAATACCGTGCGATACATCTAAGTGATCTTTGTTGTTCATAAATACTCATAGCTATATTTCTATCATATGTTGGCTTCTCTTCTGTTTTTCGCCATTTCTGATTCTCCTCGAGCAGTTCCATGTATCCATCGAGTCTCTGGTGATCAGCTGTAAGTTGCTGATATCGACGGATTTCCGTTTGCCACTATATCATTTCCATTTTGTTGTATGTATGACGACCTAGATTGTAATGGGGAAGCAAAAGCCTATTTCCGCAGGAACAAAAAATATATTTCTGGGCTAAACGGATCGATTTCCACACACCTTCCAAGGATGCAGGAATCAAATGCGTAATATATGTCATCTCCTGATAGAGCCCCTGACAGACTTGACTTTCGTAAGTCAGTACAAAACTAGGAACGCATACGTAAGCACTGAGCGAAACAACAGAACTGCTCATTCAACCGTCAAAAACCTTGTTAGCTTAAGAAACACAGGTGACTGAGAAAGAAATTTAATTTTTCCTTCGTGGTATCTTAATTCCCCACTGTATTCCATCAACGTGAAGCCTATAAGACAGCGGGTGTCAGTTAGTGTCAGTCGTTTCATATGATCTGTTTTCAACGAAATCTGTATTCTAACTCTGTTAACTTCGTGCTGACATCTTCCACTAAGAGGCAGAAAGCTGCAAACTGAAAGGTTCCACAGTCTAAATAAATATATTCAAACACGTATAAATAAAGTGATCCTGAATACCATAGATGTGGAGCGTCGTACTAATTGAGGCGTGTAGCGCTTACCGTTACTAGTAGTGGTCACAGTTTTTATTCTAAGGATGACCGGAAATATTACCTCCATATGTTTCGTTACTATTACAATGCAAAACAAAGACTTTTAGCACGATCCACAATTTAGAACGAATCTCCCAAACGAGATAAGCTGATCAGAAAATAAAGAAATACGCATGTGCCTATTACGTTATTTGTAAAACGTGTGTGTGTGTGTGTGTGTGTATGTGTGTGTGTGTGTGTGTGTCTGTGTGTGTTTGTTTCCACTCTGACACTCAGAGAAAATGGGATCTTTCTTTACCATGGCTGAACCTAGACTTTAATAGTGCCAGACACAACGAACCCTGCCTCTCTAATGTTAACCTCTCTTCTTAATTCGCTTTTATCAATTATCTGATCCATAGGCAATTTGTTGCCCATAGTTCAATTGGCGAAGAGACAGGGTAAATATTCAGAGCGACCATAAAAGGGAAGCAGCACGGAATAGCCAGGGCCGACGACTGGGGAACATTCAGGTTGGCGATATAGTCTTTGTGATGAATTTTGGGGATACAGACAGCACAAGTAAGGCGTCCAGAAATGTGTCACCTCGTATTTTTGGCCAACATAAGCCATTGGAGGTACCTACTCTAGACGCCCTTAGGCCCCGTAACGAAGACAGTGGAATGAGTTGCGGTTGCACCTTTAGCCAAGTCACGAGAGGTAGTGCTAAGCAAGTCTCCTTTGTGAGCCAAGCTCGCTGCAGGGTTCCTGTCTTGGAGAGGGGGGGGGGGGGGAGGGGGGGGGAGGGGGCGATAGATGAGTCATTGCGTGATCCGTAGCTCGTGTCACATTTCGTGGAACATGATCTTTGGCGTAAAGGAGTGGATGGCGCATTTGCTGTGAGTGGGTTGAGGCCATTTTCAGAGAGAGAGAGCGAGCGAAGCAGCACGGACAGCGCAGGTCCACGGCGAAACGGGCGGGCTGTTTGTTCTACCTCCCGTGTGACTTCCAAGGTGCTCTGGCTGAGCATCTGCCGGACACAAGGGACGTGCACCGGAAATGGGAGTGGACACATTATTCCTTTAGCAGACCAGGTCGAGAGACGGCAGGTGGGTCGCCCTCATCCACGAATCCCTTGGCGACTCCAAGCTTTCCCACTGTTTGTCACCGCACAGCGGCTTTCGACGCTCAGTGAGCTGCTTTTAGTTCGTTGCTACGGTGGCGGGACCATGCGGCATTCGTAAAGACTGATCTTGCTCCCTGCTGTATGTGTGATAATAGTACTGGTTCGGTACCTGCGAAAATTTGTGTCTTGCTGTTTCTGTATGAGACTCGGTTCCGCTTCCTGATGTTATTGTCCACTGATCCTGTGTATGGCCAGTCGATTTCAGGAAGGTGTCGCTCATTGAAAGAATTACTAGCTTCAATTTCTTAATTGTGATAGGGTAGTAATTGGACTGTTTGTTTTAAATTATTGGTGTTTTGGGCTGTTTGGGGTTATGTAACTTTTAACGTTGGATGAGTAGTTATTCGTGATGTTCAAATACGTTGTGTACTAAATCTCCAAGTCGCTTTCGTTAGTTATTTGGAGCCCGCAAGCCTTTGTGTGTTACAATTTATCTAGGCGGGTTATACTTCACCGGCCAAGCCTTTGCGTCTTCCTTCCACCTGTGTGACTGTTAGGTATTTACCGTTACTGTCTCGTGGCGTGATATAAAGTTGGATCTTGATTGGCCGCTTAACTCCTTTACAATCAAGTGTGGGGGTCGTTGCGGTGGCCAACTCACTTATTATCTTTTAGTGACTTACCATAACCGTTTTGCCTGTGCTGCCAGCATGTAATCTGATGACTTAAATTTTTACTCGTTTTACTTAATAGTTACTTCTCCGTTCATCATGCTATTACTGTACGTTGTGCCTTGGGACGTTTACCCACTGGTTGCTTCGAAAAGGACGTGGGTGGTGAGCAGCATATAGGGCCTGACTTAAGTAATTTGGTGGCCGTTGTTCCGCACCACATTGCCCGATGCATGGTGGAATCATATCAAGCAGCTTTAATTGTTTTCCTTTCCTTTTAATGAGCATATTTTAGTCAAACATTCTAAGGATTTTTATTGTCTGCCTGTTTTGATGAATGTTTTGTATCACGTCTTACCTGTTACGAGTATAAGGCACTGGTATTTGGGACGTTCTTGGGTTTTGCATTTAATTGCTCATCCTCGTACCAAAGGAAAAGAACTTTTGAAGAGATCATTTCATCCATTATCAGTAATTGTACTTAAACTTTTTTATCAAATTGATCAGTTTTCTTCAAGGTCCTGTTTACCTAAATGGTAAAATTATTTTTCCTGAGGAGTGGTAACAAAAATTTTGATACAAATGATGTCCAGTCGTTATTGTGTCGCGTGCTTCCACGCCCACGCAACCTTAATGCAGAAGTGCGTATCACAAAGAAACACGTCTTATATGTGTTATCCAAGTAGTGTTCAGTTTTTGCCTATGGTTGGGAAATAAAGCACGCTATACGTCTGTGGTGAAATGTAGATACTGAAGCCTCGTTTATTGCCTACCGAAAGTTGGTTCAAATCAAATGGCTCTGAGCACTACGGGACTTAAAATCTGAGGTCATCAGTCCCCTAGAACTTAGAACTACTTAAACCTAACTAACCTAAGGACATCACACACTTCCATGCCCGAGGCAGGTTTCGAAACTGACGACATAAAATGTGTACATTATTCAAACTGTGGAGAACCTTGTCCGACTATCTTTAGGCTGACATGCGACAGGGCATGCGCTCGCGGCCGAAGACCTTGTAAAAATAAGTGTCGACACTCACTGCTGTGAAAGTCTGATATGTAGTAACAGAACTGTTCTAGTTATTCGTTCCCTATAGGTAACCTCTGGTTCTTTCAACTTATTCAAGTCCCATCTCCTTAATTTCCTAGATTTTTTACAATTTTTTCTGTTTTAATGTACATCTAAATCTACATGTAAACTCCGCAAGCCTCAGCACAGTTCATAGCCTTCAAATTGCGGTCAGAATCCACGTCTGCCCCAGGAAATATGTCACAGTTTAAAACCTAGCTCCGAAATCTCTGTCTTACCGTGATATGATCAATCTGAAAAATTCCGGTGTCTCCAGGTCTCTTTCACGTATACAGCCTTCTTTCACGAGTCTTGAAACAATCCCGGGTTCGATTCCCGGCGGGGTCAGGTATTTTCTCTGCCTCGTGATGGCTGGGTGTTGTGTGATGTCCTTAGGTTAGTTAGGTTTAAGTAGTTCTAAGTTCTAGGGGACTGATGACCATAGCTGTTAAGTCCCATAGTGCTCAGAGCCATTTGAACCATTTTTTTTAGTCTTGAAACAAACATTTGCGATGATTAAATTATACTCCGTGCCAAAATCCACCTGGCGACTTCTTCTTTCATTGCTTTCCCCCATCTCATTTTCACCTATTACTCTTCCTTCCAGCCCTTCTTAACAGTTAAATTTTCGTCTCTCTTATTTATCTGAATAATTTATTTTATCTCTCAATACGTTTCTTCAATCACTCCATCTTCTGCGGAGCTCGCTGGCACTTAAACTTGTACTAATTTCGTTGGGGTGGGCATCGTGTCTGTTTTGGTTTACGCTAATGCATTCACGACGACGTTCATAGTAGCTTACTCGCATTCCTATTTTCTAATTTATTATTAAACCTATTCCTTCCTTACCAATATGAGATTTTGAGTTTATAACACTGTATTTATAACACTGTATTCACCTGGTCTTCTTGACATCAAACTTCTCTAATGTCCACTATAGCTAACTTCAGCCTATTCATTTCCCTTCTCAAATTTTATGCTCCACCTGCCCTATTACGGGATCTATCATTCCACGCTCCGTTTCCTACAATGCTAGTTTTGCTTCTCCTGATGACGACATCCTCCTGAACAGTCGTTGCCCGGAGGTTCAGAGGGGGAGTATGATAACTCCGGAATATTTTCCCTGAGGGACACCGTCTAGATATAGAGGACCTAAAACAGACAAAGTTGAAGTGTGAAAGGTATTCCCGAGATCTATTTCCATCCACCTCACTTCTCATTTATCCTTGGCGCTCACCAGCACGCAACACGTGATTCTATTCACATATCCCTATGTGACGGTACTTTGCTCTCCACATGTTCTGAGTAATAGTTGCGTATCTTACTCTTTTGCTCACCTGTCAGCAGAGCATTGCATCCAGTGCACACGTGCAGTGTATTTAAATTAGAATGAAATCGATTTCACCAAATACAGCATGAGTATGTTTATTACCTGTAGTAAGCGGATATGTCCCTTATCTTTCTTTTTAGGGTATGACATATGTTTGCTCACTATAGTGATTTTATCCTCACATCTATATATACTTTACATGGATGATTCATATAACGGAGAATCCAAGCTACACTACGTTTCTACCAACTATAAATCCACCGCAACCATTCCCTCCCTCCCCATATTTCTATACCCATTTTCCCCCTCCACAATTCTTTCCGTAACCCCCTTTTTCCTCTTCAAATTATGGTCTTTCCAACACCTCCAAGTACGCCGCTGGTCTTGTCACCCAATATTAATCGGACTCCAACAACAGATGACCTTTCCCAGGGCAGGTCCTCACAGTGTTTCCTTTTATGATCAGTGTTGATCATCGTGTGTTAAATGTTCTAAATTTATTCTTACTGTTTGCTTTCTACCTTTTTATTATAATTGTTTTAAAATAAAAACAGCATCACCTTACCCATGTGGAATCAGATCGATGAAATAATAAAAAACAAAAAAATCTGAAATTAAAGTCTTTAGTCAGAAGTTGAAAATTTTCAGGACAAAGCCGTTTATGTATGTAGTAAACTGGGGTTATCTGGATATTCATTTGTTGAAAAACAGGAAAACAATTTATCAAACGGCTTTGTGCATGTAATCACATTTAATTCAATGTATGATTGTTCCTGGAGTGTTTTTACCTATTTTAGACTCAATACTGCACTTACGTCTTGATCACTCCTCGCATATCCTTGCAGCACTACAAGGTTCATTTCTTGGTAAACGAACAATATGTGGTCAAAACTATCCGAACACCCCAAAAAACATACGTTTCTCATATTAGGTGCATTGTGGTGCCACCTCCTGCCAAGTAGTCCATATCAGTGACCTCACTAGTCATTAGACATCGTGAGAGAGCAGAATGGGGCGCTTACGGACTGCGAACGTGGTCAGGTGATTGGGTGCCACTTGTGACATACATCTGTACGCGAGATTCCTACACTCTTAAACATCCCTAGGTCCAGTGTTTCGGATGTGATAGTGAAGTTGAAACGTGGCGAGACACATACAGCACAAGAGCGTACAGGCCGACCTCATCTGTTGACCAACCGCCGACAGTTGAAGAGGTTCGTAACGTGTAATCTATCCAGACCATCACACAGGAATTCCAAGCTGCATCATGATCCGTTGCAAGTACTATGACGGTTAGGCGGGAGGTGAGAAAACTTCGATTTCATGGTCGAGCGGTTGCTCATAAGCCACACATCACACCGGAAAATGCCAAACGACTTCTCGCTTGGTGTGAGGAGCGTAAACATTGGACGATTGAACGTTGGAAAGACGCTGTGTGGAATGACGAATCATGGTACATAATGTGGCGATCCGATGGCATGGTGTTTGTATGGCGAATGCCCGGTGAACGTCGTCTGCCAGCGTGTGTAGTTTCAGCAGTAAAATTCGGAGGTAGTGGTGCTATGTTGTGATCGTGTTTTTCATGCAGGGGGCTTTCACCCCTTGTGGTTTTGCGTGGCACTATCACAGCACTGGCCTACATTGATATTTCGGGGCTGGCGATTGCATCTTTCAACACGTTCGAGCACCTATTCATCATACACGGCCTGTGGCGGGGTGGTTACACGACAATAACATCCCTGTAATGGGCTGGCCTGCATAGAGGCCCCACCTGAATCTTATTGGACATCTTTGCGTTGTTTTGGAACGCCGACTTCATGCCAGGTCCCTCCGACCGACATTGATACCACTCCTCGGTGCAGCACAACGTGAAGAATGGGCTGCAATTCCCAAGAAATCTTCCAGCACACAGCCTGCGAGAGTGGAAGCCGTCATCAAGGCTAAGGGTGTTCCAAAACCATATTGAATTATAGCATTACCTCTTCAGGATGCCACGAACTTGTAAGTCATGTTCAGCCAGGTGTCCGGATATTTTTGATCACATAGTGTACGTTTCGTTCATCTCTGCTAATGGGAATACAGCTGCACAACGTTTCTAAGAGCGGTTACAGGTTCTTTTAATGCAATTATCGGCAAATTCCTGTCTGTGAAGTATTTGCTGTTGAGTTATATGTAGGAACGTATCCCACTGTGAAGCGGAAATCGAAAGTGATTAAGGTGGACAGTGGTAGCTGTGCGTCCATGTAGTACTTACTCGCTTCAATTCACTGCATATCGGACGAGGCTGGGGTTCCGACAAAAGTCGTACAGCTTTGCATGCAGTCCCGAGTTTTTAATTGACTGTCGTGGTCCGCTGGGTTCGCATGTTCTGCCTGTCAACGAGTATTCGCAGTAGAGCTGCGAACGCCGCCCCTGCGCTCCTTTGGTGAATCTCACCAACACACACACACATAAACACACACACACACACACCCACACGCATGCACGCACGCACGCACACACACACACACACACACACACACACACACACACACACACACACACAGATGCACCCATATACAACAATGATATTCCACACGTAACGATCGTTCCAAAAAAAGCGTTTTATTTTTTCAGAGGGAGGGCTTCATGTGATGAAATGGAAATCTGGGAACAGGTTCCCGACGCGACCTGTCGGATCTGAGTGACTCGTCCCTATTTCCATCTGAAGCTTTCTTGTGTCTCTTTTTCCTCTGTACACTTTTTTTCGTTTTCACTCATGTCGGTAGTGATATGGTGGCTGATAATTTTCGAGAGCATAAATACCTTGCAACTAGAAGCAGGAAAGATTCTCATTTTTCAGCGTGAAGAAAACAATGCTTCAATATTTTTTCGGTCACTGGGAAACGTTAATCAACATCTGCGTATTAGCAGAGTGGTAAAGATAGCAGTTGCTGCTGCATATTTTTCTTAAAAGCATTGTCACTGTTTACGTGTAGATTTCAACATCTAATATACTCCGTAGGTATATATCAGTGGGGTGTCAGTTGATTAAAATGAGCAGTACTTGAGCAATGCAGACATAAAGGGTGACAATTATTGAAACATTGGGGGGTACACTCGTATGGTATGAGACGTTTCCAAGGGGGGGGGGGGGGGGGGGGGGAGTGTCCACTGCGGGCCCAACGACAAAACAACCCTGTGTCTGGTGGAGGCGGCAGTGAGATGGGTAGATTGCTGTGGCCTGTTGTGGGTATGTGAACCACTGAGGGCTATGGGAGGAAGAAGCCTCTCCGTCGTTTTTAGGTCGCCGGTTCAATACACAATATGAAATAAAATTGTCATAAAGTCTCAACTGTTTGCTTTAGGGCGTTCAAACTGACCGGTTCGCCAGAGGGAATGATGGAAATTAGTATGGAATATGTGATTTGGCTTAGCGACGAAGCCCACTTTCATTTGGTCTGATTCGTCAACAAGCAAAATTGGCGCGTTTGGGGGACTGAGAATCCGAATTTAAGGATCTCTTCACCGTCAGCGGATAAATGTGTGGTGTGCAATGTCCAGTCACGGAATAATCATGTGTGATATTCTTTGCTGGCACGGTGACTACGGAACGGTATGTAAAGGTTTTGGTAGAGGATTTCATCTCCATTATCCAAAGTGACCCTGATTTCGGCAAGATGTGTTTCATGTAAGACAGAGCTCGACCCCATTGAAGCAGGAAAGTGATGTCCTGCAGGAGCACTTTGGGGACCGCATTCTGGCTCTGGGGTGCCCAGAGGCCAGTGGCATGGGCCTCGATTGGGCATCATGTTTTCCGGATCTGAACACATGTGACACCTTTATGTGCGGCTATATTAAAGACAAAATTTACAGCAATAATCCCAAAACCCCTGCAGAACTGGAAACAGCCATTCAGAAGACAGCATCGATGTTCTGACAGTTCAGCGGATCATGCAGAATTTCACTATTTGTCTGTAATAACATAAATCCGAATACTGCAGTGACGTTTACATGCTGAAAAAAATTTTTTTTCTTATAGGTGTATAATAGTCACCCTGTACCTGGCTTGAGTTAGGATTTCTGTTCGAGTTTTGATTTCCACTTCATCAGTTTTAGTATCACACGACAAACTAACCCAACATTTCAACGAAGTAGCTAAATAATATTTGACGTTTGTGTATGGGAGTCCAGATATTTTATTGATAATTTTATTTACGTGATAGCTATCAGGCAACAACATATTGATGTATAGATTTTCCGCCGGCCGGGGTGGCCGAGAGGTTCTAGGCGCTACAGTTTGGTACCGCGCGACTGCTACGGTCGCAGGTTCGAATCCTGCCTCGGGCATGGATGCGTGTGATGTCCTTAGGTTAGTTAGGTTTAAGTAGTTCTAAGTTCTAGGGGACTGATGACCACAGAAGCTAAGTCCCATAGTGCTGAGAGCCATTTTTATAGATTTTCCTGCGGTCGCCTTGCTCTTCGAAACTGAATAACATTTCAATTTTAGTTTTGTTAATCAGACAATAATATACCTTTCAGACAGTCAGCGAATCGCTGGTACTACCGTTCCAGTGTGTATTAACCACTTAAGTGATAGGATCGTATCGAGGGTAACAGTGCGACTTAAATGGTTCAAATGGCTCTGAGCACTATGGGACTTAACATCTGAGGTCATCAGTCCCTATAACTTAGAACTACTTCAACCTAACTAACCTAAGGACATCACACACATCCATGCCCGAGGCAGGATTCGATCCTGCGACCGTAGCAGTCGCGCGGTTCCAGACTGAAGCGCCTAGAACCGCTCGGCCACAGCGGACGGAAGTGCGACTTAACAGAAATGTATAATACTGCTTGATTTATTATGTATTTTGAAATTCACTATGAGTTACGTGGTGGTAAATATTACAAAAATAAATGGATCTGTGCTTGAAATCGTACTTGGTAGGAAATGTAATTGTCTATAAGTTTTATAATTTTGTTACAACTGCTTCAGTTTCTGACGACTGACTACTGCAACTTTTACAGTAAAACAATTATAATATGGAAAAAAAGTAATACCTGCGTCCTTACAAGGGAAGGACACGGGAGTTGTAGCGGGGAAACAAAGCTATTTTCGGTTTGTTACTAAATTGAAAGAAAAACGCCGTGTAAAGTTTTAACTGCTATGCTGCGACGGTTTTGAAAGGAGAGTGAGGAATATGTGGGGCGGTAACAAGTTTCGCTTCTCTACTCAAGTCTCCGTTTACGTATCGCTCTGCCAGCAGCGCTGTGGTCAAAATACGTAGGACGAGTTTGTGCTTGCTTTTAGAGTAGATCAGATTATCTTTGTGGTGTGTAAGTGCGTTTACAGAGTTAGTGTTTTACTGTGGACAGTAAGAAAGGCAGTAACTGTGAAACTGTTAGTGGAGTACTTCGGTACTGCTAAAAATGTACTTTCAGGAGAAGAGTGACTTATTTGTGATCAAATAAAACAACAGTTGACAGAAGAGGGTACTCTAATAGCAGAGGTTACTGCACATTTAATGATGAAGAGGCAACAAATGAAGATGCATCAAGTGAAAAGGTATCAGATGACGAAACATCACTTGAAACTAAATTACAGTATCTTGACGGTAAGGGATGAAGCGCTGTCACAAGTGGTGGATTTCCAGGAAAGTAGCGTTTCATTTCATCAGCCGTCAACTCCAAGAAAATTAAAGTAATTTCCAGAAGGATATCTGGTTGTTGCGTGGAAGACAAAGGTAAACAACGAAGTGAAAAATGGAGATTTATGTCCTACACGTGTGTGTTGCCCTGAATTAGCAACCGATATGGCACTGCGCTTGAAAATTACGACAATGTTGTCACAGAAAAGGAAAATAAAGAGCAAGACTGTGTAACAAAACATTAAAAACAGGTTACAAGGTCATTTTTCAAACCCAAAATTATGCAAGATATGATAAATCGTGATTTAAGTGATCATTTTAGAGGAAAGAGACAGGAAAACGCAATACTACATGACCGCAAGTTGAGACTTTTGGCACTGAAAACAAAGAAGAGAACTGACCCTCACAATTCTTCACTGAAGTTCAAAACTTCCAACTTGTGGGTAAGGAAATTAAAATGTAAAAATAAGATCTTCTGTCTTAAAGGAGGAGGAGGAGGAGATTAGTGTTTAACGTCCCGTCGACAACGAGGTCAATAGAGACGGAGCGCAAGCTCGGGTGAGGGAAGGATGGGGAAGGAAATCGGCCGTGCCCTTTCAAAGGAACCATCCCGGCATTTGCCTGAAGCGATTTAGGGAAATCACGGAAAACCTAAATCAGGATGGCCGGAGACGGGATTGAACCATCGTCCTCCCGAATGCGAGTCCAGTGTGCTTATCACTGCGCCACCTCGCTCGGTCTTCTGTCTTAAAATGACCCACAGTGTTAGTAAGCGGTTGGCTGAAATGGACGTCGATGTATAACAAAAAGCTCATCAGTTCGAGAGAGAAATCGACTCTCTCATTTAGGAAGAACGTCTGTCACCACATCCAACAGGCAATGCTGACCAAGAAAGATTTTATAAAGAGTTACGATCTGGGCGGACTCTTGCAGTTTCAATTTTGTGGATGTAAATGACTTAATACTGGTCACTTACAAGTACTTATCAAAACATTATTGCTAGTTTCTAGAATCTTTAGGTAAACAGTTATACGACTTAGCTATCGAGTCTCTTTTTGCTTCTCTTCTGACAGAAATTTTCATGGTACATTTTTAAAATTTCTTCTTAAATTAGAACAAGTGGGAGAAATTACTATTTAAAATACCTGTTATGAACTTTTTATGTTGAGAAGCAGCAGAAGACAGTTCAGTGTATTCTTTCATAGAATGAACAAGCAACAACAAAACATTTAGTTTATAATGAGGACTGGCAACAAATCCACAGTTTCGTTGATCTTGGCACGGACATTTGATGAACAATCACATATATGGAAACAACAGCGTGAAGCATAGTACTATCTTCTTGCGCTCAACGCCCAGTAGCTCAGTCCCTAATAACCTTGTTGTCGACGGGAAATTAAACACTAATCTGCTCCTCCTCCTTCTGCTGTAGCTCAAAACTATGCAGCCTTTCACTTAAAAGGTTTACCAACTCTTGTAATCTCCAGTCAGCAAAGAAGATTTCTGAGCAGAGATAAAGAGCAAAGCCATTCATTTCGTCAGTGCTGTCTTAATAAACGAAATCGTGAACGAGAAACAGTTGCAGTGTTAGCCAAAAGTGGTGTACTGTTCCATACGTGGACAGTTATCACTGAATGTAGCCAAATGCTGACTTCCCACCTCTTCCTGGGAAACAAATGGCCAGAATTTAACCAGTAGAAAATCTTGGAGATCAATAAATATCTGTCACACATCCCTGGTCAAGCCCAGCTTAATACTTCCACCTCTCCTAAATTTAACTTAAGCTCAACATTTCTACTATTCTTCCTGTGGCCTGTTTCATTCTATTTATACGTTTTGTACTGTTTTTTGTTTCATTGTGGCAGTCCATTTAATTCAGGCATATCTAACCAGAATATTCAGTAAATAGCGAGAGCATGTCAGACATATTCAGGCAACATTTGACTTCATGATCACCGTTCCCATTGACCTCAGAATCCGCCTGTTCGTTCCGTCAGTTTCTATGTCACCACCGGTGCGAGTGGTCATAAACTGTGTTCTACTTGCATAATGTAATCCGGAAAACAAATAGGCTATTCTGTTGTTTTATATGTATTTTCCATACACTATGTGTAATTCCAAATACTTATCAATATACAGTTTAACATTCGTATTTCCCATTATGTTTACATTTCTCCATCAGCATCCATATATAACACATAATTTAATTATTTTCTAATACTATTCGGTTTATTTTACCATATGTACGTACATTCTTATGCTGAATGTAAGACTTCGCTTTTTCCCCCTCACTTTTGATGACTTTCTCTACCTACGATCGATTGTGAACATCGTTCTCTATCTGATCGAATGCTAAGAAACTGGAGGCTATGTGTTCATCACATCGCGAATTTTACCTCACACTTGTTTGTTCAAATATAGAGTAAGAGACATTTTAAGTTGCAACTTAAAATTGTTTGGATGTGTCCATGATGAGATTTATTAATTAAATTTACTTTATTATCTCTCAGCATGTTGGTAAGGTTTTCACTTTTGGTTTCCTTTTTAGAAATTATACACAATGTTAATAATACTTATTGGAAGTCAGGACCAACTTTTATTCGCAGTGACATAACCGGATTTGCGAGAGATAGCTGGTATGGTATGAGAGCACTGCCCTGTTTTCATTTCTGACTGTCTTAAGAAAGCATTTAGTAGCAAATGTGGTACCCCAATTGAACTTTTTATCTTTATCATTGTTTCATTTTCATTTTTTTCGGTTATCAGCATTTCGACTAGTTTAATACAGCCCACCAAGAAATTCTTTATGTGCCAACATACTCATCTCCGAGAAGCACTTGCAACCTGTGTCTCAATTATTTACTGGATGTGTCTCAATCTCTGTCTTCCTCTATAGTTTTTACCGTCTGCACCACACTCAAGTACCGTGGTAGTTACTCTCAAATGCCTTAATAGATGTCCTATCATCCTTTCCCTTCTCCTTGTCGGTGTTTTTCCAATTTTCTTTTCCTCGCCTGTTCTATGGAGAACTTCCTCATTCCTAAAGTTATCAGTCCACCTAATTTTCTACACTGCATTGTATTGTATTCAACTGGGAACCTAGAAACGACGGGGAAGTTTCCTCCCCACCGTAGCCCACAGAGATACACAACCCCACAACAGGCTACAGCAGTCCACTCACCCCACCGCCACCCCACATCGAACCCAGGTTTATTGTGCGGTTCGGCCCCCAGTGGACCCTCTCGCGAACGTCTCACACCAGACGAGTGTAATCGCAATGTTTGCATGGTGTACACGTACGTGGAGGAAGTGTTTGCGCAGCAATCGTCGACATATTGTAACTGAGGTGGAATAAGGGGAACCAGTCCGCATTCGCCGAGTAAGAAGGAAAACCGCCTTAAAAACCATCCACAGACTGGCGAGCAATCTGGACCTGGACACGAATCCGCCTGCTGTCTTCCTCAAATTAAGACTTAAGTGTGATACTAGTAGACTTCTCTTGGCCAGGAATGCCCTTTTTTCCAGTGCTAATCTGTTTTTCATGTCCTCCTTGCTCTTTGTGTAATAGCTTATTTTGCTGAATTCCTTAACTTCATCCATTTCGTAATCACTAATGTGACATTAAGCTTCTCACTATTCTGATTTCTACTACATCTCATTATTTTCCCCTTTCTTCGATTTACTCTCAGCTCATGTTCTATACACATTAGAGTGATCATTCCATTCAACAGCTCCTGTAATTCTTTACTTTCACTGAGGATAGCATTTTCATGTAGCCACTTCGCGTTATCTTCCCTGCACTTCGTACATATTTCATTCCTAAATGATTTGTATTTCTGTCTTTCTGAATCTCGCTAAACATTTTTGCCCTCCATTCGTCGATAAACAGAAGTACTTCTTCTGTTATCCATGGCTTCTTCACAGTTATCGTTCTTGTACCTATGTTTTCCTCTCCAGCTTTTGCAATTGCCGGTTTTACGGGGATTCGTGTTCAACTGAATTGCGCGCTGAACTATATATTATGGCAGTATCTAATGCTTCAGAGAACTTCAAACGCATGTCTTCAGTCTTTAGTATTTCAATATGCCATTTCTTTGCGCAATGATTCTTCCTGATAAGTCTCTTAAACCTCAGCCTACTCTTCATCAATACCAAATCGTGATTTTAGTCTATATGCGCCTTGGATAGGACTTACAGTCCTTTTATGATTTTGGAAACTCTGCCTCCAGGCTTTCTCCAACTGTACCTCATCTTCTTTTGATTTTTGGAAAGAGTGTTCTCTATTACTCTCTGAAATTTATTGGAGAGCGCAATTAGCTTTCTCCGATGATCTCCCTTAACTCTTTCTTCTACTCTTCCCCCTACAACAGCATTCCAGTCTCCCATGCCTATTAAATTTTCATCTCCCTTTATGTACTGAATTACCCTTACGTTATCCCGATATACTTTCTCTATTTCTTCATCTTCGGCATTTATAACTGAACTATTGTTGTCGGTTCTGGTTTGCTGTCGATTCTGATGAATGGCCATCATCGAAACGTTCACAGCATCTCACTGTCCGTCTTACCTTTATGTTCATAACGATTTCTCTTCCCGTTGTTCCACTTTCTGCTTGTGTTGATATTACCCTCCCTATACTCGTCTGACCAGAAACTGTCTTCTTTCTATTACGCTTCATTAATGCCCACTGTATGTAGCCTGAGCCTCAGAATTTCCCTTTTCGTATTTTCTAGCTACCCTCACACATTCAAACTTCTAACATTTCATGCCCCAACTCGTAGTTCGTTATCCATTCCTTGGTTATTCAGTCTTTTACTCATGGTCGTCTCCTACTTGGCCGTCCCCTCCTGGATACCCGAATGAGAGAGTAGTCCGAAATTTCGTAAATTGGAGAGATCATCATGACACTCTTTCAATTACAGGCCACATGTCCTGTGTATAACACGATAGCGCTCTGGTTTCCATTGTCTTCTCCGTCATGATGCCGTTGATCATTTCTGATTCTTCCGCATTTTAGGGACATTTTCATAACATAAGTGGAGGAGAATGCCCCGAATCTGTGTCCGCTCCTCCACTCTCTTTGATAAGGACGCTGGCAGAATGAGGGTGACTTCATATGCCGGAAGACGTTGGCCGCCAATGATGATGATTAAGCAGTGGCGGCGTTTGTAGCTGAGACTGGGGGCGTTTTGATTACTGATCGAAGACGCTACCCCTAGACTCGGGTGAAGTACGAGGTCAAAATACCTCGAAACTGCTAATTATATTTTCGTGTTGTAAATACTCTTAAGTGTGTAAGACACCGATATCTCTCAAGATAGTTTGCTCTGAGCAAATTTAATTCAGATTTCTAACATACCAATCAAATACAATCCTCAGGTATACATATTAACAACACTTTATTCAATTTTCATTTTGTCATTTAAAGTCATTTTGGTTTGCCGTTTCTTCAGTTCTGTCATCGTATATTTTTGTACATTGTTAGGAGGGAGTGCCATGAACAACATTCTAGATAACTATGTCTTGAATAAGCGAGGCCGCTGCGACTGTTACAATTCTTTATTGGGGAACCCGATCGGTTTCACATACTAAATTTGCATCTTCAGGTGCGTCACTCTACACAAAGGGATGAAAAAGCTCATCAGAAATTTAGCCATCCCAAGAAATGGACAAATAAAAGCGATAAGGACAGTGTCTACTTAGAGTCAAATGATTAAAGGTTATATTTAACCCGAATGAAGCCATTCCCTACATTTATATCCAGGTATTTAAGACTTCCGACTCACGAATGTGCGAGCGTCTACGATAAAATGTTTTTGGGCTAAGGCGGTCCAAAACTAAAAAAGAACCCAGTAGAAACGTCAAAGTAAGAACATAGGAGCTATTAAAATAATTTAGAATAAAAATAGCAACCAAGAATTTGCACACAGAGGGGATCAAGGAGGGAGTTATTTGAAGCTCCGGGGGTGTACAGTATTTCTTGTGACAGTTGTCCCGTAAAATACGTAGGCCAAATGGGGAGATATTTTAGCGTAGGATTCAGGGAGCATTCTGCTAATTCCAGTACAAAGTCAGCTCTGAGTGCTCACTCGCTGGAGACGAGGTTCACAGTCTCGGATGTTGCCACCAATCTTCAGATACTTCACGGAGACCAAGAGGGTAATGTTCTAAATATTTTAGAATAATTAGAGATTTTTTGAACATTGAGAAGAGCCCTGGAAAGTACCCTCAACTTCCAGATCGATTTACATCACAGACACGTCCTAGCAAATGTCAATTATTTATTGTTTAACTGAATGACGTTTTCCGGTCTTACCGTTTATTAATGTAAAAGGCTATTTAATTCTGAAAACAATTTTCTTGACAATAAGGACACCGCACGGTTAGTGCTAGCATATAGGACCGTAATAGTATCAGGAAGCCTATCAGAAAGCCCTTTAAAATTAGCTGTTATAGTAATTCTGACTAATGCAACTTATAAACAGAGCGTATTGTTTCTGATTATTACAGTCTGGTAACTTAAAATGTGCAACAAGCCCCCAACATCTCAGTCGAGGTATATGGTTACTTGATGTTTGCGATACTGAGCATGCGTGGCTTTCCTAGTAGTGAAACGTCCCCTTTGAACAATTTATACATGACTGTGCTTAAACTGACACACAATATTTTGTTAGCGCAACGCAATCTGACTTTCCAAATTCCCTACAAAAGAATGGCCCTGACTAACATTAAACTATACCTTTCACAAATCACTTACCTCACAAAAATCTTCGCTGCTCAAGCTACTGCAATACAGCGAGCGCCACTACTGCCAGCTAAATAAAAGATTCAAACTATGGAAGGCACTAACTACTGATAGGGATAGTTAGCAAATGAAAGATATTAATAGAGAACAAACAATGTATTTACCTTGAAATCATCATATATAAATATAGCAGTTCATGACAAATTTCAAAACTCCACCATCTCTCTCCCCACATCCACCACTGCTGGCGGCTCACCTCCAACTGCGCAACGCTACGCGCTGTTCACGTCCAGCTGCCCAACACTACAATGGCAGACAACAATGCTAACTAGCCACAGACTGCACACAGCACAGCCAGTGATTTTCATACAGAGGTGGCGTTACCAATAAAAAAACCTAAACAGCCTACTTACATAGCCCCCATGCTCCCCACAAAAAATTTTACAAATTGGATTGGGCAGTGGCCAATACAGATTTGAAAAAATTTTTCATAATTACAATAACAAAGAGATCAAATGCACACACTTATTGATACAATGTTGGTCAAAAGCTAAAAATTTCTCACAGTCCATAAAGACAGTCCAGATTGTTCATCACAGTAAAAATGCAGAGTTTTTCTCAAAGTCTGAGCAGTAAAAGAAAATGCACACATAAGTAGTGGATTTCCATGCAGTCTTCAAGAAGTAGTGTTGTCCTTCCAACGGAAAGACAGTGCTGACTCTTGACATGCATACAGGTAATGGGCCACAACAGAGCAAACCCACAGCAGAGTCAGTCGAAATTTTGAAGAGTGTTGATAGGTAGGTCATCACAGAGCAGACCCACTGTAGTCCTGGTAGAGATTACGGTATTGGTGGGCCACCAGAGGTGCAGACCCACTGCAGTCCTTGTAGAAATAATGGTACTGGTGAATCAGCAAAGGTGTAGACCCACTGTAGTCCTTGTAGAAATAATGGTATTGGTGGGTCATCAAAGATGCAGACCCACTGTACTCCTTGTAGAGATAATGGTATTGGTGGGTCATCAAAGATGCAGACCCACTGTAGTCCTTGTAGAGATAATGGTATTGGTGGGTCATCAAAGATGCAGACCCACTGTAGTCCTTGTAGAAATAATGGTACTGGCGGGTCATCAAAGATGCAGACCCACTGTAGTCCTTGTAGAGATGATGGTATTGGTGGGTCATCAAAGATGCAGACCCACTGTAGTCCTTGTAGAAATAATGGTATTGGTGGGTCATCAAAGATGCAGACCCACTGTAGTCCTTGTAGAGATGGCCAGCAGCCATCTGTTGTGACTGTGCAGGTGCACAATCACCATTGAAGAGTCTTGCGGATAATATAGCAAGTCCATAAACCACCACTTGTGCTCTCACAAAGTTTTCGGAACTGTCCTTAGAACCAACAATGCTGTTATCCAGTCCCTTGCTGAATTATTAACACACGTGCAAACACTAACAGTCCCGACTTCTCACATATTGTTCATATACTATGACCAACAGAAATGTGTGCAGTGAAATGTAACTTACAAGTTAATAATAAGATGAACTGGTGTCAATTACAATTTTATAACATGAGAATACAATTACAAAGGTACAAAATAAATCACTAAAAACATAATAATACAGATAACATTTGTAGTAATAGGGGCTTTACAAAAGAATAGAAATAAACATATACATCAGTGTTACCGGAATTATGACATGAGTACATAGATAAAAGATCAGAATAACTTTCGAAATATCAACTTCACACATGAGCATTAACACAAAACAGAATAAATAATGTCTAAACATCTTTACAAAGTAAATAACACATTATTAATGCCAATTGTATTTGAGGATAACAATATTCCTCATCATAGTGAATGTAACTTAGTATTAGAAGAGAAAAAAGTTCTATGAAACAGTACACAGAGACAGGAAGAAAACAAATACACAAGGGTACACAAACACATAGTGGGATAACACCAATAGGAAAGGACAGGGTTCGTTTTCAGTGTAACATTTGGTACTGCAGTCCAACCCAAAACTTCATATATCTTTCCTCTTATTTCATCCTTTGTTTCCACCAAAAAAAATTCTATCTAAGCATGCTTTCTGTATTTGTATGTTCACACATTTCTTACCTCAACATTTATTTCCAAGAAAATCCTACCTAAACCTGTTTTCTGTACTTTTTTTCGTATAACTTCTGAATGCATTTCTTCCAATTCATCGCAACTCATTCTCTTAGAGGCTACCCCCTCTTAAGCTAATTTAAATCTACTGAGCTCAGATGCTAAACTAAGGGACGAGGCAATGCAGCAGCACATAACACAATTAATATAAACAGCAATGAAAAAAATGGAAAATCGCAAAGCAAGCTACAGTAAACCTAAATTACCAAGCAATTCAACATTACAACTAATATGAGGCAATGCGCAGCAAGCAAAAAAATAAATCTGGCTTAGCAGAGTAACACAAATTAAAGTTCAGTAGCACTATGCCTGGCAAACAGCAGCTTATATCTAAACATGACATAGCTCAAGCAGAAAAAATATTACAGTAAAAACAACAATGCAGATAAGGGAAATGTATATT
Organism: Schistocerca serialis cubense; assembly: GCF_023864345.2. NCBI lineage: Eukaryota > Metazoa > Arthropoda > Insecta > Orthoptera > Acrididae > Schistocerca > Schistocerca serialis. Next base: position 237,584,555 of record NC_064646.1, read on the forward strand.
CACATCTTAATGTCTATGTAATTAAAGTGGTGCACCACAAATTATTCTACAAAAGAAATTACCAAGTACTTGAAAAGAAAATTATAGATGCAGTTACTGTTATTAGTCCCTTCTTATTGTTCTCTCCATTCCAAGAGCTCCTTTTTCGAAGAATGTGGATCAGAAAATACTTATTTAATAAATCTGTTGACAGAAAGTGTTCACATAAGCAGATGCATTTAAGTTTATTTTATAAAACCAATGCTGCAACACAGCTGGAAACCAGATATTAAACAAAATGAGCAATCTCTTAACTACAAAGACAATAGATGTAAAATGTTTCTAATCATTTCATTAGGCATTTTAGTAAATATCATAAATTACGAGCTCCACAGTATGCTTTCAACAAGGAAATGTCAATAGCGAGGACAATGGCCTCCACTTTCTTTTATTCTACCTGTGCTTCTGATGAGGCACTCACTAATGACTTGTTCTTCCAGCGTCTGACACAGCTGCGTGCCCACGACGCATTACGTGCAGGTGGTCACTTAACATTCTTACGGAAATATTTACGACAGCAGTTTCCGCTACAGTGACAGTCTCACATAAAAATATTTCACAGGTCAAGAATTAGCGTTGCAAATCTGTAGAAAGAAAATCCTATAAATATAAGTGTCCAAATAAAATATTCGTCAGCATTGTGATACAGTCACGCATTTACGCACATTTCATAACTCTTAAAGTACGATTCTTGGTTTCCAACATACTTCTTATTCCTCATATACGGTAGAATCATCTTATTGATCATAAACATATCTCAACAGCATAGTACACATCGTCGTCGTAATAATATCATAACATCTCAGTCAATTCTCAAAATCGTCGTAGCTTCCTCCAATAATTTCAAAACCTAAAAAAAATTCTCTGCTCATTTCAATAGTGTCATCTACCTCAAACGTACTTTAAAATCATGCTCCCTTACCAAATACATCATTCAAAGCTCTCATAGTATCACAATGATTCCGAAAAAATATGAACAGTTTACAAAGTACAGACAAAATACAGTTTCATAAGTGTGAAGTTACCCAACTGTGTATTGTGTAAACATGTGTCATTGATGTAGTAAAAAAATGTTTGTCTCTCTCAGTTAAATGATCAGATAGCTGTGTAATTTATGTTTTAGAGAAATATGGTACCGATGTGTAAAGTTGTATAAGCAAATACCATATTAGCTAGGGTTCCTTGTGGTTGCCACACATATGGTACACAAAGTAAGCGTGTACCCCCCTGAGGATTAATGTAATTATACCCTCAGGTGTTAGAGATTACAGCAATGGAATGAAATGTATCACGGAAAACTTTCTTTGTAATTCAAAAATCTTTGAAAATAAATGTTTTAAGTACAAAATTAATCACTCAAATATGTGTACTGTAGCGCTAAATGTGCGTCTCGTTGCAACATAATCTGTGTGGAAGTGTCGTAGTTATTGTCCTCCGAAAGCTAAGTTCTGCAGAAGTCAATTTACTTACCTCATAATACACAAAAGTGAATTGCTTTGCGTATAAATGTCTTAGTTATTACGCTTATTGCCGTGATGATGAAAGTACTGTGCTGTAACGTATTGTTGTGCTACGGAAAAGGCATTCTTATTGTAGCTATACCACAAAAGTTACTACTAAAACCTGTTTTACTTTCCAGAATAAAACAGAAAACTGTGCAGATATAAAACAGAAATACTGCAAAAGCAACATTGTAAATTGTCACTCATTAGTAGCGTCGTGATAAAATCGTGTAGCTGTCACATAAACTAACCACTGTGCCATCTGGTATCTCACTGAAAGTACTTTAAATCCAGAATATATTTTCAAGTAAACCAAAATGTTGCATTAAAATCTCATTAGCAGTACTGGTAAATGTTCTAAGTATGTAAGCCTTATAGTCGTTTCATAATCGTGCAACTAACAAGCAAGAATGTACACACACAATAACACTGTGACATCTGTTCACTATAACAATGCATTTGTCATTTCTGTTTCAATAAGTTCTCTTGGTTCTTGACTGGATATTTAACTTCAAACATTGTTGCATGGTAACAGATTCTAAGTCTGACAAGCATACTAGTAATGCGAAGTGAAAAGTTTTATGGCAATGACAAAGTTAAAAAGCAGATTATCTTTCAATAAACGGTTTTACATGTGAAATGTGGTGTAAACCTTTACTCTTCCTAGTACGCAGAGTTTCAACTTCAACGCAATTATCATGTGGTATAGGTCGGTAAGGAATGCTAAAATTTTTCTCAAGGTTAGAGTCTACGTTATTTTTCTCGGAGGCAGCCGGCGCACGTTCTGCCTGCCGTGCGAGTCATTGTCTGTCTCTTTGTTGCCGCGCATCGTTACTGGGTTTTGGAGGTCTAACATCTACAAGTTCACCTTGTTGAGAGGGCCCTGCCCTGTTTGAAACCCGCCAGTTCTGATTAAATTCTGGTCTGTTGTTACGATCATATCGTCTGTCGTCATGTCGGTAGATTCCATAGTTTCTTTCTTGTCGGTCACATGGTGGAGAATTTCTCCCTGAATCGTAACTGCGCGCTGGTCCGTTGCGTCTAAAGTTATTCTGTCTCCCTCGATAGTATTTATTTTGGTTCCCATATTGTCTGTTTCTCTTATTGTCTCTGTGATAGTCATTACCACGGAGAGGTGATCTTTCGCTGTAGTTATTACTACTCTGCCAACGGTTGTCATACGGGTGGTGTCTGTTTTGGTCAGGATTTGTGTTGTGAGAATAGCCTTGTCGTGTCAAGTTATTACTTCTTTCATCGCGGAATTGCGACGGATGTGACCTGTAATTGTTGTGTTCCTGGTTTCGCGTTCCGCGATTGTCAGTGTCAATTTCTAATTCTTGTAAGAGTCCCTGAAATGCTTCAATGTCGTCTTTGCAAGGTCCTGCCAAAATAATATGTCGTAAATGTTCAGGAAGTTTGATTAAGCAAATGCGGATGAGTTCTGAGGGGCTGTATGGGTTTGAAAGATACTGATCCTCATGCAACATGTCTTCAAAATATTTCATAAGACTGGAAAATTCAGATTGTTCGAAACGTTTCATCATTATGATGCTATGTTTTACTCGGTCTTGTGTGGCTTGAGACCAATAAGCTGAGAGGAAGGCATGGTAAAACTCTCCTTCACTGTGGCAATCGTGAATTACCGATCGCATTCTTACAGCTGGTTCATTCTCCAAGTAGCCACACATAAATTCTAATCTGTGTTCTAACGACCAGTTGGGAGGAAAACAATGCGAGAATTGATGGAGCCATGCTTGTGGATGAATGTCATTGCCAGAATTCTTAAATGTTTTGAATTTACGTGTAGTGATGAACAGCTTATAGTCAAAATCATCATGTCGGCGAGTCGCATATCGGTCATTGTTAGGTCGTGTCGGCCGTTCCATCTCAAAATTCGGTGCACATTGCCAATTTCTTTCATAACTTCCGAAATGCCCTGTGTTATTATTTTGTGGCTGTTCCGTATTTCTGTGTCCCTCTTCCCGTATTGGGGCGCGAGTATCCTCTGAAATACGTAATTCTTGTATTAACTGTGTCAGCTGATCTTGTACTTCCCGGATTTCTCTTTGGTGTTGCGTATTAATCTGATTCTGATTTTGTTTGAATTTCCTAATTTGTTTGCACTCTTCTGTGTCATTCAGATTATCATCTACCTTCGTAGATAGATTAGTGACCTGATCCGAAAGTTCGGCTACTTTCTCCGATAGTGTACTTATTTCCTCAGTGTGTTTTTCTGAACCAAGTTTCAGAGTGTCCATTTGTGTTGAAATCGTATCTACTGTGTCCTTTAAGTTTTCTTGAGTTTTTGCAAGTTGCGTAACCAAATCGGTAGATGCAACTGAGTCAATTTTAGCTTGCAAGGTGTTGTGATTTTCATGAACAATAGTTTGCAGTTCTTTTATGGCTGCTTCATGATTCTGTAATGCATTTTCATGACACGAAAAAATAGGTTGGAAATGCTCACAAATTTGTGTTTTTACGTCATTACAGACTTTTTGACATTTCGATTCGATGTTATGTAACTCAGTAATTAAATCTTCACGTGTTTGTTCAAGCGTGGTGTGAAGATTTTGTTCCATTGCGTCTAACTGTTGCTGTGTTTGTCTCTGGTGTTGTTCCATTGTGTCTAACTTTTGAAGCTTTTGCTGTGTTTGTCTCTGATTTTGTTCCATTGTGTCTAACTTTTTAAGATTTTGTTCCACTGTGTCTAACTTTTTAAGATTTTGTCCCATTTGTCTCTGATTTTGTTCCATTTGTTGCATTAATTGCAATAATAATGTATTAGTGTCTGGAATCTGTTTCTCTACGCTTTTCGGCAGTGCATTTGCACCGGCAACATTCACATTTTGACAAGCAGAAAATGTGTCTTGACTTTTTTGGGAAAACGGTGATGACCCAAAACCTGAATCTACAGTATTTGCGAAATTGTGTCCTGTCATTTCGGATTCCTGAGGCGAGCTGTTGCCGAGCGATCGATCGATAATGCTTCCCTGTTCACTACCTGTTTCACTGTCTACGCCATTGTTTGCAGCCCGCTCCATTTCCCTATGCACAGTTACCAAATTACTACTTTGAACGTCTGTTAATTCCTTACACAGTAAAATGGAAATGTCGTGTGGCTATGGCCTCCCGTCGGGTAGACCGTTCGCCTGGTGCAGGTCTTTCGATTTGACGCTACTTCGGCGACCTGCGTGTCGAACCTTACACAGTGGTGCTGGCAAGCTACGCTCGTCGTCACTATTATTTCTCAGTTTACTTTGGAGCCTAGAGTTACGTTTTTCACACGCCATTATTGTCACAATATTTCACACGATAACACAGAAAAGCACAATTTGAAGAGAAAAAATTAGAGAACACATTAACATAGCACTGAAAATAATATCTAGTTAATTGCAGCTGCGAAATACTAGGTGCAAATCTACATGCATGCCACAACTGTGTACAACAATGAAAAACTACAACTACAAAGGAGATTCTCTCTACAATTAGGCGCTAGCAATAAACAATAGCTATACTAATTACACAAACTACAAGAAAAAAATCTGAAGATTCCAGTGAGGTATCCTCGGCTAAGGGTCGACATATGAAACGTCCCCTTTGAAAAATTATACATGACTGTGCTTAAACTGACACACAATATTTTGTTAGCGCAACGAAATCTGACTTTCAAAATTCCCTACAAAAGAATGGCCCTGACTAACATTAAACTATACCTTTCACAAATCACTTACCTCACAAAAATCTTCGCTGCTCAAGCTACTGCAATACAGCGAGCGCCACTACTGCCAGCTAAATAAAAGATTCAAACTATGGAAGGCACTAACTACTGATAGGGATAGTTAGCAAATGAAAGATATTAATAGAGAACAAACAATGTATTTACCTTGATATCATCATATATAAATATAGCAGTTCATGACAAATTTCAAAACTCCGCCATCTCTCTCCCCACATCCACCACTGCTGGCGGCTCACCTCCAACTGCGCAACGCTACGCGCTGTTCACGTCCAGCTGCCCAACACTACAATGGCAGACAACAATGCTAACTAGCCACAGACTGCACACAGCACAGCCAGTGATTTTCATACAGAGGTGGCGTTACCAATAAAAAAACCTAAACAGCCTACTTACAGTAGGCCTCGCTACAGACTGCGGCTCCGGCAACATCAACGCTTCCTCCCTAGCCGGTGTACAATGGATGTAACGTGTGACACTGTTAACAACTATTTCTCTTTTAATGCTAGAAACCCGTCGGTTTTGCTAAGTAATTTAATTATTTATTAATATAAATTACTTTAATAGCTTCAACGTTCTTACTTTGAAAATTTTACTGGGCCCTTTTTTAGTTTCAATATGGCCTTATCCCACAATACATTTTATCGTAGATGATTGCACTTTCGTGAGTCAGAAGTTTTAAATACCTGTATATAAACTCTGGGAATGGCTTCATCCAGATTAAATAGAACCTTCAATCTTTTGACTGTATGCAGATATAGACATTATTGCTTTTATTTGTCCGTTTCTTGGCATGGTTCAATTTCTGATAAGTTCTTTTATCCCTTTGTGTATAGTGAAGCATCTGAAGATGCAAATTTAACTTGCAAAACCGACCGAGGTCTCCAATAAGGAATTCTAATTGGTCGCAGAAGTCTTTCTTATGCAAATCGCGGAATATTTCGGCTGTGGTTCACTTATATATAAAGTAGCGAGTAGACTAGAAATCGGTTCTAGCGGGGGATTGGTGTGGGATTGGGGGTACGTTTGAAGACCTGTTTTGTGTGTCTTTCATAAATAATTCGGAAACCACGTTCTCTTTTGGAAACGTATCCCAGTACAATATTAACTACATTAAATTTCCTACATAGAGTTCTAGTCCTTCATTGTTTAGGACTAACAACAGTATCAAACATACTACATAATTTCAAGAAGAAATTTCTGAGAATGTACGTTTGGAGAGCAGCGTTGAATGGTAGTGAAGGGTGGACTGTGGGAAAACCGGAAAAAAGAGAATCGAAGCATTTGTAATGTAGTGCTGTAGAAGAATGCTGAAAATTACATGGATTGAAAAGGTAGAGTAATGAGGAGTTTCTACACAGAATCGGACAGGAAGAGAATATATGGAAAACGGCTCTGAGCACTATGGGACTCAACTTCTGAGGTCATTAGTCCCCTAGAACCTAACTAACCTAAGGACAACACACACATCCATGCCCGAGGCAGGATTGGAACCTGCGACCGTAGCGGTCTTGCGGTTCCAGACTGCAGCGCCTTTAACCACACGGCCACTTCGGCCGGCAGAATATATGGAGAACACTGTCAAGAAGAAGGGATAGGATGATACAACATCTGCTACAATATCAGAAAATGACTGCTGTGGTACTAGAGGTAGCTGTCGAAGTTAAAACAGTAAAGAAAGACAGAGATTGGAATACACCGAATAACTAATTGAGGACATAGGGCGCATGTGCTACTCTGAGATGAAAAATTTAGTACAGGAGAGCAGTTAGTGGCGAGCTGCATCATACCTTTCAGAACACTGAGAGTTTACCCAAAGAGAATGAGAAAATAGTGTAAATCTCCCGCGACATACATATATGTGCAGTAGCTTGTGCTACTTTTATTCAGTTCGTGGTGAATTAATAAATGACCAGAGAGTTACTGCAATTCTCTAACATAAGTTGTGTTACTGATAGACTGCATAAAACGTTTGCATTCACAAACTGCTGGCACCTATAGAGTGGTCTGCACTGAGAGGATCCACTTACCACACATCCACAGTATAGAATGAGATTTTCACTCTGCAGCGGAGTGTGCGCTGATATGAAACTTCCTGGCAGATTAAAACTGTTTGCCCGGCCGAGACTCGAACTCGAGACCTTTGCCTTTCGCGGGCAAGTGCTCTGCCATCTGAGCTACCGAAGCACGACTCACGCCCGGTACTCACAGCTTTACTTCTGCCAGTATCTCGTCTCCTACCTTCCAAACTTTACAGAAGCTCTCCTGCGAACCTAGCAGAACTAGCACTCCTGAAAGATAGGATACTGCGGAGACATGGCTTAGCCACAGCCTAGGGGATGTTTCCAGAATGAGATTTTCACTCTGCAGCGGAGTGTGTGCTGATATGAAACTTTCTGGCAGATTAAAACTGTGTGCCCGACCGAGGCTCGAACTCGGGACCTTTGCCTTTCGCGGGCAAGTGCTCTACCATCCGAGCAACCGAAGCACGACTCACGCCCGGTACTCACAGCTTTACTTATGCCAGTATCTCGTCTCCTACCTTCCAAACTTTACAGAAGCTCTCCTGCGAACCTAGCAGAACTAGCACTCCTGAAAGAAAGGATACTGCGGAGACATGGCTTAGCCACAGCCTGGGGAATGTTTCCAGAATGAGATTTTCACTCTGCAGCGGAGTGTGTGCTGATATGAAACTTCCTGGCAGATTAAAACTGTGTGCCCGACCGAAACTCGAACTCGGGACCTTTGCCTTTCGCGGGCAAGTGCTCTACCATCTGAGCTACCGAAGCACGACTCACGCCCGGTACTCACAGCTTTACTTATGCCAGTATCTCGTCTCCTATCTTCCTAACTTTACAGAAGCTCTCCTGCGAACCTAGCAGAACTAGCACTCCTGAAAGAAAGGATACTGCGGAGACATGGCTTAGCCACAGCCTGGGGGATGTTTCCAGAATGAGATTTTCACTCTGCAGCGGAGTGTGTGCTGATATGAAACTTCCTGGCAGATTAAAACTGTGTGTCCGACCGAGACTCGATCTCGGGACCTTTGCCTTTCGCGGGCAAGTGCTCTACCATCTGAGCTACCGAAGCACGACTCACGCCCGGTACTCACAGCTTTACCTCTGCCAGTATTTCGTCTCCTACCTTCCAAACTTTACAGAAGCTCTCCTGCGAACCTAGGTAGGAGACGAGATACTGGGAGAAGTAAAGCTGTGAGTACCAGGCGTGAGTCGTGCTTCGGTAGCTCAGGTGGACAGTCCGGCTTTCGCCGCCGTGCAGTGTGGACGTGTTGTTATTTCCGCCTGCGGAGCGCGCGCGCTCGCTGTTGTTTACATTTCAGCGGCCGTCACTTACGTGTCGCTTACGTGCACTAGAATCATGGCCGACCGTTTTCGAAAATCAACTTTACGTTTCAACTTCTGCAACGAATACGCACGACCAAAGGCCTTGGAAGTGGAACACTTCCTACGCGACGTTGCTAAGATCCCAGCTTCTGACATCTTGGGCATCCATTTGTCCATATTAAGCAGTACTGTGTACGTCAAAGTCGTCAATGACGCGGTATGTGAAAGAATACTTCGTGATACCAACCATGGACTACGCTTCTGCCACGCCGACGGCAATGTCGGAGCGGTCACTGTCGACCATGCCGGCTTAGGAATGCGCACCATACGAGTTTTCGAACTCCCGTTCGAGCTCCCAGCGGAAGACGTTATCGCGGGTTTCCGTCCCTATGGCACTGTACATGGCCACACTGCCGAACGTTGGGCGCAATTCCAAACGTACCCTGTTCTTAACGGTGTACGGCAGATCACCATCGACCTCCATCGCCACGTGCCATCTTACCTGCAAATTAGCGGGTGCCGCGCGGTTGTCATATACGACGGCCAACCCAAGACCTGTTCCGGGTGCGGCAAAGAAGGCCACCTCAGATCTGAGTGTCTTCAGAGACGAATCACCCAACTGCCAGCCGCTACCGTGGCCCCTCCGGCACCGACGACGGTTTTACCGATCACCTACGCATCGGCGCTCTCTTCTCCTCCCACCGGCCGCCGCCCATCGGACCATGCACCAGTGACCCTTCCAGCTGCTACGGATACCGCTGGGGCCGACGCGTCGCGCTCAAAGCCTGACGCTACTCCGGCGCCACTACCAACAGCGACGACTTCCGACACCCCCCCGCCTGAACATATGGACGCCCCTTCATTGGACGTTCCCGCGACGGCCTTCCTCTCAGAGCGACGCGACTCCCTCCCGTCTTCCGACACGGAGGGACGAACCCGCAAACAACGTTCACCTAAGAGGCGCAAGAGGAGGCGCCGTACGGTCTCGGAACGAGACGGATCACCACCCCCCGATGCTCCAGAGGCCGTCCGACACGACGAGGCCTCGGAGAACCTGCACGACGATACGAATGACGACAACATGACGCCGGCTGTGGATACGTCGATGCCTACTCTACTGGCTCGCTCAGGTGCTCCTGAACCAATGGACTCCACAGATGCGACTGCCGCCGAGACGTCCTCTGCCCCTACGACCGAAGTGGAACGTACGACCATCACAACGACAACGCCTTCAATGGTGTGGAGTGAGGACGTCGATGAGGCCCCGGACCACACGCTGGGGACAGAGTTACCCCAGACGGAAGCATCGTTACGCCGCTGATAATGCCGTCGGGTGGCGTACGGCACGACTCACCGTTGCCTCGTCCCTCTTCATCCTCCGCCGGTGGAGTTCCCCTCCACGGCGGGGTACGGCTCCAAACCTACAGAATAGCGACGATCAACACTAACACCATTAGCTCACCCGTGATACTTCAACTGCTGCGAGAGATGATATGGGCGTCGGACGTCGATATCGCACTACTACAGGAAGTACACCTGGCGACACTTCCAGACGTCGCGGGATATAACACTTAACCTTCTCCTGGTGATCACCTGGGACGCGGCGTAGCCATCTACGCCAGAGAAGGTATTCCAGTGGCCGATATCACATACCTTCCATCTGCCAGAGGCATGGCCGTCACCGTCATGGGGACGCGTATCGTCAACATTTACGCTCCGTCAGGCTCCACCCGCAGACGCGACAGGGCACTCTTCTATTCAGAAGACATCGCTCCTTTGTTTCTTGGACGCTGCGACCATTACTTGCTTGGGGGTGATTTTAATTGTGTCTTGCACCCTAAAGATCAAGTGCCCCACTACAACACCTGTCAAGAACTGCGTCTTGTCGTCCGAGATCTGTTGCTCCGCGACACTTGGGAAGTTCGGCACGGCGACGCGCCTGGACATACTTACCAGACGAGTCACTCCGCGAGCCGCCTTGATAGAATTTACGTCTCTCGGGAACTCACACCTGCAGTACAAGGTGCATAACTTTGGCCCCTGGCCTTTTCGGACCACTGTGCCTACATCTGCAACATTCTCTTCCCCAAGCAAGTGGTTTGGCGTAGTCGTGCACCCTGGAAGCTAAACACCTCCCATCTTTATGATCCCGAATGTCTTCAACGTGTTACCGAGACATGGGCCACCTGTGAACGTCGCTTACCTAAATACTGCACGACCTTGACCTTGTGGCTGGAATGTGCCAAACTTGCCATTCGACGTACTTTGATTCAGTATGGAAAGGAAGTTGCTATGTGGCGCCGGCACACTACCGACTATTTCTACGCCGTTCTCCGCGACCTGGACGCCCAACCGCCCACCCCCGACACCCAGAGGGAACGCAGCAGGATTAAGGCGCAAATTGTAACTTTGACACGCCGTAGACTGCAGGGGCCTATGGTGCGAACCCGACGTCAAGATTCGGCGGAACAAGAACATCCGACCATGCATCATATCGCCTCCGATAGGAAACATCGACGACGACAACTCGTCACCGAGATCACCACCTGCCGCGGCCAGCACGTCACTTGCCAGGCCGAAATCGTCAGTGCCTTTGTCGACCACTACCGCACAATGTACCAGGAGGAGACTACCAACAACCACGCTGAGGAGTCTGTGTTACCACACGTAACTCGCACCCTCACCAGCGACGAAGCGGACGAGCTGATGGAGCCCATTACGCGTGACAAAATCCACGATGCAATCAAAAAAGGTGCTCTGAATAAGTCACCTGGTGTCGACGGATTGCCGATAGAATTTTATCGCGCTTTCTTCACACTAATGGCGTCACGGTGGACAACGATGTTTAATGACCTGCTGACGATGGGGAACGCCGTACCGCTGTCCTTCGTCACGGGAATTATTATACCCATCCACAAACCGACACCAGGTGTGACGACATCACATTACCGTCCCCTGACTCTGCTTAACGCAGACTGTAAAATTTTTACACGCCTACTGGCAACGCGATGCCGCAAGATCCTGCCTAGCATTCTATCCCCGGAACAGACAACTCCGGGCGGCTCAGTTAATATACAAACGGCCACAGGAGAATGTCGCGATTTAATTGCACTGGCAGCGGCGTGCAGACTCTGCGCCGCAGTGGTTGCCATCGATTTTGACAGCGCATTCGACAAATTGCGGCATCCTTTTCTGTTCTCAGCGATGAACCGCATGGGTTTTCCACCAGCCTTTATCGACGTGATCCGGCGCCTGTACGGCACCGCCGAATCTCTGATTCAGGTTAACGGCCGTGTGGCGGGACCAGTGGCGATCCGGCGTTCCGTACGGCAAGGCTGCCCACTTTCGACCCTACTGTATGCCATAAGCCTGGAGCCACTCATCGGGAGTCTGACGAGCCACCTTTCTGGTCTCACTTTGCGACAGCACAGTTTTCGATGTCGTGCGTATGCGGACGACCTCCTCCTCTTGATCCGCTCACGGAGTGAAACACACACGGTACTTGATTTGATATCAACGTACGGCATTGCAGCGGGCAGTAACATGAATGTGATTAAATCCGCGGCGATGCCCATTGGACGCGGCCTCTCACACGAAGACCTAGCACCTCTCCCGTGTGTACAACAACTACGATATCTTGGTATCATTTTCACCTCCACCGTGCGCCGCTCCGCTGCCATAATTTTCGGCGTGCACTCCAAACTATCCGCACGACGGTGCGACAAAATCTTCTCCGACGACTCGATTCTTTACAACGTGTCCAATACCTCAATCAACATGTGGCGGCCAGAATTGTCCACATCGCACAAGTCCTCCCGCTGCCATCAACTATTGGACGCAGCCTCCAGGCTGCCCTCGGATACTTCCTTACGGCCGGTACGATCTTTAAGGTCCGCTGCGACACGCTCACCCTTCCCCCGCGAGCAGGAGGCCTCGGCCTTGTCAATGTGCGACTCCGAGCGGCGTCCTTGTACATGTCCACCATGCACAAGCAGTGGCACGGGGGCACCTCACTTACGCGCAGCTTGCTGGAAATTCTTGTGCCCGCGACCATAACACCACCAGTACCAGTCGGACACATCAAGCATCATTTGACGCACATTTCTGATTTCATCGTCGACTTCAGTTATGCTCACACACACTTACCGACCACGCGTTCTCCTCGACCTAAAGATTTTTACACCCCTCTCCTTCGTTCCATATCCAGAAACAATATCGAACTCAGACATCCGTCCAAGCGGTGGCCCACGGTTTGTCGTCATATCCACCAGCCTTTTCTTCCCTCCAACGTCCGGGCAACATGGTACCAAGTCGCAAATGAAAAATTCGCCACAAACCATCGCCTTCACGCCATCGGACTACAGGACTCTCCACTTTGTTCCATTTGCCACCTCGTGGATGACGATGTCCATCAACTGACTTGTACTGCCACCAGTGACGTCTGGAAACTTGCCCGACAGTTCGTTGCCTGTTACCTCCGCGTTCCGCCGGACTCGATTGACCCACGGACTTTTATCCATCCTGAGAATACTTATTTCCCCGCCTCCAAAAATCATGCGATTGTATGGGTCAAGGGATGGACGATCAACTACATGTATAATGGTGGCGACAAATCACGCCTTGATTTCTGGCAGTACTTACAAACCGCCCTCAGTGAAGTCGAACAGCGACCGCGCTACCGCGCCTTCTTCGCCAATTACCTACATGCGATCTTTACTTCACCCCCGCTCAGTTGGATGGTGCCACACGCCGACAGCACTCCCGCCCCCCCTGCTGACATCTGAGACTCCCCGCGCTACTTTCTACATTGTAACCTACAATGGAGTAGGCGCATGGACACGCGCCTCCTTTATTTAATGCACTATCCCAGACAACACTGGTCTTTCCCTCACTCCACTGTATATTGCTTCACACCTCTTAGATTACATCAGAATTATTATTCTTTTTTCCCTGCACCTTGTTTATAAAAAAAAAAAATTCCTCCCCTTCTACGAGTATATTGTCTTGTGTTATTTTCGCCGGTAGGATGGCATTTCTGTTGTATTTAAGTTTGTACCAATAAAGAGCTTTTTTTTCATTTACCCTTTTCCTGGTAAAAAAAATATAAATAAAAATAAAACAAAAATAAATCAAAAAGCTACTTTGAGGGAGTGATTCAGGGATGGGAGGGGGGAGACATCGCGGCCAGGCCTCGGGTTTCGACCCCTGCCCGCCTTGTCTCCACCTACTCATAACTGAACACTCTTTTTTAAAAAAAAAAATAAAAAAAAAAAGATGGTAGAGCACTTGCCCGCGAAATGCAAAGGTTCCGAGTTCGAGTCTCGGTCGGGCACACAGTTTTAATCTGCCAGGAAATTTCATCTACAGTATATTTTCCAAGATGGTTATGAATAAGTGTGATGGAATGGGAATGACTGCGTTCAGGTGTGGAACAGTTATCTGCTGTAATGCACTGCTTGACTTAAATTAGAATATATGAAGAGATATTTGAAGCATCTGGGCCTCTTCGGATTCTGGGAGAGCCGAGGCTGGGGCGATGCGTTTTATAGCCCTCATCTTGTAAAAAAGTATTCCAGGCAGTTAGAGTGGGGACAATGAAGCCGTCATTATTGAAAGCATAATGACAGCGTGTTTCACTTGGGGCACGGTCTTCAGTGTGGTAGACACTGACAGCACCAACTGTTGAGCTGTCTTAGAGAACAACTCACATAAGAGCTGTAAATAAGTTATTGCTTGTAAACAGGAAATTACCTTACTATACAGGGTGAGTCACCTAACGTTACCGCTGGATATATTTCGTAAACCACATCAAATACTGACGAACCAATTCCACCGACCGAACTTGAGGAGAGGGGCTAGTGTAATTGTTTAATGAAAACCATAAAAAAATGCACGGAAGTATGTTTTTTGTCACAAACTTACGTTTTTTTTTAAATGGAGCCCCGTTAGTTTTGTTAGCACATCTGAAAATATAAACAAATACGTAATCAGTGCCGTTTGTTGCATTGTAAAATGTTAATTACATCCGGAGATATTGTAACCTAAAGTTGTTCGTCAGTATTTTATGTGGTTTACGATATATATCCAGCGGTAATGTTAGGTGACTCACCCTGTATAAGCACGAGCACAGTGAAGTACTCACGTAAGGTAGCTGGATATGAAATGCTGGAGACGTGTAGTCTGTCGAAAATGGAGCAGCCCTCATGATGGTAAAAATGGCGTTAGCCTGAAGAAGACTACAGCTGCTGTTCAGGTCGTCTAAGAATCAGTTTCTCCTATAACAGTCTAGAACCGTGTGCAGAGATGTACGTAAATTCCGTCCGCATCTGTCACCTGCGTGATTGTTATTAGTAACTCACATCTGCAGTCCTTCTAGTGTTAAGGCACTTGGTGCAAAATAAACATTCTCCAGGCAGGTCTGCATACTGCGTCACAAGTGATTCATAATAAGCGCTGTGGAGGACGCTTATAACTTTTCGAAACACCCTGTAATTGCTTCGTATGACGTAATGGGGTAGGTAAAGTGGGGGGAATCACTTTACCCGACCCTCAGTTCGCAGACCTAAGAAGGGGGGAAGACTATGAAGACAGTTTGGTGATCTACTTTCCCTCGGCCGGCCGAAGTGGCCGTGCGGTTAAAGGCGCTGCAGTCTGGAACCGCAAGACCGCTACGGTCGCAGGTTCGAATCCTGCCTCGGGCATGAATGTTTGTGATGTCCTTAGGTTAGTTATGTTTAACTAGTTCTATGTTCTAATGGACTAATGACCTCAGCAGTTGAGTCCCATAGTGCTCAGAGCCATTTGAACTTCCCCTCGCTCTTCTACCCAACACATCTCCCCCCTCCCCCCTCCCCCCTCCCCCCCCCCACCTTGTCTCACTCACGGAACACAGTTTATCCTATAATGCGGCTTAAATGCACTTAAGATGGTACAAGCATTTAATACTTCTCTTAACCCAATTCACTTAAAAATAAATATTAATTTTATGCCGTTAGATCAATATTTTAATAATCTGTGATCTTTCCATCCCAGAGAAAAAATAAAAGGACCTCTTTCCTCTGAAATTGAATGTAGTTTAATTTTGTTGTGGGGAACATATTCGCCATAAGCCGTGATCTTGGAGTTATTCGAGAAATAATGTAAAAGAATTACCTAGAAACCAGTCCCCACTGGTCATGTTTATTAGTATGTATGTATGACAATACCTTGTAACACCTTCCACAAATTTGGAACTATTCGATGTTTCCCCTAATTTTCCTTCGTGGACTGGGCAATAAGTCTACTTGCACATCATCGTCAACTGAAAAAATAAATTAAAATAGAATGCCATATGTAGTGCTGGTACGGACAGCGTCACAGTAACAGCTATATGCGTACACGGCACGTGTGTCTTCCTGAAAGCCACGTTCCTGCAGGAAAAACAGAGCTCACGCGAGTGTGCACTTTATGTGTGTAAACATCAAATCGAGACTGAATACCGAAGGAACACAAATGTACATCTCAGCCATGCAGCAGGGAAATTTATATCTTGTTATGAAGAGCAGGCTGTAAAATAATTAAGTGGTAAACAGATGCCTAAAAAATAGGTGTTTTAAAAAGCCGTCTGTATAATTTGCCCTTCCCTTTATGAGCTGCTCTACAATTTTCTTTCGATACTTTTAGTGCATTCTTAAAATCAAGAGGTAGTTTATCATATTTACAGACTCAGACGCGTATTAATTTCCTTAAATCACTTTCATTCCGCATCACAGGCACGCGTCAGCTCACTCTATCTTCGAATGAAACAAGTTTTTTACAACTTAAGCAGCAGTTCTTTTCTGGTGAATGATAAATTCATTAGATTGGGCAGTACAGTTTGTATCACGATACACCAGTCACTAAACGTTCGAGTTTAAATTTTATTATTTCCTTCACATGACAGGGTGAAGGACTTCAGAGGAAAAATCGGGAGGTAGATTTGCGTTTAATGATGTGTGACCTTCAATGTTTTGTACAGAACTGACATAAGATTAACATAAATAAATTTTCCTCAAATAAAGCCTCCAAATGGCTAAAAGGAACACTCTTTCGCATGTTGTTAAGTAAATTCTGAACTAGTAAAACAAAGCCACTTAAAAAGTCTAGACAAATATTTTTGTCACTATGGACGAAGGCACTACAAAAAATCTTATTGTTGATATATAATTATAAGGACTGTAGACTGTTGTTTGTCCTTTTATACTACATATTTGAAAAATTCACGTCCTGTTTTTATGAGCTATGTGATCATCTCTGGGCGCGAACTTCTTGTATAGTCACATGGCGTGGGAGAGAAGGTGTGAAAACTGAGACACTTGCTTCAAGACTTTGGAGCTGTCTCTACACTTTGCAAAACGTCACTACAATAACTACCACTACTACCGGACTTACTATCTACAAAATGTCATAGTTTACTTGAAATGAAATTAAGGGTGATATCTAACTACAGTCCTAACTGGTTTATTTCTATTTTTCTGTAACAGTGCAGCACAATCTGGAGACGGTGACCCTGCCCTTTAATCGACAGATTAAAGTACTGACGCACTTTTGTCACATCTAACTCATCGCTGACGAATCAGCGGTAACTGTCCATCGTGCCGATGATTCAAGTTCAGATGACTATGACATGTGATGAACTACAGTTAACCTAGATCGATGCTTGCTAAGAGTGCTGTCACGAACTATATGGGATGGAGTTAGGCTAGCAGTAACACTGTGAGCGCATACAATTCTGCTGTTCACCTACCCGTTGTAGGTGCACCAACAAGGATTAATACAGTTGGTTCATTTTCTTATGACACTGATTGTGTGTTAGTATAGCGGCCGTTTCATGTTTTTGTGTCTTCCGACGAGTAAGAAAAATCTGCACAAGCTACTGAAAGAGACTACTACTGCTGATCGTAAGTACCCAGGTCTTGATGGAATCCCAGTTCGGTGTGCAGGGAGTAGTGCTCTTCGCCACTGGTCCCTTAACTAGGTTCCATGTTTTGCGAATCAGTCGCGCAGCACAAATCCCTAAGCGATTGGATAAAGGACCAGATGATTCCGGTGTATAGGAGGACGGACTCCCGAAATTGCAGATCAATATCCTTTACTTGTAGCAGAATTTTCTATTACATCTAAAATTGGAATGCAATAAATTTTCTTGAATAAGTAAAGACTTCTTTCTCAAATCGGCATGGACCTAGAAAGCATCGACCACGCGAAACTAAGATTTCCCTTTCTTGCACAATATCCCTCGAATCTTGAAAGAAGGGCAATAAGTGGAGACCATATTCTTTGACCTCCAGAAAGGTTCAGATGGTTCAAATGGCTCTGAGCACTATGGGACTTAACATCTGAGATCATCAGTCCCCTAGAACTTAAAACTACTTAAACCTAACTAACCTAAGGACATCACACATATCCATGCCCGAGGCAGGATTCGAACCTGCGACCGTAGCGGTCGCGCGGTTCCAGACTGAAGCGCCTTTAACCGCGTGGCCACACTGGCCGGCGACCTCCAGAAAGGGTTTTGACACAATGACACTTGGCAGACAGTTAACGAAAAATCGACTGTATCGAATGGGTTTCAGGTAAGTGTCTAGCTCGAAGACTTAATACAACCCAGTAAGTTGTCCTGAACGGCGAGTGTTCATCAGAGACATAGGTATCGTTAGGCGTGTCCCAGGGATATACGACAGGATCGCTATTCGTCTAAGAGTCGTCAGGTTCATTTTCTCTGATGTCTTCCTAGATATTCGCAGTTTCACTTTTGCAATGTGTAGCTGAAGTCATTCCCAACAAATCTGCTCATCACGTCTTCCATTCGATACACAGATTCGACGGACCCGTTCTAGCATTGGATTCAAGTCGAGTGGGGTTGGTGATTGGGGTTTCGCAGACGTGGAGATCAGTATTTTTACTACCACGTCATTTACCACGCAAAGGCCAGTGTAATAAGATAAAAAATTCTATATACAGGCAAAAGATTCCTCGATTCAGTATGGCCCCACATGGGCAACCTAAATATCGATGAACACTTAACAAAATATGGCTTTCTGCTTTCAACAGTAACTTGTTATTCGAGAAAATAATCACTTATGATTAGTTACTTCTTGCTTGGCTTCTACTAGCTACCTCCAAACACTAGTACAGCACCAACGTACTATTCAGCTACCCACACTTCGTGATCAGTACACCAGTTGCATACATTAAGAATGCATCCATGTCAGAGAATATAGCAGTGTCTGTACATAAGAATAAACCACAGGTACAATTACAAGTTCCGTACCGAATCAACAGATAAACCACAGATTATGGAAGAGATTCACTGCTGTAACAAGATATTAAATTACGCTTAACTGTCGTTCATCCACGCCCATTGCTCATACTGATATGAATCAGCTTACTTTGTGATACAATACTTATTTTAGCAAGTCCCTCGTCCAGTACACACTATTCACGTAGCACGGCCCAAATGCAGTGTGTACACATGTAGACTGAAGCAACGAATGGAAATATTTACCGAGACTGGTCACTAGGCAGATGCGCTAACTACTAAGCCACCCTGGCACAGTGGTTTTGCATGCCCCCTTCCTGACACTTCAGCCTACTTAGTATTCCACATAAGCTCGAACAACACTGCAAAGTCTCTCCAGCGTTATTGGAATAGCACTTCAGCATCGAATAAAACAGGAGATATTGCCTGGAACCCAGGCGTAGGTGCTTTAGTCAAATGAAACTCTATGGTTGCTTCTATTGAGTATAAATGCAGACTAGAGCAACGAATGAAAATTTGTACCAACGCCAGAATTCGAGTCCAGGTCTCCTCCTACGGTAGTCCGTGTGGTTATACAGAGTCACTGTGCCAGGCTGGCGTAGTTGCTAACTCATCTGTCTAGTAGACAGGAGACCCGGTTTCAAATACCGGCCTTGGTACAAATTTTCGTTCGTCGCTTCAGTCTGCATGTATACGTCATAGATGTAAGAGACTTGAAAAGGTCTAAGGAACCATACAGTTTCATTTGACCACGAGTTATAGCCGCAATTTCTGAATAGCTTCCGGACACCGTGACGTGCGGCTGGTCCCGGCGGAGGTTCGAGTCCTCCCTCGGGCATGGGTATGTGTGTTTGTCCTTAGGATAATTTAGGTTAAGTAGTGTGTAAGCTTAGGGACTGATGACCTTAGCAATTAAGTCCCATAACATTTCACACACATTTGAACATTTTTTGACACCGTGACTCAATCTGATCACTCTCACTGGGATTCTTGCAATATGCTGAAGGCGTTCCCCGCATTCATGGAAATGGCATGTGTGCGACGAGAGAAAATGTCGCCCGCTCCAACTGGTCTTTGTCCACGTGTCAGCGCTGGTGATTCTAACCGTGTTCACCCCGTGAGCACGCTAACATAGTGCGGGTCTTGAATTTGGCTTGCAGCAGAACTGTTTTCCTTGGTGTCTCTCCAACAAATCCCGTCACTCACCGACCAAGCTCTCCCGCAGCGACGCTCACAGCGTTCGTGTGTCCTGCAACGGCTGCCCTCTGGCGGCTTCGCTACCACACACCCAAGAACATGATCCACGATGACGGGAAAAATAGCCGAGCCGCTCCACACGTAACACCGTTATAAACAAAATCGTTTTAAAATTGAATTTTACGTGCCTATTCGATTAGTCAAGTGCGACAAATATTTTGTCAGTATGTACACAAGGCCCCGAGAGTAGATTACATTCCATTAAAACTGATGATAGCATTGGGAGAGCCATCCATGACAAAACTCTACCACCTCGTGAGCAAGATGTATAAGTCAGGCGAAATACCCTCAGATTTCAAGAAGAATGTAATAATTCCAATCACAAAGAAATCATGTGTTGACAGGTGTAAAAATTACCGTAAAATCATTTTAATAAGTCACGGCCGCAAAATAATGATACGAATTTTTTAGAGACGAATGGAAAAACTATTAGAAGCCGACTTCTGAGAAGATCAGCTTAGATGCAGTAGAAATGTTGGAACACTGGAGGCAATACTGACCCTACGACTTATCGTAGAAGATAGATTAAGGAAAGCCAAACCTATGTTTCTAGCATTTGTTGTCTTAGAGAAACCTTTTGCCAGTGTTGCCTGGAACACTCTCTTTCAAATTATGAAGGTGGGTTGGGTCTAATACAGGGAGCAAAAGGCTATTTACAATTTTTAAAGAAACCAGATGACAGTTGTAAGAGTCGCGGGGCACGAAAGAGAAGCAATGGTTGGGAAGGGAGTGAGAGAGGGTTGTAGCCCATCACCGATGTCATTGAATCTATATATTGAGAAATCAGTAAAAGGAACAAAAGAAAAATTTGGAATAGGAATTAAAATCCATGGAGAAGAAATAAAAACTTCGAGGGGTGCCTATGACAATGTATTTCTGTCAGAGACAGCAAAGGACCTGGAAGAGTAGTTGAACGGAATGGACAGTGTCTTGAAAGGAGGATTCGAAATATGGTACTCCAGAAGAATGCTGAAGATTAGATGAGTAGATCTTGATGACTAATGAGGAGGTACTAAATAGAATTGGAGAGACTAGGAATTTGTGGCACAACTTGACAAGAAGAGGAGATCGGTTGCTAGGCATCAAGCGATCACCTATTTAGTATTGGAGGGCAGCGTGAACGATAAAAATCGTAGAGGGAGACCAAGGAATGAATACACTAAGCAGATTCAGAAGGAAGTAGCTTGCAGTTGGTACTTGAAGAATTTGCACAGGATAAAGTATCATGGAGAATTGCATCAAACCTGTCTCTGGACTGAAGATCACAACAACAACATGTACACTGTGTTCACAAACGTCACGGGGCAGCCATAGGCACATATACAGATGGTGGTAGATGCGTGCACGAGGTATGAAAGGGCATTGCATCGGTGGAGCTGTCGTTTGTACTGGTGTGATTCATTTGAACAGGTTTCCAACGTGATGTTAGCCGCACGACGGGAATGAAATATCTTTGAACGCGGAATGTTAGTTGGAGCTAGACGCATGGGGCATTCCACTTCGGAAAACGTTAGGGATATTAAAGTTCCGAGATCCATAGTGTCATGAGTGTGCCGAGAATACGAAATTTTAAGCATTACCACTGACAACGGATAAAGCAGAGGCCGACCGCCTTCACTTAAAACTCAGAGCAGTGGCGGTTGAGTATAGTAGCCAGCGCTAGCAAGCAATTAATAGTGCGTGAAATAACAGTAGAAATTAATGTGGGGCGTACGACGAACATATCCGTTAGGGCAGTGCGGCGAAATCTGGCGTTTTTGGGCTACGGCAGCAAACGACCAAATCCTGTGCATTTGCTAACAGCACGACATAGCCAACTGCACCTCTCCTAGGCTCGTTAGCATATTAGTTCGACCCGAGGCGCCTGGAAAACCGTGGCCTTGTTGGATGAGTCTCTATTTCGATTAGTAAGAGGTGATGATAAATTTCGATGGTGGCACAAACCCCACGAAACCAGGCATCCAGGTTGTCACCAGGGCGCCATGCACGCTGGTGGTGGCTAAATAATACTGTGGGCCGTGTTTACATAGAACGGAAGGGTCCTCTGGATGTTCCGCTACTTGGAGACCATTTTCAGCCATTTATAGACGTCATGTTCCCAGACAACAATGGAATTTGTGTGGATGGCACTACGCCATGTCACGGGGCCACAGTAGTTCGCGACTGGTTTGAAGAACTTTCTGGACAGTTCGAGTGAATGGTTTGGCTGCCCAGATCGTCCGACATCAATCTCATCGAAAATTTATGGGACATGATCGACTAGTCAGTTTATAAACAAATTCCTGCACTGGCAACACTTTCGCAGGTCGACTATAGAGGCAGCAGGGCTCAATATTTCTGCACCGGACTTCAAATGGCTCTGAGCACTATGGGACTTAACATCTGAGGTCATCAGTTCCCTTGAACTTAGAACTACTTAAACCTAACTAACCTAAGGACGTCACACACATCTATGCCCGAGGCTGGATTCGAACCTGCGACCGTATCAGTCGCGCGGTTCCCGACTGAAGCGCCTAGAACTGCTCGGCCACAACAGCCTACTGCTTGGGACTTCCAGTGACTTGTTGACTCGTAGAGATGCTGCAGTACGTCGGGCAAATGAAGGTCCGACCGATATTAGGAGGTACTCCATGGCTTTTGTCACCTCAGTGTATGCAGCAGAGACAGTAAGTTACGAAGAATAACCAGTACTGCAGCTCGGCAGTACCGCTCTGGAGTGCGCTGACTGCTGTCTCCTTGCGGCATCTTTCCTCAGTCCCTGCTAGAGTACTGGATATTCTTGGTGTCCTGTTGTCCACGTTAATACATATCACTAAACCTAATATCGCACTAGACACATATGGGACTCCTCTACCCACCGGGCTTCTAAAATTTCGCTCTAAAGAACCACTTCTTTTCTAGCGGGAAACAGAACGACTCATACCATCGACAATGTGCATAGCATTAAAGACTGGATGAGGCGTAGTTCAAAACTGGTTCAAATGGCTCTGAGCACTATGGGACTCAACTGCTGAGGTCATTAGTCCCCTACAACTTAGAACTAGTTAAACCTAACTAACCTAAGGACATCACAAACATCCACGCACGAGGCAGGATTCGAACCTGCGACCGTAGCGGTCTTGCGGTTCCAGACTGTAGCGCCTTTAACCGCACGGCCACTTCGGCCGGCTGAGGAGTAGTTTTTTGGGCTGACTCTAGCCAGATTGACTCTAGTGACACATCGTACAGATTAAAATGCAGATCAGAATGAAATTTTCACTCTGCAGTGGGATCTTTGCTGATTTGAAACTTCCTGGCAGATTAAAACTGTGTGCTGAACCGAGACTTTTGCCTTTCTTGGGCAAGCGCTCTACCAACTAAGCTACAAGAGCACAGCTCACACGTCTTCACAATTGTATTTGCGCCGGTACCTCGTCTCCTACCTTAAAAACTTCACAGAAGTTCTCCAGCGAATCTTAAAGGACTAGCAGTGCCGGAAGAACGGGTATTGCGGAGACATGGCTTAGGCACAGTCTAGAAGATGTTTCCAGAATGAAATTTTCACTGAGCAGCGGAGTGTGTGCTGATTTTAAACTTCTTGTCAGCTTAAAAATGTGAGCCGGACCGAGCAGATATCAGTAGTAAGGTCAGAGAAAATACCCCAGACCTTTCTTAGAAGAAAAGCCCTGTATGAAGAAACGAACGGACTGATAGGGTGAGTAGGAACCAGCAAGCTGTAGTCTGTGGGAAAGTTTCATCCTTAAGTGACTTTAAGATGATACGAGCAGACAGAATTTCATTTGGTATGGTAAAGGGCGTCTTGCTCTAAATGTAGAAGATTGTAAGTAGGATAAAAAGTCAGATAATGTGCACATACAATTTCGTGGTGTGCTGTTTGAGACAGTCACATGGGTTAAATATCCCTGTATACAGATGCGGCAGAAAAATAACAGTGAATGGAACGAGGATAAAGTTCTGTTGTAGCAAACAGCAACACTCGATTTCGATTTGCCTGGAGAATTCTCTGCAAGTACAGATCATCTACGAGGGTCGTTCAATAAGTAATGCCCCACTTTCTCTAAAAAAAACGCATTAATCTACATAGAAAATCGCCTTGTTGGTGCTTCACATTTGATGTTTGTTCTGTGCGCCGTTGAAGTTTCGAACCGTTCTGGCAGATGGCAGAGCAGTAGTACATCGTCAAAATGTCTACATACGACTCACGTTACAAGTAGCGTTCTGTTATTGAATTCTTGTGGGCAGAAAAAGAAATCGTGGTGAACATCCATAAACGTTTGTGTACAGTGTATGGCGATGATGCAGTTGGTAGGAATACAGTTGGGCATTGAGTAAAGAAAGGTACAGCCTCAGGGAATGCAGAAACAGATCTTCATGATCAGCCACGCTTGGGACGTTCTGTCA
Organism: Schistocerca serialis cubense; assembly: GCF_023864345.2. Lineage (NCBI taxonomy): Eukaryota > Metazoa > Arthropoda > Insecta > Orthoptera > Acrididae > Schistocerca > Schistocerca serialis. The sequence continues at coordinate 237,609,113 of NC_064646.1, forward strand.
CAGCCACTGCCCCAGACATGCTGGATCGTGCGGATGGCATTATTCGTGCCGACCGGCGCATCACCACTCGACGATTGGCTCTACAGTTGTCAGTCAGCTTTGGAAGTCCGTCTGCAATGATCGAGACTCTTGGATATTCAAAGAGGTTCTCACAATGGGTTCCTCATCCATCCTACTATCCAGACCAGACACCCTCGGACTTCCAACTCTTTGGGCCCTTTAAACATTCTCTACGGGAAACACACTTTGAACATGACGAGAGTGTCAGTCATGCAGTGAAAACATCGCTACGCCTACAGGGCAAGAGCTTTAACCAGGAGGAAATACATGCTCTTCCACAACGTTGGCGTACGGCCACAAAACGTGATGAAGACTACGTAGAAAAATAGGACATGGACAAGACATATTGGTGTATACTGTCACAAAATTCTGAGTCTTAACAATAAATATGTTCTGAGAAAAAAATGTGGGGCATTACTTACCTAACGGCCTTCGTACAAAGGAGAATGCGTAAAGTACACTTGAGTGATTCCTGAGAACTACTTGACTGGTTTGCAACCCCACTTGTCAGATTTCAGCATCTACATCTAGATCTACGTGGATTTTCTGAAAATCACATTTATGTGCCTGGCAGAGGGTTCATCGAACCACCTTCACAATTCTCTGTTATTCCAATTACGTACAGCGCGCGGAAAGAATGAACACCTATATCTTTCCGTACAAGCTCTGATTTCCCTTATTTTATCGTGGTAATCGTTCCTCCCTATGTAGTTCGGTGTCAACAAAATATTTTCGCATTCGGAGAAGAAAGTTGGAAATTGGAATTTCGTGAGAAGATTCCGTCGCAATGAAAAACGCTTGTTTAACAGGAAACATCGAAGAAATTCAATGGCGTGCTAGTAATTTTGTTGCTGGTAGGTTTGACCAACACGCTAGTATCGCGGAAATGCTACGAGAAATCAAAAGTGAATCCTGTAGGGAAAAAGGCGTTCTTTCCGCGATACGCTAATGAGAAAGTTTGGAGAACCGTTATTTTAAGCCGATTGGAGAACGGTACTACTGCCAGCAACGTACCGTCTCACGTAAAGACCTCGCAGACAAGATAAATAACAGCTCTCGTGAATGCATAAACACATTTGTTTTTCCTTGATCCAATTCCGAGCAAAATAGGAAATGGAATCACTAAGTGTGGTGCGATGTACCCTACACTGCACGCTGCATGGTTGCTCGTGGAGTGTTTGTGTAAATCTAGTCTAGCCTCAGGACAGAAATGAGAGTCTGGCATTATTCTACGGGCAGCTTGTATACTTAGTACAGAACAGAAAGCGATGAATGCTCAAGAGCCAGGCCCAACAAGTGGGTGTTCCCACAAATTTGATGGCTCTGTTTCGGAAGAAGCCACATACTGATCTGTGTTTCGTCTGAGATGCTGATGCTACCACTTTGTATTCAGAACTGGATCACCGGAACTGGTAGCTGCTTAATGCGGATCCGTCTAATTACGTTAATGTCACTGTGTTACTAGGGCCACTCCGAGCATAATTACCACTCAGACGCGAACAGGTTAGCTGTTAGTTTGGCCACTGTAGTGAGAGCTGTGCTACTAAAAGCTGTCCAATCTCTCTGCAACCAACGAGCAGTGATGATGGTAACAATACAATGGGAACAATAACATTGACGCTGTGCTAACCTAACTGGAAGATACTTTAATTAAAACACCATTTATCGTCATTATTCTGAGCAAATTTTAGCACACAAAACGCCTATTTCAGTCCTCTGATGCTACAATGAAACTTCCGAACTGCTTTTGATTGTTGCTACAAGTTTGAACCTGTCGTAACAAATCGTAGTTGTTCTAGAAAGCCGACAGTTGATGACTCAGCAGGGAAATAGGTGTAAATATAAGACAGTTACTGGTAAGAGGTAAGCCACAGCTGCTGCTGATGCTGTGTGTAAGAGCCACCGAATTACACAAAATATACGTCTAATATGCAACACTATGACTACTAATATCATTTATGTTTTGATTATCAACTGCTTCTTATTATTCAAGAAATCAGGCATTCTTCTGTTTATTATTATTATTATTATGTGCGATCGGACCCATACGGATCACGCAAAGCTTTTCCGATTCAATTTTTTAATTCTCCAAACTTCTCTCATTCTTTCCCCATGAATTCTCTTTCTTTCCTCTGTCCATTTTGTCCCCTGTCTCTTGCAAACTTCATTCTCGGGTTGTACTATCCAACTATTGATTTTTTGCTTGTATACATTTCTGTTTATAACTTTGGAAGAATTTATTTGTGCATTTGCTAGATCTGTTTTGGTTTCTTGTATCCAGGGTATGGTTTTCAACTTTTCAATGTATATTAAAATTTTGTGGGAGAGTCTGGGTGTTGGGAGTCTGTGGATATGACCGTAAAATTTTAGTCTTCTTTTCCGGATGTCTGCGGCAAGGTTAGATAATTTTTCTGTAGTTTTCCGAGACTGTAACCTGTATCCATCTTTCGTTCTTTTTGGGCCAAGAATCTTTCTGATAATTTTGCGTTCCTCTTTCAGGATGCCTTCCAGGTCGCCTTTTCTATGGAGTGTGAGTGTTTCGCTGGCATATAGTGCTTCGGGCTTGATTACTGTATTGTAGTGTCGTATTTTTGAGTGAATGGAGAGACACTTTTTATTGTAGATGTTGTGGGTTTTCCAGTATGCTCTTTTCAGTTTTTGCAGTCGAACTTTTTGTGCAGTTTTCTCTCCCCCTGTGGGTTCTAGGACCTCGCCTAAGTATTTAAAGAATGGAACTCTCTCAATTTGTCCATATTTTGTAGTCAGTTTTTGAGTTTCAAATTTTGAGCAGATGAATTTGGTTTTTTGGGAGGAAATTTGTAGCCCAACTTTTTCGGCGCATTCTTTGAGAATGTCTATCTGTTTAATTGCTGTGGTCTCGTTTTCTGCTAGAATGGCCACGTCATCTGCAAATGCCAAGCATGTAATTTTAATGCCATCTTTAGATCTTCCTAGTTGTATAGGCTTCCAGTAATTTTGATTCTTCAGTTCTTTTTCCCATTCTCGGATGACTTTGTCTAAGACAAGGTTGAAGAGGAGTGGAGACAAGCCGTCACCTTGTCTGACGCCGGTTTTGATCAGGAAGGGCTCTGATATTTCACCCAGGAATTTTATCTTAGAAGTTGTGTTTGTGAGCGTTTCTTTGATAAGGTTTAGGGTTTTCGGATCGAGTCCTAGCTCCTCAAGGATAATAAAGAGAGATTGCCTATCGATTGAATCATAAGCCTTTGCGAAATCAACAAAGGAACAAATGATCGGACTGTTTCTGACTGCTTTGTATTTTAGTGTTGTCTTCAAATTGAAAATTTCTTCTGCACAGGATCGGTGAGAGCGAAAGCCAGCTTGGTATTCACCAATACTGTGTTCGAGTTGTTCTTGTGTTCGTTGAAGAAGACAAGCTGAGAGGATTTTATAAGCGACTTGGAGAAGGGAGATTCCTCGATAGTTGTTTATATCTGCCATGTCTCCCTTTTTATGCAGTGGATGAATTAGCGCGCATTTCAAATCTTCTGGTAGTTTTTCTGTCTGCCAAATGTCTGTGATGATTTGAGTGAGTTCTTTGAGGGAATTTGGTCGAAGATTTTTAAGTAGTTCTGCAGTGATATTATCTTCTCCGGATGCCTTGTTGTTTTTCAGTCTATGAATATGTCTTTGGATCTCCTCTAGTGTAGGTGGTGGGGATTCTGGATTTGTGTAGGTAGCAGTTTCTTGAGGGAATCTTGAAGAAGGTTCAGGGCAATTGAGGAGTCCGGAAAAGTATCTTGCCAGCTCCTCACAATTTTCCCGATTTGTGAGTGCTAGTTTTCCATCTGGTTTTCTGAAACATAGATTTCGTGAGCCGTATCCATTGATTCTCCCAGCAAAGGTCTTATAGAAGTCTCGTACATTATAGTTATGGAATTTTTCTTCAATAGACTCACACTGTTCCTTGAGGTACTTCCTCTTGACTTGTCTGATTGTTTTTGCCACTTGTCTTCTGGTGTTGTGGAAGCGATCTAGATTTTCTGGGGATTTTTTACTGTTATACTTCAGAAAGGCTTGCTTTCTTTCTTCCAGCGCTTTTTCACATCCAGAGTCCCACCAGGGGTGTTTTGTGTTCTTTTTCAATGGGATCAGTTCTTTTGCCTTCTTTGTAATTTTTGTTCGAAATTTTCCCCAAGAGGCAGCTGGTTCCTTTTCCCACTCCTCCTTCAGATTGGTTTCTTTGATTGTTCGTGTGTCAAATTTCATCATGTGTGTTTTCTTCGGATAGAATTTTTTTGGGGTGAATTTCACTTTAATGCGTGTTAAGTAGTGGTCTGAGTCAATGTTCGCCCCTCTGCGGACTTGGACATCATGGATCTCTTCCTGTACGCAATAGGAGATGGCAATGTGGTCAATCTGATATTCGCCGATCTCTTGTATGGGGGACCTTCAGGTCTTCTGTTTCTATATTGCAGAATTTGAAACATTTCTGATACGCTCTAAAGGCTAACCTGTAATCACAGTATTTGGAGGACTACCATTCATGGTCCAACCTTCTCACTGGGTTGGTGTTCGGTGTCTCCGTACATCGGTCAGCCTGGGTATAGCTGACTCACTATTATGTAAGACAAGGACTAAACAATACACCCTTTAACAGTTTCGACGTACATAAGTTTGCTTTAGAATATAGATAAAGTAAGATGAAGTGTCTGGAATGTCATCTGGTTTCCTAGTCATCCTTGATTAGATCTAAATGTTATCCTGTAGCCTAGTTATTTACTCGATATGGAGGTCAACTAGCCCCTGATCAAACCAACCTACTGGATTAATGTATGGTATTATTGTACATCGGTCAGCCTGGGTATATCTGACGTATTTATTTACGATACTGTAACACGAAGATTATACAGTGCGTTCCGTAACGCATGGCATGTGGCGTATGTAATTTTGATTTATAATATGAATAAAGCAACATGAAAAGCTAGGAATGCCATCTGATTTCCTGTCAATCTTCGAATGAGTAGCATTGAACGGATAAGAATGGTACATGGTCATAGAAAGAAAAAAATGGACTATTAAAATGTGTAAAGTCAAAAAACAAAAAAAGCGTTGTATATATCCTGTACTGTGAAGTGTCGTAGTGATATTATGTTACTTAGCACAAAACTTGTTTCATTCAAATCTCTACGTTTATCATAGACTACTACACAAATTAAAACTGAATGAAATATTACAAGCGTCAGACAACACATCTTCTGGCAAACATTTTCATAGATAGAAAATATTTCAATGAATCGGCTTAGGGGACATGCCTGAAGCGCATTTAATGAGAATTAAAACTTCCGGAAAAGAAGGAAAAGCGAAGTTTTTTTCGCGAAGCGATGTGCCGCCCTCGCTGCATCTGCGCGACCCCAGCAGAATCTGTGCTGTGTAGTATTTTTCCTACGGTAGGCCGCAAATGTTTTCCTGCAGAGCCTCCGGCTGCTCTCTTAAAGCTCGCTAATGTGAAATTTATTAACTCGGCTGCCGCCTCCCTTTATAATTGCGTTCTTAATATCTCAGAGGGAATATTTCAAATCCGCCCCTCGCGACTCTCCCAGCCCCTGGTCCGAGTTCCCCGGCTTTGCTTAATCCGAACATATAACCTAAACCGAAGTGTAATCCTATTTTCCTGCATTAACTTTAATCAAACATATTGCCCTCCCTAGTTTCATCAGAGCCTCCCCTCAACCTTTAATTCCCTATCTCTCTCTCCCTCTCACTCGTAATCCCTTCTTACACTGGAAATTACGTCTGAGTTTTCATTATTTCAATTTTCCATCCTGCGCTGCATTTCGGCTGCGGTTTTGCTTTTCAGGTAAGCAGTTGCGGGAGCTCCTGGAAGTGACACCAAACGTGTATGTGATAGATAGTCCCTTTAACGTCAATGGTCTTAGGCAGTTAAAGTGGTTTTGTAACAAATCTAAAAGTAAACGTTCAAAAAATTTTGTAAAGTCACTTGTGTTTGTTACGGTTCAAATGGCTCTGAGCACTATGGGACTTAACAACTGAGGTCATCAGCCCTCTAGAACTTAGAACTACTTAAACCTAAGTAACCTAAGGACATTGCACACATTCGTGCCCGAGACAGGATTCGAACCTGCGACCTTAGCGGTCACGCGGTTCCAGACTGAGGCGCCTAGAACCGCATGGCCACCCCAGCCAGCGTTTCTTACGGTTTTAGTTATAAATTCAAATAGTCCTTTAACGTACATGCATGCTTCTAGTTACACAAATAATAATAACTTACACCGCACTGGAGCTAGTACAGGCAGCACTTCTGTTACTGATTACAACGAAAAACCAACCAAGGTTGCAAATTTTACTTCTTTTTATTCACTCGATGAGTAATTTCGGGCCGCGACCCATTTCAAATCATCGTAACAGAGTCAAAATGGTATTTTCAAAAATGCAAATACCATGCCAAGATTTCATATGTATTAAGAAGTGCAAACTAACAGTTTTAGCCCATGCACTTTCTGACATAGCATTTTGACCGTGTGTTACGATTACTTGAAAATGGGTCTCTGTCCGAAATTAGTCATCGAGTGCATAAAAAAAGTGAAATTTACAACTGTGGTTGGTTTTTCTTTGTACTAAGACACATAATTCTTGTACAAGCTGAAAGATATGTGAGTCTGCATCAATTTGATGCAGATCTTAACGTGTATCTATCGCTCTCGCTAAGTTAACAGCTGATGTCAGAGTCAGTACTTAACAAGCCATCCATGGGGACACCTCCCCGCCAAGCCTCTACCGGTTTTCAAACACCCACCTCGACTAAATGCGCTAATAATAATAATGTCGTGTCATTAGGGCCTCCCATAGAGTAATCTGTTCGCTGGGTGCAAGTCTTTCGATTTGACGCCACGTCGGCGACTTGCGGGTCGATGGGGATGAAATGATGATGATTAGGACAACACAACACCCAGTCCCTGAGCGGAGAAAATCTCCAACTAAACCGGGAATGGAACCCAGGCCCTTAGGATTGACATTCTGTCGCGCTGACCACTCGGCTACCGGGGGCGGACACTAAATGCACATACGTCGTCAGAATCCATTATCCTGAAGGCTAAAGAGAGCATGGTTCCGCGTGGAAATGAAAATTGATTCCTCTTCGTCGTTAATTAGTCAGGTTATCACGCTTTTCTCACAATTATACTTCCCGAAAACAATTGCAACACAAAAAAGTAATTAATGCCGGGAAATGAAATTTCGGGAATACATTGGTCAAGTAGCGTAAGTGATCAACACTGCAAGATCACAAGCTAACGTAAGAGAAAGATAAGTCATCACAAATATGACATGCTAGTATATTAATAACCGGTATAACCCCTAGAATATTGATTATAACCAGGCCAAAGTTCTTGCATAGTGTTCTACAGGTGTCACATGTCAGCTTGTGCGATGGAGTTCCATGGCTGTTGCACTTAGTCGGTCAGTAGAGGGGCTGTCGTTGATGAAGCTGATTATCCGATAATGTCCCGTATATGCTCGATTGGAGACAGGTTTGGTAATCAAGCAGGCCAAGACAAGATGTCAGCACCCTATAGAGCATGTTGGGTTACAACAGCGGTATGTGGTCGAGCGTTATCTTGTTGGAAAACACTCCCTGGAGAGCTGTTCATGAATGGCAGCACAACTGGTCGAATCACGAGGCCGACGCGCAGATTTGCAGTCAGAGTGTGTGGGATAACCACGGGAGTCCTCCTGCTGTTATAGGAAATCTCACTCCAGATCATAGCTCAAGGTTTAGGTCCAATGTGTCTAGTACGCAGACAGAGAGGTAGGAGGCCCTCAATTGATCGCCTTCTAATCAACACCCCTCTCAGGAGACACCACCTTAGAGTGGCAATGCCCGTGAGGGTGATAGGGTTTGCGTGCTCCAGGGAAGCAGAGGGCAATGCCGGCGGTAGCGTAGCTACAGGCAGGGCCTCCCAAGCCGGAAAGGCCTCTGCAGAGGAGCCAGACAAAGTGTGTCAGACAACGCCATTTCTTTCCTCTCATCCCATCATATCTCTTGTCTTCGGAGATACATACTTCTTTAGCAATGGCATGCCATCCGTATAGGAGAGGGACCGCAAGGAAATGAGCGGCAATGGCCTGCAGCCAACCTGACTCCACACGTCGCGTGTTTTCACTCCTGTGGAACCAATCAGCTAGGCCGAGAGGGAGGCATCAGTAGTGGGCAAGCTCACCGTCACCTAAGATCCGCGTCCCAGGCGCAGTAGCAGGACACTCCATCCACGGATAGCGGCAGTTACCGGTCGTAAGCTCCCTCTAAAGGGCGTGGGATCAGGCGCCAGGGGTCGCTATTGATAGTGAGAGGGCCCATCGTAGGTCCAGTCACCGCCCGCTTCAAGCTGGCCAGCCCCTAGTCAGTTACGTGCTGGCCCGTCCTGATGCCGATCGTTTCATTGGGTGTATGGTACACTAGCACTGCTATAAGTCGTCTCCATAAAATCGACGCCAGCCGGAGTGCCCTGCGGTTCTAGGCGCTACAGCCTGGAACCGAGCGACCGCTACGGTCGCAGGTTCGAATACTGCCTCGGGCATGGATGTGTGTGATGTCCTTAGGTTAGCTAGGTTTAATTAGTTCTAAGTTCTAGGCGACTGATGACCTCAGAAGTTAAGTCGCATAGTGCTCAGAGCCATTTGAACCATTGAACCATAAAATCGACACCCGCTGCCACAGATATAAAAAATAGAATTAAAATAAAAAGTAATGAATTACGCATTGGTTTGAGGAATGGCAAAGATTTTGCTAGCCACAGACAGTCGGAATCGGTTTTGCCGTCCGCAATGACTTATTGTGTTTTACCGAAAATCCGATCGGGATCTCAGAGCGCATTATGACTCTGCGTTTCACAACAAATAGTGGACTACTCACGCTGCTATCCTTTTATGCATCAACACTTACCTCAGCTACAGATGCCAAGGATTAGTTTTCTGAACTATTCTGTGATGTGGTACAAGGAGTGCACTCCGGGGACCATCTATGCGTCCTTAGTGATTTCAACGCTCTTATTGGTAGTGACTTTGCCACTGCCTAGGCAAACACGGAGTGGGAAAGATGAATGGAAATGGTCTACGGTTGCTTGAATTCTGTGCAAATTATCGATTGAGTATCACCAATACATACTTTAAAGCCAAACTGAACCACTAGATTTCCTGGATGCACCCCCCTCAAAACATTGACCAATTAGATCTGATTCTAACTAAAAGGGAAGATGAGCTTTACTTCCTTCATACACGTTCTTTCCTTAGTGCAGACTGTGACATGGATTATGGACCAGTAGCGACAAAAGTGCGCTTTGTGACTAAAAAGTTTCACTCTGCCAGAAAACCTTGCAAAATAAAAAAAAATATATTTGCCAAACAAGAAACACTGTTACAGTAGAAATATTTAGTGACGAGATACGAAAAGAGGCCTATCCCTGGGACCCAGCCGCTCCTATTTCTGAAGACTGGCAGGAGATAAAATACTTTTTACCGTTACTGCTGGAAATGTGTTCGGTAATCCGGAAGCCAAATCCCACGATTGGTTCATCGAGAACGTAGATGTCCTGAAACCTCTCCCTGAGGCGAAGAGTGAGTCCACTGTCACCTGACATACAAACCCATGCAATTCTACAAGCAGGGAGCTAAGCAAAGACAGCTGTTCAACGTACTGTCCGAAAGTGTGTCAATTCCCATTGGGAGCAACTTTTCACTGGCATACAGGAGTGTTTCAATGCTGGTGAAATTGGTGGTGTCTATTCGGGCATCTAACGGGCCATTGGACCCATTCCAAAGAAGAGCGTACCACTCAAGGAATTAGTTGAAAAAGTCATCACAGATCGAAATCGTCAATTGCACCGCTGAGTAGAACATTACTCCAGCCTCTACTCACATCCCATCAACGTTAGTCGAAACGCAATTGATGAAATTCGTCAGATGACTTGGATGTCATGTCTACTACAGAGGAGCTTAAGAGAGCGATTGCACAGCTTATATGTGGGAATTGCCCTAGCAAAGGTATCTCCACGGAAGCTGTAAAACGTAAGCCAATTTTCCGCAGCTTTTCAACTTCTTACTGAAAAGTTGGGCTCAGGATACAGTGCCGCAAGACATGGGCTTTGATACTTTATACAGAGCTAAAGGTGATCGCGGCGATTGCAGCTGTCACCGTGGAATCTCATTTCTGATTATACCTGGAAAAATATTTGCCCGTGTGGTGTCGGACAGATTCCAGAAGCTTGCCGAGCGCATATTTCCTGAGGAACAATGCGGGTTTTGTCCCCAACGATCTGCAGTGATATGATCTTCACACTCCGGGAAATTCAGGAAAAGTTCCGCGAGCAGAAAATCCCTCTGTTCATGCCTTTATCGACCTAAACAAAGCTTTCGACACAGTCATTAGAAAAGGACTGTATGCAGTAGTTTTTGAAGATAGGATGTCCTCCAAATCTCTTAAAGATGATCATAGCTTTTCACGAAGATGTGGACGATGCTATGGTCTTCGACAGAATCACATCTGAGCTGTTTGCTGTGAAAAGAGGGGTTCGTCAAGGTTGCGTATTGTTCTATTCAATATTGTTTTTCTCAGAACTCCTCAAAGTTGCTTTTGGTGAAACTAACCTGGACATTCATCAGTATACCAGAGCTTATGGGAACCTCTACAATATTTCTCTAATCAGATCCAAGCGCTTCCGAGAAGACTTGCTTGTACATAGCCTTTTGTTTGCTGACGATGCTGCAGTTGTAGAGCATACTCAAGACCATCTGCATGAGCTTGTGGATAAATTCCCTACTGCATGCAAGCTCTTCTCCATGTCTATAAACATAAAGAAGCCGGTTGTCATGGCTCAAGAATACACAGATCGGCCTGTCATCATACTGGACGGCTTCGTGATGAAGGTAGTCCATAACATCTGCTATCTTGGTTCAATACTGACAGAAGATCTCTCCCTGGATGACGAGACGCACGAATAAGAAAGGCTGCCAGCACTTTTTCACTGTAATTAAGGTCGATAAGTGAGGGGGAGGTTACACGTGGCGTCCTCGTGACAGGAGAATCTTCGGATTTGAGGTAGTTCTGGACACGAATTTTGCATTGTGCAAATCTCGTAACAAATTACTGGTTACGAACAGGTCCTTACGTCGACGAGAATAAGTAATGAGAGGAATCCTAATTATATTTGAGATTTGGCATTTATATTGAAAATTATTAAAATGAGTGAAGGCAACAATTACCAAAATTTGGTAGACTTGGATACGGAACAATCGGTCGAAAAGTGGGAAACGCGCACCGCGGAACCCATTGTTCAGGGGCCGGCGGCTAGCATGGAAGACGCTACCGCCGAAACTCAACAAAGAACAGAAATGGAATTCCAAACTTCAGAAAATGTTTCGGAATCGGAAGTGAAAATCAAATCTGAACCCCTTGATGACGAATACGGGGGGACAATTAAAGAGGCACCCGCTATGGAAGTAAAACCGCTGGTTTCCGGGAATTTAACTGATTTATTGACTGTTTTGATTAACGAAATCAAGGCTCAGTCTAGCAAGATAGAAACTCAATCGGCAGAAATTAAAGCTCAGTCTACCAAGCAAGAAGCTCAGTCTGAAAAAATTGACAGGAAGCTAGACAATCAGAACAAAGCTATTAATGTTGTTAACAACACTGTTGGAGTTGTTAACACAAAAGTTGATAAAATCAAAGAAGATATTGTTGTAATTAATATCGAAATCGGTAATCTTAAACAGGATATGATCGGCGTTCAGGCGGAAATTGCGAGCATAAATACTCGTTTTGATTCAGAAATTAGCAGAATCGAGAAAAGTGTAGGAAAAGCAGTTGCTCCAATCATCAAGAATAAGGTAACGGAACAAATTCAATTAATGAAAAAAAGAGGATCAACAGAAGGTGGAAACCTTAAAGGCTTTAGTATCCGAGGTAGATACTAAAGTGAGGAAGGAGGCTAATAACTGCGAAGAGAAAAAGAGGGAAGCGGAAACGTTTGTGACAACCACTTGCCAAGTAATTACGAGAGTGTCGGAATTAGAAAAGAAACCTGATGTAAAACAGAGCTATGTGCCAATCTGTGCACATAGTTCGGAATTGTTGACGAAAGAGGAGCCGTTCGACCCCTTGAAAAAAGGCGGCATACACGCCACGGATTTCATTAAAAATTGTGAAAGAGTTTTACCCAGATCATGGACTAATGAGAGAAAAATTAATGCGTTTATTGACGTGTTGGCTGGTGATGCCAAGCGTTGGGGCTTATACCTCAACATTACGAACCTGACTTTTGACGAGTTTAAAAATTTGTTTCTGGCTGAATACTGGTCAGAGCAAAAAGAACAAAGTAACTGGCGCGAATTTTTCGTATCGAGGCCTTTCGATGCAAATTCGCTTGGCTTGATGAAGGAGTTTTGTGGGGGCTGGGTCCGCAAGTTGGAATATTTGCGTGATCGCCGCGCGGAATCCGAAATAGTCTGGGAACTCTACAAGAAGCTTCCAGATGATACAAAACGCTACGTAGGAAGCAATTACAAAACAATCAATGATTTCCTGGAAAGAATTGAGGACGAGGACAATTGGCGCAATAATCGCGACAGTGGTAGAGGCTGTGGTAACAACAATGGGTATCACAACAACCACAACAACGATAACCATGGGAATAACGCATACCGCAACCATGGCACCAATAACAATAATGGTTCGGACCGTAATTACAATCGGTACAATGCAAATAATAACAGAAATGACGGAAACCAGTATCATACTAACGTGATACGGGCTTCACAGAATAATAATAACGCCAGAGGGTGTGATAATCCGCCTCAGCAGCATCCGGGGAGCAGATCTGCTGGGAGGAGACAGCCGCGCCGGTGAGGGGCCGACCGGGCGTGGAGAAATTTTGGCGGCTCAATAACAGGAGAAAACCCAGGTGTCGTCGTTATGGAAATTCCGTATGGAATAATCAACGGCAGGAGAGTGTGCCAGTGTTAAGAGAAAGGAGTGCGCCCACAAGTAGTACATCAGCAGTAGACACGGCAGTAGAAAATACATTCACTGTCAGTGAGAACAATTTAAGTAGTGTTCCGGAAATCGATTATGAAGTGGCAGCGGAACTGGAGATTGAGTTTTAGAATGATTCGCAATTGTTGAGAGAAGATCGGATGTCGGATAACACGTCCGTCATCAAGCGAGGGGATGCAGAGAGGGATGAGGTCTGGTTAAGGCAGTTCGGTCGCTTATGCGACGAACTAAAGAGATTATAGGGGCTTGTACGGGAGAAGTTTTTATTGGGAGCGCGGCAGGATTTGCCGCGTCCCGTCCCGCAGGAAGATAGTGTTTGTGAAGTGATAGAAAGTTCTGGCCCTAACCGGCAGACTTTACCAGAAATAGTTGATGTTAATGGGGAGCACGAGCAAGATTCGTCGTGTTTTGTCCAGCAGGAGTAGGATGTTCAAGTAGTAACTGAAAGTTCTGGCCCTAACCGGCAGACCTTACCTAAAGTTACAGTGGTAGAAGTAGCCAACCCATCCGACGCAACACTCCAGTTTAAACATTGCGAGAGTTAAGGAGAAACATTACGAAAATTTTAGTGAAAGCCGGACATGATTGGTAGAAAGCACGTAGATTACAGAGTGTATGAGGTTAGAGCTGACGTTATATGGTCGGACGGTAGCAGTGTGGGTTGCGCAGATCCAGAGGAAGTAATTGCAGATACTACTGGGGACATTCATCCACGTAGATTGGCAGATGACATCAATCTGACCAAAGAGGAATCAACGAAGGTGACAATTAGTGAACTGATAGCAAAGCAACACTCACTAGTTGACGAGATACTGGAAAAGGTTTCGGTATTGGTAATTTGTACAGTATGTAAACATAGAGTGTAAGATTTAACTCTTTGCTAGATTTCCATGCTTTTGCCTGACCAAGAGGACATTAAAGAAGTTGTAATTAATAAGTAATTAATTTTGACTAAATGATTTAAGAGTAACTGATTATTAATCAATTGAAAAATCCAAGCTGCTAGTTTAAGTTTTCAGCTGAGTTACAGTAGATTAAGGAATGTAAATATGGCTTTGTAACTGCTGTAAGATTTCATAAATATGTGATTTACTACTCATTGCCGATGTACTTAGACGCTGTTTTAAGTTTCAGGCTAGTACATGCATGTGATGATGGACAGTGTTGAGTTATCCACTGTGATAGTATTAATGGACTCCTTGAGATTACTCGGGAGTGAGTTTTTCCGAAAGAATTCAGTGAAACGGACGCTCTGGAAATGCCGTTACACAGGCGAGTGAGGTCAAGCGTGCCGCACAGGTGGGCGCAACAATACTGGCGAAGCGGAGCCGCTGTCGGCTTTCGTGCCGCTTTCCGCTCTTGTGCCGCTGTCGGCATTCTTTGTACTTGAGGGTACGGAAGGCGGAGTTGGTTTTCTTCCCGGACAGCTGATGTGAAAAAATTCTGCTGTCAATATTGTTTTTCGATTTTGCTGTATATTATTTTTTTCTTTAGCGTTAAGTGGACTCTCATGACGGGAATATTAATTATAAAAAGGTTATATAAAAATGTGTATTCTATGTAATTAATAATTAATTTGCGTATTTTGATATACCTGTATTTTATGACCATGTACTCTGATTAATTTTGTAAATAGTATTCCATTTCTTGATACTGTTAAGAATTTTGGTGATTTTAGAATAACTAAACCATTTTCTATGTTTTCTATGAATTTTAATATATTGTCAACCTCTTTTCTTTTGTGTAAGAAGGCTGAATGGAATAAGGTCAGGAGTGTCTCCACTCAATTATTATGGTCCAAAAATTGGTTTATGGTTAATTAGCCTAATGCTAAATTTTCTTGATGTTTTGAGCATAAGCATTTCCACAGTTTTTTTTTCCTTTTTGGGGCATCTTCTGAATCTGTTTAGGTTACACAAACATGCTCAGACAATGTGGGGCACGTGAAACGGCGGTAATGCATATCCTCCTATTTCCATCTATTGTACTATAATTTTTTTCCTTAATTTGTTACCTGAGGATATGACATTTCTGTGTCTTTATAGACTGTAATTGTTTTACTATTTGTATAAATACATATTTTTGCATTTATGTCTATGTATAATTGGTTTGTTTTGTAAATATTATTTGTATTTTTACACTGAGTCTGGCCTAGGGAAAACTATGCTCTCGAACGATTATATCGATAGGTTGTGTGGAGAACTAAAGTGTTTAGGATCTTTGGTAGTGTTAACTCTGCCGCAGGGAGCGCGGGCAGAGCAGAGTCTGGATGGAGTAGGGCGGTGGAGCAGGTGTGTTGTGTGACGCTCCCGTGAGTTGCCGCGCTTTCAGGGTATGGCATCATGTAATTGCGCTCGAGTTGCTGTGATAGTTCCTAACACAGTGTCGCGGACAGGAAGCATTAGCTGGCGCACATCAAGAGCCCGTTTTGCCTGGTGAACATGTCGAGAAGAAAGTGCGCCAACATCCAGCTTCTGCAACACTGACGGCCGATAATGAGTGACTGTCGCCACCTCCTCGATCGACGACTGCAAACCTTGAATCAACTGACAAGGAAGACTAAAAGCACGTAAGGTTTTAGAACTGTACGGCAGACCTCAGCCTTTCAAACTGTTGCATCACAAAATTACAGCAACTTAGCTTGAACCTTTGTTGCTCATTGTCCCAATTGCATTACCAAGCAGGGTCCCTTCCTTTTCCAAAATGAAGCCGAGTGTCGTTAAAATTCATACACCAGTATTAAAGTAATATCAATCCATTTCACTGCTTTAATTTCAAAGTTCATAGCTGGCTACAGTATTTAGATTAGACAAGTAGAAATTAAGAGTGCGAGTTTTGTTATCATATTTTAGCTTACCTGTGACTGCAGCTCAGCTTGGTACGTACAAAATTTTACTATTGTTAATTGTTCAGAATCATTTAATTCAAGTTCAAAGTTAAATCTCTTATTTCTAAATTTCGTAGATTCAAGTAGCTTTTGAAATGATTGTTGAGGTAGCCCAAGACTAACCTTATTTTATTGAATTTCGTAGTGCTTCAGAAACAAAGTTCACTATTAATTTCAGTCACTAAATTAACTTTCAATTTTTCGGTTTTATTAATGCTTTTTCTAAATTAAGTCAGAGTGTAGCGAAATTTATTACTTCTGACAAACAGTTTTCACACAACATGTGTCAACCTTCAGTTGACACGCTTTTAGTGCTAATTATATGTGCATTAAACTTTCATTTTCAGTTATTATAGTAGTTGTCCATAGGACTGGCGACCGTAATTTTCCCCAAATCTCAAATATCTAATTAACGCCAGTTAATTGTTAACGTAACGACCGCACATTTACTTTCTTTATTAACTTTATCCCTTTTCAAAATTAATTTCCACCAGTTTCATTTGCATTTTTCCTTTCATTTAGATGTAACCTTTCCTCCCTCTTTACCGACAGATTAACTACGGTGACGATTGCTTTTCCCAAATTTCCATTAGGTACACGCGGTTTAATTTTAACTGTCATTAAGGTCAATAAGTGAAGGGGAGGTTACACGTGGCTCCGCACACGAGCATGTAACAAGAAACATCTTAGACTGTCGACCAAAATATTTACCTATCAATCATTTGTGCTGAGTACTCTGCTGGATGGAGTTGAGACTTGGACGTCGTATGCAAAACAAGAACGAAAGCTTTTAACGAGCGGTGCTTACGGAGCATCTTGGGAATATTAAGGAAGGAACTTGTGACAAATGGTATGGTTCTGAAAACTGCAAAACAACAGAGTACCACTGCCACTCTCAAGCAACGTCGCCTGCGGTGGTTAGGTCATCTGCATCGTATGGACCACTCCTGTATACCCCGGCGGACATTACTCAGTGAAATAGCAGGAGCAAAGAGACCTCGTGGAAGACCTTCACTACGCTGTAGGGGTTGCGTCAAGCGTGAAAAATGCTCGCTTAATAGTGACAGTGGCCAGTGGGAGCAACTCGCTAACGATCGCAGCAGATGGAAGAAACTGACTGCAGCTGGAAGCAAGATCCACGACCAAGTATGACTTAACAATTTAGCTGCAAAACGTTCGCGCAGACATGAGCTTTAGACCAACCCTCCTGCTGGAGTAACTCATACGAGGGCTATTAGGAAAGTAAGGAACGATATTTCGCTACATGGAAACCACAGTGAAAATGAAACCTGTTTTATTTGCAACGGTTAACTACAGCTTCCAGCTACTTCCCTACACAGTCGCTGCTCAGACTTAGACATCAGTCGTAGCGTTGTTCCAACTTTTCAATTCCCTCGTTATAGAAGACAGCCGCCAGCGCTTTTCACAATTTTGTATTCTGGACTGCAGCTCGTTGTCTGTGTCAAAGTATTGTCTTTATGGCCAGCGGTTCATTTGAGCAGAGATGAACCCCAGGGATAGCCAATTACGGGCTGTATTGTGGGTGACCAAACACTTCCCATAGAAAACTCTACAGAGCCAAAAATTGGCGTGTAGAGCGAACCATGACAGTTATGCCATGTGGATTGCATAGCTTCAGGCGAAATCTTTCACCAGGCCCTCATACATGGCGGGAGACGCTAATTTCTAGCCATATTTACGTTCTCACTTTGAGCTCAGAACTGAAAAGAGCGACGTGATGCGATCGACGGGCGTACTAGACACAGTGCCCAACGCGTCTGTGCAAAGCTTCATCAGATATCCACTGTATTTTCCATTTCGCTACTGATCGTTGCTTATTTTCCCAATAATCCTCGTATTTTCCACGCTTGTGGGCTCTAAGTCCGCTCTCGTATTGGGCTTCTGATCCACTAGCGAAAATGTCTCTGAGATGCCACTTGAATGTTCCAGCAGAAAGCACCAGGCCATTATTATTATTAATCAACACCCAGGCATCGAGGCAGAACCAGCTTTCATCAGAAAACACAACAACCTCCACTCTTCCTTCCGAAGAGCTCCCGCTCAAATGAAATAGCAAATGGAGGTGATTTGGAGTCAGTGGAATGCACACTACATGGCACCTGCCTCGGATCTGTTCTTGAAGTAACCTTTTTGTAACAGTTCTTTGTGTCACTTTGATGCCAACTGCTGATCAGATTGCTGCTGCAGCCAACTGCTGATCAGATTGCTGCTGCAGATGCAATACGATGCGCCAAAGCCATATGCCAGAAGTTTTCCCTATCGGTAGTGCTACATGGCAGTCAGCAGCCCGGTCTTCTGGCAGCCGTATATTCTCGTGACCACCGCTCTCAGCAATCATAGATAGTGGCTACATTCCTGACAAATCTTTCTGTAGTTTTGCAGAGGAACATTCAGCTCGTCGTAGTCTCTTTAAATGACCTCGTTCGAACTTGGTGAGGTCTTGTAATGGTATCTTTCTCGCCTTAAAAACATTCCTGACTGACATTAATTCACCACGCCCAATATCAGAGTTAACTTCAAATGGTTCAAATGGCTCTGAGCACTATGGGACTTAACATCTGTGGTCATCAGTCCCCTAGAACTTAGAACTGCTTAAACCTAACTAACCTAAGGACATCACACATACATCCATGCCCGAGGCAGGATTCGAACCTGCGACCGTAGCAGTCGCGCGATTCCTGACTGAGCGCCTAGAACCGCTAGACCACCGCGGCCGGCCAGAATTAACTAATGATCACGACTGTTACAGCTTGTATTTAAAGCAAACCTGATTTGCTTCTTTATAGTGGGGTTACTAGCACTACTCTTTTGGGACTGGCGCGTAATCTGAGCAGACATCATATTTCAGAAGTGGAAACACACCTACCAACTATCGTTTGTGTCGCACAACTCCTTCTTGGCGTTGCGATTCTTTTCAGTCACTATATATTCATTTGGTATCAAAAATGGGCCTTAAATTGAGGACGAAATTTCCGAGAAAGTACTTTTGGAGCACGACGTTGTGCGGTAGCAAATCATGAGCAGTGGCAGATCCGAGGCCAAGGAGAATTGAAGCATTTTAGATATTACGATACAGGAGAATGTCGAAAACTGGGTTACCTGATAAAACGAAGTGTCGGAGAGTTCTTTGCGGAATGGGCGAAGAAAAGAATATAAGGAAATCATTGACAGGAAAAAGGGATAGAAAGATATGACATTTGTCAAGACATCAGGGAACAACATCCATTGTACTGGAGGGAGCTGTAGAGTGTAAAAACTGAAGGGAAAGCAGGAACTATTATACATGCATTAAAAATTGATCATGTAGTTTGCAAGAGCTCCTCTGAGATGAACAGGTTAGCCCAGGGATGTAATCACTGAAATAAGTTCAGATGTACTCCCAATCTGTTCAGTTTGATTTCGTTTCCTCCTCACTTCTATGGCAGGCAGTGTACATTCGGGGAGCTTTCTACGAAATAACCCCATTTTCCTGACTCAGTGTAAGGCTTCTCTTTTGAGAACCTATGTGCCTGAGCAATATGTTCCAGCTTTCTGTACGGCGGAAGTAACTTTATTCTTGACAATGCATTACATTCCTGTTTTCTGTTCCGCGGAAGCACCTGTAATCTTCACGATGCATGCGTTTACTTATTCATAGTGTACTATTCACTAATATGTTTAGCAGTGTATGATTTAAGAATATTGAGGTAATAGCGTAGCAAGTGCTTTCGCACAGGAACAGGTTCGTGCCACCAATTTTTACTTTCAGAACAGGCGAGCTGCTAGACTAGCTGAATGACAAGGTTAAGTGTTACAATACCAACAACTACACAGTCATACAGGGTATGTGGAAAAAGGCTAACTTAACCACCGTAAGTAATGCAGAGGGCTTCGATCCAAGAAAGGTTAACACCAGCCATTCGATTTAGCGCCCAAATACATTGTGCAAGATTAAACAGCACCCTCCTTATAGACGCCTGCACTTTATCGTAAAGGAATCTGGAACTGAGCCAGTGTCACCTAGGATTTAAATGGGTCAGAGGCCTACAATCAGGTACATGTAGACCTTTCAGAAACTACAGAGATGAATTCCCTAGGCAACTGAGTATAATGTAGATTGTACCAGCTGTGGTACCCGGCTTCGCTCAAGGAGTTGATACGAGATTTTGTGGCAGCTGGAATAAAAGGATAAATTTTAAAGAATAAGAGGTGAAAAATTTTATTGACAACATATTTTAACTATTTAAAAGACTTGCTTATAAACAAAATTTTTCATTTCGTTATCTAGGGTAAATATATATAAATTTTTCGAATTTCCTACTCTACAGCAAGCTACGTGCAGTTTACAGTAAGGGATCAGGAGTCTTTAAGTTAGATGGCGCAATATTTTAATTGTGTCGCAGATCTTAATTCTTCAATCCGTTCATTTCTTTGTTCTTCGGTTCCATTGCTTCTGACGGTGCTCATTCTGGTTCGTTGGGAACTTAAACGTGCTTCGCGGTCTTTCGTCTTTTTCGTTTTCCCGCTGTTCTGTTTGTTTACGTTGTTTTACTCCAGAGCAGGCAAGACATCGTCCCTTTTGCGTTTGGGCTTTGTCTAAAATATAAATCAAACCAACTTCTTATCAACAAATACACTAGGTGCGCTTTGTACAGTTTTCACACTTTATTTTCGATTTATATTCAGTCACTCCATCACTTTGGCTACTCTCACATCACTGTTTGCTTTTCTTCACTCACTGCACTACTTTTCCGGTTCCTCCATTCGTCACTGAAACTGACGTTCGAACAACGGCGGGCCTTACATTATGCACCCATAACAAAGAGTAGCCTCATCAGTTGCTAATTCCCTACCAAACCAGAAAGTCTTAGAATCATCCACAATTTTACAGAACATTCCACAACATTCGACAGTGTTTTGAAATGTTTTACAATGATCTGGGATTTTTAGGGATGCTCCAAAACATTCTGGAATCTTGCCGAAAGTTCCAGACTATTCTCGAACATTATAGAACACCCAGATTATTGAGGCACATCCCGGAACATTTTGGTATACTTTCGACGAATATCCTCGAATATTCCGGAATGTTCTCCAATACTCTCGAATGTTCTGGAATGGTCCAGAAATTTCTGGAGGGCGAAACGTACTAGCACTTATATCTTCAAAAACCTGCCCTTCAGGTAAACACGGGAACCTTCTTCATGGATAGGCGATAGAGGGCTACCATATAGCTCCCTTGATCGCACAGTGACACGTTTCTGAGTTTCAACGGCACGCACATTGTGCTGGTACTTTTACAATATATATTTATCAGTTTGTAGTGAGCATCCTTGTATGCTGTGCTACATCAACCAAGAACGCCCTTGTGACGCTTTGTAAGCTTCGTGTAATACTTCAGGGATCGTATGTTACTTCTGTGACATTCACAAGATGCATTAGCAAGTGATACCATCTCATTCTTTGGGATGTATTAAGAGGGCCAACCATGAAAGTGTTTGATCCTAACGCAGAGCTCACTGGATCACTGTGTATGCAGTAAACCTTGTAGTCATCACATCAGGCAACAACACATCATCAACTAAGTAGCGTAGCAATCCGGTATTAAACGTTCTGGAGCCTGATGCCCGTGTAACCAACTGAGGACAGCAATGAATAAGGTGCAGTACATCCCTAAATCCATGAACTGTGTCATATATAGATGGTTTGGGTGATGACCACATTAGGTATTGACCTTCACCTTTTTAAGCACGTTAGTCATATCGCAACCAGTATTATGACTAATAGTTGTGGTATCGTCACAATGTATTACAGACAACATCAGGATGCAGCTAGAATATGTCATCACATCATTCTGACACCTAATAAGTCTTTAGAGCGTGGGTCCAGTGGAGGCCCTGTTGGTGGTCTCGAGACCATACTCGGTACACTCCCAATCTAAGACAAAGACTTAATTTTAATTATCAACAGCCTGAGTTGCACCGTTTACCTAGAATTTACCCAGGTTTCAGTCGGGATAACCCAACCTGCTTCAGAATAACAGTAACTACAGTTTGTCCATAGTGTACATCGTCAACCTAAAACTACAAATCCATAAATTATAGTCAGACTATAAAACTTACCTGGAATTGGCTCGGCCCCACTTCGCGACCGCGATGCAGCAGCCACGAGTCGCGAAGTGGGGCCGATGCAGTGTGCCCATGAAACCCTGATGAGTTGCTCCATCGATCACAGAATTTTGAAGGCTACTTCACAGGGTTTCTACATGCAAATAACGGACCAGCATGAACCACATCGTAGAATGGAGTGCTGCGAATGGTTTAATGGTGTCGTGGGCAACAATGAAGCGCTATCGGAGATGATAGTGTGGTCTGAAGAAGCTCAATTTAAATTCAATGGCATTGTAACTCGCTAGATTTTGTTTTGCTGGTTCGCCGCATCAATGAGGACAGAGTAGGGATTTTACTGAGAGTTATTGTGTGCTGTGAGTTATCTTATCAGTGTCTGATTGGGCCGCTACTCTTTGACGACACATTCACCGGTAAGATGCACCTAGAGAAGCTTGAGACATACATTTTTTCCTCCCATACGTGAGCTGTGTGGGAACGAATGGTCTTACTTTCAACAGTGTCCCACCTTGCTTTTATAATCGTGTCAAGGAGTACATGAATAGAAATTACTCACGTGGCAGATAGGTCGAAGAGGTGGTGTTGGGTATCTACCACGTTCTCCAGACTTAACGCCTCAGGATTTTTACTTATGGGTAACAGTAAAGGACGTCTTATCAGCAGAAACCAAGTACAGTGGATGAACTTCGAGAATACATGAAACAATACTCTGCTTATATTCAGCTGGACTCGTTGCAATCACTGGTTGGTGTAGTGCTTCAGGGTCATTAACTCTGTATGGGTGTTAATGGGGCCACTCCGAACACCTACACTGATAACAACTTGAACATTAATGTACACTTCCATCGAAAAAAACGAAGCACTACAACGGATTTATGAAAATTGTTCGCGGCAGAAAACGAAATATTGCAAACTCTAGTGGCTGAAGGACGAATCTGTGCCGCTGCAGTCAATTTCATAGCACAATTGGCAAGAATAAAGAACAAGGGAAGTTTCGACACCAGATCATAAAGTCTTCATTCCGTGAGCTCACTTGTATAGTAATTATATCTCGCAGACAGGCGCGTGAACAATATATGCAGACGTCGGAAATCGAGAGAGAACGTGTAGTTGGACTCAAAGAAGCTGATTGGTGTAATCGGTGAATCGCTCGACACTGAATAGGAGCGATACAATTATCGACGGTGCTGGTAGGAAAGGGTGAACCACAGCCGAACACAGTGTCAAGAAGGAAGCGGTTGACCTCGAGGGACGACAGATCGAGGGGACGAAGCAACAGTCAGAGAGGCACTCACAGCCCCAGATTCATCATTATCACCGACCTGAATTGCAACTGGTGCTTCAATCCGCTTACGGAAACGAGAATGAGCTTGCAGCGTCCCTTCCACCGACTACCATTGACCTCTGTACAGTAGTTAGTTCGTTTATAGTGGAGTCCTACGTATTCGGTCTGGAACGTCATTGACTGGAGTATAATTATCTTCAGTGATTAGTCCCGCTTCGAAATGAATGCCGATGACCAGCGAAGACGTTTCTAGAGACATCCCTAACAGCAGTGGGACATCAACCTGACTTTCACCCGCCATACGGCCCAAGAGCCAGGAATGATGGTCTTAGGTGCCATTTCATTTCATAGCAGTCCGCCCCGGTAGCTGAGAGGTCAGCGCGACAGAATGTCAATCCTATGGGCCCGGGTTCAATTCCCGGCTGGGCCGGAGATTTTCTCCGCCCAGGGACTGAGTGTGGTGTTGCCCTAATCATCATCATTTCATCCCCATCGACACGCAAGTCGCCGAAGTGGCGTCAACTCGAAAGACTTGCACCAGACGAACGGTCTACCCGACGGGAGGCCCTAGTCACACGACATTTCATAGCAGGCCCCTTTGTTTGTCATCTGCGACATCCGTTCATCACAACGGTACGTCAGCGATATTCTACTGTACGCCTCGTTCTGTTACCCTTCATGGCAAATCCTCTTGGGCTTACATTTCAGCAAGATAATGCACGCCAGCACACGGCCAGAGGTTGTACTGCTGGTCTTCGTGTTTGCCACACCTTACCTCGGCCAGCAAGGTCACCGGATGCCTCCCAAATTAGGCCGTTTGGAGCATTATGAACATGGCATTCTAACCAGCGCGGGATTCTGACGCTCTAACTCGCCATTCGGACAATATTTAGCACGATATCCCCTGGACGATATGCAGCATCTTCATCAATGCCAAGTCGAATAACTACTTACATAAGGGCCAGAGGTGGACTGTCGCGATATTGGCTTCTTCAACTGTAAGTTCTTTCTCTTGAATAAATCATCCAAGTTTTCCGAATTTGTAATTAATTGATTCTTTCTTTGTCTGTACATGTACGCCATATGTACTGATTTCCGCCCCATTCTGACAATTCCTTCTTGACGAATCATTTTTTATATATTTTGTAATAGTGTATCTTTTGGGCCACTCTGTAGTGTGTGCATAAGTCAATGTAGACAGTCTGAGACTGTTCGTGGGGTATTAGTTTGAATAAACTGTATCTCGCTGAGGAAATGGTTTGATAAGTTTTGGGAATAGGCTTTTGACACAACTAACACTGCTATACAGCGATCACATTTTTCCTCATACTGCACAAAGGCGAATTATGAAATTCTTGGGTCTAGGCGCTTCAGTTCGGAACCGCACTGCTGCTACGGTCGCAGGTCCGAATCCTGCCCCGGGCGTGGATGTGTGTAATGTCCTTATATTAGTTAGGTTTAAGTAGTTCTAAGTCTAGGGGACTGATGACCTCAGCTGTCAAATCCCATAGTGCTTAAGGCCATTTGAATATTTTTTTTTTTTTTTTAAGTTCTTGGATTATTGGTTGCGACGGTACGGACTTCACTAAATAGGTTATATCTATCACATATTCTTAGGACAGACATAACAGATTCTAATGAATGTATCTTGGTATCGTGTTACCAGAACACTTGGTATTCGAGTGCAGTACGTAACTGTAGCACGGAATTATTGTGTACACAGAAGATTATGGCAAGCCTGAAATAGGAACTTTACGAGAAGACAGAGCGAGTAAACCTCTAAAGCTCGCTAGCGGGGTAATACAAGACGCTAAGTGATAGATTGGCCTTCGGTGGACATATGCTGCAGTGGCTGTGCAACTACCCGCGAACTCCCGCCTCCGGGTCGCCTCCCACTACTGCGTGCTACGACCGCCTCGCCCGCCGCAGTCTCGCCGGACGCCTCCAATATCCCGTCGGGGGATTTACTGGGGGCGGCACTAATTTAATTAAAATAATATATCTAGGGGGAGGGGAGGGGTGGGGGGTAGCACCAGCCGCCGGTCACGGTCGCCTAGTTGCGCGGCCCACTCCCGGCTACAGGTCTGCACACTGGCGCCAGTTTCCGCACTCCAAATCGTTCCCACCTTCGACTTTCAAAACTTTCAAAACAATTCTCTCGTTGAGCATGCTACTGGTGCCGGTAAAATATTTCAGAATCATTAACTACCAGAAATTCCACAGGTTACGTTTTCAAGAGACTTCTTCCTCTTTTTTCATTGTTCATCGATCTCCTGACTGGGATACTAAGCACCAGACAACGACTTCCTATGATGTTCAAACCTCTTCGTTTCAAATAGACCTTGCTTCCAACATCGCAAATTATTTGTTAGCCGTATTGCAATATTTGTCTACTGTGCAGTGTTTGTCATCACGGCTCCCTGTCCTTCAGTGGTTGCCAACCTCTCAGCAGGTAATGGCCATATACTGGCAACCTGAAATCAAGGTGGACCGCGCTTGTGTACCGACAACTACAGAGAGTGCGGTATTCTCATTACAAAATACTATAACTTGTAGAGGAAAGTGAGTCCACGATATTCTGAACAGAGACCCATGTCCGGAAACGTACCGTTTCCGTTTTTGACGTTTCAGTTTCGGATGTTTAACTCATCTAATTCTGTTTGACGAATTGCATTAGGCGTGTCGCAGTATGGCTGTTAGGTAACAATTTGAAGGGGAAACCTAATGAAACATCCCTTTGTCATTTAAACACATTTGTTTGTATTAACATTTAAATATTACATGTTTACGTTATTTCAAAACAAAAGGGAACCCAAAATATTGTACACACAGAAGCGTAATGATGCATTACAACAGCGCCTCAATGTCGCCACCACCGACGTTGTTGCAGACATTGCACCTACGAAGTGTGTTCTTGTTTACACTCTCCATCCCACTTGGTGTCTCTTCATTTTCTACTGCAGCTGCCAGAACTAGTGCCAGCAGATCTTACTCTGTCTCTACAGGAGTCTCGTAAATTAAACTTTGCATATGACCCCTACAAGACGTCATCCTGTGTACCCTATTGCACACCATGACAAGCAACGCTGAGACTTTCCTTTTTCACTCAGTAGACATGGATACGTTACACATCTGGAATGAAACTGTCGCATTCCTATTCAAAATATTATGTACTTACTCCCCTTTACAATACCTAGAAGTCTGTAGCGGGAATTCCCTAACACCCCGTATATCTATCGCGGGGGGGGGGGGGGGGGGGGGGGGCTACAGCTTAGGTCTGTCCCCTGTGATAATGTTATTGAGCTGTGTTGACTTGAGCTTTGTATGCAAGTGGAGTTGCAGCACACTATTGATCTCTTTTGAAGTGCTCGGGCTCCGGCTCTAAGCGCCAAACATAGGCGAGAGGGACAGAAACGTGCCGACGGAGTCTTGGTGTTGCTCTGCGCTTGCAAAAGTGGACTAGGGTGTCTCAGGAGAGGCACAAGTTGCAGAGGCAACACTTAGTAACACAGCTTTCGTATACAGGTCATTAGGTGTATAAAAAACTCACCCGGGTTGTAGAAGCATGATCTGAACTCTTTAAAATTTTAAAAAGGTCTGCGCTTCAGCAACTGTGCACGTAGAAACTTGACAGGATTAGAAAATAACAGCCATGCAGTTGCAGAACTGAAGGTTCAGTAACCCTTTGCCATGGTTTCTACAAATGTGAATCGTCTTCCTCAGTAGGAAAATGGAGTCGTAAAATCACATATTGACATAAACAGATATTGTAGCCATAATTTTCTGTGAACTGTAAATGTTTGGTCATGTGAGTAAGAGCCTCCAAAGACTGTAATTAACCGCAAAGCAAATCTGTTCTGTTTTTCAAAATTAAATGGCAAACTGCCATAAAATTTAACAAGATGATTGATTCCATAGAATGAGTTTTAGACTGCCATTAGACTGTTATTAAATGAATCGTATTCACTTGTAGATGACTTGTTACGTCACCAGTATCACATGAAGAACGATTTTCACTTTACCAGAAACCTTCGCGAAATTACAAAATCTCTAGTTAAAAGGATTTTGTAGTTACATTAAATTGCACTTAATTTTTATCACTTTACAAATGAGAATTGATTCCAACTTCGTGGACAGTTTTTTTGTGCAATGTGAGAAGTGGTCCGGGATATTCTCGTCAATGTTTCTTATGAAGAGCTTCTTTTTCTTTTCTAATGCTTTCACGTCCTTGTAAGTATCAGATATTAATTTATTTTAATCATGGATATTTACCTCTATTTTCCTTTGAAGTCTTAACTATTTTTTCAAAACATGAAGATCTGTTAAGAATTGAGGGTCTGTCAGTTCTGTTATTTGCCTCTCTCTGTCAAAATACACCGATTTTTTTCTTAGGTCAAAAAATCTTATCAGTACTGCATCTATACTTAACCATCTCGCTTCAAAATAATATAGGACTTCCCGGTGATCTACTCCCATATCCGACGAAAGCTAGGGTAGGTAGCGATGTATCAGCCCATTTTTTTCTGATCAAGTTTTCAGTGGATATCACGTTATCCATTACTCCATTCCATGCAAGAACTTTGCAGCACGATATTTCTTGTCGAACAATAGAATGGGAAAATAACGGGAAATTGCAACCAATGTGTGTCAGTTTGGTTTCAGTTCTACGCCACAGAACCTTGTTTCATTTCTGCCTGCATCAGTTGTAACGCATACCAAGTTTAGCCATGTTAGTTGCATTGATGCTAATGCATGTTGTGTGTTGCGAAATAAAACTTCCCCTGTAGTCATTCCTTTCACACTGCAGAAATGAAAAAGTTCCTAAAACACTTCAAAGTAGGATCAATTCTGCGAACAGATATTAGTAGCGGCTCAGTATCTGAAACGTCATCAGTTTCATCGACAGCTAAAGAGAACAACTGAAATAACAGCACCGCTCATGAAGTTGCTCGCATAAATTATTGCCCAAATATTTAATACGCTGGGAACACATTGTGGCAGACTGGCAAATATTTTCAATTTTGTTGTAGATTTGGACACACCTCCTCAGCGACAAATGAAGCAGGTAGTTTTACTACTTTCCTGTCAGTAAATGGCTGGCCAGTCCTCACTCGTAACTATTTCCGCTACTCTTAAACTCGTACGTACACGCTCCTCGTTCCTTTGAAGATTGTCTTAAAATCGTTTTGTTGGCACTTTACTGACGTTACGAGTGCGTTAATTTTACCTTTTCGTAAATCACTAGGAAGGTTTTAAAATTTTGCTGTATGCTCGATATCACAATGATGTTTGAGATTTCATTTTTTTTAACAGCAATATTTTATTGGCACGGTAACCATAGAAACTTTCCTTTATACTCAGTAAAAAAGTATAAAACTGTCCATGTTTCGTTGCACACTGCATGTTCTTCCAGTAATTAATAAAAATAGGAGGAATCCTCAATGAAAGTTATTAAGCCCTCAACACGGACTAACAGCAGCAAAAACCAAAGTACTACTGCGTGACACAAAAGTTACACATTTTTGTAGATTTAAGTGTATGTCAAAAAAAAACTCACAATTATCTAAATATATAACAAGATAGTTGTTAGCTTCGTTCACCGCCGTGGACGCACCATAAATCGCTTCGTTCGACTGGCGGACACTGGTGGCGCGTGGACGGTAATTCTCGTCGCGGCCGGCATTTCATTCGGTCGTCATTGCTATTCGGATTTCAGTTTCGGTGGAAATGAAAAAAGTTCCGGGTTATACGACATTTACTTACAAAACAGTCGTGGATAGCAAGGAGAAGGGACGCAAGTCGCGTCCAGCCTGCGACCCGTGGTTTGCCGACTGCTGCACTAGCGCAACTGAAACTACCTCCGAATATCGTAACACAAGTCTTATCTCCTTCTCCTTTCTTCGTCTCGCTTTCAGCGCATATCCCTACCCGTGACGATTCTGCGGGGACTCCTTACTTCTTTTCTTACCAGTGCGCTTACCTTCTGCATCATTCTGTAGCATCACGTCTAAACGCTTTTATCTCCTTCTCTTCTGATTTTCATTACATCAGCCACACAAAAGCTACTAAAACTCCATGAAATAATCTGCACTATTGTAGACAGAATATTACACACTCTCATATGATAACTGGGACGAGTCCAGAAGCCTGGCTTATATTCGGCAACTTAGAGTTCTTTGAGCGCTGATAGTTTGATCAAAGGTTTCGAAGGCAGATCATGGAGAGCATCAGTGTCAACATAGTCAACTTCGTATAGGAGATACAGCGCGGTAAACAGTGAATGAGAATACAAACCTGTACCATGAACTATAGAGGGGTGCAAGCTAGTAATATGATGTGAGACGTAATCACTCCACAACTATCCAACGGGAAAGGAAGGGAGGATCATATTTGACGCTCTGTTCGTCTGCCATATTAGAAGAAGCATATCTGAATTTAAAAGAATAGTTCAATGTATGGATCCTGTCATACTGGAAGATATGATCTAGGAGACACGGCAAACCTACTTCGGGATGGGTGGATACAAATTTGTACCGCATTGTCTCCCAATTCGTTTCCACTGTTTTCGCTAAAGCGTCACCGCACTGTAATTTTCAGTTTCATTTCGGTTTCTGTGGGGCAGATGTCCACATATTTTTTTTCATATTGCACACTACATATCCTCAAATTGAAAATTGCGCCTCTGATGCTACACGGCCCAGTATTAAGATTTTTCATTGGTCATGTTAATATAACACAGCGTTATTCGTTTTCATGTGATCATTTCTGTTAACTATAATTAGAAACTGGTCATCCAGTCAGATAATATTCTTCACTTTAAAAACCATTGTCTTTCCGCACGTGGTGTGACGAATATGTTAATAAGAGTATGGTTCGTTCCCGAACTATTCCATCCCACGCCCTCCCCTCTGTCTTTAAAAGATATTAAACAAGAAAGGTTTTCTTTGGACAAGAGGAAGCGAATCTTAGGTCTTTCTTTCCTACTATAATAAATATTGTAATATTTATTTGTTTTTGGAAATAATTCGTTAGATTTTTGTACCTTGCCCGTAGCAACTTGCACGATAACTGTGCTCCAGTGATATAGTAATCACTTGCTTTCAGATGTTTGTCTTATGAAAAGCACGTACTTTTTAATTAGTTGTTTCTATGCTTGATAATCCTTACGTGATCTTTTTTGTAGAGCTTGTTCTGATACTATGACTATGTAGCACTTCGCACACCATGGCAAAGTATATAATTGAAAACGAGTCACATTGCTGTCTGTCTCTGATAAACAGTCTTTGAAGACAGAATTTCAATGACGCCTTTTGATCCATCTAGTGTAACAGACACTCTTGCATACTTCTGGCATACTCGTCACCTGACACTCTGACTGCTACTCCACTGTGTTTCTCATTAATATTCAGCATTATTGTCCATTCGTAATGAATCTGACAGCTATCATCTAAACGTTACAAGTACAAGTTGCAAGTACAAACGTTACAAGTACAAACATCTGAATGTGTCCTGTATTATGCCTCACCTGACGTCTGTATTCTCTAGACAACCCCAGAAAGACTGGGTTACAGATCAAAAATGGTTCAAATGGCTCTGAGCACTATGCGACTTAACTTCTGAGGTCATCAGTCGCCTAGAACTTAGAACTAATTAATCCTAACTAACCTAAGGACATCACACACATCCATGCCCGAGGCAGGATTCGAACCTGCGTCCGTAGCGGCCACGCGGTTCCAGACTGAAGCGCCTAGAACCTCACGGCCACACCGGCCGGCCGTTACAGATCAAGAGGAACATATTGTTTCAGATACGTGAAAGCATATTCATAAACGAGATTTTTGATTGGTTAACTCCAGGAATTGGTAAGATAATGGAGTCTCAGGTACATTTCCTTATCAGGTTACACTTCACTTTTATCGAGGGTACCATTAGAGGGCATCATGTTACACCTGAGGCAATTGTTTGTTTCACCTGAGGCAGTTGCATGTGTTATAACTATCCCCCCCCTCCATCCTCCCCCCCACCCCTCCCCCACGCTTCCCTCCTACCCAGGCCCACTCATGCACCTAGGCATTAGGACCAGATCGGTTATAGCTGGTTCAATCCACTGATAAGTCTTTTAGGATCAATGACCATGTCCTAAGCTGTGGTACATTCACGTCACCTCCCTCACCTCTCCAATGGACCGATAAGCTTCAAATTCCCTCTCGTTCTTCTCATTCTTTATTAATAGAGGAAATGTATGTAATGTATCTTTCAATGTCTGTGGCCTGCGGTGGAAGGATCGTCATGCAGCTGCAGCAGAGTTCAGCCACCAACGACCCTCCGCACAACCAGAATAAGAATACATGTACGAGTACGTGCACGAGAATACATGTAAGAGTACTCGCAAGTACAGGGTGTGGCACGCACATCCGGCCCGTAAAGTGTGGCATGTTGCACTTTCCCGCTTATAGTAACATAAATGGCGCTCCTCTTCTGTGAAGTTTGAATAAAAGTGCTCAAGGATGACCAAATACACGTCACTGTTAACTGCCGTCTCAAAGGATAAAGCCCCCAGAACGCGTGTGGCGGAAATGGCACACCAAACACCAATCTTCTCGTCATATAAGGGTACCTGGTTGATCGTGTGTGATGGATTTTTCGTCGTCCAGTACTGGTTGTTATGGGAATTTATATACGCAGACGGGTTGAATCACACCTCGTCACTCATGATGAGCCTCTTAGGGTGCAAAACGTCACTGGCAACTTTTATCAATAGCCATGAACAGAAATGCTCTGTCTTGTGCAGATCAGGCTCCTTCGGTTCTTTCGCAACACTTACCCGGTTATAACTTCGATCTCCAGTAAACACGTCTCCACCTTCTCTCACTCGCCTCAGTTGTTGACACAGTGTGCTGATTGACTTATGAGGACCTTTTGTCATTATCTCTTGCACCTGCCTCTTTAATTCAGGTGTGCAGGAAGGTGGTAATTTGTTCTTGGGAGCAGTTTGAACTCATCCTGTACGTCACCACTTTTCAGTCAAATACAGTATGGTGCTTTCTGCTGGCACAGAACGTCCTGGAAATTCCTGCTGAAATTAATTCTTTGTTTCCACAAAAGATCCCGTGTAAATGAAAGCTCCAACAATGGCAGAACGCTAGGATAACGAATACGGCATTATCGTACCCCCATACTAACGCTGCTTCACACAAGACGTCCCCTTTCAAGTGTTTTCGACACGTTTCACTGGCTGCGGGTGCAGCAGTGTTGGTACGTCAGAGAAAATGCTTAGTTCATGGGAGACTGTTTGGACAGTGTTTCTCGTTTTGCATTATTATTGACCAAAGCGCACGCACTGGAACATTGTCGTTGCTGAAGACGGCCGGTTTTACTTGGGGCATCCTGTACAATTGAACCCTACTTCTCATGATTTGTATCTTATTTGCTGCGTTCTTACGGATTTCTCAAATACCTACTTATCCATCTTAAGAAATTTGTAAATACAATGTGAAACAATTACTGCAGCACTTTACTTATCAAAATTACTTCGATATGCTAAGTTAAACAGCAACTGCAATACATTATATAACAAACTGCATAGATATCCCAAGTCAAATAATTTCCACAATGCACTGTTTGAGAATAAACATGCTCTTGGTGAGACATTAAACGTTTAACAAATTAAACCGATAACTTGTGTAAATAAGTTCCGTAATATATTGGTAACGACACATACGCTACAGATCAGACTTGAAAATCTGAAACAAATACCTCAGTACAATATAAAAATATACAGCAAATCCGTGTCATCGAAACATTAGTACTGTGCGTGACATCACAGTGTGAATGTTAAACCGCGCATGTTCACCTATTGATAGAAGTACTGTAATGTAATGATGTCATGGCACATTCGGCAATTCTCGGTAAATATTAACAAAATTTACGACACAAGACATTTTAACAACACAGCATGTGATTGTAGTGCGTCTGAGTTACTATAATTTAATGGCATCGCAGCACATTCAGCCAAATCTTGGTGAATATTAACAAAAATTATGATATAAGTCACTTTAACAATGCACGGTATGACTATTCCATGGCTGAGTTACTATAAATTACTGTTGACACAACATATTCTACAAAAGCTCGGTAAATAAGGACAAAATTATGGTGTACTACAGTGTGTGACTGATTCGCTGTAATTTAATGACGCCGAGCGGTCTAAGGCGCTGCAGTCATGGCCTGTGCGGCTGATCCCGGCGGAGGTTCGAGTCCTCCCTCGGGCATGGGTGTGTGTGTTTGTCCTTAGGATCATTTAGGTTAAGTAGTGTATAAGCTTAGATACTGATGACCTTAGCAGTTAAGTCCCATAAGATTTCACACACACACACACACACACACACATATATATATATATATATATATATATATATATATATATATATATATATATATATAATTTAATGACGCCGTAGTAAATTCTATCTGAATACATATTATATTATTATAGACTTGCCCCTGCGTTATTAGTGTGTGACATCACTATAAAGTTGCCTTACGAGGGCGTGGGACGCCAGTCTTGGATTAGATACAGACTTGTAAAATACTGATGCAAGAAACCCAGGCATTACTACTGTTACACTTTAAACAAATACCACCACCACCACTGGCAACACAGAACACAATAGAATTTGAGACAGCGTCCCAGCGCTCACGTGCCACCTTGCAGGCATCCACCCCCAGAACAGGCAAACACCGCTATCACGGGTGGCAATGGCTGGTGCTGTGAGTCGAACACAAATGAGATATCCGTTTGGTAATCAATGCTGGTCACCTTCGCGGCGCCACTCTCTGCGTCACATACGACGTACATCTGCCCACCCATCTTTCCATCATACGATAAGAATGACAGATATATGCACTTCATTTATTTACCAACACACGCACCCCTGCTTACACCTTCTGCAAGCACAATGACGAATGATCACATGGCTCCATTACTGTTTAAAGGTATCACGGACCGTCAACAAGAGTCCGCCACCATCTGAAGTGTTCTGGCCGACGCCTACAATCCACGAGAATCCTCCCCTCCCGCTTTCCTTCTCGGTCAAGACCAATAAGAGATATGCTCCGACTCCCACTTTTATTACTATGAGAGTGTGACGCCTTTTTCCGTTTGCTACCAGTAAGCGGGGATCAGCTAGCGCCCCCTGCCCCCTCAGAGGAGGAATAAAAAAGTTGGAAAGCATCTAAATACCTGTATCTGTATAATTAACCTACAATAACACAATATTTAAAGGAAAAATCTCTTGCTAGATACCAAATGTACATCTCATCTGCATTATAAGTGTGTTGCAGCACTACAATAATCATAATTAACAACCACAGGAAAGTCAGAGTATGTATATTCACCACAAATCGCCACAATAACATTATAAAAACAATTGATCTCACCACTAGCATAAAACAGACTTCATAGTTTGTTAGAAAGGAAAACAACAACATCACGAATAGGATACCTTACAAAACTGTGGCGCTGTAGTATTCTATACTGAAGAGACAAAGAAACTGGTACACCTGCGTTATATCAGGTAGGACCCCCGCGAGCACGTAGAAGTGCCGCAAGACGACGTGGTATGGACTCTATGAATGTCTGAAGTAGTGTTGGAGGGAACTGATACCATAAATACTGTAGGGCTATCCATGAATCCGTAAGATTACGAGAGGGTGGAGGTCTCTTCTGAACAGCACGTTGCAAGGTGCCCCAGATATGCTCAAAAATGTTCATGTCTGGGAAGTTTTGTGGCCAGCCAGAGTGTTTAAATTCCGACGAGTGTTCCTGGAGACACTCCGTAGCAATTCTGGGTGTGTGAGATGTCGCATTGTCCTGCTGCAATTGCCCAAGTCGGTCAGAATGTACAATGAATACGAATCGATTCAGGTGATCAGACAAGATGCTTACGTCCATGTCAGCTGTCAGAGTCGTGTCTATACGTATCAATGGTCCCACGCCCCACACCATTACAAAGCCTCCTCCAGCTTGTACAGTCCCCTGCTGGCATGCATGGATTCATGAGGTTGTTTCCATACCGGTACATGTCCACCAGCTCGATACAATTTGAAACGACACTCGTCCGACAGGGCAACATCTTTCCAGTCATCAACAGTCCAATGTCGGTGAAGACGGCCCCAGGGGACATGTAAAGCTTTGTGTCGTGCAGTCAACAAGGGTACACGAGTGGGCCTTCGGCTTGAAAAGCCCATAACGATGATTTTTCGTTAAATGCTTCTCATGGTGACACTTGTTGATGGCCCAGCACTGAAATCTGCAGCAATTTGCGGATAGGTTGCATTTCTGTCACGTCGAACGTTTCTCTTCACTCGTCGTTGGCCCCATTATTACAGGATCTTTTTCCGGCCGCAGCGATGTCGGATATTTCATGTTTTACCGGATTCCTGACATTCACGGTACACTCGTGAAATGGTCGTACGGGAAAATTCTACTTCATCGCTACGTCGGAGATGCTGTGTCCCATCGCTCCTGCACGGACTGTAACACCACGTTCAAACTTACTTAAGTCTTGATATCCTGCCATTTTAGCAGCAGTAACCGATCTAACAACTGCGCCAGACACTTGTGTAATTTAGGCGCTGCCGACTGCAGCGGCTTTTTCTGCCTGTTTACATGTCTCCGTATTTGAATACGCACGGCTGTACCAGTTTCTTTGGCGCTTCAGTGTAATGTGCAGATAAATAAACACAGAAAAAATCCGAATATGCAGTCCAACAACACATTTCTAAATTCACACCGTAAATTCTTTACTCATAAACATAGGGCGGGAATGGAATAGGCAAGCACTATATTAAAAATGTAACTAAAGACACGTGTGTAATCATATCTGGTGCATCGTACCTAGTAACAGAGTGGTGAACACGCTGCCTCTGCCAGCCAGTGTCTGCCAGTAACCGCTATAATACAGCTAGATGAACAGCAGCATCAGGCATTAAGGAGGCAACGGGCGAAAAAGAAACGGTGGCTCCTAGACCGTTAAAAACGAGAGACCAGGCAGGTATTACCCAGTGCACCGACTTGCCGGCGGCGCATGTGGCATGTGATCACATATCAGAAACGTTTTTTTTTTTTTTTTTTTTTTTTTTTTGGTCATCAGTCTACTGACTGAATTCCTCTTTCCTGTGCTAACCTCTTCATCTCAGAGTAGCACTTGCACCCTACGACCTCAATTATTTGCTTGACGTATTCCAATCTCTGTCTTCTACAGTTTTTGCCCTCTACAGTGCCTCTAGTACCATGGAATCATTCCCTCATGTCTTAGCAGATGTCCTATCATCCTGTCCCTTCTCCTTATCAGTGTTTTCCACATATTCCTTTCCTCTCCGATTCTGCGTAGAACCTCCTCATTCCTTACCTTATCAGTCCACCTAATTTTCAACATTCGTCTATAGCACCACATCTCAAATGCTTCGATTCTCTTCTGTTCCGGTTTTCCCACAGTCCACGTTTCACTACCATACAATGCTGTACTCCAGACGTACATCCTCAGAAATTTCTTCCTCAAATTAAGGCCGGTATTTGATATTAGTAGACTTCTCTTGGCCAGAAATGCCTGATTTGCCATAGCGAGTCTGCTTTTGATGTCCTCTTTGCTCCGTCCGTCATTGGTTGGTTCAAATGGCTCTGAGCACTATGCGACTCAACTTCTGAGGTCATCAGTCGCCTAGAACTTAGAACTAATTAAACCTAACTAACCTAAGGACATCACACACACCCATGCCCGAGGCAGGATTCGAACCTGCGACCGTAGCGGTCACGCGGTTCCAGACTGAAGCGCCTTTAACCGCACGGCCACACCGGCCGGCCGTCATTGGTTATTTTACTGCCTAGGTAGCAGAATTCCTTAACTTCATTGACTTCGAGACCATCAATCCTGATGTTAAGTTTCTCGCTGTTCTCATTTCTACTACCTCTCATTACCTTCGTCTTTCTCCGATTTACTCTCAAACCATACTGTGTACTCATTAGACTGTTCATTCCGTTCAGCAGATCATTTAATTCTTCTTCACTTTCACTCAGGATAGCAATGTCATCAGCGAATCGTATCATTGATATCCTTTCACCTTGTATTTTAATTCCACTCCTGAAACTTTCTTTTATTTCCATCATTGCTTCCTCGATGTACGGATTGAAGAGTAGGGGCGAAAGGCTACAGCCTTGTCTTACAACCTTCTTAATACGAGCACTTCGTTCTTGATCGCCCACTCTTATTATTCCCTCTTGGTTGTTGTACATATTGTATATGACCTGTCTTTCCCTAGAGCTTACCCCTACTATTTTCAGAATCTCGAAAAGCTTGCACCATTTTATATTGTCAAACGCTTTTTCCAGGTCGACAAATCCTATGAAAGTGTCTTGATTTTTCTTTAGCCTTGCTTCCATTATTAGCCGTAACGTCAGAATTGCCTCTCTCGTCCCTTTACTTTTCCTAAAGCCAAACTGATCGTCACCTAGCGCGTTCTCAATTTTCTTTTCCATTCTTCTGTATATTATTCTTGTAAGCAGCTTCGATGCATGAGCTGTTACGCTGATTGTGCGATAATTCTCGCGCTTGTCAGCTCTTGCCGTCTTCGGAATTGTGTGGATGATGCTTTTCCGAAAGTCAGATGGTATATCGCCAGACTCTTATATTCTACACACTAGCGTGAATAGTCGTTTTGTTGCCACTTCCCCCAATGATTTTAGAATTTCTGATGGAATGTCATCTATCCCTTCTGTCTTATTTGACCGTAAGTCCTCCAAAGCTCTTTTAAATTCCGATTCTAATACTGGATCCCCTATCGCTTCTAAATCGACTCACGTTTCTTCTTCTATCACATCAGACAAACTTCACCCTCATAGAGGCTTTCAGTGTATTCTTTCCACCTATCTGCTCTCTCCTCTGCATTTAACAGTGGAATTCCCTTTGCACTCTTAATGTTACCACCGTTGCTTTTAATGTCACCAAAGGTTGTTTTGAATTTCCTGTATGCTGAGTCTGTCCTTCCGACAATCATATCTTTTTCGATGTCTTCACATTTTTCCTGCAGCCATTTCGTCTTAGCTTCCCTGCACTTCCTCTTTATTTCATTCGTCAGCGACTTGTATTTCTGTATTCCTGATTTTCCCGGAACATGTTTGTACTTCCTCCTTTCATCAATCAACTGAAGTATTTCTTCTGTTACCCATGGTTTCTTCGCAGCTACCTTCTTTGTACCTATGTTTTCCTTCCCAACTTCTGTGATGGCCCTTTTTAGAGATGTCCATTCCTCTTCAACTGTACTGCCTACTGCGCTATTCCTTATTGCTGTATCTATAGCGTTAAAGAACTTCAAACGTATCTCATCATTCCTTAGTACGTCCGTATCCCACTTCTTTGCGTATTGATTCTTCCTGACTAATGTCTTGAACTTCAGCCTACTTTTCATCAATACAATATTGTGATCTGAGGCTATATCTGCTCCTGGGTACGCCTTACAATCCAGTATCTGATTTCGGAATCTCTGTCTGTCCATGATGTAATCTAATTGAAATCTTCCTGTATCTCCCGGCCTTTTCCAAGTATACCTCCTCCTCTTGTGATTCTTGAGCAGGGTATTCGCTATTACTAGCTGAAACTTGTTACAGAACTCAATTAGTCTTTCTCCTCTTTCATTCCTTGTCCCAAGCCCATATTCTCCTGTAACCTTTTCTTCTACTCCTTCCCCTACAACTGCATTCCAGTCGCCCACGACTATTAGATTTTCGTCCCCCTTTACATACTGTATTACCCTTTCAATATCCTCATACACTTTCTCTATCTGTTCATCTTCAGCTTGCGACGTCGCCATGTATACCTGAACTATCGTTGTCGGTGTTGGTCTGCTGTCGATTCTGATTAGAACAACCCGGTCACTGAACTGTTCACAGTAACGCACCCTCTGCCCTACCTTCCTATTCATAACGAATCCTACACCTGTTATACCATTTTCTGCTGCTGTTGATATTACCCGATACTCATCTGACCAGAAATCCTTGTCTTCCTTCCACTTCACTTCACTGACCCCTACTATATCTAGATTGAGCCTTTGCATTTCCCTTTTCAGATTTTCTAGTTTCCCTACCATGTTCAAGCTTCTGACATTCCACGCCCCGACTCGTAGAACGTTATTCTTTCGTTGATTATTCAATCTTTTTCTCATGGTAACCTCCCCCTTGGCAGTCCCCTCCCGGAGATCCGAATGGGGGACTATTCCGGAATCTTTTGCCAATGGAGAGATCATCATGACACTTCTTAAATTACAGGCCACATGTCCTGTGGATACACGTTACGTGTCTTTAATGCAGTGGTTACTATTGCCTTCTGCATCCACATGTCGTTG
Organism: Schistocerca serialis cubense; assembly: GCF_023864345.2. Lineage (NCBI taxonomy): Eukaryota > Metazoa > Arthropoda > Insecta > Orthoptera > Acrididae > Schistocerca > Schistocerca serialis. The sequence goes on from NC_064646.1 coordinate 237,648,898, forward strand.
ATCATTGCTGATTCTTCCGCCTTTAGGGGCAATTTCCCACCCCTAGGACAAGAGAGTGCCCTGAACCTCTATTCGCTCCTCCGCCCTCTTTGACAAGGCCGTTGGCAGAATGAGGCTGACTTCTTATGCCGGAAGTCTTCGGCCGCCAATGCTGATTATTTATGAAAATTAAGGCAGCGGCGGGGATCGAACCCGGGACCGAAGACGTTTTGATTATGAATGAAAGACACTACCCCTAGACCACGGGCACAAACTAACCATCAGAAATAGGGGTTTGATTAGATGGTCAGTGTGCCACCAGTTGAAGCATGTTGCAGAAGACTAAAGTGCAGGCTGTGTTAAAAACATTATTATGTTCTATATTAGAAATCTCGCTAACATCGGAGTGCCAGACGAATATTACAGTCTACGAGGTTGGAAACGTTTATGCCCTCGGTGATTATTTTGTTGACATTCATTATTTTAACCTTCAAGACATACGCTTTACCGAGCGAGGTGGCGCAGTGGTTAGCACACAGGACTCGCATTTGGGAGGACGCCGGTTCAATCCCGTCTCCAGCCATCCTGATTTAGGTTTTCCCTGATTTCCCTAAATCGTTTCAGGCAAATGCCGGGATGGTTCCTTTGAAAGGGCACGGCCGATTTCCTTCCCAATCCTTCCATAACCCGAGCTTGCGCTCCGTCTCTGATGACCTCGTTGTCGACGGGACGTTAAACACTAACCACCCCCACCACCACATACGCTTTACGTAATTATGTTGTTTTGGGTTTCTAAGCATGCTGACATACTTCTCTAACCTGCACTTTGGAAAGCGTTCGGTAGAAGAAAATATTTTAATGCTTTTGTAAACGTGAAAATGTTGTAATATACTCTTTAGGAACTGGTGACTTACTTGCTGACTTTGTATAAGGCTCGTCTAAATCAGTCACGTAATGCTATTTCAGATAGATTTGTTAGAAATAGTTTCGATTAACAAGTGAATATTACGGGTATGCTTCGTGAACTTACAATTGGAATCCATGCAGCGAAGACGTTCTTTTCATGAATACGTCATACAGATAATTTTAAAAACTGCAAATTTTAGCTGCTTGCAGAAAGACTCTAATACCACCAACGTACATTTCTCATAAAGACAACGAAGATAAAGGAATTTACGGTTCGGACAGAGGCATAAAGACACACATTTTTTTCCCCTCGCTCTCTTTTGTGAGAGGTACGACGTATGCTTCATCATGCACCATACCGTGGTTTTCGGAGTATGTACGTAGAAGTTGATGTTCTGTAAGTTTAGCAGTCTTAACTACCATGTCTCTATGCTCGTCGGCAAATATGTGGAATATAGGAATCGTATGTAGTAGTTAGCTAGAAAAGCAATTCAAACAGCCGGCCGATGTGGCCGATCGGTTCTAGGCGCTTCAGTCTGGAACCACGCGACCGCTACGGTCGCAGTTTCGAATCCTGCCTCGGGCATGGATGTTTGTGATGTCCTTAGGTTAGTTAGGTTTAAGTAGTTCTAAGTTCTAGGGGACTGATGACCTCTGATATTAAGTCCCATAGTGCTCAGAGCCATTTGAACCATTTGAATTCAAACAAATGGTATTATGGTTCAAATGGCTCTGAGCACTATGGGACTTAACTTCTGAGGTCATCAGTCCCCTAGAACTTAGAACTACTTAAACCTAACTAACCTAAGGACATCACACACATCCATGCCCGAGGCAGGATTCGAATCTGCGACCGTAGCGGTCGCGTGGTTCCAGACTGTAGCGCCTAGAACCGCTCGGCTATCCCGGCCGGCCAAATGGTATTAATGAGTTTTATTACAAAAAAGTAAATCACAATAATTGACTTCGACACTCACACAGATGTGTCGCGAGCAAAGGGCGACATACAAGATAAGCAATCTCTTCAGTATGACAAGTCCCAGGTCTGTGTTACATAGAGTGTACAAGCCAAGTAGCGAGCAATGACCAACTGCTCCGCAACCAGTCGGTGCGCCGCTTATGTCCTCCTCACAAAGGGGCCGCTGCTGTCGCGTTGTCGTCCTGGAGGGAAGTCCGGTCAGCGTGCGATTAGCTGGCTTCTTCTCACAGCGGCTGGCGTGCCGGCAATTGACTTCATGGCGTAACAATAACCAGAAGAAACTTCATGATCACGTGACCAACTTACAAGCCTAAAGTGACCTAGAGTTCAGACCAGAATTATAAATACTTACAGAGACATTTAAAAAAATAGTGAAGAATGTGTGGCTCCTGTGCCGAATTGGCATGTGTTTATTTTTCGCGCTTCAGACGGACAGTTGCTTGGGCATATGCATATGCAACCCCTGAACTGGTTTCCCATCTTTGCAGTAAAGTAGGTTGCCATGGAAGAGTAACATCGTAGTTCTCGCGAAAATCGGCCGATTACGGGTAGGTTGCGTGACTACTATACCTTAGACCATTGTCTATAAACCCATTACGATAAGACTATCTGGCTGATGAGTAATAAAGGTAACTTGATGTACGTTTCTACGCTACACACCACAAAAAACGCAATTGAAAATTCCAATTATTTCCCTAAACGTGTTATACAAGTGATAAACAATTATAGATTAGGTTGATAACGACAGGTAGTTGTAGGGTTTTTGCGACAGTATTTCGACAATGGTGCCTCTGAAAGACATTTTCACAACCTCTGTGATCATTTGTAGCATTAGGTGAATGGAGCGGGAGCATCCATTCGATGGCGTAATGCGATTTCTCCGGTATTTACATATTTACCTACATGGCTAGTCTGTAAATCAGACTTCAGTGCCCGGCGGACGGTTTATAATATCACCTTCGTAACAGTTCTCTGTTATTCCACTTTCGAATAGCGCCCGAAAGAGAAAACGAACACATGTATCTTTTCGTGAGAGCAATCATTTCTCTCATTGTATTATGATAATCCCTTCTCTCTATATAGGTCGGCGTCAACAAAATATTGTCGTATTGCCTGAAACTATCTCAAGGAAGTTCAGCTATGCTGATGATATGGCCCTAGCTATCCAAAGCAAGCAGTTTGAAGACACTGAAAACATTCTCACAACTGATCCAAACAAAAAGCATGAGTATTCCACCAATCGGAGGCTAATACCAAATCCCACCAAGACTGAAGTCAGCTGTTTTCATTTGAACAACAGAATGGCGGGATATGAGCTGAAAGTTTGTATGAATAACAGTCAACCGCGATATCAGCCACATCCAAAGTACCTGGGGTCAGGCCGGCCGGAGTGGCCGAGCGGTTCTAGGCGCTACAGTCTGGAACCGGCGCGACCGCTTAAGTGGTTCGTAATTGTAATTGCTAGGTACTTCGTTGAATTTCTGGCCTTATTAAATTTAATTGATTTATCGTCTATCAATTAATTGATTCCTTTTAACATTTATGTGGATGACCTCAGGCTTTTCATTATTTAGGGCCAATTGACAGTATTGTCAGGAAGAGTTCTATTTTGCGAATCACTACTTGAAGTGAAGTCATAACACGTGATCAACTCCCAATGCACACATTGCGGTTGGTAAAGCTCAAAATATAATTGCAAATATCCGTCTGTAATCTATTTTCTATACCACATACATCCGTGCAGAATTCTCATGTGGGCGCACACGCTGGCACGGTTGTTACAACTACACTGCAGAAGTTTTACCGAGGAGACCTAATACGTCCTGCATACGGCCCCGGTGTTTCCATTTGCGATTTCAATAATTTTGTACCCCTGAAGAAAGATAGTTATGGTCTTTGATTTGCTTCAGACGAAGAGGAGCATGCCTGGGCCGGCCGGAGTGGCCGAGCGGTTCTGGCGCTTCAGTCTGGAACCGCGGGACCGCTACGGTCGCAGGTTCGACTCCTGCCTCGGGCATGGATGTGTGTGATGTCCTTAGGTTAGTTAGGTTTAAGTATTTCTAAGTTCTAGGGGACTGATGACCTCAGAAGTCCCATAGTGCTCAGAGACATTTTTGAGCACGCCTGGGTACAATAATGTTCGTGTATACAACCGCTAACATTTTTCCATGAAGGCACTGAACGTCTTGTCGCGCAGTGAGATAAATGTATTAACAGCTATGGCGATTAGTTTTGAAATAATAAATAGTTTACTTATTGTTTCCATCTGTCTCGTTTTCATTTGACAAGTGAAGAACTTGTACGAACTGACGAACATGAAATAGCGCGAATAGTTTATCGAAGATGTTTCCAGGATGACATATCTTGAGATGCAAAAACTACAGGATTAGTACATGGCAGGCGAACATGAATGAATAACCTGTGATACGGGTATATAGGGTGAACGTTAATAAAACCGAAAAAACGCAGGGGCTGATATCTTATTGGAAATCGGGGAAAAAAGATCCTATGATGTGTCCGGAAATGCGTCATTGACACGGTAGATGGCTCTGAGCTATGAAAGTTCCTTTGACCATATGGGCCGCGCAGAGTGGCTGTTCGGTTTGAGGCGCCATGTAATGGATTTCACAGACCCTCCCGCCGGAAGTTCGAGTCCTCCCTACGGCATGGGTGTGTGTGTTATTCTTAGCAAAAGTTAGTTTAAGTTTGTTTAAGTAGTGTGTAAGTCTAGGGACTGATGACCTCAGCAGTTTGGTCCCTTCGGGAATTCAAGCACACACATTTGACCATGTGCTGTGTGTGTTCCTGTGTGTCGCAGGCTGTGTGATTGACGAAGCGTACTGTAAGCAGCAGAATGGTCCGGTATTCATGTTGGGAAAAAACTGAGATGGTATGAGATCCAGAATGAGATTTTCACCCTGCAGCGGAGTGTGCGCTGATATGAAACTTCCTGGCAGATTAAAACTGTGTGCCGGACCGAGACTCGAACTCGGGACCTTTGCCTTTCGCGGGCAAGTGCTCTACCAACTGAGTTACCCAGGCACGACTCACGCCCCGTCCTCACAGCTTTACTTCTGCCAGTATCTCATCTTCTACCTTTCAAACTTTACAGATGCTCTCCAGCGAACCCTGCAGAACTAGCACTCCTGAAAGAAAGGATACTGCGGAGACATGGCTTAGCCACAGCCTGAAGGATGTTTCCAGAATGAGATAAGGCAAAGGTCACGAGTTCGAGTCTCGGCCGGCACACAATTTTAATGTGCCAGGAAGTTTCATATCAGCGCACACTCCGCTGCAGAGTGAAAATCTCATTCTGGAAACATCCCTCAGGCTGTAGCTAAGCCATGTCTCCGCAGTATCCTTTCTTTCAGGATTGCTAGTTCCGCAGGGTTCGCAGGAGAGCTTCTGTAAAGTTTGGAAGGTAGGAGACGAGATACTGAGAGAAGTACAGCTGTGAGGACGGGGCGTGAGTCGTGCCTGGGTAGCTCAGTTGATAGAGCACTTGCCCGTGAAAGGCAAAGGTCCCGAGTTCGAGTCTCGGTCCGGCACACAGTTTTAATCTGCCAGGAAGTTTTTAACTGAGATTGTGTTTATGTATGGCCAAGTAGATGGAAGCGGTCGAGAGGCAGCACTGTTATACCAAAAAAAGTGCCCTCATAGACACCAACTACATCACACAACAGTTCAAGTCCTTTCTGGGCATTTGTGTAATAATAGGTCGTTTGAGTCAGACAAACTTGCAGTGAGGTGGTGGACTATGAGTACATCAGATCTGGAGGACCAGGTTCTACAGGATGTTGAGGTGAACGCTAGTATAAGCTTCGGGGAAGTGGCCTCCAAAAGGGTGTAAGCAAAAGTCTTAAGCCCTATGGATTTATATTTCTGGTAGCATGTGAAAAGTACTGTTCATCCTAAACCAATTCCTGATGGGCAGTCCCTTCAATAGCATGTTCACGACAACTATGACGCCATTCGGAGAGAGGCCGGAACATGAGGAAGAGTTTAGCAATGAATGATGCAACGTGTGAACGCGTTCATTGATACCATAGCCACGTTGAACATCGGTTGTGACGTAGATGTACTTGAGCGGAGGTAAAAATTGCTGTTTTGAAGAGCGCGCAGCAGCACGTAGTGTGAAGCAGTCGCCCTCCATTTCTGGTGGTGGCGCCGCTGTGGCAATCACAGCTTTGGTGTCTCCCTCTGGTGGTAAATGGGAAATGCTGCCTCTTCACGTGCATTTAAGGGGCGCTATGAGCTAGCCAGGGGTCAGTCTGGGTCAGTCTCTCAACTTGCTAGTCTGTCTGTCATCCGCATTTGTTCGGCAGTTAGTGTCTGTCTCTAGTTAGGAGTGTTAGTATGTCTGTCGTTCGTATCAACCTTTAAAGCCGGCAAAATGAGAGTCTTTCCACAGCGCCAGTAAGAGAACTCAGCGAGTGGTCGCCCGGTCGGGGCTTAGTTCCTGCATCTAAGTCTGCGCGTTAGGCCGCCAGTTTCTCGAGTTTGCTCAGGCAATGGTCACTGGCGGTTGGATCGATCGGTTGGTCGGTCGCGCACTGAGAAACAAGATTACTTGTCCGTCTTGAGCGTCGGCGCATGTGAGGTCGCCACGTGAGTTCAATGGGCCGCGGCGTATAGCGAGGGGTAGTGACTTCGCGGTCGACACGAGAGCAACAGGAGTCAACCCGCGACATCAGTCTGGCAGGTGCGAGCTGCGACGCAGTGAGACGGGAAATCGGCGCGCCTTTCTGCGTCCATTGAAGCGGCTGGCAGCGGACGGTTCGGGAGAGCGATTTGGGGGTGCTGCTCCAGGTCTTCACGAGAAATCGCAATTTATTAGAAGTTAAGTGATTGGTGATATGTTGTTTGACATTCGGGAGGACGACGGTTCAATCCCGTCTCCGGCCATCCTGATTTAGGTTTTCCGTGATTTCCCTAAATCGCTTCAGGCAAATGCCGGGATGGTTCCTTTGAAAGGGCACGGCCGATTTCCTTCCCCATCCTTCCCTCACCCGAGCTTACGCTCCGTCTCTAATGACCTCGTTGTCGACGGGACGTTAAACACTAATCTCCTCCTCCATGTTGTTTGATTTACTCTTGTTAAATTCTATTTATTTTCTTGGTGAGGTCAAGAGCCGTTTTGCTTGGGAGTCGTCACACCATTCTTCTCTGTTTGCCCACCCGCGGGAAGGTGGTTGTTTATAAGTTGGGTGGTCCGTTTTTCCCTTGTGGAGTAGGGCGGGTTACAGCAACCTGCGGTTCGGGTTGTTCGGTAATCTCTCTATCAATCTGCCGTACGTTAGTAGGAGCCTCTGTCATGATTGTCTTATCTGATGTGTTAACAAATTTATTGCTTGGAGCTTAACAGCCTAATACCTGAAATATGTTTTGATCTTTGGAAACTTTGATATTATTGCCTATGAGCTTGAGAGGCGCTATCTGTTTACTGTAGAGCATCTTAACTATTGTTTGGCCAACCGTCTAGAATTTTATGTAAGATTGTATTTCATGGGCTTTTATTTAAATGATCAGTTTAATATGTAAAGTTTGCCACCCTTTCACCGTCACACTTTTCTTAGAAGTTAAAATCAAGTTGCACCTTCGGTGGCGAGATTAATATTTCAATTGTTAGTGTTTTGTACCATATCCATCCCTCCTACGGGGGGTGCATAGTTTGTGTGCTTGTGTAAATTGTTAAAACTCTTAGTTTAAAGTTATCTGCTATGTTGCAGATTTGCATCAGTGTAGTCTTTCAGAGGCTGTTGTGAGCGGTCGGCCGGCCGAAGTGGCCGAGCGGTTCTAGGCGCTACAGTCTGGAACCGCGCGAGCGCTCCGGTCGCAGGTTCGAATCCTGCCTCGGGCATGGATGTGTGTGATGTCCTTAGGTTAGTTAGGTTTAAGTAGTTCTAACTTCTAGGGGACTTATGACCTCAGCAGTTGAGTCCCATAGTGCTCAGAGCCATTTGAGCCATTTTTGTGAGCGGTCGTAAATACGGCCGTGTCAAAAGGGAGTGGCAAGGTTCTCTGCCCGAAAGCTCATACGGTCAAAACTTGTTTCTTTCTGCCTCTGAATAAGTTGTAACTTTGATATTTAGAGGGTGCTTTCTGAATATAATTTTTAATCTGTTTCTTTAAAAAATACTTTTAGGTACTACTAAAGTGAATAAAATTCCCATTTGTTAAAAGTAATTGGGTCATGATTTCATCAGTTACTCCCTGGCAACTACTTCCATGCTTACATAGTGTGATTAAATGTTTTAATGTTCTTGATGAATCGCTAGTAAATAAAATTAATTCTGAAGAATATTCTTTGAAAATAAATCACGGTTCAGTACTACAACTCTGTACTGTGTTCCGGGACGATTTGTTGTCGCTGCACGCACTCCGTCCATTTCTGGACACATGTTTATAGGACCTTTTTCCCTGCACTTCCTGTCAGGAATCCATCAGCGCAGTTTGTCGCTTTTATTAATGTTCACCATGAATGCATATAAGGTGTATCCAATACTCTGTCATAGAGTATCATAGTGATGGAGGATTTGTACTGACGTTTGTCGTGGCGTTTAGATACATCTTTTGAATGTTTGACCCTGGCAATTGGAAAGATGTTTCACTTATTCATGAGACTTATCCATGACCACTCCAAAACGCAGACTTTTTCCTGGAGTATACGTCGAACAGCAGTGAAGCTAGTGGCTTGCCGCGTTTAACAACCAATAGCAATCCAATTTATCGGAAGAGTAACTTCGTTGAAACAAAGACTGGAAAGACAGCTCTCGTGTAGTTCCACTTACCTGCTGGTGGTCGTGCCTGAGAGCGGATTCGGATTAGAGAGACGAGAAAATTGAACGCTACGAGCGGGGGATTACGCGCGAGAACTACGAAAGCTGCCGACGAAGCTTGCAAGACAGAGTTCCGAGCCCGGGGATGGGGAAGAAAATCCGAAGGTCGTTACGACATTCTGCAGAAGGCGCCGCAGCACTTGCTCTCTGCCAAGACAGCTTACCTGCACACTCTTGGAAGCAGCAGGAAATATGCACCACGGCGTAGGACACATGAGGAGCCCAGGCTCCGTTTCGTAAATATTATACATAGCTATTTGTGGGAATGTGCTTGATGGATGTACAAGGACACGCGTATTGCCGAAAACGTAAATGTTCGCTGCTCAAAAAGTTGTCTTAGACGGTACTGAAATGAGGGGATATTCAGTCTTCCTCGTACCCCCTCCCACATGTTATGCAGAATAATATTCCATCTGCAAACATTCGTTTTTTTTCTTCCTTTCCCTCTCATTGCATGGTTATATGCAATTAACATCTTCGAGAAACAAGTGGGAGAAGTTCTAATCCAGTGAATGTGGTATCCTGGTGTGCCAGAATTGTTATTTGGGTTAAATAATATACAATACTTTCTCGTGAGCAATTTGAGAACAAGAAGGAAAGTAGAATCTGTATAGCCCAGAAAATTTAATGGATTCTTGAAGAACATCCATCAAGTATAATTCTTTATCATAGAACCCTGTAATCAGACAAATTTTGTGCGAAGATTTACGCAGCATGTTAAGTCTCTGGGAATGCACAAGCTGGTCTCAAGTTATAAAGAGACATAAAAAGTCTTATCACTATGATGGACGAATAGTTAATATCTATGCATGCAGGGTTATGATGGAAGTTCCCAGTTCAAATCTGGTATTCAAGGAATGTGGTGTGAGCTTCATAATTTCATTGGATGTGTCATATTTCATATTTGTACTCCAAACAATTTTCAAACAGTAGTTTCCGATAGTCAATATGTTACGCCACTGAGGTCACGAGTACAGGCAGTGTGTTCTTTGGTTGCTGGAAGCATTTTAAGCTAAGCTAATGAGAGAAACGTGAGTTGGCTGCGTTACTGAGCAGATGGAAATAGCTAGTAGAGCGCAGAGATAAAGATACAGAGAAGGATGAAGAGTGAATTGCGACTTGGTAAAGATTTATTACAGAAGCGAAGACTGTTAGGTGATGCACTGCGTGCTTCAGCATAGTTGTGATGTGTTTCAATAAAAAAGGCTTTATTGCAAATTTTCTTTTTTGGTATGGGTTAATTAGCTTTATTGTTCAGACGTGAGAGTATAAAGTTATCAGTTCATATGGCCTGCACTCAGAGGTTACACAGGGTGGGGCAAATAAAAGTGTCCAAGACAACAAGAGTTCCAGGGTACTAATGAACACAGAAGATGAAAGGAAATACGGTATTAACCTGACTGTACCAGAGGTTGAAAGCGACGACCATTCATCTCTTGGAGCTTTTGGGCCCTGGTCAGCAAGCTGCGGAAGGCGGATCGATGCTGCTACTGGAATTGCTGCAGTCCCAACAAAAATGTTCTGCTGCAGTTTTTGAAGACTATGAAGGTTGTTGCGATACACCTGAAACATGAGGGCACCACACATAAGGTAATCGCATACTGACAGTTCAGTTGACCTGCGTGGCCAGCTGCGACCGCGACCAGACTGACCTAGATTGACAACTCTGTCAGGCAAGAAGAATGCATAAATGTGCTCCAAGGTGAGCCCAGAAGCATGGGGAATTGCTGCATCCTGTTGGAAGTGGCTGTAGGTCTTTTCCTCCTCAGTTAATGCTGCCTCTAATTCACGTCCAATCGCACTCACTCCTTCGGGCCCCACCCTGTAGACTTCACCACTCGTTTACCATTTTCATAAATTAATTACTTGTTATTATATGTTTTGTTGTTGTTGTTGTGGTCTTCAGTCCTGAGACTGGTTTGATGCAGCTCTCCATGCTACCCTATCCTCTGCAAGCTTCTTCATCTCCTAGTACTTACTGCGTCCTACATCCTTCTGAATCCGCTTAGTGTTTTCATCTCTTGGTCTATGATTTTTACCCTCCACGCTGATCTCAAATGCCAAATTTGTGATCCCTTAATGCATCAGAACATGTCCTACCAACCGGTCCCTTCGTTTTGTCAAGTTGTGCCTCAAACTCCTCCCCAATTCTATTCAAGACCTCCTCATTAGTTATGTGATCTACCCATCTAATCTTCAGCATTCTTCTGTAGCACCACATTTCGAAAGCTTCTATTCTCTTCTTGTCCAAACTATTTATCGTCCGTGTTGCACTTCCATACATGGCTACACTCCATACAAATACTTTCAGAAACGACTCCTTGTCACTTAAATCTATACTCGATGTTAATAAATTTCTCTTCTTCAGAAACGCTTTCCTTGCCATTGCCAGTCTACATTTTATATCTCCTCTACTTTGACCATCATCAGTTACTTTGCTCCCCACATAGCAAAACTCCTTTACTACGTTGAGTGTCTCATTTCCTAATCTAATTCCCTCAGCATCACTCGACTTAACTATTACGTGTTGTGAAGGATAAATTTTGTACAGATGATCGAATTAGTCAAACAATGACTTTCAGTTTTTGCAGTCCAGTTTGACAAAGGTTTGTTTCTTTCTGATTAGGTGTGTCGCCGCACTGCACAGAATAGAACACGGTTTCTTAAATGTTGAACCATGATCTTCTTAGAATAGTTGCTCGTCCTTTTTTTTCATCACTTTGAGCAGCAGAGAGTTATCGTTGCCACAGGTAGGTCACAAAAATTTCTTAGTACCATACGCAATACAGTGAAGCCAAGTGAAATCATTCATAGTTAGGTGTAGCTTTCCAAATTTATTACCAGGGTTAACGTAAGTAAACTTCAGTTGGGATTACATTTTTTGTCAGACAGTTACTCCCATGGTGCTGACTTACATACGATTGTGTATTATTCAGTGTTTGGAAATTTGTTACTCAGACTTGACAACGTAAATTTACAGAGTATTTTTATACAAACATATAGGACATTTACCCTTTCAAAATTCGATTGGTAAGTTACGCATTCCGTTAGCCTGTGAGTTGGTATTGTAGTCACGTACTGTTATGTCATGTACTGGAGCACTTCGCTGTTCTGTACAATAGAATTTCACAGGACAGATTATTTTGTGTACAGTTACGTTTTATAATCACTTCGGCAAAATTAATTAAAAATGCAGCTATACAGTTTCAGTTTAGGCGACTCATTTTATCAGATAGCGCTCACGTAATTATACTACGTGCATTGTTCACAAGAACACCAAAGATCGACGATTCATAAACATCAAAAAATGTTTTTCATCACCCCTGTCTCCAGAACTCCTGAAGATAGACGTTGATTGTGGATATTGTATCACAGAAAAAAGTCCCTTTGACTATTCAGAGATGTAACTAAACCCGCCCAAATACGTGAACAACCATGTAGGAGCAGCGCCTATTATAAGAAGGGGGTCCGATAACAGATCAGTTCCAGTCATTGTTACTCTGCGCCAGGAAGAGCTCTCAACAAGGGAAGTGTCCAGGCGTCTCGGAGTGAAGGAAAGCGATGTTGTTCGGACGTGGAGCAGACACAGAGAGACAGGCACTGTCGATGACATGCCTCGCGCAGGCCGCCCAAGGGCTACTACTGCAGTGGATGACCACTACCTACGGATTTTTGCTCAGAGGAACTCTGACAGGAACACCACCATGTGGAATAAAGCTTTCTGTGCAGCCAGAGGACGTCGTGTTACGACTCAAACTGTGTGCAATAGGCTGCATGATGCGCAACTTCACTCCCGATGTCCATGAGATTTGAAGCGTGAATGGCGAGAAGAGAAAAAAAACATTTTATCTGCCTGTATGTCATGCAAGCGGTTACCAATTTACGAGGAAGCTGAGACTCTTCATCCACTGTGGGAGTCAGTATTCCAATCAATAACAGCTGCAGTTTGACAAAATACGTGATTCGTCAATTTCCAGTATTTCCTGTCTTGTACAGAAGACAGCAGATCATACTGACTATGATGTGAACAGTGGGAGAAAGCTATGAAGTGACTGAGTGGGAACGTTAATGCCCTCGTGCTAGTTGATATGAAGAGCTATGTTTACCGAAACGTTTATTTGGTAAGTTAAAAAAATTTAGTACCTGCCCGCTTATGGTAATCATACCACCCGCTTTGCCGTCGATGACTCCTTGTCCTTTTTTCCGAATAACAGGGTTCACTGAGGCAAACCTGGCATCTTTAAGTCCTCATGTGTATTTTATGTACTTGGAAGAAATAAAGCTAGTTGTATAGTACTCACGGCTCTATTTACATCAACATCTACACTCCTGGAAATGGAAAAAAGAACACATTGACACCGGTGTGTCAGACCCACCATACTTGCTCCGGACACTGCGAGAGGGCTGTACAAGCAATGATCACACGCACGGCACAGCGGACACACCACGAACCGCGGTGTTGGCCGTCGAATGGCGCTAGCTGCGCAGCATTTGTGCACCGCCGCCGTCAGTGTCAGCCAGTTTGCCGTGGCATACGGAGCTCCATCGCAGTCTTTAACACTGGTAGCATGCCGCGACAGCGTGGACGTGAACCGTATGTGCAGTTGACGGACTTTGAGCGAGGGCGTATAGTGGGCATGCGGGAGGCCGGGTGGACGTACCGCCGAATTGCTCAACACGTGGGGCGTGAGGTCTCCACAGTACATCGATGTTGTCGCCAGTGGTCGGCGGAAGGTGCACGTGCCCGTCGACCTGGGACCGGACCGCAGCGACGCACGGATGCACGCCAAGACCGTAGGATCCTACGCAGTGCCGTAGGGGACCGCACCGCCACTTCCCAGCAAATTAGGGACACTGTTGCTCCTGGGGTATCGGCGAGGACCATTCGCAACCGTCTCCATGAAGCTGGGCTACGGTCCCGCACACCGTTAGGCCGTCTTCCGCTCACGCCCCAACATCGTGCAGCCCGCCTCCAGTGGTGTCGCGACAGGCGTGAATGGAGGGACGAATGGAGACGTGTCGTCTTCAGCGATGAGAGTCGCTTCTGCCTTGGTGCCAATGATGGTCGTATGCGTGTTTGGCGCCGTGCAGGTGAGCGCCACAATCAGGACTGCATACGACCGAGGCACACAGGGCCAACACCCGGCATCATGGTGTGGGGAGCGATCTCCTACACTGGCCGTACACCACTGGTGATCGTCGAGGGGACACTGAATAGTGCACGGTACATCCAAACCGTCATCGAACCCATCGTTCTACCATTCCTAGACCGGCAAGGGAACTTGCTGTTCCAACAGGACAATGCACGTCCGCATGTATCCCGTGCCACCCAACGTGCTCTAGAAGGTGTAAGTCAACTACCCTGGCCAGCAAGATCTCCGGATCTGTCCCCCATTGAGCATGTTTGGGACTGGATGAAGCGTCGTCTCACGCGGTCTGCACGTCCAGCACGAACGCTGGTCCAACTGGGGCGCCAGGTGGAAATGGCATGGCAAGCCGTTCCACAGGACTACATCCAGCATCTCTACGATCGTCTCCATGGGAGAATAGCAGCCTGCATTGCTGCGAAAGGTGGATATACACTGTACTAGTGCCGACATTGTGCATGCTCTGTTGCCTGTGTCTATGTGCCTGTGGTTCTGTCAGTGTGATCATGTGATGTATCTGACCCCAGGAATGTGTCAATAAAGTTTCCCCTTCCTGGGACAATGAACTCACGGTGTTCTTATTTCAATTTCCAGGAGTGTATATTCCGGAAGCCAACCTACGGCGCGTGGTTGACGGTAACCTATGTAACACTGTCACCTCTACCCTTCCTTGTTCTAGTCGCGAATGCTACTTTGGAAGAAAGATTTTTGGTAGATGTATCTGTAACCTTCTTTCTGTGTACCGACACAGTCTCCACATGAGATACATGGTACATGGGATAAAGTAATAAGCTGGCTGACTCTTCCAGGGAAGTGCGCTCACGGAACTTTAACAGTAACCGACATCGTGATGCACGACGCCCCTGTTCTACCTTCTGCAGCTGAATTCGTATGGGGATGTGCCTGACGCCTGCACGCCTTGTAAAGGAACTTGTGAGCAAACTTTATTTCATCTCTTTAAATTCATCTGTAATATCCCGTAATGATCCGAGATTGACGAGTAGCGCTCTAGTATTAATCGAACATTGGCTTTCTAAGATACCACTTCGTTGGTGGAGTACACTTTCTGAGCATTCTTGCTATGAATCTCAGTCCTATGGATTGTTTCATATGGTCGCTCCACTTTAAGTTATTCCAAGTACTTAATGAGTGTGAGTGTTTCCAGAAATTATTAGGTAGTCTTGTAATGAGACAACAGCTGATATTTTCGCCTGATTATGTGCAATAAGTCAGATTTGTTTAAGGTAAGTCTCAGCTGCTAGTGCAGCACCAAATGTCGATTCTTTGCAAATGTCTCTGTATTTCGCAACTGTTTTCTAGGTTGTGACGTTTCTACGTACAACAGCTTTACCGGTGAGCGGCCTCAAGGAACTTCGCTGACCGTTACGTTATTTCTACACTGTTGTGTCATCTAGAATCACTACCCACACGGAATTTACTCTCATCGGAGAGTTCATTGGCCCACCTCCTACGCACTTGGCACTATCGCATATGACGCCGCCGATGTGCGGGGGCAACGGAACACAACACACTGGTCGTCGGGCGAAGAGACCACCCCCAACCAATTGTTGTGCCACTGTGGAGCATATGACTGCGTGCCTTGCACGCCTATTAAATGTGGTTGCAAATGCATCCGTTGTTTGGCTTGCGTGCATTACTGCTTGTTGCGATCATCTGCTGCTAAAGTTGTCCGTGGAGGACCACCGCCTCCTCTATATCCAGTAGCAGTGCCTGCCGTCCGGAACGCTCACTACGCACATGGAACAATGCTGTGAGCAGTATCAAACTCCTAGCCCGCACTTGTTACACTTCGTTCTTCTTCCAATTTCCTGATATGTCTTCGTTAGATGTTGTCGTCCTAATGTTATATCCGGGCTACGATGCAATGATGAACACCACTACAGTGTAACTGCTGACTGATTGGCACACACACACACACACACACACACACACACACAAACAAACAAACACACAAGCACACACAGACACCATACACACACTCATATATGGTCTTTTCCTGTTCCCCCGTCTACCGCCTTACCTCTTTCTGTGGGGCCGGCCCATTTGGCACTGTAGTCAAGCCGACCTCGTGCCCTGTAACGGCAAGCTAGATATGCACAACTGGGATACCTTTAGCAAGATTCTCCGCGCTTTCATTCTTTTCAACCAAGCTGTTTATACATTAGGCTACTTTATCTGTCTCGTGCTTAATTTTTGCAGAGCATTTGTGTTTTACGCCCGATTTGAGAAACGCCCTGGGTCTACCATGCGTATTGCTTTCAGGGGTAATTGTAGGACAAGAAGGTGCCTCTACATCGGAATGTACCGAGTGACAAGGTGCTGTTGTAAGAAGAGGTACACGCATTCAGGAGAGAGGCAGTGCAAATTTCTGACCAGTCATTCTATGGTTTTTCCCGAGGCAAGTTATGGGCCTGTTAGCTTGAAAAGTACACGACCGACTACCGTCCTTCCTTACCTGTCCTTCGGTGTCATTTACAAGTTGAGCTTTAGCTCCACTTATATTAACGTCGTTGACAGTATGTTAGAACCTAGGAAGCTTGACGGCTTCCATGGTTCCTTTCGATCAAAATACCAAAAGCTCACTTCACTGGCGCGCTTCTAAAAGGTGTCATGGAAGAAGAAGAGAGTTTCTGTGTAGTGATAATTGCTCGCCAGCCGTGGTGACCGAGCGGTTCTAGGCGCTTTAGTCTGGAAACACGCAACCGCTACGGTCGCAGGTTCGAATCCTGCCTCGGGCATGGATGTGTGTGATGTTCTTAGGTTAGTTAGGTTTAAGTAGTTCTAAGTTCTAGGGGACTGATGACCTCAGATGTCAAGTTCCATAGTGCTCAGAGCCATTTGAACCAACCCAAACGATGTATTAGGAGCGAGGAACTCCTCGATTTGCTGAGAGCAAAACGTAGACGGTCCAGTCACACCACCGCCTACCTTCGACACCAAAGTGCAATAACCACTCACAGACGGCAGTTGGTAGCACTAGCAGTGGAGGGTAAAGAATCGAGACGTGAACTTTTTGATAATCTAAAAATAACAAAAATGCATCGTTATAGATCCCACTGATGGCGCCTTGCAGCAAGAAAAATGCGAAAATCTTCTGGAGAAAATAAATTAAGTTGCAGCAAGAAAAGACGCTTTTATTTACAAAACAAACATGTCTGTGCTTGCTGTGGACGATGGCCACACAAACAAACTTGCTTATGAAGCGTATTCAACTGGTTCAAATGGCTCTAAGCACTATGGGACATAACATCTGAGGTCACCAGTTCTCTAGACTTATAACTACCTAAACCCATCTAACCTAAGGACAGCACACACAACGATGCCCGAGGCAGGATTGCAAACTGCGACCGTAGCAGCAGCGCAGTTCAGAACTGAAGCATCTATAACCGCTCGGTCACAGCTGCCGGCTGTGAAGCGTGTCTGGGATGACACAGATAGCAGTTCACTCGTATCGGTAATACTGAGCCAGAGCCATTTATTTGGCCTTCCAAAAGGGCATGATCATTGGCTCCCGAGTGAACAGTGGAAGCATTTACAAAATGGCTAAAACTGTAAATTCTTCGAATGCCGCAGTGGTTAAAATATACCGTGTATGGCAAAACGGCGCTATCTAAAACCAGCGCCGACACAACTGTGGTGCATTACGAACCATAAATGGTAGAGGCTCCGGAGATAAGTAGGAACGAACGGACGTGCAAGTGTAGAGCAAATGACTGCCCATGTGAACCAAGAGGCTACCGACACTGTGCCCAGAAAACCGTACAGCGAACGTCGCTGCGTATGGGCCTCCGCAACAGGAGTCTGGTTCATGGGCCCATGCGGACTGCTGTTCATCCGTGACGAAAGCTAGAATTTTCACGCCCATACCGCCAATGGAAGTCCACTGAAATGCGACAGATGACCTTTTCAGATGAACCACGTTGTTTACTCTTTAGGTCTGAAACGGCTGAGAGCAAAGAAGCTGAAACAACCGTTGAAAGGCTCCAGGCCGGAGGAGTGAGCGATATGGTCATAGGAATGTTTCTAAAATTCCCTGGGTAATCTCGTCATCTGGAAGGCACAATAGATTAGCACATACATGCAGCTATCCTTGATTGCCATATCCACTCCTACATGAAGGTTCGTTTCTCCTCGGCAGGATAGCAGCTACCAGCAGGACAATCCTACGAGTCACAGAGCTCGCAGTTTACGTGCACGGTTCGAAGAGCACCAACATGAGTTAGTCATACTCCTGTGGCCACCAAACTCCCAGTATTTGAACACCATGAAGCATCTGTGGACCATCTACAGGGTGTTACAAAAAGGTACGGCCAAACTTTCAGGAAACATTCCTCACACACAAAGAAAGACAATATGTTATGTGGACATGTGTCCGGAAACGCTTACTTTCCATGTTAGAGCTCATTTTCTTACTTCTCATCAAATCACATTAATCATGGAATGGAAACACACAGCAACAGAACGTACCAGCGTGACTTCTAAAACTTTGTTACAGGAACTGTTCAAAATGTCCTCCGTTAGCGAGGATACATGCATCCACCCTCCGTCGCATGGAATCCCTGATGCGCTGATGCAGCCCTGGAGAATGGGGCATTGTATCACAGCCGTCCACAATACGAGCACGAAGAGTCTCTACATTTGGTACCGGGGTTGCGTAGACAAGAGCTTTCAAATGCCCCCATAAATGAAAGTCAAGAGGGTAGAGGTCAGGAGAGCGTGGAGTCCATGGAATTGGTCCGTCTCTACCAATCCATCGGTCACCGAATCTGTTGTTGACAAGCACACGAACGCTTTGACTGAAATGTGCAGGAGCTCCATCGTGCATGAACTACATGTTGTGTCGTACTTGTAAAGGCACATGTTCTAGCAGCACAGGTAGAGTATCTCGTATGAAATCATGATAACGTGCTCCATTGAGCAGTACATACTGACGAAACTAAATTGAGCTCTAACATGGAAATTAAGCGTTTCCAGACACGTGTCCACATACCATCTTTTCTTTATTTCTGTGTGAGGAATGTTTCCTGAAAGTTTGGCCGTACCTTTTTGTAACACTCTGTATAATAGGTTGTTTACGCCTTGGATTAAAAAAAAATGGTTCAAATGGCTCTGAGCACTATGGGACTTAACATCTGAGGTCATCAGTCCCCTAGAACTTAGAACTACTTAAACCTAAACAACCTAAGGACATCACATACACCAATGACCGAGGCAAGATTCGAACCTGCACGTAGCGGCCGCGCGGTTCCAGACTGTAGCGCCTAGAACCGCCCGGCCACCCAGCCGGCAGGCCTTGGACCTATTATATCTCTTAAAAAAGGTAATGTAACTATTTATTTAGACGAAACACTCTCCTGGTAAATTTGTTTGTCCTTTGATTTATCGTGATCTGTTACTGATTTTTAGTGGAGTTAGTTTTTACTTTTAGCTTTCAAAAATATACAAAAGAGATATAATAAGCAAAATAATGAATTTCGTAGGTTGCCAATTACGTATTATATCTGGTTTTATCGAGCGCCAGGCTCCCTACAAATTTATGTAAATGCAATAGCGTAGCATTACTCAGCTCCAGTTCACTATCATAGAAAATAGACAAGTTTTAATAAAATTATTTCACTAGATTACTTCAATTAATCTCACTGAATATTTTTACAATATTTCTTCCGCTCCGGCTATCAGACGTTGTGCTGTGAAAAAATATTTTTAAATGTACCGTGTAATGGCGGCTAATTCTTAACAGTCAGAGATCACTGTTCTCGCTCCGCAGCAGCTGGAAACATGCTAAATAATTTTCATTAAATATTCTTTTCATAAGATAAATGTGGCGTGACACACGGAGATCACGGAGATCACACGGAGATCACTTTATACTAATATATTCTTACTAGGACACAGTTTACACCATTAAATATTTGCAATTACGTTACGACAGAAACAAATGCTAGCGCAGCACAATAGCTTGCGTACCTTATTCCAGCTAACACCAGAACGAACAGAACAAAACAGACTAGACAGAAGAGTGAACATTGCATTGTGTTTTGCATACACTCTTACAGAGATGATAGTACTTCTTTTAATTACTTACACATTATAATCTCATACACAGAAAATAATGTCTTTTCTGCATTTATCGATATATATTGTATATTTTTACAGTTAAATCAATGTTTGCAATTCATTTTGAGTCACATACAGTCATTTTTATTTATGTTTCACCTCGATAATGGTGAATATTGCAAAAGGTACACTACACGGCCCCCTGGGCTACAAGGAACACACTACTTAATGTTTTTGCCCTTGTAGACCACGAGTGTCACTTTTCTTTCGTTCGTTGGTCACTTTCAGTTTACTTTACCGTGTATTAGGTCATGGGTACACATTCATTTTTAGTCTTTTTACATAACATGGCTAAGGACAGTTGCAATATAACAAGATCTTCCATTTGGACGACGGCCGCAGGGAAACCCCAGAAAAACCTCGGCAGAGCTGATAGATTTAACCGTTTGTGGTAAGTTGGTTCTACATGTTTTGGTATTA
This sequence comes from Schistocerca serialis cubense, assembly GCF_023864345.2. Taxonomy (NCBI): domain Eukaryota; kingdom Metazoa; phylum Arthropoda; class Insecta; order Orthoptera; family Acrididae; genus Schistocerca; species Schistocerca serialis. Next base: position 237,669,306 of record NC_064646.1, read on the forward strand.
CAAGTATTTACATCAAATATAAAATTTTCTGAAAAAGAAACAAACATATAGTTTTTATATGAAAGTTTTCATGAAATTTTTTATATCGTGTTGGTAATATTTTGAGTTTTTTTTATTTTTGTCGGCGAATTTCTCGTCGTGTGGTGTGGATGAAGCTGTATGTCACTACCGCGATGCCTCGTGCCCGTTGCCATGGAGCGTCGGCTGGAAACTGTTGTCTTCTTTCTTGTCCGTAGGCTGCGGTCAGGATGTGGAGTACGGAACGACGTTATTTTGTCTGCGTGGTGCGTCTGCTTTGTTGCGCACCGCTCGTTAAAGTTTTCAGCACGGGAGAGGATGTTGAATCGGGCAAATCATGAAACAAATGCACATATGTTATAGAACGGATTTTGTAGGATGTTATGGCTGTGGGTAAGAATTGATTAGTGAACATTATTGCATCATCGAGGCACAGGCTAAGTTACTTGGTATTTTCATGTTCGTTTGCACGTACTGGTGCTGAATGATGCAGGAGATATGATGCTGAAGTAAGCACTGCACATCGCTGTTGTCATCACTTCGTATGGAATATTTATGTTTCACAATTTTTGTTTGACGGCGTTCCTCCGTAGTTGCCATTGCAGTAACGTCCTACTACGTGGTCCGTGACGTCATATTAATTGTTGGCGCACAGGAGGTAGCCTCCAAACTAAAAATGTTGTCTGTACATTAATTCATGTACTACATCTAAATATTCTGTAAATTGTAAAAGTTCATTCATTAAAGAAAAAATTTTGCCGCGCTTGGCAAGTCCAAATGACTCACCATCGCTGCCAAATTTTTGCCCCCCCCCCCCCCCCCCCCCCAGTGGAGGGTTATGAAACACGTATGTAACGTAGCAGCGATGGTGAGGCATGATAAAATCTTTGACCAGAGAGCCTTTTATCGTGGTTAGTCTGCGCTTGACCGCGCGAGAGTTGCGTCCAGTAGTCACTCAGTAGTTGTCGTGCAGAGCAGTCTGTCGGTAGCAGTAGCTCAGTTCAGTTGCGTCCAGTAGTCGGTCGGTAGTAGTCGTGCAGTACAGTTGCGAGCAGTCTGTCAGTGGGCAGTCTGTGAGCAGTGCAGTATGTCGGTAGTAGCAGCCGAGTGCAGTTGTGTGTGAGGAGTCGGCGGGCGTCGACATGGCATTCTGGTCAAGATATAGGAAGAGGTATATTATTTTTAAATGCGCTCAGCTAATAATGTAAATTAACTGTAACTAATTTGTGCAATAATCGCCCCAATAATAATTTTGATTTCAAAGCAATTTTATAAAAAAAAAACCATTTAATTGAACCAACTATTTCCTTCCATTTCCTTTAAATTAAAGTTTCAGTTAAATTTCAAAAAAAAAAAAAAATATTATTTGCAATGCAGTTCCTCCAAGCCGTGGTCAACAATAAGAGCAGAAATTTGACATGCAGTTATACTGAGGTAAGAAATTAATTCTGAATTTTGCACAGGGCCAAAGACCGATATTTCGGTTTAATTGAAATTTCATTGTCACTGAAGTTTCATTAGCACTGAATTATCTTTTATTATATTTTTTGTGGGAGCTTATACTTTGAGTCAGATTGCGATTCTCATTTTTTATTGTCATTAAATTTCATTGCTAGGGAGGTTACGTTTGGGTCCATTTCTTTTAAATATTGTCCCTTTTAAAAATTCTCCGGAAAGGTTACACTTAGCTCAATGTCCATTAGCATTCATAAATAATATTGTCATTAAAAAAATTCTCCGGAGAGGTTACAAGTGTTAAATCATACATGCAACGGATTCTGGCCTGACTTCCAATACTTTTATATTTGAGCATTAATAAATTTGTCATAGGGTATATTCATTTGGGGATTAGGACCGCTGCGCATGTGCTTGCTCCATAAGATGTTAGCGTAATCGCGTATCTTATAAAAGGTTTGCAACTGTCAAATACAGGCTCTAAAGTGGAGCTCTCATTTAATTTCAAATATTGTGGCTAGATGCTTATACTTTCTCTTTTAAGGTCAAAGCACAGCATCACAGATGTCACAGTGTATGTGCACAGTCTTTTGCATACACCTTTCTGTTAATTTTTCATGTGACAGATTAGAATATTTAGTGCTTTCTTTAAATAAACATTTATCACACAGCATAATAAAATTTATAGTTACTAACTCTAATAACCACTGAAAAACATCTTACACTTACTGATTATGTTTCTAAACAAAACTATCATTGGACTGATGATCTTTTAGCTTCTTTTTACTCATTTTTGAAGGCTGATGTGTAAATCATTCCTTGAAATAAAGACAAAATATCTTACATGCTAAGCACAAACAAACCATCAAATTCTTACAACTACACAAAAATATATATTGAATTCTGTGCAAAACCTACATATTACACAAAAATACGGTAAACCATTCATGTCCTATTGTCAGGTACCACAAATTTCTTTAAGTCCTTATAGGGATAAAATAATTTGATCTTCCCGCTCATCACATCAGCTATAAGGTAGCTACAACCGTGCGGTATTTGTATAATTTTAAAAGGTCCATCATACAGCATTTGCCATTTCTTGTTCTTCTTTGCTATGAGTGACGACTTAGGATGGTTTCTTATCAAAACTAAGTCGTTTATCTGATATGGGACTGTCCGTTTTATTGACTTGTCATATCGACTTTTTCGTTGGGATTCAGTTAGATAACATGATTCTTGTGCTTTGTTGTTAAGGGTTTCGTTCCAGCGAAGCGTTTCGTTGTGAGCTACGTCCGAATAATATTCGCCCTGGCCCCTTAAATTGCTGCTTAATTGAAATATGGGCATCTCTTCGCTCTTTACTCGTACGCTCGGGCAATCTTTAACGGGTGTACTTACTGTTCGTGTTAAATCCAGTACAATCTGCTTATTTTCATTCAGTAGGGAGATCTTCCCGCTGCAGAAATCAATTTTTGCTTTCTTCTCGCTCAGGAAACCTCCCCCAGGATGCAAGTTACTCTCAATCCTTTGACTACGAGAAAGATACAATTTACGTTATCTTCCCCTAGGCATAAATCTACCAGCTCCAGATACTGAACGTTTTGTGCTTGTGCTCCCATGGCTCCAATGACACAGCAATTTTGTACAGGAAATGTCGGTAAGTTGCGGTTTTGGCTCAAGGTTCTGAGTAGATCATAGCTCATAACATTAGTAGTGGCACCCGTATCTATACATATTTCTACTGGCAATTCACTAATTCTTGCTTTTATGATGGTTTGTACTTCAGTTATTTCTTTTTTGTTACATTGGTTTGATTCCATAAGTAAATCATGTCGTGTACTGTTTCCATCTTCGTACCTCAGTAATAATATATTATCTTGTGTATTGTTTATAGGTGTGCCCCCTGTTTTTTCGTCGACCATCAATTGGGAGCTTATTGTGGCCGTTGTTCGTTTGACGGTCTTGAACTATGGTGGTTTCCGTCAGTGGGCATTTCTACTATCCTTACGCTGCTATTCGAGTCTGTCCATGTTTGTGGTATTGCATTAGTATTCTGCATAGAATTCCTATTGTCACACTGGTACTGGTTACCGTTAGGAGGTGGTGGTGGTGGCACAGAAGTTTGCATCCACTGCACCGGGTAAGTGCGGTTGTTGGCACTACTGCTTTGTTGTGGCCATTGACCTTCATTTCGATGTTTGTTATTGTAATTGTTAATACTGTTACTGTAGCCGGGATGTCCTCTATCTTCCCACCTACGTTTTTGATTGTAAGATGGTTGACCGTTTCCGTTCTTCCTGTTTTGTTCTGCGGATTGATCTTCCTTTCCATTTCCGTGGCTTCCAAAATTGGAATTGTTTTTGCCATTTTTAAACTTGTGTGGTGAACCATTACTGTTCTCCCGGTCTTTATTTATCCTATTTTCTTCCTGGGAGAGATCGATTTCGTCCAGCACAGACAAGTACCGTTCCAGGTCATTTTCGGGTACATTTATTAATTTGTCTCGTATATAACCGGGCAATCGTAATTTTAAGATTCTGATCACATCACGGGCTGATATGGGGTTATCCAAATATCTAGTTTTGTTGATATATTTTTCAAAATATTTACGGAGTGTACCCTGTTTGTGATTGTACATTTGCGGGCTGTATACTTCAGTCTCGTATATAACCGGGCAATCGTAATTTTAAGATTCTGATCACATCACGGGCTGATATGGGGTTATCCAAATATCTAGTTTTGTTGATATATTTTTCAAAATATTTACGGAGTGTACCCTGTTTGTGATTGTACATTTGCGGGCTGTATACTTCAGTCCTCAGGCGTTCTTGAATAGCCTTAGACCGGTATCTGTCTAAAAAAGATTTTTCAAATTGTGCCAGGCTATGGCAATTTTCTATGACTTCATTTGCCCATAAGGCAGCGTCGCCTTGTATATGTGCGATTATGAACTGAATTTTTTGGCGTTCATTCCAGGCACTCGGTAATACATTTCGGAATCCTTTTATGAAGATTACCGGATGCACTGTCTTCTTTTCCGCGTTAAATACTTGGAATTGTCTGTTTTATTGAGCTGTCTTCAATGTTATTGCTTGTGGAAGTGGAAGCTGCCCCCACGGGGTTATGAATAGGAATGCTTCCTGTAAATTGTGTGTATTCTCTTGCCGAATCGCATTTTTGTTGGTATGAACGGTACGTAATGTTCTCATTACCGTACACGCTCCTAACAGGCGTGCCACAGTTGGTTTTAACCATTTGCAAACATGCACGCTCGAGTTCAGCAATTCTGCGAGTCATTTCTTGCTGCCACAGCGGTACTGACTATTTGTATCTCGCTTCGCTTTTTTCACCTGCGAGTGGTAGCGTGTCTACTGTGGGTTGTTTACATACAGCTGCTCCGTTAGTTACTTTTTGCAGAGCAGACTGTATTTTGCTTTCTACACGTTCTGTGATCTGGCTTTCTTTCTCAGTGAGCCAGTCATGGAACTCTTTTTCTACTTTCTGGGCTTGATCATTTAAATGCGTTTCTATGGTTTCTTTTTGTGTCATTTCTAAATTGTCCATTCGGTTCGCTAGCTATTCTACTTCGTCCCGGATGACTGTGTGTGCCGTCTGAAGCGTTTGCACATCTTGTGCTATGTTGGTTACAATGTTCGGCAGTTCGGCTTGGGCTTTCTTTATTTCTGAATGTATCTTTTCGAACAGTGTACCTGTACTTTCTATTAAGATCTTTTCTCTTTCTTCATTTTGTTCCCTTATCTGATTGACTAGCTGGTGATTCCTCTCTTCCCTCAATCTCTCTCTTTCTTCGTTTTGTTCCCTTATCTGATTGACTAGCTGTTGATTCCTCTCTTCCCTCAATCTTTCTCTTTCTTTGTTTTGTTCCCTTGTCTGATTGACTAGCTGTTCGTTCTTTTTCTCTAATTTCCGTAAAAATTCAGCAAATGGATCCGGTATTGGTGAGCATACCGGTGTGGTAGTTGTTCTAATCATTGGAAAATTATCACTAGCCCTACTAGTAGTACCTATCGGTTTTACTGTTTTCGTCTGCTGGCTACTTCCTAGAATATCACCGGAAACTACATTGTTTACATTTTATCCCCCCCCCGATCACTATTAATATTTAGTAATTCAGTGTCACTATCCATATCGCTCAATAATTGCACATTATTTGTAACATTGGACGCATTATCTGGTTGCAAATCTAACACACGTCCAACGTTTCCCATAATGACTCTCACTGGGCTAACTACAAAAATTGTCCCAAACTACAAATGCGGACAAAGTTCACAAGTCAAACTGCTTATTGTTTCCAAAATCACACAATATTAATATCTACACCACTGTACACCATGTACCATCTAGGATACTATACTTTGATGATACGGGCCTATGTAGCAAGCTTTTATGCATAGTGGTCCTTACCTTGTTTTCTTTTTTCTTTTCTTTTCTTTTTGCTATCTTGTCCTCTCAGGGTCTATACAGTTCTTCTCCGCTTTCCTCGTTCAAGTTTATACATGAAATGGAATTTGATAGACATTAGAATACATGTTAACAATTACATACATACAAACCCTAAAAAAAATATTTTATCTCTTCGGGCCCCCCGTAACAGAGCGCTATTTATTACATCTCTTAAGAAAATATAATGTATGCTATTTATTTAGAGGAAACACTCTCCTGGTAAATTTGTTTGTCCTTTGATTTATCGTGATCTGTTACTGATTTTTAGTGGAGTTAGTTTTTACTTTTATCTTTCAAAAATATACAAAAGAGATATAAAAAGCAAAATAATGAATTTCGTAGGTTGCCAATTACGTATTATATCTGGTTTTATCGAGCGCCAGGCTCCCTACAAATTACTGTAAATGCAATAGCGTAGTATTACTCAGTTCCAGTTCACTATCATAGAAAATAGACAAGTTTTAATAAAATTATTTCACTGGATTACTTAAATTAATCTCACTGAATATTTTTACAATATTTCTTCCGCTCCGGCTATCAGACGTTGTGCTGTGAAAAAATATTTTTAAATGTACCGCGTAATGGCGGCTAATTGTTAACAGTCAGAGATCACTGTTACTCGCTCCGCAGCAGCTGGAAACATGCTAAATAATTTTCATTAAATATTCTTTTCATAAGATAAATGTGGCGTAGGTTCTTGAAATAACACACGGAGATCACTTTTACTAATATATTCTTACTAGGACACAGTTTACACCATTAAATATTTGCAATTACGTTACGACAGAAACAAATGCTAGCGCAGCACAATAGCTGGCGTACCTTATTCCAGCTAACACCAGAACGAACAGAACAAAACAGACTAGACAGAAGAATGAACATTGCATTGTGTTTTATACTCTTACAGAGATGATAATACTTCTTTTAATTACTTACACATTATAATCTCATACACCAAAAATAATGTCTTTTCTGCATTTATCGATATATATATTGTATATTTTTACAGTTAAATCAATGTTTGCAATTCATTTTGAGTCACATACAGTCATTTTTATTTATGTTTCACCTCGATAATGGTGAATATTGCAAAAGGGACACTACAGACCCTCAGCCGAGAAACCTAGCACAGCCGGCCACGGTGCTGGAGTGAGCACGCCTCCCTATGCCTGTCGGTACCTTCCAGAAGTTCGGTGGCCCTCTTCCTGCACGTCTCGCAGCGGTTGGCGTTGCAATAGCTGGTTATTCAGGCCTATGACACGTGATCACATTAATTTGACTGTATAACGGACGAAGAAGGATTGTTTGCTCCTGACTTATGTGAAGCTCAGAAATACTGGAAGCAATATGTTCTCGTGATATTTTATCTTCCCAGACACAGAAACGCACTGTAGCGTTTAGCAACGTTCGTAGCCACTCTGTACAGGAACGTAACCTGACTTGTACAACTGCTTCACGAGATAGCATCACACAACGGTTTAGACTCGTCCACAACCAGCGGGCCTGTCACGCTTAAAGTAAGGCTCTGGTTCACTTCGGTTTGCGTTCTGTCGAAAACACCTTCACTTATTATCATAGGGGTGGATGCTCTACGACAGGCGCATTACGTACGACACTGTGCAAAATTCCTGCTCACAGGAAAATGCGGCTTTAGCGGGACTACGAGGGAGCAGCGGATTGTCACGGTAAACATCCAGTTGTGAGGACAACATAGGAATAGCAGCGTTCACGGAACGGAAGAGACCTTCCAGAAATGTTCAGGTATCTTTTTTTCTTTTCCTGGTACCCGCAGTATTTTGACGTTAGAGTGCCTGTGTAGCGCCTGTACCTTGCGTTGCGTGCCCTACGACGGAGATTCGTTGAGTGAAACACTGATATTTGGTAGACGGTAGACTGATTTTTCGAAATTTATATTGACCTGGCCGTAGGTGCCATCCAGAAGTGCTTAGTGTGGAATGATTATGTACTTTAGTTCATTTATTGCATTTTTCAGTGCCTTGCGTCATATTTCCCGTTGAATTTATCTGCAGGACCCATCACTTCTAATTTTTTTTAAGACTTCTTGCTGTCCGAATTTTGGCCCTTGGGCGTATTTTATTTTTATTTCGTTACTGCTGTTTCGTAATGCCAATCACATTTATTGTGTGTGTTGTGTCGGTAGCTGGGCCGACACCGTGAAATTTAGCTGGCTGAAAATGAACTCAAGACTAAAGCAGCCGGGCGTGAAGTCTGGAACATGAGAACTTATAAATGAATAAGAAGAAAAGTATGTAGATGCTTATTACTTATCTTTTATTTAGTCCTTGGAATACATCTCTCTTGAATACTCGTAAGCTATAGGCACTGATACAACTGGCGCCTTGCTAGGTAGCTGAAGGCTATTCTGTCTCTCGGCTAATGAGAGCGAAAGGCTTCGTACATCTGGTCGGTAGCTAGGTCCTCATAAAACTGGGCGATAGCTAGGTTCGCGTACAACTGGGCGGTAGCTTGGTTCTCGTACAACTGGGGCCGAGTGCTCTCTCGTCTCACGAGACCTGCCTTGGTGGTGGCGCTAGGTCTGCGATCACAGTGGCGACACGCGGGTCCGACATGTACTACATGGACCGCGGCCGATTTAAGGTACCACCTAGCAAGTGTGGTGTCTGGCGGTGACACCACATTCCTCCCCCGCAAATCGGCGAACGGTCGTGAGATAAGGCTTCCGCCCGCCGTGGGGAGGACCACATGTTGACGTATGCGATGAGGTGGGGAGCCTAACAACAGGCGAGGCCGTGCCACCCGCACCCGGCCATTCGGTCCGAGGGGAGCTAGGAAACGCCTGAAAAACTAGTTCAGGGTGCACGTCCACATGCGGTGTATGCGCCCGTAATGAGACAGGAGGGACCGAAGGGTCGATTTCCATTGCGTCGGGGTAGCCGACGCGCGATGACGTCATGTGGTCCGGAGCGGGCGGAAGTTCCATGGCGGAGGACAGCTGGTCGCGGGAAGCGATCGGCGGCGCGTGACCCTGGGAGGCGCGTGGCGGCTGCAACGAAGCGTCTAATGCGGGCGGCGCCGGCGGGAGAACAAGCGGCGGCGGCGGCGGCTGCTGCCGCTGCGGCGGCGGCGGCGCGTCGCCATCGGGCAAAATGGAAGGCATCGTCGGTAACACCTGGGGATGAGGCGAGCCAGTAGATGGGTCCCCAGGGCGCTGACCGGACGGCACCGTCGCTGAAAGCAGACGGGGAGCGGCAGAACCCGAGCGACGACAGAGGCGCAGCTGATTGAGATGCCGACGCACCTCACCAGAGGCCCCCAAAACCAAATACACCGCGCGGCCGAGGCAGCGAAGAATGCGCCCTGCGAGCCAACGCCGTGAACCTCGATAGTTGCGATAAAATACAACGTCGCCTGGAGCAAAAGCAGGAGTCTGCCGCTGCACAGGAACCTGATGCGGCGGATGCAGCAAAGACATCAAGGTGCGATGAGGACGACCGTGGAGCAACGCAGCCGGCGAGCGACCATCTCGGGGCTGAGAGCGATACGAAGACAAAAAGAGCAACAATGCGTCCTCCCGAGAATGCGACTCTTTCAATTGCAACATCTGTGACTTGAAAGTCCGGACCAATCGTTCAGCGGCACCGTTGGACTGAGGCGAAAACGGCGCGGATGTCAGATGTTGAATACCATTGGCCTGGCAGAATGACTGAAATTCTGCGGACATGAATTGTGGGCCATTGTCGGAAACAATAGTCTGCGGAAGACCTTCAATGCAAAAGATAGCAGACAACGCTTGGATGGTGGCGGAGGACGTCGTGGAAGACATCCGGACAACAAAAGGAAAATTACTGAAGGCGTCGACCAGAACCAACCATCGAGCATTCCAGAATGGACCAGCAAAATCAATGTGCAAGCGTTGCCAAGGGGAAGTGGCTTTTGGCCACGCAAAGACTTTCCGCGGCGGTGCGGACTGTTGTGCGGCACACGCCGGGCACGAAGAACACATATGCGTAATCGCAGCATCGATTCCGAACCAAGTACAGTGCTGACGAGCAAGTTGTTTCGTTCGCACTATACCCCAATGTCCTTGGTGAAGAAGCCGTAAAACAGAGGACTGTAACGAACGTGGGACCACGACTCTGGACTGATCATTATCAGAACGCAACAACAAAACACCACGTCGAACAAAAAGTCTCTCCTTGTGAGCAAAAAATCGGCGAACCAACGGATCCTCGATCCGAGACTTTGACAAAGGCCATTGCGTAGCAACAAAACGTAAAACAGTAGCAAGGACAGGGTCAGCAGCTGTGGCTGTAGCGACACGACGAAAATCAATCGGAAACGATTCGACCACGTCATCGGTTTCCGAATCAATGAACATGCAAGCAAGTTCGGAAGAATCGAATGCTTTATCCTCAGCAACAGGCAAACGGGACAACGCATCGGCGTTTCCGTGCTTAGCAGTGGACCGATACAAGATATCGTAGCGGTACTGCGAGAGGAAAATAGACCAGCGAATGAATTTCTGCGCTGTACGTGGAGGTACAGGCTTGGTCGGATGAAAAAGCGATGTCAAAGGTTTGTGGTCTGTGATGATGGTAAAGTGACGACCATACAAGAAATCATGGAACTTAGTAACACCAAACACGAGAGCCAAAGCTTCTTTCTCTATCTGTGAATAATGTCTTTGCGCAGACGAGAGCAATTTGGACGCAAAGGCAATAGGGCGATCATGGGAGCCAACTTTGTGCGCAAGCACAGCACCGATCCCGAAATCCGATGCATCTACCATCAACAAAAGGGGTTTCTGGGGATCGAATGGCGTAAGGCAAGTATTAGAAAGCAACGCCGATTTCAACTGGCGAAAGGCGCGTTCACATTCCGTCCTCCAGACGAACGGAACACCTTTACGGCGTAAGCGATGAAGCGGAGCTGAAATGAAAGAGGCATTGCGCACATTCACTCACACCTTGTGATTCTACATTGTGCAATGTTCTTGCGACCTCCTGACGCAATGCGTGGGGAACATTGCGCGCCCCGAAAAATTTCGGTTGCGCGGTTACCTTCAGTTCTAAATGTGCTTCATAGTTTTTAGCGCAACCTAAGCCCGGTGCAAAAATGTCTGCAAATTCGTCACACAGCCGAGAAACACTGTCTGTAGGCACAGTCTGATTCACTGATAGCACCTGATTTACAATAGACATGTTAAACAACTGAAATAAATCTAGCCCAAACAAGTTCACCGCAGAAGAAGAACGAAGAACGTAAAATGACACAAGTTTTGTTTGTCCCTTGTATGTTGCAAGAAGGCTGCACTGTCCTAACACAGGAATTTTCTGTCCGGAATATGTAGTTAGCTTAACATTTGCGGAACGCAACGGAGGTTTGCCCAGTTGTTTGTACGTGTCGTGATTGAGCAATGAAACTGCAGCTCCGGTATCGAGCTGGAATGGTATCACTTTGCCTTCAAAGTCTAAGTCCACAAAAAGTTTATTGTCCTGCTGACGACAAGAGCGACTGTTTTGTGCAATTGGAACAGACACTGGTACAGAATCACTTGCTAATTGACGTGATTTCCGGCGACGTCGACGCACAGTTTTTGTGGGACGATCACAGTTACTGTTAGAGAAAGTGTCACTGGACGAAGCGGAATTAACGACATGAATGTCCATAGGCAAAGGTCCACGAGCCTGAGTGTCCTGGGTTCGATTCCGGCGCGAAGCAAAGGGCCTGGAATGATTGTGATTGACTGATCTGAGCTTTTTCTGGCAAACACTTTGAACATGTCCTTTCTTATTGCAGAAAAAGCAAATAGCTTGGCGTGACGGGCAATGTTCACGCGAATGTCTAGTAGCACACCGCGGGCATGATTGCACTGCATTTGTGTGCTGGCGCGGCACACCTGGCTTAGCACGCGGCGGTCGCTGTGTCGACGTGCGCAAGGCCCGGTTACCGGGCCGCGCAGCGCGTCCAGCGGGCCGGTTAATGTTACACACGGCTGGCGAAGTTTCAAAAGATTCCTGAGCACAGTCAAGTGTGTCCTGTCTATCCAATATGTCTATCACTTGTTGAAGGGAGGGATTAACTAGTTTCAAAATTTGCTCCCGTATGCGAACATCAGAAACGTTCTGTGCAATTGCATCACGCACCATTGTATCTGAATAAGAAAGACCACAGTCACATTCAAAGGCACAGTCCCTAGTAAGTCCTTGCAATGTTGCTACCCACTCCCTATTAGTTTGACCGGCCGTACGTTTTGTACGAAAAAACGTATACCGTTTGGCAACCACATTAACTGTTTCTTTGAAATAGGCATCTAAAGCAGACAAAATTTCCTCGTAGGACAGAGTTGCTACGTCGCGTCGGGGAAACAATTTCACTATCACACGGTATGTGGACACACCGACACAAGAAAGCAAAAACGGCTGCCGCTCATTACCTTGAATTCTGTAGGCAGCGAGGTGAAAGCTGAACTGGCGAGACCACTCTTGCCAGGTCTCATCGGCTGCCACGTATGGTCGAAAGGGAGGTGCAACAGCGTTTAGTGGCAGCGGTAGCGAAGAAGCGGCGGCGGCCGCATCGGTTTGAATGGTACGTTGACCCTGGACGAGCTGTCCAAGGGCATCCAGTAACGCCTGCGTCTGCTGATTCTGCAAGCGATAAAATTCGGACAGTACATCTGGAGAATGTGGCGAAGCCATGACACAATTAAATGTAAGCAATCAGAACACTTTAAATCGTCGCCAATGTTGTAAACGAATTAATACAAACTCTTTTGCTCGTCGCCAATAAATGTTGTGTCGGTAGCTGGGCCGACACCGTGAAATTTAGCTGGCTGAAAATGAACTCAAGACTAAAGCAGCCGGGCGGGAAGTCTGGAACATGAGAACTTATAAATGAATAAGAAGAAAAGTATGTAGATGCTTATTACTTATCTTTTATTTAGTCCTTGGAATACATCTCTCTTGAATACTCGTAAGCTATAGGCACTGATACAACTGGCGCCTTGCTAGGTAGCTGAAGGCTATTCTGTCTCTCGGCTAATGAGAGCGAAAGGCTTCGTACATCTGGTCGGTAGCTAGGTCCTCATAAAACTGGGCGATAGCTAAGTTCGCGTACAACTGGGCGGTAGCTTGGTTCTCGTACAACTGGGGCCGAGTGCTCTCTCGTCTCACGAGACCTGCCTTGGTGGTGGCGCTAGGTCTGCGATCACAGTGGCGACACGCGGGTCCGACATGTACTACATGGACCGCGGCCGATTTAAGGTACCACCTAGCAAGTGTGGTGTCTGGCGGTGACACCACAGTGTGTAAACGTGTTCTGGTTACATTCAGTTTGTTTTGTATTGGAGTAGCGTTATTTGGAAAATATGTCTGGGCCCCCCAAAAATGCAGTCAACTACACTCTGCAGTCTAATACTGCTGCAAAATTTGTCCTAATCATTAGAAATGAATTTTTATTTTCTTTATTTTATCGTATGGTGAGGACCCCCCGTCGGGCAGGCCGTTTGCCGGGTGCCGATCTTTCAATTTGACGCCACTTCGGCGACCTGCAGTCGATAAGGATGATAATGAAGTCAGCACAACACCCAGTCCCTGAGCAGAGAAAATTCCCCGACCTAGCTGGGATTCGAACCCGGGCCCAGAGCATTGACAATCCGTCACGCTGGCCATTCAGCTACCAAGAGCGGACGAAAATGAAATGAAGCTCTCAAATGTAGAGAGTGGTAAGGAGCATTCAATGAGAAACAAAGGTATTGTTGTAAAACTCGATAGGTGATGTACTTTTTTAATATTTATCTATAGTACCACAACATACAGAGAAATGCAGCAGTATCTCTAATTTAAATTTCTCACTAAATACAGCTTTGTCAGGCTGTGTGCATGCAAACAGTGGTGAGTGCCAAAAACCCGGCACCCAGTAGTACTACCGTGTTCCAAGAAAATGCTTCTCCAGAACGATTTGTAAAAATCTGAATATGATGGGTGCAGCTAAAGTTAATGATGAAAAATTAGTTCCTGACTGGAAACGAACTTCAGAAGTAGTTGCTCATCAGGTAAATGTGAATAATTACATAAGCAAGTAAACATCGTTAAGTTGTGCCTTTTGTTTACATGAATTGTAAGAACCGTTATGGACCATCCTTAACATGGTTTGTGGCCAGCAGTGAGGCTATAGTATGTTGCACAAGGTGAGGCGCAGCGCCGTATAACGATAGTGCCTTGGAGGCGGTTAAGTGGCAGATGTGTCTCAGAGCTGGATAGTGGCAGATGGTGACACGAGACTGGACCCACACGTAGTTTATGTATCGGCCGATAGAGGACAGTATTGGATAGGGGGACTGTGATTTTAGTTTCGATTGTGCCCACTGTTCTTGTTGTTGTTGTGGTCTTCAGTCCGGAGACTGGTTTGATGCAGCTCTCCATGCTACCTTATCCTGTGCAAGCTTTTTCATCTCCCAGTACCTACTGCAACCTACATCCTTCTGAATCTGCTTAGTGTATTCATCTCTAGGTCTCCCTCTACGATTTTCACCCTCCACGCTGCCCTCCAATACTAAATTGGTGATCCCTTGATGCCTCAGGACATGTCGTACCAACCGATCCCTTCTTCTGGTCAAGTTGTGCCACAAACTTCTCTTCTCCCCAATCCTATTCAATACCTCGTCATTAGTTATGTGATCTACCCATGTAATCTTCAGCATTCTTCTGTTGCACCACATTTCGAAACTTCTATTCTCTTCTTGTCCAAACTATTTATCGTCCATGCTTCACTTCCATACATGGCTACACTCCATACGAATACTTTCAGAAATGACTTCCTGACACTTAAATCTATACTGGATGTTAACAAATTTCTCTTCTTCAGAAACGCTTTCCTTGCTATTGCCAGCCTACATTTTATATCCTCTCTACTTCGACCATCATCAGTTATTTTGCTCCCCAAATAGCAAAACTCCTTTACTACTTTAAGTGCCTCATTTCCTAATCTAATTTCCTCAGCATCACCGACTTCATTAGACTACATTCCATTATCCTTGTTTTGCTTTTGTTGATGTTCATCTTATATCCTCCTTTCAAGACACTGTCCATTCCATTCAACTGCTCTTCCAAGTCCTTTGCTGTCTCTGACAGAATTACAATGTCATCGGCGAACCTCAAAGTTTTTATTTCTTCCCCATGAATTTTAATTCCTACTCCGAATTTTTCTTTTGTTTCCTTTACTGCTTGCTCAATATACAGATTGAACAACATCGGGGAGAGGCTACAACCCTGTCTTACTCCCTTCCCAACCACTGCTTCCCTTTCATGTTCCTCGACTCTTATAACTGCCACCTGGTTTCTGTACAAATTGTAAATAGCCTTTCGCTCCCTGTATTTTATCCCTTCCACCTTTAGAATTTTAAAGAGAGTATTCCAGTCAACATTGTCAAAAGCTTTCTCTAAGTCTACAAATGCTAGAAACGTAGGTTTGCCTTTCCTTAATCTTTCTTCTAAGATAAGTCGTAAGGTCAGTATTGCCTCACGTGTTCCAGTGTTTCTACGGAATCCAAACTGATCTTCCCCGAGGTTGTCTTCTACTAGTTTTTCCATTCGTCTGTATAGAATTCCTGTTAGTATTTTGCAGCTATGACTTATTAAACTGATAGTTCGGTAATTTTCGCATCTGTCAACACCTGCTTTCTTTGGGATTGGAATAACTATATTCTTCTTGAAGTCTGAGGGTATTTCGCCTGTTTCATACATCTTGCTCACCAGATGGTAGAGTTTTGTCAGGACTGGCTCTCCCAAGGCCGTCAGTAGTTCCAGTGGAATGTTGTCTACTCCGGGGGCCTTGTTTCGACTCAGGTCTTTCAGTACTCTGTCAAACTCTTCACGCAGTATCATAACTCCCATTTCATCTTCATCTACATCCTCTCCCATTTCCATAATACTGTCCTCAAGTACATCTCCCTTGTATAGACCCTCTATATACTCTTTCCACCTTTCTGCTTTCCCTTCTTTGCTTAGTACTGGGTTTCCATCTGAGCTCTTGATATTCGTACAAGTCGTTCTCTTATCTCCAAAGGTCTCTTTGATTTTCCTGTAGGCAGTATCTATCTTACCCCTAGTGAGATAGGCCTCTACATCCTTACATTTGTCCTTTAGCCATCCCTGCTTAGCCATTTTGCACTTCCTGTCGATCTCATTTTTGAGACGTTTGTATTCCTTTTTGCCTGCTTCATTTACTGCATTTTTATATTTTCTCCTTTCATCAATTAAATTCAATATTTCTTCTGTTACCCAAGGATTTCTACTAGCCCTCGTCTTTTTACCTAGTTGATCCTCTGCTGCCTTCGCTACTTCATCCCTCAAAGCTACCCATTCTTCTTCTACTGTATTTCTTTCCCCCATTCCTGTCAATTGTTCCCTTATGATCTCCCTGAAACTCTGTACAACCTCCGGTTCTTTCAGTTTATCCAGGTCCCATCTCCTTAAATTCCCACCTTTCTGCAGTTTCTTCACTTTTAATCTGCAGTTCATAACCAATAGATTATGGTCAGAGTCCACATCTGCCCCTGGAAATGTCTTACAATTCAAAACATGGTTCCTAAATCTCTGTCTTACCATTATATAACCTATCTGATACCTTTTAGTATCTCCAGGGTTCTTCTATGTATACAACCTTCTTTCATGATTCTTAAACCACGTGTTAGCTATGATTATGTTGTGCTCTGTGCAAAATTCTACCAGGCGGCTTCCTCTTTCATTTCTTAGCCCCAATCCATATTCACCTACTATGTTTCCTTCTCTCCCTTTTCCTACACTCGAATTCCAGTCACCCATGACTATTAAATTTTTGTCTCCCTTCACAATCTGAATAATTTCTTTTATTTCATCATACATTTCTTCAATTTCTTCGTCATCTGCAGAGCTAGTTGGCATATAAACTTGTACTACTGTAGTAGGTGTTGGCTTCGTATCTATCTTGGCCACAATAATGCGTTCACTATGCTGTTTGTAGTAGCTTACCCGCATTCCTATTTTCCTATTCGTTATTAAACCTACTCCTGCATTACCCCTATTTGATTTTGTGTTTATAACCCTGTAGTCACCTGACCAGAAGTCTTGTTCCTCCTGCCACCGAACTTCACTAATTCCCACTATATCTAACTTCAACCTATCCATTTCCCTTTTTAAATTTTCTAACCTACCTGCTCTGATCCGTAGAACGCCAGTTTTCTTTCTCCTGATAACGACATCCTCTTGAGTAGTCCCCGCCCGGAGATCCGAATGGTGGACTATTTTACCTCCGGAATATTTTACCCAAGAGGACGCCATCATCATTTAATCATACAGTAAAGCTGCAGGCCCTCGGGAAAAATTACGGCTGTAGTTTCCCCTTGCTTTCAGCCGTTCGCAGTACCAGCACAGCAAGGCCGTTTTGGTTATTGTTACAAGGCCAGATCAGTCAATCATCCAGACTGTTGCCCTTGCAACTACTGAAAAGGCTGCTGCCCCTCTTCAGGAACCACACGATTGTCTGGCCTCTCAACAGATACCCCTCCGTTGTGGTTGCACCTACGGTGCGGCTATCTGTATCGCTGAGGCACGCAAGCCTCCCCACCAACGGCAAGGTCCATGGTTCATGGGGGGAGCAGCAGGAAGGAACACTTTCGGTGTTGATGCGACCTAAACGAAATTCTCTGTCTTACTTCGCAATATCACCTACATCATATTTTCCAACCGAATACAATTCGATTTACGAATCTATAACTTAAACGATACTGAAGTAGTACTAAAAACTAACCATTCCCCTGGAGTGCAATAAAGTAATAGAATGATTTTCGTAAACTGTTCTAGTATTTTCATAAGGTGTTATTATGTCTTTATGTGTATGTAAATGTTATAAATGTGTTTTAGCAGTATGAATGATGCGTGTGTGTGGATTAATGTTAATATGAAGATAATTGTTTAACAAGTTATGTAGTAGGATTTAGTGTGGGAACATTTCGAAGAAGTATCGATATGAGCAAAAGGGGATTTCTGTAGAACAGATTTGTAAAGTAATTTTATGGTAAAGGGAAAGTTAATTCAGGTATAAATAACAATAGTAAATAACTTTATGCATTAACATAACTTCAGCATAACAGATAATTACGTCGGTAAAAGGTGCAGTCGTTAGGTTTACTATTTTGCCATTGGTTATTGATGAAAAGCGCGGACTGACGCGGGAGAATGTTGTTTTGCTATTGGCTGTTGAGTAAACTGACCAATGGTAAAGCAATTTCATAGTGCGCTTTTCTCGGCTGGTAGAGGAGACGAAGCCTAGCCATGAAAGAGATCGGACGTGTGCAGTAGTAGTTCCGATGGAAATGATAAGTTGCCGGATCTAGCAGTGTTTCACACACCAAAAGTATTGGAAAGTGACGGCATAATTATTCCGATGTGTGTGTAGAAATTTCGGAATTTTTAAGTGGATTTTGTGACGAGAAAAGACATATATTCCGCCTGGCGTATTGAGCAGGTCGGTGGCTAAAAACTGTGACTGCATTTGGTACCGACAGACTTATTATTTTGCGAGTATTATCGACATAAAACAATCAGTATTTTTGTAACAATTACGTTTTCGGGAAATGCAACACCATAAACTTGCTAACGTGAGTGAAAGGGATTGTGAGTGACTGTGTTAAGACGAGCAGGGGCTTGGCAGTGATTCTTGTTCAACTAACTGTCAGAATATATTAATTGAGGACAAAATTTCCAACCTTTCATTTCATATGAAACGTTTCTCCCGAAACGTAGATTAGTTACTTTAATTGCAGCCTGGTTCACGTCGAAGTACAGTAGGTTTCACTCGGCTTCCCTACTGATGATCCGCTGAGACAATGTTGACAGGTAGGTGCAGGTTCGTCGTAAAGGGATGGAAAGAACCGCGCTGCAGCAAAGCGCGTGAAGTAAAATAATCCAACCGAATTTTTGATGTGACGACTCTTAAGGTTTTACCTAAATAAAACTAACATTACCAACATTCTACATCTTTATTCTTCAGTTTTACGTGTTTTGAGTCTTCTGCCGCTAGTGGTCTCCGTATTGTAGCGTGTGACATGGTGGCTGGTAACGTAGAATCGTCTGTGTGTGAGAAAGAGCATGTTGCAACTGAGTTTCGAATTCGACGAGTTCGTCCACACATGCGGCAGCCTCTCCTTCAGCATGATATGCCAGAGCGATGCGACGTGTCCAATAACTCGACGTCTGGTGTTCACTGTCATCGATCATCCTTCGCACAATCCCGAATTGCACCCATTCGATTTTCATCTGTTTCCAAACCTTAAAGATAAGTTGATGAAGCGGTGCAGTCAGATGTGACGTTGTGACTCCGCCAGCATAGTGAAACATTTTACAATGGCAGTATCGACAAACCGGTCTCTAATTGGGAGAAATGTTTTCGTTGCCTGGTTTAATACGTTGAGAAATAAATATGTAGACATGGGGATAAAAATATAGTATGTCAATGAAGTTTATCAATGAGGTTTATTTATAATGAACATCGGCCGAAGTATGGAATTAAAATTTGTATCAAGGCAAAAATTTGAACTCGGGTCTCTTGTCCTGTATGCAGATAAACTACCACTGCGCGACCCAAGCACTGCGACTAAGAAATCTGCCCGGATTTACCTAGTACATCTCCCTCCCTAATTCAAACTCATCCCATACTGATATTCCATTCCTTACCTCAAATCAGTACTAAAGAGGCTCCCCTACATCGGAATAACATAATCCTCCCTGTACATCCAGCGTAGGTGAGACATTAGTCAGGTGAAATTATATCTTCCAGAGACATGTTAACTTTATCTATGGTTGTGATTATAGGTCGAAGCAATGAATTAAAATATGTACCAATGCTGGGAGCTGGAGAACCAGTTTCGAATCCCGGGCTTCATTGCTTCAGCCTATACTCATTACCATAGTTGGGGTTGAGACTTAATGTGTCTCTGGAAAATACAATTACATCTGAATAACCGTCGAGTGGGTGCGACTATGTATGCCGGCCGCGATGGTTTCGTGGTTCTAGGCGCGCAGTCCGGAACCGTGCAACTGCTACGGTCACAGGTTCGAATCCTGCCTCGGCCATAGATGTGTGTGATGTCCTTAGGTTGGTTAGGTTTAAGTAGTTCTAAGTTCTAGGGGACTGATGACCACAACTGTTAAGTCCCATAGTGCTCAGAGCCATTTTGACTATGTATGAAGTCCGCCAATCGGAAATGACATTGACTTGTACCAGTCCACTGTTGTTTTACAACTGCAAGTACGTACCTGTTCCTTCACTAACGCTTCAACTAACACAGTAATAGCTAGTGTTGTCATTTGTCCAAGGGAACAGCAGTGGTATAAAATATACAACGGTCTAGGTGAGAAAAATTTACAATGCTTGCAAGGAAATGACCAAGCGACCGATCTGTCAGCACAATCGCACAAAGAAGCAGTTATTCACGATGTGATTAGTAACCAGATAAGCAGCTGGCAGGGATGTGAAGCAGCTGCACTGTTTAATGCTTCGAGTGGGTCACTACGGGGTCATTCTTGTATGCAGCCACAGAGTAATACACACATCAAACCAAGTTTTTCATCACCCCGGTTCCCAGAACTCCTGAAGACAGATGTTGTCTGTGGATATTGTACCTAGGACACAATCCCTTTGACTGTTCAGAGATGTCACTAAACCCGCCCAAAGATGTAAACAACCATGCACGAGCAGGGCCTATTAGACGGAGGGGGTCAGACAGCTCAAAAATGGCTCTAAGCACTTTGAGACTTAACATCTATGGTCATCAGTCCTCTAGAACTTAGATCTACTTAAACCTAACTAACCTAAGGACAGCACACAACACTCAGTCATCACGAGGCAGAGAAAATCCCTAACCCCGCCGGGAATCGAATCCGGGAACTCGGGCGTGGGAAGCGAGAACGCTACCGCACGACCACGAGCTGGGGACCGGTCAGACAGCCGATCAGTTTCAGTTATTCCATCAGAAAGAAGGTACAAGGCTGGTGTTGTCTGTAGTTCAGCGATGCCTAGACTGTCAATACCGCGGTTCGATCGCGTCCGCATTGTTACTATGTGCCAGGAATGGCTCTCAACAAAACTAAACTGTGCGCAATAGGCTGCATGATGCGCAATTTCACTCCCGACATCCATGGCGAGGTCGATCATTGCAACCACAACACCACGCAGTGCAGTACAGATGGGCCCAACAGCATTACCGAATGGACCTCTGAGGATTAGCATCACGTTGTCTTCACCGATGAGTGTCGCATATGCTTTCAATCAGACAATCGTCGGAGACCTGTTTGAAGACAACGCGGTCAGGCTGAACGCCTCAGACACACTGTCCAGCGAGTGCATCAAGGTGGGGGTTCCCTCATGTTTTGGGGTGGCATTATGTGGGGTCGGCGTACACAGCTCATGGTCATGTAAGGCGCTGTAATGGCTGTACGATACGTCAATGCCATACTCTGACAGTGCAACCATATCGGCAGCATATTGGCGAGGCACTCGTCTTCATTCACGACAATTCGCGCCCCCATCGTGCACATTTTGTGAATGACTTCCTTCAGGGTAACGACATCGTGCGACTATAGTGGCCAGCATGTTGTCCAGAAATGAACCCTACTGAACATGCCTCGGATAGATTGAAAAGGCCTGCTTATTAACGACGTGACCCACCAACCACTCTGAGGGATCTACACTGAATCGCCATTGAGGAATGGGACAATCTGGAC
The DNA here is from genome assembly GCF_023864345.2 of Schistocerca serialis cubense. Lineage (NCBI taxonomy): Eukaryota > Metazoa > Arthropoda > Insecta > Orthoptera > Acrididae > Schistocerca > Schistocerca serialis. The sequence continues at coordinate 237,690,986 of NC_064646.1, forward strand.
CAACAGTATCTTGATGAACTTGTGGATAGTTTGCCACGACGAATACAAGCATGCATCAATGCAAAAGGGTGTGCCAGTGGGTATTAGAGATACCGGTGTGTACAGAAATCTGGACCACCAACACTGATAGCCTTGCTGTATAGTGGTACAACATGCAATGTGTGGTTTTCATGAGCAATAAAAAGGGCTGAAGTTGATCTCTATTCCAATTTTCTGTACAGGTTCCGGAACTGTCGGAACAGAGCTGATTGAAAACTTTTTTTGATGTGTGTGTAATGAAAAGTTTATTTTATTACTGTATAATTAAACAGCGATTTAGCTGATATAATGTAGTTTATAATATCTTTGTTCAGTTAAACGATGATTAAAGAATGACCTTGCTCATATATGTTATGTTTGTAACATAAAGATAGATGTTCTTCATATTAGTACAAATTGCGCCTAGAGCTCACTCGTATTATGAAAAATGACGCGCCCGCTCGGTTTTTTTTTTATTCAGGAAGCTTTAAGAGCTTTCTTATAAAAAAATCATAGTTACTCTTTTTCAGCAAGCCCTTGTAGCTTAATTAATGAGTCTGTTATATTTTCCTATTGCAAAAATTTGTAATGCAAATCTTAGTACTACAAACTGGAACAATTTCGACGTTAAGAAAATTTTTTTTTTTTTGAGAGATTTCACACTGATATTCCGTTAACTCTACCAGCAAATAAACTTTAGTCATTTCATGCTAACCAGCTGTGTGGAGCTGTTGCATAACGCCGCACTAGGCGGGTGACCTTGAAACGGACTTAGTCGCTGGCGAGGCAGCCTGGCAGGATCGCGCTCTAGTTTTAACAGAGCGCGATCCGCAGTTAACTGCCGCTTCCGGTCGGCCAACGCGCATCCGCTGCGCGCTGATTGGCTGAGGCGCCCTTATCAGTAGCCACATCCGGTGGAGGAGGCCCAGTCTCGCTCGTGAGGCAACAGCATGTTAATTCGACTCGAGGCAGCCGCACGATACACACAGCCATGCCTTACAGGAGGAGAAGATACAGCAGGAGGCCAAGAATGCCTGTATATAAAACGGTTGACAGCGTCAGTTTCGTACCAAATGAGGTTGTTCAAGAAAAGCTCCTCAGTGGTCCAATGACTTTTGTAGGATGCAAGGTTAATTTCTCTTGCACTACTACCGAGGTTGTGACTGGTAATTCCTGGTTGACTTTAGCCACAGTACGAGGGAGTGATACTTTGCAAGTGAACAATGTTGCGCTGATGTAAGAAAAGTCCTGAAATACTTCCTAACATCGTGTGGTAACTCCTTTTGCCAGGCGTAGTGCAGCAGCTCGACGTGGTATGGACTCAACAAATCGCTGGAAGTGCCCTGCAGAAATACTGAGCCATGCTGCCTCTATAACCGTCCATGAATTCGGAAGTATTGCCGCCGGAGGATTTTGTGCACGAACAGACCTTTCGATCATGTCCCATAAATGTGGGCCATCTGAGTAGACCAAACTTCAACTCCTACTGTCTAGAATGTTCTTCAAATCTGTCTCAAACGCTTGTGGCTCCGTCACACTACCCATTGTTATCCACAAGAATTCTATAGCTGTTTGGGAAAATGAAGTCCATGAATGGCTGAAAATGGTCTCAAAGTAGCCGAACATAACCATATCCAACCAATGAACGGTTCAGTTTGACCAGAGGACCCGGTCCATTCCGTGGAACACAACCCACGCTATTACGAAGCCACCACAAGCTTGCACAGTGCCTTGTTGACTACTTGCGTCCATGGCTTTGTGAGGTTTGGACCACAGTTCAAACCTACCATTACTCTTACCAATTGAAATCGGGACTCATCTGACCAGTCCGCGGTTTTCCAGTCGTCAAGTGATGTAGTGTTGTTAGTAAGGGCATCCGCGTCGGTTGTCTGCTGCCACAGCGCATTAACGCCAAATTTCGGCGTACTGTCCTAACTGATACGTCCGTCGTACGTTACACTTTGATTTCTGTGATTACTTCACCCAGTGTAACCTTTCTGTGAGCACTGACAACTATAAGCATACGCAGCAGCTCTCGGTAGTTAAGTGAAGGCCATCGGCCACTATGTTGTCTGTGGCGAGAGATAATAGCGGAAATTTGGTATTCTCCGCACACTCGTGACACTGTGAATGTCGGAATACTGAATTCCCTAACGATTTCCGAAATGGAGTGTCGCATGTGTCCAACTACCATACCGTGTTCAGAGTCTGTTAGTTCCTATCGTGTGGCCATAATCACGTCCGAAACCTTTTCACATGAATCACCTGAGTACAAATGACAGCTTCGCCAATGTGTTGCCCTTTTATGCATTGTGTACGCGATACTGCCGCTATCTATATACAGAGAGGTCCAAAAAAATGTATCCACTGTTTAAAAGTCCATAACTGGCAAACTAATGAACGGAGTTGTCTCATCTTTGGTAGTGTAATAGTTTGTAGTTCCGGCAATCGCCACACAAACGTTGTTTTGTTTTGTCCGATGACAGTCGCCAGATAGTGTTTTGTTCTTAGTTGCACCTAGTTACTCGAGTAAACATGGCTGTCGCAAGGCTTACATTCAATTAAAGGAAGTCAGTTTTGAAGTGGTATTTTAAGTACGAAAACATTAATGAGGTTCAACGCCAATGGTGAAATGAGTATCAAACAGAGCCACCGACACGTTTAACTAATGGAGTACTGCGACTGGTTTACTAACATGGTGCGCAACGATGAAGAGTTTGCAGAGATGATTGTGTGGTCTGATGAGGCACAGTTCAAACTCAATGGTACAGTAAATCACCACAATTGCATCTACTCGGCCGCCGAACGCCCATGCCGTGAATTTACCAGGAATAAATGTGTGGTGTGGGTTGTCTTACCGGGGCTTAAGTGGGCCATTCTTCTTTGACGGCACAGTTACCGGTTAGGTGTACCTTCAGAAGCTTCAGACATCCATTTTACCTGACATCCGAGATCTGTATGGAGACGGAAGAGTTTACTTTCAACAAGATGGTGCCCCAGCTCACTACCAAAATCGTGTTAACGCGTATCTCGGCGAAATCTACCAGGAAGATGGATAGGCCGTAGAGGTGCTGTGGGGTATCCATCACGTTCCCTAGACGTAACTCCTCTGGACTTTTACCTGTGGGGAAAACTAAAGGACGTCGTTTATCGACAAAAGCCACGCACATTGGATGAACTTCGAGAATCCATCGTACATTCATGTGCATATTTCCAACTGAAAACGATGCAGTCAGTAGTTCGTTCTGCAGTTCGGTGACATTGTTTGTGTGTGGACCATTTCGAACACCTACAGTGATATCTTTCAGTTGGACTTTAAGCTACAATTTTACAAAAATGAGACAACTCCGTCAATTAGTTTGCAAGTTATGAACTTTTAAACCGTGGATACATTTTTTGGACCCCCTCTGTATGTGCATATCGCTGTCTCTATATGTGCATTCCGCTATTGTATGACTTTCCTCGCCTGCTTAGTACCCCTTGATGCATTTTAAGAATAAAATTAAAAACAGAAATAAGTATTTTAAAAAATGTCGATAGTTTAGAAATATTTCAAAATAAAGACTTATGTGAATTAAAAAAGTCACAATGGATACGATTGGAACATGTTATTGATGAAATTTTTCTTAAGCCGTACTGCACAATTTCTCAGAACTTACCAACTAGATCCGTAATATTGTTTACAGCCGAGGCCTTCAACTCATGAAGCCAGTTTCAGAGGTCATAAGTCGGCAGCGCGAAACCAGGGGTTACCCAGCCGCCACAATGTTCTTTTCTGCTCGAGCGAGTCTCCCTCCGCTCTGGCGCATCGCTTATTCTCATACTTGGCTGCTCCCTCTAATAAAAAGAGCGCCTGGCAGCGCTTTGCTTTTTACGCGGAGTCCCTTCTGTCCCTTCCAGACCCCTCCCCCACCTCCCACCGTCCCTTCCCAGCGGCACCTGGCTGCTGCCATGGCAATAATAGTAGACGCCGCCTCTGCACCCTCCCTCCCTCAGCACTACCGCACCCCCTCCATCACCCACACACACTGCACGGTTAACGCTGCCAATTCCGAGGTGCGCCGCCCCAAATCCACCGGCTCACCAGTTCGCTGGCTCCTCAGGCTGATTGCCTTAATTTTGCCGGTCGGTGCAAAAGCAGGGGGACGGCGCTCACTTTAATTATTCGGCTCCCCGGGGGAGGGCTTCTGTCACTCAGCGCCAAATTGTCTGCTCTGATGGGGGCGCCCGTCCCACCGCGCCTTGTACCTCTGCCGTAATATATGCAGCACTCTGCGCGCGTCGGTGCTCTTCATCACTCGAAACCCTGCTTCCCCTTAATGGAGGTAAAGTGCGTTTCATGAGTTCCCTAGGATGTGCCGAGTCATTTGTACTCTTTTATGTATCAGCATCGCCTCTTATGAAATTGCGAAAACACAGTCTTTACAATAGACTAACACAATTTTTCTGATACACCCTAGCTGTGTTTTAACGCAATAGGACATTTTCCGAAAATCTTTCTACATCTGCATCTACATACATACTCCGCAGTCCACCATACGGTGCTTGGCGGAGCGTACCTCGTACCACAACTAACATCTTCTGCCGGCCGAACTGGCCGAGCAGTTCTAGGCACTACAGTCTGGAAACGCGCGACCGCTCCGGTCGCAGGTACGAATCCTGCCTCGGGCATGGATCTGTGTGATGCCCTTAGGTTAGTTAGGTTTACGTAGTTCTGAGTTTTAGGGGACTGATGACCTCAGAAGTTAAGTCCCATAGTGCTCAGAGCCATTTGAACCATTTTTTAACATCTTCTCTCCCTGTTCCACTTCCAAACAGAACGAGGGGAAAATGACGGCCTATATGCCTCTGTACGAGCCCTAATCTCTCTTATCTTATCTTAGTGGTCTTTCCGGGAAATGTAAGTTGGCAGCAGTAAAATGTTACTGCAGTCAGCCTCAAATGCTGGTTCTCTAAATTTCCTCAGTAACGATTCACGAAAAGAACGCCTCCTTTCCTCCAGAGGCTCCCACCCGCGTTCCTGAAGCATTTCCGTAACACTCGCGTGATGATCAAACCTACCAGTAACAAATCTAGCAGCCCGCCTCTGAATCGCTTCTATGTCCTCCCTCAATCCGACCTGATAGGGATCCCAAACGCTAGAGCAGTAGAGAATAGGTCGTATTAGTGTTTTATAAGCGGTCTCATTTACAGATGAACCACATATTTCCAAAATTCTACCAATGAACCGAAGACACCCACCCGAGTTCCTGAAGCATTTCCGTAACACTCGCGTGATGATCATACCTAACAATAACTAATCTAGCAGCCCGCCTCTGAATCGCATACCTTCCCCACAACTGTCATTACATGCTTGTCGCACTTCATATCGCTCTGCAATGTTACGCCCAAATCGACGTGACTGTGTCAAGCGCTACACTACTAATGGAGTATTCAAACATTTCAGGATTCTTTTTTCTATTCATCTGCATTAATTTACATTTATCTATATTTAGAGTTAGCTGCCATTCTTTACACCAGTCACAAATCCTGTCCAAGTCATCTTGTATCCTCCTACAGTCACTCAACGACGACACATTCCCGTACACCACAGCATCATCAGCAAACAGCCGCACATTGCTATCCACCCTATCCAAAAGATCATTTATGTAGATAGAAAACAACAGCAGACCTACCACACTTCCCTGGGGCACTCCAGATGATACCCTCACTTCCGATGAACACTCACCATCGAGGACAACGTACTGGGTTCTATTACTTAAGAAGTCTTCGAGCCACTCACATACTTTGGAACCAATCCCATACGCTCGTACCTTGGTTAGGAGTCTGCAGGGGGCACCGAGTCAAACGCTTTCCGGAAGTCAAGGAATATGGCATCCGTGGATATCCGTGGATATCATGTGGAAAAAGGACGAGTTGCGTTTCGCAGGAGCGATGCTTTCCAAAGCCGTGCTGATGCATGGACAGCAACTTCTCTGTCTCAAGCAAATTCATTATATTCGAACTGAGAATATGTTCAAGAATCCTGCAACAAACCGATGTTAAGGATATTGGTCTGTAATTTTGAGGATCCGTCCTTCTTCCCTTCTTATATACAGGCGTCACTTGCGCTTTCGAGTACGACCTAAAAATATGACAATCAAAACTGATCGGTTACTAATGTAAATGTCTAATTCGATCAACGATATTCATCTATGAAGCACCTACTGAACTAATGTCACACATCTGTTACCTAACGTTTGGCATTACTGACAACAGGAGAGCAGTGGTACCAGTGTAGATGTTGAAGAATCACAGATAACGCTGAATACTTAGATAGAAATATTACGAGAATAGAATTGGTGCTATAATCACTACAACAACAGCATTTTTCGTTGCTGCAGGACCCTCTCACGAAATTTCAATCACCAGATTTCTCCTCCGAATGTGATAACAGTTTTTTGGCACCAACCTATCTGATACGTTCATCATGATAAAATAAGACAAAGTATAGCTTGCACAGAAACATTCAAATGTTCATTTCTCCCGTGCGCTCTTTGAGAGTATAACGGTAGAGAAATAGCTTGAGGATCGTTCGATGAACCCTCATTAAGCTCTTAACTGTGAATTTCATAGTAAGCATTCAGATGTAATGCTGATGTAAGTGAGATGTAGGCCTCTTTACAGAAAGATATACCGTCCAGTCACAATAATGTGAGTACCGCCTGTGTTCGACATCAACGTGCAGTAAGTACTCACAGACGGCAGGTAACAGCACTGTGAGTGGTGGATAAATATACTGAGGTGGCAAGTCATGGCATACCAAAATTCAAATGGTTCAAATGGCTCGGAGCACTATGGGACTTAACATCTATGGTCATCAGTCCCCTAGAACTTAGAACTACTTAAACTTAACTAACCTAAGGACATCATACACATCCATGCCCGAGGCAGGATTCGAACCTGCGACCGTAGCAGTAGCGCGGCTCCGGACTGAGCGCCTAAAACCGCTAGACCACCGCGGCTGGCGTCATGGCATACCTCAGAATATCGTGTCGGACCTCATTTTCCCGACGTAGTGAAGCTGTTCGACGTCGCATGGACTCAACAACTCGTTGGAAGTCACCTGCAGAAGTACTGAGCAACACTGCCTGAATAGCCGGCCATAATTGCGAATGTGTTGCCGGTGCCGGATTTCGTGCTTGAACTGAACTCTCGATTATGTGCCATATACACTCCTGGAAATTGAAATAAGAACACCGTGAATTCTTTGTTCCAGGAAGGGGAAACTTTATTGTCACATTCCTGGGGTCAGATACATCACATGATCACACTGACAGAACCACAGGCACATAGACACAGGCAGCAGAGCATGCACAATGTCGGCACTAGTACAGTGTATATCCACCTTTCGCAGCAATGCAGGCTGCTATTCTCCCATGAAGACGATCGTAGAGATGCTGGATGTAGTCCTGTGGAACGGCTTGCCATGCCATTTCCACCTGGCGCCTCAGTTGGACCAGCGTTCGTGCTGGACGTGCAGACCGCGTGAGACGACGCTTCATCCAGTCCCAAACATGCTCAATGGGGGACAGATCCGGAGATCTTGCTGGCCAGGGTAGTTGACTTACACCTTCTAGAGCACGTTGGGTGGCACGGGATACATGCGGACGTGCATTGTCCTGTTGGAACAGCAAGTTTCCTTGCCGGTCTAGGAATGGTAGAACGATGGGTTCGATGACGGTTTGGATGTACCGTGCACTATTCAGTGTCCCCTCGACGATCACCAGTGGTGTACGGCCAGTGTAGGAGATCGCTCCCCACACCATGATGCCGGGTGTTGGCCCTGTGTGCCTCGGTCGTATGCAGTCCTGATTGTGGCGCTCACCTGCACGGCGCCAAACACGCATACGACCATCATTGGCACCAAGGCAGAAGCGACTCTCATCGCTGAAGACGACACGTCTCCATTCGTCCCTCCATTCACGCCTGTCGCGATACCACTGGAGGCGGGCTGCACGATGTTGGGGCGTGAGCGGAAGACGGCCTAACGGTGTGCGGGCCCGTAGCCCAGCTTCATGGAGACGGTTGCGAATGGTCCTCGCCGATACCCCAGGGGCAACAGTGTCCTTAATTTGCTGGGAAGTGGCAGTGCGGTCCCCTACGGCACTGCATAGGATCCTACGGTCTTGGCGTGCATCCGTGCGTCCCTGCGGTCCGGTCCCAGGTCGACGGGCACGTGCACCTTCCGCCGACCACTGGCGACAACATCGATGTACTGTGGAGACCTCACGCCCCACGTGTTGAGCAATTCGGCGGTACGTCCACCCGGCCTCCCGCATGCCCACTATACGCCCTCGCTCAAAGTCCGTCAACTGCACATACGGTTCACGTCCACGCTGTCGCGGCATGCTACCAGTGTTAAAGACTGCGATGGAGCTCCGTATGCCACGGCAAACTGGCTGACACTGACGGCGGCGGTGCACAAATGCTGCGCAGCTAGCGCCATTCGACGGCCAACACCGCGGTTTCTGGTGTGTCCGCTGTGCCGTGCGTGTGATCATTGCTTGTACAGCCCTCTCGCAGTGTCCGGAGCAAGTATGGTGGGTCTGACACACCGGTGTCAATGTGTTCTTTTTTTCCATATCCAGGAGTGTATGTGCGATGGGTGGTCAGATCATTCGCTTGAACTATTTGGCAAGTTGCGAACAATTTTGGGCCGATGAGACGGCGCCTTGTCATACGTAAACATTTCGCCGTCGTCTTGGAAAATGAGGTACATGAGTGGCTAAAAATGATCACCACCCGCAAAAAGAACTTGTTCTCCTTGTTGTAAATTAGATGGAAGGAATTAACATATAGGAGGAGCAATAGTGGACCCCAGATTGAGCCTTGGGGAACAGCATATGTGATTTCTGCGCAGACAGAATAATGGCCCCAGACTACATTGGTTGAGTTACTAAGTACCACTTAAGCATTTTTTTTCGTTAGGTATGACATTATCCATTGGTTGGCTGTACCAACAACCACATAACACTTTTATTGTCTAGGAGAATACTGTAATTCATACAGATTCCAAGAACTGAATGATCACCCTGAATATAACAATGTTGTTTATAGTCGTAATTAAATTGCTGTAGTTTCTCTGCCCTCGAGTTCATTGATTTTTTTCCGCTGATGTCAGTTTTATTAGTTTTATTGCACAATATCCTAACGTAAGATTTGGACAGTCTTTGATTTTTCTTTGACTGAAATACATATATATCCGCACTGCAAGTAGTTAATGACGTGCACAGAACTGATATTGTGTGTTGCTCTCGTATGTAGAGGTATTACTGTTTACTAGTAAATAAGATGCTCAGCGAATGGGCTCGTATGCCTGCTAATCCGTTTATGTTTTACCTTAACATAACGTTTTCGGTTCATGACACTCGGTAAGATGAACCGTTGCTTATTTCTTTCTTCAAAATGCAATCCCTTTAAACCCATGAAGCAAGAAAATTCAGAGAGAAATTTCATTCATAAAATTTGTGCAAATAACAAAAGAACGACGCAAACAGTATTAGTGTCGGCATATTTGCTGTGGCTCTTCCTCTTCACGTACTTTACAGATGTTTCAAGCAGTAATAGCCGGTATATCCACCTTTGGCAAGAATAACGTCGACGACGCGTCGTGACACGGAATCAGTGTCCTACCAAGGCCGCTGGACGGAGTTCACACCACATCTGTACACATAATTCAACTAATTCAGTCACATCCCAGATGTGTTCGATCTGATACAAATCTGGCGAGGTGGGGGATCAGCACATCGATTGGAACTTGTCACCGTGTTTCTTCATGGCGCTGTATCTAGTGAAAAATGCCCCTGCTGTCGAGAAACGTGACCGTCATGAAGGGATGTACGTGGTCTGCAACCAGTGTACGACACTCCTTGGCCGTCGTGGTGCCTTGCACGAGTTCCACTGGACCCATGGATGCCCACGTGAATGTTCCCCAGAGCACAATGAAGACGTCGCTATCTTGTCTCCGTCCCGCAGTGCAGGTGTCAAGGAGCTGTTCCCCTGGAAGACGACCAATTGGCGCCCTACCATCGACATGAAGGGATGTACGTGGTCTGCAACCAGTGTACGACACTCCTTGGCCGTCGTGGTGCCTTGCACGAGTTCCACTGGACCCATGGATGCCCACGTGAATGTTCCCCAGAGCACAATGAAGACGTCGCTATCTTGTCTCCGTCCCGCAGTGCAGGTGTCAAGGAGCTGTTCCCCTGGAAGACGACCAATTGGCGCCCTACCATCGACATGATGAAGAAGATACAGGGGGTGCATCAGACCAGCCACTGCGCCAAAGGCCAGCGCCGACTGTCACTTGTCCATTTCAGTCGTAGTTGCCCATGTCGTGGTGTTAACATTGGCACACGTACGGGTCGACGGCTGCAGAGGTACATCGTTAGGAGCTATCGGTGCACAATGTGATCAGACACATTTTTTACTCTGCCCAGCATTAAAGTCTGATGTTAGTTCCGCCCAGTTCGCCGCCTGACCTATTTTTCTATTCTGCCGGCCTAAGACTTACGACATCTTAATGACGGGTGGCCGGCCAACCGCACGACGTCTGGCAGTGGTTTCACCTTGGTTTCGCCACGTGTTGAAGACACTCATCACACCTCTTCTCAAACACCCTACAAGTGGTACACTTTCTGACACCCGACAAGTCGTGCAGTTCTCTGCGAGTCATGCCGAGCCTCCGCGCCATCACGGTCTACCCTTGCTCAAACTAAGAAAGATCACGCGCGCTCCGTGTCTCCTAGCCAGGTGATGCTGCGATCCCGTCGACGGGTTTGTATCATAGTAGGTCGGATATCAATGTTCTGCTCAATCAGTGTATAGCCAAATGAAAGCTCGTTAATCAACTGTATTTATTGAAGTCCTTGTAGACTAGCACCACCGGTCTGCAACATTTTGATTGTATCTTCTGCTGCTTTTCTGTTCAAAAATTACCAGTACTATTGTAACAGCGAATAAGTACATATTCTGAATAAATAATATGTGGACTGACAAATCTTAAAAAAAAAAAAACACGAATCTGGACAGAGATCAACCAAGACACCATTCTGATTAATGTGTAACAGTAAAGTGGTTGCATTATGAGTCTATGAAGTAGCCTAGTTTTGCCAGTTGATTTTAAAATACATTTTGTATTCAACGGTATTGGTTTTCAGGTTAGTTTAACTTATTTTCTTAAGTGAGTCTTATTGCGTTTGGAGTCATTCCGGGCGGTATGACGCACACCAAAGATGGTTATGCAAGTTTTAATTTTCGTAACTGCTGAGAGTATTGCGGATAGGCGTGGAACGTTACACCTTGTTAATGTAACTTACAACAGCAACATGTAACAGTAATCTAAGTAAGTCCGCAGCAAGCCACTATATGTTCAAAACCAATATCCAAAGCTAGCCCTTTACAGAGTTATGTATTTCAACCAGTTTACGTTCAACATTAAGCAGATTGGTACTCTGGTTGATCCATATCGAACTTCATATTCTTAATCTGTCAGTCAACAAATCATTTATTCGAACTATGTAGTTGCTTATTCGCTTTTATATTAGGATTGTTAACTGTTACACAAAGATGCGGTGGAAGATGCAACTTAAGATGTTGCGAAACCGGTAGTGCGAGTGTACAAGGACTTCAATAAATACAGCAATAGTTGATTAACGAGCTTTCATTCAGATAAAATTCATCAGCTTTATCCATTTTATCATCTGCATTTTACTGCTTGGGAATTCTGTAAACTATTTGTAAGCAATTTAGCTGTGGTTGCCCTTGGTTAAAAGCTGTCTTCCACTCCAGTTGACTGCTTTTAAATATCACAGTGCGGGGCAATGATAACAGTTACTTGTGTTGATTAAGTTCTCGAAAGAGCGAAGGCACGTCTTTCGTAACGTAAGCTTTCTCTCTTCGTACAGCCTCTCCATCGTTGACGTTTGATACCATACATCTCAGTTGACTTAGCTCCCTATTATCCTCGCTAGTATAGCAAATGGCACTGAAGAAGGACTGCGTCATTTATGTCGGTACACTGTGAGGTAGGACTAACGTGGCAGTCGTCCCTTCATCAGACGACTGGAAGGGGGAGAGGGAGCACATGTGTGGAAACGTTGACGGAGAAGGCGTTTTGTAGCGGGGCAGCAGTTTGCCCCTTGTCAACACGACCCGACCGGCCGAGAGAGAGAGAGAGCTCTGGCAGCGGAGCGTTACACATCCACCCCTTGTATGCGACATAACTAGCAGCGATTTATCGTGTGTGCACTGACACAGGGAGAACCCCATGGTCCATTATATTACCCACAACGCTTTATCGCGTTGGGGTTTCGGTCTGTCAGCTATAACGGAAAACGCTAACCTTGATAGGAGAGCGGTGGCATCCGAAGAGGTGATACCTATACTAGCATATGGTGGGCAGTGCTTCATCGATAACTGTTATGGTCAGCTTCGGAAGTTAATTCGTTAACGCGAGAATGCTGGTAAGCCGGATAACTAGATTTTTCGAGAGATGTTACAGAAGTTAGTGGGCGTGCTGGAAAGTAGTTTCACTTATGCAAAAAGATGTATAAATATACAGAACTCAGTTGAAACGAACTCATGTGCCAAAAACACATGAAAATTTGCCAGACCAGTGACATAAATATTCTGGTATAGATTATAGTTGGGCAGTTTTCTACTGTAGAACAAATTAGAATCGCTCAACCTTCAAACTGAAAACACGTAAGGACCCACATTCCGTCACAATAGATATCTCTTCTATGTACTTGTCTGCAACTAACTCTTGTCAACTTCACAATTTCCCACTCAGTTGTCTCGCTGCATTGTCCTCAGAGTCCCACGCTTTAAGTCCTCTCGCATTGTCAGTGTCAATCCAATTTTTTCCTTCTTTTCTTTACCCCTCGTGTTTCTGATAATAGTAAACACCGCTTCAAATGTGCAAAACTAATCAATATGTTCGTTATTCTTAATGCCCTTCATGGTTATTATTGACACCAGGTATTTTTATTCCCTGTTGCAATTTTCATCGGTAACTGTAATCGTTCTTATGATAAACTCTCATACGTATATAACTGAACTAGAAGTACTCATAGAAACTGAGAATGCCTTGTAATATTTTGTGATTTGTTGCTGGCCCAGTGTAAGAACTCGACTTAATGCCATAATCTGCACAGCATGATTACAAAATAAATAAATATATAAGTAAATGATGGGTTGCCTATTAGTTGATGCAGTTACATACAAGACATTAAGGTTGAACCTGCAGATCGTGAAGATTTACTCTTTTCGTTATCAAGAGTTGTTTTGACTTATTCTGCTTTTCAAGGTTGTCTTTCCTAAATCTTAGAGAAATATCGTAGTTTCTGTGGTGCCCAATTTACTTTCATTTTCGCGCCCGTTAGATCAGAATGGCGCAAGTAAACACGGAGACGGTCGTGAAAGGAAAGCCTAATAAAGTGTTTTCTGAGAAGCTGGCGATAGAAGCGCTGATCAGTGACCGTTCTGGAGTGAGGTATAATAAATCCATGGTGTACCGTGTAGAGGCTGAAATGTGTACCAAAAAATAACATAATTGGCGTGTTTCGTGAATAATCGCTTTCTTATGTAGAGGAAGAGGAATAATAAGCTATAATTAAATCAACATCTTATTCTGTGCACTTCAGCTTGTGGCGATGAGACAGAGGACCGATCCTTCAGAGTAGCTGAATAACGCCCACTCTCTTCGTGATCTTCATCTAGATGCTCACACAGCAGCCAGAGTGTCCTAAATTATTTTAAACGACTGGTCGCATACCTAAACGTAACCGTGAGCCGTTGGTAATGTAGCATAGAAATTAAATAAAATTATGTTTTCCTCTGATAGTTTTGTTCTTGCTCTCAAAATGTGATATATCTGTGCTGACATAAAGTAGTAGTGTTTATAAACTCGTAGGTAAGTGAAACCAAGGATGCATTTCGTTAATGTAAAGTATTCGTATGGAGTGTAGCCATGTATGGAAGTGAAACATGGACGATAAATAGTTTGGACAAGAAGAGAATAGAAGCTTTCGAAATGTGGTGCTACAGAAGAATGCTGAAGATTAGATGGGTAGATCACATAACTAATGAGGAGGTATTGAATAGGATTGGGGAGGAGAGAAGTTTGTGGCACAACTTGACCAGAAGAAGGGATCGGTTGGTAGGACATGTTCTGAGGCATCAAGGGATCACCAATTTAGTATTGGAGGGCAGCGTGGAGGGTAAAAATCGTAGAGGTAGACCAAGAGATCAATAGACTAAGCAGATTCAGAAGGATGTAGGTTGCAGTAGGTACTGGGAGATGAAAAAGCTTGCACAGGATAGAGTAGCATGGAGAGCTGCATCAAACCAGTCTCAGGACTGAAGACCACAACAACAACAACAACATTTTCGATAGTGATATCGATGTGTAACAAGGTTCTGTTACTACATGTTGAAAAACAGACTGTAGAAATCTTCTGAGGGAAGAGGCTCATTACGTTTCACTCACATTTCTCTTCGCCTCCAGCTGTGCTTGTACTCGCTAAGTGGCCAATCTTGTGGTATAGTATATTCTGAATAATAACTATTTATATCTTTAGAAAGGTATTTGGAATTATTGTAGTGCTCAGTAGATTTTTCATATAAGTTTTCATAACGTGTATTGTCTGTTCTAGAGGAAATGCACCGCCAAGGGTACTGCACATTATTACAAAGCCAACAGACCTATCACATATCATCTCTGGCAGTTTAAGTATTTTCATTTCAAAAAGATCATGCATATTTTTAATGGAAAGTATATTTTTAATGGGAAGTACGAATCAGTCTTACTACTACTGTTTAAGGTGGGAGCTGAATTAGATTTTCATAGTCAATCTACGTATTGAACTATGGACTCTTCATTAGCACCCAAGACCTGATATATTCATCGATCAATAAATGATAGTCATTTTCTTTTCTTTTCAGGAAATTAACATAGTATACAGATGGATAATAAATACTTTCAGAATTTTGAATTTAAGTTTGTTACGTCATGTTATCATTTTAATTATGTGTCTCGTCGATGGCAAAGCTTTAATATATGCAATGCATACAGTTGAGCAGATTTAATTATCTCTGACATTTTGTATTTTCTGTTTACCGTTGTACAAAGGATACATTAGCTGACTACCGTGACAGGACATTTTTAACGTTTTTATAAATATTTTATGATTTCCAATTATTGTATGCACGTGAATGACAAACTGTCGCTTTGTTACATATAACGTGACGAGTTACGCTTGATGAGAGAAAAACTAATGCAGAAATCAGAAAAAGAAGAAGAAGGATTGAAACTATCTAATTAAAATTATTTAATGGCTAGAAATTTCAGAAAGTAATAAAAAGAAATTTATTTAATTTGGAAGTTTCTAATGAAAGGAACTTTGAATACTGTCAGTAATAAATAAAACTAATCTTGTCGCCGAAATATTCCCTCACAGTGATCACACATTACATGCTGAGATTGTGCACAGATCTAATTTATTTCGCTGCATGCAACGAGAAAATCTCCTTCCAAATGAGTTCTGTTATTAGGATCTGATGAGGTATTACCTACAACGGTCTCACGGTTCTGTTCCGTATCATCGTAGCTGTCAACGAAGATGTTGTTGCGACATAATAAAATGAAAGAGATAAGAGCTGCTCTGCGTGCTGTAATTTACCCTTGAAAGAAAGACAACACTCTATCCCCATCATCGTTCTGTTCATTTACTAACAATGTTATTAGTACTCATTGCATTTAAAATGTATTAACACGTGTTATTTCCTCAAAATTTCATATCCAACATTTAAAATCCTTTTCATGAAATTACCCATTCTTTTTAGCCATATATGGACACCGAGCATTACTGAAGTGTAATATTATTATTAGTTTTATTTATAAAATATTAAATCAAAACTCGTTTTTATCTAGCCCAAAATGGATGGAAGTTGGTAACATATTGGGCACATGACTGATAAATCGTCACCTTTACCCAACGCCCGAAACCACTGAACAACGAAAATTAAGAAACTGCAACAATCGCTAAATACACACAAAGCATTGTGACAAATACCTTTTGGATGCTGAGTCATTTCTGCGTCAAAATCAGATCCCAAAAAACTTTCCTCCAATAATATTCCATTTTTAGCTATTCCCCACCGCTCAAAATTTCTCATCTTCAAAAGGGAACCACTTGCTCCTACCAGAGCTCCTCAGCGAACCCAGCCGATCACCGTCACATGTCGCTCGAGACTCGACGACGGTAGGCTCTAGCCGCTACTGCTGTTGTGCCTACCGCACGCTATGTTACTCAGCAATGCATTTCATAACACTCTAAAACAATGTACATTTTCATGTGTCCATGTTTTACAAACGTATCCATGGAAGTTATAGTATTTATCCAAATTCTAGGTATCCAATATTTACATGAATTGTGAAAATGAAACGTTTCGTTCAAGCACTGAGAAATGCCTTGATGTAGGCCAGTAACAAAATATACATACAGGATTACAAGAAATACAGAACCACAAGAATACAACATGCGTAAAACATTAAGGATGTCAGAAAAAGAAAATACTGAAAATACCTAATATCTCCAATGACAACCCTCTGAAAATAAAGCATATGTGGTTTGTGGAACAGAAAGACACAGGAATAATTTAATTGACGTAGTTCATGTTGTATTGTATTGTATGGAACTGGGGACCTAGAAGCGTTGGAGAAGATTCGTCCCCGCTGTAGACCTCAGTGGTTCACAAACCCATAACAGGCTACAGCAGTCCACTCACCGCACCACCGCCTCACACCGAACCCAGGGTTATTGTGCGGTGCGGTTCGGCCACCAGTGCCCCCCCCCTCCCCCCTCCCCTCGGGAACGTCTCACACAAAACGAGTGTAACCCCTATGTTTGCGTGGTAGTGGAGAAAGTGTTTGTGCAGAAATCACCGACATAGTAATCCATGTTACTGACAACTTTTCCCTAAATTCTTTACGTCGAGTTTCTCAAAGGACAGACTCAGGCAGTACCGTCTTCACTTACAACCTTTGGAAAGTGTATATTTTTTCTAACAGGATACTCAGTGACGCTGCAGTTTCTATAGTCCATGTCACTGCCAACATTTATCGCAATCAAAGGGATTTGGAATAAACTGGATTGCACTATATGTCCTGACACCAATTATAGACATTTTGGTGAGTCTCTTTCGTGTCGTCGTATCCGCAGCTCGTGGTCGAGGGACTGGCGTTGTTGCCTCTGGATCACGGGGTCCCGTGTTCGATTCCCGGCCAGGTTGTGGATTTTCTCTGCCTGCGGACTGGGTATTTGTGTTGATGTCATCATTTCATCATCTTCATTATTTGTGAGAGTAACTAGAAGAGAAAATGGACTGTGTAAAATTTTGGACTTTGTACGGACGCTGATGACCGCGCAGTTGACCGCCCACAAACCAAACATCGTCATCATTGTCATCTTTTCTTCCCCGCGATATGACATGGATACATCATTCCCCGTGTTGGGAGCTTTCCGTATGCTGAATAATTTGATTCATTGGGTCGTACAGTAACTTATTTCTTAACTTTTGCACTAAACCATATCTCGATAGTTAAATTTATTTTTAGAATTAGTAAGAAATAGTCCTAAAATCATAAAGCCTCTACAGCAGTTCCTGCCGATCAGCGATTGCTTTCAATCAACCCCGCGGAAGAACTTCGTCTGGGAGAGGGCGTATTTTGAGGCAGAATTCGTTGCGATGGCACATCGAACAGCTTAGAGCCAGTTTGAAGTATATTATTATCCACAAGAATTAACGTCACGGATACTATAGCTTCACGTTGCCATGCTGTCTGTAAATGTTTCAGTGAGCCCTGTTGTCATGGGTTCGAGCACTTTCGGCCATTTCATACAGGGCCCACAACACAGGATTCGTGCCTATCATCTACACTGGTAAAAAGTCATACGGAAGTTATGGGCCCTCGTACGTTCAGTACGTGAATATAATGACTGTCAGTGGGCGAGTGCAATGCTACAGATAGTGTTGAACAATATTGATGCCCACCAAAATACCGTCAGTACTGCCAATACGTACGGAGCGTGTGAGTGCGAATGTTATCAGTTTAACAAGTCACCATTCTGTTTTTCATATTTTTCTTGTTCGGCATCTAAATCATACTCCCGACATACGCTAATTTCAAGCGAGTTAGACGTTTAAACTTGTTAAAATTAATAAGCAAATGATAGCATAAGTTATTCAGGTTTACACAACCAAGCATAAGCAATCATACAAAAAAGGGTTTTTGACAAACAATTAAAAAATGGTTCCTATTAGCGTTTCTGGGTATTAACACACCAAACTTTAAACCGTAGAATGACCTATCTGTGGTTAAATTTCACACAGCTACTCCTTGTCAACTGCGACAGCGTATATTTTGGCTATATTTTATTTTCTGCTAGTTGAGGAACTCGGCATTTGCCGGTATTTATTTTGCCAACTTTCTATTACAAACGAAAACAAAAAACACAGAGTGTTTGTTGTATAATATACCGGACACTTTCCGTACGCTGGGCGGTACTGTTTCACATGCCTACAATGAGATTTTGTAAATGTCACTATGGGAATGTCTCTTCATACCTCTGGAAGGGTAACTGTTTTCGCCTACAGCCGTTTGCTCTTCGCACTTGAGCCCTGTCAACAGCACTGCCAGGTATCAGGGATTCTCATAAGTTGACTAGACTGTAGAGTGCCTCGGTAGTAAAGAATAAATGTATGTAAGCTTTATGCATGATGCGGCATTTTTTCACGTGTCTCAGTGTTTATGACGTCATTTCTCTAGAACTATGTGTCGCACAATGATATATTTGAATAGGTACATTCAGTGGCATAGTAACCCGACAGTGATTGTTGCTAGACAATAGGGGATATGTGTACCAAGTTTGGTTTATATCGGTGCAAATACACACACACACACACACACACACACACACAGAAACACAAGCACACGCACAAACAAGAACGTACGTACGCGCCCAAACACTTAATCCATTTTTATAATATGTGTAGAATCATTCTGGTATTAATATTATAATAATTATTGTCCGTTGTCGATGTTTTAGGGCACTGCAACTGTTTGAACTGAATGTAATTTATAATGAATTAGCCACAACTAGTCGCTCTTATATGCGTTTGTTTTTCCGTGACGATATTTGAAGTTTCATCCCATTTCAAATGCTAGTATTTATTTACGTTTCGTGAACATTGTTTCCTTACTAACGGCACTGAGCAATTTTGCAACGGGAGTTTTTAAGACAGGTGCTTCAAAACGTCAGAAGTAAATAAACAATGTTCATGACTGGTAAGTAAATAAAAACACCTAAAGCTGAGGAAAACAAATATTGAAGGTACTTTCATTTGTTGGCTTCACCTGTCAGGAAATGAGTGTCATTTATATCGGTGCGTTACCCCATAAGGAGTAACTTCACAGACGCTACAGAGTTGACGCCCTAGGAGTGCTTCTGAGGCATTACGTGGCGAGGTGGTAGGCAAACGTGTGTCAGGTCCGCGGATCACCAAAATTGGTCCATGCCCGCTCTAGTGCGTTTGAATCTCACAGTTAAACCGCCTGCAGGTTATGCTTTATATCCGTATGGCAATTAGAGAGAGTGGCATGTGCCACAGGAGCACTGTTTACAGCAGCGAAGAGGCGTCGTCGTCGCCTGTCGATGTCATCCTAAACATGCGCGCCTGCAGGTCGTCAGCTGTCCCCGCTTAATCAGATGGCTGTAAATGCAGCGTCGTTAGCTAACGATAAAGCGTCCCGAGGTGGCCACTAAAACAGGACACTTTAGTCGTAAAGGTGGTGGAGCGGTTCCGGTTTTACGACGGCTCTAACGAAATGGGTCGTGTAGCGTTTACGTTTCAGTGTGGAGTCTACCTTTTTTGTGGTGAAAGACTCTTAAAATGTAAAACAGACCAAACAAGTTCTGAGAAGCTGAGCACCTCATAGTGGCGAATGATCAAATGAATCAGTTGTCTTCAGTAAGAATGAACTGGAGAGTTTTCGCCATTTATCGGTCGTATAAACAGCAACTTTTTAGTTTCAGTAAAGTAGGACAGAATAAGTTCAAACAGTAAGTTTATAAGTCTGTACAGGCATTCTTGCACTGCGACCAAAGAAAATAATTTGAGACTAGTTGAAACGACTATACTTGACTTTTATATATTTATGGAAACACATTCATCGATTAGCTGACCGATTTATCACATTTTCTGTATTCACTGGAGCTATTTTTTTCCACTTCTATTTTTTGTCCGTGAGAGAGCATTCAGTGATGACCAGACGCGATGTCATCTCGCCCCATCAAGGAAAAATCTCTGGCAGCTCTTGGAACTGAAGCTTTGTCCTTTACCATGCAGCCAGAAATTAACTGAACTTCTTCTTTATGAACACTGTCTTTAGAATAAAGTGAAACAGAATTTATTCTCTGGTGAACTCTATAGTACAAATGTAATACGGGGTGAGAAAGAAAATGACGCTAAAGGACGTGATAAAGGAAGGAAGAATTTTGTGCTTTCTCTTTCTGTAAATCAAAATTGGTTTATTTCGCCTTGAGACATAGTTTTACAATAAAAAGACCTACGTTTCGGTATGTAAATCATTTTACAAATGTTATCGCATTTTCACAGAAAAAATATAAGAGACGGTTTGGTTGATTTGCGGGGAGGAGACCAATCTGCGAGGTCATCGGTCTCATCGGTTTAGGGAAGGATGGGGAAGGAAGTCGGCTGTGCCCTTTCAAAGGAACCATCCAGGCTTTTTCCTGAAGCGATCTAGGGAAATCACGGAAAACCTACATCAGGATGACTGGACGCGCGATTGAACCGTCGTCCTCCCGAATGCGGGTCCAGTGTGTTAACCACTACGCCACCTCGCTCGCTATGTGAGAGAATATAAAAAAATTAGCAAGTACATTTCTATAAAGTAACATATGTGACGAAACATTGTGTTTCCATCTTACAAGGAAATCGAACCGTGTTTCAAACTCTCGTGTTAAAAATATTGTTTTCACGGTACACTATCTAATCTAAAATATACTGACCTGTATTAGTGAGCTTTAAGATAGGGCGTTTCCACCCTTCCCCTTTATGATGGCCTTAGCTCTGCTGGGAACATTATCTCCGTGTACATACATTATCCGCAAACCACTGTGCGGTTCGTGGCGGAGGGTACCCTGAACCACTGATAGTCATATCTCTCCTGTTACCCACGCAAACAGAGCGAGTGAAAAACGGTTGTCTATATGCCGCCGTATAAGCCCGGATTTCTTGTATCTTATTTTTGCGGTCCTTACGCAAAACCTGTGTTGGCGGCATTCGAATTGCTCTGCAGTCAGCTGTTAATGCCGCTTCTCTAAATTTTCTCAGCTGAGTTCCTCGAAAAGAACGTCGCCTTCCTGTATGGGATTCCCATTTCAGTTCCTGATGCATCTCCATAACACTTGCGTGTTCGAACTTAACGGGTAAGAAGTCAAGCTTCCCGCCTTAGAACTGCTTCGATGAAGTGTCTAAATGTCTATGGAGGAATGGTGGCCCATTCTACCTCAAGAGCCGAAGCCAGAAAAGGTTCTGATGCAAAACGCTAGTATCTACAGCGAAGTCGATGTTCTGACACATCACAGAGGTTCACAATTGGGTTCATGTTGGGGCACTGGACAGACCAGTCCATTTCAGGGAAGTTATTGTCGAGGAACCACTGCCACATAGATGCTGCTCTATGACGAGGTGTGTTATCATGTTGATAAAATCTTCGTATCTGAACTGTTCCTCTGCTCTATGCCGTACACAATGCTATAAAATGTGTTGACTTAGTTTCACACTAAGCGGAGAAAGGGGACCGCACACTGAGAACACTTGTGGGGCGGCGGGTTTGATTTGCAGTAATCAGAATTGAATTGACGCAATTTTTACGAGGGCCTCGCAACTACTTTTGAGGTCAGCCAGAAAGCAATGGACAAAATACTGACCATTCTTTCCAGTTTGCACCTCCTCATTCTTGTCCAGCCCATTGAAAGAAATGCTTCTATTCTCTTTTTGTTAGCGGGATCACGACTATAAATATAAATGAAGATTTAGAGTTCTAATTCATACATATATTTAGTAAAGTTTCACACGCGTAACATTGTCAATGTCACTACGTTCATACTGGTAGGAAATCTTTCTATCCTAAACAGCACTATTAGCAGTTCAGAGGCAACCTCTATGGTAAGCTCCTATCAAATTGTCTTCCGCCCTGACTACTGATACTCAAAATAATTGCTCTAAGGAAATGCTTGCCAGAAAAGTGGAAAATAATTGTCCTGACTTGCCATTCGGATTTGTAAAATCGCGGACTGCACACTACAGATAATTTATCGAAAACCTACGTGATCCAGGACAGTGTATAGTCCTCGCCAGTCCACTATCAGTTATTGCTGAAAATACACGTTTTGTCACAGTCTGTCTCTCACGTCATATGAGGCAGCGCGCACTCCGGCGTTTGCAGACGCGGATCTTACAGTGGTTGGGTGCAAAGTGAAAACCTCGTCTTGCATCTCGGGCTGTATTTACATATGTGGAGCAGCGGACGGCCAAGAGAACACCTGCTGTCATCCAACTTATGCACACGGCAGCAGTCTCCAAACATCCGCTTTATCGTACACACTATATTTAATAACCAAGTTATGAATTAATTAGAAATGTTCTTAACTTTTACTTGCATGTAGGTAAGTTGATTGAAATCACAGAAAAAGTGTCAGCTACTTTCCATAAAAGTTTGCCTTCTAGAATTTTTAGAGTGGAACTGATAGTAGATCGATCGTTACCTCTGAACTATAACTTTAGGGGACCATGTATCGGTTGCTGTTAAAAGTATGGTCCTAAAACTTGCTATAGCTCTATTATTTAATAGGTTTTATCATGTGCTGTAGCCAAAATTTTCTAGCATTAAAATTACAGATACTTAGTCTGACACAAATGGGGATGTTTTAGTTTCAAATTTAGTTTTCATTAAATTACTGCAAAACTATGGGAGGTAGCTTAATGTGGTCACTCTGTTGTTACTTTTAGGTTGAACTGAAGCATCATAGAAATTTTTACATTTCTAAGTCTAATATTTAGCACCTTCAATTTTTCTTAAAAACGTGGTTTCCGAGCACAATTTTTAATTTATCATGTTGAAACTTGCACCAGTTAATTGAAACATACCTTGGCACTTTATGATCAATTTCTGGCTTTCTAGCTTTATTATTTAGCACCACTTACTTTTTTCATTAAAACGGTGTATTCATGAATCACTGTAATACTTGAATATTTAAAAAATCATTACATTAAAGTGTGTGTTGACAAAGTTTGAAAAGCAATTTTCACTTTTAGTTTTATTCATAATTATGGTGCAATACTTGTGCGCTACGCGCAGACGCTGTATGGTGATGTGGCGCTACTAGCAGTGAACTGGGATATGTCCCGGCACACTCGCTCGCCTCTGTATCTCACAAACGATACAGCATTTGTTTCACTACACACTACCAACGAAAAGCAACCCACACCGTAACATCAGTTTCTCCGGACTTCGCAGTTGGCACTATACATGATGGCAGATAATATTAACCAGGCATTCGGCAAATTCATACTTTTTCACATGTTTGCCACAGGATATGACCTGCTTAATCACTCGTCTCTAGTCGTCCACTGTCCAGCGACGTCGCTATTAATGCCGCCTCAAGCGTCACTTATCAATATGAAGATCTACTCGGCAATCACACCCCATTGTTTTTAACTCCCAACACGAAGTCATTGTGCTAGCTGGACTGCTGGCAGCACTTTGGAATTTATGAGTCACTCGTTCCGATGATTTCAAGCGACTTTTTTAAACCGTACGCAATGCTCGATGATCCCTGTCGGTCAGTGCATAAGGTTCGCCTGGTCTTGGTTCAGTTCTGGATGTTCCTTCTCATTTACTCTTCAGAATATCATCACAACAGTCGACTTTACAAGGGTGGAAACGTATCTCATGAATCTGTTACTCAGATGGCACCCAACGACGCATATTCTTAGTCACTGTCTTCTTCTGACGCATCCATTCTGTTGTTACTGGTTTTCTACTGAAGATCACAGTGGTCGACGCCTCCTTTTATATGGGTTAGTCTCGATCACTTTATGAGAAGTGGCGGACTCTGCTTGTTAGTTTGACTGGGGTATACTTCCACCTTGCCCATCTGATGTATCAAAAGTTTCTGATTTTTCTGCCAGAAATACTGTAGGAGTGGTTTGGAAGATTTACAGGTGAAGAAATAAAATTACAGAACCTCAAAGTGGTAACACATTTTACAGTTCGATTCCGAGACAATCAGGACCAGTGGCTCCCACCCAGGGTGTTCAAATGGTTCAAATTGCTCTGAGCACTATGCGGCTTCACTTCTGAGGTCATCAGAGGCCTAGAACTTAGAACTAATTAAACCTAACTAAACTAAGGACATCACATACATCCATGCCCGAGGCAGGATTCGAACCTGCGACCGTAACGGTCGCTCAGCTCCAGACTGTAACTCCCAGAACCGCACGGCCTCTCCGTCCGGCCACCCAGGGTGTAATTACCCTCCTGGAGGATAATATAAAAATTTCTGAGGAGTAAAAACAAAATTAATTCGATGAAGATGTAGTGACCACTATAAATTATTTTGTTGGAAATAATCTCACATATAAAAATGTCGATGCTCTCAAAAATATATATCATTATCATCAGCAGCAGCCATTTGACATCTACAGTTGGACAAAAGCCTCCTCCAGATATTTCCTTGTAGTGCGATCTTCAGTGAAAGGAATCAACGTTTCTGCGGAACGCACAAAGAACTTCGTATCTACCATACATCTTCCTGGTTACTGTCCAGGCAACCTCTTGTGGTAGTAATCCCTTGCCACCATTAATAAATATCAGTTTCAGTGGAAGAAGGAACATTTTCAGTTAGTGAAATTACAGCTAATGTACAGTATTCTGGAACAATGAAAACAAAAGGGAAGAATTGAATGAACTCCGTACATCACTTCCGATGTGCAATGACGGAATACAAAAGAACAATTGTTAGCAATAAGCCGTACCAAACACGGCTTGGTTCATTATTTTCTTATTTTGAGGAAATCGTAGAAAACGCGTAGGTTTCAGTTGTTTCAGCAACAACACAGTATTACAAACAATTTGTCATTTTAAAAATTGGAGCGTTCTTTTTTTTTAAACTAAATCGCAAACATTGTTTATGGTACTGGTCTCAGAAAGGTTGGAAACCACTAATCTAAAGGCAAGAATGCATAGGAGGTGGGTGGGTCAACTCCGACAAAAAGGAAGGGCTACCGAAGTACCCGTATATGACTTCTTCGCTCTTTTTCTTGTGACGATACAAGAAAAGTACGAGACTTTTACCCGTCAGAGGATGAACTTAGCAAAATATCTAGTAGTGAAACCAAGAAAATTCTGGTCCTATGTAAAATCGTAATTGAGTCTAAGGTAACCATCCAGTAACTTGTTGACCAGGGTAGAGTAGCAGCTGAAGATAGCAAAACGAAAGCGAAGTTTTAAATTTCACTTCGATAAATTGTTCACGCAGGAGAATCGTACAAACATACTGTCGTTTCACCATCGAACAGCTTGCCTTATGGACGACATAGCAATAGGTATCCGTAGCTCAGAGAAACAACTGAAATAGTTGAAAACAAATAAGTCACCATGTTGGATGATGGAATTCCAATTCGGTTTTTCAAAGAGCACCCTACAGCATTTGTCCCTTTAGTAGCTTACATTTAGCATGAATCTCTCTCCCAACATAAAGTCCCAAACGAATTGAAAAAAGCGGAGGTGACTCCTCTATATAAGAATATCAATAGGACAGATACGCAAAATTACAGACCAATATCTCTAACACTGATTTGCAGCACAAACATTGAACACACTCTCAGTCTGAGTGTAATAAATTTTCTTGAGACCGAGAATCTTACATCCACGAATCAGCATGGCGTTAAAAACATCATTCGTGAGGAACTCAGCTTGCCCTTTTCTCTCGTGATGTAGTGTGAACTATGGGTGAAAGGCAACAGGTAGATTCTATAATTCTAGATTTCCAGAAAGCTTTTGACACGTTCCCACAATACAGGTTTTCTAAGAAGGAGCGAGCATACGGAATAGGCTCACAGATACGTGAATGTCTCGAAGACTTCTTATATTATAAAACCCAGTACGTTGTCCTCGATGACGAGTGTTCGTCAGGAGTGCCCAAGGTCCGGCCGGGGTGATGCTTCACTGGACAGTTTGCCAGTGATATGGTGTACGCTAAGGTGAGGAAGTTGATTGACAGTCGAAGTATACAAGATGACGTAGACAAAATTTCTAGTTGGTATGATGAGTGGCAGCTAGCCTTGTATGTAGGAAACTGTAATTTAATATTAATGAGTAGGAAAAACAAACCCGTATTTTTCGGATATCGCATTAGTAGTTTCCTGCTTGACGCAGCCATGTTGTTTAATCTCTGGGCGTAACGTTGCAAAGCGATATAAATTAGAAGAAACATTTGAGGATTGTGGTGGAGAAGTCGAATGGTCGAGTTTGATTAATTGGGAGAATACTAGGAAAGTGTGGGTCACCTGTAATGAAGGCCGCATATAATGCTAGTGCGACCACTTCTTGAGTACTGCTCGAGTATTTGGGATCCGTACCAAAGCGGATTAAAGAAAGACATCGAAAAAATTCAGACGCGGGCTGCTAGGTTTTTTACTGGTAGGTGTGAACAACACGCAGTTGTTATGGACATGCTTTGGAAACTCAATTGGGAACTTCTCGAGGAAAGGTGACATTCTTTCCGAGGAGCAAAATTGAGAAAATTTAGAGAACCGGCATTTCAAGCTGACCGCAGAATGATTCTACAACCTCCTACATACATTGTGCGTAAGGACCACGAGGATACGATACGAGAAATCACTGCTCATACAAATGCATATAGACAGTCTTTCTCACGTGCACTTTTTTCGAGTGGAACGGGAAAGGAAATGACTAGTAGTGGTATAGGATACCCTCTGCGACGCACCGTACGGAGGACTGCGGAACGCCTGTTTACATCCAGATGGAGATGTGGATGTGCAGCAGCAATGCACTTTTGACAGATTCTTATCGGAAATTATAAGTGCAGATTTATTGTAGGCAGCGAACTACATGTTGGCAGTAACGAGTACTTTTAGTAGTTAATTACGCAAGAAACTTTAATATCAACTCGTGGGTTGGACAGTGAATCCATTTTGTTTTCCTTAGAACCCCTGAAACGGACTTTTTTCCGATTTTGTAATCGTATGTAACTCGATATAATGCATAAGTGTAAGATGGCGGCCACTGAGTGACGCGCGTTTCTTTGGATCGCGAGTTTTTCCGCGCATTGAAGGTGTTACAGAGAAGTGCGGCAGTCCACAATGTGTGCATCCGACTAAACAAGTGTTACTTGCCGTGGAGTATTGTTATCCGTTGATTACCAAAAGTGATAAGTGATAAGTGAGTGAAAAATGGGAAGAGCACGAGTAAGCGGCAGCAGGCGAGGCTACAGGGGCGCAGGCAGCGAGGGCGCCCGGTCTCCGGCGGCAGGTGAGGCCCCGCTTTCCCGACATCGGGGAGCTTGTCCGGTCCCAGGTGAGTGCGGCGCTGCACAATATAGACACGCTAGACGTAATCGCGCAATCCATCACGGACTCTGTGACGGCCGATGTCTTGGACAAACTGCAAGAGTCTGTCGGGCGCAACAGCACCGAAATCCAGTCTCTTAGAAAGTCCATGGCCGCACAAGAGAAAAAAGCCGCCGACCTAGAAGCTAAACCGTCTGCGGCCACCGATGAAATTGAGCAGTATCAGCAAAGGAACAGCTTGCACTTGTTCGGGGTAGCTGAAAACGATCTGAAAACACCGACGACCTGGCCATTAGCCTCGTGCTTGAAAAACTTGGCGTGCAGATCGACGTGGCCGATATTGACAGAAGCCACCGTGTTGGGCGCAGGATACCAGGTGCCATGAAACCCAGGCCCATAATAATTAAATTTGTGTCATACCGGAAAAGAGCTGAAGTGTTTGCTCAGAAAAGAAAACTCGGCAAGAGTGGGGTTACCCTGAGGGAAGATCTCACGCGCGAAAGACTAAAAGTTTTGAACGCCGCGATCACACAGTTCGGCCTTCAAAATGTATGGACCCAGGATGGCAGGATCGTAGTCAAGACGGAAGGAGGGAGGAAAACGGTGACGAACATGTCCGAACTGAAAGACTGAGCGAAATCTCGCGAGAGACAAAGTCTCATACTGTACTCTGTCTAACATAAGTTAATTTTTATCTTTCTTTTCATTTTTTAACGTAAACATTGCTTCGTTATTTCCATAAGTACCATAAGTACTCTATTTAAAATCAGTCCATTGTTTCACATTAATATTGCTTCTTTATTTGTCTATCACAAGTCCTCATGTGTATTCATATTGTCAGTCAAACGGGAATTAACAATCTCCATTAACAGAAATCTCCTTAAAACCGCATTTCTATATTTGTTATTTTCATCCTCGTCACTACCACTACTACTACTATTATCTTTTTTGTAACCACTACTGCCACTTTCCATCTTTATTTTCGCTCCATTCTCCGATACCACCAGCCTGTCTTTCACCTTTAGCCCACAGACGCTTGAGTCAGTCACGACCTTGGGCACACCTGTAAATATGTCTTCCCCCGCGAAATCCAGCTTTTGTCCCTCTTCCGGCCAGCAGGTAAACGGAGCGCGCTCCGTCCTACAGGCGGCCACAATGGGACGGACCGGTTCCGGCGGCGGGCTCTTTGTGGCCCACGCGAACGCGCAGTCGCTAACGGCTCACTTCGACGAATTATGTGACCTGTTCTGCCAATCGCTGTTCCATATTATCCTCGTCTCTGAAACTTGGTTGAAACCAAACATTTCTTCCGACGCTATCCGAATCACTGGTTACTGTCTCCTAAGGGCAGATCGTGAAACACGACGCGAGGGTGATGTGGGTGCCTATGTTCGGTCTGATCTGACACGTACTATACTATGTACATCGGATGCAAAGGGCGAAGGAGGAGTTCTTGTTTTTCGAAATAAATACATCAAATCAGAAACTGCTAATTGGAGTAATCTATAAACCTCCAAACGTCGGTGCTATGTCCTCCTTTCAGTCTGCCCTGTCCTCGCTCGTGACACTGTATAAACACATAATCATTATGGGCGACACAAACATCGACTTACAGTTAAAATCTCCCTCTGCAGAAAAACTAAGGAGACTGTTCCACTCCAATGATGTGAATTTAACACCACTGGACCCAACTCATCACACGCCACACAGCCATACACTCATAGATATAATAGCAACAAAGCGACCAGATAAAATAATTCGCGCCAATCAGACATCCGCTCCAGGACTCTCTGCTCATGACGTGATGTTCTTAAATTACTCAGTGCACACTACCAAAGAAAAATCTCACCTGGTAACCTACAGAAACCTAAAAAATGTTAACCATGACGCTCTTCAAAAGGATTGCTCAGACATCCTTTGGCATGATATACGCAATGAACCGATTTTAGACGGAAAAATTCGGGATTTATGTCGCAAAATTATTGCACTGTATGATAAACATGCTCCTCAAGGCACTGTCAAGGTAAAGAGAGCTCCCGCTCCGTGGCTCACCACTGCATTACATCAGTTAATGAATAAACGTGATGCTGCACATAGGCCCTTCAAGCGTAACCCAACTCCCGAGGCGTACGAAGCTTATAGAAAACTCCGAAACAGAACCAAACAAGGCGTGAGGAATGCCAAAATCAGACATGCCCGCTCTGTCGTATGCGGCATATCAAAACCTGCTGCACTGTGGAAAAAGCTGCGCAGTTTCGGTATAGGGAAGCGAAGATCTGACGCTGTTTATCAAGCGTCTGCAGAAGAATTAAACGATTTCTTCTCAACAGCTGTAAACTGCCATGCAGCGACAAATTACCAGCCACAGGATATCAATCTCTCGAGAGGCAAGTTTTTCCTAAAATATGTCACTAACGGCACAGTACACAAGGCAATAATGAGAATCTCTTCCGAGGCAGTAGGAAATGATGGAGTGAGCATTGGCATGATTAAGAACGTCGTAGACACTATTATTCCAGTTATCACAGACATCTGCAACCTGTCTCTTGTCAATAGTACATATCCTACAGATGGAAGCAAAGTTTAATTCAACCTATACCCAAGACTGACAACCCTAAGTCGCCAGGTGACTACAGGCAGATCAGCATACTACCTGCAATATCTAAAGCCCTAGAATACATCGTCCATGAATAGCTGACGGATTACCTCAAAACTCATAATATCCACCACAAATATCAGTCAGGCTTTCCAAAGCACCATAGTACAGCAACTGCATTAATCAAAGTAACTGATGAAATTAAACATGCTATGGACAGACGTGAAGCTACCATCCTAACACTGCTTGACTTTAGCAAGGCTTTTGATACAGTTGACTTTGATATATTACTAATTAAAATGAAACAGCTGAATTTCTCAAACAGTGCAATACACTGGTTCGACAGCTACCTCAAAAACAGAAGTCAACAAGTCATTTGTGGGTCGGAAAAGCCATCATGGGAAAATGTGCGCTCTGGGGTTCCCCAAGGCTCCGTCCTTGGTCTATTACTCTTCTCACTGTTCATTAATGATACTTCTTCAGTGATTCACTCCTGCAACTACCATCTATATGCCGATGACATCCAACTGTACATAAGTGCAAGCCCCAAGAACATTGCTGACGCAGTAGCGAGTATGAACGCAGATCTATGCTCTGTTTCTTGATGGGCACAGAACCTAGGTCTGAAACTAAACCCCAAGAAATCCCAGGTCATACTTATATCTCATCCAAAGGTAACCAGCCGGTATTTTCGCGAAACAGTCCCTCAAATACTCCTCAATGGTACCCAACTACCATACCAAAAAACAGTAAAAGATCTTGGAATAATCTTGGATGAACACCTAAACTGGGAAGAACAAACAGTCACAGCTTGCCGGAAATCGCTCTCCTCCCTACATGCAATTCAAAAATTTAGAAAAATATTTCCAACCCATGTTAAACAAAAATTAGTCCAAACACTCGTCTTGCCTAATCTTTACTACTGTGCTGTAGTTCAACACGGCACAAATAGTGAAAATTCTAGATGCCACGAGCTAGTTATGAATGTCTGCGTTAGATACGTGTGCAATATACGGTTGTATGATCATATCAGTCCTTCATACTCCCAGCTAGGATGGATACGCCCAGATAAGTCACGCGACTCCACACGATGTGCTTACTTCATCGATTTCTTAGCCACTGGTGCCCCCAATACTTATCTTCTCACATTAAACACCTATCATCATTCCACAACCGCAATACCAGATCGGAAACGTCTAGCATCTTGGCTGTACCTTTACATAACACAAAATCTTTCTCCGTGTCATTCTCTATCAGCCATACGACTATGGAACGTGCTCCCTTGTGATCTGCGTCTTATCCAGAACCACTCAACATTCAAGAGGGAACTCAAAACTTACATATTAGGGACGGTATAGCCACCATTGTTGTACCTCTCTCATCTCTTTCTACCTCCTCTCCATAATAGCTTCGAATTTTACCATTCTATTTCTCTTCCTCTAACCTATCTACCTCTTCTATATCTCTTTCACCCCATTCTATCGTCTTATGTCTCTGCTCGATGAGAATAACTCACAAGCTGCAAGAATATAACGAGAAAATTCCCAGCTAGCATTAGGGCTGACATTCATAAAAGAAAAACATGTTTACTTTCATATACATAGTCATTACTATTATTATTATTATTATTATTATTATTGTTATTATTCTTGATTGTTATAATTATTTTTTGAATGTTATAATTATCACTGTACTACTGTTATAATCTCTATTTTTTCTTTAACATTAATACTGCATAACATGTTATATGTCCTTTATGTTCTGTAGAAACTGAAATTTGTTCAATCCCTGGTTAGGTGTAAGAGAGAGTCTGAAGGCCCTAATCTTGCCAGGTAAAATAAATGCATAAATAAATAAATAAATAAATATATGAAGAAGTGTGTGATAGGGGTTCTCAAAGACGCTGTACATAGGTAGTATGATTATGTTCTTCGACAGTTTTCCAATTTAGTTACAAATATTTTGCTTACATGCCCTTCTAATTGTGTCATTTAGTCACATTCTTTCGCGCAGGTTTTTATGGGAACAATGACGGAAAATATAGCCTCTTTCCTCAAAATTGCCGGAAAACATTGATATTGCAGTTGAAAAAATAATTACGTGTCAATATCAATGTGACAATCAAGAATCCTCAAGCAACTCTGTTCAAGGAAAATATGTCGTTATATTTGTTGGCTATGCTGCTAGTTGTTGTTATAGTCGTCTTCATTTCGAAGACTGCTTCGATGCTGCTTTCTAGCCAGTTTGTCGCGTGCAAGCGTTTTCATCCTTCATGACTCTTACAGCATAAATCCAGAACATACTGTTTACTGTATTCAAACGTTGGTGCTCAACTATTTTTACCCCTCACACTTCCCTCTATTACGAAATTAGCAATTCTTTGATGGCTCTGATCATATTGTGTCAGCCGCACACCTTGTTTCGTCACGCTGTCCCTTACATTAAAATTGTCCACAATGCAAAGCAGTACAACTTCGTTACTTACTCATCTACTTGTGAAATCTGCAGCATTTTACTGTAACATCGTATTCCAATAGGTTCTACCCTCGTTCTGTCCATAGATTTTTTGCAATATCTCATTTCAGAATAATGTACGCTCCTGATAATAACATTCAGGGAAGACTTCTTAAGGCTCTAATTCCATGTTAACATATTTCAAATTTTTAGCATAGCTTTAACTGCAATTATCAGCTTAAATACTTTTGTACCCTTAACATCGACTGTCAACAATTATTTAACTGCCAAACAGTGAAATTTCTCTATAACTTTTAAAATGTCATTTTATACTCTAAGAAACTAAGTACCCAGTTTTTCACGCAAATGTTTTTATTTCATTCTCTCCATTTCCTCCTTTATCCTGTCTCTATTCGTCTCCTCTCCCCCTCTCTCTGTCCATCTCCTCCTCCTCGCCCTCTCCCCCTCTTTGCCCACTTCCTCCAATTTCACTCGCTTTCCATCTCCTCCTGTCCCTCTCCCTGTTCATCTGCTCCCTCCCCTTTCTCATCCCATTTGCTCCTCCGCCTCTGTCCACCTGCTTCTTCCAATCCTATCCAACTCATCCTTCCTCTCTAGCACTGTTTCTTCCTGCCACCTCAAACCCTCATATCCCACCTCCTCGTACCCCATGTCCCTGTCTATCTCCTCTTCCTTCTCTCCCTGTCCATATCCTGCTCTCCCTTCTCTCTGCCCCATTTCTCAGTCATTTCCTCCAATCGATACTCTTTCCATTTCCTTCTCGCCCTCTCACTGTTGATCTGCACCACCTCCTCTCTCTGTCCATTCCCTCCTGCCACACTCCCTTTACATCTGCTCCTCCCCCATCTCTTTGATATTCTCCTGTTTTCTACCTCTGTCTCCTCTTCCCTATCTCCTTGTCCATATCCTTCCGTTTACCTGCACAATTCCTCCTACCCCTCCTTCTGTCCATCTCCTCCTCCTATCTCTATCTTCTCCACCTTGAGAGGGAGCTGGTACTGATCTCCACAGTGATTCTTTCCAGACAGTGAATGACATGTGGATGAAGCCTGGTTGAAATCTACCGACCTGTTTAGGAGGAGATGTGGAACGTTCATACATACTTACCCACACCCGCTTTTATAACATGTGTGGATTTAGGAACTAGAAAATTTCAGACACTACCGATACATCATGTTTTAAAGGTTTGATATGATAGTAGTTCACATCACAAAGTTATGTCGTTGGATGTTTATCTGAAATCTGTATATTAAGAAATGCTACGAGATGCAAAACTGCCTCAGGTATAGTGGGATCGTCGTGCACAACAACGATTCCATAAAAAATATTGTCATAATTGCTTGAGGAATTGTGACTAATCCAATCTGACCTACCGTGGCATGACGGCTGCGTCTATTGAGCTGAATCGATACACCGTACGCAACTGTTTCACGGAGATAGTATGCATCCCCAGTGACTACATCTCAATGAGTCACTTGTATTCAGCAACAGGAAACAGAAAATTTACACAGAATTGTAGCAGCGCTGATGTTCACGCCTTCGCCAGAGGAAGATCACAGTACGATAACACGCGCCGCTTAATTGGGTAGAAAGGAGCAACCCTTTTCCTCTGATACAATCTCCAGAAAAAATTTCCTGTACCCTAGTACGAGAAGCTTAGGGTAGAGAAGTTGTGCCCGAGGCTGAGCGGCCTGTGAGGTCGGGAAAATTGCGCCAGGTGTAGCCTGAGGCAAGCAGGGGAAGCTGCAACTGGGGCCAGCACGTGCCGGCTCACAGGGCTAATCTGCTTACGGCGGCGCGCGGCGCGCTGCTAACTTCCGCCCGAAATTAAAACACCTGCTGCGGCACTCTGCGCGCCCGGAGGGGGGCGTCTTCCAGCGCGGCGGGGAGCTCTCCAGCACTTCTAGCGCGAGTCCGCAGACGGTCCGCGAAAGGACGGTGACGCTCGCCACACGTGGATAGATCTCAGAGTCGCTTAAACTCCTGAGTGGAAACTATAAACGATGCATTTAGCGAAAAGAAGCTCACCGATGATGTACCTCTTCTTCCTGATGGCGCATTTAAAGACATTAATTCCTTCAAACGAATGTATTTTCTTTCCTTAACTGATACTGTTGACACACAGTAAGACTATGAACTAAATTCTTTGCTATATTAGAATACAAAAGCAGTTACTGCGTTAACTAGCAGAAAGAGAATCACTTTTCATTGTTTCTGTTTTTATTCCAGGTTACTCGACAATGTTAAACAACGTAGAAGAAGTTCAAAAAATTGTAAAAATATTAGTGTGCCATGCTAAAAAGTAATCTCTAATTCTCAGAAATTCTCTCCAGTACTCTTAAATCCACAGAAGTACCCACCAGTATCCTACTTTGAAATAAAGTGCTCTCCCACTCACTTCTTTATAAAACACTCAGAACATTCCAAAACATTCAAGAAAGGTTACAAAATCGGGAACTTTCTAGAATGCGCTAAAATCTAGGACATTGAAGATCATTTTAAAACATCTGTTAATGTTCGAAAGTATTCATAAAAGCTCGACAACATAGATAAACATCAAACAGTTTTCTTTGAAATATACATTGATGCAAAAGTGTTGGAAGATGTTGGAATCACCCTTTAAATACAACATCATACTCTAATTACACCTCTATTTAACGTACAGAAAGGAAACTTTACTTTATTTTCACTATATTTCGTACTCAGTTAATTTATTCTACCACCACACTTCTATACTTGCTTATGAAGTACATTTTTCATCTTCATATTTCGTTTTTAGATACATAAATGCTACAGTTTTACCAACCCTAGAGCAATCTATGTATACTGATCATGAGAGAAATTAAGACCACAGCATCTTAACACTTCTCTGTTCGTTCCTTGTTTGCAACGATGATAATCGCTAAAGTTACAGAATGTTACACTCTTTTGAACCCAAGTGGCAGTTTGGTAGATTAGAATCCTGGGATTAACACTGATTTCCCTTTATATTTTCCTGATATTATGTTTGCCTCAATTATATTGTTTGATAATTGTTCATGATCGTTAATTCTTTCAACTTGTTAAATTGATACTACGAACTACTTCATTTCTTACTGCTGAAAAAGCTTTTTCAGTTAAATAACTAGGGTAATTTTGAATGATGTTCAGAGAGACTTTATCTGTTAAATCATTTGGGCTGTTGACAGTGTTATATAAATCAATTGCAGGTTCAGTTTCGTCAGTTATACAATCAACTGGATGAGAGTCTTCACTAAGGTGTTAGCCTTTATTGACTAAATGTAACACTTCATCATCACTGGAAACTTGAACTCTCATATATGATTTTAACTGCACTTCCCACTCTTAAGCATATGAAAATGATATCTTCTAACATGTGTCGATTTCATTTGCTGGAGAAGATTTTTAAATAACTGCAACTGTTGGTTGAATATGTTCACACTATGTAAGTAAAGCATCATCCCTTATTTTCAAATTACCTCAAAGATTTAGAATTATTATAACTTTCTCTAAGATCCAATAACAATTTAAAACTTTCCACAATAGTCCTGACATTCTTGAACTTTCATGGAAGAACATTAAGGTCAGTCTTATCCACTTTCTACTCGATTCCAAATTGCTTCACCATCTTCCATAAGAAGTCCACCGATTATGATCCCCTCATTTGAAACCCATATTTCCAAACCCAACCCCTGTAGTTCCATACCAAACATTTTTCATCAATGGGGGATGGAAGGTAACCACATCACATAAACCCCATGTGTTGCATGTGTTGCCATTGCCAGTCTACATTTTATATCCTCTGTACTTCGACCATCATCAGTTATTTTGCTCCACAAATAGCAAATCTCCTTTACTACTTTAAGTGTCTCATTTCCTAATCTAATTCCCTCAGCATCACCCGACTTAATTCGACTACATTCCACTATCCTCGTTTTGCTTTTGTTGATGTTCATCTTATATCCTCCCTTCAAGACACTGTCCATTCCATTCAACTGCTCTTCCAACTCCTTTGCTGTCTCTGACAGAATTACAATGTCATCGGCGAACCTCAAAGTTTTTATTTCTTTTCCATGGATTTTAATACCTAATCCGAATTTTTCTTTTGTTTCCTTTACTGCTTGCTCAATATACAGATTGAATAACATCGGGGAGAGGCTACAGCCCTGTCTTACTCCCTTCCCAACCGCTGCTTCCCTTTCATGTCCCTCGAGTCTTATAACTGCCATCTGGTTTCTGTACAAATTGTAAATAGCCTTTCGCTCCCTGTATTTTACCCCTGCCACCTTTAGAATTTGAAAGAGAGTATTCCAGTCAACATTGTCAAAAGCTTTCTCTAAGTCTACAAATGCTAGAAACGTACAGACAGTAGTATAATTTTTATAGAGCACTAGAAAATCTGGAGATGCTTCACAGTTGCAGAGTACATATGAGGATATACTTCGTAACTTGTTTTACCCCTGAGAACTGTAACAGGGAGCACATTTCACCTCCTTATTGCGCTTCAACTGCTCTGCAGTTTAACCCGAATTAATAAAAAATAACTCCTTTTTAGTTTTTTTGTGCAAAATGCAGTTACAGAACTTAACAGTATACAGCATTTTTTGCTTTGTTTCTTGGATACTTTGTGGTAAAGGGTACAAATGGGTTTGCTGAACTATTAGTAAGTGAAAGTGATCAATGAAGAAGTAGACGTGTGTTTATTTGTTTCGATGCTAACTTTCGAATCAGTCGTGTACTGGAACATGCGCTTAAAATCCGAAAAATAGGCTGTGCAATAATAATAAAGTTGTATGAAACAAGATAAAAAAGTGTTTCACTTATTTCATATAAAATACAGTGTATCACCAATAACACACAGATGAGTCAATGAAGATTCAAAAGAAAATTTCAGAAAGTATTACAGGATGTCCATGGACAAAGAAATATACTGAATTATAGAGCCACACTACAACTGTTCCACTTGAAAAGAAAAGGACACTGACTGTAGACAAAAACCGAATACTTGCATATTTGTTCCTAAAAAGTGTAAGGTATTCACAAAAATGACAGAAAATTAAAAAAAATATTTCTAATCACACTAAAGAATAAACTGGATTTGGAAGTATATACACAATAGTTTTTCACTTACTACTTCTGTGTGGAACAACAGAAATGACTAATGAATACGGATCTCAACTTTTCATGGAACTCATATATTTTACAGGATTTTGATTTTTTGTCAGCAATGTAACGTTTGAAAAATATGGCAGTGGTTCAGTCTGTGTTAGAAATGTCGTCAAAGTAATCTTTGAGATCTAAGACAGTAATTTAGTCTATGTCAGCACACTGTTCAATTTAACTTATTGCTAAAGCATCCAATGAGCCGCTGTGTGGGGGAAGAAAAATTCATAATTGAAGGTGGAGTCAGAGTAGCCAACATCATCACAGCCATTCTGAACAACCTTATTGGCCGTTATCACATACTTAAATGGGGAAATGGAACAAATAATATGTGTTAGTAGAGCATATCCGAACTACATTCGTTTCTAAGACAGCATAGCATCCGTAGATGTACCTTGAAAGCGACCTGAAGTGTTAAACAAAGCTAATTTATATACATGTGAGATATTTAAGTTTAGGAACAATCTAACAGAACGATAAGAGATGTTCTAGTTGACACTGATGTTACAGAACGACTAATACGATTTTGTTTTTAGTACAGTAAGAGGGATATCCTGGATGTACATGAACATATACAAATAAACTGGGCAATAAAAGTGACCTTACAGTCATCGTTTGTGCAACCAAGCAGGGGGTCGAAGCCAGGTCTCATACGTGTATTAAAAAGAGAGTCTATAACCAGTGCGTGTTACCAGTTCTGGCTTACAACCGTGAGGAAGAGACTTTAAATATGAAAATCATTCCTATTAAGAGTTATGGAAAGATTTTTAGAGCGAATTACTGAGAAAGAAAGGAAGAAAAAAAAGTTTTTCAGAGGAAAACTGGAGTAAATTACGCAAATTGTAGCTCAAATGAAAATTACTTATGGATGGACAAGACGTGTTACCACTAAACAGATAGTAGATGTACAAGGGAATTTTTTGCTAGATCCGAGACAAGAGAATACCTAGAATACGCCACAGTTGAAGGTTGGTAGAGAACTGAAGCCATGCGAATTCGACAGGGATGAGCTTGTCAGAAAACGGGAATATCATTATCAAGCACTGAACGATGTCTGTAACAATCTACTTATTCAACAATCTAATTATTGTACAACAATCTAATTATTGTATTGAGACAATACTATGCAGACAATACAGGTACCTCACTGCCGGCAATCGGCCGTGAATCTACCGCCCGATTGGAAATAAAGCAATACATCTAGACTCCCTTCTCCGTTCGGGCACTCACCAGCAGCTGCCCGACAAAAATCGAGGCAAAGTTTCCATACTACAGAACCCCTCACCGAACAAACTTCACCATTCAGAATTAATTCCTGGCGTAACCGTGATCGCAACATCACTTAATGGGTGATACCATGTGAGAACTTACGTTCTGGCGATGAAGAAAGCTTTTAGACATGGAAAACGCTTAATGGGGTGCGATCTGGACTCGGAAAGTACCAGACCAAGCTGAAGGAGTGGAGATTTTCTTGTGACTCTAACCTGTCCGAATGCAGAGAAGAGCAAACCATTGAATATTCCATCATCTGTAAGCTTTGTTCAACTACATGCTCCCTAAAAGAACTGATCACAGCCATCCATGAAGCCTGTGAGGTGGATAAACATTGGTAACACAGCATTTAAAATATATATTGTTTTGTAACATCTGTTTCTATAAAACTGGTGACGCTTATAATATCAGACTAAAATTATCTGTGAACCGTGATGTACGTTTCCTGACACGGTTCATTAATGTTTAATGTGTGTGAATTTCTAAGGGATCAATACTGCTTAGGTCATCTGTCCCTAGACTTACACACTACTTAAAGTAACTTAAACTAACTTATTCTAAGAACAACACACACACACCCTTGCCCTAGGGAGGACTCGAACCTCTGGCGGGAGCGACCATTCAGTCCGTGACATGACGCCTCAAACCGCGCGGCTACTGCGCGCGGCCACGGTTTATTAAAATAAGTCCATAAGCAGTGCGGAACAGCCGACAGATGCCACAAAAGACGAAACCTTTGTTAGAAAAGTATGCGGGGAGTACTACGTCGTCAGCAGACAAGCAGTAACAGCAGAATCGGGAGAGATCAATGACTTCAAACGTGGCCTAGTCATTAATGTCAGCCGAGTAACAAATCCTTCAGAGATATCCGACTGCTTCCAAAGCAGTCCAAGCGGATTGCTGATAATATGATTGTGAAGTGTAAACGCAATGGAAGATCCACATCTAAACAGTAACCAGACAGACCTCATGTAGTGACGGACATGGTGAGTTGAGCATATCGAGGGCTGTTGTAGAAAATCTCATGAAATAAGCGGAATGAATCATTCGTGACTTCCAAAGTGGTGCCAGCAGCGCAGCCACCGCCATGCCAATCTGTAGGAAATTAATAGGGTATAAAGTTCACGCAGCTCCTTATAAACCACACAGTCCTGTGGTTATGCTAAGTGATACTTGAGGTGGTGCAAACAGCGACGCCACTGGGCAGTGGATAGCCAAAAGCGAGTTGCTGCGAGTGATGATCACACTATGCACTGCGCAAATCTGAAGGAAAGGTTTGGGTTTCATGAATCTTCGTGTCCAGTGGCAGCAGTGCAGTACAGAGGAGGTTGTGTTACGGTACAAGGGTGTTTTTCGCGTTCGGGGCGTGGTCCTCTTATCGCACTTAGAGAAATGCTAAATGCCGAAGGATATGAACACACTTTACAGAACTGTGTCCTGTGTACAGTAGAGGAAAGGTTCGGAGATGATGATTGTATCAGCATAACACTCTCATAAAGCAGCATCCGTGAGGCAATCGTTTGTAGACAGTAGCATTCCTGAAACGGACTAGCCTACCCAGAGCCCTAACCAGAACTCGATGGAACTCTTTTGGGGTGAGTGCAGTCGCCGACTTCGCTCCAGACCCCAGCATCTAACATCTCCACTTTCTCTGGTTTCGGCTGTCCCCACGGTCATTCAGGCAACACACTGAAGTGTGTCTCCGTAGAATTCAAACACTCTTTTAAGGATGAAGGGTGGACTCATCTCATATTAATGTCCACTAGTAGGTGTCTGGATACTTTCTATCACGTTGCGTACACGAATAGGAGGGAAAAGAGTAGACGATGACATGAATGACTTCCCTGTCAGGAAGGTACCTGGAGGAGATTGTTACAAAAAATCTAATATTTTTTTCAAGAAAGCAGTTCTACTACTCTGATACCCGCAAACGATACTAAGGAAGCAATATATTTAGAATAGATTCGGAGTTACATTGATAAAAAGAAAACAAAGAAACGAGTCCTATCTGAAAGGAGGTTATATAAAAGGTTATACAAAATTCAATCGATATAGCACTAAATGAAGAGGTATAAAATGGAATAAGGATTTATAATGGACCTCTCTGGCTTCTATATGCTACGGTATCAAATCACAGTTAATTTGGATCAAGATTTACGGTAACTTCTAGAGATTACGGAAAGTTGCGATACCGCTTTATTTTCAGTAATGTTTCTGCCAATTTTCGGATACCAAGAATCCGATTCGTGTTTCTCCGCGATTACGCAATGCATTAACATTCTGTCACAGTTGTTTGTTTTTCAAAATCGGTCCATTACGTAATAATAATTTTAGGTGTTTCTGTGTTGTGCTACGAAAATTACTTATCCTATAATTTTGAAGATAAAATGCAATACAGAACCTTGTTTTCACTTTTTCTTTTTGAAGGTGACATGATTATTAATAACAAATGCCTCTTATCTATATTAGTCTACAAAATTAACTTATGTGAAACTGTTTGCGGCCTATATTTTATTTTCCTTCCACAACCACATAAAGATTTTTCTTTTTTAAAGAATTTCTAAAACTTTTCATTCGCAAAAAATACTATTATTTCAAGCTGTCTTTGATATAAAAGGCGGAAATCATACTGTTTGTTAATTTGACAAACAAATATTCGAGATGTTTGAAGACAGAACTGTGTTTTATATATGCGTTGAAATTTGCACTGGTGCTGTCACCTTGATTGAGTCATTTAAGTTCTTCACTTCAGGGGATTCTCTTTTTGGAATCTCTTTTAAGTCACAGCAGTATACACATGTACACACACGGTTACTTCTAATTTTTGTCTGGGACGATCGATAACATTGCCTCATTTATAAATTAAAAATATTCCCATTTATAAATTAATATTCTTGTTGTGACTTGACAAGACAGCCAAGTCACTATGCGAGGATGCCGAAAGGCACGCGTTAAGCTCACGCAGACTGGCATGCGGTCTGGAACAGTTAAGGGAATTTATAGTAGCAAATAAAGTACGTAGTTGAAGTAATACTTAACTTTAATCCATAATTGGAGAACATCGCTCTTGTTGATACATTAATAACAATCTCAATATAAACTGGTAATGGCGCCTTGCTAGGTCGTAGCAAATGACGTAGCTGAAGGATATGCTAACTATTGTCTCGGCTAATGAGAACGTATTTGTCAGTGAACCTTTCCTAGCAAAGTCGGCTGTACAACTGGGGCGAGTGCTAGGACGTCTCACTAGACCTGCCGTGTGGTGGCGCTCGGTCTGCAATCACTGACAGTGGCGACACGCGGGTCCGACGTATACTAATGGACCGCGGCCGATTTAAAGGCTACCACCTAGCAAGTGTGGTGTCTGGCGGTGACACCACAATTCCCATTTATAAATTAAAAATATTCCCAATCCCCCGACCTGACCAGGTTTTGGGGGAGGTTTACCTTAATTATTAGACGAATGGTGGAATTGGAATTCCGCTGCCAAATATTCCTAGCTGGGATTCCATCTGCACCAATCAAAGTCTGCTGTGACATTTGGATGTAAAGAACTGTGACTCTCCACAGCGCCGCATCTCAAACGGCCCGATCAGCTCCTTGGAGTAGAAAAATGGGGAATATTGACAAAGAAATAATTAAAAATAGTTCCATGCATCACCCTTCCTCCCCCACCCCCTCCCCCACCAGCCTCCGGTTGCGACCACGGTTTCTGGAAGTTTCCTCCTATGCAGTTGAGTATTCAGCGCGGCTGAGTGCCATGCAGAGGACTGGGGTTTCATTTCATGTCTGCCAGGTGTTTTCTCTTTGGTG
The DNA here is from genome assembly GCF_023864345.2 of Schistocerca serialis cubense. Taxonomy (NCBI): domain Eukaryota; kingdom Metazoa; phylum Arthropoda; class Insecta; order Orthoptera; family Acrididae; genus Schistocerca; species Schistocerca serialis. The sequence goes on from NC_064646.1 coordinate 237,734,049, forward strand.
GGAGGACTAGTATGTGGTGAAATCAGCCTCGAGATGTCAACCGGGGACCTACTCGATCGATTGTTACCCGTTGCGTGGTCAAGCAACTCGACAACGAACGCGAAAGCGGTGTGCTTAGCATAAGTCCCTCCACACTGCACCGAAAGAGACAACTGGCAGAGGGTGATACGGCGCTCGGTCTCGCCCTATTGGCCTGCCTAGGACAAGAACGTGGAACTTTACTTCAACTTCACTTGGTTGTCAGATAAATGTGGAAGTGATAAGTCCGCTCCCATTTACTTCCATTTCGGAAAAGCTCTGACACACTATCACTTAGCATGATAACAGGCTGAACGAACCGCGATTTTTAATGTGTTGGATGGCACCTGTTCTACTTGTGTAACAACTACACTGGATATCTATGATATAATATTACTGACACTTCATTTGTCACAAGTTGCGACATATTCGCAGTAAGGTTCTCCAGTGATAGATCAATTATTTATTTTATTACAAATCCAGTAACGGAAAACCACTGTATGTTAATCAGGTAATTAATTTCGGACGTTGATGACCATCTGAAGACCCGATTAGATGTAGTATACTGTACTGCATTTACTAACTCCTGAAGAGTCTCTACCAAAACTACGATCCGTTGATAGCACTGGTAGGGAAAGAAACACGAAAGAATGTGAGAGAGGGGCACTGGGAGCCGATGACTTGTCTATGTTTTGTGGTTATTTGTTCGTTTGTTTTGATAATTAGTCGTGCACGTCGTTCAGTAATATTCCATTGTGTATTTTGTATTCTTATAAAATATTTATTGCATTTTATAAGTGAAAAAATTAGCTGCTCTCGGAACCTCTATGATTATACGTAACCAAAACAATCTTTTTTGATGCAAATACAGTTGAAATACACAAACCAAAAAATCTACATAATTATTGTTATTTTAAACGCAACAGAGCAGTCCTCGTTATGACCGTAGGAAAGAGTTTTCTGTTATAGCTGAAAAGTACGAAAGTTGTTAAACTGTAACAGAAATCTTGACGAAATATTGTAGCGATGTTTGGTATGTTCTTGTTTTTTTTCATGTTTTTATGTTACCCCTTTTGATGAAAATGCGTCTTCTAACGGTATTTCATAAATCTGTACTTTTATTTTAATTTATACCACAAGATCCTTTCGTTTCACTTTACAGATCAGCAATTTTCGAGTAAATTTGAACTAAACAATGACTATTTCAATTCTGTCGTAAGTCCTGTTTACTTTTAAGTAACATACAGGAGAATAACGATGTAACACAGAAACATTTCGTAGGTTACAGGGCCCTCTATATATGTGTACACATTTTCTAGGCGGTTCACCGGTTCTGGTTTCTAGGGAAATCTAATAAGACACTGATTGCATCTGCAAATAAATCGATCGAAATGAGCTTGTGCCAGATAGGTATTCAACACACCTAACACACATGTAGCGTCGTTACGATCCTGACTTACTACAGACACTAAGAAAACACCTGTAGTCTACTCTTACTTATGCTAGCGTACCATTGTTTTACAACTCTACCGTTGACCGATATTAATATCCTGATAAACATCTGACGTCCGTGACTCGGTATGTAACTAAACGAACTTCATATTATGTTTGTAAATATCAGTGTATTATTAAATTTGTACGTTTTAGAATTTGTTTATCTTATTGTTGACTGGTGTTACGAAATTTATTTCAGTATATTCAGTGTCTGAAATGACTACGTGACTTATCTGGTCCATGTATAGAGATCTTAGAATTGTAAAGATGGAGAGAAGTTCCTCTATGCCTGGAAGGGAACCGCCAGTGGAAAAGGCGCATGGTCAAGAAGTTAGCCTGCCATATGTGGAATATTTTATAGTCTATGGCCAGCCATTGATGTGGAACAACTGGAATGTAGGGCGAGAAGAAATTATCAGTAAGGTTAATGAAATGAGCGTAGTCTACTGTTAGTCGTGTTTTTTGTGGTGCTGATTTATTACAATGTTTCTATTCCTAGTCTATGTATATTACTACGTAATTTTGGGACTAGAAAGAATGGCTATGAGCACTATGGGACTTAACTTCTAAGGTCATCTGTCCCCTAGAACTTAGAACTACTTAAACCTAACAAACCTAAGGACATGACACACATCCAGGCCCGAGGCAGGATTCGAACCTGCGACCGTAGAGGTCGTACGGTTCCAGACTGTAGCGCCTAGAACCGCTCGGCCACTTCGGCCGGCTTTGGGACTGGAAAAGTGATTCAAAAATGAGGAATATGATATAACGATATAAGGACATTATGTTCTAAGAATTGTGTAGTCACAATCAATCAAATTATATTCAGAAGTATGTGATCCATTTATCCAAAGATGTGAACACTAAAATTACTTATAAAAGTTTTATTTACTACTAGAACATTTTTTTCGGTTCCCATGTCTTTCACAGTATATGTCAGTAACCAGTTAACTTTTAATGAAGATTATCGTTTTTGTACTCTGCAAGTTGTTGCATAATAAACATGCTTGTTAATGTAGAAAAGGGAAACATAACAGTTCAAGCGTCCCCATGCTTTAGACATTGTTTACATTAATAATCAGTTAATTTTCATTAAATGATACTAGGATCACGTGCGATATATTTGTATATTAGTAACAGATTGGTTAAATGTACAGCGGTACATCATAACCGATTTTGGGATCGCTATATGCTAGACACAGAGGTCGTCATTATTCAGTTACTGCTCATTGAAGAACGGAAAAGTCGTTTCACTTGTCAACCTGTAATTGTAAGTGTGAAAATATTTATTCCATTTTCCATGATTCAGGGGAGAAAAACTTATGGTTGTATTGTATGTTTGATGCTGGTAATGTATTCCAATTTTTTTTACACTCATAAAATAGATTGAGTTAAAAGCTTAGTTTCCCTTCTAGAAGTGCGGAAGTCATGAGTATTTGTTCTGGAATAATTTTCCCGTTCTGGCATGGCGACTGTTTATGTTTACTTTGCCACTTGCTGGTACTATTTTCTAAGGGCCTCAGTTCATTCTCCATTAATGGTTTATTATTTATACACTACTGGCCATTAAAATTGCTACACCACGAAGATGATGAGCTACAGACGCGACATTTAACCGACAGGAAGAAGATGCTCTGATATGCAAATGATTAGCTTTTCAGAGCATTCACAAGAGGTTGGCGCCGGTGGCGACACCTACAACGTGCTGACATGAAGAACGTTTCCAATCGACTTCTCATACACAAACAGCAGTTTACCGGCGTTACCTGGTGAAACGTTATTGTGATGCCTCGTGTAAGGAGGAGAAATGCGTAGCATCACGGTTCCGACTTTAATAAAGGTCGGATTGTAGCCTATCGCGATTGCGGTTTATCGTATCGCGACATTGCTGCTCGCGTTGGTCGAGATACAATGACTGTTAGCAGAATGTGGAATCCGTGGTTTCAGAAGGGTAATACGGAACGCCGTGCTGGATCCCAACGGCGTGAAAATGTAATCACATGTCAGTTTTAGCATAATATATTTGTTCAATGAATACCCGTTTATTATCTGCATTTCTTCTAAGTGTAGCAATTTTAAAGACCAGTAGTGTATAATACTCGTACTTCGCTATGTCAGGAAACGAAATTGGCAATCTCTTTTCTTTTATCCTTTAGTGTTAAGATCACAGTCAATTAATCTCGAAAAGAGATTGTTGTAATATCAGTGACTGATGCGTACTACTACAACGACGTACGTCACAGTGCTATTTGCATACTTAACTAGTTTTATACTTAGACAGGAGAATTTAATATGCAAATATTGTAGTACCTTCATGTAAACAAAAAGATCACAAGAAAAACTAGAAAAGAGACACAGCATGCAAGTCAAAGAGCTGACGAGTTAAGTACGGACAATCTGAAAATTGAAAAGATAAAGTCTCGTTTGAAAGCTGTCATGTAAAATTTTCATGCTTCACGTGAGAGCATGAGTCTGCCGTTGGAAACTCTAGGATCTACGAAGCTGTCGTCAGCATGTCATGCTGCTCCAGTCTTATCACCGCCTTACCGCCTCTTAACCCGCGCCTTCCATAACAGCCACTTGCCGTAGCTGAGGACGAACGTCTGGCAGACTGCGGCCACGTCGTGCGGAGCTGCATAACACGAGACTCCCAGGGGTGCAAGTGATGAGGCGAACTACTGCGGGATGTACTGCGAGCGGTCCCGGAATCGCGGCACGGCCCACAGAGCTCAATCTCAGGAGCTGTCGCCACTCGGTGCCTCGCCCCCGCCCCCGCCGCCGACCCCGCTTCCTCCCCCGTCCCGCGCCTCTTCTTTATACCGCCATAAAGATTCCATCTCATCTCTATCCCGCCGTCGCCACCGCCGCGCGGGGCTCATATTCACTTTCTGCGCTGCTGGCTGCCTTCCAGCCAGCTACTGGGCCTTCTCTGAACCTTGTCACCCCTTCACTGCCCCCCTATACTCCCCCCCCTCCCACAGACACAGACACTCTCAGCCACCACCCTGCCACTACCCCGTATCTGCGGTCCTCTGTTTTATTCGCCGACCGTAGGCCATTTCTTATTTTCGCCGCTTCGCCTATCTGTTACATATGTATGGCATTTATACGTCATTGGTTCCTGCGATGCAGTTTTCGTGCGCTGGGAACCGTATGGACCTCTTGAGGCAGCTGCACTGGCTTCCCGCACTGGTGGAATGTGTTTCAGATACAGCTTGGTGAACGTCTGGCAGAAAGATAAACAGCGAGATACAATAAAGAAAAAAATAATGTGATTATAGTTGAGTGCAGTGGATAGGCTTCTGCCTCTGTCAATATATACGTCCCACATATCAACTTTTCCGTTGTAGACGCTGCTACACAGGTAGCGTGTCACACTATAAATCCTTCGTATCATTAAATCAAATAAGTAAACGTGGCTTTTGATAATGCCCTAATATGTATGTTCCTTTTTTATCATATAAAAGGAAGGTGGCTTTTGTTATTTCTATTCCACTCTAATTTTATTCAGGTTGTGAGTCTCCTTTCTTCCACTTCCAGTATTGTCGATAATCCATTCTGCATATTCTGTTTACTCACTGCGACACAATAGTTCCCCTTCTAACAATACCACCACTTGCAAAGCAGGTTACAAATCAGATCAATAACGGAGCTCACGCAGCATATGTTCGCTTTATCGGGCAACAACAAAGTTATTGACTGTGGATGGTATCGTCAGAATGAAAATAATGAACTCACTGTAAAAAAAGTCATTAATTTTGTCACTTATCTTGAATGGATTCCCACGTAGATTTCGTCGAAATTGTTATGGCTCATCTTGTTGACTCAAGGGTGATTCCACTTTGACTGCTAGAAGGTCCAGATCTGTATTTTAGCAATATTTGATGAACTAACAAACGCGTTTTAAGGAATTTGTTAATGATCAAACAATCCAAGATTAGAACAATGGTATGGTAGAAATAGTTTTTGACTTGGTGTTCACGATCCACATTTTTATTAAACTTCTTGTAAATTCACATAGACTTCTTTTTAATTGTCACATCATCAAGAAAACAGTTTTGTATCAACCTTCATATATTTAATTTCCTCTTTTAACCAAACACAAGACTTGACTGTTCTTTTACAAAGCGAAATAACAACTTAACTTCTGCAAAGTGAAACAAAGTCTGCTCTGTGCACATTCGCGCCAAAACGGTTACAACTAAGTCAAAGATTATGACAGTTTCGCGGAAATGAATACACACAAGAACCATATCACTGTACTATATCGATACATAGGAGTACCTGTATATTAATAAAACCAAATGTGAATATTGTCACAAAAATATGTCTCTTACTTCGCAGAAAAGTAGTACGATATTACTGGTATCGGGAACTGGGGTTGGAGTGCCGTAATGGCCACGTAAATAAAAAACCAATACACCCCCCAGTAACCATTCTATAGCCAAGTTCTTTTCTTTTGCCTGGATAAAAGAAAAATCAATCAAGCTGTGGACGTCGGATCATCAACAAGTGAAAGTGCCCATGTTCGAGTCCCACTTACAATCATCGCATATTTTCTTCTTCTTCCACTAACTAGGTTCCTCCGTTTCTTAGCCTCGTTACGTGAGTGTATTGTATTACATCTACATCTCCACGATTACATTAAAGTTCACTATTAAGCACTTGGCAGATAGTTCATCGAACCAGCTTTAATCTAAACCACCTTTAAACTACGTTTGTATCGTTCCACTGTAGAACGAAGTGCGTCGAAAACTAACACGTAAATCTTTCCATATTTAAGTAGTTCTAAGTTCTAGGGGATTCATGACCTCAGAAGTTAAGTCCCATAGTGCTCAGAGCCATTTGAACCATTTTTGTTCTTGATTCGATTCTGGTTCAAATGGCTCTGAGCACTATGGGACTTAACTTCTGAGGTCATGAGTCCCCTAGAACAACTTAAACCTAACAAACCTAAGGACATCTCACACATCCATGCCCGAGGCAGGATTCGAACCTGCGACCGTAGTGGTCACGCGGTTCCAGACTGTAGCGCCTAGAACGGCTTTGCCACTCAGGCCGGCAATTCGATTCTGGAATTTTTATTTCGTCTTCTTTTGTGAAGACAATTCGGAAAACAGTTTTTAGTGACTTTACTTTAGTGGCTCTGTCATTAACAACATCATCATTGTTATCGCGCAGTGAAGGTATTGATTACGTCTTGCCACTGGTGTACTTTACATATGACGAGAATCTCTTCGGGTTTTCTGCCAGATTTCGAGGCACAGTTTCGTTGTGGAAACTATTAAAAGCATCACACATCGAAGCTCTGACTAAATTTCGAGCTTCTATAAAACTTTGCTAACCATGGAGATTTTGCGTTCTTTAAAAATTGCCGAGCTCTTTTTGTTGCTTGTACTAAAGTGTTCTGACCTTTACTGTGTACCACGACGGATGAGTAACAATCTTATTAATTTATTTGGTATATATCTCTCAACGGCCGCCAATACTATTGCTTCGAATCTAAACCACATCTGATTTACGTTACATGGGGTGATTGGAAGGAGTGGAGACTCTCTCTCTGGAAGGTGTCAAGCGAATTTTTATCTGCTTTTGGAAGTATAAGTAATTTGCGTTTTTTTTCTCGTGGATATGGATGTTACAGTATTCAGTCCAGCTACAGTAACTTTGTGGTTGCTAATCCCTGTATCCCTTTTTGATATTCGTTATTTCTCAAGATTATTCTTATGCTAAGAGGTCAAGTATGTTTTGGCAACCATTCACACTCCTAGTGGGCTTCTGAACTAGATGTTCAAAATAATTTTTTGAAAAGGTGTTCAGAATAATTGGGGACGACGTTTTATCTCTACCACAAACTTCAAACATATATTTTCACCAACATATCGAGAATAGTTTGAAGTCACCACCAACTATAATTTATATGAGTCGGGTATCTACTTGAAATGACACTCAAGTTTTCTTTAAAGTGTTCAGCAATTGTATCATCTGATTCCGTGGGTCGATAAAAGAAACCAATTATTAATTATTCCGTTTGTCAAATATAACTTCTACCCATACTAACTCACGGGAACTGTCTACTTCAATTTCACTACAAGGTATAATAATTCTGACAGGAATGAACACTTCACCACAAGCTTTATTTAATCTATCCTTTCTGGACATGGTTAGGTCTTTGTTAAAAATGTCAAATGAAATTATTTTCGGCTTTAGGCAGCTTTTCGAACTTATAACGATTTGAGATTTAGTAGTTTCTGTAAGCGCTTGGAGATCTGGTTCTGTTCTAATACAGTTACATCGGTTTACAGCTACAATGTTGTTGTTCCTGTGTCTACCATCTTCCTGTGTTCGTCCTGCAGCTTTTAAAACTGAAGCATTTTCTGCAAGTTCGCGAGGCCCTGTAATCTAAAAATCTGCCATCCAATCTCTTGGGCGGTCGTCCAGGTTGTCGTTTCCCCTGAGTCTTTTATGTTTAACGAGTCTTGTGGAATCCAAACTTTCCACATGGTCCTTCCACTTTATTTTCCTTGTATTCGTCAGTTTATTTCCATCTTGTATTACACACTGTTCACTCATCGATATACATATTTCCTTGTCCCACACGGTTACCTCTTGGATCTGTACCTTGAATGTTTCAGCTCTAGTTTTTATTGTATAATATCATAACAGTACGCATCATTGCTTAAAACATTTTTATTTTCCTCTCAGTTGTCATAAATTTGGTTTCACATACACTATTTTGCAGCCATCCGTCACAGCCTTTACCACTGGGTTTTTTACTTCGTTGCTTGTTTGTGTCTTCATAGCTATATAATTAATGCTCATTTGACACACCACCTGTTTCTAATTCATACCTTAGAGCACTTGAGTCAAGTACACCTTAATAAGCCGAAATAAAATTTGACTTACGGAGATTTGCACAGTGCCTCTAATGGAAAGAGGTCAAGTATGTTAATTACATATCTTCGTTGCTCGGTAACTATGAAAGGCAGTCAAAGGAACACGAGACAAACGGGGAAAAATAAGTAAACTGCGTATTATTTCAAAAGTAACAACCATAACGGTTAATACATTTATCCCCCTGTGAGACGAATCTGTTCATGGGAAAATACCGACGGACCCAAGATTATATCCAGGCGTGCACACCTTCTACTGAATCCATTCAACGGCCACGAACGTCTTTCTTCAGGGCTCTAAAATCTTGGAAATCAGATAGAGAGAGATCGCGACTGAAAAGAGTGTATATAACGGCTTCCCGGCGAAACGTCTGCAATGTACTCTAAGCAACATGCACGGCAACAACGTTAATATCATGACGACGTTTTTCTTTGACTACAAGGCCGTGCTGCACATTGACTTTCTAGAACACGGCGAGAAAATTAACGCACAGCGGTAAACGCACATTTTGACGCGCCCATCAGGTTCAGACGCATAGAATGGCATCGCACCGCTGCGGAATTATTCCCGCCCACATGTCACCATGATTGTTTCGAATACGCAACAGCAGTTTCTCTGGGAATTCTTTACTCATATTCGATACAATCTCGATCCCTCCCAATGTATTCGGAGTCCTATAGGAAGACATACGTGGTCGTCAGTTTGTTTCGGACAATCCCACGCGGCAATACCTCACAATTGCACATGTTAGTCCGCCCCATTATTAGCTGAGTGATCAGCGCGTAGGATTGCCACTCACGGGTGCCCGGGTTCGATATCCGGCTGGAGAAGGAGATTTTCTCCCCTCAGGGACTGGGTGTTGTGCTGTCCCCATCATCATTTCATCCCCATTGTCGACGTTCAGGTCGCCAAATGTGGTGTCGCACTCACTAAAACCTGTAGTTGGCGGTCGAACTACCCGACTGGGAACTCCCGGCCACTGACGCCATTCGATGATATTTTGGCGCCATAATTTTTAAGTGTTTCGATAATTCTTTCACTTGCTCTCAAAACCAGTGGAACACTTTACTGACGCAGACAGGAGTAAAACATGCCTCTTCCACTTACTCGTAAACAACTTGAGCCGTACCGTGGTGATAGGTCGCGGTACGTCTTCCGCATGCCACAGTTGCTTCTAGCGGAGGGCGAGCCGTTTTGATGTAAACAAGTAACAATGTGGGAAGTGAGCCGGACGATGACCGGCAGCGGAGCAGGAAGTGCTCTTCAGGCACGGCGTGTTGTCGTTTGAGACGTGCGATTTCTCTGTCGGACCAATGGACTTCAGTATTCCGCATGGGGCCGAGTGTCCAGAGCACACGAGGCGGCTGAAGTTATTCCCGCTGAGGAAGTCCGTGGTTGTCATGCCTTGGTTAAGATGGACGCCTGGCGTCTTAGAACTATGATGAGGTAACTTATCTCTTTTGAGTGAATTTAGGGACAGCGTGAAGTTCGCCTAGTGTTCCTTTCTTTTGTCTTCCCCAGTGCGTCAATGGCTGCTTATGCACGTTATCCACCTTCACGGATGTTAGAACTCTAAAAATACCGGGTCAATCTTTCTGCCTGCTTAAGCTGCGGTCGTCGGTACGTTGAGTGCAAGTTGAAGAGGCCCGCACGTGTTTGTGCCAACTGCTTATAGTACCACCAGCAAATTTGTGAGTTTCTGTAACTATGACGTACTGTGTTTTTACCAACTTATATATGATAGCTGTGTGGAGTTTGGTTTAAGTTACGTCTTCTATTGCTGTGAATGGCACTGATGCTTGACCGAGCGGGGACTCTTATTCGGGAGGACGACTGTTCAATCACGTGTCCGGACATCCTGATTTAGGTTTCCTTTGAAAGGACACGGCAGATTTCCTTCCCCATTGTTCCCTCATCCGAGCTTGTGCTCCGTCTCTAATAACCTCGTCGTCGACGTGACGTTAAAAACTAATCTCCTCCTCCTCCACCATTGATGCTTGCTAGTTAACTCGTTAATCCTCAGAGGAAAGGATTCATGCCAGTTGCTTGCTATTTAAGGTACTGTCTACTAACGTAATTGACGTTCGTTTGCCAACCGTGTACATATTCAAATCTTGTTGGTTTTCCGTCCCGCGTGGCGGGCCCTCGCTACCGTTACGCCATCGGGCATTGCTTCGAAACTGAATTGCGGTTGGCGGTCGAGTCTTACCTCCTTGTTGAGATTAGGATTTGTGTTCATTAATCAGGTCCTATGCTATTAATATTTGAGAGCTTGTTTTCTGCCTTTTCACTGGTATAGTTGTATAATTTCGCTCTTAGACACATTGTGTTCAGTTTCATGATTGAAGGGTTAAAGACCATTTATGATTTAATTATTTGTTGAACTTAAAGATCCATTTTCTTGCCAGGTAATACAAGCAGTTACTAGCATCATGTGCTGAATTGTCTAGTTTGCCCCGGAGTTGTCTTCATCTGATTTACGCTGACTAACTACCTGGGGGCAGTCCTTTGGATTCTGAGGTCGCCGGTTGCGTTGCCTATTGAGTACTCACAATGGCGAAAAAGAAAAAAAAATGTTGCTTGACGCAACCTTGAACCTGTCTTCGATTTAAGTGTGTGTGTGTGTGGGTGTATCCTTTTGGGAACTGAATATAAATTTCAAGGTCGTTGTTTTAGTAAGTTTTCATTTCTTTTGTGAGTGCTGTTGTGGAACATTCTCTGACACCAAGCAAATTGTAAACCAGTAAAATGGCTGTCAGAAAATGCGTTAAGCCTGAACTGTTAAATTGTCACAAATATTAGTCTTGTTGTAGGTTCCGTGTTGAAGCACTGTTTAAAATTTTTGTTCTTGCTAAAAAGTTTTGGTTCCTAATAATTACGTGGTGTCTCATTATAGGAATTAAAACTTACTGACTACTAATTCTCGAAGACCTGCAACAAAGTTTCTTTGGCTGTGTGACGCACGTTGTTGAAAGTATTGACTCCCATAACTGCGATAGTTAAGTACAAACTTATACCATATGTTTCCCTTGAACATAGATATTTTCATGAACATATACCATACTTTGTGTTTCCTTTGTTTTTAACAGTATAATGTGGGTCGGTGTGACAGCGTATTAAATTCTTACTTCAATGCCAAGATAACATACAGCACACGTTGGGGAAAAAATACTTATGAAAGCCTCTTGAAACTTGTAGCTGTTCCTAACGTGTTGCTTTATTAATTGTTGAATGCTTACAAGTAACAGGTTTCAGTGATCCTTTAAGCACTAAATGTTAAAAATTTTGGTCACGAATGATGTTCAGCCGTTACTTGAGCCTAGTCCTCCCCCACCTAGACAACCTCACGAAGTAGCTTCGTATCACACCCCTTCCTTGCGAAAACGTATCGCCAAAGACAGCTATAAACTACGACGTATCTAAATGCATAATATAAGTAAAACCAATCCCTTCCGTATCTGTCAAAATTTTAATCGAGGATAGAGCGCGAAACCTGGTGAAGGAAATTGCTGTTAACATAACAACAAACAATCAGAAAGTAAATCCAGAGAAGGAAACAGTTCATGTAAATGTGGATGTTATATCAGTGATACGTGTTAACGTACTGGAAGCTCTGCTAATCACTGTAGCAGTGAACAGAAGAAAAGATTAATCTTAGTACGACCAAAGCTGCCGTCAACTTCAATCAAGCGTGTGTTACCAGTACAAATGTGCACTCAGGCATTGGGTATAACTTACAACTTAATGAGTGAGATGTAACACCTGTTTTTTCAGTCAGCGGAAAGGTTGCTTTCTCGTTGGGTGTTTTCCATGGGCTATACATTAAGAACTCGAGAACGGGACTATTAGACAACTCGTATAATTTCTCTACCAACTTCAAAACTCGCTCTAACTTGATTGGGTACGCGTATTCTCGTAGTATCGAGATATTTGAGCTGAAGAAGTTATAAACGGAGTTGCTAAATGCTGTTGATAGAGTGTACATAGGCTACCCGCAGCACGCACCTACATGTTTCGTTTGTACCAGGTTCCCCTAGCGATTAGACTTCCACTGCTGAATAACAAAGAGCAGTGGAGGAGCGTCGGAGAGACACTGTGCGTCAAGAAGAGCCACACGTAAATCAAAATCGAATGCCTCACTTCACATCCCGAAATTAAAACCGGATACATCAATCAAGAGTCAGTGATCATAATCATGAACAAACAGTACACGGTCAGAAAAAGTAGTCAATTCAATGTACAGTAGAGGAGCATTGTGGAGAAGAATAGTGGACTCGTTGCTCTACGTGTGCGCCAATATTCCCACTAGATTTAGCCATAAACAGGGGTGATCAGGGACGCGGCCTGTTACTCCAGAGAGAAGCCTCATAATACCGGCTGATATCGACACGTACTCGGTCTCTTGGCAAAGTGCACTTATAGACGAGGGGGAGAGAGAGAGAGGGAGAGAGAGAGACGGATTGGGACGAGGGGAAAGCATTTGCAACAGGAATTGTTAGAGGGACAGGACCTTCACATTGTGACCAATCCAAACTTACCTCACTTACACCAGAGGAACAAGTGATAACGCAGTGACATAGACATTTCTGTAGCAGATGGAAGGTCGTTTCCGAAAATATGCAGCTGGATACTGCAGGATTATTTTACATCCAGTGAACGCAGTCCAATTTAATGGAAATATTGATAGATGAAAAGAACTCTAAGTGCAGTGACCTTCCTCAAGAAAAACTGATAACTCAGAATACGTGTTAACTAAACTACTGCAGACGGCACAACGGGAAATATATTTGTGTTTACATCAGTCTGGGTAATCATGCAGACATAGACAGGAATTCTAAGACGTTTCTTTCAGATAAGTTACCTATCAGGGAACACAACATTCTGTTGCAGCGCAAGCGTGAACAGAGCCGCTCTTAAAGCAGAGCTGTTTCGGGTACGGCAGGAAGAGGGAAAACTATCTTTACCTACAGATTGGCTATATCTTTGAGGCTAAATCTTCTTTTGTCGGGAGGGTTTAAAATAACCTATAGTTTTGTTAACGTCTGCAGGGGACACTAGAAGTATGACTCAGGGATGGAGACATACAGGAGAATTTCTACTAGGCAAGCTCCTCCTGATAATGAACAATGCACACGTGAGCCACTATATCTTAGCCTAAAAACAAATCTGGAAGATGTTTACAATTAAGTGAAAGCACTTCCACATTTACCAAACTGTTGCGGTGACGTTGGCAAAATTTTAAGAAGATCCAAGACCCCCCACGGTGTTCACCCAAACTTTTGCGTGAAGCAGTTCCACATATCATCCCCTTTCTCATTCAACTGCTATTTGTGACTTGGAAGATATCAGGAGTGTTGCAATATCGTAGTATTTCAAGAATCCTGGTGATTAAGAAGGCCGATGTGATTACGAAGACAGCGGATTGTAAGTCTCCAGACCTATTTGCCTCGTCAGTAGGATTCTTTATGAATAGGAAGGTAGGGCGGAGTGTGTGTTACTGACAACATCTCAGTAATAGGATTGTTCTTATCAGAATCGACAGCTAACCAACACCGACAACGATAGATCAAGTATACATGGCGACGTCGCAAGCTGAAGATGAAGACATAGAAAAAGTGTCTGAGGATATTGAAAGAGTAATACGCTATGTAAAGGGATATGAAAATCTATTAGTCATGGGACACTGGAATGCAGTTGCAGGGGAAGGAGTAGAAGAAAAGATTGCAGGAGAATATTGGTTTGGAACAAGGAATGAGAAAGTTCTGTAACAAGATTCAGCTAGTAATAGCGAATACTCTGTTCAAGAATCACAAGAGGAGGAGGCATACTTGAAAAAGGTCGGGTGATACGGGAAGGTTCCAGTTAGATTACATCATGGTCAGAAAGAGATTCCGAAATCAGATACTGCTTTGTAAGGCGTTCCCAGGAGCAGACGTAGACTCAGATCACAATACAGTAGTGATGAAGAGTAGGCTTAAGTTTAAGACTTTAGTGAGGAAGTATCAATACGCAAAAAAGAGGGATACGGAAGTACTAAGGAATGACGAGATACGGTTGAAGGTCTATAAGGCTATAGATACAGCACTAAGAATAGCTCAGTAGGCAGTACAGTTGGAGAGGAATAGACATCTCTAATAAGGGCCATCAAGAAAGTTTGGAGGGAAAACATAGGTACAAAGAAAGTAATTGCGAAGAAACCAAGGGTAACAGAAGAAATACTTCAATTGATCGATGAAAGCAGGAATTACAAATATGTACCGGGAAAGTCAGAGATACAGAAATACAAGTTGCTGAGGAATGAAATAAATAGGAAGTGCAGGGAAGCTAAGGCGAAATGGCTGCAGGAAAAATGTGAAGACATCGATAAAGAAAGACTCAGCACACAGGAAAGTCAAAACAACCTTCGGTGACATTAAAATCAAGGGCGATAACATTAAGAATGCAACGGAAATTCCACTGTTATATTCAGAGGTGAAATCTGGTAGGTGGTAAGAGTACACTGAAAGCCTCCATGAGGGGGAAGAGTTGTCTGATGAGATAAAGAAGAAACAGGAGTCGATTTAGAAGAGATAGGGGATCAAGTATTAGAATCAAAATGTAACAGAGCTTTCGTGGACTTAAGATCAAATAAGGTGGAAGGAATAGATAACATTCCATTAGAATTTCTAAGATCATTGGGGGAAATGGGAGCAAACAACTATTCACGTTGGTGTGTAGAATATATGAGTCTGGCGATATACCATCTGACTTTCGGAAAAGCATCATCCACACAATTCCGAAGACGGCAAGAGCTGACAAGTGCGAGAATTATCGCACAATCAGCTTAACAGCTTATGCATCGAAGCTGCTTACAAGAATAATATACTGAAGAATGTAAAATATAATTGAGGATGCGCTAGATGACGATCAGTTTGGCTTTAGGAAAGGTAAAGGCAAGAGAGAAGCAGTTCTGACGTTGCGGTTCATAATGGAAGCAAGACTAAAGAAAAATCCAGAGACGTTCATAAGATTCTTCGACCTAGAAAAGGTGTAGATCTTCGAAATTAAGAGGTAAAAGGGGCAAGTTATGTGGAGGACGAGTAATATACAATACGTACAAGAACCAAGAGGGAATAATAAGAGTGGACCTCCATGAATGAAATACTTGAATTAAAAAAGGTGTAAGACAAGTTTGTAGTATTTCAGTACTAGTATTCAATCTGTACATCGAAGAAGCAAAGGTGGAAACAAAAGAAAGGTTCAGGAGTGGAATTAAAATTCAAGGTTAAAGGATATCAGTGATACGATTCGCTGATGACATTGCTATCCTGAGTGAAAGTGAAGAAGAATTAAATGATCTGCTGAAAGGAATGAACAGTCTAATGAGTACAGAGTATGGATTTAGAGTAAATAAGATAAAGACGAAATTAATGAGATGTAGTAGAAACGAGAAGAGCGAGAAGCTTAACATTAGGAATGATGCTCACGATGTAGATGAAGTTAAGGAATTCTGCTACCTAGACAGTAAAACAACCAATGTCGGGCGGTGCAAGGAGGACAGCAAAAGCAGACTAGCAATGGCAAGAAGGGCATTCCTGGCCAAGAGATATCTACTAATGTCAAATATCAGCCTTATTTTGAGGAATAAATTTCTGAGAATGTACTTCTGGAGTACAGCATTGTATGGTAGTGAAATATAGACAGTGGGAAAACCGTAACAAAAGAGAATCGAAGCGTTGAGATGTGGTGCTACAGACTAATGTTGGAAATTAGGGGGACTGATAAGGTATCGCGCAGAATCGGAAAGGAATATGTGGAAAACAAAACTGTAGAGGAAGACAGAGACTGGAGTACATTCAGCAAATAATTGAGTGCGTAGGATGCAAGTGCTACTCTCAGATGAAGAGGTTACCACACGAGAGGAATTTGTGGCGCGCCGCATCAAACCATTCAGAAGACTGATGACCAAAAAGAAAGATTTAACTGAAGGTGCGATGGCATTCGCGGACGACTCGGTCGTAGTTGTTTCAGCTGAGTACAGGGCACCTGTGGAGGAGAGGGCAAATAGGGTCTTTGAACAAATTCAGCTGTAGGGCAAGGAGAGTGAACTGTCAGTAGCAGTAAAATAGACTACATACTAGTCAAAGGTAAAATATCCACTAATATAAACCCCACTCTAAGGCGCTATCTCTAAAAAGGCTATTTGTAGGCTGTAAAAAGGCTGTTGTGTATGAGACTTCCTGGCATATTAAAACTACTAAATTTCAAGGCCGTTGCGGAGCCCGCGCGTACACACTCCGTTGCAAAGTGAAAGTTCCATTCAGTACAGACGTATAACCAGATGAAAAATTTACATTCCAACAGCACATTATCAATGCGGCCTTACAGGCGTCTTAAGCGATGAGTAAGTTATCAACAAATATGCAGCCACCTCCACTTACAGACTGCCGCTACTAGCAATCGAAATGCACCACAATGTTATATATACAGCCAGCATCAGCTTCGCGGCCAGTGTGTGGCCACGCCAACTCTGCTACGCTGAATATTGGAATATCTTTCCGATGGCGCGTGGGGCTTTATTAATAAGGCATACCGGAACATTTCGAACTAATCCACTAGATTTACTCCAAGCGATTATAAGCATGACTTCAGTACATATTACCGCCAGGCATCTTGATGCCCATATTGGTTCAAGAAGGGTTATTTGGACAAAACCCATTTGTTAATCATTAACGAAATCTGCAACAGCGCCCAACTAAGGCGGTTGAGGGTGGGCACTTTTTAAGACGTATGGGACTCAGATCCATCTCATAGGGGTCGGTGACGCTACGAAATTTCTCTACACATTTACGAAAAGTTAAAGTAGCATCGCACTGCTCCCAGTCGAGGCCCATTTAACCTGTAGAATGGGCAGGGCCCTCGTGGTTCAAAATGGTTCAAATGGCTCTGAGCACTATGGGACTTAACTACTGAGGTCATCAGTCCCCTAGAACTTAGAGCTTCTTAAACCTAACTAACCTAAGGACGTCACACACATCCATGCCCGAGGCAGGATTCGAACCTGCGACCGTAGCGGTCACGCGGTTCCAAACTGACGCGCTTAGAACCGCACGGCCACACCGGCCGGCCAGGGCCCTCGTGGACAACACCAACGCCAACAGGAAGGAGTATGTGATTGCAGAATGGTTGGTTCATTTAACACGCTGTATTCCAGTGTCCTTTTTACAACTTACGGAGAGCAGAGAAAATGAAAAGAACTAAAGGTTAAAGACCCAGAGATGTTAGAGATGATTACAGCATAGCGTATGTCATCTGTACAGTGAATTCTTCATCAGGATTCAATGGAATGTGCAAAGATGGTTTAGAAAGTGCAACACACGTAGAGTGAGCTTCAGTGGAAATAAAATTGAAGGTGTGAGTCACGCCACTGACGAATCTGTTAGTGAAACATTACAAAACTCAGACTGTGCATCGGATTACACCACATCACCTTCGCTTTGGTCATACACATCGAGGTTATGTGGTGTTATGAGTCGTTGTGATCTGACGTTGTTACGAGTTGTGAGTATTCTGACACAGCAGATTTGGTTAAGCGATATGCGGCTGACAAGTTGCAGTATGGTGGCCGGGCCAGCTAGGTGAGCGGACGCTGGGTAGTGGACCCCAAGTAGTTGCGATGAGATTTGATCTAAGGTGGGGAGCGCTGGTGAGGCCCAAGTGGGCTTACGTCTTGGGAAACCCTGAAGTATGAGGAAGGGTGATGCCTCTGTGAGTTAACGAGCACTGCACTCTTATTTAAATACATGACCGAAAGAGTCAGCCTATAAGAATTGTGAAACGAACCCTGTCGTCCAGGACCACGTGCCACAAGGGGCGCAGATTCACCACGAGATGGGGAAACTCACAGGTGTCTATTATCTATTGAGGCCTAAGCTTTGTAGAGTGCAAGTGAGACAGACGAGAACCTACGTCATAGGGAAACCCAGTAGAAGCAGTTTGTGGCCAAAGAGACATAGCAGTGTTAAATACGCCGGACCTGCGATCGGTCATAAAGGGAAACATTTATGAAAACTATTTAATTCTGTAGTAGTGCAGGAAATGAAGCCATAGATATTTTAATGTACCATCATTCATAAAATTTGATTGTGATCCAAATAAAACTTGTATATTGCTCATATCTATAATAGTTTAGGATTTACTGTTAAAGCGAAATTAACAAGTTTTGTAAGAAAGTTCCGAATGCTAAAATCTGAACGCTTTGGTCGACCTTAAAGATCGACATTTCATGTAGAAGCGCATCATTAGAGTGACAAACGTTGTAAATATCAGCTCTGTAACTTTATGAGTTTCAAGGATATAGTCAATTTCAATTATCAATATTTCCGGTTAAACATCAGATCATTATTTCCTCCACACAAAACACATTGAACGACGACAGCATGACACCTTATTGAATCATTAGGTAATAGAATATTTGTTGTAAAGTTTAGCACCTAACAGTTACTTTTGTTCTTTATTTATTTATCAGAAAGCACATTGGTGCAAATGCTACTGTCCGTGACATTCAAAGCTAAGAAGGAAATTGTATTGGTTTTATATAAAATAATTTATTGTTTGTTATGCAATGGATATTATTATTACTTTATTTAGAACGTGAAAGTGATCAAGTTTTGATTATTTGTATATGTTAAAATGTAAAGTAATGTAGAATAAACTGTAGCCAGTCAGATGGACGGCTTCAGGGAAGGGAACTGCCCTAGTCAGTTGAGCGAAGATATTCGGCGCTCGGGAAAAGCGGCCAGAGACGGGCAGAGGGGAGAGTGCCGGTGCAGACGCGAAAGCTAACAGTTGTGGTCTAGTCACCAAAGGGAACAGTACTGATGGAGACGCAAAAGCGGACGGTCGGCCTTTAGGTAGCTAGGAAGTAAAACGACTTAAAATTTTTCGCGTTGTGTGGTATCGCGGGACTTAGTCTCTGAACGGTGATCAGCCACGCGCCTGGTGTGAACTCTAACTTTTCACGTAGTTAACGGGGTTGAGTAATAGACTTGTAATTCACGATGAGATTGTGAATAATCGAACTGTGTCAAATGGATATGCGGTCGATTGTAATAGTAGTTCTAAATATGATCACTTTCGATATTAGTTTTCTTTCTGAAAAAAAAAACATTATTGTAATCAGATCGCAACTGTGTGGCCTACATCATTCATGGGTCGTTAATTTAGTTTCAGATATTATTATTACTGTTATGGTATGTTATATTAAATTTGTATTTTCCGAACTTGCCATCAGCCAGACAATTTAACCAAAGGGTCCAAAGTAATTTAGGGCGTGTAATGCAACACGTGCGTTTCAATGCCTAGACGAGTTTGAGCCAAGATATTTCGACGAAGACGAACCGCATGTGAGCCTCACAGTTCTTGAAGGATTCCAGGAACTAAATTAAAACCTGAAACTAAGAATAATTGCGGGCAACAGGACAGTAACTTCCAGATATACTACAGAAAACTTAAAGCAAGCGTTGAACTCGAGGCAGTGAGACAAACCCACTAAATCTGTTACCATATGCATAAAGTCAACATTAACAAAGTTATTAAAGTTACATTATAATTGTTTATCAAGTCTATATCAAATGTTACAGAAACGCCATATGTATGTGTATGACCAACCACTGGACAGGGCTTACTATCAGCTAGAGAAGTATCATGTCTCCAGTACTGTTAACAAAACACAAATTTTATGAACAAATTATTGAACATATCGTAAAATAATGGAGAAATAAAGATTCCTCCACATGTACATTAATAATTACCGTCATTGTTACTAATTTGTTATGTTATCTCAATTTTTTATGTTTATTTGATGAGTACTTAGTAAGATGACCATATGAGTACCATAAAAGCGCAGCACCATGCTGAAAACCTCTACAAATGTCTCGCCCTTCTGTTTACGGTGAATAAAGTTTTAACAAACCCCAATCACTCAGAGATATCCAGCATTTAATAGAGCAATAACAAACTGGAAGTTAACTATAAAAATTTACTATTTATGTCTGAAGCATGTAAAAGATGTAATACGTGTGGCCACAGAGCCACATGGGCTTAAATGTTGGTCGATAATGTTTCGGTGTGTACCAGTTCTGAACATAGATGTATTCTGTAGCTCTGAATGCCAATAAAGCTATCTATGGCTGAACTTCTGCCAAGATAAATTTTGTTATTGTACAAAGTCTTTAACGAATCTAGTGAACTGTACGAATTTTAATTCAGTTTAAATGATTTGGTGCAAGGTTACATGCCTATGGTTTACATCTGTTACTGCAAGCGAACGATCCGATTGCTCTGCTAGTTGAATTATTTGATTTCTTGTTTCCTCACTTTGTTCTAATAAAACACTGAGAGAGACCATACTTATGGATAACATTGTGTCTGATTTGAATAAACTGATGGTCAACAATAATCCTTTAATTCTAGGCTACATCACTATTCTATAGTATCATGCATTTACTGGACCTCCTTTATTCTATTAATCCATTTATAAACCAGTGTTTTTAAAATTTCATTAATAAGTCTTCACTAAACTAATGTGCTTCATGATAGACCGACGTTCTACAAGGGCTTAAACCAACGGTGCATGACCGAACCACTTCCGTAAAGACGAGCCGTATATAAATTTAAGGTGGTTATTGTTACTGTTCCCCAGAAGCGTTGCAATGAACACCACTGTTGATTTATACAGCCACAGTGATTCTAGTGGGTGTCATCTGCAAGTTTACGTATATTTTAATCAGTAACTAAACAGCAGTGTTTTTAAGATAGTACTTATGCATTATAGCTTGTTCGGTAATTCACAATATATCAGTGGTATTTAAAATCGTAATTTGCTGCAGAAACCAACAGAGGTTTCCACATATTTGGCGGAATGAATGAGGCTCAAATGGCTCTGAGCACTATGGGACTTAACAGCTATGGTCATCAGTCCCCTAGAACTTAGAACTACTTACACCTAACTAACCTAAGGACACCACACGACACCCAGCCATCACGAGGCAGAGGAAATCCCTGACCCCGCCGGGAATCGAACCCGGGAACCCGGGCATGGGAAGCGAGAACGCTACCGCACGACCACGAGATGCGGGCGGAATGAATGAGTGTCGTTACATGTATTTGTACAAACAACATATGTAATCACTGCAGTCAACCCCAGGAAAAGACCGGGGCCTAGGTCTGAGCTCACCTGAAGTCATTTCTAGAACGCAGCATAACCAGCGAGCTGGTGAGGGGAATTTCATTTTTTCGCTTCTGCCACTAGCGTTTAAATATTAGTATTTGATTTCTGCGGTGTTTTAGTAATAAATGTAAGTTATTTTAGCTGTGTTCCTATCTAAGAGGTAGCGAAACTAATATGAAGTAAGTTCTGAAATAAATTTTGTAGAAAGCATCCCGTTTTTGATTAAAAGGCAATGGATTCCATAAAACTGCCAGTAACAAAAGAAGAAGTCTGTATCTTTCTCCGTTACCTGATCCTACGGTCCACATACCAGCTTTTTATTTTCGTTTTATCGGAGCACCTAGATTCAGAAAAGTCTTGCTCAGATCGTCGTCAACATTTCATACAAGTTTAACATTATTGTCGGCTGGCATCTCATTTCTTGCAGCCATCTTGTTGTAGTATATATTCAAATACTTTTCGAGTACTCAGTACACCATAGATAACAGCGTCGGCTCCCTGTGAGCGCGAATTTTGTTAAAGTTCTGTATTGTGCGCCCATTCCTTATGTTGTGACTTTTAGGATGAAAAGGGGAAAAGATGCCCTCTTGTGGTTAGTGATCTGGAATGCAAGAGGTCTTCTGTAACTGCTTAATTCAATAAAACGAGTTCTATGAATTTAAAAAGATGTCCAAATTGTGGAGCAGATTAGTATCATTCGGTATATACAAAAGGCAAGGGAACAGAAGTGCATTTTGTCAGGAATAAACATGACGTCCGAAATAACGGACCCACATATGTAATTGAATAGATACGCTTCGACGGGCATACGACAATTTCAATGCGGGTGTATACCATCGTCCATACTCTTGCAGGAATATAGTGAGTAGTGAGGCTGCGAGCAACGGGGGGGGGGGGGGGGGGGCGGGGGGCGATGAACTGGATCGCAACATCAGCAGTGTGCATCACTAGGGAATTAGCGTCAGGCGGGAAACGTGTTCACGTGGCTGGGGTGAAAGCTGACACACCGTAGCTCAGCGTGGTCGTTCAGAGTGGTGACTGCCCTCTGTAATAAGAAACTGAGTGGCGTTTTCACCGATGAGCTTGAAGGGATGTCAAATGACGTCTGCCTAGGCCAACTGATGAGAAAAATACTTAAAAAATGAAAAAACGGTGGTTAACGCAACCGTTTAAGAGAAGACGAGTATTTGCGTTCGAGCCCCTGTTAGCTCACAAATTTTCAGTTCAGCTGCTGAACAATTTCAACGTCCAAAGCAGCTACGTCATAACGATTTCCCTTTAGGAAGAAAAGCTGTTAGGACGAGTCACGGGTCGCGCTTGAGTAGCTCAGTTTGTACAGCTCTTGCCCGGGAAAAGTGAACGTCTAGAGTTCGAGGTTCAGTCCAACGAACAGTTTTAATCTACCAGTAAGTTGCATTATTTAAAGTGTTATTGAACTCCTCAAGCCATAAACTTCTTTTTCTGTTGTATTTCTACCTCATAATATTTGCGAGCATATATCGATTTTATACATCCATATATAACAGTTACATTATGTTATTTTTGTTCATCTGTAATAATCAAGATAGAGGAAATACAAAGAGAGATAGCAGGCAATACATAGTAAATAATCGGTTGTTCGCATCTCAACGAAGGCGAACGAAAATTTTGGTAATAAATATCAAGTCGTACATCAATCAGTCATCATACCCCTGGAACCGACCGAAAAGGCCCAGGAACTACGAATGTTTCAAAGCTGAAGTACACAACGAACAAACATAGCAAGAAATGTAGAAAGTGAGTCCAACTAGACACTTAAATCTGCCTTCTACTAGCCCAACAACTGAAAGAAATTATATTCGACACCTGAATTGTGAAGAAGTTTCCGAACAACATGTTGGCACGATGTAGCGGTGGCCTCGAGGCAGTTTTGTTGTCCTAAACTTTGCTTTTTCACTTGCCTGGCTCTCCTTCTTAAGAATCGTGTTGACACATTCAGAACCGATCTGCATCATAGTTTCTCAACTGGCTGCGATGGAACACATTACCGTTGGGGCACCTACTCTGATAAAGAAAAGGAAAAATATTAACTGTGGCCTTGCTGAGGCAACGAAAGCAGTATTCACGGAAGCGATTCTGAGAAACTACATAAAAACTAATTCATGATCTTCGAACAGAGGCTGCTACCTTATTTACTTGATAGTGTTGCTCTGCTGGCCACTGCACAACCTTTGTCGCTGGTGTCCTTAAAACCAGGGTTTTCCATTCCAGCTGCATGTCCGCCATTTGTACCATACAGATGTCCCTGTTTCACACTGTACCTCGACTTTCGGCTTGTACTGCTGACACTCTGTCGGTCATGACAGCACCGTGTAGTTCCCGAAATAACATTGAAAATAAAGCGAATTTAGTATCAGTTCACCTCTCGATTGTGTAGCCACATGCTTGTGGAGTAAACACGTCCCTGCGCAGCGCTCCGGCTAGCGAGTGGGGCGACAGTGCTTTGTGTACGCGGCCGGCCGTTTGCACTCTCGGTGTCTTTAAAAGCTTCTGGGAAAAAAAATTGTAAAATAACAGTCATCAACAGTGTATTTGTGATAGGAATGCTGATCAACCGTCACCATTTGAAATTCGTGAGTTGATCTGTAACAATTAGATCTGAAACTGAATTTCATTCATATTTCTATGTTTATAAAATTCAAAGATGCCGGAAATTGTGACACACTCATGACTGCAGGTGGCACTGCTTGGAGATTCAAACACCTTTACAGATCTGTTAGTAATATTACTGCACGGTATGCAGACTATGGAATCCAGAGTGTAAAAATTTATAATGTATGTTTTGAATGATAAAATTAGGTGACAGAGCGGTATTTTAAACAGTATAGCACAGTTTTGAATCTTGAAGATGATTAATGGTCCGGCACTTTCCGACATCAAATCGACAGTGGTGTACGAAACATTAGGATGGAAGTAAAAAGACACATTTCATCCTACGCATCAGTTGCTGAAAACAGAGCATTTATAACATAATACGTCGGTGAGCCGCCGAGGAGGGGACACTGCAGTCATTCTCCAGGCACACAGCAGGAATCCGGGCAGACGTCGTCGCCTCGCTCAAGGAGGGAGACGTTGTGAAGGGCCTGTCTGACAACGAGAAGCGTGCCAAGAACTGATGGATACCTGCAGCCATTAGGATGGAACGCCAAGAATGTACTCGCGAAAGCATCAAAGTTCTTCTGGCCCTCTGGCAGTCATTTTACCTCCCTTAGATAGCAGGAATGTGCCGACAATTACAGCACCCCACAGAAACAGCGAGGAGCATACACAAAAAGTGTGGAATTGGCGCAGGCAGGTTTGTGAAAGAAGTCAGCGTTCGAAGATGTTTTCTCAACAGTGAGGACATTGCTTATAAATCACGGACGCCGGCAGATTTTGAGACGGAGCCCAAACACGAGTCTGTCTAGGCCTCATACAGAGAGATCGGTTATGAAGATGTGTTGTGTAGCTGCTCTCCCAACGGCCTCGGTATGCAGGAAAACATCGTAAGAATGTGAAATCGTGAGAAAGACGTCGATTCATGAGGCACGCGAGCCCACGCCAGATAGGAAATTTCCACCCCGCACAGAGGACCGTGGCTATGAAATGGACATCTGTCATTGGGCTGCATTGAAAATTTTGTCTGCCAATGACTACGCAGTAAGGAAGAATATTTCGAAGAGGATTTGTGCTGAGAGATGGAAGAGAACGATATGGGGAGTTGTGGAGACACCACGGAAGCGAGAGGACTTGGCCGCTCTTCCTTCCATCGCCAACATCCGTCTTCAGGCACCGTGACAGCACAGCTTCGGCCACGTGACCAACAACTGTGGAACAACGCGGAGATCGTACACGGCCCCCGCCGCAGAGCTGCGATTGTCGACGAAGGCAGCCGACTCGTACTTCACAGCACCGAGGCGACGCCCCGAACCGACGCGGCGCCTGCCGTCGACAGCAGTACACGACAAACGATAACGAATAATGGTGAGACGATTCGTCCCCTCCTCCTTCCCCTTAACAATTCAGTCGTGTCCACGCCCAGTGAAATCGGATCTGAGTTTTGTAATTTTGTTTTATTCATGTTTTGATCATATAAGTAATATTTTACATTCATACATGAACTCCTAAACTGCTAACTATTTGTGTTTAATTTCATTATTAAAATGATGTAATAGTTGGCACCTAATGTCAAGTAATTTCATTAGTGAACTACTCGTCAATTCATGTCTGACAGCAGAGAGAAGGAAATCTCAGTTCACAACATCTTTGGCGCCCCGTAATTTTCGTGGTGTCTGATGTCACAAAATAATTTTTCGAGATCACAACAATAACATATTGTGAGCAATCACTGACATGTTCAATTTGTAATTCTGCTGACTATCTGTGTACTAATTGAGCTGGACGAGTACCACTGCAGCTCCCCATGGAATACTTTAATAGATACGTGGGACTTCCCGAGTAGTGATGCAGAAGCCGCTAACAACTAGAGGCATACACTCCACTGCCACCAGTTACCACAACTGTACCTGTAACGTGGGACATCAGAAAACGCATAGGAAATGGTAAACAAAATTCAGAAACTAGCTGCAGGAAGTGAACAAATCACACGACCCGCCACAGACCACCCATGTGTAGTTGCAAACGATACGGAAGGTCACTTCAAAGCCAGAAAAGATACATCCAATGAAACAAAATCAGATCCAAAAGTTGAAAAGGAAGTGGAAAAAATTATGGAAACTGAGATAGGTGACAACCCATTGCCATAGATGCAAAGTTGGGTTACCACCGAAACTGATGTGTTACAGATGACTACTCCTTCGGTAATAAAGCAGACAGACTGTGCAGAAAAAACAGAACTGGGTGGACAAGGAACCTGTAGCCTCTGAAGTAAAAGATGATACCTCTGAAAAATCTCTTACAGAATTACATCAGATTAAAGATAGTAGAGAGAATCAGTTAAAGATGGTAGTGGGCATAGCTGATATCAATGCACTTTATTGTGTGGGTTGAATCCATTCAGGGGCAAGTGTATATTCTGGGGCAGATTATTGCCATCTCCCTCCCCTTAACCTATTGATATGCTAATTGCTTTATAGTCACTTGTAGGTTGATTTATGACCCCCTTGGGATAATCCCTCTTCTGAGAAACCTCCCACCCTTCCCCTTCACCATTCCCATCCCCACCCCCCACCACTCCAGGCAGCAGGAAGGACACTTTTTTGTCACCTCTTCCCTATTCAGTTCAGAGCCTCTCCCCACCTAGCCTATCCCCCAGTACTCCCCTCCCCCACTTCCCCCTCCACAACCCCACATCCTTATTACTTTTTGAAAAAGACTGTAGGAAAAATGCTCAGTCTGTGCAGCACTGTTGTTGGGGAAGGTGTAGATATTACCCTGTCCAGTAACTACATGTTGTAGCTACATAGTCACACAGCTGCAGATGGAGCTGTTGTCTTGTTGGAAAATTTTTGTGAGTATGCTGATCTTGCGCAGGAATTGAGTGACCTAGCGCACAGTGTCACCAGCAGAGAACTTCACAACAAGGCTTTCACGCCTCACAACAGGCTCCTCACACCTCGTTCCCTCCCTGCCCACTCATCCCAGAAAAAATAGGCACAAAAAATCCCTGACAAGAAATTCAACAAGTTTGCAAAGGGCAGAACAATGTGTTGTTTATTTATGAAATTCAGTAAGCATACATATTTTTAGAGGTTGGATCTCTTCATTTGGTGGGAAAAACTCATTCTTCCCTGCTGTTTATTTAACTTTGGAAGATGCAAGTCTTGTAAAATACATCGAAAAGAAGTAATTGAATACATAAACACAACAATTTTTTCTGACCACTCAAGGAATACCGCCAGGAAATTGACATCAACATAGAACACACTCCATACATAAGCAAACTGTTAAGGATACTGCTAAACATATCTGAAGGAAATCTCCCAATCGTGTTTCATTGTCACTGCACCACACCACAGGCGCTGGATCACCAGTAACCTTTTGTATCCTGTGTGCAGAACTGAGAGGCACCTGTCGCTTGCGGAGGAATGCATGATACCAGATGTCAGCTACCTTTGAATTTTGATATCAGATTCATTACACGATTTGTTCCCAAACTCACACCTTCCATACAAGGTCAGTGGAAGTAGCTGCTCTAAGTGCTCTCCCTGCTGTGCACATATTGTGTGAGGTAGTTCACAATATAAGTAGTAGAGGAAATTCTGTTGCATACCATCAGAAATCACACTAACCCCTCTTATGTCAGAAGAAAGTAGCAGATACCTAGTAAATCCCCAGTTCTCCGCAAATTGCTGACATGTGGATTTTTAGGAAGTAGTCAATTTGCACTACCCCACTCAATAAAATTGATTTTCTAGTTGGTTAATGCCATACCCTCTGTGTGGGACGGCTTTTACTTGCTTCCTGTTGGTGGGTACCAGGACTGGCCCATTTGGCAGGAAATTCTGGGGCTATCCCAGATTCATTCCAATAACTGCCGGGTTATAAACCTTGCTCTTACACCTTCTGGATTTTCGTTGCTTCTTATCGGTGGATACTGGCACAGCTAGGCAGTTTGTCGAAAAATCCATTACGTCTGAGTTAGCTGAAAATGGAAGTGAGAATTTCTAACTTCAGCTCAATTGCGCTATGTCCTCAAACAGTTTACAGGAAACAGGGCAGGGATTTGACTGGAAGGTATACGCAGTACCACTATCCGAAACAAAACAAAAAATTGATGTGATGAACAGGGAATTTGACGTCGTAATTGGAAGCGGTGCTGTATGAAATCATAGTTGTAACTTCAAATTTAGGCGGGAATTTATGCCGTCACTGTCGCGTAGTTTTCAACCACCTACAGGTCTGCTAAGGGTACTTTTTAAAGAACTATAGGAATCCCAAGTGGGTTCTCTCTGCCATACCAGGAAGAAAAAGGAAGGGAAAGTGTCTACTACGTGATAGGACACTAACAACAAAAAACCCAAACTAATTTAAACAAATACTACTCCACCTTTCTGCTGCAAAACAAAGTCAAGTGGGATATACTGAGCAGCACTCAACGCCTCACACGGCAGCTGTCGCCACATCGACAGGGAAGTTTGTAAACATATACACTTAAATCACGGTCCAATCCGTTGTAGTTATCATGGTAGGATGTCGAAGATCGTGGAAACTTCCGTAGGCCATGCAAGGTTGAGAAATCGGAGAGACTTTTACCTTGACCTCCCAGCAACAAACCTATAAATTTACGTGTAAGTGGGAATATTCGTATACCACAACAACGCGCCATATTCAGCCTTATCCAATCTCCACGTAACAATCGGAGAGTACTCGCAACACATATGATCGGAAAGCTGCACAGCACATACTGAGTATTAGATTGCTACTCACCTGCCCAGAGGAAGACACGCTTAGGGGAACTGCACACTTGTACCCCGACCTGACCTGCTCGGGAGGCCCAGTGGCGACTCGCAACTTAAGCTGGGAATGTCCATTCGTTCTGGCCACCGACTGCCTCGGCCAAGCGCCCAGTCACCAAACGATCCCCTCCTATGAAACCTGTCGCATATTTATCGGTGTAATTACAATTAACTTTGTTTTACAAGTGCAGTCCAGTTTGGTGACACTTGGCAAAGAACGATGTATAGGAAGTAGCCTCTCATGACGACAATGTTTCAGGATGTGTCAGTTTCCCATGTAAAACTGTATCCCCCTTATGACTGGATAATTTTTGGCGTAAAATCTTTCATACGCCTACGCCCGCACATGTGCTCAATTCGCAATATTGTCCGTAAAATGCAGACCTAGTCTGTTCACTTCCCACCCACATCAATCTGTCTGCACATCTCGCAAGACTGATTCTGACCACAGTAACTGTACACTCCAACAGTCACCCATTTCAGACAGGTAGTGCAGTTATCGTTTATATGGCTGTAGCGTCCGAAAAAATTATGGTATGTCCACACACAGACCAGCTAAGTGTCCCGAATATCCTCAATTCTAGTTAATTACTTGACATTAGAGTCTTCCAGCCAATAACGTTCGAGAAGAGATTGCGGGTATCGTCAGTTAACGCTTCAACAAGAGGCTGCATCCTGTCAAGAATCTCTCAAACAGGTGCTCTAAAGCACAGGCAGCTGGCCATCTGGCATAACGTGATAATCAACAGGGCTCCTTCGGACGAAGGTTTGGGAAGACATCGCTGATTTCAGGTAGTGAACAATTATGAACATCACAGTCGACAGTGCTACAAAGAACATGTGAGTATCTGATCCGTGGGGCCAAAGAAACGACGTTCTGTGTATCCATGATGCTCCAACCGTATTGCCTCCACTGTTTGTGGACTATAAGAGATCCAGTTGCTCTCCTGCTTTGGTATATTGTGTAGCTGTTTACGAAATGAATCTGTGAACCTTCAAGGCCGGATAGGCTTAATGTAGTGTTAAAATCACAATTACCCACCTCAAATGGATCCTTCCCTCATGACTAGATGTACGTAATTTTTTTACAGGAATAGTGGTCTGATTACTTCTCACACACGTTTGGTGATATGTGGGAACACTAACCGCGGTAACTTTACTTTGCAATAGCACAATATTCCGGACAAGTAGCGTGATTATCATTTATAGGTGTAAAGCACGCCAACAATTATGGTATGTCGACAGCCACACCAGCTAGGTGTCGTTTGGCACTGCCTACCTTAGTTTCCAAGTAGCAGAACACTTCCGAAGACTCATCGTTATTACATATTTGTCGAGGAATAAAGGCCGTAATTACAATTAAAAAGCCGTCACAAATTGTATTTATGTTTAGTACATTCCAGCATGATAGTCAGCGTACGCTGAGCGTAAAGGACTGACACACTTTATGTTGAAGAGTAGCTTTGAAGTGTCCAGCTGACTTCTATGAAAACACCACCTCAGCCCCACAAAAGTCTCATTCCCACGAGATAATGCGATGTCGCCACTTCCAAGAAATGATTTAAAATATATGTCTTCAGTCAATTAGAATCGAGACTGTAGGTGATCTGCTGTTCGGATGTAAATACATGGATTAGTGTCCGGATTTGACCTTGAGTGTTGCTTCATCGCCGGCCGCGGTGGCCAAGCGGCTCTAGGCGCTTCAGTCCGGAACCGCGCGACTGCTACGGTCGCAGGTTCGAATCCCGCCTCGCGCATAGATGTGTGTGATGTCCTTAGGTTACTTAAGTTTAAGTAGTTCTAACTTATACGGGACTGAGGACCGCAGATGTTAAGTCCCATAGCGCTCAGAGCCATTTGAACCATTTTTTTGTTGCTTCGTCATGAACTGATGAGATACGTAGTAGTAATTTCTATATTTCCATCCAAACTCAATGCTTGCGGTATCGCTGAAATGATCGACAGGTCAACGAATGGTGCGTATGTCGGAGTCCGTTATTGACCCACACCATGTTGTCCAAAAACGTGGGCGCACTTTTGTTACTCGAAGGCACCACAACAGAGAGAGGAATGGTATGGACAGATTTCACATACCCAAACGAACATGTAACTATTCTCATTCAACATTGTTGTAGTACTCTTCCTCAAATTTAAGTATTTTCCACCACTTTCGCAATTTCACCAGGTTTTCCATAAATTCAACGAATTTGAACTCGAGTTCAAAACCACTGCTCTTGACGATCTGTCACATCAACAAAATGTATTATCGTTACAATCTCATGATGCTATTAGCCAATGATTCTATTAGCCAATGACAATCTCATGATGCTATTAGCCTGGTTCTCAATTTCTGTATCGTTGCTAAACCACCAAGTTCATCACTTTGCGAGTGTTATATACATGTGGAAATATCGTGACCCCTGCTACACTACCTACGTTACATGACACAGATACTGTTTTGTAGTGTGGGAAATAGCAAGCGAAAGAGAGAAGGTGCAGAAAACTTTATAAATTCGGTAAGACGTTGTTACGATTGAACAGCTCCACCCATGTGGAAGGGAATCAAAAAGTATTCCCGCATTCGTGGAATAAAGCTGGAGATAGATCTCACCAAAGCATTTGATGATTACCACCCCAGCAAACGAACCATATACATAGCAGTAAGAGCTTCCCCTTCGTTGAAACTATTGGCTAAGGATCCTGGGAAACATCTAGATCGTATAACATAAACGCACGCTCCTTAAGCTACACAGTTATGCACTTGAAAATGCAATAATGTTAAAGAAGTGTGGTTCCTGCGCTGTTAATACTCCGAAGCAGGAAATATATTACCAACACCTGTGATATAGGGAACTTTGCTGTTAACCATCGCAGGTAGGTAGCGCTCAAAGTCACACACAGACCACGCAGTTGTATATGAGTCAAACACACGTTAAAACACACAACTGATACAGCCCGAGAGAATGAAAGAAAAATATCGTTAAATGTGCTATAAATGATCTGCCACAACATATCCCCCTCTCTAGAATGTGTCATCAGTTTATCATTAAATTCTCCTTCGTTACAATTATCTTCCATCGATTACTCCGCCTACTTTCTGTTATCCTTTAACGCAGATTCGTGTCAAATGGAAAACAGTACTCATTTTTCATGTACTACTATTACCACAGTAGACATCCAGCAGAATGCTGTTGAAGATGATGCGACAAGTGTTCTGTAAGGCACATGTTAGCTGACACCGAATGGTTGTGATTGGTAGAGACTACAGAGGTGCATACTGTAAATAATGTTTGTTGAAGTTTAAAACACTTAAGCAATGTCGCACGAGGTCAGAGGTGTGATCCATTCTGTAGTTATATATTACACTCCCCAAGCAGGTCATACAATGCTCTGCAGCTAAGGAGGACATAGTTTTTCGTAGTCACATGTCCAGAAACTTTATAAAAATTTATAAGGTGGTCGATGATGCCTTTGGGGTCACACCAGGGCTTGTCATCCGACATACATAAATTTATTACTCTACATTTGGGGGTCATAAACGATGAACAGTCTATCCCAGCCATCTTATCACGCTCCACAAAAAATTAATGTTTACCTGATCCAGTGTACTTCCATGTCAACTTCTTGTCATATTTCTCTTGCAGTCACACACTCGTTCCCACGTGAAGAACTTTCCTGCACCAAGGAGACATGTAAGTACTCCTTGTTTCACTCTTAATTTTCCTGCATTTTCTGTATTTTCCCTCAATTTATATGTATCTTCCACCAACTTTCACAACTTTACCGATTTTATATCACCTCTGGTAATGTGATCATGACCTCACTTCTGCCCATGTGTTCTAAAATTCTTTGTCAATTTAGCAAAGTTGCTAACACCTACCGCCACTTCGCTATTTTTCTGTGTATGTGTGTGTGTGTGTGTGTGTGTGCGAGGGGGAAGGGGGTGTATTGGTTTCACATAGAGGGCCCCCATGGCACAGGGTAGGTTCCAGATCGGATCTAGATAGAGCTCGTAGATGGGTCCACCACGCATAATGGCCAGAATAGCGTTCGAGGTGGATCTGCCACATGTTACAGCTGGAATAGGGTTTGAAGGTGAGTCCACAATTCGTTATGGCCAGGATGGGGTTCGAAGGTGCATCCGCCACGCGCTACCGCAAGGACAGGGTTTAAAGTGGATCGATCCGCGATATGCTCGGGACATTGTCTGAAGGTGGCTTCACCGGTAGTAGGTCAGAGTAGGGTCCGGGGGCACCCTGCGTGAAACTGACACACAAACACACACACAGACACACACACACACACACACACACACACAAACGTCTAGGTTGTGCTACATCTACTAACAATTTTAGAATATGTGGCCGCAAGTTAGGTGTTGATGATATAAGCAGACGCGACATAAATTCGGGAAAATTACGAAAATTGATGGAAAATATGTGTAAAAAGAGGGAAAACATTCCAAAATGTTGGAGAACTGGGGTTGAATAAGAGACTGCTTACATGTTTGCTTGGTGCTGGAAAATTGTTGTACATTGGAATGCGTGTATGACAGCAAGAGGAATACGACAAGAAGTCGGCGTGGAGGTACTGGGGGCCAGGGTAATAGTAATTTCTCGTCACTCGCAATAATATGGTTCGAACAGATTTTTTTAACATGGATGACCGACCACCAAATGTACAGTAACAAATCATGTATCAGATTACAAATTCATTATCAACCACGCTAGAGATAAATCCCATGACTTGGGACTTCTACAAACTTCACGTCCTCCTTAGCTAAAGAGCATTGTATTACCAGCTTGGCGAACGTAATATACAACTACAGAATGGATGGCGTGTTTGATCCTGTGCAAGACTGTTTGTTTTACACTCTAACAGAAAGTATTTACACCGTCTGGAGACGTGTTTACAATCAGCTTGGGGACTGCGATGTACAACGACCGAATGGATGGCGTGTTTGACCCTATACCACACTGTTTAAGTGTTTCAAACTTTAAAAAAACCGTATTTACAATGTGCATCTCTGTAGTCTCTACCAATGAAACCATGTGGTGTCAGATAACAAATAACTTGCAGAACAGTCGCTGCAGGGTTTTTAAAACATTCTGCTGTATGTCTACTGATGTAATAGTAATACATGCAAAATTACGTCTTCGATGCTTTTCTAGAAAACAGAACCATCACCCTCTTAATTGACATGGATCTGCCTTAAAGGATAATAGAAAGTAGGTGGAGTAGCCGGTTGAAATGGGTTGTAATGAAGCAGAATTTAATAGTAGACTGATGATGATGACGGTGATGATGATGATGATGATGATGATGATGATGCAGTGCAGAGAGAGGGATATGATGTCGCAGATCATTTATTGCATCTTTAACCATTTTTTCCGTTGTTTTCTCAAGCTGTATCACCTGTATAATTTAGCGTGCATTCGACTCACATACTACTGCGTGTTCTGTGTGTGACTTAGAGCGCTACCTACCTGCAATGGTTAACACAAACCTCCCCATACCACAGTCAGCAGAGGAATTCCAACATATGTGTGATGAACCACGTGTACCAAACCGATGGGAAAGCTATTACGGCACCCGCCTCTGGACAAACGAATATGTATCAGAAGTACTTCATTTCGCTACCACATATTGGACATAAACCGAGTCTCCAGTTTCATAACTGCAGTGATTCAAAGGCAGTGACAAGGTTTTGTCAGGTACAGCAACCACTGTGTATACATCTGCTTGACATTACTTGGGTGTGGAAGAGACGGTGCTCTATTCACGGAGTTACTGCAAAATGATGTGTAATTTCACATGTCAGACACTACTGCTATGCATTTGTCTATTTCCTCACAATATTTCGTTGTTTCATGCATTTTGGCCGCTGACGATCATTTTATAGTACTGATGCGAGCATAACATAACTTCTGAATCGTAAACGGACGTGAACAACGGGCGCTTTACACATCAAGAAAGATATATATTGCACTTTTCACAAAGAATAAATGTTTTTGGTTTTTTTCTTTAGTGTAGAAGGTAGTAGTTTTATCATGTTAAAGTTTCTCACCGCAGTGAGTGGGACAGGAAATGCATTTCAGGTGTTAGAAATATATTTCCTGTATTGGAATATTAACAGCGTTGCATTCCAAGTGACTAATGTATCGTAAACCATACTGTTTTAACAACATAGCATGCTCAAGTGCAGAACCATGTAGCCTTAGGTGTGTGTGTTTACGTCCTGCAGTCATTTCTCTCTTCCAGTGCATTCTTGGGATGGAACTCAAACACTACAACAATACTACAGAACACATGGCACAAGTGATTTACCTTAAATCTTTCAAACTCGTTCCTTGTGGAGCTCCATACATAAACCATACTTCTTCACTTAACTTTTATCACAACGGTGGGGCATGTACCTGCATTGTAACTAATTTACACCATTAGGGAGTGCTAACTTTCTGAGCATGCACGCATCTACAGAGATCGTGTGTAATGGGAAGAGTGATGTGAGTAAACTGGTACGTAAGAATCTTCGTAGAATGGCAGTCACAATATAGGAATGAGAAATCCGGTCTACATCTCTAGCGTTGATCAACTATACAAGTTTGGAGCACGTGTTGTACCCCTTCCGAATATAAAATATCGAAGTGTACTGATAACGTGGAACTCAGCTCGTTCTGTTGCTTCACAAGATGTCGAATGTAGCAGATGTAGCAACCTTTTGCTTCAGCTCAGTTCCAAATAAAACCGGACACAATGTCGGAGGAAGAGTTGATGAATGACTGAGGAAGAGTTTCGAGATGCATGGAGAGAGATCATCTAGAGTTTTTCTCAGGTTCCTTAGCTCATAGATTCAACGAAGGGGCTGCTTGTTTCGAATTGTTGGGGTGCTAATCATCAAAGCTGTTGTTGAGATCTTTATATATCTGTCTTTATTCACAAACGCGATAATACTCTGTGATTCCCTTGCACATATTTTGAGTTGGTCAATTGTAATAAAATCTTACCGTATTTATAAAGTGCTTCGGCTAAAGAAGTAGTTTTTGCGCCTCCTCTCTTCTGCTTGTTATTTCTCACACTACGGAAAGGTATTTGTTATCAGGGGTCACGATATATCTAGATGTATGTATCACTCGCAAGGTAATGGAAATGCTTGTTTCGTATGATACAGAAATTGGGATCCATGCTGCAGTGTCATTGGCTCATGGCATCACTAGACCATAGCGAAGAGGTGTTTTTTTGACGTGAGAAGTCGTCGAGATCTGTGGTTTTGAACTCTGTTAATTTGGTAAAATACCTTGAAATTGCAGCAAAACCTGATGGAATTTCGAAATTGGTGGAAAATACGTAAAACTGAGGAAAAGTGCAACAAAAATGTGGATGAATGAGGGTAGTTGCAAGTTCGTTTGGTTATATGAAGCTAATTCTATTCTCTTCCTCTCTCTGTGTGGTGGCTCGAAGTAGCAGAATTACACCGACAGTTACAAACAGCAGGGTGCAGGTCACTACCGGGCATACGCAACATCCACAGAACCGGTGATCATTCCAGCGAAATTTCAACGACAGAGTGGCGATGGGAATATAGCAATAGCCACTATGTGTTACATCATTGTATGATGGTGCTGCACTCATGATGAAATCTGGAGACTGATCCATTTAATTACGACATCCCAAGAGCAGAATACCTACAATCTGTTCTAGATTCTGTCTGGAAGACCTACGTGATTTAATCATTTCGTGGATGTGACGATATCGAGACATGGATGAGACTTTCGGAATTGCTGAGGTGATTTTTTCGTAGAAGTTAGCTGGACTCTTCTAAGTTACTCTTCTACATTTCTTCCTGCTTCGTCAAACGCTGACTATCGTGTAGTTATGTATGTAATATTAATAAACCATAAGGGCGATTTTCATTGTAACTACACCCTTTATTCTTTGACAAATATCGTTAATGTTGATGTTACGGGGGGGTTTTGCTACTGGGAAGCTATGTTAGCCCATGTGAACTGCAGTGAGCTGGTGTGAATGTGGAGATACCATAACTTTTTCGACGCTATAGATTGACAAATGGAAGTGACGTCACTTGTCGGGAGTGTTATACTGTTGGAACGTAAAGTTACTGTGGGTAGTGTTCCTACATATCACAAAACGTGTGTGGGAAGTGATCAGACAACTATCCTGTTAAAAAAATTACGTATGTCTAGTCATAATGGGAGAACAAATTTGACTTGGGTAATTGTGTTTTCAATGCATTGACGAGTATATCCGCGCATAAAAGATGGCAGACTCATTTCGTAAACACCTGCACAATATACGAATGCAAGGGTTCAATTGGATCTGACATAGTGTACAAACAGTGAGCCTGTCGGAGTGGTCGAGCGGCTCTAGCCGCTTCAGTCTGGAACCGCGCGACCGCTGCGGTCGCAGGTTCGAATTCTGCCTCGGCATGGATGTCTGTGATGTCCTTAGGTTAGTTAGGTTTAAGTAGTTCTAAGTTCTAGGGGACTGATGACTTTAGCAGTTAAGTCCCATACTGCTCAGAGCAATTTGAACCATTCGAACAAACAGTGGAGGCAATACCGTTGGTACATCGCACTGTCCACTATGGTGCTTATTACTGCAACACTTAACTTATCTAGTTGATGTCTTTCCAATCCTTTCGTCTGAAGAAGCGCTGTTGATTATCAAATCATGCTAGACGCCTATGCTTTGCAACACCTGTTTGAGGGATTCTCGGAAGGGTGCAGCATCTTGTGGAAGCGCTGATTGAAAACACACGCACTCTCTTCTCGAATCTGATTGGTCGGAAGACCGAAACGTTAAATAATTACCTAAAACTGAGTAGAATCGGGACACTTATCCAGTGTGAGTGTGGACATTCCACAATTTTGCACTGCATGTCTGAAATGGGTATCTGTTAGGGTGTAAAGTTACTGTGACAAGAATTAGCGTTCCGATTTACGCAAGGAAAATGATACATGGGGGGGGGGGGGGGGGTATGAACAGTGTGGAAAATTTGACGCAAGTCCAGGCGTAGGCATATGAAACATTTTGCTTCAAAAATTATGTCCAGTCATAAGGACGATATTGGTTTACGTGGGAAATTGATATTTCAATACCACAGTCATAATGAGGAGATATTTTCGATACTTCGCTCATTGACGAATGTCAACAAATTGGCATTGCGATCGTAATCTTTGATTATAACAGCAGTATTAAATATGTGGCTGGTTTCGTAGGACAATTCTGATTGTGGTCCAGGTGGGTGGTGGAAGTAGCCAGTGGCCAGAACGATTGGTTGTCTCCGGCTGAAGACGCGAGTCGTAGATGAGCTTCCCTAACTGGTCAGATGCGGTGCGAGGGTGCAGTTGACTTAACCAAGTCGCCCTCTGGTGGTGAATAGCAAAGTAATTGTCAGAATGTGTTGGGCAGCTTTCGCGATTTAATGTGTTACGAGTATCTCTAACTTTTACGTGGAAATTTGGGGAGATTGAATACGGCGAGTGTTGGCACTATATGATTATTGCCCTCCGCCCATTAGGATTGCGTAAAAATTGGGTCATTGTACTGGCGCTGATGACCGCGCAGTTAAGCGTCCCACAAATCAAACATCACCCCTCTCCCCCCCCCCCACCCCCCACCCCTCTGCCCATATAAATTGATCGATTGATGTCCGGGCAGTCACGGTGGCACTCGCTCTGACCTCTGAGGGTCCAGTACGGCTGGCGTGTTAATGCCAGGAGATGGTCGTGCAGCTGTCTATGTGACCTACATGCGGTAGCGGCGCACGGGTCCTATGGAAGTTCCCGCGATCTCCGACATCTAACCATGACAGTTACTGAGAAATGGATTGTATGTTTAGAAAGTGCCTTGTCAATGTGGTGTCAGCTACTGTGGGTGCCATTGCCTGCTCTTCAGTACATCATTGTGTACTCTGTCTTGCAGCGGAAAGGAGGAGTGGTAATTGTTTAAATAAAGGTGGATCTGTGATTGTCGTTATCCTGTACGTTGCAGACAGTTTCCCCTCTTTTTTCTTCATGTTGTAGCAGAGAGAACCAACTTCAGAATTCGTTAGTGTTTTAAGAAATACACTTAGCAGACGTGTAGCTGCTCAGAAATTAAACAGTCGTGATGCCATATAATCCTGTCGAAATTGCAAACTACAAGTATCATTTTACAAAGCTCCGCTCAAAATCGAGATGTCAAATTCCCTATTGGAAAAGTTTATTGTTTCCGATAATGGTATTGCATGCACACTCCAGTCAAACCCCTGCCCTGTCTCCTGTTAATTGTTTAAGGACATTGCGCAACATTGAGCAACTGGGTTAAAATTTGGAATTCTCATTGTCATTTTCAGCTGCCTACAGCGTAATGTATTTCCGCCAAACGATCTAAAAGGGCCAGCTTCCTCCAATAGAAACCACAGAAAATTTGGAAACGGGAATAGTAGTGAAACTTCCTGGCAGATTAAAACTGTGTGCCCGACCGAGACTCGAACTCGGGACCTTTGCAGGAGAGCTTCTGTAAAGTTTGGAAGGTAGGAGACGAGGTACTGGCTGAAGTAAAGCTGTGAGCACCGGGCGTGAGTCGTGCTTCGGGAGCTCAGTTGGTAGGCTCTGGACACTATGGGACTTAACATCTGAGGTCATCAGTCTCCTATAACTTAGAACGACCTAACCTGAGGACACCACACACATCCATGCCCGAGGCAGTATTCGAACCTGCGACTGTAGCGGTTACGCGGTTCCAGACCGAAGGACCTAGAACCACTGGGCCACAGCGGTCGGCCATTGTGTGCCAATGGAGTATTTCTAACAAATTTGCAGCTCAGCATTTTGGGGAGGGCTGAAATTTACCAGATACCCACTACTTTGTTCAGGACAAAAGAGAGGTAAGCGTGATTCTGGTGGCATATGACGGATGCCTGCTGATAAGAAGTGACACTTCAGAGAGAGAGAGAGAGAGAGAGAGAGGAGAGAGAGAGAGAGAGAGAGAGAGAGAGAGAGAGAGCATGTGTTTTTACAGGAATATCCAGAAGGAGGAGGAGGAGATTAGTGTTTAATGTCTCATCGACAATGAGGTCATCAGAGACAGAGCTCAAACTCGGATTAAGGAGGGATTGGTAAGATAGTCAGCAATGTCCTTTCAAAGGAAGGATTCCAGCAATTGCCAGAAGCGATTTAGGGAACTAACGGGAAACCTAAATGTGGGTGGCTGGATGCGAGTTTGAATTGTTGTCCTCCCCAACGGAAGTCCAGTGTGACAACCAGAGCGCCCTCTCGCCCAGTACAATTTCCCAGGTATCATTATCAAAGAGTTGCCGAAATCTGTTGCTTTGTCTGACAGAAAGTAGCTGGTGACTTGAGGGGGGCTGGGAGGGGGGGGGGGAGGGAGAGGGGATTTCAGGTAGGCAGGATGGGCAGGTTGCTTCTGACAGCGTTCTCTACTGATGGTATTGTGAACTAACTCAGTCAGTATTTGCACAGCAGGATGAACACATAGAGCAGCTGGTTTCATTCAGCTCGTGTGGAAAGTGTGTGTTTGGGAATCAAATTTCAAAGGCAGCTGAATCCGATGCAAGCAACTGGCGCCTCCCATTCCAGCACTCAGAATGCAAGCATTTTCCAGTGGGCCAGCGCATGTGGTGCGGTGATGAGTACGCGATATCAAGATCACAAGGATTTTTGCAGGTGTGTTTA
The DNA here is from genome assembly GCF_023864345.2 of Schistocerca serialis cubense. Lineage (NCBI taxonomy): Eukaryota > Metazoa > Arthropoda > Insecta > Orthoptera > Acrididae > Schistocerca > Schistocerca serialis. Next base: position 237,774,800 of record NC_064646.1, read on the forward strand.
ACGTGATCTGTAACAGTGTAATTATGTGGAGTAAGTGTTTTACGTTGATGACAGTTTTATGGTGGTATTCTTTCTGATACTGGAAAAAAGCGATCTATTTACATATTTAAATATTTCTTTTCCATGTATTTTAAAAGACCTGCATCTTCCTAAATTAAATACCCAGCAGAGGACGATGAGCTTTTCCCACCAAATAAAGAAATCCGACCAATGCAACTTGGTATCCAAATCGAATTTTATAAATTAACGATATATTACTATGCCCTCACCCATGTACTTGAATTTCCTGTTGGGGATCCATCCAGTCCACCATCTCGTCATAGATTGAGCGATTTTTCCCTCCAGTCTTTTCTGGAAGGGATGGAGACAGAGGAGGCAAGAGTGGGGGTGGGACATGGGACATGCTGTGCTGGGCCAGCTGGAGTGGCCGAGTGGTTAGAGGCGCTACAGTCTGGAATCGCACGACCGTTGCGGTCGCAGGTTCGGATCCTGCCTCAGGCATGGATGTGTGTGATGTCCTTAGGTTAGTTAGGTTTAAGTAGTTCTAAGTTCTAGGGGACTTATGACCACAGCAGTTGAGTCCCATAGTGCTCAGAGCCATTTGAACCATTTTTTTTTGCTGTGCTGGTAACATTGTACACATTCTCAGTCGACCTATGCACACCAAGGTGAGAACAAACACAACAAGACAACATATCCAATCTGAAGCAGAATAATTACATAATTAGGGCATATAGTTGCTAGACGGGGTAATACTTGTACCTTCCATACCAACAGCTCTGTACATACTGCCTGATTTTTTCACAATTTTTTTTCTACAAAGGTAGGGAAGTGTGGAGGGGAGAGGTGAAGGGGGAGTGTGGAGTGGAAGGCTAGAGGAGTGTCCAGGATGGGGGAAAAGCGGCTCTGAACTGAACTGGGCAGGGGTGATAATAAAAAACGATCCTTTTCCCATAGTGATGGTAGGAGGATGGGAAGAGGAGGGGTGGAAGTTTCTAAAAAGGAGGGATTATCCCCAGGGAGTCGTAAATAAACACTCAGGGGCCCATAAAGCAATTACCCTAACAATAGGTTAAGGGGAGGGGTGGGTGATAATTTTCCATGAATGCATGCTTGCCCCTGAATGTATTTGCAATCTGCACAAACGAAATGCACTCGCTAAAGCTTTGCCCCACTACTTAAGATGTCATCCACAAACAGCCTTATTAAGGATCAGGTCAAATTCTGTCAGGCAAACGAAAGAATAAAGATCTGTATTAGGTAAAAGGAAAAACCATATCTGAAGGCCTGTATGTTGACAAGTCCCTACAAGCATCTGATTTTTAAATTTACAGTCATAGGGTTCCAGTGATGAAGGAAGTGTAAAAACAATGAAGTTGGTAGACGATATAGACGATGGGATGTCTGCATAATCTAACAATAAATGTCGCACAGACGTAGTCTCTGGAACATTTTCCATGTAAACATAAATAAGGCATCCTATATTATGGTGATAGTTGCTCTTAACAACTTCTTACTGGAGATCAAATGTCATACAAGACCTCACAAGCGATGTAGTTAACCACATTGTCACCTTCACAGTAATTTCTAGCATTGACCCAGAGACTAAAACTGGATACCGCGATTATAATACATTGTGACATTGAAATGAAGAATGTAGAATTCTTATCAAATGGACGTGCAGCCTTTTGTACCATTATCGACGTAGCTCTTGTGAACTCTTACGCTCCATCCCTTAATGAACTTAAATCACTGGTTGACAGTTACCATCTTGAAGACACTTGGCCAATTTTCAACCCAAACAAATCGGAGTACACATATTTGCGGGCAAATAGACATAGCAGACTTGATAGGATATACGTGTTATCTTTAAACAAAACAAAACAAATATTCGGATCATTGCAGTTTCATCCGCCGAATTAAATTCCCGAAAACACATTTTCCTCATAAGAGAGGCCTTTGGGAAGCCTAACTTAAGCCATTTGGGGAATCACATGTAAATACAAGATCTACACATGGCAAGAGGTACTCAACAAGCAGTGTCACGTTGATAGCACGTTGGAATGGTGGTTCACACAAGCTAAGCCTGTTATTCGAAATATATTGTACCGAGAAAGCCCTTTGGCTCCGATGAACCTCACAGTTCTATTGGAAAGCTCTGTTCTGTCCGAAAGCTCTTGTTAGTAAAAAGACCGTTTAGCCGACCCCACTACCGAGGTTTAGACAAATTAAGGTCAAACTTTTAGTGAGCCCCGGAAGAAAACTGAAGGTACCACTCATAAGGATTCAACCCATAAATGACAATGCAGTAAAACGTATTTCTTTCTACCTCTTAGACAGGAAGTGGAAGAGAGATGAAAATTGTTTAATAAGAGAATGGAAAAGAATTAGCGGGTAGAAAAATGCTGATGAGAATGGAATCAAAATTGGTCTCTCTACCCACCCCTTTTCCCAACTCTTCAGAAAAAGTGACATCAGCCCATCCACAATAATGATTTTTTCTTTCGAAAGAACGACTCACGTACTTACGGAATATTATTGGACACACCTTCACGAGCCTTTCACTCTAGACGAAATTGTGCAAGCCATAAAAACTAGTTTTAAAGGAAAATCTGCAGTAGTGGATGAGGCTTCTGTTGAGTTTCATCCGAAATACTTTAATAATTTAGGGGAAGTTTTACCAAAAATTACTAATGAAATCCGTAACGATGTCGACATACACAAAGAATTGGTAAGAGAATGCATCAGATTGATACCAGAAATTGAAGACACACCAAATTTATGGAATATACATCCGATCACATTACTCGACTTGACTATAAACTTAACGCTTTGTGCTTTACTGGGAGAAAAATGGTTCAACTGGCTCTGAGCACTATGGGACTTAACATCTTAGGTCACTAGTCCCCTAGAACCTAGAACTGATTAAACCTAACTAACCTAAGGACATCACACACATCCATGCCCGAGGCACGATTCGAACCTGCTACCGTAGCAGTCCCGCGGTTCCGGACTGTAGCGCCTAGAACCGCATGGCCACCGCGGTCGGCTTGCTGGGAGATTAATGTAATCAAAGAAACAAGTGATAAGCCCGTATCAAATGAATGACGTTCCGGACAGAAAAGTATATAACTCCTTATTAACATACAGAGATTGTATTTCGTACAAAAAAATCAACGTATCAAAAAAGCATCGATTTTATTAAATGACTCTAAAAATTCTTTCAATTGGGCCAGTCATTAATAATAACTGGAGAAAGTCATTATTGTAATGGATTATGGCACCAAGGTCGCTATATTTTGGGCAGCTCTGTGTAACAAGTCATTATTACGGTAGATTAAGAAAGAAATATCTCATCAAAACATCAGTCAGAAAAGTTTGTCCGTTATCTATGCCGTTATATGCAGTAACCCTAGATGCTCCTCTCTGTATGATATGTTGTGAGTGTCAAAGAGTTTCAATACGATATGAACGGCTCACTTGCAGAGCTTACGCCGATGACTAACGTGTTTTCATCATGAGATGTTGACATCTTACATAACATCTAGTAAAGCCTTCAGAAGATCAAAACAAATTGCCAAACAACTTAAAAAATAGGTCTTTATGGTGCGAAAATTGGCAATTGACACTAAGAAATAAAATGTGTGAGGTTATCCACACGAGTGCTAAAAGGAATATGTTAATCTTGAGTTATACGGTAAATCAATCAATCGAAAGGTCATAATTTTAAACATCTAGGAATTACAATTATGAACAACTTAAATTGGAAGGCACACATAGAAAATGTTATGGGCAAGGCGAACCAAATACTGCGATTTAATGGCAGAAAACCTAGAAGGTTCAACAGATCGACTAAAGAGACTGCCTACACTACGCTTGTCCGTCCTGTTTTGGGATTCTGCTGCATGGTGTGGGACCCTTACCAGATAGGATTAACGGAGTACATCGAGTCAGTGCCCCAACTGTAATGTGTTCCATCGCAGCCGGTTTTAAAACTATGCTACAGATCGGTTCTGAAGGTCTTAATATGATTCTTGAAAAAGAGAACCAGACAAGTGAAATAGCTAAGTTTAGGACAACAAAACTACCTCGAGGCCACCGCCAACTACATGTTGTTCGGAAACCTCTTCATGTTTCACACTTCATTTCTTTCAGTTGTTGGGCTAGCACAAGGCAGATTTCTGTGTGCATTTGGACTCACTTTCCACATTTCTTGATAAGTTTCTTCGATGTGTACTTTTGCTTTGAAACCATTTCGGTCGGTTCCAGTGGGTATGAGGCTTGGATAAATGTGCGACTTGATGTTCATTACCAACGTCTTTGTTCGCCTTCGTTGAGATGTCAACAACCGATCATTTACTATGTATTTTTCGACGTCTCTCTTTCGTATTTTTTCTATCTTGATTAGTACATTTCAACACAAATAACATAATGTAACTGACAAGACCGTAAATTTACATATATATACTCGTAAATGTGATATTTTCAGGTTTTAAAACAACAGAAAAAAGAAATTAATAAAATGGGAAATTTATAAACAGTTTAAGCAATGAAACTTCATGGCAGATAAAAATTATCTATCAGACACAGCATCGAACTCGAGACGTTTGTCTTCGGAGGGTGCGCCTCACGACCCGTTCTCACAGCTTTACATCCTAAAGGGAATGTCTATTAAAGTATTTATTTCGCATTTAACAATTTGACATAATAACAGAAATGAAACTCATTTTAAAAATAATTATAATTCTGTACATTACTACACATTCAAATATTGAAGGATATCTGCAAGAAACTATCCACTGAGTTGTTTCTTAGATGACACTCTTGTAGAATGCACATTAAATTATTTTTGCGTGAAGATTCATGTTAAAATACTATCAGAAGCCTTACATATTGGAATCTTGAGGTAATTCGTGTACTTAATTCTGTATTTTGGATGATGAGCTACTTTCTCGTGTTCATCACATGAGTATGCCAGATACTGTAGGTTGTCCACTAACTTAAGTCGAAAAATTATGTGAATTTTCTGTGCCATGATTCACGTTGTTGCGTGTCATTTCCCTTTGTCGGTTTCCTTTCGGGTATCATGACTTTAGAAACCTGTATATTGCGTATGTCCATTCTGTTGATTAGCAGAATCATGTCCCTTGCTAATTAGTACTGTAATGTTACATGAAATAATGGGTCATTGTCACTCTTGAAGTTTTCCCGGCGTACTGAACATTCTAAGAGGTATCGGGATTGCAGCCGGTTCGTCTTAACTTATTGCCACAATATTTCCACTGGCTACCGTCCAGCCATCTTCAAGTGAGTGCTCTTTGTGTAATGGATCATTCTTGCACGAAATAACTTATAATGTGAATAAAGGTTAGATATAGGTCTTAGTAAGGAAACGCCAATTTTATCAAGTGATACTGTGGGACACCTCCCAGTATCGTGTCGGACCCCCTTCAAACCGGCGTAGTTCAGCAACTCGACGTGGCATGGACTGAACTACTCGTTGGGGTTTCCTGCAGAAATATTGAGCCATGCTGCCTCTATAATACAAATGGCTGGCCTGCCAAGCCACGTTTTTATGTCTTGTCTAGGTGATATTACCGCTATCAGTATATGTGCGTATCGCTATCATATGGCTTTTGTCACTTCAGTGTAAATGTATATATTTGTGGTGCATCTACAGACTACTAGCAGCCTCCGTAGACCGCTGAAAACCTTGGTTGCTCTTCCGTGAAGTTTGAAACTATAAATGTCAGTATTTAATGCAACGTAATTTAATGACAAAATCATGGAAGTATCAGCCCACAGGTTGGAACTTCCTTTATAAAATTTGTATCTCCTTTATAAAATTTGTATCTTCTTTATAAAATTTATAACGTTCTTTCTAACTATGTAACGTCCTTTATAAAAGATTAACGGTTTTTTTTTTAAATTTATGTGTTTGTTTGCCAATGAATATGACACGCGTAATGTTTGTGTTATTCAAATTTACTGTTTCATGTGTTGTTGAGTAAATGGTGTGCTTAATCAGTTTTACTGTAATCAAAAAAAAAAATTAATCAACTTAATCTGGAAAACCAACACGCAATGCCCATAATCAAATCAGTTCCTCTGACATTTATAACGTCTCGTGAGTATCGATCTCTATTGCCCTGTACAATAAACTGACAAATTTCCTTGTGCAAATAAACAATGAAATAAACTTTTCCTCAGCTCTAGAGTCGCAACGTACTTCGTACTCTGTTCTCTCCACTGTAGGCGTAGAAAATATTCAACCTTGGCAGAGCGAAGTGTAATGCTGGCCGTAAAATAGGTTCATACAAATGATATCGGTCAAAGGCTGATAAATGAATAACTTCGAAAATGTTCAGCGAAAATACTGGATATTGGCTCGGTGCTTTGCAATGCTGCCCGCGTTGACGTTGTTAGAAACATTAATACTTTTCTGATTCTGGCACATTAATATTTTTCTGATTCTGACTGAAAACTGATATCTTTTAGAAAAATATTCATTGGATTTAAATAAACACAACGTGCTAGAGATTGAGATATTGATAAGGGGATATGCTAAGGCCGAATGATTCAGTTTGAAAATTGTATTAAAAACAGTTTCACTGTCACAGAATCTCATATCAAACACTTTACACTAACCTCAAAATCAGTGAACTGTTCTACAAGTCTCACTTACTCTAGTCATTAAAAATGCCTTCATTATTACATGAGAAAATGTTTGCATTGTTTGACAAAACACATTCCAAAATTTAGTTCCTATGTATCAAGATTACAAAACACACAAAACATTACAAATCGGGTATACCTAATCACCCTAAACGTTAAATATAATGGAAAAAACTTGGTTCCTACGCTAAAGGGTTAGTACTGCAAAATTTATCCAAACTCACTTATAGCATTGCCACATACTTAAAAATAAGTATGCAAAATTTCATTAACTTAAAAATTTGTTCCAGTTGCTTTCTCTTTCAGTTACAGCCCAAATTCATTTAATTTATCGGATTTTCCGACCTGGTCTGTTTATATCAGCCAACAGACAAATAATAATTCATAATCACAGTAGTGTGTGATCAGAGTATACATTTCTAAAGGTGCTTAATACAAATTTTGGGCGCTAAACAATGGCATTTTTCCTAAGGTCCGTTCATTGTAAGTTTGAGCGTGAGTGAATCTTCTCACAATAATTATTTATCGGACTTCGTAGATTGAATAATTCCAAAGCATTGGCTCGTGCTGGACCATTCATAAAATTTATAACACGGAATCTTTAGCCATGCCAAGACGCAGTTCAGTTGGAACAATAGCTTGCAACGTAAATGAAACACAAGATTAAATAATATCACTGTATTCACAAAATATTACACTAAATGAAATTACATAGACACTTACATTAATTCTGTTGCTATGTAACTATGAGAACGCCTAGTGAGATTGCGTATCAATAAAATAGTAATAATGGTGGTGTGCCAAATAATTATCTGCGACGATGGAAGATATCCGTCCGATCTGGACTACTACAAGAACAAAAAAGGTACCGTCTTCTCGGAAAGACAACTGAACTTCATAATTATCCTAATGTTTCAACGGTATCACACCACGATCGATACAACCACTTATACTAACTAGTATCTTATGTAATTCTTTATTTATATTCTGAAGTTATGTCCACGTTTTTGCAATATACCAACGCCCATCCAGCACATGTGCCCTTAAATTGCCCCCTCAATTGCGAGGCGAAAGGACGCACCTGCAGGAGAGCAATTCACACTACAGCATATTTTTTTACAATATTTTCATATATATTAAAATACAATTCATGGCATACGATAGTGCAATGAGGCGCGTGAATGTTGGCATCGCGGCTGCAGTGCATGCGCATTCGCGTGTATTTTATTGAGGCATAGCCGTTAGAGTGTTAGTTGAATTCGCGACAAAATGATCACAGTTTACATACAGTTTGTACGTGCGTGTGCGCTAGACATCACTGTGACAGGACACTCCATGAACGTTTTACAAAAGTTATGCACTAACATCTAAAACAGGTACAATAATCTTAAAACTACTACGTATGTTGAAGCAAAATAGATTTCATTATTGGTCATTGCCTCTCATTGACAGTATTGCATTTAAAATGTCTTTCTGTTGCAGATTAACTGTCATAGCACGATGTGTCGTCGTTTGCCATTGATATTAATAATACGTACAATAATAACGCAAAGGTAAGCGTTCTTTTTTTAGTTTGCATAACGTAAATGTGATTGCATATCGACGTCACTGTTCACAGTTTTGACAACCGATATATGAGTATGTTAACTCGTTCCACTGTTTATTTTCTCTGAAACCACTGTTTCTCCTAGGTGATGCGTCACGTGATTGAAGACCAGTGGATTTCCATTCCACAACATAAGTTTCGTGAAGGCACGGATGCAAGACTTAAGACGGAAAAATGTCGGCATCGAATCTCGATTTCTCCAGGTGACCGTGGCCGTCGTATTCCGAGACCATTACTTTCCTTGAAGTCCCATTTTAAATCACTCCATCTGTGGAGTTGTCCTCAGTGCTTGTATACGTCGTGACCATAGCTCCAGTGGTTTACCAGTTCCTTATTTAGCACAGTTGCACCGTGGTAAATATCACTACGCGATTCACTACAAATGTTATTGCACTTAGCATGCACAGTTCAATCGTGCTCACGGTTTATCTGATGGTCTACCAAGAATGTTAGTTAACAAGTTTTTACATAAATGTTTCATCACGATCATTATCATAGCGATGTATGAAGAGTAGTTTTTACCAATTATGCACAGGTACTTCACCTCGGTTACAGGCCTGCGATGTATGTAGAATGTCTTCAAAGCAGTCTCTTTCACATAAATCTCGTTGTTCTACACATTTTGAACATATTACAAATTCTGATCACATTTACGTATAAAAATATTACATTTTGCCTTACATCAATAGAAATAATTACACATAAATATATTACATTAGTTCTTTACATGGATTACAAGTATTTACATAATCTTACAAACATTACCGATTTTTTAACCAAATTTTGCATTCGCGAATGATGTCACCTGAAATTGGAAAGATTAGACTCAACATCTGGATACAAAAGCAAACAAGCCGAATCGCACATATAGTAATGGACAAACTCCTAAAGCAACGCACTAAAAACAAACCTAGAGAATTCTCGCGTTAGAGTGTGTGTAGAGTGTGTATATTGGTCTTGGTTTCAGATAAACATGTGTTATACGGTATGAAGTGCATCTAATCCGTTACTAGGTGGTATGTTCGGTTGTCGAGTCGTCTTTTGTAAATGTCAATCAGTCCTGAATAGTCCTTGATCGGCGCTACAGTTAATCAATCATGTTGTCTCAAAAACATTTTCATCGCACTTGCGTAAATATCATCACAACATTGGCAATTAAATTTAGGCTGATGTTGTACATGTACGTTCGGCGAAGTCGAAATCTCTTCTTTCTTCTTCTGCGGCAGGCTGGATCAGCTGAAATAAAATTTCTTATGCTACCTAATTTCCTTGCAATGGTACTGAGAGGTACATATGTTTTATAAATATACAGTTTACTTACTCATTACTTATAGATATATGTTTGCGATTAGAATGAAATACTCTTAAGCCTCGATGAGCGGAAAGTCCAATAATTTTATTTGCTTTTGGGTTCTGCAACATGTATGCACCAGTATGCGGTTTGTTGAAAATTACAAATGGACCTTCGTACACGAGCCGCCACTTCGCGCTGCGCCGATTAAGTGCAGAAGATTCGTGGAAAGTATGCAATAGTACGTGCATGCCTACCTTGAACTCCTGCTTTCCCTTAGTAGCACTAGAGTAGTATCTGTTTCTTGCATTAGCATGCTGCGTCAGGGTGGTTAGTATTTTTCTTACCTTCTCATCTTGCGACAGCTGCTGAGATGAAAACTTTGGCAACGGATCGCTCCACTCATTTGATTGTTTGGGGTCAAACGCAAGCGCTTCATGTGTACAGGTTGTGTCATTTACGTTCAGCTTGGTGTGAACTTCTTCAAATAGTGACAAATATCTTACCCAGTTAGAATGCTATGTAGGTGTATATGTCCTCATGAAATCGTTCAGTTCTCTGAAAAAATGCCAAGTAGGATTAGATCGTGGGCTAAACTTCGAGCTAAAGATGATCTTAATGCTGTTTTCCTTTAAGAATTTACGCCATTTGTTCGCTGCGTAGTACGTGGCGTTGTCAGATTAAATTGCCCTGAGTTTTCCCAAGTAAGGATTGTAGTGAGGTGAGAATCGTCTGATGATTGCGTTAGCAGTTGCAGATTTTATGGCGTACAGCTTAACATGTTTAGAAAGTATGTCATAAAATGCTAAAATATACTTCACACCACCACTAATTGTTGGATGTGGACCACTTATGTCCGTACTTGCAGTCTTCAGAGGTTTTTCTGGGTAGTATGAAAGGTAGATCTGTCTTTGAAGCTGCATTCACAGTCCTTGTAAATACATACACACCAGTTAGAATCAACAGGACGACGACGATAGAATAACACACCACTATGTATCAGTAACGGCTTGACAGTCGATGGTCAGGTTGATCTATAATTAAAGTTCTTACCTCGTTTCTGTGCGGATCAGATTTTTGTAAAGCTGCCTCATTTCTACACAAATCAGGGTAATATTGTTTATCCTGCATTATGAGTATTCTATAGCGGTTCACAATTTCAAGATCAGTGTTACAATCATTCAAACCTTGTGAGACGAGACAAAGCATCAGCAATGATGGTGTCTTTACCTTTAATACATACAATCTCAAATGAGTAATTCTGCAGAGATAAAGCCCAATATGATAATCTAGGATTCTGTTTGTTACTATTTCTCAAAATGTCGTCGCAAATTGGCATGTTTAGTAGTGAAAGACTCTGGTCCCACAATCTGTTTCCTAAGACCACCTTGTACCGATTGCGACCAAAATTTGGCCAAGAAAGCTCTTTCAAATTGGTCACATGTCACTCATCTGTCGGCTTCATTATATGCCCAGACAGCTGAGTCACCCTGGATGTAACCTACAACGTAAGATATTCTCTTTCGGTCACTCCAGGCTCCTGGGAACGAATTTCTAAATTCTTTCAGAAAAATTATACCATGTACAGTACGTTTTTCTGGGATGAAAGGTAGAAATTGACAGTGTTTAATCAGACTTTCTTCTTCTTTGGCACTGTAATGTCGATTGCTTTCACTGTAATTACTGTAGTGATCGGATGATGAATGGAATGGAATGTACTGCCCATAAATGTCACGATTGTAAATGTCGTGCGTACAGGTGCGTGCTGTTGTTGGTGTGAGGTTTGTGTTGTATACGGAGGATACGCGTCATACATATATCTCTTTTCATTACCAAAGTGAGCATTTTGATTATTAGCATTAATACACTGCAGTCGCATGTTATCGTTTAGTTGTTTCTGCTGTGCTATGTTGTATTGTGCTCCCTCAGGTAAGACATGTTTACTATTTTTGACAAATTCGGCTAAGATGTCTTGCACAACCGTCGGTAAATACTTTATTTATTTCGGCGAAATGGTTGTCAAAGTCTAATTGCAGTTTGTCTGGCAGTTGTTTATCCATAGCATTAACTTTGCCTTCAATTACAGTAATGCGAGTTTCTAGTGAGTCATGAAACGACGGATAAAATTTGACTACAGTGGCAACAGCTTCGCATGTAGCATTTAAATGTTTGAATTCAGTCTGAATATCTTTTAAGTCTCTTGTGGTTTTTTCCAGCTGTAAGTTCAATTCGGAAAACTTTAGTCAAGTTCGGACACTTGTCCGCTCAGTCTCGTGTTAATATCGTCTATTATTTCACACAAAGTGTCCTTACAAGTTTTTAGTGCTATTAGTTCACCCTTAATGTCATTATGTCGCATTTTTAAAACTGTCATGTGTTCGTCAATGTCTTTTTTGGCTTCGGTCATCAGAGTTTTGTTTTCAGTCATCTGATTTTGTATTGATGTGATATGATTTTTGTTTTCAGTCATTTGCTTGATAATAGCGTCTGTCACACTGGCAATATTTGTCAATTGAAACTGTTCTGCCCCCGACACGTCGTTTGACATGACGTCACGGACAAGAATGGGCTCTGATCTGGATTTAGCTATTTGACTAGTGGTCGGCATAATTACGAAATTTCCGTCACCGGGGATGTTATCTACCGATTGGTCGTTACTATTGCAGTCAACTCTGGAGTCATTGTCCACGTTTTGTTCATTGTCCAAATCGGATTCGGTTTGCGTCTGTTGCCTGTCGTGTTCCGTATTTGCTAATTGTTCATATGTTACCACCATGTTACACATCATGCATATTCCAAGAAAAATTCTTAAACACGTTTCAGAATGAATTCATGAAATTAATTTCGTGTGGCAACAATATTGGCTTTACCGACCAAGAATTGCCATTAATAGTGAAATAATTAACAATAATGGCTGCTTGCCATTTTACGTTGCATATGACAAAATTCGGTCATTTTGTAAAATGGTATGGTTGTAGTGTGATAATAAACTGTGTGCTAAAAATAATTTGGAACTTGTGATATTGCGCAAGAATGATTGCTACGGTTTCAAAAAATTTTGACAAAGCTAGGAAGCAAGCTACAATTACTGAAAGCGCTGGGACTAAAGTGCAAAAGTAAGGCCTTGGATCCAAGTATGGAGTGTAGATTCCTGGTTTCATCAACAATTCAAATGGTTCGTCTTTTTGTTTGGTCTTTAAAAACATTCAATGGCAACGGCTCGTCAGATATAATCCCATTATCCATGCAACATAGAACAACAATGTAGCAAATACAATAAACGGTCCAGACACGAAGTCGCCAGTTTGATTTATCCTCTTTTCCGGTCTGGTTTGATAATACAAGAGAACAGACAAATAATAGCTAATGATAGTAGTATGTGATCAGAGTATAAACTTTTAACGGTGCGTAATACAAATTTTGGTCTCCTTATAATGGTTTTTGCCTAAGTCCGTTCATTGTAAGTTTGACCGTGAGTGACTCTTCTAAAAATATTTGTTTATCGGACATCGTAGTTTGAATAATTCCAAATCATTCGCTCGTGTTGGACCACTCATAAGATTTATAATACTGAACCTTTAACCATGCCAAGACACAGTTTTATTGGAACAATAGCTTGCAACGTAAATGAAACACAAGATTAAATAATATTACTGTATTCACAAATTTTTACGCTAAATTAAATTACACAGACACTTACATTAATTCTGTGAGCACAAACAATGTCTTTCATCAGTTCATTTTACGAAAACGGTATTATGCTCCGTCCATAGACCAATAACTAAATTCTCACAACCACCCACTGGCTTTAAGTCTTACATGCTTCCTATAAGAGAGTTCAACGGCAATTGTTCCAGCGCTCCGTCCGCTCCTACTTACAGTCCATTCTGCCATCTTCGAATCTGTGGTGTGAAAGATGGAATCTCTTCTATATGTCACAACCGCTTCATGCAATTTTTCATGAATTATATTACAAAATCGAGCTCCAAGTGGACCCCGGCGAGGGTGCACTGGACACTGGACACCAAATAAAGGGGTAATTTTTACATCAGTATTTACAGTATGAATATCTAGCATTACATAAGCATTACAATATAATCCTAAAGACCATAGAAAGAGATATGTCATCATGCGACGACGTATAACTGTACAGATCACTGATCTCTTGAGCAAACTGGTTCTTTGGTGCATAAGTAGCAAATTTAAAGTGTGATCATGTCATACACACAATGTTCTAAATTCATGTTGCTACAACATGCATAATATTAGTGAAATTAAGAGTAAATCGTAACTGTAGTTGTCAAGAAAATAATGAGAAAATGAGTAAGGAATTGTCGGCGGATGACTGAAGCTTATAACCATGTAGAAGTGGCTGCACTAGAAGTCAAGTTCTTTGAAGTCTCACTGATTTCATTATGGACATTGCGTACTGGTTTTCCAGAGTAAGTTGTTTAATTTTGTTTGGATTACAATAAAACTGATTAAGCACACCATTTGCTCGACAACACATCAAAGAGTGCGCTTTTCATATTCATTACAAACACATAAATTTTTTAAAGAACGTTACACTTTTTTAAAGAACGTTACACATTTACCGTATAAGGAACGTTGTTGTTGTTGTGGTCTTCAGTCCAGGGACTGGTTTGATGCAGCTCTCCATGCTACCCTATCCTGTGCAAGATTCTTCATCTTCAAGTAACTACTGCAACCTACTTACTTCTGAATCAGCTTACTGTAGATCCCTTGGTCAAGATGTGCCACAAATTCCTCTTCTCCCCAATTCTGTTCAGCAGTTCCTCATTCGTTACGTGATCTACCCATCTAATCTTCAGTATTCTTCTGTAGCACCACATTTCGAAAGCTTCTATTCTCTTCTTGTCTAAACTATTTATCGTCCATGTATCGCTTTCATACACGGTTACACTCCACACAAATACTTTCAGAAAAGACTTCACGACACTTATATCTATACTAGATGTTAACAAATATCTCTTGTTCAGAAATACATTCTTTTCCATAGCCAGTCTTCATTTTATATCCTCCCTACTTCGACCATCATCAGTTGTTTTGCTCCTCAGATAGCAAAGCTCATCTACTATTTTATCTTTCTCGTTTCCTAATCGAATTCTCTCAGCATCACCCCATTTAATTCGACTACATTACATTATCCTCGTTTTGCTTTTGTTGATGTTCGTGTTATATCCTCCTTTTTCCATTCCATTCAACTGCTCTTCCACGTCCTCCACCTCTGACAGAATTACAATGTCATCAGCATACTTCATGATTTTTGTATCTTCTCCATGTATTTTAATTCATGCTCTATATTTTCTTTGGTTTCCTTTGCCGCTTGCTCAGTATACAGAGTGCATAACATGGAAGATAGGCTGTAACCCTGTCTCACTCACTTCCCAACCACTGCTTCCCTTTCATGCCCCTCGACTCTTATAACTGCCATTTGGTTTCTGTACAAATAGTAAATAACCTTTCGTTCCTTGTATTTGACCCCTGCCACCTTCAGACTTTAAAAGAGAGTATTCCAGTCAACATTGTCAGAAGCTTTCTCTAAGTCTACAAATGCTAGAAACGTAGTTTTGCCTTTCCGTAATCTATCTTCTAAGATAAGTCGTAGTCAGTATTGTCTCATGTGTTCCTACATTTCTACGGAATCCTAACTGATCTTCCCCAAGGTCGCCTTGTAACAGATTTTCCATTCGTCTGTAAAAAATTCGTGTTAGTATTTTGCAGCCGTGACTTATTAAACTGATAGTCCGGTAATTTTCACACCTGTCAACACCTGCTTTCTTTGGGATTGGAATTATTATATTCCTCTTGAAGTCTGAGGGTATTTCTCCCGTCTCACACATGTTGCTCACCAAATGGTAGAGTTTTGTCAGGGTTGGCTTTCCCAAGGCTATCAGCAGTTCTAATTTAATGTTGTGTTCACTCCCTGGACCTTGTTTCGATTTAGGTCTTTCAGTGTTCTATCAGATTTTTCAGGCAGTATAATATCTCCCATTTCATCTTCATTTACGTCCTCTTCCATTTCCATAACACTGCTCTCAAGAACATGGCTCTTTTATAGACATTCTATGCTCTCTTTCCATCATTCTGCTTTCCCTTCCTTGCTTGAACTGGTTTTCTATCTGAGCTCTCGACATTCACCCAAGTGGTTCTCTTTTTTCCAAAGGTCTCTTTAATTTTCATGTAGGTTCAAATGGTTGAAATGGCTCTGAGCACTATGGGACTCAACTGCTGAGGTCATTAGTCCCCTAGAACTTAGAACTAGTTAAACCTAACTAACCTAAGGACATCACAAACATCCATGCCCGAGGCAGGATTCGAACCTGCGACCGTAGCGGTCTTGCGGTTCCAGACTGCAGCGCCTTTAACCGCACGGCCACTTCGGCCGGCTTTCATGTAGGCAGTATCTGTATTACCCCTGGTGATATATGCCTCTGTATCCTTACATTTGGCCTCTAGCGATCCCTGCTTATCCATTTTGCACTTGCTATTGATCTCATGACGTTTGTATTCCCTTTTGACTGCTTCATTTACTGCGTTTTTATATTTTCTCTTCCGTTAGCCAAGGATTCCTACTAGCCCTTCTCTTTTTACCTATTTGATCATGTGCTGCCTTCACAGTTTCATCTCCCAAGGCCACCAGTTTTTATTCTAGTGTATTTCTTTCCGCCGTTCTTGTCGATCGTTCCCTAGTTCTCTCTCTGGAACTCTGAACAACCTTTGCTTTTTTCCGTTTCTTCACTTTTAATCAACAGTTCAAAACCAATAGGT
The DNA here is from genome assembly GCF_023864345.2 of Schistocerca serialis cubense. Classification (NCBI taxonomy): domain Eukaryota; kingdom Metazoa; phylum Arthropoda; class Insecta; order Orthoptera; family Acrididae; genus Schistocerca; species Schistocerca serialis. The sequence continues at coordinate 237,791,164 of NC_064646.1, forward strand.
TGTGGTCAGAGTCCTCATCTGCCCTTGGAAATGACTTACAGTTTAAAACCTAGTTCCTAAAGCTCTGTCTTACAATTATATAATCTATCTGAAACCTTCCAGTGTCTCCAGGCTTCTTCCACGTATACAACCTTTTCTCATGATTCTTAAAGCAAATGTTAGCTACAATTAGGTTATGCTCTGTGCAGAATTCTACCAGGCGGCTTCCTCTTTCATTCCTTACCCCCGTTCCATATTTACCTACTACTTTTCCTCCTCTTCCTTTTCCCACTTTCGAATTCCAGTTCCCCACGACTATTAAATTTTCTTCTGCCTTCATAATCTGAATAATCTCTTTTATCTCATCATACATTTCATCAACGTCTTCGTCATCTGCGGAGCTAGTTGGCATACAAACCTCAACAACTGAGGTAGGCATGGGCTCAAATGGCTCTGAGCACTATGGGACTTAACATCTGAGGTCATCAGTCCCCTAGAACTACTTAAACCTAACTAACCTAAGGACAACACACACATCCATTCCCGAGGCAGGATTCGAACCTGCGACCGTAGCAGTAGGCATGGGCTTCGTGTCTATCTAGGCTACAGTAATGTGTGCACTATGCTGTAGTAGCTTACCCGCGCTCCGTTTTTTATTCGTTATTAAACCTACTACTGCATTACCCCTATCTGATTTTGTATTTGTAACCCTATATTCATCTGACCAGAAGTCTTGTTCCTGCTGCCACCAGACTTCACAATATATAACATTAACCTATCCATTTCCCTTTTTAAATTTTCTAACATACGTACGCGATTAAGCGACCTAACGTTTCACGATCCGATCTGTAGAACGAAAGTTTTGTTTCTCCTGATAACGACGCCCCTGAGAAGTTCCAGCCCGGAGATCCGAATGGGGGACTATTTTACCTCCGGAATATTTTACCCAAGAGGACGCCATTATCATTTAACCATACAGTAAAGCTGCATGCCCTCGGGAAAAATCACAGCTGTAGTCTCCTCTTGCTTTCAGCCGTTCGTAGTACCAGCGCAGCAAGGCCGTTTTGGTTAATGTTGTAAGGCCAGATCGGTCAGTCATCCAGTCTGTTGCCCTACAACTACTGAAAAGGCTGCTGCCCCTCTTCAGGAACCACACATTTCTTTGGCCTCTCAACAGATATCCCTCAGTTGTGGCTGCACCTACGGTACGGCCAACTGTATCGCTGAGGCACGCAAGGATGCCCCTAACTGCAAGGTCCGCATTTCAGGAAGGTTATAAATTCCTTAAAGAACGTTGAAAGGTGTTTCTCCAAAAACTATGGGAGTTCGCTTCTATGAAGTATCTGTGGTTTCTTGGCATTAACTGCCCCAAAAAGGTTTTCCATAATATTAGACCACCATGTATGTCGCATGTTTTTACACTATTACAGACCGATTCTTATTCGTTTGATTAATGGCAGTAAAATAATTCTCGTGAAAAGTTTATTTTGTGTTAATTATTGGAATGGAATTAGTTTTTTGTATTACGTTTTGTAATCATTGTTGGAAATTTACTGGTGCATGCCTTAGATTTACGGTTAATGTTAGTAACGGAATGCTTAGCGAACGAAGACCAGTAGCAAAGTCACTCTGTGTTAGATAAGTGTATGCGCGCGATGGAGAATGGTAGTGACTGTGCGGAAATCCAAATTAAGTTGTTTAATTTTTTTGGATTACAGTATAACTGATTAAGCGCGCCATTTGCTTAGCAAGGCATCAAAAGAGTAAATCTTAAACAACACAGACGTTAGGCATTTCATACTGATTGGCAAACAAACACACAACTTTCTTAAAGAATGTTACACTTTTGTAAAGAGCGTTACTCATTTATCAGGAACTTATAAATTTTGTAAAGAATATACAAATTTTATAAAGAACATTACAGGGTACTTCTCCACAAAAACAGTGGGAGTTCGATTGTTTGAAGTAGTGGTGGTTTATTGGTATTAACTGCCCTAAAAACTTCGTCCATCATATTACACTACAATACATGCTATATATACTGTATTTACACAAGTACAGACAGATTTCTTATTCGTTTGATTAATGGCAATAAAATAATTCTTGTGAAAATTTATTTTGTGTTAATTATTGGAATGGAAAAAGTTTTTTGTATTACGTTTTGTAATCATTGTCGGAAATTTACTGGTGCATGCCTTAGGTTTACGGTTAGTGTTAGTAACGTAAAGTTAGCGAACGAAAACAGGGGGCAGAGTCACTCTGTGTTAGATACGTGTGTGCACGAGATGGAGAACGGTACTGAGAGTGCGACAATCTAGCAGCAGTCGGTGGAGCGGAGTGTAGTTTGCGGAACAATGAAGTCGAGTTGTGACAGTCAGACACGCTGCAATGCAGATGGCGTACATCCTATGTGTTTGCCATGAAGCCATACAGAATATAATTCGTCGCTAGCTCCGCACGCAAATCAACTAACTGCCACGCCATCCTTAGTCATTCATCATCGAATGCGGTACAGGGAGGCAGGGCACAGCCCACTTTCAGATCTTGGAGCTACTAATTCTCAATCAAACAGCTCCTCAGTTGGCGTCTGAATGTACGAACCCAGGACCCTGCGTGGCAGTCTGTCACTTTGACCACTCTGTTACAGATGCGGACACATATATTGATACACTCTCGACCGTCAGCCGTCTCTTCCTCAGCCTTTAAGCATCAATGGATTCGGATGTGGATGGGCATGTGATCAGCACACTGTTCAAATGGCTCTGAGCGCTATGGGACTTAACGTCTGAGGTCATCAGTTCCCTAGAACTTAGAACTACTTAAACCTAACTAACCTAAGGACATCACACACATCCATGCCCGAGCAGGATTCGAACCTGAAACCGTCGCGGTCGAGCGTTTCCAGACTGAAGCGTCTAGAACCGCTCGGCCACACCGGCCGGCTTAACAATTTTTTGAAGTTGCTACACTTAATTGTCACTCAGAATAGTATTAGTACAGTATAATGATATTAGCAATAGAAGTAAGGATAATAATAATACCAATAACGGTTAAGTCATGGTAAAGGATATTATGTATTAGTGGAAATACTAATTGAGAAAATATACGCAGATGTACTGGCTAAACACAGAGAAAATAAAAGATTAAAAGCAGACTATTACTAGACTTTCGGTATTAATAGTAAGAACCATTTTACACTTGGTCCTAACAGGGTGGGCTAAGGGCAGACTGCAGAGAGGAGCAGTTACAGTGAAGAAGTGTATGTGTGTGTGTGTGTGTGTGTGTGTGTGTGTGTGTGTGTGTGTGTGTGTGTGTGTGTTTGTGTGTGCGCATGATCTGTTGATCTCGGACTGATATGGTACTGTGGTTTACCCCTCGTGTGATGATGATGTTTGGTTTGTGGGGCGCTCAACTGCGCAGTCATCCACGCCCATACAGATTCCCAATCTGAACACAGTCGAACCTATCGGTTGCACGAATGATGATGGAATGATGAGGACAACAAAAATTCGAGTACCCGGGCAGAGAAAAACTCCAACTTGGTTGGGATTCGAACCTGGGACGCCACAATACAGAGGTAGCAACGCTAGCCACTAGACCACGAACTTCGGGCATCCTTCGTGTGGTGTTCTGATCTTGACTGTAGACGCACATTCTCTAACACTACAGTCGCATTCACAGCCCCAACAGTACATACAATCCGTAGCATTTCATACTCGGAACCACCCCTGCAGGGTGAAAGGGAATTTGTCACTGTCGTACAGTGTCATCCCGGGAAAACAGGTTTAGTTACGTTGTCTCCAGCCGTTCACCAATCTTACTTGCCTAAACGTTTGTGTAGTGTTTTGTTGGCATCGACTGGTTCACTAATGTCGTATCAGTACACTGACAGGTATCGTTGTCTTTGCTGTTGAAACTGCTAGCTAAAATAGATGTCAGCCGTGTCATGTTAAGTAATGTACTATGCCCTGCCTGGGATTCTCACATTGTGGGCTAGGACTCTCGAATACACGGGAAAAGTTTCTGCTGTCTAGTCACATTCAGTGCTGGAGTTGGAACTTAGTTGCTGCTGTTTTTCCTAAGATTAGTTGGAGTTTTGTCAGATCCTCTTTACATAACTAGTAGGAGTCTGCACTACATCTTACCATAATGTTCACTGGCTAGATTCTGGGAATAACTAGATATTCTGAATATTACCTAACAATGTATGTTCGGCTACGTTGTGGCTTCCGCCAGCGCTCTGCTATTGGAAAGGGTGCACGCCTCTGAAATGCTGCGAGGCCAGGCCTAGCAGGTGTTTCGTGACAAGGCATAATTCAGCGGACGGTGTTTGAGCAGCGCGCCCGCCTGATGCAAGTATGGCTAACCCGACAGCCGGTGGCCGACGCAACCCGCTCCGACACGGCTTGCGGTCGTGTCCGCCGTCCGAAATACCGCCGACCCACTCTCCCACCGTTCGTGCCTTTTAATCCAGTACGGCGCGTAGGATTTAGCATATCGACCAGTTTAAAGCCGACCGTAAATGAACCAGCAGCGATAAAATATTTTATATCACGCAGCCTGTCGACCTCCTCAACGTAAACAGTGGTAAATAAATTACGGTTAAAATATGCCCTTCGTACTAAATGCGTATGTGTGTGACCAGCCAACCGCAGCTCTGTTGACAAACAAACTCATTTATTGAGCTTCCAACGAACTGAGCTCGCGTCGCAAAAAATTCGTAATCAAATGGTATCTTTAGCTTCAATTACAACACTAGTTGCAGCATATACAGAAATATTTGTATACGAGATGTAATCCTTTACTACACAGGAGGGATATTAACTTGCTTTGTTCAAAGGTGTGGATTTAAATTCGAAAATGACAGCCAAGAGTATTTCTAATCTTCATCTATGTACTGTACATACTCCGCGAGCCACCTTATGGTGCATGACGGAGGGTACACTGTACTAGTCACTTTGCTTTCCGTTTCCACTGGCACTGGCAAATGGAGCGAGGGAGAACGAATACCCATATGCCTCCGTACGACCCCTAATTTCTCATACGTTGTCGTCTTCTTGCAAAATGTACGTTGGCGGCAGTCAGATGCAAATGTCAAATTTCGAAATTTCCTCATCAGTGATCCGCAAAAGGAACGTCGTCTTCCCTCCAGTGACTCCGAATTGAGTTAACGAAGCATCTCCGTAACACTCGCATGTTGAACGGACATACCGGTAACAAGTCTAGCGGCTCACCTTTGAATTGATGCGATGTCTTTCTTCAATTCCATTTGGTTGCAAACTCAAACACTGGAGCAGTATTCCACAATGGGTAACTAGTGTTCTATGTGGGGTCTTCTTTATAGGGCTTTATGAGCTACACTTTCCTAAAATTCTCCTAATAAATCTACGTCGGCCATTCTCCCTCTCCATTGCCGTCTTTACAAGCCCGTTCCATTTCATACCGCTTTCCAGCGTTACGCCTGGATATTTAATAGACGTGACTGTGTCAAGCAAAGCACCACTAGTACTGAATCCGAAAATTAAACGATAAAATAAAACGATACTATTTGCCGACTTCTTTGTGAAGAGATAAAGGTATATGTTTTGAAACATCTGAACGACATTTTTCCTGTTCTTTCAGTTCTGTGGATTGTGACAAATTCATAATGGGACCTCTGTCAAGAAAATTTACAACGGACTTGCCTTTGACCACTAATAAAGTCTATTACAGTTCCAGAATGAAATTTTCACATTAGTTGCAAATGTTTGAATCTTACACGTTGTTTACGGGAATTTAGTGATTCTAGTGTGAAGTAATGCAAGTCTTATTGTGTGTTTATGTGTGTGTCTGTGATTGTTTGTTGAAAGCTTTCACTGCTTTATATACATATTACATCCGAAGACAAAAAAGGAAATAAACACACACACATCGATGGAATGATTACAACTGCAGAAAAATTGGATGACTCATTCAAGAGAAAGAGCTCCGCAATTAAGAGAGTCAATAAATCGTTGATACACCTCTGGCCATTATGCAAGCAGTTATTCGGCTTCACATTGATTGAGATAGTTGTTGGATGTCCTCTGTTGGATATCGTACCAAATTATGTCCAACTGAAGAGTTATATCGGTAAAATCCCGAGCTGGCTGCCGGATCCGCCCATAATGCTTCAAAGGTTCTCAAGCAGGCAGATATCACGTAACTTGCTGGCCAAGGTAGGGGTTGGCAAACACAAAGACAAACAATAGAAACTCTCGCCTCATGCCAGCGGGCATTATCTTGCTGAAATGTATGCCGAAGGTAGATTATCGTGAAAGAGAACAAACAGGGGCGTAGAATATTGTCGGCGTACCACTGTGCTGTAATGATGATGATGGGGTCCCATACTCCGAGGAGCGTAGGGAACGATGCGGGAGACCCGCACCGCCGACTAGGCTAGGGTTTGCCATTCCCTTCCTCCGACCGTAATGGAGATGAATGATGATGATGATGATGATGATGATGATGATGACGACAACACAACAACGTCCAGCCATCTCGAGGCAGGGAAAATCCCTGACCCCGCCGGGAATCGAACGCGGGACATTGTGCACGGGAAGCGAGAACGCTACGGCAAGACCACGAGCTGCGGACTGTGCTGTGAGGATGGTACAGATAACAACACAAAGATCTCCTGCTATGAAAAGAAACGGCAGCCTCGGCTACCGCTCCTTGTTGTCGCCCTGTATGGCGAGAGAGAGTCTGACTGTTGCCGCACCACTGTTCGGGGTGTCTCCACACACGTCTTCGTTGGTCATCGGGGCTCTGTTCAAAGCGGGGCTAACCACCGAAGACAGTTCTACTTAAGTCAAGGAGTTTCTACGTCGAAGACATGGGTCGGATGCCTGCCTGACTGTCGCCGCTCATATTGCCTGACAATCTTGGAGTGATCAACTGAAGTGCCATTTCGTTTCATAGCAGGACCCCTCTGGCTATCAACCATGGCGCCCTTTCATCACAGATCCCAGTTTTGTTGTCCTACTTGGCAAGCCAATCTGTACTTACATTTCAGCAAGACAATACTCACACGTACACAGGGAGAGTTTTGCATCGCGTTGACTAAGGCATCTACTTCAGTTCGCCATCATGCTTCTCAAACCATTACAGCACCATGCTGGCCCTGTGTCATGAACAGTTATTCCATAGGCGATTGACATCGCCCACATGGAAGACATCAAACGTGAATAGATGCAGATGATTGGCAATAATGTTTTCTCTGTTCACAACTATCACAGTGTCTGCTATTACTACTAATGGGACCATGCAAGCTCAGGTGCACCTGAAGCCTAACTCAGTACTGTCCCGACCTGCCTACGGCCGTGACGCATGCATGTCTTCAAAGGCCGCGCCCTTGAGTGACGGCGCATCCTACACGATCAACGAGGTGACACGTTTCCTGGGGTCTACTGGCCAGACTTGATGGTTCCGTGCCTACTGTAACCGGTACTGTTGATTTCGTAACATTACCATGGGAACACGTAAACGGTGCCAGCTGTGGAGCCCCGTGTTCAACAACGTGCGCTGAACGATGTGCTCCGAAACAGGTAAAGCTTTCGGGATGTGAGATCGTGGTCCAAGAAAGTCTTCCGTTTCTGACGCGTAGTCCAGGACTGCGCTGAACATCTACAGAGGCGCTCTTCCACCGAGGCTTGTCGGCAAGACCACGACCTCACATCCCCAAAGGTCTACCAGCAGCTATGTCATCCGGTTGTGAAAGCCTTCATTCTGTGATCAGTTGTTCCTGAGTCCAGAATTGTGCTATGTCGTAGGGTCTGCCGCCTTTCCAGCGATACTGAGCAAGAAGGCTCCTCACCTCTACGGTCTGTGATGTGGGGTGAACGTCCAGCAGCTTGCAGCCTGCATCTGGTATCACTGTCCTTCACCAGCATTCCATAGACGCTCAAGACTGTTGCGCGTGGACAGCCGACCATTTTCACCCGTATTCAGGTGCCGACTTCTAACGTTCTGCCGTTTTTCAAAAGCACTTACGTCACTGGATTCCAAGTTTTGAGACCATGCCGTCGCTACAATGATTCCCTATTCGACTCTGCTTCACTTATTTGCTTTCCTTACTTTGTCACGTGCACGCCGCGCAACCGAGCTGGCATCTAATCTCGCAGTGGGTAGCGCTCATAATGTTTTGGCTCATGAACGTATACTGAAAGTCAGAGAGTCAACGGGCATTGAAAAACTCCCCATACACCAACAAATATAAAATTCAACGCTGGTATAACTGGAAATATAGCCTTCTCAATGTACGCAACATTTTAGAAAATACTGCAGGTTAAAGATGGATAAATATGGTAAATAATACCACGGAAAAATAGTTGCGTCACTTTGTTGCTGTCACTGAATAGTGCGTGGAATGTGTACCAGAACATATAATTATAATCATATACATGTTTAATTTGCTGATAGGTGTGACAGACAGCTAATGAATTTAATGACCTCTTTCATCACGCAAATAAACACAAGACCGTAGCAATATGCTGCAGAGAAAGACAAGATTAGTAATGTAACAGCCTTTTTCCCTCACATTTTAACAGATAGTATTTAGTTGATTAACTTTTAAACTCGGGAAAGTAATTAACGTAATAACATGCAAACATCGTGTGACAGTGTACGTCTGTGACAAAAAGATATAAAATCCTTTTTACGTGGTATCTCTCGTGTTATTTTGTGCAAAACTGACATTTTGACAATGTGGCTGTGTACAAAATGCAAGATGATTCTTGCAAAGAAGAAAACAACGACCAGCCGCTATTAATATTGTTGTTTATTTACACAGATAGTACCAGTAAGAGCTGCTAGTTGCTGTTTTCTTCTTTGCGAGAATCAGCTTGATACCTTATATGACCATTATGTATTATAACGTTTTATTTGTATCATACGTAATCATCGCAAAGTGAGATTTATTTCCCCAGTTCATACTATAAGCTATTATCAACAGAAGAGATCAGATCTGCTGTAAGTTTCATTGTACAGGGCGCAGGATGATCATGTTTTTAAGCCATTGATGGTCACAGTGACTCCAAAACTGTAACTTTTAGTGTTTTAGATTATATTTTTTATTATTTTTGAACTGGTCCCGTAGTAATGTAATGAAGTGGCCGTGCATGAATCCTAGGCAATACATTTTTGAGTCCTTAACGGGTAAGAATCTATTAAGATTGGAGAATATCTTAGCGCGGACGTTATCAGATTTACAAATCTGGCAACATGAAGACAGCGGAACTTGTAACATTTCGGCAAACATATTTCTGAATCCCGATGTTTTCACTATGTAGTGGTATAGGAACACTGAAAACTAAGGGTAGTACACTATCAGACAAAAAAGTGAAATTCGAAAATGGGAAGGAAGACGCGATATTAAACGTAACAGGTTGAGATGGTAATTACGTAATTCATTGATTACAATGTTGAGCCAAATTTTGCAAAGAAAGAACCCGTCAGTATAAGCTCAGTTATCAGCATGACGTTGTACCCCCCCCCCCCCCCCCCCCACACACACACACACTCCTGACCTGGATGAACACACACTGATTCGATTTGGAATGGTTTCACAAAGCAGTTGTTTCCTCTCCCGATGTAAGGTTCTACTTTTGTAACTGATTCTTCATATCCTGAACTGACGTTCGAGTTGCTCAATATATGTTCTATCTGGGACAGATCTGGGGACCTTCCTCGCCGCAGGAGTACCTCGACATCACGCAAACAGTATAGAACCACGTGACATGTGTGGGAGAACATCGTCGAGTTGAAAAATGGGACCAAGAAGTTAGTATTGCCAGACGTGACCCCAAATCGATGTTTCTCGACATCACGATGACAGCAGTAACACCGTTGTGTAACACCGCTGTGCGTGTCCAGAAGTTCAAAAGAATGATATTTCTTCGCAGGTTTCCGCCATGCTCGCCGTTGATGGTCATCTGGGGTAGTGCAAGGCCGAATTCGTCACTGAACGGAAAGCGATGCCATTCTTCAGGAGACCATGCTCCCCAGTCATGGCACTACTCGAAACGGAGCCACTTGTGTTGTGGTGTTGAAGGTAGCCCATGCATTGGATGGTAATCCCGCAGCGCGACTGCTGTTAGTCCTCGACTAATGGTGCATGATGGCACAGAACGTCGCAAGAAGTGGTTCAAATGGTTCAAATGGCTCTGAGTACTATGGGAATTAACATCTAGGGTCATCAGTCCCCTAGAACATAGAACTACTTAATCCTAACTAACCTAAGGACATCACCCAGATCCATGCCCGAAGCATAATTCGAACCTGCTACCGTAGCAGTCGCGTGGTTCCAGACTGTAGCGCCTAGAACCACTCGGCCACACCGGGCGGGTTGCATGAAATCTATCACTTGTTATTGTATGGTAGGGATTATGATGTGCTTGGTACTCTATATGGCGATCCTTCCTTGTTGTGGTCCAACGTAGTCGATCGGAACCTTGACAATGAGCATTTGTGAAACTATGTGACGACGTTAAGGGAACTGTGTTGAATTTTAGTGTACTGCGCTTGTTCGGATGTTATCAAGGGCGGTAACGACGTTCGGATCACGTATTTACTTCAGACTTTGTATGCTTTTAATAGTCCATTAGGACAATACAATTCGCTAACAGTAAGGCGTACTACTTAGGTTCAAATGGTTCAAATGGCTCTGAGCACTATGGGACTTAACCACTGAGGTCATAAGGCCCCTAGAACGTAGAACTACTTAAACCTAACTAACCTAAGGACATCACACACATCCATGCCCGAGGCAGAAATCGAACCTGCGACCGTAGCGGTCGCGCGGCTCCAGACTGTAGAGCCTAGAACCGCTCGGCCACAGCGGCTGGCTACTACTTAGGCGATTTCTAGAAACTCAGAAAATAAGTCATACCCATCAGTGATATACCGGTGCGTTGGAACCCAGAGCGCGAGCTGGTGGTGGTCATACGGTTAATGTGCAAGTTCCGTAGGTTGTGCTGAGCTGGATTGAGTGCCATTCATATTTTTGTTACATTTCAATTTACAGTTTTCTTAACGCTACTCATACTATTTCGAACATATTATACTGGAGAGGTAATATGATGGAAAAACACGTCTATTTGCACGAACACGCACTTTTACTTGATTTCCAATGTTATTTGATTATTTACAAACGTTTATTATTATTACGAATATTATACAACTTCTATTTTTATAGGAAGCTACAAACTTGACCAAGTGTCTTCAGGCTTGTTTACATTTGATTGTCAAAGAGAGAGAAAGTGTTTCTCGTAAAGATGCTTTACATTCAATTGTACACCATCAGTTTTCGACACTGATATTTACGAAAATGTTGCGTTACGCTTGGTTTTCTGGTCTCTGTCGGGAGAAAGAGCGATTTTTCAAGTGTCAAGGAGCTTGTTTTTCCATAGAAGCTTTGACGATTTCTTGCGCATGCGAGAAAACTACCAAACAAGCAAATAATATACGAAACACAGTAAATGTTCATGCGTATACAATTTTTTTTCATCATGTTACCTTGCAAATGTAACGAGTGTGAAATAATATGACTAGTGTCAAAAACATAATTTTAAAAAAAATAAGTGGAGCTCCATCTGGTTAAGTAGCTTGAACGGCCCCCACATGCCGGCCGCCGTCTCTTACTCAATGTCGCAACGACGCATGAAACTCCTCTTGCGATTGTCTCGAAATCGCCTAAGTAATACGCCTTACTACTTGCACATTATGTAGCTCTAGTGGATACCAAAAGTATTCAAAGTTTTAAGTAAATCCGTAAAACGTCGTGGCCTACACTTGTTAGACTGTTTTTAGTGATGGTGAACAAAGTTTGGTGACTACTTTGTCCAGGCATTTAAAGGATTTAAAAACCACCTAGCGCATTTTCCATCACTCACCCTGATGACACTTATAGTATCAGCCTCTCGTCCTCTCCGTGTGCCACCATATTTGAATTGTAGTTTAAATCTTTAAACTCGATAATTAAACATTAAATAAGAAGTGATTGTGTGTCGTCGAAGATCATTGTCCTACGGTCCTTTAGAAGTAAACTTTACGACCCCTTGCTTAGGTGGACTGTGAGCCAGCTTACTTCCAAACAGAGTGCCACCATCCGGCGAAGGCGGAACAATAATTCTGACTCATAGTGTGACATTCACAGCTTTAATGACGTCTCCTCGGACTATTAGCCAAGCCGTGGCGTCATGTTGTCGCAACCTTTCGACGACTTTCCTACTCGCCATCTTTGCCGAAGCAACACGCATTTCCATATTCTCTACTTTAATAGCGGTAGTTCCAATTTCTGTAGTTTATGATCTACATTAATATAGTGAAGTGCTACAGCAATGCATGTGTCTTCATATTATCCTGAGAGATTACTATATAAACTTTTCGGCCGAAATGAGCAATTAGGAACAATATGATTATCGAGTATGTTGTTAAGCGTTTAGAGTTTAGAGTTTCGCAGGTGATCAAGGCGCGCATGCCTATCAGAGTAACGGTTATTTTATTTTACTTTTTGGTTTATTAATAGTATTGTAGGTACTGAAGACATCTTACACCGCTTTCAAATATCAGGCAGGGTGAGAGGTAGGGAGAGGAAGCAGAAAGGATGGTTGGGGTTTTACGCCCTGTCGGCGGCAACAGAGACGGAGCACAACATTGGCTTGAGGAAGAGTGGGAAAAGATAACGCTCGCGCCCTCTTGAAAAAAAATCGTCACGGCACTTGCCTTGTGGTAAAAATGTAAATGATAAACTCTGGATTTCGTATTGAGTGATCTGATGTGTCAGGGAAACGTGACCTCTCATGTCCCAACGCAGAATAGTGCGACGACCAGGCGTTAAAGGTAAGTCTGCAATTTCCGAGTGATTAGAAGCAAAAGCAGAAAGACAAACTTCCAGTCAACACAGGTTGTCTGTATGGATCAGCACCAAACGCTGTCACAGGGCACATACGAAAGATGCGAATTGTAACACTCGATACGACGCTCGCACAGGTGACTTAGCCTCTTCGTTTTGTCGGTCCACACGGGTGGAGCTTCGTTCATTACTTCTTTGTCCATAAATACGCTGATTTTTCCGCTTGTAGAACTATGATCCGTAAGTGTAGACTTTCTAGTTCTTAGTTTTAACACTGGAATATATCATCCTGCAAAGCACGATTCGTGTGCTACTTTAGAGTTGATGCCATGCTGGAAATTGTTATGGCTGAGAATCTGTGCGTTTTATCTAAAGTTCGCTAACTCTTCGTGATGGTGAGTATTAGTTCACACCTGCATAAATTCAGTTGATAACTAAGAAATAAACACTTTCTGAGCGTCCTTGTACTTGGACCTCAGATCATAATGCAGATAAGAGGAAGGATGTTAGATGTTCCACAACCAATGACAGCGCACCTCTATAACGAAAATATAGGAAATATTGATCTTTGTGACAAGTTTTAATCATATTACAGATGTTACATATTCATGCGAAAATGGAGGGTATAGAGTTTTAATCATTTTATAAAACAATTTGAATGCCTGAGGAACGACAGACTGTGTTCAGTCAAGTACCGAAACAAAAAAGACTGTCAGTGCTTGACTGCAAAATACATACTGATAAAGTTACAGTTAATCACAAGTATGTCACTCTCGTTGCTAGGAGAAGAAGACATTCTTATACCGTGAATTTCTGTGTCAGTGAAGATGTAGCTGATATAGAATATCTGAATAAACAGCCAAGAAGAGATCTTTTGCAACCAGTAGCAGAAACTATGTTTCACAATATAGAGTATCTGCCAAAACTTCTTAACGCAAAGAATCTTTCAAGATGCAGGAAATCTAGCTGCAGGTCCAAGACAGGAGTGATCTTCGTCAGACATGGACTTCATTTATGTTCTGTCGAAAACAATTGTTTTGTAGCTTACACTGAAAAATAAATATTTTTTTTTTTTACTGGCAGCACTAAATTATCAACAAACACCTGTAATGGGAATTATGTATTTCTAAAATCTTGCATTCAAGAAACCTTTTTTCTGTGTAAGTTAGCACGTGTAGCTGACCATTTCAAAAAAACGATATTGTAACAGGAAGTGAAAATACAAAGCAAAGGCTAGTACGTTTCATCTTTTGGCTTCGCAGCTCTTGTACTTCTACCGTGTTTGCAGTTAAATTATGGGATACATGTTTCACTTTTTTTTTCTTGTTTTGCAAAACACTGTTTTTTGTTACTCAAACATGTTCCGGTTTTGCAGTAAACTTTTCACTTCGTAAACGCAGTGTACACGATGCTGCTGTAAAACCGAAAATACGCGAAGCACATTTAATATGTGTGCACAGTGCCCTCGGAACGAGAAAGAGGAAGGATCAGTCACAACCGAACGTGACTAATAACAAATGTGAACACGAAACATGTTGCCACACAAAAGTCACCTTTTTAAAAAAATCAAGGGATAGGTTATCTCGGTGACAAAATTCACATTTACATCGTCTGGTTAGCAGATGACAAGTTATGAGTGAAGGACACCATACAGATGGTCTTGCAAAACCAGATAATGTAAAATCACGGTAAAAACACAAACGAAAATAAACTGTCTTTACGCGTTATCTATCTATACCTCATTAATTATCAAAAAGTACTTCTTCTGTATTTGTGTCTTGCTTGTGAATTGGTTTGTTGGAAAATATGACAAGAAAATTGTACTGTGACTTTTTTTAACCTTAGGAATAGTGATTTCAAGGGTACACAGAGTCTCATTAACATTATTTATTTGTAATCAGACTAGATACTACACTGAAGGCTGATTCTAAACATCAGAGAAAGAATAGGAGGCAGCTAGTTGCGGGACATAAGTTAGCTTTTCGATCCGTTGGGTGAGCGCTAACAGAAGTAGCGAACAATATCGGTATTAGAATTGCAAATTCAGAGAGCAGCACTCAGGGTGCGAAAAACATACTTGCCAGACCTTACCAAGGCTGGCAATGAGCGACATGGAGTTGGAGCTCCAATGCTTTAATTAACAACTCGGTCTGACCACAAGAACACGGTTTTTAAAAGGACTTTGGCCGGCCCACCATTCCAGAGACACTTTACAGGCTTCGGCCAATCTGACGGGTGGCTATGGACATATATGGCGCCTCTGCCGAACCACATTCAGATCCTCACTTTCTCCTACTCTGTAGGTTGGGATGCCTCGAAGTTTGGTAGCAACAGCGTTAAGCTGAAAGCCAGACGTCACTGCGCCTCCTCTTACGGTTAGCAACAACATTGCTTACGTCACTTGGGCCTGCCCTGAGGGCTCTCTTGGATGGGGTCAGCTGTTGTAGCATTCTAACCTGTCTAAAGGCTCTGATCTTGAAGTTCTCAGGGGCAAGTATCAAGTTTGCTGTCACTGTTTAGGCGTGCGTTTTTGCCACCATCTTCTAGAGTGACGCCTCACAACGAAGTCCAGGCTCTGGATGAAGTTACCAATTAATTCTCAGAAGTGAAACATCTCCCCTCGTGTAACTGCCCAGACTGTCTGAATTTCGCTAGCCTCTAGTGTTAGTATTTACCTCTGATAAGCTAACTAACTTTTACCTGGTTTCTGCATTGTGTCTCTCATTTCCTACCTTTGAGTGACCTTTCTGCTTTCCAATAGCCTTAAATTTAAGAAGGTACAAGTCATTACATCGCCAATATGTGACAGACCACTTTCAGCATTGAGGAAAAGTGGCTCCAAATGTCTTCTTAGGATAACCTGTTTCCACCATAAATCTGAGTTATCCTCAGATCCAAATAGATAATTAATGCGAATCGCTGTTCCTTAGCTGGGCGAAGATTCCGTATTTTTAATCGAATTATCGCCCTGATGATAAGGTTGAAAACGGTTATCCTAATAAAATGTACTAAGTGACGCCGGCTGCGTTTTTGTTCACTGTACAATCTGGATTGTCGAACGGGCATTGGAACACGTTCACCTGAAAGCGAGTCCAGAGTTTAATACCGCACCAGTTCACTTGGGAACTTTCAGTTTGGTGCAGCTGTTTTGTCTCTGGACGTCTGTTACACTGGGTATCCTCCTTTCTATATGTTAAGCAGTCTGAACTTAATCAGCCACAGCATTCTTTCAATTTTCCTTTATCATACGTATCAAATGTACCCAGTAACACGTGGCCCGTTAATCCGTTTTCCGCACAATCTCTTTGTAGCACATTTTCAGTTCGGCAGTTATAGATTCTCTCAAAATTTTACGTTGTTCTGTAGTCCATCAGTACAAATAACTCCAATTTTTTCTTCTTATTTCTCTGTGGCCCCAGCTTCTGTTTGATGCAGTGCTGTGCTCTAGCCGTTTACTTTTGGAAAGTTCTTGATCATAACCCACTTGATACAAGTAGTGCTCCTACAAGGACTACAGTGGATCTACACCTTTGATGATTCACCAATACCGTAATCTCTACCAGAACTACAGTGGGTCTCCTCTGCGATGACCGACCTACCATTATTCTTCAAAACTTCGAATGACTCTGTTGTGGGTTTGCTCTTTTGTGGCCCATTACCTGTCTGCATGTCAAGATTCAGCACTGTCTTTTCGTTGGAAGGACAACACTACTCCTTGAAGACTGCATGGAAATCCACTACTTCCGTGTGCATTTTCTTCTACTAGACTTTGAGAAAAACACTGCTATTTTACTGTGATGAACGATTAGGACTGTCTTTATGGACTGTGAGAAAATTTTAGCTTTTGACCAACATTGTATCAATAAGTGTGTGCATTTGATATCTTTGTTATTGTAATTATGAAAAATTTTATCAAATCATTATTGGCCACTGCCCAAAACAATTTGTAAAATTTTTTGTGGGTAGCATGGGGGCTATGTAAGTAGGCTGTTTAGGTTTTCTTATTGGTAACGCCACGTAGCGCTCTGTGTGAGAATCACTGGCTGTCCTGTGTGCAGTCTGTGCCTAGTTTGCATTGTTGTCTGCCATTGTAGTGTTGGACAGCGGCAGCTGGATGTGAACAGCGCGTAGTGTTGCGCTGATGGAGGTGAGCCGCCAGCAGTGGTGGATGTGGGGAGAGAGATGGCGGAGTTTTGTAATTTGTCATGAACTGCTATATATATTATGACTATTTAGGTAAATACATTGTTTGTTCTCTATTAAAATCTTTCATTTGCTAACTATGCCTATCAGTAGTTAGTGCCTTCCGTAGTTTGAATCTTTTATTTAGCTGGCAGTAGTGGCGCTCGCTGTATTGCAGTAGTTAGAGTTACCAAGATTTTTGTGAGGTAAGCGATTTGTGAAATGCATAGCTTAATGTTAGTCAGGGCCATTCTTTTGTAGGGATTTCTGAAAGTCAGATTGCGTTGCGCTAAAAAATATTGTGTGTCAGTTTAAGCACAGTCATGTATAAATTGTTCAAAGGGGACGTTTCAGTGTCACCTGTTATCTAGATGTATCAGAGGTCCCTTATCACTTCAACCGCACACGTCCCACACTATTACAGAGCGTCCACCTGCTTGAACAGTCCCCTCCTGACATGCAGGGTCCATGGATTCATGAGGTATATCTCCATACCAGTACACGTCCATCCGCTCAATGCAATTTGAAACGACAGTCGTCCGACCTGGCAACTTGTTTCCAGTCATCGGCAGTCGAATGTCGGTGTTAACGGGCCCAGGCGAGGTGTAAAGCTTTGTGTCGTGCAGTCATCAAGGGTACACGAGTGGGCCTTCGGCTCCGAAAGCTCATAACTATGATTTTTAGTTAAATGCTAAGCGCGGTGACACTTGTTGATGGCCCAGCATTGAGATCAGCAGCAATTTGTGGAAGCGTTGCACTTATGTCACATTGAACGATTCTCTTCACTCGTCGTTGCCTCCGTTCTTGCAGGATCTTTTTCCGCCCGTAGCGATGTCGGAGATTTCATGTTTTACCGAATTCCTGACGTTCACGGTACACTCGTGAAATGGTCGTACGGGAAAATTCTACTTCATCGCCACCTCGGTGATGCTGTGTCCCATCGCTCGTGCGTCGACTATATCACCTAGTTCAAACACATTTAAATCTTGATAACCTGCCATTTTAGCAGCAGTAACCGACCTAACAACTGCGCCAGCCACTTCTTGCCTTATATAGGCGTTACCTGTCTGCCTCTTTTCTGTATCCTGTGTTTCAATACACATGCGTATTTCAGTTTCTTTGTTGCTTCAGTGTATATTATAAGAAGAGATTGTACTGAGGATAACTCATTAACGTACTTCATATTACATTAAATTGTTTGATTTTTATGAATGTTTTGAAGTACATGCAAAATAAATACATCAGTCAATATGGATATTATAGTAAGATACGTACGCCCCTGGTAGCTGAGTGGTCAGCGCGACGGAATGTCATACCTAACGGCCCGGATTCGATTCCCGGGTGGGTGATAGATTTTCTCCACTCAGGGACTGGGTGTTGTTTTCTCCTTGTCATCATTTCATCCCCATCGACATGCAAGTCGTCGAAGTCGCGGTAGATCGAAAGACTTGCACCAGGCGAACGCTACACCCGACGGGAAGCCCTAGCCACACGTCATTTCCATTATAGTAAGATGTAAGAATTAATTTTTAAAAATAATTTGTGACTGGTGGCAGTGAACTTGTAGTTTCAGTTTACATCATTAAGAGTCACCGTAAAACCTAAATTGAAACATTCGCATTTAAAGATAATGTTTGTTAACTCATAGACATACACCGGAAGCTAGACAGACGATTGTGCTTCCAATGTTCTCCCCTGAACGAACGACTTAATGACTTCGTTGGATCGCACTGTTCACCTCCCGTCTTCGACTTTTGAGTTGTCGAACGGAAGTGCTCCGATTGTCTTATTCAGACGTAGTTAACGGTTCAGCATTGAAATCAGCAGCAATCTCCACTTCCGTCACGTTGAAAGATTCACTTCAGTCGTCGTTGGTCCAGTACTTGCAGGACCTTTTTCCGACCGCCACGATGTCGGAGATTTGATGTTTTCCCGGATCCCTTATAATCACGTTACACTCGTGAAATATTGGTACTGGGAAATCCCCACTTTGTCGCTACCTGGCAGATCCTGTGTCCCATCGTTCGTGGGCCGACAATAACATCACATTCAAACTCACTTAAATCTCGACAACCTGACATTGTAGCAGCAGTGACCCATCAAACAACTACGCCAGGCACTTGTTGCCTTATATAGGCGTTGCAGACGGCAGCGCCGTATTCTGCATGTTTACATATCTCTGTATTTTAATACGCATGCCTATACCAGCAGTTCCTTTGGTGCTTCAGTCTACGTGCAAGAAGTTTAGATCGTACTATCGGCTGTGATGTAGAATGCTGAAGCGCAGCATCACAAGACAAGCGCTGTAAGTTATACGAGGACGCTAGGACGGGCTTGCCGTAAGCTCCTTTGCTTCCCCCCAAGACACAGCAGCAGATCCCACGGCGCAGGTAAGTTAGGGCGGCGCCAGAGTAATTGCGAGATTCGTCATCGGCTGGAATTACTGGGGGTGGTCGCCACAGCACTCGTCGCACCTCCCAGCCCCGTAATTACGCCACAAATTACACGCGCTGGCGCATTAAGGCCGCAACCGCCGTCGCGCCGTAAATAAGCCACGGCTCCCTGTCACGGTCGCCACATTTAACGTTACTCGCGTCGTCGTGTGGTATCTTGGGTCTCGTGATTACAGCAACAGCTTTTCTCCAGCCACCTCATAACAGGTTCAGCTGGAAAATAGGGCCAGTTTCCTAATGTGTGAAATTTACTGTATCCTCACGCACACTCACTTGTGGATTTCGTTAACGAAATTGATTTCTCTGTTTAATAGTGAACAGTACACTCACCTTCTAATATAGTTTTATTTCAGTCAGCATACTTTGTTGAATATATTCACAGACGGGCATCCTATCCCTGAAAATGTGACTGTGGAACATCTGCACCATACTCATCTATTTACTTTCATATTGCTTCCAGTAAATTAGAAATGTTTTTCAGCTAGATGTGTCTGTAGAAGTACTTAGGTATCGGGAAGGCTGTACAATCTATCAGTACCTAGAATCTCTCAGTAACAGAGCAGGTAGGACTGCTGCCGCTGCTAGGACTAGGGCGATGTCATGGTTATGCTCAGTGGACTGAACATGGTTCACGTTGCATGTAACATGGCCCAGACCACAGAAAACTATGGTCGGATTTGTAATGCTGTGCCACAATGTGGGTAAGTCCAGTTGTGGGATTTCATCATCATAGATGGGCCAGGTTGAGACATGTCCAGCCACAGCAACGCAGAATGCCGACAAGGTCTGCGAAGTAAAGAAAGAAACAGGGGAATAATATCCTACTGAGAAGCACTAATGAATACTATAATAAGACTACTCAATAGGAATCAAGGATGGGATGGTTGATAGTGAGAAGCACTTGAAATCTGTTCTAGTCGGTCTGTTCAATACAGGAAGAAAGAGAATGCTGGGATGGCTACTGAGAAGCAAGCAAGAGCCAGTACTCTGGTCTGTCTACTCTGAAGCCTGAAGGTAAATAACTCCTGTCAGCACTCACACGGAAATGACTGTTCACACCGAAGTGGCACTATTTTTGTAGACGACAGCCACATTCGATTGCTTATTTCAGCCAACAGGAATCGAGTACGCTTATCGCCACATAGACAGGTTGGAAAATTTATATTTAGGCACACTGGAGGTGGAGCATGTACGCTGTCACACTGGTGTGTGGGGTGGCCTTTGAATGTCACCACAACCTATGATAATAAATTGATTTTTTCCGATACTCTGTATCTCCCAATTAATGGTAGCACTATCATGTCACTGTTCTTACTGTGGTGTCACCGCCAGACACCACACTTGCTAGGTGGTAGCTTTAAATCGGCCGCGGTCCATTAGTACATGTCGGACCCGCGTGTCGCCACTGTCAGGGATCGCAAACCGAGCGCCACCACAAGGCAGGTCTTGAGAGACTGGCTAGCACTCGCCCCAGTTGTACGGACGACAATGCTAGCGACTACATGGACGAAGCATTACTCATTTGCCGAGCAGATAGTTAGAATAGCCTTCAGCTAAGTCAATGGCTACGACCTAGCAAGGCGCCATTAGTAACATTGCATGTATCTATGGAGTCTCACTTATATCGTCAATAGCTTTGTATACAACAAGGATGGATTAAAGTTAAGTATTCCAGAAGCTACGTACTTATCTTTATAGCATTCATTACGTATCCTGTTTCAGACCTCACGCCCATCTGCGTGAGCGTAGCGCGTGCCTTTCGGCTTCCTGTCATTGTGTCTAGGCTGTCTTGTCTAGACACAACACTTACATTTCAGTGATGTGCTTTATGTCATTTTAGAAGTCACGTGAGCTGCAGCACATCTGGTGATGAATTTTCTTCGACCAAAATGTAAGGC
Source organism: Schistocerca serialis cubense (assembly GCF_023864345.2). Classification (NCBI taxonomy): domain Eukaryota; kingdom Metazoa; phylum Arthropoda; class Insecta; order Orthoptera; family Acrididae; genus Schistocerca; species Schistocerca serialis. The sequence goes on from NC_064646.1 coordinate 237,812,547, forward strand.
TACCCGTTACCAGTAGAAAACTGTCCAATGGACAAGAGAGATGGCTGTATATAATAATTGCCCTTATGGGCCCTTGGATACAGTTGGCAATGAACAGGAGGTACTTCCAGAAACATATTGAGGATCCTTCTAAAATTATAACTCCGATCATCAGTGAACTGTGCGGACTGCTTATAATGAATGTTAGTAACTCTTTAAGACGAAGATGTGAATATAAAATACGGTTTTAGAAAAAGAAAATATTTATTGTTAATTCAACTTAAAACTATTATTTGTACATGCTATGAAGAGCACTTATAATCACTTATCTGTCCAACATATTATTTCCTTAGTCTCTGAATAGCTGGGCAGTTATAATTTTCAAGGTTCTTTGTTGAAGCACTTTTGAAAATCCATGGGGCCACAACACTTATTCATAGCCTTTGACCTAGCTATGCCGTTACTATGATCGTAGATCCAGAGTGATGTCGCCATTTCTTCGCACCCCTGTCAGTCATTGTCCCAGCACCTTCCTTGGTGACCGTGAATCAACCATGCAGCTTTCTGTAGAGTGTTAGCAGTCTGTACTGCTCTAAACAGTTTCGGTGAAGCAATAATAGTGGTGATGATCGTCAGTATGTGTCCAGCGGCCGGCCGAAGTGGCCGTGCGGTTAAAGGCGCTGCAGTCTGGAACCGCAAGACCGCTACGGTCGCAGGTTCGAATCCTGCCTCGGGCATGGATGTTTGTGATGTCCTTAGGTTAGTTAGGTTTAACTAGTTCTAAGTTCTAGGGGACTAATGACCTCAGCAGTTGAGTCCCATAGTGCTCAGAGCCATTTTTTTTTGTGTCCAGCGTTTGCCGGCCGCTGTGGCCGTGCGGTTCTAGACGCTTCAGTCCGGAACCGCGGCCCTGCTGCTACGGTCGCTGGTTCGAATTCCATAGTGCTCAGAGCCATTAGAACCATTTTCTTTTTTCGTCCAGCGTTTGCGACATCAACGAATGCAACGCCCTTAGACATAAACTGTGCACAAACCTTGTAAAAGCCGTGTACATAGATGGCGGTTTTTGTACTTTGTTGATGCCTCTAGTTTGGAGCAATACTGCTGCATTTATACTAAGCGGAGTAAAACTTCAGTGAGAAACGAGTTACTAATAACTTGATAGTGCAACAATGTGTATGCCGTAGTGCTTGGAGGATGTCTGTAGAGTCTGTAAGTGGTAAGTGGCACCACTAATTCCTTAAAATTGTGTAGGGTGAGCATGCGCCGAAATTTATTACCCTCATAGTAAGAAGGGTGAAACAGTATATACTGAATAGTAGACCGATAATTTCACTGCTCCAATCAACCAATCAAGTTGTAGACTATCATATAAGGAATATACCGAATTCAGTATCACTTTTGCATTGGTTGGGTTACGTTTGTTGAATGTGCTGGAAACTTTATTCACAAGCCCTCTCATGTCTATCTGCAGTGAGAGAATAATGAATAAAGGCGTTTCTAATTGAACAACTATATCTTGATGTCGTCCGTAGAACAGGATACTCTTTGAGTTCCCATGAATGAGAACTTAAGGGCAAGTGAAATCCACATGCAGTGAGAGAATAATGAATAAAGGCGTTTCTAATTGGACAATTGTTTTTATTGTCCAACTATATCTTGATGTCGTCCGTAGAACAGGATACTAGTTGAGTTCCCATGAATGAGAACTTAAGGGCAAGTGAAATCCAGAGTTTAGAACACGTAAAATTTTCAACGAGTCGTCTGATATGGCTATGTGCAATATTTCAACACCGGTTTATCTAAAACAATTTTATTTTCTGCTGTTCGTGCCTCTTGATTGTATGCAGTATAGCCTGCAGCACTTCGAACGACAACCAGTTCCTTTTTGGCGTTCATAATGAGGGGTTTATCACACTTAAAAAATCCGATAAACATTTTGGGAGGTATACACTTACCGAAGTGATTACTTTTAGATCTGTCTATGAATCATCTTGCATTTTGTGTAGATTATATCTCTGAATTTGATATAGATTCGTAAGGTTGGAGTGTTGAAGTGATTCCGGTATTTTCTGTGTTGTATACTTCGTTACCATTGAGCTCATACTGTATTTATTGTAAGAGAAAGGGCAATGTATTATGTGTGAATAGCGACATTTCTGCTGAAATGCTTCCATCATCTTCATAAATGTATCTTACAAGCATGGAAAATGGCTGTTCGCATCTGTTAAATCGTCCTGATGTTGAATCAGAATACTTATCTTCTCGCTATTATTGAATGTTGCTGAACCAGGAGGTGTGTGGGAGATATATTCCGGATAAATGATTCGTTCATTATATTGAATAGGGTTTGTTTTATGAAGTGACATCATTGCAAGGTTTCAGTCCTAAACTGTTACCATGTTACCCTTCTGTTGCAGAGTGATGTACTGACTGCGGTGTTTGCTTTTTTTTACACTTTATGAGAAAACTGCTGCTTCAGATGAAAATCAGCATGATTCAGTCTCCTCAAAAATAAACGAGAACCTGTCCTGGCCAACAATATTCAACTCGAGATGGTCTTGTGTCTGAGCAGTCACTGTTAGGTATGTCACTCTAATTAGCAATGACTCCTTGAGAAGCTCGTTACTGATTCTTTTGAACATTCCTGGTTAAAGTCTATTATCGGTTTTTTTCCTTTGTGCCTTTGTTTTAAATGTATCAGTGGTTGCACATAAGCCAAATGCTCTAACAGATAGTTTTGTAATTGCATTCAGATCATCAGTATCGTACAGTCAGAAAGAATGTCTACAACTTTGTCATTTGCTAGATGAAGTTTACTGTTCGCGTCTGTGATATTTGGAATGCTATTATAGGCTTCGGGACTAATTAATGCAATACCCCAGTCATTCTTGCAAGATGTGTTGGGGGAAGTCATTTGCTCTGAATACAGACGAGCACTCTTTTAATGTCGTCACAGCCAGACCTCAACTGATGTGGCTGTGAACACACTGCTTGTCTTAATGTATTCGTCAGGAGACACATTGCACAGAAATGACCACAGAAGCAGATGAAGCAAAGTCGTGATGGCATCAAAAATCGTAGAATTCAGCGTTGCTACCGGTACAATACTTGTGGCTGCCATAAATTCCCATGCAATTCAAAGCGAAACACGTTACTCCATTTTTTTTAGTTGCTAACATATGAAATTCAGTGTGTTCTAGATCCTCCTCCAAAATCTACATTTACGATCCCACATTTCTTTTACACATCGTCTTTGGCGATTTACACCACAAAAAATGCCATGAAATATTGGGATTTTGAGTTTCTTGGTGAATTTGAGCAGATCTTTATTGGTAAATGGTCTGTCTCGTAGTATGGTTAAGAAACTTGTTTTAATAAACAGTGCGTGTTCTTACTTACATGGTTTCAAATATATTTCTTTACCAAAGGTGACAGCATATATCATCCATTACGCCTTTTAGATTCCTGTAGATGCTCCTGTCGTTTCGAGAATTCTTTACTGGTCGGGTTATGGTAGCGGCATTTCCGTCTAATGACACAACTGCCGACAGGACCACTAGTGCTGTAATTAGAACTGATCTAAATCCACCAGTTGTCTTAGATATTGGTAGAAACTGAGGTATTTTAACATAGTTCTTTCTTCTTACTGCGTCCTTCTGCTTCTTCAAGACGTTTATGTCACTGCCATCACTGATTGGGTGCACCCTTTAGGTTTCTTCACCAATGATTGGATGTACCCTGTAGCTTTCTATACAGGATGTATCATAATTAATGGCGTAAAAGCATTCAGTAGAAAGTACACCATACTAGAAGCAAAATGTCTTAGTAAACATACCGTCGAAAATGCATATCTTAAGAGGTACGAGCAATTTTTCAACTTCAATAACTGTGAAACAAGTCTCTTCTACTGCAAGTTCTTTGCTTCCCATATTCTGGGAACTAGTAGTATGGACAAAAACAAGGAAAAATGCCGAGTAAACATGTGCTCTAAAATGCATTCCTTAACAGCTATGAGCACTTTTTCATCTTTGCTATTTTGAAACACAACTCTTCTAATGACCAAGTGCTCGTAACTTTTAAGATATGTGTTTTAGAGTGCATGTTTTCTGAACATTTGTTTTCTTATTTTGGTCCATACTACCACTTGGTATGGAACAAACGATTTAGAAAAGGTTGGGTGTCACTGAAAAACAGCAGTTCGTCAGGACAGGCTCTTCGTGTCATTTCCCGTTCTGCCGCTGCTGCGGTGAAGGCTACCGTCAGCAATGACCTGCGGCGGCTGGTGAAAGGCACGCAGTCGTCTTGGGAAGGAGTCACGGTACTGCTCACGACATCATCACAAAACATCTATACGCAGACTGTTCCCCACAGCCTGGTGGAGGAGTAGAAGTTGAACAGAGTATCGTCATCACAGCAGCAGCTTGAACAGTGTCATGATGAATTATATCGTTATCTGTCCCATATTGTCCTGGGAGATGAAATATGGTGTCGTCATTTTGAGCCAGGGAGGAATCGTGGGAGCCAGCTATAGATGCGCATGGATTCATTCCAACAGAATAAATCGAAAGCCGCGAACGTCAGCTCCGGAAAATTTACGATAACGCTTTGCTTTGAATGCGAGGGCCTCATGCACATTGGCTTTCTGGAACACAGCTCACAAGCAAACCACAATGGTACGTGGTCACACTGTAACAATATAACCATGCCATCAAGTTCAAATGACCAGAGATGTTGAAGGAGGACATCATTCTGTTGCAATGTAATGCACACCTATGTTTTGCCAAGGTTTTTCGACTACGCTGCAGATGTTTCGCTGAATGCTCCTTACACACTCTCCCCATGCGAATTATATATCTTTGGAAACATGAAGAAAAACGTCCGTGAACGTCGATTAGCTTCGGAAGGTGGTGTACACTTGGGTAAAGTCATGGTTCCGTAGGCAACAGCAAACATTTTCTTACAAAAGCATTGACCGCCTTATCTTATAGTGAGATAGATATGTTAACAGTCATGGCCTATACTTTAAAGGTAATAAATTGTTTACTACAGTCCCAAGCCCGGGTCCTCATCTCGCATGTGATGAGCAAGGAAGAGAAGGAGGCGTAACACCTCATAAACAAAATCTGGGTCCATCTCGCTCCGGATGGTAGCACCCTGTGAGTGGCCCCTGAATAGGGCTACAGGTGAAGCCTGGTCAGTGGTCCCAAAGGCGGAAGAGGAATCCTAACTCCCAACGGCAGGAAAAGCGGAATACTCTAATGCAGAAAACCACGAAAAATAATCATTTGGGACTAAAAATCCGATGTTACCTAGGAATTTATTTCCTACAATGTACAATGTACAATTTCAATTGCAGAATGAAAAGTCCGCTAGAAGAAAACACTACCCCAGGTGGTAACTCGAAAGAGAAATCCACCATTGCTTTATGCAATGCATCGGGTCCTAGGGTTCTCCTGCAGAGCCCCAACATCTGCATTAAGGAAGAGTCGGAGCATCCTTGGTATCCTTCCAAATTCAAGTTCAAAAGGAATTTCTTTGCAGTCACCTTGAACGTAAACTCATTACCAAAAATTGGTAAACAAAAAGAACTTGAAAGTGTCTTAGATAAGCATGAAATACAAATTTTAGTCGTTCAAGAAACAAGATTTTTGGATGGAAATGTTACAGAAACTAAAAACCACAGAATTTTTAAGGGTAAACCAGCAATAAAAATCATGAAAGGCATGCCAATATTTAGTACTGCTTTCTATGTTCATAACAATATAGTAGATAACATTACAGAATACAAATCCAGTTCCGAAAGACTATCTCTTCTCAAAGTAAAATGCAACAATAAACAGTATACCTTTGTTAATTGTCATCATCCAATCAGCGATGGCAATAAGAAATATCCGAGTAAAGTAGAAGCATTCTGGGAACTTCTAGAAGAAGAAATATCAAAAATACCAAAATCAAATGTTGTTATAGTAACAGGAGATTTTAATGCATAAATAGGAAGGGCAAAATCGTTTCAGAAAATAATAGGATATTATCTAGCCCATAAAAAAACCAAATAAAATGGCACAAGAATAATCAGTCTTTGTAGAACATTTCAGTTGAAGGTAATGTCAACCTTCTTCAAAAAATTACCAAGAAAGGCAACAACATGGATCTCACCGAATCCAATGCTAGTGAAGTTCCAGTTAGATCACGTGGCTACTTCTAAATGCAATTTTAAAGAAACCATGAATGTAAAAGTAGCAAGAAACAGGGAATTTAATTCTGATCACTACCTGACTAAAATTAAACTGAAACTTATTCCCAATAGTAACCAAAAAAGACCGCAAAAAATAATTAAATATAATACACACAGACTCGACATCACCATAGAGGTAATAAAAAATTTTCAGGAAGAGATTAAAGTAACTAAATTAGGGAAGTAGGAGGAAATATCAAAATAAATCAACAGGGCAACGAAAAATATAATTGGAACAACAAAAATAAGAGGAATGTCTGGTGGAATGAAATCTGTAAAGAAGTAGTTACAGAAAGAACAAAACAGTGCAAGAAAGGGAAATGTTCTGGGAAGCCTGAACACTTTGATGAATTTTGAATGCAAAGGAAAGATAGAGCAAGAATAAAAACAGTGCTAAAGGATCTTTTGAGACATCACAACGTCTTGGCATACAAAACAACTTTGTAAAAAAATAACTCCCGGAATTTCTATCATATGTTTAAAAATCATCTAAAGGGCTACCAAGCTCCAAAGATTTGCTTCACAGGAGAAAATGGTAAAGTAGGTCTAAGCGACATCTACAATTGTGAAATACTAAGAAAGTACTTTGAAAAGTTGTTGAACTGTAAAAAACCAAACTGTAAACTAGAATTTCCAGATTTCCATGAAAATACAGCAGATCCTCAACCAACAGCTGATGAAATTAAAAAAAGCAATAAGTACCCTGAAAAACAACAAGGCCAGTGAAGAAGACTCTTTTACCACTTAACTTGTTAAATTATCGCAAACAAAACTTGTAACTAACCTTGAGTTCATATTTGAAGAAATACTGGAAATTGAAAAGATACCAAAAGACTGGAAAGTGGCTCTCATCCATCCCTTGCACCGAAAGGTAATAAGATGAATGTAAATAACTGCACGGGTTTATCTTTGTTGCCAGTGTGTTTTAAATATTTTCAATAATACTACTTAACAAAGTAGACACTTGGTAGCCTTTTTCTTGTGAGAATATCAGAGTGGATTTAGAAAGAGCAGATCCTGCTCAAATGGCTCTGAGCACTATGGGACTTAACTGCTTGGGTGATCAGTCCCATAGAAAAAATGGTTCAAATGGCTCTGAGAACATTGGGACTTAACTGCTGTGGTCGTCAGTCCCCTAGAACTTAGAACTACTTAAACCTAACTAACCTAAAAACATCACACACATCCATGCCAGAGGCAGGATTGGAACCTGCGACCGTAGCGGTCGCGCGGTTCCAGACTGTAGCGATTAGAACCGCTCGGCCACCCCGGCCGGCAGATCCTGCTCAGAACAGATTTTCAACCTGAAGTCCATAATTAGTCACAGACCTACAAACTCCAAAGATAAGGTTGTAATACTTATAGATTTTAAAAAGGCATTTGACTCGTTTGATAGGGAAGCACTAGATGAAGTGGTCAGGGAATTTAACATCAAATCTAAATTAGCAAACCTTATTCGTGAAACGCTCACAGACAAAAAATCAAAAGTAAAGTTTCGGGGTGAAATATCGAGAGCATTGAACATAAAAACAGGTGTAAGGTAGCGTGATGGACTGTCTTCACTCCTCTTTAACTCCGTACTAGAGAAAACAGTAAGTGAATGGAAATAAAAACTAAGAGAACAGAATCTATCACCAATATGACTGGGAATTAAAAACAAAGGTATTGAAATTCACTGTTTGGCATTTGCGGATGATTTTGCCACTCTTTCTGAAAACCTAACAAGTGCTGGAATACAAATCAATCTCTTACAAGAAATTGCCAACAAAACAGATTTAAGAATACCTGTAGAAAAAACAAAATTTATGACAAATATAATATAGGCTCCGGAATCCCTAGCAACAGATATTGACCAGATTAAGAGGGTAAATAAATTTAAATATTTGGGAGAAATTATGCAAGGAAAGGGCTTAGAGAAATACTCTGTAGAAGAAAGAGTGTATATAATGGAGAGAGCTATTGGAATAACTAGGAATGACTGCAACAAAAGCTGTCTGACTAAAAATTTGAAGATACAGCAGTACAACACAGCAGTAAAACCGGAATGTCTTTAAGCAAATGAATGTTTAGTATTGAACTACAAATTACACAGACTTGAAGTCATAGAAAGAAAAATCTTTCGATTAATACTTGGGCCAACAAAAAAAAGAGGTATGGAAATTAAGAAACAATGAAGAAGTTCATCGTAACATACAAAACATAGATGAAACACTACGAAAGAGGCGACTGTTATTTTGGCCCACTTATACAGAATGAACAGCTACAGGTTAACGAAACAGATTTTTAAGTATCTTTGGGGTAAGAAGTCAACAATAGCCTGGATTCAAGAAGTTCGGAAATATTTGGCAAAAAGCAACATAAGTGAAAAGATGCAACACAAAGAGAGATTTTCAAGAGGAAAGTGTTAAAAAAGGAAGGGTTCCAAGGCGGGAGGGAGAAGAAGACAGGCTCAAAATGGTCTGAGGAGGGAAAAAGGGTACAGATTGGAAAGATGAAAGATTACTGGAGGAAAAAGAAAGAACAACCAAGACGGAAGCACTGAAATTGGCAGGTGGTCCTTAGATGACCCAAACGAAGAAAGAAAGAAGAAGAAATAGTTTACATAGTTCCTTTCTATCTGTCTCGTTTTCATTTGACTGCCCCTTATGTAAATATCATGACAGGGAATTACTTGCCGTCTTATGACATTGGTTTAAAGAATTCTGACATCTAACGTGGTTGGAAAACCATGACAATGAACGAACAAATCCGCATAGGAGGATGATATAACGAAGCGCCAATGAAGCTGGTATAGGTATGCATATTCAAACAGTAAACAGGCAGAATACGGCACTGTGGTTGGCAAAAAGTGTCTGGTGCAGTTGTTAGATCGGTTACTGCTGCTACAATGGCAGGTTATCGAGACTTAAATGAGTTTGAATGTGATGTTATAGTTGGCGCACGACCAATGGGACACTGCATCTCCGAGGCCACGATTAAGTGGGGATTTCCCCGTACGACCATTTCACAAATGTACCGTGAATATAAGGAATCCGATAAAACATCAAGTCCCTGACATCGCTGCGGTCGGAAAAAGATCCTGCAAGAACTGGACCAACGACGGGTGAAGAGAATCATTCAGCGTGACGGAACTGCAGATTGCTGCAGATTTCAATGCTGGAGCATTATCAGCTGTCAGCGAACGAATCAAAACATCATCGATATGGGCTTTCGGAGCCAAAGGCCCACTCATGTACACTTGATGACTGCACCACAAGAAGCTTTACGCCTCACTGGGCCCATTAACACCGACATCGGACTGTTGATGACTGGGAACTTGTCGCCTCGTCGGAAAAGTCTCGTGTTATGTTGCATCGAGTGGATGGAGCTGTACGGGTATAGAGACAACCCATGAAGCCATGGACTCTGCACGTCAACAAGTAACTGTTCAAGCTGGTGGAGCCTCTATAATGGTGTGGAGCGTGAGCGGTTGAAGTGATATGTAACTCCTGAAACGTTTAGATACGATTCTGACAGATGACACGTACGTAAGCACCGTGTCTGATCCCTGTATCCATTCGCATCCATTGTGCATCCCGACGGACCTGGGCAATTCCAGCAGAACAATGCGACACCTCATATAACCAGAACTGCTACAGAGAGGTTCCAGGAACACTCTTCTGTGTACAGGTGCTGACAGATTGAGTACGGGAGTCCTTTATTTTCAATAAAAGAAAAGGGAACATTTTTCCTAAATGCGTGAGCTGTGGATGGCAATGGATCTTCACAAAGCCGTGCACGGGCCCTGGGTTGGCGACACATCAGATTTTTCCAGTATGTGCCGCTATCCCAGGGCTTGTTCGCGTGCTCGACGAACAAACAACCTTTTTGCTGACGGGGTGACGCTTAGGGAAGCGTCGCTTGCCTAGGCAGAGCTCCTATAGCAGCCAATGAGAAAGGTCCAGGAGATCACGTGTGGGCATCCACCGCGCCGAGCTGCGCGAACGAGGCGTGTGGATCGCTCTCTTTTACTGACGGGCCCCCGACAAGATCAGACCCATTGGACGGTTGCCTCCGTGCACTTTTCGAGCCCTGGCTCAATCTGTTTGCGCCTCAGGGCCGCTGAACTCCCACAATGTACCCCGGCTAGGTCATCAGTAAATGTTTTTATTTCAATAAACGGGAGGCAGTTTGCCGATCGGAGTTGAAAAATTAACACTTGTTCTTTTTTAGATCCCACTTCCACATCCGCCATATCCGGACATGTACATCTGAGTCTAAACACTCTGCTGGCCACCAGACTCCCCAGACACAAACTTTATTGAGCATATCTAGGATGGCTTTCAACGTGCTGTTCAGAAGAGATCTCCACTCCCTCGTACTCTCGCGGATCTATGAACGGCCCGGAGCATTCATGTTGTCAATTCCCTCCAGCACTACTTCAGACTTTAGTCGAGTCCATGCCACGTCGTGCTGCGTCATTTCTGCGTGCTGACGGGGGTCCTAGACGATGTTAGGCAGGTGTGCCAGTTTCTTTGGCTCTTAAATATGTGATGCAAATAAGAAATTCTGTCCTTATTTTCGTTAGCGGAATTTTGATTTCCTGAATTTATTAAAATACAACGACGGAAAAAAATCGCAGCACCAAGAAGCAGTTGTGTGACATAAACGAAAAATGGTTGGCATATTTCTACATTTCAAAGATGATGTCTACCACAATTTCGCTGCCGTTGCTTAATCTGGCGCTGGTGGCACCACTATGAGGATGTAAATAAGGTTTGCTTTAAACGCGCCCTGTAAAGACCAGGAGAGTTAATTACCTTTCAGATTTGGAGTGGTGAGTTTGTGTTAGTCAAGAATGCCTGTAAGGCTACCAAGAGCCCACTGAGTTTCAAAGAGGTCATATAACCGGGCTACGAGAAGCTGCATGTTCCTTCTGCAATACTGCAGAAAGACTTGGCAGGAATGGTTTCACTGTACACGTTTGCTGTCAGTGGTGACCACGAGAATGTATGGTCACAAGAACACCACTCTTCGGACGTCCACGAGGGAGACCATCACGTCTGGTGTATGGCTCTGACTGCATCTGCAGCAGCAATGTGAGCGGCAGTTGGCATCACAGCGACACAACGAACTGTTGACAACCAGTTACTTCAGCGCCAGCTCCAAGCCAGACACGGTATAGCCCGCATTTCACCAGCCAAAAACAGTGCCCTTTGGGACTCAGTTGGTGTCAAGTGAGAGCTCATTGAAGGGTAGGGAGACGTTCTGTTTTGTTTCCTGATGGCAGCTGGGTCCGCCTCGGTGCTAGCGGTGGCCGTGTGTTGGTTAGAAGGAGGCCAATTGAGGACCTGCAACCAACCCGTCTGCATGCTAGACACACTAGACCTACACCTGGAGTTATGGTCTGAGGCGTGATTTCGTATGACAGCAGGAGCACTTTCGTAGCTTTCCCACGCGCACTGAATGCAAATTTGTATTCCAGTCTGGTGATTCGACCTGTTGTGCTGCCATTCACGAACGGCATTCAAGGTAGTGATTTTCAACAGAATAACGCTCGCCCAACATGCTCTATAGAATGTCGACGTGTTGGCTTTGCCTGCTGGATAACCAGATCTGTCTCCAGTCGAGCACTTTCGTGTGCTTGCATTAAACACTCTGGCGCTTACACCGATTATTAAGATACCAGCATTTCACGATTTCAAAAAATGGGTGTGCAAATGGGTGTGAAATCTTATGGGACTTAACTGCTAAGGTAATCAGTCCCTAAGCATACACACTACTTAACCTAAATTATCCTAAGGACAAACACACACACCCATGCCCGAGGGAGGACTCGAACCTCCGCCGGGATCAGCAGCACAGTCCATGACTGCAGCGCCCTTGACCGCACGGCTAGTCCCTCGCGGCTCACGATTTCAGTGGATTAAATTGCGTTTATGATTACCTGTGATTTTGTCATGTTAATTTTAATCAGTTAATCAGTTAAATCAGTTAAATCCCTTCCAGGAAGGTAGCTCGTGCATACGTTGAAACAGCCAAAAACTGTATGATCTGATGAGGCAACCGAACATCGTTCAAAATTTGAAAGCCTGGAGAATAAGCTTGGCAGACCCCATTGCTAGGAGCCTCGACACCTCTCGGGCAAGAGCCGCACTTATTGGAAGAAAATGGTTCAAATGACTCTGAGCACTATGGGACTTAACTGCTGAGGTCATCAGTCCCCTAGAACTTACAACTAGTTAAACCTAACTAACCTAAGGACATCATACATATCCATGCCCGAGGCAGGATTCGAACGTGAGACCACAGTGGTAGTGCGGTTCCAGACTGTAGTGTCTAGAACCGCTCGGCCACCACGACCGGCTTATGGGAAGACCTGATGGTACGCGTCCAAAACCCAGGAAGCGATGGGAGGTCGAGCTACAGAAAGATCTTAGCCAGCTAACAGTCCGTGACAAATGGATCCAAAGTGCACCAGATCGCCCTGTATGGAGGAGCACTGCGAGGTCGGCGCTTGATCTACAGGGTCCTCGATCGCCAATTTGATGATGGTGATGATCAGTAAAATATTCTATCTAGACAAATTTAGTCCCGAAATTTCATTGCTCTACATAAATTATGTTTTGGTATCGCGATTATTTTTCCGTCAGTGTATATTTGTGTATTTGCACTTAAGTCTGAAATAATATTTACGGTAAATCTACTGAAAATACTGGACCTCTTACACTCTTATTTTCTGCCATTGGTTACTTGATACGCTGAAATTTACTTCAGGAATTGAAGTGGATGTGCGACAATTTCGCTTGCGTGTACACACGCTTTACAGCAGTGTCACTTACAAATTGACGAAGCTTAGTGAGACGGTGGTCCACAAATACGAATTTTGTTCCACCACGCGGTTAGCAAAGCCAAACAATACGTCACATGATGGAACAATTATACCTATTATTAATCTCGGCTCGGTCTGCAGCTGTAGCATTGTGCGCGGCGAGTGAACTAATGTCTGAGCCTGATAAATGGGTCTACGTGATTGCTAAATCTCGGCATCGTGTTTTTGAGAGAGATCCAAAACGGTTTGCAAGCGTAAATTCTCTTTATCATACTATCGAGATCAAGCAGTTTTAAAATATTGCTGTAGTTACTAACAGCATAACACCACGCTTGCCGCCAAAACAGAGAGTACCATTTACTTCAGTTCTTCTGTGCACTTCGTTCACTACATTCTTCGTAGATATGTTTTTGTAGCATAAGACTGTCTTGCATTGTTGTGGATATTCTGCTGATTTTCTTAGACAGTAGGGTATGAAAATAAATCGCAGATGTGAGAATCTTCGAAATTTATAGCGAAAAAAATTCTACCTGTGATAGAGCAAGGTAAACACACGGATGGAAACTTTTATGACAATAAAATATTTAAAAAGTGTAATTATTCTGTTTGCGGGTTAACCCTTTCTGGAGCAAAATTAAAAAAAAAAATTAATTTCTCCTTGTTTTTTTGTATTAATTTTCATACAGTGAGACAGAAAAATGTAAAAATTAAATGAAATATACATAAACTGAACACATACAGGGTGGTTTCGAATGGAGCCACTGCCAGCTAAATGTCATCACTTTTGATAATACAGTAAAAAGTAATTCCTTTCTGCAGATAAGCATAAGGCTACCTGGCAGTGACTACATATCCATCCGCTTCTGTGGGGCTCTTTCTTTGTGCAGCAGTGCACACAGCGCCTTGAGGTTCCATGTTTTGGCAGATGTTTTGCTTCCGATATACGTTTCTCATGGGGAACAACAGTTTTGAATTTTTTTGCAGATGGTTCTGACTGTGTACTGGGATGGCCAGGACTACCTCTGAGGACATTACTGCCTACCAGGCCTGTGGCAACACGTCTTCGAAAATCCTTTAGCACTTGCTTCGCTGTTGGATTACATAATCGAAACCGAATAAATGCGTTTCCAATAGAAATGTCAACTATATACCAAAATAATCTTAGCCACCACCTTCGTGATTTCCTGTCTATTGCATAAAAAACTGTTCATCTTATCTGCCTTATCGACACATCCCGTATTTGCGTTATATGATTTCACTATTTTTGGGCAAGGTACCTTTGTGATTTTTCCATCCTTTTCTTTATGGCTGACTTCTTCAACACATACAGACGAATCAGTTGTAGACAGCAACTTCACTACACGTTTGTATTTCCATTTGACGCTGGAAATGCCATCAGAACGAACTGACCAGTCAAACTCTCCTCTTTGCAACTCTTTGTCTGTTTTTAGCGTAGGAAGTCCTTTCCTGTGTAATCTAATTGTTCCACAGGGAAAAAGTCCGTCATCTTTTAGCTTCTGCAAAAGTCTGACACTGGTAAAAAAAATTGACAAAGTATATGTGGTATCTCTTTCCTTCCAAGCCTTTACACATGTCTCTCACAATTCTCTCTCCTAAGGATTTTCCCACTGTGCCTTCAACTTTTCCAGTATATAGCTGAAAATCACAAATATATCCAAGCTTATCAGCTCTGACCCCTACTAATGCTGCCGTTACAGGAGCAGTGATTTCAAATGGAACCACCACAACTTTCACGGAAATAAATGCCTTATTTTGGTTACTATTGCAGTACATACAGTATTAATGTAAACAGAACAGTATTCTGCATTTAATACATGCATAAAAGTTACCTAATACAGAAGAATACAGTCACAATTTGAGAACAAAGACGTCCGCGCACAGCGTACAAAAATGGCTATCCATCTCGCCTCACTACTTGTTAATATTTACAGATTTTGAAGTGGTTCCAGTGACAGCCGCTAGAGGGCAGCACCAACTAGGCTGCTGAATGGTGTCCCCAAATGTAGCCACTGCCCTTTTGCCACAAAATGAGAAAATTGTAGGTGGCTTCAAACGGAACCACTTCCCCTGAAAGGGTTAAGCAGTCATCTAACTGGATTATTGAACACATTAGTGTTAGTGATTGTAGGCACACCATTGATTCATAGAGGAACAGAGGCTACTGATTACAAAAGAATTTTCATGGAAAATAGTACACGTCCATATTGAGAGAGTCTAGCTGCCTGATCTCTCGCAGGTGAAGACGTCTGCCACATGGACAGTCTGGCGCAGTCTCCAGTCTGACTCTTATAGCTCACACCTTACCAAGCAGGAGTTAATTACCCCTGAGGGGTAAAATGTAATTTTATGACGGGTAAAAAGGGTTCAGTGGTGTTTTGGCCACAAAACTAAATTATTTCCAATGACCATTGCTATAGTCACCATTTCGTAAGACTGCAACACTGCTTACTTAAGTTATCAACAAAATTTTTTTTTTCTAATACTATCTTTACCAATTGACACATCGTCTTAGAGGTTATAGCTTGTAAAATGAATATATAAACAATTGCTTCCCATTCCCCACCCATAACAACCATTGTATGTACTTCGTATCATGCATAAATTATAGCAAAACAGAGAAAAATGCCGCACACGTATTTAAATATCTCACGAAAATGCCTTCTCTGCGTTGTATGTCGTTCCTTCAATGCAGGAGAAATCGCTTCAGTATTCTCTTCGACATAATAAGCCAACAAATCGATAGCGCGAGGAAACCATCACTATGTAGTGATGGCTACGGCCATGTTTTAAGAGACAGCACCCAGACCTGAGGGCAATAAAAATAGTAACATCTCGTTTAGTCAAAGGGTCTGGGAACAATGGCGTCCAAGAGTAAATATGGAATCTGGCAGTACGGATAGTAATGTTAATGTTGCAATTGCGGAAGCATTAGAGGGAGGTGCCAGCAGTGAAGAACGGGAGAGCGACGTTGTTTTTGAGCTAATGTTTGATGGAGGTATGCTATATGGACAACCCTTAACGTTAAATGACTGAGAAATTGAGCTCCTCAAATCTCGCTCTGAATGAGCAGAAGTTGAGCATATGTGCGAACTGTCGCTTCACGACAGATTGCTTGAAGGTTCTTCGGATTGGCAGGTTGGTAAATTTCAATCCGAAAATGTACGAGCTGTTCCAGAATTTGGCGAACGACAGTTAATTTCCGATTTGATAGCACAGGAGGAATCCATTCCCTTAGTCGCAAATAGTGAGCCTATTGTCGAGGTGCAGCTTGGAGGAGTGATAAGTCTGGTGTTAGTGGACAGCTGATCGGAAATTTCCAGAATTAAGGAAGAGTACTTTCCGAGTTTGCCAGAAAAAGAAGATATGGCAATGTGGCCAGTGTCCCCAGTGCAAATATTTTGTGCTACTGCAAAGTTGTCAAAGGCTATTCGACAGCAAGTAGTGATACCAGTGCAGTTAGGGGGAGTAATGGTAGAACATTCCTTTCTTCTCATTCGCAGGTTGGATATAGAGCTATTAGTCGGCGTGGATTTCCTGAATGCGTTCAAAGGTGAACAAATTTTTGAAGGATGTGAGTTGAGATTCCAAGTAGGAGGTAGAAAACTAGTAGTCCCCTTTGTTAAGAGACAGTAGGTCAGAAATTGAGTCTGCCTTGATGCAAAACACCTTGTTAATCGTTTGTTTCTTTATTCTCCCAAACTAGCTTCGGCTACAAATATCACCATCATAAGTGGTTTTTTTAATCTAAAACATGCCGAAAATAGTATGGTTCTAGAAACACATTAGCACATTATTACATTTTTACTACTTGCTTTTTTGAAATATAGTTTTCCGTGGATACTTTCGTACTACCTTATTCATTGTATGTTACAGCATGTTTTTTCTGTAGAATTTTTTTCTTTTGCCGTTTTTTACTGAACGAACATCATGTCATCGGGAACCGTGTGAGCAGCTGTTAGTAAACGAAATACTAAAAGGTGAACTTCGTATGTCAGCAATGTACACTTGGGGTTGTGGTAGTGTTGTGGAATCCAGTTATTTGGTGTGTACCGAGCTGTTACTTATCTATTAGTGTACTCACGTTTGTTGGATGGTATGTAGCTGCTTTTATACACAGAAAAACAAAACTTTCGTACTTTATTTCTGATCAAGAATATTACGCCATCTTGCTATTCCTGTGCGTCGCATGTGGCGAGAAAGGCTATGAAAATTGTAGCGCGAATTACGACGACTTCTGTTGCTTATTTATGTCTCTGCGTGTGATGCGGAAGTGGTTCTTTTGCGTGTGTGTGCTTCCTGTTATGTGTCCTTGGTCAGTTCTCTCAGAGCGGTGAAGGGTGTGTTGTTGCAAAGTGTTGTGTTTTCGTTTATTACATTTTTTAGCCTTTTGTATCTAGTAATTTTCTTCTATTGTCAGTTGTCGGTATAGACTGTTATTGTTTCTCAGGATGTGTAGATCGTTTTTGGTATTAGTGAGACTTGTTTGGACCTCTTCTAGTATCCAGAGGTGGTTGTACATATATTTTTGTGGAGTTAGATGTGTTTCCGAAACAAGTAAAGTTGTACCCCATCAGCAGGGCGAATGCGAGGATATTGACTGAAAAACTGGAGAAATATTATTTTGTGCCGGTGTGCAGGTGGGGGAAGCCTGCTGCTTTACAGTCAGACAATGGTCCTCAGTTTACAGCCCACAAGTTTACAGAAATGTAGGAGCTACATGGACCGAGACATGTGAGAATTTCGCCATATTTCCCTCAAGGGAATCATGAAGGCGTTGAGCCAGTTGTGTAGGACTTATTGTCACAGGATAAACAGAACTTGGATAAACTTTATTTATTATGAGGCAACAGGTTTTGCGCTGTGTGAATTAATGTTTGGGGATAAACCCACGAATGTTATTGGGGGTGAAGTAGTTTTTCCGGTGAGCAGAGGTCTAACTAACGGTGCGATAGAAAAGTTGGCCACAGAAAGAATGCGTCGATGGGCAGCCGAAAGAAAGAAAAGACATGATGTTACGGTTCAGACAACTGTGTTTAAACCAGGTGATTTGGTGCTAGTTAAGACCAAAGAGTGATCGAAGAAGGTGCCCAAGAGGTAAAGAAATTTCCGCCAGTGTATCATGGCCCATTTTTGGTGGAGAATTCACCACATGATAATGCCTATCGACTCGTCCATCCTGCTTCCAAACGAGTTTTGGGACTAAGGAATGTAATAGAATTGAAGAGGTTGTAACACCGAAAATGCAGGATGCGTGGCACGTGCTACCGATATATAATTTTTTTTCTGAATTGTATGTAGACATTTGTAATTTAAATGCTTTCTTTTAATAAGTAAGGACATTGCTTCACTGTATGTGTAAATTTAGGTACAACTCTTTTGACGTTTCATTGTATTTAGCTGTATCTAATTGTGAAACTTATAAGCTCTGGGAAAAAGCCAAAGGAATTGTTATTTGCATCGACTAGCAACGATAGTAGCAGTGCTTGTGCGTTGTAAAATCTTTGGTTGGGGTGTTGTTGCACGGAGCGCGCGGAGAGTGGGGGGAGAAGGGTTCCAGTGCTTTTAGTGCGCTAAAGTGTGGTGTTAATGCTCTCGCAGTAAAGAGTACCATTTTCGGCGGAATCATGTATGTGTGCCAACCATATTTCCAGCAGCGGGAGTATGGACAGTGGACGGGCGCAAGAGGCTGTATTAATTACGATTGCCCATTCCTGTAATTAGTCATGACTCCACAAGATGCTACCGTCTTCAACAACAGCAGCAGTTCCAGCAACACAGTTTCGTTGTTGGCTCCGAGTTACGTCGTATGCACAGCACTGAAGTAAGACTGTTCATTCGTAGAAAGTATTAACGGCTAACCCAGCAGTACAACTGAATGTGATTTGATTGATAAAATTTATTTAAATAATATTCAGTTAACTCAGGGTGATTTTGTCATTGCTCAAGACATTGTTACCAAGAAGGGTACTTGTTCCTTTTTCCCCTTATATGCTAACCGAGTGTCATAAGAAACGAACTGAATAGTTACAGCCAGTTTATTAATGAATAATTTCACTTTTAAGAATTTTAGCCTTAGTCTACTTTCAATTTACTATTGTACAACAGAGGCTTCAGTATATGACTAAAGTAAAGCAATTTCATTTTTCACGTCTGAGAATCTATCACTTGAAGAAATCCAAATCTAGACAAAATGCAGAAATTAAAAGTGCAGAAGTTTTATTTATTTTACTTATAGCTTGGAGCACATGGCTGTTTGGTTTGCCACGTATTCTAGTGTTTAATTCTTTTCAAGTCAGTAAACAAGGCTCAGTTGTTCAGACAATAATATGAAATGCAATTTGCAAAATAAGTAATGGCAAAGTAAAAAGTGCTTGCTTTTTTTCTAAATTTCTTTCATGACGTTATGTTGAGGTCACTGAAAGTCATTGTCACGTAACGAAGTCCAGTACTAACATACAGTTTAACTGCATATTTTCAAAGCATTACTCGATTGCCTTTTTCCAAATTTAATGCCAAACATAACGTAAAGAGTGACATCTCAATTTTCTTCATGATTACATACTCACTTAAAATTAGTGTCAAAAAACGTGATAACCTTCAGTTGCCAGGTCAGTGTTTAATAATACATGTTTTTCTTTCCCATCATCTAGTACAAGAGTTTGGATGTAAGTTGCCCTAGTGGGCTGGCGACTGTATACTATTTCCTTTTCGTTCATTAGTGTAACTTTTTGATTCATGATCAGTGGTACGTCTTTCTGTCCAGTGTTGTTCGTGAGTGAATGCACAAAATAACTTTCATTTTCCAAATTATACCCCTGTTCGGTTTAATTACTTTTTATTTTTAGTACACTTTCCATCAGAAGGGTCGGTTGTACAATTTCCTCCTACTTATCGGTATCACTTCTTCGGGAAAGATAGCGTTATCCAATTAGAAAATTCATTAGGCATACACGCGATCAACGGTCATATTTTATATCGCAAACAGGATAGACCGATTAGGAAGCAAGAGATTACAAGGTACGTGAGTGGCAAGAGTGATAATTAAGCGTAGGGAGTCCCTCAGTCTTGGAGAGATTTACAGTTTGGGACTGTGAGCACCTAAACAGTCTGAAGCAATTCTTCCTTTCTGTACTTCAGTCTCTTCCACTAACCATCTGTCTAACAAAAAGTCTTCACAGGGATATAAAAGGGGGGAGGACTATAGTCCGAGTGAAGAGAAGTAGTTCCGGAAACGCAAAGTAACAGAATTATGTGCGGTCAAGGGGCATTTAAAGTTCAAGAAAAGGTTTAATTTTTAGGATGAAGGAAGATTGAGTCTTGTACTATATGCGAGGTACTACTAGAATGTGAGACGAGTTGAAAGTAGAGAGAAAATATAAGGAATAATGATCAGAGCCCATAGAAAGCAGTAACTATTAAAGAAGCATTACGTTTAAGTTTTTCTGTACTAATAGTTAAGGGAGCAAGACGCTATGACGCAGTTGTAAGATGTGAAAGGAGATTGCTGTGAGATGTGTGGAATGAACTGAGCAGCCATGAGCGCCAGACATACATTAGAATAGTCATGTACATATATGACGTATATTAAAGTGATTCAAAAATTTAACAGAACAAGAGAGTAGCAGGAAGTACGGTTCTGGTAGACATAGAAAAGTAATATGCCAGTGTGAAGGTTGTGAATAAAGAGGTATTATATAAGAGAAAGTAATAAATATAAGCAAACTTAAAAAGGTGGCTTGAATGATGCCAAGGCCTCAAATAAATAGGTTCACAGCTGGTGTGATAGGTAACCAAAGATAGTAATTAGGAACTGAAGTCGTGAAATGATAGTAGTCGCAGTGCAAAGATACTGTCTGTATAGTATCTAGTAAGAATGTTATTGATGTCTAGTATTTAAGTGACTACAGTATTAAATGGGATGGAAAGTGGTGAGTTGGGAGGAGAAATGAGAGTCAGTAGTATTAAGCTTAATCATCGAAAATGCAGATTGAAGGTGTCCCTAATGAGAAACGCAGCATCTACAGGCGGACACATCTTGGGGATGGAGAAAGTTGACTGGTCCGACCAGAGGCAGCCGAAGAGTAAAAATGTTGTTCGTTTGAAAAAACTTCAATTAGAGCAGACGGTCAGAGTAAAATTTGCAGAAGAGTGTAAATCAGAAGTGTATTTGCGCAGAAAACAACCGGGAAAGTATAGGGTAAAAATGTGTCTATTTTAAGGGTGGAGATGGTAGCTGACGTCACAAGCGGTTTATTTGGGAAGAAGGAGCGCATAGCTCGCAGTTGTTGAGGACTATCGGTAAGACCAGGGAGCAGTGTGGACGGCCGGCAGTTACGCTACCGTAAGATTACCAACTAAGTTTTGCTGTTTGGCTAAATCTGCATAAGACAGTGACAAAGTAAGGTTCGCGTAGGTGGTGAAGTTATTTTGACTGTGAATGAATGTTTATCTGAATATGTGACAATTACTGAGGTATAGACGGAAATAGTTAATTGAGCAAAGCTTACTACGCCCAACAACAGTCACAGAACACGGTAAGTCAGCTACTGTGCTCACTCCTGCTGTTGCAATTCTGTTTTTGTTTTCTGCCAATGACCATTCTGGCTAATTCGTTATGATCATGCTTATTTTTATGTAGAGTATCAAATATAAGTAAAGACTGAGTTCCGTGGCATCCGGTAATAGAAGATCCTGGCCTTGTGCACTAAAAGACCCTCGTGGGAGCTGAGTGAATTATATTAATACGGTCACAATTGGGATCAGCCTGATCGACACAATAACCAAATGCAATCAGTACCCGACAGTGATCATAAACCCACCTAGTGGGGCACATCCGTCTGACCACTGCCTGGCTGCATTCTGGCATGCAAACTACGATTTTGTATCAAAGGATTTTGAGGCCACCGTGTCTCTAGAATATGCTTTTATCAGAGCCGCGTTGAATTATTTACTAGCACCGGAATTCCTCTCCAAAACCTTAGTTCTACGTATTTGCTAAGTCCAGATTCCACATGGTGCCGAATACCGTACAAGCGGCTGAACTGCAGGTAAGATTACAGGTCAAGAAATTACAGCGGCTGACTACGCTGCCACCGCCCAGGTAAGTCGCAAAGAGGACCTGCCACGCACTTCGGCCTAGGGAATGTTACTCTCTCAATAAATACATATTCTTTACTGTCGATTCTTGTTAACAATATCAGCTTATTCCTAATAATAAGCAGTTTTGACTCAGTTAATACTCGGCATAAATCCAACCGGCATTTGCATCGGACTTCCTTAACTGTTGTGCAGAAATGTGTGGCATATGCTGCTGCATCCGTTTTCAATAAACTACCACAAGAATTCAAAAATTTTAGCAGTCATCCACCCGCTTTCCAATCGAAACTAGTTTCCTCGTGAGAGACTCCTTCTATCCTGTTGAGGAATTCCTTGAAAAATTAAGCTGGTTCTTAATTTATATTGTTGATTGCGTTACTTAAACTTATGGCTTGACTTTTTTGGGTTCATAAGCATTTTAATAGCGTTAATGCAGGAGTAGGTGTAATAAGGAATAAAAAAAATAGGAGTGCGGGTAAGTTACTACAAACAGCATAGTGAACGCATTATTGTGGCCAAGATAGACATGAAGCCCACGCCTACTAGAGTAGTACAAGTTTATATGCCTACTAGCTCTGCAGATGAATAAATTGATGAAATGTATGATGAGATAAAAGAAATTATTCAGACAGTGAAGGGAGAAGAATATTTTATAGTCATGGGTGACTGGAATTCGATAGTAGGGAAAGGAAGAGAGGGAAACGTAGTAGCTGAATATGGATTGTGGGTAAGAAACGAAAGAGGAAGAATTTTGCACAGAGCATAACTTAATTAGAGCTAACACTTGGTTCAGGAATCATGAAAGAAGGTTATATAAATGGAAGAAGCCTGGAGATACTAGAAGGCACAAGATAGATTATATACTGGTAAGACAGAGATTTAAGAATAATGTTTTAAATTGTAAGACATTTCCAGGGGCAGATGTGGACACTGACCACAATCTATTGGTTACGAACTGTAGATTAAAACTGAAGAAAATGCAAAAAGGTGGGAATTTAAGGAGATGGGACCTGCATAAACTGACTAAACCAGAGGTTGTACAGAGTTTCAGGGAGAACATAAGGGCACTTGCCCGCGAAAGGCAAAGGTCCCAAGTTAGAGTCTCGGTCCGGCACACAGTTTTAATCTGCCAGGAAGTTTCATATCAGCGCACACTCTGCTGCAGAATGAAAATCTCATTCCAGAAACATCCCCCAGGCTGTGGCTATGCCATGTCTCCACAATACCCTTTCTTTCAGGAGTGCTAGTTCTGCAAAGTTCGCAGGAGAGCTTCTGTAAAGTTTGGAAGGTAGGAGACTAGGTACTGGCAGAAATAAAGCTGTGAGGACGGGGCGTGAGTCGTGCTTGGGTAGCTCAGTTGGTAGAGCACTTGCCCGCGAAAGGCAACGGTCTCGAGTTCGAGTCTCGGTCCGCCACACAGTCTTAATCTGCCCGGAAGTTTCATATCAGTGCACACTCCGTTGGAGAGTGAAAATCTCATTCTGGAAACATAAGGGAATAATTGACAGGAATGGGGGAAAGAAATACAGTAGCAGAAGAATGGGTAGCTTGGAGGGATGAAATAGTGAAGGCAGCAGAGGATCAAATAGGTAAAAAGACGAGGGCTAGTAAAAATCCTTGGGTAACAGAAGAAATATTGAATTTAATTGATGAAAGGAGAATATATAAAAATTTAATAAATGAAGCAGGAAAAAAGAAATACAAACGTCTCAAAAATGAGATCGACAGGAAGTGCAAAATAGCTAAGCAGGGATGCATAAAGGACAAATGTAAGGATGTAGAGGCTTATCTCACTAGGGGTAAGATAGATACTGCTTACAGGAAAGTTGAAGAAACGTTTGGAGAAAAGAGAACCACTGGCATGAATATCAAAAGCTCAGATGGAAACCAACTTCTAAGCAAAGAAGGGAAAGCAGAGAGGTGGAAGGAGTATATAGAGGGTCTATACAAGGGCCATGTACTTGAGGACAATATTATGGAAATGGAAGAGGATATAGATGAAAATGAAATGGGAGATATGATACTGAGTGAAGAGTTTGACAGAGCACTGAAAGACCTGAGTCGAAACAAGGCCCCAGGAGTAAACAACATTCCGTTAGAACTACTGACAGCCTTGGGAGAGCCAGTCCTGACAAAACACTACCATATGGTGAGAAAGATGTATGAGACAGGCGAAATATCCTCAGACTTGTAAAAGAATGTAATAGTTCCCATCACAAAGAAAGCAGGTGTGACAGATGTCAAAATTACCAAACTATCAGCTTAATAAGTCACAGCTGCAAATTACTAACGCGAATTCTTTACAGACGAATATAAAAAGTGGTAGAAGCCGACCTCGGAGAAGATCATTTTGGATTCCGTAGAAATATAGGAACACGTGAGGCAATACTCACCCTACGACTTATCTTAGAAGACAGGTTAAAGAAAGGCAAACCTACTTTTCTAGTATATGTAGACTTAGAGAAAGCTTTTGACAATGTTGACTGGAATACTCTCTTTGAAATTCTGAAGGTGGCAAGGGTCAAATACAGGGAGCGAAAGGCTATTTACAATTTGTACAGAAACCAAATGGCAGTTATAAGAGTGGAGGTGCATGAAATGGAAGCACTGGTTGCGAAGTTAGTGAGACAAGCTTGTAGCCTATCCTCCATGTTACACAATCTGTATACTGAACAAACAGGAAAGGAAACAAAAGAAAAATATGGAGTAGGAATTAAAATTCACGGAGAGGATATAAAATCTTTGAGGTTCGCTGATGACATTGTAATTCTGTCAGAGGCAGCAGAGGACCTGGAAGAGAAGTTGAACGGAATGGACAGTGTCTTCACAGGAGGATATGAGATGAACATCAACAAAAGAAAAACGAGGAAATGGAATGTAGTCAAATTAAATCAGATGTTGCTGAGGGAATTAGATTAGGGAATGAGACACTTAAAGTAATAAAGGAGTTTTGCTATTTGGGGACCAAAATAACTGATGATGGTCGAAGCAAAGAGGATATAAAATGTAGACTGGCAATGGCAAGGAAAGCGTTCCCGAAGAAGAGAAATTTGTTAATATCGACTATAGATTTAAGTGTCAGGAAGTCGTTTCTGAATATATTTGTATCTAGTGTAGCCATGTATGAAAGTGAAACATGGACGATAAATAGTTCAGACAAGCAGAGAATAGAAGCTTTCGAAATGTGGTGCTACAGAAGAATGCTGAAGATTAGATGGGTAGATCACATAACTAATGAAGAGGTATTGAATAGAATTGGGGATAAGAGGAGTTTGTGGCACAATTTGACTAGAGGAAGGGATCGGTTGGTAGGACATGTTCTGAGGCATCAGGGGATCACCAATTTAGTATTGGAGGGCAGCGTGGAGGGTAAAAGTCGTAGAGGGAGACCAAGAGATGAATACATGAGCAGATTCAGAAGGATGTAGGTTGCAGTACGTACTGGGAGATGAAGAAGCTTGCACAGGATAGAGTAGCATGGAAAGCTGCATCAAACCAGTCTCTGGACTAAAGACCCCAACAAAACAAGCATTTTATGTTATTACTTTTATGTTGTAATTTCATATACTGACACGTTCTATGAACTCGAAGATTTGCTCCTCAATTTGGTCATAAAGAACTTGAGATGTAAATTAAAATAAATAAATAATATCCACCGCTTACCATAGCGTCCTGATAGTCTTCATTCGTCGGCGACCTGGAGTATCTTCACTGATCGGTGTCGTGCAGGTACTTCATTCGTCTGGTGATCGCACTGGTGGCGATGTTCAAAGGACCGCTTGAGACACCGGCTCAAGGAGTATCGGTAAGGTGCAGTACTATAATTTGGCGGAGGGGCGGGGGGGGGGGTGTATGAATACTGTATACCGTCTGATACAATCCGTGACAACTACTTCAACATATTTGGGAACCACTGCTGTGGAGCATGCCTGGTGAGCAATGGAGTGAACTTGCGAGGTCTCTTCCAGGTGTATGGACTGTTCTTTATCTGTTATCTGACCAGAATGACCTGACAGGCGATGCGACGTGTCCAGAGGCTGCCTCACCACTTTCTGGCGCCACCTATCCTTTGCAACGTCACGTGGTCCCATGTGCCTAGCTCGCTTAACGTGAAGTGACAAAGTAACGCCACGTTGGCTGTCTTTGATCATATCAGAGGGTACACCATGGGCAATAAAAGCCAACCACCTGCCTCCTTGATGTAGCTGTTCTCTGAACGCCTACTATGCAGTGCTTACTGAGAAATCCGCTCGGATATTAAATGGACTTTTCTCCTGAACTGCGCCTCATACTCCTCCTGCTGCACAAGACGGTTGCCCAGCATCTAGAGTCTTCTTTTCTGTGCTTCGAGGTCGGACTGTAACGTTATGCTGTCAACAGACAGTGACTGAGAACTAGTAGATTACCTGAGGGGTGATCCGATAGTGCATACTCGTTATCAGTAGTGCACTAGTAAAATACATGATTCTTAAAAGTGTACGACGTGTATATTTCTATTGTCTATTGTCAAACCACAATTTATGAAAGATGTTTATATTTTATTAATAGGATTAAGTAAGAATAATTAATATTTGCCATGTTGGAAATAACTGTGGTAGCAGGGAATGTCTGCACCAAAGTATTGTTGGCAAGGAGACCACGCATTGCTAGTTGTAAAATTATTGTAAAAAGTAAGTCCCATTTGAACGTTTGTAAAATCATTTCATTCAGAATATAATTAATTTTGCCTGCAATATTGCATTACTGATTATAGACCATCTCAAAAACCATCAACCTGAAACTTTGCAAAATTTTATTGTTGTCAAGAAAAAGTTTAACTGTGAATTACGTAACTTCAGTCAAATTAATTAAAAAATAACGTCAGCTTTGCTACTAAACAATAACGTCAGCTTTGGTAATAAATACAGTCACTTATTATGACAGCCCACCAGAAGCTAATAGAGTATAGTAAAACAGAGTAAGTATATTCATGTCGCAGTTCGATGTAGCAGTCTGATGGCGATCCAGTAACGGTAAAATAAGGTAAGGCGCAGTTTTGGGCCATTGTCGGTAACGACCGAGGGCCACGACGACGACACATTCTATGTTTCGTCGAAATAATCAGCAAATCACTTTTAATAAGCAGCATTTAAATTTATATGCGAAGATTGAGAAAGAGAATTAATTTCAAAGGGAAGATTTCATTTGTTATTATTGAGCAAGAGATAGAAATCCTAAGGGAAGGTTTCATAGGTTATTGTAGAAGGGAAGGCTGAGTAACAAATGAGATATAGAAGGGAAGGTTGCATAACAACGTGAGAGATGTAGAGGAGACGGGAAGGTTTCAAAAGAATCAAATTTCTATGAGTGAAACATCTTCAAATTTTTGATTACAAATGAGTTAATGTGTTATATTTGTGACCTTAAACATGTAAGCAAGTAAAAGCTTAGACAAAGTTTGAAATTGGGTTTGTTGGAAGACGTTGAGCGCTCTAGCTCTTAAATTCTGTTTGAATACACGTGATTTGGACTTCCTGAGCTACACTGATGTAATACTTGTCTTACCATGTTAGATGTTCAACATGAGACGGGCCCATTATCTACGTGACTTGCGTGTAGTCTGACCCTGGGTCATACCAATGTAAAGCCTAAACTGCCACAAATGCAAGTCTTTTACCTTGAAGGTATGACTTTCAATCGCCCCTGACTCATTCCACCTCTTCTACTTCGCCCACCATCTACTCGCAGTGCTCTACATACCACTAGAGCCTTGGCAGTCTGCACTACTCTCATTACCCACTTTCTGTAATGATGGTTACTTTCCATTATCTAATTTGACTGTTGTATCACCGTACATCTTACATCCAACCATGCCAACAAAAGTCTTACAGAGAAAACATTAGTCTTTAACTTTCCTCATCTCTTTGTTCCTCTGACTTCATGTTGATATTCATTCCTCTGGGCATAACATTGATACAATCAAAAAATTATACATGCGCTATTTAATACAAATCTATACATATTATAAAAATGGTGGGACATGTAACAGTGTAAGTGCAAATATCTCTATTAATGATAGATGATGGTGCACTTAACACCATAATACCAGTATTTAAGTCATTTGCAAATTAACAGTTATAGCTAATACGAGTCATACGTTTATGGCTGGATAATACCCTCCAAATACATGTGGCAAGAGCAAACCATTATTATTTACTTTCCCCCGAGCACCAGGGCAGGTGTTAAAGTATGGACGCGTGGACACTAAACAGTTAGTCGATACTGACAAGTGTAGTCCACTTAGTGGCGCAGTTACGACTTTGCTGAAAATTTCAGGAAATAAATTATGTGACGTGTTTGCAGGAAGAAACAAGCAACACACTGATGTGTATAAATCTTAATGTACAATACATAAAAATTTCTTCACCTATTCCTGTTACACCCCGTATATGAACAGTATTGTGTACATTGAATATTTTACTTACAGTTTAATATGAATTTGATTCTGATTGACAGTTACTTTGTTGTCAGCAAAAATTGCAGGATTCATTCCTCCCACAAACTGATGTTGTTGTGGTCTTCAGTCCAAACACTGGTTTGATGCCGCTTCCATGGTACTCTATCGTGTGCAAGCCTCTTCATCTCCAAGTAACTACTGCAACCTACAGATCTCTGAATCTGCTTCCTTCATTCATCTCTTGGTCGCCCTCTACGATTTTTACCCCACACACCTCCCTCCAGTACTACATTGGAGACCCCTTGATACCTCAGAATGTGTCCTACCAACTGATCCCTTCTTTTGGTCAGGTTGCACCACAAATTTCTCTTCTCCCCAATTCTATTCATTACCTTCTCATTAATTATATAACCTACCAATCTAATCTCCAGCATTCTCCTGTACAACAGCATTTCAAAAGCTTCTATTCTCTTCTTGTCTAAACTGCTTAACATCTATTTTTCACTTCTATACATGGCTACACTCCATACAAATACTGCCAGAAATGACTTTCTAACACTTAAAGCCGCCCAGAATGGCTGAGCGGTTCTAGGCGCTACAGTCTGGAACCGCGCGACCGCTACGGTCGCAGGTTCGAATCCTGCCTCGGGCATGGATGTGTGTGATGCCGTTAGGTTAGTTAGCTTTAAGTAGTTCTAAGTTCTAGGGGACTGATGACCTCAGAAGTTAAGTCCCATAGTGCTAAGAGTGATTTGATTTTTTGAACACTTAAATCTATACTCGATGTTAACAAATTTCTCTTCTTCAGAAACGCTTTCCTTTCATTGGAAGTCTACGTTTTATATTCTCCCTACTTCTAATATCATCTGTTGTTTGCTTCCCAAATACCAATACCAATTTATTATTTTAAGAGTCTCGTTTCCTATTCTGATTCCCTCAGCATTCCCTCAGCACATTCCCTCAACATCGCATTGCATTCGATTATCCTCGTTTTGCTTTTCTTGACGTTCATCTTATGACCTCCTTTCAAGGCACTGTCCACTCAATTGTACTCCTCTTGCAGGTCCTTTGCTGTCTCTGACAAGTTGCAATCTCATCAGCAGCCCTCAATTTTTTTTTTTCTTCTCCCTGGATTTTAATTCCTACTCCAAATACTTCTTTTGTTTCCTTCACTGCTTGCTCAATATAATGATTGAATAACATCGGGGATAGGCTACAATCCTCTCTCCCTCCCTTCTCAACTATTGCTTCCCTTTCGTACTCCCCCCGGCACTCCTGTAAGTGCCATCTAGTTTTTGTACAAATTGCAAATAGCCTTTTGCTCTCTGTACTTTACCCTTGCAAACTTTAAAATTAGAAAAAGAGAGTATTCCTGTCAACACTGTCGAAACCTTTCTCTAAGTCTACAAATGGAATAAAAGTAGGAATTTTAAAATTATGACAATTGGATGTATTTCGTTCAGAGTGACAAAACTAACATTGAGGAAATTACGCACAAATTTGGCGAACCTGCTCACTCGTATCTTCCGAATAACAGTGATTTTTGGGGATATAGAGAAGAAACTATGGCATTATCCAGAAATATTTGCCCCAGAACAGCTTCATTGTATTATTGAGAATGACAGAGTGAAGAACGGTAAATTTGAAGTTAGCTAAATGGATTGTAGTGACTTCATAACTACTATACTACTCGAAAAAGCAATGACCAACAGAAAAGTAAATCTTTCTGGAGAAAACGTTGAGTGGCTTAGGATTAAGGAAATGAGATTTTCAAAAGAGAAGCCGGAGATAATGGAGTACAAATACAGCCACAACGACATGGAAGAATAGAGTGAATTTAAATAAACGCTTAAAAGCTCGCCACTGGTCTCTCAGTCAAATTACACTACCTACACTGTATCCATTAGGGCGCACTTGATTCCCTGAGAAACTTAAAGATATTCAGAGGCTTTTGCCTCTCCCTCATTTCCCTCAATTTACCATGAATTCTATGAGGCTCTCAAAATGGCTGAAGTATCAGAAATGAGCATTGACAGTAAAGAAGAAGATGAGTAGTGGGGAAGCATCGCCTTAAGTATATTCCAATGTTCTCTCCTAATTCCCAAAATTGCTTAATAATGCTGTATTACATAAATGCTGAAACTATATCTCTGTGTTCCAGTTGCCAAATAGATCTATATATGAATATAATACAAAAACAAACTTTACATTATATTTCTTACTGAAGTGCATTAATGTGATGTGACAACAAAGTAACCTGGCGTACATGGATATTTTACATTGTTTCTCTGCAGTTTTAAGTTTCAAACTGTAATTAATGTTCTGCTAGGCTCAAAATGCTTGTAAAAGTTTTTCACACCCATTATGCACCAGACCACATGTATATTCATAAATATTTTTCAATAAATAAGTTGCTGTAAACTCATAATTCCAGTCCTTCATTTCTCAAAACTAACTAAATGTCACTTAGTTCATTCTGGCAAAAGACCACTCATTTTTGGTTCAGAAACAGCGGTTTGGCGAATAAATGGTGTAAGTTCGCGAATTTCTTGTCGAATTTGACATTGGCCGCGCAACATATATATTCTTCACTATCGTTTCTTGTTAACAGTATAAATATATTCCCAAGAATTAGCAGCTTTCACTTAGTTAATATTAGGGAGAAACCCAGTCTGCATTTGGATCGCACTTCCTTGACTCTTCTGCAGAAAGGTGTGCAGAATACTGCTGCATATATTTTCAAAAAGCTACAACAAGGGTTCACAAATCTTAGCCGTAACTCACGCGCTTTCAAATCGAAACCGAGGAGTTTCCTTATGGGCCATTGCTAGTATTCTGCTGAGGAATTCCTTGAAAAATTAAGATGATTCCTGTATTATATTGTTGTTTGCATTTACATAAGCATATGGCTTGTCTTTTTTGGGTTCATAAACATTTTATTTTATAAGTTATTATTTTTATGTTGTAATTTCATGTACTGACATGTTGAATGAGCTTGGAGATTTGCTCCTCAATACGGTGCTACGCAGCTAGACGTGTAAGAAAGACAATAAAGAAAAACATGGAACAAAGCAATTACAGAGTCATATCACAAAACATAATTTTATGTACCGCACATTTTCCTTGAAAAAAAGAGTGGGTGAAGAGGAACCTCCTTGTCTAATTTCTTGATTTATCTAAGTCATATTACGTCTCTTGCTGTCTGCTTTCTCTTGTATTTACTTATTCATATATAAACCTTGTACAGTTCTCTTCAGATGAGATAGGGACCTCTGTCTCTTAAAATTTAACAAATCTTATTTCGATTACCTTATCAGATGCCTTCTCATAGTAAATGAAAGCAAGAAAAGTTGGTAATTTGAATTCAAGGTGTTTTTAGATTCTGTCATCGTGAAGATTCAATTTGAGAATGAGCTTCCTTAGCGAAAACCATGTTCGGT
The DNA here is from genome assembly GCF_023864345.2 of Schistocerca serialis cubense. NCBI lineage: Eukaryota > Metazoa > Arthropoda > Insecta > Orthoptera > Acrididae > Schistocerca > Schistocerca serialis. Next base: position 237,844,568 of record NC_064646.1, read on the forward strand.
AGCTCATAATACAGTTTCAACGATTGAAGGCTGGCATTTTGGAAAACCTCTAGTATATAATTTATAACATACATTGAGGAGTCTAATACTGCTGTTGTTCTAACATTAATGTCTATCTCCATTCTTACAAACTGACCATATTTCGGCTACATTCCATTCTTCAGGCATGTAACCACACTGTACCATGTATTCATAAAAGAGGGTATTCTTATTTTTGAAATATTCGATGCATATTTTGTCAGTTCAGCATTGGTTTTATCACAACCTGGAACCTTCCTGTTCTTGCTATAAGTTATTACAATCTGTAGTTTCCCCATCTTTATTAACATTCCTATGAATTTCATCCAGGATCATCTGAGTACCTTTCACATTTGTCCAGATGGCTTTATAGGCTGCAAGCAGGCATTTTCAGATACTGTGTTTATTTCCAGGATATTTTAATTTTCTTTGTTTAAATATTTCATTATTTTAATGGTTTGTCTTCTCTTCCTATTTCATCTTGCTCAATATCTGTAATATATGTGTGACCAAGAAGGAAGGATGAGTATTCAGGGATATAACAGGAACGCTCATTCGAAGCAAAAAAATCTAATATACACACATCAAAAAAAGATTTGCATCACCCTGATTCCCAGAACTCCCGAAGATAGACGTTGACTGTGGGTATTGTATCACAGACACAGTTCCTTTGACTGTTCAGAGATGTCACTAAACCCACCCAAAGATGTAAACAACCATGTATGAGCAGCGCCGATTAGACGGAGCGGGTCCGACAGCCGATCACATCCAGTCATTCCACCAGGAAGGACGTACACGTCTCGTGTTGTCTGTAGTTCAACCTTGCCTAGACGGTCAATACCGCGGTTCGATCGCGTCCACATTGTTACTTTGTGCCAGGAAGGGCTCTAACAAGGGAAGTGTACAGGCGCCTCGGAGTCAACCAAAGCGATGTTGTTCGGACATGGAGGACATGCAGAGAGGTAGGAACTATCGATGACATGCCTCGCTCAGGCCGCCCAAGGGCGACTATTGCAATGGATAATCGCTACCTACGGATTATGGCTCGGAGGAATCCTGACAGCAACGCCACCATGTTGCATAATTCTTTTCATGCAGCCACAGGACGTTGTGTTACGACTCAAACTGTGCACAATAGGTTGCATGATGCGCAATTTCACTCCCGACGTCCATGGCGTGGTCCATATTTGCAACCACGACACCATGCAGCGCGGTATAGATGGTCCCAGCAACATGCCGCATGGTCCGCAGCTCGTGGTCATGCGGTAGCGTTCTCGCTTCCCACGCCCGGCTTCCCGGGTTCGATTCCCGGCGGAGTCAGGGATTTTCTCTGCCTCGTGATGACTGGGTGTTGTGTGATGTCCTTAGGTTAGTTAGGTTTAAGTAGTTCTAAGTTCTAGGGAACTGATGACCATAGATGTTAAGTCCCATAGTGTTCAGAGCCATTTGAACCATTTTGAACATGCGGAATGGACCGCTCAGGACTGTCATCACATTCTCTTCACAGATGAGTCGCATACGTCTTCAACCATACAATTGTCGGAGACGTGTTTTGAGGCAACTCGGTCAGTCTGAACGCCTTAGACAAACCGTCCAGCAAGTGCTGCAAGGTGGAGGTTCCCTGCGGTTTTAGGGTGACATAATGTGGGGCCGACGTACGTCGCTGGTGGTCACAGAAGGCGCCTTAACAGCTGTACGATTCCTGAATACTATCGTCCGACGGGTAGTGCAACCATATCCGGCAGCATATTGGCGAGGCATTCGTCTTCATGGATGCCAGTTCGCCCCCCCCCCCCCCCCCCCCTTGTGAACATCTTGTGAATGACTTCCTTCGGGATAACATCGCTCGACTAGAGTTCCAAGCATTTTCTCCAGACATTAACCCTATCGAACATGCCTGGGTTAGATTGAAAAGAGGTGTTTATGGACGACGTGAACCACCGACCACTCTGAGGGATCTACGCCAAATAGCCGTTGAGAAATGGAACATTCTGATGAACTTGTGGATAGTATGCCACGACGAATACAGGCATGCTTCAAAGCAAGAGGACGTGCTACTGGGTATTAGAGGTGCCGGTGTGTACAGCAATTTGTATTACCGCCTCTAAAGGTCTCGTTTTATGGTGGTACAACATGCTATGTGTGGTTTCAGTGGACAATAAAAAAGGCGGAAATGTTGTTTATGTTGATCTCGATTCCAATTTCCTGTACAGGTACGAGAACTCTTGGAAACGAGGTGAAACAAATCTTTTTTTGATGTGTGTATATTACCTCCAAAATGCATACCTTAAGGGATACCAGCTCTTTCTCATTTTCAGTACTGTGAAACCAATGTCTTCTACCGCCATTTGTTTAATTTCCATATTTCTGGGGGTAGTATTAAAGACCAAAACAAGAAAAATGGTCTAGTAAACATGGGCTTAAAAACGCATTCTTTAAGAGCTATGTATACTTCTTCAGTAAAAGAGATTGTGTCACAGTATTGAAGATAGATGAGTGCTCATAGCTCTTAAGGTAAGCACTTTAGAGTCCATGTTTACTGGATATTTTTTTCTTGTTCCTGTCAGTACCACCACCTCTCAAAATATCGAAAGAGAGGAGCTTGCAATTGAAGAGATTTGCTTCACAGTATCAAAAATGAAGAAATGCTCATAGTTTTTATTGTATACATTTTTGAGCCCATGTTTACTAAACTATTTTGTTTCGAATGATCATTCCTTTCGTATTTCTTCACCTTGACCATTCCTCTGGGACATCCTGTGTTTATTCCAACGATGGTCTTTAACTTGCCTGACTCTCCTTTTCACTAGGCTTGCTTCTATTTTATAATTAGCCTCAGATATTTACCACATGGGAGACTTTACACTATAAGTAGGTCTGCTTCTTATCTTAAGATATCTCAAAACGCTTCTGAAAAGTCTTTCCTTTTATGTACCTAATGCTTCTGTTTCTGCTTTAATTGGTGCTCCGTTTATAATTTTAATCCACTTTTTAATTTAAACTTACGCGCTGTTCAAGTCCTTCCTGATACAGAAACCGAATACCCTCTCCTAGGTAAGTAGTTTTATTTTTGTGACTGACAGTAAGTGGTCAGAAAAGCCGCCTAGACTTCTGAATTGTGTCTCGAATGGAGGCCAATTTTTCTTATTTGCTATCACTGAACGCGCTCTCATTGAATTATAGGTTCAGGGTAGCCAACACTTCTTTTATGTACAAAAAGGCCCTCCAATATATCAGGGCAGTTAGAGGCTCTATCAGAAATATAGACGGCATGTTGCTGGATGCATACAATTGCCGGAATCTGACCGTAACCACACACTGTCTGCTGCTAATATTTCTATCGTAAACCGCTCAACTATCTTCAGGGAGCGTCGAACAGGTTGATGCCAAAAGCGTGTAATCTGGCACTGTGTGTAGCTATCTCTCATAGACAATGTTACTGTTCCTATGTCGAGGAGAATGTTTGAAACAACGTCCATAACAGCGGGATCACGGTAGTACACTTCTCTGCCGGCCACGCGGTACATGTTCCACGATAAATTTCGTGCTTTCTCATATAAACGTGGCTCGGCATACAGCTATGTAACGTGGACGAACATGGCTGCACGCTTTACAGACGAAATATAGCACCAGACAAAGTATAAATACGGCTGAATTCCAGCAGTTTTATAGGCTATATGCGTCATTAACTGCACTATGTTAGTGGAACTTACTGATTAAGTTATTTCTTCTAAATTTCGTCATCACTTTCAAAGGTTTCATAATTACAAGTTTTCCGTTTATTTTCGTGAGACGTCGTCAACAGGTCTCACTCTCTCCCTCTCTCTCTTACACACGAACACACACCAAACACCTATTATACACACACAAACACAAGTACACACACCAAACACCAATTATACACACACAGACACGTACTCCCACATACCCTCAAAGTTTTTATATCCGTCTGAGACAATGGGCAACACTATCTCAGGAATAATTTAAAAATTCTGTACATAAAAATGAATTTCTCCACATATCAAGTTTTTTAATCAGACAAAAATGTATAAAATAATTTCTCCAAATTCCATACAAATTCCTAACATCATGCAGATATTCACGAAAATCTTTCATTGTAAATTATAAATAGCTCTGAAAATATTTGTAACATATAAAATTAAAAACGTGGGGTGCATGCAGTAGAAAATAGTAAGGAGGTGAACTGTTCATGCATTAATTATTAAGCAGTGTAATAAAAGGCGGAGAGTTAGTCATGCATCAGTCAAGTATTGCACGTGCCCCACATTTTTCGTTTTAAATTCGCAATCACAAACTGTATGGGTTATGTATCTATTTGTAGCCAATAGACATTATTTTATACTTTTTAACGCAATTAAAATTTGTTATAATAAGAATTAATTTTTGTTAAATAATCATTTCTGCTTTTCAGTCTAGTGAGGGTGATATTTTTCACTCTATTTCAAGCATTTTTATGAGATTACAACATAGACACGCGCTAAATTTCATCTGATTCAACCAGTATACCGCTTCCTCCCGAAAAATACCGGGAGAGGGAAAGGTAAAAATCAAAGAGATTTTAGCTCAAACGGGGGCTTACCTGCAATAGTTCTGGTGCAAAACATTTGCGACTGAAACAGGAAAAGGGGGAAATGGCAGTAATACACGAAGTACCCTTCGCAACATACCAAACGAGAAAGAGCGTTAACATTATACTGTCATCCAGTTCTGAACTACGTTGAAAGTTTCAAATCTCTAGCTTATCGGGAATAGAGGGTGGAAAACAAAGGGTCCTTCGCTACAGACCAGTCGAGGAAGTGATTTGATATTGCGTTGTAAAACAGCTCTGAACTACGTTTATAACTTCAGGGTTCTAACTCTTCGGGACGTTAGCATAAAATCTACTGAAAATTTACTACATTCCATGGTTGCGGACTCATACAGAAACGTTTTTATAAGTTTATTGTAAAAACAGTGGTAGGTTGCTGATTTAGAATATATTTATAACGGGTTGTGCCCGGATAGTGTATCATCAGATAATCTGAAAGTAAATGGAAAGGACAAAGTTACAAATAGCTGACAGGGTCATGTTCCATGCTAACGAGACGATTTAACGGCATAAACTAGGAAAAAAGTTAAAATATAAAATGTTGGGGAATCACATTAAAACTACGTCAGAACGAATGACTCTAGAAATGAAGAACAAATAAATGTGTTTGGCCGTTTCAAAAACATGACGACACACGTGTTTATGAAATACAAGAGGGATAGAATTAGCTTAGGTGCGACAGCAAAAACAAACATAACATTAGAGAACACGACCATTGTATCTGGATGTATGCTAGGTCGACTGTTTTATTTTTTCTCTGTTCATCTCTAATCGTCTAATATGCTTACAACGTTGTGCTGTACACTGTCTTCTAGTTTCTTCTAAGGTGGCGCAGTGGTTAGTACATTGGACTCGCAGTCCGCGTCAGGCTATAAAGATTTAGGTTTTCTGTGATTTCCCTAAATCGCTCCGGGATGGTTCTTTTGAAAGAGCACGGTCGATTTCCTTCCTCTTCTTGCGACAATCCGGGCTTTGGCTCCTTTTCTAATGACCACGATGTTGACAGCACATTAAACCCACTCTTCCTTCCTTCTAGTTCCTTCTGCCCTATGTAGCGTCGTAGCACACACCGTTAGATCTAGCTTACATGTGTGTCACCTACCAGAGACGAAACTGTTGCAATGTCGCCTTGCATTGGGGTCGCGTATATTTCTGTATACACCGTCGTATTCTGTACTGCTATAACTGTTTTCTTCGTCGTATTTCTTATATTTCATAGAAACCTGTGTCTTTCTGTTTTTGCATCATCAAAATGTCTTTCATTTCTACAATATTCCGTTCTGGTGTTCCTTTCGATGTGACGTATGCTGTTTGAATTAACTTTCATGTGTCATATGCACCTGGAATTAATTTGGACGTGAGTCTCCAATATTTTATGCTTCATCTCTTTTACCAATTTATGATATTAAATTGTCTTAGTAGAATGGAAAATGACTATGTCAGCTATTTATAACTTTGTCCTTTTTGTGTACTTGCAGAATATCTGATGAGATCCTACTACCTGGGTGAAACGCATAGCAAATAAGAAACAAATCTGCGTCGTACCACTGTTTTTACAATCAACTGAAAATTTATACGCAGAGACAGACAAAAAAGAAAGCGATATGCATTTCCTCTTTCCCCCTTTCTCTGCTCACTGATGACCATCCCAAAGCACGTGGAACATACTCCAATGGCATCCACACAAAATGCCGATTTTGCAAGGCAGCGGAGATAGAAGGCGTTATCGTACTTTTTGATCCCTACCCCTACAGAACGAGAAGAATGCGTGTTAATTTTCCCTTGGGATCCCGTTCTGAGCATTTCCAGTCTGTAGCTCATCGTAAAGATATTTTCAAATCAACTGCAATATTTTTACCGAATAGACAGATAAGAACGCAACCTAATAAAAACTTTATAAAAATAATTCTTGTGCACCATTTCCGAAGGTTTTCTGGAGATTTCATTGGTAGGATATTGTAGCGCCTGTGTTATTTCAAATTATGATGCTGACATGTAGGCACTCCTGCGACTACACCCGTTATGAAATACATGAAATGTATTCGAAGTTGCGACTGCAGATAACTATCAACTGTATAATGGAATGCCGGACGGTGTGTGCGAGCGGTTCTAGGCGCTTCAGTCTGGAACCGCGCGACCGCTACGGCCGCTGGTTCGAAACCTGCCTCGGGCATGGATGTCCTTAGGTTAGTTAGGTTTCAGTAGGTCTGAGTTCTAGGGGACTGATGACCTCTAAGTCCCATAGTACACAGAGCCATATGTATAATGGAATGATGACAGTGAAAATTTGTGACGGACTAGGACTCGAAAAAAAGAAGTTCAAATCTGTGTAATTCCTAAGGCACAAATCTGCTTATGTATCGGGCCCTAGACTTACACACAACTTAAACTAACTTAAATGAACTTATGCTATGAACAGTACACACACACACACACACACACAGACACACACACCCTGCCCGAGGGAGGACTCGAACCTTGGGCGAGAAGGGCCGCGTCGTCCATGACAGGACACCCTAAACCACGCGGCCACTCAGCACGGCCGGGACTCGAACCCAGGTGGTAAGGCCACCTATCTCGATATGTGGGGGAACGCGGGTTAGAGTTCCCGTCCGGCACAAATTTTCATTTGTCGTCATTCCATTATAAATCTGACGGTTATCCGTATTCGCAACTGCGAATACATGTTATGTGATTCATTGGTTGCGAGGCACATGCGGAAACTGTTAATTGACTCCTATTTGTGCCCGGTTGTGAGTCCCTCTGCCATATAAGTAGCTTGAGGCTAAAAGTTACTGAGACTCTTTAATGAGACCGATCTCAAGAAATCTGCTCTACTTCTTATAGGAAAAATAATGTAATGGTAGAAATTTTTACAATCATTTGTAACAAGTGCGACATCAAACTAACTAAATAAGCTCTCATTTCTTGAAAACACTTTTACTCAACAATGGTGTGGATTACATGGCAGGCCGTGGTCTTAATGGAGCTGCAGAGTATTGACGGGGAGCGAGGGGAAGTACGGCAGGGCAGCAGCAGGAAGCAGCTGGGCGGTGAGGCTGGCGCCAGACGTCTGCCCGCGCTAAGCTGATTACCGGCAGCGGCGGCACCGCCAGGAAGCGGTCGCTCCGCGGCCGGCAATTAAATTCTTCCGAGAGCTGCAGCCGCGCTAATGAAAACCGCCGATGGAACTGGCGACAGCGCTGCTCACGTCATCCGCTGGCGTCTACTTCAGCCGCTGGCGCCAGTTGCGCAAGTGAGCGCTCACTATCCAGTCACCGCCTACGTCCCGTTGGCGGAATGAATTAGTTTCTACCCACATACGCACTCACACATATTGAGATGTACTTGCCGACCGCTGTGGCCGAGCGATCTAGGCGATTCAGGTTCGAATCTTTCCTCGGTCATGGATGTGTGTGATGTCCTTAGGTTAGTTAGGTTTAATTAGTTCTGAGTCTGGGGGACTGATGACCTCAAATGTTAAGTCCCATAGTGCTTAGAGCCATTTGAACAATTTGAAATGTTTTTTTTTACCCATACCTAATTTCCATGAAGGTCGTAGTTCGCGTTATCTTAATGTTTTAGGGTTTTAGCGTAAATTTCGTTCGATATGTTTTGGACAGAATGCCAGTAAGTTCACTGACAGTCATACAATGTAGGCTTTCACAGCCAGTATCTTCTTTAGTTAAAGCTTCAGAGCGTAGAGTCTGTGGCCGTTTTAGACTAAAGAGCGAAAGAAACTGATACACATGTCTAATATTGTGTAGGGCTCCCGTAAACACGCACAAGTGCCGCAACACGGCGTGGCATGGGCTCGACTAACGTCAGAAGTAGTTCTGGAGGGAACTGACACCATGAATCATGCAAGGCTGTCACTAAATCTGTAAAAATACGAGGGGATGGATATCTCTTCTGAACAGCACATTGCAAGGCACCCCAGATGTGTACAATAACATTCATGTCTGGGGAGTTTGGTGGCCAGCGGAAGTGTTCAAGCTCGCCGAAGAGAGTTCCTGGAGCCACTCTGTAGCAATTGTGGAAATGTGAGGTGTCGCATTGTCCTGTTGGAACTGATCAAGTCTGTCGGAATACAAAATGGACTTGCATTGATGCGGGTGATCAGAAAGAATGCTTACGTACGTGTGACATGTCACATTCGTATCTACTCCAGTTGCACAGCCGGCCGCGGTGGTCTAGCGGTTCTGGCGCTGCAGTCCGGAACCGCGGGACTGCTACGGTCGCAGGTTCGAATCCTGCCTCGGGCATGGGTGTGTGTGATGTCCTTAGGTTAGTTAGGTTTGAGTAGTTCTAAGTTCTAGGGGACTTATGACCTAAGATGTTGAGTCCCATAGTGCTCAGAGCCATTTGAACCAGTTGCACATTCTCCACACCATTACAGAGCCTCAACAAGCTAGAACAGTCCCCTGCTGACATGCAGCATCCATGGTCTCCGTACCCGTACACTCCCATCCGCTCAATACAATTTGAAACGTGATATGCAGGTTCCATGGTCTCCACACCCATACACATCCATCCTCTCGGTACAATTTGCAACGAGACTGTCCGCAGCTCGTGGTCGTGCGGTAGCGTTCTCGCTTCCCACGCCCGGGTTCCCGGGTTCGATTCCCGGCGGGGTCAGGGATTTTCTCTGCCTCGTGATGACTGGGTGTTGTGTGCTGTCCTTAGGTTAGTCAGGTTTATGTAGTTCTAAGTTCTAGGGGACTGATGACCATAGATGTTAAGTCCCATAGTGCTCCATTTTGCAACGAGACTAGCCCGACCAGGAAACACGTTTCCAGACATCAACAGTCCAATGCCCGTGTTTACAGGCCCATGAGAGGCGTAAAGCTTTGTGTCGTGCAATAATCAAGGCACACGCGTGGCCTTCGGCTCCGTAAGCCAATATCGATGATGTTTCGTGTGGTGTGCGAACTGTAAGACCTTCGGTATGCACACTATCAGATTATTTGACTTGTCGCTCTAACGAAGTAGGCGAGTGTCAGCAATACGTCTCGTGGTTTCATTGCGGCGTGTTTATCTTCTGCCGTTAGGTCAGACGATAGAAATGCCACTTGCACGCTTAGAGTACCAGATTGACGGTGACCAACTTTAAACAGAACTTTATTAATTTTTACACGCATTTATTGAAATAATAAAAGGCATAGACATTACATAACTTGATTCTGGATGCTTTTTGCAATTGACAATCTGAAGTTCCTTTGGTCTTGGTACGTTAATCTTATTCTCACATATCTCTGATACTTGACAAAGTGTCTATTCATTTATCTTCATGGCTATGTACAGGAATATGGTAATCTTACTAGGCGCAGACTGAAACTTGACTATAGACTGGTACAGACAAATGCAGACTGGAACAGACTAATGCAGACAAATGCAGACTGGTACAGACTAATGTAGACTGACTAATCGGAGGTCTGTACACTCGTTATAATACCTCGCTCCTTCAGGTATCACTGCGCGAGTGTGATCCGCAAGGAGAAAAGGTTCTACGTTAGCAGCAATCTCATTGGCTGCGTTACATATTAATACGTGGATCGACGGAAGCAGAATTTGGTCAGTCTCTAAGGTAGCACCATCTCGTAGTGCGGAAACGGACGAGCGCTGCGCCTGTGCTGTTGTGCTTAGCGGGGCGCGCTCAAGTGGGAAAGTTGCGTACGCACTGACTACGCGGAACTATGTACACAACATTTCGTTGAATGGTTTGCGCACTGTTACTTTTTGATGGCCCAGCATTGAAATCTACAGCTACAGCGATAGCGGAGTTTTGATGTTTTACCGGAATCCTGATATTCACGGTAAAGTATCCCATGTTTACACTCACTTAAATCTTGACAACCTGTCATTGTAGCGGCAGTAACCAGTTTGAGAACTGTGCTAGACACTTGTTGTCTTACACAGGCGTTTCCGACCGCTGCTCCGTATTCTACCTGTTAAATATCTCTGTATTTGATTACGCATATCTATCCGAGTTTCTTTGGCTCTTCAGTGGCCGGCCGGAGTGGCCGTGCGGTTTTAGGCGCTACAGTCTGGAACCGAGCCACCGCTACGGTCGCAGGTTCGAATCCTGCCTCGGGTATGGATGTGTGTGATATCCTTAGGTTAGTTAGGTTTAATTAGTTCTAAGTTCTAGGCGACTGATGACCTCAGAAGTTAAGTCGCATAATGCTCAGAGCCAGAGCTCTTCAGTGTATAAAACAACTTCCTGGAAATATTGTTCTCTCATTCGTTAATAAAATTATGTAACACGTCGCGAAAGTTTTGGACAAGTATGAGCTCAAAACGAGCTTTAGAGCCACCAAGAAGATTAATGATTATTTAAGAACGGCTAAAGGTGCACGGCACCCCCTAGCAACACCTGGGGTATGTAAACTTTAGTGCAGTTATGGGCAAGTGGATTCTGGAACCACGAAGCGAAGTGTCTAAATCTGCATAACCGAACACAAAAGAAACTCTTCTCTAAGGCACATCGAAAAATCGGTGGTTGTAGGACATGTGTGTTTCGGGTTGGGAACCACAAAATAAAATTCAGTGAGACAAGCGTTTTAGCAAGGATATTGCATACTGATGAACTCTTGTACGGAGAATCAATTGAAATTCGTTTGTAATTAGATAAAACATGGATGTAACTTCGCGCCAACAGAATAACAACGGATAATTTTTAATTGAGAATGATGACGCCGTCCAGAGGTAGTCACACAGTCGGCATCACCTATACGCTCTATAAATGCGAGAGCCCCTTCAAGCCTCAGTGGCAGTAGCCGTTGTATCTCGGAAGACGTCGCCCGCAGTTTGAGACGAGACGTTAGGAAGCAGTTATATACATCGACCACGGCCTCTCAGCCCGGAAGTTATAGTTGAAGGGGTCCATTGCCATTGTTTCACTCTGAGTTTTTATGACACAAATTGCCTTAGTATCTACTCCTATAGTGTCTCAAATGGATGCGTTTGGTCGCAGCAACATTGCTGTCCATACGTATCGTATCACTTGCTCTAAGTTTCGATCTACGTCTACGTGATTACTCTGCTATTCACAATAAAGTGTCTGCCAGAGGATTCAATGAACCACCTTCAAGCTCACTCTCTACCGCTCCAGTCTCGAACGGCGCGCGGGAAAAACGAGCACTTAAATTTCTCTGTGCGAGCATTGATTTCTATTATTTTATCGTGATGATTATTTCCCCCTATGTAGGTGAATGCCAACAGAATTTTTTCGCAATCGGAGGAGAAAATTGGTGTTTGAAATTTCATGTGAAGATCCCGTCGCAACGGAAAACCTCTTTGTTTTAATGACTGCACTCCAAATCATGTATCATGTCAGTGGCACTATCTCCCCTATTTAGTGATAGTACAAAACGAGCTGTCCTTCTTTTTATCGGTGTCATCCGTCAGCCCCACCTGACACGGATCCCACACCGCAAAGCAATACTCCAGAATAAGGCGGACAAGTGTGGTGTAAGCATCTTCTTTAGTAGACTGCTGCACCTTTTAAGTGTTCTGCCAATAAATCGCAGTCTTTCGTTTGCTCTACCCACAACATCATCTACCTGATCGTTCCAGTTTCGTTGTTTGTAATTGTAGCCAGTAAGTATTTATTTGAATTTACAGCCTGAAGATTTGTGTTACATATCGTGTGATCGAATTTCTTTTAGATCTCATGCTAACAACTTTACACTTTTCTTTATTCAGGGCCACTTTTCACGCAATACAGATATCTTATCTAAATCATTTTGCAATTCGTTTTGGCCATCTGATGACTTTACAAGATGGTAAATGACAGCATCATCTCCAAACAGCTTAAGACGGCTACTCAAATTGCCTCTCATGCCGTTAATATATATCAGGAACAATAGAGGACCTGTAATACTTTCTTGGGGAACGCCGGCTATTACTTCTGTTTTTATTCGATGTCTTTCCATCTATTACTACGAACTGTGACCTTCTGACAGGAAATCTTTGTTGGCAGGACACGAAGTGTAAAGTGAGATGAAATTTCTCATAAGAAAATATGCAAGGAAAGGTATGATAATGGATGTATGGTTAATAAAGTTTAGGTAGTGGAATTATTGACAACCATATAATTTTTTGGAACTGGATGTCACATGAATAAGGTAAAATTATCTAAATTAGATTGCTTGCTCTTCCTCAAAATTTTGCTTTTGCTAACCATATGGTTGCTGGTAGTTAGAGTCTATAGTAGTTAGAATCTTTTTATTTAGCTGGCTGTCGTTGCTACTTCCTGTAGTTGCTGTAGTTCGTGTTATGAAGATTTTATGTGAGGTAATTGACTTATGAAAAAGAATGGGATTTCCAATCTCGGGATATGTGATTGAAATGAGTTTAGGCAATTAACAGAGTTGGAGGTGGTTTCATATTTCTTTAATTTCATATTTTTTGGGTTTGTATTATTGTTAGGATTTCCTGCAATTGAGGGCCATTCTTTTGTGTTAATTATTTTAAGTCATGTATTGCGTTTGGCCTGCATATTGTGGGTAATAAATGAATAGGTTAAGTTTGAGTTGTCTTTATCAGGGAAAATTCTGCATGTCAGTGCTTAACAAAAAAATTAAAGACTTAGTTTCAAATTGTACACTACTAGCACCTGGGCATACTCAGTACAAAATACTTAAATAGCCGTTCACTTACTTAACGAAAATAGTATATGAACTTGTGCATATTCTTTGGTTACATTCAACGCTATAAGAGCTCAGAAAGAAGGATGACCAGAGTTATGTTAAATTGTTAAGTATGTATGGATTCTTTTCCCGAGATTGTCTCTTGAAGTACTGAATTATCGTATTGTAAAAATAAGCAGTTACGCACCCATGGTCTAGGGTCCCTGGCCACGACCTGACGCATTCGCGGTATCTTAGTGAACTTCGACCGCGCCTTTGATAGAGTTTGTCATGACTCTAAGTAACGTACTCCGACGGATGGGCTTCCCAAACAGATTTATACAGATCGTCTTGCGGCTCCTCCGAGGTACACGTCGCGAGTGCTGGTTAATGGCCGTGAGGAGGGCGCTATTGGTATCATTCGTTCGGTCTGTCAAGTACGTCCGCTGTTGATGCTTCTTTTCGCCATCGCCCTTGAGCCACTGTTACACGGTTTGAGGAGCCGGTTGACTTGGATAACTATGAGGGGGTATACTTTCATCTGCAGCGCCTATACAGATGACGTGGTTCAGATGGCTCTTGAGCACTATGGGACTTAACTTCTGAGGTCATCAGTCCCCTAGAACTTAGATCTACTTAACCTGCCCGAGGCAGGATTCGAACCTGCGACCGTAGCGGTCGTGCGGGTCCAGACTGAAGCACCTAGAACCGCTCGACCACAACGGCCGGCGATGATTTGGTGTTCTTGGTTCTATCGGAGGATGGAGTGTGAGAGGCACTGACATGGATCACCCAGTACGGAAATGCTGCGGGCAGCCGTGTGAACCTGACGAAATCTAGTGCTATGTTCGTCGGTAGCAGAGAATGTGGCTCCCTTGCCATTAGTGGACAAGCTCAAATGTTTGGGGATCATCTTCACGCTTGATATACAGCTCTCGTTCGCGTTTAACTATAAACGCCTGCTTCGAGCTATCCGCATGAATGTTCGTGGCAACCTCCTGAGAGCAATGGACATGTTACAACGGGTGAATTTTCTTAACACCCATCTGTCTCGCGACTACCCCATTTAGAAAAGATTCTACCGATGCCAGAGGCAATGACACGCAGACTGCAGGCGGCGTTCGGCTACTTTGTAAGCGCGGGTCTTATCTTCAAAGTCCGCTACGACAGGCTGACACTTCCCCCTCGAGATCGCGGCCTCGGCCTTGTCAACGACCAAGGGAGAGCAGCTGCCCTTTATGTAAGTATGCTGGTTAAGTGGTGGACCTGCCGCCGAACCGGATTACCGGGCAGCCTGATTGACGAACTGGCCCTTCATTGCCAAGTGGCACCCGTTGCAGCAGCCCATATTTCAGCCCATATTTCCTCCTCTCTCTCACATGTCACGACCTTTTTCATCGAATACAGTTATGTCCATGCCGTCCTGCCTAGTACTAGGAACCACACGGCACCTGATTTTTACCGCCTAATGATCAGATCTCATACTCGGAATGTGGAAAGCCGATATCCTACGATCGCATGGCCTGTAGTTTGGCGTTGTGTGCACCATGTCCTCCCCGACACGAGCGCTTTTGTTACCTGGTATCTGGTCGTTAATGGAAAATACATGACAACTTCGTCTACATGCCATAAAAATGATAGATTCACCGTTTGTGCCTTCGTTGTCATACGCTTGATACGAAGGAACATCGACTGATGTGGGGATCTTCTGCAGAGGTGTGGCAGCTGATTGAGAACGTGCTTACCTTTCTTCTACTGTGATATTCCTGGCTGTGGCCGCCAGTATTTTAGTCTTCTAGAAGTTCACCTTGATAATGCCTGATACATGTGAGGTAGCATGTGATACAAAAGTGAAGTAAAGGCGACAGATGGTACAGTATGTACCAGTCCCGTGGGAGAGTCCGCCAATTGCACTGAACCTTCTTGTAATTGGTCGACATAACGCCTAACTTCTCTTGTTAATTACTTATATACTTTTCATTGTATTTATCCCAGTTATCAGCATGACTATCTCTCCTGTTTAGCCTACAAGTTTATCGTTTTTGTTTATTAAATTTCACTAGGTTTGAAGGACGCAAGAGTAACGATATTACAACCGAAGTGCTTTGGATACATTCGGGTCGTTTTGGCGCGCCTGAGAGACGAAGTACTTCGGCTGCGCTAGTGAGACTGTTTCGGCCGGTTTAGAGGGATGGACGTGTAACTATGTTTCGGTCGTTCAGGAGGAACCGACATATTGTACTCTGTACCGGAATTGTCTGAAAACTTTCCGCACAATCAAGAAAGCTATGTTGAGTGTTCTAAAACACAGCGTAAAATGTGTGATTATTTAAATAATAAGAAGACATGATACATTAAAGAGAAGTGTCACCTATCATCATTGTCAGTTCTACAGATCTTGCCCTCTGTAGATACGGAGACTAACCTGGGCAAATGACATCCCATTAAAAGCACAGTCACAGGTTCCAGATGACGGCATACCAGCCACCGCCGAAGAAGATTCCACGACCGACGAGCTGTCTCCTGCGCTGGGGACACAACTTTAGAAGACGACATAGAAAGAATGTTAGGAACTTTTATTCAGTCTCTCCAGATTTGTAAAACAATAAACTGGTAGCTAAGATCGCAGAAATTCTTTTTATTCCATGATTACTGGTCTCGGCGAAACTAAAGCCGTTATCATCGGATCTTAGGATTTTACGATTTCTCCAGCTTCCAGACCTGACTTTCAAAGAACACACACAGCTTATACTACATACGGCTCCCCATTTCATTACCCCGAAATCTCTTCTGTTCCCAGATAAGCCTTATTTCCCACGTACGAAGACCAAAGCTGTGATCTGGATAAAATGTCTTTCGATCTCTTATTTGTTCCATGAAGGCGACAAGACCGTTCTTGATATCTGGACGTTCCTGCAAGATCGCTTTACTTTTCTTGTGCACCATCCGCGATACCTTTATACTATGTCAAATTTTTTGGTAGTATCTTCTTCGATCACCCCTGCAGCTGGGTCGTCCCAGGTATGAGAAGGTGATTTCAGTGTGTGTAATACCAGAACTTGGCCCAATGTGCCAGCAAAATGAAATATTCCTCGCGAAGGCGTACCTCGATCAAACCTGACTGGCTTAGGATTCAGAGTGCGTCTACCCACACGTTGGCGGGGCACGGATGCCATTTTGTTTGCTCTGCCAAGAGTGCGTTTTCTTTAATTCCCTTTATGTTTTGTTTGTTATTGATGCTAATCACACATTATTATGTGTCACCTGGAGAGTGTCCTATGTGATCTAAACAAACAACAAAAAAAGAAAGAAAATCAAAATATTTGTATGATACACGAACTGAAAAAAACTGATGTTGAAAAAGTATATTTATGTACATTTTCAAGAAATGCTTTTAATTTTTTATGGAAAAAAGTGGTAGCGTCGTTGCATATTAATCAAACGTCGTCGCTCCACCGTTCGAACCCCGCCACCGCTTGAATTTAGAATAAAACATTGGCAGCCGATGACCTCCGCCATAATAATGCACCCTCATGCTACCAACGTCCTTGTCACAGAAGGCGGAGGAGCAGACGGAGGTTCAGGGCACTCTTTTGTTCTTGGGGTGGGAAACTGCCCCTATAGGTGGAAGAATCAGCAATAATCAACGGCATGATGACGCAGAAGGCAACGGAAACCACTGCATTGAAGACACGTAAGTTTTGTCCTCGGGACATATGGCCTGTAATTGAAAAAGTTTTATAATGATTTCTCCATTGCCCAAAGATTCCGGAATAGTCCTCCATTCAGATCTCCGTAATGGGACTGCCAGTGGGTAAGTGACCATGAGAAAAGATAACGATCTACGAGACGGGGCGTGGAACGTCAGAAGTTTGAATGAGATAGGGAAGTAATAAAATCTGAAAAGGGAAATGCAAGGGCTCAACCAAGATATTGTGGGTGTCAGTGAAGTGAAATGGAAAGAAGACAAGGATTTATGGCCAGATGAGTGTAGGGTAATAACTACAGAGGCAGCAAAATATATAACGGGAGTAGTATTCGTAACGAATAGGAATGTAGGGCAGTGAGTGAGTAACTGTAATCAGTTCAGTGATAGGATTGTACTCATCAGAACCGTCAGCAAACCAACACTGACGGCGACAATTCAGGTATAAATGCCGCGGTCGCAAGCTGAAGGTGAAGATATACAGGTAGTACATGAAGCTACTGAATAGAGAATTCAGTACGTAAAGGTAGATTTAATAACCATGGAAGACAGCAGTGCGGTTGTAGGGGCAGGAGTGGAAGAAGGTGTAACGGGAGAATATGGTGTCGGTAGGAGAAATGAGACAGGAGAAACACTAATTGAGTTCACCAGTAAATTTCAGAAAGTAATAGTGAATACTCTGCTCGAGAAACTCAAGAGGAGGAGGTATGCTTGTAAAAGGCAGGGTGACATGGGAAGATTTCAGTTATATTACATCATGATAAGGCATAGATTCCTAAATCAGATGAATTGTAAGGAGTACCCAGGAGCAGATACAGACTCAGATCACTATGTAGCAGTACTGAGGACTACGCTGGAGTTCAAGAGATTAGTCAGGAAGAATCAGTGCATAAAGAACTTGGCTACGGAAGTACTAAGGAATGAAGAGATACTCTTGTCTGTCTCCAAGGCTATATATACTGCGATAATGAATAGCTCTGAAGGTCTACAGTTGAAGAGTAATGGACATATCTAAAAAGGACAGTCACAGAAGCTGGAAGGAAAAACATAGGCACAAAAACATAACTGAATCGTCAATTAGGGCGGTTCACAAACAACAACTCAACTACACATGTTATTCCAAAAACATTATCGTGGAAGTAGGGGCCAGGAGGTGTTGTTGAAACAATTCACATTGCTAAGGTTATCTTTTTATTTTAAAAGGCTTTCTCAACAATAAATTTTTAAGTCTGGCATTTTGTAAAAAAACGATTTCGAATAGCTGGCAAATTTTCTTTATGAAAAGGAGATTGCCAGGTATGACATTAACAACTTCCCAATAATAAGATTTTGAACTTGAACAGTTCCTTAAAAGAAAAAACTTTAAGTAGCTAGTTTGTACTGAAGTTAAAATAGTTGTCCCTCGCCAATTACATAACTTATATTACACCTATCAGTTGCTACAAGATAAATGTGAATAAGCCAGCACACAAACCTTCGCATTAAAGGCAGTTCCCAAAAAAAGTTTCCCTTAGCTCGGTAAGGGAGTGACTCGTCTAAAGGGGCCCACATCACAATAGTCGGAAGAGTTATTGGTGGACTACAGGGCCACAGCAGATCAGCCCCAAAAATTGCATTACAAGCCACCATCTTCCCGAGTTACCCAAAATCAGAAGATGTAGCAAGGGCGGTGCCTGTACAGACTCTGAACCGCAGACACACACATGACACCGACCCTAAATCACCCAATCAAGGTGTGAATGAAACGGCCCGACCAAGAAGCAATTACCACATTCCCGCGGACAGGCACACGAAAACTGTGGTAGGAAGACCCCAACAAACCACTGGTGAAGAAACTCATACACTTCACTAGAACCTGAATGGCCATTAAAATTGCTACACCAAGAAGAAATGCAGATGATAAACGGGTATTCATTGGACAAATATATTATACTAGAACTGACATGTTATTACATTTTCACGCAATTTGGGTGGATAGATCCTTAGAAATCAGTGCCCAGAACAACCACCTCTGACCGTAATAACGGCCTTTATACGCCTGGGCATTGAGTCAAACACAGCTTGGATGGCGTGTACAGGTACAGCTGCCCATGCAGCTTCAACATGATACCTCAGTTCATCAAGAGTAGTGACTGGCGTATTGTGAAGAGCCAGTTGCTCGGCCACCATTGACCAGACGTTTTCAGTTGGTGAGAGATCTGGAGAATATGCTGCTCAGGGCAGCAGTCGAACCTTTTCTGTATCCAGAAACGCCCATACAGGACCTGCAACAAGCGGTCGTGCATTATCCTGCTGAAATGTAGTGTTTCACAGGGATCGAATGAAAGGTAGAGCTACAGGTCGTAACACATCTGAAATGTAACGTCCACTGTTCAAAGTGCCATCACTGCGAACAAGAGGTTACCGAGACGTGTAACCAATGGCAAACCATTCCATGACGCCAGGTGATACGCCAGTATGGCGATTGCGAATACAAGCTTTCAAGTGCGTTCACCGCGAAGTCGCCAAACACGGATGCGATCATCATGATGGTGTAAACAGAACCTGGATTCATCCAAAAAAATGACGTTTTGCCATTCGTGCACCCAGGTTCGTCATTGAGTACACCATCACAGGCGCTCCCGTCTGTGATGCAGCGTCAAGGGTAACCGCAGCCACGGTCTCCGAGCTGATAGTCCATGCTGCTGAAAACGGCGTCGAAGTGTTCGTGCAGAGGGTTTTTGTCTTGCCAACTTCCCCATCTGTCGACTCAGGGATCGAGACGTGGCTGTCATCTCGACTGCTAGTGATACGAGGCAGTTGAGATGCAGCACGGCGTTCCATATTACTCTCCTGAACCCACCAAATCCATATTCTGCTAACAGTCATTGGATCTCGACCAACGGGAGCAGCAATGTCACTATACGATAAACCGCAATTGCGATAGGCTACAATCCGACCTTTACCAAAGTCGCAAACGTGATGGTACGCATGGTACCTCCTCCTTATACGAGGCATCACAACAACGTTTGTGTATGAGAAATCGGTTGGAAACTCCCCTCGTGTCAGCACGTTGTAGGTGTCGCCACCGGCGCCAACCTTGTGTGAATGCTCTGAAAAGGTAATCACTTGCATATCACAGCATCTTATTCCTGTCGTTTAAATTTCGCGTCTGTAGCACGTCATCTTCGTGGTGTAGCAATTTTAATGGCCAGTAGTGTATATACTCTGTTACATAAAATAAAAACAGTACTCAACTTCTCACACTCCCCCACAGCACCGGAAACACGTTGCACTTCCTTATGCTCGTCAGAGCCAACCGCTGCCAGTGGTTTCGACGGCCGATAAGAAGACATACGGTCCCACGCGCTGATCTTCTGCACCACGGCTTCTAAGCTTCATACGCCACGTACATGCGGGTAAGGCAGACTCAGCCCCTGACAGCCAAGAGGTCGGCCAAATCACGTGGCGAGCAGTTGACGACCCCCAACAACAAAACGGTCACAGCCCAGTACGGACTCCTCGATCGTCACGCGACCGTACACTTGCTCCACTGCCCACCGAAAGCGCCACCTCATACAACACTAGACACGAAGCGAAAGCACTCCGCCTGGCGCGCTTTTCGGTGAGCCGAACACAACTACGGCTCAATAACTGTAAAGAAGCAAAGCGTTGAAAAAGAAATACTTCACTAGATCGATGAAAAAAGGATGTACAAAAATGATCAAATAAATTCAGGAATACAGAAATACAAGTCGCTTAGGAATGAAATACTGTACATGGGATGTGTCAGGAGAAGGAACCTAAGGGGAAGTGGCAACATGAAAAATGTGAAGAATTCGGAATAGAAATAACTGTCGGAAGGACTGATTCAGCCTACCGAAAAGTCAAAACAACATTCGGTGAAATTAAGAGCAAGGGTGATAGCATTAAGACTGCAATGGTAATTCCAGTGTTAAATGCAAAGGAGGGAGCGAATAGGCAGAAAGACCTGTACGAGGGGAAAGACTTGTCTGACGTGGTAGAAGAAAAAGAGGAGTCAAAACAGAAGAGACAGGGGCTACCAGTATTAGAACCAGAATTTTAAAGAGATTTAAAACACTTACATCAAAAATTCTGATATTCTGGTGGGGGGTGGGGGGGAAGGCAGGGGGGGGGGCGCAGCGGGGCTAGGGGGGCCAGGGGTCGGGTGGGGGGGGGGGGACCGGAAGTGGCAATAAAACTTCGTTTGTAGATTGCATGAGCCTGGCGATATAGTATCTGACTTTCGGAAAAATATCATCCACATAATTCCGAAACTTGACATAATCTAAAACAGCGAGAATTATCGCAAAGTCAGCTTAACAGTTCATACATCCAAATTCTAACAAGATTAATATACAGACAAATGGAAAAGAAAACTGAGGGTCAATATGGCTTTAGGAAAGATAAAGGCACCAGAGTGGCAGTTTTGACGTTGCGGTTGATAATGGCAGCAAGACTAAAGAAAAATCAAGACACATTCACAGGATCTGTCAACCTGAAAAAAGCGTTCGACAATGTCAAATTGTGCAAGATATTTGAAATTCTGAAGAAAATACGGATAAGCTATAGGAAGAGATGGGTAATATACAACATGTACATATGCCAACAAGGAATAATAGGAGTGGAGAACCAAGAGCAAAGTGCTCGTATTAAAAAGGATTTAATACAGGGATGCTGTCTTTCGCCTCTACAGTCCAATCAATAATTCGAATAAGTGACGAAGTGGAATTAACATTCAGTGTGAAAGGATATCAATGATGGGATTCGCTTATGACATTCATATCCTGGAAGAAACCGAAGAAGAATTACATGACCTGCTGAATGGTATGAACAGTCTAATGAGTACAAAATGTGGACTGAGGATAAATAGAAGAAAGGCGAACGTAAAGAGAAGTAGCAGAAATGAGAACAAGGAGAATCTTAAGGTTAGGAGAAATGGTCAGGAAGTAAATGAAGTTAAGGAATTCTGATAATTATGCAGCAAAATAACGCATGACGGACGGAGCAAGGAGGACATAAAAAGCCAACTAGCTCTGGCAAAAACAGCATTCCTTGAAAAGTGTAGTCTACCAGTTTCAAACTAGGCGTTAATTTAAGGAAGAGATTTCGGAAAATGTACGTCTGGAGCACAGTATGAACGGTAGTGGAACGTGGACTGTGGGAAAACCAGAACAGAAGAGAATTGAAACATTTGAGATGTATTTCTACAGAAAAAATGTTGAAGAGTAGGACTGATAAGGTAAGGAATGAGGAAGTTTTCCTCAGAATCTGAGACGAAAGGAATATGCAAAACACTGAGAAGAAGAAGGGACAGGATGATAAGAAATCTGTTAAGACATCAGGGAATAACTTCCATGGTATTAGAGGGAGGTTCAGAGGACACAAACTGTAAAAGAAAACAGTGATTGGAATACAACCAACAAATAATTGATGACATAGGTTGCAAGTGCTACTCTGAGAAGAATAGATCGGCACTAGAGATAGGAGAGGAATTTGACACGGGCTTCGTCATACCGGTCAGAAGACTGATGAGTCGTAAAATAAACTTCTATGTTCGAATGGATGAAAATATCGTCCACACTTTCCTAACACGAAAAGCTAGATTATTAGGTAGGAGATCATGTTAAAGGGGGTAGGACGTCAAACGGGCCCACTTGGAGCAGGAGAGACACCACAGAGCATTTTTAATGTTCACTGTATATACTTTTACAAATAAAATCATAAAACTTTGTCAGCATGACCAGGAAGGATTCAGGATTCACACTCATACCACTGGAAGTTCAAAACCGTAAGAAATTAATTTTTCTACTTATGAAATTTCATCACTTTTTCACTTACGGTTGGCTGCATATGTTGCTATACGTACACTTTTTTTCATACGTGAGATAGATTCTTCGATGAATTTAGCACAGCATGCAAACCATACTTCCCCGTGTATGAATATGATTTATTTAATTCATGAAAAAAATAAGCTGTTTTATTTTAAACTTCACTTTTAGAAAAAAAAACAAATTTTATAGTTAATTACCTCAATCCTTACCACAGCTTTTAATGGATTTGGAAAATTCTAGAGTTTCATACACGGATAAGTATGGTATGATTGTGAATCCTGAATTCTTTCTGGTCAAGCTGATAAAGTTTTATGAATTTATTTGTAAAAATATAGACAGAGGAAATTAAACGTCCTGTGGTGCCTCTCCTGTTCCAAGTCAGCCCGTTTCACATTCTACCCTGCCTAAGGAAACCCTTGCTTTAATCAGAATTTAATAATTTCTTTCCATATATTGTAACGAAATTATAGTGCTATTAAATGTAGTTCAGATTCCAAGAAAACACTTTCCATCCTCGGCTTGTGCACGATAATGTCGTTTTTAAAACTTTGTTATAGGAGGTGCAGTCCAGATTGTATTGAAAAAACTGTTTATTGTTAATCCTGCATCTGCTTTAATTGGAAATGCTTAACCTATAATTGAATCGAGATACCAAGTGTTTCTAGAAGTTATAAATATAGTTCAACCGTGTGACAAAAGCAAATGAGGCAAAAAAGAACGACAGACTTAATTTGCGGCGAGACAGCAATTAGCCCCATCTCGCTGATCAGTACTGCAGTTTTACGTACACTCACTGGCAGACCAGCGGGGAGGGACGTGGCGGGGAAAAGCACAAATCACGAGTGCTCGGTGAGTGACAAGCGACGATACGTGCGGAGAACGAAGGAAATAGAGGAAAACGAAAACAGCAGTGAGAGACGGTGGAAACGAGGGAGGGCGATGTCGAATCTGAACGAACTGATTAAAGTTTAATTTGGAGGGGAGGCGAAGCAATCAGGGCGAGCCGCGCCTGCTCTGCCCTCGGCCCTGTTCGACGGAATTCGCGGAACCTCTGGCTGTGGCGTGGCCGGGGGACCGCAGCGACTGCCGACATCGCCAGTACAGCTGCCGCTGCCGCTGCCGCCGCTGCTAAAAACCGACCACCGCGCGTCCACCTCCCCGGACACAGCGTGCGCAGAGTTCTTTTATTGGCCCGTAGGGAAGAATTACTTTCTAGGTCTCTCAGTATTCTGCACCATTTTGCGTGACACTGTAGCTTGGCAGTAAGAAACTTCACAGGTACAATTCTTAATCAGCTGGAGAAGATCCAATGTTACAAATACACGTATCAAAGCACTTTCTCTGAAGGCACACAGTTTTAACCTGCCGGGAAGTTTCATATCAGCGCACACTCCGCTGCAGAGTGAAAATCTCATACTGTTGTCACATTGTCGGTTAAGTTATATCAGAATGGTCTGCCGACAGTAATCGATGTATCGAAAGGAAATTATTAATTTTTAATAATTAACTCCAAAGAATTAAAGTTACTTTGTCAATTATTTTTGTATGCTGGTACATGTCTGCAACATTGCTGGTATGCACAGTACCACAGTACAGCAACGCGCCCTTTTGAAAACTAAAAAAAAAGTGTCGTTCGCCATTGTTAACGTGGGATGTCGTGCACAAAATCTTTTTTTTTTTTCATTTAAAGGGGAAAAACGTTGGAACAATGTATGCAGAGTTGGTGGAAGCATAATTATGGAAACAAATCTGTGAATGAAGTTTTCCGCAATGGCAGTTACATATCAAACATTTTTGGTATTCTTGCCACGTCAGTTCTGGATAAGATCTCGAGATTTCGACGATTACCTCCATCGTCATAGTCAGGCGCTGACTGTCTTCACTGCTTTTTTTTTCTTTATTGATTTTCAATTCCCCCCGAAGGGGGCAGGCTGGCAGCAGCTTAGTACGCTGCTCTACAGCCTACAGACTTTTTTAAAAACGGAAGAAGAAAAAAAAACAAGGGAAACAGGAGATTAAACGGTAACAAAGTGTAAAATGGCGGAAAAGTGCGGAAACTTAAAACAGAAAGCAAAGGGGTTGGCAATGTTAATGAAATACACAGGAGTCAGACAAGTAACATAGTAGACACACAATTAAAAAACATGGCGACAGTCTGGTTTCTGTTCGCAAGAGATAAAAAATCACACCCACAGACAGTATGATGGCCGTTCGCAACACTTCCCAAAAGACACAACATGGAACACTCACTGTAAATTACTGCACGAAAACGGCGGCACGAAGATGACACTCCCAAGCCAAAGGCAGATTGTGGTGGGGGGGGTGGGGGGACCTGGAGGAGGGGGAAAAACAAGGAGGGAGTAGAGGAAAAAACGAAAGGGGGGGGGGGGAACCAAGGAGGGAGAGGACTCATAAGGGGGGGAGAGGGGCAGGGCAGACGCGAGAGGGAATGAGAAAACGCAGAGGACGGAAATGCAAAAGGACTCGGGGAAGAGAGGGGGGGTGGTAGCCTCTATACAGGCCGAAGACGGCTTCTGATTGGTCGACTTATGAATGGTCGGTGATTACGTACTGCTGTCCCACACGGTGTCACTGTGTGCGCCGGTGGCGCCACCGCTTCCGTTTGAACGTAAACCTAGGAAGGAACGTCTCTGCTGCTTCTCTGCATCAAGCGCTCGTTTCCGTGCACAGATCAGATGGTATCCGCTATTGAAAGTTATTTTGGCTCATTCGTATTTCAACAGCCTCCTTAATATCAGAATACCAGTACGTGGAGACGTGGGACAGAATTTTAGTTTCATCAGGGCTGCTTCTCAATTACGTAGCTCCTCAATTGGCAACACAAAGGCTGAGAGGACCCCAGTTCCCAGCAGCGCCTGACAGATCATAACAGTCACCCAGCCAAGTGCTAGCCTGAACCGACAGACTTCCGGTGATCTGAATGGAACCTGTGTTACCACTGCGGCATAATCCTTAGCATAACGAAGACACTGATGATGGTAAAAGTTGTTTTCGTTACTCTGGTAGCTAATAAGTCATGTCACACATTCGTCTGATGAGTAGTTTCCTTTGTGTGGCTTTTCAAAGTAGCGATGACGAGTCTGTTTTGTTTCAATGTTTTGAACTGGAATACGGCTCCGGTGTACTTGGTTTGAATAATTTAGTACCAAGGTGAATGCAACAAAAGTTTTTGTAGGTCTATAAAGAGTTTACTTATTCATTATTGAATGATCAGAAATGAGAGATGACTGAAAAGGTTGGTATATAAGGCAAAGCGGAATAAAGATTGCGGTACATTTGTCATACAAAATTAGGAGAAGGGAAATTGGTTAAGACGATTCCAGTTATGTGTTAGAACAATACAGCTTTTGTGAGAGGATACGTCACTTTAAATGGTATGACGGTCCGTCCGTCTTTTCACGACAGAAAGGCAATAAAACTTTTCCGTCAAATTCGTTCTTTTCTGTCAACCGTTTTAACAAGCCCCTTTACATACGAACAGTATTTCTAACCTAACTTTTGAAGCAGACTCTATTCGTGTCACGGTGTGTATGTTAACTCTAATGGGAATGGGTGCCAACACAAAGCATTTCTAGCACTGAATCTAGCAATGCTCATAAGAACGGAAAAGAAAATAAGACGCAGGGTCAGTAAATGGTTGCAATTTAGAGGTAAATATAGTCATGATGATCTGCTGAAGGGCCGGCCGGAGTGGCCGTGCGGTCCTAGGCGCTACAGTCTGGAGCCGAGTGACCGCTCCGGTCACAGGTTCGAATCCTGCCTCGGGCATGGATGTGTGTGATGTCCTTAGGTTAGTTAGGTTTAATTAGTTCTAAGTTCTAGGTGACTGATGACCTCAAAAGTTAAGTCGCATAGTGCTCCGAGCCATTTGAACCATCTGCTGAAGGAAATACTACATTCGGAACCTGACGATTACCTGAACTTTCTCTAAATGGACAGTCACACCTTTATTATCTGAATTACTTCCCTCTCATAATGAAAAGGAAGACAAAAGTATGTAAAAACTAATTCTTTTCTACTTCTTCCCCTAATGATAGTTTATTAAAATAATACAACGTGGGAACACATGTATTGCACGTCGAAGAAAAAGATATCTCCGACTTTCTTTTCGTTTACTGTATTCCCGTTTGTATGCTGTGTGAAGAATATTGATTTCCCCACTTCCTGCTTAGTATTTTACAAAGAAAGACTCAACATCTCTACCATTTCGGTAACTGCCTATCCTATTTTGTTTTTATTGTTGATCGTAGTTTCCATAGGTTAGAAGACTCACGCAATAGTGAGATAAATTGTAGGAAACTCTCACTACTAAACATACGTGGCGGAATGTCAACCCCGTGTTCTCCATCTTGTTTTATGTGACTTCAATGAAAATATCATACTATTTCAGAAACACGTTAAACAGCGCCGTATACGGCCAAATATTTGACAAACATAGTTAAGTTTGATATATATTTTAATCGTGTAAGGAGGCTTTACATACTGCCCATCATTCCGAATTTTCCGATCAGAACTTCCTGACTTTTGGAAACGGGTATTCGCACTATTAATTTCTCGAAGATTAAAATTACTTGCGGATAATAAGTAATCCTGTCTTTTGTCTTATCAGGATGAAAAGTATCAGAGCGGAAACCATGACTACAGTACAATAATAATAATAATAATAATAATAATAATAATAATAGTAATAATAATAATAATAATAATCATTCATAAGACACTGAAACTGTTTACATTGACCTTTGCAAACGGAAATCGGAGCCTTTTAACGAAGACATCTTTGTGCATACACCGTATTTATCAAAATTTACTTTCTCTGATTTCCACTTACTCTCACATCTAAAGAAACTTGATGTAGAAAAATAAAATTTTATTTTGTGAACTGGAGCACGCAATTTATTTATAAATTGCTTGATAGCATTAGTAATATAAATTGCAGTTAACCGGTGTCGACTCAAGAGGGCTATCAGCAGAACTAAAAGTCCTGTTTCTTCTTAACAATGTAAGAAGTTCAATGAGTCATTACGACTTGACGTGTTGCTTTCGTAATAAGAAAGAGAATTGATAGTTTCAATGATGACTATATAGTGTAATTTATCTGTCAAATACGGCAAGGTATTTACGAATAAAAGAATATGTTACTGAAAAATGTTTGAGCTTTGAAAGAAAGGAAGAAAGATTAAGGGTTTATGTTGTTCATTTCGTCTCAAAACTAATCTTTTACGTGCGTTGAAATTATCTATAGTCTTGTGAGAACATATCGTTTCATTTGCAGGTAACCTTATCGCTTATTAGAATTAAAATCAGACTACTGCAATCCGGGCTTTTCCTTTAGTACTTTGGTACTGTTGTCTGGATAACATGATGCTATGATTCTGAGCTGTTGCTCATATTAAATCCGCCAGACACCATAAACCATATTCATACCGCACCTTCACTACAAGCATTAATTTCCCATTGCTTGCGAATACTCTGTTTTTCAACGAGATGGACTGCAGATTCTCTCGCAGTCTCAGAGGCGATCATAGTAGTCCTAAATACGCACCATGTTTTATAACATTACGTACCAGGTAATGGGCTCATTTGGCTGTTGAAGCAGATTGACACTAGATTCTCAGCGCCTCAGAACCTTGTTCCAAAAAATTATTTCGCTAATGGGATTGGCTTTTGGGAGTAGAAGCGTCATTAGTCACCAGCCAGCATTGCTGAAAGTGTCGACCATTGACTACGTGGTGGCAGCTAAAGTGGAAGGTATCAGTACACTTAGTGTCGACCCAGGGTCTCGGTTGCCAAGATCCATCAACTCCGAGACTATCATTGATTGTCCCACGTCACCCCAAAGATCTCACGGTGAGACCTGGTCTAACCCTCACATATGTTAGACACATGTGGCCCACTATAGCTGGACATTTTGTAGGTGCAGGAATGGGCGCGTGGCGCCTCTCCTACCCTAAATTACACTGTTCTCCCACATGTGAAGGCAAGCCGGGTGGCTCGGATGTATGCATGGACACAAGTCTTCGACCACGCTTGGAACCAAAGAACCTCGATTTGGAAGTCAATACGTTTATTTACGGCGACAATCCTAGAAGAGGAGGGCGTTCTCCTATCCGCTAACCCTCAACTTAATAAATAATATGAAGCTAATACCTCATCTGGGTTTCCAACGATATAACTGAAATCTTTGAAAAAGTCGCTTTCGTCTCCAATAGTTATAAATAGTGTACTTAATACGATTAAATTGATACGTAGTAAATAATACATTCAAACCACCCCAGACGTAAAATTACTGTTGAAACATTATTGGCTGTAGCATTCAAATTATACTACACTACTGGCCATTAAAATTCCTACACCAAGTAGAAATGCAGATGACAAACGGGTATTCACTGGACAAATACGAGGGTTATTCCAAAAGTAAGGTCCGATTCGCCGTAACTATTGAAATTTGGTGCCAATGACAAAACACGCATGCGCGCCGACTCCCGGCAAGCCTTGCGCGTCAAACGCCGCCATTCGCTTTGTTACTGTTGCTGAGTGTAGTTCACAGTGTCACTTTACAATGTTTAAGACAATTGATCAGCCCGCCGATTGTGAAGTAAGGGCAGTGATACGGTTTTTGTCTGCAAGAAACAATTCAGCGGCGGAAATCCATCGGCAGATTACTGAAGTGTACGGTCCTAACATAATGAGCGACAGTAAAGTGCGCAAGTGGGTGCGAGCTTTTAATGAAGGACGGGATAATGTGCACGATGAACCACGGTGTGGCCGACCATCAGTGATTTCAGACGATTTGGTCAATGCGGTTGACAAAAAAATTCGTGAAGATCGCCGATTCACTATTACAGACGTAGACATGCATTTTCCGAATGTGAGTAGAACAACTTTGTACAGAATTGTGTCTGAACATTTGAAGTTTCACAAATTGTGTGCCCGTTGGGTTCCCAGGCTGCTTACTGAGCCCCAACGAATGAAAAGAATGGCTTTTGCTCTTGATTTTTTGGAGCGATATCATAAGGAAGGTGACAGTCTTTTAGACAATGTTGTCACAGGGGATGAGACATGGGTTTTTCACATCACTCCAGAGTCTAAACGTCAGTCAATGCAATGGCGTCACACGTCATCGCCAGTCAAGGTCAAGGCAAAGCAGACAATCTCAACACGTAAGGTTATGGCGACTGTGTTCTGGGATAGACGTGGAGTATTGTTAGTCGACTTTATGGAGAGAGGAACAACGATTAATAAAGCCGCCTACTGCGCTACCCTGACTGAACTTCGACGTGCAATCCAGAATAAGCGACGTGGTCTTTTGTCGTCTGGAATCTTGTTGTTGCATGACAATGCCAGACCCCACACTGCAAATGAAACGCAAGCTCTGATCAAGAAATTTGGATGGGAACAGATGGACCATCCTCCTTACAGTCCGGACCTGGCGCCAAGTGATTTCCACCTGTTCCGTTACTTAAAGGAGTTTCTCGGCGGCAAGCGCTTCGACACAGATGATGAAGTGAAAGAAGCAGTTAAGGACTGGTTATCGTCACAGGCGGCCGATTTCTATAACATGGGCATTCAAAAGCTTGTTGAACGATGTGACAAATGTTTAAATAAGTATGGAAGTTATGTAGAAAAATAGATAAAGATGTAAGGAATGTAAATAAAACAATTGTTTTGAAAAAACATTTTAGTTTTGATTTTTTTTATAACCGGACCTTACTTTTGGAATAACCCTCGTATATTATACTAGAACTGACATGTGATTACATTTTCACGCAATTTGGGCCCATAGATCCTGAGAAATCAGTACCCAGAATAACCATCTCTGGCCGTAATAACGGCCTTGATACGCCTGGGCATTGAGTCAAACAGAGCTTAGATGGCTTGTACAGGTACAGCTGCCCATGCAGCTTCAGAACGATACCACAGTTCATCATGAGTAGTGACTGGCGTATTGTGACGAGCCAGTTGCTCGGGCACCATTAACCAGACGTTTTCAATTGGTGAGAGATCTGGAGAATGTGCTTGCCAGGCAGCAGTCAAACATTTTCTGTATCCAGAAATTCCCATACAGGACCTGCAACATGCGGTTGTGCATTATCCTGCTGAAATGTAGGGTTTCACAGGGATCGAATGAAGGGTAGAGCCACGGGTAGTAACACATCTGAAATGTAACGTCCACTGTTCAAAGTGTCGTCAATGCGAACAAGAGGAGACCGAGACGTGTAACCAATGGCACCCCATACCATCACGCCGGGTGATACGCCAGTATGGCGATGACGAATACACGCTTCCAATGTGCGTTCACCGCGATGTCGCCAAACACGGATGCGACCATCGTGATGCTGTAAACAGAACCTGGATCATCCGAAAAAGTGACGTTTTGCCATTCGTGCACCCAGGTTCGTCGTTGAGTACACCATCGCAGGCGCTCCTGTCTGTGATGCAGCGTCAAGGGTAACCGCAGCCGTGGTCTCCGAGCTGATAGTCCATGTTGCTGCAAGCGTTGTCGAACTGTTCGTGCAGATGGTTGTTGTCTTGCAGACGTCCCCATCTGTTGACTCAGGGGTCGAGACGTGGCTGCACGATCCGTTACAGCATACTGATAAGATGCCTGTCATCTCGACTGCTAGTGATACGAGGCCGTTGGGATCCAGCACGGCGTTCCGTATTACCCTCCTGAACCCACCGATTCAATATTCTAATAACAGTCATTGGATCTCGACCAACGCGAGCAGCAATGTCGCGATACCACAAACTGCAATCGCGATAGGCTACAATCCGACCTTTATCAAAGTCGGAAACGCGACGGTACGCATTTCTGCTCCTTACACGAGGCATCACAACAACGTTTCAGCAGGCAACGCCGGTCAACTACTGTTTGTATATGAGAAATCAGCTGGAAACTTTCCTTATGTCAGCACGTTGTAGGAGTCGCCACCGGCGCCAACCTAGTGTGAATGCTCTGGAAAGCTAATGATTTGCATATGACAGCATCTTCTTCCTGTGGGTTAAATTTCGCGTCTGTAGCACGTCATTTCGTGATGTAGCAATTTTAATGGCCAGTAGTGTATTAATTAACTATCTTAATAGTTTAGTCGTAACACTTACACTCGAAAATCACGATATCCAACTAGTTACCATTTGCAGTTAACATTCTAAGTATGTAAGAGATGGTTATGAACCTATATTAGTGTCTCACATCGAGCGTTTACGTATCTAGAAAGCTAGCTGCAAATGGTAACTGGTTAAATACCGTAATTTGCTAGTGTAAATTTTAGGACATAAATATTAAGATAGTTGATTAATGCATTTTTCAATGATGTATCCATTAGCGTTTCAACACTATTTGTACATTGTTGAAAAAATCCTTTCCCACTGTAGGGAGTGGTATGGAGCGGTTTGAAAGCATTATTCCCAATGTATTAACCAGACATTGCATTACGTTACAACGAAATTATTGCAATACCTCGTTAAAGTACACCTTCGTATAAGGAAATGTCGCGATTAGAATGAATTTGGTGTTAATTAAGTAATTAAAGAATAACATGAGTTCAAACAAGAAGTTAATATATGATGAAATTATGTTAGGTTTTTTGTACTAGTGATAGATACAGGAACTTCATCCAGTGTCTGTGGTAAATGAAAGAAAACACTTCAATTCCGCTATCTACAAAGCATTATCCCAAAACATTTAAAAATAAAGAGTGGATAACCGTTGGGATTGTGACATGGTTAGTCTTATATTGCATAAAGCTTGATAGAATAAAGAGTACTGGACAAACAATGTGTGTTTCACGTGCCATAGGAAGCGTTGATGGAAAGTTGTCTCACCCATTCCGGCTAATTAAAGAAGACACTTCCAAAAGCTTGCTAAGTCCACTACAACTGTGACCTTTCGTGTCCACATCCTAAGAAAGCCGACATAAATTTTCCAAAGTTTATACTGCGATTATATTGATCAAATTCTTCTGAAAATTGTTCCCATGCAGACCTTGTACAGCCACTGGGAAATTTCGATTACGAATTGTGCCCTACTTTCAAACTGCCAATGTTTAACATTAGATCCGGAACCTCGAAGGCCAAGTTTCTTTGTCACTAAAGTACGTTAATTTATTTCACAACGTAAGTAAAGTCCAGCACCCCGCCGCAGTATTATGTTAATCGTACAAAAGCCACGAAATTTTGTTTAGTTTATAATATACAGCCAACAGTATCACAAAGTTCACGCTCTGTGGTTAAAATTTTGGCTGTTTCTGAAACCTCCGACTCCCACCTACTGCACCGAGGTCCGCGTGGTTTCATAAATTAGACTGCGAAAAGCTCAGTGGCGCCGCCGTTTTGTGGCTGGAGATAATTAGCTTAGAGTGATTGGTCCTGGATTAACACGTGATTAACTGGCGGCGGTCACCAGTCGGTCGAGCGGATTCCACTCGGGGATCGGTGTGGGCGTGGGCCACACACACATTCGGCTCGCCTCCCGCCGGGCAGCCAGTGGGTGTTGTTAATTAAAATGTCCGCTCTGCGCGGGCATTTATCTCGCACTGATTTTCGATATCATCTTTTCCACCCGACAAATCGTACTTAATTCCAGACACTGTTCCACTAACATGTAGTGATTAACTCAGCGTTAAACACGGACTTTATAATCACGCTGTAGGCTGAAAAGACTACCCAACATTTAGAAGTTTTAAGAAGTGCTTTGTTTCTCAATATATATTCCTGCCATTTGCCGGTTTCTAGCTGTGTGTAATAATCACCAACCAAAAATCCTCTTTTCCAATTCATCTCAAATGTCCATTTGAAATTTTTCTTTCTTTAGTTTAACAAATCGACGATGGTTTTAAATAGCACGTTGAAACTGTGGATACACACAAAAATGGCACAGATTTCACCATAAAGCAGGGTAACAGATGTAAATAATGTCTATGTTTGACTCAGGTCAGACTCACATCATAAAGGTCCATATCGGACTCTCAGTAAGGAATATATCCTCCTCGTACACTAATGCACATTTTCCATCTGTTATTTATGCTGACAGCCGAATTGTCGAGCAATCCTTGAGAGATATTTTCCCACCCCTCTTCTAAGTCGGTATTCGGCTTTTTCACGGTTAAGAAAGTGTTTGTTAGCTGAGAAACGCCAAGAGCGTTCCAGGAATTCTGATGTAAGGAAATATTATTATTATTAAGCATCAGATTGACAAGGGGAAGCAACATATACTCGCGTGTCTCCCTTTCCCGTTTAGGAAGTGCCGCGTACCATTGTGGAACAGCGAGGCTTTGTACGAGCGATGTGCGATTTGCGAAATTCCCGGACGTCACTCGGACTGAAAATGTACCTATGGGCCAGTTTAAATCTGAGTTTGAAGAATATTACAAGGGGAGAATATAAGTAGTACGTTAACGTCGGCCTCGACTGTTCTGTCCACATAATGACATGCAGGACACGGTTGGCTCTGTGAAAAAACTTGCCACGTAGAAAGTAAATGATTAAGGTTGTCCAACAACCAAAGCAAACACAAACTTAGAGTAACTGACACTATAATTATGAGCTTGGATTTAAAACACATATACCATGTTAACACGTCAATAACAATGGTAGAACCTGAGTGGTTTGAAAAGTTTAGAAATCACGTAGAAATGTTTATTCATTAACCACACTGCGGTTTTCATCTACATCTACATCTACATCTACATCTACATCAATACTCCGCAAGCCACCTGATGGTGTGTGGCGGAGGGTACTTTGAGAACCTCTACCAGTTCTCCCTTCTATTCCGGTCTCGTATTGTTCGTGGAAAGAAAGAGTGTCGGTATGCCTCTGTGTGGGTTCTAATCTCTCTGATTTTATCCTCATGGTCTCATCGCGAGATATACGTAGGAGACAGCAATATACTGCTTGACGCCTCGGCGAAGGTATGTTCTCGAAACTTCAATAAAAGCCAGTCCCGAGCTACAGAGCGTCTCTCTAGCAGAGTCTTCCACTGGAGTTTATCTATCATCTCCGTAACGCTTTCGCGATTACTAAATGATCCTGTAACGGAGCGCGCTGCTCTCCGTTGGATCTTTTCTATCTCTTCTATCAACGCTATCTGGTACAGATCCCACACCGGTGAGCAGTATTCAAGCAGTGGGCGAACAAGTGTACTGTAACCTACTTCCTTTGTTTTCGGATTGCATTTCCAATGAATCTCAATCTGGCATTTGCTTTACCGACGATTAATTTTATGTGGTTCTTCCATTTTAACTCACTCATAATGCCTACTCCCAGAAAATTTATGGAATTAACTGCTTCCAGTTGCTGACCTGCTATACTGTAGCTAAATGATAAGGGATCTTTCTTTCTGTGTATTCGAAGCACATTACACTTTTCTACATTGAGATTCAAGTGCCATTCCCTCCACCATGAGATCCTCCTGCATTTCAGTACAATTTTCCATTGTTGCAGTCTCTCTATATACTACAGCTTCATCCGCAAAAAGCCTCAGTGAACTTCCGATGTTATCCACAACGTCATTTATGTATATTGTGAATAGCAACGGTCCTACGACACTCCCCTGCGGCACACCTGAAATCACTCTTACTTCGGAAGACTTCTCTCCATTGAGAATGACATGCTGCTTTCTGTTATCTAGGAACTCTTCAATCCAATCATACATACTAGTCTCACATGCAACAGAGTAACAGTATATCTCTGTAAATTTAAACAAATTACAAATCTTGTACCGACGTCTATGTAATGGTGCGTCCGTATTATACAGGAGATAAAAAAAAGAGTGACATCGTCTGGCAGTGGACGATGGGTTGCGCGCTTTTTTTTTTTTTTTTTTTTTTTCAAATGTCTTCTGAATCTGTCTTTAATGTTTCTACATGCACCCTGACTTAGTCTATAGTTTCTTAGGCATCAGTGGCGCTGGATTCATTTCTTCTCGTAAATCGTCAAAATAAATCATTACAATGCGTAGTTAAATATTATACATTGGCAAATAAATGGCTCTTGGCCTCCTTCATTACTCAAATCAGTGTTCTATGTGACGACATGTGGCGGTGTGAAAATATAACATCTCAGAATTCGCTATAGGGTTTACCTGTGGGGAATACGTAGATCATTCCAAATGTTCAATATTTTCACTTTCCAGTGTGCCCGACGCCTCATCGGTCCTGTAGGTGCGGGTGTCGTGGTCCACAAAGTCGTGACCTACAGCACCCCCAGATAGATGGACACGATCCAGAACCATCTCCCTGCAGTAATCAGACATACACCGGTGTTCGGCCATTGAGAATAATGCCTGCACACACTATAAAGCCTAGGCCATACCGTTGACGGTCATGAACGTGGTGTCTAACGTGTTCCCGTCTCCTTCCATACTAGCTGGCGGACAAAATCACTTGAAACACTGAAGCGGGATTCGTCGGACAACATCTCTCTGTACCACTGTTGCTCATCCCAACCAACATGCTCCCTCACCAATGAACTCCTTCTCGACGATGACGTGATTGAATTAGGATGCATTTAACCGGCTTCCGAGTAGACAAACTAGCTGATTTAATCGTCGCGAAGGGGTTCTGGTAGAGAATGTATTGCGCTCACAAGATCTGCAGCGATCTGCCTGGGTGTAAGGTACCTGGTCCCTTCCGCATCTAGAACTACGTATCGATCCTTTAATGTGTGCTGGTCCGCCTACGACCAACGTCATGCATTCACATACTATTTCCACCTTCATTGGCTTTTTTAAATACAAGATGATACTTTCGATACACCCATTACTGTGGCCAAAGTAGCGACACTTTCACTGGCTTCGAACCGCCCAACTGCTCGACCACGATATGAAGCACTCAAACGATGTCTTGCAGACATATTGCAGTACCACATGGAATTTCGTACTAATCGATTCTACAACATCTTTGCTCAAACACCGCACTGCATGAACTGTCGAATAAATACAAAGCGTTCGTGCACAGGCTTCGCTGTAGCTAATACGTCACGCCCTCTACATTTTATGACCTCTCCTGTCAAGACATTTACAAAATCGTTATAATATATAACAAATAATAAAAATAAACATCTGTATTATTATTATTATTTCATAACTGTATGAATGGTTGTAGATTATGTACAAAAGTAAATAACAATTTTTCATTTTTGTGTTTGTGCAATACTTGTTTGTTGTTGTTGTGGTCTTCAGTCCTGAGACTGGTTTGATGCAGCTCTCTCTCCATGCTACTCTATCCTGTGCAAGCTTCTTCATCTCCCAGTACCTATTGCAACCTACATCCTTCTGAATCTGCTTAGTGTTTCATCTCTTGGTCTCCCTCTACGATTTTTACCCTCCACACTGCCCTTCAGTACTAAATTGGTGATCCCTTGATGTCTCAGAACATGTCCTACCAACCCATCCCTTCTTCTAGTCAAGTTGTGCCACAAGTAAAATACTTATATTTCTGTATTTCATAACTAACGTCTGTGGTCGGCTAATGTATGTATCGAAGCAGACAATGATAATTAAAAATAATTACAAAGATGCATATTAAATTGCCTATAAATAGTGGAGGTTAAAACATTACTGTCTCTGTCTT
Organism: Schistocerca serialis cubense; assembly: GCF_023864345.2. Classification (NCBI taxonomy): domain Eukaryota; kingdom Metazoa; phylum Arthropoda; class Insecta; order Orthoptera; family Acrididae; genus Schistocerca; species Schistocerca serialis. Next base: position 237,881,962 of record NC_064646.1, read on the forward strand.
CTTGTATCCGTTTAAGTCGTAAGAGACTGTGACGCTCGCTTGAATGCTTAGGTACCTTCGTTAGTCCTTTGATAGAGAAAGACGCCATTGGAGGCTGATATTTGTAAAAGATGTGTACTTTCAATTTATGGTGAATATTTGAATATAGAAATTGTTAAAATTATTACCTGTAATAATTTATTGCTAGCTTGCCCAAGATTTCATTCCACTTTCTTATCCGTTGTGAGCATACTAGAAATTTTTCATGACGCAGAGCCATGCAGCCATCACGGGAACCTCTGCCGCGGCAAATTCGAATTAAATTGAGTGAAAGTAGTTTTCTCGCAATATAGCGGGCAGGTAACTGTACATTAAAATTATCTCTTTCAGCTTCCTGGAGACTTCAGAGGGAAATTGTGGATTTTATTATGTCATTTTCAGGTGGACATGGTTCAAAATGGTTCAAATGGCTCTGAGCACTATGGGACTTAACATCTATGGTCATCAGTCCCCTAGAACTTAGAACTACTTAAATCTAACTAACCTAAGGACATCACACAACACCCAGTCATCACGAGGCAGAGAAAATCCCTGACCCCGCCGGGAATCGAACCCGGGAACAGGTGGACATGGGCAGATGCTATTATGTTAACAGTTACGTAAATAATTCATGAGTGATAAAATGTTACTTGTGTGTGATCAAAGACTGCTGTGTAAAACCTGTTCTGGCTAATAACATAAAAATCAAATTTCATTTTTTTTAGTTTCAAGCTCCCATGTTAGTCGTGGAAGTTAATAGTGTTCATATATTTAAAAAAATCCACTGCAGCTTTTACGTTTAGCGAACATAATGTAACTTCCGTTCCGGTAATGAGAGTAATTTTCAGTACATTCAAGAGATGAAAGCAGCAAAGGGAGTTTTTTATTCCATAATTAGTTACAGTAATGATACCATGTTCCATATCTAACAAGCCAGATCAGTGTTATATAAAATTATTTAGCAAATTAAAGATCGTACTTCCACAGCAGGAAATCTTTCAGTGTTGTGCGTATCCCCACATAATAGGTCAAAGTGTATAAAGTTAAAATATTTTCAACTGCTGAAACTAATTGTGATAATCTTATTTTATCTGTCGTGCTCGCAACAGTAAGCAGTATAAAATTAATTAAAATATTATTCCACATAAACTGCATATAAAGTAAAAAGGGTGTGCGGTGAGGATTACGCGATAATTCCCTTTCACTATCATTGTTTGGTTGCTACGAAGCAATTGTCAGTCGTTCCGCGGCAATTCCCATTTTTTCCTGAACACGTGTCATTTTCTACTTAGCAGTTGTCAAACAGGGTGTTACGAATAAGGTCCAAAATCTGTCTGCTTGTCCGATTCTATTTCCTATGAGGGTATCTGGGCGAGAGCTCCAGCATCTACATTTCCTTGGTTCAACATGAGGCGCCTCGAGAGGGCCGGGCATAGCATTCGCAAGTGTTTATTCCCAAGTGTTAAGTCCTGTTGAATATCATCTTGTTTTTGATACACACATATCGTCACAACAAATATACTGGAGAAAAACATCTGTCACACGGTCGGTTTAGTTTCAACGAACGAACAGACTCAACAATCTAAGCAGTCAGCTACAGCCGGTTTCCCTATATGAGATACGTCAGCTGCATTGTGTCAAGGGGAAAAAATTGTCTGCGTTTCCTGGAATGGGAAAAAGATCCTTGTTATTGGTTCACGAGGAATAGGTGAAATAAATTGTAGTCAATACTACATGTGTATTCTGTACCACAGAACACACGTGAAGATTTCTGAATTGCCAGCGGAAAAATACTATAAATGTTGCTTGTTAGCGTTCTTCTCTGGATTTTCGGCAGACGATCGCTCCCGTTTCTTGAAAAATGACTTTAATCTTCCAAGACTAAACCACCTTGCTTGCAAAAGTCACACAAACCGCTAAACCATAGTCCGACAAGAATCCCGAGAGCAGATCCCTCAGACATATAGTCAATAATTCGCCACAAAACCCTCATCAATTTTACAGATATTATCATACTTTTTGGTGATATGGTCCTTCTGGGAAAGGTACTTTGCCAATGAGTATACTGAGGGGCTTTTGGTAGAACGACACCAAACTCACCATATTTGGTAACCTGTTAATTTTATGCTCCAACTGATAAAGAAGTAAGTAGATGAGAAATTTCGTGTTCATTGAAGTTGGAGCGGTTAAAAGGGGGAATCTTGTATCCATTCTAGATTCTCATTTCAGGAATGTAAAAGAAGGATTGAACAATTGTAACTGACCGAGCAGGTTACTTCGTTGAAGAAGAAGTGCTTGTTTAGCTTAAAATATTTCTTACTATTACCAGTAAGACATACCTTGAAATTCTTTTATTTTCGCTGTTTGTATTTTCCTTGAATTCCAAGTGTTTTGTTATAACTCTTAGAACGTGTAACAGCTGAGAGTATTTCTCAGCAATTAACTGTCGTCGTTCTTTCTGCTAGGATGTCAGAAACCAGCATACTATCCTAATAGACTGCTGTGAAGAAATGTATTTATAGAGGAAATTTTTGTCAGAATACAGAGAGAGAAGAATAGCTTTGACTCATAACTAATTTTTAGTTATTCATAAGCTAAAGTGAGCGGCTCCACTGTACTGTTCGTCAGTGTCAGAAACGTTTACGTAATAGGGAAACTAGGAAGCCTGGGACAGACAGACGAACGAACGCTGTACACGTATCAAAATCAGACAACATTGGGTCATTGTTTAACACTGGTGGGAAAATATAACTCCTGGACAGCAAGTCAGGTGTTGATATGTGAGCATGTGGATGCTAAATGGTTACTCTATACTGCAGGCAAGGTCCACTTCGTGGTGCAGTTACGACCAGGCAAAAACCATCCGCTAGTAAATTATGTGATGAGTTTTCGGGAAGACTGTTTGACGTAGCGAAATAACAACCAACATGCTGAGGTGTGTTAATATTAAGGTATCAAACATAATAACATCTACCCATATACCAGTTATATCTCGTATAGCGGAAAGTGGTGCATTGAACTCTCATTTTCTCATATTGAATGTGAACTTTCGTTGTGATAACAATGTAGTGTTGAGGTAAAATTTACGGCACGAGGTAACAACGACGCTACTGTCACGCTGCAAAGTGGAGCAGGGCGTTTGAAGCATGCCACTCACAGACCACGGCCTCAACAAGCTCGAATTCTGACTTTACGCTTTTGCCTACGACTCCTAGACGCAGAGGTAACTAGTTTTATAGAATAGTTCAAGATCAACAGGAGTACACTCCACAACAGGACCGAAAACCATTCCAGAGCTTAAAACTGTTCCACGAATTGTCTTTTCTTCTATTTTATTTATTGAGATTTTCCTCTATAGAAAGGCTTTCCACCAACATAACCAATAACCTATTTCCTCAGTATGTCCCTCCAGGTGTTTCGATCATGTATATTTTCTTCAACTGTGCTAAGTCTTCTCATTGTTAAACGTACATTTTGGACCCAGGTTGTCACAGCCCAATCGCTTTTCTTCTTTCCCTCCGGTTCCCATTCCAGGATCATTTTCGGTATTCTGAGTTCCTCCATTCTTCTCATGTGCCTGTACCATTGTCGTTTTTTTCTATTCATTACATCATGTATTCTTTCTCTTACTCCAATCTCTTTATTATTTCGTCGTTTCTTAGTATCTCTTTTCTAGAAATTCTTGCTGATTTCTCCAGAAGTCGATTTATACAGCTTGCATGTTTTTACGTGTTTCAGATTATTAGTCCAATTCTCCAAGCCATACATAACTATGCTGTCTAGTATCGATTTATATATGATTTTTTTGGTTCGGCTTATTACATTTCTACTCCGTAAGATTTTGTTGAGTATCCCAATGATTTTCCTTCCACTGATAATTCGTTTATTAATTTCTACCTCTGATTTTCCCTCCAGTTCTAAAATGTGCCCCATAAAACAGAAAATATTGACCTTCTTAATCTGAATCATTAGTGAGGTATTCCATTTTCTGATAATTAATTTCAGTCCTTATTTTCTGTATTTAGAAGAGATGGGGGATCCAGTATTAGAATCGAAATTTAAAAGAGCTTTGGAGGACTTACGGTCAAATAAGGCAGAAGGGATAGATAAGATTCCATCAGAATTTTTAAAATCATTGGGGGAAGTGGCAATAAAACGACTATTCACGTTGGTGCGTAGAATATATGAGTCTGGCGATATACCATCTGACTCTCGGAAAAGCATCATCCACACAATTCCGAAGACGGCAAGAGCTGACAAGTGCGAGAATTATCGCACAATCAGCTTAACAGCTGATGCATCGAAGCTGCTTGAAAGAATAATATACAGAAGAATGGAAAAGAAAATTGAGAATGCGCTAGGTGACGATCAGTTTGGCTTTAGGAAAAGTAAAGGGACGAGAGAGGCAATTCTGACGTTACGGCTAATAATGGAAGCAAGGCTAAAGAAAAATCAAGACACTTTCATAGGATTTGTCGACCTGGAAAAAGCGTTCGACAATATAAAATGGTGCAAGCTGTTCGAGACTCTGAAAAAAGTAGGGGTAAGCTATAGGGAGAGACGGGTCATATACAATATGTACAACAACCAAGAGGGAATAAGAAGAGTGGACGATCAAGAACGAAGCGCTCGTATTAAGAAGGGTGTAAGACAAGGCTGTAGCCTTTCGCCCCTACTCTTCCATCCGTGCTTCGAGGAAGCAACGATGGAAATAAAAGAAAGGTTCAGGACTGGAATTAAAATACAAGGTGAAAGGATATCAATAACACGATTCGCCGATGACATTGCTATACTGAGTGAAAGTGAAGAAGAATTAAATGATCTGCTGAACGGAATGAACAGTCTAATGAGTACACAGTATGGTTTGAGAGTAAATCGGAGAAATACGAAGGTAATGAGAAGTAGTAGAAATGAGAACGGCGAGAAACTTAACATCAGGATTGATGGTCACGAAGTCAATGAAGTTAAGGAATTCTGCTACCTAGGCAGTAAAATAACCAATGACGGACGGAGCAAGGAGGACATCAAAAGCAAACTCGCTATGGCAAAAAAGGCATTTCTGGCCAAGAGAAGTCTACTTATATCAAATACCGGCCTTAATTTGAGGAAGAAATTTCTGAGGATGTACGTCTGGAGTACAGCATTGTATGGTAGTGAAACATGGACTGTGGGAAAACCGGAACAGAAGAGAATCGAAGCATTTGAAATGTGGTGCTATAGACGAATGTTGAAAATTAGGTGGACTGATAAGGTAAGGAATGATGAGGTGCTACGCAGAATCGGAGACGAAAGGAATATGTTGAAAACACTGATAAGGAGACGGGACAGGTTGATAGGACATCTGCTAAGACATGAGGGAATGACTTCCATGGTACTAGCGGGAGCTGTAGAGGGCAAAAACTGTAGAGTAAGACAGAGATTGGAATACGTCAAGCAAATAATTGGGAACGTAGGTTGCAAGTGCTACTCTGAGATGAAGAGGTTAGCACAGGAAAGGAATTAGTGGCGGGCCGCGTCAAACCAGTCAGTAGACTGATGACAAAAATAAAAAAATTCTGTATTCTATTGCTAATAGGCTACATATATAATTTGCATCCTCCCCGTCTTGTGCTATGTGCAAATAGTAGGTGATGGAAACTAACTCTATCTTTAATTGGTAACTCCATCTCATTGCATTTACGAGACCATGTCTTGAGACTTATGTCTATACAGATTTTAAATAATATTGGTCCTGTAGGGCAGCCTTGTATAAGACCCTTGCTTGTACTAAATTTCTGTGAGAGTGCACTAGCAATTTAGAATTCACATATGGTATATTTATCTATTTCTTGTATCTTTTAATTAAAGGATCCCATATGTTCGCAATATGTAATGCTCTCCAAAATAGTATTCTCGGGTCAGTATCATTGTCTTTTCTAAATCTACGAAAATTAATCCTATGTCTTAGATTTATTCCTTATGTGTCTGTCTATCGTAATGTGAAAATATGGTCCTCACATGATCTACCAGCTGTGAAGCCGCATTGTTCTTCCTGAGTTTTAAAATTTATTTCCAGCTTGTCATTTATTATTTTCCCAAAAATTCTCATTAATATGTTTATAACACATTCCTCGATAGTTCGAGCAGCTTTTGCGATCCCCTTTCTTAAATATAGTATTAATATAGCCCAGCTTCATTTACTTGGGTATTCAATTTCCATGTAACATCTTATTGAATAACCGTGTTATCAGTTTCACGTTTTGTCACCAGCATATTTTAACAACTGTAGATTGATACTACCTTGTCCAAGTGACTTACCATTCTTCCCTGTTCTTAATACATTACTCACCTCGCTTTCTAAAATTTGGATCTCCTCTCCTTCCTGTTCATTTTCTTCCACTGTTCCTTCCTTCAGGTACTCTTCTCTATCCTCATTTCATAATTTCCAGAAATATTCTTCCCATTCTTCTGGTGTTATCAGTTGAAGAGTGGTTTTAGCTTTCATCTCTTGTCGAAGTCTTTTTAATACTCACCACGCTTCTTTCGCTCTCCCAATTTCTAGTTTGCTATTGATATTGGCACAGGGGATATCTAAATAATTAACGCAGAAAATTTCTCAAATTTAGACGGTATATTCCGTAGGCATTTATCAAGAAGCCCCGTTCCAACAGTTTTATCCAATATCGAAAAGCACGCCTAAAATATGGCTTTTGAGCACCAAAATACTGCCGCGAATCACAAGTGATTATGCATAGCAAATGGCTGTAATTTTTACGATATATTCCGACGACACTGATCTCGAACTACCTTGAAAGTTTTCTTATATTTTAATCGTTTCTTAAAGGTCCATAGTTACACTACTTGTATATGTTAAATAAGAAAGTAAAATCCGGTGTGAGGCGAAAATGGAGACATATGCTTTAAAGTGTCTCCGTTATTATCGTAAGGTCTCTGGGATTGCCATGTTGTGCAACTGTAGCACATGCAAAATTTCTGTGCACGTAAAATACGGTCTGAGGTGTAACGTTAGTTCTGCCTTATTTGAATTTCACATAAGTAAACCATCAAAATCTTACTGACTCGTGAAGTTTTCTTCATGTGAGTGTCATGTTCTTCTGTAGCAGGGAAAAGAAATGAACCATTGGAAAATTGCTACTAACAGAGCCCAAAAAGGCAAATATGATCCTGTTTGAAAGACTCTGAAGATGAGGTACCAGCTGTCTCACACTACCTCCTTCAGGAACTTCGCCAATTACACTCTCACTGCAAGAGTTCCTCTGACGGTGATGTTCGATACGGTCGCGCATTGTCAGCCACAAAAACGAAGTATTATCCAAATGAACCTCTGAAGAGACACACATATGGAAGGAGTACAGCGTCACAAGAACGATGACTGCTGAGCGTACCACGTTGAAAGATACTGTCGTGACGTCAGTGTAATTACTGTCTCTGACTAAAACTGTCATTTGTGTTCGTCGTATGTAAAACGAATGTGGAGCGGGAGATAAAGGAAAGAAGGGCATCACTGCTGTCAGTTGCATAGGTACATTACCCGGAATGACCGGCGACGTGTGAAAATGTGCACTGGACTGGGATTCGAACCCGAGCTCTCCTGTTTACTAGGGTGGTGTGTTAACCACTGCACCATCCAGGACACAGCGTTACGGCAAGTGTGCGAACTATCTCGGCACGTCTCACGGACGATCCACATTCCCATAGAGCGCCACGTATCCACAGTCCTTGTCCATTTCCTCCACGTTCGCTACTCTGGCGTTCCCACAGGAGGTCGGACGTATTTGTGCATTTGCACTGAAGGTGGTGGATCTATCGCCAAACTAGACGTATCAAATTTACGAATACATGCTGTCTGTTCTTACGAACATGTCCCGATTTCTCTACTATACAGTGGTAATTCTTTCTGAGTATGGTCCAAGTACCATCGAGATACACTATGTGAGCCGGCCGATGTGGCTGTGCGGTTAAAGGCGCTTCAGTCTGGAACCGCGTGACCGCTGCGGTCGCAGGTTGGAATCCTGCCTCGGGCATGGATGTGTGTGATGTCCTTAGGTTAGTTAGGTTTAATTAGATCTAAGTTCTAGGAGACTGATGACCTCAGAAGTTAAGTCACATAGTGCTCAGAGCCATTTGAACCATACACTATGTGATTAAAAGTATCCGGACATCTGGCTGAAAATGATTTACAAGTTCGTGGCGCCCCCATCGGTAATGCTGGAATTCAATATCGTGTTGGCCCACCCTTAGCCTTGATGACAGCTTCCACTCTCGCTGTCATACGTTCAACCAGGTGCTGGAAGGTTCCTTGGGGAATGGCAGCCCATTCTTCATGGAGTGCTGCACGGACAAGAGGTATCGATGTTGGTCGGTGAGGCCTGGCACGAAGTCGCCGTTTCAAAACGTCCCAGAGGTGTTCTGTAAGATTTAGGTCAGGACTCTGCGCAGGGCAGACCATTACAGGGATATTATTGTTGTGTAACCAGTCCGCCACAGGCCGTTTGTTATGAACAGGTGCTCGATCGTCTTCAAAGGTGCAATCGCCATCCCCGAATTGCTCTTTAACAGTGGGAAGCAAGAAGGTGCTTAAAGCATCAGTGTAGGCCTGTGTTGTGATAGTGTCACGGAAAACAACTAGGGGTGCAAGCCCCCTCCATGAAAAACACGGCCACACTATAGCACCACCGCCTCTGAATTTTACTGTTAGCACCACACATGCTTTCAGATGACCTTCACCGGGCATTCGCCATACCCACACCCAACCACAGGAATGCTACATTGTGTACCGTGGTTCTTCACTCCACACAACGCTTTTCCACTGTTCAATCATCTAGTGTTTACGCTCCTTACACCACGCGAGACGTCGTTTGGCATTTACTGGCGTGATGTGTGACTTATGAGCAGCCGCTCGACCATGAAATACAAGTTTTCTCGCCTCCCGCCTAACTGTCATTGTACTTGCAGTGGATTCGGATGCAGTTTGTAATTCCTTGTGATGGTATGGATAGATGTCTGCCTGTTACACATTACGACCCTCTTCAAATGTCGGCGGTTTCTGTCAGTCAACAGACGAGGTCGGCCTGTAAGCCTTTGTGCTGTACGTGTCCCTTCACGTTTCCATTTGACTATCACATCGGAAGCAGTGGACTTAGGTATATTTAGGAGTGTGGAAATGTCGGGTACAGACGTATGACACAAGTGACACCCAATCACCTCATCATGTTCGATGTCCGTGAGTTCCGCGGGGCGCCCCATTCTGCTCTCTCACGATGTCTAATGACTACTGAGGTCTCTGATATGGAGTACCTGGCAGTAAGTGGCAGCACAATGCACCTAACATGAAAATCGTATCTTTTTTGGGGTGTCCTGATACTTTTGATCACATAGTGTATGTTGCTTACTACTAACGCACAGTGCGAAATTTCCTTCCGTATTAAATTTTGCACACAGCTGATTTTGGTGGACAATTCACTGAGGCTGAAGTACGTTTTAACAGATTCCGTTATTGATCTCACGTCGCTGATGTCCGTATTCTGCTACCTCAGAACAATTTAGTATTGAGAATATGTGCAGTCAGATGTGGCAAATTCTACGATCGAATTTTATAAAAGTTGAAACATGGATGACAAGTAGTCATTCCGGTTGCAAGATCCCAGCACGGACAGCTGTACTTGCTGTTATCAAATCTTTTGAACTTTTCCAGGCAACTACTCTTTCTCTCAAAAACACACGGTCTTCCAACACCTTCAGTTACAGCCCACCTGAATGATGTTTAGGTTAGGTTAGGTTAGTAGTGTTTAACGTCCCGTTGACAACGAGGTTATTAGAGACGGAGCGCAAGCTCGGGTTAGGGAAGGATGGAGAAGGAAATCGGCCGTGCCCTTTCAAAGGAACCATCCCGGCATTTGCCTGAAACGATTTAGGGAGATCACGGAAAACCTAAATCAGGATGGCCGGAGACGGGATTGAATGAATGATGTTTGTAGATTTTCAGTGCGATAAGAATGTACCAAATTAACTCACCAAACAATCCTGCCTTAGCAAAAGATTTATTAAATAGCCGCTGAGAGATATAGCTTCTTTGCTGCAAGCTATTTACGTACACGGACTGTGCAAATAAAAGAATAAAAGGAAAATAAAATACAAATAAGAAAATCAATTCTGTCTCGTAAACGAATTGATAGTAATGGTTAATTTGTTAGCCGAGTAGCTTACGGAAGGCGGTAGGAAGCCAACGGAAGTCTGTTCCCTTGTCCTCAGCAGTAGAAGCGAGAGGTAATTAGGCGAGAGTTTATATAGCGATACGAATACCTCGCGGCAACCGCCCACCCCACACTGAGGAAGAGTAAGTGAGGAAACGGGGCGAAAGGATAGTGGGGGCGGGAGGACGAGGAAATAAGGAAGAAGACGCTGCCGCGGCTGCTCCAAAAATTACCCAAATTACTTTCAGCGTTGACAAAACAAAGGCGCGTGGCTGCTGGCGCATTAATGAGATTAACTGAGATACTCCGCCGGTGCTGGGGCAGCTGGCTTGTCTCCGTAGCGGCTGGGAAGGCGTCGCTAGGACCAGCGGCAAGGAGCTGGCGAAGGCGTGTTCCAATTTTCAGGGAGGCCGTACACATTAATAACTCTCTCGTCACACTAGTGCGTGGCATCATACCACACGTACGTTCTGCTTACTAAGACGTACTAAACAGAGTGAACTAGAAGGGTGCGGCTGGACCCGGTGGAGGTTCGAGTCCTCCCCCGGGCATGGCTGTGTGTGTGCGTGTCCTTAGGATACTTTAGCTTAAGTAGTGTGTAAGCTTAGGGACTGATAACCTTAAGTCCCATAAGATTACACACACATTTAAACATTTTAACTAGAATTCCACAAACTCCATGTTCATTGGGGACAACATAAGTATTACGATGTTGCTGTTACCGGTAAAGTCTGGAGGTCGTAGTAGACGACATTAAAGGCACGTGGACGTCGCTTTTTTAACTACTGTTTTGAAATTCAATAGCTCAAAAACTTTTATGGATTACGAAGTGCCGTCTGTGTTTCTGTGTTTGACAGCATACGGTAGTCCGATGATAAACTAGTGGTTCTCTGGTTGAAAATAGGCAAAAAATGACAGTGTAATATCTCTTTCTAGTCGATGAATTATTCTGATACAATTCTACCCTTGAATGACGTTTACTAATATTCTATCTTCATACTCGCAGAATCCATGCGCAAAGTAGTTCATACAATAGCTATGCCATGAGCGCATAATTATTCTTTGTAGTACTCGTGGTTGTTAGAAAAAAAGCTTCCGAGATTGTCTTCGTGCCGATTAGCCTGAGCTTGCTTGGTTTGAAGAATTGTAATCTGAATATTGAGATTTATGACAAAAGATAACTGAGACGAAATTATACGATTAAAAGGGAAATATACATATATATTGCTCCTTCATACAAAAGGTGTGTATTTGACATTTGAGAATTATTTATACTCATCGATATACTGCGTAGTTGTTAATCAGAAGGGAAATTCCGAAAGACTGGATACGAACCTGCATTTAATAATCCAGGAGCTCCATTACTTCTTCGCAAGGTTAAACTTCATCAAAGCCTAATATCCGCTTGATCTGAGGTTTCCCGACTGATTACACAACACTCCCAAAATTACGAGGCATTTTATTTGTACAGATTAGCAGACTGCCGCAAAGCACGAGCCTCCAGAGAAGAAGAATCATCGCCTGATTTCACTCTAACAAGTAAAATTACTGAATCATTTTGAGTGACTGAGCTATGACTGTGTTTCATATTATGAATGATTGATTGCTCGAACGAATTGAGAAATACATAATTATATAGAAAGGAGGAAAAATTACAGTGGCGCCAGTGTGACAGGACTTTCTTGGATTGTCATATAATATATGTATTTTTTTGTTTCATGAAAACCAACGAGAACGAGAGATAACTAATCTGAAGAGAGATTCGGTGCCCATACTAAAAGATTGCTGATACCAAGAAACGATTTCAACTTTTGGACAACACCGAGACTACAGAACAAGCCCACAGAAAACTAATTCTTTTTATCCTGTAGTTAAAATAGATTGAAATCAATTTAGAAAGAACTTTTTTCCAGGTAGTGGTTAGATTGTAGAACTGAACATTGTGTGATTTTCGTATCTGGACATTGAACTTTATACCATCTGTGAAGTAATTTTAAAGTTAAGTGTGTCTACGACAGTAAATTTGAAACTGTATTTAGTGATTAGAACCTGATATTGACAATTATTTAATGGTATTGACTAGAGCGGCATTAAAAATGTCATTGAATCAGCAACGAGACGTGCAACAGTCTTCAGCTGTTTGCGCAGAAGCAGAGGCCACGGATAGCAATTGTGAGACTGTTGTGGCTAGCGATAGCAATATGAATAATCCCGTTGGTTCAGAAAACATTCATACAACAGCTGATCAGAGTGTTGTTGGCACATTAGTTGTTATTATGCAACAGTTGTCTCTATTAGCCGAAGGCCAAGCGGAGGTAAAACGAGACTTACCGTTCTACAAAATGAACTCCAAAATCAATTAGCCGAAAATCAAACAGAATTACAAAATCAATTAAGAGCAACCTTTACCGAATTAGATCAGAGATTAAATACCCAGACACAGGAAAGAAAAGAACAGGCAGAAAGGCCCGAACAGAATCTTATTGCTCAAATTGAGCAGGTCCGCCAACAATGCCAAGAAAACAATAGTAAATTAAAAGCAAAACTAACCGAATATGTATCCGTCAAAATTGACACGATACAAAAACAAGTAGAACTGTTTCCGCAAGTAATACAAGCTCAAGAAGACATACAGTGTTCCGTAGCTATGATACCAGAAATTATAGAATCCCAAGATAATCTAAAGAAGCAATTTCACGAAGTGAAGGAAAAACAGACGACAGTGGAACATACTTGCGGGAAAGTTTTCATAAATGACATTAGAGCGGCAAAATTTTCCTTCGGAAACGACAGAAGAAACTGTGAAAGTAGCTTTACAGTCAACTTCGAAGAGTTCCGAGGAGAATTTTTTCAACAAAGGGTTAAAGGAAGTTCGCGTTGGAAAGAAAATATCGAAAGATCATTAAATCCCTCGCAGGAGGATTTAGAAACAGCGAGAAGTAGAAAACAAAATTCTCAATCTGCGCGTGACATTCCGTCCACGTCAAGATCCGATGTAGACAGAACTGGAACGTCACAAGTTAGATTCGATATAACGGATAACCACAGGGAAAAGTACGAAGAGGACGATTTTTGGAATCGTAGTACCGTTGAGGAAAAGATGATTAAACAGAGACAATTTCAAATCTTTAACCCTGACAAAAGGAATGTTCATCCTGTAGTCTTTATTCGAAGTTTCAGAGGTCTATTTCCACGATCTTGGACAGAATGGCAAAAGATTAGTTTTGTATCTGGATATATACAAGGATCAGGAGCATTGTAGACATCCGAACAAACATCTTTTTGTAAATGTTACAAAGAATTTGAGCAGGCTTTTCTAGCAAAATATTGGTCTGCTGGAATACAAGAAAGACTTAGGCAGGAAGTATTATATCCTGAGCCTTTCTCATTTTGTAGAGGATCTCTAAAAGAGATATTTTGAGAAATACATTAATAAATCTTTGTATTGGGATGTACCGATTCCTTTGCCGGATATACTTAGGATACTCACGGCCAGACTACCCACCAGTATAAGGAATCAGCTGTTATATATAAATGATAACGATATAGACTCATTTGTGACTACGCTTGATCATATTGATATAATTGAGGAGGACAATAAAAGGGCAAGAGAAACGTCATATCAAAGAAGAGTAATAGAAGCGAATCCGAGTTGCAACTCGAATGGGAATGTCTGTAACGGTAGCAGTAACAATAATCATAACCAACTACACTCTCCGAGGAGACTTAGAAATGGACAAAATGCAAACGATAATTATTGCCATAATGGAAACTTTAGTAATGGTGCAGCGAGGGGCTATTTTAGGAACAATAGGAATTTTAATCGATATAATCCAATGTATGGCAACACAAGACAGTTCTACCAACACCAGCGGAACAACAACAATAATTACACGAATCAAGCAAGACAATATAGACCGAATTCACCACAACAACCGATAATCACTGAAGTAGCTGAAGAGACAAATACCAATCGGACCAACAATCAGCCAAACTAAACTTGACCGCATCGTGCCCCGGAGGAGCGGTCAGGGGATGTGTTAGGGGCGAAACAGTAAAATTACAATTGTTAAGATATAATGATGGTGAGCTGTTGACTGAAGAGTTAACAAAGGATTTAATAACGTGTCATAATGACAGATCGAGTGTTCCGGTATCGGAAGTATTTGTTGAAATAGAGGAAGTTCCAACGAATGTGATATTAGACACCGCCGCTTCCGCCAATGTCATCTCCGGCGCTCTTTTTAGGAGAATTATTAGGAAGAAGAAGGTACCAATTTTGCCGGTACAGAACTGCAAAATCATTGGAGCTGTTGGAGCACGCTCTCTCAATGTCAAAATACAAACACAATTAGAGATGAAAATGGGAAATGTAGCAATAAAATGCACGTTCCTTGTAGTAGAGAAGTTATTAGTGGACTGTATTCTTGGTATTGGGAGTATGCAGGAGTACGATTGTCAGATTGATTTTTTGGAAGGAATAGCTAAATTTAGATTAAATGGAGAAGAGATAGCACTGGATTTAAATAGAAAGGAAACGGTGCATGAGAAATACTGTCGCTGTGCCATAATTCATTTAATTGACACTACAAACGGTCGTTGGAAGGAGCTTTCAAAGGATTTGATACAACAGGAGGACTTTAACCAAACAACAATGATAAAAGCTAGTGAATCAAATCAGCTTACCGGAGAACAAAGGCAGCAGCTTCATTATTTGTTAGAGGCATATGAAGAGATTTTTGATGAGAAACCAGGAATTATTAAAGGGTCTATTTGTCACCTACAAGTGAAGCCACATCAGACTTACTGTTACACGCACTATCCGATCCCCTGGCGTTTAAAACAATCTGTTCAAAGGGAGATAAATAGAATGTTGGAATGGAACTTGATTGAGCCATCACCTAGTTCATATTTTTCTCTGCTCTCAGTCGTTCCAAAACCTGGAGGCAACGGAAGAAAAGTATGAAGACCAGAATTTAAAATGGGAGGAAAAGATTAGACTCGCACTTGTCAATTTAACAAAATAGGCAATACAACGGAAATTGACATATGATAAACGGATTCACCGGATTCAGACGTTTCATCTTGGAGAAAAAGTTTTCTTGAGGCGACACATCCATTCCTCGAAACTGATGAAGAACATAAAGAAATGGAATCTTATTTATACCGGACCATATGTTATTGTAAATATACCAAATCCTGGATCATACTTGTTGGCATATCCCGAATCGAAAAGAATAAAGGGATTGTTCTCGCATAATGATATTAAGAAATTTTTTGAAGGATCGTAGATCTGTGATACCAAATATGGAGAAGAATTTAGAGTGGAATTTGACTATGAGTCGAATGAGTATATAAATATCAAGATGTTTATGTTGTTTAGAGGGTAAGAGACAGCGAGATTATTCCTGTGATAGGTTAAGAGACAGTGAGATTACTCCTGTGATAGGTTAAGAGACAGTGAGATTACTCCTGTGATAGGTTAAGAGACAGTGAGATTACTCCTGTGATAGGTTAAGAGACAGTGAGATTACTCCTGTGATAGTTTAGCACAAAATTTTATGATAGGTACAAGAATTTGTTAATTACTAGTGTTTGTAAGTGTGGACTAAGAGCAGAAGCCATAGTGATATACAATGAAAGTGCATCTACATTTCCTCAAGACACGCACTTATGTGAGAATTGCGTGTGAAACTTGAACAGTGCGGGACATGTAAGTAAATACGCTGTGTGTATGATGTGAGCTGTTCGCGCGAGAAAACAAATGAACTGTGAAACGGAGCAACAGTCGATAATGTCACTGCTGCAAACAACTGAAGAAACTCTCTGGTTGCGCGAGAGAAAATTATTATTTTTAAACTTTTCATTATGCCTTCTCTACCAGGAGAATTAATTTAAGAATTTTAATTAAGAGTTTAAGAATAGCAGTTTGTGTGTTTCATATTATGGACATAATTGTTGAAATATATTTCCATAAGCGTTCATGAGAGAATGAAGAAGATTCTGCGAGTGGATGATTTGTTAAATGAACATACGTCATCATTAATGATACACTCCTGGAAATGGAAAAAAGAACACATTGACACCGGTGTGTCAGACACACCATACTTGCTCCGGACACTGCGAGAGGGCTGTACAAGCAATGATCACACGCACGGCACAGCGGACACACCAGGAACCGCGGTGTTGGCCGTCGAATGGCGCTAGCTGCGCAGCATTTGTGCACCGCCGCCGTCAGTGTCAGCCAGTTTGCCGTGGCATACGGAGCTCCATCGCAGTCTTTAACACTGGTAGCATGCCGCGACAGCGTGGACGTGAACCGTATGTGCAGTTGACGGACTTTGAGCGAGGGCGTATAGTGGGCATGCGGGAGGCTGGGTGGACGTACCGCCGAATTGCTCAACACGTGGGGCGTGAGGTCTCCACAGTACATCGATGTTGTCGCCAGTGGTCGGCGGAAGGTGCACGTGCCCGTCGACCTGGGACCGGACCGTAGCGACGCAAGGATGCACGCCAAAACCGTAGGATCCTACGCAGTGCCGTAGGGGACCGCACCGCCACTTCCCTGCAAATTTGGGACACTGTTGCTCCTGGGGTATCGGCGAGGACCATTCGCAACCGTCTCCATGAAGCTGGGCTACGGTCCCGCACACCGTTAGGCCGTCTTCCGCTCACGCCCCAACATCGTGCAGCCCGCCTCCAGTGGTGTCACGACAGGCGTGAATGGAGGGACGAATGGAGACGTGTCGTCTTCAGCGATGAGAGTCGCTTCTGCCTTGGTGCCAATGATGGTCGTATGCGTGTTTGGCGCCGTGCAGGTGAGCGCCACAATCAGGACTGCATACGACCGAGGCACACAGGGCCAAGACCCGGCATCATGGTGTGGGGAGCGATCTCCTACACTGGCCGTACACCACTGGTGATCGTCGAGGGGACACTGAATAGTGCACGGTACATCCAAACCGTCATCGAACCCATCGTTCTACCATTCCTAGACCGGCAAGGGAACTTGCTGTTCCAACAGGTCAATGCACGTCCGCATGTACCCCGTGCCACCCAACGTGCTCTAGAATGTGTAAGTCAACTACCCTGGCCAGCAAGATCTCCGGATCTGTCCCCCATTGAGCATGTTTGGGACTGCACGTCCAGCACGTCCAGCACGAACGCTGGTCCAACTGAGGCGCCAGGTGGAAATGGCATGGCAAGCCGTTCCACAGGACTACATCCAGCATCTCTACGATCGTCTCCATGGGAGAATAGCAGCCTGCATTGCTGCGAAAGGTGGATATACACTGTACTAGTGCCGACATTGTGCATGCTCTGTTGCCTGTGTCTATGTGCCTGTGGTTCTGTCAGTGTGATCATGTGATGTATCTGACCCCAGGAATGTGTCAATAAAGTTTCCCCTTCCTGGGACAATGAATTCACGGTGTTCTTATTTCAATTTCCAGGAGTGTATTTATTTGCAGGTGGATCTATAAATCAATTAACTATAAGAATAATGAAAATTTTTCAGAGAATTTTTTCTAGAAATTATTCCTTTTGTGGAGTCAGTGTCATATGCATATGTTTAAAATTTTTCATCAGGTGTAAACTTAAATTTTATCCATAATTTCGTAATTGAAAGCAAACCTCGGACAGATTCATAGCTCTACTTCCACCTGCACTATAACAAAACGAAGATTAGAAAAGAAAAAAAATGAGAGGAATACATTCGATATAAGCTACAACAAAATTTAAATGCCCACAGTCTATTTGGCAATATTTTGGACAATCAGCAGTTGTAATTGGTATTGAGGACTACAAAAAAATTCCCAGTTGTCAGGACTGATGGATGTTCCAGTCTAGTACAGATGGAAGAATATAAGAATCTACTCCGATTTTGAGTTCAACGATGAAATATGGACTTTATTGCCTTAATCCACTCTCTTCCACTGATTTATTCAGTCAGAACCTTTTCTTATTCCACTTTAAACCTGTTCCATGTTCACATCCCTGACCATCTGTTCCTGAGATCATCTTGTTGTTTCTACGGCACATTACCAGCTTCTGTCCTGTACCATAAGCCATCGCCTGTCCTCCGTGCCGCCTCCACCAAACGCTGTACGTCGCCTACCCGCTGTCCGTACCCAGTGTTCCTGTTCCATCGACTTCACAACGAGATCGCTGGCTACATCGTCGAAAGAAGAATTTTGAAAAATTTTTTGAGCAATATTGTAAAACTTTTTGGCTATGAGGCACTTTTCCTTCGATCTAATCTATGGAGCTTCTATATATTTCAAAATTACCGTATATAGGGTTTCCTATCTTCTTTAATACCTGAGAGGGGGTCTATTCTTCCGGGTTTTCCAGGGTTTCCCTGTGAAGGCCAGTTCCCAAATGGGTAGACCTTTTTCGTAATTACACCAATCTACATATTCCCTGGTCATGTACTCGTGATGCGGGTATACCCCGTTACATGTAAAAGCTACAGCTTACGTATTCTCGTAACTTACTGTCTTAACATGATACCCATAGTCTCTATAGTAAAATTCTATTAATTCAAAATATTCCTCTTTTGAATAATCAACCCAACAAATTTTTCCTGTTAGCTCGCAAAGTGTATTATCATTAACTTTGCTCGCTGCGAGGGTCAATTGCAATATCTCTTTATATTCGATGAATTATTCTGATACAATTCTACCATTGAATGACGTTTACCAATTTTCTATCTTCATACTCGCAGAATCCGTGCGCAAAGTAGTTCATACAATAGCTATGCCATGAGCGCATAATTGTTCTTTGTAGTACTCTCTCTGGTGGTTGTTGGAAAAAAAGCTTGCGAGATTGTCTTCGTGCCGATTAGCCTGTGCTTGGTTTGAAGAATTGTAATCTGAATATTGAGATTTATGACAAAATATAACTGAGACGAAATTGTACGATTAAAAGGGAAATATACATATATATTGCTCCTTCATACAAACGGTGTGTATTTGACATTTGAGAATAAATGATATTCATCGATATACTGCGTAGTTGTTAATCAGAAGGGAACTTCCGAAAGACTGGATACGAACCTGCATTTAATAATCCAAGAGCTCCATTACTTCTTCGGAAAGTTACACTTCATCAAAGCCTAATATCCGCTTGATCTGAGGTTTCCCGACTGATTACACAACACTCCCAAAATTACGAGGCATTTTATTTGTACAGATTAGCAGACTGCCGCAAAGCACGAGCCTCCAGAGAAGAAGAATCATCGCCTGATTTCATTCTAACAAGTAAAATTTCTGAATCATTTTGAGTGACTGAGCTATGACTGTGTTTCATATTATGAATGATTGATTGCTCGAACGAACTGAGAAATACATAATTATATAGAAAGGAGGAAAAATTACAACAGTAGTATCCTTAATCTCTTATTTCTGTTGTTCCAATAACGCATTCACTGGTGCCGGTGTAGTACACCGTAAGTGCAATGGCCACACTGTGGTTAATTAAAATAGGACGAATTTCTGCGCTAAAAAAAAAGGACACAATCTCTTTAACCTAACGCAACGGGAAGATGGAACACAGTATGACCTTACGGAGATAAACACAATGTTTAGCCGTACCTCTCATATTTCTTAATCTATTGCCCGATAAATCCGAAAAACACGTGGTGGTCTCGAAGTAAGAGATAGGATTCACACCTTTGGATTTATTAACACTTTTACATGAAGAAAATTTGAATTGCAGAATGAGCAGTTTCCTTAAATGCTACTGTCCCTTTCGGAATGACTATTTGACGAGAAAAAAGGAATATATTTTATGAACTTTTACATGATCTAACATGCTCATCAGAGATAAGCGTTTGGTGAAGGCAAAGAACGAGAGAGAAAGTTGCTATTACTCTTTCCCAGAGATTTGCGGGGCTGACAGGTATCCAATTTCGTTAAGCATTTTGCACAGGGCAAGAGCAGAGCGAGGCAAAAGGGGATATTAGCTACAGCTATCAAAGCAAGAGAACAAACATACTGGTCAACCAGAAACAGAGCAGTGTAAAGAAATTACTTTACGACACATATGGCAAAATGTCAGCAATTTGGAAAGGGTTTGGTACAAATAATTGTGACTACGAACAAGCTGTGATCTCGACCTAACCAGCAGTACGCCAGCATGCCGTTGTATTGCGTCTCGCCATCATTGTCTCGTGGAGCAGGCGAACAGGACCTCCAACACGTGCAGACTGCCCACCGCGTGCTCCTCAGCATCCCCGAGAGGGCGCACTTTTTGGCGCACATTCCTGTCAATCACGGCTCTAGTTTCCGGGTGCAACACAACGGAAGCTGGCTTGCGTCGAAAATGTGCCCTACGAAACCCTTGTTCGTCAGCCTTAACTGACACATTTTTTAGAAAGAACTCTAAGTTTCTACTGCGAACTTCCAGCAAACAATGGAAACACTTGCCCACGACTTCGACTGAAAAGATTATTTCACCTACGCACTGCCAGCCACGTATAACAAGACATAGAGGGCTTGGATCTTCTGACACTATTTTTTTTCCTTCTTCTTCGATCTCCCGACCCTTCCCATCTCACTTACTATTGTCCTGTGGATTCCAACGGATCAGCCCTTCGTTTCTAAGCTCGGAGGGAACAGAAAATTCGCCTTAGTCCACAGCCAAACTAGAAGAATGGATTTCATGCAAGACAGAGAGAGTTCACGAAACAGAGGCTGCTGATCACAACGGGAAAATTAGGATTAAACAAAACACGTAATCCACAAATCAGTTCCTATAGGTATTGTTCCGAGTAAGAAATGATAAAGTTGCTATGGAAGAATGATAAAAGACCAGATACAGTTGATAGGATATACTCTAATGAAACATGTACTCAAACCAACGTAAGTCTTTGAAGATACTGAAATGAAACCAGAACCAGACATTAATACGACAAAAATAACACTGTGGAATTTACAGTGGACTGAAAAGAATCTCCATCCTACATACTATATATGTATAATTTTTAGTTTAGGCACAAGTGTATTTCCACACTACTCAAAACAAAATGTTAAAACAATTTTTTTTGTTATTGTAATTATTAACTTGTCTACAGAATTAAGCGAGTATATGTACCAATTTCATGTTTCGTGTATTTAAAAAAATGTTTTTTTAGAAGTCAGCTTTTTTCTCCTAATAATTTAAGAACCACGTCCTGCTCTAGTTTGAAATACGTGATACACTGGTTCACTGTGTAGACAAGTACTTTACTGTTATTCATGGAAAATATTGCTTTTGTAACTTTCTTATACAAGAACCTATGGTCTAGGGGTAACATGTGTGACTAATGATCAGTACTCCCTGGGTCTCCTAAGATTCGAACCCAGCCAATGTTTGAACTTTGAATAAAAGTCATCATCAACGACAGCCAAAGACTATAGGTATAAGAAGCCATCCTCACTCTGCCAACGGCATTGTGTAAGAGGACAGAGAAGAGGACAGCGATACAGGGTACTCTGTTGCCCGCAGGGCAAGAAACTGCTTCTTAAAGGCGGAAGAACCCTCTATGATCAACAGCATGAGGATGCATAAGGCAACGGAAGAAAATGTATTAAAGACATAATACATATCCAAAGGGCACGACGCCTGCAATTGAAAAGGCGTAATGATGTAGCCACCACTGGTAAAAGATTCCGGACTAGTCCTCATTCGAAGCGCTGAGGGACCACTGCTAAGCGGGAGGTGGTCATAAGAAAAATGCAGAACAATCAACGACAACGAAGGATAGCAATCTACGAGTCGGAGCACGGAATGTCAGAAGTTTGTACGTGGTAGAAAAGCTAGAAAATCTGAAAATGGAAATGTAAAGGGTCAATTTAGTTATCTTGGGTGTCTATGAAGTGAAATACCAAGAGGATAAGGATTTCTGGTAAGACGAATACCAGAGTTAAATCAACAGCAGTATAAAACAGTGTAACGGGAGTAGGATTCGTCATGAGTAGGAAATTTGGGCTGAGAGTGAGCTATTGTGGACAGTTCAGTGATAGCACTGCTCTCATCAGATTCGGGAGCAAACCAATCCTAACAACAATAGTTCAGATATATTTATTTATCAACGTCGCAAGCTGAAGATGAACAGATAGAGAAAATATGTGAGGATACTGGAAGGATGATACAGTACCTAAAGGAAGATGGAAGCCTAATACCCATGGGGGATTGGAATGAGGTTATGGGGGAAGGAGCAGAAGAGAGGGTAAAAGGAGAGTATGGGCATGGTGGTAAGAATGAGAAAGCAGGAAGACTGAATTGCAGTAAATTTCAGATGCTAATACCGAATAATCTGTTCAATAATCACAGACGGAGTAGGAATGGTAGGAAAAGACCCGGAGATATGAGAAAATTGTGGCCGATTATATCAAGGGCAGACAGAGATCCATAAATCAGATAATACGCAGTGGCGGGGCTACGTTGTTCCTGCAGGAAACAGTTCCAGTCAGCTTTCGGTAGTAATCATCTTCTTTTGCCACGCCTTTCTTGTTAGAAAACGAGTAATGTTTCCCTACTGAAGATGCTGTAGTAGAACCGGTAGCACAACACTTATCTAAAGGACACATCAAAAATTTTCTAGTATCAAATTTTATTTTATTTTTTGGTCATCAGTCTACTGACTGGTTTGATACGGCCCGCCACGAATTCCTTTCCTGTGCTAACCTCTTCATCTCTGAGTGGCACTTGCAACCTACATCCTCAATTATTTGCTCGACGTCTTCCAATCTCTGTCTTACTCTACAGTTTTTGCCCTCTACGGCTCCCTCATGTCTTAGCAGATGTCCTATCAACCTGTCCCTTCTCCTTATCAGTGTTTTCCACATATTCCTTTCCTCTCCGATTCTGCGTAGAACCTCCTCATTCCCTACCTTATCAGTCCACCTAATTTTCAACATTCGTCTATAGCACCACATCTCAAATGCTTCGATTCTCTTCTGTTCCGGTTTTCCCACAGTCCATGTTTCACTACCATATAATGCTGTACTCCAGACGTACATCCTCAGAGATTTCTTCCTCAAATTAAGGCCGGTATTTGATATTAGTAGACTTCTCTTGGCCAGAAATGCCTTTTTTGCCATAGCGAGTCTGCTTTTGATGTCCTCCTTGCTCCGTCCGTCATTGGTTATTTTACTGCCTAGGTAGCAGAATTCCTTAACTTCATTGACTTCGTGACCATCAATCCTGATGTTAAGTTTCTCGCTGTTCTCATTTCTACTACTTCTCATTACCTTCGTCTTTCTCCGATTTACTCTCAAACCATACTGTGTACTCAATAGACTGTTCATTCCGTTCAGCAGATCATTTAACTCTTATTCACTTTCACTCAGGATAGCAATGTCATCAGCGAATCGTATCATTGATATCCTTTCACCTTGAATTTTAATTCCACTCCTGAACCTCTCTTTTATTTCCATCATTGCTTCCTCGATGTACAGATTGAAGAGTAGGGGCGAAAGGCTACAGCCTTGTCTTACACCCTTCTTAATACGAGCACTTCGTTCTTGATCGTCCACTCTTATTATTCCCTCTTGGTTGATGTACATATTGTATATGACCCGTCTCTCCCTATAGCTTACCCCTACTTTTTTCCGAATCTCGAACAGCTTGCACCATTTTATATTGTCGAACGCTTTTTCCAGGTCGACAAATCCTATGAAAGTGTCTTGATTTTTCTTTAGCCTTGCTTCCATTATTAGCCGTAACGTCAGAATTGCCTCTCTCGTCCCTTTACTTTTCCTAAAGCCAAACTGATCGTCACCTAGCGCATTCTCAATTTTCTTTTCCATTCTTCTGTATATTATTCTTTCAAGCAGCTTCGATGCATCAGCTGTTAAGCTGATTGTGCGATAATTCTCGCACTTGTCAGCTCTTGCCGTCTTCGGAATTGTGTGGATGATGCTTTTCCGAAAGTCAGATGGTATACCGCCAGACTCATATATTCTACGCACCAACGTGAATAGTCATTTTGTTGCCACTTCCCCCAATGATTAGAAATTCTGATGGAATGTTATCTATCCCTTCTGCCTTATTTGACCGTAAGTGCTCCAAAGCTCTTTAAATTCCGATTCTAATACTGGATCCTCCTATCTCTTCTAAATCGACTCCTGTTTCTTCTTCTACCACATCTGACAGATCTTCATCCTCATAGAGGCTTTCAATGTGTTCTTTCCACCTATCTGCTCTCTCCTCTGCATTTAACAGTGGAATTCCCGTTGCACTCTTAATGTTACCACCGTTGCTGTTAATGTCACCAAAGGTTGTTTTGAATTTCCTGTATGCTGAGCCTGTCCTTCCGACAATCATATCTTTTTCGATGTCTTCCCTTTTTTCCTCCAGCCATTTCGTCTTAGCTTCCCTGCACTTCCTATTTATTTCATTCGTCACCGACTTGTATTTCTGTATTCCTGTTTTTCCCGGAACATGTTTGTTCTTCCTCCTTTCATCAATCAGCTGAAGTATTTCTTCCGTTACCCATGGTTTCTTCGCAGCTACCTTCTTTGTACCTACGTTTTCGTTCCCAACTTCTGTGGTGGCCCTTTCTAGAGATGTCCATTCCTCTTCAACTGTACTGCCTACTGCGCTATTCCTTATTGCTGTATCTATAGCGTTAGAGAACTTCAAACGTATATCGTCATTCCTTAGTACTTCCGTATCCCACTTCTTTGCGTATTGATTCTTCCTGACTAATGTCTCGAACTTCAGCCTACTCTTCATCACTAATATATTGTGATCTAAGTCTATATCTGCTCATGGGTACGCCTTACAATCCAGTATCTGATTTCGGAATCTCTGTCTGACCATGATGTAATCTAATTGAAATCTTCCCGTATCTCCTGGCCTTTTCCAAGTATACCTCCTCTGCTTGTGATTCTTGAACAGGGTATTCGCTATTACTAGCTGAACCTTGTTACAGAACTCAATTAGTCTTTCTCCTCTTTCATTCCTTGTCCCAAGCTCATATTCTCCTTTAACCTTTTCTTCTACTCCTTCCCCTACAACTGCATTCCAGTCGCCCATGACTATTAGATTTTCGTCCCCCTTTACATACTGCATTACCCTTTCAATATCCTCATACACTTTCTCTATCTGTTCATCTTCAGCTTTCGACGTCGGCATGTATGCCTGAACTATCGTTGTCGGTGTTGGTCTGCTGTCGATTCTGATTAGAACAACCCAGTCACTGAACTGTTCACAGTAACACACCCTCTGCCCTACCTTCCTATTCATAACGAGTCCTACACCTGTTATACCATTTTCTGCTGCTGTTGATATTACCCGATACTCATCTGACCAGAAATCCTTGTCTTCCTTCCACTTCACTTCACTGACACCTACTGTATGTAGATTGAGCATATGCATTTCCCTTTTCAGATTTTCTAGTTTCCCTACCACGTTCAAGCTTCTGACATTCCACGCCGCGACTCATAGAACGTTATCCTTTCGTAGATTATTCAATCTTTTTCTCATGGTAACCTCCCTCTTAGCAGTCCCCTCCCGGAGATCCGAATGGGGGACTATTCCGGAATCTTCTGCCAATGGAGAGATCATCATGACACTTCTTCAATTACAGGCCACATGTCCTGTGGATACACGTTACGTGTCTTTAATGCAGTGGTTTCCATTGCCTTCTGCATCCTCATGTCGTTGATCGTTGCTGATTCTTCCGCCTTTAAGGACAATTTCCCACCCCTAGGACAAGAGAGTGCCTTGAACCTCTATCCGCTCCTCCGCCCTCTTTGACAAGGCCGTTGGCAGAATGAGGCTGACTTCTTATGCCGGAAGTCTTCGGCCGCCAATGCTGATTATTTATCAAAATTTAGGCAGTGGCGGGGATCGAACCCGGGACCGAAGACGTTTTGATTATGAATCAAAGACGCTACCCCTAGACCATGCTATCAAATATACTGGGCTGTTAACTGAGAGATGGGTTGCGGGTGAAAACTTCAACCTACAGTCTCTTCGTCCGTACAAAATAACCTCCCATTTCTGAGTTAGTTTGATTTTACTGTTTTGACAGTCAAAGGCATCTCAGTCATTCATAAAAGCCAGTGTATGGTGTTTAATCGAATCCGTTACCAAAAAGGTTACAAGTGAATACTCTGTGAAACAGAATGTTCGCTCAAATATTATACAAATGAATCCCTTCAAACGTTCAGTTCCCAGTTACGACTTGCACCTGGCACATTAAATCCCGAATTCAAATGTTCGTCTTGATAACTCCTCCACCATCATTTTATGGCGGTTCTCAGACAAGTTTAACTCAGAATTCCATAAAATTACAACCATTTTTCTGAGTTCTTATTACAAGCGTCCTATCTGAATGGTGGCTGTGCTCTGAATCTTTAATGCGGCCATCTATCAGTTTTCTAGTCCAAAAAGTACATACGAATTTTCTCCTTTCAGACCGGCTGAGAAACATCACAGGCAACGAATGATCTGCTACTGTTACACCGAGCCATCCCTCGTCTTTTACTATGAACCAATAGTAACATTATAGCTTATCAGAGCAATCATTAAGAAACAGAATTAGAAAACGCGTAAAAAACTATATAATCCCGTCTACATCTAATTGAATTATCGTATTACGTCACTTGTTCCCCAATACCATAAACAGGCGAATTAGACTTTACAAATTTCCCTTGACTATGTGACTCACTCTATAAAGGTCTTAATTCTCACACAACGTACAGTGTTAATACACCTAACAATATTTATTTATCATACTACATCGCATTCACACCTTCATTCACACTAATAACTACACATATAAAATCAGCAATAATTATTATAAGACACAAAATTGGTACCAGATAATATTTAGTTCCCAAAATACATTGTTTTGATTCCTTAGGGTTTCACAACCTCTACAACAGCGACAATATTCGATCACAGCCGTTACTACGTCCAGCTAAACAGTTTGAACAATTGTAACGGCACATCTGTCATACCAGAATTTCTCCTGAAATGCCAAGCAATACAATGAAATTCGAATATGCAGTCAAGTTAGAATAAACCTTCGGAAATTTACTACTCATTTGCGACACCAAAAGTGACTGAAACGCAGAAGGTATGTGATGAGATGTGTGATAACAACGAAAATAAAGCACAACACACATGAATAACACATAGGGAAACACAATATACTGTCAAGCTATGAAAAGGTACTAAAACAACCAACCTGTACAAATCCACTTCCACCATTAATATGGTTTCAGAAATAACTCAAGGCCCACAGAATATGACACATAGGTCTGGAAAAGGATTTCGATAAATAGAGAAAAAGAAATACAAGCACATCTTCCTTTAAAGAAGTCAGAGTTTAAAAGCCCAAATTAAGTCCTACATTATCTTAAATTCCGTGTGAATTGATTGATTGTACCGTCGGTTTTGGTAGAATACATTCTACGTTTATGAATGAAAACACATACAACACTGGTGTAATATTCTACAATATTTATTACTTATTTCATTAACCGGTTTTCAGCTGTTACGCTATCAACAGACATAAAGATTAGTACGTGGTGCAGTGACATTTTGTTGAAACAAAAATTTAAAACTAGTGCATCTACAGAGTGTTTCCATTACCAGAGATGAAAAATGTAAATGTTGCACTTAGGATTAGGGAATATTTCGGTTGAATTGGTATGTAACATTATGTAGTTAGCTTAAAATATGTGACTTATTAACTAATGCACTATATACAAATTACAAGAGTTGCTCATACAAAAAAAAAAAAAAAAAAAAAAAATTGGCGACAGTTTCAAAAGATAAGGCTGAACAAAATAATCTTCTACTAATAGGTCCTAAATTACAAACAGATAAGGTATGCTGCAGCGGTTTTTTCATTCTTGAGACTGGGGGGTCGAGAACTGGGCAAGGAAGAGAGTACACCTGTTGTTTCTGCTTTTTGTGCAATATGGAGCCCACCAAGGTAGGAGGGTAGCCATTGTTTGATTCTAGTTATTTGACTGCAATTAATTCAATTCTGAAGTGGTCGTACACTCTTGGGGGCGGATACTAAACGCCGTGCTCTTCAACAAAAGGCACTGGGTGTTGAGAATTGGCAGGTATTAGGGTATGTGTGGTGGTAGGTTTCCTATGAATCTTGGATTTGGTCTCTGATGTCTATGGACAGATCTAAGCAATTTATGTAGTTACCCACAAACTCCATTGTGAATTTTAAACTGTTGCGTAAAACCACGAACAGTTTCCAGAAAACAACAAGAAATAATTAAGAAAAGACCTAGAATGTGCATTTGGTGATGAAATCTCCACTAAACATCTCGACCACGAACTTGAATTACCTGGACGCCTTTCTAGTGCCTCACTAGCTAAAGAACAAAAAATATTAAACAATTTGAAGAAGAAACTGAATGAAGACAATTTTATAGCAATCCGATCAGACACAGGAAATGCTGTTGTCTTAATGAATGAATGTTTCTATGTTAATAAAGGGAAGCTTCCCTAAACTCCACCAAATTCCAATAGATACAGGAAGATCCCACAAAATGTATAATGATAAAATTAAAGTGTTATTTAACTGTTTGAAAGTATAATGTTAGACTCTGATGCATACTTTGTCACCAGCATTAATCCTGTAACGCCCAATATTTTTAGCCTACATAAACTAAATGATAATAGTAAATAATAATAACAATAGCCCAATCCATTATGTAGTGTCTTCTCTCCCTGCTCCATGTTACAAATTAGCCAGAGAGTTGTATTACCTGATCAAGATCACAACCATCCCACCTAATATCAAGCTATTCTCTGACATACATATTCAGGAGTGCCAATTCTCACAGATTTACTGGATAACTCAGGAGTTTACACGGTTGTCACAGATGATGTAAAGTTAGTTATTCAAATTTTCCTAACACAAAATTATTTCCATTTCAATGACCCAATACACAAACAGTTGGGTTTTTATCTATGGGTGCCCTCCTCCGTCCAGTCCTTGCTGCAATCTTCAGGGACAATTTTGAAAATAATCCACCATTTCTAGTGTTGTTTACTGATTTAGGTTGTTGATAATGTGCTTATGGACAGATGCTACCAGACATCTTCAAAAATTCCTTAAGCAACTTAATTCTAGACACAACTCCTTAAAATTCACGATGGTGTTTGGGGGGGGAGGGGAGTTACTGCATCAACTATTTACATCTAACCGTAGACATCGATGACCATATTCATACTTGTAAGATTTGTAGAAAATTTGCCTTCACAGACGTAATATACGGCAATCCTCAACATGCAGTGACAAATAAACATGCTGTTTTTCATTCAGTGCTACATTGCCTAATATCCATCCCCATGAGTGAAGAGAGCTTCAAAACAGAATTAAGTGCAGTCAGATAAATAGCATCAAACAATGGTTGACTTACTACCTTGGTGGATTCCACATTGCACAAAAAGCAGAAACAACTGGTGTATCCTCTCTTTTATTCGGTTCTCAACCCGCCATCTCCAGAAAGGAATAAATGGTGTCAATTTCCATATTTATGGAACTCTCACTATATGTAGCAAGATCGTCTAAATCCGGTAACATAAAATCTTCATATTGTGTGCATAACAACGTTGACGCTTCGTGAGCGAAAGTGGAGACAGCACTCCAGTCTTGGAAAATAATGAAGTATATATAAATACTTGTATTTATGGCAAATTCTGTATAGGTCAATCTGGCAGGGCAATATGCACCCACTTGAGGTAACAACACACAAGCTGGAAACTTAGAAATGGAGTCTACTTTTGCCGACCATTTGTTCAAATAACGCCATAGGTACAAAGTGAAACATGAAGTGTTACATGCCATCCATTAAATGAGGAAAAAGAAATAACTGAAATTAACAAACATACAATGTGTGATCAAAAATATCCGGACAACTGTCTGAAAATGACTTACAAATTGATGGCGCCCTCCATGGGTGATGCTGGAATTCAATACGGTTTGGCCCACTTTTAGCCTTGATGATAGCCTCCACTCACGCTGGCATTCGTTCAGTCAGGTGCTGGAAGGTTTTTTGGGGAACGGCACCCCATTCTTTACGGAGTGCTGCACTGAGGAGAGGTATCGATGTCGATCGGTGAAGCCTGGCACGAAGTCGGTGTTCCAAAACGTTCCGAAGCTGTTCTATGGGATTCAGGTCAGGACTCTGTGCAGGCTAGTCCATTACAGGGATGTTATTGTCGTGTAACCACTCCGCCGCCGGCCGTGCACTATGAACAGATGAGCGACTGTGCTGAAAGTTGCAAATGCCATCCCCGAATTGCTCTTCAGCAGTGGGTAGCAAGGAGGTGTTCAAACATCATTGTAGGCCTGTGCTGTGATAGTGCCACGCAAAACAACAAGGGGTGCTATCCCCCTCCAAAAAACACGACCAGATCATAGCACTACCGCTTCCGAATTTTACTGTTGGTGCTACGCACGCTGGTAGACGACGATCACAACCTGCCATCGGATCGCCACATTGTGTACGGTGATTCGTCACTCCGCACAACGTTTTCCTACTGTTCAATTGTCTAATGTTTACACTCATTACACCAAGCGAGGCGTCGTTTGGCATTTACTGGCATGATGTGTGTCTTATGAACAGCCGCTTGATCATGAAATCCAAGTTTTCTCGCCTCCCGCCTAACTGTCATAGTACTTTCAGTGGATACTGGTGCAGTTTTTAATTACTGTGTGATGGTCTGGATATATGTCTGCCTATTACACAATACTACCCTCTTCATCTGTCGGTGGTCTCTGTCAGTCAACAGACGACGTCGGCCTGTACGCATTTGTGCTGTGCGTGCCCTTTAGGTTTCCACTCCACTATCACATCAGAAACAGTGTACGTAGGGATGTTTAGGAGTGTGGAAATCTCGCGTACAGACGTATGATACAAGTGACACTCAATCACCTTACTACGTTCGAAGTCCGTGAGTTCCGCGAAGCACCCCACTCTGCTTTCTCACAATGTCTAATGATTACTAAGGTCGATGATATGGAGTACCTGGCAGTAGGTGCCAGCACAATGCACCTAATATGAGAAACGTATGTTTATGGGGGTGTCCGGATACTTTTGACCGCCGGCCGCGGTGGTCTTGCGGGTCTAGGCGCTACAGTCCGGAACCGCGGGACTGCTACGGTCGCAGGTTCGAATCCTGCCGGGGGCATGGGTGTGTGTGATGTCCTTAGGTTAGTTAGGTTTAAGTAGTTCTAAGTTCTAGGGGACTGATGACCTAAGATGTTAAGTCCCATAGTGCTCAGAGCCATACTTTTGACCGCGTGGTGTATTTCCATCAGGCCAAGCTTAGTATTGAATGACCTGACACAATTCCCTTACTTGCCACTTCTAACCGCAGAATCCAGTCATAATCGCATCAAGGCTACCTTGTAAATTACCCTTCTTACTCACAAGCCTCATTTTCCTTCACTTCAGTTACTATAATTTATCTCGTTGTATTAAAAATTTTAGGTTGTATAATCACAGCTGCTTTACTTAACTGCTTAATCTCAGCAGTATTTCTTATCTACTTACAATTTAGGGCCTATTATGAGAAGATTATTTGGTTTAGCCGCACCTTTGGAACATTTTACCAAAATTTATTTATTTTCTCTTATGAACTACTTTGCAGTTTGTATATGATTCATTAGTTAATTAGACACATAGTTTATGTTAAACAAATAAAATTACATAGTATTTAAACTGAAATATTCTCTCCTATTTTACCCCTAAATCTAACATTAACATTTTCCTTTTCTGATAATGGATACTCTTTGTAGATTCACTAGTTTAAAATCTTTGCTCCAACAATATTTCACTGCACCATGTATTTACCTTTGTACCAGTTGATAGCATAGAAGTCGAAACCGGTTTGTAGGAAAAATAATAAATATTGTAGAATATTACACCAATGCTGTGTGTGTTTTTATTCATAAAGTCTGTGTCTTTGTCGTTCTAAGCGTTAATATGTCCAGTGTGCACTTTATGGTGTTTCTTCCAGCATTGCTTTGTTCCATTTCTGGCTATGTCTTGCGTAAAACAGTAAAGTGTGGCACTGAAACAATGGGAAACACATACAGTTAGTGTTACCCTGAGGAAGTGAATTTCAAGTTGAAGTATCTCAGAGTATCTTTATTGTTTAATAGTTATTGTCTGCGGAGTAGTCTGCATGCTTCACTCTAGTGGAAGTTTAAAAGAGAAATTATTAATATACTACGCCATCACATTTATGATATAGTACAAAAAAGGAATGATAAATGCATGTAGGTGTCCTAATAGGACGGGCAGCAGTTATGAAGACTGTCACAAATTAAGTAAAGTCAAATGCTCTAATTTCTCTGAGCACTATGGGACTCAACATCTGAGGTCATCAGTCCCCTAGAACTTAGAACTACTTAAACCTAACTAACCAAAGGACATCACACACATCCATGGCCAAGGCAAGATTCGAACCTGCGACCGTAGCGGTCGCGCGGTTCCAGACTGAAGGTCCTACAACCGCTCGGCCACAACGGCCAGCATTAAGTAAACAATGCGTTTGCTGTGAATTAAGTCATAGTGTACTCTTTAGTAGCTATATGGCATTACAGCTTCAAAAACCACTGAATGTGAGATCGTATCGCTATCTAACTGATTCAGTAATATAATTGTAATACATTTCTTGCTATTAAAAATGAAGGAAACACGCGCATGTTCCTAAATAACTTTATAGTTAACAGAAGCGATAAATGTAGTCATAAAAGTATTATATAGCACCATCACACATCAGTCTCTTTTTCCAGCAATAGTTTTCGTAAAAAATCTTCACCGATAGGCGTAATAGAAATAGGAACATATTATAAACGAGTACTGCAGCCTGACTGCGGCTCTCATAGCCATGCGTGTGCACTGTAACTAATAGAGCATTCATAGGTTAGCATTTCTTACGAAGTAGCATCTTATCTCTCACGTCTAATATTGGGACTCAAAAACATAATCCTCCTAAATAGAGTAATAGCTTCTATATAAATGAAACCCTAATTTTATTCGATGTGTGGATTCCAAATCTTTTGTATGGATGAGATTTAGGTGTTCCACATAGTCTGCACCCCCCCCTCCCCGCCTTCCCTCACTCCCCCACCCCCACCCCACCACACACACACACATGATTACGTCGCACACAGCGTTCATACATCCACGAGAAGCAACCAGGAAAGTTCTTATTTGGGATGTTGTTCAAGCCATGCATCACGATCGAACCCTCTTTGGCCTTAGCAAACCGTCATAAACCCATTCCCCACATTATCATTTTGTAATAGGTTCATACTGCTAACACCAGATCTTGTGATCAGCGATTATTTTTTCCAGCCGTGGCAGGTGTCGTCTCGTCGTTGTTTTCGTTCGGGAGTCAAGATGTACTGTACGGGGAAAACTTGACACTCACTTTTCTCTTCTGCAAAACATTCAGGAAAATTTCATGAAACCTGATTTAGAGAAGTTCAGTTCGTTGCTTCATTGCGATTTTTGACACAATGCTAGCACACTACGTTCGTATGACCGCTACTCAACACTGCCTGCTTGCAACTGACTGGTTGAATGCTTTTGTTTACGATTGTTATTCCAAGGTTCCACCGTCGTTACTGCGCTGACGTCACTTTTTCACCAGCAAGAAAATCAGTGTCGGAACACGTGGATGGAAGTAGTATACAGTACGTCATTCTCCTTTTCACTTCCTACGTTCTCTATCTACCATATCGTCTACAGGTCTTTATGATCCTGCCACAACTAGGCTACAAGATAAATCACTCGTTCCTTCTTAAATGAAAAAGCAAAGAAATTAAATTAATAAAATCTGTATACATACAAAAACTTTTCACTACCTTTATGAATAGCACAACGCTAACTATCTCTGAAGTTAACATTCGTCTCAGCCTTAAATTGCGCTTCCTTACCGACCTATATGAAATCATTGCTTATCTCCAAAGTATATCCATCCATTGAAGATCACAGACTAAGTATTTATCCGGAAAACCTTGACATCTCTCCCAGTTACCTAAGCAACGCTTAATTTTTTGCGATTTCTTTATAAATTGGTATTGAAAATTTAACCAATATTTGTTACCATCTAAAGAGGCAACAACAAGAAATAGCGAGACTGTACTTTCCCCAATCTAATGTAACGAATTTCGTAGATGTTTAGTTTCTCAAAACAACAAAAATCTGATACGTCTCTGTCCAATGATAACATTGAAAAACTTCCATCACACTCTTGCAGCAACAGTCGCGAACATTCCATTCATGTCATCTCTGCTTCGGCATCTCAGACTTCTAAAATAGTTATCGCCATTGATTTAAGTTCACAGCAATTAGTGAGTGCAGGAACTGCGTCTGGTGCAGTTCATTAAATTAAAAAACACAGGTGAGTGCCAAGCCTCGCACTTTACATGTCACTTTTAAATAACAAACATAACATTTGCGACCTACATGATTAATACATCTGCGCAGGGAATGGTAAAAATAAGCAAAATGACAGGTAACGGAATTACCACTAAGTCTCCAAAAGCTCGTCCTATGCGAAAAAAAGCGCTTCACAACTGCTACAGCTGGGGATAAATGGTGAGTGATCCATGAAAGTGACATTGAGTGACGTGTCTTTCTGACATATGATCTATGCTATATACTTAACCAACTTGAAGTTAAAAGGAAGTAAGGTAAAAACATTAGGTTTCACCGTCCAGTCTACGATGAGGCTGAGACCGAACACTTACTAAGGTTGGAGAAGGCTGGCCACGATAATCGTACACGTCCTTTCAAACGATCCATCCTTCCGTTCGTCTTATACGTTGTGGGAAATCTTGGGAACCTAAATATGGATGGAGGGAAGGCGTTTTACAACTCTTCCACCTTCCAAAAATCTGCCCGTGACTGTTTCTTATGGTCCTACAATACGCTAATTTGGAACGCCCTCCTCTTTCATTCCATGAACGGTGTCTGACTGGAATGAGAAAGGTGGTAATACATACATGGGCAGGTGCCAATCCCCATAGAAATGTTGATGGTCAAGAGTTATCATGCAGGAGTCTCAATAAAATGTTTACTGCTGGAATGATTTGACAAAGCCATCGGTCAATATATGTTTGTGTATTTTTGAAAATGACTTGACAGTCGAAACTAAAAAAAACTTAATACTGAAAAGAAACGAGCTCACTAATTCTCCCAGCCAGTAAGATGAAATTTGGGCAATAGTGAAGAATGATTTGGTTTCAACGCCCTAATTATTATTACCTGTGACGATCGGAATAGTGAAAGCATATTCCCTGTTTATTGGATGAGCGTTTTTACTTGACTTCATTGATGAACACGCTGCATACAGTACTGGTAAATACGCCCACAGCTGTCCGTTGTCTTATGTCGTTCTGATTCCAGCGAGTGTGTGGCTGCATCACGTTGGAATTGCGGCTGCTCGAAGAGTCTGCAAACCATATATCTTCATAGACGAATGCTCAGTCGACTTCCGACCGAGCGAGGTGGCGCAGTGGTTAGCACACTGGACTCGCATTCGGGAGGATGACGGTTCAATCCCGTCTCCGGCCATCCTGATTTAGGTTTTCCGTGATTTCCCTAAATCGCTTCAGGCAAATGCCGGGATGGTTCCTTTGAAAGGGCACGGCCGATTTCCTTCCCCATCCTTCCCTCACCTGAGCTTGCGCTCCGTCTCTAATGACCTCGTTGTCGACGGGACGTTAAACACTAATATCCTCCTCCTCCTCAGTCGACTTCCACGACAAGAGCGTTGTAGTCTGTAACAGAATCCTTGTACCGTCACATATCAAATTTTCATCAGTACCAGGGAGAAGTCTCTCTGAAGTACACTCCAGTGCTGGCAAATCTTTTGTTCCATCGACTAAACACCTCATGAAAACGAACATTGGGCTGGGCTAGGTTTTGCGATATGATTGATCCCGCCTTTATAACAGTTCTAAAGCGGCAGGACGCGTCGATTGGAAGAAGAATTTTTATCCCAAACTATGACAGCCGACATGCAGTTCTCTGAGACTGACCTGGTGGCCGCCACGTGCTCACACGAGATTCAGCACGAAACAAAGACTCTGAACTGGGCGACTGAATGCACTCTTGTCTTTCGACAGTCGTTGGCAGTGCAACAACTACAATGCGCAACGCAATTGAAGGATCACTTTTTAGGAAAGTGTAAGTACCACCCACTGTGACGCTTGAGTTTGAAATTTGCCTGAAAGCTGTGTACACTTTTTCTCTATAACAGTACAAAAGCGTGGCCTCCTCGACGGCTATTCAGACAGCAAAGTGTTGACCAATGCCGAAAAAGAGCTACAGCTCAGAAGTTGATGTAACGTATAAGTTTGGTTAATAACGCCACATTCACACCAAATTTCACCACAATGATGCCCAACATCAGCGTGGACGTGTCATAGGACGTGAAGGTCGTCACAACCCCTCTCATTCAAATTTAGTCCCTCCTTTCAATGACCAGTACTGAAATCACGCAGTTTCCTTATGAGTGGCCGAGAAAATACTCCAGACGCATCGCCGCTCGGAATCTGCAGGTAAAAGACGCTGGGATGGCATAAAGGGCGTGTATGAAACCAACCCTCTCACTGGGTGTAGATTCCCACACGTTTTGCTGTCGAAAACGACAGTTCGCAGTGTGACCTTTGACACTGTCGACACTTTGAGCGTTACAACCCTTCTCTACAGACATCGTGGGGCAAAATCCCCACTTGCGATCAACCAGCTTCCGGAACCGAGCTGCTGCTACGGTCGCAGGTTCGAATCCTGCCTCAGGCATGGATGTGTGTGATGTCCTTAGGTTAGTTAATTTTAAGTAGTTCTAAGTCTAGGGGACTACTGACCTCAGCTGTTAAGTCTCATAGTACTTAGAGCCATTTGAACCATCCAAACAGATACGGTTTAGAGGACAGGGGAATCGTAAGCTTTGCTCTCTTGTACAGAGCGGATCAACTGGGGACCGTTTACAGCCATTCGGCGTGATGTGAACGTATCCAAAGCAGCAAAGGGCACATGTGCTTTTTCAGCACTCCTATTTAGTGATGTCCTGTGGCGTGATCAAAGGGGAATGTGAGACTGTCACATTCGTGAATAAAACGCCCAAGTATCGCTCTAAGACTCCCAGTTCTCCAAAACGCTCGGTAGCACTCGCCCACATTTATTGAGAATTTTACAAAAGTGCCTGTACAGACAGAACCCGTGACGAAGCCCAAGGCTCTTTCAGACCGGCAATCCCTTCAGCACTCTCCGAAGCCGGATTGCTGACTATCAGGCGCAAGTCCCAGCAGTGTAGCGGCGAAAGAGCAGCAGGTAGTCTGCCTGCAGGTGCCTGTCTGCACAGGTATATTTTTAAGGTGCTCAACAAAGGCGGATGCGTGGCACCGAGGGATGAAAAAGTATAAAAAACCTATGCTGCTTGAGATCACGTTTCAAATTTCGGTGAATGGCACTGAACAGACCCGAGTGGTTCCAAACTGTACACGATAGGAAAAACTGCAGTCCCAATATGCTCCAAAGGGGTTACATCACATTTAATGGGAACGCAGCCTCACAATATCCGTAGTGAAGAGCTGAAACATCCGTGGACTGTCAAAAGTTGTCATGAATGTCTTACCGCCGATTATCGGACTGTGAACTGTCGTTTTCGAGCAAGAAATGTGTGGGAATGAACGCCCGAGAGATATGGGGTGGTTTGATTAAAGTGCATTGTGCCAGGCCCTGAGGCCCTCCTGTGCCGATTCTAGGTAGCGGTGTCTCTGCCACTCATAAGGAAACCATGTGATTTCAATGCTTTGCGTCGTGGTTCTGACCATGGCAGAGACTTTAAAAGAAGGGTGAAATGTGGGTAAGAGAAGGTGTGACGATCTCGATCGTGCGAAAAGTCAGCGTTGGCGTTGGACAGTATTGTGGTGAAATTTGGTGCCAATACGACGTGATTAACCCATCTAACAACTCACATGAAGATCTGGGCTCTGGTCTGTTTCTTCGCACGTGTCGACATTTTGCTTTTTGAAACGTCACCGAGCCCAAAGGCGATGTCGCAGGATCCCATGCTTTTGCACCATGAAAGAGGAAGGTTGTAGCCACCTTTGAGCCCATTTTGAAAGTTAACTGTAACAGTGCGTCAGAATTCCGCTGTATCGAAAAAGTGATTCTGTTGCATAGGGTATAAGGAACGCCCTGCTGGTTGACGTGTCATCTTAGATGTCAAGAGGAGAAGAACATTGTTAGACGTCAAGAATATAATGTCGAATGATGAGTCTACAGATCAGTAAATTAACGAACGCTTCTCAAATTAATAGCTTTTGAATGCGCGACGTTTGGACGACTTTCAGTCAATTAAATTACAAGTCTCAGTGGATCTCATCGTACCACAGTCTTTTTTGACCCATTTAATGAAACGAACCTCATGCGCGTAAATGTAAAGCACCACGAATGTAAACCTACAACAGTCTGTTGTTATATTTCCAGCCCGCATCTCGTGGTCGTGCGGTAGCGTTCTCGCTTCCCACGCCCGGGTTCCCGGGTTCGATTCCCGGCGGGGTCAGGGATTTTCTCTGCCTCGTGATGGCTGGGTGTTGTGAGCTGTCCTTAGGTTAGTTAGGTTTAAGTAGTTCTGAGTTCTAGGGGACTTATGACCACAGCAGTTGAGTCCCATAGTGCTCAGAGCCATTTGAACCATTTGTTATATTTCCCTTAGTCGTAACGGACAAGGTTTGATTTATCACTGTCAGCTATATGAAGGACCGTGTCGCCAGTGGCAACACAATAAACACCGTAACTCTCTCTCTCTCTCTCTGTCTCTCTATCTCTCTTCTCCTGAAACATGTAACAGTTTGCCCTTTTATGTTTTAATTAACTTTTATCTTGACGCATATCTTTTGCCATTTAGAACTGAACTGTATTATTTTATGACATTTAACCCATGTGAATTCAAAGGATCACATCAACAAAACAAAGTCATGTCGGCGTAGGCGAAGACAAATATCCGCCTTTGTCAAAGATGTTATTTCTGCATCAATTTTTTTTGTAAGGTTCCTTCTGTAAATATTAATGTCATTTAAGTCTTTAATTTCTTTTACAAATACATAATAGATTAGTAGAACCTTTCTATCTTCACATACCTTCCACGTTGTTACTGAATAAGAAGAAGTCCAAATTCAAAATATTTTTTATCCACTGATTGCTTTCCTGTTCACCGTCCTCTTACGCAAGCACTTTTACAGTCATATGGCATAACTTCACCAAAACATATAGTCTCAGTACCCTTCAAGAAGTGTTACAGAAATGAACATATTTTATTTACAACATTAATTCCTTTCAGTATAATAATTTTCATAGAAATTCCCTGACAATGCGGCTCACGACCTCTCACCGAACGCGGTTTCGCAGCGGTTAGCACACTGGACTCGCATTCGTGAGGACGCCTGTTCAAACTCACGTACGGCCTTCCTGACTTGATTTTTCCGTGATTTCCCGCAATCGCCTCAGGAAAATGCATGGATGGGGCCTGTGACAGGGCACAGCCAATTTTCTTCCCCAACCTTCCCTAATCCGAGGTTGTGCTCCGTCACTGATGACCTAGTTGTCGACGGGACGTTAAGCACTATTGTCCTCCTCCTCCTCCTCCTCCTCCACCCGACTTTTCCTAAGCGCTAGCTCTTTCACTCCAGCGACCTGCACTGCTGCACGATGCACCCATGGACGGCCAGTGTAACACGTTGTCACGAGCTCGTGCGCTGGACATGTAGCTCGCAGAAAATACATCCATAAACACTTCAGACTGTCTCGTACATTTAAATAACTCATTGCTGTTTCCTTGAAGTCGCTCAAGCGGGAAAAGACGGCCATGTTTCACATAATACACTGTAAGATCTATCTATTACACTTACTGGTAAGGGTGCAAATTAGTTGTCTCATATATTTTTGTTGGGCTGCTTACGAATTTTAGTGATCAAGAGGAGAAAAATTCTTGTTATTCGGGTTTGTTTCATCCTATACCAATACTAATTAAACTAGCGAAAGTTTCACGAAATACGAAAGTGCCGTAACACCTGTAAATGTACACTGAAGCGCCAAAGGAGCTGGAATATGCATGCGATTAAAATACAGAGGTATGCAAACAGGCAGAATACAGTGCTCCGGTCGACAACGCCTATTTAAGACAACAAGTCACCGGCGCAGTTGTTACATCGGTTACTGCAGCCACAACGGTAGATTACCATGATTTAAGTGAGTCTGAACGTGGTGAACGAGCGATGCGATACAGCATCTTCGAGGTAGCGATGAAGTGGGGATATTCCCATACGACCATGGTAAAACATCAAATCTCCAACACCGCTGCGGCAGGAAAAATATGCTTCAAGAACGGGACCAACGACGACTGAGGACAATCGTTCAACGGGACAGAAGTTAATCCCTTCCTCAGATTGCTACAGATTTGAATGCTGAGCCATCAACAAGAGCCAGCATGCGAACCACTTAAAGAAATATAATCGATACGGGCTTTCGGAACCGAAGGCCCACTCGTGTACCCTTGATGACTGCATGACACAAAACTTCATGTCCCGCCTGGGCTCGTCAGCACTGACGGTTGATGACTGGAAACATGTAGCCTGGTCGGACGAGTCTCGTTTCAGATTGTGTCGATCGGATGGAAGTGCACGGGTACTGAGGCAACCACATGGATCCATCGACCCTGCATGCCAGCAAGGGACTGTTCAAGCTGGTTGAGGCTCTGTAATGGCGTGCGGCGTGTGTTGGTGGATTGATATAGGACCCCTGATACACCTAGATACGACCTCGACAGGTCACATGTACGTAAGCATCCTGTCTGTTCATCAGTATCCATTCATGTCCATTGTGCATTCCGACGGACTTGGGCAATTCCAGAAGGACAATGCGACACTCCATACGTCCAGAATTGATACAGAGTGGCTCCTTCTGAGTTTAAACACTTGTGCTGGCCACGAATCTCCCCAGACGCCAATATTACTATCTGGGATGGCTTGCAAGACATCCTCACACCCTCGTACTCCCACGGATTTATGGACAGCGCTGCATGATTCATGGTGACAATTCCCTACACCATTATTTCAGTCGAGTCCAAGCCACGTCGTGTTGCGGCACTTCTCCGTGCTCGCGGGGAACCTGTACGATATTAGGCAGGTGTACGAGTTTCTTTGGCTCTTCGCTGTGCACCTGATAGTCCTTTTAAGTAATTTGAGATAGTAAAGCAATCGTTTCAATCGTTATCTCACGATTGTGTGTGGATAATTATGTTATTTGCTGTTGCATTAATTGCAGGCAAAACACCCTTTTCTCTGTGGTTTTGAACTTCGTGTAATTATTGAGATTTTATGAAAAATGGTTGATTTTATGGTTGTTAGTAAATAGTGAAGAATATTTGAGAAAGTCACAACAAGAGCAGAATTACGGCCTAAAGCCTCCACATATGCAATTTTTCATCAGAGCATAAGACTTTAGTTGTGACCTGTTCCACTTGTCAGTGCACTAGCAATTGGGAAATCGCCAGTAAGGTAGTTGGTTGACTGATCTGGGAGAGGGGGCCAAACAGGACGAGGTCATCGGTCCCCGTCAATGGGTAGCCATGCAATCCAAAGATATAATTTAACTCATAGTCATCATTCATTTCCATAACTGTACGAATGCATCGCCTGTGACATAAGGAAAATTCTATTTGTACTTATAGAGAAGAAGAAGGAGACAGATCAAACACTAGATAAACTGACTGCAATTTTGTTTTTACCACATGCAAGCTCGGAGACTCCAAGGACCGAGAGAACAGAGCCAAGGACTAGCATTATCTGGATAATGGATTCAGCTGCTGCGTACGACTTTGTACACAACAGTGAGGATACGTGGGCTACACCGTGTGTGGCAACTTTCGTCGTAGGAAAGGTGTACAGGAGCAGAAATGGTAGCGAAAAAGCTTACGGAACAAAAAGAACACTTACTTGTATTGGTACAAGCGTATGAGGACTCTTTACAAATAATGCGTCAAGGAACATCGTTCAGACGTTGCAGTGTTACATGGATGAGATTTTAAGTGGGGTCAGGGTGAGAGGCGGCCGCCAGCTGTCAAATATTGCAGCAGCAGAGGGCGCTAGTAATACAGAGCTGCAGAAGATGTGACCCAGCAGACATGCACCAGTGGGTCCGCCAGATCCCGTGTGACCGCTGTCGGCGTTACACAGAAACGTGCCATTCCTTTACCAACTTTCAAACTCCATATGGCGGTATCAGCAAGTGATACTACACCATATAACCCAATAAGTCAGAGGAAAAGTTGAATATGTGATGTGTAGCGTATGTGTTTTGTTTTTCGCTACAGATGGATATGAATGTCGCACACAGATAACGGACAAACTGACGGTTGTTGCTAAATTGTGGTTCTCTCCATGGTCATGAAACCAATAAATGAGTAAAATAGCAAACATATATTTTGGTAACAGTAAGCAACCAAGGTACTGAAACAAATCTGGTTCTTTATTAATCGAGCAGTAGATTGTAGTTTTCCTAACAACATATGACAGTTCGTTGAAGGAGGAGTCTATTGATATGGGGCACCGCTATATACACAAATTAATTTTATATTGAAGACTTTTGGAAAATGCTTTGCATGTGATGCTGACATCTTTAATCAAAGCCCAGTTTCCTCCACTATTTAATGTTTACTTGAGGTGTTCATAAAACAAACAATATAATCTTTATTCACTTTGTAATTTGAATGCCTAGTGCAGTATTATTTATATTATAGGGGCATTTCGCTTTTAATTTGGAAGGCATCATCTGTGAGCTTTTTCTCTAGAATAATACAGTTTGCTTTTTGCTTGTGGTATAGATTGTAAACAGCTTAGGCCACAATTTTTACATGCAGAGAGTGTACTTTCAGTTACATGTTTATCCTGCCAAAATGTGTGTTTACCTTCATTGGCACATATTTACGTCAAGAAAGGCTGATTGTATGACATGAAACTTATATTTCACGGCATGATTCTGTTCCCACCTAGCCTGCTTGTCACATCATCAAGGGTCACACATGCAAGTCTCTCCAGAGAG
The DNA here is from genome assembly GCF_023864345.2 of Schistocerca serialis cubense. Classification (NCBI taxonomy): domain Eukaryota; kingdom Metazoa; phylum Arthropoda; class Insecta; order Orthoptera; family Acrididae; genus Schistocerca; species Schistocerca serialis. The sequence continues at coordinate 237,925,274 of NC_064646.1, forward strand.
CACATGTGGTGCCGAGTTTACAGGGACAGCGCCACAGTGAGGCTCGCTCTGGCTGAGCGACACAGTGGTTGATATTTTGCGGCACTGAGAGGAAGCAGTGATATCGACTTGAGACAACGCCATAGGCAGCACTGAGCAGCAGCTGGAAAGTATTGCTGTGGTGCCGGTGTCCTTCTACGATGCACTGGCCACACTTGCTTTCGTTTGCGTGGCTGACCCAAGGAAGTGCTGCATGGAGCCGTTACCAGAAAAAGTGGGAGTTAGCAGTAAAGAGCGAGCGTGGCTTATTCCTCTTGTGTCAGTAACGGAGGTCGCTGCAGGCAGTGGCAGACAAGTTGTGGGTCAGAGCCTTGTCGGTTTGGCAGCCAGGTATGTCCTCGCATCACCGTGGCTGAATAAGAGGTTGGCAGCAGCATTCCCCTGAGATGGCAGACCACCAAGCAAGACACAACCTTGGTGGGCGGGGGAGGGGGGGGGGGGGGGGGGGGGGAGGCGAGCACATTGAGATCGTTAGTAGCGTGAAAACACAGTAGTGTACTACAATAGTCAGACAATGCATGGACAGTTGTAAAGTTGACGTCGTCAGGGTTGGATAGCACAAAGTGTCTTCTTTCCAGTGTCTAGGAGATGAAAGCAGATAATAGCCAGTGGGGAGGAAAGTCACGAAGCTTGTTATGGCAAGACAGAGCAGAACAAAAAGTGATGTGTGCTTTGTGGGTCATATTTGCTACTGACGAGCAGAAGTAATTTTCAGAGTATTATCGAGTAGATTACAGTGCAGTAGTGTTCACCGGCATACGTGAAGTGACTAGTTCAGCTTGTTGCTGCAGGCCATGAGGAACATGATTTTCCCAAATATATGACGCTACCAAGTGGCTATTGTTGAGCAAGTTGTAACATTATGTTGTTTTTTTAATTTGTAAATGTAGATAGGTCATTGGTTGTTGACAATCTAACAGCAGTAAGCTGTTGTGTCTTTTGCTTACCTGCACTTTCTGTTATTGTGTCTTTTGTTTATCTGCATTTTTTGTCGATATACATAGAGATGGCAAAAGTCATGGGGTACCTCTTAATATAGTGAATATAGTGTCTGTCCTCCTCTTCAGCATAGTGCAGCAACTCGACGTGGCATGGGCTCAGCAAGTAGTTAGATATCCCCTGCAGAAATACTGAGCCACGCTGCCTCTTTAGCCTTCCATAACCACGGAAGTGTTACCAGTGCACGGTTTTTTGCATGACTGACCTCTCCATTATGTAGTACAAATATTCTATAGGGCTCACGTCGGGGGATCTGGAAGGCCGGATCATTCGCTCAAACTGTCCAGAATGTTCTTCAAACCAACTGCGAACAGTTGTTGCCCGGCGACAATTCCGTCGTTGTTTGGGAACATTAAGTCGTTGAATGGCTGCAAATAGTCCCCATGCAGCCAAACATAACCATATCCAGTTAATGATTCACTCAGTTGGCCACAGAACACAGTTCATCAAATAGAAACACAGCCCACACCATTATGAAGCCACCATCAGCTTTTGCACTGTCTTGTTGGCAACTTGAGTCCGTGGCTTCGTGGGGTCTGCGCCACACTTTAAGCCCACAGTTAGCTCTTACCAACAGAAAGCTGGACTTACCTGACTACATCACGGTTTTTCAGTCGTCTAGGGTCCAGCTGATACGATCACGAGCCCAGGAGAGGCGCTGCAGGCGATGTTGTGTCGTTAGCAAAGGCACTCGTATAAGTAGTCTGCTTCCATATCCCATTGACGCCATATTTTGCCGCACTGTCCGAACGGATGCGTTCATCGTACGTCCCACATTGATTTCGATGGCTATTCCAAGCAGTGTTGCTTCTCTGTTAGCACTGAAAAATATGCAAATACCGCTGCACTTGGTCGTTAAGTGAGAACTGTCGGCCTCTGCGTTCTCTGTGGTGAGACGTAATGCCTGAAATTTGATATACTCGGCACACTCTCGATTCTGTGAATCTTCGAATATTAGATTTCCTAATAATTTGCGAAATGGAACGTCCAATGCGTCCACCTCTGACTACCATTCCGCCTCCAAAGTCGGTTAGTTCCCGTCGTGCGACCACAATCACGTCGGAAACCGTTTCAGACGGATCACCTCTGTAGAAATGACAGCTCCACCAATGGACTGTCATTTCTTACTTTGTGTACGCAATGCTACCGCCATCTGATACTACCGTCATCTGATTAAGTGCAGCCGCCCCTGTGACCGAGCGTTTCTACTCGCTTCAGTCCGGAACTGCGCTGCTGCTACGGTCGCAGGTTCGAATCCTGCCTCAGGCATGGATGTGTGTGATGTCCTTAGGTTAGTTAGGTTTAAGTAGTTCTAAGTCTAGGGGACTGATGACCGCAGATGTTAAGTCCCACATTGCTTAGAGCGATTTGAACCATTTGATTAAGTGCATATCCTTGTCCCATAACTTATACCACCTCAGTTTATTACTTATAGTTGTGTGAATGTACTTTATTTAGGGTCCAGGAGTTGGTAGTAATAGGTTGTAGATAACTATAGCGAGTCAGTTGATTGTTCCGGTTTATTTTAATGAACCCTAGTAAAGTTGTTAAACAGTAAAAGCTAGTATATTTTCCGTTTGGTGCCCGCCTTTAAAGCAGTCATTTTATTTGAACCCTCGTGTAGACTCATTCTGAAGCACTGCAACATTTTTCTGTTTACGTAACATATGGAAGTATTTTAACATACGTTCGTTGTATATTATTCTTGCTCATTATGAGATAAGCATTTTGTATTTTTGTTGGTATTGCACTTTATTTTTCTTTTGCATCTTTAGATAACTTATTTTACTTGAAAGTGAAACTGACAGCAAATGCTTATTATTTGCATGCGCTCTGCTGTCGTAACATACAGTTTAGCAAAGGAAATATTAAGTATAAGTTCATGCCGGCCAGTGTGGCCGAGCAGTTCTAGGTGCTACAGTCTTGAACGGCGCGACCGCTACGGTCGCAGGTTCGAATCCTGCCTCAGGCATGGATGTGTGTGATGTCCTTAGGTTAGTTAGGTTTATGTAGTTCTAAGTTCTGGGGGACTGATGACCTTAGAAGTTAAGTCCGGTAGTGCTCAGAGCCATTTATAAGCTCATGTTTACGTGACCACCAGCCAAACACCATTCCTACAAAATCCTGTGATCCAGTTGTCTGCCTTCCGTACTTCATTTTTTGTTGACTAAACGGTAGGGAATACTTTGCTGCTAGTGTGGAATGAATTGATTTACTATGGAAAAGTGTGAATGACTTTTGTCTTAACACTACTTACTATTCTGCGTTAACGAATTTTGTCTTAACGCTATTTACTTGGCATCTGTTGTCTTCTTTGTTAATAGAGACAGCAAAAACTTTTGGTCCCGTTGCGGCATGAGTTTCAGGTAGGCCTTTTCAACTAACTGAGGGATGTGCGATCAGCTGTCGGCGTAGATCTGCAGCTGGGAGATGTCCCAGCACACCACTGGGTCGTCACCAGATGCCTACTATGCTCTGATGGCTCGTGGACTGCCGACATTAAAGTAGTGTACAGAAAGCATCGAGCATTAAATAAAGCCCCTGCTGAGTAAGCATTCCCGACTCACATGTTACACCTTCCCAGAGGTTACACAATTTTTTTTTTTTTTCATGCTGGACATTATAGCATTTCTGTGAATGTTCCTCTCAGCTTTCTTACCGACAGAATCTGGGCCTTCCAGAAAAAGAATAAGCCAATTTTTCCCAGCTGTTTTACCTCTTAAACGATGTACAGTGTTATTTGTCTCGGCCAACTGTGTGGACATTCTTCACAAGTCATTACATGTAAGCCCAAAGAAATAAGTTTCTATTGGAAGATAATAGTAAACGAACTCTTCTTCAAGACATTTACCCAAAATTGTATATCAGCCTCCTTTTGTTTTTGGTACTTCTTTAGGTGCACTGTGCTTCATTTCGTACAACCTCATAAATGTTTTTCCTAGAGCATGGAACTGCTTACTGGCCTTCTTCTAAACGTATTCTTTTTCTGCACTTCAGGACTAATTTTAGTCACATCAGATGGAATCCGTTTTCTTTGATTAACCTTCCCCAGCGCCTTCCTGGAATCGGCAAGAGACTTTCGGCAGAATAAAAGTGTGTACTATTGCAGGCACAATTTGAACACGGACAAGTAGGGTTTCCAGTTTACACGACTCAAGGGGCTCCACTATACATGACTTTAATCTACATTTTTAACCAAACATCTAAATGAAAATGTGAAATCTTTAACGTTAACCATAAAACTTACTATTCAAGAGAATCCGTGGATTGAAAGGATTACTTACCAAAAGCTACGATAAATAACGAAAAATGTACCACCATGTAAAACTTTTTCCGTCTTCATAACATGATGCATGGCGAAGTGCTAAGCAACAACTAATGCAACGACTTGAGCACTCCGCTACAGAGTGGTAAGATCCTAAGCTACTGTTTACACCTCAGGAAAATGCAGAGCTTAGAGACCAGCGAGTTCACTTCAGGGCACTTTTCTCTATCTCTTTTAAAAAACAAAGCTTTGCTAGTCCAGAAATAAAACCACTGAATTTTGCCCTGTATATATGAGACGAAACGCTTCTAGAGCTTAAATAAATGTCATTTTGCCGTAAGAAAATGGCATTTGAATATACAAAACAAATATTTATGTGGGGTGATTTGGCTGTCCCTATTACTGGGTTTTGTGCAACCCACAACGCCTTCAAATACCAAACATGAGGTTACCACGTTCTCTCGCTTGCTACGTGGAAACATGATTACGTACTTTATCTGCCTTTTACGTAGAGAACTGATAAATATTTTTATTAATTTTATAATTCAATTCTGTTTTAGCATTTTCGATATAATCCTCAAGTCTTACGTCTCCTGGGTGGCAATACATGCGTGACATGCTAAACACCCTCTCGGAATGCTGGAAGTCGTATGCCTCGCTGTATGATTTTCCTGTTGTCAGAAGAACATGAGTCCTTCCACGACGTTCTATACGCTGGGAACTAGCATAAAGAGCGTTTCTTACGTCTTCAGCTAATCAATAGAGACTATAAAAAACAAATACTTCGAAACATAAAGAAGTATAATTTTAGAAAATCTAAAATCTCAAGTTTGTAGAAGAAAGAATTTCACTTTTTAAAGAGGGAAGAATTTAAGCTATAAGATGGAGTAGATTTAGTTTTTTAAAACAAAGGTAGGAGTTTACGCTTCTAGAAATAAAATATTCGGTTTTCATCATGGAAGTGTTTACGGTTTTGAAGAGGAATACAATCTTTGAAAATCGTGGTTTGGACACAATAGATCCGTGGCTATTACCTACCGTATTCTGCATGTGGTCCAGGTTAATAGTGAACTGACAGGTTGCGATATGATACTTGATAGTAATGATGAATTGACATACTTCTGATTATGGCGTCACAATATACCTAACGATAGTCTGTTTATGACTGAAACTGATGGCATAATAAAGTGACAATGCAGCTGTCTGTCTAAAAGGTGTAAACCATCGCCTCCCCAGGACGAAAGAAAATTAATTTTGCAACAGTGTAAAATCAAGATAAAGGAAAATAAATAATACAGAAGACTGTTTCCTAGATTCAAGATGTTTTGGCAGAAGTCTGAAAAAAATTATTTCCCGAGAAAAAAATGGTTGTCAGAAAAAAATTTAATATTGTGTGGTTCGATTTCCAGTGATTGCTAGTATTTATTTTGTCACTAGTCGCTTCATTCTCCTCTGTAAATTATTTGTTAATGTGACAAACGCCAAGTTGCAACGTTGTTCAGAGGCGACGCTAGAACGTAGGTCCCCTTTTGACTAACGGAGTCAGCCAGCACAGTTGTTGGATGAATGGTAGGGTATACCACTTCCAGTACGACCATTTCTTGCAAAAGCACTGTGGTTATGTGACCTACTTCTGTGTTGTTGACTTAATAATTGCTTTAGTACAATATGTGCTCTGTTCCCCTAACAGTTTTTAACAGGATATTCCGCCGTGTGCTCGATGACACACTCGTTTCTGTTATTCCATAGACTGATTCCCTCATGCTTCACATTGTGTAGCAGTCGATAGTCGAGGCGGTTACATCGCCATCTGCTGCAGGGTATCCCCGGTGTTGCGGCCGGGGCGCCCGCCCAGGACGTCAGCGCATGCAGAGACGACCGGCTCGCTGATTGCATTACGCAGCCGCGCTCGCTGATTGGTCGTTGCGGAGGCGGTCGTCCGGCTAACGGCCTCAGCTCCCGAGCGCCTCCCCGCGCTGCGTGCATCCAGCTCCTCGTCATCATCGCCGGAGACGGCCGTCTCCGTAGGTCAGTGGCGAGCAGAGAGTCCCGTGTGTGTTGCGGTGAAATGTGAGTGAGAGTAACACACAAAGATTTCTTTCATAAAGAAGTATATAGCGTGATTCAGCTGCCCCCACCGATGAGTGTTATGTAACCCGCAGCACCTTCAAATATCACGCACAAGAGTTTCATATTCTCTCGCTCGCATCATGCTTACTATTAGTCCTCCAAGAAAACGGAGGAGGACCTTTTTGTAGGAAATTTAAGGAAGTTTAAATTTTGTACTGGGGCATGTTTCCCCTAAGAGGCTGTATTTTTCGAATTATTAAAATAAAGCGTGCAAAGTGACCTTCAATTCGGTGCTTCATGAATAACACAAAAACAGTAGCCTCCAGCGAAACATTATCTCGGAAGGGTCGGAAGTTACATGCGGCTTTTCGCGGATGATGCTGTAGTGTACAGAGAAGTTGCAGTATTAGAAAATTGCAGCGAAATGCAGGAAGGTCTGCTGCGGATAGGCACTTAGTGGAGGGGGTGGCTACTGACCTTTAACGTAGACAAATGTAATGTATTGCGAATACATTGAAGGAAGTGGAATGATATTATAAAATTAATTGTTGGTAAGGCTGGTGCCAGGTTGAGATTCATTGGGAGAGTCCTTGGAAAATGTAGTCCATCAACAAAGGAGGTGGCTTACAAAACACTCGTTCGACCTATACTTGAGTGTTGCTCATCAGTGTGGGATCCGTACCAGGTCGGGTTGAAGGAGGAGATAGAGAAGATCCAAAGAAGAGCGGCGCGTTTCGTCATAGGGTTATTTGGTAAGCGTGATAGCGTTACGGGGATGTTTAGCAAACTCAAGTGGCAGACTCTACATGAGAGGCGCTCTGCATCGCGGTGTAGCTTGCTGTCCAGGTTTCGAGAGGGTGCGATTCTGGATGAGGTATCGAATATAGTGCTTCTCCCTACTTGTACCTCCCGAGGAGATCACGAATGTAAAATTAGAGACATTCGAGCGCGCACGGAGGCTTTCCGGCAGTCGTTCTTCCAGCGAACCATACGCGACTGGAACAGGAAAGGGAGGTAATGACAGTGGCACGTAAAGTGCCCTCTGCCACACACCGTTGGGTGGCTTGCGGAGTATAAATGGAGTTGTAGATCTCAGTGCATCATTTCTAATGATACTTGTGGTTAAATGGACTCCACAGGGCTTTAATACTAGCACTGACTGACAAATCGATTGCCAACAGAAACAAAGATTTCTACTTCAGCGACCAGTGCTGAACTTTCTTTCGTTATTAAAAGTATTCAGGACTGTACAGTGTTGTCTCACTGGTGGGTATGAAGAAAAATATTGCACATCTGTATTGGCTGGTGTTAATAAAACTCTAATAAAATTTAATGGTAGGCACTCACAGCTGTTATGGTTGACTACTGGGAACAAACACCAGATTGGGTTTAGTTAGAGTATCGGTAAACTAAGTTGTATGTGGCGTTGCTCGATTCGTGACATCTATTTTTTTCTCTTCCAACTCCATATGACAACTTCATCTATCATTGATTGCAATGCGGATCTGTTGGAGGTTTTATCATGCATCTTTATTCTTGAATGGAGATGGTTTCTGAAACGGAAGGGAGCAGATGATGAGAGTGGTAATCTGCTGCGCCATCAAAATCTTGACTAAGTTTAACAATCTTTATTTACAAAAACCCAAAAGGCAACTTTGAAGTGAATGAAAGAAATTTATTTTTTTTAATAATTCACGATGTTAAATTTTAAGGCTGACCGGAAGCAGCTAACTTGGAATATCTCTTTAAATACCTGACAATGATGATCATGGTGCTCAACTGCGTGGTCATCAGCGCCCTTACAAAGTCCCAATCTTTATGCAGTCCAATCTAGCTACTGTCATGAATGATGATGAGAACAACACAAACACCCAGTTCAATGGCAGAGAAAATCCCCAACCAGGCCGGGAATCGAACCCGGTACCCTGCGTTTCCAGAGGCAGCAACCTACACATTAGACCGCGAGCCCCGGACAAAATACCTGACAAAAAAGTTTTAGTAATAGACAAATATTAGCAAATGATGAAATTAGCCCTTTAAAATAAATAGTGACACTTTTATTTCTTTTCATTTTTTAAGGCTAAGTTACACTTAATGGTGGAAGTACTCAAACCAGAAAAAATTTCTGTACCGAAGAGTGGTAATAACCCCAACAGTTGCACCGTATTACTCAGCCTTAACCAAGAACATTTACGTGGGAACACAAACCCCAGGCCGTAAACGGCCTCAGAGAATACGCAGGTCACTATAAATCCAAACTGTACTGTCATATTCGTCAATATTCACATAAACCTAGCATAGCAATACAAGAAGCAAGCAATACTTATGCTTCATGCCGAAAGACAGATATGATCATATCTTAGTTTTAGCAAAAGTAGATAAAGGAATGACCGTTTAGTAAGAACGCCTCCGTCTGAATGAACTGCCATCGGTGGTACGAATCCATCATTAACTAAAAGCACTGAATCCATTAACACCTGGGCACAAACTCGATAAACATAAGGTGAGAAAGATTCACAGAACAGATTTTCCTAAATCAGACAAGTAATATATAAAACAATTAATTGATCACAATGGCACTCATGTTTAAATCTGAAGGTAAACCAATACTAGAATGGCATCCTCAAGCTTACCAATCAACCTTGAAAACATGAATTTTAAGGTTTACAGGTTCAACGGCCACATGCAGCTGTCTGTTGTATGTTATCAACCAAGGCCACATTTAATTACACTTTCCTTCACACAACAGAAATGAGCTTAGTCATGGCATGAAATTCACAACCTGTAATTAGATGATTTGTACATAAAGTAACACTTAAGTGTTGGTGATAGAATGAATAAGTACAAAATTTCAAACAAAAGAAGGCAGCACATGTAATGCGAGCAAACAGGTGAATCACACGCGAAAAGAACTGAATGTTTGGCCACTTTCCAGTTAACCTTGAATGGAACAATGAATAACATATGCTGACACCTGTAATAAGGCAAGGTACACATTACAGCTGCTATTACAGTCACTGCTTCACAGTTGGGCACTAAGTAACCTGGGTGGTGAGCTACAATCCACACAGATACTTTAAGTTGAACAAGAGAGTTGGTCACTGTTAATTTCAAGCACTGACACTTGTCTAAGATACCGTTCTTCCAAAGGTTGAGGGTTCAGACCCTTTCATATGGTAACTGCAGCCCTTGGTCACAAGAACCGCAGTGATAAAAAAATAAACACATCCAGCACAGTCGTGAACACCACTCGTTACATCAGGCAGCACACTCCGTTTGATGTGGAACCGTAACTGCCTCCCATATGGCTCATGCGTACCTCTATATTCTTGTGCCGAGCTGCATTGCACAGAGCGTCTCCTCGAGTTGTCAGACCACCTGCCATACAGGTTTCTGCCAAGGGGACTATCAATAGCGAAGCAAGTCACAAAACCAGTCCATGTATGGTACTGTTTCCCTTATTATATTTCCTAACTGAAACTCGGAAGAGTAGGGAGTGATTTTCTTTTTGTTTTAACTTTATGCAGATTGCTGTTATTCAGAAGGCTATATCGCTTCTGAAGAAGAGCAGACTTCATCAGAGACACTACCCTAGCTGCAGTACAACTTCCAACCCTGTTCCACACTTAAACAACAACAATCTCTGGTACACTGATTTGCCACCACACTAGAGCAAAGGAAAGAAAGAATCAACTGGAATTATCAGTTGGAGGTCATGATGGTATTTTCAGCCCCCTATTCAAAATGCTCTTTCCTCTATCCCACACAATATGTATTTTTAGAGTGAAATCGGATGCCAAAAAGAAGCGTAATCTTTTCTAATACCACCAAGGGGATTGCTGGAATAACGTCATCATCTACTGAACGGATCACAATCAACGGTTTAACATGCGTTCACTTAATGAGACACTGCACCCAGAGATTTCAAAATTAATTCAGGACACCGGTGCTACGTCTGGCGATCCAATTCTCTTCCCTCCATTGGTGGTGAAACATTGATCCGCCACCAGATTTAGAACAGGTTACCGCCTATGTAAGCGTCACAGTACAGGCAGAAGTTGCGACCACTGCAAATAAAAGTGGGTAATACAGTAGCAATGGACGTGCAATTAATGGAAACGGCGCAATTTGAACGTCAGTGCAACAGTCGTGTAGGACTGTTTCCTATCCTGACTCATGACATAATAGAGGAAGAGCTTGCTCAGTTGTACAACAAGCCTTCGATCACCATTCCCCCCAGTTGATCAAATGCATGTCACGAAAAGTGCTGAATTGAAAGTGATCTGGAAACAGTACTGCCACCCGAATGTTCGCATAAAATGCAAGTTTTTACTTCAGTTGCTATCATAACTTGTGTGACGCTCTTGGTATTGCATCGCAGTACAGGCAAACCTCACTTTCCTGCATGTATATGTTTCTGGGTGAAGCACGGTTCGCCCACATCTCATTGGTGCCTGCCTAACTGCACTAATGTACACTCTATTTCTGACAGTCTTACTTTTAAAGTTGTTGGAAAGTTCCCTTCATCAGCTTCTCGCTCATATGTGGTTCCAACGTTAGTCTGCCAGTGAACTTCACACACCTAGGCTACTAGTAGACTTTAGTTCTTCTTGTGGGACCATGACAAATGTTTTGTGTACGAGGCGCCAGTCGAAGTGAAGAGAAACCCAAAGCAAGAATTCTTGCAGCCTGTGACTGTCGCAGCATGGACTGGTAAGTTAAAACGGTACAATGGATCTTTGTATGATGATATCATTGGTACATTTCATCTGGGGGGACACAGCTTTCAACAACTGTCAATGTTCTAATGGTGAGGCTAAATTAAATTTTTATTTACTTTAGTTTATATGTTTCTTTATGTCAGTAGATCAACGTTAATTTAGAATTTTTCTCATTTCCGGTTATAACTTGCGAGTCAGGTGTTTCCGGAAATCGGTTCGCTATCATAAATTGCCCTTTCCCTCCTACTGGAAAGTTCATATTATCCTCATGGTAACATATTGTGTAAGTCAACAAACTGTTGCAATATTGCACTCGGATTCCGGATGACAGCGCTTCATACCACATTCCACCACCTAGGCTGGGATTAACTGCTTTTTTTATTTTGCTAAGTCGTTATTAAAATGGCCTGGCTGGTTCCTCGGCAGAACGCAAGGTCCATCCTACTCTACAACAATCACCTGTCCTCTCTTGTGCTGCTATAACACCGTCATCAAGGTTACGTTGAACACAATAAAAATTACTTTACTGCAGTAGTCTTGCTTGGCTTACTTTCGATTCTTGTAATTATGTGTAACCTGCTCGCGGATTTGAGGATTTGTTCTATGAGCAATGATGCCATCTTCATTGTTTCGTAATTGTCATTTAGTCCCTTCCTGCAGTGTCTCTCCCTGCAAGCCTGGTTCATTCCTATATTTTTCTGTTACTTTAAAATTTGCGTTAATAAACGGCTAAAAGACAGTAATTTAAACTTGGCGGTGAGAGTTCTTGAGGTTTCACATAAGGTGTTCTCCACTTTCATCGTGGTTACAGCTATTTAGAAACTGACAGACAATACCAACTATCGATAGATAATGAATGGTACGCAACACAGGTGCAACTGGCAGTCAAAATCTGCAGCGTGTACATCAGGATGACAAAATTTATATCTTCGGACAAAAATGAGTCATAGTTTCAGTTCTTGTAGCCTTGCAGACCATGTGGCAGTTGTCGTTTTTCAGGAGCGACAATCGGTCATTCAATTGGCCATGATAATAATTTTACAATATTATTTTGAAATAATATTTATATTTTCTGCATTCCCAACATATTCCAAAACCATTTCCGTTATTAAGGATATTTATATTCGTCAAAGGTATATCAGTACGGTATTCCTATGTAGCTATTACTTTCTGAAATAGTTTAATTCATGTGTAATTAAGTTTTCCTAGACATTTATTTTACTTCACTGTCTTCAGTAACTTGAATTTATTTCAAAGATGTAAACAATGGACATGAAACGTGTACTCTTGAAAATAATATCTACGTAAGAGGAAGAAAAATCCGAAAGTATTGTGATAATGGAATGTGTACAAAATGCTGCTCATGATAACTCCTGCAAGTATTTTTATCACATTTTCCTGCCTATCACCAGGAGCACTTGTATAATATGTAACATTCTATGACATTTAAGTTACAAAAAAAAAAGAACAATACTTTAGGGAAATAATAAATGAAAGGTTTTCTTACTGCCATAGTCAGACTTCAATACAGTTAGTTATATGTTCTGTATTTGGTCGTTCTAGGTAGCTGCTATAAGAGAATTGTATTGGGTCAATGTAATTCTGGACAATAGTAGCCATTTCCTTTATTCACACAATATGGGCACAGAATAAAAGAAAGAAATCAATTTTTTTGAGTGAAACATTATTATTTTGAAAGGTATCTTTACAATCAATCTGAATATGGAGGGTAAAGTATGGCGTCAGTACAATTGTCGCGCAAACGGAATGCAGTAGGATGTACACCAGAGCTGGATGAAGCATGGAGTGGAATTGTAGCAGTGTGTGTGTAAAGAAGAATTCTGGCAAAAGAACATTTATTAGATCGATAAATTTAATTGCACACATGAATATATGTAGTGAGTAATATGATGGTTGCTGTAGCCTGCAGTCTATTACGTCGCATATAAATTAAACCTAGAACTTTATTTCGGAGATAAATGAATGAAATTTCTATTAAAGTGAATTGCTATAAAAATGAAGTATAAATAAGAACCACAATTAATACAGTTACTCTACAGCGGAAGATAACTGTGGCCTTCGCATTGTAGACTTTCTCATTAGATCACGACCACGTGGTCCTGACAAACAAAAGCGTGCACAAAGAAAGTTATCAAGTGAGACGAACTGCACAAAATTCAGTCATGAAATCACGGAAATCATACGCAATGTAGATGCTCTCGCGAAACTGAATCACAATAAACTCAACACGGCTCCACGTGTTTGATTAACAGTTCAACTGAAAAAAACCGTTCCTAGATTTTAACGCATTTAACACTCGCGAATTAGCAAGTTAAATTTGTCACACACGACAATAACCTATTAACGATGAAAGGAATCATTTACTTTCACTAGCTTTCAAATACTTACATAAAACACATTAACATCTCATCGAAAAGGTACACTTACCGTCATTGGGTCTCACCCGTCTCGCGTCCCACAGAACACTCCACGAGCATTTGTTCTCCAGCGAACACCTAAGGAAGTGGCCAGAGGAACCCCTGCTGTGGTGCCAACTTATATAAAAGGTTCGTCCAAGGCAAACAGAAACCTCTTTGTTACCTGGTAGGGGTTTCCTGAAGTTGTTTGATCTGACACAGTGGCAAAATGCTTCACTCCCACGGATCTACTCACTGAAATCCTTGCACACCCTCATTCATACATTCAACTCACCAGAGAAGAAGAGGAAAGAGTAGATACATTGAAATACGGCACTTAAATGTATCAAACATGCGTGTGAGGTTCCAACAAGTACCAGTAACGGAATGAAATGTTAAAACGAAATGGATAGTGAACTGTGGCCAACACAAACACACTCAGATTCTCAGTCTTTTCCTTTTCGTTTTCACCTATAGGATAATAGACCATTTGCACCAACAACTGAGGATCCGGAGGCAAACAAATGAAGCTGTGTGGTATGGCAAAATCATGAAGAGGGTCATGTAGAGACTCTTCAATATTAAGGGAATATTGTGTGCATTCTGAACAAACTACCAACTTTCGTAGCATATTTTTCCTTTGGGGTTTATTTACAAGGAAATCCTCTTTGTATTGTACCATAGTAATCTCATTAGACTACATTATTGTGTAAGCAGTTACATGGATGCACTCCACACTATATACAAAATAATATTCACAACAGAGAGTCGTTTTCAGTAAAATTATATATGTACAAGCGAGTAAAAATAATGAACTGAATGAGGGAGAAGATAAATTTATGGTACAACTTAAATACAGTAAGAGATAGAAATATAAAATACAATCATAAACATAAAACGAACAATAAATTTGAAAATTAACAATTGATTCCAAATACTGACTCAAGAGTGTAAATGTGTGCTATGTGGACAAGAATGGAAAACAAAAATTGCGGTGAGAACAACACTTGTAAAAGATATTCACCAAAGATTAAAACTTCTAAGACTTATATATCAAACCTCTCTCTGAGGCAGTTTTCTCAGTGATAAAAAAAATAAGTTCGTAAATGGAGAGAAATAGGGAGAGGGTGGGGTAGTTGTAGAGGGAGCCAACCAGTCGAATACAATTGAATATAGCGAATGGATACAGACTGCACGATCTGGGCAATGATAACATAACATTTACTGGAGAGTGTGTTGTAGAGAGCTGCATCAAGCCAATCATTGGCCTCACATTTTCATAAATGAGAATGAATTTCGATTCCATAGATAACAGGAAAAATAGTTGCTAACGCAAATGATCCTAACGCTTAGAAAATACCATAAAGTACACAGTAGTCTAGGAACTGCATATCACGTATTGAAATGCTTTGTAAGGGTGTGGTTTTTGTTTTTTCTTATTCTAGAACTCAGAACAACTGTGTGAGGTGAAATGACAAGTTTAATGCCGCAGTGTTTATCACAAAATTACAGCTTTCACAGTTTTCATTTTGCCAACATAAAAACGGCGCAATGGATAATGCATCTTGCCAACATCAGAAAGGGAATAATTTTACACACAAAAATGTTAAATATAACCTCCCAGAAAGAACATTAATCCTAAGTGCAATAGTATGAAAGATTAATAGGACGTTTCTTTACAAAATTACTCCTAGACATATGTTATGATGTCTACGAAAATCGTCCGATTCCGGTTCAAAGTACGGTACTATTTAGGATGACAATCAAGTCTACGGTGGATGGTTAGTCAAGTGACATATTTGAGCGCAAGATTATCCAGGGCCGCTCGAGTTTACAGTAGACGCAAGCTGGTGGATCGACAAAGTTTATGCCTCTGCATGCGGTATTTACCTTAAGCTGCGACGTGCTGCTGTCTGCAAGGCCGCTCTCTCCCTCTTAAATTACTACGAAACTAATCTGGGCTTGCTGAACTTTCCAGCAGAAACTTTCCCTATGTTTCTAGGTATGCTAGAAAACATGTACTGAGCACCAGTCTTATGATGTGGTGATATACACGCGCATGGTAGGAGCAGCGTGCATATTATAGTGTCTTCTTCACCTTCTCATTGCGGTTTGCATAGGTCTTATGTAAGGTGCGAATCTGACCATTTATTGTGCCACCTTACAGTATTATTGAGTTGTAACCGATGAAAATCCTCCCTCAAAGTTCTAAGAGTGAAAAATGTTGCATTCACATAAAACGGTGAAACACCAATGGTAAATATTACATTTAGGCACAGTTAACCAGACACATAAATTAATCAGAAGTATGAGAATGGACACACATCGTCATCATCATGATATAAAATTCAAATCACAGAGCAGTGATGGATTTTGAATAATATTAACAGAGTGAGATTTTTCACTTAGCAAAGGAGAGTCCTGTCATATGAAAGTCCCTGACAGATTAAAAGTGTGTACCGCACCGAGATTCGAACACGGGACGTTTGCCATCCGCGGGCAAGTGCTTTACCAACTGAGCTACACAAGCACGCTCATGACCCGTCCTCCCAGCTAGAATTCTACCAGTACTTCGTCTCCTACGTTCCAAACTTCACAGAAGCTCTTGCACAACTAGCATTCCTAGAAGATAGGATATTGCGGAGACATGGCTTAGCCATAGCCTGGGGGATATTTCCGGAATGAGATTGCCACTCTGCAGCGTAGTGTGCGCTAATATGAAACTTCCTGGCAGATTAAAACTGTGTGCCTAACCAAGTCTCGAACTCGGGACCTTTGCGTTTCGCAGGCAAGTGCTCTCGCATCTGAACTACTCAAGCACGACCCACCCTCAATTCTGCCAGTACCTCGTCTCCTACCTTCCCAACTTCACAGATGTTCCTCTGCGAACCATGCAGAACTAGCATTCCTGGAAGATAGCACATTGGGGACACATGACATAGCCACAGCCTGGGAGACGTTTCCAGAATGAGATAGATGAAACTTCCTGGCAGTTTAAAACTGCGTGCCAGACCGAGATGCTAACTCGGGATATTTGCCTTTCGTGGGCAAGTGCTCTACCAACTGAGCTACCCAAGCACGACCCATCACCCTTTCTCACATCTTCAATTCTGCCAGTACCTCGTCTCCTACCTTCCAAACGTCACAAAAGCTCTTCTACAAACACTGAATAACTAGCGCTACTGGAAGAAAGTATATTGTGGAGACAGGGTTTAGCCACAGCCTGAGGGATGTTTCCAGAATGAGATTTTTACACTGCAGAGGAGTGTGCACTGATATGAAACTTCCTGGCAGATTAAAACTGTGTGCCGGGCTGATTCGAACTCGGGACCTTCGCCTTTAGCGGGCAAGTACTCTACCAACCGAGCTACCCAAGCACAACTCACGACCCGTCCTCACAGATTCAATTCTGCCAGCACCTCGTGCCCTACCTTACAAACTTCATAGAACCTCTTCTGCGAACCTTGCTGAACTAGCATTCCTAGGATATTGCAGAGACATGACTTAACCACAGCCTGGGGTATGTTTCCAGAATGACATTGCCACTCTGCAGCGTAGTGTGCGCTGATATGAAACTTCCTGGTACATTAAGACTGTGTGCCTAATCGAGTCTCGAACTTGGGACCCCAGCGGTTCGCAGGCAAGCGCTCTAGCGTCTGAGCTACCCAAGCACGACCCACCCAGATTCAATTCTGCCACTACCTCGTCTCCCACCTTCACAATTTCTCACACATTCTTCTGCGAACCTTGCAGAAGTAGCGCTCCTCACAGCTGTGAGGAGAGGTCGTGAGTCGTGGTTGGGTGGCTCAGTTGGTGGAGCACTTGCCCATAAAAGGCAAAGGTCTCGATTTCGAGTCTCGGTCCGGCACACGATATTAACAGAGTTTAGTGTACAGTTCTATGGAAGAAACTGAGTTTGGTAAAATGGAACTTTATTATAATAGTAGCTCAACTCCATATGCACACACTATCATTCCAGTCACGTCTGTCCATTTCTATGTTTTCTTATTTACTTTATGAACTGTGCCATATATAATGTAATTTGATAAATAGCGTGTGATTGTAATACACAATGTTTCGTCTCCATTTGCGATTACTTCTACACATTAATGTTTCTATCCTTGAGTTGTAATTGAAATAAGCGAACAAGTAACAGCTGTGCAAATAACTAAGTTTTAGGGCAATTTCAATCTATAACATAAATTTTATTTTTTTGACTTTTTAAATTAGTTGATAGTGAGTTCTTGGTGTAACATCGTAATTACAACACAGTAAGATGCTCAGTACAATTGGCATAATCGTCTTGAGAGATTAAGAGCTGTTCAGATAATTAAGATAAGCCCCATTTATTTTTCCATCTCAGTTGCAAATTGCTCTGATATGTGGTTCTGAGTAGAAGAGACGAGTTTCAGACGCTACTGCTTAGATTTGAAGGTGATCCAGTGACTGAAACTGAAATCTATTTAAAAATGTGCAACAGCGATTGAACTATAAATGAGAATTATCTTAAGAGTATAATAGTTTTTGCCTAAATTCGAAAACTTTTTCTTTCTTTTGCTGTACTAAAAATAGGAAATGGACATGGATCCCGTTATCTTGGTTGTGTAGAATGTAATTTTGTGAAAGACAGGTTAGAAATATCGTTTTCCTTGTGTAATATTAATGTCTTTGACAACAAAATAAGTTAGTTGGTAAGGTAAAAAAGTCATTTTAAAGTATTCAGTCTTGTTTTTTATTTACAAGTATGAATATTTTTTCAAAGAATCGTAGAAGAAGATGCTAATATAAGTTAACCCTAGCAATATCAACTCATTTTCCATAATGTAGACTACCTCATGGGGTGAGCTTTATGCACAGCATAAAAATAAAAAAATGAAAACAAAAATGGAAAGAAAGTAATTTCGCTAAATGTTTTTAACTTTCATTAACAACACGAATTTTAAATATTTACTGATTTATGAGTAGTATCCAGAAACTGAGAATACCCTTTAGCACAATCTTATTAATACCAACGCATTTTCTGTAATGTGTATACCAAGGATAGGAGTTCTTGATGACCTCCACATAATTGTGGTTTTAAAAAGAATTTCGTTAATTGTTATATACTTTTATTCAAAACATTCTATTCAAAAATATGTAGATGTGTAAGTTGGGTCCTGAACCTGAAAATATGACTATAACATTTGTTGTGAAACGTCACATTCATTGATAAGATTTAAATTTTTGGATTAATTTAAAACAATTACGGAAACTTGTATGAAAATAATTAAAAAGAAATATTGCTCTGCAACTTTGAATATATAAAGTATGTGTCTGTATAATGATATTTTCCAAAGGTGAGAGTAAATACTCCTCCTCCCTCCCCCATCCCCCTTTGGTTTTATGAGGCTTAATCTTTTATTTGTGTATGAGAAAAGTGCGATACTGAAGGCTAAAATCATTGTCACGATTCACATTTTTCCCCCCATTTTTTCGAATCTCTCTGCACTGAACTTCTAGGAAAGGTTTGCTTTCCTAAGAACTTCCCTCCTACCTCTTGTCCCCCTAACTTAAATTCGCCTGAAAGGATGATGCTGTTCCTCTAGTTTTGTTGATGGCAGCAGGTGGCGCCGCACTACGAGGAAGGGTGTAATTATTTCACTAAAAGCATTGAGCACCGCCTCATCGGGTGGATTGAGGTTAGCAGTTTGGGGCGGCGCGGAGTGGCCTGCGGTCCTGGTGGGAAGTGGTTGCACGATGCAGCCGGCGGCGGTGGGCGGCCCATTCCGATAACGGCGGCGCCAAAGTGCTTGCTGGTCGGCCGATAGCCGCGGCGGACACACGCAGCCCCGCCCAGCCCGGGCCGGCGCGCCGTCATTTCCTGCCAGCAGGCGCGGAGATTGGCCGGGCCTCCGCATAAACAGGTCATCACCTGCCGCTGTCTACCACTGCAGGGCCATTCATATACATGCCGGCGCTGCCACGTCACACTGTTGTACTCTGTTGTTCTCAGTGAGGGCCGCAAATATAAAAAGGGACGCGACGAAATATTCAGGGTGACAGAGAAGGAATGTCACGTAATTTGTGGCATGATTCTACAGATGGAAATAAAATGAAAACATCATATGAACGTATGTCAGACTGTCAATCGTTACGCAACTAGAGGGGGCTGAATCATTTATGAATGATTATCAAGCCAAGTGTGAATACTTCATACCGAAATTCTGTGTAGGCACTGTGGTGTTCAAAATGTCCCCCACCTACCTGAATGCACTTGTCAACGCTGCGGAAGATGTTTTTCTGCACATCGGACATCATCTCGGTGGGCTTTACAGCGAGCAACAGCGTCGGTGATGCGTGCGACAATTTCTTCATGTGTGTCCACCTTCGCTGCGCACACATACCACTTAAACCAGCCCCGTAAACAGAATTCTAGTGCGGTTAGGTCGGGTGATCTGGCAGGGTAGTTAATGGATCGGCCACTGCCAATCCACCATTGAGGAAATGTGTTATTCAGATATTGGGATTCTTGTCTAGTACTGTCAATCGGTGATCCGTCATGTTGCAGGTATATTTGTCATAGTTTCCCTCATGTCACGTCTCCCAAAATTGCAAGTGGATCTTCTATCAGGGAGTGTGTGTATGCTGCTGCTGTCATGTGATTTTACCAGGGCATCATTGTACCATACCAGATGTATACTGAGAACCTAACTTCGAATCATGTTTCCCAAGTGTCATTTGGGATCTCTATCGACTACGTATGATTGTGGGTGTTCATGATAACAATATGTGTAGCCTCATCTGTTAATAAAGTGTATTGCACGACGTCTCTGTGTACAGCCAACGATTCACAAAATTGTTGCCGGCTTACTGAGTCACCTGGATGCAGATATTGCACGGGTAGCGCTTGAAATAAGTACAAGTGCTTTGAATTTAAAGTCCGCCTCAGTCGCGTTTCTGGAATATCGAGCTGAGCTGAAGGCTAATGCGCCTTGTACTAGTCGTGGGACTCCGTTGAACCACTGAAATAATGAAGTCCCTTTCCTCAACTGACTGGACTGCCTCAAGCTCTGATTTACATGTACACTGAGTACTGATCTGGGTTCACATTCAGTTTGAAAAACCCTGTTTAATGCCGTAGCACAAGGGAAAACTTCTTGTAAACTGTTACAGCCACACGGGCACCACCATCATTGTACCAAAAAATGGCTCTGAGCACTATGGGACTTAACATCTATGGTCATCAGTCCCCTAGATCTTAGAACTACTTAAACCTAACTAACCTAAGGACAGCACACAACACCCAGTCATGACGAGCATCATTGTACCTGTTTACGAACAACACGTCTGCATATTCTGCGTGGGTGAACGTGTGCGGCACGTTGGCATTCGTGGACACAATAGACATCCTCAATTAAACAACACTCAAGGGCGACACACACATGGCCTCACGACTGCTCACTGATCCAACCCACAATTGCACACTGGGTATAATTGAAGCTGTTGCCTCAGAGCGACGTCGCATTGCTGTGATCTGTTTGAGAACCTCCACACCTCTTGTAGGATGAATCAGTGATCTGCTCCATCATTATTCTGCCCACCACAGCGCCTACACAGCATTTCGGTAAGTAATATGCACACTTATCTTCATATCCACACGTGGATGTGTGTAGTCTTCAACCCACAGCAGTGCCGTAACAGTCGAAAATCGGACACATGTTCATAGGACATTTTCGTTTTATCTTCACATTAGAATCTACTCACAAGTTATGTGACGTTCCTTCTGAGCCAGCCTGCACAGACATTTCGCTGCATTACCTCTGAAGGTAGCGAAACAATAGTGGGTTCCCACAGTGGCGTTGTCTTTCCCCTATTCTACACTTTGGAAAACATAGTAGTGACCACATGGTTACGAGGTGTAGTTATAACCTTTTAATCGTTATTTCGAAAAAACAAATTTTCCCAATTAGTTATTTGTTTGTTACGAGATACAAGTCTAGTCTTACGCTTGATATACAATGGAATTTCCGCGGAACAGTACGGCCGCATAGAGCGCATCCCTTCTTCGCTTTATCAGTGCTGTGGGTGATTCTGTTTTGCCTTCCCTAGGTGCCGTTATGCAGGGACTTCCTGATGCACCAGGACTGCAGACAGCCGGCCGGAGTGGCCGAGCGGTTAAAGGCGCTACAGTCTGGAACCGCACGACCGCTACGGTCGCAGGTTCGAATCCTGCCTCGGGCATGGATGTGTGTGATGTCCTTAGGTTAGTTAGGTTTACGTAGTTCTAAGTTCTAGGGGACTTATGATCACAGCAGTTGAGTCCCATAGTGCTCAGAGCCATTTGAACCATTTTTGACTGCAGACACGTAGCTGCAGGCGAACAAAATATTAAACATTATTTTTTCTATCACACAATTAAAATATCGTGACTACACCTAGAGTGCCACGTATAAAAGGGCTGACTGGGAGTGTGCATTGGGATAGGTACAGATTATTTTCTAATTATTTTTAATTCGCCTTATACAGGGTGACTAAGGTGTTCCTACCGCTGTCGTTTCACGCAGTCTGCAATATTATAGCCGGCGTACAAAAACCATGAACGAGATTTTCATATTCTCTCACTCAGTACGCACAAACTGTTAGCATTACAGATAATACGATAGGGATGCTTTTGTAAAGCACTGGTGTCAATAAGCTTACGGTGATCGCCGTAAGCTTATTGACACCAGTGCTTACTAATTTAAGTTATAATTACAGCACTGAAGATGGTCACTAAGTGACCGAAAATCGATTTTGCTATAATAAACAAAAATATACGACCAATGCTGTCTCTCCTTCCAAGTATACCCATTATCTGGTCGTAGTGCACAGGACACTATGGAGTCGCCAATCAATAAAAGCTTTTGTAGGAAATTCAATGTATATAAATTTTCTACTGGGGTATTTTTTTGGTAGAGGTCACGGTGTGTTAGTTATTCAAGGAAAACTTACAAAGTGACCTTCAAACACACCTCCACCCCCACGCCCATACATCACCAGTCAGCATTTCCAGTATGTTGTTCATGGCACTTCTTCCTACCACTGTACAAAATTTTCCGACTATACAAACTATTCCCTATATTCTACATTTTTGGTCTTTGTTGATTGTGCTGTTATGATACCAGCATCGTCGGTTACTTCGTTAATATTGTTAACTTAAAGGTGACAGTGAGGGTAAATGAACGAAACCAATTTTTGTAAACGTTACGCCAAAACTAATGACGTTGGCAATTCGGTCCAAACTAAACCCATGAGAGCACTTTAGTGCCATAGCGAGAAGGTCTGACGAATACAACGATGCAACTGCTTTTTAAGCTGTTAAAATTAACAAAATGGATACGTAGAATTTACACAAACGGCAATTTTACGACTTATAAATACACTGCTAAGCTGTTGGAGTAAATAGGACAGTCAGTGAAGACCAAGCAAGGCCGGAAGTGGGAAATAACTCGTGCAGTCGCAATTATTTTTACAGGACAGGAGGGAGTACCATGAACAACATACCAGAAATCGGTGGGGGCTGAGTGTGGGTGCATTTGAATGTCATTCTTTGCGTTTTTCTTGAACAGATCTAAAACTACGGCCTGTAGCGAAAACGTATACCATTACAGAATGTAATTACGATCAGTTTTCTGCAAAAAGGTTCCTGTTCATTTTTTCTGTAGAAATAATGTGGAGTACGAGATAATATTAAAATCTCGCACGTGGCTTCTGAAGGCTAGGTAGAGCATTGCGGGTTGCCTAAAACGACATCGGTAGTGGCTGCTGAATCATCCTGTATAGAAAGGATTTCAAGAATTCGAATATTTTAAATATGCTGTTATTTCTGGAAATTCCTACAGTGACGTCGATCGAAGATTGATATTTTCAAAAATATATGATCCAATGTATCATAACTTTCGTCCATTATGATTAGATTATGTGTATTAACTCAGAAAATGCAGCTAAATATTTCATTATTATTTTAGAACTGTAAACAATCTCTCTGGAAAGTTCAAGAATTTTACGTTAGTACGGAAATGTCAGACACGTGCGTCAATAAAAACTGAATGTTCAAAAACGGGGCAGGATCACTTAATAGCGGCAGAGACAGTGGTATATAACAGTGAGTGAAGACAGTGGTGTAAACAGTTCCCACAAGGTTCGTTCAAATAGCTCTGAGCACTATGGGACTTAACATCTCAGATCATCAGTCCCCTAGAACTTAGAACTACTTAAACCTAACTAACCTAAGGACATCACACACATCCATGCCCGAGGCAGGATTCGCACCTGCGTCCGTGGCGGTCGCGCGGTTCCAAACTGAAGCGCCTAGAACCGATCGGCCACCAACGACCGACAGTTCCTACAACGACAAAGGTTTTAGAGACGGAATACTAGCTCTTATTGGTCAACTATGCGAGAAGAAATTTGTTGTGGCCTTTCCAAGCAAGACCGCTTCCATAGGGGAATGGTCAGCGTAGCTGACTGAGCTGCACAGGATCCGGGTTCGATTCCCTGTACTGTAAAACAGCCGACAATGACTGGGAGAGCTGTGTGCTGATAACATGCCACTCGATACTGCATCAAATGATGACATTGTCAGAGGAAGACACAGTGGTTGGTCGGGTCCCATTGGCCCGTCTAATGCCAGAACGCTGAACTATACTTTTTCAACTTTATTTTGACAGTTCAGAGGAGCAATGAAAATACTCTTATGAGAGGAACGGACAGATGATTAATGTTACGTTATCTCTGTGGATAATGCAGCAATATACGACTGGAGCCAGAAGTGACTCACGTACCACTGTGAGGTTTCGTGAAGGTTCTCAAGTCGTACAATCTGCAGCACTTCTGTAGTTGCTAAGAGATGTGGAGTAAATATTGATACAGTGAACAGTCCTCAGTTTGCTCCCACATAAGTGGAACTAGTAAGGAGTTAAGGGCTAGAGAAAGATCTTCGAAGGCTTTATCCGTTCTTACATCCACTTCGCAATACGTTTACCCATATAGGAACGTTCAATATACTCCTTAAGCTCCCATAACTTTCATGAAGGTCTGTCACTTCGTATTATCTGAAACCATCTTGGAGGAAACACATTTAACCAAAGCAGTGAAGACCGACCAGAGCGGAGAAAAACTGATGTACAGAATGTCACAGAAACATAACGCGCTCCAACAATTGTTGCTGAAGCCAGTTCTACGAGATGTTCATTGTTCCCATAAAACCATTAGCACAAAATGATAGCCGTATTGTGACGCATATGTTGTTGATTGAGACCTACTTGCAGTAACAGACAACCACAATTCACTTGTCTCTAAGGCATCCAGAACATCACAGTCAATGTTCCTTTCTGGACACTCACCGAGTCCCAAAAACCTTCTGATGCTACGCTTCCTCCTAACATGACGAGAGTCAAACTGGGTCACCACTGTTTCTATGTTCCTAATTTGGGTGAAAGGATGCTGTATGCAGTCGAGACGATGGTAATGGCACCACTGAGGTATGGTCAGCTTGCATCACAGTGGCGCTGCAGGTCCCAAGTATCGCCAGCTACTTGCACACGTGCCGTCGGAGACCCAGATCGGTAGTTCGCGTCTGCACGCCATACCATCGCCTAATCTACTGCCGCGATCATGGCCCACATATGGCCTGCCTACGGATTTCCGATTCGGCCTGAAATATTTACTTTTGTTTTTGCCAACAGTTTACTACGTTGCACTTTTTGTATGTTCACTACTGATCGGCGCAACATTAACGTCTTTAGCGAGATCTTGTCTTTGTATTTTCACTGTGTCCAAAAATTCAGAGTGCGCCGATATGAAGATTCACATCTTTGGGGCGGGGCAAAGGTTCCGTCCTGTAATTTGACCCTAAAAAAATGGTCTACAGTTCTTGATGGTGTGAGTTTCCTCCTAATTTTATTTTTTATTTGTTGTTTATACTGTTATTTTTATGGGGATTTGTAGCTTGGCGGACGTCATGTTGATACTCTACTGCATTTCACTGAAGAAGTACACTACTGGCCATTAAAATTGCTATACAAATAAGAAACTCAGATGATAAATGGGTATTCATTGGACAAATATATTATACTAGAACTGACATGTGATGACATTTTCACGCAATTTGGGTGCATGGAGCCTGAGAAATCAGTACCCAGAACAACCATCTCTGGCCGTAATAACGGCCTTCATACGCCTGGGCGTTGACTCAAACAGATCTTGGGTTGCGTGTACAGGTACAGCTGCCCATGCAGCTACAACGCCATACCACAGTTCAGAGTATTGACTGGAGTATTGTGACGAGCCTTTTTTTGTGGCCAACATTGACCATACGTTTTCAATTGGTGAGAGATCTGGAGAATGTGCTGGCCAGGGCAGCAGTCGAACATTTTCTGTATCCAGAAAGGCCCGTACAGGACCTGCAACATGCGGTCGTGCATTATCCTGCTGAAATGTAGGGTTTCGCAAGAATCGAATGAAGGGTAGAGCCACGGGTCGTAACACATCTGAAATGTAACGTCCACTGTTCAAAGAGCCGTCAATGCGAGCAATAGGTGACCAAGACGTGTAACCAATGGCACCCCATACCATCACGCCGGATGATACGCCAGTATGGTGATGACGAATACACGCATCCAGTGTGTGTTCACCGCGATGTCGCCCAACACGAATGCTACCATCATGATGCTGTAAACAGAACCTGGATTCATCCGAAAATATGACAGTTTGCCATTCGTGCACCCAGGTTCGTCGTTGAGTACACCATCGCAGGCGCTCCTGTCTGTGATGCAGCGTCAAGGGTAACCGCAGCCATGGTCTCCGAGCAGATAGCCCTTGCTGCTGCAAACGTCGTCGTACTGTTCGTGCAGATGGTTGTTGTCTTGCAAACGTCCCCATCTGTTGACTCAAGGATAGAGACGTGGCTGTACGATCCGTTACAGCCATGCGAATAAGATGCCTGTCACCTCGACTGCTAGCGATACGAGGCCGTTGTGGTTCAGCACGGCGTTCCGTATTAGCCTCCTGAACCCACCGATTACATATTCTGCTAACAGTCATTGGATCCCGACCAACGCGAGCAGCAATGTCGCGATACGATAAACCGCAATCGCCATAGGCTACAATCCGACCTTTATCAAAGTCGGAAACGTGATGGTAAGCATTTCACCTCCTTGCACGAGGCATCACAACAACGTTTCACCAGGCAACGCCTGTCAACTGCTGTTTGTGTACGAGAAATCGATTTGAATCTTTTCTCATGTCAGCAGGTTGTAGGTGTCGCCACCGACGCCAGCCTTGTGTAAATGCTCTGAAAAGCTAATCATTTGCATATCGCAGCATCTTCTTCCTGATGGTTAAATTTCGCGTCTGTAGCACGTCATCTTCGTGGTGTAGCAATTTTAATGGCCAGTAGTCTAAGTAAAAAATGTAAAATCGTACAAGTGACAAGAAAACGATGCATTTTTTTCCGAGCTGGGGCTCCTTTTGTCTGCAGTTCAGTGGGTAATGGGAAAATTAGCCGACTGACCTCTTGCCAACACTTCTGACGTAAGCAATGGACTTGTGGATGGCGCTGGAGCGAATGTTAATTCAAACTCTATGGATGTGTTAAGGTCCAAGGAACTGTCATAACTGACGTCTGTGTTGGGAGTCGGAAAGGGTTGCATTAGGCATGAAAAGGATGGTGTTTTAGCTTCCCTTTGCACCGAGGATCATTCAACAGATTACAATTTATACGTATTCGGTTTATGACAGTATTCCAATGTCTGGAACGGAGATGCGATTATAATCACAGTGGGAATGTGGGGTGTGTCTGTACATAGTAGTTAAAAAGGATGTGTTTATATGACTATAGCGTTCGGTCCGAGTGCTCAACGGACACAGTGATTCAATACTGCCTGTGTTTGAGGACTGTGAGAGATATAACACAAGTGAGTGTGGTTTTGGTGTTGAGACACATCAGTCAACTGGTGGACTGGCACTTCTCATTTACCATTGCTACTGACTCAGACATGTTATGTTTCTACCAGTTGATAGATGTATGATGCTGATATTATAGGGAACATCTGCAGCTGCAAAAGATCGAGCCGCTAAGGCCAACTCTTAATCTCTCTTTATCTGTGTAGTTAAATTGTACGCCCAGTATTTGTTTTGTTGTATGACTCTGGTGGCGTCTAGGATGAGCTACATGGCAGGAGGTGACGAGGACCACTGGTAACCTGCCCCCTTAGCTCCCTGCGGAAAACATTAGACTTCTAAACATTGGGCCGTACGGAGCAGTGGACGACGGCTCGGCTACCGACGGCGAGGTACTAGTTTACGGGTCCCGTATTGTCCGCCGCGGCGCAGTCAAGGGTTGTGCGAGCAACCTCCCTCTAAGCTGTGGTCCATGCACTGGTTGGCCCTAAACTGGGGAAAAAAAACAAAAAAAATTGTGTAAGGTGCCATGTCGCAAAGACGGGCAGTGCAAAACAAATTATTTTTTCAAGTTTGCCTTTCTTCTCAAAGAACAGCTTGGAGGAATGTTCCCGTCGATACCGTTTTTCATAGACAACTGGAGAGTTCCTGGCAGATCAAGCCATATTCATCTACGCAGCTGTTCGGTGTTAAACTGTTTCTCCTCTTCCATTATGGGGACGGAATTACGACAGCTGGGCGCCATTCCACGTGGAGTGAAAATATCTCTCTTTCTCGCAATGTGTTACCAAGAAAATGTATTCCGGCCGGAGTGGCCGTGCGGTTCTAGCCGCTACAGTCTGGAGCCGAGCGACCGCTACGGTCGCAGGTTCGAATCCTACCTCGGGCATGGATGTGTGTGATGTCTTTAGGTTAGTTAGGTTTAATTGGTTCTAAGTTCTAGGCAACTGATGACCTCAGAAGTTAAGTCGCATACTGCTCAGCCATTTTTTATAAAATGTATCTGTAGGTACAGTATGTGTTTAGGTTGACGTTTTCTAGAAATTTCATACACAGGAATAAGCTCTTTGCGCGACGTAACAAGGTATCTACAATGGGAGTTTGGAGCTCGATTATTGTAAAAACTGCACACGCGGAAAAACACCTTATTTGGTCACTTTTAAAGCATTTGTTACTTGGTGTACTGAAATACTGCTTTCAAAAAATGTCATTGGTCAATGTTTGGCAAAGTCTTCTCATGGGTGAACCATCGTCTGAGTGGGTTTTAAAGAGAACAGAGAGAAAAGATAGGATTTTTGGAACACTCGGGTTATGGAGAAGCAGAGAGACGGACTTGGGGTCGAATGCTGGATGAGTACACCATGACTTTGGAGACGCGGCAGATAGTACGTATGCATTTTCGAAGAACAGCCCATCACACAACAGCTGACGGGTAAGAGGTATCACAAGCCCCGCCGTATGCGGGAATGATTCTCTGACCCGTCAACTACGGTGGGAATATCTTGCAGCACATTCGATCCAGGAAGATGTGTAGTGTGGAGTGTTTCGGTGCATTGCTTTTAAGCTTGACTGCGTCTCGTGATTAAAACCTAGCCCATCAGCAGTTATGGTTTTTGGAGTATGGCCTGCTGAGGCGATGGTCCCTTCCATGTTAGTTCTTTCTTGTGTGCTTTGTGAGAGCAACCTAGCACCAGTTTAAATTTGTTTCAATGTCCGTGCTTGATAGGTTTTTTATTTTGTTTTTCATAAATCATATTAATGTATAACTGTTCCCTCTTCGTTCATGTATGTGCTCACGAAAACGAACAGTAATTAACTGTGCTCGGATTGGGCCAAGATTTTTAATTCAATAGTTATCGAACCCCTTCTCACTTTACAACCTACAATACCTTTTTGTAGGAAGTGAAACCTAGAATTACGCTGGCTAGTCTACACATATCGTTCAATCTGTTGAATGACAGATTTATTTTCATATCTGATTTAATGGGGAGCGATCTATCTCTCGGTCACTCCAGCTTGTGCAGTGGGAAGGCTTGTTAACCCCATTGGCGTCTTACACTGTTAGAGGGGACAAGGGAAATTTATGAGCTGCTGGAAGAGTGAAAAGCACTGGGATAGTGAAGGCAAGATTGAGTTCGTGTCATCCAAAGATCTGGAGGGAATGGTAAGACTTTTGAAGGGTAAGACAGCCATGCTGTATTTTTGAAGTTGGGGGTGCTGTGGCGTCAAATCTTGTACGTAGGGACGTTGACTGTGCTTTTCAGTGCCTGTCGCGGACAGTGTTGTATCTTTCAGCTCATTGTGGGTTTCCTCGATAACACTGCACTGAATATCAATCATCCAACAGTATTTTAAGGCTTGATGACACCTGAAATCTTAGATATCAGTTTTCTCTCTGGTTGGAGGCATACGATTGGCAAAGCCCTTCGTGTTTTCGAGCGGTGGGGTCTTTTTTTCGTCACTGGTTCATCCCGTTCCTTCCGTTCGCCTTCAACTCTCCTTTTTCTACACTTCAAGTTATGTGATATAGCTATTCAGATTTCAAGTTTCGTAGACTATCTTTTTTATCGGTTTTTGTAACATCTCTTGAGGGCTTGTCCTAGTTTACTATGACTGGAATTTCGTCTTCTTCCATATATTAAAGATGGTGCCTCCATTACTACGTATTGTCTCAACTTTATCATTTAACTGTTCCCAATTCTTCTAGTGCACTGTCATTTTCCTCCTTAGCCAACCGTTTACATACCTTAAAAATCTCATAAGAGCCTATTGTTTCCTGTTTTGGTCTTTCCTTTTTTCAATCCAAGATCCGCTGCCATAGAGCAAGACTGACACAGCTAAGATGATAGCTTCTTTTCAGTTGTATAATTCTATATAATTCATTCC
This sequence comes from Schistocerca serialis cubense, assembly GCF_023864345.2. Taxonomy (NCBI): domain Eukaryota; kingdom Metazoa; phylum Arthropoda; class Insecta; order Orthoptera; family Acrididae; genus Schistocerca; species Schistocerca serialis. The sequence goes on from NC_064646.1 coordinate 237,955,591, forward strand.
TCCATTTTCTTATACAGGATGTTACAAAAAGGTACAGCCAAACTTTCAGGGAACATTCCTCACCCACAAATAAAGGAAAGATGTTATGTGGACATGTCCGGAAACACTTAATTTCCATGTTAGAGCTCATTTTAGTTTCGTCAGTATGTACTGTACTTCCTCGATTCACCGCCAGTTGGCCCAATTGAAGGAAGGTAATGTTGACATCGATGCTTGTGTTGACATGCGACTCATTGCTCTACAGTACTAGCATCAAGCACATCAGTACGTAGCATCAACAGGTTAGTGTTCATCACGATCGTGGTTTTGCAGTCAGTGCAATGTTTACAAATGCGGAGATGGCAGATGCCCATTTGATGTATGGATTAGCAATGGGCAATAACCGTGGCGCGGTACGGTTGTATCGAGACAGATTTCCAGAACGAATGTGTCCCGACAGGAAGACGTTCGAAGCAATTGATCGGTGTCTTCGGGAGCGCGGAACATTCCAGCCTATGACTCGCGACCTAGAACGACGAGGACACCTGCAATGGACGAGGCAATTCTTCGTGTTGTTGACGATAACCCTAATGTCAGCGTCACTGTATGGAGAGTGCTACGGGAGAACCAGTTGTTTCCGTACCATGTACAGCGTGTGCAGGCACTATTGGCAGCTCATTGGCCTCCACAGGTACACTTCTGCGAATGGTTCATCCAACAATGTGTCAATCCTCATTTCAGTGCAAATGTTCTCTTTACGGATGAGGCTTCATTCCAACGTGATCAACTTGTAAATTTTCACAATCAACATGTGTGGGCTGACGAGAATCCGCACGCAATTGTGCAATCACGTTGTCAACACAGATTTTCTGTGAACGTTTGGGCAGGCATTGTTGTTGATGTCTTGATTGGGCCCCATGTTCTTCCACCAACGCTCAATGGAGAACGTTATCATGATTTCATACGGGATGCTCTACCTGTGCTACTAGAACATGCGCCTTTACAAGTACGACACAACATGTGGTTCACGCACGATGGAGCTCCTGCGCATTTCAGTCGAAGTGTTCGTACGCTTCTCAACAACAGATTCGGTGACCGATGGATTGGTAGAGGCGGACCAATTCCATGGCCTCCACGCTCTCCTGACCTCAACCCTCTTGACTTTCATTTATGGGTGCATTTGGAAGCTCTTGTCTACGCAACCCCGGGACCAAATGTAGAGACTCTTCGTGCTCGTATTGTGGACGGCTGTGATACAATACGCCATTCTCCAGGGCTACATCCTCGCTAACTGAGGACATTTTGAATATTTCCCGCAACAAAGTGTTTGAAGTCACGCTGGTACGTTCTGTTGCTGTGTGCTTCCATTCCATGATTAATGTGATTTGAAGAGAAGTAATAAAATGAGCTCTAACATGGAAAGTAAGCGTTTCCGGACACATGTCCACATAACATACTTTCTTTCTTTGTGTGAGGAATGTTTCCTGAAAGTTTGGCCGTACCTTTTTGTAACATCCTGTAGATGTTAAAGAGTGTCGGTGGCAAGCTGCACCAGTGCCTAACGCCTTCATTTATTATCATCTCTTCTGTTTTTGAGCTTCCTATTGTTTATGATTCTCTTGGAACGTTCATAAAAGTTTTTGATTGCGTAAGGTCTATGGGGTACCATCTTTCTTCCATTTTTGTCAATAGTATGTTTCTATTGACCGAGTCAAAAGACTTCTCAAAGTCGACTAAGGCAACGTATGTTTCTATACCGACTTTGTGATGGTTTCCTACTTTAGTTTTTTTAGCACTGAAAATGTTGTCGTTTGCGGAGCGTTCCTTTTTAAATTCACATTGTTCTTCTCCGAGGCAGGCATCTGCTGTTGCTCTCATGAGATTACTTCATAAACAAGTAAATATTAAAATGGTTCAAATGGCTCTGAGCACTATGGGACTCAACTGCTGAGGTCATTAGTCCCCTAGAACTTAGAACTAGTTAAACCTAAGGACATCACAAACATCCATGCCCGAGGCAGGATTCGAACCTGCGACCGTAGCGGTCTTGCGGTTCCAGACTGAAGTAAATATTAAAAACTACATTTTAAAGACATGTACCTTTGGAACTGTCACATACATCTCTTAATTCTCTTTCTAAAAAGGGGAAATTACGTATGTTGCCTTCCAATCGACGGGGACTTTAGTTGTCATTCAATAAATTCAATAAAATTCAATAAATCTAAATAACTTAACTCACATTGGGAATATCCATACTGAATAAATTCGAAATTGCTCTTCATGGCAAGCCATCGTGGGCTTACTTTTCTACATCTACATCTAAATCTACATTTATACTCCGCAATCCACCCAACGGTGTGTGGCAGAGGGCACTTTATGTGCCACTGTAGTTACCTCCCTTTTCTGTTCCAGTCGCGTATGGTTCGCGGGAAGAATGACTGAAAGCCTCCGTGCGCGCTCGAATCTCTCTAATTTTACATTCGTGATCTTCTCGGGAGGTATAAGTAGGGGGAAGCAATATATTCGATACCTCATCCAGAAACGCACCCTCTCGAAACTTGGACAGCAAGCTACACCGCGATGCAGAGCGCCTCTCTTGCAGAGTCTGCCACTTGAGTTTATTAAACATCTCCGTAACGCTATCACGGTTACCAAATAACCCTGTGACGAAACGCGCCGCTCTTCTTTGGATCTTCTCTATCTCCTCCGTCAAACCGATCTGGTACGGATCCCACACTGATGAGCAATACTCAAGTATAGGTCGAACGAGTGTTTTGTAAGCCACCTCCTTTGTTGATGGACTACATTTTCTAAGGACTCTCCCAATGAATCGCAACCTGATACCCACCTTACCAACAATTAATTTTATATGATCATTCCACTTCAAATCGTTCCGCACGCATACTCCCAGATATTTTACAGATGTAACTGCTACCAGCGTTTGTTCCGCTATCGTATAATCATACAATAAAGGATCCTTCTTTCTATGTATTCGCAATACATTACATTTGTCTATGTTAAGGGTCAGTTGCCACTCCTTGCACCAAGTGCCTATCCGCTGCAGATCTTCCTGCATTTCGCTACAATTTTCTAATGCTGCAACTTCTCTGTATACTACAGCATCATCCGCGAAAAGCCGCATGGAACTTCCGACACTATCTACTAGGTCATTTATATATATTGTGGAAAGCAATGGTCCCATAACACTCGGGAAGGTAATGCTCGGCCCCACACGGTGAGAGTTTCTACTGTTTGTCTTCGTGGCTGTCAAATCCTACGTTGGGCATCAAGTTCGCCGGATATCTAGCGCTGTAAAATTTTACGCTCTAATTATTTTGAATATAGTGATACAGCAAGTATCGATGTTGTCTAAGCACCTCTCTAGTATGGTGGCCACCAGATCGAGCCAAATATGATGATCAGACACATCACGGGGGCTGCGTCTCATGCATGTATATAGGTCGGCAGAGCGTCCAGTAATCACATGTTCGGTTCTGTGTCAAGTGCTCAGTATGTCATGGTATGGCTACGCATACGACGCTCCAGCCTTTCTTCTGGACTGTCCAGTTATAACTATTGGGACGTATTTAGTGCGCAGCTTACAGTGGTTCTTGCTATGGTCACTCTTTACTCTGTCAAATCGGAAGTGGACGGAAGAATCATCTTTGCTAAAAATTTCCAAAGGAGCTGTCAGCTTAAATCACTACTGCATAGTATATATCATTGTCAAATTGATGGCCGGGGTTTAGGATTTCAGTAAGTACGTTACTGTCGCAGTAAATGCGTTTGATAGATTTTCTGCACTTAGGGAAAGATAAGCTTACATTATTTCTCGAAGTAAGTCACGCGAACTAAACATATGAAACCTAACATCTCTAGCTGAGGGAAAGTAGCAATATGGAAACTAAGAGAACATCCAGACGTCGTGGTCTTAACAGACGACTGAGTCAACTACACTGTGATCCAAACTCACCAGAACTCCGTTGAGAGGATATGGGGCTTGCTAGAATGCCGTGAATATCGGAAGACTGACACTGATTCTTCCAAGAGAACTGAGAAGAGGACAATAGCGCTTCTGAAAGAATCCAGTATGCCAGGCGAAGTTTTTCAAAAACAGACAATGCCTGAAGGGATACCGCAATCACTGGTTATACAATGTTACTTATAATCCGTCTTATTTCCAAAAATGTTTATTCATATGACCGGTTTCGGTTCCTCTAGAACCATCTTCAGGTCACATTGAACGTAACGCAGCATGTGAAGTTTACTGTGTGTAGACGGGTTACTCCTGCAACCGAAATTGCAGGCCTGAAGATAGTTCTAGAGGAACCGAAACCGGTCATGTGAATAAACATTTTTGCACCCAACACGGAAGATAAGTAACAATGCCATACGAAGTCGTTGAAAAGCTACGACGGAGAGCAACTTATCCTTCGAGACTTCATGTTCTTCGGAAGGTTCACATAGAAGGAGTCCCTTTATGCCGCTTTGTTAGCAACACAGGAGCCCCGAAGTAATCACTTCCTAAATACCGGAACGATATGCTTAGTCCTAACTTCGGAAAAGTCCACATAATATTCGCTACTTCATAAATTTCGTTGGGCGCCTTAACTAATTTAAGTTTAGTGGGTTTCACATCCTAGTGAGCTTCTACGTTGTCTCTTGTTTCACCAAAGTACGTTTACAAGACTGTCTGGAACTTGTTAGCCAGAAATTTGACATAGAAAATACCAGCCTTTTTAGACATGTATAGGTGTCGATATACTTTCTTTTCGACACTAATTATAACTAGCAGGCATAACTTTCACCGGTTGTCGCCAACATTTATGCGGAACATCCCGAGGAGGAAGCTGTGGAGTCTCAATTCCATTCATCAGAACATCTTTTTGACTATGTAAGTTGGAGAGGAGGGTGGCCGTCATTTTTGGATGTTCTGGTAAAAGGAAAGGAGAAGAGCAGATAGCATGTTGGACTACAGCGTATACCGTGATAAAATGCACACCAGCCTGTAGTTGCATGCTGACTGCTGCCACCTACCGGCCCAGAGTACTAAAGTGCTCAAAACAATGTCACGGAGGCCACGCACCCATCCCAACAACGAAAGGCTCAAGAGCCAATAATTTGAACACCTGAGGACGCCGTTCCGGAAAAACGTCGACACAGAGTGACAAACTGGGAGTCCTGTGCTATCTACACCGCCTGTACCACCGGCGGAAAAAAGAAAATGGATCAAATGGCTCTGAGCACTATGGGACTTAACATCTATGGTCATCAGTCCCCCAGAACTCAGAACTACTTAAACCTAACTAACCTAAGGACATCACACACATCCGTGCCCGAGGCAGGATTCGAACCTGCGACCGTAGCAGTCGCGCGGCTCCGGGCTGAGCGCCTAGAACCGCTAGACCACCGCGGCCGGCGGAAAAAAGAGGAGGAACCTCTGAATGATATCACCACTGCGTTTCTTCCATTTTGTTGCGCATTACCCGGGAAGACTGGACGAAATCTTAGGAAGCACTAAGTGCTATCGCCCACCAGCTGAAACGTAGGCACTGCTTCACAATGTCAAAGATAACCTCGGGCTACGAAAACCCGGGGTCGATCAGATCCCCTACTAATGTGACATAACTTTTTTTTTACTCATCATTCTTCTGTCTGGTTGGATGTGGCCAGCCATGAATTTCTCTCTTGTGCCAAACTCTTCAACTCAGAGTAGCACCTGCAACCTACGTCCTCAATTATCCAGTGGATATATTCCGCCTTCTTCTGCAGTTTTTGACCTCCACAGCTCTCTCTAGTATCATATAAGTCAGTCCCTGATCCCTAAACAGATGTCCTATCATCCGGTCCTTTCCACATATTCCTTTCCTCTCCGATTCTGCGCAGAACCTCCTTGTTCCTTATCTTATCAGTCCACCTAATATTCAACATTCGCCTCAAATGCTTCGTTTCTCTTCTGCTCCCGTTTTCCAACATGCTTCACAGCCGAACAGTGCTGTGCTCCAAACGTATATTCTCAGAAATTTCTTCCTCAAATGTTTGACACTAGTAGACGTCCCTTGGTCCGGAACGCCCTTTTGGCCAAGTGCTAGTCTTCTTTTGATGTCCTCCTTACTCCGTCCGTCATGGTTATTTTGCTACCTAGGTAGCAGAATTCCTTAACTTCATCAGTCCTAATGTTCAGTTTCGGGCTCTTCTCATTTCTGCTATTTCTCATTACTTTCGTCTTTCTTTGATTCACTCTCAGTCTTCTGAACTCACTGGATTCTTCATTCCACTCAGCAGATCATGTAACTCTTCTTCACTTTCACTCAGGATAGCAATGACATAAGCGAATCGTATCACTGACACTATTTCATCTTGAATTTTAACTCCACTCCTGAATCCGTTTCTTCATTCCATCATTGCTTCTTCCATCTACAGATCGAACAGTAGAGGCGAAAGACTACATCCCTGTCTTACACCGTTTTTAATACAAACATTTCGTTCTAGGTCGTCCTCTTGGTTCTTGTACGATTTGTGTATTAGCCGTCTCTCCCTCTACCTTACCCCTGTTTTTCTCATGACTTACGGACGACAAACTGTGCTTCCTACCAAAGATCGTTCCCGCGAACATCAACAGCAGACGAGACTGCAGCTGCGTCCCAAGTCGGCAGTCGCTGAAAATTAGCTATCGTAATTACGTGGAATGGGTTATGCCTATGTTAAGTTCTTACACAGACGACTAACCTCTGGGACCGTGTGATTAAATCTATCTAAATTCGAGTAAGAGCGCCGGTGATGAATTGTGATACGGGCTACATAATTCGTAAGGCCGGGGAACCCGCATTGAGACAGATTAAGAAGAGGGAGGAGATGTTCCACAACGAACTAACTTTTGCACAGACAGAGCAACGGCAGAGACACCACCAGCACGCGAACCACGGACGGAACAAGTTAGCGGCAGGAGAAAGAAGGCGTGGGAGAAAATGCTGGAGCCACGCATACGTCTGGGCGCGAATCTCGTACAGGACAGCTAGTAGCAGGTAGGAAGGAGGCGGCCGGGGAGACAGACATGTGCCAGCTCCAGAGTGTTCAGTTCGTGAGCGTACCTTATGGTGGCAACTTGGTCTTTACCGAAATATTGAGCCCTTTGGGCACTAGGATTTGGCCGTTCACCCGTGAACTATTTCGTTATGAATTACACTGGGACAAGTTCAATAATCAAACTAAGTACTATTATTAACAAGCATTATACTTTTACAATCCGTTATCCTATAAAGAATGCGAATGAATTACTAATACTAAAGATTAGAAATTCATATCATTGTATGTATTTAATTTATATATAAATGTTCCTGTAAATAAGACAATCTATCTCAAGTAGTGCGTCGGTCTCAAGTAATGTATTAAGATATAAAAAAACTAGGACAAGCTGCAACTGTAGGGCTTTTGGAATTATTAAGTCTTGTATTATACTCGGTCTGCTTATCTTTTGGTAACAAGGTTTATACAAAAAATTAAGAAGCGTGATGGGATATTGCCCAGCAGGCATCCTGGCTAACAATTTAAGATCATTTAGAAAATGAGTTTTTCAGTGAAAAATCAAAACTTGGCAAAATGGTACAGACGTTATGTAGATGATACCATCATTCTCGTGAGTTTATGATAGGAATCGAAGCAAATCACGGAATTATCTTTTTAGTTACGAGAATAGCATGTATTAATGGAAAAAATTAATTTACTATGTTCGAAAAAGAAATCAACGTCTAATTAAGCTCCCTTTATCTGGCAAACAGGCTAAATGAATTAAATACACTAACCTATGTAGCAATATTTAATTGATATCACATTGAAACACTAATTATAGAGAACCGAAGAACAATGAACACATAAAAGAAAAAGAACTTACGATAGGAAACATAAAGAAAGATATAGGAGTGCGTAGTTTCTAGTTCACGATGGAGACAGAGACAGATGGTACCTTGCCATTCCTTGATGTCCTCGTCCGACGCAAAGCAAAAGTATGCCAGCCACAGCATTTACAGGAAACCCAGCTACAAATTTTGTTTATCGACTCATGTTCCTCTCACTGTTTCAGCGAAAACTGCCGTATAGGAGATTGACTCACAGCATTGGTAAGCAGAATTATCATCTCGTGACGTGGCTGTTCATCAGAAGTAATAATAGAGAGGAAACGGATACCTTACATGTTTCCAGCTTGATTTGTTGCGTGTTACATACACTCTTCCTTCATATTTGAATTGGTGATATAATCTGTTGTGCACACCTAAGACGGGTGTCCAACTTAAATGAAGCAGGAAGCGAACCATGTGCCACAGTTATACCCGTATGTACCAAAATGGAAGGGGCCTGGCACGCTTGCTACACAATCTCATAGGGCAATAATTAAAAGTAATAACTAGTGGCAAAACATTTGTACAATAACAACCATTAAGATAATAAACGCCACTAAATAGATATTAAACTTCTGATTTGTGAGGAGGTGAGAAACTGGTGAACCTAATCTCACCTAACACAGTGAATTGTAAGTAATCTTAGTGAAGCTCGCAGAGTTCAAGTTCAGTCTCTGAATAAGTAAATACTTTGACTATCACTTAAAGAACGCTTGACACTCGGCATAAATTGTCCGACAACTAGACTGTTCGGCACAGCAGGTAACTTCTAGGCAGCTGTAACGAACAACGGTGTTGACTGCTGAGCTACGAATGCGATAACGGCGGCAGCTCATTGGCAACTGGAACTCATGATTACTGACCGACTGTCAGCGTGCGGTCACTTAAATCGTGCGCGTGGCGTATGAATGTCATCCTGTGAACTATTAGGTGGATGGATCAAGTAGTTCCGAGTTTTCACGCTCCCTGCAGTAGGAGGAATAACTATCGGCAGATTCATGGGTTATCCCAATGTCTTGGAGTGGAAGTAAAAAGTAGCTCTTAGTATGAGCACCTCTGCAGGCGACTGCCTATACGATGTGCGTGAGACACCACCCTATTAGTGTCTAGAGTTTGGCAGCCTCTGTAGATGAAGCAGGGTACCACGTCTGTCGGAGAGACAGCATAATGCATTGATTTTTTTGGCTAGTAAGATTTCACTTCAAAAAAGCGCATAGTACATTTATTTGGTGATAGGTAAAACTTGATCACATAATTATTGACCTTCTTGCTTAGGTAATCATTGATCTTCTTAGGTCTAAGGCATTTACTGTTGATTTTGTGAAAGGTTCCTGATGTTGAAACAATGTTTCCGAGAAGCGCCAGTGTGTAATTGAACTAGAATATTTCTGTGTAGTATATCGTCAGCTATAATGGCATATAGCTTTTGCTTTCTAAATCATAGTGGTAACGATAGAAGAGTTTTCTTTCAACAGATAAGGATAATGTCACATGAGGAGTACTAAAAAAGATTTTTTACGCCTTGCTAATAACTGAGGTCCTCTTAACACTAATGATGTGAGAAAAAAAACAAAACCGGCTCCTGCCGCTTCATGAGCAAATATTCTAAAGCAGCGCAATGTATGTTTCTATTGCAAGAACAGACTGACCTTATAATCACTTCACAAAACGGGACCCATCTCATATGTTCAAACAGTCTGGTGTCTACAGAATCACATCCCAGACGTGTGACTGCTTCTACGCGGGACAAACTCAGAATAATTTTTCCAGCAGGTTCCGGGAACACTATGCTCCTTTCCGACTCAAACAAACAGATAGATCAGAAATTATTTACCATCTAATGAAAACAGCCCATAAAACTGGCAACATAGAAACAGATATAAAGTTGGTACATGTTCAACACAAAGGCTGCAGACCTCATATTTCAGAAACACTAAAGATAAGAAGCATCTCCAAACATTTGTGCAGTTCATCTTGAATGGAAAAACTGATTTAAGTACAGTCCTAAAAATATTCAATAATCGTTCTATGTATAAACATACATACGTTCACCCACTTACCCCTTCCCTTACCCTTACTCTCCTTCATCCCTTCCCTCCCTCCTTCCCCTGTGTCACTTTCACTCGTCTCTCTCACATTCTTATAGTTTTATAGTTCACTCTATATCTGTTTCTCTTCCCACTTTTTCTGTTTTCTATCAGCAATGTATGCCCAATCAATATCTCTCACACTACCCACTCTCTTACTGAACTCCGTTAATTTACTACTTTCTAAATAGTTGCTTCATAATGCATAAAATATTTGTCATATTGTATTTCATATCAATATACTAATACGTGTTCCAGCGTGAAATTAACTGCTAGCTAACATCTAAAACAATGGTTCAGGAATACACGCCGACATATCGCAAAGAGGAGATGAAGAGGCCGAAAATATATATATATATGATATTGAACCGTTATTTCTGCAGGAAAAAGGTGATGTGAGCCTAAGAATATAGAAGGTGCGGGGGGGGGGGGGGGGGGGGAGTGTTAGTAGGGCAGGGAGGTACGGGATAACAAGGGCTTGGTAGTAGGAACGGGAGAGGGAAAAGGTCCGGTTCTCCAAACACTTCAGCCAGTAATACCGAATACACCCAGAAGCAGATACAGCCTCAGATCATAGCTCCCTAAAAAAGGAGAGTAGACTGAAATTTAAGAGAGTTGTCCAGAAGAATCAATACCGAAAGAAGTGGAATACTGAAATACCGAGGAATGATAAGATGCACACCATGATATCAAAGACGGTATGTACAGCAATAGTCAGTACCACAATAGTCAGAGGAGTTGATGAGTAATGAAAATCATTAAAATGATAGTCACACGAATTGGAATGTCTAATACAGGTGTAAGAAAGGTAACCTGGTTTAACAGAAGAAATCCTTCTCTTGATAGACGATAAAAGTAGGTACAAAACAGTTCAATAAAAGACATGGAACAACAATGCCGCTGACTTTAGAATGAAATAAAAAGCGAATTCAAGAAAGTCAAGGTGGAATGGTTGCTGGATGATTTTGAAAAAAAAACCAACTGAAAAGTAAATGGATATCGGAAGGACTGCGCAGTGTATACAGAAGTCAAAACCACCTCCGGTGAAATTAAAAGCAAGGGCGACAACATTAAGAGCGCAGTGTGAATTACACTGTTAAGCCCAGTGGAGAGGGCAACTGGTGGTTAAAGTACACTGAAGGCCTTTACGAGTGGAAGGAATTGCCTGGTGTCATGACAAAAGAAGTTTAGTTGGGAGTTCATTTTGACGAGATAGGAAGTCCAGTATTTGTATCAGACTTTAACGAAACTGTGGAACACTTGGTATCAGATCAGAAGACAGAAGTAATATATAAAATACAGTCCAATTTTCTTAAACCACTGACAAAGGTTGCAACCAGACGACTGTTCAAGTTGATTTGTAGCATCTATGAGACTGGAGCTATACCTATGAAGCAGGTCATAGACGTGTTGTGTGTGACATTTAAGAATTAACGATATTGACTTCACATCCACCGTTTAGAGCAATTAGATCGATTGCTCTTAATTCTTACGGCATTTCACGCCAGAGGTTGAGGAGTGGTCGTATTAAGTGGGAACGGGTGAAAATTAAGAATGCTTGGATCATTTGAAACAAACCTAACATTCTTTTATTTTTCACTATGAAAAAATGTGTTCTGTGTTGCAGCGTAACGACACGCATTGACGATAAGGAAGCCGTTAGATTAGTTACAATGACTCTATTGCTCTGCCGAACTCATTTCTTTGATGGGAAGGTTTACCATCTGACACCTCTGAGATTGCTTGCTGGTTTCATGCCTAGCCACTGCAACGGTACCTCACTGCTACTGCTTGTGCTGTAGCTCTTCCAAATGACAGTCCATACGAGCAATCCGTTTGAGTCTTTACTTCCAATTACTCTGACTGGAATACGGCTCTGATTAAAAAGAATAGATCGATGTAGTCATAGGGTCGAGCCGTACGCATGTACTTTCATGCCTCACGGCTAATTCGCTACAAATAGTAAACTGTAGCTGTGATCCTGCAGTAAAATAGTCTGTGCACCGGCCAAAAATTGTCAGTTAATGAAACACACACAAAAATCACATGAAAGGTAAACAGAAATATAATGAAAAGGGTTGTATTATAAAGTGTGTAGTTGATGAAGACGACAGGGAATTGTGATGAATAGTTTTTATTCAATAAATGGCGTCTCAAATAAACGGGATGTTATCCTACGATATTCAATTAAATTACACACATAAAATACCAGTATCAAATACAATGACTCCGTGTTCTGCACTCGCTGGTAATACACCGCATTCTGTACTAGTCCACCGCGGCGCTCGGGGTTACAGCACGAACCAATAAAACCTGAAAGTGGGCGTTTAAGAGCCCGAAAGTGGTCCTGTTCTAAAGAAAAGAACCTTACAATTCTAGCGCTATTTGCAACCTCTGGTAAAATGCAATGAAGTTATGTTGAGAGAGTTACAAGAATGGTAGCGAAATCCCCAAGGAAATAAAAACCAAAGACTCGTGAAAACTAAGTCCATTTCGTGATCGCAATACTCCAAAGATTCTCCAGCCCAAAACAGTTCAGAGTTCAACATGATGATTCAGAAATTAACACATGTGACACGAAGAATGATAACTCATACTGTGTCTAGCCTCAGTTCCGTAAATCAGTTTAGACCTATTCTGGAATACATTCACGTCTCTCAAAATGTAAAATCCCTCCAGAAGCTACGGTTACCTGTATGACTGAATCACGCATGTTACCATAGACAGATCTTTCTTCTTCCAGCATTCGACACAGTGTTCAGAATTTCTTTCTCGAGCTCTTCATTCAAAAAATTCCCAGTTTCCACTTGACTCTCATAGTGTTACTCCACCACCTGCTTTCCCACTGGCTAAAGGCCATCCCCATCAAAAATTAATCGTTATCACGCTTTAAAAACATGATTTGACTCTATGTGACCACACATGAACGCTTTCCCATACTAAACTAATCTATTACAACAATAGCAAAATAAATAAATGCTATAAATATTCAGTCACACTCAAAAAATTCAGAATAAATGTAAATACAGGTTTCTCCGTAAATAAGTAAGCCATATTTTTGGGCAAGTGCGCTCACGTTAAGTGACAACGAACTGTCGTTAAATATTAGTGAAGCAATTATTTATGCTTTCTTGACAGAAGCGTCTTTTGGTTCTCTTTCCAATTGTGGTGTCTGTTAACACATGTGATTGACCACCTTTAAATTAGTGCAGTTTTATAATAACGATTGCAATCAATATTTAAATAAAGTTACTGCCAAAATAATAAACTGTTCATACAAGTATGACAAAATACATGGTATTCAAGCTGTATTCACCTTCTGTGTAATTGCGACGGATGCGATTTCTGGCAAACATTTGCGTGATACAAGGAAGATATAAAAGACACCGTAAGTCAATAAAAAAAAATACTAAGATGAATGGCTCTCACGGATGATAGCTGTTGTGACTTGGCAAGACAGCCAAGTCACTATGAGAGGAAGCCGAAAGGCACGCGTTAAGCTCACGCAGACTGGCGTGAGGTCTGGAACAGTTAAGGGAATTAATAGTAGCAAATAAAGTATGTAGTTGATGTAATACTTAACTTTAACCCATAATTGGTGTACATCGGTCTGACGGTACAGGCATCACAAGTTAAATATCTATTGTTAATGGCGCCTTGCTAGGTCGTAGCAAATTATGTAGCTGAAGGCTATGCTAACTATCGTCTCGGCAAATGAGAGCGTATTTGTCAGTGTAGCATCGCTAGCAAAGTCGGCTGTACAACTGGGCGAGCGCTAGGAAGTCTCTTTAGACCTGCCGTGTTGTGGCGCTCGGTCTGCAGTCACTGACAGTGGCGACACGCGGGTCTGACGTATACTACCGGACCGCGGCCAATTAAAAGGCTACCACCTAGCAAGTGTGGTGTCTGGCGGTGACACCACAATAGCTATCGTGCAATGCTGTCATCTGAAATTTGTTGAAATCGCATGAAGCGTTCAAAAGTTCGTAATTCAGAGGTTCGTTGTGAAAGTGTTTATTTGTTGCGAAGTAATAACTTCTATAGACTTACAGACATTGGAATATTGTTGTGTCACTGGATATGATTCATTTATCTGAGACCTCTGATGTAGGCACTTTGCTTTACTACTTGATGTGAATTATTGTCGGATCTCAAAGAGCTATAACTTGGCCATCTTTAAAATTTTCTGATATTCCGGCATTTCTTGGAGCATCTACTTCACCGAGGCCATACGAGTAACGTCCGTCCAAATTCCCAGCTTCGGGATTTTCATGTTTCCAGCGACGCAGCTAGTCTTTGTACCTGGACTCGCTCGTACCTTTCACCTAGTTGCAAGCCGGAACTGCCGTGGCGCGCCTTGACACCAGGGACCGCTAGTGTTCAGCCATACAACAAATTCGCCTTACATCGAACCAATACCAGGAGTCCGATTAACTCACCTAAATACGCGCTTTGCAGATCACTGATATTACACAGGGAGCTTTGAATTAACATTAATTGATATATATGGTAAATGGAGATGAAATTTTATTGACCCGTTCAAAATAAAAAGGCTTAACTACTGTGTGAGTTGCAGTTCCACACTTGAAATAATTTTGGAGATATTCAAAATTACCTAAAACATAAATTTTATAACTTTACATTGAAAACTAACCCTTGGTAAGTCAGTATGCTTTTGTAAATACTACGAAGGGTGACCTAAACTAAAAGCTTTGTCGCTTATTATGCAGTATTTTGCTTATAACGATATAATTGCAAAATGTTTCAGTTCTCAAGCAGTAGTTATTATTTTCAGTGTCGAACATTATTATTTTCAACTGTTATGCAGTGTGGCAGGTGTGTGACATGTATGTTGAAATATATTACAATTTAAGATGACGGAAGAAGTAAGATTGTGTTTAACGTGTCGTCGACACCGAGGTCATTAGAGATGAAGCACAGGCTCGGATTGTGTCAAGGATGGGGAAGGAAATCGGCCATGCCATTTCAAAGGAATCTTGTTGGCATTTGCCTAAAGCGATTTAAGGAAATCACGGGAAACCTAAATCTGGGTGGCCAGACGCAAGCTTGAACCGTCTTCCTCCCGAATGTGAGTCAAGTGTGATAACCACAGTGCCACCTCGCTCGGTACAGTTAAAGATGTATGACCGTGTGAAATGAACGTAGCATGATGCACTTAATGCAAATTACCCAGAGTAAGGATCGTAGAAGCTAAATGTCCTTCAGACAAATAAAGTTGAGATTCTTTTCAGTTTACTTACTTTTACAAAGACACGAACTTCGGAAACTGGGGCTGGCCAGGGAGAGAAATTACGGTGTTGTCCACGTTAAATATGAAGCTAACTGACTACATAATGTTCCAGTCGATCAAATTCGCCTCTTGGGACTGTAATGTCGCTCTTGTAGCGTGTGTAACTATGTTCAAGCATTGTGGTACAGAAACAAAATGCTTCCACTAAAAAGCAAGGTGTTTCGGACAATTAATAATTTCTTGCGTAAACAACGTTTCTAGAAGTTTCGTGAATTTTAGAGAAATTTATGACTTTCTAAAAAACTCCACGTCGTCTGTTATGCAGCCATAGTTCCGAATCTCATATTAGTAAATACTGATGAACAGTGCAGTATTGAGCGAGCGCGCCAAAACTGATAACCCTCATTGAACTTTCAAAAGAGTTATTGGCTGTTAAAAATTATGGGTCCTTGGAATACCTGTCACGAGTTCTGTACATGTTGGACGCTACTGACGCAACGAGATGTGTCAGTGAACCTGAAAGTACAAATTATGAGCATGTAGACTACTTAATTTTTACATAGAGCAGTCTGTGTGTCGGTGTGATCTTTGCAGCAGCGTTTGCATTGTTAAAATGAGAAAGTAGGACAAACACTTTAGACAATAACTTATTTATTCCGTATGTTTAGTTGGAGCCGTGAAACAGAATCCTCATTGCAGAAGTAAAGGGAACATGCTATGCATCCTGCTGACACATATAGGCTTGGCTGGCTTTCCAAATGGATCCAGATTATACGTCGCTTGGACAGCTTTTCCAGATGGATCCAGATTATACGTCGCTTGGACAGCTTTTCCAGATGGATCCAGATTATACGTCGCTTCAGGTCAGAATTAAATTTTGCAGAAACTCGCGGTGATAAGTGACTAAATTCCAAAAGACTCACAGACCCCGTAATGTCGCACTGGTTTTTGGACACCCCTATCATTCCGAGACCTATGTCATTCCTTTTCCTGTCTGCTATACGATTGGGAGTTTTAAGTAACCAGGGAACGCTGGCTAATGAGCTATATCCGAATAAATACAAGAAACAAAGATACCTGCATACATTCAAAGATCGTCAGAAACAAGATGATCTTACACTAAGTAGGGCGCAAGATTAAAATGTCTTTGACTATCGTTTTTAATGAAATTATCAGTATCCGGTTTAGGTGATGCAGAGCGTGAGGCACTGTCAAAGTCCAGTGACTGAGTTGTTCTCATCAGATTCGAAAGTAAACCAACGACGAACAACAATAGTGCAGGTATACAGGCCTGTGTGTTTCCAAAGAAATTCCTCGAAATAACAATCCTTTTCCTGAATCGACTCAAAGTCGCTTTACAAATAAATCATCAGTATCTGTCTGATTTTGTGCGTATAAACGGGACAGAGAGTGAGCTGCTGTGAACAGTTTAGTGATTGGGTTGTTCGCAACAGATTCGACAGCAAACAAACGCCGATCAACGACATTCAGGTATACATGCCAATTAGCAGGTAGCAAATGAAGACTCAGAGAAACTGTATAAGAATACTGAACGGCTGATTCAGTAAGTTAGGGAAGATGACAATCTAATGATCTATGAGGATCGGAACGGGACTGTAAGGGAAGAAATAGAAAAATCGATTGTGGGCTCGGCAGCAGGAATGTGAAAGGAGGAAGATAAATTGAGTTTTGAAATAATTTTCACATAGTAACAGCGATTACTTTGTTCAAGAATCACAAGAAAAGGATGTATACTTAGAAAAGACAGTCCCAGTTGGACTGCCTCATGGTTGTACAGAGATTCCGAACTGAGTAATGATGAACAGTAATCGAGAATTTAAGATAATTGTTCCGAACAATCACTGTGGAAAGAAGAGGGATACTGAAGTATTCAGGATTTTTTTTTATTATTTTTTTATTTTTTTTTATTTTTTTGTCTTCAGTCTACTGACTGGTTTGATGCGGCCCGCCACGAATTCCTTTCCTGTGCTAACCTCTTCATCTCAGAGTAGCACTTGCAACCTACGTCCTCAATTATTTGCTTGACGTATTCCAATCTCTGTCTTCCTCTACAGTTTTTGCCCTCTACAGATCCCTCTAGTACCATGGAAGTCATTCCCTCATGTCTTAGAAGATGTCCTATCATCCTGTCCCTCCTCCTTATCAGTGTTTTCCACATATTCCTTTCAAATGGTTCAAATGGCTCTGAGCACTATGGGACTCAACTGCTGAGGTCATTAGTCCCCTAGAACTTAGAACTAGGTAAACCTAACTAACCTAAGGACATCACAAACATCCATGCCCGAGGCAGGATTCGAACCTGCGACCGTAGCGGTCTTGCGGTTCCAGACTGCAGCGCCTTTAACCGCACGGCCACTTCGGCCGGCCATATTCCTTTCCTCTCCGATTCTCCGTAGAACCTCCTCATTCCTTACCTTACCAGTCCACCTAATTTTCAACAATCGTCTATAGCACCACATCTCAAATGTTTCGATTCTCTTCTCTTCCGGTTTTCCCACAGTCCATGTTTCACTACCATACAATGCTGTACTCCAGACGTACATCCTCAGAAATTTCTTCCTCAAATTAAGGCCGGTATTTGATATTAGTAGACTTCTCTTGGCAAGAAATGCCTATTTTGCCATAGCGAGTCTGCTTTTGATGTCCTCCTTGCTCCGTCCGTCATTGGTTATTTTACTGCCTAGGTAGCAGAATTCCTTAACTTCATTGACTTCGTGACCATCAATCCTGATGTTAAGTTTCTCGCTGTTCTCATTTCTACTACTTCTCATTACCTTCGTCTTTCTCCGATTTACTCTCAAACCATACTGTGTACTCAATAGACTGTTCATTCCGTTCAGCAGATCATTTAATTCTTATTCACTTTCACTCAGGATAGCAATGTCATCAGCGAATCGTATCATTGATATCCTTTCACCTTGAATTTTAATTCCACTCCTGAACCTTTCTTTTATTTCCATCATTGCTTCCTCGATGTACAGATTGAAGAGTAGGGGCGAAAGGCTACAGCCTTGTCTTACACCCTTCTTAATACGAGCACTTCGTTCTTGATCGTCCACTCTTATTATTCCCTCTTGGTTGTTGTACATATTGTATAAGACCCGTCTCTCCCTATAGCTTACCCCTTTTTTTCAGAATCTCGAACAGCTTGCACCATTTTATATTGTCGAACGCTTTTTCCAGGTCGACAAATCCTATGAAGGTGTCTTGATTTTTCTCTAGTCTTGCTTCCATTATTAGCCGTAACGTCAGAATTGCCTCTCTCGTCCCTTTGCTTTTCCTAAAGCCAAACTGATCGTCACCTAGCGCATTCTCAATTTTCTTTTCCATTCTTCTGTGTATTATTCTTGTTAGCAGCTTCGATGCATGAGCTGTTAAGCTGATTGTGCGATAATTCTCGCACTTGTCAGCTCTTGCCGTCTTCGGAATTGTGTGGATGATGCTTTTCCGAAAGTCAGATGGTATATCGCCAGACTCATATATTCTACACACCAAAGTGAATAGTCGTTGTGTTGCCACTTCCCCCAATGATTTTAAAAATTCTGATGGAATGTTATCTATCCCTTCTGCCTTATTTGACCGTAAGTCCTCCAAAGATCTTTTAAATTCCGATTCTAATACTGGATCCCCTATCTCTTCTAAATCGACTCCCGTTTCTTCTTCTATCACATCAGACAAATCTTCACCCTCATAGAGGCTCTCAATGTATTCTTTCCACCTATCTGCTCTCTCCTCTGCATTTAACAGTGGAATTCCCGTTGCACTCTTAATGTTACCACCGTTGCTTTTAATGTCACCAAAGGTTGTTTTGACTTTCCTGTATGCTGAGTCTGTCCTTTCGACAATCATATCTTTTTCGATGTCTTCACATTTTTCCTGCAGCCATTACGTCTTAGTTTCCCTGCATTTCCTATTTATTTCATTCCTCAGCGACTTGTATTTCTGTATTCCCTTTTCCCCCGGAACATGTTTGTACTTCCTCCTTTCATCAATCAACTGAAGTATTTCTTCTTTTACGCATGGTTTCTTCGCAGCTACCTTCTTTGTACCTATGTTTTCCTTCCCAACTTCTGTGATGGCCCATTTTAGAGATGTCCATTCCTCTTCAACTGTACTGCCTACTGCGCTATTCCTTATTGCTGTATCTATAGCGTTAGAGAACTTCGAACATATCTCGTCATTCCTTAGTACTTCCGTATCCCACTTCTTTGCGTATTGATTCTTCCTGACTAATGTCTTGAACTTCAGCCTACTCTTCATCACTACTATATTGTGATCTGAGTCTATATCTGCTCCTGGGTACGCCTTACAATCCAGTATCTGACCATGATGTAATCTAATTGAAATCTTCCCGTATCTCCCGGCCTTTTCCAAGTCTACCTCCTCCTCTTGTGATCCTTGAACAGGGTATTCGCTATTACTAGCTGAAACTTGTTACAGAACTCAATTAGTCTTTCTCCTCTTTCATTCCTTGTCCCAAGCCCATATTCTCCTGTAACCTTTTCTTCTACTCCTTCCCCTACAACTGCATTCCACTCGCCCATGACTATTAGATTTTCGTCCCCCTTTACATACTGCATTACCCTTTCAATATCCTCATACACTTTCTCTATCTGTTCATCTTCAGCTTGTGACGTCGGCATGTATACCTGAACTATCGTTGTCGGTGTTGGTCTGCTGTCGATTCTGATTAGAACAACCCGGTCACTGAACTGTTCACAGTAACACACCCTCTGCCCTACCTTCCTATTCATAACGAATCCTACGCCTGTTATACCATTTTCTGCTGCTGTTGATATTACCCGATACTCATGTGACCAGAAATGCTTGTCTTCCTTCCACTTCACTTCACTGACCCCTACTATATCTAGATTGAGCCTTTGCATTCCCTTTTCAGATTTTCTAGTTTTCCTACCACGTTCAAGCTTCTGACATTCCACGCCCCGACTCGTAGAACGTTATCCTTTCGTTGATTATCCAATCTCTTTCTCATGGTAACCTCCCCCTTGGCAGTCCCCTCCCGGAGATCCGAATGGGGGACTATTCCGGAATCTTTTGCCAAATGAGAGATCATCATGACACTTCTTCAATTACAGGCCACATGTCCTGTGGATACACGTTACGTGTCTTTAATGCAGTGATTTCCATTGCCTTCTGCATCCTCATGTCGTTGATCATTGCTGATTCTTCCGCCTTTAGGGGCAATTTCCCACCCCTAGGACAAGAGAGTGCCCTGAACCTCTATCCACTCCTCCGCCCTCTTTGACAAGGCCGTTGGCAGAGTGAGGCTGACTTCTTATGCGGGAAGTTTTCGGCCGCCAATGCTGATTATTTATCAAAATTTAGGCAGTGGCGGGGATCGAACCCGGGACCGAACACGTTTTGATTATGAATCAAAGACGCTACCCCTAGACCACGGGTACACAGGAAATATGAGATTTTTAAAATTGTCTAAGGGTGTGGATACTGCGATAAGAAGTACTGGAGTAGGCAGTTCGGTAGAAGTGGAGTGGACATCTCTAAAAACGGTAATCATAGATGTTGGACGGACAGACAGACATAGGTGCAAGGAAGGCAACCCCGAAAAAACTTAGATAAAAGATGAATTACATCGACTGATCCACGAAAGAAGTACGAAAAGTTCATGAAAAGATAGGATACCTCAATGTAAAATCCTAAGGAGAAAAAAATAGGGTAGCCACTGTCAAATGGCTACAGGGAAGATATCAATAAATGGAAGACTAAATTATCGTCTGTAGGACTAACACAGCATATAGCAAAGACGAAAATGCATTCGATGAAATTAAAAGCATGGGTTATGACATTAAGAATGCAACGGGAATTCCAATGTCAAACGCAGAAGAGGAAGCAGGTGGGAGGAAAGAGTGCATTGAAGCATCTATGAAGGGGAGGACTTGTTTGATGACGTATTAGATGAATAAATTTGATTCGATATGGATGAAATAAGGAATTCAGAACTACAGTCAGATATTAAAAGAGTTCCGCAAAACTAGAAGTCAAACAGGCAGAACTCATAAATAACATCTCTAAAATAGTTGGGAGAAGTTACATCCAAACGGCTATTCAAATTGATGTGTAGGACCTATGAGACTGGCGGCGTACAATCTGATTTCGGAAAAATTAGCATCCGCACAACTTCGAAAATACCAGGGACAGATAAGTGCGAAAACTACCGCGAGGTCAGCTTACAGATCATGCATCCATGCTGTTGACAAAAACAAAATGCAGGAGAATGGAAAATAACACTGGGTATCGGTTAGATGACTATCTGTTTCGCTTTATAAAATTTAAAGGCAGATATCACGATGTGACTGACTTTGGAAGCAAGGCTGAAGAAAAATCAGAGGATTAGTCGGCTTGGAGAAAAGGGTTCGGCAGTGTAAAATAGTGCAAGATGTTCGATATTCTGAGAAAAATACTAGTGAGATATACGGAAAGACGGGTGATATGCAATATGATTAAGAACCAAGAGGGGAAAATAAGACTAGAAAACCAAGAACGCAGTTCTCGGATTAAGAAGGGTATAACAGAATGATGCAGTCTTTCGGCCCTATTGTTCAATCTATACATCACAGGAGCAATGACGGGAATGAAAGTTTTGAGTGTGGGACTAAAATGCAATTTGAGAGGATATCAATGATCAGATTCGCTGATGACATTGCTATTCGCAGTTAAAGTCAAGTATAATTACATGACTTCTTGACTGGTATGAACAGACTAAAGAGTACCAAATAATGACTGAGGGTTAGCCGAAGAAAAGCGAAAGTAATGAGAATAAGCAGAAACGATAACAGCCAGAGACTTAATCTCAAAATTGGTGGTTACGATGCATACGAAGTTGGGGAATTCTGCTACATTGGAAGTAAAGTAACCCGTAACACTTGATGCACGAAGGATATAAAAAACAGACTAGCACATGCAAAGCGGACTTTCTTTGCCAAGAAAAGTCTACTGGCATCAAACGAAAGCCTTAGTTTGTGGAAGGAGCTTCTGAGAATGCACTTCTGGAGAACAGCATCATATGGTAGTGAAACATTGACAGTGGGAAAACCGGAACAGCAGAGAATTGAATCGTTTGATACGTGGTTATATTTGAGAATGTGGAAAATTAAGTGGACTGATAAAATAAAGAATGAAGAGATTTTCTGTTGAATCGGTGAAGAACATACGGGAAATGCTAAAAAGAAGAAAGGTATTATATTGAATATGTGTTAAGACATCAGGAAATTACTGCTGTGGTAGCAGAGGGAGCTGCAGAGGGCAAAAACATAGTGGAAGACAGATATTGGAATACATCCACCAAATAATTAAATACGTAGCTTGCAAGTGCTACTCTGAGGTGAAGAGGTTAGTACAGGAAAGGAATTCCTGACGGGCCGCATCAAACTAGTCTGCATAACATTGAAAGAAAAAAAAAAAGAGTATTATCCACTTATTAACAGATGGGATGTCCAATCTCAAATTAGCTATATCTA
Source organism: Schistocerca serialis cubense (assembly GCF_023864345.2). Classification (NCBI taxonomy): domain Eukaryota; kingdom Metazoa; phylum Arthropoda; class Insecta; order Orthoptera; family Acrididae; genus Schistocerca; species Schistocerca serialis. Next base: position 237,978,320 of record NC_064646.1, read on the forward strand.
TTTTATGTCAGTGCAACTCTTTACTGTGACTTGCACATTTAAACGTGTTTGTATATATTGGTTAAGAAACCTCTTCTCTTAGCAGCGTTATCGGAACATTTCCGTTATTCAGAATCTTTCGAGAGAGGACTCCGGTTCCTCTCTCAGCACCACCACGCTGGCGTTTTTCCTTTGTTACGGTGAGCCGTCACTGTCTGAAAACACGCCCTCTGGCAAAGAGATTTCGCGGCAAAGAAAAGGCACGTCCCTCCAAAGGAATTAGCCGCAGGCTCAGATTAAAGGGCGATCGACGCGTACGATTCTGTTGGCGCCGCGAGATAAAGGCGTTCTCAGCAGAAAGAGGGCTGTCACGGTTTGAATGAATTACTTTAACGTGGAGGAGTGCGAGACAGAAGTGACAAACGTGTGCTAGCTGTATGAAGAACTTGCAAGCCCCGAGATCGGAAATTTTTTATTAGACGTATTTGCAGCTGGCACACAGGCTGACATCAAAGAAACAGCAGTTGACTAGCATTGTGCATTGTAGCCAGATTCAATGGTAAGGTGTCTGCAATCAGTGAAATGTAGAGAAGAGCATACAAGGCACAAAACACACAGCCTAACACGAACGTGAAACACGCAGAAGAAGAAGAGAAAACAAAGTGGAAGGTAGCGAGTTGAGAGGGTGATTGTAGTGGTCTTCAGTCCGAAGACTCTTATTCTGCAATTGTCCATGTTAATATACCCTGTGCAAGCCTCTTCCTCTCCAATTGACTAGTGCAAACTACATCCTTCTAAATACACTTACTAAATTCATCTTTTGGTCACCTTCCACCACCCCTCCCTCCCGCCGCACACACACACAAACTCTCAAAACACACACACATTCCCCTCCAATACTAACTTGGTGATCCATCGATGTCTCAGAATGTGTTATCTCAACCGATCCCTTCTTTTGGTCGAGTTGTGCGACAAACTTCTTGTCCCCCCATTCTGTTCACTGCCTATTCTTTAGTTATGTGATGTACCTATGCAATCTTCTTTTGCACCACATTTCAAAAGCTTATATTCTCTACTTCTCTAAACTGTTTATCGTCCATTTTTCACTTTCATACATGCCTACAATCCAGGCAAATACCTACACAAAATACTTGCTAGCAATTAAGTCCATAGTCGATGCTTCAGAAACGATATTCTTGCCGTTGGCTGTCTATAATTTGTTGGCTTTCATTAAGCACTTTTTGTGGTTGCTCCGGACTTAGATTAATTCGCACAGAGGAGCTGCAGAGGTGAAAGGACATCGGAAACAAGAGACAGGCAGATGTCTCTTACAAAAACATCATACTCGGCAAGCCACCTAATGGTGTGTGGCGAAGGGTACCTTTCGTACCACTCACTGAGCCCCTCAACGGTGCTCTAGTCGTGATCAGGTGGCAGGGAGTCACTTGTCTCATACGTCTGTACACGAGATTTCCACACTTCTAAACATCCCTAGGTCCACTGCTTCCGATATGACAGTGAAGTGGAAACGTGAAGGGACACGTACAGCACAAAAGCGTACAGGCTGACGTCGTCTGTTGACTGACAGAGACAGCCGACAGTTAAAGAGGCAGACATCTATCCAGACCATCACACAGGAATTCAAAGCTGCATCAGGATCCACTGCAAGTACTATGACAGTTAGGCGGGAGGTGAGAAAACTTGGATTTCATGGTAGGGCGGCTGCTCATAGGCAACACATCATGCCAGTAAATGCCAAACGACGCCTCGCTTCGTGTAAGGAGCGTAAACATCGGACGACTGAACAGTGGAAAAACGTTGTCTGGAGTGACGAATCACGGTACGCAATGTGGCTATCCGATGGCAGAGCGTGGATATGACGAATGCCCGGTGAACGTCATCTGTCAGCGTGTTTAGTGCCAACAGTAAAATCCGGAGGCGTGTTTTTCATAGAGGGGTCTTGCACCCGTTGTTGTTTTGCATGGCACTATCACAGCATAGGCGTACATTGATGTTTTAAACACCCTCTTGCTTCCCACTGTTGAAGAGCAATTCGGAGATGGCGATTGAATATTACAACACGATCGGGCACCTGTTCATAATGCACGACCTGTGGCGGAGTGGTTACACGACAATAACATCCCTGTAATGGGCTGACCTGCACACAGTCGAGACCTGAATCCTGTAGAACACCTTCGGGATGATTTGGAACCCCGACTTCGTTCCAGGCCTCACCGACCGACATCGATACCTCTCCTCAGTGCAGCATTCCCTGAAGAATGGGCTGCCATTCCCAAGGAACCTTCCAGAACCTGATTGAACGTATGCCTGCAAGAGTGGAAGCTGTCATCAAGGCTAAATGTGGGCAAATACCATATTGAAAGCCAGCATTATCGATGGAGGGCGCCACGAGCTTTTAGGTCGTTTACATCCAGGCGTTCGGATTCTTATATGAAGGGAAGGTATGTGTAGTTCGACTCTTTACGGAAAGTGTTCTCTCGAAATTTCAATAATAAATTTCTCCGTGATGTAAACGCCTCTCTTGTAACGTCTGCCAGTGGGGTTTGTCGAGCATCTCCGTAACGCTTTCACTCCGACTGGTGACGAAACGTGCCGCTCTTAATTGGATTTTCTCTATTTCTTCTATCAGTCCTATCTGATATGGATCCCATGTTGATGAAAAATATTCAAAAATAGGTCGAAAAAATGCCTTGTAAGCGACATCCTTCGTAGATGATTTACATTTCCTTAAGATTCTTTCTATGAAACTGAGTCTGGCATCTGATTTCCAACTATTTGTTTTACGCGGTGATTCCTCTTAAGGTAGCTTTGGATAGTTACTCCAAGATATTTTACGGCAGATACTGTTTCCAGCGGTTTGTCATCAGTAATGTAGCTACACAGTAGTGGATTTCTTTTCCTGCATATTTGCAATACGTTACATTTATTTACGTTCAGGGTTAACTGCCCAACTGCCATAGCCTGCACCATTCATCAATTCTCTGGAGAACATTCGGCAAATCTTTACAATCTTTTGGTGTTGCTACTTTGATATAGACAACCGTATCATCTATGAGCAGCCTCCTACTAGCTCATTTACATATATAGTAAACACTAACGGTGCTATACTCTTCCTTGGGGTACTCCAGAAATTACCTTTGCATTTGTCGATGTTGTTCCGTTAAGAACGACGTGTTGAGTTCTGTCTGCAAGGAAGTCTTGAATCTAGTCGCAAATATGCTCCGATACTCGATAAGCTCGTATTTTTTTCACTAAATGGCAGTGCGGGAAGGTGTCAGTTGCCTTCCTGAAGTCAAGGAACACTGCAGCAACTTGAACGCCATTTTCTACAGCGCTGTGGGTCTCAAGGTGTAGCAAAGCGAGTTTCGCAGGAACTCTGTTTGCATAATCCATGTTCATTTTTATAGAAGAGGTTTTTCTTCTCCAAAAACGTCATAATTTTTGAACATACAACATGTTCCATAATCCTACAACAGATTGACTTCACCGATATATGTCTGTAATTGTCTGCATCTGTCCTGCGCCCCTTCTCAAAAACGGGAATGGCCTGCGCTTTCTTCCAGTCGCTCCATACCCTTCATTACTCAATCGATCTACGATAAATTACTGCTGGAAGGAGAACAAGTTCTCTCTCATAATCGTTGTCCCTCTACGGATGCCTGGAGATCATCTAGTTGTGGTAATGCACAACTTACTACTGAAGTTTCCATCACACAATTAGTAAGATGTACCGGAGACTTGGGGTTTTCGAGACTTTAATGAAGTTTAGGCACAATTGGGCCGTGGCTTCTATTCAATTTGTAACTATCATTCAGTATATGTAAATTTCCACGTGATTCGCTAGTGATGTATTGGGAAATGTTTGGTGTCTGCGACTTTGTTGTAACTTTTCAAAACAAAAAACCAGTGTATTTATTTCATGTGAACTATAGCTGTACTGGACTGACTGCTGATTTTTATACTCGTGTATCTGTGCTGTAACCCTGAAAAGTGCTAGTCGTGTAGTTGCGGGATCGCTATATCATAAAAGAATCGCCCAAAATGGAACTGTATAACTGTACGTTAATCATCATCATCATCATCATTTAAGACTGATTATGCCTTTCAGCTTTCAGTCTGGAGCATAGTCCCCCTTATAAAATTCCTACATGATCCCCTATTCAGTGCTAACATTGGTGCCTCTTCTGATGTTAAGCCTATCACTTCAAAATCATTCTTAACCGAATCCAGGTATCTTCTCCTTGGTCTACCCCGACTCCTCCTACCCTCTACTGCTGAACCCATGAGTCTCTTGGCTAACCTTGCTTCTCCCATGCGTGTAACATGACCCCACCATCTAAGCCTCTTCGCCCTGACTGCTACATCTATAGAGTTCATTCCCATTTTTTCTTTGATTTCCTCATTGTGCACACCCTCCTTCCATTGTTCCCATCTACTAGTACTTGCAATCATCCTGGCTACTTTCATATCCGTAACCTCAACCTTATTGATAAGGTAACCTGAATCCACCCAGCTTTCGCTCCCATACAACAAACTTGGTCGAAAGATTGAACGGCGCAAAGATAACTTAGTCTTGGTACTGACTTCCTTCTTGCAGAAGAGAGTAGATCGTAGCTGAGCGCTCACTCCATTATCTTTGCTACACCTTGCTTCCAGTTCTTTCACTATGTTGCCATCCTGTGAGAATATGCATCCTAAGTACTTGAAACCGTCCACTTGTTCTAACTTTGTTCCTCCTATTTGGCACTCAACCCGTTTATATCTCTTTCCCATGGGCATTACTTTTGTTTTGGAGATGCTAATCTTCATACCATAGTCCTTACATTTCTGATCTAGCTCTGAAATATTACTTTGCAAACTTTCAATAGAATCTGCCATCACAACTAAGTCATCCGCATATGCGACTGCTTATTTTGTGTTGACCTATCTTAATCTTACCCAGAAAAGCTATTGTTTTCAACATATTATCCATAAATAATATGAACAACAGTGGAGACACGTTGCAGCCTTGTCTTACACCTGAAACTACTCTGAACCATGGACTCAATTTACCGTCAACTCTGACTGCCGCCTGACTATCTATATAAAGACCTTTAATTGCTTGCAAAAGTTTGCCTCCTATTCCATAATCACGTAGAACAGACAATAACTTCCTCCTAGGAACCTGGTCATATGCCTTTTCTAGATCTATAAAACATAGATACAATTGCCTATCCACTCGTAACACTTCTCCATTATTTGCCGTAAGCTAAAGATCTGGTCCTGACAACCTCTAAGAGGCCTAAACCCACACTGATTCTCATCCAATTTGTCCTCAACTAATACTCGCACTTTCCTTTCAACAATACCTGAGAAGATTTTACCCACAACGCTGATCAAAGAGATACCTCTGTAGTTGTTACAATCTTTTCTGTTTCCATGTTTAAAGATTGGTGTGATTACTGCTTTCGTCCAGTCTGATGGAACCTGTCCCGACTACCACGCCATTTCAATTATCCTGTGTAGCCATTTAAGACCTGACATTCCACTGTATTTGATGAGTTCTGATTAATTTCATCCACCCCAGACGCTTTATTGCACTGCAGTCTATTGACCATTTTCTCCACTTCCTCAAATGTGATCCTATTTCCATCATCATTTCTGTCCCATTGTACATCGAAATCTGAAACATTACTGATAGTATTTTCACCTACATTGAGCAACTCTTCAAAATCTTCCCTCCATCTTCCCAAGGCATCAACAGGATTTACCAGCAGTTTTCCTGACCTGTCCAAAATACTTGTCATTTCCTTCTTAACTCCATTTCGAAGACTGCTAATTACACTCCAGAATGGTTTCCCAGTAGCTTGACCCAAGGTCTCCAACCTGTTTCCAAACTATTCCCAATATTTCTTCTTGGATGCTGCAATTATCTGTTTGGCTTTGTTTCTTTATTCAACATAACTTTCTCTGTCTACCTGAGTTCTAGTATGTAGCCATTTTTGATATGCCTTCTTTTTCCATTTACAGGCTGCCTTGACTGTGTCATTCCACCAAGCTGTTTGTTTCACCCTACCTTTACACACTACTGTTCCCAGACATTCTTTGGCCACTTCTAGTACTGTGTCCCTGTACCTTGTCCATTCCTTTTCCAGTGACTGCAGTTGACTACATTCAGCTACCTGGTACTTTCTGAGATCACTGTTATGTACTTGTGTCAGATTTCCTTATCCTGAAGTTTCTCCACTCTTACCCTCCTGCACATGGACCTGACCTCCTGCACTTTCGGCCTCACAATACCTATTTCACTGCAGATTAAATAGTGATCAGTGTCATCAAAGAATCCCCTGAATACACGTGTGTCCCTCACAGCCTTCCTGAATTCCTGATCTGTTATTATATTGTCAATGACAGATCTGGTTCCCCTGCCTTCCCAAGTATACCGGTGAATGTTCTTATGTTTAAAATAAGAGTTTGTGATTGCTAAGCCCATACTGGCATAGATATCCAAGAGCTGTTTCCCGTTCCTGTTGGCCTCCATATCCTCTCCAAATTTACCCATAACCCTTTCATATCCTTCTGTTCGATTTCATATCCTGGCATTAAAATCACCCATGAGCAGAACACTGTCCTTGTCCTTTACTCTTACAACTACATCACTGAGAGCGACATAAAAACTATCCATCTTATCTTGATCTGTCCCTTCACAATGCGAATATATTGACACAATCCTAATTTTCTTGCTAGACACTGTCAAATCTTTCCACATCAGTCATTCGTTTACATACCTTATTGCAACTACGCTGGGTTCCATATCTTTCCTGATGAAAAGCCCTACAACCCATTGTGCTGTTCCTGCTTTGACTCCTGACAGGTAGACCTTGTATTCTACCACTTCCTCTTCTGTCTCACCCCTTACCCGAATGTCACTAACAGCTAAAACATCCAACCCCATCTTACTTGCAGCCTCTGCCAGCTCTACCTTCTTCCCAGAGTAGCCCCCATTGATATTAATAGCTCCCCATCTCGTTACTATTCGTTTGCCGAGTCTTATCTTAGGAGTCCCTGGTTTGTCAATTAGAGGTGGGACTCCGTCACCTCCAAAGGTCCGAGGCATTTTGCTCTGATTGTTGCCAGCATCATATTTATAGTACCAGGGAAGCAGGTTGCTATCCTTACTTGCCCCGGGTCCCATTGAGTTTTACTCCTAACGGTTGAGGGACTAACCGGTGGATTTGGTAGTCTTTGCGTCCGAGCACAAAGGTGGCCACGACTCTGAATATGTTCGAGATACCCATCCTTATTCCAAAGTAACTGGTATCCCGACTGTCAGGACCACTTACTTGGCCACTCATACGCTGCCCGTGGTTCATGATACCAGGAACCCACACCATGAACCACTGTACGTTAATTATCTTCAACAACTTAATTTGAAACGCAAACCTGTAAACTAAATAAACGATTCCGCGGAATTTTGTGTTTTAGTGCAGTGATCAGTGTCACAGTGCGTGTCGCCACAATACGTGGCTTGTAATTCCAGCACACGTGCTAACAGGATAAAGTGCTAAAATTACCAAATTAATTTAGGAAAGTATATATAATCAAGTGTTTGTACTAAAATTTACGTATGAAATCTAACTGAATATATTTCCAAACACTGAATAGTACACACGTGAATGTCACACTACACTATTAAAAATATGTTTACATGCATTTGAAATGAAATGAATTTTACCCGAGCTTACTCGGTAATGAATCTCGTAAAATCATAAAAATGACACCCTTCTGTGAGGGGAGGGGATGGAATTCGAACTTGCTAGAAGATTAAAAAGAATCTACACATAAAAAACTGTATCACGAAAACTAAAACTTATGTTCTGACAACTATAATGATCTTCACAAAGTTGCTTTTTACAACAAATGTTACTCTGCCGTGAAATTAATAATTAATGTTCATTAAAAAATTAGTCTTTCCTTTGAGTAATAATTTTAATAACGAGTTTTTTTCATGGAAGCTATCTGACTCGCATCAATCCAGGTGGAAAGAACAATTGTTATCGAACTGTGGTACGGAATTCGGTCGGTAACTTGCCTAGTGTCTTACCGAAAGGCAGCGAAATAAGGACTAGCGGGACGACAACAATAGTTCCCACTCGTCTGAGAACAGGATCATCGGAAAACCTGTCCATTTCAAGGGAACACTCTGGTGTTACCGCTAAACGATTCAAGGGAACACTCTGATGTTACCCCTAAACGATTCTGGAAAACCACTGAAAACCTAAGTGTAGAATGGTGGGCATTACTCACCTAACCTTTACATGTACGATGTGCCCCACTCGCATGTGCGGCTCACGCAGCTCTGTATTCGAAGCGAAGTGGCGCAGTGGTAAAAAAAGCTGGATTCGCAATCTACGATATCATGTTTCAAAAACCTGCCCAATCTTCCATAACTTTGTCTTCAGTGATCTCTCTGTATCGCTTAATGCAAATGCTAATGATACTACCTATTTCCTTCCCTGTCATTCCCAATCCGAGCTTGTGCACTATCTGTAATCAGCGCGCCGTCGTCGGTACACTAAATCCTAACTTCCCATCGTCACTGTTCCGTATGTATCGCGGCACTATGTACGAGAGCTGCAATATACTCTCCACAAAATCGTTAGCCCCAATGTCATGATATTTCGTGTCATGGAAGACACTGATCTCAAGCAACAGGACGACTAGAAAAATGAAGAAAATCAATTCTGACATATCTATTTCCTGGCGGTAAGCAATTCTCTCGAGTCATACTATCAATGTACCTCATGCTGTAGTCTTAAGTCTGACCGTAGAGGATTTTTTTCTTGTCAGATGATGAAGCCAATGAATACGTAAACAAAAATGACGTAAAAAGCAAGAAAACTGAAGATGATATACTAATAACTTGTCCATGTCGTCGATAGCGACTCTCAGTGAGCACACTTGATAGTGTGAGTCCTTCCCCGAAATTCCCCGTATGACATCAAGACACTTGTGCTTGCTCATTAATCGTTCTCTAGTCAGCGTGAAGTCTCTCGCTTTTTTCCATTCAGAGTTGATGTGAGAACAGAGGTGAATCTTAGATGGGGCATGACACGTGGAAGCAGAGTTTCTTTAAGATTTTATTCACAGCAAAGTTTCAAGAGCTTTAAGAACTAAGAACAAATTGAAGTTATTTATCTCCTTGGTTCAAGTTTCCATCACGTCAACTGTCTCAATATTTTCGAACAAGGAAGTCGAAAATCTACTTTTCCTCCGTATTTTTCACCAAAAAATAAATGCTTAAATGTTCGTGTGCGTTTGTCACTGTTATGAATGTTAATTGTTAACTTTAGTTTGCATGAATTTTCCTATTTTTCAGTAATGACCTTTAAATGAGTAAGCATTTATTGTCATTTAAACTGAAGAAAAATCTCCTTGTCTGCTGTTCTTAAGACGTTCTTGGTTATTTTTCCGACGTGTGCCCAGCACTTTACAAAGTAACATCGATTAGTCCATGTTTTATTTTCCAAAATTTTGTAAATCTTTGTTTTCGAATAGAATTAATAGGTACTAACCATTGTTTCGCCTCTCATCATCTGTTAAATTTGTTGTAGTTGTCAATGAAGGTACGAAATCTACAATTTTTAAGAAAGAGGGTACCTTTAAGCAAAAAACAAAATTTTGTAAAATAAAACATGAACAAAGAGGGTGCAAAAATGGGCATCAACAAAAATATGCAAGAAATCTTCTGAAATATTTTAATGAATGGGTAAAAATAATACAAAATTGTACCTAACTATGTTTGGCTTATAAAATTGTACCTAACTACGTAACAATAACTGTAAACAACATGTCACCAGCAGCACAGCAGACAAAACGTAAGGCATAAATCATGTGGATAAAGCAAGAAATCCGGTCTTTGTATTCCAAAAAACAGACTCTGAATATTGAATTATACAGATTGCATTTAGAATTAGCTAATCACATAACATACCCACCATTTTTTGATGAACTAATATGCAGGGTTAGAACATACACTGAGACCATAATAGGCAGAAAACAGACAATCCAACAAAAGAAACTCACAAAAATGTTAAATCACACAAAAACCCAGCAATCCCACCACGATTACAACAAACACACCTTTCACAAAAGAGTGATTAATCTAACAGACATAAAATTATCTGAACAAGGAAGAAGCCTACTTGAAAAGGGTCCCAAACATAACATTAACACAATGGTGTCACATAGGGCAGTAGAAAATATCATAACAGAAACTGAAAACATCATAAAGCAACAAGAAAAACTAAACACACCTGAATTTAATGCAAACGTAACAAGAGAACTAGTTGCTGAGGAAATAAGAAATATAATCAAAGAGAACAAAACCACCATAAAAGAAAACACTAGGACTTCTGAAGAAAAAACCTACAGAAAACTACAGAATAAATTAACACAAGAAAATGCCATCATCACAAAATCTGGCAAAGGTAATTCAATAGTAGTCATAAACAAACAGGAATACATTCACAAAACATTAGAATTCATCCAAAGTAACAGCATCACAGATTTAACAAGTGACCCAACAAACCGATACCAAAGTAAGTTACAGAAAACCCTGAGAAACATAGAAACAATTTTCACAGAAACACAGATTAAAAAAATGATACAGAAAAGTCCCAAGGCCCCCACCCTAAAATCATTGCCTAAAGTTCACCAACCCAGAATACCCATACATCCATTAATTAACTTCACCAAAGCACCAACATACCACTGAGCCAAACACACACACACTCTGCTACAGACAATATACAAATACACTGACAACAGAAGTCTAAAGAACTCAAGTGACTTAATAGAAAAAATAAAAACTGAAGACATACCAAACACAGCAACATTGGTTTCATTTGATAAAATTTCAATGTACACACACATCTGAACAGAAGAAACCATCAACATAATAGAAAGAAACTTCCAACTGCAAGGAAACATACCCACAACAAACATACAAGAAATATTAGCCATGCTCCGGCTCATCACAGAACAGAACTACTGCACATTAAACAACAGATTTTATTCTCAACAAGATAGACTACCCATGAGATCCCCAATCAGTGGCCTCCTAGCTGACATATTCCTCAACCAGATAGAAAAACAAATCTTTGACAAAATATTAATACCAAAACAGTACAAAATAATATATTGGTACAGATACATAGATGACATAATTTGCTTAATAGATGAACCACCGTCCCGCATAAAGGAACTTCATGATAACATAAACTCCATCCACCCACAAATACAATTCACCATAGAAACACAAACAGATGAAAAACTTAATTTCTTAGATCTCATTATACACAAGAGAAACAACAAACATGAATTCACAATCTACAGAAAACCCACACTCACCAGCACCATTATTCATAACCAATCCAATCACCCCATAACCCACAAAGAAGCCAGCTTCAGATATTTACTTCACAGGCTGAACTGAATACCCATGAATAAGCATGACTACACACAAGAACTGAACACAATAAAACAAATTGCACCGGATAATGGATATGACGCAAAGAGAGTAGACAAAATAAACCACAAAATACAAAAACAAACAGCACATAACCATGAAACGCACTTACATACAAACACAACTCATCACACAACAAATCAGCAGACAGTAAGCAACAAATGGCACATAATAACTTACAACAACAAAGTCACACACACGGTGGGTAATATACTAAAGAAACATGGACTCAATATAGCATACAGAACCAACAACACAATAGAGAGCAGACTCGGAAGAATTACCATAAACACTGACAAATACAGCCAGTCTGGCATCTACTAACTTACCTGCAACTGCTGTCAATCTGTATGTGTGGGCCAAACATGCAGGACCCTCAGAACCAGATATAATGAACACCTCAGAGCACTGAAAAGCAATAGCACATACTCAACATTTGCAGACCACCTGGTAGCACACAACCACAGCCCAACAAACATTGAAACTGACCTTCACATCCTAAAAACTATCAGCAGCCTATACCAAAAATTAACTATAGAAGAAAACTACCAGATCCAAAAATCAATAGCACAAGGAAAGAAAGTACTCAATGAATACACATCACTGTGCAACAAAACTCTCTTCGCCACAATAGAAGAACTATACAAGTAACACACACACACACACACACACACACACACACACACACACACACAAATCCTCTCTCTCTCTCTCTCCCTCTCTCTCTTCGTTCTTTCTTTCTTTCTTTCAGTCTCTCTCTCTCTCTCTCTCTCTCTCTCTCACTCTCTCTCTCTGCCCCAGTACTCATCACACATACGCAAACCCACATAAACCACACACCACTAACACCAAATACAATTCAAACTCGCGCGCCTCACCCAACAGAACACGCTACGAAATAAATGAACGCCACACAGCCACAACAACACGTAATGGCAGCGAAAACTCCGCCTATATTTTGAGTAATCGGAAAAACTGCATTGCCACGCGAACACAGGCAAAGAAGTAAGCCTATTTACTTCGCCAACAACACAGGAAAACGTACCACAACTTCAAAACTGTAAGTTACAGAAAGAAAACGTGATACAGTCTTATTTCCGTTCGTAAATGTATAACAAACAGAAAATAAATTACGTTTTGATGTTTGCAGACGACAAGTTGTATATTGTGTAGCATAACAGCTACCAAAACAGGAGACAATAACATAATGTAAGGTATTTTACTTTTCGTCAATTAAGTTATAAATGCAAGTTTTACATAATGTTGTAAACGACGCAAATGTTAATATGTTAACAACAAATTTACATTTAAAAATAAAAATAGAACCCACTGACGATAACACAGAAGTGCTGAAACATGTATGGGTGAAACAAAAGAAAAAAGGTGTCTTGCATAAGGCGGAACTTCTCATCCCATCATCCCATCCCATATTTACACCTTTTCCTCTAATTTTAGTGGTTGCTTCCAACGTTTATGTTTCATAAGAATCAGCTAGTTCCATTCAAGGCGTTTTCACTGTTGTTAAATGTGATCTGATTGCTGCGCTAGTAGATGTGATGTAAAACACCTACAAATATTCAGGACTATCATACAGGAGAAGGGAAGATAATGTCTGCAAAATATTAGATGAGGAAGTAATTTTATGCTGTACAGATTCGTTTGACACGTAAAGTGAACCTATACTTCTTTTCCTTTCCCAAGTGTGCTGCGTGATTCGTTTTCTACAAACGGGAGTACAGACTATAGTGAACTATTCAGTACGTGGTACTTTCAATCCCGTTAGGTCACAGGTAGTTAAAACTTACTCGTGAGGTAGCCAAACGGAACTGTTCCGTAACCTTTACTATGGATGTGTACTGAAACTCTACTCGTTGCATTAATCACCAAATAATCGGAAAATTATTGCGGTACACAGCAATTATCGCGTATTTCAGACCGTGTGAATCAGCAACAGATCGTATGCCCACAGTGAATAATGATGACAGACTGTAGTAACGCACACACAAGGAAAGCAACATTCGCATACGTTATATTGCACATGAAATAATTCTATAAACGAATATAAAACTAGTATCGAGGAGAATTATGACACACAAGTCTCGGTATTTATGACTGGCTTTTACGTATAGAAGAAACAAGATCTTATAAAATTGTCGCCCTACATTTACAAGTGTCTTTGTTATTACATAGAAAATCGATAAATCGGAAAACAGATGAAAATCACAACTAAAATTTACATCAATACTTGATGTGAACACCAGGAATTGTTATAAATAACTAGGTCATTCACTATAGACGACGTACTAGTCATGAGAGATACAGTAACTGTACTGATATACACTGAAGAGCCAAAGAAACTGGTACACCTGTCTAATATTGTATAGGGTCTCACGAGCACGCAGTAGTGCCGCAGCACGACGTGGCATGGACTCGACTAACATCTGAAGTAGTGCTGTAGAGAACTGATACCATGAATCCTGCATGGCTGACCATAAATGCGTAACAGAATGAGGGGATGGAGATCTCTTCTGAACAGCGCATTGCAAAGGATCCCAGATATGCTCAATAATGTTCATGTCTGGGGAGGATGGTGACCAGCGAAAGTGTTTACACTCAGATGAGTGTTCCCGGAGCCGCTCTGTAGCAATTATCGACATGTAGGGGGTCGAATTGTCCTGCTGGAATTGCTCAAGTCAGTCGAAATGCACAATGGACTTAAATGGATACAGGTGATTAGACAAGATGCTTAGACAGGATGCTTACATACGTGTCACCTGTCAGAGTCGTATCCAGACACATCAGGGGTTCCATATCAATCCAACTACACATGTCCCACACCATTACGACCCTCCATCAGCTTGAACAGTCCCCTGCTGACATGCTGGATCCATGGATTCATGAGGTTGTCTCCTTACCCGTACACGTCCATCCGCTCGATACAATTTGAAACGAGAGTCGTCCGATCAGCCAACACGTTTCTAGTCACCAAGAGTCCAATGTCGGTGTTAATGAACCCAGGTGAGGCGTGAAGCTTTGTGTCGTGCAGTCATCAAGGGTACACGAGTGAGCCTTCAGCTCCGAAAGCCATTATTGACGACGTTTCGTTGAATGGTTATCATGCTGACATTCGTTGACGGCCCCGCAGTTAAATCTGCAGCAATTTGCGGTAGGGTTGCACTTGTGTCACGTTGACCGATTCTCTTTAGTCGTCGTTGGTTCCTTTCTTGCAGGATCTTTTACCGGCCCCAGTTATGTCGGAGATTTGATGTTTTACCGGATTCCTGATATTTACAGCACACTCGTTAAATAGTCGTACGGGAAAATCCCCACTTCATCGCTACCTGGGAGATTATTTGTCCTGACGCCCGTGTACCGACTATAATACCACGTTCAAACTCAGTTAAGTCTTGATAACCTGCCATTGTAGCGGTAGTAACCAATCTAACAACTGCTCCAGACACTTGTTGTCTTATACAGGCGTTGTCGATGGCAGCGCCGAATTCTTCCTGTTTACATATCTATGTAGTTGAATACGCATGTGTAGACCAGTTTCTGTTGGCTTTGGTGTATACGTACGATAATTATTGTTTAGTGGTTCGTCTCAGTTCCACATTTTTATCTAGATTACATGTTTGGATTCCTCAGGATCATTTTCAGATCTAAAATTAAAACTAATTATATGCCATCTACAGCACACCATTCGTACCATCCAATATACACTCCTGGAAATTGAAATAAGAACACCGTGAATTCATTGTCCCAGGAAGGGGAAACTTTATTGACACATTCCTGGGGTCAGATACATCACATGATCACACTGACAGAACCACAGGCACATAGACACAGGCAACAGAGCATGCACAACGTCGGCACTAGTACAGTGTATATCCACCTTTCGCAGCAATGCAGGCTGCTATTCTCCCATGGAGACGATCGTAGAGATGCTGGATGTAGTCCTGTGGAACGGCTTGCCATGCCATTTCCACCTGGCGCCTCAGTTGGACCAGCGTTCGTGCTGGACGTGCAGACCGCGTGAGACGACGCTTCATCCAGTCCCAAACATGCTCAATGGGGGACAGATCCGGAGATCTTGCTGGCCAGGGTAGTTGACTTACACCTTCTAGAGCACGTTGGGTGGCACATGATACATGCGGACGTGCATTGTCCTGTTGGAACAGCAAGTTCCCTTGCCGGTCTAGGAATGGTAGAACGATGGGTTCGATGACGGTTTGGATGTACCGTGCACTATTCAGTGTCCCCTCGACGATCACCAGTGGTGTACGGCCAGTGTAGGAGATCGCTCCCCACACCATGATGCCGGGTGTTGGCCCTGTGTGCCTCGGTCGTATGCAGTCCTGATTGTGGCGCTCACCTGCACGGCGCCAAACACGCATACGACCATCATTGGCACCAAGGCAGAAGCGACTCTCATCGCTGAAGACGACACGTCTCCATTCGTCCCTCCATTCACGCCTGTCGCGACACCACTGGAGGCGGGCTGCACCATGTTGGGGCGTGAGCGGAAGACGGCCTAACGGTGTGCGGGACCGTAGCCCAGCTTCATGGAGACGGTTGCGAATGGTCCTCGCCGATACTCCTGGAGCAACAGTGTCCCTAATTTGCTGGGAAGTGGCGGTGCGGTCCCCTACGGCACTGCGTAGGATCCTACGGTCTTGGCGTGCATCCGTGCGTCGCTGCGGTCCGGTCCCAGGTCGACGGGCACGTGCACCTTCCGCCGACCACTGGCGACAACATCGATGTACTGTGGAGACCTCACGCCCCACGTGTTGAGCAATTCGGCGGTACGTCCACCCGGCCTCCCGCATGCCCACTATACGCCCTCACTCAAAGTCCGTCAACTGCACATACGGTTCACGTCCACGCTGTCGCGGCATGCTACCAGTGTTAAAGACTGCGATGGAGCTCCGTATGCCACGGCAAACTGGCTGACACTGACGGCGGCGGTGCACAAATGCTGCGCAGCTAGCGCCATTCGACGGCCAACACCGCGGTTCCTGGTGTGTCCGCTGTGCCGTGCGTGTGATCATTGCTTGTACAGCCCTCTCGCAGTGTCCGGAGCAAGTATGGTGGGGCTGACACACCGGTGTCAATGTGTTCTTTTTTCCATTTCCAGGAGTGTAGATCTAGAGCATGGTTGTGAGACTGGCTAACTTGTTTACTGCAGCTTGCTTTATAATAGCAATTCCTTTATTCAGTTTATGCTCGCTTGTTGGTAGTTTTAAGAACCTTGATCATGGATCTTGATTCTTTCAGGATCCCAAGACTTAGAGTCACAATAACGTATACACGCACCGGTTTCCTTCATACGCTAAAACGGTGTTCACCCGCACCTTGTAAATGTAATATCGAGATAGTTGATACCTCCTTTATTTTCATACTAAACTATAAATGTATTTTTTGTTGAATACCACTTATTCTCTCCGCTGTACCATTAACATCGCTTTGATTTCGTTTAATTAACAAAACAGCATCATCCACATAGCGTTAATTGCAGAGAACTTTGCTTACCACTGTGGAGCTGTTATGTAAAATTGGTGTTCAAAATGAGTAAGGAAAATCTCGACCATAATTCTGGCTAGGGGATGACTAGCCCTTCATGTTGGTTATATATCTTACCATCAACGTGAAATAGTTATAACATAACGCCAGTTCTGAATACTCCATTAATTCAGCGGTTTCTGCTAGAGCCAGTTTATTGCGTTTTATAAGGTTGTTCTTAATTATCTCTAACGTCTCGCGGACAGGCTCGTTAGGTAACCACATCTTGGGATATAAAGGAGCAGTCAGCTGGCACAACTGTATGCTTAACTTTGTTCGTAAACTCATGTAGTTGAAGAGATATTCCTATAAAAAGGTGTTAAATTCAATCCAAAACCAAAATTAGGACACAAACATAAATAGAACACTAAAAGAGGTCAAATGCGATAGAGATGTAGCAAAGCTTCCAGCTTGAAAACAGAACGACCTAGTCGTCAAAGTAACCATCGCGTTAAAAATACAGCTGCAGTCAAAAAGTAGCCGTAATAACGAAAGCAGGTTCGTAACTAGAATAAGCAGTTAAATAGACGTCAAACGTTAATCACAAGGGTGAATAAAAGCAGAACTGCTGTCCTTATAGGCGATGAAAATTATGTAAATAAAACTGAAAAACATTAATCTGGAAATGGGATTAACGAAGTGTCTAGAGCCGGCCGCGGTGGTCTCGCGGTTCTAGGCGCGCAGTCCGGAACCGTGCGACTGCTACGGTCGCAGGTTCGAATCCTGCCTCGGGCATGAATGTGTGTGATGTCCTTAGGTTAGTTAGATTCAAGTAGTTCTAAGTTCTAGGGGACTGATGACCACAGCGGTTGAGTCCCATAGTGTTGAGAGCCATTTGAACCATTTTTGAAGTGTCTAGAGATGCTTCAAAAGAACTCCATGCACAAATAAAACGCAAAATTCGAAACTGTTTCCTGTCAAAAGAAAAAAAGCGATGTATCGGTTGATTCATCTGCCCCCTAACGCTGTTGTCTTATGCAACGGCCACTGTTATTGCTGGCCTTCATAAAACACACGCTAGGGTTTAATATTCTCTTGCTCGCTATGCACAAACTACATTTAGGTGACATAAATCATGGTATACTTCCCCATTATCGTGTCGCACCGCCTTTTGCCAGGCGAAGTGCAGCGAATGGACGAGACGTTTACTCAATTAGTCGGTGGAAGTTCCTTACAAAAATATTGAGCCATGATGCCTATGTAGCCGTCCATAATTGCGAAAGTGTTGCCGGTGTTCGTTGGGATTCATCTCGAGCGATCTGGATGAGCAAATAATTTGCTCCAGTTGTCCAGAATGTTCTTAAAACCAATGACGAACTGTTGTTGCCCGCTGATATGGTACATTGTTATCCATAAAAACTCATTCATTGTTTCGGAGTACGAAGTCCCTGAATCTACAAATCGTCTCTAAGTAGCCGAAAATAACTATTTCCAGTAAATGATCAGTTCAGTTGGACAAGAGGACCCAGTCCTTTCTACATAAACACAGCCCACACTATTATGGGGTCACCACCAACTTAAGTGCCTTGTTGACAATTTGGGTACACGGTATGCGCCACACTTGACCCCTACCATCAGCTACTGGAAACTGCAATCGGAACTCATCTGACCAGGCCACAATTTTTCAGTCGCTAGGGTCCAACCAATATGACCATGAGCCAAGGAGGGACGCTGCAGGCGATGTCGTGCTTTTAGCAAAGGCGCTCTCGACGGTCGTCAGCTGCTATAGCCCATTAACGTCAAATTTCGACGCACTGTCCTAACGGATATGTTAGTGGTACGTCCCACATTGATTAATGAGGTTATTTCACTAAATTTTGTTTGTCTGTTAGCAGTGACAAATCAAAGCAAACCCCGCTGCTCTGGTTCGTTAAGTGAAGGTCGTCGGCCGCTACGGTGCCCGGCGTGAAAAGTAATGCCTGAAATTTGCTATTCTCGGCACACCCTTGACACAATGGATCTCGGAATATTGAATTCCCTAACGGTTTCCGAAATGGTATGTCCTATCCGTCTAGCTCCAACTACTATCCCAGGCTAAAAGTCTGCTCATTCCCGTCGTGCGTTCATAATCACTTCGAAAACCTTTTCACACGAGTCACCCGAACGCAAGTGACAGCTCCGCCACAGCATTGTCCTCTTATACCTTGTGCGCTCGTACTCTGTATATGCATATAACTAGTCAATGACTTTTATCACCTCATTGTATTAGTCTTACAGAAAGAATGAGCAGTACCTTATTGTAGGAAATGTAATGTAGTTAAATTCTCGCTGGAGACAACTGTTTTCGAATTATTCCCGACAAAACTTACAAAAGTGACATTCGAGCGCAGTTGCACGCCACACACATTCCTCGCCAGTCAGGATTTCCAGTACGATGGTCGTGGTACATCCTTCTACTACTGTACAAAAGTTTCCGATTACACGAACAATCCCGATAATCGACCGTTTTTGTCTCTACTGATTGCGCTGTTAGGAGACAAACTACTTCGTTCACATTATTAATTTAAACTTGTCTTTGAGAGTAATGAAGGAACAACGATTTTCGTAAATGTTACGCTGAAGATAAGTACATTGACAAGTCGAGTCAAACTTAACCCTTACAAGCACTTTAGTTTCGTTGCCAGAAAGCCTGACGAATACAGCTATGTAACTGTTTATTTTCTGATGTTAAAATTCTTAAAATTGTAGGTAAAATTTACGCGAACGGCAGTTTTACAATTTTTAAGTGCTCGACTATGCCGGTGGCGTAACAAGGCCAACCGATGGCACGAAAAAATCGAATGCGGGAAATAATTCGTGCAGTCACAAATATTTGTACACTGGTAGAAGGGAGTAGCGAGACCAACATAGTAGAAAGCTTTACTGGTGTAGCCCGAGTGCGGGTATGTTTGAAGGCCACTTCTGTACGTGTTTCTTGAATTACTCGAAAACTTCGGCGTCTGGCGAAAACGTATCACAGTACAAAATTAACTACTTTAAATTTGCTACAAAAAGATACTGTCCATTTCTTCCTGTAGGACCAATTGTTTCTGCATAGCGAGCGAGAGAATATGAAAATCTCGAGCGAGGTTTATGGATGGTAACTATAATATGGTGTATTGCGTGAAACGACAGCGATGGGGGAGCTGAATCGTCCTGAGTAGCCATGAACCCTTAAACGCCAGACGCACAGGCAAGCTATATCCAACACGAGACAGAGTAATAGTGCCAGAATAAATGCAACACTAGCACAAATGTTTAAATGCTATACACGTTTTATAAGCAGTATAGTTTAAAAAATACACACAAGTTTGCAGACAAAGTTAAAGATACAGTCATAACAGATGATCCCATCTTTGCATTCCTTGATGTGGTGTACTAGCGTGCTACGAGAGATTAGAGACAATTAAGAACAAATAGGAGAAAAATCAGCGTTGGCAGCTGAAGTCACCCGACAACTTCCTATGTCACGCTCATTCTGCCAACGACCTAATCAAAGAGGGCTGATAAGCGGACAGAGGTTCAGGGCACTATCTGGCCTTTCTGGTGGGAAACTGTCCCTAAAGGCGAAGAATCAGCAACGATTAACACTTTGAGGATGCAGAAGGTAATAGAAACTACTGCAATAAAGACACATAATGTGTATCCACAAGACATGTGGGCTGTAGTTGAGGAAGAGTCATTATGATGTCTCCGCCAGCAAAGTATTCCGGAATAGTCCCCCATTCCGATCTCGGGACTGCCAAGTGGGAGGCGACCATGAGAAGAAGATTGAACAACCAACAAAAGGATAACGTTCTACGAGTCGGGGCTTGGGGTATCCAAAGTTTTAAGGTGGAACGGAAGCTAGAAAAACTGAAAAGAGAAATGCAAATGCTCCATATAGACACTGCGGAGGTCAGTGAAGTGAAATTGGAAGAACACAAGAATTTCTGGCCAGATGAGCATAGGGTAGTATCAACAGCAGCAGCAAATGGTACGACAGAAATAGGATTCTTTATTAAAAGAAAGGTAAGGCAGAGATTGAGTTGCTGTGAACAGATCCGTCTTAGGGTTGTTCTCATCAGAATTGAGAGCAAACCAACACCGACAACGATAGTTCCGGTATACATGTTTACGTCGCAAACTGATGATGAAGTACGGAAGGTGTATGAGTATATTGAACGGATAATTCAGTACTTAAAGGGAGACGAAAATATAATAGTAACGGGCAACTGGAATTTGGTTGTAGGGCAAGGAGTGGAAGAAGGGGTTACGGGAGAATATGGGCTTGGTACCTAGGAATGATAGAGGAGAAGTTCTAACAGAGTTTTGTAATAAATTTCAACCAGTAATCACGAATACTCTGTTCAAGAAACACGAGGGGAAGATGTATACTTGGAAAAGGCCGGGTGATACGGGAAAATTTCAGCTACATTCCATCACGATCAGGCAGGAATTCAGAAATCAGATGCTGGATTGTAAGGCGTACCCAGGAGTAGATACAGACTCAGCTCGCAATGTATTAATAGTGAAGAATAGGCTGAAGTTTAAGAGATTCGTCAGAAAGAATCAATACACGAAGAAGTGGGATACGGAAGTACTAAGGGATGAAGAGATACACTTAAAGTTCTGTAAGGCTATAGAAACTACAATAGAGAATAGCTCAGTACGTAGTACAGTTGAAAAGGAATGGTCGTCTCTAAAAAGGACAATCACAGAAGTTGGAAAGGAAAACACAGATACGAGGAATGTAACTGCAAAGAAACCATGGGTGGCAGAAGAAATACTTCAGTTGATCGATAAAAGAAGGAAATAAAAAAATGTTTAGAGAAATTCAGGATAAAGAAGATTAGTAACAAGTCACTTAGGAACGAAATAAATAGGAAACGCAGGGAAGCTAAGAAAAAGTGGGTGCATGAAAAATGTGAAGAAAACGAAAAAGAAATGACTATGGGGAGGACTGACTCAGCATATAGAAAAGTCAAGACCATCTTTGATGAAATTAAAAGCAAGAGTGGTAACATTAACAGTGCAACGGTA
Source organism: Schistocerca serialis cubense (assembly GCF_023864345.2). Taxonomy (NCBI): domain Eukaryota; kingdom Metazoa; phylum Arthropoda; class Insecta; order Orthoptera; family Acrididae; genus Schistocerca; species Schistocerca serialis. The sequence continues at coordinate 238,000,389 of NC_064646.1, forward strand.
ATTCCATTATTAAATGCTGAGAAGGGAGCAGATAGGGGGAAAGAGTACAAGGAGGGCAGCTATAGGGGGAAGATTTGTCTGATTTGATGGAATAAGAATCGGCAGTCGATTTATAAAGAGATACGGGATGCAGTATTAAAATCAAAAGGAGCTCTGGAAGACTTAATATCAAATACGGCAGAAGAGATAGATAACATTCCATCAGAATTTCTAAAATCATTGGGGGAAATGGTAACAAAACGACTTTTCAAATTGGTATGTAGAATGTGTGAGTCTGGTGATATACGTTGTGACTTTCGGAAAAATATCATCTACACAATCCGAAGACTGCAAGAGCTCACAAGTGTATTACCGCACAATTAGCTTAAATGCACATGCAGCAAAGTTGCTGACAAGAATAGTTAGAGGAAAAATGGAAAAGGAAATTGTGGATGTGTCAGATGACGATCAGTTTGGCTTTAGGAAAGATAGAGGCACCAGAGAGGCAGCTCTGACGTTGTGGTTGATAATGGAAGAAAGACTAAAGAAAAATCAAGACTCTGACGTTGTGGTTGATAATGGAAGAAAGACTAAAGAAAAATCAAGACACGTTCATAGGATTCGTCGACCTAGAAAAACCGTTCGACAATGTCAAATGGTGCAAGATGTTCGTAATTCTGAGGAAAACGGGCTTAATCTACATGGAAAGCCAGGTAATATGTAACACGTACAAGACTCAAGAGGGAATAGTAGCAGTGAAAGACCAAGAATGAAATGCTTCGGTTTAAAAGGTTGTAAGACAAGGATGTAGATTTTCCCCTACAATCTGTGCTTCGGAGAAGCAATGACGGAAATAAAAGTGCAATTTAAGGTTAAAGAACATTAATGAGACGATTCAGTGATGACATTGGTATCTTCAATGAAAGTGAAGAAGAATTACATGGTCTGCTGAATGGAACGAACAGTCTAATATTATGGAATATGGATTGAGAGGAAATAGAAGAAAGACGAAAGTAATGAGAAGTAGCAGAAACGAGAACAGCGAGAAACTTAACATCAGGATTGATGGTCACTAGGTATATGAAAGTAAGGAATTCTGCTACCTAAGCAGCTAAATAACCAATGACGGACGGTGTATGGAGGACATCATAAGCAGTCTATCACTGGCCAGAATGGCATTCCTGGCCTATGAAAGTCTATACCAAACATAAACCTTAATTTGGCAAAGAAATTTCTGAGAATGTATGTTTGGTAGTGAAACATGGACTATGGGAAAACCGGATCACAAGAGAATTGAAGCATTTCAGATGTAGTGTTATAGAAGAGTGTTGAAAATTAGGTGGATTGGTAAGGTAAGAAAAGAGGAGGTCCTACGCTTAATCGGAGAGGAAAGGAATATATGGAAAACACTAACAAGAAGAAGGGACGGGATGATAAGACATATGTTAAGACATCATGGAACAATTTCCATTGGTCCTAGAGTGTAAAAACTATAGAGGGAGACTGGAATACATCCAGCAAGTAATTGCGGACGTAGAGTGCAAGTGCTACTCTGAAATGAAAGGGTTGTCATGGGAGAGGAATTCTTGGCAGGCTGCATCAAACCAGTCAAAAGACTGATGATTCAGAAAAAGCGAAAAAGGAGAAATATTTGAACTAACGGAGCTTCTAAAACTGACGTTAGCCTAGAACTAATTTAACAACGGTATGATATAGCACCAACTTGAAGGACTAGCGATGGGAAATTCGGTAGGCAGCATTATGTTTGAGATTTTCCTTAATAATTTTGATAACCGATTTTCCATAACAATCCTGCGGTAGACAGTAAAGGTCTCTATTGCTATCGCCAAGAGGATGATGATGTTTTAGTAGTTTTAGGAGATCAAAGTGGTGTCAATGACACAGCAGAGAGAATGAATGCTATTTACCCAAAAATTACGCTTAAAGTTGAGCGTAAAAATAAAGAAGCTGTCAGCTATTTTCGATGATACATTTGCGAGAGAGGAGGGTAACCACAGTTTTATCGTGTACAGAAAACCGACTTGTGTAAACATTATTAGTTACTCTAAGTATGGCACCCTGAAAGGATCAAAATGGCATATCTTTGATCCATCAAAAGTGATAAAGTGAGCATGAGAGGAATAAAGAAATCGCTATTACAAAGCAGATTGCAGTAAGCAATGGTTATCCACTCTCAACAAAAAATTAAAAGATAGCAATAGCTTAAAAGCAATGGCTGCACGCTAATAGGTGAACAGGAAGACAAGAAAGTCGTGTACACGGCTGTAATTTATAAAGGACGGGTTACAGAAATTATTGGTGAACAATTTCGCAATAGCGATTTGCTTATAGGGTTTAATACTAATGGCATCATTCGCTTCAGACTGAGGACCGTGTGAAAAGAAATGCCTCGAAGTTCACGGCAACAGGTGTAAATGAACGAAAGTGTGGAAACTATCCAAAAGCATTCTTAGGTCAAACAGGCAAGTCGTTTGAAGTACGCTTCAAAGAGCAAGCTTCAATTCCCAGTAACAAAACAGCGTACGGTGAGTGTCTTTTAACGTCGAATAATGCTGTTGGAGCTGTTGATACGCATTCGAGAATGCTGCATAATGAACCTAAGTGACACCTCGTGACAAAAGTGACACCTCATTACAGTTCGGAAGACAATGACATTCTTACAGGATGTCTGCAAGAGCTTCGCAACACATTAAATCAGTAGAACGATTTGATTTGTAACGAATTTTTAGAAACTTTCATGGCCTCTTCCAATAGCCCACCTCACGACAACGCACGTATAATCAACAGCCCCACTCACCGAGAACAGACAGCGGCGGCGGTTCGGCTCATACACCATCCTAGAAGCAGGCCGGCGTGCAAACTGGCTTCCGTATATGCTGCAAATTGCGTCCCATAAGAAGATGCAGCAAGTAGAAGCAAATTCTGTTAACAATGACTGCTACACCATGCAATGACTGTCACACCCTGCACATAGATTCACTTTTATAATTTATTGTTTTATACTTTTTACGGTCTTATACTTGCAGTGTTTTTAAAAATTTGTAATATTAGTGACACTTCGTGTGGTTCTAGGTCCTCAACATAACTCAATTTCTATAATTTTATGATCTTTAAGTCTTTCACAATTTATAAAACCGATGTTCTTGGCCTATACCTTTATTTTTCACGGCTTTTATTTTTGCACATTCAGCGTAAGACAATATGATTTTATGCTTTCGAAGTTTCACGGTTTGAACAGCTTAACATGCTAATACTTAGAACCGCTACGGAGAGGAAATGATTCTTACTCTCCATTCAGCTCACTAAACGTAGCTGTTTCGTTTAGAACTGCCCATCCTGCACGATGTCTGACGACGTGTCGTTAAAACAAGGGCCAGTAGTTTTTTTTTGCCAGGGCTGACGCTAGCCGTCCAAACAAAGGTTTGTCTTGCTTGCTGGACACCTGTGGCAGCGTGTCGTCCGTTATTGAAATTCCACATAAAACCGAACGTGTAGGAAGCAGAGGGAGCAGCTGCCACGTCCAGAGATATTGCACACTCGGGGCACGCCTTCGCCACAGGCGGCGCAGCTCATCTTACGGGACGCAGCGGTCCTCGGTTTCATATTACTACTACTACTACTACTACTGCTGCTGCTGCTGCTGCTGCTACTGGTGCTATTACAACTACTAATACTACTACTGCTATTGGTACTACTATTGGCACGGGAAATTTTTCCCAGCTGCTTATTCAACTGTTTTGCGCAAACGGGTAATAGCTTTCATCTTACACTAAAAATAGATTTGTATGCCGCTTCTGAAACGTCCTTTCGATGTATTTAAAGTCACGGAACTGGGTCTACTGTTTTACGCCATGTACCAGGGAGACACTATTTTAATCTAATTTATCCTCTTATTCGACTTTTATGAACTCACATTTTATGTCTGTAGAAGTGTTTGCTTCTTAAGAATTTTAGTATAAGTTCCGTTTACCTTTTTTAATGCTAACGATGTTATACCTTTACAGATGCACCCAAAGAGATGACATAGGTCCCAAAATTGGGCTCTTCTTTTCGTTTAAAAAAGATAAAAAATGTACAGCTATAATGGATCTTACGACTGAGATGAATGTCAACAGTTGTGGATGTCCCGTCGAGAGAGACATTGTCAGTTTTAGGACCGGAAGAAGAAGCTAACAACTCAAAAGAATTTATGGGAACACATAGGAAAAAAAGTTTAGAGAGGACAAAGTCACTCTCTTATTATTCTCCATATTCAAGGGTACAATTCAATGTTGATTTTTCATCGAAGACATCGTGTGTGAGAGACAAGAAATTATCAGCATGAACAGGACTTGTTAGAAGTGTGTACTCTGCTAATGTATGTAGGGTCTTTACGATGACTCTCCGTCGAATAGCATTTTTCTGGAGTTGCGAAGCAGATAGTTTGATCATTTAACAGTAAATCCTGCGGTGGACGTTCCGGGCTTGAAAGCCACGTGCAGCTATTAGGGAAAGGAACATTTCGAAGTACTTACTGGGACAGAATTCAGGATCCAAGAATTTCTCCTGCGACGCGCAGACAATGCATCCGTTCGACAAGGCATAAAAACCACCTACCTGGATCCACCTGTTAGGCGCCTCTTATCACAACACAGGTCGAGGGCGCGAGAGAAATTTGGGTCACACAACGAACGCATTATGACAGCATCGTAAGTGCCCATAAACATGAATAGCGCTCATAAAAATTTGCACGTTTATATGTTCACCGCGGACAGGACGCTACTGAGGGAGCCGTCAGGTGCTGTCGTCTCTTGGGTCTGCACAGTGTTTTGGGAAGCCTCAGGACTTAAAACTATTTTAGAAGGAACGCAACATTTCTGGTTGGTCTCAAATCATATATGGGGGAGCACGAAAGCACTTCTCTTCGGTTAGCCAGGGCTCCTGGTCAGACACACGCAAATGTTCAGGCCGTCCGGATAATGATCTCCATGATAAATTTGTTGTCCAGTTTAGAGTTTTATGGAAGCAACATAACATACTACATAAGGTGGCTGTGAAAGGAAAAACAAATTGGGGCACAACGTCTCCATCTCTCTGCAAAGTAACCTGAGAGTGAGGGATTGACCGCTTCTCCTAAAAAGAAAATAATATTGTTAACTTGGAACAGGACTGGCCAATGAGTAGAGCAGACGGGTTAGATGGGAGACATGGGGCTCATGGAGTGTTGTAAGTGGCATGAAAACTTGCTGGGAGCGGTTGCAGGAGTGCTCCTGCAGAGTTCACTGAGGTTTCATGGAAAGTGAGGAGAGAAGATACCTACATCTGCCTCTACATAGATATTCCATGTACCACTACTTGTCATTCCTTCCCCCGTTCCACTCGAAAATAGGGCGAGGGAAAAACGACTATCTATATGCCTCCGTATGAGCCCTAATTTCTCGTATCTTATTTTCTCAGTCCTTATGAGCAATGTATGCTGGCGGCATTAAAATCGTTCATCAGTAAACTTCAAATGCTGCTTCTATAAATTTTCTCAACGGTGTTCCTCGAAAAGAGCGTTGCCTTCCCGCCAGGGATTCCCGTTTGGGTTCCCAAAGCATTTCCATAACACGTGTTGTTTGAGCGTACTGGTACCAAATATAGCCTCTGAATTACTTTGATGTCTTCCTTCAATCTGACCTGGTATGGATCCCAAACACTTGAGAAGTAATCAAGAATAGGACTCGCCAGAGTCCTATGTGCTGTCTCCTTTACATGTGAACCACACTTTCCTAAAATTCTCCCAATAAACCGAAGCTGAGCATTCAGATCCCCACCACAGTTCTCGCATGCTCGTTCCTTTTCATGCTCCTTTGTAACATTACGACCAGACATTTAAATGACTGTGTCAAGCAGTACACTACTAACGCTGTGTCCGAACATTACAGTTTTGATCTTCCTACTCATCTGCATTACCTTACATTTTTCCAAATTTAGAGGTAATTGCAATTCATCGCACCATCTAGAAATTTTGTCTAAGTCGTCTCGTAATTTACTACAGTAACTCAAATTCGACACCTTACCATAAATCACAGCATCATCAGCATACAACCGCAGATTGCTTCCCACCCTGTCGAGCAAATCATTTACGTATATGGAGAACAACAGCAGTCGTCTCACATCTCACACTTCCCTGGGGCACTTCTGACGATACCCTTGTATCAGATGAACACTCGTCATCGAGGACAACATATCGGGTTCGGTTACTCCAGACGACTTCGAGCCACTCACACATCAGCCTGTTACCCTTCATCGACAGTTTACGTTATATTGTATAAGAAAACGGCGAGCAGAGTTTGTCACGAGCGTTGCTTTCCAAACCATGCTGATTCAGGGACATAAGGTTGCCAGTCTCAATAAAGTATATTACATTCGAACTGAGAATATGTTATAGGATTCTGCAGCAAACCGAAGTTAGGGATATTGATCTGTAATTTTTCAGATCCGTTCTTTCACCCTTATAGTATACAGGAGTCACTTACGCATTATTCGAGACGCTTGGAACTTTGAGCTGGGCGAGAGACTCGCGATAAATGCAAGCTAGGTAAGGGGCCAATGCCATAGAGTGCTCCTTGTAAAACCGAATTTGGATTCCATCCCGACCTGGTGATTTATTTGGTTTCAAATCTTTCAGTGGTTTCTCTAGGCCACGGATGCTTATTACTAAGGCGTCCATACAGGAGTCTGTCTGGTGGTAAACTGACAGTATGTTTGTACGTGTCTCCTGCGTGAACAGCTTTTAGAAAGAGAAATTTAAAACTTGGGCTTTCCTCTTGCTATCTTCAACTGCCACTGGTGAGCAAGAGACTGAATGGAAACTTTAGACCCGTTTAGCTATTTTACATATAACCAGAGCTGTCTAGTGAATGCTTCGCGCATAGATCTTTGCAAAGACGTACGAAGCTCTGGTAAACTTTACTTGTCGTTAGTTGTGCTTTCCCTTTGGAACCTTCGTGCAACAGCCTCTGCTTCCTGAGCATCTTCCGAATTTCGCCATTAGGCCATGGTACGTCTCTTCCATCCTTTAGCTACTTACTAGGCACATAACTCTCTAGACCACGATTTACAACTTCGTCCATAATTCCTCTGCTTCCATCTGGCTGGACCTAAATGGTGTCCATTCACTGTCTAAGAGAGGTGATAAAGACTGTTTATCTGCTCCGTCTGGCAGAAAGACTCTCCTAGGCTTCTTGATTGATTTATTAACTTCAGTAACCATAGTTGCTATAATGGCATCATGATCGCTAGTCCCCGTTTCTATTCTGACACTGTCAATAAAGCCTGGACTATTAATAGCTACAAGATGTAAGATATTTTCTGTGCGTGTGGGCTGCCGAGCTAACTGCTCAAAACAGTTTTCAGAAAACGTGTTGAACAGTATTCTGCATGACTATCTATCTGCACCCTCCGCAATGAATCGATAGACATTCCAGTCTACACTCGGTGGATTGACTCCAAACTGCAATAAATACTCCTCCTTCTGTGGCCTCTAATCTGTATATCAAACATTCATTCCGGTAAATATCTCAGAGCTTTCCACTTAGAGTTTCAGCCACCTCTCGGTCCCAAGAATAGTTTGAGCCCAATAACATTCCAGGAGGGCAGTAAATTCGGGAACTTTATTAGGAATACTTCGATAATTTATTAATAAAATTTTGACAGTCGAAGTGTCTTTACTCTGAACACGGTCTGACTCCCCTTGCTGTGTATCGATTGGTGAGTGTTCATGAGAGCACCTCAAACTACCATCTAACCTACAAAACCCTCATGTGCACACCACAGGTACTCTGCTACCCGTGTATCTGCTTGCTTTGTGTAGTGCACCCATTGTGAGCGAGGTGTTGGTGCTATTCTGTCATTCTGCGCAACGGAATTATCTGAGATGTACCATTTACCCTGTGGCTCCTGCAAGATGCAGTTTCCACCCCCACACTACTACAGAAGTCAGACAGACGCTCCGAACGTTCTAAAGAGAAATGCCTGAAAAACTTTCAGCAATAAATATCTTCTGGAGTCTTCCGCTGTAAGGAAATGACACAAAAATTCACAAAATTTCTTATGTAACTAATGGGATACTTGGGTCTGGAGTAGTGCTAGTTAGTGTGAGAAAAACACGAAACTAAGGAAAATTATTATTTATTTTGCAAAAATTATGAGAAATCACAATGGCACTTTTAATTATGAACTGAACAAGCTATTTCCAGGTTCTTTTTGGAATGTGAAGTTACCTGTTAAGGATAGGATTCGCTAATGAAATTTCTATACGAAGTTTAAGATTGTTATTGACTTGGCAGAATGGCTAAGAGCCGCGCCTATTCAACTTGAATAATTATCCATTAGAATGTTGCTAGGTACAGTCAAGGCTGTCGCGTGTGAAACGCAGTGAAGTGTACTGTTGTGGAGGAAATATGGGGCTCGCAAGAGCTGTAGCGCACAATACCGTAAGCTGCGATGACTGCTGTCTGCGCCACTCGCTGCTGACAAATAAGATAACTCTCGTTCTATCTGGATCAAACTCTCCCTACGCCTTGATGAAGTCAAGGTCTCCTATTCGCCCCTAGTCTAACTATTGGCGTGGTCCACTGGTCAGATAATCTGTCCACCGTGATGTCACTCAAAAATTCGCTCGCAGGCGTTTAACTATAATTCTGTCCGTTCACACTGCACAATAAGTGCGGCAGTCAGCACAGTGAACAATGCTTAATCGCAAGGACTCAATATAGAGTCGCACTCCGACAGAGGTGCTCTCCCAGTGAAGTACTGAAGTGTTCCTCGCTCTTTGAGTACACGTACGAGCGCACACACTCTCGTTCCATGTTCTCGCTCCAAGAGCCACAACGGAATGGCCCCTCTCCACGCCAGACGTGAAGGGGTATATCTTTCGGTCTCTTCCATTACTCCTTCAGCTCAAGGCGTCAGGAATATCGTCTACCAATCAGCATTGCTTGCAAAGAATGCGAAGGCTGGGCGCTCCCACACAACGTAGCGCAATTTGCTTTTAAGCTGAACACAGGGTCGTTCTCCCTTTCACTCAGGCAAATGCTGTCTGCTCTACGGGCAGTCGCCGGCTGACGTAGATAGGTTGACTTGTCCTCTGAAGGGACCGTCATGTCTTGAATGTGTGTGTGTACGCCAGCCTCAAGTATTTCAATCTCAGTGCGCACTTGCAATTTACTAGTTATTTGCATATCGTTTACATGAATTCATACAACATTGACTTTATATTATCGAGTTTGGGTTCAAATGAGGCGTCTTGATGTGCAGACTATGATTGTGAGTGCGGAATATGTAAGCAATGAAGGTCAGGAGACCACGACGTCTTACACCATGACCTACTAATAGTAGACCTACAAATCCACACATATCTAAAACTCTATAGGCAAGACCGTCACAGAGTCGACCAAGCCTTTAGTTATAGACCCTCCACTCGGCTCCAAAGCAAAGGACTCTCATCAACTCTGGGAACAGTGCTGCAAATTCCGAGCTCTGCTTGCACCCCGTGGGTGAGGCCAGCAGTCTATACCACCTCCACCAGCCGCCTGTACAAAATTGATATGTCCTCAGAAACCATGCAATAGCCTTCGTTGGTCCCGACGTGAGCCACATTTGCAGACGACCACACTCTGCACGCTGTACAGCCTAAGAGACAAGAACATCTCCACGTCTTGGATGAGGACCCTGGCATACGTACTGCGTACACATTGGCTTTCTTCCTTGCCTTGAACGCTATCTGCCTAAGTGGCTCCATAATGCGGACAACGTTGGAGCTCCCAATAACTAGTAACCCCCCCCTCCCATCCTTCACCTGCTACCCGTGTACCTGCACGGACGCCACTATAGTTCAATTCTTTTATCTTGGCGGCTCGCGCATGCCCGACCAGACGCGGGAGATTGCTGCGTTGCCAGTTGCACACGACGCACGCGCCAATAGAAGCAGCGCCGTAGTATAGCATAGTTCACAAGCTTACGTTTAGGGGGGAGCGCGCAGTTCATGAAGTAAAGCCACCACGGCCGCATTAACCCTTTCGCTGCTACAAAGTCGTGCTCCCTGCATTCCGCGCTGTGCGCTATTTTGTCACTGCACTGCTCGCCTGTGCAGACACATCGTGTTCCGACTGCTTTGACACTCTTATCAATCGATTGAATATACCGTCTATCAGTGAAGTGCTCTGAGCTATGTCAAATATAATTTTTGTGTGTGCCACACACAAACATCATTTATTTGCTAAAACACTGATCTGCCAACACAAACGTTGAATATTGTGTTACCGCAGCACAAAACTACGAAAGGTGACTTGGCAATGGAGGAGACAAAATACTGTCCACTGAAGATGCTTCAAAAGAGAGAAACACATCTGTTCTAAATAAACCCCTTATTACAGTTGCAGAAGAGGAATATATTTCAGTACCATTGGTAAAACTGCGACTGTGGAACAAAAACAAGAAAGAGAACATGAGTACCATTGTGTATGTGCCATACCTTTCCTTGATTGAAGTGCTTTAAAATAAAGCCAAACACGTCCGGTGTAAATAATACTTTTATTACAGTCGCGAAAGACGGAATATTTCTCAATATTACATACGACACCTATGTGGTACTTACATGAGCTATTGTTATACAGTAAATTTTATATGAAATTTAGGTATCTTGTCCACATTTCATTCTCAACATTGTGGCAACTAAAATCGACCATACGGAAAGTATACGCTATAGACTTCTACCTCTGCAAACTCTTCAAAATTTCGTGCAATGATTTACTACATTTAATGCTGCATAATAACTGCGTTGAACATCGAAAAAAAATTAAGTGATTTATGGGGGGAAGGTATCAGTGAAGAAGACGTGTAAAAATAAAATTTTTGGTCAAATAGTTTTTGTGACATCGAATGATAAGTGTGTCAAAGCAGTGGGAACACCATGTGTCTGCACAGGCGAGCAGTGCAGTGATGACAAAATCGCGCACAGCGCAGAATGCGGCGAGCACGTGTCTCCAGCAGCAGACAAAGCACTAGAAATTTCAAAAAATTGCATTCAAACGAATATAATTTGTGAAGTAAGGCACTTCGATATTGTTTTTAAATAATGAAAATATTTAGCACTCCACAAGGTTTGAACTCATAACCTTTCGCGTAGCAGCCCGACACCTTAACCGTTACACTAACGCATCTCGTCTGACTATGTAATGCCATGAGGACTAAACAGGTCACGCAAAATACTGACAAACACTGTTGGTATGACTATGAATTACTCACGCTTTGTCGAAGTACAATAGGAAATAAACAATTACCGCTGTTCTTTATTGCGAAAAAGCGGTCCGTGAGAGTGATACAAACACCTTTCCTTGCTATCGCCTGAATTAGGAGCCTTATTGCTTGTTTGGTTTAATTAATTAATAGAATATGAAGCAATTGGTATAATGAATGCTTATTCCAAACTTTCTATAAAAGAATGTCTGCTATCAAGACATTGCTTTTGTTCTATTACTTTATTTATGACTCAACGTTTCTAAAACTGAAGACACTCGTCCATGCTCTGCACTGCAGTCCAGATGTGGCAACGTCTGTTCATTGGCTGACTGTGTTTTGTGACGTCTGATGCGCAGAACGAACCTAAACTCGGCCGCCAACATAAATGACGCGCACTTTAAAGGAGTAGCCGTTTGTCCATTCACAGGTTGAATGGGCGAGCCCATGCAGCCAGTTTCCACATTCGCCCTCCATTTCGGGCGACGCGAACGCTTTACCGCCCGCCACTCACCTTGCTGTAAGGGCAGATCCACAGCGTTGGGTACTCTAGGAGGTGCCTCAAAAGCAGAGCTGTTGGGTAAAACAAGCGACACCTGAAGTGTCCCAAACGATGCGCCAGATTCTCCGCCACCGCCATATCCCGAAGCAGCAGCCTGTACAAGACTGACTGTAGCTAAAGTGATTCCCGTATTCGCGAACTGCGGCCAGCTGCTCCTGCATTCGCACAAAGCGTGCACACATCCTAAGCATCCTAGAAAGACTAATTCGGGAAGTAAACTATAAAAACTCACAGAATCCCAGATATGCAATCTGCTACCACCCTGATGTGTAACCAATGGACGCTGATGCGTTAATGAGTTGTGTAGCTGGCTGTTCAGTGAACAACTATTTGCGCTAAAGACTGCTTGAATTTACTCTGACAAGAACGTGAGATAGAACTACTTTAAACAGAGAAATGCACACCAAATTTAATAAATATACTTCGAGGAAAACACTGGAGAAAATAAACAGTTAACATTCTGCTCTGTAGATGTGAATGAACTGAGAGCCGCTGCCTGACTGAATCTTGGTCTTCCGATTTCAGACTCCTGTCTGGAGGTGGTCGTCTAATTGAGACTCCAGACTGTAGAGGATACTGAACAGATAATTGATTACAAACAGTTATGTTCTGCTCCTTGCATAACATTTCAGTCGTTCATCCCAAACAAGGATAGGATATTTGTGGATGACAATGCCCCAAGCCACTGGGCCACAATTGGTTTGAAGAACATTCTGGACAATTAAAGCGAATTATGTTGCCATCCACATCGCCCAAAATGAGTCCCATCGAACATTTATGGGACATAATCGAGACGTCAGTACGAACAATATCCTGCAATGGGAACACTTTTGTAGTTATGGGCCGTTATAGAGGCAACATGGCTCAGTATTTTTGCAGGGCACTTAGAACGACTTGTTCAGTCCATGTGATTCGAGTTTCTGCAGTACGCCAGGCAAAGGGTAGTCCAACACGATATTAGGAGGTGTCTCACGACTTTTGTCACCTCATTGGATATTGTCTAGATGGACTGACATACATATGTATAACATCGTTGGCAACTGTATTTCGACTGAAGTTCTATGTATTCTGCATCAAGATGATAATTAATAACAGTAATTTAACAGTTTTGCAACTACGATACGAAATGTTTACAAAACATAAGCACTGATACAGATGATATAAATGTTATTTGCGTAGCGCATTCCTATGGTTGCTGGACGTTCATTGTAGACTTTGTTTATAGGGATCGCAGTTACTACTAATGTATTGGTTGTCCGTTGGGGAGGCGTCTCTTATTTCATGTGTAAGCTTTTGTTAGCCTCTATTTTCGATAATTTTTCGTAAATTACGACATTTTTGTAATAATTGTAATGCCTAACTGAAACGTTTCAAGAGTATGTATATGAGCAACGGTGTTAAGGTTATATATTGGTGATCATCATCTTTGTCTGTACACAGCGCTTTGAATTTATCCGATTCCATTTTCGAGTATTTCAGTAAATGTTTTCTAAATAGTTGTCGTATTTAAGAGCCATCTGTTCGTTCAATATGTCGTGTGGTTGGTTTATTATGGCCACATAAATTTCAAGTCTGTCCAGAATGTTTGTGGTAGGAACTTTTAGAATTTTATTGAGTACCTGCAATGTGTGTTCATTTGTACCTACCGTGTGTTAACGGTCTTTTAGATGGAGAAGGAGTCTTGATTGGTTGTTGTTGCTTTTTCTCATGTGTTCTTTAAAACAATCAGTTTTTTTAATTCACTTAAATAACAGTCAACACACGATAGATACAAGTGAACACAAATTGCACATACTTCATAAAATTCCGAAGGGTCCTACCATGAACATTCTCGACTAACTTGAAATGAATATACACATAATAAATCAACCACAAGACATATTGGACGAACAGAAGGAACTTAAATATCAGTGCTGTTATAAACCATTTATTGAAATATTCGAAAAGGGAAACGGATAAATTTAAAGCGCTGTACATAGCAAAAGATGATGCACACCAATATAAAACTTTAATATCGTTGTTCATATACGCACTCTGGAAACATTTGTCAGAGAGTCAATACAGTACATACGGGAAAGTCATAATTTGCAAAAAGTTATGAATAATATAAGTTAAGTTTTCTTTTCATAGTGGCTGTAATGGGACACTCCGTTACAGTTCTGATGTCAAAATTTGTACTTATTATTTATTAATTAAATTTTCCAATTTGACAATCAGTCACAAGGTAAATTACATTCTTGAGTAGGTGTTCAAAAATGGCTCTGAGCACTATGGGACTTAACTTCTGAGGTCATCAGTCCCCTAGAACTTAAACCTAACTAACCTAAGGACATCACACACATCCATTCCCGAGGCAGGATTCGAACCTGAAGCGCCTAGAACCGTTCGGCCACTCCGGCCGGCCCTTGAGTAGCCGTAACTGAGTACCTAAAATGATATCCTAAGTGGTCACATTCAAGTATTTCATTATTTTACACATTGGAGAGTTTATTAAAGCGAATGTATGTGTGTTATGTGTACTGCATGATCTCTTTGTGTGACACTGCGAGTGTACCGTCAGTCTAGGGACACATTTTATAGGTCAACTGCATTTCGCATGGGTCGTTACAGTCTTCATCCACTGCGGCAGACACACTGTCAGCCCGCAGTTAGGATCTATGAAGTGCGAATGTGCTGTTGACTGGGTCCGAAGCAGGGTGGCAGTTGGAGAGACTGCCGGGGTAACACCAGTCTAGAGGGATGTGGCGACCTCAGCTGCAGGCCAGTGCGGACACCTCCATTAACCCGTTATCGATCAGTAAGGGGCTCGAACTCACGTGCGCGCGAAAGTCGATGGGTGGACGGCGGGACAGTGTGCGCGGGACGGGGATTGGCCGCGGGATAACGGCGGAAGGCCTGCACGCGACTAATGGCTGCCGGATTACCATAGAAACGGCGCGGCCCCCGCTGGTAACGCAATCAGCCGCCAGGGAGGCGACCGGCGCCGGCCGCCGGCAGCCGGTTGACGGACGAGCGGCCGTATATCCCGGTAAGCAGGTAGCGCCGCACTGATCGATTAAGCCTTATCTTTTACGCGCGCCACCTCACCCCTCAATTCATTACAATTACACCTGTTGCAGTCTCGAAGAAAGATGTGCTCCCTTTCTTCAAGCAGTTTGTCGAATCACATTTTCCAGCTTAACCTAAAACACTTTTAAATTACTCCAGACAGTGTTTGCAAGGCAAAAGTGAATCAGAGTCATTTTGAGCACCTTCCTCGAAATGTAACAGGTATTTCCGATTTTACATACACTCAAAGCCATAAGAAACGACGCACCACGAAGGAACTAACCGAATGTGACCGAAATCCGTAGAAATGATTACAATTTCAGGAAAGTTGGATTAGTTATTCAAGAGAAAGAGCTTAACAAAGTGAGCAGGTCAAGAAAGTATTGGTCGTCCTCAGAGCTCTTACGCGAGCAGTTATTCGGCTTGGATTAGGTGGAGAAGTTTTTGCATCCCGCCTGGATGGCGGCGCGCTGGTCTGCTCCTGTAAACTAAAGGGTAGACCGAATGTAGGAAGTGAGTAGGAGCAGGAAAAGGTGAAATGCTTCGGTACTGCGTATAGGTTATAGCTCTTTTACTGGTGTATGAACGTATAGAACTGATAATATTACTTAACTTTGCGTACAAATGGGCAAGTAGGTGCGAAGCCGTTCATATATCAAAGCTAATAGCTACTAGAAGTTACGAAGGCAAATCGGTGGTGGCTCGCCCACTGTGAAATAGAAACAATGTTGCTTGGTCGTCTACTCGGAATCAAATGGGTAGAATCTGGAGCGGTGGTCGTGGAGCTGCACAGCGCCGGCTAGAGGGCGCTGTCGTCGGTGTCGGTGTCGTAGTCACAACCTAAGAACTTGCACCTATGCCGTGGCAGCGTAGCTATCGATAGCACAGAAGTGCGGCAACCTTGCCGGCCAAGGTAGGATTTAGCAACCAGGACGACAAGCAGTAGAAACTCGCGTTATCTAGCTGAAATGTAAGCCCAGTACGCATTGCCAAGGATGGCAACGAAACGAAGCGTAGAATATCGTCGATGTACCGATGTGCTATAAGTGTGCTGCGGGTGACAACAAAAGGGGTCTGTAGTGTTTAGAAATGGCATTCCAGACTATGACTCCTGGGTATCGGGCCACACGGCGGTTGACAGTCAGATTGGTATCCTACGCTATCCGGAGCCTTTCCAGACACGTAGCCTCTAAGCTCGCTGACTGGAGTATAACTGTCTTCAGAGATGAGCCCCGCTTCGAACTGAGCCTCGGTGACCAGCAAAGACGTGTCTGGAGACGCCTCAGACAGCGGTGGGACACCAGCCTGACTGTCACCTACCACATGGCCCGACAACCATGAGTGATGTTATGGGGTGCCACTTCTTTTCACAGCAGGATCCCTCTGGTTGTCATCCGCGGCACTCTTCAGTACAGCGGAAAGTCGACGATATTCTACGCCCTGTTTTGTTGTCTTTCATGGCAAGCCATCATGAGGTTATATTCCAGCAAGACAAAGCCCACCCTCTGAAGTCCGACCATCCTGATTTAGGTTTTCCGTGATTTCCCTAAATCTCTCCAGGCAACTGCCGGGATGGTTCCTTTGAAAGGGCACGGCCGACTTCCTTCCCCGTCCTTCCGTAATCCAATGACACCAATGACCTCGCAGTTTGGTCTCTTCCCCGAAAACAACCCAACAGCCTCTCAAGTCGAGAGTTTCTTCTGCTGCTCTGCGTGCTTGCCAGACCCTTCCACGGCCAGCAACGTTGCCGAATCTCTCCCCAGTTGAGAACGTTAGGAGCATTATGGGTAGGGCCTTCCCACCAGCTCGAGAGTGTCACGTTCTAACTCGTCAGTTGGACAGAACTTGGCACGATATCCCTCTAATGGACATCCAGCAACTCTGGAAAGAAATGCCAAGCCGAACAACTGCTTACATAAGGCCAGACGCGGACCAGCGCGTTATTGATCTGGATAGTTTGTGAAGCTCTCTCGCTTGAATAAATAATGCACATAACATCTACAGATTTCGGTCCCATTCGGATAATCCCATTGTGGTGCGTCTTTTTTTTTTTCACCTTAAGAGGGCAAAGGGCAAAGTAAAACGTTTTCGATCGGGCATAAAAACTGAAATACATGAATCAATATCTTTTGATGTTGATACTGGAAGTGTAGTAACATATCCCTAGTGTCTGCCTCTTGTACTGATTAGATGCGCTGTGCGTGTTTCGTTCAAATGGACAAAGTAGAATACTCTGCTGCTTAGAACTCTTGTTTCAATGTTTTAATGGCCATGAAAATCCATTCAAACTTGATGAGGGCTTTTATTACTCCTACACTTTGAATGGTTAAGGAGCATGCAACTGTCGGCTGGTGTGGCTGAGCGGTTCTAGGCGCTTCAGTCTGGAACAGCGCGACCGCTACGGTCGCAGGTTCGAATCCTGCCTCGGGCATGGATGTCTGTGGTGTCCTTGGGTTAGTTAGGTTTAAGTAGTCCTAAGTTCTAGCGGACTGATGACCTCCGATGTAAAGTCCCATAGTGCTCAGAGCCGTTTGGACCATTTGAACATGCAACTAGTTCAAGTTCGGATCCTGATGAGAAAGATTCGTGTGATGGGTGTCCTGAAACGGCCAAGTCCAATAAGAACCCAGAATAAAGGAAGTTTGAAGGCCCATCGACAGTTGGGGCATTACAAACGGAGCACAAGCTCCGATTACGATCTGAAAGAGAAGTAAATCGGCTGCGCCCTTTTGAAAGGACCAACACGGCCTTTGCCTGTACTGGTTTGGGGAGATCACGGGCATCCTAAAGCTGGATGGCCGGATGTGGATTTTAACACCCGCCCTCCGGAAAGCGAGTCCGTTGTGCTGACCACTGCGCCACCTCTCTCGGTCAAGAACCCACAGATAACGCTCGCTATGTTACTGGACGATCAGCACTTTGCACTGTACGAAACAGCAGCCACAACAGACACGTTGTAAAAAAGGGTAATTAGTTGGATCATGTTCAACATACATTTCGCATTTGTAAACTGATAACCAGAAGACAAAGCGAAGACAAGTTTCTCAGAGACATTTGGACACTTTAAAAAAGAATTCAACTGCTTTTGTGAGGTGATTGGCTACTTTGGGATAAGCGTGACATTACCACTTGACGTCGAAACGGAACAGCAATTCAAGCGGAACGAGGACGCTTATGAACCGGTAATAAAAGACGAAAAATATTTAAACCGAGGGAAAATTTTGTAAAGCGTCGTCGTCAGTTTTGTAAACTCTCCTCAGAAGTTTTGTAAAGGCCTCGTCGCTACTGCTGTGGAGCCTGAGTTGTCATTGTTGTTACGGTAAGCTGAGATTGGGAGTTCGTGAAACGGATTATGGTGCAGTACACCGCGAAGACAACCTCCCCATGCTACTATTACTCAGCCACGAGCCAGAGTCAGGTAACAGGGTAACAGGATAGCAGCACAAAAGTTCTACAACACTCCAACGAATTAGTAACAAAGTCACAAAAATAAGTTTAAGCGGATTACTTATCTTTGTGATTTATTGAATAATGAAGTTTTCAACACTGTACGTAATGTGACGCAAAAACGGCCCTCAATGGCTAAGCGCAAATAATGATAGATAAACTTCACAGTAGATAGCAAATGCAATTTGCAACAACTGTCTGTTCACTTCTAAGAGCTCACTGAGCGAAATTCTCTGTCGAAGTCAGCCCTGCACGATGGTCTATATCCAAGTGAGCGAGAACTGCTCTTCTATCTTCCGAGTAGGATTCTTTCCGTTGTAGTCCAGTCATTGATGGACTGTACTCGGCCACCAATTGGCGGAGGCGGAGTCGGTACCTTCGTCCTCAGCGCCGGCCGTGGCGCTGGTGAAACTCGCGAAATTGGCGAGTCTCTTGACACTGGCACCAGTTCGCATATTCGCGCCTGCAGTGCTTTTTCCCACGCTGTGTCTTGTTCGAACGACACAGCAGAAAAGATGTGGCGGATGGCTTCTGTGATGTAAAAGTGATCTTTGTGATACATTACAATGCAAATGGTATAAAACTATTATAGAATGTTACACACGCCTTCTGGACTGCCTGGAAGAAAAGTACTTGGGAAATTGCTTCATTGGCAAAACGAAAACTAACTTTCTACTAGTAAAATAAAGCAGCAACTTAGCAGTTTCGAAAACGAGAGAGCAGACAGATGTGGAGTGCTCATTTTTGGTACATTCATCCTTCTCACTACGTTAGATATTCTGTTACTTCCACCTACTCCCCATTTCAAGGCTTCTGTACATGAAAACTGACTGAACCCAGTGATGATGTTATATCTGTCATAAGTTGATATTTTGATGAGTTTCGTAAACAGCAAATAAGGGTAGCAGTTCAGTCACTGAATAAATGTCGAAGGAAGAGCTTTGACCTGAACCAGACCCGTACCGAATATAACATTTCTGACAAGAAAATCACAGCCTTTACCTGACATAGCCAGGCATCTCGCTTTTATGTGTGCTACAGTTTAAAAGTAACGCAACATAAAATTCGGTAATTTAAATAAAGTAAAAATATTACATCGCGAAACCATCAAAAGCAACTATAGCGTGTAGTTATTTACAGACACTTTGTGTTGATCAAGTGACCACCATAAAGACATCTACATATTAATAAAAACGTATAAAATTTAGATCGTGTAAGAACCGTTGTATAGAGCAGATACTTACGGATATTATGCCGTCTCCTAAATCCTTATGAATATTAAGACTACGCAAAGAACAAAAAATCCATTAAATTTGGTAACGTTGTTCTCTTAGACAGTCCAGTTAATAGCCAATATTCGTCTTCCGTCTCGTGGATTCTTTATCACAAGTTGTAAAAAGTTAATGAAGAAAACATGTAACACGAAATACAGGACAGTTACATGATCTATCTATTTGTGTATGAATTAAGCTTAGTACTGTCCTCACGTTGAGGGATGCCAATTAGGCCGTCTCAATAAATCTTATGAATATTTAGAAGATGTAGCCTGTAGTTGGGTTTCGTAACTGTTTATAAATCCGTTCTATGGCTAGGAGAGCCGTAAACATAACATTACCCGTTTGCTAAAGCTGGTGAAAATTATGGTGATGTAATGTTAAAACAGTTGCTCAGTCAATAATCCTGAACCTAGATGTAACAAGATTCTTTTAACTGATAGAAAATGTTTCGTTATTTCCATAGAATCAGTTCATAGAGTAGACCTATTGTTCGAGGTGTTTGTTTAAACATAGTTTCTCTACAAAATAAATGTCCATGTTTTCAAATATTGTGTAACTTCTCAGAACTTAAACAAAATTTATCAAAATTATATATTATGACCTCTGCTTTATCTATTATAAACTTTGTTGTTTTTAGTTCCTAAATTCCGATACAGTTCTCTGAATTTTTGTATCACGGATGGTGACTCATAACCTCGCTCTCGCCGTTCGGCACTCGACTAAGCGATCTGACGTTACGTGACGTGACATGACATGACGTGACGGATAGAGTAAATTTAGGCTCAAGTGGCGGTGACGTAACGTGATGCCCGTACATTTTGTCCTCCAAAACTAAGAGCCCACTTTATTCCAGATATTAAATCCAAACTGTAATGGTATCTACAAAAGCATAAACAAATCCACGACACATACGAAGGGTATCTGGCTGTACTAGCGACACAATGACATTCAAAATTTACAGGTAAACCTACGCCTTCCCGACATCACGTGACCATCGTGGTAATTTATGTAGACAACAGTAAATCAATTTTGCGCACCTAAATGTTCACTCCAGAGATATTTCCACTCTATGAACCACACCATAGAGTTTCTTTAAGAGCACCACAATAACAATTCTGACTCTGAATTATCAACAGACTGAATATAATCTCTGATTAGTAGGTAATCTCACTTAGAAATTTAGTCCTTTAGATAAGCCATAATAAATGAATGTAAAACTCTAATTACAGTGAGCAATCGTTAAGTCCATTCAACATTATTATTAATAATAAATCACTGATTGTCTTTAAACTAGCACTTCTGTCCATTTCTATCATTCACGTGGAAGGTTCCTTCTCTTTGCTTCTGAAATGAATGTATGTAAAACAGATACCCTACCCTTCATATACAATAAATAGCTCACTAGTACCATAGCATAACCAACATAATCAGTACTATCATCCACTATTACTAAAAATCTGAAGACTGACCTGCATAACAGTTCGAACAGCAAGACAGCAAAGTAAGCAAAAGAAGCGAATCTAACAAAACAATGTAAAATAAACGCTCGACAGTACCTTATTATATAGTAAATGAAATATTGTCATTAAGATAACCTTTATATCATGGAACTTATGTCTCTTTTACATACAGTTATTTACTCTTACTACATCTGAACAGTCATTATCGTAGTATCTAACTTATTCAACTCACTCCCCCCCCCCCCCCCCACACACACACACTATATCAGCTTAAAGAAAGTTTTCATGGCGTCAAGTACATAACTATCATCAGTTACAACATCTACATGAAACTCTAAATACTTATGCTTAGAGACATTAAAAAAGCGTAGTATACATCGTACACTGATTTGCCATATCACTATGACTGCGGTTTCATAGCGTGTTGGTCTACACTATGAACTACATACAATTGTGATTTTGAGCTACGGATTCGGCAAGTCTTTACAATGTTACTGGATGTACCCGACACCACATGTACATAAACAGATCACGAAATTCCATCTGACTTCAGGCCGGTGGTTTGTGGACCCGGAACTGGCAGCCGATATTGCCCCAGATGTGCTCTGTCGGGCTCACAGCAGACAAAATTTGGAAATTCGAGGTAAAGTCTTATGGGACCAAACTGCTGAGGTCATCGCTCCCTAAGCTTACTCACTACTTAATCTAACTTAAACTAACTCACTCTATGAGGAATACACACACCCATTCCCGAGGGAGGACTCGAACCCCCGACGGAGAAACACAGCAGACAAGCATGTGACCAATCCATTTATTTGAATACAGTATCATGCTCTTCAAACCACAGTGGCGCATTTCTGGTCTTCTGAAATGGACGGTTATCGTGCTGGAAGATGAAATCGCTGTCGGGGACGACATTAAGCATTAAGGGATGATGGTAGACTGAAACAATAACCACGTAGTCCACAGCTGTCATGGTCCTATGAAAGCCCAAGCGAATGTCGCCTATGGTATGAAATCACGCTCGCCAGCCCTAAACCGTTTGTCGGTGTATGTTTCAAGTAACCGTTCGCCTATATGACGGAGCATCGAAACATGACCGTGAACCTGGTGTAGCACGAAACTTGATTCATCCGATCAGGTGACAATCCACGGCCCAGTATCGATTATCTCGTGCCCAGTACAATCGTAATTGAGGATGTCCTTAGGTCAACATGGGTGCACTTAGGAGTCTTTTGCCGATTAAATCCATGTTGAGCAATCTGACTGGTGCCCTTGTGCCTGCTCCAGCATTGCCCTCTGTCCTCAGATATCGCCCAGACTGCCCCTTGTCGGTTTTACGAAGAGTGCAAGCCTCCGACCTCCACGCCCTGTTATGAGGTGTGTAAGTCCAATATCTCGCTGCCTTCTCGTATCTTCATTATCATTCATGCTATTTCCACGGATATTTACGACGGAAGCCTTCGAACAGCCGACCAGGTTCGTCACATCCGAGGTTCTCGTATCCAGTGTAACGTACCTGTTTAATTATGTAGTTAGGTTAGCCGACGGAAAATTCTTCTGTTAAGCAGCCTGGCACATTATTATATGTATTTAAATTGGAATTTTACTACAAAAGATATCTCCGGCCGCCACCTGAATTGACCTACCACTTCATTAACTTGAACATTTGTTTGGAAAGAAGAAACAGTTAGCGGAGAAGCCCCAACTCAGGAAAAATTAATGGAATTTTGATATGTATTGATATTTCTTAATTAATTCTGTAGGATAATCAGCTTGGGAAATGTCCTTAGTTATATTAAAAATCATACACGTGTGAGGTAAGCTGGCCTACAAGGGGTCTCGATAGGGAATTGGATAAATAGCGGGTGAGTACTGAATATTGTCGGTGAAACGGACTGAGGAACATACATAAATTGCATGATCAGTTGAAATTGGAAGTTCCATGGAAAGATGGATTACACATGCACACATTCAAACTAACTATTTCTCACATACAAAAAAGCTGTTCACTAATTTAGTAAAGGAAGCAAGATCTGAATTGGAATAGAGAGACACTAGCCTCAATAGTCCAATAGTTTAACAGAAAATTATTCGCAAATTTTTAAAAATTCAGGTTGGAATTAAGAGCATTGAATCAGAACAATTCTTCCAAAAGGTAGGTCACTAATAACCACGTGATTGATAAAATATAAAAAATGCACGACGAGGAACATCACGAAATCAGACAATAAGGCGCGAGAATTTACTTAAGCTAGGAAACCGGTTCAATTACTGGAACAGAATACTAAAGCACAATCTCACGACCAAAACACGTACTAACAGCTACCGACCATGTACAACGAAAAATCATTCAGATCTGTTCAAACCACGGTGGCCTTTTTTTAATATAATTGCCAAAGGTTAAAACCATAAGCACTTCTCATAACCAGTCACCCGATTTATTCAGGAATCCAGTCTCACTCGTAGATCCACGTGGCCTCAGTCGCCACAGCCCGAAAGTCACAGAGCACAAAGAAAACACTGCTATAAATTCCAAAAATCGCGAAATTAATCTCAATTTTTGCCTATGCAAAGTACCTAGGGTTTATTTATAGTAGGTGGAACCTTCTGAGGTATGAATTTGGGACTCAGTGAAAGTGAAACTTACAGATTACAAAATTACAAACTAAGGAATAAAATTAGATATTACATTTTCGACAATTCCCAGAGCTGTAAGGCTGTAGCTAGTCACCCATGCTTTCTACCGCGGACCAGAAGCCGACGCGGAGGAAATACGCATATTCTACACTCGCCAAAACAACAAAAGCGACGGATCATCTCCCGCCGGAGTCACTCTAACCCTGAAGAGTTCCCTTTTGCTATACACAAAAGTTGGGTAAGCTAAATGTCACCCTGCTGATCACCTGTATACGTTGCAATGGGAGTCACTTATGCAGTTTCGAAAAAGTTATCGTTGAATTGTGTTGTACAGCGAATGTGCTTAATTGTGTTCAGAGGAAGCAAGATGGACTGTCAAGATAATGCAGAGGCGTACATTGGATTGCTGTAGTTTTCTGGCACCAATTAGCATATGCGCAAAGTTTTACTTTGGGCACAGTGCAGTAATTATGCATATAAAGGATGCGACACAAATATTGAGAAGTTAATCAGAGAGAACTTTTTTTTCTACTTTGCTACAACTCCTCGCTCCTCCGCTAGTTACAAGTTTCGTTTGGTTTCTTGCTTCATTTAGATATTTATCCACGTTGTTGTTGCGGTCTTCAGTCAGAGACTGGTTTCATGCAGTCCTCCATGCTACTCTATTCTGTGTAAGCTTATTCATCTCCCAGTACCTACTACAACCTAAATCCTTCTGAATATGTTTATTCATCTCTTGGTCTCCCTCTACGACTTTTGCCCTCCACGCTGCCCTGCAATACTAAATTGGTGATCCCTTGACGCCTCAGAATATGTCCTGTCAAGCGATCCCTTCTTCTAGTCAAATTGTGCCACATATTTCTCTTCTCAACAATTCTATTCAATACCTCATCATTAGTTATGTGATCTACCCACCTAATCTTCAGTATTCTTCTATAGCACCACATTTCGAAAGCTTCTATTTTCTTCTTGTCTAAACTATTTATCGTCCACGTTTCACTTCCATAAATGGCTAAACTCCATACAAATACTTTCAGAAACGTCTTTCTGACACTTAAATCCATACTCGATGTTAACAAACTACTCTTCTTCAGAAACTCTTTCCTTGCCAAGCCAGTCTACTTTTTACATCCTCTCTACTTCGACCATCATCAGTTATTTTGCTGCGCAAATAGCAAAACTAATTGACCACTTTAAGCGTCTCATTTCCTAATCTAATTCCCTCAGCGTCACCCGACTTAATTGTACTACATTCCATTATCCTCGTTTTGCTTTTGTTGACGTTCATCTTATATCCTCCTTTCAAGACACTGTCCATTCCGTTCAGCTGCTCTTCCAGGTCCTTTGCTGTCTCTGACAGAAAAACAATGTCCTCGGCAAGCCACATAGTTTTTAATTGCTTCTCCATGGATTTTTAATTCCTACCCCGAGTTTTTCTTTAGTTTCCCTTACTGCTTGCTCAATATACAGATTTAATAACATCGGGGAGAGGCTACAACCCTGTCTCACTCGCTTACCTATCACTGCTTCTCTTTCATGCCCCTCAACTCTTATAACTGCCATCTGGTTTCTGCACAAATTGTAAATAGCCTTTCGCTCGCTGTATTTTACCGCTGCCACCTTCAGAGTGTTCCAGTCAACATTGTCAAAAGCTTTCTCTCTAAGTCTACAAATGCTAGAAACGTAGGTTTGCCTTTCCTTAATCTATTTTCGAAGAGAAATCGTATTGTCACTATTGCCTCACGTGTTCAAACATTTCTACGGATCCAAACTGATCTTCCCCGAGGTCTGCTTCTACTTTTCCATTCGTCTGTAAAGAATTCGTGTTAGTACAGGGTGATCAAAAAGTCAGTATAAATTTGAAAACTTAGTAAACCACGGAAAAATTTAGACAGAGAGTTAAAAATTGACACACGTGCTTGGAATGACATGGGGTTTTGTTACAACAAAAAAAACAAAGTTCACTAAATGTCCGACAGATGGCGCTGGACAGCAAAACTGCTACCCTGACGGGTGAGAGGTACACCAATATGTTACAGAATCGCATCATCACCAGCCTGGTTGATAAACACCTGCTGGAACGTACGATGTTTATGCAGGATGGCGCTCCACCCCATATTGCTAGACGTGTGAAAGATCTCTTGCGCGCGTCGTTTGGTGATGATCATGTGCTCAGCCGCCACTTCTGTTATGCTTGGCCTCCAACGTCCCAAGACCTCAGTCCGTGCGATTATTGGCTTTGGGGTTACCTGAAGTCGCAATTGTATCGTGATCGACCGACATCTCTAGGGATGCTGAAAGACAACATCCGACGCCAATGCCTCAACTCTGGACATGCTTTACAGTGCTGAACATTATGCCTCAACCACAGTTATTGCTGACGAATGATGGTGGACATATTGAGCATTTCCTGTAAAGAACATCATATCATCTCTGCTTTGTCTTACTTTGTTATGCTAATTATTGCTATTCTGATCAGATGAAGCGCCATCTGTCGGACATTGTTTGAACGTTTATTTCTTTGGTTCTAACAAAACCCCATGTCATTCCAAGCATGTGTATCAATTTGTACCTCTCTATCTACATTATTTCGTGATTTAGTCAGTTTTCAAACTTATACTAACTTTTTGATCACCCGGTATTTTGCAGCCAAGGCTTATTGAACTGATAGTTCGGTAATTTTCACATCTGTCAACACCTGCTTTCTTTGGGATTGGAATTATTATATTCTTCTTGATGTCTAAGGATATTTCGCCTGTCTCATACATCTTTCTCACCAGATGGTAGAGTTTTGTCAGGACTGGCTCTCCCAAGGCTGTCAGTAGTTCTAATGGAATGTTGTCTACTCTGGGGGCCTTGTTTCGACTTAGGTCTTTCAGTGCTCTGTCAAACTCTTCACGCAGTATCAAATCTCCCATTTCATTTTCATTTACATCCTCTTCCATTTCCATAATATTGTCCTCAAGAAGATCGCCCTTGTATAGACCCTCTATATACTCCTACCTTTCTCCTTTCACTTCTTTGCTTAGAACTGGGTTTCCATCTGAGCTCTTGATATTCATACAAGTGGTTCTCTTCTCTGCATAGATCTCTTTAATTTTCCTTAGACAGTATCAATCTTAACCCTAGTGAGATAATCCTCTACATCCTTACATGTGTCCTCTAGCCATCCATGCTTAGCCATTTTACACTTCCTGTCGATCTCATTTTTAGACGTTTGTATTCCTTTTTGCCTGCTCCATTTACTGCCTTTTTGTATTTTCTCCTTTCATTATTTAAATTCAATATTTCTTCCGATACCCAAGGATTTCTATTAGCCCTCGTCTTTTTACCTACTCGATCCTCTGCTGCATTCACTATTTCATCTCTCAAAGCTACCCATTCTTCCTCTACTGTATTTCTTTCCCCCATTCTTGTCAATCGTTCCCTAATGCTCTCCCTGAAACACTCTACAACCTCTGGTTCTGTCAGATTATCCAGGTCCCATATCCTTAAATTCCCACCTTTTTGCAGTTTCTTCAGTTTTAATCTACAGTGGTCAGAGTGGACAGAGTCCACATCTGCCCCTGGAAATTTCTTACAATTTAAAATCTGGTTCCTAAATCTCTGCCTTACCATTATATAATCTACCTGAAACCTTCCAGTATCTCCAGGCTTCTTCCATGTATACAACCTTCTTTCATGATTCTTGAACCAAGTCTTATCTATGATTAAATTATGCTCTGTGCAAAATTCTCCCAGGCGGCTTCCTCTTTCATTCCTTACCCCCATTCCATATTAATCTACTACGTTTCCTTGTGCTCCTTTTCCTACTATCGAATTCCAGTTACCCATGAATATTAAATTTTCGTCTCCCATCACTGTCTGAATAATTTCTTTTATCTCATCATACATTTCATCAATCTCTTCGTCATCTGCGGAGTTAGCCGACATGTAAACTTGTACTACTGTAGTAGGCGGGGGCTTCGTATCTACTTTGGCCACAATAATGTGTTCACTTTGCTGTTTGTAGTAGCTTACCCGCACTCCTGTTTTTTAATCATTATTTAACCTACTCCTGCATTATCCCTATTTGACTTTTTGTTTATTACCCTGTATTCACCTGACCAGAAGTCTTGTTCCTCCAGCTACCGAACTAATTCCCACTATATCCAACTTTAACCTATCCATTTCTCTTTCTAAATTTTCTAATCTACCTGCCCGATTTAAGGATGTGACATTCCACGCTCCGACTCGTAGAACGCCAGTTCTCCTGATAACAACGTTCTCCTGAGTAGTCCCCGCCCCGAGATCCGAATGGAGGACTATTTTATCTCCGGAATATTTTACCCATACAGTAAAGCTGCATGCCCTCGGGAAAAATTACGGCTGCAATTTCACCTGGCTTTCAGCCGTTCGCAGTACCAGCACAGCAAGGCAGTTTTGATTAATGTTGCAAGGTCAGATCAGTCAATAATCCACACTGTTGCCCCTGCAACTACCAAAAAGGCTGATGCCCCCTTCAGGAACCATACGTTTATCTGGCCTCTGTTGTGGTTGCACCTACAGTACAGCTAATTGTATCGCTGAGGCACGCAAGCCACCCCACCAACGGCTAGGTCCATGGTTCTATATTGCACTGAAATTAGTGCAATATGGATGGTGCAAATATCGGCAGTATTCGCTGTGTGCCTTGTTTCTATTAGCTCACGGTACCTGATGTCAACAATAATGCCCGTTTTAACTCGTTGCCCTCAAATTTGTGTTCAGCTCTGCCTATGGTTTCGTTTTCCGGCATTGTTACTGGAGTGTTGGCAGTAATACACAACAGTATTGTGGACATGTTCAGCCGTGAAGAGGTGGCCGACATGCACCTAGTGTACGAGTTCACTGAATGCTGTGGAAGATTCTATGCTGAGCGCAACATCGCAGCGCTTTTTCAGACGAGGGTTGTTCTAATTTTTGATTATTGCATATTGTAGGGCTCCTCCTGATTGAAGAAGTGTCTGAACAGGAACAAGAGTGATTACGGTAATAAACCCAATACCTCCTATTTACTGATTCGTGCAAGTGTTAGTATTGGTACCTCATCAAACTTCTTTGAATATGGTATCATAATGAAGGGTGAAACGTCTCAACAGAGCCGTTCCATAAGAACTTCCAACTCAATAAACCAATTATGAATTATGGGGCCCATCATGTAACTGTGGTTGAGCGTATGAACAGACCCAGAAGGATTGAGTAGGTGGACTGACGGCAGAAAAATGTTTTTCTTGCCACAAAACCAAGTATTTTGCAAAAAGTCATCAGTGTTTGATTATATCATGTCATTTATTATGTTCCACGTTCCCACATGTATACCTGTTCCTTTCCCTGAACAGTCTTGTGTGTGTGAATGTGAACAAATGAGTGTTTGAATGTCTTTTCTATTTGTGGTGGGAGTTGAGTTGGTCGCCGTCTGCTGGAGCGAGTGCTGTGTGCTCGCTGCTTGGAGGGGAGAGCAGGATGATCAGATCAAGATCCTTGTACCTGGGCAGAGAGGTCTAGTCTTTCTGGAGGTGGTATTGTTTGTCTGTCACGCTGGTGATGGATGCTTTCTCTGGTTTCAGTTTTCACGTAGTAGTCGGTGAAACCTTTGTGGAAAGGAAGGCATTCTGCTGCTGGTTACTGGTGAGTACAGACGTAGTCCTATATTGCTCTGCTAGGAACTTCTGAAATTTGCGTTGTATCCGTTATAAAATAGCGCTGAAATATTTAAGTTCAGTTCAACTGAAACGCTATGGGTCTCCCAGTGCCTTTGTGCTATGAGGTAGCAGTAATAGCTGACGACCACGTGCAATTTTTGCATTGATCAGACTTGGCTTTGTTCCAGTGGAACAACATGGTGCAATGCACACAATTCACAAATTTTCCATCATGTTTATGTTAGAATCACTTGCCCATACTTCGTGTGAAAGTAATGGTGATTGTTTCTTCATGCGTGTGCATTTTTCAGTTTTTTTACGCCCCTGATCGTGGTATCATTTGTTCGAACTGTAACGGCTTTCGTTATTTGAAGAGCAACCTGCTCCACCTTTGTGGTATAATAAGTTTCTTTCGTTGTGACCTTAAGTAATTACATGTTATGATATTATTTGTGAATTCTCTAAGTTTCCATGCAAGTGCGGAAGTCTGGCGTGACAAATCTATTGTGTGGGAACCAAGTGGGTGTGGAATAGGTGGAGGCCTTCAGCCGGACCAGATTATTCCCCCATCGATTTGATATGGCTGCTACCCTGCGATATAAATGCACACTCTCTGCCCACTAAACTTACAACGATTCGCCGGCGTCCCGCAAGAGGCAGTATAGCTGCACATCAAACTAATTTAACCCCAAGCGGACTCTCACACGCTCTCAGTGTTTGCTTGCCGTTCCGTATGGTAACGGAGCTTGTTTACCAAGGACTGAGATCCGGTTCACCATGTTATGAATGGTTATCCTGTGGAAACTGTACCCGCCATAGTTGAAGAATTACTACTTCCCTCAGCATCTGTAGTCGAAAGCTTGTGTCTTCGGAGTCGGTATGTGTCTTATTTATACTGCTTTGAATTGTGGATGGTGATCTGCCAGTATTTATTATGAGGCGAGAGACCAGGTCACAAAGTAGTTAAGTATGACAGAAGTACTGCTTATGATTCAGAAAACCCCTGAGTGAAGCTTCGCTATAGAAGTTTAATTTGTGTTTTGGCATTTAGCGACTGTGGTTTATTAGGCTTAGACCATAATGTAGGTCAGCGTTGTGAGCTACAATTACATACCGGAGTTATTTTAAGCCTATTTGCAAAATGAAAACGGAATGTAGACTTTGATGTTGATTATATAGGT
This sequence comes from Schistocerca serialis cubense, assembly GCF_023864345.2. NCBI lineage: Eukaryota > Metazoa > Arthropoda > Insecta > Orthoptera > Acrididae > Schistocerca > Schistocerca serialis. The sequence continues at coordinate 238,030,929 of NC_064646.1, forward strand.
TCCACTGCATTTTGGCTGTCTAATGAAACAACCAATTATGAATATTTTTGAATGAAAACATTTACGGTTGCAAAATTGCTTTCATTGCGCTTTTCGCCCTTTTAAGGACAAATCCACTCATTTGTACTAACCCCCTAGTAATAGTTGATGCTTTGTACAAATGCAACTCCTTGCCAAATGAATCCAAAATCACACTGCTTGTCGGTAACCAGTACGAAATTTGAGAAAGACTCGTTTGTAGGCTACTTGTCGTATGGCCTAGCTGGACTGTTGAAGAAGCAGCAATGGAAGTTTTCTTTTTTTTTTCGTTTTTGTCATTGGTTAACGAAGCTCAGAATAGTTACGTCCGTAACAAACATCCACCCAAAGACATATACGCAGAGTGGCCATCAGCCACCAACACAGAATAACATGAATATGCTAGACACCCCTCGCAAAATGATGGTCGGTGAGTTTGTTGAATGAGATGGGAACACTCGTTTGAACAATTAGTTGGTTACGAAAAAACATTCTTTTTACGATGTAATGATGCCAACTGCAACGAACCTCCCATGCTATTGTTTAATTCCGGATTTTCCTAGCATATCTTTTGTTCATTCCCTCTATTACGTCATACATGTTTTTGTGTTAGCACATATTCTTTTATCTCTAAGATCGTTATGAAAATCAAAATTGCTTGCAACGGTTTTATCCTTATTATGTTGTCGTCAACAGCGTGCGCGCGTGCCAGCTACTGTTTTTTCACTTCTACATTGTTTTATTTAAGGTTCTCTTGTACCCGTTTAGAAATTATTGTAATTTAAATCAATGTACTGGCTCTGCAATCCTCTGACATTTATGACACATACATCCCGCAGGCTGTTTCTTCGCCATGTCATTAGCCTCTCTTACCCAATTCAGTTTATTTTATTAATGTTGCTCTACATTTGATTACCTAGCTATTACGGCACTGATTCATCCTTACTGTTAAATTTGCATAATTTTACCCACCCATTACGCTGAAAAGTGTCAGCATGCGAACTATTCAGACACACATCATCGATATGGGCTTTCGGAGACGAAGGCCCACTCGTGTGCCGATGACTGCACGACACAAAGCTTTACGCCTCACCTGTGCCCGTCAACACCGACATTGGACTGTTAATGACTGGGAACATGTTGCCTCGTCGGACGAGTCTCGTTTCAAATTGTATCGAGGGGGTATGGAGACAACCTCATGAATTCATGGACCCTGCATGTCAGCAGGGAACTGTTCAAGCTGGTGGAGGCTCTGTAACGGTGGGGGGCATGTGCAGTTGGAGTGATAAGGGACACCTGATACGTCTGGATACGACTCTGACAGGTAATACGCACGTAAGCATCTTGTCTGATCACCTGTATTCATTCATGTCCGTTGTGCATTCCGACGGACTTGGGCAATTCCAGCAGGACAATGCGACACCCCACACGTCCATAACTGCTACAGAGTGGCTCCAGGAACACTCTTCTGAGTTCAAATACTTCCGCTGCCCACCAAACTCCCCAGACATGAACATTATTGAGCTTATCTGGGATGCCTTGCAACGTTCTGTTCAGAAGGGGTCTCCACCCCTCTTACGGATTTATGGATGGACCTGCAGGATGCATGGTGTCGACTTCCTCTAACACTTCTTCAGACATTAGCCGAGTCCATGCCACGTCGTGATGATGACTTGGGCGTGCTCGCGATGGCCCTACACGGTATTAGGCATGTGTACCTGTTTCTTTGGATCTCCAGTGTATGTAGTATGTCCATATTTAACGAGTTTAAATTTCTGTGTTCAAGCAATGCAATTACTGTATTGTGTTAAGTTCGACTCGTTATGCCATCTACCCAACACCCCGTGATATTTGCGCGGCATATCCGGTCGAACGCTTCATAGTCTGGTCTGTTCTTGAGCTGCGCGAACCTACTTAGCCGATCGTTCCTGCTCAACATCCACTTGCCGAGCCCAATCTAATATACACAAGGTACCTAATTGTTCCAGTATTTAACCATTTTAGATTCCCATTTCTCCCACCACTAACATTAATTTTGGTTAATTCTCGTACTTTTAAACTTTGACTACCCGTTTAGGTCTTTTACGTACCTGATATGACGTTTGACGACTGGACATTATATCCAGAGGCCTTATATCTTGTTTAATGTACTTCAGCGGCAGTTGAGTGACGAAGCTTATCGTACTAAATTTTTACGTGAGTTTATGAATATATTACTGTCCCATGTTCGCATAGCTGCACTACTTAGAAACCAGACCTCATTCTATTTATTGTTTTGTCATACTAATTTTTCGTTCTATTGTCTCCAGGTAATCTGATGATGCCTTAAACGGGCGAAACACATAATTGGTATGAATAAAAATTTGGCAACTGAGTCTGTTTTCATTCAAAACATTTAATATTGATTGTTTTATGGAATTTTTATTTTTGTATTTATTTGATAATGAAACTTTTTTTTAAAGCTTGTGATGTTACAAAATAGAAGTGAAGTTGCTATTCAATGGAAAGTTGGAAATTGAGATTTAACTAACTGTTTTATCAATCACAATTGGCGTAAGAATCATGGATTGACCATTGTCATAAAATATTGCATTATGAGATGTGAATAGTTTTTACTTGCGGTTTCGCGTGGCTTGAGGCAGTCACAACTAGCGTGCTATTGATTAAGAAGTTGCGTTATCGTCTTTCTAATTACTTCATGATCGTAGATACGGTCATACCCGGTTGTGAAGTTATTGTTATGACAAAAAAAATTTCCTAAGGGACCAGAAAGTTCTTAAGGGCGCAAAAACAACTGTAACATCACACAAAAGAGAAATTCAATATTAAAGCTGATGCAAGAAGACGATAAAACAGTTTTCTTTTTATCAATGTAACACGCACATTGGACTGCTGATCTTGGAGTCTGTAATATTAGCAAAATGCATAATTAAAATGAAAATAATACTGAGGAGATAATAGAAATGAGCACTGCTAAATGATTCAGTATTCCCAGAACAAATATTTATTATAACTAAAACATATATCGTACCTTAAGCTTAATACTACAATGACGGTAGATTTTTATGTCCATATCATGTCCATTGAGCACTCTTTTATATAGCCATTGTCCTCTTGAGTCGCTCGTGCTTCGTCACGGTAAGTTACAACAGTTCTTCTTCCTACACTTCACTCAAAACTTAGACGGAACACGTTTTTATTTATTTAGTAAAAATAATTAGATCAGACCGCCACAAATCTGCGTCCGCCTTACTCGAGAAAAACAGTAAAAGTCTTCTTAGCGCTCCAGGCTTCATTTGTTCTCCAGCGAACAAAATAGTGAAGGATCGTATATCTATCCGTATTTTTCTGTTTTCATTGCCGCCCAAAGACGACAAATTACATCACTAGAAAATTCCACCGTCGCTATGCGACGCCTTATTATATATTAATCATTCTTTATAAACAAGTATTTGCCTTCTGGCTGAATTTGCTGTTTTAATTAAGCCAAAAATAGCGAATATCACATTGCCTCCCATGAGGAGAGAGGGAATGCCGAAGGATTACCTCGATCCTCATGTCCTCATGAGATATTCGTGATTTTTGGTGTGACATTTACATAACGTTACTGGCGTACAAAGTACATAAATTGAAATCACATTTATAAACATATATCAGATATTTATCATTTTTCAAAATAATTTTTTCATTCTTTGTTCATCAGTCACTTCATTCCATAATACCAAGATTAACATTTATGTGCATATTTAAGTTTGGTCCATATTTGCTTACAACAATAAGTGAACGTTCATTTCGCACTTCAGGGGATAGAATTCAGGAATTACTTTCTCTTGAACTTAACAACTAATACATGAGTACAGTGAGTGCTTATTTTCACTAAACTAGAGTGGACAATGTTCGAGCATCTGTTGACTCCTTGTGGTTCAATTACAGTTTAATAACGTAGCACTACACTTCGTGATGCTTTCACTTTCTGTGTTAGCTGTCTACGGCGTTCATCATGCAGTGCATCTGTCCTTTCCACTGTGGTGCCAGGAATTCAAGTGGCTTCCCGGGTTTTTATTTACAATATGAAACAGAAGAAGTGGAAAATTATTAGTATGACTTACAAGCTACTGGATACATTTGTTAAGGATCGGGACTGGTCTGGAGTTTAGGGTCTTCCTATAGTGCACATTCATTTTCTTTGTCCATCAAGAGATAGGATTATAATTCATTTTAGCAGTGTTCAGGAGTGCCGGTATTAATGGCTTTAAGGCCTGAGTAATCTAACAATCTACTTCTCACTCATCTTAACTTCAACTCAAGAAAATTGCTTAATTTACATATGAAAATGTAGTCACACAAGTGTACAAATGTCTTTCCTCCAGTATGTACGATGGAAGTCATGGCGGTTAGCAGTTTAAAGTTTGGATTGTTTCGTCACCCACACGTCAGCCACTCACAGCGGCTGCACAGTGTTGCGTGAGCTCCAATACTTAGTATCCGTTCGCGCTCAGGCTGTAACAGAGCTGCTGGTCGTCGATTGCTCCCCTTTTTTTTTTTTTTGTGAACTTCGTATCACACGAGTGCATCGATACAAACACCTCGCGCGCGTTTCCCATCGGAGGAGCCGGACACTGAAGTTGCCTCCATACTTCTCTGTCAACTGCCTCCCATGAGGCTCACAGGTAAGTGACGACGAATGTTTTAGCTGTCGCTGCACTTAGAACAACACTGAACTTTGCGTTGCACCTGTTGTCGTAGCCTTGACTTCCTTTTTTACACTTGCAGTACAACACTACCACTAGTATACAGTGAACAGTTATTTTTATTATGCACGTCGCACTTTAGTGTGCATCTTCACACAGCATTCGTGCTTAGTTCCTTCGCCGATAGAGTTCATTTACAAAACAACCAATTTTGCAGGTTTCCTCCATTGGTACAGAAAGACTTATATTCTACTATTTACAAAAGATCACTTACGAGCTAATATTTACAATTAATGGTCACTCCTTTTGTTAAGTCCAGTGAACAACTGCTTTATGAATGGACTCTTTATATCCCAAGGTTTACTTTCACTAGTGAACCTAAAAATATTCTTTCAAACTTTCTTTTAAGGGCTCATCTCCTCATAATGAAAACTACAGGTTTCGCAACATTCGTTGCATTTATTCTTTAGTGCACCCAAGATCATTTTCTACTGCCACGCAGCATATCTACTACTTAACGAGTACACATTTAACGCTGAATCTTTTTTTTTTTCTTTTTGTGCTTTCCTTTGTACTTGCCAAATTTTTTTTTATATTTGAGGGCAGACTGGATAACAATAGTTCTCCCTCTTCGCTTCATGTACTCAGCAATCGTTCTCTGTTAAAAAAAAATAGGGTAACGCGTGTCTACTATTTTTTTTGCATGAATGGAATTACCGACAGTTCACTGGGTTTACGCAACCGGTCCATAACAAACATTACCAAAGCTAGCGAAGTTCATCACGCTACGTGTCTCATTTCTCATAAGCACTGCTTTGCTTCGAAGCACACGTGCCTTTTACAAGTCGACCCTTGGTCTGGGTTAATGAACCAGGATCAAAAGGAACGGACACAAGGAAAATGGATTTCATAAGAGGAGTGTCTTAGGAGACATTTTTGCAATAAAATCTGTATGTAAATAAAATTATCTTAATAAACATAGGCACATATATAAACTTCAACCTCCTTCCTTACAGCATGCTTTGCTACTTCTACGTCTTACTCAGGTTATAGTCAATATTAAGTTTAAATATCACTGCATTGCTTGTTCTTTAGATTAGCCTTCAATTAGGGTATTGAATGGTCGCTAGATTACACTACAGATCTTCTGAAGATCTTTACTTGGACTTATTTATGATATAGGGGGCTTGCTGTGTGGTTATTTAGTACCTCGATTCTACTGAAATCAATTCGTCAGCTAACATTCCTCATATACTCTTTACATTGGGCTCAGATCACAGGGAAATAGTTTACTTTCATAGCAATTAGTGGCCTCGTGGAGTACTTACGCTACATTATTGATGCTTCATGGTTTGCCTCTATTTGTACTGTATTTCACCTAATTTAGTTTACTACAGCTTATTGTCTCCTTGCGTGAACACATGTGGGTTACCACTTGTTTTTCCATTTAACAGCACGCTTTAACTGAACTTTAAGCTATTTCTTCTACTCCTGTCCACTGTCTGGACTGTTTGAACATGTACCTTTTTTTTTTTAAGCAGGTAATTTGGGCTTTTACAACAGAACTTCAAGTACTTACATTACTAAAAATAAATCTATAAATATTCTTGTACCTTGAGAGAAGTGCTTATTTACGCATCCTCCTCCATTTCTCACCTTTACATATTTTATTTAGCTCCGGCCAATCACCTCGCAAGCACTTTTTTTCTTATTACTAACTTAAAATTAAATTGAAATTCTTGGTGCAACCTCAATTTCCTGCTTCAGCTTGTTGAAGAAATATCAGTTCATGTCCATCACTATAAACAATTTTTCCATACATAGCATTTAATACTTAAAGATGACATGTAGTAGCCGTTGCCGTGTAGTCAGTGCGCTGTTCAACACAATACTTATCATTAACAGTTCACACAAGTAAATTTCCAGTGCGCAAGAGGTAGGAAACCGAAATAGATTCTATCTGCAGTTGAGGCTGTGTCTGTAAACTAACTCTCTGTTTCAGTGGACCAATCGCTCCTGATATGGAGCAACCCTGAATCGGCAATGATAAAACTTTTGAAACAGAAGACACCTGTCTGAAGAGACATGATGACATCACATTGATGTTTGCTCCTGTATCAACAATGGCTGTGACAGGAATGTTGGCAATAGAAATCTTAATCGAAGCCTGGACCTGTTCATCATAAATGTCATTAATGTCTTGAGCTTCTAGGTCAGGTGCAAGGTCATCTCGTAAGTCGGTCTCATGGTCGTACCGTATCGCATTAACATACTCAGAATCAGAGTATTCGTTAGTACCCCCACTCAAAATCCGCAGCGACCTCTTGGAGGCTGAAAGGCGCTGCCTCTAATTTTCCGCAGGATGTTTAGTTTGTCATTCATAGCCTTAAGTGTTTGTTCCGTTTCGTATTGGTGCTGGTTATGTGGTACAAATGCCGGTGTAAAGGGGTCAAATCCACTGGGTGCATTCACTTGTGAATAGAATACTTGAGAAGGCTGATGTCGCCCGATCTTTTGGTTGCCGGCAAAACCATTTCCTTGTGAAAGAAAGTTTGCATTTGGTGCCATTTGAAAATTGTTCCGCGGTCCTCTATCCTGTGAATAGTTGTTCTTATGCTGTGCTGGGTGGCCTCCGCCTTGCCCATGCCACTTGCTATATTTCGACCTATAACTTTGATTGTACACTGGCCCATTTGAAAAATTACCACTAGTTTGTGGAGAATTTCCATACTGGTCAGGCGCAGAATTAAAGGGTGGGTTTCCGTACTGATGTTGTACCTGGTGGTTGTAAATTGGGTGGTATCTCTGCTGATTACTGTAATTGGTTTTCTGCTTCCGTTTAAAGTTATTGCCGTTTGCGTTTTCATAACGGCTGGCAGGTTGGTAACAGCGGTCGCAGTAGCTCGCTCTCTCCTTGGGCGCATTGTTGTCCGCGTGCGATGCATTCTGCTAGCTGCCAGGGAAGAATTTGCCGCTGCCAACCTTGGAGCGCACATCCTCGCTAATTAAATCTAAGAAATCCAGCACAGAAAGGAATACATCCGTGTCTTCTTCGGACACATTTACTAATTTCTCTCTAATAGACACAGGGAGTTTGCTTTTGAGAATCATAATTACGTCCTTGGAAGAAATCGGAGAATCCCAGAATTTAATTTTTGCTAGATACTTCTCAAAGTATCGCCGGAGACTTCCATGCTTCTCATTGAAAATTTCCGCACCATACACCTCCTTCCTTAATCTTTGCTGTACCCCATTACTCCAAAATTTTGCCAAGAACATTTTCTCAAACTCTTCATGATTCCTACACGTGTCTACCATTTCCGTTCCCCATAATGCTGCATCACCTGAAATAAAGCCAGTGACGAACTGAATACGCTGTCTGTCTGTCCAGCTCCTGGGAAATATGCCGGAAAAATTCTTTAGGAACACGATGGGGTGTATTTCTCGCTTCTGCGGATGCAAAACAGGAAAAGTGCGATGCTTAATCACACTTTCCTCTTGCATTAAACTCACAATTATGGGCGGATCATTTAGTTTCCCTACTCGGGACTCAACAGGACTGTTGTTTTGCATGTAATCAGGCGGTGAACGATAAGGAGTTGACTGACATTCGTCACCGTCTAAAGAGTTGTTCCCAATAGTTTGCGTATGTGTGTGCGGATTTTCTACCCAGTTTCTCAGCATTCTGACTTCGTCCACTACTTGCTGCTTCCACTCGGGAAGATCCCGTGTAAGTGTCCTCCGAATCTGTCCCAATTCAGAAACTACTGTGTCTCCCGACTTACCAGGAGCAGCTAAGATTTCATAAGTTACATCCTTGACAGTCTCCCTAAGCTCCTCCCTGACCTTCTTTTCGATAAAAATATCTTTACCCTTTACCCATTCACTGTAGTGTTCCGACAATGCCTCCGCGTGTGCTTTCACGGTGCTCTTAACCTGTTCTTCGATATTGATTGAGTCTATCTGCCTCGACAGATCCTCTACTACACCTTCAATGTCAGATACTGCATGTCTAACTGAGTTTATTTCTTTGGTAGCTGCCTGAATTTTTGTGTTTAATGTTCCAGATACTTCAGCTATTTCACTTTTCACCTGTTTCTGCATTTTCTGAATTTGATCACTGATCTTAGTTTGCACCTCACCCAAATGGGTATTTAATTCAGCCGTAATTTCTTTATGCAGATCTGTTTTGATTGTGCCTAGCTCTGTTTTTAATGATTCGCTTACAGCATCTAGTCGGGCGTTAACAGTCTCATTTTGTGTTTTTATAGTCTCATTTTGTGTTTTTATATTCTCATTTACTGCGTCAAACTGTTGTTTCAGCATTTCCATTAACGCACCGAGGTCATTTGTAGCTGCAGCCGGACGAGTTTGGACTTCAGGGTCACTTTCCCCTGTTACAGACATGGTTAGTTCAGTTTCCACACGGGAACCTACCGTTCGCGATCGTAAAGGGTATGGAATACTATTAACGTCTCCACTCCCGTCTCCTGTTGTCACCTGTCTCTGTTTACTATCTGCCATTTTCGTCAGTAAATCAGGTGCTACGCAAGGCTTTCGTCGTTTGTCAGTGACGTGGTGAGTCCGCTAAGAGCACCACTCTCGCGTGAGCAACAAATGAAATTCTATCTGGCGAGAAGACAAGATGGAACCTAAACGTTTCAGACAAATGAATCAAGATGCTCTTCACTGCAAATTGCGCACACTATCCACCATGTTGAAAATGTAATACAGCTATACTAACAATGGGGAGAAATAATTTCTATTATCAGACTACGAAGAATTTTACTTTGAAAGATAAAATAAAGCAGATTTTCTATAGCGGGAAGGAGATAGAAAGGATGTGGATCGACTTGGAAAAGCAACGTTGCTACTGAAGCACTACACTGCGTATGCAAAATTCTGACTTACTTTTTGATGTCTTGGTTACCGCTATGTTGTCTCAGCAAATTCACGTCTCTTTTCTTTTCTTTTCTCTCGGTAATTAAACTGCGTTATTGACCGTTATTCTCACAGAGAGACGATGTGTACATGAAACGACAGAACATTTATTAACACAAGCACATAGAAAATTTTCCAAGAATTTGAACTAATTTTTGGTCAAGTCCCTGTTCGGGCGCCAAGTGTGATGTTACAAAATAGAAGTGACGTTGCTATTCAATGGAAAGTTGGAAATTGAGATTTAACTAACTGTTTTATCAATCACAATTGGCGTAAGAATCATGGATTGACCATTGTCATAAAATATTGCATTATGAGATGTGAATAGTTTTTACTTGCGGTTTCGCGTGGCTTGAGGCAGTCACAACTAGCGTGCTATTGATTAAGAAGTTGCGTTATCGTCTTTCTAATTACTTCATGATCGTAGATACGGTCATACCCGGTTGTGAAGTTATTGTTATGACAAAAAAAATTTCCTAAGGGACCAGAAAGTTCTTAAGGGCGCAAAAACAACTGTAACATCACACAAAAGAGAAATTCAATATTAAAGCTGATGCAAGAAGACGATAAAACAGTTTTCTTTTTATCAATGTAACACGCACATTGGACTGCTGATCTTGGAGTCTGTAATATTAGCAAAATGCATAATTAAAATGAAAATAATACTGAGGAGATAATAGAAATGAGCACTGCTAAATGATTCAGTATTCCCAGAACAAATATTTATTATAACTAAAACATATATCGTACCTTAAGCTTAATACTACAATGACGGTAGATTTTTATGTCCATATCATGTCCATTGAGCACTCTTTTATATAGCCATTGTCCTCTTGAGTCGCTCGTGCTTCGTCACGGTAAGTTACAACAGTTCTTCTTCCTACACTTCACTCAAAACTTAGACGGAACACGTTTTTATTTATTTAGTAAAAATAATTAGATCAGACCGCCACAAATCTGCGTCCGCCTTACTCGAGAAAAACAGTAAAAGTCTTCTTAGCGCTCCAGGCTTCATTTGTTCTCCAGCGAACAAAATAGTGAAGGATCGTATATCTATCCGTATTTTTCTGTTTTCATTGCCGCCCAAAGACGACAAATTACATCACTAGAAAATTCCACCGTCGCTATGCGACGCCTTATTATATATTAATCATTCTTTATAAACAAGTATTTGCCTTCTGGCTGAATTTGCTGTTTTAATTAAGCCAAAAATAGCGAATATCACAAGCTGTGCGCTTTGACTTAACACATCTTGTGTTAAATCTGTTCTATAGCAAATGACTTAAACTGTTAGCTCTCTTTTAAATCCTCATGTGTTAAAACTACCACGGGTATTTTGGAAACTACTGAGTCACAGTTTAAGCCTGAAAAGGCCATTTCAGATTGTTTTCCCATTTGAACTGCGATTCACCTTTCTTGTGTGTCTTTTAGAGTACTTCTAGGTTTAATTCAAGATTATCATTTGAAGTCAACGCGTGACCATTTACCAAATTCATTTATTGCAGCTCCTATCATAATTAATACTGTCAGTGTTTCTATGTCTAAATTCTGTCAACACTGAGTCTCTCACTGCACATCGTATTCAGAATCGTATGTGTAGCATTTCAAAATTTTCTTTAAGTATTCAGTAATTTGAAGCGTGAGTTTTACTGTGATTCATTAACAATTTTATGGTGGCCATCATAACGCCTGTTTTCGATTGCCGATTTCTTCGAAATTTTTTTAGCGTCGTTGAGGCAAGTAAATGTTGCTGAAAGTCTTTCTTCCTCTTGGGTTCGGCGCTTTACCGCTCTTACCTGGAAGTTCCCTACTATTTCAATTATATTATTACACCAATACGAGCCAACGGATACCGCGGATCACTGATACAAAACTACTCGGAAGATATCCCTGAACATCTCCTGGAAGTTTGACGCTAAGTTCTGATTCACCCTGTATATATCACGTCTTTAAAAGAGTTTAGCTTGTACCTTATTGCAACACAATACTTTACAAATGATAAGCACGATATTGTGAATGTATCCTCTTAGACAACCATTCTCCGTTAAATCCTGATAATGGCTTCGTAAGGTGAAAATCGATTAACTTAAAAATCTGATGCTGTACAACATTAAAAATACAGTGATTTTATGTATACTTACGAGCTTCTACTATCAAGATTCGACGGATGAATTAATCAACGAGATATAGTTTTCTTGTTTTTGTTTATAAAATGTTAAAGAACTTATCAAGATTACATCAGACTTGCCTATTAGTAGTGATGACGGAATACGTACATTTAACATCTGCTGTGAGTCTACCAGTATCATTACATTACACTTTGATACATATAAATAACTTATTTGATGGTGTGAGTGAAATAATATGAGGACTTCCACTATCCAATGACTTTAACGTACTTATTACTCTGTACTCTGATGTCAGTAACGGGTACAAGCCAGAACGGGTAGATAAAACTTATAACGAAGTTTTGAAAAGGATAAAGCATGAAAGACGTAGGAACAAACGGGAACAGGACATATTTCATACCGCGGCTGACAAAAGAATAGTTCTTCAGCACTTTGAATCTTTATTCACCTGTTTTAATTTTTAATGCTTTGAGAAACTAATCCTGCGTGCAGATATTCTGCGTTAGGGATGTGTTGTTGCACATTATTAATGTATTATTTGGTTATTAACTCTAATTTTATTCTGCACTGACCTGAGTTCACAATCCGACGACTTCTGATTAATATCAATGAAAATTTATTTTATTTAAATTATAGTTCTGTTGTGTTGCTCGTCAGTATTAATCCAACACGAACGATTCATTCATTTTCTAATATTAATTTTTCGACAATCTGTCTATAAATTATTAGATCAACAGATAATTAATTACGTCTGTATATACGAGAGCACAGAGGCGAGTATGTGCGATCATCCCATACGACACACGAAGCTGAGCCAGACCACAGTGAAGATCATCCATCTTACCCAATGCTTCCAGAGACTTCCAGAGGCTCATACGGAATTTAACGCCACGAATTAACGAGGTAACGCTGGAATGTGGTGCTGTTTAGAGAGTCGTCGATTGTATGAAAGTCGACTTCAGACTTATGCTTTGCACTGGCTTAACAGTTTCTATGAGTATTTGTTTCTAATAGCCTTTTTTATAATCATTAAAAAGTGGACATATGTTTCAGGGAATATTATATTTGAAATAGTCTGTACAGCCATCTCCAATGATATGTACTATTCCTCATGAAACACCTGTTATTGGTAAAGCGATTGCATTGTGTTTAAATATATATAGATTTATGTACAATTTGGCACTAGGCAATAACACTAGCATTCGCCACAAATTTCCGTATAGGCTTCACAAACCATGTTGCTTCTTCTGTTTTACTTGTTTTATTCTAGGTTCACAAGCCGGACTTTGATATTTTAAGTAATTCTTCTCTAATGAAGATGCGATTAACTCACAGGTAATATCGCTGTGCTCGAATAATAACAAATATCATCTGATTCGGTTGTCAGTTTATGATCGACTTTGATGAGACAGTGTGCTGACCAGTGCACTAACAGAATAATAGAGAAATGTAAAAAACAATGGATCCTTGTGAAAGTGAAGAACACGATACTACACCTGAGCACATAGCATAATCCCGGTAACTTTTACAGTGAACAAACTGCTCCCCATAAGATGATGTGAAATTTTATGAAGAAAAAGTCATGCAATGAAAACCAATGAACAGCTGAAATTAAACAGGGGCGACCCAATTATCAGGATCTATGGGTGCAACAAATGAAATAAACATAATAATACGGGCTTTAGTGAATTAATAAATGAGACCGACGTTAACAATAAAATCCTGTTTATTCCAAAGATGTGTTAACTTGATTCTAATCATTACATCAAACATTCAAATGAAACATTGACTACGCGTGATAGTACGATGGCACATGTCGGTGGAATTGGAAATAAAATGATACAATTAGCCATTTCAACATAATCCCCTAATGACTGCTGAATTAGTAATCACCTTAAAGAAAACCTCCAGAAAAATGCATACAAGTAAACACCAGTTCCCTTACATAAGCGGCTGCTGAGTTTAACAAGTTAACAGTGTGAATTAATTTACAGAAGTACGGTTTTGAATCGAAATAAATGACTTCATAGTACCCTCGCCAAGTGTGGCTCAAGTTTAACATCTTTTTCAAAGTGTAGAGGATGGCAGCAGTAGTAGCTGAGAAGCTCAGCCCCAGCATCATGGTCAACTCTAGGAAGGAGCCCTCCCGCTCACAAGCTCTAAGGTAAATGGATGTATCCCTTTAATGGTCGAAAGCGAAGATTTTAGTACTCTGGAGATCTAGAGCAAATTACGTACCTATTCACTTTCACAAAATGATGTTGGTACTGCCAGCACCAAATTCTCAATAGCCAATCGCTGTAGACATTCCGAGTTGTGACAAATAAAAAATGTATAAAAACATCAACAGTTTCTTCATTTAATTTATCTGATGCAATTAATAAGGAATACAGATTTCCCTCTTATAGTGGGGTAGAAAGCAAAAATTCTCTCCCACTATAAGAGCGCCCGTCCGCTCCTGGTTAATTTAGCGTAATTCCCACGGATTTGGAATCCCTCTGGCCGCAACAGCGCATGGAGCGTTACTGTCACCGGTAGGGGACAGGTCGGAGGAGGCGGCAGTTACGGACTGCGGCGACCTGGAGAAGAGGAAGTGGGACACGGACGGCGAGGAGTGCAAGGTAGCAGGCGTGTTGTGACCAAGCGACTGCCGTGGCCCGTTGGCAAGAGCGGTGCCTTTGCTGACTGCGGGTTTGGCGGGGCCGAGTGTCGGACGCAACCTTGGACAATGCTCGGTAAAGCATACTGCGGAAGGACGCACTGTATTCGGCATGCCCTCTGCTATTGAAGTTGCAAGCAGTCTGTGTCCACTGTGGTGCCGGGTTGGAGTCCGGTCTGACCTTCGCAAGTACTGGACGCGGTGGCGTCTGCTGGGTGATACCCATGTGTTTCCGACTGCGAGTGATTTTTGTTACTTCCTTCTCTCGGCGCTCTCTAAGCAAGCGTTTGTCAATGGTCGCTGGATTTTACGAGTAATCGTGGTGAGCATCCCATTAATGTGCGCGTCACTTGGTGTCGTGTAGTAGCTATTTTGACTCCGTGTCCTGGTTGCCCGTAGTTATGTATATAAATGTTTTATTAATGAAGGTTTTGCCGGGTGCCAGCCGCTGTGGCCGAGCGGTTCTAGACGCTTCCTCTGGAACCGCGTGACCGCTGCGGTCGCAGGTTCGAATCCTGCCTCGGGTATGGATGTGTGTGATGTCCTTAGGTTAGCTAGGTTTAAGTAGTTCTGAGTTCTAGGGGACTGATGATCTCAGATGTTAAGTCCCATAGTGCTCAGAGCCATTTGAACCATTTTTGCCTGGGACTACTTAAGTTCAGTTCTTTCAATTTGTGTGGGCTTGTGGCTGATTTTAGAATATAAGTGTACAGAATGCAGATATACGAATTGTACTGTATAGTCAGTGAAAACTGTTGAATCTATTCCTGAGGCATGTCTATAGTTGCTTGTTGGGTACTATCACGAGCTCGAGCTGCTTACTAAATTGTTTGCTTCTAAAAAAAGTCTGCATTTATAATATGTTTAATTTTTACTAAATAATTAACGAGTTGTCTGTTACAGGATAGGTGATTTGATCGTATCTCTTGTTAACTGTGATCTGGTTAAAGATGCATTTTTAATGAGAGTCTCTAGTACTGTGGTAGTGGCAACCGCCGTCCTATGTTAGTAGAGAAGGAGGAATTATTGCTACTGGCGTTACCTCTGCTGCCACCGCAAACATGATAAATATTAACCACATTTGTCAGTCATTTTGGCTACTTCAGAATTACTGGCAATAGCCGATGACTGATTTGTGACAATCATTTGATCATATGTTTTGCTGTTTGTAATGTAAATGTATTTTTTGTTTATTGCTTCATTTAATATTCTTTACTAAAAGGAAATGATTTTATATTGTTGCCCACTTTAAGATGTTTGCCATCAGTTGGGTAATGTTATTACTGGATGTTTTCCTTTAAAAAACTTATTAGTGTTTTCAGAAACGTTGATAAATTCATTATGGCTCAGTACCTTTCCACTCTACACCAGCTCCCTACCGCAATTCAGAGATTTATTTCACGTTTCGTCCAATGAAAGCGGCTGCATGTACACATTCAAACGTCTCTAACCTCGTTACACAAACGTTTCTGGTGAACTAATCCGGGACTCCATTACCAAATTTAAACGTCAAATACTGCTGACTTCCGATAAGTCTAATAGATTCTTCCCATCCCCTTGCATAACTCTATCTTTTTGAAAGTATTATTTCCACAGCAGCTCGCAGTGCCAGTTTACAACTTGCCATGCTCAGCTTAGCCCTGCCTGCTGTGGCCGTTCCAAAGAAGGCCTATCACCGAAGGTATACCTCTTACCGACTCTGCTTTTCAGCAAAATAACAGTTTTATGGCCTCCCTGTATTTTTACCCGTTGTTCTTCACTTCCCACAATCTTCCAGCAGACCTAGCTTACAGAAGAACTTGATGCATCTGCTTCGCTGAAGAAATGAGACTCAGAAATACTTATTGCAGCAGACTTTCATCACTTCTTGATGTTTTTCTTTGAAAACGTTGTAGTTGTACTGCACTGTTCACAGAATGAACTGAGATATTTTCATTCAGATACATCCTCTGAGTTACAAATAGAAGTTCCATGTTGATTGTTTGGGCAACATTCAGTACCAAGCATGACAGAAACTGTAACTTTTGTTCCACTGCCAGACTCACATCCAGATGTAACCGAAAACATTACACGAAATATCATTGTATTAGTAGAACAAAACACCCAAAACAAAACCCTCATTTTGTTTCTGATGGTAGGAAATAGTAAATATTAAAAACTTACGATTTAAAAACACGTCATATTTACTTTATAATTATATGAATAAATTACATTTTACTCTTAGAAAATTTAATTAAAAGTAGTTATAAAAGCTATTTTCTAATACCTTACAGTTAGGAAGTTAGAAAAATAATTTCCAAACTCGGACCCTCTATAACAATAGTCAGAATAACACTAAACAAAATTAGATTAAAGATATCGAATCTGAAAAAAACCTGATCTAGTATTAAAGTCGATGTACCATTAACATCTCCCAGAATTTTTCAGAAATTCTCTGTTTCTTTTGCTTAACCCAAGAGCCCTGCTACAGGATGTTCATGTAGGCTTTCTTTCTGGGACTTTGGTTTTGTGATGTTTAAGAAAAAGGCTTTTCACTTTCTTCCTGAAATTTCGTCATTGAAAGTACTATTTCTCGCTGCCACTGTTCGCAAGTGAACAAGAGTAAGCGGAAAAAAGAAGCTTCCAAGGAAAGACTGTAGTTAACCAACTCTTCAAAATTTTTACCCAATATTGCAGGAACGGCGCTTTTTATTTTTGCGGCTTCCTTAGGTGTACTGTGCGTCATGTTGGACAGTTTCATAAAAGTTGTTTTTGGAGCATTAAACTGTTTACTGTCCTTTTTACCAAACCATCTCCATTTTAGGAACTGCATCAATACCTTCAGTCGCGTTAGACAGACTCCACTTTCTTTGTTCTACCTTGTCCATTACCAATCTGGAGTTTGCAAGAAAATTCTAAGAGAAAAGAAAGTGCACTAACAGAGACAGAATTCAAATACGAAAAAGTAAGACGTCCGATTTAAGCAACTGACGGTGGCTCAGTTTAATCCAAAAATTTTTAAACAAATCTCCCCGTGAAAAGGTTCAATCACAAACATTAACCTTAATTCTTACTCTTCAAGAAAACATGTAAGTTGGAAGACTTACATCAACAAGCCAGAAATAACGAAAAATTTCGGTTAATGTAGAAACTTATTCCATTGTCAAAACACTTATGGCGAACTGATAAGTGAAAAATTAAGCGGACGACTTACGCACTCCCCTACAGGATGAGAGAAGCCTAAACCACAATTTACACTTGGTCCCACAAGAGATAACAGAAACGCAGAGACGAGAGACAAGGACATCTGGTTTAAGAGGGAAGACTTCTTGAGAGCACGTTCGTCTAAAAATGTTTACTAGTCACTTTTGTAGTCTTTGTAGGGACTTTATTCATTCATCAGTCGATTGAGAAAATTACAGTTCTGTGAATGGTGTGTGCGACAAGGCATCCTGCGAAACATAGCTAAATGCCTCCTTTTAGGCTTACCTACAATAGGTAGTTCACAGGCACAATAATGTTGGACGAATATTAGTTCTGATGATAAGAAATATATCTGACATCCTAGAGGATGTCCATATTGGAACTTATCAGCAATCGTCAGGCAGGTGCAACTACTCAGATTACTAAACTATGAAAAGCGTTTAAAACAAGTAGAAAGATTTGTGTGTTCAGTAATATCGCTAAAGAGAAAGTCATATTACCAGATACCGTTTGAGACATTAGCGACATAAGCCACCGGTTGGTTGTAGACGGTGTCCTATCAAGGATAGGAACCTGAGTCCAGAAACGTCATCCAACAACGCAACAGGGAGACGAATTATACGTGCTGGCGCCTGCTTCTAGGCTACCATTTTGACATCTAATATGACATCTATTGCCACAATCACCCTTGGAGAAGATGGAGGCAGATGATACGTAGACAGGCCTTGTCTCCTAAGAATGTGATGCTCTGTTGTATCGCGGATTACGGTTTCCGACATGGGTTTTCATCTGCAGTTTATTTTTACCCTATATACCGAAAAACTGTGAAAATTTCGAATGGTTCCAGGTGAAAAATAAACTGCCGATGAATGTCCATGTCTGAAAGCGTCATCCACCAAGGCAACAGAATATCTTAATGCATTTTCCAATACATGTTAACATTTCAGTGCACAGACCGACAATTTCACTTTGACAGATGGATATCATTGTTATGTCATCCCTTTCATTGAGAATTTTATGGCAAGATCTGTGGTCAGCAACCAGTTGTGAGCATATCATCATCTGGGGAGGAAGAATGCAGGAGGATTAGATACGGCTTAATGCTACGTCGGCGACGAGTTTCTCAGAAACAGAGCACAATCTCGGAATGTCGAAGGACTGAAAGAACATCGGCCGTATCCTTCTGAAATTTGGGGCCATCGTGGAAAAATTAGACATGGATGACTGGATATGAATTTGAATCGCCATCCTATCAAATACAAGCTCACTACTGGTCCACATCGGTCGGTCAACATTTACCAACCCAGGCCACAAGACTGAATTTGTAATTCTAAAAACCATAGTTACGCAATTAAGTTAATTGAGAAATAATGATTGTGGTAATTACGAAGAAACTGAAGCACTGTCATAGGAATAATTTACAACCGGAACCAAGCACCATAAAAATTCGCAGTCACTCTAGTACTATTGTATATATTAGGACTTAATCATAACATGGGTGAAGGTGTGAAACGTACCTGTGTAATATCGGTGGAGATAAAATTTACATTTTCAAATTCCCTCATGGAAGTTTTGTAAAACGGGAGATACACAACATGTAGAATGACAACAGTAATTTTTGTGAAAGGATAAATATCATCGAACATCTTATTCAAACAATAGATACCGCACGACTGAGATTCCAACACTGATTTAAAATATTATTAGTGAAACGGAAATTTCACTCAATTCAAGCAGCGATGCAGCTTTTCAAAATGAACTCAAAGAGGAATGAAGTTATTTCTACGAAAGACTATTAGTTTAAAACACTAGCATTTGGTCAGTAGCACTATCATACTCCAATGTAATGAGTGAATGCAGAATGTATGCTTTCCTCTACGTCATTCGAATATGTGGGATTGTAAGAATAATAGACTTTCAAATGACATCAGACACATGGTCTACGAGTACCATGTGTAAAATCTCTAATGGCCATGTGGCTATTCATTTACAAAGTAATCTTTAAACGAGTGATAAATGAGAAGCAGCACATTTTTATAAGACTGTCTCAGTCGTTCTAAAATTGAAATGCTTATGTCAAAGAGAGAATAAGCTATTATACAGCTGACCTACTCAGCTTGATTTAAAACTAGAATTATTTCAAGTTGAACAAAGGCGATACGATGATCAACGGAAGTAAAAATTAAGCTAATTACAGAAGGAACAGCGTTTGTTCAGAAAACACGTCTCATAATAGCAGTCATACGTTCTAACTGGTCGAAACCAACAAACGACTGTGGAAGCTTTAAATTCGGCGCAATACTGAAGTATTCGTGGAGAACTGGAAAGCAGCACCGTAAGTAAGAGAGGCGTCGCTAATAAATTATAGACTCAAAAATGGAGACAACTGACAGATTTTAGCTTTGCCTTGGAAAACCAGGATATATGATGCTTCGCAAGAGATGTTAGTTTAGCTCGTATTTCAGGTCCAGTCGCTAACAGTCGGAGAATCTTACTAAATCTCTAAAACAAAACATAATCGACATTTCTGAGGGACAATTTCGAGCTTTTATATGATTTTTTTCGAGTTAGTAGTATAATATCGTGCCTAGCGAATGAACTACCCTTACACTTCTCAACAAAGGTGGCGCGGAACATTCCACTTCTTCCTGCTAATAAACTGATCCATGAATACGAAAAGTTTTTAGTCTTACGGTATACACAAAATTAAAAAGCAATTACTTACTCTTTATTTATAAAGCCATGTTAATCGAATATATGACAGGACAATTAACATATGTGCAACCTACCATGTATGCTACGTTGTACGTCATGGCAATTCGTAGAGAAAGAATTAGATGTGAAACATACTAGCAGCGTTCGAGAGCTTCGATTTTATTAGTTAGTCAGGTGTTTTAGGTAAACTGAATATCACTTATAGTGTCTCCGTCAAGTGATTTACAGAAAAGAATCGTCTATCAATACCTGTGTTTCATAATAACTGTTTATTTGCAAATCCTGCTCTCGTTGCATGAGCTCTAGGTGTTCTCTTTCACCACTCATTCTGTATGGTCATATAGATGTGTTTTCAGTTTTTTGTTGATTTACGACATTCGACGTCACAATGCCAAGAGTATATTTTCGGACAAACGTCGAGGAAATTATTGTAATCATTCGTGATATCGGCTTACTGTTCGACAACGAATTGCTGTCATGTGGTAAACTTCACGAAATAGTGGGGACATATACACAAAAAATAATTTCCCGGCAGTGGACGACCGTTATGATACATGGTAATGGCTGCTATTTCCAGACAGTTCCCATCTACTATCATTCACATATAGTGCGCGGACTGCGACGTAATCTGGTTGTATGTTTGTGGTACGTACATCACTTTTCGTGATGAAGAGACTAGCTGATCGTTTAGGTGCGTTAAAGAGGATAATATCGATAGTGGGCGAAACAAGCGTACGTAACTTTTTGGCGAATAAAACATAGAGAGAAATTATATCTACTAGACATCAAAAGAGATTGTCAGATGTCGAATAAAGCACAGGAACGTGCCACGGAAACGGGTTCCGAGGCTGCTGTTTATCAAGGGTAAAGCCAGACTACGCCACATAGAATTCGCATTAAAGATGTACTCAACCTAGAGTAAAATGATGCAGTTGCTAAATGTAGCCGGCCGGTGTGGCCAAGCGGTTCTAGGCGCTTCAGTTTGGAACCACGCGACCACTACGGTCGCAGGTTCGAATCCTGCCTCGGGCAAGGATGTGTGTGATGTCCTTAGGTTAGTTAGGTATAAGTAGTTCTTAGTTCTAGGGAACTGATGACCTCAGATGTTAAGTCCCATAGTGCTCAGTGCCATTAGAACCATTTTTTTGCTAAATGTAAGAGTAGCCATGGATACGGAAGTGAAACTTTTTTGATAGAGTAACACGCTACTCAAGACTGTAGATCGAAGGACTACTGAAGTACTAAGGTGCAGATGAATAAAGCTGCAGTAATAAAACTGATCCTTTGGTATTTAGTACGTACATGATAGTGGACGATGTTCTGTTTCTACTTAAATAGTACAACACTGTCGGGAGTGATGTGTGGACCGTAAGAAATCTGAGAAAGAATAAATGGGCAATACTTGACTCCTGACGTTTCTAAACAACGTTACAAATTGTGTCAACCGTGTGAAGGTACTAAAAAGTCTTTTACTGACAAAAAATATAACGGAATATTTGTTGAAGCATTCTTAAATATCACTGGTTCTAAGTGGACTTTTCATAGAAAAAAAAGTAGACGTTCTTTATAGATTTGGATGTAGTAAACTTGAATATCCCAAGTAAAATTATCTCCTCACTTTGCGTTAAAAGTGAAATGGGAATTTACGTTTCACTTGTATTATCACCATAATCAATAGGATATATGCACTAACTGAACTTGTCAAGTTTATTAGCCTTGTTTATTTGCCTTCGTCTTGTTGGTGGTAACTGATGCATGAAGCCAAAATCAGGCAACATAGACTATGTGATCAAAAGTATACTGACACACGGCTGAAAATGACTTACAGGTTTGTGGCACCCTCCATCGGTAAGACTGGATTCAATACTATGTTCGCCCAGCCTTAGCCTTGGTGACAGCTTCCATTCTCGCAGGCAATGTTCAATCAGGTGCTGCAAGGTTTCTTGCGGAATAGCAGCACAATCTTCACGGAGACTGCACTGCGGAGAGGTATCGATGTCAATCTGTGAGGCCTGGCACGAAGTCGGCTTTCCAAAACATCCCAAAGGTGTTCTATAGGACTCAGGTCAGGTTTCTGGGCAGAACAGTCCATTACAGGAATGTTATTGTCGTGTAACCACTCCGCCACAGACCGTGCTTCATGAATATGTGCTCTATCACACGATGCAATCGCCATCCCCGAGTTGCTCTTCAACAGTGGGAAACAGGAATGTGCTTAAAAATATCACTGTAGGCCTGTGCTGTGATAGTGCCACGCAAAACAACAAGGGATGCAAGCCTCCTCCATGACAAAGATGACCCCATCATAACATCACCGCCTCCGAATTTTACTGTTGGCACTACACTCGCTGGCTGATGGCGTTCACAGGGCATTCGCCATACTCACTTCCTACGATCGGAACGGCACATTATGACTCGTCACTCCACACAAAGTTTTTCCACTGTCCAGTCGTCCACTGTGCTCCTTACACCAAGCGAGGCGTCGTTTGGCATTTACCGGCGTAATGTGTGGCTTATGAGCAGCCGTTCTATCATGAAATCTAAGTTTTCTCACCTCCCACCTAACTGTCATAGTACTTGCAGTGGATCCTGATGCAGTTTGGAATTCCTATGTGATGGTCTGGATAGATGTCTGCCTATTACACATTACGACCCTCTTCAACTTTCGGCGGTCTCTGTCAGTCAACAGACGACGTCGGCCTGTACGCTTTTGTGCTGTACGTGTCCATTCAAGTTTCCACATCACTATCACATGGGAAACAGTGGACCTAGAGATGTTTAACAGTTCTGAAATCTCGTGTACAGACGTATGAGACAAGTGACACCTAATGACTTGAAAACTTTCGAAGTCCGTGAGTTCCGCAGAGAGCCCCATTCTGCTCTCTCACGATGTCTAATTACTACTGAGGCCGCTGATTTGGATTACCTGGCAGTAGATGGCAGCACAATGCACCTAATATGAAAAACGTACGTTTTTGTGGGTGTCCGGATACTTTTGATCACATAGTGTTGCAGTAGTCCACCGTCCTGTGTACCCCTGTACCAATAGAGATATGCCCAGGTGGAACTGATCGCCATGCTCATCACTGAATGCACCATGGGAACACATCCAGGTGGGATTAAAGGAAGTGCATTTCAGAGTCACGCTGTAGCCAATAGCCTTGTTTCCAAGAACAAGGTTGTCACGTTACGAAAACACTGCCAGCTGTGCAGCTGCGTGAGCTGTCGGTGGTGATCCTTAAGCACAGACAGAGACGGTTAATGCCGATGTCCACTGGTAAGGCCGGTTCGTTAGCCTTTCAGGCAATAACGGTACAAGGCGTCGCGTCCCTGACCGGTGTGAAGTTTTGCAAGCTGCTGGATCAAAGGCGAAGCCCCAAGGAATCAGATTTCAACCGGATGACTGGGGTCATCATAAACACTCGTTGACAGCAGAGTCAAAACTCGGACCATACTGGAATCAGCTGCAAAAGGAGCCTGAGTTGGGAAATGTAAAGCTGGCATGAGGAAAGGAAACTAAGTCGAACCCTCGTGAGAGTGGACATCTAGAACGGAACGAAATCCAGCAAAGGCGGGGAACAGAACCACAACAGCATGAAGTAGACTGAGCTCATGACAAGACAGGACCAGCATCAAGGGCAAGTACGGACAATATCTTGACTGCTCTCTGTGATGACACTTCATGATGATTCCTTTCGGAGTGCCTCCATCTAAAAAGTCCGCTGAATTTGATCATCGAATCTCAGCACTCTACCGAAGTGAAGCAGATATCTTCCACTCAACAGCTCGACAGTTCTGATGTAGGTCTCCTCTCTTGCGCTTCCAAGGCGTTGAACTTATGTTGTCACATCGTATCAGTGGTTGACGACAGATCAGTCAGCCAATAGATCACTGGTTTGCAAACTTTTTGGGTTCCTTGACACGGTCCCATTCATATAAGGTGATTTCGCACGTCTGTTGTGAAGATATCTATAGAAATCAGTTTGATATAGTGGTTCCTTTGGTAAGCGCAAATTCCTGGCTGACATCTCGTTTCGTGTATAGGTGCATCACGATGGTGCCAGTGGGGCACGGAAACTGATAACGTAAAAAAATTACTCCATAAATTTACTGCTGTTGGATATCTGTTTCTTTCAAGTCATCGACTAGCTGCAGTTCCTTTCTTCAATTTATAGAAGGTGGAACAGAAAATTTCACAATAAGGTCCTCCAGTGGGAAACAGTGCCATTTTGGTACGTTTGCATTGTTCATTACTTGCGTTTCAAGGAATGACATATACAAACCACCAATAAGCATTCAGCGGCCCACTTTGTGTGTAAAATTGCTGCATTCCTGTCACACGCTGTTTATAACACTTTAGAACTCATTACAGTATGTCCATTTTAGTAGCTCTTTTACTGTGAATTTATTTGTAGTGTGTTCCAAGCATTTCTTTCAACAACTTTCCTAACATTTTCAGATCCGAAAGCTTCATTTCTCAACCAGTTTATACTTACACACACACACACACACACACACACACACACACACACACACACACACACACAAACACACACAAGAACACACACGCACATACCACATACACGCATACAATCACAATAAGAGATTGTGATGGATACATTGATCTAAAAACGAGCAGAGATCTGACATCCGTAATTGGACTAGTGACTAGTGGGGAATTACTCATTGATCAAATAATACATAAACATAATGCCGTATACATTTACTCATAAATACGTTCATCACATCAGAGGTGAGTGACCTTCTGAAACTGATCACAGGGAGTCTTCCTATTTGAATAAATCGTAAAAAAAGCTCCCTATGACTTTTCCACTAGCTGTTGAAGAGATTCTCCACGAGAGAGGACTTACTCACACAGGGCGAATATCATAAGAGAAGAAAAAGCTGGCTTAATGAGCGCCGCCTCACAAGGACGGCTGCTAATTACGGGTACTGAAGTCTCTGCGCCTGCAGATACTGCTAATTAAAGATGAATGTCACCGGGTATAAGATCAAAGGCAACACCATCAATGATCAAAAACAAGTCATTTACTTTCATAATCGCTTATTATATCCCAACAGTCATGTCCATCTTAGATTCTCAAATGTTCCACTATGGGGTCATGAGGTCGATTTTCATTGTTTTCTAAAGTACCCTACACTTGGTCCGTTGATTCAAAAGCTTAGACATTAGAAAATGGATTTTCGTTCGTACTTTCATAGTCAAACGATGACTGGAAAATGACCAGCATCAAATCTAGTTCCGAAATTTAAAAAAAATAGCTGCTTGAATCTAATCAGAGTTATTAAAAACTAATTAGTGATTTAAGGGAAAGATGAAATATTTCATGGAGACATCGCACCAGCTAGGTAAATGAAGTGCCAAAGAATATCAGATCACAGGATGAAGTAAAACTTCTCTGAGTTCTCTTTACATGTATCACACTCTTAATTGTGATAGAATATCAAAATATATTAGATTCCAAGGGTTCTGAAGAAAACTAGAAATTAAATAAAACTTTGGTTAGAAAGGACGGTCAAATGTTTTGCGTAATGATTTGTTTGAAAATAAGAAACAAAATAAATGAAAGAAGCATTTCATATGCCTCTTAGTTATGTTCAAAATCATGTGCAGCAAATGAATGACAACTAGGCATTTAAAGTTCAATTTTTACCTTAGAATCTCAGGCTTTTTAAAAGTTTTGACGATACACATTGCGTGGAATTCCACCCAATGGGCTCTTAACGCGTCTAATGCATGGTCAACTTACATTTACAAGCATGTTTCTCTAACCTCTTTCACAAAACATTTGACCGCTCAACTTTTTTCAAACTTTTTCTCTAACCTGTTTTATTTCTTTCACTGAGAGAAATAATTTCATAAAACCTTCGACTGCTCCTCTTTTTTCAAAATTTTTATTTATTTTGTCAAAAATAAGGTTTGCTATACATATTACAGTTTTATAATGTCTCACCATTTGTTTCTGAATAGCATTCCAACAATATTTCTTTTGGTGTTGGCTCAGAAGTTAACAATGAGAAAATAGAAGAGCGGAAATTAAGATCAGCCGGGGTCCAAATGTAATATTTCTCTAACTTAAAAATATTATTTGTTGGAAGTCATGATCCCACCATCGAGTTCTATAAACAAGGAAACCATAAACCAATATTTCATATCATTTCCAGTGCTAACATAGGTGCCTATGTTGTCCATGTAATATTACGTATCTTAAAAGTACAGCGGAATAAGACAAACTCAAAAATATGCAGCCAGTAAAACTGCATTGTCAAACATATAAGACTCTCCGCTAGTATAACGACATAAAAACTGGTGGTGCGTAACACTCGCAGGGCTCCGTTCACTGAGTAACGAATATTATCACACATTTGTAACGACGCTGTACTTCTCAGCTCTATTTATTTGACAAATTGTTACTGGTGGATGATCGCTGCCGCTAAACTGCGTGACCTTTCTACAAACTTGGATGTCTTTAGTACTGACACACTTATGACTCGCAAATAAAAACAATAAAATTTACTCATTGAACACTGTTACGCACTGAAGTGAATTCTCTTACAAATGTAAACCACATTTTTACTCGTCGGAATACTAATTATGCTGTCTTACTTCGTTGGAGCGTTTCATGGAAACTCAGAAGGACGGTTTATCAGGAACCAAGGTATATACTTTACTTGTTACCTTTAAGTAAGGTTTCGATAATTAATGTTGGATTTTAAAGTACAATGTCAGTGTTTACCAATGAATTGGGACCCACTACTCACATCTTCAGAACTTTCCGCCTAAAAATCAATAGTTCTACCTTCTGATGCCTATCACCAGTAACGAAGGGATGAATTTTGAAAGTAATCATCAGTCTTGGAACAGTTAAGGACTTTTTTTTAATAAATGTAATTTTTTCTTTCAATACCAGAATGTAAGTAACAAGACCTTAATGACTTGTCTGTCAACCATACTTTACAACACTATGCAATGAAACATTAAGTTTGTTGTTGTGATCAGAGTCAATTTTTTTAATATTGAGAAACGGATCAAACAAATTGAAGAAAGAAATGTTGAAACGCGATTCATCGATTGTTTCGTGTTTACTAATCAGACAAATACTGCATTAACTGCAATTACTTTTTTCCGTTTAACACGTCATATTTTTGATGCAGGATTTGGACAAAGTATACAGGATGCCCTTGAATTAACAAGGTATCAGTTTTGAGAACTAACTGCTACTGCATTAATCCTAAAGCACTATCGCCAAAGTTTAATACAAGTCTGTCTTTCCATTACATGTATAATTACGAAATAAATTGCCAGTAACTCGCCTTCTCAAAAGCTGTGCACTTGAGAATATGGTGTAAAATTGCCTCCACAGTATCTTAACGTCTCATATTACACTCCTGGAAATTGAAATAAGAACACAGTGAATTCATTGTCCCAGGAAGGGGAAACTTTATTGACACATTCCTGGGGTCAGATACATCACATGATCACACTGACAGAACCACAGGCACATAGACACAGGCAACAGAGCATGCACAATGTCGGCACTAGTACAGTGTATATCCACCTTTCGCAGCAATGCAGGCTGCTATTCTCCCATGGAGACGATCGTAGAGATGCTGGATGTAGTCCTGTGGAACGGCTTGCCATGCCATTTCCACCTGGCGCCTCAGTTGGACCAGCGTTCGTGCTGGACGTGCAGACCGCGTGAGACGACGCTTCATTCAGTCCCAAACATGCTCAATGGGGGGACAGATCCGGAGACCTTGCTGGCCAGGGTAGTTGACTTACACCTTCTAGAGCACGTTGGGTGGCACGGGATACATGCGGACGCGCATTGTCCTGTTGGAACAGCAAGTTCCCTTGCCGGTCTAGGAATGGTAGAACGATGGGTTCGATGACGGTTTGGATGTACCGTGCACTATTCAGTGTCCCCTCGACGATCACCAGTGGTGTACGGCCAGTGTAGGAGACCGCTCCCCACACAATGATGCCGGGTGTTGGCCCTGTGTGCCTCGGTCGTATGCAGTCCTGATTGTGGCGCTCACCTGCACGGCGCCAAACACGCATACGACCATCATTGGCACCAAGGCAGAAGCGACTCTCATCGCTGAAGACGACACGTCTCCATTCGTCCCTCCATTCACGCCTGTCGCGACACCACTGGAGGCGGGCTGCACGATGTTGGGGCGTGAGCGGAAGACGGCCTAACGGTGTGCGGGACCGTAGCCCAGCTTCATGGAGACGGTTGCGAATGGTCCTCGCCGATACCCCAGGAGCAACAGTGTCCCTAATTTGCTGGGAAGTGGCGGTGCGGTCCCCTACGGCACTGCGTAGGATCCTACGGTCTTGGCGTGCATCCGTGCGTCGCTGCGGTCCGGTCCCAGGTCGACGGGCACGTACACCTTCCGCCGACCACTGGCGACAACATCAATGTACTGTGGAGACCTCACGCCCCACGTGTTGAGCAATTCGGCGGTACGTCCACCCGGCCTCCCGCATGCCCACTATACGCCCTCGCTCAAAGTCCGTCAACTGCACATACGGTTCACGTCCACGCTGTCGCGGCATGCTACCAGTGTTAAAGACTGCGATGGAGCTCCGTATGCCACGGCAAACTGGCTGACACTGACGGCGGCGGTGCACAAATGCTGCGCAGCTACCGCCATTCGACGGCCAACACCGCGGTTCCTGGTGTGTCCGCTGTGCCGTGCGTGTGATCATTGCTTGTACAGCCCTCTCGCAGTGTCCGGAGCAAGTATGGTGGGTCTGACACACCGGTGTCAATGTGTTCTTTTTTCCATATCCAGGAGTGTATATAGAAAAACTAAACACGTCATAATGACTAACTCTTGCAACCTTTCCTCACGTAAGGCGATGCATTTCTTGGAACAGCATAGATTTGTCTGGAAATATCTTGCATACGCCTGTATAACCTCCACGAAACGATTTGTTACGGCTGGAGTACTGACTACTCCCTTTCTCCTTAAACTGCTATACCTCCCCAACAGATTTTGTGTCGGAGATGAGTGTCCCATAGCTCGTGCGCCGGCTATAGCACCACGTTAAAACTCACTTAAATCATAATAACCTGCCTTTGTAGCAGCAGTAACCGATCTAACAACTGTAGCTGACACTTTTTGTCTTATATAGGCGTTGCCGACCGCAGCACCGTATTCTTCCTGTTTATATACAGGGTGTTTCAAAAATGACCGGTATATTTGAAACGGCAATAAAAACTAAACGAGCAGCGATAGAAATACACCGTTTGTTGCAATATGCTTGGGACAACAGTACATTTTCAGGCAGACAAACTTTCGAAATTACAGTAGTTACAATTTTCAACAACAGATGGCGCTGCGGTCTGGGAAACTCTATAGTACGATATTTTCCACATATCCACCATGCGTAGCAATAATATGGCGTAGTCTCTGAATGAAATTACCCGAAACCTTTGACAACGTGTCTGGCGGAATGGCTTCACATGCAGATGAGATGTACTGCTTCGGCTGTTCAATTGTTTCTGGATTCTGGCGGTACACCTGGTCTTTCAAGTGTCCCCACAGAAAGAAGTCACAGGGGTTCATGTCTGGCGAATAGGGAGGCCAATCCACGCCGCCTCCTGTATGTTTCGGATAGCTCAAAGCAATCACACGAGCATCGAAATATTCATTCAGGAAATTAAAGACGTCGGCCGTGCGATGTGGCCGGGCACCATCTTGCATAAACCACGAGGTGTTCGCAGTGTCGTCTAAGGCAGTTTGTACCGCCACAAATTCACGAAGAATGTCCAGATAGCGTGATGCAGTAATCGTTTCGGATCTGAAAAATGGGCCAATGATTCCTTTGGAAGAAATGGCGGCCCAGACCAGTACTTTTTGAGGATGCAGGGACGATGGGACTGTAACATGGGGCTTTTCGGTTCCCCATATGCGCCAGTTCTGTTTATTGACGAAGCCGTCCAGGTAAAAATAAGCTTCGTCAGTAAACCAAATGCTGCCCACATGCATATCGCCGTCATCAATCATGTGCACTATATCGTTAGCGAATGTCTCTCGTGCAGCAATGGTAGCGGCGCTGAGGGGTTGCCGCGTTTGAATTTTGTATGGATAGAGGTGTAAACTCTGGCGCATGAGACGATACGTGGACGTTGGCGTCATTTGGACCGCAGCTGCAACACGGCGAACGGAAACCCGAGGCCGCTGTTGGATCACCTGCTGCACTAGCTGCGCGTTGCCCTCTGTGGTTGCCGTACGCAGTCTCCCTACCTTTCCAGCATGTTCATCCGTCACGTTCCCAGTCCGTTGAAATTTTTCAAACAGATCCTTTATTGTATCGCTTTTCGGTCCTTTGGTTACATTAAACCTCCGTTGAAAACTTCGTCTTGTTGCAACAACACTGTGTTCTAGGCGGTGGAATTCCAACACCAGAGAAATCCTCTGTTCTAAGGAATAAACCATGTTGTCTACAGCACACTTGCACGTTGTGAACAGCACACGCTTACAGCAGAAAGACGACGTACAGAATGGCGCACCCACAGACTGCGTTGTCTTCTATATCTTTCACACCACTTGCAGCGCCATCTGTTGTTGAAAATTGTAACTACTGTAATTTCGAAAGTTTGTCCGCCTGAAAATGTACTGTTGTCCCAAGCATATTGCAACAAACGGTGTATTTCTATCGCTGCTCGTTTAGTTTTTATTGCCGTTTCAAATATACCGGTCATTTTTGAAACACCCTGTATCTCTGTATTTGAATTCGCATGCCCATACCAGTTTGTTTGGCGCTTCAATGTAATACGGATGAATGACTTTCTTATGTGTCTTCTTACAGCAGATACGAAAAACTTTATTAAACCTAATTTTTCGTTGTTTATATGTCATCGTTAGCAATAGTATTTTGGTTATGAACAGTTTAAGATGAACGATGAAAGGAGAGATGGTAATATGTTGTCCGACTCTTCCCGAGAACTACTCTCTCAAAGTTTCAGTAGTAAACTACCTCGTGGTGCACAACGCCAGAGCTTGTAGCGTCTCCCACTGGAGTTTGTGGACCATCTCTGTAACGCTCTCGTGCCGACTAAGCGATCACGTGAGGAAACGCGCTGCCCTTCATTGGATCCCAGACTGATGAACACTACTCAGGAATCGGTCAAACAAGAGCCTCGTAAGCCCCTTCCTTCGTGGATGAATTACATTTCCTTTAGATTCTTCTTATGAATCTCAATCTCGTGTCTGCTTTCTCTTCTATGTGGTCACTCCACTTATGGTCGTTCTGGATAGTTGCTGATTGATATTTTACGGTAGATACTGTTTCTTACAGTTTGTCATTGATACTGTAATTGTACAGTAGCGGATTTCTTTTCATATGAGTGCCGAATGCGTTACAATTATTTACGTTCGTGATCAACTGCCAGGGCCTGCACCAGTCATCAATGCTCTATAGGTTATTTTGCAAATCGATACTGTCTTCTAGCAACGCTACATGCTTACAGACAACCGCATCATCTGCGGACTGTCTTAAAGGGCTTCCGACGCTTTCTACGAGATCATTTACGTACAATGTACACAGTAGCGGTCCTATCACACTTCCTTGGGATATTCCCGATATTACCTTTGCATCTGTCAATTTTGTTACGGTAAATGCAACGGGCAGTTCTGTCTTCAAGGAAGTCTGAAATCCAGTTGCAAATCTGGTCAAATGCTCTGTTAGGTCGCATTTTTTCACTAAACGGCAGTGCAGGACGGGATGTAATTATTTCATGAAGACAAGGAACGTATGATACGGTCAACCTGAGCGCCGATGTCTACAGCACATAGGATTTCATAGAGTAACAGAGCAAGCTGTTTCACAATAAAGTTGACAAAATCGATGTTTATTTCTATAGAGGAGATTTTCGTTCTCCAAAATGTTATAATTCTTGAACATAAAATATGTTCCATAATTCTACAACAAATTTACGTCAATGATACTATAATTATTTCCATTTGTCCTACGACCCTTTTTGATGACAGGAATGACCTTCCGTTGCAGGGTATTTTTCGTTACCCCGACGAACTTCGCTAAATTGCTGCTAGAAGAGGAGCAAGTTCTTTCTCATGATATTTATAGAATCTTACAGGTATCCCATCGACTCCTGATGGCTTTCCACTACTTAGCGATTTGTAATTGCTTTTCTATTCCAAAATCGGTCTCAACATCTGCCATTTCTGGACATTGTCTGATGATATATGGATGTAAATCAATATTTATACTATTAACTTTCATTACCCTTTCACTTCCATTATTTCCCTGTGATCATCATATCGTCATATTGAACAGTTTCCAGTCGCTGGTCGGGTCTGTATGGAACATAGGCCTCTCCATCGTCTTCTGTCTTACTACCATCTCTCTGTCTTCACCTTGGTCCACTCTTCTCCTTTCTTCTGGGCTCATTCCTCTACTCCTGTCAGCCATCTGTCTCTCGGTCTCCTCTTGGTCTCTTTCCTTCCAGTTTCATCTCGCGTATACTCCTGGGTATCCTCTTCTCCTCCATTCTCTTAATGTGTCCATATCATCTCATCGTTGATTTCTCTATCTCCTGTAACAGTTCCACCTTCATTAACTGTCTGATCCTATCATTTCTTAACCTGCCTATCCTTGTCACTCCAATACTGTTCCTCAAGAATTTCATCTCACTAGCTTGTACATTGCTTTTCTCTCTTCCTTTCATAACCCAGGGGCCTCGGAAAGGATTATTTCCCTGTGATATGCCTTCTAATACACTGGTAAACAGCATTTGAACCCTGGTTATTTGCGATTGATATATTACGTGTACAGTAAATACTTAGCACGATTTATTCTTTGGAAATATTTATATAGCCATTTGAACATATACAAACAGACACTCCCTCCATTGTGCACTTAATGTACTACTATGTGCTGTACATACTGAATCTTCACGGAGTTACTACAGGTTTCTCATGCAACGAGTTTGCATGATATTTTTTTTCGCTACAGCGTGTCAAAAAATGGTTCAAATGGCTCTGAGCACTATGGGACTCAACTGCTGAGGTCATTAGTCCCCTAGAACTTAGAACTAGTTAAACCTAACTAACCTAAGGACATCACACACATCCATGCCCGGGGCAGGATTCGAACCTGCGACCGTAGTGGTCTCGCGGCTCCAGACTGCAGCGCCAGAACCGCGCGGCCACTTCGGCCGGCAAAAGCGTGTCGTTTTGTCTTTTATAATAATATATCTCCTTACATATCAGGACACTAGATTAACCCAAATCTGAGTTGTAAACTGCTGTACGGTTTTAGTCTGAGAATGAGATGGAGTGTTGTTCTATTGAAAAATGTAGTACATCCACAGATGCTTGGTTGAGAATTTCGGTCTTCAGCTTTGTTCTTTGACCTAGATAGGGTGTTTTTAAATATCATGGATTTTTGAGTTGCTAGTTTTTCCGGAGTTTGCATTCTGGAAAACAAAGAGTGTCGATGTAAAGATGCCATGAACGACATCTTATCAGTGAGGTGCATAGTGGCAGGCACTACCTGGTGAGCCTTAAATTCTAGAACTTTACGCAGTCTTATACGTCATCCGGCGGATAGGGCACTGTTCTGTCACTTCGAAAAGGTAATGAATAGCGAGCAGGGAAAGCCAGCAGTGGGGCAGGGTCAGTCGAGTGAAAATCTTCTGAAAGAGTCGAGAGCCAGGGAAAAAGGCGTAATTAAGATAAGAAGCGTTTAATAGTGTATCGAGAAGACTATGTAATAGATGTAACAATGTCAAATCATCACTGGGTTTTTCAGAGTGAATGATTTTTAGAATATGTCAGTTTCATCAAAATGAATCAGTGTGATATTGTTAAGAGGATTTCTATTGTTGTAAGTTACACGAACTACATTAAAGGACATATTTTATTCTAGAAGATTCTTACCATCTTTTCTGATTAAATTTGTAGTAAATGGTAACAGCCACACAATCCCAACCACTTATGTAAGAAGAGTTGAGGCTGACGCTGAGAAAATGTTGCAGTAGGGGTTGACAGAATTTACTGTGTTTATATGATTATCTATTGTTAACGGTTCCAAAAAAGAGAGGATATATTTGGTGGGAATTGGAGCCCAGTCAAAATAATACAGTGACTGAACCAGGAGCTAATAAAATGATGACATTAAATGAGTCTCTAAAAATTTCGTGGTAATAAGGCCCGGTCTTCTACTCTGGAAACATTCCTCAGGCTGTGGCTAAACTACGTCTCCGCAATATCCTTTCCTGCAGGGAGCTTGTCTAGCTAGTTTCACAGGTGAACTTCAGTGAAGTTTTGCATGTAGATGAGTTCTGCTGGAAGTAATGCCGTGAGGACGGGTCGTTAGTCGTGCTTGGGTAGCTCAGTCGGTAGAGCACTTGCCCGCGAAAGGCAAAGATGCCGAGTTCGAGTCCCCGTCTGGCACACAGTTACAATCTGCTAGGAAGTTTCACATAAATGCGCACCCATTGCTGTGGAGTGACAATTCATTCTGCTTACTACGAGTGATTTGCTATTATCAAGTGCTAACTTTTTAATCAGAAGACTGCGCTCGATAATTCAAGAAAAAGTTAATATATTTGCCTCAGTTGAAACACTAGTAATTTCTTTTAAGAGAGAGAGAGACCAATGTACAGAGACATTACTGTAAACACAGCAACTAATTACATCATTTGTAGATACGTTGAATAATAATTAAACTGTCTAAATGCTTGGTAACTAAAATAAGATAAATAATAAGACAACCTGAAAATTTTGTAAATATCTGACACTTCATTTCTTGTCCACTAGAACGTAGATAACAATTTTTCTGCGGTACCGCAGAAAATTCCGCAACAGTTTGAATTACGTCATGGAGAGGTAATGAAAATTTTTTCACTGAGGTAATACCTTGTATCGAAATCATATGTTACTATTGTGTCTCGCAAATGAACGTTTGCTAGCGTTTATTATAACAGTTAGATGACAACGTAGTTAGACGCAACGTAGGCATTAGTAGTGTTTCTAATCATAGCAGAAATCCAAAAGGCGTGGTAGGGTTTAAAGCGTAGCGGCAGAAATGTAAAATTATTAAAAATGTACCGTAATTTTACTTCCTTTCCCTCAAAGCAAAACTCCATAAATTTCGATTTCAAAGAATAAAAGTTTAATTCAATATAGGGTTAATTTTAAAGCGTTATTTACGTATTGTGCGTGTTGTGTACAGATTAATCTGAATATTTTATATTATATCGGATATGAATGACCTGACGACATCTGAGACGATAATGTATATCATGTACAATGATGGATGCCGCCGATAGTTGGCAATGGACTATAACATCCGCAACTGTAATTCGACTCACGTGACAACACTATACACTACTGGCCACTAAAATTGCTGCACCAAGAAGTAATGCAGATGATAAATGGGGGTTCATTGGACAAACATATTATACTAGAACTGACATGTGATAACATTTTCACGCAATTTGGGTGCACAGATCCTGAGAAATCAGTACCCAGAACAACCACCTCTGGTCGTAATAACGCTTGGGCATTGAGTCAAACAGAGCTTGTATGGCGTGTACAGGTACAGCTCCTCATGCAGCTTCAACACGATACCACAGTTCATCAAGAGTAGTGACTGGCGTATTATGTCGAGCCAGTTGCTCGGCCACCATTGATCAGACGTTTCCAATTGGTGAGTGATCTGGAGAATGTGCTGGACAGGGCAGCAGTCGAACATTTTCTGTATCCAGAAAGGCCCGTACAGGACCTGCAACATGGGGTCGTGCATTATCCTGCTGAAATGTACGGTTTCGCAGGGTAGAGCCACGGGTCGTAACACATCTGAAATGTAACGTCCTTTGTTCAAAGTACCGTCAATGCGAAGAAGAGGTGACCGAGGCGTGTAACCAATGGCACCCATACCACCTCACCGGGTGATACGACAGTATGGCGATGACGAATACACGCTTCCAAAGTGCGTTACCGCGATGTCGCCAAACACGGATGCTACCATCATGATGCTGTAAACAGAACCTAAATTCATCCAAAAAAATGACGTTTTGCCATTCGTGCACCCTGGTTCGCCGTTGAGTACATCCATCGCAGGCGCTCCTGTCTGTGATGCAGCGTCAAGGGTAACCGCAGCCATGGTCTCCGAGCTGATAGTCCATGCTGCTGCAAACGTCGTCGAACTGTTCGTGCAGATGTTTGTTGTCTTGCAAAGGTCACACACTGTTGACTCAGTGATCGACACGTGGCTGCACGATCAGTTACATCCATGCAGATAAGATGCCTGTCATCTCGATTGCTAGTGATACGCGGCCGTTGGGATCCGGCACGGCGTTCCGCATTACCCTCCTGAACCCACCGATTCCATATTCTGCTAACAGTCATTGGATCTCGACCAACGCGAGCAGCAATGTCGTGATACGATAAATCGCAATCGCGATAGGCTACAATCCGACCTTTATCAAAGTCGGAAACGTGATGGTACGCATTGCTCCTCCTTACAGGAGGCATCACATCAACTTTTCACAATGCAACGCCGGTCAACTGCTGTTTGTGTATGAGAAATCGGTTGGAAACTTTCCTCATATCAGCACGTTGTAGGTGTTGCCACCAGCGCCAAACTCGTGTGAATGCTCTGAGAAGCTAATCATTTGCATATCACATCATCTTCTTCCTGTCGGTTAAATTTCGCGTCTGTAGTCCGTCATCTTCGTGGTGTAGCAATTTTATTGGCCAGTAGTGTATTATGAAATCAATTTATCAGAGTAAGTTGTGGGATTCGGATATACAATGGTAACGTGAAAGATACAAGACTATTAAGTAATGAGCATTAAACCTGGTTGTTGAACATCAAAGAAGAAAAGGGAATGAAAGGTGTGCTTGCTCGAGATAAAAAATCGAGGAAAGAAGTTGCTTGGTTTCTGGCCAGTAAGAAGAGAATTGACCATCACCGATTGTGTTCAAAATGACAACCAGTAGCGGCAACACACACTTCCAGTCCGTACCGGCGACTGCAGAAAATACGTTGTTATATCATCGGGTGTAGGTGGTATGTAATTGTAGAAAGTGTCTTTCAGCTTTTCCACAGAAGAAATAAGTCAAATCCGTGGAACGGGCTGTCCGAGCTACAAATCTACTGGGTGCAGCCCAGCGACTGGAAACAGCTCGTGAAAACAAGCTTCAGTACTTCGTGCACTATGTATTGGGCAGCCATCCTGTTGGTACCACAGCTTCCTCCTAGTCTGCTGAGGAGCATCCGTGGAAGATAGTCTGTTAGGAGGCTTTGATAACTGTGCGCGTTCAGTGTTCCGTCTATGAATAACAGGTCTATGCCCTGATGTTTCACCATCCCACACCACACGATTACATTATGTGGACGCTGACTTTCCACCTGACGAAGCCAACTGTGGTTGTTGACGGACCAGCAGCGCATGTTTTGGCGGTTTACCTCACCACGATTGGTAAATGTGGCTCCATTTCTTAACGAGATACGTGATACATCTGGAGTATCCTGCTTTAATGCCTGTGTACAGAAACTAAAATTATCGTAATCGTTTCCATGCAGCTATTGATGGAGAGAGATGTGATAGGGATGTAACCGTTGTCAACAGCGACTGTGTGGAGCACTTGCCTGATTCAGGCCACTTCCTCGCACGAGAGCTAAAATGGGTATCAACGGTAAAAGCAGCCACATCATTAATTTCCCCTTTTCAGTCTTCGCTTGTTTCCTTCTGTTATAGTGCCAGTTTCACGTAACAGGTTGAAGAGGTTGATAAATATCTAACGAAATGCTTGATGTGTATTGGGATATCTTGCCGAGTACACTGTACTAGCACGACCCGCTTTCATCTTACGCTCCCCATACACCATGAGCATGTTGCCTTTTTCTGAATTGGTAAATCCCATCGTCCAGTTGCTTGGACTGTCGTACACTGACTTTCGCACTCAAGGAACACGGAATCACACTTAAGCAAACATAACAAGACCGTACCCAGCAACTGCAACTATGCAGACTGAATGACACAACAAAATGTCGTGCGGGGGAACTTTTCATGCCACTATCTCTCGTAAATGACTAACTAGAATCCTACAACAAATACTGTTGACATTGTAATTTACTCTACTTTTAGTTTTTTAATGACTATAGGCATTATTCCATTTAAAACACTGCACGTTTGCACAAAAAAACACACTATCCAAATATTATTACAGTCTGTTTACTCGCCAACAATACGATCCCCTACCTACCAATCCATTTTCTGGAAACCGCACATCAGTAGAACTTTCCATTTCCGCAATATCTGCGGTGCAAATTTCAGGTGATTCATTCTGTGTATACTCAGTGATCCAGATCTGCCACAATGTACTTGCGGCTGGACCACTTATTTTTCCTCATGCAGCAGTGTGTTTATTAGTGAAAACCGAATCAACCTCCCTGCCGTATTTCCTGAGATTTTCCTTCACAGACAGCCAGGGTAACTTTAAGTCTCATATCTCAGCCAATTTGCCCGAAATTTCGGTAAATTTTATACAGGGTGATTATAATTAAAGTTATACTTTAAAAACGCTGTAGAAGTAGCAACACTTGTCAGAATGACGTCAAATTGAAACGGAATATTGTCGGAGAAAGGGGGAAAACGTATGGGTGAAGAGAAAAAATTGTGTTAAAACTGGCCAATACATGGCGCTATACGTGTAAGAATACGTAAATGAAAACACCTGTCATGCGCACGACCCACTGAAGTTGGTATAAACACGGCGGGTACACGTCTTTTCCTCCTTTCGCGTCTGCAACGTTCGCCATGACTGTCTCAATGCAGGATCGCACTCTACTTGTAAAGCTGTATTACAAGAATGATGACTGTGCACACGTCGCTCTGCAGAAGTTCCGGACACTTAAGTGTTTGGAAAAAGGCGTTGGTCTGTTGACTGCCGTGGTGAAGAAAATGATTCGGAAATTCTAGAAGACGGATTCTTTTGGTGTGCAACTTGGTAGAAGGTGGAAACGAATTGATTCGACGTCAATGGAAGCAATGGCCACAGCAATGCAGGAGGAGACGAGTGGTGGTGTGCAAACGTGTAGTGCATGGAGAATTGGTCGAACATTGGACATACCCGTGAGCGTAAAATCCCACGAAACATCTTTCTATGCTATCCATTCAAAATTACCCATGTGCACGAGTTGCTTCCTGTTGACCTGCTTCGCTTTAGAATTTCTGGCTCGCATGGGAGTGGACAATAACTGATCACGGAAGATTTTGTGGGCAGACGAAGCCTACTTCCATTTGACAGGGTATGTCAGTACACAGAATTGTCGAATGTGGGCAACGGAAAATCCTCACGCAAATCAACCAGTACCAGTCCATCCTGAAAAGAAGGTCACTGCATGGTGCGGGTTTACGGCATCATTTCTCACAGGCCATATTTTTTCGAAGAGACAGGTGCATCTTGACCGGTTACTTGTACCGGCACTGGTAAACGCTATGAGTGCCTCTTGCGCAAACACGTCATTCTAGCTCTCCAATAGCGTGGATGTGTGGATGGGATCATTTTTATGCAAGATGGCCCACCTCTGCACATAAAAACCCAGCGAAGTAGCTGCTGAAGCACCATTTAGGAAATTCTAGAATTATCAGCTGCCATTTCCCTACAGCCTGGCCGTCCCGATCACCTGATCTTAATCCGTGTGACTTCCGGCTGTGGGGCTATCTGAAAGACGTTTTGTTGAGAGTTTCGATTGCAAACTTAGCTGCATTGAAGGCACGCATTGCATAACACTTTCTGAACGTGACCCCGAAAACACTTCTATAAA
This sequence comes from Schistocerca serialis cubense, assembly GCF_023864345.2. Taxonomy (NCBI): domain Eukaryota; kingdom Metazoa; phylum Arthropoda; class Insecta; order Orthoptera; family Acrididae; genus Schistocerca; species Schistocerca serialis. Next base: position 238,071,105 of record NC_064646.1, read on the forward strand.
TTGTGGAACATGCTACTTCTCGGTTTCAACTCGTTGCAGAAAACGTTGGACAGCATATATAACATGTTTTGCGCCAGTCACACGGAAATTAATAATCCGATCTGATTTTGATCGATGGTGGTTTTAGGTCTCAGGACAACTAAAAACCGAATTTTGCCATCCGATGTGACATGACCTTGCCGTGGTGGATGGGTTTACGTAACTGACAGTATCACACCGGTACACCCATGCACACTGAGTCGTATAGTTTGTTTAACGTCAAAACTGCACCTTAGGCATTTTTGTATGATCCATTTGTCATTTGTATTCGGCCACTATTAAATTATGATGCTTACAGCGCCATCTATTGCTACACTTGGTAACTATTTTTCTTCTGCCGTACATTTTCCCCTCTTCTCCGATAGTATTCCGTTGCAGTTTTACGACATTCTGACCAGTGGTGTTATTTCTATAGCGCTTCAAAGTTTAACTTTCATTATAACCACATTCCTCTTGGGTCAATCTGTCGATTAATAGAAACCATATAAAATCACAAAAGTAATTGCTGAGGTGAGCCTTCACATACAAACAGAAAAGCCTGTCAAGGGACGTCAGTTTGTAATATGTATGCGATTGTAAGATGTGTATACACGCACAGATTCTGGTAGCAATCACTTCCTGTGTCTCCACGGTTTGTTGCAAGCGATTCCGCCGACATATGTGTTCTTAACCCTCCCTCGTTTACCAACTGGTGAAAAGGGAACTACAGCTTAACGTCGAATCCGAATCACATATCGTTTCTGGCAAACCTCCACATAACTCAGATGTTAAAAGGTCAACTGAAAAATTCGATGCCGCAAAATTCTGTTTCGAGGCACGCACTTTATTGCTTGACCATCAGTTCCGATTTATGTTCTGGATTTTACTGCCTCGTATGTAGCTGATCAACTTCTAGCGCCCATCAGTGTCACCAGTTGTCACTCCAAATTCCATCTGAAGATTGAACAGATAGAAAAATATATAATACGCTGTCATCATTACTCAGCGAGCACGACCTGCTACCTGCTTCCCGAGAGGAAAGGCGTGCCGATCCTCGGCACGAATCCGCCCGGTGGACTACTGTGGAGGTCCGATGTGCCAGCCAATCTGTGGATGGTTTGTTATAGGGTTTTCCATCTACCACGCCGAATGCGGGCTGGTTCCTCTTATTCTGCCTCAGTTACACTATGTCGGCATTCCTGCGCAAACACTGTCTTCGCATACAGTGGGGTTACACTCGTCTGGTATTAAACGTTCTCGGAGTGGGGTGGTGGGGACCGTGCACTGGGGGCCACCTCACAATAAACCTGTGTTCAGTGTGGGGCGGCCGGCCGAAGTGGCCGTGCGGTTAAAGGCGCTGCAGTCTGGAACTGCGAGACCGCTCCGGTGGCAGGTTCGAATCCTGCCTCGGGCATAGATGTTTGTGATGTCCTTAGGTTAGTTAGGTTTAACTAGTTCTAAGTTCTAGGGGACTAATGACCTCAGTAGTTGAGTCCCATAGTGCTCAGAGCCATTTGAACCAGTGTGGGGCGGCGGTGGGGTCGATGGACTGCTGTGGCCTGTTGTGAACCACTGAGGGCTACGGCGGGACGAAGCCTATGCGTCGTTTCTAGATCCCCGGTTTAATACACACTCACCACTCAGCGATAGTAAATTGTCTAGACAAACTTTCGGGAATCATTATGTTGGTGGAAACCTTATCAAAATCCCTGCAGCAGTTCCGAAGATTAGCACGATCATACAGACAGAAACAGTCTAGTGGCTGCAGTAGTTCACAGATTTCATCATGGGTGATTTCGAAATCTTAATACCTTTCTTTCAAATTTTAAGTATCTTTACTATTACTACTAAAATCTTCACGTCAAGTTCTTGCATCTAAATGTGAATATTTTTAAATTAACATATATGCTTCATAGAATATAGAGTCAAAACACTTGTGCAGAACGTAAAAACCACAGATTTGGTAGAATATAGAGATACTTTGTAACCTCATGTAAATTATTAGTATCAATTCAAAGTTGAAATTTCACTTTCAATTAAGATCTTTTCACAAAAATTAAGTTTTTCGATGGATTAAATGCGTTATATAACGTAATATCTACATGTTGTATGTAGATTAAACAGATCTTGAACTAAATTAACCATTAACCGCAAACAGGTCAACACAATGTTGAAATATAAACTTAACCAACATTTAACAATTATAATATGAGTACTGTTACATCAGCTTAAACCACAAATCCCGTTCTCGACCAGCGGACATATTTGTCAAACAAATTCGCTTGAGGCTTAGACTATATGATTGAAATGATTCGAAAAAATAGCTTGAAGTAAATCGGATTGTGGATGAATGTGAGCCTGTACTTACTTGTGGGCTCGCTTTGTAGCGCGATGTCTCGCTCGCACACTGCTATCAGAAGCCCAAAAGCTATGTTATCGTTCAGGTCCCCATAGGTCAGAAATTAACGGAAAATTTAATGAATCAGAATCCAATAATTTGCAGCTTTATTCTGTTATAGACTATCGAACATCTGAATTTGATTAGAGACCGAGTTTCACAAAATTTGCACGGAAATAAGTTATTCGCATACCGCAAATTCCCTGATATATTTCCGATGAGGTACTGACTGTGGCATTTACAGTGCGGATACATAGCTTTCAGTAGGAACTATGAATGTGTGTGTATGTGTGTGTGTGTGTGTGTGTGTGTGTGTGTGTGTGAGAGAGAGAGAGAGAGAGAGAGAGAGAGAGAGAGAGAGACAGACAGACAGACAGAGAGAGAGAGAGAGAGAGAAATAGAGATAGGGAGGGGAGGAGGAAAGGAGACAGAAAATGTGCATTACCACAAGCATGTCCGCCGCTACACTGCGCAGTTCCATTTGCTTTCTTACCGTGCTCTACTTAACTTATAATATATATAGCTTTTAGTCATTCTAGTTTCAAATCTTTCCCTCTTTCCCGTTTCGCCAATACCTGGTCATACGTTTTAATATTTCGCATTTATTTTCAGTGCATTGCTTTACATCCTTACATATTTCTTTTCATCCCGCACAGTGCATAGTCTGAATGTTACATTACATTTAAATACCATAGTCACTCCATTATGTTTCAGGGCTTCTTATATATATATATATATATATATATATATATATATATATGCTTACTGCAGGTTTCTGTCCACCATTACTATTCAGTAAATGTTTAGCTACCAATTTATATTCCTAAATATTTTCAGCAAACTGATCATCCGTCTCATGATTATAAGAAAACATTTCCATTGGATCCCTTTGTTGACACGTTTTTTGTGCGTATGGTGACTGGCTCAACTCAACATCATGGCCATTATGAAGTTGCCCACAATTGACACATATGAGGACATGAACATGGAGAAACCATCCAACCTGACGACAGATTAAAGTAACAAAACTACTAGAGAGCCATACATGAGATTACATTTTTCTTTTCGCTGCACTGAGCAAACCCTGATCGAACCCAGCCTCATCTCACCTCATCTCATCTTAGCGAATCACATTTCCCTGCAAGTCCTACAATGAAGCGTGGAATTCCTTAACCTTTGTCGTCCGTCAATGTGATCCACTCCAGACATCTCATTTTTCATGCATTTCTTCGCAGAGCGTAAACGTCCCGTGGATTCGAAAATCAAAATACCACAGTGTACTTGAGCCTCTTGAACTACGAGCTGCTGCTGTGTCTATAGCAACATGATACAATTCCCATTTATTAATGCAAACATCCGTCTCTTCTCTAACCAGCTATAGCCTCATATCCTCCGCAGGTCATGGCTCCAACACACGTCCCAACCTCTAGGCCTCCATAAACGTATCGCCACTCCTTATTTCTCTATGAAACTTCTCAGTCCAAAATGAACCACTTCCCCGCCCCCGGAAACCATGCCCAGACTAGGCGATCCATCCATCCCAGTGTCCCCACGTCCGTTCATCACGTTTTTGTTGTTGCTGTTGATGTCTTCAGTCCTAAGACTGTATTGAGACAGTTCTCCAAGCGAAATTATCCTCTCTAAGCCTCCTCATCCGCCAATAACTAATGCAATCTGTATCCATTTGACAATTCCTTGTTGCCTAAGAATGTGACCTATCAGTCTATCCCTTCATTCAGTGAAATTGTACTATAAATTATTTTTCTCCTTCCTTCCATTCCCAGGTCCTCATTCGTAATGCGATCTACCTATCTGATCTTCAACATTCTTCTGTAGCATCAAGTTTTAAAAGTTTCTACTCTCTTCTTGTCTGAACCGCTTGTCGCCGACGTATTACCTATACACAACGCTACACTTCAGGAAAATACCTCCACGAAAAGTTTTCTAATAGTTAAACTTTTGTTCAGTGTTAATCAATTCCTTTCTTTTAGAAAGGCTTTTCTTGCTACTTCCAGCCTGCATTTTATATCCTCAAATCAGTTTTTTCACTGCCCAAATAACTAAACGCATGTATCAATTTTAGTGTCTTATTTTCTATTCTGATTCCCTCAACATTACTGGATTTAACTCTGCCACCTTCCAACTTTTTTTCATGCACATCTGACCAGACCCTTTCGGGACACTGTCCATTCCGTTTAACTGCTCTTTTAAGACCTTTGCTGAGTGACTCAGACGTCATAGTTCTTATTTATTACCTCTGAACTTTCATTCCCAATCTTAAATTTGTGTTTTGGTTTCCTTTACAGCTTGCTCAATGTACTGAATAACACCGGCGATAGGGTACAACCTTATCTCACTCCGTTCCCGAACCACTGCTTCCGTTTCATGTCATTCGACTCACATGAATTAAGTCTGGTCTCTGTACAGGTGGGTAGCGGTCAAGCACCGTGTTCTCCAAAGTAGACCACTTTGGCTCAACAGTATTGCGATGTGGTAGCTGTGGTTGCCAGTCCTGACGCTGTGGCCTGTGTGGTCTGGGGCACCGTCGTCTTGGAACACAGCATCACCACTGAGGAACAAACATCGACCATTAGATAGACCTGATCAGCCAAAGTGGTCACAGAACCCTTGACAGTATTGCGAACTTACTGAGTACCTATGGGATCCATGGAATACCACGACATGGCTGCCAGAATCATCACCGAATCCCTACCGTGGTTCACTCTTGGGACGGAAACTCTGCTAGAAGTCGGAAAAGATCTACAACAAGACTCGTCAGACCAAATGATTTTCTTCGATCGTTCCATAGTCCAAGCACTAAATTTTCCGGTAACAGGCATCTTCATCACAGATGAGTGATTTTCGGATTCCAGCTCGCCATGCAGTTCTCCGCTTATGGGGCTCCCTCCGCATTGCTTTGTTGCTGACGGGGTTCGCGAGTGCCACATTCACTTCTGCAGCGACTTACTCCTCTGCAACTACATCTACATGTACACTCCGCTAGCTAACAAACGGTGTGTGGCGGAGGGCACAATTCCCGTCAAAGTCATACTTCCCCTCCCTTCCCCTCGCCCCACTGTTACACTCGCAGATCGCACAAGGGAAAAACGACAGTCTAAATGCCTCGGTACGAGCTCTTATTTACATTCCTCTTTGAATGGCGATCATTGTGGGATTTGAAAGATGGTGGTAATAATTAATATATGCTATGCATCCTCGGCGAAGATCGGATTTTTTAATTTAGTGAGAAGCCTCTTCCGTTTAGCGCGTCGTTTATCTGCAAGAGTATCCCAGTTCAAACTTTCTATGAGATTTGTAACGTTCTCGTGATGGCTAAATGTACCAGTCACGAATATTGCTGCTCTTCTTTGGACCTTCTCGATCTCTTGAATGAGACCCAACTGATAAGGGTCCCATACAGACGAACAATACTCTCAGACTGGACAAACTAAAGTATTGTAAGCAATTTCCTTTGTTGAAGGACTGCATTGCTTCAGGATTCTACCAATAAACCGCAATCTAGAGTTCGCCTTGCCTGTTAGTTATGTTACCTAATCATTCCATTTGAGATTATTTCGAATAGTCACAAATACTTGGCGGATGTTACCTCTTCCACAGGCTGGGCATTTATTTTGTACTCGTACATTAATGGAGATTTTCGCCTTGTTATACGCAGTAGGTTACACTTACTAATATTGACAGATAACTGCCAGTCATTACACCACGCATTTATTTTCTGCACATCCTCATTGATTTGTTCAAAACTTTCGTGTTACCTCACCTTCCTGTAGACTACAGCATCATCGGCAAACAGTCTAATGGCGCTGTCAACACCATCACCCGGATCGTTAATGTAAATCGTAAAAAGCAACGGACCTATTACGCTGCCCTGGGGCACACCTGATGTTACGCTTGTTTCTGTTGAAGTCGCCCCATTCAGGACGACATTCTGCTCCCTGTCAGTTAGAAAACTTTCTATACAACCGCATATGTCATCGAATAGACAGTAAGTTCACACTCTTTTGGAGCAAGCGACAGTGCGGAACTGAGTCGAACGCCTTTCGCAAGTCGAGAAATATGGCAGCAACCTGGGAGCCGGTATCTAGAGTCTGTTGTGTATCATGCACAAAGAGGGCCAGCTGTGTCTCGCATGGCCGCTATTTCCTAAAACCCTGCTGGTTTTTGCATGTGAGCTTCTCAGAGCTTAGAAAAGTCATTATGTCTGAACACAAACTGTGTTCCATGATTCTACAACAAATCGATGCCAGTGAAATTGGTGGCTAATTATTTGCATCCGATTTTCTATCCTTTTTATAGATTGCTCTGACCTGTTCCAATGATCTCTGATTGTTGATGGATAAGAATGGTGCTATATTTGTAGGCTTAGAATTTAGGCCTTCCTCGCAACAATCATCTTCAATGACCGTCTATCACGAACACTCAACACAAATATTTTTATGATACCGATTTATCTGTGTGCAGTATAACTCTTCGATTGAATCACCATCACAGCACACGGAGGCAATAACCAACAACAAGTTTCCATATCGAGGAAACCGACAACCTTCAGCACAACAACAAATCAACAAAGGAATCATCTCATTAGCCTCAAGGAAGCTGGGTTCTGATAGATGCTAGACAGAATGAAAAAAACCCTGAGTGAGGACAACTACAAAAATGATTTACGATGAATCAAACAAATAGTCGTTGAAAACAGATAGAAAAGAAACCTAAACTAAAAAATGAACCAAAAATGGGAATCGCATTGAATCCACAACAGCAAACACAGCAACACCAATACACAACAACAGGCACACTGAACATACACACACAGAACACATCTGAAAAAGAAGCATCCACAACAACAAACAAATGGCACATACTCACGTAGAACAACAAAGCAGCTCACAGAATAGGCAACATATCCAAAAAGCAAATACTGACAATTGCCTATAGCACAGACAAGTCTACACAAAAGAAACTTTGGCAAACTAATGTAAATACAGACAAATCACACGTTTTGGATCTTCTAAATCATGTGTCAAGACTCAAACTCATTTTACATTGAACAGAGAAGTATAAATTTCAACATCAGATACACTGAACACAAAAAGGGACTTAAGAGCAAAAGCAGTCCTTACACATTTGGAGATGATCTCGTGGACAAGGAGCACAGACCAATAGAAATAAACACTGACTTAAACAGTCAAATTCAGCAATAGCCCTCCACAGAAGCTTACAATAGAAGAAAATTAGCGTATACAAAAGACCATAGTGGAAGGAAAAGAAATGGTGAATGAATACACATTATATGCCATGGAATCCTGTTCTCAGCTCTAAAGTAATTATCAGAAAACCAAAGCACTTAACACACGCATACCCAGCCCGCGCGCGCGCGCGCGCACACACACACACACACACACACACACACACACAGAAAGACGCACCCCACAGCCTAAGGTCACCACATGGTTCAAAATTCCCGCCCAAAACGCCTAGAACAATATGGCGGAACAAATGAAACCAATAGTGAAACAGTGTGTGTTATAAAGCTCCACCAGACACCCTGTACAAGCACGAGAATGCGAGATCTAAAAAAATACATAGTCTGCTCCCCCTCCTTAATCAACAGTTCAGTAAGCCTAATCAGTGTCAGCAACTTTTCAACACATTATTAGAAAAATAGAACTCTGACATAGTAAATTCTAGTCAATAAAACAACGTATTTTCGTTTACAAAACAACATAATATAACGACAATAGTGCTACAGAAAGAACGAACAGATTTATTTGGCCTGAAAATAAAAAAAGGAAAACAAAGAAGGTGAGAAATTACATAACGATACAATGATAAACACTTATAAATTGCAGATGACATACTGGTAGGCAATAGCTGTACCTGTACTGCAAATACGAAACGAACTCGTGAACATCAGTATGTATTATGAGGTACATATTTATTCTTCATGTTAATACTTCTGTCAGTAGTTAATACTAATAAACAAGAAAAATTATATCTGCTGAAGGCACAATCACGTTATTACCTCCGCTACCTCTGTTGCGTATCAATCGCCATATAAACACCAACAATTTGCCCACGTTGAAGTCACTTCGCTCAGACATAGTATGGTCAGATCACAGATGACACAGTTGCGACGATGACTGACACTTGCAACGTATTGAGGATACTGCGCAGGTACCTTTCGTGTTCAAATACAACAGAGCAACATGCAGTCCGGAATAACATGTACGCTTATGTTGAAGCAAGCACGTCTCGCTTTATTTGTTAATGAGACCCAGAAAATACTAGATACAGGCTCCCAGGTAGACGCCATTTTCCTTGACTCCCGGAAGGCGTTCGATACAGTTCCGCACTGTCGCCTGATAAAGTAAGAGAGTACGGAATATCAGACCAGCTGTGTGGCTGGATTGAAGAGTTTTTAGCAAACAGAACACAGCATGTTGTTCTCAATGGAGAGACGTCTACAGACGTTAAAGTAACCTTTGCCGTGCCACAGGGGAGTGTTATGGGACCATTGCTTTTCATAATATTTATAAATGACCTAGTAGATAGTGTCAGAAATTGCATGCGGCTTTTCGCGGATGATGCTGTAGTATACAGAGAAGTTGCAGCATTAGAAAATTGCACCGAAATGCAGGAAGATCTGCAACGGATAGGCAGTTGGTGCAAGGATTGGCAACTGACCCTTAACATAGACAAATGTAATGTATTGCGAATACATAGAAAGAAGGATCCTTTACTGTACGATAGCGGAACAAACACTGGTAGAAGTTACTTCTGTAAAATATCTGGGAGTATGCGTACGGAACGATTTGAAGTGGAATGATCATATAAAATTAATTGTTCGTAAGGTGGGTGCCAGGTTGAGATTCATTGGGAGAGTCCTTAGACAATGTAGTTCATCAACACTCGTTCGACCTGTACTTTAGTATTGCTCATCAATGTGGGATCCGTACCAGGAGACAGAGGAGACAGAGGAGACAGAGAAGATCCAAAGAGCAGCAGCACGTTCATCACAGGGTTATTTGGTAAGCGTGATGGCGTTACGGAGATGTTTAGCAAACTCAAGTGGCAGACTCTGCAAGAGAGGTGCTCTGCATCGCGGTGTAGCTTCTGTCCAGGTTTCGAGAGAGTGCGTTTCTGGATGAGGTATCGAATATATTTCTTCCCCCCAGTTATATCTCCCAAGGAGCTCACGAATGTAAAATTAGAGAGGTTCGAGCGCGCACGGAGGCTTTCCGGCAGTCGTTCTTCCCGCGAATCGTACGCGACTGGAACAGGAAAGGGAGGTAATGGCAGTGGCACGTAAAGTGCCCTCCGCCACACGCCGTTGGGTGGCTTGCGGAGCATAAATGTAGATGTAGATGTAAGTCTCGCGGTGTTTGTTTATTTTTGTACAATCCCTGTAGATTTTTGGGTGGCCTGCCGTAACTGCAGCATCCTGTGTGCACGAATTGGTTTCACGCGTAGGTATTTCAGCTGCCACAGACGACCGCTGCAGAAATCGTGAGACGTGATATGGAGGTCTCGAATCGCAGCGGCCGTCCCGAAGCACCGGGCCAGCGACCCGAATCAGTGGGGGAGGCTGGCGCAGCTGCCCCCTGGGACCGCGACGGGCCCCCGACACCTGCTTCGGCCGCCACCTCCGCCTCCGACGCCCCCGCGCGGCGTCGCCGCGGCGCCCCGATCGGCGCGTCGCTTCCCGCGGCTTCCACCCGACTCTGGCCGCCTCCGTCTCCATCTGTATTCCGGCCGGCGGCGGCAGGATCCCGCGCTGATCCCGCGCCGCCCAGCCTAACTGCGGTTCAATCGACCGGCACCCTGGCGCAGCGCTTACCAAGATTTCGTCAGCTCCCAGAGGTGTCCCGTCGGCCTGGGCTAACGGCGACCGGAGAGGAGCCGCCGCTCGGAGCGGGGCCCGGGTTTTGTGTCTTCCTTCGCCGCTCCCGTGCTTAAAGGGACCGCCCGGGAGACCCTTCTGCTGAATTCCAGACCTGGGTGCAGCCATTACACCGAAACTTTGCAGCGTCAACGGAGGCTGGTGCCAGAAATGTGGCCCTGAAATGCGTACGTGTTCTGCACTCTTATATGAAGCGAATTCCTTAGAGACAGATTTGGGCAGCGGATCACACAGTCTCGCAAATGCATATTTTGATGCAAACTGAAGAGCCAGCTGTACGACTCGGACATTCCCGTTGTCTGGTAGCAGGCGAATGACAACCTCCACCCGCCCTTCATTTTACATGGTCTGCTGAACATAGCGAGTACAGTAAAAATGGGTCGTATCACCAAATAGTAGACGCTATGTGTCCAGAACAACAGTACAGAAATTCCATTTAGCTATGGTGTCACATAGCATCATGATTACCTGCTTTTACGATGAACCCCACCCGCCCTTCATTTTACATGGTCTGCTGAACATAGCGAGTACAGTAAAAATGGGTCGTATCACCAAACAGTAGACGCTATGCGTCCAGAACAACAGTACAGAAATTCCATTTAGCTATGGTGTCACATAGAATCATGATTACCTGCTTTTACGATGAACCTTTTAACCAGCACTGTGTGTCAGATTTGTGAATATGGGATGTGAAACAGCCTAGCAGATTAAAACTGTGTACTGGACCAAGAATCGAACTCGCGACCTTTGCCTTTCGCGGCCTCTGCAGGAAGTTTCATATCAGCGCACACTGCGCTGCAGAGTGAGAATTTCATTCCGGAATTTGGGATGTATTTTTACGTTTCTATTTCTTTTGGATAAGATGTAAAGTTCTTCGTCACGAAAAGTAACGCATTCTTCTTTAAACCAAAATGTAATTACGTGAATTTATCGCAGTCAGTAGCTCGATGAAATAAAAACAAACTCTGTGAGCAGTGTAGCTCGCAATGTAGAATACTAACTTGAGATCGGGACGTTCGCGTGTAGCTCTTGCCAAGAGTTCGATTCACTTTTTAGGTTCACTCGGCGTGTGTATTTTGAAATAAGAAACACTTACATCTTAATACCTCGCAATTTAAATGTATTACAGCCAGTGAAATAGCTATTGCGCCTCAAAACCTCGGATTAGCGTGAGACTCACCTCCCAAAAATATCACTTATATACATTTCATCACAATAGTTCACTTATATACATTTCATCACAATAGTAACATTGTCGTTAGTTTAGATTCTACGAGGTATATTTAAAAATCATTAAATCTTGTTAATTAGACGTACAGTCGGAAATGTTACGACTGATATTATTCCATTCGTTTAAGCATATTGGTCCAATATTGTTTTTGGCACACGAAATTGCATGACTAATGCAGTACAAACATAAGATAAATTTGGTACAGCATTCCTTTCATGTTTTCGAGGTTTAACTAAAAAGATTTTTAGCAGTATTAATAGATGTTCTGACATTTATATAGAAACTAAGTTTTAGTCATTTCTTTATAGTTTCTGATTGACAATAATTAGGAAAATTTCATATATTCCGAAAATTACTGAATATCGTTTATATGTAGATCATACTGATTAATAATAGCTGTAGACAAGATAAGCTTAACTTTGTCTGACGTATTTTGACTGATTACACATTTTCAGTTAACGTTAAAACATGATTTCATTATCTGCTTATTACAATAAATGTGGAAATTTTAGAAATGCCTACCAAATAACCGAGTTCTATAAGTTTGGTACATTGCCGTTGCACATCATATATATTGCACAACATCTAAAAGGTAGGGATTACTGGTACGAACATAGTTTTCACATTATAATGATGGCTGTTGATGGGAATATGGATGATTACGTGTCCTAAATGGATTAAGACTTGTGGTTACAATCGATGCAGGAAACCTTCTAAACTGTTCTGTTACGTATCAATGCTCACAACGGTCTGTCAGCATCCTTAATACTTACCATGCTCCCGTAGGGTCAAAAGCTTGGAAGGACAATGTCTTTGGTGGATGTGACGGCGGGGTATGGAAGCAGTGTGTGGATGTACAAGGGAGCAGAAAGTGAAAGTACGTGTAAACAATTGTAACAAGATATGTGCATCAGTGGCTTTCTGTTTTCTTCTGCAATTAAGCAAACAACGTAGCATGACGAAACCAGACACAACGAAGAAAAGTATTAGAATCAATGCAAACTGTCAACCGCTTTCCTTTGTAAGAGACCTCTCGCCCAGCTGCGTGTTACTGACGTGCTGAGTGGCAGGAATGCGCGGTAGTAAGTAACGATGACTCTTAAACTTGTGATTCCCGTTGCACATCAGACATACAGCGAAGTGCATTTCGCAGCTGTTCAGCATCGTACGTATGAGATACAAGCATTACTCGTAGGCTTTAACGAAACGATATGTGTCAGTAACAGTGGCCAAATTATCGTGTTTAGCCGCCATTGACGAAGACATCAAATAAAGCCGTCATTCACTCAATGTGCATTTTTGATGTTGTTGATGTGGCTGCTGTCTTCAGTTACAAGACCGGTTTTATGCACCTTTCCATACTAAGCCATCCAGTGTAAAGCCTCTGAAACATACATCCTCTCCAACATGTTCACTGTACTTATCTCTACAATTTTTACCCCCACGATTCCCTCCAACACCAAACTGTGATTCGTTCATATCTCAGAAAGTGTCCTATCAACTGATACATTCTTTTAGTCAAGTTGTGCCAGAAATTTCATTTCTTTGCACTTTTGGCTAGCATCTTATCATTGGCCTAACCACCACATTTTCAGCATTCCTCTGTAAAATACCTTTCTAAAGCTTCTACTCTGTTCTTCTCTGAACTATTTCAAGTCCCCGTTTCAGTTCCAACAAGGGCTACACTTCAAAAAATACTTCCAATCATCCAGAATGATATTTTCACTCTGCAGCGGAGTGTGCGCTGATATGAAACTTCCTGGCAGATTAAAATTGTGTGCCGGACCGAGGCTCGAACTCGAGACGTTTGCCTTTCGCAGGCAAGTGCTCTACCATCTGAGCTACCGCCCCGTTCTCAAAGCTTTACGTCTGCCAGGAAGTTTCATATCAGCGCACACTCCGCTGCACAGTAAAAATCTCATTCTGGTAGCATCCCCCAGGCTGTGGCTAAGCCATGACTCCGAAATATCCTTTCTTTCAGGAGTGCTCGTTCTGCAAGGTTCGCAGGAGAGCTTCTGTTAAGTTTGGAAGGTAGGAGACGAGGTACTGGCAGAAATAAAGCTGTGAGGACAGTGCGTGAGTCGTGTTTGGGTAGCTCAGATGGTAGAGCACTTGCCCACGAAAGGCAAAGGTTCCAATTTCGAGTCTCGGTCCGGCACACGGTTTTAATCTGCCAGGAAGTTTCACTTCCAAACGTCTAAATCTATATTCGATGTGAACAAATTTCTCTTCCTCAGAAACGCTTTCCTTGCCATTACTTGTCTACATTTTATGTCGTCCCTGCTTCAGGTATCATCAGCTATTTTGCTGCACAAATAACAAAATTCATCTACTAATTTTAGTGTCTCTTTTCTTACACTAATTCTCTCCCCACCGACTACATTCCATTACCCTTGTTTTCATTTTGTTAATGCTCATCTTATATCCTCCTTTCAAGAATGGACATTCCGCTCAACTGTTCTTCAATGTCCTCTCCTGTATGACATAATTACAGTATGTTCGGAAATTCTCAACTTTTTCTTTCTTGTGCATGAACCTTAATTCCTTCTCCAAATTTTTCATTTGTCATACTTCACTGCTTGATCAATTTACAGATTGAGGATCAAAGGGGAGAGGCTACAACCTTGTCTCACTGTCTTTTCAGCAACTGCTCCCCTTTCATGTCCTTTGATCATTGTAACTGCAGTTAGTTTCAGTAAAAATTGTAAATAATATTTCGCCCCCAGATTTTATTATTGCTACATTCAAAACTTCAAATAGAGTACTGCAGCCAACGTTGTCAAAAGCTTTCTCTAAATCTACAAATTTTTAAACGTAGATTTGCCTTTCTACAATCTATCTCCTAGGTAAATCGTACGGTCAGTATCGCCTCGCATCTTCTTGCATTTCTGCAGAATACAACGGAGTTGGGCTTCTACCAGTTTCTTCCATTCTTCTCTAAATAATTCGTGTTCATATTCTGCAATCACGACTTAATAACGTGGTGGTTCGCTTACATTCACGCCTGTCAGTACCCGTCTTCTTTGAAAATAGAATTTTTTTTTTGAGGTCAATGTACTTAACATGTCTCATGTATTTTGTGAACCAGGTGGAAAATTACTGGCTTTCGACTTAGATCTTTCAGTGCTCTGTGAAATTCTTCTCGTAGCATCGTCTCCTAGTACCTTTGTCTTATATTACTATGATTTCGTGCTAATGTTCTTTTACATATATATAGACATTCCATATAGTATATGCCCTCCAACTTTCAGCTTTCTTAGTTCTGGCTTGCCATCTGAGCTCTTGATATTCATAAAGGTATTTCTCTTTTGTCCTAAGGCCTCTAATCTCCTGTAGTCTGTAACTACATTTCCCCTAGTCATCCATGCTCCTACAACCTTCCGTTTGTCCTCTAACTAATCGTGCTTACCCATTTCACACTTAGTCTCAAAATTTAGAAGTATGTATTCCTTTTCACCAGTTTCATTTTTTATTTTTTTTTATTTTCTCTTGTTACCATCGTCCGCTAACGTAATTATAAAAGCTATCTGGCGGCACTGTGATTGTAACGTGGTTCGAGTCGCTTCTCAGGCATTAGAGCTTGTACTTATTCAGACGTTATGCTATTTGTTATGCAAAGACGAAGAATTACACGTTAGAAATTTGTGCCTGCTTGATAATAAATATACTGTAGCGTCTGAATAAATTGAAACCGGTACTCCAAAATACGTTTCCCTGAGCCTCACCTGTAGGAATGCACGCACATCTTAATGGATACTCTGCAAACCACACTTAAATGCTTGGCAGAGGGTTCACCAAACCACCTTACAATAATCCTCTGTTATTCCTCTCTCGAATAGCGCGCGGAGAAAACGAACCCTACATCTTTTCCTGAGAGCTCCTATTTCGCTTATTTTATTATGATGATAGTTTCTTCCTATGTAGGCCAGCGTCCATAAAAATTTTTCGCGTTCGGAGGAGAAAGTAGGTGGCCGAAATTCCGTTAGAAGATCCCGCCACAACGAGAAACGCCTTTGTTTTAATGATTACCCCAAATCCTTTAACGTGTCCGTGACACTCTCTATCCTATTTCTCCATAATACAAAACGATCTGCTCTTCTTTGAACTTTCTCGTTGTACTCGCTTACGTCTATCTCGTAAGCATCCCACACCACGCAGCAGTTCTACAAAAGAGGACAGACAGTCGTAGTGTAGGCAGTTTCTTTAGCAGATTTGTTGCGTCTTCTAAGCGTTCTGCCAATAAAACGCAGTGCATGATTCACCTTCTTCCACAACAATTTCTAAATGTTGTTTCCTATTTAAATTGTTCTTAATTGTAATTCCTAGATATTCAGTTGAATTTAGATTTGACTGATTTATTGTGTAACGGAAGTTTAATGGATTCCTTTTAGCACTCACGTGGATGAGCTCACACTATTCATTTTTTTAAAGTCCACTGCCAAGTTTCGCTTCATAGAAATATCTTTTCTAAATCGTTTTGAAAATTTGTTTTGATCTTGTGACCACTTTACTAGACGATAAATGGGACCATCATCTCCGAACAACCTCAGACAGTTGCTCAGATTGTTTCCTGAATCGTTTATATAGATAAGGAACAGCAGAGGGCCTATAGCACTACCTTGGGGAACACGAGGAATCACTTGTTTCACTCGTCGACTTTCCTTCAGTTATTACGAACTGTGACTCTCTGATAGGAAATCACGTATCCAGCCGCATAACTGAGATGAACTCCATAAGTACGCAATTTGATTCAAGTCGCTTGGGAGGTAGTGTGCAAACGAAAAAAGGAAAACAAAGAGACAAGATCTCAAGTTCTCTGAAGCAAACTTGCCTCACATTTCGTTGATGGGATGATAATATCTGTATGCAACAGAGTACCGGGTTTTGTGTACAGCTGGAGAATCATTAACCGGAACAGGAAACTCTCAGACAAATATAGAGACCACCAAAATAGAAACGTACGTATAGGAAAAGAATTAATGACAGTCTTTGTAAGAAAACTTTTAACCGAAGTACAGTACGAAATAACGCAGAGTAACACTATACGGAAATGTGGTTCGAATGAACAAAAGCACACCATGCAACGGTCTTGTATCTCTTCATCAGAAAAAAAATCTACCTTGTGAAAATGCCTGCATAAAACCAGAAATGATCCCACGAATAGGAAGACCGAAGAATATGCATATCTGAGCAGAGATACGTGTCGAAAGAAGTTCTGAGAGCCCCACCCTTAGGCAAGCAGATAAATAACCGTGAAATAACTGGTTGACACAATCGGAAGACACCCTAATCTCATCGAATTTGAGAGTATTGAAAATACAGTAAGAAAGATCAGGAGCAATTATTCACAAGATCAATAAATGCCAAAAGCTAATAATAATAGAAGTAAAGGTAAATAGAGTTGTCTCTACATGACATCAAATACCACTGTAATAGGCAGTATTTTTACTTGTTAACATTATTTACATCTATCGATTTTCACTGATTCTGTGTAACGATGTTAGAAAACATGCCTTTCGTAAGTGTGTGTGAAGTTCAGTGCCACGGTAAGTTGCATTATAAAAGAGAAGGGATACAGTGAAGCGGCCGACTGGTACGTAGCCCAGTTCTGTCGGTGGCATCAAGGGTGTATCTGATCTAAACGTTCCGTTTCGTCGGATGATCTACAAAAGAAAGTTTTCACTCGACAAGAAACTGTGTAGAAGTTTATAATTTTAACTGGGACATTAGTCTATACGTTGGAGAACGATCTCTCCTCATCTCATCTTCTAAATGCAGATGAGAAAAATTTCGTCCAGAAATATGACTCAAACCAAATACCTAAGTATTGATTGCTACAATGTAAGTGTGTGCTTGCGATCAAGATCATGTAGACCTAGGCTAGAAATTTGAAATTCTATAGAGGTGTTCAGAACCACAACTTTTCTCACAGTAAATATTCTGTAACACATTCTAATGTAATTTCCTATCTGATACATTTTTTACTTATTTGTTTTCTACGCTGCTTCACACCAAACAGCTTATAGTGCTGTAGTTACATCGAGATATTAATTAGTGAGGTGTGTTATTTCGTGGAGGATTAGACACTCACATCCTCCAAGAATCTATTCCATCACTTCTAATTAGCTTTCTTATGAGCAAAGATAAATTGTGTTTACCTATCCTTTTCCGCTAGGGGATTATGTATAACTTAAAACTTTGCTTCCTTTATAATAATCTTCGATTTTGTTTAACACCAACTGAAAAGCATATTCACGGAATTTAATTTGCGGTGGCGGAACAAGAGAAATGAATGTTACCGCGTACCAAAGACTATAAGAACTATTATGGTCATTGTAATTATTGTATGAAAAGACGGGAATAATTTGGTGCTTAACAGTGTAGACGACACCTAAGCAATTTAACGCCCTGTTTTGGTCAGGGACACAGTGAATAAGCCGGATTGGTTCGTGGTATAGCCAGATACGCTTTTGGTTTGTTCTGAACCGGGACTGTTTATTTTCAGTGTATTGACTACAATAATGGACTCTACTGGTAAAGAAATTGTCTCACTACCACAGGCCGAAACTAATACAATGGCCGATAGACAGCCGAACGTCCTAAATGGGTAACAATGTCACAAAGCATTGCTTACACAACAGACGACGTCATGTATGCTGTAAAACTAGCACGGCGATGAAATTCGGTATAAAATCAATGTTGGGTCATAATAAAGAGAAACAGATATGTTTGTGGATGAACGAAAGGAGAATACGGTGAAATGCAGAACATGGAAATATAGCCAAATGTTTTGTACGTAGTTCATTTGAATCCATTCTCATTATTTTCATGTGTCCTAATATCCCAAACGCCATGTGTATAACGTTACATCAGATCAAATGGCTCTGAGCACTATGGGACTTAACTCCTGATGCCATCAGTCCCCTAGAACTTAGAACTAGTTAAACCTAACTAACCTAAGGAAATCACACACATCCATGCCCGAGGCAGGATTCGAACCTGCGACCCTAGCGGTCGCGCGGTTCCAGACTGCAGCGCCTAGAACCGATCGGCCACCGGCTAACGTCGCCGAGCGGTTCCAGAACGACAATCCATCGAGAGGCGCCGGCGACTGTCGCCGTGCGGTTCTAGGTGCTTCAGTCTGGAACCGCGCTACTGCTACGGTCGCAGGTTCTAATGGTGCCTCGGGCTTCGATGTGTGTGATGTCCTTAGGTTAGTTGGGTTTATGCAGTTCTAAGTTCTAGGGGACCGATTACTTCAAATGTTCATAGTGCTCAGAGCCATTGAGAGGCGTCACATCATCTCTCCTCCGAGAAAAAATTTCATAGCCGCACCCTCAGTCGGTAAGGTATGGCGGCCGTCTTGAAAGGGTTATTCTGTTTGATGGCCTCCCTCATGGTGCAACAATAAACGGTGTAGTGTACTGTGTTCCTCTCAGGACACTAAAGAAACGACTTCAACGTGTTCGTCGCCACAAAAATGCAAACGAACTTCTCCGCGGCAATGTAAGGACTCACACACTACTGCGCACCGTAGAGGAGCTCAGATAACTTCACTGGACTTTTGTTCTTCATCCGCCCTGCAGCCCTCATCTCTCACTTTCCGACCTCCCACAGTTTTGTTCAATGAAGGATGAACTCCACGGAAAACAGTAAGTGGATGATGGTAAGATTACTGATGCTGCAAGACGTCGGCTCCGACATCGGCCACAGGCGTGCTTCCATGCGGGCATACAGGCCCTCCCAGTAAGGTGGCGCAAGGAAGTCGCAGGGAGTATGTTGAAGAATAGGGTTTTGTAGCCGAAAGAGTGGGCAACAATATAGTGTAAGAGAGTCCTGAATAACCAACTCGCTTTAAGAAAAGAAAAATGTGTTCCATGAATTATTGAACGCTCCTCGTAAATGTTTGTGATAGTTGGTATCAGCCGGTGAAACAATGCACATAGGATCTCAGAAATTTG
This sequence comes from Schistocerca serialis cubense, assembly GCF_023864345.2. NCBI lineage: Eukaryota > Metazoa > Arthropoda > Insecta > Orthoptera > Acrididae > Schistocerca > Schistocerca serialis. The sequence continues at coordinate 238,090,634 of NC_064646.1, forward strand.
GTAATTCTAAGGAATCAACCCACCGACGAATTATTTTAGATATCATATACACACAAATCAAGAAAAGTTCACCTCGGTTGCGAGAGTTCCGGAACCTGTACAGAAAATTGGAATGGAGATCAACGTAAACATCATTTCCGCCTTTTGTATTGCTCATGAAAACCATACATTGCATTTTTTCCCACCATACAGCGAGATCTTCAGAGGTGGTGGTCCAGACTGCTGGGCACACCGGTACCTCTAATACCCAGTAGCACGTTCCCTGCATTGATGCATGCCTGTATGCGTTGTGACGTACTATCCAAAAGTTGATCAAGGCACTGTTGTTCCAGATTGTCCCACTCCTCAATGGCTATTCGGAGCAGATCCCTCAGAGTGGTTGGTGTGTCACGTGTTCCATAAACAGCTCTTTTCAATCTAGCCTAGGCATGCTCGATAGGGTTCAAGTCTGGAGAACATATTGGCCTCTAGTTGAGTGATGTCGGTATCCTGAAGGAAGTCATTCACAATATGTGCACGATGGGGGCGGGAATTGATATCCATGAAGACGAATGCCCCCTCAATATGCTGCCGATACGGTTGCACCAGTGGTCGGAGTATGGCATTTACGTATCGTATAACCGTTGCGGCGCCTTCCATGACCACCAGCGGCGTACATCGGCCCCACATAATGCCACCCCAAAACATCAAGGAACCTCCACCATTCTGCACTCGCTGGACAGTGAGTCTAAGGCGCTCAGCGTCACCGGGTTGCCTCCAAACACTTCTCCGCCGATTGTCTGGTTGAAGGCAAATGCGACACTCATCGATGAAGAGAACGTGATGCCAATCCTGAGCGGTTCATTCGGCACGTTATTGGGTCCATCTGTACCGCGCTGCATGTTGTCGTGGTTGCAAAGATGGACCTCGCCATGGACGTTGGGAGTGAAGTTGCGCACCGTGCCTATTGCGCACAGTTTGAGTCGTAACAAGACGTCCTGTGGCTGCACGAAAAGCATTGTTGCTATTGGTGGCGTTGCTGTCACGGTTTCTCACAGCCGTAATCCGCAGGTAGCGGTCATCCACTGCAGTAGTAGCCCTTGCGCAGCCTGAGCGAGGCCGTTCCTGTCTCTCCGTATCTCCTCCATGTCCGAACAATATCGCTTTGGTTCACCCCGAGACGCCTGAACACTTCCCTTGTAGAGAGCCCTTCCTGACAAAAAGTAACAATGCGAACGCAATAGAACTGCGGTATTGACCGTCTAGGTACGGTTGAACTGGAGACAACACGAGCCGTGTACCTCCTTCCTGGTGGAATGACTGGAACTGATCGGCTGTCGGACCCCTTCAGTCTAACAGGCGCTCTTCATGCGTCGTTGTTTATATATTAGGGAGGGTTTAGTGACATATCTTAACAGTCAAAGCGACTGTGTATGTGATACAATATCTACAGTCAACGTCTATCTGCAGGAGTTGTGGGGAACCGGTGTGATGTAAAACATTTTTTTATGTGTATATATTAGGTTAATCGTTGAAATCAATTCGTTATCAGCGCAAGAAGCTCAGTTACACGATTTCGTTTGGAGTGACCAGTCTTTTCAGTCGAAGTACTTTTATGGGTCTGGATGCTAGGATCCCCACAACACCGAAAATCGTACGAGAGTCTCGGGAAGGCACTGAACACAAAGACATTTGCTCAGAATGTATATAAGTTACCAGGCAATGTCTTTACTCATTTATTTTTTTCACTGTGCTTTCTATTGTTCGTATGATTTAACATGTCACAGGATATAATTATTTGTCAGACACTGACTGATCAGTTCTCTCTTTCAGTGCATTTAATGTGAACTACAAAAGAAATTCGAAGCAGGTCCGTCTGTCATTCAGTCGAAATTTTAACTTGTTTTTATTGGTGACTTCAATCAGATTATCAGGTAATTAACGCGTGAAGCAGCGTTGCCAAACTTGTGGTTTCTGCAATCAGATTAAGTATCCTGCAGTTCTCTTGATCGATTAATCACGAGCGACTTTGATACACATATGTTACACACTGGTGTCACGCGTATTTTTCAAGACCTGTATTCAAATAGGTAGATTTTCTCTGTTACTTTGTGTAGTCAGTCTATAATCAGTTGCCGTCACCTGGTAGTTAAAGTCTCAGCTCTGTTTCTTTTACGTCAGTGCACCCAGCAGGGCGATGATTTCATCATAAAATTCGAGCTTTATGATCGCAGATGCCTTGCCGTAGTGCATAGAGCATACCCTACACGCTCCACTCTTGAGTCCATAATGATTATAGATGTTAGATACGCAGTCTGAAGCTGTTCCACATGTAACACTCAGCAGTTCCTTTTCTTGTTCGCAATAGAGACTGCAAATAACTATTTCCTTGTCCGCTAGAAAGACCAAATGTTTCTATTTAGGAGTATCTTAGTTTCTGCTCCAGCGAAAAATTGCTAGAGAACTTCCCCCGGTTGTGGTTTATGATGGAGTTATTTCCGTGTTATTGCTTATTGCTGCTATCAAAATTGTTCTTCTGTCACCAGTACTGGTACGTATAAAAGTAGACGGAAGAAATGGCTCTAAGAGATAATGAAAGAGAAAAAGAAACAATTGAGTAATATCAACAGAACTTTCTTTCCTTTTGGACAAAAAGTAGAAAAGTTCTGATAGTAATTTCGACAGAAAAGTTACTATGACAATATCAATATGTGCTTCAGTTTCTTATTGAATGGACGAAACTATAACATAACTCGTTAACGAGGACGAGTGCAAGAAGATTCTCATTTCAGACAGATACAATATACTTGAGAGACAAAGATTTGGAGCGTGATAGCGTTCATAGCTTTTACATGTTCCAATTAAAATAACAAGAAGGTGTGAAAAATGAAATAACAGCGACGTGAGACAATCGCGTCGCACGTCTACTGAAATCTTGATGACATTATCATGCACAAGAATTTTGCACATGTTTGATTGGGCTAACGGAATGCTGGATTCTTTTTAAGACGATTAAGTATTTTGATGAAACTGGGGAATAGTAGAAAACTACAAGGACAGATGGGTAATAAACAACATGTACAAGAACCAAGAGGAGAGGATAAAAACAGGAATCCAAGAACGGAATGCTCACATTAAAAAGGCACTTTTCTTGCCATTGCCAGTCTACATATTATATCTTCTTTACTTCGGCTATCATCAGTTATTCTGCCGCCCAAATAATGAAACTCATTTGCTACTATAAGTGTCTCGTTTCCTAATCTAATTTTCGCAGCATCCGTTAATTTAATTCGATTACATTCCATTATCCCCTTTTTGCTTTTGTTGATGTTCATCTAATATCCTCCTTTCGACAATTTTCATCCCGTTCATTTGCTCTTAGGAGTTCTTTGCTGTCTCTGACACAATTACAATTTCATTTTCATCAGCACACCTCAAAATCATTATTTCTTATCGCTAAAATTTAATTCCTACCCTACATTTTTCTCTGTTTTCCTTTACTGCTTGCTTAGTGTACACATGAAATAACAATGGCGATATGGTACAAACCTGTCTCACTCCCTTCTGAACCACTACTTCCCTTTCACGCACCTTGATTCTTATAACTGCCGTCTGGTTACTGCACAAATTTTAAATAGCCTTTAGATCCTACCTTCAGAATTTCAAAGAGAGTATTCCAGGCAACATTTTCAAAAGTTTCCTATAAGTCTACAAATGCTATAAACGTAGGTTTGCCAATCGTTAACCTATCTTCTAAGATAAATCGTACCGTAAGTATTGCCTCGGTTGTTCTCAGATTTCTCAGGAATCCACACTGATTTTCCCTGAGATTCGCTTCTATCAGTTTTGATTTCTTCTGTAAAGAATTCGTGTTAGAATTCTGCAGCCATGCCTTATTAAACTGATAGTTCGGAAATATTCACACCAGTCAGCAGGTACTTTCTTTGGAATTGCAGTTATTACATTTTGCTGGATATTTGAGGTTATTTCGCCTGTTTAACACAGCTTGCACACAATATGGAAGACTTTTGTGATGGCTGGCGCTCCCAAGGCTGTCAGCAGTTCTAATTGTCTTGTTTCGTCTTACGTCTTTCAATGCTCTCTCAGCTGCTTCTCCCAATATCGTATCTGCCATCTTACCTTCATCTATTACCTCTTCCTTTGCTATAGTATTGCCTTCAAGTTCACTTCCCTACCACAGAGGCTCTAGATACTCGTTCCAACTTTCAGCTTTCCCCTCATTGCTCAGGACTGGTTTTCCGTTTGGGCTCTTCATATACAGAAACCTGTTCCTCTTTTCTCCAAAGGGCTCTTTAATTTTCTTGTTAGTGGCATCTATTTTTTTCTCTACAGAAATATGCTTATAAATCCATACATGTCTCCAGCCATTCCTGCTTAACTGTTTGGCACTTTCCGTCAAATTCATTCTTTAGATGTTTATATTCCCTTTTGCCTACTTCATTTGCTGCCCTTTAGTAGACTTTTTAGTAGATTGTTCTACATCCAACAATTAAGTGAAGGCGTAGGATGTAACTGCAGCTGAAGCGGTTATCACAAGAGAGGAATTTGTGGCGGGCCACATCACCCTGTCGGTCAATAAGTGAAGTCACCAAAGAAAATATGTGAGGAAGCGTATGACAAGCTGAAGGCGTTATTAAGGTTGCCGGATAATCTCGTAAATTCGAATTTGAAGCTAGATGAGAATCGCAGTGTGGGACAAACGAACAACTTTTCTCATGTAACTAACGCAGCACTCTGTGTTCTCAGTACACCACTGCCATAATCCACGAATTTTATTGCTATTATTAGTTAAACGGTATTGATGAAGGCTGGCCTTGCCGTAGTAATCGAACACAATACATTGATGTACCAATAGAAAAATTAACCGATACTTTTGGTGGATCAAGATGAATCGCGCAGTACCGCCAAAAAGAAAGAAAAAAATAATCTTTGATGGAAGGAATATGCAATGAGAAAATACTGCAGAAATATAAAAGATAAAAATATTCCCAAATAAATTGGATATGTATTTCAACATAGCAGCAACCCAGCTAAGACGTACATCCAGAACGTTTGCAAGGGCACCAAATCTTCGGACGTCTTAGATATCACCTAACATACTGGTGGCTTTCGTCCTTTGTACATAAATGCATATCTAAATTTTCCCTTCATCTCAGTGCTCTACTGATGTAGCTGATCGATTATAAAAGTACAACTAATTGTTCAGATTACGTGAAAAGTGCAAGTTTTTGTTGCAATCGCAGGCTGTTCACGTGACAAGGGCGTATGACGCAACTGGACACTTCCCAGGCAAGAGACAGCACTACAGTGTGGGTCGGACTGTCTCAGGAAAGGGATGAAGTGGAGTGTGCACAAAAACATTGATCAAATTAACATTTCTGACAGAACATCGAGAGTGCAAAGAAGGGCACGATTTTAGCAAGTAAAACGATTAAAAATTATGTTAGCCATAGTGTCGGATATAATTAACCAAAGATTTTAAAGTGGGACTAGTTTTATATATTAACAAATGTTGCCGAATATCAAAGTGAAAAATAATAATTTACAAATCAAAAACTAAATTTTGGGTTTCTCCTTTCATTTCATCATTTTCCCACAAAATGACACCATAGCAACACACAACCAGGCCTCGCCAGCATTTTGAAGGTAAAACAGAGTGCATCATTGTCATGGACTCAAAACCGTATTTTCCATGATAGAAGATGAATCACAACAAATATTTAACATCAAGTCTATGGAAGTGACTGCTCAAGTGAAAATACTGCATGTTGCAGACTCTTTCAAAATTGTCTCTTTTGCTGTCACATTAGCTTACCGAATATACAAAGCCGTTCTGCAAATAAACATTAATAGAAGGCTGTTACATGATGCAACTAAAATGCAAAAGTGGTGTATCTGCTTAATTTTTTACATCTGCCAGGTAACTACATATAAGATTCATGCCAAAAACATATTCCGCCGTTTACACATAATTAATACAAAATGGAACCAGTGGAACTATTTGTACTAATCATGAAACACACTTCTCACAGCTTTCGCTTTTACTTTCACAATGGGTTTAGAGGCGATTGCTCTTTTATCCGCAGATGAATTTTAGTGTACGTTACCACAGTGTAGCAGATGGAGGGTTTATTGCTTTTAGTGGAAAGTACGGTATGCCTCTCTCACAATATCACAACAAATTTTGCAACAGATAGTCACCATTTTGCTTAGATTACGAGAGTATTGCAATACCATGATGAATTAATGACCTGTCTGTTGCAGAATTTCAAGAGACGTTAGACGTCAAGCGGGTCATATTTTGCACAAATAGCAATAAAACAAACATCTACACTTTGTAAACCCCTGTAGTGCTTGTAACATACAATGTGCATATGTGTGGTTGCTTAATGTTGTCTCCGCAGTGGCTTTCTTACAACGACCCTGCCATTGACAAACTGCACCTAAGGACTTCCATAAAACGAAGCAAAGTGTTGTGGTTTTACTTCACTTCATTTTAGCACATCAAATCAGTCATTCCTTTGGGGATACTAGTAGGATGAATCACAAGTTCGGATACCGCAAAGGATTTATTCACAAAAAACATGTAGAGCGCAAAAAAATGGTTTAAATGTGAAGTACAGGGTGCCAGATTCTATCCTAAACGTAATCGCAAGATTGGCAGAATACATTATTTACTTTCGTTAGACCACATCCCCCTTTGTTAGCCGGACAAAAATTTGGCTGATACAGATTAGCGGTGAGAAAAAGAATACCTACACCCTGACAACCACTTTCAGAAAAAGCTCAGTGGACAAACATACGTAACTCAACAATTTTAGTGAAATTTGGTGCCAATGTGACATCATTAACTCACCTGACATCTCACATGAAATTCTAAGCTGCGGCTTTGATATGTTAATATCTTGGTGTTCGCCGAATCCGAGGGTGACTACGCAAGGAGCCAAACGTTTGTATCGATACAGAGAATAATCTTAGGCACCTTTGAGCCAAATTCCAGTTTTACATGTCGCAGTGTAAAATAATTACGTGGTTTCGAAAATGTGATCCCTTAATTCTGTAGCGCAGTGTATTTGTGTGACGTAACGCGGATGCGGATCTGTCTTACGTCCCCTTTTCTGAAATCTAGATTTAATTACGTTGTTCCCGAGTAGCAGGCGACTCGACATTCTTCTCTATTGACGTTTTCCAACATCGTCCAGAGGTCACAGTATCTTTCATGAGAGATGAAATTCTCGCTCTCTCTTTGCAGTCTATCTTGAAATGTGCGGCCACGGTTGATCTGATATTTGATTATGCATTAAATGGATACTCCGTTCAACTATGTCCTACTTTTGATTCTACCTTAAGCCTTCTTTCCCTTTTCACGCTTAGAGTTTAGCTTAATTTTTTTATTTGCTTTTTACCCTCTGCATGCACATTTTTGTTGTGTTGTTAGGAATCTCCTGGAATGCCTTTTAGTAACTGCTTGGACATAAAACAACTGACAGCGCACGCAGTTATCCAGCCTTCTGCTTATAGCACTACGTAATTCTTCACCCTGCAAGTAGGGATATTCCTCATTGTAAAGGGACACTCTCCTCTAGCATTACTTTTCCTCAACAGAAGTAAGCGATAGTAAAAAATATTTACGAATTTTTAAATAGCTTAATATTATCTCAACAGTTTTGCATATGATTTTGTACACGATGTATTATACACTACTGGCCATTAAAATTGCTACACCAAGAAGAAATGCAGGTTGGCCGTAATAACGGCGTCGATACGCCTGAGCATTGAATCAAACAGAGCTTGAATAGCGTGTACAGGTACAGCTACCCATGCAGCTTCAACATGATACCACAGTTCATCAAAAGTAGTGACTGGCGTATTGTGACGAGCCAGTTTCTAGGGCCACCATTTACCAGACGTTTTCAATTGGTGAGAGATATCTGGAGATTGTGCTGGCCAGGGCAGCAGTCCACCATTTTCTGTATCCAGAAAGGCCCGTACAGGACCTGCAACATGCGGTCGTGCATTGTCCTGATAAAATGTTGGGTTTCGCAGGGATCAAATGGAGGGTAGAGCCACGGCTCGTAACACATCTGAAATGTAACGTCCACTGTTCAAAGTGCCATCAATGCGAACAAGAGGTGACCAAGACGTGTAACCAATGGTACCCCATGCCATCACGCCGGGTGATACGCCAGTGTGGCGATGACGAATACACACTTCCAATCTGCGTTCATCGCAATGTCGCCAAACACGGATGCTACCATCATGATGCTGTAAACAGAACCTGGATTCATCCGAAAAAATGACGTTTTGCCGTTCGTGCACCCAGGTTCGTCGTTGAGACACCATCGCAGGCGCTCCTCTGTGTGATGCAGCGACAAGGGTAATAGCAACCATGGTCTCCGAGCTGATAGTCCATGCTGTTGCAAACGTCGTCGAACTGTTCGTGCAGATGGTTGTTGTCTTGCAAACTTCCCCATCTGTTGAGTCAGGGATCGGGACGTGGCTGCACGATCCGTTACAGCCATGCGGATAAGATGCCTGTCATCTCGACTGCTAGTGATACGAGCCCGTTGGGATCCAGCACGACGTTCCGTATTACCCTCCTGAACCCACCGGTTCCATATGCTGCTAACAGTCATTGGATCTCGACCAACTCTAGCAGCAATGTCGCGATACGATGAACCGCAATCGCGATAGGCTACAATCCGACCTTTATCAAAGTCGGAAACGTGATGGTACGCATTTCTCTTCCTTACACGAGGCATCACAACAACGTTTCACCAGGCAACGCCGGTAAACTGCTGTTTGTGTATGAGAAATCGGTTGGAAACATTCCTCAACTCAGAACGTTGCAGGTGTCGCCAGCGGCGCTAACCTTGTGTGAATTCTCTGAAAAGCTAATTATTTGCATATCACAGCATCTTCTTCCTGTCGGTTAAATTTCGCGTCTGTAGCACGTCATCTTCGTGGTGTAGCAATTTTAATGGCTAGTCGTGTATTTGAGGCTAAAGTGTATAAATGAATTTACTTTATTTTCGTCGTTACAATCGATATGTACTAGCCCTGTATGCAGTTTAAATGACTTTTTTAGAAATATTTGAAATTTCGGAATATCTAGCGTATTTACAATTCTTATTAATAATTGCGCAGTCTGATGTCATTTATTATGTTTACTGCTGGATTCATTTATAAAATAATGATATAAATTCTTTTGTCAAGAAAGTTTGTAAACTCTTTGGAATATTGGCAGCACCTAAGAATAGATGATTACTGGTCATGCCTCTGATGTGTTCGGTCATGTTCATATTTCTGGCAATAACAATGCAGTTTTCCGTTTTGAAGTGGAAATTGTGAAGACAGTGTCGTATAGACAAATGTGAGAAAATGAAACTAACTATTCAGGCAATTCTTCAGAAGTTATTACGTCAATTGGAACCATGAGAAACTATAATACCAAAAATTTCAGCTTCAAGAATCAACTCCTTGACGTGAAGAACTGGAGCCAACTACGAGAAAAGAAGATAAGTAAAAATGTTTATTGTAAATCTTACTCCTCTCGAAGCTTATCAAAAGAGTTTACTATGAAGTCAATAACAAGCAACAAATGAGGGAGGGGTAGATTACGGCATCCAGTAGCGTTGGAAGTCCACCCTCACAGTTGTTCTGCTTGAGACGTGCTACCATGAGGACGTTCTGCGTTCTACAGCTTTTTAGCTTTCTCGAAAAGTTTTGCTTTATCTACGCTCGCGTTCCGTCTCTCTGTGTGTGATTAGTCTCGTTCTGTCTATTGTGTTAGTCAGTGCTTTGTGCGTATTAATCCGTTCGGACTATTAACAAAATGTCCATCAAGTGTATCTGAACTAACCCATTACTACAAAGAAAATAAAACTTAACCCGTCAGAAACTCTGTTTTCTTCCTCCCTTTAAAAGAGCAAGCAGGTTTCAAAGAGACTGCGAGTAGCTGGTTCAAGTGCTACACAACAGTTGAGTAGGTAGGTGAATCGTACTATCACTTACAAAAAGCACTGCAAAACACCAAACAGAAAGTGTCAACTAGAAATAACGTCCTTCGTAAACTGACTGGAGACAGTTGTGGTACACAATCAGAGGCGGTGAGAACTAATGCCCTGGCTCAGAACCACTCTGCCACAGAGTACAGTTGCAACGTTTGGTACACATCTAGCCACGCTAAACAAGATGACACTTTTCGGAATGAGAATCTCCCACGAGGACGTGCAGGAAGTTGGTCTACATGGAATCTCTAAAGAGGCTTGGTACACGTCCAATGAGGCGTACGTATACTCGTAATGTGAAGCTTCCCTAGTCCACTCTGAAGGAAAGAGCCACAGCCCATTCATGAACTGCAAAAAGTGTGGCAGTAAAACCTAATGCCCGAGGTATGCCAAACTTATGGACAGACACTACCTTATATGTTCTACAAGTTTGAACACTAAGTATCATTATGTAATTCAAATCGTATTTTTATTACTGCTTTTGATACGAATAAACAAATACTAGGTTTACCCAAAAAGAAAAGCAGCGCATTTTTTCCTCTACAATTCTTTATTGAACATAATGAGGCATACTCACACGAAAGAATGGTGTTTTATCTACACACCGTGTTTTTCCACGTACTCTCCATCCCGTTCTATGGTCTTCCTCCAGCGCGAAACAAGAGTATATATGCCCTGTAGGTACCAATCCTTGTCCTGGTGGCGAAACCATTGCTTCACTGTGTGCATCACGTCCTCATCGTCCTCAAAATGTCTTCCATGAACGGCAACCTTTAATAGCCCAAACAAGTGGAAGTCCGAGGGGGCTAAGTCAGGTGTGTCACGTGTGGCAAACGTAGATGGTCTCCCCTACCGCTGTAAATCGCGGAGCTCCGCCGAACCGCCGTCTGGTGGTCTAACCCTCCAAGCTCAGCGGCTAACTGTACTTCTGTCGACAGCAGATGCCCTATATGCTTTGGACAAGCGTTTGTGAATATTTGCGACAGTTTCTCGCTCTGCAGTGATAAATTCAATAACGACATGTTGCTTGTAACTTACATCACCTACAAACGCCAATTTGAAACTGTCCTACAACAATGCTTTCTGCCGGTAGTGGCGGAAACTTAGCGCGCTTACTCACGAGATTTCAAATAACACATACGTAACGTTTCACATTCGCATCATTGTTTTCGGCTGGGAAAAAAATGGTGCATCACTTTCTGGGCAACCCTCGTAAAGGCAAGAATATCCTGCAAACTAAATTCGAAAAGACAGTACGTGTTGTGCATAAGTTTCTTAGATGTACATAACTGGATTTTTGAATGTACTACGAATTCCAAGCTGACAAGGCTTTTTATGATCTGGAACAGCACAGCAATGCAGTTGGGTATCTAGAGATGTACAGCTGTTCTTTCATTCCTCTTACTAGATTTTGTCCTTGTTCTTAACACCAGCAAAGAACACCACTCGGAAGGTGGTTGATTTCCCAGCAATGGTAACCGCAAGTAATAAAGATATTTTCTAGCACCATCATCTTACCCGATCTTGACTTTAGAGCAAGTATCTGACCCCAGTAACGTATCTGGCGAGTCCACTTCCACGCAGGCGAATTGAAAGTTCTACATGAAAAGTTCCCAACGAATGGCTACTAATTATGTCATTATAACCATTAACAAATTCCCCATCAAAAACCTGACAGTCTCGTACATCTTATACATTCAATGACGAATCAGATACATAATTTGTTTATCGCGAATAGACGGTCATCCAGTAGGATAACACAGAATACCATCAAGAGACTGCTTGCAATACAACTTATTGTATCAAAGTCTTAATAGTTTGTGTAGTCGACTGCCACATTAAAATACACTGAGGTGTTGAGAGTTATGAGGTAACGATATGCCCATACACAGATGACACTTGTATCACGTACGCAAGGCACAAAAGGGCAGTGCATTGGTGGAGCCGTCATTGTACTCAGATGATTCATGTGAAAAATTTTCCGACGTGACTGTGGTCGCACGACAAGCAGACTTTTAACGCGGAAAGGTAGTTGGAGCTAGACGCATGGGACATCCTATTTCGGAAATAGTTAGGGGATTCAATATTCCTAGATCCACAGTATCAAGAGATTGCCGACAATACCAAATTTAAGATATTACCTCACACCAAGGACAACGCAATGGACGACAGCTTTCAATTACTGACCGACATAGCAGTGTCTGGGTAAAGTTTTCAGTGCTAACAGACAATCAAAACTGCGTGAAATAACAGAAGAAATCAGTGTAGGAAGTATGACGAACGTATACAAAAGGACAATGCTGAGAAATTTGGCGTTAATGGACACGCAGCAGACGACGGGCGTGAGTGCCTTTGCTAACAGCAAGACATCGCCTGCAGCACCTCTCCTCTGCTTTTGAACATGTCGGTTGACTAGCAATAGCTATGTTCGCCTATTTTCAGACAATTTGCAGTCATTCATGTATTTCATGCTGAACCCTTCCAAACTCCACATTCGCCCATTCCTCTACGAGTTTGAAGAGTTTTCAGTACCAATATTCGGAGATCGCAAGTTACTGGATAGAGACAGTTTATGTGGACAAAGACAGTTTCACCTACTTGGTGAAATTCTGTTATCCTGAGGCATTTGACATTTCTGATAAACGGTCAATAATCTTTACAGCATAAATTGTCAGATCAAGAAGGCTATAGCCCTGATGAAAGATGCGGCTAGTGGTTTGTGGAGTTTGGGAGGCTCAGGTAAAAACTGTATGCCTACGTGTCGATGATGCATCTCTGCATATAGTAGAGCAAGTTGTCTTTCGGTCGCGAGCTCATGATGGAAAACGGGTAGCTTACACTGACAGGTATAGTTGCGACCGTGCAGAAACTATCAGGTAGGAAATGATATGATGGGTTTGCAGGAAGACTGCAAGGGGCAGAGAAAAAACAACTAACTAATTAAAGTTGGAATATAGTGTGAGTCACTAACTATCGTCAACAAGAATAACTCAAAGTATGATTGGAGCTGAAAAGTTTGTGGGATAAATGTTGCAGGGACAACGGGGGCCATAATATGACATTGGTTTTTTGTTGCTAGGTGGGTTCGCATTAGAGATATGAAGGTCAACTGTTTTTTTTTTAAGGGGACGCTATAGTTTGGTTCTTATTTTGTGATAGCGGCTATCGAGACAAATAGAGTGATGTGTAACAGTAAGGTCTTTGAAGGTCAACGAAGGTCACAAAGGTGGTATGAACGTCCATTTAGTAAAAGTGTTTGAAGTGATGACCATTGGTATTAATGTAGTGATGCAATCTTCTTATCATGGATTGAGTGGTATTGCTTATCACTTCGATATCTATCGAAGCACATGCTCTGATAATTCTCTCTCGCATATCTTCAGGTGTAGTTGGAACGTCTTTATAAACAATGTCTTTTACGAGTCCCCATAACAAAAAGTCCAGAGGCGGCAAGTCTGGCGAACGAGCTGGCCACGACACATCTCCGTGTCCAATCCCACAATTTGGGAATTGTCACTGCAACTCATTTCTAGCAATCAGTAAAACATGTACCAGACACCCATCGTGTTGATACCACATTCTGTTCCTTGTTCCTTAATGTATTCCATCCAACAACAGACTAATGTTACTTGCAAGAATTTGATGTACTTCCTACCATTAAGATTTCTGTCCTTCAGAATCGCACACCATACATTCATCGACCACGGGTTTTGCTGTGGAACTTGCTGTTAGCCAACATGGATTTTCAGTTGCCCAATAATGCATGTTATGCAAATAAACATTTCTATGGTTCGTGAATTTAGCCTCATCAGTAAATAAAACCAAATTAATAAGTGTGTCATCCCTCTGAATCTGAAGTTGAGCCCATCAACAAAATTCAATGTGATGCATGCAATCCGTACCAGTTAATTTTTGGTGGAGACTGACATGGTAAGGATGGCAATGCAGAACACGGACTTCACTACTCTGGCTCATGCCAGATTCCCTTGCGATTTGATGTCAACTAACACAAGGATCTCGAACCACACTGGCAAGAGTACCAATTTCCATTTCCTCTTTAGTAACTTACCTTTGCCAGATATGTTTCTGATACATTAATGATCCAGTTGTTCTCAATTTATCATACACATATTTAATTGTACAATGCGTAGGGTAGGGATGTTGAGGATATCTTTCAGCATATAATTCTCTAGATATCACTCGTTGTGTGCATGATGTTAGAAGCAGTATCCCTGATGGTTCAGATGGTGTCTGGCACAGGCTCTAAGTGGCACACTAGCAAAAGAACAAGTCTCATTGTTTAGGTAAAGACCTGCAGTTCTTTACTAGCGAAGCACCATTACAAGAGAGACCGCTTCTCTTCATCTCAGCTCCTTGCCAGCTCGGTAGTGAAGCACATTTACATCTTAGACTACTCCCACTTTACCACAAGCCAGTCACGAGCTGGAGTGTGTCATTAAAAGCTGGGAGACCGCCCCTTGCCCTGCATCCACAGATTTGACCAACCAGCGACTTTAAATGGGAGAAAAGGAAGAAAGATCCAGCTTCACAGCCTCTTTCCCACGTCTTTACACTGTCTTTGCTAAAAGCATGACCTGGATGCAACCACAGACCACCTTAAAAAGATCGTTATCGCCCCTGTTGCGTCCATTTCGAACTTTCCAAAGAACGGCCATAAACTCGCTAAAAGCCTCGTGCCTTCACAAATATGTTTTGTAGCAACGTCTGGACGCCTGGAAGCCAGACCTGTCCCACGGAAATTCGCAGAAAGGCCTTACTGTTACACATCATTCTATTCGTCTCCATAGCCCCTATCAGAAAATAAGTACCAAACTACAGCATCCCTTAAAAAAAAAAAAACATGACCATCATATCTCTTATGTGACCCCGTCAAGCAACTAGAAATGAACGTCACATTATGGTCCTAGTTGTCCCATAAACGTTTGTCCCACAAACTTTTCAGCTCCTATCATACTTTCGGAGTTATTCTAGATGGCAATAGTTAGTAATTCACCCCGTATATTAAACTTCCCATTATCACAATAACTGTCCTTATATCTCTGTGTTCCAAGGCGAAAGATACTCTTACAAGCATCAGAAGGGCCTACGGAAAAAAAATGGGGTCTAAACCCCAAGTGTATGTACTGGATATAGACAGCTCTAATAACATCTGCGATAATTTATGGGACAACAGTATGGTGAAACAAAGTAGAACTGAAGGTGGTTACTAAGAAGCTTGGCAAGGTGCAGCGACTGACCCGCTCAACCATAAAAGGCGGAATTAACAGGACACACACTGTTGAGATGTACACCATGCTGGACATGTCCGCATTACAGCCCTGGTTTGAAATGGAGGCAGATGTAGGGACATACAGGCTAAGAACTGGAAATATCTGTATACCTTTAGAATATCCAGAATTCAGTACACCACTATAGGGAACGTGGTAAACAAAGCTATGGTCGGGGAAATGCCAATTGAATATACAACAACTTCCTGTTGCGCCAACAAACCTTTCAGTGCTACAATTGGAAGCAGGAAGCAGTGGAAGAACTAACGACGACTCTATGCCGGAGACAGAGCATAGTCTACTGATGGATCGCATCAGACAAGAGCTCTGGGGCTTGGGTGTACAGGTTACAGCCTAGAGTAGGAAATGCAGTCTCTCTAGGGAAACTATCAGGGTCTGTACGGGGGAGAATGTATGTGGGCGCTACAAACATCGTAGCATTTACATTTACTCAAACAACCAAGCAGCTCTGAAATTTCTGTCAGCCCTGCAACGAGATGAAACATCGTTGCAGAATATCACAAAACCTTTGTAAGACAACGGTAAAGCAACAGGGTATACCTGCTTCGGGTCACTTAGGAATTAGTGGTAATGAAGAAGCTGATAGGCTTGCTAGGATAGCTGCGACGATTACATTTATTGAGTGAGAACCTTTCCTATGGTGGTGGTAAAATCAAAACTTCGAAATTAGATCAAAAGGCGGCATATATGATATTGGACTATGATCCTAGAACAAAAATGTGTCTAGCTAATGTTGCTAAAACCATGTTTTATGAGAACTTGTGTAACACTGGGTCTAAATAGGAGAAAATCTCATGGCAGGACTGGTGACAGCCGTAAGAACTTAAAGAGACACCCAAGATGATGTGCACAGAAAAGGAAGCTTCGGTGTGTAGTCTGTTTGGCTATAGTGACGAACCCACACCACACCTAAATTCCCAATACGAAGCGTTGGAGATCAAAATACACAGAATACTGAGGAGATTGGATCTAATAAATAACTAGTAAATTGCCTCCTACCTTTTAAGGGTACTAGTTGTCACTACAACCACAGGGAGTGAAATCGCAGAATGAATCCTGTTTAGGTGGGGCATTAGGGGGCAGTAGTGGGCTAGGATTTCTGTTGCTTCCATTTTCCTGTTCAAATCAAATGAGTAAGATTAACATAATAGTTTTTAATCACTCAGAGTGTTAGCGCTTGGAGTAGAGTTCTCTAAGCACGTAGACGATTCGCTTGGTCTTCAGTCCATTGCGCGAGAGAGATGGTGCATGAATTTTGCCTATCTTGGATGAAGTTGTGGAATATCACCAATATTACATCGCCCAATGGTACAGCTGAAGTCTCGGAGCACATGGTCACGTGATATTCGCCCAGTTATATCCATTTGTACGTACATATGTTTCGAAGTTGGAGAGTGTGCAGGTAGAATGCACTTCGAATAGACTTCACTGCAGGTGCACAAATCATAGTAGTGAATCTGACATACCGCAGGGTGCCATGTTTCAGCAGTTTTCTTCTCAAATCAAGTTTTGTGTGCGTATTCTTAGGTGTGCGGTACTGAACAAGCTGCAGTATCATATGCGGAGAGAACAGAATGAAGAAGATTTTTTGAGTTAAAATAATGGTTCAAATGGGTCTGAACACTATGGGACTTAACATCTGAGGTCATCAGTCCCCTAGAACTTAGAATTACTTAAGCTTACCCAACCTAAGGACATCACACACATCCATGCCCGAGGCAGGATTCGAACCTGCGACCTTAGCTGTCGTGCGGCTCTGGACTGAAGCGCCTAGAACCGCTCGGCCATTTTTAGGGTTAGAAGTAATTTCTGCGGAAGCTTCAGTGCTTCTTTTAATAAGTCTGTTAGAATACTATGCTTTCGGACCATCGTCTTCACATTTATCTTTCATACAAGGAAGTAAGGCCACAGCTTAGGAGAGTAGTCTGTCAGTACCTTTATTTTTATAAAAAATGATGTTTGTATGTGTGAATGTGTGTATGTACAGCTTCAACCAAATTTTCCACACATAATGCTTGCTATGTGAGAATCAGCTCCCATAGGAGCTGAGGACCGGCAAAAATGGGTTTTCTGCCTCTGACATGTCAGTTATTCTGCATGGTAGGCAAGTTGTGCAGGTACATTTTCCAGGCTTTGCTAGAGTTACAAGTTAGGTTGGACATGATCGAATAGGGAGAGTGGGCAGATGTATAATGACAGAGGGAGAAGGATGTGCACGGAAAAAGGAGGAAGGGAGAATGGAGAGAGACAGGGGGGAGAGAGGAGGGAGAAGAAGACAGACAGATTAAGGGGAAGGAGGACATGGTCAGAGTGAGGAAAAGGATATGGATGGAGAGAGGGGCAGGGAGAGTTGTCAAAGAGAGGGTAGGAGCAGATGGATAACAGGGAGAGGTGGAAATGAATAAAAAGAGAGTGAGAAAGAGATGTGTACAATATGTGTGAATATCTATACACGAGCGAAGTTTAGGATAAATTGGGTATGTAATTTCCATTCTAGAAGTAGGATGTTAAGTTCATCAGAATACAGATTCGCAGCAGCAGCCTTCACATTGCTTAAGTAGGAGTTTTAACAAATTAACCTTCCCTAACTGAACAAATCAAGGTGGGTGACAACTCAAACATGAGTGCAGAAAGTTATCGTGGTGTAACAAAGCACCACCACCATGAAGTGGTGGCTCTGTATGGCCACACAGTAACCGAAACCGGCTTCCACGTGGCGTCTCCTCGCAATTATAATGACTTCAGCGCCGTCTTGCACTGCTGGCTGTTGCACGTCAGCCCTGCGTGACTAAAGGGAGAGTTTAAATTACAAGATGCCACCTCTAGACACCACTTTTTGTTTACTATAGTGACACAACATCGAAATCTTCCTGGCCATTTTGTATAAATGCACTGATGTATTCTCTAGACTATGATTTCTAAGTTTAATAGTGATGCATACACCAAGTGGACGACTCCTACACAGGGCTAAATTGCTTCTGGGTTTCAAAAGAAGCATGAGTGAAAACTACAAGACATTCAGACAAATGACCCACATTAAGTGATAGTGCACCTCTGAAAACTACTGTTTGTAATACTCTGACAAAAAGCACATCGTTACGGGATAGGTGTGTCACAATATTTAGTCAAATAGTGGGCTCCGTATTGTCACATATAATGAGTTAGCGCCTGCAAATAGGCATCCCAGTTAAGAGATTTCCAAATCTGGCTGCTGTCGTTCTATGTCTATGAAATGCTAGCGCATTCACTTCCACTTATGTTGACGCCTGAAGAACCACAAACGCTACTCTTACTAAGCACTTGTATTGTGCTTGAAAAACTTGGAGAGGTGCGCTATATGCCGATATGGGTCATTTTTTTGGGCGTGTTTCAGTATTTCGTATAGTCGTTGTCTGGAAACTCAAGAGTACTAAGCTAACACTGTATACTCACCCAGAGCTCATGGCTGTGTGCTATTCTACCGAAACATTACTGCCACCTAACAGCCGCTACCTCGTTCTACATTCCCCGTGCTAACGACTGTTAAGTTGGTAAGTCTAACAGATAGCTCTCAGCCTTCTTGCCGTTTGGACATGTTATCCGCAACTATCGATTAAATTATGAATTGGACTGTCAATTTCTGGCTGAATGCTGCAATTCCACTTTATATATCAAGAGTAAGCATGATGTCTAACACTGCTTACAAAACTTTATCTATAAGGAACTAAGCTAGATGCAGCTAGGCGGTTTGTGGCAAATGGTAGCCTAACCCATTTAGTTTAGTTTAGTTTTGCTGCTCGTAGAACGTCTTGGCGATGTTCAATTGCTCTCCTTTTCTGTCACCATATCTCTCCCGCCACGGTCTCCATCGCATCTGGTATGTATACCGTACGATTTTGCACATTAGGAAATGGTGAGGTAACATTAATCTTAATGCAATCCCACAGAAAGATGAAGTAGTGTAATGTCTGGCCGAACGCTATGGCCACGATGGTAGACCATCTCTACTGATCAGTCTGGTGCAAATGGTTCAAATGGCTCTGAACACTATGGGACTCAACTGCTGAGGTCATAAGTCCCCTAGAACTTAGAACTACTTAAACCTAACTAACCTAAGGACATCACACACATCCATGCCCGAAGCAGGATTAGAACCTGCGACCGTAGCGGTCACGCGGTTCCAGACTGTAGCGCCCAGAACCGCTCGGCCACTCCGGCCGGCTTGATCAGTCTGTCCACAACGGTTTCATGTAAGAACTGTTGCGCCGGCCGAAGTGGCCGTGCCGTTATAGGCGCTGCAGTCTGGAACCGCGAGACCGATACGGTCGCAGGTTCGAATCCTGCCTCATGCATGGATGTGTGTGATGTCCGTAGGTTAGTTCGGTTTAACTAGTTCTAATTTCTAGGGGACTAATGACCACAGAAGTTGAGTCCCATAGTGCTCAGAGCCATTTAAGAACTGTTGAACAAGTAACTTCCAGGTGGCGGTGCACCATTTTGTTGACAAACTAGCCGCGGTCGAAGTTCCTGTAACTGAGTTGAACGTAAACAGCTTCGTAAGTTAGGCTACCATTCACAAAAATCCGTCATTGGTAGGAACGTCCCTAAAATTCTTTAAGAGTTGAGCTACCATTTGCAACAAATCTCGTAGCAGTATGTAGCGATGTTCCTTACAAATTTTTGTAATCAGAAAAATATTTTACGCTCGTCCTGTATTAGATTTACGTAAGTAAAATGTGTTTGAGAGAGCAAAAATAAAAAAAAATAGTCTTAAATCGTAGACCTAAACATAATTTACGGATTACTTGCGTAATGATAACAGCGGCTGTGTTTGAATCTACGTCGTTAATTCCTTTTACCACATGCTACCAGTTTCGACAGCAAAAAGGTATCATCTTCAGGCCTCAAGCGTAAACTGCCAACCACAACCGTTATCATGTGCAATGAACAGAATGGCATGTAGCGGGCCAAAATTAACTGGATTCCGCACCTTCCGTGGCAATAACAAGCCCATGAATGTCAGACGACAACTGTAACTCCAAGGCACGTGGAGGCAAGTACTTGCCTCTGTTCACTGCACTTGAAAACGGCTGTGAATGGCAGGTTATGCTTTGGGCCTGAAGATAACACCATTTGGTGTCGAAACTGGTAGCATGTGGTAAAAAGAATAAACGACGTAGGTTCAAATATAGTCGCTTGTTTCCTTATCATTATTCAAGTACTTCGCATCTGGCTGCAGTCCCACTTTCCTTGATGGGTTACCAGAAATTCACGGATTAGTCTTTAGGGCTGCTCCGAACGGCCAACTGTTACCTACAACGTAGTAACAGGAGCGATCGGCGATCGGCGATCGGAATCATGTGATCAGCACGTCGCCAGTCACTCCAGCCATTAATGCCCCAGATAAACCTTGATGATACCACTCCTCCTTTATTCCAGCAGTTCCTCATAGGGCCTCATGAGACAGAGTGGACCAAACTCCAGACGACCCTACTTCAGAAAAATCCGTGGAGGTACAGGGTTCTCTAGCACGGTACGCAGCTACGCTAACCTTTTTCTTTCTTTCTTTTTCGTTCTTGTTTTACTGACGAAAACCTTAGACATCACAAGCCATGAAGATTTACAGTTCTTGTTTCACATGCACTACTTATACAGTACACAGCATATCAGTAATCATTACATCAGTGACATTCATCACATGCGAGGCAGTGTAGCAAAATTTAATCGCGTTGAGAACACCATATAGATGCGTACACACTAGTCCAAGGAAGGTCAACGATCGACGGAGACTGGATTATGTCGAACATTGATCGCCAGTGCATTGACGTTGGGCTTCTCGTCCACACCAAACGAAGGGCTTGGGACTAAGGCATTCGGCCCTTTGGAATCGCTGTTGGCGCTGGTAACTTGCCGACATTACTCCCGTTTCGTTATTGATATAAAGTAGCATTTTAATTACAATTTCACTGATTGATATTATGAAGGAAGAAGAGGATTCTGCAGTCGCCGCACGTGCAGTACATATTTTACTGGAACACTCCGATCACCAGAAAAAGAAGAAGAGGAAGCGCTGGTGGACAATCTTTTCTAAAAGTAGAGAGCCCTGTGTGGGAGTAAATTAATGAGAGACCTTAAACCTCAGTTGAAATATGGGCTATTTCATAGTTTTTTTCCAATTGAAAGCTACAGATCCCGAATTATTGTTGAGTTCCGTAGGCCCTAAAAGTTTTGAAAGCTAACGCCTCTGCTAGGAGAGCTTTATTTGCAGCCGAAAGTTTATAGTCACTCATAGTTTTGTTTGATTGTCTTTGTCGCTCACGACGACAGGATGTCAATATAGACACCTTTTTTTCCCTCATCTTATATCAGTTTCTAATAGCTGAGTTATTTCACTCCAAGCATCTAGTCTATTCAGTTCTTACGGTTCCATAAACATTTCCATTCACGATAAAACCCTAACAGCTTTAATGCTTTCTCAGTATTCCACTTTATACTGGAGTATAATTAAACACAATAAGTAAACACCCTTAGCAGATGCATGCATTGCCTACAGGGGAAACAGCGACTGTTGAAATTCACGTTTTCGGGACAGTGACAAATTGCACTCAGTATGTTTCATTGACTACTTTCGCTCTTTAATTTAACAGCTAACTACTGTACTTTAAACTACAACTTCCAGAGTTTTTGATGCTCTTTTTAAAGAGTGAAGCCGCTCAGTGAAACGTGCTAAGTGCGACTTGTGGCTGTCCTGAAAAACTTAAATGCACACCCGTTCTAGAGACACAACAAATCGCTACTGAACCAACGAACATTCGTCGCGGCGCGCACACTAGGTCCCAACTACAACGTACCGCCACGAGACCGAACCGCAACCGAGACCAATGTCTTCGCTGGCTCCGATTTGCCGCCCGTACACACAAAACAAATCTCGGCCAACGAAGCGGTTGGCTGTCATTCGTTGGTCTACGATCCAAACTAAAACTGCCATTCCAGTAGTTTCTCTTCTGGTAATACTTGACCGAATGGCTACAAAGCGGTCTACATCTACATTTATACTCCGCAAGCCACCCAACGGTGTGTGGCGGAGGGCTCTTTACGTGCCTCTGTCATTACCTCCCATTCTTGTTCTAGTCGCGTATGGTTCGCGGGAAGAACGACTGCCGGAAAGCCTTCGTGCGCGCTCGAATCTCTCTAATTTTACATTCGTGTTCTCCTCGGGAGGTATAACTAGGGGGAAGCAATATATTCGATACCTCATCGAGAAACGCACCCTCTCGAAACCTGGACAGCAAGTCCGCAGCTCGTGGTCGTGCGGTAGCGTTCTCGCTTCCCACGCCCGGGTTCCCGGGTTCGAATCCCGGCGGGGTCATGGATTTTCTCTGCATCGTGATGACTGGGTGTTGTGTGATGTCCTTAGGTTAGTTAGGTTTAAGTAGTTCTAAGTTCTAGGGGAATGATGACCATCGATGTTAAGTCCCATAGTGCTCAGAGACATTTGAACCACTCGAACCTGGACAGCAAGCAATACCGCGATGCAGAGCGCCTCTCTTGTAGAGTCTGCCACTTGAGTTTGCTAAACATCTCAGTAACGGTATCACGCTTACCAAATAACCCTGTGATGAAACGCGCCGCTCTTCTTTGGATCTTCTCTATCTCCTCTGTCAACCCGACCTGGTACGGATCCCACACTGAGGAACAATACTCAAGTATAGGTCGAACGAGTGTTTTGTAAAACGTGAGGAAACTAGCCTCCAGAACACTTGTGTCATGTCAAGCGAACGTTACACCGATTTAGCTGTAGGAAAAGGGAACTACAGAAACTGTACACATCTGGTGCTGATGCTGGGTGTCCAGACGGTACTGTGCGAGGTCAGGGCTGTTGGGTGTCGCTTCGTTAGAGAGGGAGGAGACGGCGACCACTGGTTGGCACGTGTGGGAGGGAGGGGAGTGCGTGACGCAAATCCAAAGCCGGCGTAGCTCCGCTCATCGGTATTCTGCGAGGCCGCTTCGCCAGTCCTTCGCCTTCGCCAAACTTCCATCAAGGGCCACCGCCAGCTGCTGCGGAGGCGAGGCGCACCTGTCGCTGTCGCTGCCGCTGCGGCACTCGACACTCCGGTTCCAGACAACAGCCGCGCCCTCGTTAGCTCTCCTGACTCACAGAAGCTTCCCAAGACTTTTGTAATCGGTTATAATAAACTGTACTTTGTCCTCAATATGTCTTGTTAGTTCATTAGTAACGCCAGTAAAGTTTCTACGTCTTCATTTACGATCTGCAAGTTACCTTACGATGCCTGGATGAAGGCACTTTGTGGTCCTCCTTCACTTCCCTCCTACCTGTTAAAGTCGCGAGTGGCGTACGTGGTAAGCCTCTGGACAAACCTGAATCTCAATAATCACGTCTTCGTAGTCATTCGCGAGATGTGCGTATGTCACGCGCACCTCCCTCCAATATTTCAACAAGGCTTAATCAGTCTTATATCAAATAATTAAATATTATTTGCGGAGATAGGAAATCACGGAAACAACTGAAACAGCGCAGCACTTCACTGAAATTTGCATTTGTTGCAACACTTGATAACAGACCAAGAAAATGTCGCGTGTTACACTTGGCAGGTAATAGCACTAGAACAATAATAAACACCTGATTCAGTTTTCTGCACTTTAAACTTCAACAGGAGAATACAATTTAAGATCTCCCATAAATAAAAATATGCACGTAGGCGCGTTGAAGAACTGGTTACGAAACACGTCACTTATAACGTCAAGGCAGGCACACTACATTTAAATGGAAAATAATTAGCAAGTTTACACACTGACTAGAGCATTAAGATGAATAACAGGAAAGTGCACCGTCCGCAACAGGGTGACTGTTTATCTCCAATAAGTTCCTTTCTTTACAATATGACATTAAGTACAACTCAATAGTAATAAAAAACATTTAGATTCCACCGATATATATACGCATAAGCATGATTAAAAACTGGAAAAAAACTAAATTGGAAATTGGCAAATCTATACTCAAAGGAGCTGCACTCCATCTAAACGCCCTGAAAATGGCAACTTAATGGCTACCTAGAGTAACAAAATTAAGAATAGCATGCTTATAGATTGACCAGAATAAGGGAATAAATAACACATTGACTGCTTCTGACCGCCGATAAACTGTGTTGGGCTATTGAGCAGTGATTAATTTAAGCTAACCACAACATGCGCTAACCAGGTTAGCGGCGTATTTAAAGACAAGCGTCGAGCAAGAACCTTGGTCAGAAGGTAATGGAACCAGTACTAACTTACAACTAACTACAGCATTGAAATCAACTGATGACAGGTTGACCATTACCGATGTGGCGTACGATGGACAGTCAATAGACTGAACACTCAGCTGAAACCCAAGTATAACGCTTAGGGGCGAAACGCTCAGCCTAAAGCATGTTTAGCGCAAACACCTAGCTTGAGAAAAAAACCCATAAAACAACAGGATGATGTTGCAGCCTGCAGTACAAATGACAGAGCCCTAATAAAGCCTTAACCCAAGGCAGGACTAAAGCACACTAGTTTCTCTCTCAATTAAAGTTTCCAAAACAATCAAAACTAGCAGGATTCCCTTAAATGGCAGACGTGCCAACACTTCCGTTCACACCCCAGAATTAACTAGAGCAACATAAATCATTGACACATTTCAGATAATATTTAAAAACAACACACTTAAATACCTTTGTTTACCACAACCCTTAATTACTTAACAGGTTGGGCTGTGCTATTGATGCCACGCATATGAGGTAGCACGTTAAAGTCTACAATTCTGCATTGCCATTTAACACGCGTCGTGGCGAGGAAACAAAGAAACCAGTTAATTAATTGAAATTCAGTATTTGACGATGCGCTTAAAATCAACAGACAAATGTGAGAGGCAAGTTTACACTCGCAAGCAACACACGCAGTACACGACCATAAGGTGAGCATTAAATAAACTGCCCCTTGTTCAATCATTTACACATCGACGAAACAAATAAGCTTCGCCGAATTACTGCAGACCCCGAAATCCCCAGTTGCTTGCAAATGATGCAAATAACGGTCAAAACGTCTTACTTTAAGTCCGATGTCATCAGTAGGATAGGAGTTTCAATGGACACCCAGGCCTCATCCCCTTGGATCCACCTGAGACCACGACAGTAACATTGGCTGCTATCACGGCTTTAACGATGCATCACACCTGATACGAGTCACGCCAAACCATCAACAAAATGGCGTCGCCTCCCGTCCACACCCAGACGTCTGCAATAAGAGATCCTCCTCCCGATCGACGCTCTCCCGCAAACACGGCAGGCAGCCTGCCGCAGCCACGCCACAGCACCCTCTGGCTGGGATAAGAAAACATGAGAGCGTGAAGCGGGAATTTCAAAAGGAACGCGCTACAGACAACGAGGAAACGCATAGAACCAACCGTGACATTTCGTCACGGTTCAGTGCATAGGAGGAAAAAATATACTAGGTGATTCATCTAGAAACGTACCACTTAATGACGCACAACACCTCTTTTGTAGCGTCTGCTTCTGGAAATGAGTGAATACATCCGTGAAACTTTCGCTTTGTACCTATGAAGAAAGGGTCAGAGACCAACGAATAAATCTCAGTTATACCGGGTGATCAAAAAGTCAGTATAAATTTGAAAACTTAATAAATCACGGAATAACGTAGATAGGTAAAAATTGAGACACATGCTTGGAATGACATGGACTTTTATTAGAACAAAAAATAACTAAGTGAAACATCTCTTCCGCGCGTCGTATGGTGATGATCGTGTGCTCAGTCGCCACTTGGCCTCCCAGGTCCTCAGATTATCCAAAACGATTATTGGCTTTGGGGTTAGGTGAAGTCGCGAGTGTATCGTGATCGACCGACAATTCTAGGGATGCTGAAAGACAACATGCAACGCCAATGCCTCACCATAACTCCGGACTTGTTATACAGTGCTGTTCACAACATTATTCCTCGACTACAGCTATTGTTGGGGAATCATAGTGGACATATTGAGCATTTCCTGTAAAGAACATCATCTTTGGTTTGTCTTACTTTGTTATGCTAATTATTGCTATTCTGATCAGATGAAGCGCCATCTGTCGGACATTTTTTGAATGTTTTTTTTTTATTCTAATAAAACCCCATGCCATTTCAAACATGTGTGTCAATTTGTACCTCTCTATCTACATTATTCCGTGATTTATTCAGTTTTCATATTTATACGGACGTTTTGATCACCCAGTATGTTGAACAAGAATTTTATATAAGCTAACTCCTTCCTGCGTGGACAACAGTTCTTGAGGATTATGCCTATTAATTTCAGTTTGACCCCTGCCTTTCCAGTTACACTGTTCACAAGAACTGGGGGAACACATGTATCAACATCCGGTATATTACATCTATTTTGATACAGGCGATACCTGTGATGTTACTGCATGGTGCGAGATCTACGCTTTCCCGGTGGGCAACAATTAAAATTATTCGCCATCTATTTGCCGTAGCAATCATGACAGTGTCCCGTGACCCGTCAGAAGGAAGTGACGACCGGTGTCCCACTGTTTTCTAATGAGGTACGCAGATGGCAGTTTTCGTTTGTGGACATTGTATTCAACAAAACACATGCAATGGGACGTCTTAATACAGTGCAAAGTTTCAAGGGCAGTCTCTTTTATCCAAAACGAACCGACCTTCGGTCTTGTTACTGCAAGTGCCAATGCCTCCCCATGTGTCATCCATATGTTGTGGGCACATAGGGAAACAGGACAGTACACAAGCTGAGTTGGATAAAGTCGCCGGGCATTACAATACCAAGTGAAGACCGATATCTGGGCGACTCAGCATTGCAGCATCTTACTCTTACCGCCAGATCACTGCTAGACGATCTTAGAATTGCCACTGGAACCGCTCTGTCCGATCAGACTGAAATGATCAGGTTACGAGATTGGACCATGCGACCCAGACGTCCTGTTCGAGTACCCCGCTTGGCACGACACCCTTCATCTCGTCTTCAGTTCTGTCTTTTCCATGTCAACTGGCAATTTCGTCACTGGCGAGACGTTTTATTCGTAGACGAGTCCAGAATCCTCTGACGCAAAGAGATGGCCGTTTTTGTGTGCGGAGACTCGTTGTGAGCGGTATCTGCCACATGTTGCCCGGGAAAACGGCAAGTTTTCAAAGTTCTGTGATGTTATGAGGAGGCTTTATTGTTGACAGCCATAATGGATCTTGTCGTTGTACATGGCTGTCTTACTGCCAGGCAGTGAATCAAACAGATACTGCTGGGCCATGTGGAGTGCTCTGAATTCTTTCTAAAGACAGAACCTATTTGATGGGTGTCAAAAGTGGTGTCTTGTGAAATTTGGATATTGTGGTAATGGAACGGCCGGCGGTGAGTCCCGACCTAAATGCAATCGAGCATAAGTCAGACATGATTCATAGGTGTGTTCGTGGACGTCCTGTTCCACCACAAATTCTCCAAGAACTCTCATGGGCTCTCATTAGCACTGGCAAAAAGAGCGTTTCTGGGCAAGACAAGCCTAATTGCAGCGAACACCTTTATATGAGGAAGAAATTTCTGAGAATGTACATTTAGAGCAAAGCGTTGTATGGTAGTAAAACATGGACTATGAGAAAGCGGCAACAGAACAAAATCGAAGCATTTGAGCTGCAGACGAATGTTGAAAATTACGTGCACTGACAAGGAATGAGGAAGTTTTGCGCAGAACCGGAGAGCAAAGGAATAGTTGGAAAATCTGACAACAACAAGTGAGTGACAGAACGACGGGACATCTGTTAAGACATCATGGAATAACTTCCACTATAATAGTGAGAACTGTAGACGGTAAAAACTGTAGAGGAAGCTAGAGACTGGAATGCATCCAACAAATAGTTGAGGACGTAGGTTGCATGTGCTACTATGTGATGAAGAGGTTGGCACAGGAGAGGAATCCATAGAGGGCCGCCACAAACCAGTCAGACCAGTCAGAAGAGTTACTTTTAAAAAAAATCCGGACTGAGGTGTAAATGTGTTTTTACTGATATAGTGAACACATGGCGAGGAATCTAGGGTCATGGTAAGGGTTCTTAGGTCACCAAATTATGCCGTCAGTCAACATTTTATCACCAATAAAGCCTTATAACGCACTGGTTCTTTATCATGGGCACTACACACCTACACAAATATGCACAACTAGTATTGAGTGTAAAAAGGGGCTAAGAAGAGACTGAACATGCCAGAGAAGAACTTAATTTAACTGCCATAGATTATCTAAAACTTGAAAGACTGCAAATCAGTAAAATATTTCTATTAACATTTTTAATTTTTTATGACAAACCATAAGCATGGTCTTTTCTATGAATTGCGGTCGATGAGCTATCCAGAAAAGCGCAGAGCAAACGATTTTGTGTTAATCTTATATTATGTGTAATTATTCGTTGTTTATATGTGTCAAAGTATATAAATGTGTCGAGGTATATAATTGAATTGTCAAAATCTTGTTGAGGTACTGAATTCGTTTTACATAAGCAGCAAACCCAGCTGTTGCAGGGAAGAGAAGGGGACTAGCAACAAATACACCTGTCGGACCATAAAAAAGGCGAATAT
This sequence comes from Schistocerca serialis cubense, assembly GCF_023864345.2. Taxonomy (NCBI): domain Eukaryota; kingdom Metazoa; phylum Arthropoda; class Insecta; order Orthoptera; family Acrididae; genus Schistocerca; species Schistocerca serialis. The sequence continues at coordinate 238,119,556 of NC_064646.1, forward strand.
GCTCCTCTTCAAATTACTGGAGAACCAGCGGCTCCATTCCTCATTTGGCCTTTCTCAGCACTAATTTTGGCTTGCGAATTCATTCGCACTTTTTTGTGCTGGAAGAGAGTACCAAAAAGACTGTGACGGGGGAAGAGAGAGAAGACAGTGCCAGAGGAAGGAGAAACAAAAATGAGACAGTGATGGTGGTTGAGAGAATGTTGCAGTGAAAGAGAAATAAAGAGCAATGGATAAAAATAATCACCGGCCGCTGTGGCCGAGCGTTCTAGGCACTTCAGTCCGGAACCGCGATGCTGCTACGGTCGCAGATTCGAATCCTGACTCGCGCATGGATGTGTGTGATGTCCTTAGGTTAGTTAGGTTTAAGTAGTTCTAAGTCTAGGGGACTGATGACCCCAGAACTGATGACCCCTGATGTTAAGTCCGATAGTGCTCAGAGCCATTTGAACCACTTGAAAATAGTCAGTGGAAGGCAAAGAGAGGAGAAATTGTCAGTGAGAGACAGTGATAGTAAAAGAGAGAAATGGAAGGAGATACAATCAATAATGGGAGCAAAAGAGGGAGAATGCAGTGTAAATTAAAAATACAGATGAGTGGAGGCGTATACTGTCTACGCTGATCCTCCCAGACTGATGGTTGTTAACAAGCAGTCATAAAGGAGGCACATTTTGTACCACACGGGTATAGGAGGAAAAATATCTTCGACTCCAAACGTCAGTTGCTACATTCAATTGGAAAGAAATTGTATTGTACACTCGAAATAAGTTTCACATCTTACATTCATGATTTCACCCGACGAATACTGAACATTGGGTTATTGACGTGTACGGACTGTATGATTACACTTACGTATGTTGTATGTAAAAACATGTATTGCACGGATGGAAAAATTTTGTAGTGGTCAGTGTGGAGGAACATCGTAATATTTATCGTTTCTAATACCATGACATGTTTTGTAGGCCATGACTCGAAAACCGATCTGTTCCTAACTCACTTTTTCGAAACTGTTGTGCTATTATTTTGTAGTCATTGTTATCCTTCTGGTTGCTGACATATTTTATCGTTGAAAATGCAACAGTATCACCAGACATAAGTTTTAACAAGTATTACTTCTATGGCTTCTCTCCAACAACTACTTATTATGTATAAATAAACTGTTTATAATCAAAGTTTAGTGAGTTGTTAAGCATGTCGCAAACGTTGACTCTGCTGATATGGTATTTCTGGACGAATTTTGTAATGTGAAAGCTGCTAGAGTGCCGAGCAGGCATATTTCATCTAAACGAGAAAATGGGCACGGTATGGATGAAATAGAGAACATCATTAAGTTGATAAAATGTAGTACAGTACTTTAAAGCAAACGCAGAATTTCTATGTGGGCTAGTGCGGCAGGCATTACATGCACTCGGCCTTTTAATCTTATCATTTACAATGGGCGATTCGTCATCCTCTACAAGAAGATGAAGGTATACGATTAGAGTTTTCTCGTTAGCACAACGCAAATCACTGGGTAATGCCACTGATAGTCCCTACTCAGGCGACCAGTCCAACATAGGAACTGCGAATAGTGACTTTCGCGCGACGTCAGCAGGCAGACAACCGCCGGCCACACCAGACAGCTCACTGTATGAAAGCAAGGCTGCGGGAAGGCTTAGGGCGTGTGCCTTCTATAAATGATGTAAATGCTTTTAAATTGTGATAAATACACGCAAACAAATATTAAACCCTAACAAATACGTAATTAAAATAATTTCAGACTAGATGAGATACACTACTGGCCATTAAAATTGCTACAACACGAAGATGACGTGCTACAGACGCGAAATTTAACCGACAGGAAGAAGATGCTGTGATATGCAAATGGTTAGCTTTTCAGAGCATTCACACAAGGTTGGCGCCGGTGGCGACACCTACAACGTGCTGACATGAGGAAAGTTTCCAACCGATTTCTCATGCACAAACAGCACTTGACCTGCGTTGCCTGGTGAAATGTTGTTGTCGTGCCTCATGTAAGGAGGAGAAATGCGTGCCATCACGTTTCCGACTTTGATAAAGGTCAGATTGTAGCCTATCAGAGACCATGGCTGTGGTTACTGTTGACGCTGCATCACAGACAGGAGCGCCTGCGATGGTGTACTGAACGACGAACCTGTGTGCATGAATGGCAAAACGTCATTTTTTCGGATGAATCCAGGTTCTGTTTACAGCATCATGATGGTCGCATCCGTGTTTGGCGACATTGCGGTGAACGCAAATTGGAAGCGTGTATTCGTCATCGCCATACTAGCGTATCACCCGGCGTGATGGTATGGGGAGCCGTTGGTTACACGTCTCGGTCACCTCTTGTTCGCATTGACGGCACTTTGAACAGTTGACGTTACATTTCAGATGTGTTACGATCCGTGGCTCTACCATTCATTCGCTCCCCGCGAAACCCTACATTTCAGCAGGGTAATGCACCACCGCAGTTGCAGGTCCCGTACTGGCTTTCTGCATATAGAAAATGTTCGACTGCTGCCCTAGTCAGCACATTCTCCAGATCTCTCACCAATTGAAAACGTCTGGTCAATGGTGGCCGAGCAATTGGCTCGTCACAATACGCCAGTCACTACTCTTGATGAACTGTGGTATCCTGTTGAAGCTGCATGGGCAGCTGTACCTGTACATACAATCCAAGCTCTGTTTGACTCAAAGCCCAGGCCTATTAAGGCCGTTATTACTGCCTGATGTGGTTGTTCTGGGTACTGATTTCCCAGGATCTATGCACCCAAATTGCGTGAAAATGTGATCACATGTCATTTCTAGTACACTATATTTGTCCAATGAATACCCGTTTATCATCTGCATTTCATGATGGTGGACCAACTTTAATGGCCAGTAGTGTATTTCAACTTGGTAAACAAACATATTTGTTTCCTGTGATTTTTAACTGCGTCAATTCCCTGTTGTGAGCGAAGGGAACCGAATTTTCTGGTTTTGATTGTCGAGATGCTGTCCACATCAAAGTCTTATCTGCTGCGTTCTTCTGCAATGCTTCAAACTGCTTCTCTTTATTTAAACACCTAATGCAGATAAAAGTTACCGTTCTTGCATGCTAACTAATTACATCTTCGTAGACCAGAGAAAACGTTGCTTTAATGATTGATGTCTACGTCTTACCTACTTTGTTACACATAGAAATGGTATGTGCATGAAACTCAGACAATATAATTTCAAACTGTTTTACTGTGGTCATCCAGACTCTTGTCGATTTTGAAGACCTCCTCGAGAAATAGTAGATATCCATGAATAAGAATCTGTTCCAGGAACTGAGTACATTTCAGTTCGCGATCCCAAGGATTTGTCAGTGGTGCGACATTTCGGAAATGCGAGATAGCCTGCCATGCAGTGAAGAGTCAGGCGAAACGTCCTCTGCGTCAGAACTTTTCCCCTACTTCGTGCATTGTTCTCAGATATTCTTCTCCCTCTTCCGTAATGTGTGCAATGTCGTAACTACCTGCACGATAGGCTTTCACTTGATTTTCCTCTGTCACGTCAATACAAAGTTCACTGGTAATAATTTCAAGAATTCGTCCTCTTGCGTTTCGGTGTCCACGGCAACTGTACTGATTCTCTCATCAGCAACCGATGCACATCGTCTGCATTTCCTGTTAAAACAAGAAGCCGAATTCTGTACTTAACCTTAACTGCTGAAGGATTGTTCTTGAAGGCACTGAGACCTCGAACTGTCGAATAATAATTTTACAGACAGTCTTGGTTTGATCGGGATGTTGGGATATACCGTCCTCTATCTTTTCTTGCTTCTTCAAACAGTCCTAGAAGTGGTGTGACGGTGACGATAGCCCAGTTTGAAACGGCACCAAACCCTTTCTGCTTCCAAAGCGCATATCATGACAAGCATCTTGAAACCTTCTTTAAGTGTTCTCTTGGCTTGGAAGGTTCAGACCGAACCCACTTCGTAGAGGCGCGCCATGCTCAAAGTGAACTCTAGAATTCAAACTGTCGAACACATCATTGTCTAATTCAAAGAAAATACCTTCATGTTCCTTTCCTAGAACATAGAATAGAGCTTTAGCCGTGCAGTGTGAAAATAAAGGAGCTGCTATCCTAACATTTTGTTGTGGCCTACCTTTGATACTGAAACGAGCTTGTGATAAGTGGTGTATTATATTTAGGTCACCTTTCTGTCTAAAAGGCTCTCATTTAGCGTTAGATAGAACTACTCATTGATTCAAAAAGTGTTATCTATGAAGCTTCAGTGAGGGACATCGAGAAAACTCTGATCTTCCCTTCCTTGTCCTCTGGATTTTGAAAAATGTTTTGGATGTGCCGACACAGAGCTCATTCCACACCCTAGAAATTTGCCACCCATATCACATGTTACAGCCACAACATGTAGCCCTTATTCATTATTACGTTATACATCTTAGAGCACGTTACTGCTCATTGTCACATCAAAATCATAATGCACTAGCTGTATCCAAGATTTACATAAAAGACCAACAAGAATCATTACATTGCTAAGAGGTTCTAAAATCTTGTCTTTCGTCGCATCGTAGCAGATGCGGCCGTCAGTGTTCATTTCGTCAAACCACAGCACAGTTTCTCTTTCTAACATAGATAATGTATAAGTCTTTGCTCTAAAAACTGTCGAATCATCTTCCGAAACACCTGGATTCCGCTTAAAATTTATAGGCTAATTTTGAAGTGTAGCACGACAGGGCAAAGGAATGCTGTGCTTTATGAAATACGTGCAAGCGTTTCGAGACAGAACCTTTAAAACTAGTACGTTGGCAGTATGCTGAGAACTTCATTAAACCCGTCTTTACCTTGTAACAAACAGCAAGTTTGTCCCGGAGCGAAACATCTAGAAAATACGTTTTCTACCTTCTTCCTTAACATAACATCTTTTACAATTGTACTTATTTCTCTCTTTTTCAACAAGACGAGCCTTACAGTTTCGACCCTTTTCCATCGTGTTCTTTTAGGGTCCTTTCTAACGTTGCAGTTTCCTTCTTCAAAAATTCTATTTCTTTATTCAGTATTTGATTTATTCGACCTCAAGTCTTAAGTCACTGAGTTCACGGATGGGCACTTTATTTGTTACTTGGTAAAGTTGTAACCTCCCCCTTCCTAACCGGTCTACTGGATTGCGATATAATTGACCGTGCCCGTATAAGCCTAATGAAATTTTATAGTTAGTAAGGCTATCGTTAAAGAAGGAAAATAGAACTGCAGGAATGTGTACAAAAGACTCTCCTGAATGAAGAATCTGCTCTAAACTTACGCTAAATACTGAAGATAATTTTTAAATGGGTGGAATACTGTACAATCGCTCACGAACTCCACAGGAGGAAAAGAGTACCACGTAATATTTACAACAAAAATTACTGATAATAAAAAGAAAACACTGATTAGCTAAAATGGGGATGATTAAACGTCGCCAAGTCGCTGGGGCAGTGAACCTCCAGAATCTTAAGAAAGGTAATACAAAAGAAATTTAAGCAAATAATCACTGGCCCGGCAACAGAAGGCTGTTCACGAGAAAATAAATGAATCAAGAAGAACTGAGTTTGCAGTTACTTATTCTGAAATTCTGAATTTTGCAAGTAAAATTAAAAGGAGTCACTCGTTAAATAAGTGACTGGCTTAACTTAAACTCTGTTATGTAAAAAAAAAAAATACCTCAGCGTAACGTAACGCAAAATTTTGAAAAAGACAAGCAATTTACTTTTGATTATTGAAGCATTGAATTGAGTTTACTTTAAGCAAATGAGCAATTGATGATACTTCTGAAATAACAACAACAAAATATATACCATGCCAGCAGAAGTCACTCGCTAAGTTAAATAAAGACTAAGTGAAACTGCACGCTCTTAATTTGTGCAGTATCTCTAGTTATTAGTTTTTCCAGTGAAATTTTGCGTTACTTTAAGTGAATGAAGTTAATGCTAAAAACTGCGAATTAGTTTAGCATCTGTTATGCAATACAGGAATGAACAGTTAGTGAGGCAGGAAATGTAGACTGAAACTGGACATTGGCAAACACACGAAACTGGCAGTAAATAGTCAATCAGTTTTTATCTTCTTAAGACATTCGATGATTGCATGGAAAGGAAAGGGACCTTGCACGGTAATGATGTCTGAGGACAATTACAACAGAGGTGCCCTACAAGTTTTAACTTTTGCAAATTATTAGTCAAGTTAGTCATACCTTGTGAAAGAAATGTCACTGAGTAATGCACATGTAAGATGATAATTTTTCACTAAACGGTCTTACTATGTTTTAGCTGTGCGCACGACGAAGACTGTAGCCGAAGACAGTGCTGAGCTGTCGCTGCTGCTGCAGCTGGATGAGAAGACCGAGTCGTCTCCAGAGTCACGGATAATTACGGGACAGGCAATAGTTGGAACTGCAGCTACCACCACCTGTCCACTCCTACAGTGCTCTCAATACTCGGGGATTAACAAATTAGGCGCGGATACACTGGCGCGCTCATAGCTGCCTACCGCGTCGGCGGGAGGGCCCAACAAAACTTCCGCAATCTTTCATAACTTAAGCTGCTCTGCTCCCTCTCTGCTCGAAAACGATAGAGGCTCTCCATACGCAGATAAACAACGGCACAGCTGCTGACATTTCGTAGATGCTATCGATACATTTCAGTAACGTTTCCTTAGCTATTACCCAGCAGTTTACAATAATTTTATTATAATTACAATCAATTACACACAGTCAGAAATAAATACACTATTACATCTATTACGTATTAAATATAGTGTCTATAACAAAGCTGACAAATAATTCTATATGAACGCTACAAATATTTCAATACCTTCTCCTGCTGACAGTACTGGTAATTAACGGGTGATGATAAACAGAACGCCGAAATTCTAAACCTAGCTTTCAGAAACTCGTTTACGGTAGAGGACTGGAGCAACACTCCCCCTTTCAATAATCGAACAAACGCAAGGAGGGCTGACGTAGTGTTTAGTGAATATCGAACTGTAAAACAGTTAAGATCATTTGACGCCAGGAAGGCATCTAGCCCAGACGTTATACCCGTAAGATTCTATGTTGCCTATGGTCCAGATATAACAACATCCTTATCCACCATCTATCAGAGATAATTGGAACAGCGAAAAGTTCCACGGGACTGGAAGAAGGCCCAGGTCATAGTAGTCTATAAAAAGGGTAGAAAATCGGATGCACATTATTGGCGGCCAATATCACTGACATCGATTTGTTGTAGAATCATGAAAAATATTTTGTGTTCAGACGTAATGACCTTTCTAGACTCTGAGAAGCTCATCTGCAGAAACCAGCACGGCTTTAGGACATAGCGGTCATGCGAGACAAAGCTAGCCCTCTTTGTGGATGATATACCACAGGCTCTAGATACCGGCTCCCTGGTTGATACCATATTTCTCGATTATCGAAAGGCGTTCGACTCAGTTCCGCATTGTCGCTTGCTCCAAAAAGTGCGCGCTTACGGTCTATCCGATGACATATGCAGTTGGATAGAAAGTTGTCTAACAGACAGAGAGCAGTATGACGTCCTGAATGGGGTGACTTCAACAGAAACAAGCGTAATATCATGTGTGCCCCAGGGCATCGTAATAGGTCCACTTTTTTTTAAGATTTACATAAACGATCTGGTTGTTGGTATTGACAGCCGCATTAGACTGTTTGCCAATGATGCAGTAGTATACAGGAAAGTAGGATCACACGAAATTCGTGAACAAATCAATGAGGATTTACAGAAAATAAATGCGTGGTGTAATGGCTGGCAGTTATCTCTCAGTATTAGTAAGTGTAACCTACTGCACATAACAAGACGAAAATCCCTATTAAAGTACGAGTACAAATTTAATGCCCAGTCATTGGAAGCGGTAACATTTGTCAAGTATCTGGGTGTGACTAATCGAAATGATCTTAAATGGAATGTTCAGATTCCCCAAGTAAAGGGCAAGTTGAACTCTAGATTGCGGTTTATTGGTTGACTCCTGAAGCGATGTAGTCCTTCAACAAAGGAAATCGCTTACAGTTCGTTAGTTTGTCCAGTATTAGAGTATTGTTCGTCTGTATGGGACCCTTAGCAATAGTGTCTGATTCAAAAGATAAAGAAGGGCCAAAGAAGAGCGGAAAGATTCGTAACTGGTACATTTCGGCATCGCGAAACAGTTACAAATCATATAGAAAGTTTGAAGTGGAACTCACTTTCAAATAGACGACGCGCTAAACGGAAGGGGCTGCTCACCAAATGTCGAAATCCGATCTTCACCGAGGATGTAGAGCTTATATTATTACCACCAACATTCAAATCGCGCAATGATCACCATTCAGCGATAAGGGAAATTAGAGCTCGTACTGAGGCGTTCAGACAATCGCTTATCCCTCGCGCGATCCGCGAGTGGAACGGAGGGTGGTGGGGGAATAATACGACTTTGGTGCAAATTGTGCCCTCCGCCACAAACTGCTAGGTGACTAGCGGAGTATATAGTGTATACGTAGATGTAGATGACAGATTCAGAATTAGAAATACAATAAAAATTCTCAACGGATATTAGGCGACGAAAAATTTTTGGTGGTGCAGAAGGTATTTCATGTACACTCCTGGAAATTGAAATAAGAACACCGTGAATTCACTGTCCCAGGAAGGGGAAACTTTATTGACACATTCCTGGGGTCAAATACATCACATGATCACACTGACAGAACCACAGGCACATAGACACAGGCAACAGAGCATGCACAATGTCGACACTAGTACAGTGTATATCCACCTTTCGCAGAACTGCAGGCTGCTATTCTCCCATGGAGACGATCGTAGAGATGCTGGATGTAGTCCTGTGGAACGGCTTGCCATGCCATTTCCACCTGGCGCCTCAGTTGGACCAGCGTTCGTGCTGGACGTGCAGACCGCGTGAGACGACGCTTCATCCAGTCCCAAACATGCTCAATGGGGGACAGATCCGGAGATCTTGCTGGCCAGGGTAGTTGACTTACACCTTCTAGAGCACGTTGGGTGGCACGGGATACATGCGGACGTGCATTGTCCTGTTGGAACAGCAAGTTCCCTTGCCGGTCTAGGAATGGTAGAACGATGGGTTCGATGACGGTTTGGATGTACCGTGCACTATTCAGTGTCCCCTCGACGATCACCAGTGGTGTACGGCCAGTGTAGGAGATCGCTCCCCACACCATGATGCCGGGTGTTGGCCCTGTGTGCCTCGGTCGTATGCAGTCCTGATTGTGGCGCTCACCTGCACGGCGCCAAACACGCATACGACCATCATTGGCACCAAGGCAGATGCGACTCTCATCGCTGAAGACGACACGTCTCCATTCGTCCCTCCATTCACGCCTGTCTCGACACCACTGGAGGCGGGCTGTACGATGTTGGGGCGTGAGCGGAAGACGGCCTAACGGTGTGCGGGACCGTAGCCCAGCTTCATGGAGACGGTTGCGAATGGTCCTCGCCGATACCCCAGGAGCAACAGTGTCCCTAATTTGCTGGGAAGTGGCGGTGCGGTCCCCTACGGCACTGCGTAGGATCCTACAGTCTTGGCGTGCATCCGTGCGTCGCTGCGGTCCGGTCCCAGGTCGACGGGCACGTGCACCTTCCGCCGACCACTGGCGACAACATCGATGTACTGTGGAGACCTCACGCCCCACGTGTTGAGCAATTCGGCGGTACGTCCACCCGGCCTCCCGCATGCCCACTATACGCCCTCGCTCAAAGTCCGTCAACTGCACATACGGTTCACGTCCACGCTGTCGCGGCATGCTACCAGTGTTAAAGACTGCGATGGAGCTCCGTATGCCACGGCAAACTGGCTGACACTGACGGCGGCGGTGCACAAATGCTGCGCAGCTAGCGCCATTCGACGGCCAACACCGCGGTTCCTGGTGTGTCCGCTGTGCCGTGCGTGTGATCATTGCTTGTACAGCCCTCTCGCAGTGTCCGGAGCAAGTATGGTGGGTCTGACACACCGGTGTCAATGTGTTCTTTTTTCCATTTCCAGGAGTGTACATTTTCTGTTTTACACAGTTTCCTATTCTTTGAGGATACAGATTCCAAGGCTCCAACAGCTCTCTTTCGCACACCTCCAATTGCCTTGCGCAGAGTTTGTTTATTTAGCCTCTCGTTCCGTGCTTGTTGTACACGCGCCAATCGGACGCTGCCGACTGTCTGCCAGATTACGTCAAAGCACTTTTTTTAAGGGCGAGAGTATGGTTGGGAGCAAAGAGGGCAGGGGTCGTCTCCCGAGGCCTGCTCTCAATGTCCCATGAACCATGGACCTTGCCGTTGGTGGGGAGGCTTGCGTGCCTCAACGATACAGATAGCCGTACCGTAGGTGCAACCACAACAGAGGGGTATCTGTTGAGACGCCAGACAAACGTGTGGTTCCTGAAGAGGGGCAGCAGCCTTTTCAATAGTTGCAGGGGCAACAGTCTGGATGATTGACTGATCTGGCCTTGTAACACTAACCAAAGTGGCCTTGCTGTTCCGGTACTGCGAACGGCTGAAAGCAAGGGGAAACTACAGCCGTAATTTTTCCGAGGGCATGCAGCTTTACTGTATGATTAAATGATGATGGCGTTCTCTTGGGTAAAATATTCCGGAGGTAAAATAGTCCCTCATTCGGATCTCCGGGCGGGGACTACTCAAGAGGACGTCATTATCAGGAGAAAGAAAACTGGCGTTCTACGGATCGGAGCGTGGAATGTCAGATCCCTTAATCGGGCAGGTAGGTTAGAAAATTCAAAAAGGGAAATGCATAGGTTAAAGTTAGATATTGTGGGAATTAGCGAAGTTCGGTGGCAGGAGGAACAAGACTTTTGGTCAGGTGAATACAGGGTTATAAATACAAAATCAAATAGGGGTAATGCAGGAGTAGGTTTAATAAAGAATAAAAAAAATAGCAGTACGGGTAAGCTACTGCAAACAGCATAGTGAACGCATTATTGCGGTCAAGATAGACACGAAGCCCACGCCTACTACAGTAGTACAAGTTTATATGCCAACTAGCTCCGCAGATGACGAAGAAATTGATGAAATGTATGATGAGATAAAAGAAATTACTCAGGCAGTGAAGGGAGACGAAAATTTAATAGGCATGGGTGACTGGAATTCGGGAGTAGGAAAAGGAAGAGAAGGAAACATAGTATGTGAATATGGATTGGGGCTAAGAAATGAAAGAGGAAGCTCCTGGTAGAATTTTGCGCAGAACATAACTTGGTTCAAGAATCATGAAAGAAGGTTGTATACATGGAATAACCCTGGAGATACTAAAAGGTATCAGATAGATTATATAATGGTAAGACAGAGATTTAGGAACCAGCTTTTAAATTGTAAGACATTTCCAGGGCCAGATGTGCACTCTGACCACAATCTATTGGTTATGAACTGTAGATTAAAACTGAAGAAACTGCAAAAAGGTGGGAATTTAAGGAGATGGGACCTGGATAAACTGAAAGAACCAGAGGTTGTACAGAGTTTCAGGGAGAGCATAAGGGAACAATTGACAAGAATGGGGGAAAGAAATACAGAAGAAGAAGAATGGCTAGCTTTGAGGGATGCAATAGTAAAGGCAGCAGAGGATCAAATAGGTAAAAAGACGAGGGCTAGTAGAAACCCTTGGGTAACAGAAGAAATAATGAATTTAACTGATGAAAGGAGAAAATATAAAAATGCAGTAAATGAAGCAGGCAAAAAGGAATACAAACGTCTCAAAAATGAGATCGACAGGAAGTGCAAAATGGCCAAGCAGGCATGGCTAGAGGACAAATGTAAGGATGTAGAGGCTTATCTCACTAGGGGTAATATAGATACTGCCTACAGGAAAATTATAGAGACCATTGGAGAAAGGAGAACCATTTGCATGAATATCAAGAGCTGTGATGGAAACCCAGTTCTAAGCAAAGAAAAGAAAGCAGAAAGGTGGAAGGAGTATATGGAGGGACTATACAAGGGCGATGTACTTGAGGACAATATTATGGAAACAGAAGAGGACGTAGATGAAGATGAAATGGGAGATTTGATACTGCGTGAAGAGTTTGACAGAGCATTGAAAGACCTGAGTGGAAACAAGGCCCCCGGAGTAGACAACATTCCATTAGACCTACTGACAGCCTTGGGAGAGCCAGTCCTGACAAAACTCTACCATCTGGTGAGCAAGATGTATGAGACAGGCGAAATACCCTCAGACTTCAAGAAGAATATAGTAATTCCAATCCCAAAGAAAGCAGGTGTTGACAGATGTGAAAATTACCGAACTATCAGTTTAATAAATCACAGCTGCAAAATACTGACGCGAATTCCTTACAGACGAATGGAAAAACTGATAGAAGCCGACCTCGGGGAAGATCAGTTTGGATTCCGTAGAAATGTTGGAACACGTGAGGCAATACTGACCCTACGACGTATCTTAGAAGAAATATTCAGTAAAGGCAAACCTACATTTCTAGCATTTGTAGACTTCGAGAAAGCTTTAGACAATGTTGATTGGAATACTCTCTTTCAAATTCTGAAGGTGGCAGGGGTAAAATACAGGGAGCGAAAGGCTATTTACAATTTGTACAGAAAGCAGATGGCAGTCATACGAGTCGAGGGGTGCGAAAGGGAAGCAGTGGTTAGGAAGGGAGTGAGACAGGGTTGTAGCCTATCCCCGATGTTATTCAATCTGTATATTGAGCAATCAATAAAGGAAACAAAGGAAAAGTTCGGAGTAGGTATTAAAATCCATGGAGAAGAAATAAAAACTTTGAAGTTCGCCGATGACATTGTAATTCTGTCAGAGACAGTAAAGGACCCGGAAGAGCAGCTGAACGGAATGGACAGTGTCTTGAAAGGAGGATATAAGATGAACGTCAACAAAAGCAGAACGTGGATAATGGAATGTAGTCGAATTAAGTCGGGTGATGCAGAGGGACTTAGATTAGGAAATGAGGCACTTAAAGTAGTAAAGGAGTTTTACCATTTGGGGAGCAAAATCACTGATGATGGTCGAAGTAGAGAGGATATAAAATGTAGACTGGCAATGGCAAGGAAAGCGTTTCTGAACAAGAAAAATTTGTTAACATCGAGTATAGATATAAATATCAGGAAGTCGTTTCTGAAAGTATTTGTTTGGAGTGTAGCCATGTATGGAAGTGAAACGTGGACGATAAATAGTTTAGACAAGAAGAGAATAGAAGCTTTCGAAATGTGGTGCTAGCTTTAAGGTATATATCCCAAGTCTTGCATATCTTACTTCCTTACTTACTTACTTATCGCGAATGGACCCAGAAGGATCACGCAAAGCTTTCTGAAGTCGTTTCTTCCATACTTCTTTCATTCGTTCTCCATGTTTTCTTTTTGTTTCTTCTGTCCATTTTGTTCCTGGTCTCTTTAGTGCTTCCTTCTCCGACAATACAATCCACTTTTCCCCCTTATTTCTAAAAGTTTTTCTATCTTTGACATCTTTAAGTTCAATATTTGCTTTTTGTAAATCTAATTTTACTTGGCTAATCCATGGTGTTGTTGATTTGACTTTTTCTATGTAAGTGAGAATTCTGTTGGTGAGTCGTGTGGGGGGAAGTCTAGTGACATGTCCATAAAATTTTAATCTTCGCCTTCTTATGTCTGCTGTCAGGTTTGATATAGTTTCTGTGGTTCTTCTTGATTGTATCCGGTATCCTTCTTCTGTTAATTTTGGACCTAAAATCTTTCTCATAATTTTGCGTTCTTCTTTTAGTATTTTTTCTAAATCACATTTTGTGTGGAGTGTGAGCGTTTCACTAGCATATAGTGCTGCTGGCTTAATTACTGCGCAGTAGTGTCTGATTTTTTTGTTCGAGGAGATGCATTTTTTATTGTATATTTCATGTGTCATACCATATGCTCTCTTCATTTTCTGTTGTCTGATCTTCTGTGCTACTTTCTCTCCTCCGGTTGGCTCCAAAATTTCACCTAGGTATTTAAAATGTTTTACTCTATTTATTTTTCCATATTTTGTGTTCAAACTGTGTATATGGAATTTCGTACAGAAAAATTCTGTCTTTTGAAACGAAATTTGTAAACCTACTTTATCCGCGCATTCCTTAAGGATCTCTATTTGTTTGGTGGCGATTTCTTCATCATCTGCAAGTATGGCCAAGTCGTCCGCGAATGCTAAACAAGATATCTCCACGATGTCTTTGGTTCTACCAAGATGGATTGGTTTCCAGTAGGATTGATTTTTTAATTCTTTTTCCCATTCCTTAATGACTTTATCCAGGACTATATTAAACAGAAGTGGAGATAGCCCGTCACCTTGACTTACTTCCTTATATATATATATATATATATATATATATATATATATATATATATATATATAAGGAAGTAAGATATGCAATCAACAAATTGAAAAACCATAAAGCACCAGTAGCAGATTGCATAACTGCAGAATTACTTAAAAATGGGGGACAGAAATTGGTGGAAGTAGTTCACAAAGTAATAACTAAAGTGTGGAACTCAGATATGATACCTCAAGAGTGGCAGGGGTCGATTCTGATCCCAATTTCTAAGAAGAGCGACAAACTAGATTGTAGTAATTATAGAGGTATGTCGCTATTACCAGTATGTTCCATAATTTTCTGGAATATTCTGCTAAGCAGGCTTACGCCATATGCAGATGAAATTGTGGGGGATTACCAAGCTGGCTTTCGGAGGTACAGATATAGACCAAATATGCACCCTGCGTCAAATTTTGGAAAGAAGTGGGAATACAGTAAAACAGTTAATAATCTTTTCATAGATTTTACAAAAGCATATGATTCAGTACTACAATCACAATTTTACAGAATTCTTTTGGAACTTGGAATGCCAGACTCATAGAAGCGAGTTTGCAAAACACAAAAGGTAGAGTATGCGTGGGGAAATTAGAGTCAGAAAAATTTGTAATAAAGAACGGATTTAAGCAGGGAGATGTCCTGTCTCCGTTACTTTTTAATTTAGTCCTAGAATATATTGTACGAATGTCAGCAGATAATTCAGAGAGTGTGGAGTTAAATGGAAATATAAGATATTAGGGTATGCAGATGACATAAACATCATTAGCGATAGAGAATCTGTAACAGCATTTGCGAATGCGTTAATCAAGGCTAGTGAAGATGTAGGTCTAAGGATAAGTGAAGACAAAACTTAATACCTGGTTACCACTAGAATGCCAACAGCAGTAGATCAGGAAATGTTATGAGTTGGAGACATGCAGTTTGAAAAAGTGAACACATTTAAGTGTCTAGGCGTGGGCATCACTTCGAGAAATGAGACTGAATCCAAACTGAAGAAGAGATTGGGGGGTGGGGGGAATGCGTGCTACTTCTCACTGAATAGATTACTTTCATCTCGGATATTGTCTAGGAATTTAAAGATTAGAGTATACAAAACTATTATTCTACCAGATATGCTGTATGGGTGTGAGACTCGGTTTCTCACTGTGCAAAATGAAAAGACGCGTCGAGTATTTCAAAACAAAATTTGGAGGAAAATTTTCGGAGCAAAAAGGGATGACATAAGCGGAGAGTGGCGAAAACTGCATAACGAAGAGGTTTCTAATTTTCTGCGTGGTGTCTGTTTGTTCTATATCGTGTCTCCCTACCACTTTCACGCAACGACGCTCTGAGCGTGTTTTTTAGGGGATTGACTAGTTTGAACCTGGGTCCTGTTACTGGTAAGGAGACACCAGACCACACATGACTTGTAGAGTTCAGAAGAGTCCAGTGAGACTAGCGATGATATAACCAAATACTTAATGATTTCAGCGTCAGCTCCACTGCACTCTCTGTAAAAGAATCTTAATACTAACTAAATTTAGTGGAAGGTGTTCAAGGCTTTCCTATTTTTAGTTAGCTGGTAAAATAACGTCGAAAAAGCAGTTAAGTTTACCATTGGAAATTTTATTCTACTCACAAAAAACATTGTTTATAAATTGCACTATTGATAAAAGGAAATGTTTTAATACAGGATGGTAAAAACCAACTGCATTCAACAAAAATGTGAACGAATATTCCCTGAATGGGTTTCCAAGTTCTACAATGGATCGAAGGATGACCTATGCCATATCACATCTATAATCTAGGTTTAAATTAAGTTTCACAAAAGAGAAAACTATCAAAATGGTCTACAGTGACCCTCAATTATCGTTAATTACGTATCTAACTTGTCGTAAATTACAGTGGCTGATGTGGCTTCTCAATAACTATATAACAGAAAAATAATCGCGTTTCAGATTTTTACTTCAAGTGGCAAATGTGAACACCAAGAGCCTTAATTGATAATCGACACTAGTATTACGCAAAAAGGGGGTGTAACAGATGAGACTTTTGCAGTTCTGAGTGAAGCTTTATGCGCTGTTATGCGGCATCGCGTGCGTTCATTACCTTGTCGGTGTTCGTCAGGAGGCTGCGGACAGCACAGCTCCGCTCACCTCGCCGTCTCGGAAGCAACTCTCTCCTAACTTCTCCTTACTACAATTTACCGAAGTTGGTTTAAAAAAACTATCTGGCTGTGTTTTCATCTGACCAATCAGGGTCTCAATGTTAACCTTATGCTCTGCCTACAAAAATTCTGTCTATCCAATGAGAAACGTCATACTTTTCGTGGTGGAGCAATGTTTTTAAAGTTTGCAACGTAACAGAGTCGCAAAAAAGTCTCACGCTAAAACTTGCAGCTGGTGTGGTCCTTTTTGTGTTATCGTAAGATCTATACTGTTCTTCTGGAGGGCTCTATCTTTTAACATGGGCTGGGGGGTGGTCCTGACGTAACACAGACACGAAAAAGTCTCATGCTAAAACTTGCGGCTCGGGTGGCCCTTTTTGTGTTATCGTAAGATGTATACTGTTCTTCTGGAGGGCTCTAGCTTTTAATATGGGCTGGGGGGTGGTCCTGACGTTACAGAGACGCGAAAAAGTCTCACGCTAGAACTTGCGGCTGGGGTGTGGTCCTAGCGGTTAGCTGGCAACGTGGGTGTCTGTCCCTTATCGTAGGGCCTTCTCGCTTAACACGGTTCTGCTCTCGGCTTCTGTTCTTGTTTCTCCTCTCGGAACTGCGTCTGTCTCACGGTGGGAAGGTATGACATGCATTTAGGCATTCTTGTGTTAGTCTGTGGTATTCCATTTGCTCACTCGTTTCTCGTATTACTTTGGTTAATTTAATGTCACGATTTATTCGGAGCTATGTGACATACTACTGGATTTGCTTATCATGTCAGGGTTTTCATGGAAGGTGTTGGATTTGCCTGACACCTTACATATCACCACCCTTCGAACTTAATTTTTGCACTGAATTTAGGCAATGGTTGAATCACTGTCTAAGTTAGTCAAAAATTATTCTTTTATCTAAATTTTGTTGCCTACTGTTCAGCCACGTTATTGTGGTTCTATGCTAGTTTGTATTACTAATTTATATTTTTATATTCTTCCACCTTATTCTCAAAAATGACAAGAGAAGAATATTTTTAAGCTATTATTAATTTTTAAATATTTTCTTTCTTTATTTAAGTGTGAAGTTTGTTTTTTAAGAAGTTTGTTATCGAAAGTGAGGAGTCTTTCACATCGATTTTCTTAGAAATATATTTTTTTTTAATAAATGTAGTAATTAAGTAAAATCTATTCCTAACACATTTTCTAAATATCATGTACAAGTAAAATGTTTTTGTATCTAGACACTCATTTCAACATTGTTACACTAACAAATAATAATTATTACCAAGATTTGCTTTGACAAGGAAATGTACATACAGAAGTATTGAGATATTATCCTAACAAATGGTACAAATGTTAAAAAAAGGGAAAACATCCAACAAGATAATTTTTTTCTTTTTTTATGAGGAGAAAATAAGTAAAATATAGTTACTCTTTTATTTTTATGAGGAGAAAATAAGTGTCATATAGTTTTAGTGTTTATTATGCCTTACTTTTGTTCTTTATATACTGTCCATTTCAGAACTAATGACTTATTTTTATCGATAGTCTATTTTTTACTTAAGTCTGTAGTCAGTGACTGTTATATTGTAGTTTATTAACTGTCTTGTGTGCTTAACTTATTTAGTTTTTCACACATTTTTTTCACAATTCCTACAGCACATGATTTGATTTCACACATTCACACAATCCTATGAATGTTTAAGCATGGGGTTGGCGAATGTTTTTTGCACGAAGGTGATGGACTTGAGCGAGATAGTTATAGGCAAGTATTTGATGTACAGCTTCGATCGTCGTTCCTTGTTGGCTTTGCAAGTGTGTGTTGCTGTTGTGGAGGTCCCGTAATGGAATGGAGCTGTGAGTGCAGAAGCTCATGGTTTACTGGCTTTGTATGCGTGAAAGTCATCGTTATGTGTCGCTGAAAGCGGTCGTTTTTCATTGTAATACTTTGCAGACGACTAGTTTTCAATAGGATAGGGTTTTGGGAAAGTAAGTCGTCTATTCTTCTTTTTTGGTCTCAATCTTGCGAATCTTCAACTCCTGTTCTTCCTGCTTTTTCTCTGCTTCTTACTTGCGTCTTGGTTCTTGGTTGGTTGGTTGGTTCGGGGGAAGAGGCCAAACAGCGCGGTCATCGGTCTCATCGGATTAGGGAAGGATGGAGAAGGAAGTCGGCCGTGCCCTTTCAGAGGAACCATCCTGGCATTTGCCTGGAGTGATTTAGGGAAATCACGGAAAACCTAAATCAGGATGGCCGGACGCGGGATTGAACCGTCGTCCTCCCGAATGCGAGTCCAGTGTGCTAGCCACTGCGCCACCTCGCTCGGTCTTGGTTCTTCTCTGGGCAGGATATGGAAATATTTATTGATAACTAGTCGCTTTGAAGTTCTCCTCTTAGTAACAGTTTGATAAATTGTTTGGGCATGTCATTTTTACTTTGTGGAAGTTTTCTTTAGTTTCGTGCATCAGCGTGCTGTATAATAGCAGTAGTTTCACTTTTACACATTTTTTTTTTTTTTTTGCCAGTTGTGGCTTGCACAAGCCGTCCTCTCGTTGGGCCGTTTTTTGCTCACTCTCCTGAGTCGGGGTGCTCGGAGACCCTTCCGGCGTTCGGCGTTCAGCGTCCCGTCGCATCTCTGCAGGGCTCCGCCACTGTGCGGCTCCGTGTTCTGTCCCACCAGGGTTCCACCTAGCAGGCAGATTTATTGCCCACTTTTGATACAAGGGCCTTCTGTTGGTCTTTCTGTCCTTTGCTTTCTCTCGACGCTTCTGCCTTGTAGGAATCGTGTCTTGCTAATTACGTCCTTTTCTTTCTTGATACTTCTCTCATTGCAACTAGTGGGTCGTTGCATCTCGTCCTTGCTGGAGTTTTTACAATGGTTCTTACAAAAAGTTTTACTTATAATCATCTAACATATGTCTAGTACCTACATTGTTTTGCACCTTCTTAAAAAGCTTTACAAATTTTGGCGCCCTTTCCATGTTGCAATTCGAAGATATTTTGAGTCTTAACTTCTAAAGGAATCCTCAAATTCGTTTTTTATTTTTTGTGTAGTGTCGTGGTGTATAGCATTTTAGTATTTCATGCTGTTAGACTATCTACGCTTTATCCCTTCACCTTAATCTATGGTACTATTGGTGTTATTTTTGTTTTTGTTTTTATTGAAACTACTTTCTTTTTCTCACCTTCCTCACTCTTCATTCTTCTTTCTCCTGACGATCTTATCTGCAACATAATCTTGAAATATTGTGCTGATTATTTACCAGTAATAAAATTAATCTTCAAACCTTTTGATATGGCTCACATGGTGAAGTTCTAAGGTTTTGCCTGTTTTTCGGTTCATTAGTTCCACAGCATTATCATGAGCAATTCGGATAATTATGACAGATCCTTTGTATGCAGCGTAAAACTTATGTATTTTGTGTTTCTGTTTGCTGGAGAGATGGTGTGTTTTTACAAATACTTTCTGCCCTACTGAGAATGTTCTTTTAATTGCTGTTCTATCTCCTCTTTCTTTTCTTTTAATGGCTGCCTTTCTGATGTTGGAGAGTGCTGTTGCTATGACTTGTTTGTGCTGTCTACATGGTACAATAGGAAGTCTAACATTTTCTCTGGTTATGTTTGGGGGTTCAATATTTTTAAGTACAGTAACTGGAGGTAGTAGTGTAGTGCCATGTGGCATTTCATTTAATACTTCTTGAAAATCTTTAAGGTATATATCCCAAGTCTTGTGTCTTTTGCCTGCATATAATCGGCATAAAGTGCCTATGTCCTTCGTAGATCGTACTGCTGGATTTACGCTAGGTTTGTACTTAGATATGTAGATGGGTTTTATTCTGTGTTTTTTTAACGTGTTCTGCCATTGCACTGATTTATATTGTGGGCCATTAACCCAAATTATTCGTTCCACTTGACCTACTTGTCTGAGAAAATCTTGTCTAAATGCTTTACTTATAGTAAGACCTGTTGCCCGTTTTAATGGTGTCAAGGTAACATATTTAGAAGTAAGTCCCAAAACGACAAATATGAAAATATGTCCAGTTTTTGTGCGTGGGAGGGGCCCCATCAAATCTGTTGCAGGTATTTGTTTTAATCTTTTAGGGATTATTGGAAACATAGGTGGTTTGGTTTGGAAAGTGACGTGTTTAGCACTCATACATTTTTTGCATTTGACTAATACTGTTCTAATTCGTCTTTCCATATTAGGAAAATGGCTTGTTTGTTTTATTTTTAAAAAGCATTTCTTTGGTCCAAAGTGGCCATTACTTAAATGTGTGTACCATATGTACTTGTTAATTAATTCATCTGGGATATAAATTAACCATTCATTCGTTGCAACATTTCGTCTAAAAAATAAAACATTGTTTTGTACGAGACAGTGCTGTCGAATGTCTGGAAAATCCTTACTTCTCCACTTGTGTTTGATTCCTAGTATTTCGGGATCCTTGTTCTGTTCTTTACCTATGTTTTTCAATGCTGTCGTAATGTAGTTTTCGAAAGGTACTAGTTTCATATAGTACATTGTAAACTGGTCTTCTGCTGCTTCCAAACCTATGTTATTGGATGCACCCTGTGGACATCGTGATAAAGCATCTGCTAATACATTTTATATTATAATCATATTACTACACATTGATCGTGCCAAAAGCCGAGAAGCGATTCTTTTTGGTGTTTTAGCTCTCTGGGGCACTCTGGGATCCTTTCTGTGGTACTCTGGGATGCTCTCTGGGCCACTCTGGGATGCTCTCTATTCTATATAATTATGTTTTATTTATGCGTGTAATAGTGAAGTCAAATTCTTGTAGTATTAACATCCATCTGGCTAACCTCCCATGAGATAGTTCGGCGGATAACAGAAATTCTAATGCTTTGTGGTCAGTGTATACATTTGTTTTTCTTCCGAATAGGAAGTATCGAAAACGTTGGAAGCCTCATACAATGGCCATTGCTTCCAGCTCCGTGACTGAATAGTTTTTCTCGCTTTTTGTGAGTACCCGACTGGCAAATGCAATTTTTCTGTATGATCTTAGCCCTGCCTGTTCGTATTCTTGGAATAAAACAACTCCTAAACCTGTTTTCGTGGGCGTGTTTTTTACAGTCAATGCACATAGGCGTGGTGTTGCGAGAGAGTCGATCCAAATAAATTTTTCATAGAATCCGGTGACACCTAGAAATCCTCTGAGAGTTTTCTTATCATATGGAGTACAAAATTCTTTGATTGCCGTTAGTTTTTCTGGGTCGGGCATTACCTCTTTCTCGGAAATTATGTGTCCTAGAAATTTGACCTCTCGTCTTCCAAATTTGGATTTTGTTATACTTACTGTGACCCCCATGCTCTTTCATGATCTGTAAAAACTGATTTAATGTGTCGTTGTGATGTTCCCAAGAGAGTTCTGCTATAATCACATCATCAACATAACAAGTAATTTTTTGTAAAATTTCAGGACTGAGTATAGTATTAAATCCCCTAATAAACGCTGCTGATGATATGTTTAAACCAAATGGCAATCGTTTAAACTGGTAACATCTACCGAATACGATAATTCAGTAAATTTTCTACATTCTGGAGCCAGTTCTATTTGCCAGAAACTACTCCGTAAATCAATTGATGAAAATATCTTAGCACCATGGACGTTTTGTATCAATTGCTCTAATCTTTCTGGGCGATCTGTCTCAGTGATTATGATTGTGTTGATCTGTCTGGAATCAAGCACTAACCTGATGCTCCCATCTCGTTTTTGTACAATATGGAGCGGGCTGTTATATGTGGAGGTAGCTGGTTCAATAATATCGTCATCTAACATTTTAGATATCTCCTGGAATACTTTATTCCTGTAGTTTAATGGGATTGTGTTGGGTGGCACTCTAAATGGTTTGTGCTGTTTTACTTCAAACTTGTACTGAAAGTGTTTAATACTGCCAGTCTTAGGTAAAAATACCTCTGGTTTATACCCTCTAATTCTCTTTTACTGTGTTCCGAACTACCTTGAACTTCTTGCAATTTTTCGTCGATTTCTTTATGGACTTCTAACATGAGTTGAGGCGATTCCCCCTTTTGTGCATACCATTCTAATTCTTCATCCTCTTTATCTCGCGTCATTCTTAATTGTTTGTTTATAACTGGTATTTCTTCTAATTTTAGCTTTTGCTCAAAGAGAAGTGTGACATTCCCGAATGTTACGCTAACTTTCCCCATATCTATTATCGCTCGTCTCTCATTTTAAATATCTGCGCCTATAATCAGATCTACAGTTAGTTTAGGTATAATCACGAAGTTGGCTTCGATCTTTTGACCTTGAGACGAAAGAGTTAACCTTGTTTGTCTCGTAACTTCCGCAGCATTGTTTCTAATAGGACCTCTTACTTTAATCTTACGTGTTTTCAAAACTGGCAATTCCTCATTGGCATTACACTGCATGAATAAATTTTCTGAGATCCGCTATCAGTTACAATATTGACTGGGATATGCTTTACCATGGCCTTTACAATTGCTTGAATTTGAAAGGGTTAGTTCTGTTCTTCTTCTTCTTGCATCAACGAATCCTCCACTGAATCATACATGAGTCTTTTTAGGAATTTCCCTTGTGAATTCGAACTTTCTGTAGGATAAGCTTCGATTGCTACTTCTCTCTCTTTTACTCTCTTCTCGATTTCTTCCTTCATTTACGCTTTCTTCAACATCCTCTACTTTTTCCTCATCCTCGTCTATCTTCTCCTTCTTCGTCTATCCAATGAGAAACGTTATACATTTCGTGGTCGGGCAATGATTTTAAAGTTTGCAACGTAACAGAGACGCGAAAAAGTCTCACGCTAAAACTTGCAGCTGGTGTGGTCCTTTTTGTGTTGTCGTAAGATCTATACTGTTCTTCTGGAGGGTTCTATCTTTTAACATGGGCTGGGGGGTGGTCCTGACGTTACAGAGACACGAAAAAGTCTCACGCTAAAACTTGCGGCTGGGGTGTGGTCCTAGCGGTTAGATGGCGACGTGTGTGTTCGTCCCTTATCGTAGGGCCTTCTCGCTTAACACGGTTCTGCTCTCGGCTTCTGTTCTCGTTTCTCCCCTCGGAACTGCGTCTGTCTCACGGTGGGAAGGTATGACATGCATTTAGGCATTCTTGAGTTAGTCCGTGGTATTCCATTTGCTCACTCGTTACTCGTATTACTTTGGTTAATTTAATGTCACGATTTATTCGGAGCTATGTGACATATTACTGGATTTGCTTATCATGTCAGGGTTTTCATGGAAGGTGTTGGATTTGCCTGACACCTTAGAGGTTATCGAACTCTATTCAATCATAATCAGTATTAATAAATCACGTAGGCTGCGATGGGCGGGTCACGTAGCTCGAATGGATGAGGGCAGGGCAGCGTGCAATTACTGGTAGGGCACTTAGAGGGAAAACTTGCTGTGGGGAGACCGAGGCGTAGATAGGAGTACAATGTGAAGGCTGATTTGAGAAGTCTAGGTATTGGAGGTGAATGGAAGGAAATAGCTCAAGACAGGGACAGATGGCGAAAATACGTTGCTGCGATAATGGACTCTCGAGTCCGGTACGGCCAGTGAGTGAGTGAGTGATAAGGGGATCCTACTACCGCCACCAGAAGCTTCCGAGTCGTCTTCGCGTAATGAATTTAAGGGGGACTCCCTCTAAACCGTTCGTTCTAAGGATCAGCCGTGTGCCGTGAATCATTTTTAAGTGTGCCTTCTAGTACTCGGAACGCCCCAATGGGCAGAAGGATCCCCGAATAATGTGCCTAAATAGTTCAATAGTCGTGTGCGGTAGAATACATGGTGGCGGAACGCCTCATGAGTCGTCAGGTGGACCCACAAGTCCAGAGCGTTCTCGGGAGCGGACTGCAAAATGTAATACAGCACCATGCCATTCAGCCAATTGAGGGCGTTCGTTCTTGTAGTGGGAAAATAAATGGTATCTCGGTGTAAGAGTTCGTCCGGCGTGATAGATTCTGGCTTGTGTCGCAACAGGACCGCCAGCTTACGTTGTACAAGATCCCAGCATCTGCCTGTCACAGCACATGTCAGGCGATGCGCATCCGAATCGACGACGGCACAGTGAGGACACAAAGGGTCGTCGGTGAGATGGATGGAATAGAGGCGCTGGCGTGTGGCTAATTTGCCGTTCACCACCACATACCACAGGGAATGAGCGTATGTGGTCAGGTTTGGGGTGTGGTCGGCTGGCCACACCCTGGTCCACCGGATGGTTGGATGTTATTGTTCAACGTTGTTACGGGGTTGTCGTGCCTGATAGATGGGTAGTAATCTCTCGGGTCGGCGTCGTCGTCGCCGGTAGATCCTCGGTCATGTAACTCAGTTCAACCAGAAAATCGCGGATGTAGGCAAGAGACGGAGCTATGTGGCCCACGGCGACCGGTGGACGAAGATCTCGCGGCGCGACGATCTGTAGCAGCGTCCCCGTCAAACTGTTGTTGGTCGTGGTCCATGCGAGCCGCATCGTCTGCAACTATAATGCCCTTGTGCGGTTCTGGACGTGAGTCAACCCCAGGCACCCTGTCAGTGGAGGCCTCGTTAAAGTAGTATAGCGGACTTTGAATATGTGAGCTGCACTCACAAACTGTCCGTACGTCGCATGGAAAGTGCGGACCATGGCTGCTGTTAGCGGTAAAATGTGCACAAATTAGTTAAGATTGTACGCTAGCTAAGTGTTGACGTAACGTGTTCGGAGAATCATATCCATATTGAGGAATCTGCTATCACAGATCAGCGCCCGTGTCCTTTGTAGTAGCCGGCGATATGTGGCTGTCGCAGTTTGGCGAACTGTACTGGAGAACTGCGCACCCAGTGCTTCCAGTGAGGGAACCTTTGGAAGGGGATCGCTGTCGAGTGTAGTAGGACTCTCTCGACATCCATGTATGTCGTCTTGCGCATGTTGACGACGCTGCCAGATACCGCGCCTAGCGGCACAACCACTGAAGCGTAGCTTGGATTTCGTACTCGACCGCACCTAGAGCACCACGTCGTCTGCGAAGGTAGCACATGTGAAGGTCACGTCTCGAATGCTGATGCATTCCAGTTGTTGGCGAAGGCCGTGTAGTGCTGGTTCGAGGGCCGCCGCTAATAAGACTTCTGATAAAGGATTATATTGGAACAAATAAACCTTCGTTCACACATATTAGATCAAAATTAATCTGGTTTCGACGCTACTATAAGCGTCGTCTTCAGAATTAGAGTAAATGTACTAAAACAAATTAGGTATATAGTACACTAATAAAATTAAAGTTTGTACTGACTCGAAAAGATGCAGTAATAACAAGTCACATATTAAAAAAGATCTAAGCCGGAAAGACGACGTCATGAACAGTTGTGAGATGGCGAGCCGCTGAGTGCTGCTTGTACTGTGAACAAGGGTTGCATGTGGTCGACCTTCAGTCATGGTATTTTACCATCCTCGCAGGGTCACCATTTTCTAACATTCTGCGTGGTGTCTGTTTGTTCTATATCGTGTCTCCCTACCACTTTCGCGCAACGACAGCTGAAATGTAATGTCGACTGTTCAAAATGCCGTCAATGCGAACAAGAGGTGACCGAGACGTGTAACCAGTGGCACCCCATACCATCACGCCGGGTGATGCGCTAGTATGGCGATGACGAATACACGCTTCCAATTTGCGTTCACCGCGATGGCACCAAACACGGATGCGACAATCATGATGCTGCAAACAGAACCTGGATTCATCCGAAACAATGACGTTTTGCCATTGGTGCACCCAGGTTCGTCGTTGAGTACACCATCGCAGGCGCTCCTGTGATGCTGCGTCAAGGGTAACCGCAGCCATGGTCTCCGAGCTGATAGTCCGTGCTGCTGCAAACGTCGTCGATCTGTTCGTGCACATGGTTGTTGTCTTGCAAACGTCCCCATCTGTTGACTCAGGGATCGAGACGTGGCTACACGATCCGTTACAGCCATGCGGATAAGTTGCCTGTCTTCTCGACTGCTAGTGATACGAGGCCGTTGGGATCCAGCACGGCGTTCCGTATTACCCTCCTGAACACACCGATTCCATATTCTGCCAACAGTCATTGGATCTCGACCAACGGGAGCAGTAATGTCGCGATACCATAAACCGCAATCGCGATACGCTGCAATCCGACCTTTATCAAAGTCGGAAGCGTGATGGTACGCATTTCTCCTCCTTACACGAGGCATCACAACAAAGTTTCACCAGGCAACGCCGGTCAACTGCTGTTTGTGTAAGTCGGTTGGAGACTTTCCTGATGTCAGTACGTTGTAGGTGTCGTCACCGGCACCAACCTTGTGTGAATGCTCTGAAAAGCTAATCATTTGCATATCACAGTATCTTCTTCCTGTCGGTTAAATTTTGCGTCTGTAGCACGTCATCATCGTGGTATAGCAATTTTAATGGCCAGTAGTGTATTAGGAACACTGAAAATGTAGGTTGTGGACAGTTGGGAATGTCGCTCTCACGGGAGGCGTTCTAGGGATAAGTCCCTGCAGTCGCATTATTGTCTGTGCCCTCGGTGGCTCAGATGGCTGGAGCGTTTGCCATGTAAGCAGGAGATCCCGGGTTCGAGTCCTGGTCGGGGCACGTATTTTCAGCTGTCCCCATTGATGTATATCAACAACACCTGTCGGCAGCTAAGGGATTCGATTTAATTATCATTTCATTCCACAGAAGCTGCGCGATCATCAGTTGTATGTGTTCTTTCGGGAACAGATACCATCATCATTTACTTAAAAAAGTATAAAAGATATATAAGTGTGCCAGTACTATGGACAAGTACGGTCGTATGATGTATTCCTGTAAGCAAATACGTTTAACTCTCTCAGCTTTTGTACTAAAATATTAAATATGTTGGTACAAAGCATGAAATCGGTTTCAGAAATGTACGAAACACCACACAAGAAACTAATATGTTAAGAGACTAGCCGGTGTATCTTGAAACTAAACTAGCAGATTAGCTGTTAATGCAGTATATAGAAAAACAGGAAATTACACCATTAAACATTAAACAATACCCAAATTCGAACCTGTGCCATACATTGATGTCGGACAGTGCACAGTCAGAACATCTGTCGGTATGGTAACATGAAAATTGAGTTGATCAATGAAAGTCTGCGGGATACAAACGTCTGGGCGGAAAACCACGCTAGAATCATTTACACAAAAAATCAAGAGGAAAGTTCAGCAGACTAAAATATTCTGGAGTACAACCAATATGATAGCTCAATGGTTTGGTGCTTCAAAACGCACTTACAAAGAAGAGAGGATGAAAAAAGACCAATTACGTATGTACGTTGCATACTGTCTCAAAATCTGTTTATTGCTCAACAACATGTACATTGCATACTGTCTCAAAATCTGTTTGGTACTCAACAACATGTTGACCACGACGACAAGACTCAAGATCATTCAGGCAAGAAGGTGATTCACCAGCAATTATGATTACTACGAGTACACTTCGCTACGTGATTTCAACGTCTCCGAAAGTCTCTGTGTTACACCGTTCTAATATCAACTTCCAGCTTTTCAAACAAGCAAGATATTTCATTCACTAACCATGTGACAGCCTTTCGAAAGTTTAGGGGAATTGTCGCTATGATCGAATCCGACCATAAAGCTGTAGCATTACGTAATGGTACAGTAAGTATACGGCACAGCAGCAGAACAGGAAGGATGGGGAAGACATGGAAGAGTGACTTGGAACGCTATTCCGCTATTGCGTTGAAGTACCCTCACAGCCACGCGTATAACGTGTATGTCAGCTCCTGCAGTCGTCAAATTTCCCTCTCAAGTTTATGACTCGCCGGGTCACCACACTTAGACACACACACACACACACACACACACACACACACACACACACACGCACGCACGCACTCACGCGCGCGCATAATTACTGCAGTAGCACTAAGTTGAACGCAAGTGCAATTTCGAGATATACCGAACTTCACCGATGATGATCGACTATTCAACCCATCTCAGAGACCATAACTCTGTGCAAAGGACCCTTCTGTGTTTGACGAAGCCACATAATATAGAACGCAGCGTTAGCCGTCCCAGGCCACTATAGTCCCACGCTCTACTACAGGGTGTGGCAAATGTTTAGTATAAATCGGAAACCGCCGTACACAGGTTGCAGGTAAGAGAATGTGCTCACTGTTGCTTTGAAATTCAATTCAACTTATTTCATTCTTGTGCGAATACTTGTTGGATATGTAATATCTATACGATTCAGTAACGTTGCTCCTATTTTCTTAGCTAAGTTTGGTACTTTCGTAGATGGAACTCTATCCAGATTTTATAGGTTTTGTAACAGAGTTAGAAAGAGTTGAATCCTAAGTAACTTAATATATGGAAATGGCGTTTCAGGAGTAATACTAAATGCGTTACAATGCGGTAGTGTGGACTAGTTCGAAGAACACGCTCCATACAATGCGTCCAATTTTTCTTCATTACCGAGAGACAGCTGTAAGAGAGTAGCTCCAACAAATATTCACAGAAGGTGGTGAGTAAAGGCAAAGTTGATTTTCGTATATTTCACAGGCTTCAATGCACTTTAGAATATTCTCAACAACATGTAGCTCTTCTGACGTCATCTTTCGTGGTCCCGAATGCGACTTTAAACATTTTCTTTGTGGGCTTCATCTTTTATCTCCCAGCCTAGCTAAGAAATGTGACCATATCCGTCGATCCATCATCCTGGGAATTTTGGGTTCAGCTAAAGTGTCTCTTTTTGACGTCACAGCCGGACTTATAAAATTTTCCCCTCGTTTCATGAAAAATACATAGTATACGAGCGTGTATAATACGCATAAATGTAATAGTAATTTTGTTTTGTGTCAGTATCTGTGAAATGCTGCGTTGTTTGAAATCTATAATCAGTAACAGGTTAAAAAGAACTCTATTCAAAGATACTGTTGTCAGAAGATCTTATTTTACGTGAACTGATATAAGAAACGACTAATAATATCGTTATTACTGTTTCAAACTGTTACAAGATTGTCTGATCCGCTAATGTATGTTTTACTGTTTCACATCAAAAATTTCACAAATATTTTCTTGGTTATAAACTACATCACTTACAACGCCATTCGTTGAAAGTTATAGTGAAAGTTTTCATTTTTTGGTCAAGGTGAATTACTTAGGTACGGAGGCTTTTAGTTTGGTTCCCTATCGTTTTAATCGTGATTATTTGCGTGATTGTAAACCACTTACTATATACATTAGAGAGGGCAATCATTTTAATTTTACGATGTCCGATATTATCCCTAAGTAATATCTTCCGAAAGAATTATCGAACGAATCGCCTTCGAAGCTAACTGTGGGCTGTAGCTACTGTAATAAGTGCAGTGAAAGAAAATCATTAATTATTCTTGAATTTTTTACGCAGTCATTTACGAAATATAAGAAATAAAATATTTTCATTTTTTGTCTCCAGTTTTTTTACAATATTTCTGCCAAAGATGAAACTTTTCGATTGTTGAGTTATGCAACTTAAGGCTATATGATTACTAGATTTATATCGTACATCTGACGATTAGAATATGCAGTGACTATAAAGGCACATTTGCATGCCGAGCGTGAGTTTCCGCGGAAACGCGAAATACTAATTAAATAAATAATCAGTGACAAATAAATAAAGCCTATGGCACACAACTGCAGCGCTGTGTCGCTGATAAAACAAAAGCACAATTACGTTACTCTTATGTTTGATTAACAAAAGGAGAGCTCTGGTTGAAGTGGTGCGAGAAGCGCGTATTTTATTTTATTGTCTGGCACACCGCCATATTTCATGTTATAGAAGAATACTGCGAGTTGCAACCACACTAGGCACTCGATTCTGTAAAGAATTTATATTTATAAAAGTAAGTAGGATTATGAACTGCAGGCTTATTCATTGAATATATCTGATTTAACTAACTGTGTAACTTTTTTATGTTTAGTAGACAACCACCTCTGTACGACGTATTGGCATGGCTGGCAAATTATTGTAATATTGAGATTTAGATTATGAGTCCGCACCTACCGCAGCAGTCTTTGGAAACGATTTAATTACGAAGTCCGATTATTTCAGTTTTATTTCACGGTCAACTACGAGTAACATTGCCTTTACGAAAAAGCCATTGTCAAGCGTCTGATAACGAATAATTAAACGTCCACGTTCCAGATAAGCAAAATATTAATTACAATTGCAATCACAATCACCATCATACAGATAGAATAATTAACATATTTAAAATAATAACATTTTTTTTATTTATTTTATATGACCACGTTGTGCCCAAGAACACATCATTGTCGCCAACGGAACATCATCCAATAATATTGAAAACTCGATTTCAAGTAATTTTAGATAGTTGGGCCCGGCAAGACGACGCGGCAGTACAACAGGCCTAATGAACTGATTGTCTGTCAAACCGCACTACGCGTTCTTGGAAACGTCTCTGTTCAGAGGAATGTGATTTCTCGTCCGATCACCGATGTGAGCTATCCACGAATGACGGTGGCTTCGTCACTGAACAGCAAGGCAGCTAGACGCTACAAAGGTAGCACATACCAGGCTGCCCCGCGGCCGAGCTTCACACAGTGCCCGTAGAGACGCCACCGCAAGCGCCACCTTATAACATCAGTAGAGACAGTAGAGGGTGGGCGTGTCAACTCACAGTGTGCCATCGCTCCGGCATTCGTCCAGCAATACAGGCGGTTTTACGCTAAACACTGTTCGCGAGAAGGAAGAGATCCTGTGCGGTCTGCCTGACCCCAAAGTAGTGGCCCAGGACGACGCCCTGCGCCCTGCGCCCTCCCATAACTGCTGAAGACTTAACATCGGCCTTGGCACGCGGCGTCCCAAACAAGTCACCGGGCCCAGACGGCTTACCGAACTAATTCTACCTCGCCTTCTATCCCCTGATGGCCGCTCAGTGGATTCAGATGTTTCAAGACCTCCCCCGCGACGATTTTACCGTCCCCACAGATTTCCTCGAAGGCATCATGATACCGGTTCCCAAACCGAGCGGTTCTCAGCGATGTCACGACTATCGTCCTCTTACGCTACTGAACGCGGATTATAAACGTTTCGCCCGTATCCTCCGCACTCGTCTTCAGACCACCATCGGACACATGATCCTTCCTGACCCGACGTTTAGGTGGAGACAACAGCATCCAAAGGGCACTTGGCGCCTACCGCGACGCCACGCCGCTGGCAGCGGCCTGCCGCCTTCGAGGCTGTCTTGTCGCCGTCGATTTTGATCACGCCCTTGATCGTATCGACTACAGTTTCCTTCGCGCCGTGCTCGAGTGCATGGGCGTCTCGCAGGTGTCAGCAAGCGTGATCTTACGCTGAAATCACGGGATGCGCTCCCGGATTATAATCAACTCCTTTATCAGGTAAAACTTTAAACATAGCTGCTAAGGTTCAGTGACCGTGTCAGAATTATATTGTAACAAATAAGCCCTCGGTCACAAATATTAGGTCAAAATTGACCTGGTTTCGACGCTACTATGAGCGTCGCATTCAGAATTAGACTAAATGTACTACAACATATTTGGTATATAGTACATTAATAAAATTAAAGTTTGTACTGACTCGAAAAGATGCAGTACTTACAAGTCACATATTAAAAAAGATCTAAGCCTTCATTCGATCCATGCGAAACCCTACATTTCAGCAGTATAATGCACGATCGCATGTTGCAGGTCCTGTACGGGCCTTTCTGGATACAGAAAATGTTCCACTGCTGTCCAGGTCAGCACAGTCTCCAGATCTCTCACCAACTGAAAACGTCTGGTCAATGGTGGCCGAGCAACTGGCTCGTCACAAAACGCCAGTCACTACTCTTGATGAACTGTGGTATCGTGTTGAAGCTACATGGGCAGCTGTACCTGTACACGCTATCAATGCCCAGGCGTATCAAGGCCTTTATTACGGCCAGAGGTGGTTGTTCTGGGTACTGATTTCTCAGGATCTATGTACCCAAATTGTGCGAAAATGTAATTACATGTTAGTTCTAGTATAATATATTTTTCCAATGAATACCCGTTTATCATCTGCATTTCTTCTTGGTGTAGCAATTTTAGTGGCCAGTAGTGTAGATATGTGCCCAATCACTCATTACTCGCGCCAGATTAACCTGACGAGTTCCGTAAGAGTTTGGGCAAAGTGTGCGCATTCGCACAGAAGGATTTCATGGCCGGGTAGCCTTTAACTATATGAATATGGTATCTGTTCCCGAAAGAACAGATACCATTGCTGACTGACACACATTGTATTTACCCGTCCCTTCAATTGCCTCGTATTGCAAGGGTAGTCCTGTTTGGCGCTATGGCCACGCTACTCTCATTAACAACCTGTAGCCAGCATGGGAGCACGTAGCAGAGCATGCACGTCCATCCGTGACCCATATGCGACTGGAACGGGAAGGAGTCCTAATACACAGTACAATCTGAAGTGTCCTCTGTCGTACACCTCACAATGGCTCACAGGGCATTGGTGAGGTTGAAGACACGTCTCAGAGACTGAAACGAAGGTGATACGACACAACAGGCTATATAACGTCATCGTGGCAATGCATATTATTGCTACCGTTTTTGAGCACACAGGAGATACCATCTCAATAGTGACGACCCCCACTTCCCACAGACTTTCGTCTGTAATCGGCGTATCTAATTAGTTTGTGAACGGACACCTTTCCTAACTCGTTTTATATCGCTGGTTTCATCTTGTGAAATGAATAATTTGCTGTTATTTTCAGAACAAATAATACTGAATGAAACCTACAGCGTCATTGATACAAGCCCTCACTGTTCAAACATTATGGCTACGGAAAGCACACACACATTTCAAGATCGATGCCACATCACTAGCCCGCCGCCGCCTCCATGACTCACTGGCCGGGCCTGTGCTTTAGGAACGATATTCTCTTTATTTTAAAGGCTAAAAAGCGCTCCCGTCCGCCGCTTCACTTTAATGGCAGTTAAAACGGATTTATTAGGTCGTTTGGGCGCGCCGTGATTTACTCTTATAAGCTATTTATCAGATGTCGGCCGTAATGCGTAATATATCACGTTATTCCGTGCTGCAGAAGGCCGAGGCGCGGTCACGGGAAGGCTAATGGGACCGCGAGACCAGCGGCGTCCGAAACCTGAAAATGACGAAGTAAATTCGTCCGAAACGATCTGCGTGCCCAGTGAACGCGAATTAATGCTGCCATGTGTCACCTTCTTAGCCCAACGTTTCCACACGGTGCTGATTTACGTGTGCTAAATACATTCCAGCGATGCATAAATATGTGCATTACTTCACCAAGTCATAAACTGTGCCTCTCTGAAATTATTGTCTAATCTTGTATATGTATCATAAATGAGAAACATTTTATGCAGGTATGTGTGTCTGTTTCTCCTTTCCGGTAAAACTGCTAGACGGATTTGGATGAAATCTGGAATTGAGATAGTTTATACCCTGAATTAACACACAGACTAACTTTCATCGCGAAACACTGTTCCTGTGGGTTGGTCAAAGTGACCACAGTTCCCGTCGGATGATACGTGATTACAAAGTCATACATGAAAGTTCGCTGTCAGATGAAACGTTAAGTTTAGCATAGAGATTAGCTTTTAACTGTTTTCCCAAATAAAACAAGTACACAAATAAATTTAGGATAACAGATATGTTCCTGATGGATAACATAATCGTTAAATTCAGTAACAATTTAACGTATTGGCAACAAAATATTTCGCACCACGTAGAATGTTGTGAAAGCATATTGGATTGTGATATTATTTGAATTCTTGAACACTAATCTGTCTTTTCTGTTTGGATCTCGATAGTTGTGAAGAATACTGTTGGAATGTGGAAGTGTGTTCCATTGTAATATTATCGGGATTTTTCATTCGATTTTCTGCTTGTATCTGAAAGATTCTGCGTTTATTTGCTGACTTTGCTTGTCTCTTGGAAATCGATAATTTGCTTTTCGGATAGGTTTGTTGTTTCTCTCGCAAATTTACTTGGCATTTGTTTTCTACAACTGACTGTGTTATCGATTTGGTTTGGGAGATTATAAATACTTTGCATATCTTTGGCGAGTTGGATAATCTCAGGGGTTTTCATATATGCATATCGAATAGATTTTTGGTTGCATATTGACACGTATTACTTCGGTTAATTATATTGTTTTGTGGTTAGTTTAGTTCTAAACTAGGTTTGGTTGTTTAGGTTGAATATCTTTCGACATCAGTTCTTTTCTTTATGTATAACTGTTTAAATTTATGAGGGACATCCAAATGAAACCGAGTCACTAGTGTAATGCAGCGGTAATGATTTTATTAACTCAATAATGTTGTTATACACAGTACACATACTCAAAAATAGTCGCCAAAACTGTTGGCACATTTACCCACTGCGACACTAGCCGGTCGATTCCATCCTTGATGAAGCTAGTAGGCTGCTGTCGGATCCAGGCCTGGACCCAGTCACACACTTCACCGTCCGTTGCAAATCGATGTCCGGGAATAGCTTGTATGTTCAAATGTGTATGTATTTCTAAGGGACCAAACTGCTGAGGTAATCGGTCCCTAGGCTTACGCACTAATTAAACTAACTTGTTCTAAGAACAACACCCACACCCATGCCCGAGAGAGGTCTCGAACCGCCGGCGGGCGTGGCCGCGCAGTCCGTGACATGGCGCCTGCAACCGCACGGCCACTCCGCGCGGCTGCGGATACCTTGTTTTAGAGATCCAGACACATGAAAGTCAAACGGTGAAAGGTCGGGCCTCTACGGTGGATGTTCCAGAGTTTCTCACCGAAACTGCTGCAATGTCGTCTTCACCGCATTGGCCGTGTGTGAGCGGGCATTATCAGGCAAGAGGATAACGCCACTGTACAACACGCCTCGGCATTTCGAATTGATGGCTCGTCCAAGATTCTGTACAGTGGCGTGATAACGCTAGGCATTCGTGGTGCTTCCCCGTTCCAGGAATTCGAGAAGCAGTGGGCTCTTGTGACCAAAAACGAAGAACATAATGTCCTTACCAGATCTGGTGTGTACTGTCTTTGATTTCTTTGGAGGTGGTGAAGTCGCATGTTTCCTATGCATGCTCTGACGCCTGTTTTCCGGTCAAAATGGGGACACCATCTTACGTCAGCTGCGACAATACACTGTAGAAAGGAGTATTCCTCAGCAGTATGGCAACCTTCATGCAACCCCACTCTCGATTGTTGCCAAATTTAATCAAGATGGCGGCGATGACGCCATCTAAGATGGCGGCATGTAGACTTGGCCACATCGCATGACATCATCCAAGATGGCGGATTTTGGAGGGAAAATAGGCCAATTTTGCTACGTCCACTAACCTAACCGCAAGAAAAATTGGCGGGAAGTTTGAATTTTGGCGGGAAAATAGACCAATTGTGCTATGTCAACTAACCTACGCCTCCAGAAGAAAAAAATGACGGCAAGTTTGAATTCCAACAGAATAATGTATGCAAAGACCGTACTTGTCTTTATTATTATTCATTATCATTTATTAACATTGATTATCATTTTTTATTATTTATTATCATTTATCATTATTTATTATCATTTATTATTATTTATTATTATTGACCTGCCTCCACTAGAAAATTCCATCCAAATTGAAATTCCAACACGATAATGGCTGCAAAACCTTACTTTTGTTTTTTATTATTCATTATCATTTATTAACATTCGTTATCATTCATTGTCATTTATTATCATTCATTATCATTTATTATTACTATTATTATTTATTATTATAGGCCTACCTCCACTAGAAAATTGCACCAAATTCAACTTCCAACACGATTAGGTCTCGAAAACTGTACTTCTATTTATTATTATCATTTATTATTTATTCAAGATGACCGATTTTCTCGGCGAGAAAGCCATTTTCCTTACATCAATCACATACCTCTATCACAAGTTCAAATCCCAACACCATAATTGATCACACGTACGGGATTTCTCCCTCACTTATCTTTTTTTCACTGGTAGCCTATCATAATCGCGTCAGATAATAAACTGCAATTATAGTAACGTAAGACGTGTCCTTTGATTTTGCAGGGGGAAGGGACTGAAGACTTTATTTCAAGCAGTACGGTCATCACTTGCTCTCCAACACAGTCAGCACACACATATTTGATACTGCAGTGCAGTCACCACGACGTCCGCACTCCAACTGAATTAGTTCAAATCCTCGCCACCCCCTGGCCAGCGCGCGGAGACACTGACGACGCCTGTCACGTGAGGCGGCCGGCCACTAGCGCTGGGGGCGAGCCCAGCGATCGCTGCCACGTCGTAAACATGTTTTCGCTGGACGCGCTGGAACTTGCCGAGTTTGATGTCACAGCGGCCCCTTGTCAGCTCACCACATGTATTCATCGCCTCCGCACGTTTCCCGCCAAAATTGTGTGCCTCAGAGTTGAATCACATAACGGTCGACCGTCCCCTGCCACACTTTTGGCGCCAAAGTTGTTTCCCTGGGCACGTTCAAACCTGTCAATGGCGACTGCTCACCGTCCACCACGTGTCCTTGTGCGATCGAGAACGCAGTGCTACGCTTTTGGCGGCAATGTTTGCTTGACAGTGGAATCCGGCATGACTATATAACGGCACGTTTGGTCCGCACTAGAAGGCTCACTAATTGACTCGCTCTCGCCCACAATAACTGCACAATAGCTGCGCCGCCGCCCCGCTTACGTCACACACCCTCCATACAAGCGACGGACATTACTGTAAATACTTGGAAAATGACTGTTCATTTCAGACATTACGGTCATGCAGTAGAATGCAGCTGACTTACGCGCGGCTAGCTGAGCCCGCTCCATCGGCAGATCCCTGGTCGGCTGATGTCAAGCGACCAGCGGTGCTCGCACAGCCTCGCGGCCAGCGCGGCAGGTAGGCGGCAAGCGGCGCCTCAGCGTCCAGCCACAAATGGTCAGCCGCGCGCACCTCAGAGTCCGACCAGGTAAGCATCTTTCCGCGCCCACGAGCACTTTACGCTGGACAGGATGGAACCTGTCGACCTCGTGCTGGACAATGGACGTGTTCCACCCTAAATTTATTTTTCTGAACAGGTTCGAACCTGCCGATAACTACCTCACACAATAGCCCGAGATGTTTGGAAAGTTCGATCACGTGACATGCTAAAAGCTATATCGGTCCTACGGTTCACAAATTCTCAGCACCGACGGACAGGAACCAACACGCTTGCTCTGTCCAAACCACTCTCACGTCACATACCGCCCCACCAGCACGTGTGATGGAGCACAAAGGACGCCCTCATCCCCATCAACTTTGCAATTCAAGACCGATAGACAGGAACCAACACGCTCGAACTGGAATATTTTTTCTGCCGAGTTGGAAACTTTTTTCACGGCACAACGCGCCTTCGACCTCATGGCTCTGTCGGACAAAGAACGCTCTCACTATGTTAACTGATCACCTGATTCTCATTATTCAGCCCACATGCTTCGATTATCTAATCCAGGATCTTGGCGAAAACACATGAGCCATCGCGCACACCTAGCTTAGGACCTCCGCAAGTGAATGTTACAAAGTCTGCATGACTATTTAATTAATCAGGTAAATTAATTAAACTCTCTGCTGTGGAAAGCCGCCACGTCCACCTAGACTTGGAATCAATTTTCGCCACTGCCACACCCACCAGGACTTGAAACGAAATAGTTAAAGTCCCTACCGACCACCACGTCCTTTTACCGACTCATGTTCGTTTGCTAACATGTACTAATGCTTTCTTCCGCTTGCTAACGTGCACTAACGTGTACTAACCTACATTAACTTATAACACATTCTATTTATACAAATAAGCCAAGCTTCAATTCTGACGGTCAGTTCGTGTTTCGCTACCAAACACAAGAAAATTGTGGCAACGAAGCCACTAACCTAAGTCACCTGTGATGACTCAAAATCGTCTGCTTTGCCTCTCTCACACACCACGAGCGCGAGACCGCCCACATCACAGTCTGGTCCTCTACACTCGCGTCTATCATACTCCTCTATAAATATTCTAGCTAAACTATGACCCTAACACTGTTGTTCAATCCACACGGCCGAGCACATGGCCAAAACACACCCCCACTACGTAAGCCGAGAACATTGCTAGCCCCATCTTCAGTTAACCGCTGAGAAACGGAGATATGCTGCAATCACAACCCTCGCGCTCTTATAGCTACTCGCCTCAGCAATTCGATGTAACAAACCCTCCAAGTAGAAAAAATAACAACC
Organism: Schistocerca serialis cubense; assembly: GCF_023864345.2. Lineage (NCBI taxonomy): Eukaryota > Metazoa > Arthropoda > Insecta > Orthoptera > Acrididae > Schistocerca > Schistocerca serialis. The sequence continues at coordinate 238,158,271 of NC_064646.1, forward strand.
AACTCGAACTCTCTCATATTCTATATCTTCCCACAAATACTTAATTTACATTTTATTTGCGCATCGGGTATACCTATCACTCTCATACAAAAACACTCGCCCTGATATACCCGGTGTCATGTTGCACAGTCGGCAGACACGCAAACAGCTCCTAATTTCAGTGCACAATATCAAACTGCTCCCAAATAATGCATTGCACATAACTGTAAACACCATTAGTACTCATAATCTGTCCAAATAACGCACAGCAAAGTAACTCAACAGACGCGCACAATCAACCTGTCCCACACTAAGTCACACGTCCGACAGCTCTGAATTCGGACAAAGGCCTCTGTTCGACCCTTCAAACATGACTTGATGACAGCCGCATTCACACCTAACACCTGAGAAATTCATATCACCTACACGCCGAATGTGAGTATCCAAGCCAGGCCACGTGAGTCGTCTGTCACCGTACTAACTCAGTGCGGTCCAACACGCATGTTAAGGCCGCATTCCATTGCTTACCGGCCTATATGCGACACATCTCACATTCACGTTTGTTGTCAGAATAGCTGAGAGCGAGTTCACACACACACCGTCCGCACACATCCCAGCGCTTCTCTCCACTCACAATCTAAAACGATCATTTGAAAATTAAAAACAAGAAAATAGAGCCCAGTCAACCTCTTCGAAATTGTATAGTGCCCCCAAAAATAGTTAACGCTCGCTTTCGTGTTTTCTCAGATTATTTGTAAATTCAAATTCTTACCCTAACAGAACTTGTTCACCAAAATAATACTGAATGCGCTCCCCACCTACTACCTTTCCAGCTCTCAACATACGCAAATGTTGTCAACCCTTCTATATCCCAGCACAACCGATTAATCATTCTTATTCCTTCTTATCTAATTTACTGTCCTAACTTCCTAAGGACCCGTTATCGAAGTACCATCCTGCTTTTCTTTCTGAGGCTTCCTGTGCTTACTTACATAGAGATCGCTAAATAACCCCCACAGCCCCCCTCAATCTACAGACACACACACACACACACACACACACACACACACACACACACGGTCATTCTCTCTACTCATCCCATAACATAAGCAATAGTAACTTTACAATCCATTATATACAAACCCTACACAATGTAAGCCACATTAACTTTACAATACCCACTACATGCCCCAATTCTCTCAATTCCTAAGGAAGCACTGTGAACCCGCTATTTCCTTCTACACATGCCACACTCAGCGGTAATCAACCCTTCTGAATCAACGGACGAAAGTCCCTCTCAGAACTGTTCCACAAATTCGGCGATCGCTTCCCCTCAGCACAAATGCGTTACCCTCTCTTCTTCTTCCTTGCCTGCTCGCTTTTTTTCTACAAACTTATCTAGACTCATAGACTACAAGAACACACCATTTTTTTTCTAAGTACAGCATCCTTTCAACCACTGAATAACTAGAAACAAACAGACCAAAAAATTATATTCGCACTCTCGAATACCGAAGTCGTTGATCTCATTATACTCATACAGTTAAATGTTACGATCGCGGTCTCATTTGTTGGCATTCCACAATGACCTAAGTATCGGAAATATACTCTCTTGACCGCTGTTACTCTGGAAATATCTCTACCGTCCTTACGACTTCCTCTCCACTCGTCACATAACATAATCAATATTAACTTTACAGTGCAGTATATGGAAACGCTACACAATGTAAACCACATTAACTTCACCATACGGTATATACACATTTGACACAAAACACTGCACTTATCCAGTATATCTCTACAGCAAGCGAAAAATATATCCTACTCCTACAGCAGCTATATACAACAATGCTCCCCAATTCTAGGAAAGCATCGTCAACCTGTTCTCTCTACAGACCTGACACTCAGAGATAATCTTCCCTCTTACATCAGTGGACCTAAGTCACCCTCAGAACTCTTTTTACAAATTCGGTATCGTCCCCCCCTCAACACAAACGCCTACTGTCTCTCCTTCCTTTTCTACAAACATCCTCAGACTCAGACTGCAAGAACACATGTACTTTCTCCATAGTATTACACCATTTTAGCTGTACTTCTGAATATCATGCACTAGGCTACACCCTACAGATAACTAGTTCATCATAATTCCCAAGATATAGACTTCACACTAATTCTCTACAAACGCCGAACTTTATCTGTGTGCAGCAGCCGGCTGCGGTGGTCTAGCGGTTCTAGGCGCGCAGTCCGGACCCGCGCGACTGCTACGGTCGCAGGTTCGAATCCTGCCTCGGGCATGGATATGTGTGATGTCCTTAGGTTCGTTAGGTTTAAGTAGTTCTAAGTTCTAGGGGACTGATGACCACCGATGTTAAGTCCCATAGTGCTCAGAGCCATTTGAACCATTTTTTTGTGTGCAGCATGCTGTAAACCACTGACTAACTAGAAACAAACGTACGCAAAATGATATTTCCACTCCCGAATACCGGTCTCAGTCATGTAACATTTTCAAGATCTTGGTTATAATTTACATGTCAATTAAGGTCTGTCCCAGGTCCACAGACAAGCATGTATCCAACACACCACAATCGATCTTCACTCAGCTAAATAATGGAAGCAAATGTGCAGAAGTAGTCAATGGAACACTCCAACCCAAATCAATCATCTTCTCAAATTCTGACTTGATCCCAAAGCCGCCCAACACATACTATTACTTCGCTATTCGGTCGTCTCGAGGACATCAAAGTTCGCTCTTACAGTCCCATACACTCCAACAGGTCTCTGCATTCGGACAGCTGCTCCAGTTATTTATTATCATTTATGATCATTTATTATGATTTATTATTTATTATTACTTATATCATGTTACCTAACAAAAATGGCTCCAAGGTCAACTGTCTTTAGCTCCTATGTCAACCACCAAACCGCTCCGTCATCACGTCAGTGCATTATGCAATTACCATTATTCAAGATGGCTGCACCCAGTGCAAAACGTGTCACCTTTCCCGAACCTGCATGCTACATTGAAATTCCAACTTGGCTTTAGTCACACCCTAAACATCGTTCAGCTGATCCCATTTCCAGACCTTTGTGCATCTGACATTTGCAATTTAAGTCGGAGAAAGACATACCAATTACCTTCTGCAGCCTGTCTACAAGCAGAATGGCCTCAGTCACCGCAACAGGACCTTGTCCTGACCATTCGCCTGAAATGCAAGCGCCGGCGGCGGCATGTCATAGCCACATATCTGTCCGTCTAAACAGCCATCCACTAAGCCTCAGGACCAGCATGCCGTAGTGGGCTCTCTCTCTATACCTGCTCTCCAGCTATTGTCTAACGACATACACGGCACAGATGGATTCCTGAATAGCGCAGATCTCTATCCTCCCCTGCATGTCCAACTCGACGTGTACACAGTGTCTCCCCCAGCCAGTGAACCCGTCGTCATTCACGCAGCGCCGACAATTCTGTCAAAACTCACTTTCTAAGCAAAGATGAGTATTCATTTAGAATAAATAGACAAACATAACTCCAAGCAGAAGTCATACATATGAGTGAAAAGAAAAAAAAATGACTTCAATTTAGATTATCCGACACTTATTTTCATGACCTAATAATACAGTCGCAGATGAGTCGTGTCATCCACTCGCTCACTCCTTCTACACATGCTTTCACAGGACTCGTTCTACTTATATGCCACCCACCCTGTTATAACAATTTTGAACAAGCATTTAAGCCCCCACATACAGCCCAGCTCAACAGAACATAATAATTCCTTTTTCCACAGTCAGTTATATTGGGTGAACAATTAAATGTACTAAATTACGCGTACATGTAGGCAAATAAGAAATAATTTTACCGACATACACACCCCTCTCACTGAGGATAGGGCATTTAATATTATATACTTAAACACAAACCAATGATAACAATATTTCGACACGCACCTTGTCCTCGTAATAAAGCACACTGGCCAATCATGTGACAGCTTGTTTTCCTAGTTTCAATGTCATAGCTAAACCATACCTCCTCTACTTTGCAGTCCGCAGCTCGTGGTCGTGCGGTAGCGTTCTCACTTCCCGCACCCGGGTTCCCGGGTTCGATTACCGGCGGGGTCAGGGATATTCTCTGCCTCGTGATGACTGGGTGTTGTGTGATGTCCTTTGGTCAGTTAGGTTTAAGTAGTTCTAAGTTCTAGGGGACTGATGACCATAGATGTTAAGTCCCATAGTGCTCAGAGTCATTTGAACCATCTACTTTGCAAGTATCATTGCGAGCATTGGTAGATGACTGTTCAGTACGTCCATTCACACTTAATTCTCGAACACATAAAAATGATCAAAGTATACCAGACAACAATGTACATATTTCTAAGACCTCGCACTTAGTACTCGATCAATCTGTCTACCTATGGCGGTCACAGAGCAATCTCGCCCTCTTACGTTAAAATACCATCCTCACTTCGGCAGTGACCACTCTACCCCGCAACGTCGCTACCCAATTAATCCTCAAACGAGCAGAGCAATATAGCTACACTTCACCTCTCTTGTCTGAATAGAGCTTTTCTAGGCCTAACCCCTCCAAGTGCACCACATTTCTCTAGATGTACCCAAGTATTGGAGCTTAGCATACCATATCGATCTATAGTAACAGATCTCAAAGTGCCTCAATTTAATAGCATACAGTTAAGAAGAACATGAACGGAGTGATATTTATACATAACGTAGTTTGACACATATTTACGTATATCATCCAATCTATCATGTGTAAAGCACTGTAGATGCATATCGCCAGAACGCAGGCTATATCACGTGACTAAAGCATCCAGATAGAACATTGGAAAAAAAATTGACCTTCATCAACTTGTCCTTCTCTAGAATAAATGAGTCAACGTTTAAATAGTACCTAGTTACAGCTCTATCTCAATCGATCAACCCGTACACTCTCTGTTATCATTTAACACAGATGTAAGTTTAGACGTGAATGATTCTCTGTCCTCCTGAAACGCATCAAATACAGTATTCAACTCGTGTGTATCACGGCATCTTAGTAGACATTCACTATAATATGAACTCAAAGAGAAAAAAATTTTCTACCTTCCTGATTCCGCTCGCTTCGATGTCATCGTTTTCATACATTCCTCTTGTTGCCGCATACTTGACTCCATGTACAAATTGCTCCCTACGAACCAGAAGATAAGCAAGCACGTCCTCACTTTCACCGCAGCTCGGTCTATATTAGGTCAGTTTATACGTATATGCTAATCAGTTTTCGCATTTCTTTCGATTTTGTTAGATCGATCCACGTGACCGCTACATAACATATCGTTCTGTGTTCCCAAATTTCCTGTAAATGTAACCCACGCCTATCTAGTCACGTCCACATTCGCAGAGCGCTTGCTCTGTTTTCTGTATGTCTGTGTACATACAGGGTTTGTATATAATGGATTGTAAAGTTACTATTGCTTATGTTATGGCATGAGTAGAGAGAATGACCGTGTGTATGTGTGTGTGTGTGTGTGTGTGTGTAGATTGAGGGGGGCTGTTGGGGGTATTTTAGCGATCTCTGTGAAAGTAAGCACAGGAAGCCTCAGAAAGAAAAGCAAGATGGTACTTCGATAACGGGTCCTTAGGATATTAGGACAGTAAATTCGATACGAAGGAATAAGAATGATTAATCGGTTGTGCTGGGATATAGGACGGTTGAGAACATTTGCGTCTGTTGAGAGCTGGAAAGGGGAGCGCAGTCAGTATTATTTTGGTGAACAAGTTCTGTTAGGGTAAGAATTTGAATTTACAAATAATCTGAGAAAACACGAAAGCGAGCGTTAACTATTTTTGGCGCACTATACAATTTCGAAGAGGCTGATTGGGCTCTATTTTCTTGTTTTTAATTTTCAAATGATCGTTTTAGATTGTGAGTGAAGATAAGCGCTGGGATGTGTGCGACGGTGTGTGTGTGAACTCGCTCTCAGCTATTCTGACAACAGACGTGAATGTGAGATGTGTCGCATATAGGCCGGTAAGCAATGGAATGCGGCCTTAACATGCGTGTTGGACCGCACTGAATTAGGATGGTGACAGACGACTCTCGTGGCCTGGCTTCGATAGTCACGTTCGGCGTGTAGGTGATATGAATTTCTCAGGTGTTAAGTGTGAATGCGGCTGTCATCAAGTCATGTTTGAAGGGTCGAACAGAGGCCTTTGTCCGAATTCAGAGGTGTCGGACGTGTGACTTAGTGTGGGACAGGTTGATTGTGCGCGTCTGTTGAGTTACTTTGCTGTGCGTTATTTGGACAGATTATGAGTACTAATGGTGTTTACAGTTATGTGCAATGCATTATTTAGGAGCAGTTTGATATTGTGCACTGAAATTAGGAGCTGTTTGCGTGTCTGCCGACTGTGCAACATGACACCGGGTATATCAGGGCGAGTGTTTTTGTATGAGAGTGATAGGTATACCCGATGCGCAAATAAAATGTACATTAAGTATTTGTGGGAAGATATAGAATATGAGAGAGTTCGACTTGGTTGTTATTTTTTCTACTTGGAGGGTTTGTTACATCAAATTGCTGAGGCGAGTAGCTACAAGAGCGCGAGGGTTGTGATTGCAGCATATCTCCGTTTCTCAGCGGTTAACTGAAGATGGGGCTAGCAATGTTCTCGGCTTACGTAGTGGGGGTGTGTTTTGGCCATGTGCTCGGCCGTGTGGATTGAACAACAGTGTTAGGGTCATAGTTTAGCTAGAATATTTATAGAGGAGTATGATAGACGCGAGTATAGAGGTCCAGACTGTGATGTGGGCGGTCTCGCGCTCGTGGTGTGTGAGAGAGGCAAAGCAAACGATTTTGATTCATCACAGGTTACTTAGGTTAGTGGCTTCGTTGCCACAATTTTCTTGTGTTTGGTAGCGAAACACGAACTGACCGTCAGAATTGAAGCTTGGGTTATTTGTATAAACAGAATGTAGTATAAGTTAATGTAGGTTAGTACACGTTAGTGCACGTTAGCAAGCGGAAGAAAACATTAGTACATGTTAGCAAACGAACATGAGTCGGTAAAAGGACGTCGTGGTCGGTAGGAACTTTAACTATTTCATTTCAAGTCCTGGTGGGTGTGGCAGTGGCGAAAATTGATTCCAAGTCTAGGTGGACGTGGCGGTTTTCCACAGCAGAGAGTTTAAATAATTTACCTCATTAATTAAATGGTCATGCAGACTTTGTAACATTCACTTGCGGAGTTACTAAGCTAGGTGTGCGCAATGGCTCTTGTGTACGGAAGTGTGGTTTCGCCAAGATCCTGGATTAGATAATCGAAGCATGTGGGCTGAATAATGAGAATCAGGTGATCAGTTAACATAGTGAGAGCGTTCTTTGTCCGACAGAGCCATGAGGTCGATAGCGCGTTTTGACGTCAAGGAAGTTTCCAACTCGGTAGAAAAAACATTCCAAATCGAGTTTGTCGGCTCCTGTCTATCCGTCTTGAATTGCAAAGTTGATGGGGATGAGGGCGTCCTTTGTTCTCCATCACACGTGCTGGTGGGGCGGTATGTGGCGTGAGGGTGGTTTGCACAGAGCAAGCGTGTCGGTTCCTGTCCGTCGGTGCTGAGAATTTGCGAACTGTAGGACCGATATAGCTTTTAGCATGTCCCGTGATAGAACTTTCCAAACATCTCGGGCGGTTGTGTGAGGTAGTTATCGGCAGGTTCGAACCTGTTCAGAAAAATAAATTTAGGGTGGAACACGTCCATTGTCCAGCACGAGGTCGACAGGTTCCATGGCGACCGTTTGTGGCTGGACCCTGAGGCGCCACTCGCAGCCTACCTGGCGCGCTGGCCGTGGGTCTGTGCGGGCACCACTAGTCGCTTGACGTTAGCCGGCCAGGGATCTGCCGATGGAGCGGGCTCAGCCGGCCGCGCATACGTCAGCTGCGCTCTGGAGTTTTGCTGTGTGAGCATGGAGAAGTCAGTTGGGACACACCTGCATGACCGTAATGTCTGAAATGGTCATTTTCCAGGTATTTACAGAAGACTATGTCCATCGCGTGTATGGAGGGTGTGTGACGTAAGCGGGGCGGTGGCGCAGCGATTGTACAGTTATTACGCGCCCAAGAGCGACTCAATTAGCGAGCGTTCTAGTGCGGGCCAAACATGCTGCTATATAGTCATGGCAGATTCCACTGTCGAGCAAACTTTGCCGCCAAAAGTGTAGCACTGCGTTCTCGATCGCACAATGACTCGTGGTGGATGGTGAGCGGTCGGAATTGACAGGTTTGAACGTGCCCAGGAAAACAACTTTGACGCCAAAAGTGTGGCAGGGAATGGTCGACCGTTGTCTGATTCAGCCCCGAGGCACACAATTTTGGCGGGAAACGTGCGGAGGCGACGAATACACGTGGTGAGCGGACAAGGGGCCGCTGTGAGATCAAACTCGGCAAGTTCCAGCGTGTCCAGCGAAAACATGTTTACGACGTGGGAGCAATCGCTGGGCTCGCCCTCAGCGCGAGTGGCCGGCCGCCTCACGTGACAGGCATCGGCAATGTCTCCGCACGCTGGCCGGGGGGTGGCGAGGATTTGAACTAATTCAGTTGGAGTGCGGACGTTGTGGTGACTGCACTGCGATATCAAAGATGTGTGTGCTGACTGTGTTGGAGAACAAGTGATGACCGTACTGCTTGAAATAAAGTCTTCAGTCCCTTCCCCCCTGCAAAATCAAAGGACGTTACTAACGTTACTGCAAGTGCAGTTTATTATTTGACGCAATTATCATAGGCTACAAGTGAAAAAAACGTAAATGACGGAGAAAGCTCATACATGTGATCAATTATGGTGTTGGGATTTGAACTTGTGATACAGTTTTGTTATGGATGTAAGGAAAATGGCTTTCTCGCCGAGAAATTCGGTCATCTTGAATAAATAATAAATGATAATAATAAATAGAAGTACAGTTTTCGAGACCTAATCGTGTTGGAATTTGAATTTGGCGCAATTTTCTAGTGGAGGTAGGCCTATAATAATATATAATAATAGGAATAATAAATGACAATGAATGATAATGAATGTTAATAAATGATAATGAATAATAATAAACAAAAGTAAGGTTTTGCAGCCATTATCGTGTTGGAATTTCAATTTGGATGGAACTTTCTAGTGCAGGCAGGTCAACAAAAATAAGTTATAAAAAATGGTTCAAATGGCTCTGAGCACTATGGGACTTAACAGCTGTGGTCATCAGTCCCCTAGAACTTAGAACTACTTAAACCTAACTAACCTAAGTATATCACACACATCCATGCCCGAGGCAGGATTCGAACCTACGACCGTAGCAGTCGCGCGGTTCCGGACTGCGCGCCTAGAACCACGAGACCACCGCGGCCGGCAATAAATTATAATAAATGATAATAAATAATAATAAATGATAATCAATGGTATTAAATTATAATGAATAATAATAAAGACAAGTATGGTCTTTGCATGCATTATCCTGTTGGAATTCAAACTTGCCGCCATTTTTTTCTTCTGGAGGTTTAGGTTAGTGGACGTAGCACAATTGGTCTATTTTCCCGCCAAAATTCAAACTTCTCATCATTTTTTCTTGAGGTTAGGTTAGTGTGCTTAGCACAATTGGCCTATTTTCCCTCCAAAATCCACCATCTTGGGTGATGTCATGCGATGTTGCTAAGTCTACATGCCGCCACCTTGGATGACGTCATTGCCGCCATCTTGAATAAATTTTGCAACAATGGGGGATGAGGTGGTACGGAGGTTGTCCTACTACTTTCCTCCTCATGATAACGTTGCAAATAACTCAAAGACAGCGCCATTCGAGTATTTCGTTGTTCGGCGGTCAGTTTGTTGGAGACCCACTGAGCACAGATTTTTCGAAAGTTCAAGTGTTGATGTATTATGGTGCTGGCGGTGCCTATGCTAATACCCAGTAACCGAAGGATATCATCCGTGGTGATTCTGTGGTTTTCCAAGACGAAAGCATTCACTTCCGCAACCACTTCCGGTGTGATGACACGATGAGCCTGTCGAGGACGGGCATCGTCTTCCAATAACTCGCGCCCCTTAAGGAATCGTTTGCGTCATTTCACAACCCTTAATCGACTCAGACTGTACTCACGTATACAGCTTTCATCCATCGATACATTTCACGGCCCCCAACTCCCTCCGTCGCCAAATATCGAATCATTCCAAGTCGTTCCTGCTTACTCGCCTGCATGTTCGGTACTGGACGATAAATTGTGTAACTACCTTCTCTTTTGCGTGAAACCATTCTAGCGCTATCCAACATCGAACGGTGCGCACGCATCAGTCTCTCTGTCAGTAGATGGCGCCGCCATACCCGCAGTTACGTTGTGCCACCTTACGCGTAAGGCAAAGGTGGTCGCATTGACCACGTTTCATTTGAATGAACCTTATATAATGCAAGTCGACTCTCTCGCAAAAATCACAAACAACTCGAGCTGAGAATATAGCTAGACAGAAAGAACTGTCAGTTCGTGTTGAACAACGGAGAACTGATCAGAGCGGAGCTTCAGGAAAATGCTCGAGTGGCTGGAACCTCGGCACAGGTTTCCGCTGGACGTCAGCAGAAGTGCAGCTGAGACGCCAGAGCAGTCGGATGCTCGACGACAGAGTATTACTGAACACGTTGCTTCTCAGCGTGCCTCTGAGACAGCTGAAGACTAGGTTTCTCGACTATCGTCTCAAAATTTGGTGTTTATGTCCTGCGTTTTGCAGGGCAGCAAGTGGCCCGCGCTGCAACACTTCCAAGAGATAACCTTGTAACTTCAATGCTTTTGAATGAGCTATATAACCCAACACACTCGCTGCAGTACATTTCATGATATGACTTTATTGGCGCAGAGGCAAACAGCGCTACAGTCACCATTCAGGAAGACTAAGAATCAATTTTCCCCTTTAGCAGCGTAGAGATGTATGCAGGGATCTACGCAGAATCTTTCCATATGCCTTTCTGGTATTAAAAAGCCACTAACAACTCAATCTATATTCAGTGTAGTGTTAACACATTTCGTGGCCAGTAATGCAAGGCAAGCTGTAGAAGGGTCGGTATAACTTTGTGAAATACCCTGTAGTAGCTTTTTGTAAGGTAGTGGGGTAGATAGAGTGGAGAACCAACTGTTCGCTTTTCAGTTCGCGGACCTATAAAAGAGGTCAGCGAAAAAATAACCACAATCTGGTAACCCTCAAGCTTCCACTTTCGACCCCTCGCATCCCCTCCAGCGCTTCACATCCTCATAACAATTTATTCCTAACACTTTCCTACTGCACTTAGATGTGGTGCACACAAAAATTTGCGTCTACACGAATTTTTACCCTAAGTTTCCTTCGTTGACTGGACTAATTAAATGTTCTGTCTCATCGCACAGTTTACAGCAAACCAAGCGTAACGCATCGTTCGGACAGATATGGGCAAGATTAGTTGATGATATGCAATGGAATGTATTTAGATACTGTCATTTCTAAATGTTATTTCTTTTTTTATCTCGACGCGATAGGAGCAGTTCTGAAGCTTCTTGACCAAATCTTCAGCTAACGATGAGAACAGACGTCACACGGTTGTGCCAGCGGCTTAAATTTGGGCGGAATCTTTTTAATACGTCGTGATGACAATTCTTCTTCTTCTTAAATTTCTTCGTACAACCCAGGATTTGCTTTCCGTCTAGGCCAGTAAACTGATAGAATAAATCCGTTCACCTGCACATAAAGACGCCATTTTGTCCGAAGACTGTCATCTGGAGCTCTCACTTCTGTAACTTTCATTTCTGGCCACGTTCTGCACATCCCACACATCTGGACGAAATTTGGTACAGCGAGTAGGCTCGGTCTCCTTGATAGAAGATTTTGAAACAGGCTTTTTCGTAAACTTGTACTATTCAAGGGTACGTTTCTGGTGCCTAATTTATCATCTATCATTCTTTAACGAGAAAATTGCTATAAGTGCTCTCCATTTTTCTCTTATCACGGACAGAAAATAATATCCTTGTAAGACTAATGTATATCACAGACAACATGGGGAATCTGTAGTGGAAAATGTAGTATCGTAACCAACCGATACAGCCGGAACCTGCACTCCTACGGGTGCTGCATGCGGCGATTTGAACACCGAGGAATAACCTCCAGGCCACCGACCAATGAAGACGGCCAGGACGGTGTTAGAAGCGGCGGATACATGGAAACGAGTCTGCTAGTCGCTAGTTAGTGCCGAACACCATACCGAGTTGTTGACAGCTAGCTCTACCGGCAAACATTCAGTGTACTTAACCGCATACCAGTGTCGGCCCTTTGCTTATAGTCAGCCTCGTCTGCCTCGAGATAAGAGTATACAGGTGGTTCGCACAGGTTCAGTAAATTACTTTTACGTGGGAGAATCGGAACGTAACGCACCACAATTTTTTTTGTCCCCCAGTACCACAGCTGGAATGTTGGTATTTGACGACGATATAGTCTGAAGCTGCGCTACAGAAGGTATTCTCCTTTCATGTGCAGCTCTAGAGAGAGAAGGCTGAACTACGAAACAGCCGTGGCGCGCGTGTTACTGTCGTCAACCTGCGAATATCAGCAATGCATAGTTCGATATTTGTGGATCAAAGGGCATGAAACGAGTGAAATTCACAGAGACATGCGTGGCGTGTATGGCGACAACTGTATGGACCGTAGCAATGTCTCCAGGTGGTGAGCATTCTCCCAAAGAGGGTCGTGTGAACCTCATTGATTCGCCACTCTCAGGGCTTCCGGTGACAGCTGCTACCCCACAGAAGGTCGGAGTTACTGAGGTAGCAATTTTCAACGATCGGCATGTGCAGCTTCCAACCTTGTCGCAGAAGTTTTCTATGGTACGATGTAAGATGTTCAAGATACGTTGAAATGTCGTAAAGTTAGTGCTCGCTGGAAGCCTAAGTACCTGACAGACAGCCACAAGGGCCAGCGAATGATAAGAAGTTTGGATCACATACTGAAAGGAATCGTCACTGGTGATGAGTCGTGGACGTACCGCCTCATGCCCGAAACCAAGTACGCCTCTATTCGTTGGAAATATCTAGTTCCCCAGTAGGAAAATAATTCAGACTGACTCAGTCTGCTAAGGAAGCGCTTGTGACCATGTTCTGGAACATGCATGGTGTTGTTATTGGCGGACTTTGCTGAACACGGGACCACTGTGAATGCTGCATCCTATATTGCAACTTTGGTCAAGTTACATAGTGCTCATCATGACAAAAGTGACAACATTAATGCTGACGGTGTCAGACTTCTTCGTGACAGAGCTCGCCCCTTTGGTGCTGACCCTGTTTGTAAGAAAACCACCAAATTTTGGCGGGAGGTGCTGCAGCATCCACCATAGGGTCCGGACCTTGCGACGTCGGACTTTCATCTGTTTGGTCTCATGATCCCCCCCATGTACCACGGACCTTGCCGTTGGTGGGAAGGCTTACGTGTCTCAGCGATGGAGATAGACGAACCGTAGATGCAACCACAACGGAATGGTATCTGTTGAGAGGCCAGACAAACGTGTGGTTCCTTCAGTAGTTGCAGGGGCAACAGTCTGGATGATTGACTGATTGTTGTGGTGCGAACGGCTGAAAGCAAGGGGAAATTGCAGCCGTAATTTTTCGCGAGTCCATGCAGCTTTAGTGAAAGATTAAATGATGATGGCGTCCTCTTGGATAAAATATTCCGGAGTTAAAATTGTCTCCCATTCGGATGTCCGAGCTGGCAGTACTCAGGAGGACGTCGATATCAGGAGAAAGAAAACTGGTGTTCTACGGATCGGAGAGTGAAGTGTCAGATCCCTTAATCAGACAGGTACGTTAGAAAATTTGAAAAGGGAAATTTTTAGGTTATAGTTAGATATAGAAGAAATCAGTGAAATTTGGTGGCAGGAGGAACAGGACTTCTGGCCAGGGTGAATACAGGGTTATAAATACAATAACAAATAGGGGTAAAGCAGGAGGAGGTTTAATAACGATTACAAAAAATAGGAATATAGGTAAGCTACTACTACCAGTATAGCGAAAGCATTATTGTAGCCAAGGTAGACACGAAGCCCACGCCTACTACAGTAGTACAAGTTTAGATGCTAACTAGTTATGATGAAGAGATTGAAGAAATGTATTATGAGATAAAAGAAGTTTTTCAAATAGATAAAGGAGCCGAAAATGTAATAGTCATAGGGGACTGGAATTCGATTGTAGGAAAACGAAAGAAAAGTAGTAGGTAAATATGGAATGGGGTAAGGAATGAAAGAGGAAGCGGCCTGGTAGAACTTTGCACAGACATAACTTAATCATAGTTATCACTTGGCTTAAGAATCATGAACGAAAGCTGTATACGTTGAAGAGGTCTGGTTTTAAGACCGATTATATAACGGAAAGACGGAGATTTCGGAAGCAGGTTTTAAATTGTAATACATTTCCATGGGCAGATGTGGACTCTGACCACAATTTATTCGTGATGAACTGCAGATTAAAACTGAAGAAAATGCAGAAAGGTAGGAATTTAAGGAGATTGAAACTGGATAAACTGAAAGAACTAGAGGTTGCAGCACGTTTCAGAGGGAGCGTTAGGGAACGACTGACAAGAAGAGGGGAAATAAATACAGCAGAACAAGAATGGGTAGCTTTCAAAGATGAAATAGTGAAAGCAGCAGAGTATCAAGTAGGTAACAAGACGAAAGCTAGTAGAAATCCTTGGGTAACAAAAGAGATATTGAATTTAACTGATGAAAGGAGAAAATATGAAAATGCAGTAAATGAAGCAGGCGAAAAAGAATACAAACGTCTCAAAAATGAGATCGATAGGAAACGCAAAACGATTAAGCGGGAATGCCTAGATTACAAATGTAAGCATGTAGAAACATACAGGGTGAAAATTATTTAAACCGACAAACTCTGAGAGGTTGTAGGGGACATCAAAACAAATATTTTTCCCTAATGTAATTTTTTCCAATGAGGAGTATTTAAACCGGTAGAGGAAGATTTCTCTGGGAGCAAATTAATTAAACCAACAAACACTTTTCCATTTTTTTATGACCAAGAGACAACACATTAACACAACCCAATTTTAATTACAGTAGATTTTCAAAAATCCCTCCATTGACACGTAAATAAAGATTACACCATTGGATCATGTTCTGTCTGACACGGGCAAAAACCCCAGGAGTATCCTGAATTGTTCCTGCTGCTGCTACTTTCCGGGCAAACAAATCCTCTTCTGATGCAACAGGAGTTGCGTAAACAAGGTCGCGCATGTCTCCCCACACAAAAATGCCCAGAGGGGACATATCTGGGTATCTAGCAGTCCATGGTACAGGACCACCTCAGGACCACCTCAGGACCACCTCAGCCGGTCGAGGAGTCGACGCACACGACGACTGAAATGAGCCACCGGCCCGTCATCTTGGAACCAAATGCTTTGTCTCGTAGGGAGCGGGACGTCTTCCAGCAATTGTGGCAATGCTCTGGTGAGAAAATTGTAATAGTGCCTGCCATTTAATGGCCTAGGTAGCAGATACGGCCCAGTTCAACAGCTCCCAACACCGACCACACATTAACGAAGAGCTGCACTTGATGAGTGCTAGTAACTGTTGCATGTGATTCAAATGGCTCTGAGCACTATGGGACTTAACATCAGTGGTCATCAGTCCCCTAGAACTTAGAACTACTTAAACCTAACTAACCGAAGGACATCACACACATCCATGCCCGAGGCAGGATTCGAACCTGCGACCGTAGCAGTCGACTGTGGCATGTGGACTATCCTCACTCCAAACATGCGATATCTGCATGTTGAAGACTCCATCACACCCGAACGTTGTTTCATCGGTAAACAACACAGACGATAGAAAAGTAGGAAGCATTTCACACTGTTCAGGTACCAATGCGAAAATTGTGCTCTGGGTGGATAATCAACTGGTTCCAGGTTGTGTGGACACGCTGTAATCTATCTGGAAGTAACAATTGCTCTCAAAGGACTGTTCTTACATTCGTCTGATTCGTCCCCATGTTACGTGCAAATGCACGTGTGCTGATTGAAGGATCCTGCTCCACTTGCTGCAAGACACCTTCCTCAAATTGCAGCGTTCTTGCCGTGCGACTGTGTCCCTGTCCAGTTAATCTGCTAAATGACGCGGTCTCACGCAGACGTTGGTACACAGCAGCAAAGGTTGTATGATACGGGATATGGCGATTAGGATATTGTTGTTGATAAACCCGCTGTGCACCTCGTCCGTTGTGGTCTGCTACGTAGTACGCACCAACCATATCAGTGTACTCACTCCAGGTGCATTCCTCCATTAGTAAACAGAGTTAATGAACTACTACACTTGTGGACAGCAGTTGCCTACAACAGAAGATTGTATACGCCCTCTAACAACTGATGATTGTAATACGGCCTCCACCGGTTTAAATAATCCTCCTAGGAAAAAATGATATTAAGAGAAAAATATTTGTTTTGATGTCCCCTACAACCTCCCAGAGTTTGTAGGTTTAAATACTTTTCACCCTGTATATCACAAGGGTAAGACAGATGTCACCTACAGAAAAATTAAGGAGGCCTTTCGAGAAAAGAGAACCACCTGCATGAATATCAAGAGCTAAGATATTAAAACAGTCCTAAGCAAATTGAAGGGCAACTGAAAGGTGGAAGGAGTATATAGAGGGTCTATACAAATGCGATGCACTAGAGAACAATATTACGAAAACGGTATGGAACGTAGCTGGAGATGAAATAGGAGATGTGATACTGTGTGATGAATTTGAAAGAGCACTGAAAGACCTAAGCAGAAACAAGACCCCGGGAGTTGATAACATTCCGTTAGGACTCCTGATAGCTTTGTGAGAGCCAAGCATTACCAAATGCTTCCATCTGATGGGCAAGATGTATGAGACAGGCGAAATATCCTCAGACTTCAAGAAAAATATAATAATTCCAATTCCAAAGAAAGCAGGGGCTGACAAGTGTGAAAATTACCGAACTAACAGCTTAATAAGTCACGGTTGCAACGTACAAACACGAATTCCTTACAGACGAGTGGAAAAGCTGGCATAAGTCGACCTCGGGGAAGATCAATTTGGACTCCGCAGAAATATAGGAACACGCGAGCCAATAATGTCCCTAAAACTTATCTTAGAAGGCAGGTTAAGGAAAGGCAAACCTGTGTTTGTAGCATTTTGACATTGTAGACAGGAATACTCTCTTTCAAATTCTGGAAGTGGCAGAAGTAAAATACAGGGAGCGAAAAGCTATTTACAATTTGTACAGAAACCAAATGGCAGTTATAAGAGTCGAGGTGTAAGTAGGCTGTTTAGGTTTTTATGTGGGTAACGCCACGTAGCGCTCTGTATGAAAATCACCGACTCTGCTGTGTGCAGCCTGTGGCTGGTTGGCCGGCAAGTGTCGCCGAGCGGTTCTAGGCGCTTCAGTCTGGAACCGCGCGACCGCTACGATTTAAGTAGTTCTAAGTTCTAGGGGACTGATGACCTCAGATGTTAAGTCCCATGGTGCTCAGAGCCATTTGAACCTTTTTTTTTTTTGTGGCTGGTTGGCATTGTTGGAATATTCGCTTCTGTAGTGTTGGGCAGCTGGATGTGAACAGCCCATAGCGTTGTGCAGTTGGAGGTGAGCCGCCAACAGTGGTGGATGTGGGGAGAGAGATGGCAGGATTTTGAGAGCGGACGATCTGGACGTGTGTCCATAAAAAAAAAGCGGAAATTTGTATACAGACTGGATGTCATGAACTGATATATATATATCATGACTTTTGAACAGTATTAAGATAAATACATTGTTTATTCTCTACCAAAATCTTTCATTTGTTAACTATGCCTATCAGTAGTTAATGCCTTCAGTAGTTAGAATCTTTTATTTAGCTGGCAGTATTGGCGCTCGCTGTATTGCAGTAGATCAAGTAACGAAGATTTTTGTGAGGTAAGTGATTCATGAAAGGTATAGGTTTTTGTTAGGATATCCACCATTTTGTGGGGATTACTGAAAGTCAGATTGCGTTGCGCTAAAAATATTGTGTGTTAGTTTAGTGATGATCAGAATAAGTAAAGAGAGAAATGTCTAAAGACGTTCAGTTTTGCTCATCTGTTTGAAAATCAAATAACGTAAGAGGTTTATCAGCACGGTCATTTACAGTTTTTCTAAGGGGACGTTTCAGAGGGGCATGAAAGGGAAGCAGTGGCTGAGAGGTGAGTGAGACAGGGTTATAGCCTGTACATTGAACAAGCACTAAAGGAATCCAAAGAAAAATTCGGAGTAGGAATTAAAACGCAGGGAGAAGACATAAGAACTTGAAATTTGCCGATGACATTGAAAATCAGTCAGAGGCAGCAAAAGACTTGGAAGAAAACTTGAAGAGAATGGACAGTGTTTTGAAAGGAGGATATAAGATGAACATCAACAAAAGGATAATGGAATGTAGCGAATTGTATCAGATGATGCTGAGGAAATTAGATCAGGAAATGAGACACGTTTTGGCACTGTCTGGGCAGCAAAATAACTGAGGATGATCAAAGTAGAGAGGATATAAAATGTAGACTCGATGGCAAGGAAAGTGTTTCTGAACAAGAGAAATTTGTTAATATCGAGTATAGATTTAAGTGTCAGGAAGTAATTTCTGAAACTATTTGTATGGAATGTAGCCAAGTATGAATGTGAAACATGGACGTTAAACAATTGAAACAAGAAGAGAATAGCAGCTTTTGAAATGTGGTGCTACGGAAGAATGCTGAAGATTAGATGAGTAGATCACGTAACTAATGAGGAGGTACTGAACAGAATTGGGAAGAAGAGAAATTTATGGCACCACAAGAAGGGATCGGTTGGTAGGACACGTCCTGAGGCATCAAGGTATCACCAATTTATTTATTTATTTTTTATTGATTGGTTTATTTAACCTGGCAAGTTTAGGGACATCAGGCCCTCTCTTTCATCTAACCAGGCATTCTCCTTATTTTATTTTCAAGTGTTTTAGTAGCGTGTTAAACTACATCTAGTACAAAAGGTGAAATAAACAATTACAAAGGCACACTTGGAAAAATACATACATATACGTTTTATATTCGTAGATGGTAAGTACTGCTATAATTAGACATTATGATAGAGACAGATTTTAGCTACGAGTGCTAGTAGCAGGGGATATGAGGGAGACTGATGGTGAAGGGAGGAGAAGAATAGGGACATGATGAAACATAATTAATGAAATATTAAGGAAAAGGAGATTGCGTGGCTAATAGAGATAGATGAATAGGAAGAAGAGAAAGGAGCATATAGGAGACACTACCTTTGCTATTTGACAGAGGAGAAGGATTGGCCTTGTACATTAATTTTGTGGAAACGTTATGAGGATGATAGTAGGAAATGTTTCAACTTCTTAAAAGCAGGAGTGGATTGGATTTTGCGCAAGGTAAGGGGCAGTTTTTTCCAGAGGCGGACAGCGGCAACTGAGAAGGAGTTTGCAAAAGTTTTTGTTTTGTGAGTGGGCACAGTTAGGATACCAAGTAACAGTGACCTCGTGTTTCGATTATGATGGCATGAAAGGTGTTTTATCCCTGAAGCAAGGTACTGGGGTGCTTGAGCGACGAGGAGCAGGTGAAGTAGACAGAGTGTGATAGTCACTGGAGGGAAGCGTGAAGGGTAGAAATCGTAGAGGGAGACCAAGAGATGAAGACCCTAAGCCGATTTAAAAGGAAGTAGGTTGCAGTAGTTACTCGGAGAGGAAGACGCTTGCACAGGATAGAGCAACATGGAGAGCTGCATCAAGCCAGTCTTAGGACTGAACACCACAACAACAACGGTCCCATGATTCCTGGCGGGCCAACGCTTTACGACGGATTCATAGATGGCTATACTCCAACTAAACGGACTTCTACGAACAGGGCATATTGAAGGCAGTATTAAAATGGGAGAAATGTGTTGTGAGCGTCGGTGACTATGTACAAAAAGTTGGTAAAAGATCGAAGTATATTTGTGATTTTTTTGTTACCTCTTTGGTAATAAAATTATTGTGCGTTACTTTCCGATCTTCCCTCGTATTTAAAGTGCACTTGTGTTGGCTAATCTTCTGATAGCCATCCAGATTCCTACGGCGAAAGGTCCTTTGGCCACCTTCCACCCTTTTATCATTAGCAGCGACAACGTTACATTTGACTTCTTGGAACATAACTGTTATCGGCTTTCATCATAACAGAAACATTTGGTAATTCTATACTAAAAATATTTCTGCACTCAGGTCAAAAATCCTTTCGATAGTTATTTTTCATTTTATTACAATGTGCAATGTCCTTTTAATGAAAGATCCATACTATGAAAACTGACGAAACAGTCACTCTTAGCTTCATTGTAAATTATATAGTGAAGATTAAGTAATTTCCGATCGACTTTCTTAATCAAGAGGGAACCCATTGTGATATCGTCACAGCTGGACATTGCTGGAGGGGAAGGGAAAGATTAAGTCAGTCAGATTAATTTCGGTTCAGTAACACTTAACTATATTTCTGTTTTGCTCTGTTTTAATGAACTGGGTAGCTCTATTGAGTTTTATCGCTTCAGCTAACTCCTTTAACAGATTTAAAAGATAGGGAAGATGCAAAAAAAGCGACTCACTTTTGTTCCGATTATGTAACTGGATGTTCCTAAAAAGTAAAGGATATCCACCATTTATACATTCTGAAGAATAGGTCAAGGCTTTACAAAACTGGCGACTCGCACTTACAATAAATAAGGTATTATTATGTTCCTCAAATTCAATTTTATCAATTTCCGAAAGACAGCTGTTGTTTTCTTCTACTTCCTGATTTTCCTCTTCCTCTTCTTCCAGCCACAGGTTTTCACAGAGATTGATTCACTTCTGTCTATTTAAATGTAAACTTGCCACAGATTTTTCTTCTTGGATTTACTGTTTCGTAATTTTGACGGTCATGTAAATCTCTTTCTATATTAGATATATATCTTTACGAGCTATATTTATGTGTAGTTGTTACTGATCGCTTTGTGTTTTATGTTTCTCCATAGTCTGAGGAGTTTCTGTCATGTGCCGCAGGAGATGTTGTTGCTGTGGTTTTCAGTCCGAAAACTGATTTGATACGGCTCTACATATTACTTTATCGTTTGCAAGTCTCTTCATCTCCGAGTAGCTAATGCAAACCACGTCCGTTAGAATCTGCTTATTTTACTCGTCTCTCGGGCACAGTAGATATAGCTCCTTTTTCCGCTTGAGCATTTTAATTCTTCATCCCAAATAGTAAGTTTCTGGTTCGTATATATTTATTTTACCTAGGGTTTCTAAAGCTAGATCTTCTGTCCGTTGAGCTACTTTCCGTTATTCTAATACGATGGTTGTAGTCATAGGTTCCTTATGCATTGCAAGACGCCATCAGTGGATTTATAACTATCTGACTCTGGCTCTGTTTCTCGCGACAACGCTGAGGTATTCCTGGCATGAAAGATTAATGTATCTGGTCCTTCCCTATACATTTATTCCTTATTTAATGTATTCAGGAAGAGTACAGGGACTGATCCTAATTAAATAAGAAAAGGAGGATACACTTAATAAATGTTTAACTATAAAATAAAAAGGAAAGTGCCAAATAAACACCATGGTTCAAAAATGGTTCAAATGGCTCTGAGCACTATGGGACTCAACTGCTGAGGTCATTAGTCCCCTAGAACTTAGAAATAGTTAAACCTAACTAACCTAAGGACATCACAAACATCCATGCCCGAGGCAGGATTCGAACCTACGACCGTAGCGGTCTTGCGGTTCCAGACTGCAGCGCCTTTAACCGCACGGCCACTTCGGCCGGCAAACACCATGGAATCCTAACAAATACACAGTTGTAAATCCTACTATTTACCCTACCCAAGACTGACACAACATCAAGCTGTCCAAAGGCGTCCTCTGTAACGTTCGCTAAGAACACTGTAGATATTGGTACTGTTCTCTTGTCAGTTCTAACCACAGCGAAAGCTTGTGTTGACAACGAAAACCTCAGCGAGACGAACTAGTGGAAGGGTACGTATTTATATTTACTGCTCTCTGCATTATCTCGATACGCAAACATCACCCAAGTGATCCGCATAGTGTAGATCTTCCGCGCCGTAGAAGACCGGCGGCGCCGAAGAGATTCAGCGCGACGTCCACAAAATAGATACAGCGCCTGTTCCTCTCTGTACAGAGAAACTTCTCGTACTTCAAGTAGTGCAGTGAACATCGTACTAAGTATGACAAGAGACTAGACACTGGACACGTTGACAGCAACGTCTCAGAGCAGCCTTGCTCTGTGGTTGTCCTCCTCGCCTCCTCTCGCTACACGGGTTGGACAGAGCCAATCACGGCTCTCCATTCGAAGCGATTTCGTCTCGGCCTTGTACGACGTGAAACCAATCGACGCGCTACTCAGCACTTCCAGAACTTTCGAGATGTTTCTCGAAAGATTCAAGCAAATGCGTTCTCAGACTTCCGACCAATGGCATCGCTTCACGGCTTTCCTTTGGCGTGAAACGGCCAACGGCTACACGGCCACAGAACTGTAACTGCAACCTCGAATGATCTTGATAATTAAATCAAGACCCTAAGCTGTCGACAGGCGTTGATATACATCAACGGGCGCAGTTGAAAATGTGTGCCCCGACTGGGACTCGAACCCGGGAACTCCTGCTTACATTGCAAACGCTCTGTCCATCTGAGCCACCGAGGGCACAGAGGATAGTGTGACTGCAGGGATTTATCCTATCTTCATATATAGTTAAGGCTAATCGGCCATTGACCCCCTTCTGTGCTGGATGCACGCGCATTGCCCGAACTCTTCCTCTTCCGGGACTCGATAAGATTGTCTGCAGAGAGTAATGACTGTAATGGGCAGGGCCACTCCGAATGTAGTGTGCGGACATGAAGTTGGGAATATGGGTCTGACGGGGAGCGTGCAAGGGATAAACCCTGCAGTCGCACTATTCTCTGTGCCCTCGGTGGCTCACATGGATAGAGCGTCTGCCATGCAAGCACAAGATCCCCAATTCGAGTCCCGGTCGGGGCACACATTTTCAGCTGTCCCCGTTGATTTATATCGACGCCTGTCGACAGCTTAGGGTCTTGATTTAATTATCATTTCATTCTATGAGAGCTACATGGTGACCGATGGTATCTGTTCTTTCGGACATGTCCGAAAGAACAGTCACCCTGTTTCGCTTGGACGGCTCTCAAGGTCAGCCTCCGCGGGGTGGGCCCCCTTTGCTGCCCACAGCCCTTAGGAACGCTGCCCACATCTTGGTTGCCACGACCAGCAGTGATTTTTCTAGCGTTTACAATTTCATTGTGTTAAGGTCAAACTGGCCAGTATCAACCCGGTCCTTTAATAAAGTGACCACTCTCCTAACCATCGATCTCTCTTAATATAAAATATCCGTATTAATCAACATAATCTATGACTTTTAGTTGATAATTATAATGCGTAAGGTGACGAAAATACCGGCACATTATTTTAAGTTGCATTTTCCCTCCTAGTAGGAAATGGTCAGAGTTTATATTCATTCCTCTCTCACTCTCGTGTCCAGGATCAACTTGCCCATCTTTTCACGTGCTATTAAATAAACTTCTCATCTACATCCGCGGGACGCCCAGGAAACTTCCTGAATCTCTCTGTATTTAAGAAAGGCCTTTTCTATTCGCAACGAGTTAAGGTTCACAAGTTCTTAAACTTTTCTAAAATTTTTCCATGCTCAGAACCAACAAGCAAAAAAGGCAAAGTTAATAATCGGTGACTAATAGCTGTGTCGGCAGCCACTAAAATTCAAAATGGGTTGGCACATTTTGACAGGAGATTATGAAAAAATGGTTCAAATGGCTCTGAGCACTACGGGACTTAACATCTGAGGTCATCAGTCCGCTAGAACCTAACTAACCTAAGGACATCACACACATCCATGCCCGAGGCGGGATTCGAACCTGCAACCGTAGCGGTCGCGCGGATTCAGACTGAAGCGCCTAGAACCGCTCGTCCAAGCGGCTGGCGGAGATTATGAATAATAGTGGTGTAAAGCTATTACAATTCTGTGAACACTGTTTAATGGGCTCAACCGAAATACCGGTGAAGTCGCAAGTTCGCAACTTTTTATATTTTTTCCGTTGCGTTGGTTAATACAGGTTGCTGCACTGCAGTTACTCTAGCATGCTGCTAGTTCGTACTATTTAATGGTCCTGTCTAATACTCGGTTAAATGTTCATAACTTGGAAAGCACTAGGAGATAATTTTAGATACCATACGAATATTCTAATCCCAAAAAGATATAAAAATCAATTAAAATCTAGCGATTCATACCCTGATTTTGACATTGTTCGTCATTAGTTAATTGTTATAGCCATTTCAATATTAGATTTAAAAGCAACGAAGTACAACTGAGCCTAAGTGTATAGCAAAACAAAAATAATGTAGATGCAACTGAGAAGTTTCCGTTGGAGATGGAAGCGCTACATCTGGAATCTAAAAGCGTGTAGGAAATAAGAAGAGGTATCTTTGAAGGACCAATGAATGTAAGAGGGAAGAATACACTGAAGCCGAGAGAACTATGTATGATACAGGAAATACTGGAGCTTATAAAAGTACGATTTAGACTGAGAAAAAAAGAGATTTTGACCAATACAATACAATCAAAAATGAAGTAGTTATTATGTACCACATGGAAAAAGATAAATGGGTGAGACGAATAAATAGGGCGACAGGAAACCTACCAGCAGCAAGCACAGTCAAGATGTACTCAAAAATTCGTTAACTACAATTTAAATGTAAAATTTGCAACAACTTAGTTAAAGATAAAAAGATTACTACACAATTGAACTAGAAAAAGTAGCACATAGGTGGAAAGAATAAATTGGAGAACTGTATGACGGAGAAGGTGTCAGACGTGATCATCTTACGTAACCACAATAGAACAAGTGGAAAATTAATTCCCAGAACCATCAATTGCCAACTCAAAATTCAACATGCCCTAGACAAATTGAACAATAACAAAAAAACCACAGGAACAGATAACTTGCGCACTGAATGGTTAAAGAACCAGTAACGCCCCACCGTAATGTTCCAAAGAATGGAACTACGTTTTCATGCATCTCAATGTTTGTGACTCCATGTCTCGAACTATGTGTCATACACTGATATAACTTCGCTGGTAATTTCAGTGGTGTAAGTAGGTACTCTCTGCAGAATGCGCCGCTAATAGACTTAGTAACGAAGATGTAATTAATTAAAAGTAGCTGCGTGATATTGAAGTTTTACTGTATGAATGGCGAAAATGTAGTACGAAATAAACTTTCTTCCGCTCATTATTTTGTGTGGGATTTCGGCCAGAAAAAGATTCTAAAATGTTTGAAATTATATGTGAAGTTTGTTGTAAGCCACTGCGCTCTCATTTTCAAAAATTGGATGAGTATAGTTAGGCTATGAAACTTCCTGGCAGATTAATACTGTGTGGCGGACAGAGACTCGAATTGGGGACCTTTTCCTCTCGCGGGCAATGCTCTGCCATCCAGGCTACGTAAGCAAGACTCAGGATCCGTCCTCACAGCTTTAATTCCGCCAGTACCACGTCTCCCACTTTCCAAACTTCACACAAGTTCTCGTGCAAACCTTGCAGTACTAGCACTCCTGGAAGAAAGGATATTGCGGGGACATGGCTTAGCCACAGCCTGGGGGATGTTTGCAGGTGAATAATTTGAGTGCCATTAGTGTCGCTGCCTGATACATACACAATTTTTCTGTCTATAATAAGCGACTTCTGCGGTAAACCTTTACAGTAAGGTATTGTACTTCATGAGCTGATTATAATAATTCACTCAACAACTATAGGAAATATAGAAATTCAAATTGTTGTTGCCCCTGGAAACCGTAAGATATGCAGTCTGAAGATGGGACAGCCCACCATGCCCCGAGATAGCCAGTTAGCAAAATATAAGTGATAGTCAAATGGTCTGTGGATGAATGAATGGAGAGGGTTTTATGGGCGCACGACGGCAAGGTCTTCAGCACCCGCTAAGTAACAGATTGAGATGGGTGTCAAGAAAAGACTCAGAACAATAAGATAAAAGAGACACAGGAAACTAGCTTGGAAAAATATGTGCCTACCCACACCGAAGCGTGGGACGAAGCATGCCACCAGCAGTAAAACGTGGACAACCCAGGAAAAAAGTGGTAGAGGGACGTAAAACTATATAGTAGATGGTAGTGGCTGGCTGACCGCAAGGAAAAAGGGAGGAGTCAGTCACTTTGCAATACAATAAAACCTCCACCTACAAGTTTAGGCCAGAGTCCAGATACATCACAAAACTTGAAAACCCTAAACACACACGTCTCTTCATTAGCTGAAACACAGGGCAGATCCCCATCAACTTGTGCTTCTGCCATTGCATCACGGTATAAAATGCAGTCTGTTAAAATGTGCCGGACAGAGATGTGCACACCACAAGCATCACAAATCGGGGGATCCTCCCGCCGTAAAAGAAAACTATGTGTGAGAGGACAGTGCGCAATCCGAAGACGCGTGGGGGTCTTCAGGCGGGAAGAAGTCAAATGGTTTCAATGGCTCTGAGCACTATGGGACTTAACTGCTGAGGTCATCAGTCCCCTACGACGTAGAACTACTTAAACCTAATTAACCTAAGGACATCACACACATACATGCCCGAGGCAGGATTCGAACCTGCGACCGTAGAGAAGGATGATGAACTAGAAGGCTCGACAGCTATTGCAGTTCCACTTTCACTTGTTAAGCACGTATCGTCATCACTGTACTCCTCATGTACACTGTCCGCACAGTCGAGCGTATTCGACACCTCATTACACTGACTCATTAAAAACAATGTTTCATCTGACACTTCTTTCTCGCTCCGCGAAATTCCTTGGATTCCCTTCTGGCGAAATGTCAACTTCCGCAACAGCTGTTGTAGATATAGTGCAATGTTGCTTCGTTTATCATTGCCATTGCTCTGCTTTGTATCAGCACCACTAGCACTGTAGCACTGTTGCGAGATACTCGTCGACTAAGCACTAAAACTGCGCTCCGTAACCTCATGCTGTGCCCACCATTGGATACCTCCAATCCCGCCCCCTGTCAACATTAACAGCCAATATTGTGGTTGAATGTTAGATAATATGTGGGGCATCGAATAGCGTAAACATAATTAGTCTTTTGTGACCTCGCACTCTACTGGCTTCGTGTTAGGCAATACACCAGTACCGACTTTACATTATTAACTCTATCTCTTTCTCGGTCGTCCTACATCTTTTCTTCCTGATGGTTTGTATTCGTTTGCAATAACTAGAATTCTGTCTTCGTCCATCCACTAGATGTGTTGTCTCCATTCTTCAGTATTCTCTTTTAAATTACAGTTCCCTAATTTCGCCCAGATACCATCATTTATATGTGATCTTTCAGCAATTTTTTAAAGTTCTTAAAGGTCTAGATGGGATGAGGGATCCAGTATTAGAATCAGAATTTAAGAGAGTTTTGCAGGACTTAAGATCACATACGGTAGAGGGGATCGATAACATTCCATCAGTATTTCTAAAATCATTAGGGGAAGTGGCAACAAAACGACTATTCACGTTGGTGTGTAAAATGTGTGAGTCTGGAAATATACCGTCTAACTTTCGGAAAAATATCATCCACACTATTCCGACGACTGCAAGAGTTGCCAACTGCCAGAATTATCGCACAATCAGCTTAACAGCTCATGAATCCAATTTATACAGAAGAACGGAAACGAAAATTGAGGAAGTGTTAGGTGATCAGTTTGGCTTTAGGAAAGATAAAGGCACCAGAGAGGCAATTCTGACGTTGCGGTTGGTAATGGAAGTAAGACTAATGTAAAATCAATACACGTTCATAGGATTCTTCGACCTAGAAAAAGCGTTCGGCAATATAAAATTGTGCAAGATGTTCGAAATTCTGAAAAAAAGTAGTGGTAAGCTATAGGGAGAGACGAGTAATATATAATACGTTCAGGAACCAAGAGGAAATAATAAGAGTGGACTACCATGAGCGAAATACTCGGATTAAAAAGGGTGCAGGACAAGTTTGTAGTATTTCAGTCCTTTTGTTCAATCTGTACATCGAAGAAGCAATGATGGGATTAAAAGAAAGGTTCAAGAGTGGAATTAAAATTCAGGGTGAAAGAGTATCAATGATACGATTTGCTGATGACACACTGAGTGAAAGTGAAGAAGAATTACATGATCTGCTGAAAGGGATGGACAGTCTAATGAGTCCAGAATGTGCATTGAGAGTAAATCGAAGAGAGACGAATGTAGTGGGAAGCTGCAGATATGAAAATTGCGAGAAACTTAACATCAGGATTGATGGTCACGAAGTAGATGAAGTTAAGGAATCTACTACTACCTAGGCAGCAAACTAACCAGTGCGGGCGGAGCAAGGAGGACATCAAAAGCAGATTAGCAATGGCAAAGAGGGCATTCCTGACCAAGACAAGTCTACTAGTTTCAAACATAGGCCTTAATTTGAGGAAGAAATTTGTGAGAACAGCGTACTATGGTAGTGAAATATGGACTTTGTGAATACCGGAACAGAAGAGGATAGGAGCATTTGAGATGCGGTGCTGTAGACGAATATTGAAAATTAGGTGGATTGATAAGGTAAGGGATGGGGAGGCTCTGCGCAGAATCAGAGAGGAAAGGAATTTCTGGGAAAAAAACAAGAAGGATAAGGGACAGTACAGGACGATAGGAAATCTGTTAAGACATCATGGATTGACTTCCATTGTACTAGAGGCAGCTGTGGAGGCCAAAAACGGATGACTAAAAAAAAAAAACGGAAACACATCTCATTTCTCCTGACTTTATGTTATTTTGACGTCGTTTTTGCTGCGCTAAATTAGGACACGCATACAGGTATTGCCATTGTTTCATACGGCAATAATTTTGCGGCTTTGGTTCAAAGTTCTGTTTATAGTTCCACATATTTGTTAATACTGACCGATTCTTAAGATTCTGTGCCTCAATCGATAGAAACGTAATCTTTATGGGATCTCTTTGTTTTCTGTCTGTCTGTCTGTCTGCCTGTCCGTCCGTCTGTCCAACTGTTCAAAATCCTTTTCCTCAGGAACGGGTAGACTTATAAAGTCGAAATATATTTCACTTACTGAGGTCTATTGTCCCTTGTCTGGGTAAAAAGTAGAAGCTTTTAAGTCAGCAATCAAAATGGTTAAAATGGCTCTGAGCACTACGGTAGTTAACTTCTGAGGTCATCAGTCCCCTAGAACTCAGAACTACCTAGCCCTAACTAAGCTAAGGACATCACACACATCCATGCCCTAGGCAAGATTCGAACCTGCGACTGTACCGGCCGCGCGGTTCCAGACTGTAGCGCGTAGAACGGCTCGGCCACTCCTGCCGGCTCCACAATCAAAAGATACAGCTACATATATTAATACTCACCTACTCACTCATAAAACTTATGGGGCTCTTCCGGTTGGTGCAGAAACATGAAATTTGCCACATAGGGAGGTTTCACAGAACAACCTAAGGAAAAATCCGCAGCCTTTAATTACGTAATAAGATCTTACGAAAAGTTTATTTTGTATGTGAAACGCCATATCTAGGTAAAATAATCACTTCTGTGTATAGGATCATGGATAAATTCAGAAACGTGTCATACGAGCAGTAAAGTAATTCTTGCCTTATGTTTGATGTTTACCATCGCGATCAGGTAACCTGAATGGAGAACTACTGCTTATTATAGTAAAGATTGCCTGCCTCCTGCATGAATTTCTGTCGCATCTATACAATTGAAATAAAAGTATTCTCGAAAATGTTGGAATCCTTGAGACAGATACGGTGCCAGTATCAATGTCGACAACAAGAAAAAATGGTCGACTGCCTAGATAACCGAGAATTTTCCCCAATGGACCATAAATTTTGTTTTAGTAGCAGATATTTTTAGATTGCAATGATTTCTTCCCAACTCACGTAACTTATACACGGAGTGTTGTTAGCCTACCTTTGTATTTTGTTATACTATTAAATCATCTGCATACAGTATAGCATTTAGTGGTAGTTCATTTCTAGGTGTATACCTTCACCAACTTCCTTCTTCCAGTTTCTTATCAGGCCTTAATATAAATTTGGAAGAGTCGGTAACATACTACATCCCTGTCTGACACCTTGATTTATTAATATCTTATCTATTTTCGATGGGGCTGTATTTATGATTATTTCAGTGTCTTAATGTATGCTTTTGAATGCCTGTAGGAGAAGCATTTCATCAGGCGAACGTCCAAAACTGAGAACATATTAATAGAATTAAAAGAATACGCTTCAGTTGCCAGTAATTTCTTATTTGGTTGGTGCGTTTTAGTTTGTATGTTGGTATTCCGGTTGCTATGGGTTTTATTTATCGATTGTGATTTTTATTTATAATTCAATGTAACCACTTGAGTTTACACATTGTCATGTTGTCATCTGGAGATAGTGAGTGCAGCTGTGAAGGTTATAAAATGGAGAGTAGTGGAGAAATCGGAACGCTTCCGACATATTCTTCTGTTTGAGTTCAGTAGAGGGGTGACAGCAGCGGAGGAGCCAGAAACATTCGCACCATGTATTGGAGTAACGCCAATGGACTGAGAACGGCAATAAAATGATTTTCTCGTTTTAAGGGCTATCGATTTGACATTAGTGGCTGTCCACGCTCGGGAAGACCTTCGGCTTTTATTAAGATCGTTTAAAAGCGTGAGTCCACAGTGATCCACGCCAGTGCACTCGAGAACTAGCAAATGTGGTGAACGGTAATCATTCTTCCATCTTGCGATTATTGCATGCAGTGGGGAAGGTTCAAAAATCGGATGTACGGATACTGCAAGCTCTAAGCTAAAATCACAAAAATCAAATATGTGCGTCTCTGCTTGCTCTTCATCAACTGGCTTGTGAACAACACCGACCACTCCTATCCCGTATGGTTACTGGTGACGAGAAGTGATTCCTTTATACTAGCATAACGAAAAGAAAGAAATGATTGAGCCCAAAGGAAGAAAAAAACTCCCCGTACAAAGACCTGCGCGCATCCACAAAAGATAATGTTAGGCATCTGGCGGAACTGCGACGGTGCGGTGTACTAAGAATTGCTTCCCCGAGGTGTAACCACCATTGCTGACATTTATTGTCAACAGCTGAGACGTCCTGCAGACCTAATCCAAGACAAAGACCAAGTGAATTGACGCCAACGCTCTCCTTATTCACCTGGTCTTGCGCCCTCAGATTTTCACTTTTCTCGCTCTCTACCGAACTACCTTCAAGGAACTTCCTTGTGAGATGAAAATGAGCTTCGAAAATGGCTCGACAAGTACTTCGCCTCAAAACCACGTGGACTTCTATATTGTGGGTTCTAGACGTTAACGGTTGGCAGACTTGTAAATAGTGAAGGAGAATAGCACTAAAGTCTCTCGTATGCGTCTGCGCTGCATTTGTAGAACTCAAGGAAAAATGTAAGGAAGTTATGCACCAACTCAATATTTATTGGACGACCGGTTTCAAGGCCTAGAGTTCATTTTCAGGTGCCACAAACAATTATGGAAACAACTGTGTATTTGTCGGGTCAGTCAGGCCCTATGACTAACTGGCCATGGCGCAAACATTCATGTTTCCATGGTGGCACCTGTAGATAAACCTTCTGGCCCCGAAACTGGCACTGCTATAAATAAGAAATTACTGGCAAAAGAACTCGATTTTTCATCCTACTAATACTTAGATGCGATGCATGACGTATCATCGTTTGTCCATTATTGTTCATTGACGGTAAATTCAAAGGCTTCTTTGAAATCAGTGAAAGTACCATGTGTTTCTAAATGCAGTTCTCGTCGCTATCTTACATTCTCTATATGTGACAAATATTATCGCTGCACGAATGTCCTTTCGTATTCGTAAACCTTTCCAAATCGTACACCTGTTATTATTTTCAGTCGACTGTTTATTATCCCTTTCGTAGGCTGTGGGAATTATACTTCCCTTCTTAAAAAGTCGGAAAAGCATCCGTAGTGTGCGGATTTCTTAGGATCATGACGTGCTGTCATCTGTGGGAGTCCCTTGTGAACTTATTGCTACCAGCTGTTTTCCGTTTCCCGCCAATGCTTTGATTGTTGCCGCGTTGCGCATTGTAGAACGTGTTATGGTGACTGTCTGTGACGCCAATTTGTTTCATTATATATCGTGTTAAAGGCAACTTTTTACAATATATTCCTTATGGAAACATTTTAATACATTTCTTTGACGTTTATAACTGATTATAGAGTAATTGTGATGCTATTCCAAAACGTTATGGCAATATCTTTTGGTGGTTAGCTTGTATCCCACTGACATTTTTATGGTCCTGTCAGATTTTTTCTTGTGCCATTTCTGATCTAATGTTTTCGTGATGTAAATTGAAGAGCAAATTCACACTGCAAAGTATGTTTTCGGTTAGGTATTATGTTTACACAAATATAGCGTATTTCCTTAGGGATTTATTTCGAATACTGATGATGTATTTCAGTACTGCAGTTACTTTAGGGTGACCAAACGTCCCGGAAATCCGGGATTGTCCCGGTTTTCATCCCTGTGTTCCGGTATCCCAAAAATTTGTTTCGGGACGCTCGAAAGTCCCGGAATTCAGTTTTTAAATACATTTCGTGAAACTTCCTCAATTTTTTGGGATTTCGCTATATTAAAGGAAATGCAACACAAGAAATTAATATATTTTAGCTTATTTGTCTAAAACCTCCATAGTCCCGTACTAATAATCACAGTATCAGTATTGATACACTCAGGCAATAATTTACTTTGAGCGGTACTTTGGCCAACAAGTAGTAAGTTGTATTATTGTAACAGAGCTATGAAACCGTCCGATTGTCGCGCCACTTACCCACACACTCATTGTCAGAACAGTGTAGTAGTTGATGTTTTGTCAGACTAACTGCAATAGTTTTTTCTCATATTAGTGGTATTATTGCTGCAGTGCTGTGAAACGCAATGCCGAAACGTGCCTGCAAGTTCAGTGACTTTTATTCCAAGGAATGGAATTTCATTAAGAAAGGTCGTTTTGATTACGAAGCAGAGTGTTCCGTATGTAACTGTTTTATTAATATAAGTCATGGTGAAATAGTTGATCACATCGGGTCAAAGAAACGCATTAACAGATACAGTGCACGGAGCTGCAGTAAAACTCTACAAAATTATTTTGTGAAACATCAGTCAAGTGCAGAGACGAAAGAGATATGATCAAGAAGGCTGGAGGCAGTGAAAAATACCCTTTTCTCCAAGGACAGTCAATTCCATCTACAAGTTCTCGGTAATATTAAGCTCATGTTAATATTAATTGATTAAAAGTTGAATGGCTGTAAAATTTTGTAAAATCGTAATACATTTCTTTATTACTGTATACGTTTATTAAATGTCATTAATTATACAGATATTAAAAAAAATGGCTCTGAGCACTATGGGACTTAACATCTGTGGTCATCAGTCCCCTAGAACTTAGAACTACTTAAACCGAACTAACCTAAGGACATCACACACATCCATGCCCGAGGCAGGATTCGAACCTGCGACCGTAGCAATCGCACGGTTCAGTTCTGAGCGCCTACAATAATCTAGATTATATCAATTTTTTGTATCCTCTTATTAGTTATAATAATCGGGTTAACAAATTGTATCAACAAAACATTAATATTGAAAATTAAGAAACCTGGGTACATGTGGAATGAGGTGTCCATTGGCACCCGGGTGAATGTGTCCCGGTTTTCACCGAAAATAATTTGGTCACTCTACGTTACTTACTATATGAACATATTGTTGTCTTTACAGACGTCTGAGAAACTAGATTTGGGTAATCCGAAGCACGTGGAACAGATGCTGAATGTGGTGTCACCGCCAGACACCACACTTGCTAGGTGGTAGCCTTTTAAATCGGCCGCGGTCCGCTAGTATACGACGGACCCGCGTGTCGCCACTGTCAGTAATTGCAGACCGAGCGCCGCCACACGGCAGGTCTAGAGAGACTTACTAGCACTCGCCCCAGTTGTACAGCCGTCGTTGTAAGCCATGGTTCACTTAGAATTACGCTCTCATTTGCCGAGACGATAGTTAGCATAGCCTTCAGCTACGTCAATTGCTACGACCTAGCAAGGCGCCATTTATCCTTTGCTATGTATCTAATGAAGCATGTACATTAACAAGACCAATGTTCACCAATTGTGGATTAAAGTTAAGTATTCCAGCAGCTACGTACTTTTCTTTATAGCATTCATTACGTATCCTGTTTCAGACCTCACGCCAGCCTGCGTGAGTTTAAGCGCGTGCCTTTCGGTTACCCGTTGCTGTGGATTGGCTGTCTTGCCAGTCCACAACAACTTTCTTTGCTGGAGAATGAGAGTGAGTCAAAGCAGAATGTGGCTTTGGAGCCAGTGGCGATTTGAATAGCTTGGATGAATCGTTTCATGCCACTTCACTACAGTCGTGTATATCATGTGATTACGTGTATGAGGAGTGTGAGGAAGACCTGGCTCAAGGAGGTACTTTGCAGGCAGCTAAAGATGATACAAGAAGTCAAGACTAGTCAACATGTGATTAAGACTGAGGTGATGACATTTCACATCTTGTCAGTGAAGCGGACAGGTGTCTTCCAGTAAAAAGTGCTGCTTCAAAACATGTTTTCATTTACAGCGACAATGAACCATGCTTATTTTCAGCATAATCGAAAATAAAACATAGGTATGCTACTGAAAACAGAGCGGTGTATGGAGGGGAGGAGGGAGGGTGTTGGTGCAACAAAAGGATGGAGTACTGCAAAAATTATGGAAATTGAGACAGGCATTTATTGGATGCCTTATTCATATGGGCATTCATGAACTTACTGCACTGTCAAATTTTTGGAGTTAAGATGCAGTTCTAAGAATTGACGCTGTAGTAGAGGTAACGAGCAGTAAGAGATACACAAAAATTTTTGAGAACACCTTCTACAACACAACGAGGATCAGAAACCTCGAAGCCACCCTGAGTATGAAAAGCATCACGAACTGCTATTTCTTATAATAAAACTTTTAGAGAATTTCAAAGCAAATTGCGACCACTCCTCTTTCCTATCTGCTTACGAGGCTTTCAAAGGCCGCTCTAGTACGAAACAGTACATGCCAATGAAATCCGTCAAGGGGAGATATAAAGTGTGGTGTTCATGCGATGCAGAGCCAGGATACGTACCGAATTTCAATATCTGTACTGGAAAATCAAAGGAAAATAATGATGGTTACTCACTAGAGAAAAGAGTAATCCTAAAACTAACAAAATGTGTGCATTAGAAGGCTGAAATTGTCGCTTCTAACAACTTTTTTACATGACCAAGGCTAGAGTGAATCGCAAAGTTCTCCCTCCTATGACGAAAGACAATAGTAGGTTATCAAGAGAAGAATTTCAGTATCACATAAAAGGTTCAATCTCAGTTGTCAAGTGAATGGACAACTGTGGTTACACATTGTTGTCTACATTTCATGAGCCACGAAAGATAACAATAGTCACTCGAAAGAATAAAGATGGGACACACGTCAAAATGGTTCAAATGGCTCTGAGCACTATGGGACTTAACATGTCAGGTCATCAGTCCCCTAGAACGTTGAACTACTTAAACCTACCTAACCT
This sequence comes from Schistocerca serialis cubense, assembly GCF_023864345.2. Classification (NCBI taxonomy): domain Eukaryota; kingdom Metazoa; phylum Arthropoda; class Insecta; order Orthoptera; family Acrididae; genus Schistocerca; species Schistocerca serialis. The sequence continues at coordinate 238,193,938 of NC_064646.1, forward strand.
AAGGACATCACACACATCCATACCCGAGGCAGGATTCGAACCTGTACCGTAGCGGTCGCGCGGTTCCGGACTGAAGCGCCTATAACCGTTCGGCCAAACAGGCCGGTTGGGGCATAATCACCTGTATTCTGCCCCTTAGTTGTGGCTGATTATAACAAGATCAATGGTGGGGTTGACAGATTTGATAAACTGAGAGAAAGACGATCTGTCAAATGGTGGAATAGAATTCTTTATTTCTTGGTTGATTTTGCTACAGTAAACTGCTTTGTGTTGTGGAAGATTCAGAAGCGCTCTGCATCAAACCAGAATCGGTTTACATTTCGTCTCACATTAGCACGACAGCTCTTTGCTGGGTATCCTAATAGGAAACGTGGAAGCAAAATGCGCTACTGGCCATTAAAATTGCTACACCAAGAAGAAATGCAGATGAAAAACGGGTATTCATTGGACAAATATATTTTACTAGAACTGACACCTGATTGCATTTTCACGCAATTTGGGTGCATAGATCCTGAGAAATCAGTACCCAGAACAACTACCTCTGGCCGTTCAAATGGCTCTGAGCACTATGGGACTCAACTGCTGAGGTCATTAGTCCCCTAGAACTTAGAACTAGTTAAACCTAACTAACCTAAGGACATCACAAACATCCATGCCCGAGGCAGGATTCGAACCTGCGACCGTAGCGGTCTTGCGGTTCCAGACTGCAGCGCCAGAACCGCACGGCCACTTCGGCCGGCTACCTCTGGCCGTAATAACGGCCTTGATACACCTGGGCACTGAGTCAAACGGAGCTTGGATGGCGTGTACAGGTACAGCTGCCCATGCAGCCTCAACACGATACCACAGTTCATCAAGAGTAGTGACTGACGTATTGTGACGAGCCAGTTGCTCGGCCACCATTGGCCAGACGTTTTCAATTGGTGAGAGATCTGGAGAATGTGCTGGCCAGGGCAGCAGTCGAACATTTTTGTATCCAGAAACACCCGTACAGGACCTGCAACAATGCGGTCGTGCATTATCCTGCTGAAATGTAGGGTTTCGCAGGGATCGAATGAAGGTTAGAGCCACGGGTCGTAACACATCTGAAATGTAACGTCCACTGTTCAAAGTGCCGTCACTGTGAACAAGAGGTGAGCGAGACGTGTAACCAATGGGACCCCATACCATCAGGCCGGGTGATACGCCAGTATGGCGATGACGAATACATGTTTCCAATGTTCGTTCACCGCGATGTCGCCAAACACGAATGCGACCATCATGATGCTGTAAACAGAACCTGGATTCATCCGATAAAATGACGTTTTGCCCTTCGTGCACCCAGTGTCGTCGTTGAGTACACCATCGCAGGCGCTCCTGTCTGTGGTGCAGCGTCAGGGGTAACCGCATCCATGGTCTCCGAGCTGATAGTCACTTCTGCAGCAAACGTTGTCGAACTGTTCGTGCAGATGGTTGTTGTCTTGCAAACGTCTCCATCTCATGACTCAGGGATCGAGACGTGGCTACACGATCCGTTATAGCCATGCGGATAAGATGCCTGTCAGCTCGACTGCTAGTAATAACACGCCGTTGGCCTCCAGCACGGCGTTCCGAATTACCCTCCTGAACCCACCGATTCCATATTCTGCTGACAGTCATTGGGTCTCGACCACCCCTAGCAGCAATGTCGCGATACGATAAATCGCAATCGCGATAGGCTACAATCCGACCTTTATCAAAGTCGGAAACGCTATGGTACGCATTTCTCCTCCTTACACGAGGCATCACAACAATGTTTCACCAGGCGACGCCTGTCAACTGCTGTTTGTGTATGAGAAATCGGTTGGAAACTTTCGCCATGTCAGTACGTTGTAGGTGTCGCCACCGGCGCGAAACTTGCGTGAATGCTCTAAAAAGCTAATCATTTGCATATCACAGCATCTTCTTTCTGTCGGTTAAATTTCGCCTCTGTAGCACGTCATCTTCGTGGTGTAGCAATTTTAATGACCAGCAGTGTACCTTTATACATTGCAAAAAAGGGGTTGTTCCCTTGGACATCAGGCTATCACAGGTTGGAAACCATTATCCTCTTTTGGGATGCAGATATTGGAGGTGCAGGCTTTGCAGCAGTAAGCAAATTGAAAAGAGAACTCGGTATACGAGCAGACGCCCTAAATCGCGCCCCACTGCTTGTGGATCCAGGCTTTCACCAGTTCCGTGGGAAATAATGATTTTACTCAAGTGTGTTTTATTTACAACTGTTTCTGTCGTTTTATGAGAAAATTACAATAACTTTTCTTTAAAATAAGTAGGTATTGTCATTATATTTAAAAAAAATGTTCAAATGTCTGTGCGTTCCTGAAGGATCAAACTACTCAGGTCATCGGTCCGTAGACTTACACACTACTTAAACTAACTTATGCTAAAAACAAGACACACACCCATGCCCGAGGGAGGACTCGAACCTCCGGTGGGAGGGGCCGCGCAGTCCGTAACATGACGCCCTAAATCGCGCGGCCACTCCGCGCGGCCCATTATATTTCCTCATGATGAAAAGTGCCAGTGGGAAAATTACTTCCCACTTGCTGGTACGAGTCTGTGCGACGGTGGGTTAATAATAATAAAACATAAGTAAAAGGAAATATTAGAATATTTTTCGCTGTCTTTTACGACAGCCTGGAAACTATTTCTGTGGCCAGCCAGAAAGCGATGGGGAACATACTAGCCATAGTTTCCAATCTGCAAGTCCACATTCTTGTCCAGTCCACTGGACGAAATACTTCTATTCTCTGTTTACTCACTGGGTTCAAGACTATGATTAAAATTGAAAATTTTGAGTTCTAATTGATGCATATATTAGATATACGTTAATCCCACGATCCTAAACTGCACTACGAGCGGTTCAGAGGCGACCTCTACGGTCAGTTCCCATCAAATGGCCTTTCGTCCTGACATATGATTACCAAAATACTTGCTCGCAACAAAATTGGAAAATAATTATCACCAATTGCCACGCGGATATGTTAACATTATGGGCGCGGCACACGAACAGTTACTTCCGCGAAATCTATGCGATTCGGGACGGTGTGCAGTCCTCGCGATTTCATTTCCTATTTGTACCAAAAACGATTTTAGTTGCAGTCTGGCTCTGACATCGCCCGAGATTGCGTGTACTCCGGCGTTTGACTGACGCGGACCCTAAGGTAGCTGGGTGCGAAGTGAAGTCTTTTTCAGAAATATTAACGATCCAGGACGGTGTACAGTCCTAGCGAGTTCACTTTCTATCATTACTGAAAACATGAGTTTAGTAACGGCCAGGTTCTGACGTCACCATAGGCAGCGCATAAGCCTGCGTTTGACTGACACGGGCCGTATGGTAGCTGGGTTCGAAGTGAAGTCTTGCCTCTCAAGTCGTATTTATAAGCGGGCGCAGCGGACAGGCAAGGGAACATTTGCCTTTATCCGCTCTATGCCCACGGTAGCAGCCTCTAACCGGCCGCTTTCTCGGACACACAATATTTTATAGCAATGTCATGAATCAATTTAGAATCTTCGTAATTTTTGTATGAATGTAGTTAACTTGGTTAAAATCAAAGAAGTTTTAACTCGCCTGCGTTTAAACTTTGCCGCCTAGAACTTTTAGTACAGAACTGAGACCTCTGAACTACAACTTTAAGATACTTTTTTTGTTATTATATATATATCCAGGCCCTGAAACTTGTTATAGCTCTATTATTTAATGGATTTCATCACGTGCTGTAATCAAAACATTCTAGCATTAATATAAAAGATACTTAATTTACTACAAATAAGGACATTTTTGTTCCAAAATTGGTTTTCAGTAAATCACTCGAAAACTATTAGAGGTAGCTCAATGGCGTCACGTAATTATTATTTTTATGTTGAACTGGAGCTGCATAAAAATTTTCTTATTACTAAGTCTAATATTTAGCGCCTTCAAATTTTCTTAAAGACATGTATTCAGGCCGGCCGCGGTGGTCAAGCGGTTCTAGGCGCTTCAGTCCGGAACCGCGCGACTGCTTCGGACGCAGGTTCAAATCCTGCCTCGGGCATGGATGTGTGTGATGTTCTTAAATTAGTTAGGTTTAAGTAGTTCTAAGTTCTAGGGGACTGATGACCTCAACTGATAGGTCCCATAGTGTTTAGAGCCAGTTGAATCGTTTTCAACATGGATTCAGACTAAAATATTGTTTTAATCACGTTGAGACCTGTAGTAGTTAATTTTGACATACATATGCACATTTTGACCAATTTTGGGGCTCCTAGCTCTATTTTTTAGCGCCACTGATTTTCTTCTTAAAACAATGTATCTAGGGAAAGATGTTCATCTGATCAGTCTGAGATTTGACAGTTTAAACATTAATATACTCGTACTAAAGCACAAGCTGACAAAATTAGGAAAAACAACTTTAACTTTTAATTTCATTCTTAAACTATGGTGCAATACTTGCGTGCTACGGACAGACCCGTTGTGGTGACGTGGTGCTACTAGCAGTGAGCTGGGGTAAGTCCAGGCACACTCGCTCTCCTCTGTATCTCCCAAATGATACAGCGGTTGTTTCGGCACTAGTCAAGTACAGACTGTAAACCAAAACGAGTTGGAAAACTGTAATTACCTGTTAACTGTGAAATTATTTCATACCTAACATAATTTAGCTTCCTTTGCCATCTATTTTTCCCACAAATGGTTATTTTTTAGTTAGTTTTACAAACTTTATTGCTGAGACGTATGCATATCTTAGTCCTTTCAGAAAACTGAAATTCCTTCGGCAGTTTTCCAATCATGAGGGATTTTATAACTCCTCCTTCATTCGTGAAATAAATGTAACAGTCTAAGTTCGGACAGTGCCTCCCCGCACTTAATAAGTTCAGTATTTATTCCATCTAGGTTATATCTTCTGTGACTTTCCAAACTTGTAAATAGCTTTTAAACCTCATCCAAGATTACAGAATCAATGCCTTGTTGCAATAGGATGTCATCGATTATTTATCTTTCTCAGCAGTTTCACAATACCATAAATTCTTTTAATAATGTAGACACAGTTCTTCATCCATTACATTAATTTTAGCGTTATCTCATTATGATCTATTTACAGTGAAGTGCAAAAGAAAGTGGTACAGTAACGCGTATTCAAATACAAAGATATGCAGCCGGCCGCTGGGGAACCACGCTGCTGCTACGGTCGCAGGTTCGAATCCTGCCTCCGGCATGGATGTGTGTGATGTCCTTAGGTTGGTTAGGTTTAAAAACTTCTAAGTCTATGGGACTGATGACGTCAGATGTTAAGTCCCATAGTGCTGAGAGGCATTTGCATTTGAAGAGATATGCAAACAGGCAGAGTACGGCGCTGTGGTCGGCAACGCTTATATAAGACAATAAGTGCAATAGTCGGTTCACGAGCCGGAGCGCACAACATTTCCGAGTTAACGATGTGCGATCCTGTACGATCGTTCCATGAGTGTACTGTGAATGTCATGAATCCGGTAAAACATCAAATCTCTGATATCGCTGCGGCCGGGAAAAGATCCTGCAAGAAAGGGATTAACGACGACCGAAGAGAATCGTTCGTCGTGACACAAGTGCAAACCTTACTGTCACCATGCGAACCATTCAACGAAACATCATCGATATAGGCTTACGGAGCCGGAGGCCCAATCGTCTACACTTGATGACTGGGTGACACAACGCTTTACGCCCCGCCTGGGCCCGACAACACCGACAGTGGACTGTTGACTGGGAACATGTTGCCTGGTCGGACGAGTCTCGTTTCAAATTGTATGGAGTGGATGGACGTGTACGGACGGGTATGCAGACAACCTCATGAATCTGTGGACCCTGCATGTCGGCAGAGGACTCTTCAAGCTGGTGGAGACTCTGTAATGGTGTGGGGCGTGTGCAGTTGGAGTGATATGGGACTCCTGATACGTCTAGATACGACTCTGACAGGTGACACGCACGTAAGCGTCCTGTCTGATCATCTGCATCCATTCTTGTCCTTTGTGCATTCCGACGGACATGGGCACTTCCAGCAGGACAATATGACACCCCACCCGTCCATAATTGCATAAGAGTGGCTCCAGGAAGACTCTTCTGAGTCTAAACACTTTCGCTGGCCAGCAGACTCCCCAGTCATGAACATTCTTGAGCGTATCTGGGATGTCATGGAACGTGCTTCTCACAAGAGATCTCCACCCCCTCGTACTCTTACGGATTTATGGGCAGCGCTGCAGGATTTATGGTGTCAGTTCCCTCCAGCACTACTTCAGACATTAGTCGAGCCATGCCACGTCGTGTTGCGGCACTTCTGCGCGCTCGCGGGGAGCCTACACGATATTAGGCAGGTGTACCACTTTCTTTGGCTCTTCAGTGTACATCCCTTAACATTTTACAGTATATTTATAAATTAGTTATACAGAAGTATATTTATAAATTATTTATACAAAAGTAACCTTCAGTTTTGAAAACGGTAAATTACTTACAAAAATGTTCAACTGTGTGTGAAATCTTATGGGACTTTTAGCTGCTAAGGTAATCAGTCCCCAGGCTTACACACTACTTAACCTAAATTATCCTAGGGACAAACACACACACCCATGCCCGAGGGAGGACTCGAACCTCCGTCGGGACCAGCCGCACAGTCCAAGACTGCAGCACACCAGACCGCTCGGCTAATCCCGCGCGACTAAATAACTTACAGAAATGTTTGATACAGTAATGAATGAAGTATAAATCTTGAAGTTTTATTTACATATTTTCAATATGGCTACCTTTCGCAAGACGACGAATGTCCCATCTGTAATCAGTTTCCTGCAGAATTATATGAGCCAACTCTTGACTTGTGGTGGCAACTGCTTGTATTATCCATTGTTGCAGTTCGTCGACGTATGCCGGAAGCGGAGGAATAAATACTCTATCTTTATTATAGCCCCATGCGCAAAAGTCTAGTGCAGTAGTAACAGATTTGGGTCCATGAAACCATAAACAACACTGTGCACCAGCATCCGATTCCATCATGGCTGTTGGAATAAGTCATTCGCAAATGCCACCTAGCGGTAACGTCGGAATCTGTGTTAAGCGGACACAAATTTAAAATATATTGCATTCAGTGCTGTATTAAACATTTCTGTTATTTTTCTTTTTCAGAATGGTTCAAATGGTTCTGAGCACTGTGGGACTTAACTTCTCAGGTCATCAGTCCCCTAGAACTTAGAACTACTTAAGCCTAACTAACCGAAGGACATCACACACATCCATGCCCGAGGCAGGATTCGAACCTGCGACCGTAGCGGTCGCGCGGTTCCAGACTGTAGCGCCTAGAACCGCTCGGCCACTCCTGCCGGCTTTGTTTTTTACAATTAAAGGTTGCTTTTGTGTAACTGATTCGTAAACACCCTGTATAGGCAAAATTCTAGGCAAAATTCTGTTTTCCACGTATACACGAGTGTCATGTTTGACATTTGATTTACGAAAAACAGATATTTTATAGTATATTTTCAGTAATAGTCACTTACGTTAACAGAAAAGTGCCTTCTACTTGTGCGTTAATGACTGATTTCCTGCACGAATGGCGCTGATGATAGCGTGGTAACCCTTCGGTTCTGTTCTTATGCCACGTGCAGAGGCGGTCCACCAGCTGCGAGAGCAGAAAAAGGTCGCATCGGCTGGCTGCACGACAGGAACGTCGAAGAAGCGTGGCTGAGCAATTAATAACTGAAGCGGTGATGGCGGTGTCGACGCTGGCCGCCAACCTGCGCAGCGAGTGTCCACTCCAGCCAGCGGCGCCGCGTGTCACGCCGGGCAACTTTTGTTTTTGGCCGCCGCGACGGCCGGAACAAACGACTGCGGCGGGGTCGCCAGACGTCACACGGGCCCATTCTGTTTTATTTTTTCCTCTCTCGCTGCAAAATGCTTCTGGCTGTCCCAGCTACGGAAGGTGCCCATCGGCACGTGCGATTCGTTCGCCAACGACACTCAGGAACGGCGACTGCTGATACTCGTGTTTACCTACCTGCGAGAGAGATGAGCCACTCCACTCATCGAAGCTCGACGCTTACGAAAAGCAGTCCTGCTGCATCGGCCACGATGGGAGTGCTGCACGTGCTAACACCCAACACGTGTGAGAGCGACTTTTGACCTTCTGCCAAATAAATCCTAACTGATCCAGCAGCTTGCGAAACAACCATGTGGTACATCTCGCTTGAGAACTTTACAAATCATCACCATATCACTAACAATAGTTGTCTTTGTGGCACAAATAATGAAACATAGAATGTAAATTTTAAATACTCGGGCAATCCACTACTTTTTATACATTTTAAAAACTCAATATATAACATTCCATTTTAAAAAAATAGTCACAACACCTTTTTTAAATTTTATAATATATTATCTCCGTCCAACTTTTCTTCACGTCGTATTTTCTGAACCATTGTAAACGCATCGCCGTTCCCACGAACGTCATTTGCATCTGATCTTGTATTAACTTCCTTAGACGCCACAGCAGCAAAGCTCAGCCATGCATGCAGTAACCTAATATTTGAGGTGGAGCTGTAAATCCCACTGCAGAACATAAAGGATATCGAAGCAAAACGAATATGTTTTACTCTCCGGTCAATGAAAAAAATTTTAGAGACATTATTAAGATTCCCTGTTCGAACATGCTAGTCAAAGAGCAGACCATGGACAGTAGTCACTGGCATGTTCAGGTAATGTTCCACAGTCGTATGCCGACTTGCAGGAGCTGAAACCAAATTGTATCGGCAGGTAAATTGCACAGTAGCTTCAATGTGGTCTCATCAGCCCACATACCACTCACGAAAATCACTTCCGCTGTCGAGATCGTTTGTCATTGAGAAAAACGGTTAACGCTGGGGTACTATTTTTTCAATGGTCCCACTTCAACGGCAGATGGACGGTTGGCGTTGAAATATCATTCTCAAGAGACCCTTTACGGGTTGTGCGAAAGATTCTTGTGGTACCAGAAGGTAGGTATAAAATTCGATAGCGTTCTAGAGGATGTAAAAAAAATTATTTTTACAAAATTTTTGAGTGTCTAAATAAAAACTGTAACTTCTGCCAAAGGAGCAACCGCTTCTTCTGGAGTGTCTGTTGGTGTCTGGAACACTAAACACTTCATCTTCCACCACATCAGGAAATATTCACCGAAGCACAAAAATAAGACGCACCACAAAGGAATTATCAGAATAGCGGGAAAACCGATTGATGTGAGTACATGTACAGATAAACAAATAATTAGTATCTCAGAAAAATTGGATGACTTATTGAATAGAAAGAGCAAGTCAATAAGACGTTGTTCCATCTCTGCCCCTCATGTATGCAGTTATTCAGCTTCACATTGATTGATAGATATGCTGGGTGTTCTGCTCGAGGATATTGTGCCAAATTCTCTCCAACTAGCGCGGTAGGTCGTCAATGTTGTTGGAGTACCATGCTCATAATGCTCCAAGCCTTCTCAACCGGAGAAAGATCCGGCGAGCTTCGCCACATCTACTGATTCTGTCCCTTCCGGACAATTCCTTCGTGATGGCAAGTTTCCTGTTGAATATGTTGTCATGGCAACCCTCCTGTCATAACGTTCAAAATTTTGGTAGCACATATCACTTTTTAATTGAATTTTTCGTGACTATGTGGCCTATGCTACCAGAGGTGGTTCTTTAGAAAAATTTTAAGTTTATTTACTTTGGACACGTCGGCTTTTAATATTCCTCCCATTATATTTTACTGCTTCGTAGTTGAAATACTTTCCTTTAATGTGTATTAAAACGGCCTCGACCGCAATAAAACATTTATTTTCCATGGTTACCAGTTCCAGTAGGAATGTGACCGTCTTAAGACTATTTATACGATGACTGTACTCGTTGGCGGTGAATGGAACAGGTGTTATGACTCCACTAACGTCAATTCAGTGCCGTTTCGTTAACCGCCGCGACCCACCATCATGGTGTAAATCGTCTGTAGATGGTCACATCCCGACAGAAACCGGTTAACCATTGTAAATAAATATTTTCGCGATCCAGACTGTGTTAAAACATTTTTAAAGTACTTTTTGCCAGACTGCTGTTTCTCCACGAGAAATGTTCTCAAACATTACTTTCCTTTGCGGCCATTAGACATGAGTAAGGGCTGGTTAACGGAGAGAATACGTTTCGTACTAAATGTGACCGTGATAGCGAAGAAAATGTATCTTACCGTTGTTACAGTCATCAGTTTATTTTATTTAAAGTTATCTTTGAAAGGATGACTGTGTTTACCATTTATTTTTTTATTGAGATCGGCAGTAGCATCGTTCCTGATAAATTCTAGAACCAAACATGTTCATGTTAACAGTTTTAAATTTAGTTCGACTTCTACAATCATGTTTGGCATTGCTGTCTTGCTTTACAAAAAGAAACTAGCTAGCTATAAAAGCTCAAGTCTCAATGTTTCCCGTCAATGGAGAGACGATACAGATTTTTCCGCTGATTTCGTATGTAACCACGCACCACCTAAGCGAAAACTTTCCAAATCACATTTTATCATCTGCAAACTGTTCGCGTTATAGTGGTGCGACTAGACTCCATAAAACGAGAAATCTGAACATCTGCCCTAGCTTGTCACAATGGTGCGCGTATAATAGCCCTTGGGCATTCTGAACAAAATGGCAAATCAATGCCGACTGCCAGAAGAGACACTCAGCGACGGATGTTTTAGAGAACCAGCAAGGGGTAAGAGCTTCGATTAACTACGTCTACCACGGTCAGTGATAGTGCCCTTTTCAATTTAGGGGCTTTATCTTCGTTGTTACTTTTTATCGGAATAAATAGAGCCCCAACGAAGAAGTTTTATATTCTTCCTATATATATATAAACACGGTCTGAAGAACCAAACATTTTTGATTAACTATTGACCAATACAATTGATGTGTTGGTAAATGTGCCAACACCTTGTAGATAGAGGAGGCCTAAATGCACGCTATTTACTGCAGAAGGGCGTGAATTCTGGAACAGGATAAGTAGTGAATGGTAATAAGAAAAGTATGCAGCTCCTCGAATACTTAACTTTTATATAGTCCTTTGGTACATCGCTCTTGATAATATAAATAAGACTATCTTCAGATACGGTTAATGGCGCCTTGCTAGGTCGTAGCCATGGACTTAGCTGAAGGCTATTCTAACTGTCTCTCGGCAAATGAGAGAAAGGCTTCGTCAGTGTAGTCGCTAGCAAAGTCGTCGTACAACTGGGGCGAGTGCTATCCCGTATCTCGAGACCTGCCTTGTGGTGGCGCTCGGTCTGCGATCACACAGTGGCGACACGCGGGTCCGACATGTACTAAATGGACCGCGGCCGATTTAAGCTACCACCTAGCAAGTGTGGTGTCTGGCGGTAACACCACAACAATAAGTTACTGAAAGGAATGACTTTAATCATTCGGCCCGAAGGGCCAATCAAATACAACCACAAATGCTGTTTTGATAATGCTACAAGAACGCAAAACCAACAGTTAATTTACTTCGTCCAATGGAGCAGTAAAGACCAAAAGACAAATTCATATACCAAAGGTTTTTTTTAATGCTGACATGATAAAATTAATAACCAAAAAGGGGTAGTGACGTCGCCACTCTGCCTGATGGACCTGAATATCAGTAGTAATAAATATTTGAGAACGGTTGAAGTTAGTGAGTTAGCACTTAAAACCAGCCTGTGCTCCTCACTACTAGGAAAAATTTACAATCAGCTGTGCTAGGACTGCCTGCTTGAGCTATATGGCACAGACTAGGAGAACAACTAGAAACTTCACCAACGTGGCGAATCGTCCACATAGGGCTGGACAACAACTCTCTATAACACATAAAACAAAAATTACTGAACATTGAAACGCATGGCTCAAAATATAACGCCTATCTAGGCAGGAACTGTTAATGAAGCCCACTGGCCTTCGTAAATCTTCGACTTAGTAAATATGACGGCCAGTACTAAATAATAATACCACTCAACAAATTGTAAAATACAAGATCGTTATTGCACTTGGGTCGGAAAGAAATTTCAACCACAGATAATATTTTAGGTTCGGTTATTAAGGCGCAGAGAGTTAACACTCTTTTCTAGTGATAGTTACACTTGGCAATATAACAGCAGATCACTGAATCGGAATTTCGGGCACGCCTGAGCCTACCAAAATTGCGAAACACCATGGCACACGACCTTAGAGCAAAACATACCCGACGACACGGGCAGAAATTGAGTGAGACACATCAAGTCAAGAAATTGTCACCGTTAGTCCAGAAGGCAGACAAGCATTAGGCGACAGGTTGCAACCAGCACCAACTCGAGTTATGTCAATCGCCCCAGTTCCTCCACAGCAACGCGGACACGCCGCGTCAACAGTTGCCACGCCGAGCTTCCTTATCACACAGCCCGTCCAGGACGACTGCCGCCGTCCCGAGTACACACGCTCGTAGTAATCACGTGCGTTCACAGGAAGTTATGCCACCTTTCCCGCAACACTGCGCTGCCACACAACCGGAAACTAAACTCCCCGTCTCACTCCGGCAGCAGCACTCGATACTCTCGTCGTCAGCAGGTGTCTCCCTCGAACGCAGCGCCCTCCGAAATTTAAAAGCAAACGGACCAATCGCGGCCGAGCAAAGCCAAGGCTCCGGAAGACGACACACCACACTTAGGCAATGATGAAGATGATACGGTTGAAATATGTTCGCTGCTGTGCAAAACGCAAGGAGGAAAGTAACTTGCCCGTCATGTCTCATTGCCGAGTAGTATAGCTCGATGAAACTTGGACCGTACGTAGAAATAACTGCTACAGATTTGTACAGAAGGTAACTGAGAAGAATACGCAATTATTCGAACAGAAATTACACTTTATTGCAAAACGATAACTGCGCTGAATTCACCGCGATTTATGATTATCCCTTGGACATGACAAAATACGGCACGTGGTTTTTAATAGGCTGTGTGATCACAACTTGCAGCAATGCATGCTCTGCAACGTGGTCCCGTGCTGGTCTAGAGGCAGGTAAGCAGTTCCTTAGGTAGGGGCGTTAATTCCTCCGTAAGTGCTATCGGTAACTGCAGGATGGTCGTTGGTGCATGTGGATGGGCTACAACACGTCCCCTTAATGAGATTTAAATGGAGGGAACGGGAAGCCCAGGGCATTCGTCGAATACTGTCTCTTTCCAAGAACTCCTCAACCTGCACTCATCGAAGCGGTCCACAACGCCATACGCAAAAATGACGTCAGTGCCGCATTCACTTCTGAAATGTACATGGGAAAGAAGTACGGTGTCACAGTGACGTTGACTGGTGAATGTAACGTGCTCACAGATTTGGCGGCCAGTACGTCCATTCAGTGTTACGCTTCCCCACACCGAAACACCTTGACCACCAACACGATCATGATCAACAATATTGTAGTTAACATGTTACGTTTCTTTACCCGTTTCGTCTATGAGTTTTGCAAAGCAGTGTATTACGATTATGAATCAGACGTTGTTGATTTCTACAAAGAACACGGAAGTATTGTCAGGATAAAATTAAGAAGTGCCAATACTTTCTGATGATGGTCACATATGCGAGTATATCTCGGGGAAACCTTACGAGACGAATGACAGCCAAAACGCTGAAGGCCTCAAACGTGAGACGTGCGGCTGTTTTGACACCCTCTCTGCCGAGGCGAGGCGTTTCGCCTGCTATCGACAAGTCTGGTCCCCGTGCGGGAAGAACTTTCCCTCCCAACTTGCCCGGCCTGCTAAAGAAGCCACGCTCCCCCGGCTGATAAGAAGAAATTGCACGCGAGGCGACGCGGAAGCGCAGCGGGGCTCAGCGCAGATCCCACTGAAAATTAGGAAAAGCTCGGCGAGCTCAGCACGCCCTTATGCGTCACCATTCCCGCGAGAAACCTACAGATGGTATTTGCTTCAAACTTGCCCAATCAGTCTAACGCACACAAACATTTTGGTCTGAAAACAGAAATTACAATTTCTATCGCTTCGATAAGAGTAAGTAGCTTCCTGCGAGCTGCATCTAACCAGACAACTCTGCGAAAAATCTATTAAAGCTACACACAGCTCCAACGACAGGCAGTCTTAATGTAGAATACGCGCTATACAACGGAAACATTCCTATTACATCTAAGTCTCACCAACAGGAAATGAATGGGACGCCCTGCTAAACAGGCAGGACAGGACAGGACAGGTATTCTAAGTTGTGTAAAGGGGCCAAATAAGCTGCTGTCAGTTACACTTGAACATACAACTTTATTTATTTGATCAAACATTACAAGACCCAAAAAATTAAAAAACACAGCATTAGTTTTTTGAACTTAATAACTGGCTGAATGCGCCATACAATCTCATGCCTTAAGGGCAAGACCACTTTAATTTAAAATCGGCTGAAAGCCAATAACTAAAAACTCAAACCAAAATCATAAATTTAAAAATCAGAAGGCTTCATCTTAAAACAGTTCTTTAATTAGGCTGAAGGCTCAAAAAATCTGACACCTTAAGAGCAAAACACCTTTAATTTAAAATTCGGCTGAAAGCCCATCACTTAAGACTCAAACCAAAATAACTTTTTAGAGCGCCAAAAGCCTTACCTTAAAACAGTTCTTTGATTAGGCTGAAAGCCCAAGCAATCTGACATCTTAAGAGCAAAACAACTTTAATTCAAAATCGGCTGAAGGCCCATCACTTAAGACTCAAACAAAAATAAATTTTTAGAACGCCAAAGGCCTTACTTAAAACAGTTCTTTAAATTAGGCTGAAGGCCCAAACAATCTGATACCTTAAGAGCAAAGCAACCTTAATTTAAAAATCGGCTAGAATCCATACAAATACAAGCAACAAGAGCAAATAAGAAAAGGCAGTACACCCAGCGGCGCTCAGAAGTTTCCGAGGGTCAGCCTGGAATTCAAACACCAACGCTCGCTTAGGTGAGACAGGCAGTCTGCCCAACCATTCTCTATCCGACAACTCAACCGACAGAGAGTCAACGGGTCCACCTACAAGATAACTTCCGCTCCACCCGACCAGCACACAACAGGGAGTTCAATAGAACAACGTTGAAGGTATTGGCGCCCACAACCAATTATACGAGTACATTGAGCTGTCAAACTACACACCGTGCCGGACAGCGACAGCACGATGAGGAACATACACTGCCTGAATTTACGTCAACGGCCAGAGCAGGTAACCGGAACGTTAACGGCCACAAGGCAGAAGGTTCCGCTGCTGCACTTCAATTCAAAATAACAAAGTACAGTTAAACTCCACCGGAGGGTGGCTAAAATTTGCCAACTTGAAAACAGACGTTGTTGCTCGCGGGATGTCCCAACTGCCGATAGTGAAATACAAACGACACAATGTGAACAGTCGTGACTTTCTGGTAGATTAAGTCAAAACTCAACTTTCGTGTCCAGGATCGGTAAGTCACGAACCTCGTAGCAATGGGATCAGCACCACACACTCCGACTGCCCGTAGACCCTGCCAGAGACCCCGGCCAAATTATGCGCCGTGGAGATTTCCTCTTTTCTCCACGCCAACTGTCCAATTCCGAGGCCCGGAAACTGTGAAAGGACCAAATATACGTCGGCCTATATGACGACCAACCGAACGACCAACCAACGGTCGTCCCGCTCCAGTCTACCTCCGTCGGACAGTTCACGTGTGTCGCTAGCAGTCAGCGAGCACTGGCTGTCGCCGCCTGACTGGCGCTCCTTCCCCAACTTCACTGCTGCTGCATCCCGACTGCACCGCTGGTCCGTCTCCAACTGACTGCCAGGCACACGACGACCCGGAAGTACTATCGGTCGCTCCAGAGATGGTACGACAGTGCACTTATCGATACGCGTTGCTGCTGCTGCTGCCGCTCACAGGTAAGTAAGGCAGGAAGTTAGTGACAGCAGTAAATGGAATAAGAAAACGAGGCGCAGTATGGTAATAGAAGATGACAAACAACAAATGGAATGAACACGAGCCGTGCACGGCTCAATGACGTCAGCGGCGAAAATAGGATATTTGAAATTAATTATGAAACAGTCTAGGTCGCAAACGTACATTTATTACAAGGTGACAGGTTTCGATCATCACATAATCATCTTAAGACCAGCAGAACATTTTTTGAGTCATCAGCCTTCAGAGGGGTTCGATGCGGCCCGCTAAAACATCCTCTCATGTGCTAACCTCTTCTTCTCTGAGCAGAACTTGTAATCTAGGTCATCAGTTGTTTGCTTAATGTATTCCAATGTCTGTCTTCCTCTACATTTTTTACCACCTACAGCTCCCTCTACCACTATGGAAGTTATTCCGTTACGTCTTAACAGATGTCCTGCCATCCTGTCCCTTCTTCTTGTTCAGTGTTTTCCAAATAACTCCTTCCTCGCCGATTCTGTCGAGAAGCGTCTCATTACTTACCTTACCAGCCCACCTAATATTGAACATTCTTCTGCAGCACCACATCTCAAATGCTTGCATTCTCTTACTTTCCGGTTGTCCCTCAGTCCACGGATCTCTAGCATATAATGCTACCCTCCAAAAATAAATTCTCAGAAGTTTCTTCCTCAAATTGAGACTAATGTTTGATACTAGCAGACTCATGTTGCCCGGGAATACCCTGTCTACTAGTGATACTAGGCTTTTTATGTTCATGTTGCTCCGTCCGTCACGGTTTATTTTGCTGCCTAGGTAGCAGAATTCCTTAACTTCATCTACTTTGTGATCACCAATACTCTTGTTCAATTTCTCCCTGTTTTCTTTTCTGGTACTTCTCAATACTTTCGTCTTTCTTCGATTTGCTCTCAATCCATATTCTGTACACATCAGACCGTTCATTCCATTCAGCACATTCTTTAATTGTTCTTCACTTTCACTGACGGTAGCAATGTCATCAGAGATTCTTGTCATTGATACCTATGCAACTTAAATTTTAATTGGACTCTTGAACTTTTATTTCCGTCATTGCTTCTTCGACGTATAGATTCAAAGTAGGACTGAAATACTACAAATTTGTCTTACACCCTTTTCAACCTGAGCATTCCGTTCTTGGGCGTCCACATTTATTAGTCCCTCCTGTCTGTTGTATATATTGTATATTATAGGGCTCTCCTTATAGCTTACCCCTATTTTTCTCTGAATTTCGAAGATGTTGCACCATTTTACATCGTCGAATGCTTTTTGCAGTTCTAGATGCCCGATGAATGTGTCTTCATTTTTCTTTAGTCTTGCTTCCATTATCAACCGCAACGTCAGAATTGCCTCTCTGGCGCCTTTACCTTCCCTAAAGCCAAATTGATCGTCATCTAACATGTCCTCGATTTTATTTTTCGTTTCCACGGTGATTACATATCGGATCATAGTTACAACCGTAGTTTCTAGGACCAAATCCACTACTGTACTTCCGCGGTCCAAATGTTCAAATGTGTGAGAATTCCTAAGGGACCAAACTGCTTCGGTCATCGGTCCCTAGACTTACACACTACTTAAGCTAACTTAAACTAACTTATGCTAAGAAAAACACACAAAGACACATGCCCGAAGGAGGACTCGAACCTCTGACGGGATGGGCTGCACAGTCCGTGACATGACGCCTCAAACTGCGCGGCCACTCTGCGTGGCTTTTCTTTTTTCATTCTTCTCTATATTATTCGTGTCACCTACTTCAATGCGTGAGCTGTTAAGCCGATTGTGCAATAATTGTCGCACTTGTCAGCTCTTTAAGTCTTCGGAATCGTGTGGATGATATTTTTCCGAAAGTCCTATGTATGTCGCTGGACTCAAACATTCTACACACCAACGTGAATATTCCTTTTGTTGCCACTTCCCACAATGATATTGGAAATTCAGTTGGAATATTATCTATTCCTTCTGCCTTAGTTGATTTTAAGTTCAAAATGGTTCAAATGGCTCTGAGCACTATGGGACTCAACTGCTGTGGTCATAAGTCCCCTATAACTTAGAACTACTTAAACTTAACTAACCTAAGGACAGCACACAACACCCAGCCATCACGAGGTAGAGAAAATCCCTGACCCCGCCGGGAATCGAACCCGGGAACCCGGGCGTGGGAAGCGAGAACGCTACCGCACGACCACGAGATGCGGGCTTGATTTTAAGTCTCCTAAAGCTTCTATAAATTCTTATTCTAATACTGGATTCTCTATCGACATGTGTTTCTCCTTGTATGAAGTCCACAGATAAGTCTTCCCCATCATGGAGGCCCTCATTGTACTTTTTCCACCTATTCAGACTCTCTTCTGCATTCAACAGTGGAATTCCTGTTGCAGTCTTAATGTCACCGGCCTTGCTTTTAGTTTCACCGAAGGTCACTCTCCTATATGTATTTATTCACATTTTTCATGCAACTTTTTCGCCGTAGTTTCCCTGCATTTCCGTTTTATTTCATTCGTAGGTGAGTTGTATTTCTGTATTCTGAATTTCCTAAACATTTTTGTAATTCCTTCTTTCAAAGTATTTCTTATGTTACCCATTGTTTCTTTGCAGTTATCTTCTTTTTACATACAGTTTCCTTTCCAGATTCTTTCATTGCCCTTTATAGAGTTCTCCTTTCCTCTTCAACTGCTCCTGAGTATGCCATACAATCTAGTATCTGATTACGTATCCTCTGCCTCACCATGATTCAATCTGAGACCTGAATCGTTGACAGTAACTCACTCACTGCTATACCTTCCTATTCTTAACAAATCCTACTCCCTAAAGGACAACGGCTGTAACTGGAGCAGAAAGCGCTGAAAGTCGCTAATAAACTGCTCAAGTTTAGCAATTCATTATCATTATTCTGAGTTCCTACTCCATGTACAGCCATTGTCCGTCCACATGGTTTTGAAAGTTTGAAGATGCTCAGGTGTTAAGTAAAACCGTTCACCTTATAACAAACGTGCCTTTGCGATCTAGCCTGTTTTATAATTAACTTCGCGTATTTTCGGTGGCTTCCGCGTTCGGGGTCAGCGTTCAGTCAAATTCTTCGTTTCTTACCATGTTTTACCATGATCAGTCGCTTTGGTTTCTATTGTTGGAAGCCTTCATCAGATCAATGATAATAATTACAGCTAAAAGACATGGTGGAGGACATAAAAAAAGCCCAATAACAACAATAAGCCCAGAAATTCCCGCTTGTGCTACATTCTGTCAAGCCTAACACAATCATACACCTTCAAGAGTTATTAAACGTTCACCGTTCTATACATAGGTTACTAATCATGGGATAGTGATATGCACGTACAGAAATGGTGATAAATTGCTTACACAAGGTACACAACGACAAACATTGACGGAGTGTCTATCTTCTGTTTGAGAGTGCGCACGAAGAACTCCACCTCTCCATTTAATTTAGGGTGAAAAGTAACATGGGTGATGTGACGATTGCCGTAGCCGTTGCATTCATGAACACAACGAAAGAAAACCTGTTATATGCATCGATGACAGTCAACCAATGAATGTTACAGTAGGGTCCAGCAAAGTCCAAACTATCATTCTGCCAAGGCACTTCTGGTTTTGCCAATCAAAGAAAGAAACATTGACGATTGGCTGCCTGGTGTTCAGCACAAGCATGGCACAGCACCATCATCTGTTCTATTTGAGTGTCAGTTGCGAACCAAATGCAGTGCCTGCAAGCCAATTGTTTCGTGTAGATCACGCCCCAGTGACCACGCCCCAGTGACCCAAGCTGAGTACATGTCTCTGGAATGTCTTTGCTATCAGGACACGTGATTGTTCTGATTCAGTGCGCTGCAAAATAACACCGTGAAGCACTGATAAGTTATCCTGACATGCTAAGTGTAGGCGGATAACTAGGCTAATGATTTGTTTCACTGAGTGAGCCCAACCCGCGCAGACGTAGCGCTATAAAATCTGCAAGTATCAGTCTGCCGTTGCATGGGCTGCCTTAAGGTGATCTACGGGAAATAGGTCGAGAGCATCCCACTCATGTGCATCGATGTGACAATATGACGTTTCCAATGTGTCAAAGTCTGCATCCGGTCCCACCGTAAGGTGCGAGAGTGTGTCTGGATTGGCATGCTTGGATTATCGTACTGATAATGCGAGAGAATAAGAGCTCATCGTTGCAGTTTTGTGCAGCGCGTATTTCGCCGGCCTGAAAAGTGATTGCAGCAGTTTGTGGTCAGTGACTAGGTAGAATTTCCTTCCGTACAGGTATGGGTGAAATTCAGTCACTCCATAAATGATTGCAAGAGCCTCCTTCTCTGACTGTGGCTTTTTGGTCTGATCCTTGTTGAGAAGTCTGGAGGCGAAAGCTATTGGTCTGTCTGCAGAACCAACTCTGTATGAAAGTACCACCCAATGTTATACATGGATGCGTCTTTGGTCAAGACGGCAGGTTTGCCAGGATCGAAATGGATTGAACCGTGCACGCCTAGTGTTCGTGCCATTACTGCTTCACATCTTGTCTTGGCGGTACTCCTGTCTCGTTTCTTATTCGATTTACAGACATCACTAAGTTTCTGGCTTGCCCGCCCGTGAGTGGCAGCAGCAGCACTTATCGATAACAGCACTGTTGTACTATCTTTGGAGCGATCACTAGTATTTCCAGGTCGTCGTGTGTCAGGAGTTCAGTGGGGACAGACCGGCAGTGAGGTCAGGACAGCCATGGCTCACCTAACTGTTGCCGACACACATGACTTCAATGGGGACGACCTTGGATGGTCTTTCGGTCGGTCGTCTCATCGGATGACGTGTATCTGGTCGCAGACCGCTTCTAGGCACTCTGTGTGTGTCGACTTGTGATTCCTCCTAGTTGTTCCACATTGACAGATTTTAGTATTGTTCGAGCTGCTGTGGAAGTGTTTCGCGGAACCGTGTGTAGCTTGTGTGGTTTTGACTGAGCAGTTATTTTAATGATGTCTGCGTGCTGGATTGGGTCATCCATTTGGGACGGAGCAGCGAGGAAGTCAGTCCCTGCAGCGTGAGACCATGCCAGGACTGCTGACGGTGAGCATGCACTGTTGGATCGTGAGGTGCTAGCTGCAAGAGTGACAAAGTTCGTTGCCCACCGAACCTGGACGTTTAAGTTGAGTGATCAGTTATGAAAATTCAACTATTGTGACATATCTTCGTTCATTTGCAGGTTGTTGCTCCCTGGGCTGTTCAGGCTAGCAGTAACATATGATGTGTTGAAGTTGGCAAAATCTTGGAGCTGTCTTCCTATATTGTGATTAATTATTAAATTGAATGTTACTTGCCAGTGAAGTGCACCAGCGGTATTTTCTGTACTGTGGCCGTTAACGCCCCAGTTACCTGCCCTTGTCGTTAGCATAGTTTTCCGGCAGTGTGCCTTTCCTTGTCGTTTTGATGCTGTCTGGCACTGCATGTAGTTCTACAGACTTTTAAGTTGTTTGGTTCATATTTTGCTTATACCGTTTATTGTTCCTTTGTCTGATTTTAGACACCAATTTATGAAGGTGGAGTGCTGTTCGTATCCTCGTCCTTGGCCGATATTGGTTGGATGGAAGGGAATTGATTAAATTGTTCGTCAGTCCTTGGGCCATCCCTAGTTTGAGTTGCCATACGATTATTAAACTTCAACTCTTGGCTGCCTGTCTCACCTCACCTTACATTTGAGCTAACTTCTCAGGCTGACCCTTGGAACACTTCCGGGCACCACTTCTTCTGTTTGTTTTAGATCGCGATTTTCATTTTAGTTTGAAGTATTGTGCGCGGCCTTTGGCTATGTATTAATTTAGTTCTTTTTAAATTTTACATAAAGGCCTTCAGCCATGTTAAATCAAAATTTTGAAGATTATTTCTATTAAAAAAAAATTCTTAAGATTTGTTCTATCTGAAGTTGTTTGTAATTCAGGCCCCAAGCCATTAGTTGTTCGATATGTTACGTGTGCCCTTCAGCCGAACCAGTTTTAATAAGGCCATCAGCTGTGTGTATTGTTTAAAGGAAAATTTTTATAAGAAAAAGTCAGTTTTGGTGCAATTTGTCTGAGCACACAAGTACAGCGAGGCGCGGGACTGTTTACAGTGAGTTGCGCTCACCAGCAGTTGCGAAGTAAAATAGAGGTCACAGGGCGTAGAACCGCTGGAAAAAGTACACGCAACGGTTAGTATGGTGAAAGTCACAGGCAGAAGGAGCCCACTGGCCAACCTAAGTGTTATGAGTACATGACATGGAATGGCACACTTAGCAAAACAGAGGCACCAGTTCACTAACAAAGCATTCAAGTGTTGCAGCTCTCCTGGACAGCAGGGCGTGTCACAACAACGGCTACACGCAGCAGCAGATGGGGTGCCAGCATTCCAGTCCACAGCGGGTCGCTGGTTCGACCCTCTGAGGCCAAAGCGGGGTCCACAGCCAGCCAGCGGCGGGCCACGCCACGGCTCTCTACCGCGGGCAGACTTGTTGGCTCCCAGCACACGCCGGACGCATCCCAAGGCGAGGGCCGCAGATTCGGACGTCAGATCACAGGCGCTTTTTGTCGCCCGTGATCTGAACCATGACGGTGAAGAAGTGGGCGAGTGGCTCTGAGGTGGCAGTTGTGAAGAGCGCTGAGTTGACTGCCAGCGCATCCTGACGTTGCGGCGATACAAGGCTGACAAACATCAGAGCATGAATGAATCACTGAGGCAGCCATTTTGCACCAAGCCATTTCGCAGTCAGCAAAGTGGTGTCCTCAGCATTGCAGGACCCAGTGATGGAGACGGAGGGAGAGGCAGCATAGTAGCTGGAAACACTAAATCAAACCTGTCTTAATAGAGTGCCTACATCTTTGTGCTACTTTTGGTGTTGCTGTTACATTCTATGTCAGAAGTTGCTACTACATTTGGTGTCAGAATAGCGGACATCGTCTGTACAGTACGACATTCGAACCCACTGCCTGCACTACAGTCACAAGGTGTGGTGAGTTTAGACAAGTTTTCTTCTGAGTTTTTAACGTTTTCCCTCTTTTTTGTGTTTTGAGTATGGCTCGTGGTAGGCCATTGCAGATTTTTACATAAGCATAGTATTTTTTGTTGTCAGAGTAAGTGTCAGTGTATATGGGGCAGTAAGATTTTTTTTTCGTGGCATTTAATTACTTTTGTATTGGTCTGAGTATGATGTTAGTGAGTATGATGATAGGTGTAGGGAGTCAGGTTATTTTTGTACTTAATTGTTTTGTTTCGGGATTATCAGGGAATGAAAGCAACACAATGGCAGAGTCAGGACGGTAAGGTGTGTCGGAATCAGAAGCGGTACGGATTTTGTTGGAAAAGGCAGCACAGTTTACAGAGGACAATACGCTGTTGAGGACTGAATTAACATCTAGAAGTGAGTGGGAAACCGCATCCGATCAGTCGTTGTTGCCTAGGATGCCACAGTGGGATATTGATCCATTCGCTTGTGGAGGACTTGCAAACTTCAGCTGTGATTAATGATTGATCGGATGAACAGTTATTACATCCAGCCAAGACTAGATTAACGGGTGAAGCGAAGGCATATGTAAGGTGTTCTGAGGTCTTAAGGAAAGCGGGGCAGTTTAAGCAGTTGAAGGATGGGCTTTTACATAGGTACAGGAAACAGAATAGCGTTCGGTACTTTAGGGAGAGTTTGAGTACAATGAACAAGAAACAGGGGGAGACAGTAAAGAAATTTGCGGACAGAATAACAGAAATTAACGAGTACACTTAGGAGTTGGGTCAGGGAGATGAAACGAATGGTGTTCTGTTGCAGGAGACCAAGGAAAGAGCACTTGATGTATTTTTGAGGGGGCTACCGGCGCATATATCGCGGAAAGTGCGTGAAGGGACTCCGAAAGATTTTTATGTGGCCATTCAGCTGGCAATCCAATGTGAGGAAATAGACGTGGCAATGGGGGTATGTGATAGACAAACAGTGTTTACAGCACATATAAAATGTTATAAGTGTGGTTGTATGGGACATGTGCAGAGGCAATGTACGCAGTCAACGAGGAATAGAGGAAGGGGTGGAAATCAGCAGCGCGGAGGATGGAGAAGTCGAGTTAGTAGAGGTGGACAATCGTTGAATGGCAGAGGGGCCCAAGACCCACCTAAGGGAGCTCCCGTTTAATTTCAATGTTACAAATACGTACGCAGAGGTGGACTGTTTAGTGGTAGGATCCATAGTAGCTAAAACGTTTAAGAATTTGTTGAACATAATGGCGCAAGTGTCAGTAGCTACTAAGAGTTTAATGGGACATAGGAACTTAAACCCACCACTGTAACCTCCCAACAGTAAAAGATAATTATATCATTCACATTCTGTGTAACCTCCCAACAGTTTATTACTCCGTAACCCCGCAATAATAACGTGACTAACCTCCCAATAAAAAATGTGACTCATGTGTACCCTTTCAATAATTAACTGACTGTGAATCTAAACTGGTAAATTTGGACGTCAGCAGTGCTGTGTCATGGCCCTGAAAGGTCATACTGAATAAATTGAAAATTCTTACCTCAATGAAGTCGCCGGATAACGCGTATATATATGCTCCTATAAGAAATTTTTCTGGCACAGCCCAGTGCAATGTTGGCCGCTAGATTTGTCATGTATAGAAAGAAACAACAGATTTTTTTTACGAAAATCTGGAAGACCATGGATTGCAGAAATTAGTAAATTCTTTAAATTCAGATGCATGATTGTGAAAAACTTAATTTTACAAAAAAGGATTATTATTAAAAGATTTTTTTGAAATATTTACATGGGACTTGATATAACAATAGTACAAATTTTGTTGTGACAAACTACATACGCGCGTGGATGTTTTTACCTTATACTACATCGCTCAGGCACCGCCATCGCTCCCCACGACCGGCCCAGCCAACTCCATACACACGACTGCTAGCTACTACTTACTCCCTACTGACACAGCTCCTACTGCAGCCAACACTGCTCTCTGGTCTGAGATTCTCTTATAGTTTACATATCGCAGGCAGCGCGTGAGCAATCGATCGAAATTACATCTGCTCGAGTGCGCTAGCAATAACTTCCTTAGTCATGGACAGCTCACACCACGTTATAGGTTGTATGAAGTGGGGGATAAGGAGGTCAAACGTTTGGGGTCAGTGACAGTTGACTTTCGCATAGCAAAAGTCCGATTTTATGCATGCATGGAGGTAGTACCATGGGTAAGCGAGGGCTACGACATGATCCTAGGAGTAGATTTCTTGCATCAACAACATGCCAAGGCCGGTCGCGGTGGTCTTGCGGTTCTAGGCGCTGCAGTCCGGAACCGCGGGACTGCTACGGTCGCAGGTTCGAATCCTGCCTCGGGCATGGATGTGTGTGATGTCCTTAGGTTAGTTAGGTTTAAGTAGTTCTAAGTTCTAGGGGACTGATGACCTAAGATGTTAAGTCCCATAGTGCTCAGAGCCATTTGAACCATTTTGAACCAACATGCCAAAATTGACCTTGGACAAAGAACTATGAAACTTGGTGAAATGTTATTTCAGCTATGGGAAACAGTTGTCGATTCAGAGCTGTCGCAAGGGGCGTTCAACATAATGAACACACCAACTGAACCGCGTACATTAGCATTAAGGCTTAATTCCCATGAGTGTGTGTCTGGTGGCACCAGAAAGCCTCTTTGTGTAAGTGTGTAGTCGAATCTACCTGTGGGTACAGTATGTGTCATTGAACCATTGGAGGATAATGAAGTTCTGGGTCCATTGGGTTGTTTTGTGAAACGTAGTATTGTACACGTACAGGAGGAGAACGACGGGCGAGTAGCTCCACTGCACGTGGATAATTTTAGCGCTGTAGACGCGAGTTTGAGAAAAGGAGTTTTAGTAGCAAATTTGGATGTGCCAGATGATGAAGACGGGTGTTCGAGAGGTAGGCGAAGCGATCAACCACTACCTGCCGATAGAACTGCATTGCGTGACAAAATTAAGCATTTGAAAGGAGGAGAAAGGGAGCATATGGAAGAATTATTGTGGAAATTTAAGGATCTTTTTTACCGCAAGGGCTGTTGCCAGCAACTCCATTAGTTCAACATAGGAAAACAATAGAGAATGACGCACCTGTTTACCATAAACCGTACAGAATACTGATGTATTTGCATCAGATTGTGGAGGATTTCATTGATCAGCAGCTTACGGATGGTATTATAGAGCATAGTAAAAGTTGCTGTGGAGCTGGCATTGTCGTTGTGCCTAAAAAATCTATGGATGGAACTAAAAAATACAGGTTCTGTTGTGACTACCGATACCTCGATAATAAGACAGTAATGGATGCATACCCCATTCCAAAACATATCGGAGACTATGGATCATTAGGACAGTGCCAGTACATTTCTACGATGGATCTGACAAATGGTTGTCATCAGTTAGAGGCTGCTTGAGAGGATCGTCCAAAAACTGCGTTATCTAATACTGGAGGCCATTAACAGTATATCAGAATGCCATTCGATTTGAAAAACGCTTCGGCAACGTTTCAGAAGTTACTAAGAACTGTCTTGAGGGGTTTGAAACCACGGCAGTGTCTTGTCTATTTCGATGACATTATAGTGCTTTCAAGGACCACGGAGCAGCAAAGACAGCGGTTAAGAGAAGTCTTTATGAGGTTAAGAGCAGCTCGTTTGACGCTAAGCCTGGAGAAGTGTCATTTTGCATTAGAAGAAGTAAAATATTTGGGTCATACTATCACTAAGAGTGGAGTGCGAATAGATCCGACGATGGTACAGGCTGTAGGGATTTTCGGGGACCACAAACAGTTAAGGAAATGCAGTCATTCATCGGAATTGGGAATTTCTATCGAAAGTTCGTCAAGGGTTTTGCAGATTTAGCACAGTCATTGACATGATTGTTAATGATGTGTGTGAATTTTGAGTGGACAGAAAAGTGTCAGAAAGAATCCATCCACTAGATTCTCTAGATGGGCTGTGAGGCTTAGTGAATTCGACTACGATGTGGTGCACAAGCCTGGGAAGAAGCACAGTAATGCGGATGCAATAAGTAGGAAGGTGGCAAAAGTAGAGGTCATAGGTTATGACCTAGCGGTATGGCAAGGATTACAGGACGTGGACAACGATTCTAAACTGTATCGGACACAGCCACAATTTAATATGTAAAACTGTCTTCTGTGCAGGGAAACGAAGTTAGGACCAAGGGTAGTAGTGCCAGCGAAGCTGAGGGATGAGGTTTTAAAGGAAGCATATGAGCACATGTTATCTGGTCATGGTGGGTGTAGAGGAACGAATAGGAGAGTGGCGGAGAGGTATTGGTGGAGGGGTAGAAAAGTGGATGTGTATCAGTATGTCAATAATTGTATACCATGTGCGCAGAGAGCAGATTTGAGTCGGAAACAGATACAGCTACAACGATTGCCAGAAGCGACGTGTTCATTCTCTATGTTGGGGTTGGTGTCTTAGGACCTTTCAGTCGAACACCATCAGGGAACAGATTGTAGGGATCAGATTGTTCTGACAATAATAGACCATTTTTCGAGGTATGTGGAGATGGTGGCTATGCCAAATCAACAGGCAGCAAGAGTAGCGCAAGCGTTAGTAGACAACTCGATTTTGAAGTTTGGTATACTAGAGACAATAATTACTGACTAAGGGACCAACTTCATGTCGGACTTAATGAAGGAACTGTGTAAATTGTTGAATGTAAAGAGGTTGAGGATGAGCGTGTTGCATCCACAAGCCAACAGAAGGACAGAACGGGTACACAGAACAATTGGGAAGATACTGAGTTTTTATGTGGATTCTCGTCATCATCAGTCAGATGAGTATTTGAAGCATAGTTTATAAGCATATAATGTAAAAATCCATACAAATACCGGTTTGTCTCCATATGAGGTAGTGTATGGGCGAAAAATGCCGTCACCATTTGATTTGGTGAGGCTACAGAAAGGACCAATAAATCTGTACATCAATATTCGAGACCAATTCAGGATATTTGGAAATGGGTACAAAAGGTGAATATCAAGGCTTTGGAAAAGCAGGAAGACGCAGTGAAGTGGAGAGGAAGTTTACCACACTTTAGAGTGTGGCAATGGGTAATGCTGTCCAGCCCCTATACGCAAAAGAGAAAACAAAGAAGTTCCTCATGAGGTATCAAGGGCCATTCCAGGCAGTTGAAACCACATCCCCCGTTAATGTTAAGCTTCAGCTGCCAACTAGAACAACGGTAGTACACGTTGCAGCCATTTAAGGATTGCCCGGATGTGATTGCAGGTGTGTCACAGGAAGGAAAGAGGAAGAAAAAGAGAGTGAAGAGAGTTGCTAAGCACAGAGAAAACCAGGAAGATAGAGTACAGCATGAAGTAACATATGCTTTGCGATCCAGAAAGTAGTAGAGTATTTGTAGTTTTTTTTGTTTCCTTGTTATGTATCATCGGGTTTGCATAGATTAATTAGGCATTGTATTTTTGTATATGTATTTTCGAGTATAGCCTCCTGCAGACAGCAGTTGTTTGGAAGAGGGAGGAAGGGTGATATTGATACCTGTACTCAGGTCACTGAAATGGGGAGCGTTGGCAGTGATTCATCTCTTCTTCATTGGGGTAGAAGCCTTATGGGTGCAGCACCTGCATGGGGGTGTGTTGTACTCAAGGCAGGAAGAAGGTGTGCTTTGTCGATTCACCAGTGGGCATTAAGGTTGATATGGAACGTATGGGAAATGCGGAATGAAGTGAGGACGCATGAGTAAGTGTTCATAGAGCTTAGGTAATGTGCAGAGGGCAAGGGAATGCTGAAGGAAGTTGCAGGGGAGCATAAGAAATTGCATGAGGCTTATGAGACGCTACAGAGGCAGGTAGGACAGATGGCGGAAGCGGTGCCACGGGTAAGACACGGGTAAGAATGGCTGAACGCAGGGGAGAAAATTTTGAAGACAGTTTTTGGAACTGCAGACGAAAGGGATATAAAAGAACTGAACAACATAGTGGAAGCAGTGAGCATTTCGCAGAGTAGAGTAGAGCAACGGAAGCTTGGCATGCAACTCAGATAAGAACATTGGCAGGGGAAGTCCTGAATAATACATGGTTGCTCCGTGAATTAGCAGGTAGTGAAATACGCTAAGGCGTCAGAAGACGTAATAAATCGTAACCTGGGAACCTTACAGGGGCGTCTGGAAGTCCAAGATAACATGGTGGTGTTGACGAGACTTCTGCAAGGAGTAGCTGACAATGTGTGGGGTGCACAGGGAGTAATAACGAATATGCAGGAAGTGCTGCATCACTCATTGCAAGTCCAGATAAGTACCGGTTTGTTACCGCCGGACCAATATTTACGCACGTTGCACAGGGTGCAGAAGGAACTACCGCCAACGTTATATTTAATAATGGAGCCCAGAGAGCAAAATTTGACGTTTTCCTACTATGTTGAAACACTAAGGGTAACAACTGACCACACACGAGTGTATATTTTTGGTCGAATTCCCAGTTATGGGGCTGAATGGGAAGTTTCAGTGTTACACGGTCCACCAGTATCCTGTGAAGTGGGGAGCGTTGATCAATTTTGTGGAAGTGTAAACTAAGGAGGTATTGCTGATTTCAGCAGCTAGCAACCAGTAAGACGGGATGACAAGGGAGGAATTATGAAGCTGCCATAGAGGGAAGGTGACAGTATGTCCAGAAAGGATGTTAAGCACCAATACGGATACATGCACAGTGCAGTTATTTTTAGTTAGGGGGAAAGGAACAGACATGGAGCCAAAATTGAGCTTGCAACGGGTCGGGATGCATTGGATCGTCTCCACGTACGAGAAGGTGGTAGTAGTAGCATTACCCATGGTCAGTCGGCTCTCAGCCGTGGCAGCGTGCGGACGGCCCCGCGCGCCGGCCAGTGCTCCGCTGCAGGCGTTGTTTACATCCGCGTCGTAGCTTTCAGGCTTGCGTCCGTCCACCGTGAACAACATGTCGAGCGCTTACCGCCGTGCGACCCTTAAAGTTTCCTTCCCAGCTGAACATGCGCGACCTCGTGCACATGAAGTTGAAACGTTCATACGTGAAGAAGTTCGTTTAGATCCTAACCACGTTATCGGAATCCATTTTTCGATCACGAGTAGTGTCGTTCATATTAAAATGACAAACACCGAGGTGTGTGAAGATGTTATTCGCCGCCATGCCAATGGACTTAAGTTCAAATACTCTGATGGTCACGTCGGCGCCGTAACACTTGAACTCGCAGAGTACGGTCAACGCACGATTAGGGTGTTTGAACTACCTTTTGAAGTGCCGAAGGACGAAGTTGTCTCTGCGTTACAACCATACGGTAACGTCATCGGCTACGTAGAGGAAAAATGGCAAACCTTCACGACCTACCATGTCCTTAATGGTGTGCGTCAGGTCAAAATTGAACTGAAAAAACATATTCCATCATACCTGACCATTGGCGGGGTGCGAGCCATTGTCATGTACGACGGCCAACCCCGAACATGTGCGGGTTGTGGACAAGAAGGCCACGTCAGATCCGCCTGCATGCGACGCCGCCTGATCCAGACGCCGGTCGGCGAGGAAGCGTCCCCAGCGGTGATGACTCAGATCCCTGTCACATACGCCAAGGTTGCCCAGGAAGGTAGCACGTCTACACAGAGTCTTCCTGCTCCGCTGACGTCGTCTGATCAGGTAGATGCAACTGCTCCTGAGATTCCTTCTGAGGTGCCCCAGACGCCAGATCCTAACCTGCCGAATCATCGCAGCACTGTGACTGAAAATGCTACTGAGATGGACGTTGATCCGGGAGTGGTACCTACTTCTGCTTTCCTTCAGACTGGTCCGGAGTCAGACGAAAGCCACCCGCAATCGGACTCTGAACGACTTGTTCGAAAACAAGGGTCGACACGAAAGAGGAAGAAACGTAGCCGTACACCCCCTGATGAATCCATTCTACCGATTGATACCGGGGATGCAGACCCGAAGATGGACGACAAACCGATCTTTGATGACCGAAAGGCTGATGCGAAAGACCCGCCACAGGCGACCACTGGCAACGAACACCCCTCCTTACTGACGCCGTCGCCCCCACAGGTCGACGTTGAAGAGCGTCTATCCGATGAGACGAAAACTACGTCTCCTCTCCACGTGGATGACGTGCACAGCCGATACCCTACCGCAGCATCAGTCTCCTGGGCGGACGATGTGGAGATCGAAGGGACTGGGGCGGATGCTGCTGATGATGGGGCACCCCCATCGGTTGCGCCCGCGCCCGCAAACTCTCCACAATAGCAGCCTCTTCAGCGGACCGGCAAGATCGACGACCTCTCGCTCCTGAAGAAGAAGTCCCGCCTGTGCCTGTGGGACTCCAACACCAGCATTATCGTGTCGCAACGATTAACCTCGCGACCATTCGTGCGCCCCACAAACTAGCGCTGCTCCGCGATATGATTTATGATGCGGACATAGATATTGCGCTTTTTCAGGAAGTGCATGTCGCCGATTTTTCACCACCACATGGCTTCATGGTGCATCTTTCTCCCGCTTCGGACACCGGTAGTGGTGTTGCCATCATCTTACGCGAAGGTCTTCCTGCCGAAGATGTCCTATACCTCCCCAGCGGCAGAGGTATGGCCCTTACTCTCTTTGGTGTACGCATCATCAATATTTATGCGCCGTCGGGCTCCAGCTACCGTCGTGAACGCAATGCCTTCTTCGCGAATGAAGTCACACCCCTTTTTATGGGACCACACGATGACTGGATCATGGGTGGAGACTTCAACTGCACCCAGCGACCTCAGGACCAATTGCCGCGTCACTCACCATGCGCAGCTCTGGAAACAGTCGTCACGCGGCTACAATTTGCCGATACGTGGAGACATGTTCACGGTGATCTTTTGGGCTTTACGTACCACACTGCGCACTCCTCTAGCCGACTGGATCGCATCTACATCTCGCGATCCCTAATTCAACACACTCGACAGGCTGAAATCTGGCCTGTTGCTTTCTCAGACCATGAGGCTTACTTCTGTGATGTTGTTCTCACAAGACAGGCAGTATGGCACGGACGTGGTTTATGGAAACTGAACACGGCACTTCTTAATTCACCTGACTGTCGACTTCTAATAGAAGACACTTGGATCACATGTAATAGACGCCGACCCACGTATCCGTCTACCATATCCTGGTGGATCCAGTGTGCAAAACCTGCTCTTCGAAAAACTTTAATCCGGTATGGCAAAGATGTTGTCGCCTGGAGGAAGAGCACTATGGACTTTTACTACAGGATCCTACGAGAATGCTCCACGATGCCAGCCTCCCCTGAGCGCCATACAAGGATGAACCAAGCTAAGGCCCAAATCTCCACTCTCATGCGACGGCATTTGGAAGGGGCGATAGTACGATCTCGTACTGCTGATCGCATGCCTCATGAACATCCGTCGATGTACCATATCATCAAAGAACGACAAAATCGACGCCGAAAATTGATTCACGTCCTAACGGATCACGAAGGGCGTCACTACGTAACCCAATCTGCCATAGGGAATGTGCTTCACGCCCACTACCGGCAGCTCTACGCCGCAGTTCCACATTCCCCAGAGTTGATCGAGGAAGTCTCACAGCTCAACTTCGGTGGTATCCCAGGAGATGCGGCGATTGACTTGATGTCGGAGGTGACTGATGAGGAAGTCCGCGATGCGATCCGGGCAGGAACCATCAATCGCTCGCCGGGCCCCGACGGTCTTCCCCTCGAATTTTATCGCACCTTCCGTGATTTGTTACAGTCCACCTTCACCTCCATCTGTCGGGAACTGATGTCTCCGGAAGTACCTGTGCCGGACGCTTTCATGGAAGGAATTATTATTCCTGTACATAAACCGCACGGTGGCAACAATATCAGTGATTATCGGCCCCTCACCCTCCTTAACAGTGATATGAAAATCTGCACTCGCCTTTTGGCAGCACGACTTAAAAACGTTGCCCGCTATGTTGTGTCGCCAGACCAAGCATCTTTGGGAGGCGACAACAATATTCGCACGGCTTTATGCCGCTATAGGGATATGATCGCCGTTACCCAGGCACAACGCCTCTCTGGGGCACTTGCGTCTTTGACTTCAGTCAAGCTTTTGATAGGGTTGACCATTCGTTCCTTACGGCCGTTCTCCACCATATGGGTTTCCCGGTCGCCGTTATCACGGTAGTGATGCGCCTTCTGCGGGGTGCCTCATCCAGGATTCTGTACAATGGCAGACTCACTCCACCGATAATAATAGGTCGATCCGTACGTCAAGGTTGCCCTCTATCAGCAATTTTGTACGCCTTTTCCTTGGAATCCTTGCTATGTGGACTAAGACAACGTTTGGTAGGGTTGTCCATAGATCGCTACCGATTCTGTTGCACGGCCTATGCTGACGATGTCGTCATCTGTTTACGTAATGCCGACGAAGTTCGAGCTGTTTTGACGTGGGTAGCGACTTATGGTGAGGCGTCGGGTAGCTCTTTAAACGTACGTAAGTCACAAGTTATGTTCATTGGCACGGGACTTCCCGTGGAGTGCGTTACACCTCTCACCACCGTTGATACCATTCGTTGTTTGGGAATAGATTTTTCATCTGATCTCCGGCGTTCAGCCACCATCAACTGCCGACGCCTCCTTTTAATGATCAGAGCAGGTCTTATGGACCATCGCCTTCGATCCCTAGATATTCTCCAACGAGCTCGATATGTCAATACATATATCGCATCCCGAGTTCCCCATGTAGCGCAAGTTCTACCTTTCCCGCTTACTGTGGCACGTCGCATGTTGGCAGCGATGGCATCTTTCGTCAGCTCTGGGATGTTGTTCAAAATTAGCTATGCGACCCTTACTCTTCCCCGTGAACGAGGTGGGATAGGTCTGTTTCACGTGCCGGATAGAGCTCGCGCCCTATTTGTCAGCTCCCAGATGGCGGTATGGACACGTTGCCCAACGAGCCTCACTGGTCTCCTCCTGTCGGCATACTCGCCGGTCTCACTGTCAGCCCCAGTGATCATCTCGGATGTTCCGGCCCAGTTCCATTATATGCGGTACTTCTTTCTGGAACTCAGTTATCTACGCCTCACCTTACCAAGACAGCTTTTGCTCAAGACAAAGGCAGTATACAATGTCCTCCAATTAGGTCGTCCACCTAACCCGATTGAACAAAAGTTCCCCCAGGTTGACTGGCGTCATGTATGGCGCGCGGTGTTCGCCTGTTACCTTGACACGAATGTTCAATCTGTCTGGTACATAACTGTCAATGGTAAGCAAATCAACCAATTTCGCCTTCATCGTATCCACCTCGCCCAATCACCTCTATGCTCCACGTGTGGAGTGCCAGACAATGATGAACATCGGTTTGTTTGCGGACCGGCGGCGGAGGTTTGGCACTTGGTTCGACGTATTGTGGCTTTTCTAACGCGGGACATTCCGGATCGGATTACTCCCCTTTCATTATTATTTCCGGAACGTGACTATTTTCCTCGGACTAAGACCAATGCAGTGAATTGGATTCGCGGACATGCCATTCACTACTTATTTGGACAAACTGTAGACTCTGCACTCGATTTTTGGACATACCTCAATGACCGTCATTATGTCGTTGTCCGTCACCCAAAATACAGACAATTTTTCTCGAACTTCCTTGGGAGTGCTTTCCACGAGCCGCCTCGCAGCTGGAATGTGTTAAGCCAAGAGAGAAGAAGGTTTCCTGTTTGAACCAATGAACATTTCTGAACAATTGAACGTAACACATCCATTTCGAGAAGACGTGACTCAACATATTACCAGCGGGGCGCAGAAGGCCTCTGATCAATTACACAAAAAAAATAAAAATAAAAATAAAAAATAAATAAATAAATATAAAACAAAAAAAAATTATAATAAAATTCAGAAAAAGGAAGATTATGTTTTGTTTTTCAGGATAGCCCTAACCTTGATTTCCCATATTTCCCCTGGTATATAGGCAGCTCTCTGGGGTAGGTTTAGCCAGGAGCCAACGCCTGAAGTGGCCTAGATTTTTTTTTTTTTTTTTTTTTTTTTTTTTTTTTTTTTTTAGGATGAAAAGTGGCGGTGGCACTTTTTTTTTTTTTTTAGTTCCATTAAAAAAAAAAAAAAAAAAAAAAGCTGCGGAACGAAAGGTCCTTGGTTCAAATCTTCCATCGAGTGAAAAGTTTAATTTTTTATTTTCAGTTTATAACAAAAAAAAAAAAAAAAAAAAAATGGTCTAGGGGTAGCGTCTTTGATTCATAATCAAAAACGTCTTCAGTCCCGGGTTCGATCCCCGCCACTGCCTAAATTTTGATAAATAATCAGCATTGGCGACCGAAGACTTCCGGCATAAGAAGTCAGCCTCATTCTGCCAACGGCCTTGTCAAAGAGGGCGGAGGAGTGGATAGAGGTTCAGGGCACTCTCTTGTCCTAGGGGTGGGAAATTGCCCCTAAAGGCGGAAGAATCAGCAATGATCAACGACATGAGGATGCAAAAGGCAATGGAAACCACTGCATTAAAGACACGTAACGTGTATCCACAGGACATGTGGCCTGTAATTGAAGAAGTGTCATGATGATCTCTACATTGGCGAAAGATTCCGGAATAGTCCCCCATTCGGATCTCCGGGAGGGGACTGCCAAGGGGGAGGTTACCATGAGAAAAATATTGAATAATCAACAAAAGGATAACGTTTTGATCCAGTGCGGCTCTCGCAGCCGAGCGAAGCAGACGTGCGGTGTGTGCTCTCCGCTGTCAGAGAGGGCCCGCGCGCCTTGTTTACTCTCTTCGGCCGACACTAACGTGACGCCGTAGCGCTACTAGACCATGGCAAACCAATACAGTAGATCAACCTTGAAATTCACATTTCGGAACGACTTTACCCGACCAAAGGCGCTCGAAGTCGAACGCTTTTTAAAAGAGGAAGCCAAGATCCCGGCTTCCGACATTGTCGGCATTCACTTTTCGATCGTCAGTAACACGGTCTATGTGAAGCTTATAAACGAAACTACATGCGACAAGGTGCTTCGTGAGATGAAACAGGAACTCCGCTTCTGCCACGCAGATGGCAATGTTGGCAACGTCGAGTTCGGCCATGCCGCAATGGGACTGCGGACTATACGCATTTTCGAACTTCCATTTGAACTCCCGGCGGCAGAAGTTGTAGCGGCTCTCCGCCCCTACGGCACGGTACACGAACATGTGGCTGAAAAATGGACCCAGTTTAAGACGTATCCAGTACTCAATGGAGTACGCCAAGTGCGCATAGATCTCCAACGACACGTACCATCCCACCTTCAGATAGGAGGATGCCGGGCCATAGTTATTTATGACGGCCAGCCGAAGACGTGTTGCGGATGCGGCAAAGAAGGTCACCTTCGTTCCGAGTGCCTCCAGCGTCGGATCACACAACTCCCACCGAAGGACGTTGCACCACCAGCGACGAAGAATATTCTACCCGTGACTTACGCGGCGGCGCTCACGACGTTCTCCACACAACAGACACAGCCGACCGTTTCAGCAGTAGAGGAATCACTTTCCACGGACAAAAACCTACATGATCCGCCGACCTGGCCAGTGGCGGAACATAGTACTACGACTCTGGAGCTACCGAACGCGACAGACATTGACGACAGCAAGATGGCAATTGATTCCCTTATTGTACCGACCGAGGCGTTTGTTCCGGCGGAGCGTGAGTCAGTGCCGTCTTCTGACAATGAAGGCCATGTACGGAAACAGCGATCACCGAAACCCCGAAAGCACCGTCGTCGGACCGTGTCGGAACACAGCGGTTCGCATTCAGCCGGGGAAGAACAACTGACCACTCAAGAAGCCAGCCGCGAAGCTGAGGCTGTTTCCACTGACTCTAACCTTGCAGAACAGACAGAACAACATGCAGCTTTCGACCATCAGCCCAATGACAGAAACAGTGAGCAGCGGGAAGGTACCAGTGCAGGCAGCGAAGTCGCCCGGTCCCTTCCTATCAAACATTCCGAGGCTATGGAAAATGAACAGACATCTGCGCCCGCTTCGTGGGCCGAGGACGTCGAGACACAAGATCCCGATCCACGGCCAGCTGAGGCGCCGCCGGATCATGCAGCATAAGCAGTACAAGGAGGACCGCGTTCGGCGGGGGGTGACATCACTTCCGATGTTCGCTTCTCTCCAACTTCAGCATGGGTAACCTCGCCCAAACAACGCGTTGCCAGGCTTACCGCCTGGCGACAATGAATATCAACATGATCAGTTCTCCTGTCAAGATCCAACTTTTGAAAGAAACCATACCAACCATGGGAGTTGACTTTGCTTTCCTATAAGAAGTGAAAACGACTGCACTCCCGCACTTTTACGGTTACGCCACACATGTGACGCCCGGTAGCCCTGCAGACACTGGAGTGGCAATATTAGTGCGTGAAGGTATTGAAGTTACCGACGTCACGTTTCTTCCCTCCGCGCGAGGAATTCCATTTACGGCACTCAACACCCGATTCATTAATGTTTACGCGCCGTCGGGTACCACAAGACGTCACGACCGCGCCAGATTCTACTCCACAGATGTCGCTCCCCTTTTCCTTGGACGGTACGACCACAGCGTCTTCGTCGGCGATTTTAA
Organism: Schistocerca serialis cubense; assembly: GCF_023864345.2. Taxonomy (NCBI): domain Eukaryota; kingdom Metazoa; phylum Arthropoda; class Insecta; order Orthoptera; family Acrididae; genus Schistocerca; species Schistocerca serialis. The sequence goes on from NC_064646.1 coordinate 238,231,432, forward strand.
TTGCGTACTTCACCCCAAGGACCAAATCCCACATTACATGCCTTCTCCGGAACTGGGTGCGGTGATCCAAGAACTTCACTTGTGCGACACGTGGGAAAAAGCCCACGGTAACCGCTCTGGCCACACTCATCTTACCAGTAATTCGGCCAGCCGACTTGACCGCATATATGTGTCACAAGATCTCACACAAGGTGTGGTGGACGCCGAACTATGGCCTCAAGCCTCTTCCGATCACAGTGCCTATATCTGCACTATACACCTACGCCTCCAACAAGTCTGGCGCAGCAATGGCTTTTGGAAGCTCAACATAACTCATCTCCAGGACCTGGATTGCCGTCGGCAAGTTGCAGCAACGTGGACTGACTGTGAACGCCGCCACCCACGATACACCTCGACCCTGGAGTGGTGGCTCCTCTGTTCCAAACCAGCAATCCGTAGGACACTTATGCAATATGGCAAGGACGTGACTGCGTGGCATCGACAGACCCTCGATTTTTACTACGCGGCACTCAGGGACCTCGACGCCTTACCCCCTTCCCCGGAGAGACAACATGACCAAAGCAGAATCAAGGCTCACATACTATCATTGACGAAGCGCCGACTAGAAGGTGCAGTAGTCCGCTCGCGACGGCACGACCGAACGGTTGCAGAGGAAACCACTATGCACTACGTTGTGGCGGATAAGTGTCGACAACGCCAACATTTAATCACACAACTCAGGACACACGACGGTCGCTTATGTACGACCCAAGCAACCATAGTAAAGGCGGTGGAGGATCATTTTCGTCATCTTTACAAGGAAAGAACCGTCGATGACGAGGTCACTACCGAAGTGTTACACCAGGTAACACGTACTATCGACGAGGCTACCATGAATGCACTAACAGAGGAAATCTCACTCGAAGAAGTCGAAGACGCCGTGGACAAAGGTGCGGCCAACAAGTCTCCTGGACCTGATGGATTGCCCATCGAATTCTACCGGACTTTCCGTGACATCATGATGCCTCGCTGGGCTATAATGTTCCGCGAACTTATGTCTCCAGACTGTGTTGTGCCGCCGTTTGTAGAAGGTCTTCTCATACCGGTACACAAGCCAGGTGGAGGGCTATCGATTAACGACTATCGGCCGCTTACAATGCTGAACGCCGATTACAAAATTTTCACCAGGATTATGGCGAGCCGTATTAAGACGACTTTGCCGATGATCCTCGCTCCAGAACAGACGTCGCAGGGGGGAGAAGCCAACATACACATGGCCACCGGTGACTGCAGGGACTTAATGGCGATCGCTTCTGCGTGCCGTCTGAGAGCGGCGATCGTCTCCGTCGATTTCAACCGCGCCTTTGATAGAGTGCACCACAACTTCCTCCTATGAGTGATGGGCTGTATGGGATTCCCCCCGGGCCTCATCGACACCCTACGGCGTCTTTGGACGGCAGCCAGCTCACACGTCCAGGTCAATGGAAGGACGATAGGACCAGTACCCATTAAGAGGTCTCTACAACAGGGTTGTCCCCTATCTACCTACCTTTATGCAATCGCACTCGAGCCACTCCTAGGGGGCCTTAACCACCGCCTATCTGGCATCACGCTGCGAGACGTCACCTTTCGCTATTGGACATACGCTGTCGACATGCTACTGCTGGTTCGTTCCAATGACGAAGTTCAAAGCGTACTAATCTGGATTGAGCGGTACGGACAGGCCGCAGGCAGTCTTCTGAACATCAACAAGTCGGCGGCGTTGGATATTGGACGTGGTCTCGGACCGGAAGCCCTCGCTCCCCTCCCACCAGTTTCTGATCTGCGATATTTGGGAATCACGTACAAGAAAGATGTACGTAAAACAGCTGCAGCAAACTACCGACGGTTATTACAGATCATATGCGCAATGGTGCGACAGAACCTGCTCCGGGACTTGAATCAGTTACAACGTGTTGAATATCTGAACCTCTATGTGGCATCAAAACTCAACCACGTGGCACAGGTCCTCCCACTACCGCTGCAGATAGGTCGCCGGCTTCAGGCGGCCTTCAGTTACTACGTTTCCGCGGGTCATATCTTTAAAGTACGATACGACACTCTTACCCTCCCAGTGCACAAAGGAGGGCTGGGATTGGTCAACGTCAGGGCGAGAGCAGCTGCCCTTTACATGAGTAACATGAGGAAACGATGGAAAAGTCAATATACCTCTCTCACGGGTCGTTTACTACAGGTTCTGATGCCAGTCTCTAACGTCCCCCCGGTGTCGGTAGCGCACGTCGCACCACAGCTCTCCCATGTGTCGACCTTCATTCTTGATTAGAGCTATGTCAGCTCGAACCTCTCCGCCACACGTCCACCAAAGGCGAAAGATTTTTATACCAACCTTCTGCAGGCTGTTCCTCATAACGTGGTGGAAAACAAGTACCCTACGGTTCACTGGCCCAAGAGTGTGGAAAACGATACACCACAACTTTCTGTCATCCACGGTGCGTTCGAAGTGGTATCAGATCGCCAACAAAAAGTATGCCACACGACAGCGACTTCACACTATTGGACTGGCAGACTCCCCTTATTGCCCAGATTGTCACCTTTTGGATACCGATGAACACCGTTTTACTTCCGCATCATCGTCCGGAGTTTGGCGACTAACACAGAAGATATTGGCTTGTTACCTCCGGGTCACACCTGATATGATTGACCCTCAGACCCTACTCTGCCTGATGAAACTTACTTTCCGGCTGCAAAATATCATGCGCTTACATGGTTCAAAGGACTTACCGTCGCCTACATCTTTAGCGACGGAGAGAAAGAGCAGCTTGATTACTGGTGGTTCCTACAAAATGCTCACAATGCCCTCGAACGCGCACCGAAATACCGTACGCTCTTCGCAAATTATTTACGCAGCGTTTTCGTTAACCCCCCACTCAGCTGGGGAGTGCCAAGCTGCGGTTAATGATCTGTGCCGCATCACACTCAAGGCTGAACGTTCTGCCTTGTCAGCCATGAAATAAGGAAGAGACAAGCTGCTGCAAGGATGCTGTTTTGCTGGAGGCACTAGCGAAGCAGAATGCCTCCGTTGCAGATGCCCTTCAAAGGCGCTATTGGAAATATCAGATAACGATGGCGAGGCTCCAAGTGGAACCAGTTACATTATTGAAGAGCCTTTTAGTTGGAATTACATCAGTGATTTATATTTTTATTTTTTGATTACTCTTTTATGCCACCTTTGTTGTTGTAACACTTACTTGTAACATTTAGTTACTAGATTTCTCATTCGTACACGTTGCCTAAATGTAATGATGTAAAAAAAAAAAAAAAAAAAAAATAGTGCCACAGGATAGCCCTAACCTTGATTTCCTGCTATATAGGCAGCTCTCTGGGGTGGGTTTACTCAGGAGCCAACGCCTGAAGTGGATCAGATTTTTTTTTTATAGGATGAAAAGTGGCGGTTGCACTTTGGTGTTTTTTTAGTTCAAATTTCCTAAGGGGCTTTTTAAGGGGGAAAAGGTGGTCAAAAAAAGGGGATAGAAAAAAAGAAAAAAACAAAAAAAATGAAAAACAAAAAATAAAAAAAATGAAAAAAGGGGGTAGGGTCTAAAAAGCCATTGGTCTGCAATTCTTGTTACCGCAGGTTCTATGATCAACCGTCGCGTATCGCATCCGAGTTGGAATTTTGATGGGTCTGATAAATATCACGATACAGCTGTTAAAAAAAAAAAAAACGGGGGGTAGCGCCTTGATTCATAATCAAAAACGTCTTCGGTCCCGGGTTCGATCCCCGCCACTGCCTAAATTTTGATAAATAATCAGCATTGGCGACCGAAGACTTCCGGCATAAGAAGTCAGCCGCATTCTGCCAACGTCTGCTTCAATCTGTACATTGAGGAAGCAATGATGGAAATAAAAGAAAGGTTCAGAAGTGGAATTAAAATACAAGGTGAAAGGATATCAATGATACGATTCGCTGATGACATTGCTATCCTGAGTGAAAGTGAAGAAGAATTAAATGATCTGCTGAACGGAATGAACAGTCTAATGAGTACACAGTATGGTTTGAGAGTAATTCGGAGAAAGACGAAGGTAATGAGAAGTAGTAGAAATGAGAACAGCGAGAAACTTAACATCAGGATTGATGGTCACGAAGTCAATGAAGTTAAGGAATTCTGCTACCTAGGCAGTAAAATAACCAATGACGGACGGAGCAAGGAGGACATCAAAAGCAGACTCGCTATGGCAAAAAATGCATTTCTGGCCAAGAGAAGTCTACTAATATCAAATACCGGCCTTAATTTGAGGGAGAAATTTCTGAGGGTGTACGTCTGGAGTACAGCATTGTATGGTAGTGAAACATGGACTGTGGGAAAACCGGAACAGAAGAGAATCGACGCATTTGAGATGTGGTGCTATAGAAGAGTGTTGAAAATTAGGTGGACTGATAAGGTAAGGAATGAGGAGGTTCTAGGCAGAATCGGAGAGGAAAGCAATACGTGGAAAACACTGGTAAGGAGAAGGGACAGGATGGTAGGACATCTGCTAAGACATGAGGGAATGACTTCCATGGTACTAGAGGTGGCTGTAGAGGGCAAAAACTGTAGAGGAAGACAGAGATTGGAATACGTCAAGCAAATAATTGTCGACGTAGGTTGCAAGTGCTACTCTGAGATGAAGAGGTTAGCACAGGAAAGGAATTCGTGGCGGGCCGCATCAAACCAGTCAGTAGACTGATGACCAAAAAAAAAAGAAGCAAGTTGTTTTGAGCAGGGAGTATATGCAGAAGCGAAAAGAATAGAGCTTGAGGGGAGCAGAATGTTAATAAGTGGAACTGCGTGTAACATAATTGGACCAACTTTACATCTGCCAGTCTGAATTTCAGGAGTCACGCAATTGAATGTTATGCAGCCACAGCTGTACTAGCCAGAAGCCACTTTAGAGTTTTTGCCAACGCAGAATCTGACCTTGTTAAATCAAACTCTCGAGCCACAGCTGTTGAGATCGGTAAACGAGTTCATTTTTGAGCAAGAGGGGCACATATCAGCCGCACAGCTTGTGCAACACGTCGCTTAGTATAGGGAAAGGCAACGGCAAATAACGATCATTTTGAGCACCTCTGTGCCAAGCGTCTTCACACCCGTAACTTTGTTATGTGTTGGTTTCATTCTGATCAGGCAGAGAGCCAATTCCAAGAGGGAACCAAGAATAGTCAAAGTCCCAGTGGGTTGGATACCGAGGGCGTGAGATGTGTAGGTAAGGGATGATGGAGCAGTGGTCGACCAGTAACGAATTTTCACGTCTTGTTTCAGGTCATGTGTTTTAAGGGGCACTAGACCACATTTAAGTCTAATAATAGTAAGGAAATATGTCATAGTGGCCGACCCAAACAAGTTAAGAGTTAGCTAAAGGTTGACCCAGGGACCGGATCTTTCCAAAGGGGGAATAATACAGCGGCACTACCGTTTGGGATGGGAAAAGTCAGTTTTGGTGCAATATTTCTGAGCGCACAAGCTACAGCCAAGCGCAGGCCTTTTTACACTGATTTACGTTCATCAGCAGTTGCGAAGTAAAATAGGGGTCACAGGGGCATAGAATCACTGGGAAAAGTACACGCAGAAGTTTGCATGGCGCAAGTCACAGGTAGAAAGGGCCAACCTAAGTGTTATGAGTACGTGACCCAGAGCGGCACGTTTAGCAAAACAGAGGTGCACAGCGACATATAAACCGGTGCCGGTTCATTAACAAAGCATTCAAGTGTGTCAGCTCTCTTGGACGGCAGGCTATGTCACACCACCGGCTACAGGCAGCAGCAGAGGGGGCACCAACGTTCCAGTCCACTGTGGGTCGCTGGTTCGACCCTCTGACGCCAACGTGGGGTTCGCAGCCAGCCAGTGGCGGGCCACACCAGGGACAGACTTGTTGGTTCCCTGCACACGACAGAGGCATCCCGAGGCGAGGGCCACAGATTCAGACGTCAGATTGCAGGCGCTTGTTGTCGCCCACTATCTGAACCCTGACGTCAAAGAAGCCGGTAGCGGGCCACCTGGGGTTCCCGGCGAGCAGTGCTGAGGCGGCAGGGCGAAGACCGCTGTGTCGATGGCCGGCACATCATGACGTTGCAGCTGTACAAGGTCAACACACAGCAGTGCGTGCATGGGTCACTGAGGCAGCCATTCTGCGCCAAGCCGTTTCGCAGTCAGCAGAGTGGTGTCCCCAGCATTTCGGGACCCGGTGATGCAGACAGAGGGGACTGCGCCATTGTAACTGGAAACAATAAATCACTTGGGAAACTCAGACGAGTCTTAATACGGCGCTTTCTACCATCTTCCCGGTACATTTGGTGTTGCTGTTACATTCTGTGTCAGAAGCTGCTACTACAGCTGGTTCATTGACTTCATCTGTAACTGAAGAAACTGATTTAGATGGAGCGGTGGTGCCACAGTATTTCGATTTGGCAATGGCACTGAAACACCTGTGTCTAACTGAAACTGAACACTTTGGCCAGAAACAACAAGGTCTAAAAAATGTTTGTTGGAATTGCGTTGCACTGAAGAAACTACTGAGTCTTGTATTGCACAGTTTCACTCTTAAGTTCTACCCTAGCATAACACTTCGGCTCAGAATGAACAACATGCACTTTAAAGTTCGAGTTATATGGGCATTTCTTCTGAGCAGAAGTCTTTATCACATTTTGACAAATGACTTGAAAGTGCCTGTTCATATAGCGTGCCAAACAAGTTGCGTAATGCCAAGGGTAGTGGTCACGTTTGTTAGATCTGAAACAACGCGGGCTAGATTTCCCGCCAGGTTGTTTGCGTAGCGAACTGTGGCCTACACGACTGGCCCACTGTATGTTGCTGCGTAAATTTATCGGTACGGGCTGTGTCACAAATGCCCCTTGCTTGAAAACTGTCAACTGCACAGTCAACGAATCTTGAAAGTTAGTAATATGCAGAACCTGTTACAACTTGCGATTAGGATATTTTAAGATTTATTCACAGATTCTCCTATCAGCCACGTTTTGAGTAATAGCGTCAAATGGTTCAAATGGCTCTGAGCACTATGGGACTTAACATCTATGGTCATCAGTCCCCTAGAACTTAGAACTACTTAAACCTAACTAACCTAAGGACATCATACAACACCCAGTCATCACGAGGCAGAGAAAATCCCTGGCCCCGCCGCGAATCGAACCCGGGAAGTAATAGCGTCACGTAATTTCAAATCACCATAGTATTTTCTACATTCACACTTAAATCTGCACTGTCTTGTGAGCCCTTGCAGATCTGTCACCCACAGCATGTACGTTTGACCTGGGTGTTTCTTGAGCCTATAGACAGCCGCCACACTGATTTTATCGTCGGAGTGTTTCTTCACTGCTTGAATGAGCTCCTCATAGCTAACTACGAGGGTCACTCCAAAAGAAATGCACACTATTTTTAAAAAATACAGTTTTCGTCAAGCATGTGTGAATGTTTTAGAGTGTGTAGATACATCCTTCCCGCTTGTTTTCAAACTTAACTCAACCTGTTCCCGTGAGTGACGCCGTCACAGCATGTCTTCAACATGGCTGCTACACTTGACGTTCGTCACAAGCAACGTTCTGTCATAGAATTCCTGTGCTGTGAAAACGAGACAGTGGGATATATCCACAATAGGTTGAAAAAGGTGTATGGAGATGCTGCTGTCGATCGCAGTACAGTTAGTCGGTGGGCAAGCAGGTTACGTGATGAAAGCGGGCACGGCAATATTGAGGATTGTCCTCGCAGCGGCAGGCCTCATACTGCACACACTCCAGACAATGCGCAGAGAGTTAACGAATTGGTGACTGCCGACAGATGCGTCACAGTGAACGAATTGTCACGCTACTTTGGGATAGAAGAAGGATGTTTTTGCAGAAAACTGAAAGTTTTGGCGTTAAAAAAGGTTTGTGCCCGGTGTGTTCCCAGGATGTTGACAGTGGCTCGCAAAGAAACAAGAAAAACGGTATGCAGCGAACTTTTGGAACAGTACGACAATGGTGGAGATGAGTTTCTTGGAAGAATTGTGACAGGTGATGAAACGTGGATCCATCATTTTTCACCAGAGATGAAGAGGCAATCAATGGAGTGGCATCATGCAAATTCACCGAAGAAAAAAAATTCAAAACCACACCTTCTGCTGGACAAGTTATGGGTACGCTGTTGTTCGATTCCAGCGGACATTTGCTTGTGGACATCATGTCAAGGGGATCCACCATAAATTCTGATGCATATGTGACGACACTGAAGAAACTTCGAGCTCGACTGAGTCGTGTTCGACCACATAGGCACAATCAGGATGTTTTGCTGTTGCACGACAACGTGCGGCCACATGTCAGTCAAAAAACCATGGAAGCGATCACAAAACTCGGATGGACAACACTGAAACACCCGCCTTACAGTCCTGACCTGGCTCCATGTGGCTATCATCTCTTTGGGAAAATGAAAGACTCTCTTCGTGGAACAAGGTTTGAAGATGATGACTCCATTGTTCACGCTGCCAAACAGTGACTCCAACAGATTGGTCCAGAATTTTAACGTGTGGGTATCAGGTGCTGGTTTCAAGTGGTGTAAGGCAGTTGAGAGGGATGGAAAGTATGTGGAGAAATGAAAATATTGTTCCTAAAGGATGTATCTGCACACTGTAGAACTTTCAAACATCTAGAATAAAAGATGGATTAAAAAAATAGTGTGCATTTCTTTTGGAGTGACCCTCATAGTTCTGGCCTCGTAGTAGGAATTGTAAGTAGGCTGTTTAGGTTCTTATATTGGTAACGCCACCGCCACCTAGCGCTCTGTATGAAAATCACTGGCTGTGCTGTGTGCAGTCTGTGGCTGGGTGGCACTGTTGGAATTTGCTATTGTAGTGTTGGGCAGTTGGCTGTTAACAGCGAGTGGCGTTGCGCAGTTGGAGGTGAGCCGCCAGCAGTGGTGGATGTGGGGATGTGAGATGGCGGAAATTTGAGAGCGGATGATCTGGACAGAGACAGTAAATTTGTAAGACTGGATGTTATGAACTGATGTATATATTATGACTTTTGAACACTATTAAGGTAAATACATTGTTTGTTCTTTATCAAAATCTTTCATTTGCTAACTAAGCCTATCAGTAGTTAGTGCCTTCAGTAGTTTGAATCTTTTATTTAGCTGGCAGTAGTGGCGCTAGCTGTATTGCAGTAGTCCGAGTAACGAAGATTTTTGTGAGGTAAGTGATTTGTGAAACGCATAGGTTAATGTTAGTCAGGGTCATTCTTTTGTGCGGATTAATAGGCCCCATGCTACCCACAAAAATTTTACCAGTTGTTTTGGGCACTGGCCAATACCTATTTGTTAAATTTTTTCACAATTACAATAACAAAGAAATCAAAGGCACACACTTATTGATAAAATGTTGGTCAAAAGCTAAAATTTTCTCACAGTCCATAAAGACAGTCCTGATCGTTCATCACAGTAAAATTGCAGTGTATTTCTCAAAGTCTAAGCAGTAAAAGAAAATGCACACAGAAGTAGTGGATTTCCGTGCAGTCTTGAAGAAGTAATGTTGTCCTTCCAACGGAAAGACAGTGCTCACTCTTGACATGCAGACAGGTAATGGGCCACAACAGAGCAAACCCACAGCAGAGTCAGTTGAAGTTCAAGAATATTGGCAGGTAGGTCATCACAGAGCAGACCCACTGTAGTCCTGGTAGAGAGTATGGTGTTGGTGGGCCACCAGAGGTGCAGACCCACTACAGACCTTGTAGAAATAATGGTATTGGCGGGCCATCAAAGATGCAGACCCACTGTAGTCATTGTAGAGACGCCCAGCAGCCATCTGTTGCGACTATGCAGGTGCACAATCGCCATCGAAGAGTCTTGCGGACAATATAGCAAGTCCATATACCACCACTTGTGAACTCACGATGTTTTTTGGAATTGTTCTTAGAACCAGCAATGCTGTTAACCAGTCCCTTGCTGAATTATTAATAAGCGTGCAAACACTAACAGTCCCAACTTCTCACATACTGTGCATATAGTATGACCAACAGAAATGTGTGCACTGAAATGAATGCTTACAAGTAACTTAGTTTGATGAACTGGTGTCATTTACAATTTTAAATTTACAGCATGAGAATACACTTACAAAGGTACAAAATACACCATTAAAGGACATAACAATACAGATAACATTTGTGGTAATACGAGATTTACAAAAGAATCAAAATAACATATACATCAGTGTTACAGGAATTATGACATAAGTAAATACATAAAAGGTCAGAATAACTTTCGAAACATCAACTTCACACGTGTGTATTAAAACAAAATAGAATAAATAATGTCTAAACATCTTTACAAAGTAAATAACACATTATAAATGCAAATTATATGTGAGGATAACAGTATTCCTCATCATAGTGAATGTAGTTGAGTATTAGAAAAATTCTACAAAATAAGTCTTATCGGATAAACACATAAAGACAGGAAGAACACAAATACACAAGGTACACAGACATATAGCGGAATAACATAAAAGGACAGGATAGGGTTTGTTTTCAGTGTGACATTTGGTACTGCAGTCCAACCCAAAACTTCATTTCGTAGATGTTTCCTCTTATTTCACCTTGTCAATGCATTTCTTCCAATTCATCACAACTCATTCCCTTATATAGCCTACCCCCTCTTAAGGTAACTTAAATCTACTGAGCTCTGATGCTAAACTAAGGGATGAGGCAATGCAGCAGCACAAAACAGTTAACACAAACAGCAATGCCAAAAAAAATGCAACTTGCCAAAGCTAGCAGAGTAAATCTAAATTAGAAAAGCAAATGCAATGTTACAACTAATACCAGCCAATGTGGAGCAACAGGAAATATAAATCAGTAGTAAAACTGGCTTAACAGAGAAATACAAAGTGAAATTCAGTAGCACTATTCCTGGCAAGCAGCAGCAGCAAATGCTATAACTTATAACTAAACATGACAAAGCTCAAGCAGAAAAAATATTACAGTAAAGAGAGGAAATGTCTTAGTAACTGTGTCACATCTTAACACTAGAGTGATGCATCACCTTCACTTACTTTACGAAACAAGTTACCTAGCCACTGACAAAAATTAGGTATGCAATTCCTGTGAAGGGAAATGTCTTTTTGTGCTCCCTCGTTTTTTTGGAAGTAGATCATCAAATTATTATTTACTGGATCTGTAGGCATAAAATATCTATATTAGTACATATATTAAATTTTATTTTAACCAATGTTGCAGTGCAGCTAGAAACTAGATATTAAACGAAATGATCAAATATATATATATATATATATATAAAGCAAGGCATGAAAGGTCATTCACCAGGCAAATGGCGTCTCCAATGGCAGTAAAAGATTCTTTCAACCAGAAAGACAATAGATGTAAAATGTTTCTCATCATTTCATTAGGCATTTTAGTAAATATCATAAATTAAAAGCTCCACAGTGTAATCATATTTTTTCAAGCTTGAGCGTGTCGTATTTGCAATGCTTTCTACAAATAAATGTCAATAGCGAGGATAATGGCCTCTCCTTTTTTTGTTGTGCCTCTGAAAAGCATGGCTTTTTTTTTTTTTTTCAGGTGACTGTCGCGTAGCTTGGCGCCTTCAGCACATTACGTCAAGGTCACTTACCTTTCTTAGCGAAATTTACAACAGAAGTTTCGGCTACAGTGACAGTTTGATACAAATAATATTTCACAAGTCGAGGAATTACTGTAGAAATGTGTAGAAACAAAATCCTATAAATATAACAGTGTCCAAAAAATTTTCGCTGACATTGTGATACATTCACGCATTTACACACATTTCATAACTCTTGAAGTGCGATTCTTGGTTTCCAACAACCTTTTTCATAAATCAGAGTCCCTAACCACTACTCATTATTCCTTACCTTATTACACATATACATATTCGTCGACACTTCTTCAATATTTCATCACAATAAATACGTAGCATAATCAAATTCCTCATATAGCATCAGCTTATTGATCATAAACATACCTCAACAGCATAATACACATTGTCATCGTAATAATAGCATCATAAAAACTCAGACAAATCTCAAAAACGTCGTAGCTTTCTGCAATAATTTCAAAACCTATAATAAATTCTCTGCTCATTTCAATAGTGTCATCTACCTCAAACGTACTTTAAAAATCATGATCTCATACCAAATGCATCATTCAAAGCTCTCATAATATCACAATGGTTCCGAAACAATATGAACAGTTCACAAAATACAGACAAAATAAAGATTCATAAGTGTGAAGTTATCCAGCTGTGTAATTACGTAAACACCTGTCACTGATGCAGTAAAAAAATATGTTTGTCTCTCTCAGTTAAATAATCAGATAGCTGTGTAATTCTGTTTAGAGAAATGTGGTACCGATGTGTAAAGTTGTATAAGCGAAAACCATATTAGCTAGGGCTCCTTGTGCTTGCCAAACACATTGTACACAAAGTAAGCGTGTACCCCCCTGAGGATTAATGTAATTATACCCTCAGGTGTTACAGATTACAGCAATGGAATGAAATGTATTACGGAAAACCTTTGTATCATTGTAATTCAAAAATCTTTAAAAATAAATGTTTTAAGTACAAAATTAATCACTCAAATACGTGTACTGTAGCGCTAAACTGTGCATCTTGTTGTAAAATAATCTCTGTGGAAGTGTCGTAGTTATCGTCCTCCGAAAGCTAAGTTCTGCAGAAGTCAATGTACTTACCTCATGATAAACAAAAGTGAAATGCTTTGCGTATAGATATCTTACTTATTACGCTTATTGCTGTGATGAAGAAAGTACTGTGCTGCAACGTATTGTTGTGCTACGGAATAGGCTGTCTCATTGTAGCTATACCACAAAAGTTACTATTAAAACATGTTTTCCTTTCCAGAAGAAATCAGAAAACTGTGCAGATATAAAACAGCAACACCGCAAAAGCAACATTGTAAATTGTCACTCATCAGTAGTGTCGTGACAAAATCGTGTAGCTGCCACGTAAACCAACCACTGTGTCATCATAGAAAGTACCTTAAATCCAGAATGTATTTTCAAGTAAACCAAAATGGTGCATTAAAATCTCATTAGCAGTACCAGTATATGCTCTAAGTATGTAAGCCTGATAGTCGTTACGTAATCGTGCAACTAACACGCAAGAATGTACAAATAACAATACTGTGTCGTCTGTTCACTATAACAATACATTCGTAATTTCTGTTTAAAAATTTTCCCTAGGTTCTAGACTGGATGGTTAACTTCAAAACATTGTTGCATGTTAACAGTTTCTCAGTGTGACAAATTGTACTAGTAGCGTGAAGTGAAAAGTTTTATGGCAAAGACTAAGTTAAAAAACAGATTATCTTCCAATAAACGGTTTTACATGTGAAATGTGGTGTAAACCTTTACTCTTCCTAGTACGAAGAGTTTCAACTTGAACGCAATTATCATGTGGTATACATCGGATTCTGTAAGGTCCATTCTAAACTACAAAGAATTTGTAACTCAAGTGTTTCTTTTTTTATGTGACAATGAATGAGCTTTAATGAGAACTTTCTGACCAATATATAATTTCTTAGCATTTGCTTTACCGTGTAGTTTTCTCCTTTTCTCTTCTGCAGATTTTATATTTTTAATAGCCAAATCAATTATGTCTTTGTGTCGAAGTTTACGTGTATTCGTAAAAGGTACAAGCTCTCTGATTCTGTTCGGTGGTTCTTCATTCTTCAGTACAAGAATAGGTGGTAAAGCAGTGGATTCATGAGGCATCTCATTCACCACGTTTTAAATAAGTGTAAATATCTGTCCCAATACTGATGCTTTCTGTGACAATAAAATCTACAAAGCTTATTGATTTCTTTCATAATCCGTTCAGACGGGTTTCAATGTGCTGAGTACAATGAAATAAAAACAGGTTTGATTTTATGGTTCCGAAGCATGCGTGACCAAACAGCAGATCTGAATTGCGGTCCGTTATCTGAAATGACTTTACTAAAGTGTCCAACTTCACGTAAGAAATTTTTAACAAAGGTGATGAATACAGACCGTCCAGTGGCTTTACGTAACTGAGTGAAAGAAACAAATTTTGAAGTAAGTTCAACAGCGACTAGAACGTACGAAAATCCATTCGATGTTCTGACAAGGGGTCCCAAGAGATCAACAGCAGCAAATTCTTTTAATTTAGAAGGAATGATAGGAAACAACGGACCACGATGTGAGACAGTAGATGGTTTAGCCTTTTGACAAAGTTTACAAATAGACAAGACTCTTTGAATTCTCTTTTCCATATTGTTAAAATAACAAGTCGTCCGAAGAATATGATAACATTTTCGTGGACCAAAATGTGCATAGCTGAAATGAATGTACCAAATGAGCTTATTAACAAAATCGTCAGGAATGCAAATGCTTGTCATCAACAGCGCAGCATTTGAACAGTATGTTGTTTCTAACCAGATAATAATGCCGAATCTGTGTGTGTGTCTTTTCATGCCATTTACTTTTTATGTCTTTCCAAATCGGATCTTTATCTTGTTCATTAGCAATGTCCTTTAAAGATGTGGTGATGAAGTTTTCAAAGGCGACTTTCTGAATGTAAAGAATACTGAAATTTTTCTCGAGGTTGCCTTCTGTGTTACTTTTCTGAAGCCCAGCCGTTGCGCGTGACAGTGCGTCCGCAACAATGTTCTCCTTGCCGGGAATGTGGACTATTGTGAAGTGGAATTCTTGCAGAAACAATGCCCAACGTTTTAACCTGTCATGATTTAATTTTGAAGACATAAGAAATTGTAATGCACGATGATCACTGTATACTTTTACGTGCTTACCAGAAAGAAAGAAACGGAATTTGTTAAATGCCCAAACGATAGCTAAAGCTTCTAATTCAGTAACGGAATAATTTTTTTTCAGATTTTGTTAGCACTCGGCTAGCAAAAGCTATGGTTTTCTGAACAGTAGGTAATTTTCTGTGGTTTCTTGAAATAAATGGGCACCAAGACCGACTTTAGAATCCGTGCTAAGGCAGAAATCTTGTGACAGATCTGGATGAGCTAGTATTGGCGCGTTATGAAACGCTTCTTTCCAAGAATTGAATTCCAACTGTGCTTGTTCGTCCCAGTTCCAAATAGTATTTTTTCCAGTGAGAGAACAAAGTTTTGGTGTAACTAGAATTTGCATATTCAGAAAACGACGGTAAAACACTACGAGAACTAGAAAACTGCGGACTTGTTTTTTTGTGGATGGAACTGGAATCGCTCTGATTGCTTCTAATTTTTCAGAATCTGGCTGAATGACTTCACAAGAAACAATATGTCCCAAAAACTTCACCTTTGTCCTACCGAATTCAGACTTTTCCAAGTTAACTGTAATTCCAGATTCTGCAAAAATACGTAACACGCTGTTGAGGGTGCGATTGTGTTGTTCCCATGAGGCTTCTGCTATCAGAATATCGTCCACATACAAGGTGATGTGACGTTTTAAGAACTCAGGTAATATGGAATTTAGCCCGCGAATGAATGCTGCCAAAGAAATGTTCAAACCAAAAGGAAGCTTCCGAAATTGATAACAAACGCCGAAACAAAGAAAAGCTGTGTATTATCTACATTCTGGATGAAGTTCGATCTGATAAAAGCTGGATCTGAGATCAACAGAAGACAACACTTCTACACCAATAAAATTTTGAAGAAGTTCTTCCAACGTTTGCGGTCTGTTTCAGGAATGACGATAGTATTGATTTGTCTCGAATCTAAGACAAGCCTGATCGATCCATTTTTCTTCTCAACAACATGTAATGGATTGTTGTATGAGCTTACTACAGGCACAATAATGCCCTCGTCAAGCATAGATCGTATTTCTGTTCTAACACGGTCCCTATAACGTGCCGGAATTACGTATGGTCTAACACAAAATTTAGTACGCTCACGAACACGAAATTGGTATTGAAGTCCCTTGATTGTTCCTGTTTTGTGAGTAAAAACTGTGGAATGTGCTTGTAAAATCTCAAAAAGGTCTTGCCTATCAATGTCATTACAATTCTCAATTGTTTGAATTTTATTCTGAATTGAAAAATGAAATGATCGTATGGCATTGTTGGCCGGGAGGCCCCATGCGGGGAAGTTCGGCCGCCGTATTGCAAGTCCTTTTTAGTTGACGCCACTTCGGCGACTTGCGAGTCAATGAAGATGAAATGATGATGAACACACAACACCCAGTCATCACGAGGCAGAGAAAATCCCTGACCCCGCCGGGAATCGAGCCCGGTACCCCGTGCGCAGGAAGCGAGAACGCTACCGCAAGACCACAGGCTGCGGACTACTCTGAATTAACTCATTAGTATTCTGAATTAACTCATTAGTATTCTGAATTAACTCATTAGTATCAAATACGCCGTCGATATCATCCCTGTCAGTACTTGCAGAGTAATTGTCAGTGTCAAGTTCCGTCGAAAATTCCGAACTGTTGTCTAACAGGAGGTAAAGCCGATTAATTTCTTCGTCACGGGTTGAGAGCCAATCTTCAAATTTCAAAGTTATTGACTTACCTTCTTTCTCTAAACTTATTTCAGCATCGTGAAAGTTTAAGATTGCTTTATATTAATTCAAAAAGTCTACCCCCAATATAATTTCCGTCGACAATAATGGAACAATAAGAAAGTTCATAGAGAAGCTGTGGCTTTGACAAAAGAATTCTAAGTTGGTTTGTTGACGTACAGCTACACTTTTCCCAAAGATTGCACTTTGTAATTTAATCTTACGTAACGGAAGTCTGGGGCAATCGTTCGATTTGTTGCATTTGCTAAAGGCTGTTTCACTAATTACTGAAATGGGACTGCCAGAGTCAAGTACTGCCGTATATTTTACGTCATTTACTGTAATGTGAATCACAGGATATGCAATGTTGTTATGTTTTACGTCGTGTTCCTGGAGTAAGATGTCCCTAATGTCTTCCATTTTTACGTAATTACTAGCTACGGCAGCTGAATCGTCAGTTTCATAAGTACGTTTTGTGGCTGTCAGCTTTATGAGTCATTGCCTATTGTCTCTTTGGTGGCGCGCGTCGTTATTGGGATTTGGAGACCTAACTTCTACAAATTCACCTTGTCGAGAGGGCCCTGCCCTGATTGAATCCCGTCAGTTCTGATGCAATTCAGGTCTGTCGTTACGATCATATCGTCTGTCGTCATGTGGATAGATTCCATAGTTTCTTTCTTGTCGGTCACGTGGTGGAGAATTTCTGCCTGAATCATAACTGCGCGCTGGACCGTTGCATCTAAAGTTATTCTGTCTACCTTGATAATAATTATTTTGGTTCCCATATTGTCTGCTTCCCTGATTGTGATAGTCACTACCGCGGAGAGGTGATCTTTCCCTGTAATTATTACTACTCTGCCAACGGTTGTCATACAGGTGGTGTCTGTTTAGGTCCCGATTTGTGTTGTGAGAATAGCCTTGTCGTGACCAGTTACTATATCTTTCATCGCGGAATTGCGACAGATGTGACCTGTAATTGTTATGTTCCCGTTTTCGCGTGCCGCGTTTGTCAGTGTCAATTGCTAATTCTTGTAAGAGTCCCTGAAAAGCTTCAATGTCGTCTTTGCAACGTCCTGCCAAAATAATATGTTGTAAATGTTCAGGTAATTTGATTAAGCAAATGCGGATGAGTTCTGAGGGGGCGTATGGGTTTGACAGGTACTGATTCTTGTGCAACATGTCTTCAAAATATTTCACAAGACTGGAAAATTCAGATTGTTCGAAATGTTTCATCATTATGATGCTATGTTTTACTCGGTCTTGTGTAGCTTGAGACCAATATGCCGAGAGGAAGACATGATAAAATTCTCCTTCACTGTGACAATCGTGAATGACCGATCGCATTCTTTCAGCTGGTTCAATCTTTAAGTAGCCACACATAAATTCTAATCTGTGCTCTAATGACCAGTTGGGAGGAAAACAATGAGAGAATTGATGGAGCCACGCTTGTGGATTAATGTCGTGCCAGAATTCTTAAGTGTTTTGAATTTACGTGTAGTAATGAACAGCTTATAGTCAAAATCATCGTGTCGGCGAGTAGCATATCGGTCACTGTTACGTCGTGTCGGCGGTTCCATCTCAAAATTCGGTGCACCTTGTCAATTTCTTTCATAATTTCCAAAATGCCCTGTGTTATTATTTTGTGGCTTTTCCGTATTTCTAAGTCCCTCTTCCCATGTTGGAGCACGAGTGTCCTCTGAAATATGTAATTTTTGTGTTACTTGTCCCAACTGATCTTGTACTTCACGGATTTCTCTTTTGTGTTGCGTATTAATTTGATTCTGATTTTGTTTGCATTCCTTAATTTGTTTATACTCTTCTGTGTCAGTGATGGCTACAGGTCTTGTATCATTCAGATCATCTACCTTTGTAGAGAAGTTAGTGAACTGATCCGAAAGTTTGGCTACTTTCTCCGATAGTGTACTTATTTCCTCAGTGTGTTTTTCTGAACCAAGTTTCAGAGTGTCCATTTGTGTTGAAATCGTTTCTACTGTGTCCTTTAAGTTTTCTTGAGTTTTTGCAAGTTGCGTAACCGAATCGGTAGATGCAACTGAGTCAATTTTAGCTTGCAAGGTGTCGTGATTTTCATGAACAATAGTTTGCAGTTCTTTTATGGCTGCTTCGTGATTCTGTAATGTATATTCATGGCGCAAAAAAATAGGTTGGAAATGCTCACAAATTTGTGTTTTTAAGTCATTACAGACTTTTTGACATTTCGATTCGATTTTATGTAACTCAGTAGTTAAATATTCACGTGTTTGTTCAAGCATATGTTCCACTGAGTCTAACTTTTGAAGCTTTTGTTCCATTGCGTCTAACTGTTGCTGTGTTTGTCTCTGGTGTTGTTCCATTGTGTCTGACTTTCGAAGATTTTGTTCCATTGTGTCTAACTTTTGAAGATTTTGTTCCATTTTGTCTAACTTTTGAAGATTTTGTTCCATTGTGTCTAACTTTTGTAGCCTTTGTCCCATTTGTTGCATTAACTGTAATAACAATGCACTGGTGTCTGAAACATGTTCCTCAGTGCTTTTCGGCAGTGCATTTGCACCGGCAGCATTCACATTTTGACAAGCAGAAAATGTGTCTTGACTTATTTGAGAAAACGGCGAGGACCCAAAACCTGAATCTACAGTATTTTCAAAATTGTGTCCTGTCATTTCGTATTCCTGAGGCGAGCTGTTGCCGAGCGATCGGTCAATAATGCTTCCCTGTTCACTAATTGTTTCACTGCCTACGCCATTGTTTGCCGCCCGCTCCATTTCCCTATGCTCAATTACCAAATTACTATGTTGAACATTAGTTAATTCATTACACGGTGGCGCTAACACACTGCTTTCGTCTTCACTGTCATTTCTCAATTTACTTTGGAGCCTAGTATTGAGTTTCTCACACGCCATAATTGTCACAATATTTCACACGATAACACAGAAAAGCACAATTTGAAGAGCAAAATAAGATAACATAGTAATGGAAATAATGTCTACTTAATTGCAAGCGCAGCTGCGAAATACTTGGTGCAAATCTACATGCATGTCACAACTGTTTTACTGTACAACAATGAAAAACTACAATTACAAAGGAAATTCTCTCTATGATTATGCACTAGCAATATACAAAGTCTACACTAATTACACAAACTACAAGAAAAAAATCGGAAGATTCCAGTGAGGTATCCTCGGCTAAGGGTAGACATATGAAACGTCCCCTTTTGAACAATTATACATGACTGTGCTTAAACTGACACACAATATTTGTAGCGCAACGCAATTTGACTTTCAAAAATCCGTACAAAAGAATGGCCTGGACTAACATTAACCTATACGTTTCACAAATCACTTACCTCACAAAAATCTTTGTTACTCGAACTACTGCAATACAGCGAGCGCCACTACTGCCAGCTAAATAAAAGATTCAAACTACAGATGGCACTAACTACTGATAGGCTTAGTTAGCAAATGAAAGATTTTGATAGAGAACAAACAATGTATTTACCTTAATAGTGTTCAAAAGTCATAATATATATATATCAGTTCATGACATCCAGTCTTACAAATTTACTGTCTCTGTCCAGATCATCCGCTCTCAAAATTCCGCCATCTCACTTCCCCACATCCACCACCTCCAACTGCGCAACGCTACGCGCTGTTAACAGCCAACTGCCCAACACTACAATAGCAAATTCCAACAATGCCACCCAGGCACAGACTGCACACAGCACAGCCAGTGATTTTCATACAGAGCGCTAGGTGGCGGTGGCGTTACCAATATAAGAACCTAAACAGCCTACTTACAGAATGACTTCGCACAAATGCGGCAAACAGCACACCAACGGTGGACAGAAAAAAAGACTTCTTCACAGTACTTTGAATGAGGTGCGCGGCTAGGTGTGCTTCAAATTTTGGCAAATATTCCGACCAGTCATTCTTTTCTTCTTCAAATTGCCGAAACGGAGGCAGCAGCGAAGGTTGTGCTGCTGGGTGACGGTGTCTGATTCCGTATCTCAATTGCTACCATCTGCGTTTGGATGGAGCCCTCCATCAGTTCCGTAAGCTGGTTTATTGACTGCATCTGCCATTGAAGAAACTGATTTAGATGGAGCGGTGGTGCCGCAGGCGCTTGCGTTTGTAGCGCTGCTAATTGTGAGGCAGTCTAATGAGGGATTTGGAAAGGTGGCTTTGACGTGGTAAACGAATGATAATGCAAACACATAAGACATTCTAAAGCTCATCTATGAACTATGGCAGCACAGCAAGTAATTAGCAAAAACGGAAAGCACCAATCTGTAACAAAAAATTTCCCTCAAGCACGAAAAGTTGCCGAGTACACAAGCAAGGAATAGCAAAGAGACATAATAAATGGTGCACCACAGTGAGTTCGGAATTCTCATCGCCAAATGATGCTCACGTTTCATTTGAGAATGACTCGTACACATCGTATTTGATTTAGGTGCCCTGAGGTGTACGGAGGAACTGTGAAAGCGCAAACAAATTAGTGACATACAAATATATATCTCACTGCTTTAGTTGTACAGGAACTCGTTGGATGCGCTTGCGGGCAGATACAACTAAGCAGTGGCCTGTCAAGGCGAATGGACTGAATACAGTTCAACAAGACTCTGTCCGTTCTGGTCGCCACACTGTCAATCCCGTGTCCCCGTGTGAAGGATATAGGCGACTCTACTTGCAGGCTAAGTCTCGCAGATTAATCCGCTACGAACTACAGCTACGAACAGCAACCCTGGAAGTCCGCACTAACGCTGTCATACGCCAACGTCGAACATGAACCGTCCGTTGCTGTCTGTGGCCGCCGCTTTTCACAACACGGAAGTCAGTCTCATTGGTGGCGGCTAGGAGGTTGCTGATTGGACCGCGCTTGTGTTTGGCGGCGAACTTCAAAGGGCCGCCTGTGGCGGAAGGCGGGAGCTGCCGGACAGAGCCAGCTCTGGTTGCGTCCACTGCCGAGGGCACAACAGTAACAACATCAAATAAAACAACTCTATTGCATTCTAGTGGCCGTTCTACCTTGGATGAAGAAGCAAAGGAAAACTTCTAGGAACACAGCGAATTGTGGAAATGCAATGGCGAAAGTTGAAAGTCTATGCTGGACTGCGACTCGAAACCGGATTTACCACTTCTTACGAGCAGCTAGCCTAAGTGCTTCTTTTGTCAGGCGGCGTCCCATGACACCAGTTTAGGTTCCTCGTTCATCCATTCACTCAGTTTTTTTTATTCGGCAATCTGGACGTGGACCCTGACCGACATAAATATCCAACGTATTGCACGCTACAATTCAGCTTCCCTCATCTGTTAACCCCCTTCTCTGAAATTGATTCACGTAGGACATGTTCTGTAAAAGAGCATCAGCACCGTGACGTTTGGTTCAGCGCGGATGCGCTAATACCGTCCGGTCACTTACGGAAATAATTTGCGAGTAAGTGGTTAATGGACGAGGAACGCTGCGGTAAGCTGAAAATTTGAGTCAAAAAAAGTTCAAATGTGTGTGAATTTGTATGGGATCTAACTGCTGAGGTCATCGGTCCCTACACTCACACTAACTTATGCTAAGAACAACACACACACCCATGCACGAGGGAGGACTCGAATCTCCGGCGGGAGGGGCCGCGCAATCTGTGACATGACACCTCTAACTGAATTTGAGTCACGGCCGAAGCAGTTAGGACAACCGCTCATTACAAGCCGCAAATCGGGGTTCGAGTCCCAGTGAAGCACAGATTTTCAACCTTAACCATTGCATTCCCACAGTGCCCTGTGTGGCTGGATATCGAGAGTACCCCATCCTTCCTCTTATTTCCCTACCCTCTATTTCACATAAATGTATGCACCAGCCGCCTCATCGTGAGTGGTTTCTGTTCTGTTGTAGATGTCCAACAGAACAGGCATCACTCACGTACATACATTTCTAAGCATTTACACAACCATCAATGATGTGTATGTGTACCACTGACATTATGTCTTCTGGGTGCTTCACTCTCTTGTCAGGGAGTGTATGTACAGGGTGTTTCAAAAATGACCGGTATATTTGAAACGGCAATAAAAACTAAACGAGCAGCGATAGAAATACACCGTTTGTTGCAATATGCTTGGGACAACAGTACATTTTCAGGCAGACAAACTTTCGAAATTACAGTAGTTACAATTTTCAACAACAGATGGCGCTGCGGTCTGGGAAACTCTATAGTACGATATTTTCCACATATCCACCATGCGTAGCAATAATATGGCGTAGTCTCTGAATGAAATTACCCGAAACCTTTGACAACGTGTCTGGCGGAATGGCTTCACATGCAGATGAGATATACTGCTTCAGCTGTTCAGTTGTTTCTGGATTCTGGCGGTACACCTGGTCTTTCAAGTGTCCCCACAGAAAGAAGTCACAGGGGTTCATGTCTGGTGAATAGGGAGGCCAATCCACGCCGCCTCCTGTATGTTTCGGATAGCCCAAAGCAATCACACGATCATCGAAATATTCATTCAGGAAATTAAAGACGTCGGCCGTGCGATGTGGCCGGGCACCATCTTGCATAAACCACGAGGTGTTCGCAGTGTCGTCTAAGGCAGTTTGTACCGCCACAAATTCACGAAGAATGTCCAGATAGCGTGATGCAGTAATCGTTTCGGATCTGAAAAATGGGCCAATGATTCCTTTGGAAGAAATGGCGGCCCAGACCAGTACTTTTTGAGGATGCAGGGACGATGGGACTGCAACATGGGGCTTTTCGGTTCCCCATATGCGCCAGTTCTGTTTATTGACGAAGCCGTCCCGGCAAAAATAAGCTTCGTCAGTAAACCAAATGCTGCCCACATGCATATCGCCGTCATCAATCCTGTGCACTATATCGTTAGCGAATGTCTCTCGTGCAGCAATGGTAGCGGCGCTGAGGGGTTGCCGCGTTTGAATTTTGTATGGATAGAGGTGTAAGCTCTGGAGCATGAGACGATACGTGGACGTTGGCGTCATTTGGACCGCAGCTGCAACACGGCGAACGGAAACCTGAGGCCGCTGTTGGATCACCTGCTGCACTAGCTGCGCCTTGCCCTCTGTGGTTGCCGTACGCAGTCGCCCTACCTTCCCAGCACGTTCATCCGTCACGTTCCCAGTCCGTTGAAATTTTTCAAACAGATCCTTTATTGTATCGCTTTTCGGTCCTTTGGTTACATTAAACCTCCGTTGAAAACTTTGTCTTGTTGCAACAACACTGTGTTCTAGGCGGTGGAATTCCAACACCAGAAAAATCCTCTGTTCTAAGGAATAAACCATGTTGTCTACAGCACACTTGCACGTTGTGAACAGCACACGCTTACAGCAGAAAGACGACGTACAGAATGGCGCACCCACAGACTGCGTTGTCTTCTATATCTTTCACATCACTTGCAGCGCCATCTGTTGTTGAAAATTGTAACTACTGTAATTTCGAAAGTTTGTCCGCCTGAAAATGTACTGTTGTCCCAAGCATATTGCAACAAACGGTGTATTTCTATCGCTGCTCGTTTAGTTTTTATTGCCGTTTCAAATATACCGGTCATTTTTGAAACACCCTGTAAATAGGGTAATATTCATCAGGAGGAACCTACAAATGGCCTATGCAGCTGATTGAGTTTCGAAACTTGATATAAATTACATCTGATTATCGGCCATGGTCTCATTTATTTAGCATACAAGTTAAATTTGAAACGTTAGAAAATGAGAGATAAACACTCGAAACTAGTTATGTCTAGAGTAAATTATATATAGTTTTGACTATTTGTAAATAATTTATATAAAGTTTATGAATAAATGTAAGATTAACAGATGACAAGGAACTGCAACTGCTGAATATTATTGTTTATATATTTCTATGTATTGGACTTTTAACTTCCTGCAATGTGATTTTATAATGCATAATTATTTGATAACTACATTTTATAATCTCTGAAATAATTGACTGCACGTTTGCAGTACTTGATCACTTTTAGGAAAAATGTCATTAACAATTCTTTGTATTGTTTTCTCGCTATAAACACGAAGATGGTTTCTGTGATGATAATACAACTTCCATGGAGACTAGTGAAGGGGCAATTTATCTGAGCTACAGAATGTTCAGAAATAACCTAAAATAAAGTAATGAAGTACACCTTGTTTCATGATAACACTGATTTGTAGTAAAAGAAACTAACATATTTTCTTTGTATGGTGTAGAGAATTGTGTAGTTCGCACACCTTTGCATAGGTACTCTGAAAAACTTGCAGACTCGCATTATTAAGCACGGGATATGAAACTCTTCTAAAGCACGTATATACTGACGTGGCCACATCTTACGTTAAGACTACGGTTTCCGATTACAAGTTGACGATTTCAGTTGATGTGTCCTACAGAAATTATGTTCTAGCCTCTTAATAAATCAGCAGAAATAATTTTCTTGCAGAAACAAGCAAATAGAAACTATAGGGGCGCGCTAAGCACTCATGTGGGAACATAAGATGCACACGATTTTCTCAAGACTTTTAAACGATGAACCGCAACAGAATTCGTAGTTTCACCACAAATCAATGGTGTTTAACGTCCCGTCGACAACGAGGTCATTAGAGACGAAGCGCAAGCTCGGGTTAGGGAAGGATTGGGAAGGAAATCGGCCGTGCCCTTTCAAAGGAACCATCCCGGCATTTGCC
Source organism: Schistocerca serialis cubense (assembly GCF_023864345.2). NCBI lineage: Eukaryota > Metazoa > Arthropoda > Insecta > Orthoptera > Acrididae > Schistocerca > Schistocerca serialis. The sequence continues at coordinate 238,256,620 of NC_064646.1, forward strand.
TGAAACGATTTAGGGAAATCACGGAAAACCTAAATCAGGGTGGCCGGAGACGGGATTGAACCGTCGTCCTCCCGAATGCGAGTCCAGTGTGCTAACCACTGCGCCACCTCGCTCGGTACAAATCAATACCATACAGTCTAACAAAAGAACTGTACCGAAGTGTTCGGTCGTGTAGATTAGAGCTCTTTAGTCAGCGATGGAGCAGTTGCATGTCAAATAGGTGTACAGCACTGTGCGGAAGGTAATATGGTAACATCCTGTATATCTCATTTATCCATAAAATGTCCAACCTATAATTCATCTTGGCCTCGGACACCCCGTCATATTAAGCCGGCCTGTGCTATAACACTGTGTAATTGATCCTAACTTTGTTACGTACGTACGTCTTTCAAATGAAGTCTCTTTATAGGAGATGGAAAAATGCTCAGTCAAAAGACTCATGCACATGCCGTTTGGAAATTCCCCTAAATAAAAGTCATCAATACACATTTGACTAGCAATCATGTGCGAGTGGGTGTTTTCAATGATTGCTTAACAGTCCCTCCTATACCTTCTCCCACATACTGTTTGTCTGCTGACTCTTAACATAGCTAAGTTTCTGTCCATAAATAGCATGAATTTACAAGGCATAGTTCGTTTCATACACAGGTTGTCTATTACACACACAAGGTCCTGCGAAGCGTGGATGCAGAACAGCAAACAGAGTCTATAAACTTAGTTTTCTGGAAAGTGCTCAGTGTTGTGCCACTCTGTTGACTATTAACGAAGCCGCGAAAATATAAGTTCTCATATTTATGACAGACACTACGATTTTTGAGTAATAGAGCCTGGAATGTTATTGCGGACAATAAGAAACATAGATAGAACCTCAGGGAAGTGTGACAAGACCGCACGTGTTCTCCTTGAACGTAAACGATAGGGCCAATCGGATCGGCAACAAACTGAGAAAGTTTGCTATGTGTTAAAATGTGTCGTCGTTCAAGGACAAGGGAATTCAGGATGACGTCGACAGAATTAATATTTGTCGCACAAAAAGGCAGCTTTCTTAAAATGCGAATGGATAAAAGTTAATTCTGATGAATAAGAGAAACATCTCTATATGTTGAAATAGGTCGTGAATTAATTTACATCAATTAAATTTTGGTGTGACGTTACCGAAAAACTTGAAATGAAACGAGAGCATAAAGTCTGTTGTGAGAGAAGTTAATGGCTCTTGATTTATATTTGAGAGAAATTGAGAAAATTTACCCAGTCATAAAGGAGACCGTGCAGATAATTCTTGTAGGACCGGATACTTAATACTGCTCCAGTGTTTGGGACCCTACAGGTCGCATTACAGAAAGACACCGAAGTAAGTCAGATGATCCAGACCGTACGTTTGACTACCCTACCTCGTTCTGTCTCCAGTTGCTGCTAACACTATGTTCGACAGTTTCTCGTACCTTCGTTGCTATTTTCTTCTGCATCTGGGCCCTTTCTTAATTCATAACGTAAACATGTGTTCTGTAAATCCTGTTACGATCTGCATTTGATCAGATTCAATAACTAGTCCACCCTTTTGAAGTATATACGAAGCTTTTAGCACTGCAGCTTGTACAGCGTGGGTAGAGAAATGTAGAGGCTGATTGACGCTTTGCATTAGAGGATTCAGAGTGATGTTGTGACACATCTATCACTCACCTCTCCTACAGGAACCCTCAGCCCAAGACTCGATCTTCTCCCGACCATTGTGTTTAATTATCACTTGCCAAATTACGGACAGCCCGTATTAGGGGTGTCAGAAACATCTACATGCTCAGCTAAAACAGTTTCAGCGCTGTGTCAGCGCTTAAAATTGTGAAATCACGTTGGTCGAGATAATTTTGAATGTAGCTATTAGGCTGCAGGCACAGACGAGATTAACAGTTTCAGTTTAAAGGGCAGTAAATATTTTTCCCACTGTGACGTAATTTTTCCTCGCGCGTGCACTTAGGTGGACCTTTTTCTTACCGTTCTCTAACTTAATATCATCAGCGTTGCATCAAATACATAAATATGATTGTGTTAGGCTGGTGTATAAGTTCTTAGCGTACATGTTTTGCATGTTTGGATTTCGGTTGCTACGGGTTTATATATCGATTGTCAGTTTTTATTTGCAGTTCACTGTCACTGATTGATTTTACATATTGTCGTTTTGTTATCTGGAGATTATTGGCGCTGTGGACGCGAGAAAATGGAGAGTCAAGTGGAGAAATGAGTACATTTTCGACATACCTTTCTCTTTCAGTTCAGTAGAGGGGTGACAGCAGTGGAGCAGCCAAAGATTGGCACCGTGTATGAATACCTTTAGACAGACAACGGCAAGAAAATTGTTTCTCGTTCTGAGGGATATCGCTCTAACATTAATGACTCTCCACGTTCAGGAAAACTGCGGAGATTGATAAAGGTCGTTTAAAGGTATTAAACCACAATTATCCACGTCAGTGTACTCGAGAACTGTGAAATTTTATGAACCGTGGTCATTTCACCATCGTGCGACGTTTGCATCCAATGGGTAAGGTTCAAAAATCCACATGCTGTTAGGCAAAACCACAGAAATCAGCTGTTGAACATATGCACAGCTCTGTTTGCTCGTTACCAGTTGGTTAGTGCCCAACGCTGACCACCCGTATTCTGTATCGTTCCGGGTGCTTTATGCTAACATAAAGGGAAAAAAAGAATGAAAAGTATGGTTGGACTCAAGAAAAGCAGCAACTCTCCTTACAATGACCTGAACGCATCCGCAGAAGGTAATGTTACTCATCGAGTGGAACAGCGACTCAAGGGTGTGCTACGAATTGCGTCCCTGAGGTGAAGCCGTAACTACTGACATTTATTGTCAAAAACTGAGACGTCTTGCAGACGAAATCCATGAACAAAGAGCAAGAAGACTGTGTGAAGTGATGCTACTCCGCGTTAAGACCCGCCCACGTTCTGTTAGACTGACAAAAAACACTCTATAAGAATTGGATTGGGAAGTTATTCCGCAGCCATCTCATTCACCTGATCTTGTGTCCTCAGATTTTCACCTCTTCCACTCTCTATAGAACAGTCTTCAAGGGACTTCCTTTCCAGATGAAAATGCACTCCGAATTTGGCTTGGCGAGTTGTTCGCCTCAAAACCATGTGATTGCTACAGCCGCGGAATCGAAAGTTTGCTCCAGTGTTGGCAGACTATTGTAAATAGTGAAGGAGAAAATATTATTGATGACTAATGTCTCAGTTATGGGTATGTGTTGTTGGAAAAGAAGGAAAGAAGGAGGCGGTTGGTGTGTGATTTTCTGGATATGGACCATACGAACATCACTCAAGGACTAACAGTTGGTGAAAATGGCATGTAAAGAAGGGCTAAAGAGCATATGACCCAAAGTGATAAAATTGTTAAGATTGTAAAGGCGATTTATTAGCATAAAGGAACTGAGGTGTGAGTTATAAGTCACAGAACAACATGGAACGGCACTCACTGCTGTTAAAACAGTCTGTTGAGGTGTTACCACAGTAGGAGCACACCTAACAGCAATGAAGCCGTTTGTGACATAACATCCCTGTGCCATAACGTAAACGGTTCTTCTTAACCCTTTTTCTACTTAATTACGAATAATTTATTATATTTTTGCCTCCCAAGTATTATTAAACTATAAAGGCACTTGCACAATAATAAAACGAATGTAAAGAGAGCCAAAGTCATGAATGAAATAACGTGAGACACAACGTCTTCCCGTAACAACGTCTTCCTGTTGATTAGTCTCAAAATTGCATATCATTGCAACTTTTAGAGCTGAAAATGAGAGAATATAAAGACAGTACTTCATCCATAAAATGCATATATTTCTGCTGCTGACTGTTGTTATGATTAGCACATTGCTTGACAAGCGACTGTTTAGCTCGAATTATAAAGAATAACTGATTGCTGCACTTCACTCACTTTTACGATTCGCGAACATCCGTTTGCAGTAATTATATCTTCTTGAAAAACGTAGTTTGAAAAATTGTTACGGTTCTAGCACTGATGTAGCTGCAATTGCTGAATTGATTTCTTTTGAGTCGGGAAACAGCTGTATTGGTTTTATTACTTTATTATCCCGTGTGGTAGTTTTCTCTGCACCAACAATTATGATAGCTTATACGCTACATCAAATAATATAAGTACTGCCTTTCACACAAGTTTCCTCTTTTACGCCCTCATAAACTGGTGTGCCCCGAGGTGCACTGAGCACTTGGCCTTAGAAACACAATAGAATGACAAACTCAGTGCGTTCTTTTTTTTAATGCTACTATTTATTGCGTTACATATGCTCCAGTTCACAGAAACCTCGTTAAAAATGAAAATAAACGATGCAATTAGCAGTCACTGGACGGTGTACCCAGCTTGGCGCGCTTGTCTTGTATACAAGGGTGGCGCGTTGGCGAGCTGTCGTTAGTGCTCTGGTGATTCATGCGAATAGGTTCACGACGTCATTATGGCCCCAGGATGGGAAATAACAGACTTTCGATTCTGGAAATCCGTTTCTAGCTGCCGGTTTTCGGAAACTCGAACAGTTCGGTTTTCGTCTCTTGAAAGATGTGTCGCATGTAAACGTATTAACAGCAGCGACATTGCTGACAATTTTTGTCACATACTGAGAGACAAGCGCCAAGCGATACTACCACCATCTGTACGTAAGCACATCGCTATCCCATGGCTGTTGTCAACTCAAGGTATAAAAGTTCGTATTTTGCCAGTCCTTCAAAGCTATGTAGTAAACTTAACAAAATAAGTATGCATTAAGTACTGAATATAAATCAGGAAAGAAAAGAAAATATTTAGGGAATAGAACTACAGCAATTCTACCTTGCTATGTTTCACACTGTTCTCATAACGGCCCGAAATGAAATAAATGAGTTTATTAGTAGCTTTAGCCCAGAAAGTTATCGTACGTTAAGATAATTGAAAGAAACAGTGTGGAATTTCTACCGAGTGATGACGCTTTTTGGAATGTTGGTAGAATGCGGTTAATGGACGCGTGGGGCTGAGCAGCTTGCCTCTTTGTACTCAGGTGAGGAGGGCCTACCTACTACGACACTTTCTGCGAAAGTCCATCGTTCAGAGTCAATTTACGCTGCTCCCAGCAGGGCTTCTCTATGGAGTCGCGATCAATACCTCGTTGCCTGAGATTGGGATGACAGTTTTCTTTTACTTTTTACAAATATTCAGTGCACCCTTCACCGGAGAAACATACAAACGAGAAACATCCAAACGATAGTCAAACTCTTCTCATACTCGTACGAGCATGTCTACAGTTACTGTATCCAGTGCAGAGTACCTTGAGATAAACTGACCTTTTTGACCACTGGAGTGAGACGAGTATGCCCCATCGTTGCCGTAATCTCAACGAAAACCACACCGAATATATTGCAGGCATTCACAGCAGGCCACTGCATCTTTCTTGATTTATGTTTTATGAGGATTTTGGAATATTCCCGTAAAGCAGAGATCGCCAAAGTTGTTATTTCATTCCATTTGTTGAAACGGAGATCTCTAAATTCTTGTTGTTAGAAACCCCTATTGGAAACCATTTGAATCGTCAGCTAACAAGTATGGAAAGAGTTTTTTTATGTCTGGACAATTCTGGTGTGTCTAGTAGCGGACAGGTTTAACGTTCGTCAAATGCAATTGAAAACTTTGATCAGAAACGTAACTTTAATGATCACCCTAGGTTTCTATTATAGTCTTACGCGTTAGTTCAAATTCGCCCGAAATTGGTGTCTTCCTTCACGTACAAGATCTAGTGTTGCAAAGACGTATAAAATGTAAAAAAATTGTTCAACTGTGTGTGAAATCTTATGGGACTTAACTGCTAAGGTCATCAGTCCCTAAGCTAACACACTACTTAACCTAAATTATCCTAAGGACAAACACACACGCCCATGCCCGAGGGAGGACTCGAACCTCCGCCGGGATCTTTGAAATGTCCTGTGCTTTTTTATATGACACTCATTTCAACAGTTTGATGACAAAAATTTTAAGCGAACACATTGTGCATAGTGGGGCGATCACTCTGTTATAGAAATAATTCAAAAGCCAACATCGCTTAAATACTGTTTACTGGATAACCGGTTTCAACACACTAAAGGTGCCATCATTGGATCTGAAAGTAGCTTAATATTTATAAACCATTTGGATATAACATACATGAGGCAGACCACCTGATATAAAATCATTGTCACGAAAAATAAAAAATAAAAAACAATAAAAAACAACTGCTCTCATGACCATGAGAGCAGTTGTTTTTTATTTTTGTGACAATGATTTTATATCAGCTGGTCTGCCTCATGACCATGAGAGCAGTTGTTTTTTATTTTTGTGACAATGATTTTATATCAGCTGGTCTGCCTCAAGTATCGTTATATCCAAATGGTTTATAAATATTAAGCTACTTTCAGATCCGATGATGGCACCTTTAGTGTGTTGAAACCGGTTGTCCAGTAAACAGTATTTAAGCGATCTTGGCTTTTGAATTATTTCTACAAAAATTTTAAGTTGTAATCAACGTAAGCCCCAAAATAAGCTTGTGTGTGAGGTTTAGGTTTCTTGTTGATAGAGAAACAACTTCATTTACTTAGTTATCTACTTTTTACTCTGAAAATAGACAAAGGGAGTCTGTGTTTCTGGCTTTTTCCAACGAAGAAGCGCCGGTGCTGCCTCAACGTGGTCACAAGTATCGCACCCTTGATGCCTTTGCGAGCCACGTCGTTTCATGCGTCAGGATGGGTTCTTTCATGGCATCAAAGCACAGCTCGTACCGTCAAGGCGTGTCATTTTCGTCTGCGGAGGGAGCAAAGTGCTACGATAAAACTTTATTTCAAATTATGATGAACTTGTTCTATGACGATGATTTCGTAGCAAATAAGGGTATGCAAGTGGACAAATAATTCACTGAGCAGAATATGTACAGGTACGCAGTACTGGCGTAAGGTTGCCTGAGAGTGGAAAGACCGGACGAAATAAGTCTGAACATCGTCCGTATCAAGACTTTTATTAACACTCCTCAGTAATGGTAGCTTTACCGATCAGGTCAACAGGACCATGACATATTAAGACAATACTATCCAATTAGTTAAAACAAATTAGAACGATTACTGATTATCGATAAAATAATCGCTCTAAGTACAAGACTCAAGAACGCCCGAAATAACAGTGTTTTATAACAAGTATAACATGATAGGAAAACAGTCTTCAAAACAGGCAGGCAATAAACATCTTTATAATGTCTTTGACGAAAATATAGCAAATAATTCAGGTTTATCTAAAGCGAGTTCGTTAAAATGAAAGAAAAAAAAACTGCTTGACATGAAATCACCATTTATCGGGCAGTGTGGTCTGGACGAACGGTCCCGAAATTACGTAGGGCAGGCCCGATACTCCGGTCACCACACTCCTACTTTTCTGAACAACCAGTGGGTGGACGCCCCAGGGCGCAATGGTTGGTTGTTTGATTTGGGAAGGAGACCAACAAGCGAATTTATCGGTCCCCTCGGATGAGAGAAGCACGTCCGTCGTGCCCTTTCAAAGGAACCACCCCGGCATTTGCCTGAAGTGATCTGCGGAAATCACAGAAAACCTAAATTAGGTTTTCACCGTCGACCTCCCGAATGCGAGTCCAGTGCGCTAACCATGGTGTCACCTCGCTGGGTCAGCGCAAACGTGCAGAGATAGGCTGATGAACAGAGAAATAACTTTGAAGCGAAACGAGTAAAACTTTAAGTCATCGGATTACACGCATAAACAAAACAATTGCGACAACTCGATAAAAGATAAGGTAAGTGGCCAAGGTAACCACCCCCACTTAAACTTCATAATAAAAAGGTGCAACGGCCAATCGAAAGTCAGCTTCAAATAACGCCACGAGGCGGAAACAATACTTACTTCACCGTCGTGCGGGACGGAAAACATAGATGGAAGGCAGACGCGGCCGCGCGTGGCAGCCGCGCAGTCTATGGTGCCTTGTCACGGTCCGGGATGCTCCCCCCGTCGGAGGTTAGAGTCCTCCCTCGTGCATGGGTGTGTGTGTGTTGTCGTTAGCGTAAGTCAGTTTAAGTTAGATTAAGTAGTGTATAAGCCGATGACCTCAGCAGTTTGATCCCATAAGACCTTACCACAAGTTTCCAATTTCCAAGGAAGACGCGAATGAGTTTATGAGTGCCGCATGGTCGGCCAAAGGAATAATGTGTACACTCCTGCTTCCGGCGCAGGTCCCTTGTGTCCGGAAGACACTCAGCCAAACAAACTTGGAAGTCACACGGGTGGTAGAACAATTACCCGGCCCGTTGCGCCGTAGATCTGCGCTGTCCGTGCTGCTACACACATTGCCTCTCCAGATAAACAGGCTCAACGCCACTCGCGGAAAACACGCCACTCTGTTTGTACGCCAAAGATCGTGCTACAGGAGAAATGGCACGAGATATCGATCGCGCAACAGTTCTTGTAGTAAGGAGTGGACGTCCTTCCAAGATCACACGTACAAAATGAACGACATGTACGAGGTCGTATCCAGATATGCCGGTTTTTGACGTCTTAAAACATGGTTGAGTAGTTGCTCATATTTAAAACAGTGGTTCATAGTATTTATAGGACGCCATGGAGAAGCATAGAATGTGTGCGAAATTCGTACAGCTTATACTTGTCCTGGAACAGAATGGAGTTCAAAATGTTTCGTAGTACTGGCAGAGGTTAATCAAACGTAGTAGTCACGAACTGAGGTCGTAAAATGCTAAACCGGAAAGCGGAAGATTCAAAATACATCAGTCGTTATAAGTGATTTAAACACTACATTCATTTTTTCTTTGAGCTCTCGATGTGTTTTTTTGCCATATTTTAATTCAATTTAATTTATTTTATTGTTTTATTTCAACTGAGGATGAGCTCTGCAACGTTTGTTGAATGCTAACGATTATAATTAATAGTCACCATTACGGCTGGCTAGATAGGGACTGCTTACATACTTTCGTTTCTTGTAAGTAGCTACCCCTGCCGCAAATAAAAAGACAACTATGTTATGTCTACTAAATCTTTGGAAGTAAGAAGTTAGTCCAAACCCCATTCTGTTATAGGTATTTATAGAGATGCCGTTCTACATTTCTGACATACGTAGTCGAGAGAGTGAAGGTTCATCACGAGTGTCCTCTGGAGAAATGTTATGACTATTGAATAAATATTGCGCTTCGTATTTGACTGATAGAAAGCTAACAGTTATATTAGATACTTTATTCCATTTCCGTGAATCGTGTATTACAAGTTTCCTCTGGAGGAATATTATTTCCATCTAATTCGCGGTTCAATTAATAATTATTGAGCTTCATATTTAACTGACAGAAATCCGACAGTCATGTTAAATACTTCATTTCATTTCCGTGAAGACTGCACACACTGAAAACAAATTACTGATGCCAGAATGGAAAATGGTTTATGATCGGATGGCTCGCTTTGTTGCTGGATATAAATTCCTTTCATCTTACAATGGTAATATGGAAATACTGCTATTTACGATGACGCTAGCATCACACTCAAGCTCACAAAAAAAGAGATTCAGATGGCTCTGAGCACTTTGGGACATCTGAGGTCACCAATCCCCTAGACTTAGAACCACTTAAAGCTAATTAACCTAAGGACATCACACACATCCATGCCCGAGGCAGGATTCGGACTTGCGACCGTAGCAGCAGCACGGTTCCGGACTGAAGCGTCTAGAACCGCTCGACCACAGCGGCCAGAACACTCAAGCTCAACATACATGCCACAGCTGAAACAAAGTTAGCTGAAATATCCTCTAAGATTCTTGATTCGTTCTTGCAAGAATGTCCATAACCTTATCTTCTGTTACTACAACGAGTGATGCAAAATAAATATGTAAAACATGAATTATCCAAAAATAAGCTAATGGGTTCCAAGAGCTCTCAGAAGGGCGAAAAATATGCAAGAAGTAAGTATTCACCAATGACAATTTAGGAACATACTAGGTTACTGAATTAGGAATCTACGAAGAAAGAGGTAGATTAACCATCAGAAATTTGGAAGAAGGATCACACACTCGGGGCACGGTGACAACGCAATACAGTTAGCTAAAAGACTATGACACTTTTAAGGACCAGCCTCCGAATTCCCTGAATTCCTTGGATATCTTGACTGTCAAACAGCGTTGTTCGTAACTACTGAGACGGGTTTCTACCGCAGATGTTTTCCTAATAAACTGAACCCTTTTAGTAGATTACATAACTACTTTCACGTGTTTGTTTCACTTGACGTCGATTCATTAAATTAATAAATTAATTAATAAGACGTTCATCATCGTCATTACACTCATTGTATACAATTTTGCTAAATTTGTGATGACCTTATCTTCATCCACTGGGAGTTACTCTTTATTCACAACTTTTCCTGTAAAAGTGGGCTACGGTCGCAGGTTCGAATCCTGCCTCGGACATGGATGTATGTGATGTCCTTAGGTTAGTTAGGTTTAAGTAGTTCTAAGTTCTAGGGGACTGATGACCTCAGAAGTTAAGTCCCATAGTGTTCAGAGCCATTTGAACCATTTGTAAAAGTGGAGAAAAACCGGAATTAGGGTTAAGGTATTTAAGGAACTCATAGATAACGTAAATCAGGGGCGTTATAGGAACTTTTCACGCGAAATTCCTCGAAACAGAGTTCAGTATCTTACCCACAGAACCACTTCAGTGTGTAAATCGTTTAGAAGCATAAATCAGTCTGACATGCAACGGTCTTTTAAAACACGCCTCCAGTTTTCTAACGATTTACGACGACATGTGCATTCACGCACTTCCTGCCTATCAGATAACATCCTGCAATTCGACTTTGCTCTTCAGCAGGTCAGAAATCTGAAGCGTTCGGTTGAGAGCGTGATGTATGGCTGTGCAGGAAGGAAGATGGCTCCCAGGAATAAACGGGGGGCGCAGCTGGCTCGCCAAATATTTGAACAAGTGCGGCATCAGAGAGGGGGGCAGAAAGCGCATGCCTTTTAGCTTTCGCCTGCCCTTCTCCATTCCTCCTGTTCTCTCTCCAACTCCTTGCCTGGGAGCCACTAACCCGGGCAGCAATGTCTAGCGACTGCGCGGTGCGTGTATCTGAACGTCGCCGTCGAATGCGCAGGATCTCCGGCACCAATGTGTAGACATTGTCTGAGCCTCCAATAGATGGTGGTCGATTTCGGCAGCTAGGCGCTGGAGGCTCCAGAATCACACACAATCGCAGTCACGTGGCTGGCATTGAGATCACCTTCAAGAACAAAGATGGCGGAAGTCCCTCATTGGACGGAACTATCAAAAATGACGAAAATTAGTGATGGCAATTGTAGTGTGGCAGTGATTACTTATCAGCAAAACGATTTTTTCTTTTTGAGAAGAGTTTGTCTCAAGGAACTTTCTTTGGCTCTCCTTATCTTCCGTCATCTTTAGCCAATTCACTGATGGACGCTAGATCTGTAATGGTCGATCAATAAATAGCAGACGAGGGAAGTGGCGATGAAATAAATATTCCTCCCTAACATTCAGTCAAATGGTTCAAATTGCTCTGAGCACTATGCGACTTAACTTCTGAGGTTATCAGTCGCCTAGAACTTAGAACTACTTAAACCTAACTAATCTAAGGACATCACACACATCCATGAGTGAGGCAGGATTCGAATCTGCAACCGTAGTGGCCGCTCGGTTCCAGACTGTTGCGCCTACAACCGCACGGCCACTCTGGCCGGCAACATTCAGTCGGCAAAGGGAATTAAGATTGTGGTGTTTCATGTGTACTCATCAGGCAGAATTAAGGTAGAAATCTGACAATATTAATGACACTCAGGCTGCCGGTTTGGAGCTATACTGGCACTTGAATGACGTAAATCACGTGCCATTCGAGGGAACGATTTATCTTTCATCTGGCCTGTCCACAGAGAAGGCAATTGTGAATGACCTCATAGATACGTGGTGAAAGCAGGATGCCACGACTAAATACTGAAAGTTCTATCCTTGAACATGAATCGTGAATTTCAGAGCATTCTTAGACGTTAGAACCTAATCTCATGTGCACTAGACATTATGAAATGCAATGAGCTTTTTTAGTGATGGACTAAATTGTAGTTTCAATAAGAAACTACTGACTAGAATTATATACTGAAACTGAGACCTTATAAGTTGTACCAGTCATTAAGCACGACGGATATTCTCAGATCCCCATTCCGAATCTCATAGACTCCTGCTGCAACGAACTTCCTTTACCCACTGAAAGAAAATACATTTGCTTTCCTGCTTGGAACATGCGTAATCTTGACCGTTGTAAACGTATGTAATTACCAGACTGAGGAACAATGGAAGGAAGACACAGGAAGTTTTCTGTTTGGTTTGAAGAAACCTCTAAAGAATCTTGCTTAAATCACCACAATGTAAGCAAAATCAATTTATATATATATAAACGATCAATAGTTGAAGACACACAGTGTTTGACAACCTAATCAGGGCAATCTACGGAAAATTACCCAACAATCGCACTTTCCAAATGAACTAATAGAAAAAATGCGAAGAGAGTATAAGACGTTATAAAGAAAGAACTCGGGGGGGGGGGGGGGGGGGGGATTACGGGACAGGGCGCGCGTTGAAACAGTTTTCAGACGTTGAGCAGGTTACGAGTCACTGAACGAGGGATAGGCTGAAGACCATTCGCAACATACAGAATGGAAAACGAACACTATCGTTAGCAACTCCGCAATTCCCCGCGCGGACCATTTAACACGCTCGGTACAGATATTCTTTCTATTGCGTCCACAAAGAGAAAGCGTGAGTGCCCAATATAAATCGTTTGCCTGCGGCTCTCGCAGCGGAAGTTAACGTCACATTCCCTTACCAATTTCACGGAAGCAAAACACAAGTCTAATTCATACTTCACTTGGTACCAAAGAATTTCCATTTTGAGTTGTATCGACAGTATAAGAACTTCTCTGTGTCTTGGCGCTCAAGTGGTGAGAACAGACTGAAGTTTAATATCTTATATGCAGCTGCCTCTCAAAATTCGACACAGTTAGAGAAAAAGAATGGAATCAACCGTCACTTAATCTTGTTTACATTTCTCAATACGTTCAGCGTTATAGATAACACGTACATAAAAAAAGACCTGGCTGTATTCAGATATGAACTTGGATTTATTTACCCACACTTTATTTAGAACAAGGAAAATTATGTGCTGAAAATTCTAACAACCAACTTCCGAACTGAGGGTGCCGGTAGTCGAAACGGCGTAATATTCGCAGTGAGAGCGGACACATACAGGAAATTTACTTCCTTTATTCAGACATATAATGGACAGGAATCAATTTACATATTGAGAAACTAAGAAAATGGCGGACGTCTATTAATTTTACGTGAAGCACTATAGTCACCATCTAACGGCCTATTTCTTATTTTAATCTTTTTTCCCTTATGTTTCATTTTTCGCCGATTCTGATGATAGCCTTATCAGTCCACGTATTTCCAACATCTTTCTACTGCTCCTAACATCACACGCTTCGATTCTCTTCTTTTCCGGTATTCCCACTGTCCATGATCCACGGGCATTCAATGCAATTCTCCTATCGTATACTCTCAGAAATTTCCTCCTCAGGTTAAGACCTGTTTCTGATACTAGTAGACCTCTTTTGGCCGGAATGCTCCTTTGTCTATGATATTATTCGTTTCAAGTCCTCTTCGCTCCGTCTGTCATGTGTTAGTTTGTCGTTCACGCATCAGAATCACTTAACATAATCTACGTGATGGTCACCACTCTTTGCGTCCGTTAATCGCTAGTCTGATTTCTGTTTTTCTTCAATATTTCAGATGTCTTTCGGTTTACTCTTAATCCGTATTTCTGTACTCATAGACTGCCCTTCCTCTTCAAAACGTCCTGTAATTCTGCTTCGCATTCTTTGAGGAATCTAAGAGTGAACAACAGATGTGAAAGACTACGTCCTTGTTTTACATTCTTTTTAATACGAGCAAATAGTTCTTGGTCATACGTTATCATTGCTCCTTCTTAGTTCTTGTACGTATATTATCCGTCTTTCCTACAGCTCACTCCAATTTTTCTCAGAATTTCGGACATCATTCGCTATTTTACATTGTCCAACTTTTTCCCAAGTCTACAAGTAGTATGAAGCAATTCTCCTAAATCTTGCATCCATTATCAATCGCAACGTCAGAGCTACCTCTGGTTCCTTGTTTTTTTCGGAAGCAAAATATAATTGTCATATAAACTGATTCTGAATTTGCTTTCTCATATTCCTATATATATTTTTTTAGGTCTCGTACTTATCTGCCTTGCTGTCTTGGCTGCGAATGGTATTTTCCGAAAGTCTCGCAGTATGTGTGCAGACTCACTGGTTCCGCATACCAGCCTGTATAGTCGTTTAGTTCCCGCTTCCCCCAATAATTTTAAAAATTCTGAAGGAATTTTGTCTATCCCCTCGGCTCTGCGAAAACTCTGTTCATCTGTAATTCTAATAATGAATCCCCTCTGTCTTCCACGTCGGCTCCACAATCACATCATCACTTACTTACTACTTACCCGATCTCTCCTGTGCACTTAACAATACAATTACTTTTGCACTTTTGACGCTGTTGCTTTTAATTCGACTTTTCTACTGATAAATGAGTCCTTCCCGCAACCATTCTTTTTCAATTTCTTCATATTTTTCCTTAGGCCATTTTTCCTTGGCTTCACTGCACTTATTTCGTACCCAAATAGCTTCTACGTCTGTATATCTAAAATTCTCTGAACATTTTTGTACTTACTTCTTTCGTCCATTATTTGAAGTACTTTTTATGTTAGCCAAGATTTTTTCACTGTCACCTTCTTTGCACTGTATCTACTTTTGTTCATCATCCGTATTTGCCCTTTTTAGAGTTGTTCATTAGTCTTCAAACGGTCAACAGTGGTATTCACTGCCACGCGTGTATAACATCAGAGAAATTCAAACGCTTCTCATCATTCGTCAGTAACTCAATACCCAACTTCATGGCACACTGGTTCTGCTAGACAAATCTCTTGAGCTTCAGGCTACTCTCCGTCTTTACTAAGTGTGATCTTAGTCTATACCTGCTCTTGGGTACGCCTTGTAATACAGTATGTGATTACTGAATCTTTGACCATGATTTAGTCCGACTACTATCTTCCTAGATATTCAAGTCTGGTCGAAGTCGAAAGTCGAAGTCTAAAAACTCCTGTCATGATTATTGAACAACGGTATCTATTACTGGCCGTTAATATGCACCATACTAATTAAACTATTTTACTGCTTGATTCCCTCAAAAGCGTCAAGGGGGTAGCAGAATGTGACTACTCGCCAAGTACTGCGACAAATTTCTCTTCACTTCTGCTGTAGCGTGCTTCATACCTGCGCACTTATAGCACGGGTCGTGGAAGGACTGGACGAGTGGGGGACTGAACATCATTCGTTACAAGACTACAAGTCTGAGCAGCATTTATTAATCACAGCAACCAACTTTAAAACAAACGCAGACAAGAAACAACGTAGTAATGTACTTTAAAGTTTCAGGAACAGCCAGTTAAGCTTCAAACCGAATAGTGAATATTTAAATATAAAATAACAAATTTCTTGTTTAAGAGTGATCGGTTAAATTAAAGTGAACAGAGACTAGCTTTAAATAAATTCTGCAATATTAAATGGGAAAACTGCAACACAATTAAAATTCCTAATCTCGCATCGGCTTTCTAGCTGCAGGACAAGCAGGCAAGATTCAACAGTGCGGAAAGTACTTTAAATAAACTGAATTAAACAATAAACACCAAAACACATTAATAAAGCATAACATATTTCTCAAAATGAGGTACTAAAGAATCAGGTCGGCTCCAGAGACGAGGAGAGTAAACAAGATGGCCCTGACGTCCCTGGGGACTAGCAAGCCTCACTGTAGTCTGGTGGAAACACCCAAATTACCTGCTTCTGAAAGACACAAAGTACAAACTTTAAAACAAGCAGCAATACGTATAGTCCTACCCCAACGTCAGTGATCCGCAGGCTAGGCCAAGCATTTTATTATTCTATCGATAGTTCAGTAACAAAAGCCATTATGTTTACTAAATGCAATGTCTGCATTTCACTCAACACTCCCACTATTGAGGAGAAATTCATTAACTATGAAACCACACAAAACATGTAACAGGAACTTCTGTTACTGTCCACGACCAACAAACTAGTCCATGATCTACAGACGCTTCCCATACACAAAGCAAACAGAAGGTTATTTTGATAACCAATGAAGAACACCTGCGCGAGTGCTAAGAAGAATACAGTTAAATTTCAGTGCCAGGTGCTGAGACGGCCCATAAGAAACAATAAATTTGTAATGCAGCTAAACTTTAATGAACATGTACATCAGGAAGGAAACAGTAAATCAATGACCAATAAACAGTAGGAGGATTTTCCACATGGGTGACTGATCTTAGTCCAACGCGAAGACAGGTATCAGTCGCAATAACGACATGCCGCCAGAAAATCTTACTTCCTAGACACCAGGCACTAGCAAGCACGCACTTAGACAAACACTGTGGCGGGACTCACAAGGAGTATTGCGTGACAAGAAAATCTAGCTAGGGAGTACGTTACATAAGAACTGAATTCTAGCGTAACGTTCCAGAAGCTGCTCACCCGGTGTTTTGAATGAAAGCTCGTGAGAAGGCTGCTTCCGGCTGCAAGTTGTTGTCCACTATCGTCCCTGGAGCTGGAACGCAACAGCAAAATGCGACCCTCGGCCTACAACGGTCCACCTAATGCCAGCTATAGTCTTTCGGCGCCCGGACGATCGCGCTGTATTCCATCATCCTCCAAGACAAATCTGGCGCATCGGATGGCTTAACGCAGCGACGAATTCATGCCTCTCTGGAACGGCCCACTCGACCCAGGTCGCGTATGAGAGATCGTACGCACCTGACGCTTTCTTGCCATACTCCTTCGTTCCTGTGACCGGTTCAACCCCAAGAGAGAGAGAGAGAGAGAGAGAGAGAGAGAGAGAGAGGGAGGAGGGGGGGGGGGAGAGAGAGAGAGAGAAAGGGTGCGCGAGGCTGCCAGAGACTCAGTACCGTACGCGCGCTCCTGTGCCCAAAGGTCAGCCCTCATACAATCTGGTCGCGACCTGTGGATTCGTGGCACAGCTCACCTACGACTGAGTAGCCACAGATAATTACCAGCCACATATGCGCACTTCGCCTCTCGACTAAGTTCCCGCCTGTATTTCCTTCTCACTATCACATTCTATCCCGACTTCCATCAAATCTGGCGAGACAACCCTAGTAAATTTTGGACAAAAGGTCCACAAGCAGCACAGTGAAAAAATTTACTTGGAAAGAATGTTCTGTTATTAGCTCCTATTTATCAAGTCCCCCATGAACCAAAGACCTTCCCGAGGTGAATTGTCTCCCCTTCCTCAATGACGCTGATAGTCGTACTGGATGTGCAGCCACAATGCGGGGCAATCTGTGGACAGGTCAGACGAACCAGTGGATTCTGTAGAGTGGCAACAATATTTCCAATAATTGCAGGAGAAACAGTCTGGGTCATTGGCTGATCTGGCTTTGTAACAAAAGCCAACATGGCCTTGCTGTGCTGGTACTGCGAATGGCTGAAAGGGAAAACTACAGCTGCTATTTTTTGCGAGGTCATACACCTATACTGTAAGGTTAAATGATGATGACATTCTCTTGTGTAAAATAGTACGGAGATAAAATAATGCACCATTCGGATCTCCGAGAGGGGGCTACTCAGGATGATTTCATCATATATCCATTAATTGGGCCGGAAGGTCAGGTGTGTCTTTTTTAATTTTTTTTTAATTTTTTAGTGAGTCATCAGTATTTTGGCTGGTTTTATGCGGCCTGCTGCAAATTACTCTCCTGTGCCAAACTCTTCATTTCATAGTAGTATGTCCCCCATTATGTGCTGCGCGTATTCCATTCTCTGTTTTGCTCTACAGATTTTACTCTCTAAAGCTCCCTCTAGTACCATGGAAGTATTCCCTGATGTATTGACAGATGTCCCACTATCATGTCCCTCCTTTTCAAACTCTTCCGATAGCATCGCGTCTCAAATGCTTCGATTCTCTTCTGTTCCGGTTTTTCCACAGTCCATGTTTCACTACCATACAATTCAGTGAAACGTACATTCCCAGATATTTCTTCCACAAATTAAGACCTAGGTTTGATACTAGAGGACCTTCTCTTGACCAGGAATGCCCTTTTTACCAATGCTAGTCTGCTTTTTACATCGTCCTTGCTCCGCCCGTCGTAAGTTATTTTGCTGCCTTGGTTGAAGAATTCCCTATCTTCACCTACCACGCGATCACCGATCCTGACGTTAAATTTCTCGCTGTTCTCATTTCTGCTACTTCTCATTACTTTCGCTTTTCTTCGATTTACTCTTAATCCATATTCTGCACTCATTACAGTGTTCGTTCCATTCAGTAGCTCCGGTAATTCTTCTTCACTTCCACTAAAGATAGCAATATCATCACAAGATCTTATCACTGATAACCTTTCACTTTGAATTTCAGTTCCACTCTTAAACTTTTCTTTTGTTTTTTGTCTTCCACTCTTATTGTTTCCCGTTCGTTCTTATACCTAGTGTGTGTTACCCGTATTTTTCTCATTATTTCGAACGTCTTGCCTCACTCAACACAATCACATGCTTTTTCCGAGTCGACAAATCCTATGAGCGCTTCTTTCTTCCATTATCAGACATAAGGTCAGCATTTATTCTCTGGCGGCTTTAATTTTCCTAAAACCAAGCTGATCCTCAGTTCTCTTTTCCATTCTTCTATATATTACTGTTCTCAGCAACTTCGATGCTTAAGTTGTTAAGCTGGTTGTACGGTAATTCTCGCACTTGTTGACTCTTTCAGTCTTCGGAATTGTATGGATGATGTTTTTCCGAAATACAGTTGGTGTATCGCCTGATACATTCTCAATCAGAATGAATAGTCATTTGGTTACCTCTTCCACCAGATAATTTTAGAAATTATGATGGAATGTAGTCCATCCCTTCTGCCGTTCTTCGATCTGAAGTCTTCGGAATCTCTTTTAAATTATACTGGATCCCTATCTCTTCTATAAGAGTACTCTTTCTTCTTCCATTACGTCAACAGACTAGTCTTCCCCCTCATAGAGGCCGTCAGCGTACACTTTCCACCTATCCTCTCTGGGCTCTTCATTTATCTGTGGAATTCCCAATGCACTCTTACTATTACCACCCTTGCTTTTAATTTCACCAAGGACGTTTTGGCTTTTCTATATGCTGAGTCAGTCCTGTAGACAATCATTTGTCTCTCAAATGCTTCACTTTTTCATGCAGCTATTTCTCCTTAGCTCCCCAGGAGTTCCTTTTTATTTCATTCCTAAGTGACTTGCATTTCTGTATTGGTTCAAATGGCTCTGAGCACTATGGGACTCAACTGCTGAGGTCATTAGTCCCCTAGAACTTAGAACTAGTTAAACCTAACTAACCTAAGGACATCACAAACATCCATGCCCGAGGCAGGATTCGAACCTGCGACCGTAGCGGTCTTGCGGTTCCAGACTGCAGCGCCTTTAACCGCACGGCCACTTCGGCCGGCATTTCTGTATTCCTGCACTTCTCTGAACATTTATGTATTTCCTTCTTTCATCGATCGAATGAAGTATTTCTTCTGTTAGCCATGGTCTCTTCGCAGTTACCTTCTTTGTACCTATGTTTTTCTTTCCAGCTTCTGTGATTTCCCTTTTTAGTGATGTGCATTCCTGTTAAACTGAACTACCTTCTGTGCTATTCCTTATCGCAGTACATATAGCCTCTTAGAACTTCATGCTAACTCTTCATTCCTTAGGACTTGCACCGTTTGATGGCGACATGCAGGATGCAGGAGCTGCGTGAAAGCATAATGGTAGCGGTGCAGCACATGCTCGTGCAGCACGTTGATGACCGTGCGTTGCAAGACACGCAGCTGCCTTGCTATGCTACGTGTACTTCGCTGAGGTTCTTGGTGTATGACCTCCAAAATACCTTCCTCGATAGCAGGAGTACGGTGAGTCAGTGGACTATCTCTGTCAAGCGATGGTGGAAGGAGAGAACGTGACTCCGAAGGCGGAGCTCCTGACGATGAAACACATTTTTATCTGGATGACGTCGACGAGGATATCTAGCAGCATATTCACGAGCCGCAATACAAGCCCCGTAATCAGATGCACCAAGGACCAGAAGCTTATCCACATATTCATCGTTTGTGTGTGCCATACGTCTGCCACACTGGTTTGGAAGTTTGCAATGAGCAAAATCGATACGTGTACGCAAGTAGATTGGAGCCTGTCAAGGGCGCGTTACTCCGCTCGCAACTAGTCCCTGTCTGGTAGACAGCGCATACAGTATAAACACGCCGTCAGTCCTACGCGCTGTTCCACCTAACGCGCTTTACCCCTCTGACATACTGTTCTGCACGATTCATCGTAACACCACTAATTGCGGAATGTTCTGTTTCGAATTACACTGTTTCCCTAACGGTAATAGATGTGATGGTTTCACAGTCCCATCGATAGAATAATAATAATAATAATAATAATGCATTGAGATGCGTATTAAACAGCATGCGGTTACCAGACTCAATGTTGAGAGGCATAATTAGTGGGATTATGGTGATGACACATACCAATAGTAACCAAGTTTGAACATTATTCGCAAAGCACGTTGCTGGTCCCACTGGTAACGTAAGGCCCTAAAGAAATGTAATGCACCTGAACCAGGCAAGAATAATAGTTGGTAATAATCTATGGGAACACTGCAGGAGGGTACAAAGGAAACAGGTTTCCCGTTTAGTAGACGAAGTGGTGCGTATAAATTCACGCCCACGACGCGGAATCTTCCATTTCTACGACTGTAGCATGTAAGTGCAAATGTTCTCTAGAGGACCCGCTGAAATCGCTGTTGACGATTAAGATGCCAGATACCGTCACACCTGGACAACATTTACCAAATAAAAACCGTATGCCTCAACTCAGGATCGAACCGTCGATCTCCTATACGTCAACCCAAAACTCTGGCCACTGTACCAACTGAACATCACGCCTAAAATGTGCTGGCAGTGGTCGTTACGGTACATGTGGTTACAGCGTTGTCAGATTGCCACTCTTTAACGTCATTTTTCTGCCGGATGCACCTACCGGACGAAATTTTGTGACACGCACTTTTTATCAGTGGCATCTGAGGAGTCGTACTGCGAAGCCCGAGTGCGCGAATTTCGCTTCACCCTGTACAAGCGACCACTATCGAGTTTTGTGCCTTCTTGCAATATAGCTCCACCTACGGCCCGTTGGCACATGCATAGTGGTGATACTATACGCGCATTCTCAGTCAGAATGCGAGCTCGCAGAGTTAAATCTCACATATCAAAATTATTGCAGTTACCTTTCGCTAGACAAGCCATTAGTCATAAAATGTGTTCTTTCTGAAGAAATTAAAGAAATTACTGGGTCCCACGACTTATCCAACTGAAAGCCGCCATCAGATTAATAAGATTTTCCACCAAGTGCATTTGCACCGATTCCTTTATAACTGAATCCCAGAAGGATCTCGTTGAGGACAAAATATCCGTGTCAGAATAATCCAACAAAGAAGTACAATGCTCGTCAATGGATGACTTACTGGGCTGCGAAATGCGAGTGTTTCGATCATGTTCAACGCACATACTGTGCAGTAGAGCCATTGTTCACATCCAAGATTTTATTTACCCCTGAGGCGGAGTTCACGAGAGACAGTTTTGCGAATTTCCATAGCATCTATGGGCAGATGTAAATCGCCAAGCAAGTCAGGAAAGAGGACGTCAGCACCTATTCCCAATCAAAGAATGGGCAGGTGTATTTGGCGATACATTAATAGGGCTACATGTGCTACCAAAACGGTTGATTGTCTGGACTTTCTCATTAATGTATTGCCTAACTTGCTGGAGGCTGTACCATTGTGGAAACGAATACAAATGTGGTTCATGTATGATAGAGCACCAGTACACTTTCGTTGCAATGTGTGCGAACATCTGACGCAGACATCAGGTTATGGGGACATTTGAGTGAACTGGTCTACGCCACGCCAATCAACGAAGTGCGAACACTACACGGTCACGTCTTCGATGACTGCCAGCACTTATAACATCAAAGATGTTATAATTATAATAATAGTTTGTTTCCCAATAAATTTAAAAATGTTTTAAACGAAAAATGTTCAATCTCCCTTCTCCCCCTCCCCCTACCCCCCATCTTCCAGATATTCCTAATGTGTTAAGTCGTACACTGGCAGTGGTACCGTAGTGCTAAGGTATAAATATGACGTGTATTAGTATCGAAACCAGTTATCCAAATAAAACATATCGAGTGATACAGATGGTATTCTTCCTCATTAACATAAGTGTTTATCGTTTTAATATCTCGCCCATCCATAGATGTGAAATGGTATGTTTAGACACATATAAGTCACAGGAAAACCAGTCGAAAGGGGACTGTGAGATGTTAGCTAGTGTATGTGAAAACTCAGAAGCTCTGGGTTGTCAAGGTATGCGTGTTTTGTGCCCCACTGAGTCTATGGAGGAAATCCAGTACGTCCGGAAGGGTTTTGGTAGTAGGGCAAACACGTTATTGCTTTCGGGCAATGACTGCACAGGAATTCAAGGGGTTCAATTCCCCTGTTATCAATATTATTGTAAAGACGTCAAGTAACCAATAACTTCGATAATAATGACCCTTGGAGCCCTAAATTGTATGGTAGTGAATCACGTACTGTGGGAAAGCCAACAAGGAAGATAATAGAAGCATTTGAAATGTGGTGCTGCAAAAGAAGGTTGAAAATCAAATGTAAGGAATGAGGAGGTTCTCCGCAGAATCGGCGGAAAAATTAACATGAGGAAAATACTGACAAGAACAAGGGAGAAGGCAATAGGACGTGTTTTAAGACATCAGCGAATAACTTACATTGCACTAGAGGGAGCTGTAGAACGTAAATCCTCTAAAGAATACAGAGATTAAAATACATGCAGCAAATAACTTGGGTGTACGGTGCAAGTACTAACTGCAGAAATTTGAAGTAGCCTTTGTGATTTATAAAATTCTCTTGGTACTGTACCATACCTCTGCTGTAGCTCAGGTAAGTAGAAAATGATGCGTTCAGATTTAATTAATCTGGTGTGTACAGTCATGCAGGTGCTCCGACCTTGAGAAAGAGTATAAAGTGAAAAATGCCTTTAGGTACAGTACTGTGTTACTTCGGCCGCATTTTGTAACGAACACCAACGCGCGTTTGCTAACTTTTCAACACGCATCTTTATAATGTATGTTGTAACCTCACTCCCACCACATTTGACTGATTCTTAATTGAACCAGTTTTCCTTGCGCCGATGGTACAAAGGTAAAGCTTGTTTCACAGAGAGAACAAGTTTCATACGAAACATGACCGTGTTCCCCAAGACGAAAACCTGTCTCTTTTCTTTACGGGTATTAACGTCATCAGTTCTTCAATTTAAGAAAAAGGGTGCTCTTGAAAAAGTAAAATTTCATACTGTTAACTTTGTTTATTGATTTCGCAACTCAGTTCCTAACAAAGGTTATACACAACCAAGCTTATATTAGCAGTTGAATTCAGTTCCATTTCCACACTGAAGTTTATCATGCTGTATAATTTTTTCCATATAAAATTGTCACGCTATAAAATTTGACGGCAGTGTTAATAACTGTTCAAGGAATAATATAGCCCTCTAAAGCTACCGACAAAAAATTGGATGATTCCACCAACCTCGTGTGAAATTACACGCACCCCCCCCCCCCACCCCCCCAGTAAATCGATTTATCACACATTGTTGCGCCACTAATCGCCAAAAAATCAAAATTCATATTTCGTAAATCGGCAAATGGTTAACATTTTTTGGTACGAAATACGACGGATCCACGTGAAACTTTATCAGCTTGAAAGTCGGCCGTTTTGGAACGGACGCCTTTCGTGAATCGCAGAAGTGCTCCACGCTCGACTAAATTACTTGCTCGATCACATTCAGTCACGTATCACCTCTTTCTCATCTCTTTCTGCAAGAGCAAGGTATCTTTCCAGTTTATTCATTGCGACAATAGTGAAGTTGTATAACTAACCTACTGTTTTCCATAAATAGCTGCAGGCGAAAACTGGGATGGTTATTCAGAAAGGCCACAGCTACCTTTCTGATGACGTCATTGTCGACTGGACGTTAAACTCTATCTTCCTTTCTTCCTTCTGTTGTATGTCTGGATGGTACCAGTCTACTGATCGACATCGGATCGAACGTCTTGTTGCATCATTAACCTCCTCGCCATCCACGTACTGCTTCCAGCACAGTGCATCTTTCATTTGGCCAAACAGATGGACTGTGAAAGGTGCGAGATCCGGGCTCTAGGATGGACGAGAAAGAATAGTCCGATGAAGTGCGCTCCTCTCGGATGGGCGGACTTTTGTGGGACTTTGCGTAGTCATGGAGAAGTTGGCGATGGACACAGTGAAGTCGTTTGACAAGTTCCTGAGGATAGGACAGCACTCTTAAGAATTGATCACTGCACCATGGCCGGCCTGACTGGCCGAGTGGTTCTAGGCGCTACAGTCTGGAACGGCGCTACCGCTACGGTCGCAGGCTCGAATCCTGCCTGGGGCATGGATGTGTGTGATGTCCTTAGGTTAGTTAGGTTTAAGTAGTTCTAAGTTCTAGGGGAATGATGACCTCAGAAGTTAAGTCTCATAGTGCTCAGAGCCATTTGAACTGCACCATGAGGGACCCGATCAAACAGAATAGCCCATCTAAGTCTCAGAAGACGATTGGCATGACTATCGTCTGAGAGTGCGGCTTTGAAATTTTCATTCGGAGGAGAAGTGGTGTGGCACGAGAGGACTGTCGATTTGTTTCCGGTTCGAACTAAAGTTTCATCACCCGTGACAATGTTCGACAAAACACTGTCAGGATTAGCTTCTTAAGGCTTAAGCAGTTACGCTTAGATGGTCTTCTGTTAGGTCGTGAGGAACCCAGCGGGCAGATACATTTGAGTTCTACAACTGGTGGGCGAGCCATCAGTACTGCCGACTGAGATGTTCAGTTGTGCAGTGTGGTGTTTAGCATCGGTCGATCATCTCGAATGGGAGACTCCGTACATTGCAGGAGTCACAGCTGTGTGTGACCGGCCAGCACTCACGAGATCCGACATAATAATGAGGGATGCCTCGCCCAATGACTCACCACGCTTTTGTTCACTGGTGGTTCTTCGTAGACATTCTGTTAGCGTCTATGGATATCTGCGATGTTCTGGCTTTTCGCCAAAGGAAACTCAATGACAGGTCTCGTCTTGGAATGCACCTCCGTTGCAGCCGCCATTTTGAAGGCAGCTATCTGTCGAAACATCATGAAAGTTGAGTGGCGGAAGCGGGAATAGTCCACAATGTCCCACATTAAATTCCACAATTTTCAGCCGAAACTGGCTGAGGCAGAAGATGTCTTGCATTACTCTTCGAACGCCCCTCGTAGTTTCAGCCATCCATGACAAAATTCACATATGCTTTCCACACCGTGCTGTGCTTCTTGCATTTTTGTTGCACTTGATTCCACATGCTTCCGTTGTCAGAACCTGTTATAAAGGATTTTGAGTGTGTAAAGTATGTTGGCACTATTGCAGTTACTCCGAGATTTCTGTTTCTGAGACTATATCACTATAAATAATTGCTTTCGCCACCCAGGCTACATGTTCACAGATCATTAGGCACTGTACGTATCAGACGATAAAACATTTGTCCAGACCGGTAAAGTGCGACCTCTCTACACTCTGAGATTGTTTCATATACGTATTCAGTACGTTATTCAGTTACTTTATTTTCCAAACTTTTTCTATTTTCGTTGCGCTTTGTGCGAGGCTGCCATGTCCTATCATAGCTAAAAAAAGACCACATCGCGTTACAGTTGGGTCATATTCACTATCTGGGGGTAGAATTCAGCCCACAAAGCATGTCAGTCATTTTGGCTGAACACTTGTGGATGTAAGTATAGGAGGGGAGCTTTCAAACGGCTACGTTTCACAAGCAGCTAGGACTTGGGCATTGTTGAACAAAAGAGCACAATAATGATTTCTGTTGGAACAGGTGCGCTTGCTTCCGAATGTTCCACAGAACTAGCAATGTGTACCGGGTACGATTGACTATGTCATACCACAATCGACATTTTCTTTTTTTTAAATTCATGTATCTCCTGACCGGTTTGATGCGGCCCACCAAATTATTCCTCTCCTGCAAAAATCTCTTCATCTCTGAGTTGCATGTGCACCATACATTCTGCATTATTTGTTGGATATGCTCAAATCTGTCTTCCTCTACAGTTGCCGGCCGGAGTGGCCGAGCGGTTCTAGGCGCTACAGACTGGAACCGTGCGACCGCTACGGTCGCAGGTTGGAATCCTGCCTCGGTCATGGATGTGTGTGATGTCCTTAGGTTAGTTAGGTTTAAGTAGTTCTAAGTTTTAGGGGACTGATGACCTTAGAAGTTAAGTCCCATAGTGCTCAGAACCATTTGAACCAGGCTCTACAGTTTCTACCTCTACCGTTCCCTCTAATACCATTGTGTTATTCGCAATCCTATCATCATACTCCTTCTTCTTGCCAGTGTTTTCCGTACATTCTTTCCTTGTGATTCTGCGGATGCCCTTTGGTAAGGTTTAGCATTGGTAAGCAGGGCACATGGGCTGCTGGAGTGGAATGCTGACCCCATATGAGGATAGAAAAATTTATTTTCACCTCGTTAATTAAAACAACACTGGTAACAACACAATGATAAACTAGTATTTGCAAATTCCGGTGATCTACACCAATTATTCAATTGTATAAAAGCAATGAGGCAAAAAATTTTAAAAGAAAAACAGCCTTATGGCCCCAACTTTAAATTAATAAAGAGATTACTTTACACAAATATAAGTTTAACATAACTCCAGATCTGAGCTCGTTAGTTATGAATATGAAAAATAAAAATTTGTAAAAGCTATTAGGTTTCAAAAATACTCAAATAGCAAGATCTCATAAATACGTGAATCAACTATTATGGAAAACATTAGGCAATATGATGTTATTATAGCCTGAAAAATCTACACAGCAATCAGCACATTCTCGACATTTGGCATTCACATCGGCCGCGCGTCTGAATTCCGTGCTCGAGAGCTCAAGTGACTACAGGCATGAGGGCCTGCGCACGCCAGTAACGCCAATGACCAGACAATCAGCAGACAACCTTAAATACCAAAGTACCAAAGTTTGACGGCGCAGAATTATTACATTGATGGTTGACAAGAAGTTTGTAATTCCAGTTTAAACTGTCGGATGAAGTTTTATACAGACATAGAACTTTGATTCATAAAATACACCACTTAACATATTAGCAATAACAAATAAAAAAAAAGGAATCGCCGAATATCGGTCGCACTTGTAATGCAGTGGAGCCAGGGCACAGCTCAGCTAGATGGACTTGCAATACCAAGTACCCCGGACCCATGTCCAAGTGGTTTAAGGAATGCCTAGCGAAAATCAAAGTAGCTACACGGAGCAATGGCATCCAAAGTTTCCACCACAGAATGGTTCGCCATTTAAAGTTAAGGAGCTCGTTGTTAACGTGCACACCAGGGTAAACTCCCGCGCTCTCCTCAGGACTCCAGATAGACACGACTCCTAAACAGGGCCTATGCATTCCAAGACGAGACCTGTCATTGAGTTTCCTTTGGCGAAAAGCCAGAACATCGCAGGTATCCATAGACGCTTACAGAATGTCTAGGAAGATCCAACAGTGAACAAAAGCGTGGTGAGTCATTGGGAGAGGCATCTCTGATTATCGCACTCCAATTCCACTCGCTACCAGACCCAGGCGTCGCAATGGCGAACATTGTGTCCTCGCAGTACACCAAGCGCCGACACTGACACCCCCGATGCTCCGTGCGCTGTCTTCCGTCTGTCACCGTCGCCAACCGACACTCCGTCTCTGCCCCGACCGAGTTTTCTCCTCGCGAGCCGCGGCCGTCCTAAGCAGAGGGCGCTAGCCAACCAGAACGCCGCAAACTGCCCTGCCAATAACGTCGCAGGGAGTCACGGCTCACCCCTCTCATTCCTTACCTAACCGATCCACCACCTTATTTTCAACATTCTTCGATAACACCACATTTCAAACGCTTTGATTCTCTTTTGTTCCAGTTTCCCCATAGTCCATGTTCCACTACCATACAATGCTGCACTCCAAATGTACGTTCTCAGAAATTTCTCCCTCAAATGAAGGCTTATGTTTGATGCCAGCACATTTCGTTTGGCCAGTAAAGCCCTACTTTCCTGCTGTAGTCTGCTTTTTATTTCCTCCTTGCTGCATCCATCGTGGCTAATTTTGCTTCCAACGAAGCAAAATTCCTTCGTCTATCCCAATTTCGATGTTAAGTTTCTCGCTATTCTTATTTCTGCTACGTCCCACTACCTTTGTCTTTTTCCGATTTAATCCTATTCCGTATTCATTAATCTGTTCATTCTATCTAGCAAGTACCGTAGTTCTTCTTCATATCCACTGAGGATAGCAGTGTCATTAGCGAATCTTATCATTGATATCTTTTCACTCTGAATTGTAACCCACTCTTAAACCCTTCTTTCATTTCCATCATGACTTCTTTGATGCGTAGATTGAACAGTAAGCCCGAAAGGCTGCTTCCCAATGTTACACCCGTTTTAGTCCGATCACTTCGTTCTTCCAATCGTATTGTTCCCTCTTAGTTCTTGTGCACATTTCATATTACTCGTCTTTCTCTATAGCTTACAACAATTTATCAGAGAATTTCCAACACCTTGAACGATTTTACATTGTCGAACGCTCTTTATAGTTCAACGAACGCTGTTACTGTCTCTTGATTTTTCTTCACCCTTGCTTCCATCATCAGGCGCAACGTGGTAACTGCCTCTCTGATGCTTTGCCTTTCCTAAAGCCGACCCGATAGTTGTCTAACTATTGTTCAATCTTATTTTCCGTTCTTCGGTATATTATTCTTCCGAGAAGCTTAGATGCATGAGGTGATGACCCATTAAGCCGATTTTTGCAGTTTGATGTCTTCGGAATTTCGTGGATGACATTCTCCCGAAAGTCTAGTGGTCCGTCGCCGTTATCATAGATTCTACATATCAACAAGAGCAGTTCTTTGGCGGAACCGCGCGACTGCTACGGTCTCAGGTTCGAATCCTGCCTCGGGCATGGTTGTATGTGATGTCCTTAGGTTAGTTAGGTTTAAGTAGTTCTAAGTTCTAGGGGACTGATGACCACGGATGTAGAGTCCCATAGTGCTCAGAGCCATTTTTGAACAGTTCTTTGGCTGTCACTCCCCCATGGTTTCAGTAAGTCCAATGGGATGTTACCTATCCTTTCTGCCCTGTTTCAAGTCAGCCATAGCTCTTTTAAATTCTGACTAATACTAGATTGTCCCTGTCATCCGTATCGATACAAATTTCTTCTTCTACCGTGTAATCAGACACGTCCTTCCCCTCATAGAGGCCTTCAATGTACTCTTATTTAACCTCATAATTCCCTTTGCACTCTTTATGTTACCACCCTTGCCTTAAATCTCACAAAAAGTTGTTTTGACATTTCTTAATGCTGAATTAGTCATCTGACAACCAGTTCTTTTTCTATTGTTTCACATCGTTTCTCCTTGGTTGTTCTGTGTTTGCTAGTTATTACATTCATAAGGGATTCATTTCCCCGAATATTCTTGTACTTGCTTCTTTCGTCGATCAATAGAAATTGTTCATCTGATGGCCAATGTTTCTTCGCGTTTACCTTCCTTGTACCCACGTCTCTCTCCAAAATCTGTGATTGCCCTTTTTAGAGATGTCCACTCCTCTTCAGACGAGCTACCTGGTCAGGTGTTCCACCGCCGACAATAGTACATTGAGCCGTGATTGGCTCGTGATCCCGCCATCGTGCATCTTACACCCCATTTTTTCCGTACTTCCACCTCACTACGTTAATTTAAATTACTACAGTCACTGAGTTGCTGCTTTGCCTGACCGTGACCGACGCTAGCAGCGCGTATCAGTACATCCCGTCTCGTAGTATCTTTGCTCGACTGCTATTACTTCCCGGTCGTTGTCTGTTGAGAGTTTTGCGTCTAGAGTTCGGGTCTGCCAGTGAGTTGGAACGTGCAAGGAGTGCGGTTCGGACCTGTCAGTCGGTTGGAACGCGTCTGAAGGGCAGTCCGGACCTGTGAGTCGGGGAGTTGCAATGCGGTACTAGTGCAGTCGGGTTGGAGCAGTGACGTCTCCGTCGGCATGGCTCTTTCGACCATTGCCGCCACGCATCACTTCAGCCGGGCCACGGTCTTGGTGGATCGTCGGTCGGTCGGCTGCTGCGGACCTGTGAAGTTATCTCCACGCGGTACAGTCGGCTGGGTCCGCTGCCGATTCCTGCGCAGTGTCGGAGCGTGTGTGGAGCTGTCCGATCGCTACGAGCTTCGTAGTTCACCGACCCAGGACGCCGAAGTTCAGCAGTGGTTTCTACTGCCCAAGCCACGTGCATTCATGTTGTGTGGTTCGTTTCGGTGGTTCGCTGTTGGGGAAGTTTTCCTGTGAGCAAAACAGAGTGTTTCTATTGCTGAAATTTAGCCGCTATGCGGTGCAATTAACTATATTGTTTGACTACAATTCGAGTGCACCAGCGGCATTTTCTGTCTTGTGGCCGTTAGTGTTCCGGTTACCTGACCTGGTCACTAACGTAATTTCAGGCAGCGTCTTTTCCTCACCTGTTGTCGCTGTCCAACGTGGTGTGTAGTTTTTACAGCTAATACATATTTCATTGTGCATAATCACGTTCGTAACCTTTTGTGTTTGGGCCGGCCGTTGTGGCTGAGCGGTTCTAGGGGCTTCATGTTGGAACCGCGCTACCGCTACGGTCGCAGGTTCGAATCCTGCCTTGGGTATGGATGTGTGTGATGTCCTTAGGTTAGTTAGGTTTAAGTAGTTCTAAGTTCTAGGGGACTGATGACCATAGATGTTAAGTCCCATAGTGCTCAGAGCCATTTGAACCAATCAGAGTTTCCTTCAAGTCCAAACATGATCGCCTTCTGCTTTTGAAACGTTATTGTAATTTCCTCTGAAAGATTTTAAGAGATTGTGGGCTTTCCGCCGTTGGTGTTGCAAAAAGGAAATTTTTAAGGGATGGAGGGCGTCAGACGGGACGAATTGGAGTAGGAGAGACACCACAGGAATTTTTAATTTCCACTGTCTATACTTTTAAAAATAAATTCATGTAACTTTGTTAGAATGACCAGAAAGGATTCAGGATTTACACTTATAGTGGTGGAAGTTCAAAAATATAAGAAAATAACTTATTTTTTTACATTTGTATTTGACCTTCTTTTTCACTTACCATTGGCTGCATTTGTTGCTATAGGTACACTTTTCTTCATAAGTAAGGTAGATTCTTCGATAAATTTTGCACAGCATACAAACCATACGTACATGTGTATGAAACTCTAGAATATTCCAAATCTAATAAAAACTGTGGTAAAAATTGAGATAATTAACTATAAAATTTGAGTTTTTATAAACATGAAGTTTAAAATGTAACAGCACATTAATGTTTTCATAAATTAAATAATTTCTAGAGTTACATACACCTGTAAGTATGGTTTGTATGCTGTACAAAATTCATCGAAGAATCTCTGTTACTTATGAAGAAACGTGTACTCATAGCAACAAACGCAGCCAATAGAAGTGAAAAAATGATGAATTTGACATGTAAAAAAAATATTTTGTTATTTTTTTTTTACAACTTCCATTGCTATGATTGTGAATCCTTAACCCTTCCTGGTCATGCTGACGAAGTTTTATGAATTTATTCGTAAAAGTATAGACAGTGGAAATTAAAATGTCCTGTGGTGTCTCTCCTGCTCCAAGACGGCCCGTTTGACGTCCTACCCCCCTTAAACTTAATGTATTGCTTTACCGATTGTTGCAATGTATATTTCCTTAGTTTGTAGAATTTAACCTTGCGGCCTTCAGCCATCTTGTTGCGTTTGTTTATCTCTTTCTGTGCACCTTGTAGGCCATCAGCCCTGTTAGCATCTTAAAACATTGTGGCTATCTGCATTCAGTAATCATTATAGCATATTTCGAATATTGAATATTTAATCCGGCGGTCTTCAGCCGCTCCCCATGCTGATGTCATATATGTATACGATTTATCTTATTCGTAAATTTAACTGTGTGTCATCTCTTTTCAAAATTGAACTTATTCTAAAGCATCTGTTTGGAGGCCTTCAGCCGCGAAGCAAATTTAATTCTTTCAAAAGTGTATTTGTGAACTAAATGATAATAAATTACAATTGTGAAATGAATCCGACCGCAACTCCCTTGGCCCTTTCCACAACTCTAATTACCTGTTAGCCCTGCGTGATTTAGCGGGCGCCGGCCGGTGTGGCCGTGCGGTTCTAGGCGCTTCAGTCTGGAACCGCGTGACCACTACGGTCGCAGGTTCGAATCCTGCCTCGTGCATGGATGTATGTGATGTCCTTAGGTTAGTTAGGTTTAACTAGTTCTAAGTTCTCGGGGACTGATGACCTCAGATATTAAGTCCCATAGTGCTCAGAGCCATTTGAACCATTTTGATTTAGCGGGCGTTTCATACGTGTTACAATGTATCGCAACAGACACCGATGAATTTCACAATTTATGTCGTCTTAGATGGTCGTTCCAGGCAACCGTAGTGCCCTGTTACGCGTCTTTGCGATGGTGGAAGGAGGTGGATGCCGGAAGCTACCGAATACCCGTACACCAGGTGGGCGACGGGCGCACGCCGAGGCCGCCATCCGGTTTCGGGAAGAGGATATGAACGGCACACATGTTCCGGAAGAAAAATGGCTCGTCTGCGCTGCCTCGGGCCTCCTGATGGTCCCCAGCCGTAAGGGTGAGGAGAGGCGTGCAGCAAATTCAATGACGGCCGGGAGCAGAAGAGGGGGTGGGGGGGGGGGGGGGTGGGACTGGGGGACCAGGGGGACAGATAGCGCTGCACACGGGGAGCCCGGTCGACGCAGCCTTATAAATCGCTCTCCATTCGCCGCGGCCGCAGATACCGCGTGACGTATGTTCTGGCGGAGCTAGAGGTGGTGGAAGTGGCGCAGGGCAAGAGCGGGAGGGAGGAAAGGAGGAAAGACAGCGGGGCGGGCCATCGACAAACGGCGGGTTCTGCCTCGCGTGGCACGCGGACAAGTACACCGATTTCCTGCGGCCTTATCGGAGGGGCGCCCTCATGGCGTCTTAAGTTGCTCTTAGGTTGCACAGAAGCAGTCACTTGTTAGGACGCTTACGAGGAGGGAATTCGAATCATGAGCGACTGCCAACGTGAGTAACTTAGAAGTAGCTAACCTCGGTGTGGCGAAGCTGCTTAACGCAATTAAGAAAGGCTAGATCCAGATATTGTAAAAGTCAGGTTCCTTTCAAGGTATGCTGATACAATAGCTCCATACTTAGCAATCATATACAGCTATTCACTCGTAGAAAGATCCGTACCCAAAGACTGGAAAGTGGCAAAAGTCACTTCAATACCCAAGAAGAAAAATAGGAGTAATGCTCTGAATTACAGAACAGCGTCACTAACGTCGATTTCCAAAAGAATTTTGGAACATACACTGTGCTCCGAGCACTTGAAATGGTCACCGCCGGCGTCTGTGAACAAGCGGTTCTAGGCGCTTCAGTCCGGAACCGCGCTGCTGCTACGATCGCAGGTTCGAATCCTGCCTCGGGCATGGATAGGTTAAGTAGTTCTAAGTCTAGGGGACTGATGACCTCCGATGTTATGTCCCGTAGTGCTTAGAGCCATTTTTTAAATTGTCACTGTTACGGCCTATTAATTCAGCCAGGAAGGAAAATCGGAGAGGGATTTACCAGTGGGGATTTTACTTACTTCATTCACTGGTAGAATACAAATTTATTTTACACAGTTTCACTCATATAGCGTCCAGTTAGGTCTTTTTTAATTAATGAAAAGGTCAAGTGATGAGAAATTCTATTAAAATTGAATGCCAATTTAAATAATTTACAGAAAAATTTAGTTTTAAGCAAAAAAACTCATTATTCTTCAAGGGAAAGACACGCCCTATACAAGGCACAGAATGTCATAAGGCTAAAGGCGTAATAAAGGCAAACATAAAAATAAACCACAATACCAGAACAGACCAGAAAGGCCTTACTTATAAACTGGTGAGAAAAAACATGATTTAAAATTGACTGATTAAAAAAACCTAAAACTATAAAAAATTAAAAACATTTAACATCAATATTTAGGTAAGCTAATTTTAAACCCAGAAAAATAAATCAACTGAAGATTCAACACATTTCCTAATAACACGAGATTATTTAAGTTACAAAAGATTAAGATATGTGTTGGGGTCCCAGCACACGTTAATTTGCGTAAGGTGAAGGCAACAAGCTAACGGATACAAATTCAGAATTATTCAAAGAATATATTTAACTGGAACAGGAACATTAACTAGTGCGCCGGCCGGGGTGGCCGAACGGTTCTAGGCGCTACAGTCAGGTACTGCGCGACCACTACGGTCCCAGGTTCGAATCCTGCCTCGGGCATGGATGTGTGTGATGTCCTTAGGTTAGTTAGGCTTAAGTAGTTCTACGTTCTAGGAGACTGATGACCTCAGGAGTTAAGTCCCATAGTTCTCAGAGCCATTTGAACCATTAAGTAGTGCGGCCGCGGTTGGGTGAAACAGCGAGAGAGACAGGCAGCGACGAGAACTGCCGAGGGTACGCACTCCAAGTGACGTAAACAGCCGGCTAAGCACGCACACGGGGCGTGAGTAAGTGGGGCCCCATCCTAGGTAACGCGTACCACCAATGGAGTACAAGATGGTATTAACGACAGTTTCCTGCTGCATAATTTTAATTAGACAGAATTCCAACACACAGCCGTGCACCAGATAAATAACTCTTATGGTAGAATTAATTAAGCTGACGACTTAACTGCCTTTTAACAAGTTAACCAAAAGATTAAGAAACCAGCTACAAACGTTTTTAAAAAAATAATTTCCACAATAAGATTGTAATATCACAAAAATTTTCCTTTCCCGAAAACTATTAAAAGAGCCGCGAGGACACTCGCATGACATTCATAGCTCATCACACACGTTACTCCATAGTGGTTCGGAGGAAAATGCGTCCTACGAGTGACTAAAATTTATCTGAGTCATCTAATAAAACAGACGCACTATACAACTTCTTGGACAGCATAGGCCTTAAACATTAGCTTCAAAGAAACAAGAATATCAAAAGTAAATAATAAACGAAACAGCAAAACAGACCAACGTTCTGACATGAACCCGTGGTAACCGGTATTACTAAACATTCCACTGAGATTTCAATTTAAAATTATGTGACTAATCATTTACTTTAAAAATCAGAAGAATTAAGTGGAGGTAGACAGTAACGCACATACTAATGCACATCGCCAGCATTCAAAATAATTTCTTCTGAAACAAGGTGCTTAACATTGGCTAAATGTTCAAAAAACACCACGGATGCGTATGGTTAACACATAAAACAAATTATAATGAGATATTAGTCAGTAAATCGGTTTGAAATGTCTACCCGATCTTGCAATCACATTGTCCTTCGAATACCATTGAGACACGGGCATGCATACCCAACAAACAGAGGGAAGATTGACGAGAATGGAAGGGAACACTGCCCTGACAGCTCTACATCTATATTTACATATATACTCCGCTAGCCACCAAGCGGTGTGTGGCGGAGGGCACAATTCGCGCCAAAGTCATACTCTCCCCCCCCCCCCCCCCCCCTGCTCCACTCGCGAATCGCGCGAGGGAAAAACGACTGTCAGAACGCCTCAGTACGAGGTCTTATTTCCCTTATCTTTGAATGGTGATCATTGCGCGATTTGAAAGTTGGTGGTAATAATATATGCTCTACATCCTCGGTGAAGATCTGATTTTGGAATTTAGTGAGCAGCCTCTTCTGTTTAGAGCGCCGTCTATCTGCAAGTGTGTCCCACTTCAAACTTTCTATGAGATTGGTAACGCTCTCGCGATGGCTAAATGTACCAGTCACGAATGTTG
Organism: Schistocerca serialis cubense; assembly: GCF_023864345.2. Classification (NCBI taxonomy): domain Eukaryota; kingdom Metazoa; phylum Arthropoda; class Insecta; order Orthoptera; family Acrididae; genus Schistocerca; species Schistocerca serialis. The sequence goes on from NC_064646.1 coordinate 238,292,815, forward strand.
GCGCTCTTCTTTGGACCTTCTCAATCTCCTGAATCAGACCCAACTTGTAAGGGTCCCTTACAGACGAACAATACTCCAAGATTGGACGAACTAACGTATTGAAAGCTATTTCCTTTGCTGAAGGACTGCATCGCTTCAGGATTCTACCAATGAACCGCAATCTGGAATTCACCTTACCCGTTACTTTTGTAACCTGATCATTCCATTTGAGATCATTTCGAATAGTCACACCCAGATAATTGACAGACGTTACCACTTCCAAAGACTAGGCATTTATTTTGCACTCGTACATTAATGGGGATTTTCGCCTTGTTGTATTGAGATACAACTGCCAATCATTACACCACACTTTTATTTTCTGCAAATCCTCTCTGATTTGTTCACAACTTTCGTTTGATACTAGTTTTTTGTAGACTACAGCATCATCGGCAAAAAGTCTCTGGTCGCTGTCAATACAATCAACCGGACCGTTGTAACCTTCCCACCGTAATTTTATAAGAAAGAAAAGAATGACAATACTTAATAGAAATGGGAGCCAAGTGTAACCTCCCCACAATAATTTTGAAAAAGTATGGACAATATTATTTAAGAATGCTAATGGACATTGCGCTAAGCGTAACCTGCCCACAATGAAATGTACTGACAATGGCAACAAAAATGTGAAATTCGCAATCTGACTCAAATATAGATTCCTCACAAAAAATTAAAGTCTATTCAGTGATAAGAAAATTCAATTAAACCGAAATATCGGTCCTTTGCCCTGTGCAAAACAATCAGAGTTAAAGTCTTACCTCAGAATAAATGGATGTCACATTTCTGCTCTTTTTGTTGCGCACCGCTTGGAGGAACTGCATTGCAAATGATAATATTCCTTTTTTTTTTTTATTTGTGATTTTACTGAAAATTTTCTTTAAAAAAAAGTGGAGTGAAATGGGAAGTGCAACGAAATCTTTAGTTCAATAAAAATTAAATTTTTGAAAAAATGCTTTTGAAATAAAAATTATTATTGGGGAACTTGTTGGAGAATAATTACAATTTTTCATTATCTAATAATTATATTAATTAACAGTATACCTTATTCACCATCTTGACCAGTGTTGCCGACCGCCTACATCACACAACCGCACTGGGTTGCTACTACTGACCGACCGCTCTGCATGACGACTATTAGCGTACTGCACTGCACGACTACTACTAGAGTACTGCACTCAACTAGACAGAGCTACAGACTCGCAACGACTAACTGACTGACTGAGAACCGCTCGCAACACTCGCGCAGTCAAGCGCAAACTCTCTGGTCACAGATGCTACAATGCCTCGCCATCGCTGCTATGTTACATACGTGTTTCATAACCCTCCACTGGGGGGGCAAAAATTTGGCAGCGATGGTGAGTCATTTGGACTTGCCAAGCGCGGCAAAATTTTTCTTTAATTAACAAAATTCTACAACTTACAGATTATTTAAATGTTGTGCACACGCACTAAGTACAAAATATATCAGACAAAGACAAGATGTGAGTACAAAACATAGTAGCAAATCAGAAAAATGTATATACAAATTATTTGACAGAAAACAAAGAGCACAGGCACTGAAAAAAATTCATTGGCATATTTAGAACAAATGAACAGACTGGCAAAAAATATTATGTTGACAAGTGACATGAGTGCACATGCACTGCAGTTGAGAACATATCAGTAAATGATGAAATGTATATACAATTAATAACAAATGACATAAGTGCAAACGCATTGAAGTATTGAATATACAGTATAGTACAAATCATATTGAAAAATGAGAAAAGTGCACATGCACTGAAGTTCAGTACAAAACATATTAACGCCTAACATAAGTGCACATGCATCGTAGTTCAGAACATATCATTAAAATAAAAATGTATATACAATATAAAAGACAAGAGTGTACATATACTGTACTTCAGAACAAATAAAAAAAAATGTCTTTAGTATTTTCGCAATAAATAAACATAATGGCAAAAAAAAAATCATGTCCATAGTGCACACGCACTGAAAAATGTCTTTAGCATTTTCACAACAAATAAACATAATGGCAAAACATCATGTCGACCAGTGACATAAGTGTACTCGCACTGGAGTTCAGCGAATCGAAAAAAGTGTATAGCCATGAACATAAATAATGTTAGCAAAAAAAAATGATTTTCACTATGTGACAAGAATTAGGATAGGAAAGGGATGATTGCATCATGGTTGTAGCACTTTAGATTGCACACAGCTGTTCTGAAAGTCCATATGTTTCCACAGTAGTACAACACCAAGTGACACAACTTGAAGTTCTTTTCCCATCAGAATTTATCAGTGTAGCCAAGACACTGAACTGTCGTAGTAATGTTCCATGTTTTCATTTTGGCAGTACATTACGTACACCAAACAGTGGGACCATAATAATGTCTTCATCGCTCATGGTGGTGGACAGCATGTCGTGTCAACACCACGCTCTTACAAGGCACACCAACGTAGAATTAGTGCAAAAACCAAATATAGTGCTCCATGATCACTAGGATAAACAGGACAAATGGACATTGCAGTAATTCAGGGTAGTCAGCTTATGAGGTGAAGGACATCAAGTCACATAATATTGACAATTACAGTCTTCATTGATAGTTTGTGGCATTCATAGCCCAGTTATTGAACATTTCTGTACCAAGTATGTAGTATTACAGAAAAATGTTCATTAATTGTTTTACATAGAATCAGTAGCCTTCTTTTCCTGGTTACAAAGTATTATGAAACAATCGCATTCTTTTCAGTTACAGAATATAATTAAGAATCATTAACCTTCTCCTAATTACAGTTAATTAATCATTTGTCATTCCAATAATAATCATTAGCCTTTTCCTAATTACAGTTAATTAATCATTTGTCTAATTATAGTTAATTAATCATTTGTCTAATTACAGTTAATTAATAATTAATCATTTGTCGTTAATTAATCATTTGTCATTCTAATATAGTAAGAATCATTAGTCTTCTCCTAATTACAAAGCATTATTAAACAGTAATTAAGATTCATTAGCCTTCTAATTACAAAACATCCTAATTACAGTTAATTAATCATTTGTCATTCCAATCTATTAAGAATCATTAGCCTTCTTCTAATTACAAAGCATTATTAAACAGTCACATTCTTTTCTGGTTACAAAGTATCAACATTGGAAACAAGAGCTAATCAATGGCATAATTAATAACAATTCTTCAAGTGACATTAATTATTGGCACTCAGTGGCCAGCAAGTATTGAATAAAATCATCATTCAGTATTATTCAGATTATTACGAAGTCATTATTAAAAATCAGTTAATTACAGTCATAGCATTAATAATCACAGGCATTATAAGTAGTCTCATTACAATAAACAGTGGCAGTTATTAACTAGTGACAAAGCATTATTTTAAATATATACTTTTTTTTGTCTCATTAAGAGGTCATTACTCAAGTGACATACTATTCAGAGCTAATCAGTATTATTCAGAATTTTCTCAAACTGGTATCACTACTTGGGACTGGTAATACATTTTTTTTTTGTTAGCAATGCATTGCGTTGGGATCGTTAATTAATTGCTGAGGCATAACACTATTTGTTTTTGACCTATTGCTGCAAATGAGAATAGGTAACGTCTTTCGTCATGAGTCAGCTGTAGCAAGGTTATGTAACAAGGCAGTATATGTGATCACATTTATAAATGATAAACACAAATGGGTAAAAAATAAAATGCAAGTACTAGAACAGGTATAATAACTAACAGGTTTAGTAAGTATCATGAAAAGCTTCTCCTGAAAAAAATACAAAATGGATTATTGACCTGAAAGAAGAAACGCACACTATGCTGAAAAGTAGTGAACTTCGAATTAACAGGTAGTGAAATGTGTATAAAAATGTATTCCATAGCTGTCCTTTCCAAAACTTTCCGTCATCCTACTATGCAATGTAACACCTGCTGTCAAAACAAACTGCAACAAATACTTAAATAACTACGTAGCATAAATACATAACTTCAACATTATCCTCATCTGTAAAGAAAAAAACTTCATTACTCATTATCCATATTATCATAACTTCATTATTATCATCACCTGTAAAGAAAAACTTCATTATTCATAATACCATATCCTTCATCATTATTCATCAGTATTCATTATCATCTGCAAAAAATCACTTCATTACTCATTATACAACTATTCCTTATCTCTAGCATATTTCATCACTAAAACTAAGATGTGTAGTTCAGTCTGACAGCCTGCATCAATCACCTTGTATTCTGAAAGAAAAAATTAGTTAAGACTGCTATTCTGTGATGAGTATAGTATATTCTTGTTAATGTTTGTTAATCCTGATCCATTTACTTTTCCTCATAGAGTTATTGCATCTCCTTTCGTTTATTCCGTAGGTGAAATTCCCATTTCTGTTGAATTTATTTCTTACATGCATCATTTCTTTCTGAAATTGATGACAGAGATTAATGTCCTGCATTTAAATCTTATACCCACTAAATAAGGACTGGTTTATGGTAACATACTTAAGCATACAGCATAACATGACAGAAAACGTAATATGTCAAAGGCATTGACAGTGTTCAGATGCAAAAATGTACACAGAATATCACAATGCAGTAGCAAAAAAAAAAAAAATGTAAAACAGTCACGATGTTGAGATGTCATAAGGCAAAAAAATGTCAAAGTCGACTGGTGTGTGTTATATCTTAACTATTTCACAGTGCATATAAACAAAACTGGAGTACAATCATATACACAAAAAGTGGAAAATGTGCACGGTCTGATGTGTAACGACAAGAAAAGCGACCTGCTAACCTTACCTTGCCGGGCACTTGCCAAGAAAAAATACGATAATCATCAGTAATTAGTCACGTGAAATAATTGCATTAGAAAATGGCACCATAGTGTGTTGAATCATACAGTGGTTTCACTCAATAAACGGTTTAATGTTTGAGATATGGTGATTGCCTTTCGATTTTCTAGTTCTCAAAGTTTCGACATGTACAACATTGGGGTGAGGGATGCTGCGAATCCGATATGGACCTGCGTATAGAAGTTCAAATTTACTGCACTTACCTTTTAATTTGCTGGATAAATAGTGTGTACGTACTAGTATCTTCTGTCCAACGTGAAAGACGCGGCGTGTACAAACCTGTTTTTGCTGTCTTCTCCGGCGCTCTGCCGCACGTTTGATGTTGTTCAGCGCAATGTCAATTATTTCGTGGTGTCGTAATCGACGAGATGTAGGAAATGTTATTAATTCTTTAATTTTGTTAGGTGGTTCAGCATTTTTCAGTATAACAGACGGAGATAGCATAGTGGATTCATTTGGAATGGAATTAATTACATCTTGGAATGAGAGTATGTGTGTATCCCAATCAATATGTCTTTTGTGGCAGTATATTCGGCACAGCTTACCAATTTCTTTCATTAATCTTTCACAGGGGTTCGAAGAAGCGTGGTACTTGGATATATAGATCGGAGAAATGTTTCTGGCTCGTAACATGCGTGTCCATACGGTACTACGAAATTGGGATCCATTGTCAGAAATTACTCTCATCACATGCCCTACATGAGATAGAAAATGTTTTACAAATGCTTTCGAAACAGTTTTAGCAGTAGCTTTGCGTAGTGGAGTGAAAGTAACAAATTTTGAAGTAAGCTCAACAGCGACAAATATGTAGCAAAAACCTCTGTTAGTTCTGGGAATCGGACCAAAAATACCTACTGCGGCCATATGTCTTAATTTAACAGGTATAATGGGATATAAAGGAGGAATATGTGAAGTGGTGTCTGATTTAGCTTTCTGGCAAATTTTACAAGACGCTAAAACTCGTCGTATACGTTTCTCCATGTTAGTAAAATAACAGTTCTGTCTCAATACAAGAAAACATTTTCGTGCTCCGTAATGTGCGTAGCTTAAATGAGTGTACCAAATTAATTTGTTGACCAGTTCGTCAGGAATGCATAATAACCAATTGTTGCTATCAGGATGAGAGCGGCGAAACAGAATGTCATTGCGTACTGTGTAGTGGTTCCTAATCGTAACATTATTCTTATCTTGCCAAAGGTGTTTAATTTCTTTCCACACATTGTCTTTATTTTGTTCTTGTGCTATGTCCTGTAATGACGATGAAATAAAGTTTTCAAATGCAACTTGCTGAATGTACATGACACTGAAATTTGTTTTGCAGAAGTTGGTTGCTACGTCTTGCTGATTGTTGCCGAGAGAACGCGATAGTGCGTCTGCTATAACATTTTGTGTGCCGGGAATGTGAACAATTGTAAAATTAAATTCCTGTAAATAAAGTTTCCATCTACTTAACCTGTCGTGAGTAAATTTAGCCGAGAGTAAAAATTGTATCGCTCTGTGGTCTGTGTAAACGGTGGTATGTCTGCCATAAAGAAAGTGCCGAAATCTCGTAAAAGCCCATAACACATATTGTTTCCAGTTCTGTAACGGAATAATTTCGTTCAGCAGGTGACAGAATGCGGCTTGCAAATGCGATGTTTTTAATTACTGTAGAACCATCTTTTTCTATTTCCTGGAAAATGTGTACGCCTAAAGCGGTGTTGGAACTGTCAGTGGCAATGAAAAAATTTCTGGTGAGATCTGGGTGCGATAAAAGTGGAGCATTCAACAAAGCATGTTTCAAATAACATTCTCGTGAGCAAAATTCTGCGTGTCAAAAGTAATGTTTGCGTTACTGTAATATGCAATCTGTGCTGTATCTGGTTAAAAACTATCGTATGTGTTATTATTTACGGGAGAATGTTGTGGCATATCCACTATATGAACTGTTCTGTTATTTCTTCCTGACGTCTTACGCTATGGATGACACCTATTGTCTGTTTCATTCATGATTATCCGTTGTTGCTAATGTTCTTGCTGCTCATAATATCGACTGTTATTAAATGTACGCTGAAAATTGTGCTCGTTATTTTTACGTCTGTCAAGATAGTAATTTCTATACGGAGTATTGCTATGCGAGTTGAAATAGTGTGTTGTCTGTACGTAGTTATTTCTTTGCTGCCATGCGTTACTATTTGTTGGAGCTGGGACTATACGTGCACGCGGCGAAACATTAAAGTTTGGTTGACCTTGCAGACTGCATTGTTGGTTACGTGTGCTAAGCGGCTGACTTTCATGCTATTGTGGTGAAAAACAACTATTGTTACAAAAATGTGGTTGCGACTGCCGAAAATTTTGTACATACTGATGATTACGATTTTATCTGTAATTAAAATTACGGCGGTAGTTGTCATTACGGGAGTGCCTACTGAAAATTGTCACATTCGGTAAAAGTTAGTCACATCGGGTTTTCATTACTCGTTTCTTAATACTACGTAGAGCAATAGTTAAAGAGCAGTTTTGATAGATATAAAGGATAGTAGAAGAGAAGGCAGCAGTGCAGAAAACTAAAGATGAAACAGCACTACTACAGCTCGGGGCCCTATGCTCGCTACGGCACATATTCATTAAAGCGTAATGAATCCCCTGAGGTCTATTACGCACTGTAAATAAATTTTAGTTTTTGCGTTACAGGCAATAGCGGTAAAAATTCAAAAGCAAATCGCTGTATTCTTGCTAATTCCAGTTTCTGCATAAAACGTAATGCTGATGAAAATACAATAGCAAATTGTCGCATCTGGTTCAAAGCTAGTTTTTGCATTACAGGTAATAGCGGTGAATGTACAAAGATAAATTGTCGTATACAGTGCGAAGCGTGTACCTGTACGCTGTCATTATTAAGTGCTTTACATTTTCTTACAAATGCAAATTGCTCGAAATCTACGTTCTCGTCACTCGGTTTGATAACACGTTCAGGTTTGTGTGTGAATCTGTTCGTCTGTGTCATTTCGGATTTCAAGTTGCGTAGCTTTTCATATTTTAAGTCGCGTGGCTTTTCGGATTTTACTTCGCGTAGTCTCTGTAAATTATTCACATTATACACTCTGCGTGACTCTGATAAATGCTCGCAACGTGGCGGATTCTGTGACGTATTGGTGACTGAAATAATTGTTAATTCTGTTACTTTAATACTTTCGTCAATCTGGTTATTGTGTCGTTCACTTTTCTCGTCAACTTCCGTATTCGGAGTGTATGAAACTTCCACTGACTCTAAATTAACTTCGTCGCGAATCTGTACTGCGTTTTTAGAGCATTGTTCAGTGATTGCATTAATTTCGTGTATCTGTGTTTCTGTTGTGTCTACACGTGTGCTACTTAATTCTTGTGCAACAGTGCCAACTTCTTCATTACTGTTATTAGCACAAGTCTTAGTATCTACACGTAATTGTACTTTATTGTCCCGACATTGCACGGTAATAGCTGTATTCTGTTCACTAACTTGTCTGCTCCGTTCGTTAAGGTTGTCTTGTTTCTCGTTCGTCAGTTTGAAACTTTCATTAATTGTTTCGCTAAGTTGTTTGTAATGGTTGTCGACACTTTCATTTCGTTGTTTGAACTGTTCCCTAAGTTGTCTAAAATTTTCATTTTGTTGTTTGAACATTTGTTGCAAAAATGCTATAATTTGAGCTTCAGTAGCATTACCTGCTCTATTCTCTGTACTGTTCAACAGTGGATCTGGAATTGTTTCACTTTCTGTAACCATCTGGTCATTTTGAGATTTACAAAAAGGTTTGTCAGTCAAATGTATACTATCAGTCATTGTTTCGGAATTAAATAAATCTGTCGTACCTTGTGTATCCTGTTCATTTTCATTAGACAAATTTGTCTGTACATTACTTAGATTTTCTAAATCGGGTGTGTTAAGCTCGGCAGCGCTCATTACTATAGACCGCTCCGCGTCATCAATTGTCGTCAAGTTAACAGACGAGACAATTGAGTTCGTTTGTTCATCATTAAGGTGAAAGTCATCATTAGTGGTTGGAATGCACTGATTGTTAGTGAACGCAGGATTGTCATCATTGCACTGCATGTCACATGTCCTATCGGTAAAGTCGTTTGAGCCGGTAATTTCGCTCGTAATACCTCGCGATACACTATTCACAGTCTTTCGCGGCATTTTTACAATAGTCACAAATTATTCACAAAACAATAAGCACAAATGCAAAAAGGCAACAAACAAATACAACAGAGCAACGAATTGCCGTTGACCTGTAGAAAGAAAGTCACAAGTTAATAAAAGCGTTGCGCCAAATCCTAATTATATCTAAGCAAATAAGAGCAGATATCTGACTGTTGCTCAAAAGACTCACAATGAAATACGATCCTGGACTGGGTGTCGCCAAGTGTAACCTTCCCACCGTAATTTTATAAGAAAGAAAAGAATGACAATACTTAATAGAAATGGGAGCCAAGTGTAACCTCCCCACAATAATTTTGAAAAAGTATGGACAATATTATTTAAGAATGCTAATGGACATTGCGCTAAGCGTAACCTGCCCACAATGAAATGTACTGACAATGGCAACAAAAATGTGAAATTCGCAATCTGACTCAAATATAGATTCCTCACAAAAAATTAAAGTCTATTCAGTGATAAGAAAATTCAATTAAACCGAAATATCGGTCCTTTGCCCTGTGCAAAACAATCAGAGTTAAAGTCTTACCTCAGAATAAATGGATGTCACATTTCTGCTCTTTTTGTTGCGCACCGCTTGGAGGAACTGCATTGCAAATGATAATATTCCTTTTTTTTTTTTATTTGTGATTTTACTGAAAATTTTCTTTAAAAAAAAGTGGAGTGAAATGGGAAGTGCAACGAAATCTTTAGTTCAATAAAAATTAAATTTTTGAAAAAATGCTTTTGAAATAAAAATTATTATTGGGGAACTTGTTGGAGAATAATTACAATTTTTCATTATCTAATAATTATATTAATTAACAGTATACCTTATTCACCATCTTGACCAGTGTTGCCGACCGCCTACATCACACAACCGCACTGGGTTGCTACTACTGACCGACCGCTCTGCATGACGACTATTAGCGTACTGCACTGCACGACTACTACTAGAGTACTGCACTCAACTAGACAGAGCTACAGACTCGCAACGACTAACTGACTGACTGAGAACCGCTCGCAACACTCGCGCAGTCAAGCGCAAACTCTCTGGTCACAGATGCTACAATGCCTCGCCATCGCTGCTATGTTACATACGTGTTTCACCGTTCATGTAAGTCGTAAAAAGCAGAGGACCTACACTCCTGGAAATTGAAATAAGAACACCGTGAATTCATTGTCCCAGGAAGGGGAAACCTTATTGACACATTCCTGGGGTCAGATACATCACATGATCACACTGACAGAACCACAGGCACATAGACACAGGCAACAGAGCATGCACAATGTCGGCACTAGTACAGTGTATATCCACCTTTCGCAGCAATGCAGGCTGCTATTCTCCCATGGAGACGATCGTAGAGATGCTGGATGTAGTCCTGTGGAACGGCTTGCCATGCCATTTCCACCTGGCACCTCAGTTGGACCAGCGTTCGTGCTGGACGTGCAGACCGCGTGAGACGACGCTTCATCCAGTCCCAAACATGCTCAATGGGGGACAGATCCGGAGATCTTGCTGGCCAGGGTAGTTGACTTACACCTTCTAGAGCACGTTGGGTGGCACGGGATACATGCGGACGTGCATTGTCCTGTTGGAACAGCAAGTTCCCTTGCCGGTCTAGGAATGGTACAACGATGGGTTCGATGACGGTTTGGATGTACCGTGCACTATTCAGTGTCCCCTCGACGATCACCAGTGGTGTACGGCCAGTGTAGGAGATCGCTCCCCACACCATGATGCCGGGTGTTGGCCCTGTGTGCCTCGGTCGTATGCAGTCCTGATTGTGGCGCTCACCTGCACGGCCCCAAACACGCATACGACCATCATTGGCACCAAGGCAGAAGCGACTCTCATCGCTGAAGACGACACGTCTCCATTCGTTCCTCCATTCACGCCTGTCGCGACACCACTGGAGGCGGGCTGCACGATGTTGGGGCGTGAGCGGAAGATGGCCTAACGGTGTGCGGGACCGTAGCCCAGCTTCATGGAGACGGTTGCGAATGGTCCTCGCCGATACCCCAGGAGCAACAGTGTCCCTAATTTGCTGGGAAGTGGCGGTGCGGTCCCCTACGGCACTGCGTAGGATCCTACGGTCTTGGCGTGCATCCGTGCGTCGCTGCGGTCCGGTCCCAGGTCGACGGGCACGTGCACCTTCCGCCGACCACTGGCGACAACATCGATGTACTGTGGAGACATCACGCCCCACGTGTTGAGCAATTCGGCGGTACGATCACCCGGCCTCCCGCATGCCCACTATACGCCCTCGCTCAAAGTCCGTCAACTGCACATACGGTTCACGTCCACGCTTTCGCGGCATGCTACCAGTGTTAAAGACTGCGATGGAGCTCCGTATGACACGGCAAACTGGCTGACACTGACGGCGGCGGTGCACAAATGCTGCGCAGCTAGCGCCATTCGACGGCCAACACCGCGGTTCCTGGTGTGTCCGCTGTGCCGTGCGTGTGATCATTGCTTGTACAGCCCTCTCGCAGTGTCCGGAGCAAGTATGGTGGGTCTGACACACCGGTGTCAATGTGTTCTTTTTTACATTTCCAGGAGTGTATTAGCTGCCCTCGGGCACACCTGAAGTTACGCTTGTTTCTGTTGAAGTCACTCCGTTCAGGACGACATACTGATACCTGTCTGTTAGAAAACTTTCTGTCCAACCGCATATGTCATCAGACAGACCGTAAGCGCGCACTTTTTGTAGCAAGCGACAGTGCGTAACTGAGTCGAACGCCTTTCGAAAGTCGAGAAATATTGTATCAACCTGGGAGCCCCCATCTAGAACCTGTTGTATATCATGCACAAAGAGGGCTAGCTGTGTCTCGCATGACCGCTGTTTCCTAAAACCGTGCTGGTTTCTGAAGATGAGCTTGTCAGAGTCTAGAAAGGTCATTATGTCTGAACACAAAATATGTTCCATGATTCTACAACAAATCGATGTCAGCGCCCTTCTGGCAAATCACAGCAGAAGCCACGTCGGTACTCGGTAACGCACAGGGGGTAACATCACCCGAACATTGGTCGCCCTCCAACAGCTAACACCACAGCGAAGAGACCCTACGGAAAGCTCCTTACAGCTTCGCTCCTCAGCCCACATCGGCCACCAAATTGGCCACCACGCCCGGAGCCGCCACGCCAGAGGGCGCTGCACTACAACGTTTTAGCCAAAGATCATATGCATAGTGATATCGACACATTCCGAGAAAGCCGCCACGGCTCATGATTCAACTCGAAGGAAACGATTTATTGACAAGTAGCCAACACGGATTCGGAAAACATCGTTCTAGTGAAACAGAGCTAGCTCTTTACTCACACTAATTAATGAATTTTATCGATAGGAGACATCTGATGGATACCAGATTTTTAGATTTCCAGAAGGCTTTTGACACCGTTCCTCACAAGCGACATCAAATTAAATTGCGCACCTATGAAGTATCGTCTCAACTGTGTGACAGAATCCGTGATTTCCTGTCAGAATGGCCACAGTTCATAATAACTGACGGAAGGTTTCGAGTAAAAGTAGTAGCTAGCGATCCGCAAGGAAGTGTTATAGGCTGTCTGCTATTCCTGATCTAAGTGAAAGATTTAGGAGACAATCTGGCAGTACTCTTAGATTTTTGCACATGATTCTGTCATTTACCGACATGTAAAGTCGTGAGATGATCAAAACGAATTGCAAAAATATTTACACAAAATCGTGCAAAGAGTGGTAATTGACTCTAAATAGAAAAAAGTGTGAAGTCATCCACATGAACTCTACAAAGAATCCGCTGAATTTCAGTTATTCGAGAAATCACATAAATCTAGTGCCTGCAAATTCAACTATATACTTAGGGATTACAATTATGAATAACTAAAACTGGAATGATAATGTCGTAGGCAGAACAAACCAAAGACTGTGATTTATTGGTAGAACACGTAGAAAATGTAACAAGTCTACTACGCTTGCCCGCCTCCTTCCGAAGTATTGGTGTGTGGTGTGGGACCAGCATCAGATAGATTTAACGGAGGACGTCGAAAATGTTCAAAGAAGGGCAACTTGTTTTGTATTATCGCGAACCAGGGGAGCGAGTACCATGGATATGATACACGAACTGAGGTGACAGTTATACTAAAAACTAAGTATTAAATAAACCAGATGAAAGCTACAAAGTAGAAAAGTACCAAAAAAAGCAACAAAAACTTGTCTTGTGGTAAATACACACAAAAAGCTCACCAATACAAATATTATATCACACCAAAACACATACACAAAATGCATACACAAACAGACCACAGATATTTCAAAAACTTCACTCGAAAGTTCGCAATAACTTTCGATCTTTGGCAATAACATCTGATAGTCAGCAACATAAACCAAAACATTGCATCAAAACAAGTGTTCATTTCCTAGTGCTGTGAAATAGTGGGAAAAAAAACGAAGTGCCATTTATAAGAAGAGGGACGGCACCAAAAATGAAACTGAAGTTTAATATGTAGAAAATCGTCCACACAACCTGTAAGTAGAGTTCAAAATATTACTACATCGCAGCAAAAACCAGCCACCATAGCTGTGTATAACCTATAGGTACGGTGCCCAAAAGGTAAACTATATAGTAAAAATGTATACATATTCCAGGCCACTGAGGACGCCTTGCAGAGAATAAAGACGAAACGCGTATGGCACAAAAATTGTGTTTTATTCAGTTGTAGTCAGACGGTCCAAAAAGTACAAATTATTAATATACCGTAATATTACACGCAACTGAGGAATACAGGACTACAAAAGTTGTAGTTTGGTGCGTGCATCCGTAACTAACGCAGCCAAAGTGTTTGGTGTTTCAAAAGGCACAGTATAGACGAATTGTATCGCATGTAGCGAAACCAGTAAAAAACATAATCCGCTGGGTCACAACGCCGACGAAAATGTGTGTTGAGTGATCTTGACAGACGAAGATGATTGGGATGAAAAATGAAAGGACGACAACTGTAAAAGTCAGAGTAGAAATGCCTCTCGCACTCAAGAACACATTCAGCACCAAAACAATAAGAAGGGAGCACAATAAACTGGAAACTGCAGAGAGCGCAGAAATTCCAAAACCGCTGTTACAAATGCCCGTAACTGGAAAATGTGGGGCCGAAGTCATAAAAATTCCATTATGGAGCAATGGAAGAAAATTGTTAAGTCGTCTGAGTTTTGTTGCACATTGGGTTTCCAACTCCCCAAGGATGAAACATGGCGTGAGTTCGGCGATGATTTTGGTAACCATATTGTTTTATTCCATGGCACCCATGGTTACGCTGCGAAGTCGCGTTACTGCCAATGATTACGTGACCATTTTCGGTGATCAGGTCCATCCTATGAGATAATGTTTGTTTTTCAGTGATGTCCTTGTGGTCGAAACAGACAGAGCGCTCTTCGCACAGTTCGCAAAGTCCACACGAACACGAGGAGGAATAGTCACGTCTCCCATACGCACTAGCTACGGATCTCATATTAATCAGGCTTTGTGTTCTCCTTTGGAGAGATCAATACGTAGTCGCCATTCAGCTCTATCATCGTTACCTGGGCTTGTCAATATTTTTCAAGAAGAATGGTCTAAGACCTTACATTTATTACCATTTCCTTTAGGCTTGAAGGAGAAATTGGCGATTGATCCTCAGTGTACGCGAATGGAGCATATTGCGAATAGATTGGAGGATTTTCCCGTTACTGTTTGATTACACGACTTCCGAAAAGTAGCTAGAAAAAGCGTCATTCCTAGCATACCTGGGAGTATGCTAGAGGAAATATTTAAGATGGAACAACCACGTACAACTAAGCGTAGGAAATATAGATGCCAGAATGAGATTCATTGGAAAAACGCTCAGTCCTTGTTATCCATCCACTATGGAAGTAACTTACAGAAATTTCAATAGACTTTTTCTTGCATATTTCTCTTCACTTGCGGACGTTTGCCAGAGAGGATAGATAGAGGAAATAGACACAATCCAAAGAAGAGCAGCGAGTTTTGTCATAGGTTCATTTAGTAAACGTGAAGGCATCACAGAGATATTCATTCAAACTCAGCAACCATTATTGTGTGGTTTATTGCTGAAATTCAAAAAGAGTATGCAGCTACAAGAGTCAACCATTGTATTCATTTTCAATGACAACAAACTTTACCAACAGCCGTACACTTTAAGATATTTTATTTCATTCTGAAAGCACCAGTTTCAGCAATTCATTTTGCCATCTTCAGGCTCCATACGCTCTTTTCAAATCAACGAACTTATCGTATAATGCCATAAAACTGGATGTCGTGAATTCCAATCGCTGTGCAGCTGCTTCATACGAAAGCTGTCACGCACAACGATTGGAATTCACGATATGCAGTTTTATGGCACTATACGATAAGTTTGTTGATTTGAAAAAAGCGTATGGAGCCTGAAGATGGCAAAATGAATTGCTGAAACTGGTGCTTTCATAATGAAATAAAATATCTTAAAGTCTACGGCTGTTGGTAAAGTTTATTGGCATTGAAAAGTACGTACCGGCCTATGTCCACTGGCCGTAATGGACGAACAGAGATTGACTTCTTAAGTAATAGAACCCAGTATGTTGTCCTCGATGGTGAGTGTTCATCGGAGATGAGGATGATGCTGTGGTGTACGGGAAGGTGTCGTCGTTGAGTGACTGTAGGAGGATATAAGATGACTTGGACAGGATTTGTGATTGGTGTAAAGAATGGCAGCTAACTATAAATATAGATAAATGTAAATTAATGCAGATGAATAGGAAAAAGAATCCTGTAATGTTTGAATTCTCCATTAGTAGTGTAGCACTTGACACAGTCACGTCTATTAAATATTTGGGCGTAACATTGCAGAGCGATATGAAGTGGGCAAGCATGTAATGGCAGTTGTGGGGAAGGCGGATAGTCGTCTTAGGTTCATTGGGAGAATTTTGGGAAGATGTGGTTCATCTGTAAAGGAGACCGCATATAAAACACTAATACGACCTATTCTTGAGTACTGCTCGAGCGTTTGGGATCCCTGTCAGATCGGATTGAGGGAGGACATAGATGCAATTCAGAGGCGGGCTGCTAGATTTGTTACTGGTAGGTTTGATCATTACGCGAGTGTTACGGGAATGCTTCAGAAACTCGGGTGGGAGTCTCTAGAGCAAAGGAGGCGTTCTTTTCGTGAATCGCTACTGAGGAAATTTAGAGAACCAGCATTTGAGATTGACTGCAGTACAATTTTACTGCCGCCAACTTACATTTCACGGAAATACCACAAAGATAACATAAGAGAGATTAGGGTTCGTACAGAGCCATATAGGCAGTCATTTTTCCCTCGTTCTGTTTTGGAGTGCAACAGGGAGAGAAGATGCTAGTTGTGGTACGAGGTACCCTCCGCCACGCACCGTATGGTGGATTACGGATTATGTATGTAGATGTATTCCTTTGTTTTAATTATATCTCGCTGTAGAACCACGGCTGTTAAATAAGAGGCATTCGATCTCACACGGAGGTTGATCTCCGTTAACATGACTGTGATGACTTTTATTGAAAGCAATGACAGCGGAAGACTACCCTAACTGATAGTATGTTTTATGTAGTGCACAACATAACGCCACGGATAAAAACAGTTTATCAGCGAAATGAATGCCTCAGTTCATACTCAAGGTAATGTATTTGTCCCATGCTGTGGCAGAACCGATCGCCCACCTAAGATGTACAGGGCGGCCCTGATCAGAATTCATCGGCGCTGGCTCGGTTTGCTGGCGGCCGCAGCATCTGGAAGCGGCGCTGGTTCCGCCAAATTGTTTCCCAGCCAATTTACAATTTTACGGCTGGAAAGCCCGGAGATGACCCGCGCAATCCACCCTCTTCCCGGGCCGGAATAAAAATCGAATCTCTATGTTAATTTAAAGGCGGCTTCCCCGTGGGCCAACTTTGTTTACGCGCGGGCTTGCTCGCGTGCGCTAGGGGGAAGAAGCGAGCGGCTTATTTCGTTAGCGTCTCCCCCCCCCCCCCTCACCCCTCCCCACCCTCCACTCCGCACCAAGATCTTTTCCGGGATAATCCGATCGTCTGCCAGAAACGCAAGGGAAACGTCCCTGGAATGAGTTCCGCCGTCAGATGCAGCCAACAAAGACATAAAAATAGGACGCTGGCGTGATTTCTTGCTCTGAAGAGATGAGGGTAGAAATGTCTTTCCGTTTCCTTTGCCTAACGTGATCAACGAATCGGAAATTCTGCTCGAACACAGCAGCTGCTTTTTAGTTAATAGTTAAATTTAGATAACTGTGTCAAGCAGAGAGTGTAAAGCTAATCAGCAATATAAACCTACGAGCAGACTAACAAAGTGAAAGAAAACATCAGAAAACATTTATTACAATTCATTGAACTGATTGTCTCTGGGACCACAGCAATTAATATATCGGAGTTAGATGCAAGTCTGTGTCATTTAAACTCCGCCGAGCGTTTCTAGGCGCTACAGTCTGGAACCGCGCGACCACTACAGTCGCAGTTTCGAATCCTGCTTCGGGCATGGATGTGTGTGATGTCCCTAGGTTAGTTAGGTTTAAGTAGTTCTAAGTTCTAGGGGACTGATGACCTCAGAAGTTAAGTCCCATAGTGCTCAGAGACATTTGAGCCATTTTTTTTTCTACAATTTTCTTTGGCTGACATGCGTTATATTGCACCTGAACGTTGTAATAGTCGTGCTACAAACCAAAAATAATTCAGCCTAGAAGGCACCTACGAACAAAGTAGTAAATAATCAACATGTCAATAAAAATAAATTAAAGTTTCCAGAATGAGATTTTCACTCTGCAGCGGAGTGTGCGCTGATATGAAACTTCCTGGCAGATTAAAACTGTGTGCCCGACCGAGACTCGAACTCGGGACCTTCGCCGGCAAGTGCTCTACCAACTGAGCTACCGAAGCACGACTCACGCCCGGTACTCACAGCTTTACTTCTGCCAGTACCTCGTCTCCTACCTTCCAAACTTTACAGAAGCTCTCCTGCGAACCTTGCAGAAGGTAGGAGACGAGGTACTGGCAGAAGTAAAGCTGTGAGTACCTGGCGTGAGTCGTGCTTCGGTAGCTCAGTTGGTAGAGCACTTGCCCGCGAAAGGCAAAGGTCCCGAGTTCGAGTCTCGGTCGGGCACACAGTTTTAATCTGCCAGGAAGTTTCAAATTAAAGTTGGTAGTATCACAGGAGTGAATGTTTGGCGAATGGATAAGTGCATATTGGTGATTATCTGTCCCTCGGCTCTCGATAGATTTGATAAACTGATAAGGGCACAATATAAAAGTTTTGTACTGCATGAGACGACACTATAAGAGTCATCTCATACTAGTACAAAATTGCTGGGAACGGGAGGGTATTGTAAGGTGGTGTTATTTTACAAATTGCAAACCACGTAAGTAAGTTTACGACGTAAGCAAGCCGCTTCAATGATAGAAAAGACAGGTTTGTGCTCTTTCATTAAAAATATGTATGTGGCTGACGTCGTCTAGTACACATTAGTTATTGTATAACATCTGCATGTTGGATAACTGGGAATCAAGCACAGCTGTGAAACTTGTGGTGGAACGGAAGGACACAGGAAGCTCACCCGTTCCTTCGGACAATAGGACGGCACAGCCGCATCCGGCGCTAATTCCGGGACCCGCCCGTGAGCTGGACCACCTGCAAAACGGGAACTTGTGTCCGGCGGGCAAACCATTTGCATTAATAAAAGTAAATACCTTAAGTACTCTTGTTGTAGTTTGTGATTTCGTCGTAGAATTTCTTTCTACATTTAATACAATTTAATTTATTTGTTTTGATCGACGTATTCGGAGCTGCAGATAAAGCTAGTCGATACAATATCTTTACACAATTTGGCACCGCAGTACTACGTTAGTAAAATAACAATACACATACAGAGTTCTCGAAATATCACCAAATCAACTTGTGGATTGATGTGCTAAAAGACTGGGATTCTCATGCTGCCAATAATCAATTGTGTGCATATGGAGAAATCCTTTTTAGGGACCCTTTTTCATGTTGTTCATTAAATAATTTATAGCTACTACGTTATTTGTTTAGCATAAATAACTGGCATCGAGAACTTCATAGCAGCATATCATCTGTATATAGTAGTGGAAATCAGTATAAAGGCACGGATATTTGTAGGAAAATTAACTCTGTCGTTTTTAATAGTTGGGTCAGTGTATATGCAGCAGTATGAGTTCCAATATACTGGAGAATGCTGTCAAATGGTATCACATTTGATGTCAGGAGCACAGATTGTAACAAGACGTCAACGATTCAGTTGGCAGAGGATGGAACTCGGTATGAAATTAGTCGGCTCTGTGCGGTCTCAGTGAGGCTGTACGTGCTTTCCTGCTGATAGGAAACAGATACCATTAGCAGCAGTGTGTATTGTGTAGAAAAACCACGAATGTGACATAGTCACGTGGAAAACGGTTGTCATGAAATGAAAAAGCAAAAATGGTGCGCAGAAGGAAAGGGGACTCTCTACTCGTCAGATCTCCAAGAAGTTGAGCTGCTCAAGTACAGTGATTGCTAATTTAGTTAAACTTGGTTCACGTTATGAATAGAACGGAAAATATAGCGAAAGTAGAAAATTATTTGAGGCATAGAAAGGGTTACA
This sequence comes from Schistocerca serialis cubense, assembly GCF_023864345.2. NCBI lineage: Eukaryota > Metazoa > Arthropoda > Insecta > Orthoptera > Acrididae > Schistocerca > Schistocerca serialis. Next base: position 238,312,513 of record NC_064646.1, read on the forward strand.
GTTGGACTAAGCAAGGGCCACCAATTTTTATTCTTTTCAACTTGCGGATTTTCAGTTGCCAAAAACTGCCAGGCGTGTACAACAAATTTTGTTAAATGGAAACACCTTGCATTCTAGAAACGACTACCGAAACCTGCTCTAACATCCGAACATAATCTGGCTAAGTTTGAATTTGCTGAAAGACATGTGTCTTGGACTTGACAATAGGATAAAGTGATCTTCAATGATAAGAAGATTAATTTAGATGGTCCGGATGGATTTCAGTGTGACTGGCATGATCTGAGAGCAGAGCAGCAGGTAAGAATGAGCAGAAATTTTGATTGTGGAAGAGTTACGACTTGGGCATCAGATAAATCATGCATTGCTTAGATGGACACTAGAATGAACACTAATACGTACTCTGAGATTGTAGAAACAGAATGGATCACAACGTATGAGGACCTAGGGAGCGAAAGTGTGCTGCAGTGCTATAATGCATCCGTGCAACTCTCGCACGATAAAAATTTGGTTTGAAGATAAAGATATCGATATCTTGCCATGGCTTGCACGTAGCCTCGATTTTAACCTCACGGAAAATATTTGGGGAAATTTTTCAGCGCATGTTTATAGCAATTTAAGGTGATTTGAGGCCGTATATGAACTGAAAAGAGCTATATGAGAAGAGCGAGTGAGCCGCACGGGATTAGCCGAGCGGTCTAGGGCGCTGCAGTCATAGACTGTGCGGCTGGTCCTGGCGGAGGTTCGAGTCCTCCCTCGGACGTGGGTGTGTGTATTTGTCCTTAGGATAATTTAGGTTAAGTAGTGTGTAAGCTTAAGGACTGATGACCTTAGCAGTTAAGTCCCATAAAATTTCACACACATTTGAACATTTTGAAGAGTGAGCGACGTTTTCAAATGAGGAACTACGGAGCTTGCCAACAATGCAGTAACGCAACAGGGCAATGAGTGTCCTTTACCAGTTTATATTCCAGGAAAACGCCTCATTTTGTTACTCGTATTATGGAAAGAACTATGTAATTTCGTCACGATTGTTTATACCTTATATGTATCTACTACTTTCATAATAAATTCGATACATGTGTGCTTCAAACCTAATGTATTACTTCCGTAGGAAATCTGCCTTTATACCAATTCCCACTATTGTACATTGCGTGTTGTATCATTATTTATTGACTTTATAAACAATTTTTGTATCAGATATTAATATCTTTCTTAATAATAACTTTATAAACATGGTGTGAGGTTATAAACGTCACCACGAGCACCGGCAGCTGAGAGGAGCACGGTTCCCATCTGTCGGCAGAGTGGCGATTGTGCTGTAGTGGATGGCGTCTGCAACTCGGGCATCTGGGTCTCGGTGGTGTGAAGGAGGGTAGTGAGAAGGAGGGTGTCAATATCTAAGAGACGATTTGGCCTATTTACGCCTGTTTTTTTTAATTTCATGTTATCTTCTTGTCTGTCTGTGGCCGTATTGTAATCAGACGTCGAACTTATGCTCCAATCTTGACGTGACATGTAATCGATCGTAATTGCCCGTGGCGAAGGAATTATTGTAGTTGTTCAATTGACTTATTAGTAGTGAACTTAGCAAAAGTTCGAAGTGTAAATTCTGCTATGTGGTAAATATCTGAACTCTAATTTGACCGTTTAACATTTTGCGATTGGTTTATCACTTATATATAGCAGTCTTGTGGCTCTGCGGCTATATCGTAATCAGAAAACTAAATTACGTTGCAACTTGACATGGAATGTCCACTGTGGGGAAGAAATCATTATAGTTATTTAGTTGACTCTTTCAACATGACTTTATCAACGTGGTTTGTATCTCCTTGGGACCATGCTGATTTCCAGTAAAATAATAAATGTTTTTTGTGGACCTGTGAATTTCTCTCCCAACCCAGTACCACCTACACTAACTAGCAGTCTGTTCTCGCTACATATAGCACTAATTTTGGAGAGCTCTTCTATCGCTAATCAGAAGAGGTTTTTAGATGTTACATAGCGCAACTGTAAACAGTTTTGGTGTTCTGAGTGAATATGGCCACTGTTCTTGTAGTTTGTTCAATGTCTTTGCCATTCGCCTCTCCCCCTGAAACGGTACTTTGCGGGCAGGCGTGTCAGTTAGCATCGTATTAATTAAAATCGGGGAAGAATTAAAATGGGGAATTCCGATTCATATTTCATATTTAATCAGTGAAAAGAAAAGTGTTAATAAACAAACTACATTTCAATTATATCCACGATTTTGGCTTCATTACGTAGTGTTGACTACATGATAAACGATATCTGTGGAAGTTGTATGCAACGTATCGTCATAATATTTAGCCAACCAATTTTGTGGGACACCAAAAATGTAAATGCATGAAACTGTTCTTACAGCGGATGTATAATATGTGAGTGCGACGAACTATATTGAGAAACTGAACATCCATTACGTACTCGCATGTTTAGCTGTGAAAATGGTCCTTGTCGGTACATCAGCATAGAGTTCGAATGGAATCGCTGGAACATTGTAAACCATTCAGATTAATCGAACATCTAAATACGCATAATGCTGGTACCACCAGGATTTGTTCTTTCTCCTCACCCCCGTGGCAGTAATTTAATTAAGAGTCAGCCGGTAAATACATTTAAATCAACTGACGGCCTTTGAGCTAGCGTCACGAATTTTCAAACGTCCACTGCCATGTATGAAGGCGAGTGACACCACGAGTGTTAACGTCGATCGAGGGGTGTCGTCGTGATTGTATTGAATGACATTGAGCGGTTACACCCTTCCGTTTGGGATTTCCACGCTGCCGTTTCCCTTAAAGTGCATGTGTGGTCTGCCATTGCCACGTGGAAAGAAAAAATGTTTTAAATGGCTCTGAGCACTACGGGACTCAACATCAGAGGTCATCAGTCCACTAGACTTAGAAATACTTAAACCTAACTAACCTAACGACACCACACACATCCATGCCCGAGGCAGGATTCGAACCTGCGACCGTAGCAGCAGCGCGGTTCCAGCTCCTAGAACAGCTCGGCCACAACGGCCGGCTGGAAAGAAAAGATGTCCTATGTGCGGACCAACTCTTCTGCGGTTAGAAACTCGAATACAGCACGCTACTTCACACAAACCGACATAGTTACGTTACACATCACCATGTCACACCATAGAGTAGACGTTGCCTCGAATCGTAATTAAGTAATAACGTAGAGCAGGCTGAAGTTTGAGCGGAACGTCTGCATGAATCAATGTCGAAAAGTGTGATGTACGGAACTATTGAGGAACGATGAGACTCTGCGGTAATGAAAATGACTATAAGCAATTCAGTTTAGCGGGAGTTGACATCTCTAAAAAGGGCAATGACAGAATCGGAGAAGGAAATATAAGTACAAAGTAACTGCGAAGAAATCTTGGGTAACAGAAGAAACGCTCCAACCGATGAACGAAAAAGTACGTAAATCCTCGGGTAATACATCAACGTAAACCAATTACAAATGAAATAAATAGCAAGCGCAGGGAAGCTAAAGCAAAGTAGTTACAAGGGAAAATGTGAAGAAACTGAAAATGAAATAGATTTCCGAGCGACAGTTTCAGAATACCGAAAACTGAAATGAACCTTCAGTGCATTTAAAATCAAAGATCTCGACATTAGGATAACAGAAGGAATTCTACTTTGAAACGAAGGTGAATCAGCGGATTAATGGAAGGAGTGCACTGAAGGCCTCTACGAGAAGGAGGAACTGACAGATATCGTAACAGAAAAGAAAAGTGATAATCGATACATGACATAGGTGTTCCAGAATTCAAGTCAGAGTTTAACAGAGGTTGGGAAGACATGAGATCTAATAAGGCGGGAGGTGTATATAAAATTCCTTCGGAAATTATGAAATCATTCTAGAAAGTGATACCAAACAACTGTTCAAGTTGGTGTGCAGAAACTGGGACTCAAGACATTCCGTCAGACTTTCGGAAATAGTAAGGGCACAAGAAGTGCGAGAATTATCGTAAACCATCTTCACAGCTCATGTACCAAAGTTACTGACAACAAAAATACACAGGAGAATGAAAAAAGGAAATTTAGGTTCTGTTATATGACTATAAGGTTGGCTTTAGGAAATGGAAAGATACTGGAGAAGCAGTTCTTACGTAGCTCTTGATAACAGAAGAAATACTAGAACGATAAAGGATATTCACTGGATTTTTCGGCTTAGAAAAAGCGTTCGATAATACTAGTATATGAGGGGTGACCAAAAAGTTCAGGCTGAGGGCGTTTCTGTGGCGTGTCTGCAGTCTAGCGCAACTTGGTGAGGGTTTATAAGCACTGACATCTAGGCAAAGGAATAGTGTGGCTTTCGGCTTGTTCCGCCGTGGTGCGGTAAATGTGAAAATGTGAAAACGTGAAATATGGCGACGTTATTTCCAAATGCTTCCAAATAGGACCAACGTGCTGTTATTCTTTTCTTGGCTGCCGAAGAACAATCACCGGTAGAAATCTATTGGAGAGTGAAGAATGAGACATGCATCGGGCCGCGCGGGATTATCCGAGCGGTTAGGGCGCTGCAGTCATGGACTGTGCGGCTGGACCCTGCGGAGGTTCGAGTCCTCCCTCCGGCATGGGTGTGTGTGTTTGTTCTTAGGATAATTTAGGTTAAGTAGTGTGTAAGCTTAGGGACTGATGACCTTAGCAGTTAAGTCCCATAAGATTTCACACGCATTTGAACATTTTTTGAGACATGCATCGGAGAATGAGAATGTAGAAGTCCGGTAAAACTGCGATAATATACGCTGCTGCTACGTGATAACGCACGTCCCCGTATCGAAAATATCGTAACGCAGAAGTTACGCGAACTCAAGTGGGAAACACTCGAGTGTTCATTCTACTGCCCTGATCTCTCCCCCCCCCCCCCCCCCCCCCCCATGCGACTATCACGCCTTCAGTCCCTCAAAACAGTCCTTGAACGGTCGACAATTCCCATGGACGAAGATGTGCAGCAGAGTGTTCCAGAGTTCTTTGCACAGCAGAACACGGTGTTCTATCAAAAGGGTAACTTCATCCAGGGTGCGTCAGTGGAATGATTTTCTCTGTGCTCAGGGCTATTTTGGCTGATCGATATACCGATACTGGAATTTTTTTTTTTTTTTCATCAGTCTACTGACTGGTTTCATGCGGCCCGCCACGAATTCCTTTCCTGTGCTAACCTCTTCATCACAGAGTAGCATTTGCAACCTACGTCCTCAATTATTTGCTTGACGTATTCCAATCTCTGTCTTTCTCTACAGTTTTTGCCCTCTACAGCTCCCTCTAACACCATGGAAGTCATTCCCTCATGTCTTAGCAGATGTCCTATCATCCTGTCCCTTCGCCTTATCAGTGTTTTCCACATATTCCTTTCCTCTTCGATTCTGCGTAGAACCTCCTCATTCCTTACCTTATCAGTCCACCTAATTTTCAACATTCGTCTATAGCACCACATCTCAAATGCTTTGATACTCTTCTGTTCCGGTTTTCCCACAGTCCATGTTTCACTACCATACAACGCTGTACTCCAGACTCCGAACGCAAGCCTTTTGATCACCCCTTACAAAATGGCGCAATATGATTGAGATTCTCAGGAATATAGATGTAAACTATAATAGAAAGCAGTTAATCAGCAGTATGTACAAGAGGAACTATAAGAATGAAAGACAAGAAACGAAGTGCTCCCATTAAAATCGGTGTGTGACAGGAATGCAATCTTCCGCCTCTGGTATTCAGTCCATACACTGAAGAAACAATGACTGAAATAAAAGTAACGTTCAGGAATTAGATTAAATAGTAAGATTTGCTGATGACATTTGCCATCTTCAGTATAGTTAAGAAAAATTGTGAACATACTGAATTCAACGAACTGTCTATTAAATGTAAAGTGCTGACTGAGGGTAATCCGAAGATAAATGGAAGTCAGAGGAGTAGCAGAAATGGGATTAGGAATGAACCTAACACCAGAACTGCTGACCGCGAAGTAGGCGAAGTGAAGAAACTATGCTACCTCGGAAGCAAGGAGGACACGAAGAACAAACTATCACAGGCAAAGAGGGCATTCCTGGTCGAAAGAAGTCTACTAGTAGGGGATATAGACCAGTTTGAGGAAGAAATGTCTCAGAAATTACTTCTGGACCACAACATTTTATTGAAGTGAATCATGAACTGTGCGAAAGCCGAATAGGAAGAGAATTAAGCGCTTATGATGTGATGCTAATGATGATGTTGAAAATTAGGTGGACCTATAAGAATTCTCTGCAGGATTGGAGAGGAAATAAACAGAGGAGAATTGGAGGCCAGCGAGTGATAGAACTATTCCTAGGACATCAAGAAGTGACTTTCGAGGTATCAGAGGAGCCGTCGGATATTGGAAGGCATCCAACAAACATTGGAGTCGAAGTCCTACTCTGAGATGAAAAAGTTGCCGCCAAGAATTGGCGCGACACATCATAATCTGGACTCAAGGAAAAGAATGAAATTTTAACCAGCATATTCCACAGAAACGATTATACAGATCAGTAGCGTTCACCCGAGATCGTACTGCAAAATGTGATCATTGCGTAACATGTGATTCTTCGATTCTTCAATGTCTCCCGCCTTAACTCGTCGTAAAATAGTTCGCTGGTGAATGGCCGGATGTCACTGCCCAACAGGCACAATCTTTCGGCAAACGACCACGTCGCCGTCATTGCCTGATGATATACCGTTCCCTTTGTACACTGACATGTGGCAGTCCACGCCTGGAGTACTAAGTCGCGGTGTACTACTTCCGTGTCCATCAATATTGCATAGGATTTGATGTAGAGGACATCCACAACTGAGTAACTTATTCGTAAACTTAGAATCCGCTTGAGTTGTAGTTATTCATTTAATTATTAATTTAACTTTACTACCGGTTTCAGAGCATTAGAGCTCCATCCTCACCTGCTAACGACCGTAACGACAAGAGGAGAAGTATTGTTCCAAAGTCGATGCAAAGTGTTGCGAAAAATGAGGTAATCCGCAAAAAACTGTCATAATTAAAAATAGTCATACATGCGTCGGGCCAGAATGGGAAGTCGAGCTCATGTCCTCAATGTGTAAGAGATTGAAAAACAAATTCGCCTGCAGTAGCGAGAGACAGGAAGGCTAAGTGCCTTGTCAAGTGCCACATAAAGAGCAATTTGAACACCACTTACGCTACGAGCAGCCAGCGGAAACAACAAGGAATTGCATAATTAGGCCTGCAGGGAGGCGGTGACGATGCATACGCCACAGGTGTGAACCAGTACTAATCGCGGACAACACCAGAAAATGACGCCAAACAAAGGAAGGAAGTGGCTGATTGGTCTGCCCGGTTACAACAAGTTAGGTATAGAAATATATACAGGGTGAGTCACCTAACGTTACCGCTGGATATATTTCGTAAACCACATCAAATACCGACGAACCGATTCCACAGACCGAACGTGAGGAGAGGGGCTAGTGTAATTGTTTAATGCAAACCATACAAAAATGAACGGAAGTATGTTTTTTAACACAAACCTACGTTTTTTTAAATGGAACCACGTTAGTTTTTTTCAGATGTGCTAACAAAACTAACGGGGTTCCATTTATAAAAACGTAGGTTTGTGTTAAAAAACAAACTTCCGTGTATTTTTTTTTTTTTTTTGGTTTGTATTAACCAATTACACTAGCCCCTCTCCTCACGTTCGGTCTGTGGAATCGATTCGTCAGTATTTGATGTGGTTTACGAAATATATCCAGCGGTAATGTTAGGTGACTAACCCTGTATATTAAGTAACAGCAAGTAAAAGGAGGAGGAACCTCATATCCCTATACAAGATACATAACAAATGAAACTGTGTAGAAAACATGTACAAATCCTACTAAGCCCGAACGTAAAAATGAGAAGAGACAAAAGTAAAAATAAGAAAATGGGGAAGTGTATAATACACACTACACTCTTCTTAAACAAAGAAGCGATACATTACATAAAAATTGGCCAGGTGCGAATAGGGATGACGCTCTGAGGGTCCTGCACAACGTAATTATGTATGTAGGTAGTTCATAGATCCCTGGAATCGAGAATCTTGTCGATTTTTGCCTCTTATCGATACTGATTCTGGGACGATATCGCTTCTTCGAATTCCGATCCTTTGAACAATGTTTTAATTTTAAATTTAATTTCGAATAACAAATGAAAAAAGAAACATTTTTGTGTCATATAATTACAGATTAACGAATTTTGGATTTTCTCCCTTACTTGTACTATGAAACGTAGCTTCTTGCCAAATTTCATGATGCTAGGTCAACGGGATGTACCCTATACTTTTTGATGACAGTGTCTGCGAATATCAAAACAAGTGACATACATGGCACTATCTCTTGATTGCATTGACGTAGAAGCTTCAATTTATTACACTGCCGAGGGACATTACCCGTTAATGTGTGACAATTTTCATCTTGATACGTCTACTTTTTCCTGAGAAAAATTGTGTTCAACAGGCAGGCAGACGGACTACAAAGTAATCCCCTAAGGGTTCCATTTTTACCGATTGAGGTATGAAATCCAAAAAAAGTAGTATGAGAGAACAAATGCAAGAAGCGTAGTCAGATTGAAGCCTAGAGCAATGGATAACATACATTGCACGTAATGCGCATAAACATATAAACTGAAGCAACAAAGAAACTGGTATGGGCATGCGTATTATATACAGAGATACGTAAACAGGCAGAATACGACCGTCCGGTCAGCAATGCATATACAAAGCAACATTTGTTTGGCGTTGTTAGATCAGTTACTGCTGTTACAATGGCAGCTTATCTAGATTTAAGTGAGTCTGAACTTGGTGTTGGTGCACGAGCGGTGGTACACAGCTTCTCCAAGGTAACGATGAAGTGAGCATTTTCCTGTAGGACCATTTCACGTGTGTACCGCGAATATCGGGAATCCGGTGAAATATCGAGTCTCCGACATCGCAGCTGCTGGAAAGTACCCTGCAAGAACGGGACTAACGACGACTGAAGAGAGTCGTTCAACGTAACGGAAGTGCAACCCTTCGCAAATTGCTGCAGGTTTCATTGCTGGGCCATCAACAAGCGTCAGCGAGTGAACCATTCGACGAAACATCATCGATATGAGCTTTCGAAGCCAAAGGCCCACTCGTGTACCCTTGATGACTGCACCACACAAAGCTTTATGTCTCACCTGGGCCCGTCAACACCGGCATTGGACTGTTGATGACTGGAAACATGCTGCCTTGTCGGACGAATCTCGTTACAAATTATATCGAGCTGATGGGTGTATACGTTTATGGAGGCAACCTCATGAATCCATGTACCCTGCATGTCGGCAGGGGACTTTTCAAGCTGTTAGAGGCTCTGACGTGGTGTGGGGCTTGTGCAGTTGAGGTAATATAGGACCCTGATGCGTCTAGATATGACTCTCACAGGTGACGCGTACGTAAGCATCATATCTGATCACCTGCATCCATCCTTTGTCTGTTGTGCATTCCGAGGAACTTGAGCAATTCCAACAGGACAATGCGACACCCCATACGTCCAGAATTTCTACAGAATGGCTCCGGCAACTTTCTTATGAGTTTAAACACTTCCGCTGTCCACCAAACTCCCCAGACGCGAGCATATCTGGGATTCCTTGCAACGTGCTGTTCAAAAGAGATCTTTGTCCCTCGTACTGTTACTCATTTATGAACAGCCCTGCAGGATTCATGATATCAGTTCCCTTCAACACTACTTCAGACATTATTCGAGTCTTGCCATGTCATTTTGTGGCACTTCTTCGTACTTGCGGGTGCACTACACGACATTAGTCAGGTGTGCCAGTTTCTTTAGCTATTCAGATATAAGACAACGTTATAAATTATGTAGGCGTTAAATGTACCACAGGCTTATTAGGATTTGTACATGTTACTCATCAAGTTTCATTTATTATATATCTTCTAAGGCTGAATGAGGTTCCTTTCATTTATCTGTTTAACTTATTTATCTTAACACATACGTATTGTACACGGACGGACCAATCAGCCTCACTCCCTTGATATCTTGTCATTTCTTGGTAGCGTCCTTGATTCGTATTGGTTCATATGTGTGGCGTACACGTCTTCACATCCTCCTATCCCCTCGGCAGCCAAAACTATTCAGTTCTTTGTTGGCTGATTGCAGTGTATGTGGTGATTATATTTGCTTTTTATATGGCACTGGACGTGCTGTGGTATTTCAGTGCGTGAAACGTGGGACAGCGTGAGGTTTACTTTCCATAGTGACTGGCCAGAATGCCATGAATGTATGATTATGAGAATGACAGCTTTCTGTTGCTTGTTTCATTTTTAACAAATTCTTGGACGGACTTTCAGCCTTCCCCTCTTGCCTTGATAGTTGTTAGCACTTGAGGATGTGGCCCAAATGCTCTGAAATCGGCAATTCAGTTAAATAAATAAATTCTCGTTAGAAATGAAACGGATTCTTAGACTGGAAATTCTTTAAGCTTCCACTATGGCCCGCAAGCAACTAAAAACGTGAGAACGCACGTGTGCTCGAATCCTAGTATTCACATGTCCTGCACTTCAGCATGCAACAAATTGCCTTCTGCCACAGAAATCGGGCCTGGTAGACATGGTACGCTGCAATTGCAATAAAATACAACACTCAAAGCTATTGTTACGAGTTACAGTTAGGAGGACCATGCGAAAGGATCGCCGGAGGAGCGTCTTCCACAGAATCTCCTCGTACTACGAGAAGCGAACTGTGGCACTGTGGCGCTGTGGTACGCTGTAGGTGGGTTGAGGGCGCCCTCAACAGTAAGTTTCTTGGCGCGGTGTTCCGCGAAGGGCCCTTACCGGTAGCCGGGCTGCCGTAACAGGCCAGCTCTTTTGTCGTTCCGGCGACTGGTCGTTACGAGCCACAACCTCAACGCGAACAGACTATTTTCACAGAAAAGCCAGCGTGGTCTGTGGTTTCGCAGCAGTGCTTTAGCTGACCACAATAGTCACGGACTACTTTCCACTGCCCCATAAATAATTAGGACATTTACGGGCAATTCAAGCTGAAACAGTATTTTGCGAATGATAGATGGAGAGACTGTGCTACTCTACTGAATTACAACGATTGCGAACATTTGGAAAATGAGATACTGTTCCAAAGGCTAAGTTTCAAATTAGCCGCACTATTCAAAAGTCTGTTCTGAAGTGTTGGTCTTAGAACAATGACATCAGCTAATTTTACCGTTGTTTTTAAGGAAATAGGAATTTTTCTTTCAATCCTCAAGTGATTCCTCAATCGGTATTTGCACCTTCAGTTTTAATGGGTAGTCTCACACAAATTTCACCCTTGTCATATAAGACCTTTCATGCCATAATGTAGTCGCTAGTCCTCATCAAAGTCAGAGAATTATTTTATGAAAACTGTGTCAAAATAAAGCACTTGGACACAATTACCAAGGGAAAACGTATTTCTAAGTCTTTCAAGAAGTCTCATTGGACCCCGACGCAGGTGACTGCGTCAAAATTCCGTTACGTTTCGGTGTGTGCCATTTTCATCATTTTCTGGCAAAGTCTTTGCAGAAAGACTAATCTATGAAATTACTGGTGGTTCAAAGAAAACACGAAACGATATAGTAAGGGCAAAAACAAAACTTCTTAACCTGTACAATTAAACCGCTTCGAAAACCAACCAGGATCAAGTGGTAATTAAAAAGAAAGAGAAGCAAAGGAACCACGGCATTGTAAAGCATGTCGAAAGGATCTGGTTGCAGATAAACGACTAAACGTGAGGTGTAGAAATATATCAAGAAAGTGTATGTTCATGTTCTAAAGTTGTTTATCCTTCCCTTTTTCCTGATTGAGGTTGTAATCTATAATTTGATAACAGAACATTTCATTACCAAATTAACTAGAATTTTATACTTCATTTCACTTTAGTTTTGCTTCCTTAAATTTTTCTGCTTATAATTAGCAAACGATTTTTTTCTGTTCATGAGCGTTACTACTTTTATACTAAAACTAGTCACTTGGTCTGTGAATATTTTATAGCGCATGTATTACCATTTTGATGTTTGTTATTAAGATAAGCACTTTCAATAGGCTAGGCTTGAATTTTAACCAGCTGGTTCGAAACTAATCGTCAAACATATGTACTGTAACTGTTGACAGGCTCTTTAATTAACGCTTCATGAAATATTACGAAAAGTTGCTGGTTCCCTGTCAACAAAATGTTGAAAACAAATTTGCAGTTGGATTACTTTGTTATAACAATATAACAACATATAATATGATAGACTCTCTTATTATCTACTTCTATAATAATTTAACACCGTGGGCCTTATTTAGTACATCTTTTCGCCTTTATTTAGGCTCCATGATTTTAATAAAACTTCATGACTCATTCTTAATTACTTATTCCAGTGAGATTTATGAAATTCTTAATCCCTCATTTTTCCTCTAATAGAGAAGTTAATTGACTTCCTGGTACCGCAGACTTCTCCCTGAAGGTTCTAATTAAAAATACGTATGGCGCCGAACATTAAGTATGCCTTAATACAAATATTTTACCACTCATTCTTATTGTGACAGATTTAGAGTATTTCCTGATCGTCTTCGTACGGGTTTCAGTCAGTTGCTGTATTTAAATCTTCCGAAATTCTGCAGTAAATCTTCAAAGTCAACCCTTGTATAAATACACTCCTGGAAATTGAAATAAGAACACCGTGAATTCATTGTCCCAGGAAGGGGAAACTTTATTGACACATTCCTGGGGTCAGATACATCACGTGATCACACTGACAGAACCACAGGCACATAGACACAGGCAACAGAGCATGCACAATGTCGGCACTAGTACAGTGTATATCCACCTTTCGCAGCAATGCAGGCTGCCATTCTCCCATGGAGACGATCGTAGAGATGCTGGATGTAGTCCTGTGGAACGGCTTGCCATGCCATTTCCACCTGGCGCCTCAGTTGGACCAGCGTTCGTGCTGGACGTGCAGACCGCGTGAGACGACGCTTCATCCAGTCCCAAACATGCTCAATGGGGGACAGATCCGGAGATCTTGCTGGCCAGGGTAGTTGACTTACACCTTCTAGAGCACGTTGGGTGGCACGGGATACATGCGGACGTGCATTGTCCTGTTGGAACAGCAAGTTCCCTTGCCGGTCTAGGAATGGTAGAACGATGGGTTCGATGACGGTTTGGATGTACCGTGCACTATTCAGTGTCCCCTCGACGATCACCAGTGGTGTACGGCCAGTGTAGGAGATCGCTCCCCACACCATGGTGCCGGGTGTTGGCCCTGTGTGCCTCGGTCGTATGCAGTCCTGATTGTGGCGCTCACCTGCACGGCCCCAAACACGCATACGACCATCATTGGCACCAAGGCAGAAGCGACTCTCATCGCTGAAGACGACACGTCTCCATTCGTTCCTCCATTCACGCCTGTCGCGACACCACTGGAGGCGGGCTGCACGATGTTGGGGCGTGAGCGGAAGACGGCCTAACGGTGTGCGGGACCGTAGCCCAGCTTCATGGAGACGGTTGCGAATGGTCCTCGCCGATACCCCAGGAGCAACAGTGTCCCTAATTTGCTGGGAAGTGGCGGTGCGGTCCCCTACGGCACTGCGTAGGATCCTACGGTCTTGGCGTGCATCCGTGCGTCGCTGCGGTCCGGTCCCAGGTCGACGGGCACGTGCACCTTCCGCCGACCACTGGCGCCAACATCGATGTACTGTCGAGACCTCACGCCCCACGTGTTGAGCAATTCGGCGGTACGTCCACCCGGCCTCCCGCATGCCCACTATACGCCCTCGCTCAAAGTCCGTCAACTGCACATACGGTTCACGTCCACGCTGTCGCGGCATGCTACCAGTGTTAAAGACTGCGATGGAGCTCCGTATGCCACGGCAAACTGGCTGACACTGACGGCGGCGGTGCACAAATGCTGCGCAGCTAGCGCCATTCGACGGCCAACACCGCGGTTCCTGGTGTGTCCGCTGTGCCGTGCGTGTGATCATTGCTTGTACAGCCCTCTCGCAGTGTCCGGAGCAAGTATGGTGGGTCTGACACACCGGTGTCAATGTGTTCTTTTTTCCATTTCCAGGAGTGTAGATAATAATCCTACAAATGTGGCTGGCTTCCACACGCGTAATACATTTACCTGAATTTATTTAGACAGCAGGCAACGTTTTTAGGCAGATATTCTTATTAAGCAGTTTTTCGTCATATGCTAGCCACGAAATTTTCTAATGGAAACTGGTAGATTTACACTTTCAAACACATGATGCAGAAATAATGTAACATCGTGCACTGATAGAGAATAGTAAACGCAATGATACAGACATCTCTGCTGCGAACAGAACAGAAAATATTTATTGAGACCGAAACAGAGTACCTAACAAAAGTACTTAGCGTTCTGAGAAAGTGGTATGCTGTCTCCGACTTTGTACTAGGTTAGTAACTTTTCTAGACAGGTGAAGAGAGCTTTGAACGGCATAATGCGTGAAGTTATGTGAACTACAGTGTCGTCGCTTTGTAGGTTTCACTGGGACTGGCTGGTAGGTCCGCAGGACTACCAAATTGCTTTGGACGTGAGCCGTCTTTTGGTTGTGGATGCGTTGCATTGTCAAGTTCCAAGCTTCTTGTCGTCCTAATTTCCTCGGGCAGCTGCATACAGAGAAAGTAACGTGTTGCATTTTTAAATTTTGTCTGCTTAGTTTGGCGTCCCGCTGAGATTACCATTTTTGTGATCCTGTAGCCACCAGGAAACAAGAAACAAAGAAATTAAAGACATTGACTGCTAGTTGCCATTTATTTATATCAATGAGACAAGCCAAAAATTTGTGCCCATTGGGATTCGAACCCAGGTCTCTTGATTTCTAGGCATATCTGCTGACCACTTCACTATCTGGACACAGCTGTCACCACAACCGCACGGACAACTCTAGCATGTCTCCAAACGCCCCCAAATCCTCAACTTATACCACACACTACTGATGTAATGCCCCTACTCATTAGCCTCAAATAAGTAATCTAGGCGATGATGGCCACTGATCTCTTCAACGGAGATGCACACGATGCTCCAAGTCTTACGGAAATAGAGGGAATGCCAAGAGTAATAAGGCTAATGAGCCGTACATCAATACTGTGTCATATAAGTCGAGAATTTGGGTCTGACGGGAGACGTGCTAGGGCAGTCCTTGCAAATGTGTTCGCTTATTTTGGCCCCTCTTCCGCTGAGAATAGTTGATGAGGTTCAAATGGTTCAAATGGCTCTGAGCACTATCCGACTTAACTTCTGAGGTCATCAGTCGCCTAGAACTTAGAACTAATTAAACCTAACTAGCCTAAGGACATGACACACATCCATGCCAGAGGCAGGATTCGAACCTGCGGCCGTAGCGGTCGCTCGGCTCCAGACTGTAGCACCTAGAATCGCACGGCCACCCCGGCCGGCTGAAAGTTGATGAGGAATCAGGTTATGGCACTGTTCGTGTTCTCCTAGTTAGGAGGAGTAAATGATTTGTCTAAGGGAGAAACACCACTACTTCGAAATATGAAACAGTTCCCTAGCTAATCTTCTATAAAACACTGAAAAATGTGCAGGTGCTTGGTGTTCCTCGACATCTTTTGGATGAATTCGAGGGATTCATGGACCATAAGGAGTTTATTCGGTGTGCGAGGTAGAGTGGGTATTCTCTGGCTAGTTTGTAAGGTTGCCAGCCAGCCAGCCAGGTCGAGAGTTAGTCACCTTTCATATGAATTTTACCATTTCGGACCTAGGTTTCCAGGAGTCAGGAAGCGAGGATGTTCTAGTGGGTACTCGTGTGAAGGAGAAATTTCGATCTGTGCCAACGCCTTCCGCCGGTGGCCAGCAGTCAATACATGACCCTTCCTCCACGTTCCAAATGGTTCAAATGGTTCTAATACTATGGGACCTAAGGTCTGAGGTCATCAGTCACCTAGACTTAGAACTACTCAAACCTAACTAACCTAGGGACATCACACTCATCCATGCCCGAGGCAGGACTCGAACCTGCGACAGTAGCAGCAGCGCGGTTCCGGACTGAAGCGCCTAGAACCGCTCAGCCACAGCAGCCGCCCTCCACGCTCCATATTGGCTATACATAGTGCACAGAGAGCGTAGGGGGCGATTGGGTGTGATCAGTCGAGGGGTAGAAACGACCTCTACTGAGGCGACCATGTTACTTTGAAGGTACGCCACAACGAATTACACATTCCAGTCATATTAACGTCATCACCGCCTGTGTTCGACGTGAACGTGCAATAACTAGCCACAGAAGGTTGGTGGCAGCACTAGCGGTGGAGAGTACATAAAGCGTGTAAGTGGGACGCGGAGAACAACAGTGCAGTCATTGTCGTGATGCGGAAATGGAATGATTTATCTAATGTCCAAAAGAGATTTTCATTAGCTTTCGTGTCAAGGGCGGAATGCTTCCACATTTCCGTAACTGATAAGTTGTAAAATGTTCGCGTGCCGCCGTGGTTAAAGTCTAACGTGCATGGCAAACTGGCGCTATCCAAGACCAGCGCCGACGCAACTGTAGCACTCCACGGGACGTAGACGACAGTGTTGGGCGGCAGCTGCAGATATGCGTACGAGCGATTAGACGTGCCACTACTGAGCAACTGGCCACCCAGATGAACCAAGGGGCTACGAACTATCTCGCCTCCCCCAGCGTTCAGCGTTCAGCGTATGGGGCTCCGCAACCGGGGCCTGGTTCATGCAATCATCCTGACTGTTGTTCATCGGTTATGAAGGCTGAAATTTGGACGCCAGTACTGCAACTGGATGTCCACTGAGTGGCGATAGATAACCATTTCAGATCAACCCCGAATCCACCGGACAGATGAGCGTTGGTGTGACGGCCCTGCAACAATCGTTATGGTCTGGGGACTGTTTTCATGGTATTCCTTGGGCGATTTCATCGTTCTGGTAGGCCCAAGGCTTTAACACAAGTATGCCTTCTTCCCTGGGGACAGTGTTCCCTCCTACGAGCGATCTGCTCAGCAGGATTGCATCTACAGCAGGACAATGCAAAGTGTCAGGCAGATCGCAGTATACGGACGTGTTTAGCTGAGCACCAGGATGAGTTTATCGTACTCTCCTGGCCGCCAGACTCCTCGGATTTCATGCCAAACGGGAATCTGTGGGACCCTCTCGATCGGGCTTTTAGCGTCATGAATCTTCAACTGAGAAACAGAGTGCAGCAGGGCACGGCGCTGGAGTCTTCGTGGCTCGACATCCATGTCTTTATCTTGCAGAACCTCACTGTCTCTTTCCGTGCACGTCAGCCTGACAATGGGGATTATTTAGGCTCATGACAGGTGACAGGTGGTTAATGTGACCAGACAGTGTATAAATCAAACCCACCAGGGTAGCCGAGAGCGCTAACGCGCTGCTTCCTTGACTCGGGAAAGGCGCGCCGGCCCCGGATCGAATCCGCCCGTCGAATTAACGACGAGGGCCGACTTTCCGGCCAGCCTGGATGTGGTTCTTTGGAGGTTTTCCACATCCCGCTAAATGCATACCGGGCTGGTCCCCATGTTCCGCTTCAGTTACACGGCTCGCAGACATCTGAACACTTTCGCACTATTCCATGGATTACAATCGATGCAGACGGTTGGGGTACACTAATTCCGTCCTGGGTGGGGGTGGGGGGGCGGGGGGGGGAGGGGTACGGGGTGGCGGTAGGAAGGGCATTCGGCCATCCCTTAAACATTAACATGGCAAATCCGTTTAACGATGGCTGACCATGCGTAACTGCGGGACATGGATCAAGCGATAGATAGATAGACAGTGTATAAATCAACAATACAATATAGTATTTTTAAAGGAAAATTCATGGTGATGGACTGCCTGTGTGATGTGTACGGGGGATACGACAAAATTATATGGCAGAAAAGATAAATATTGCAAAACATAGGACGCAATGTAAACAATGCCACATGAAATCAACGTTTTTACAATACAGCTGAAAACGACAGCTGTAGTGGAAAGTGGGAAAGGACCATATTCACTTACATGTAAGTAGCAATGCATGCACATTGCACTTTCCTACACCAACATAATAATCAACACAAATTGTAACATAAATGACTGCCACAGTAGAGCAAGGTGTTTTTTAAAAAGCCCAAGGTACAATTCAAATTACGCTACTTACTTGCAATACTGCAAATAGTCAGTTTAATTAAATTACCTGGGATAGTGCTTGTATAGTTATTTTAAACATCATAAAAATGTAACTACCGCAGTTGCTTGTTTATAGCGTAACACAGAGAAACTAATCTGTTATTCAGGGCAAAATAAAAGTTTCTTAACTTTATCAGACGTAATATGTACTAAATATTTAATAGTGCCTTGAATCTGACGAAGTGGTGCGTCCTTTTAGATACTAATTTAACCTTATCAAAGGTAGTATAAATACCACCTCGTTAACGTACCAGATGCTGTGATCGATGGTTTTCATCCTTGTACAAATGAGCGACTCCACTGATCATCAGTCTACAATAAATACACTAAAGATGTGGAGAGCGAGGGTGGATGATCTTCACCGTTGCAGACTGCGCACAGGTGATGGGCTTTTAACACAATGATGACTGATGGTTTCCCAAGGAATCATCATTACATGGTAGATGCTGTGATCGATGGTTTTCGTCCTCAACAATTGAACAACCTCAGCGCTCATCGGACTACACTGAATACATTCAAGTTGTAGAGGCTGAGGGTGAATGATCTCTACTAGGGCGGGCTGCGTTGGGGTGATGGGTTTTTGCCAGGACGATGACTGATGATTGCCTGAAGAAATATTATTAGTCTCGCTCGAAACGTGCTGACGACAAGGAGTCCAGCGGTGCTCATGCAGGCAAGCAGCCAGAGGCATGTTTGATGCCAGCAGCTGGGCAGAAATGCTGACACGAGGAGACAACGGCTGCACTTCTACATCTAGATCTACATTTATATTCCGCAAGCCACCCAACGGTGTGTGGCGGAGGGCACTTAACGGGCCACTGCCATCACCTCCCTTTCCTGTTCCAGTCGCGTATGGTTCGCGGGAAGAAAGACTGCCTGCAGTCATGGACTGTGCGGCTGGTCCCGGAGGAGGTTCGAGTCCTCCCTCGGGCATGGGTGTGTGTGTTTGTCTTTAGGATAATTTAGGTTAAGTAGTGTGTAAGCTTAGGGACTGATGACCTTAGCAGTTAAGTCCCATAAGATTTAAAAAAAAAAAAAAAAAAAAAAAAAAAAAAAAAAAAAAAAAACAGTTGCCGGAAAGCCTCCGTGCGCGCTCGAATCTCTCTAGTTTTACATTCGTGATCTCCACGGAAGGTATAAGAAGGGGGAAGCAATATATTCCTCATCCTGAAACGCACCCTCTCGAAACCTGGACAGCAAGCTACACCGCGATGCAGAGCGCCTCTTTTGCAAAGTCTGCCACTTGAGTTTGCTAAACGTCTCCGTAACGCTATCACGCTTACCAGATAGCCCTGTGACAAAACGCGCGGTTCTTCTTTGGATCTTCTCTATCTCCTCTGTCGACCCTACCGTCGGTGCATGACTGTGCAGCTCAAGAAATTACACGCCAGTTGGCAAGCAAACCCATTGGGATTCACGAAGCGACAGGCAGCCCTCAGCAGTGGTGTCCATCACTGCGAGCGGAGGCATACAGCGTCAGTACGACCTCCAAGCATATGCAATTAACCGGCTGCACCACTCTGGTCTCGAGCAACAGTCTTCCAGGGCAAAAGGGTGGCTGCGGCTTAAGTGAGTTCGGTGGTGGACCGCCGGCTGGATAGCGCGAATTCTACAGCACTAGATTTCTTTCCAGCAGTAGGCCTGCAGTTGTTGGATGCCAAGCGTTGTGCTGGCTGTTTGCATGACCCTAGCGCCCGGTCGACCGGCACAGACCACTCCTTGTACACAGTGCTGCCCAACTTTGATCCCTTTCCCAACAAATGATGGATATTTATGCTAGTCCAATCCCTATTTATTTTGCAAAGTACTGCTTTCATTCATGTACACCAAAACGCCCCCATAGCTCGGAGGTGCTATAGTCGCTATGCCTTTTGGCTGTCTCAATATTATTGAATTGATGGACACTTGCCCAGTCCGCGACCGGTGGCGATGCTGCATATGATGCAGTGTTGTTCACCCTCTGCTCGCCTGGTCGCATGGTCCTTTTCAACAGCCTTTGCAGTGTCGCTGCCGTACCCAGTAACGCTGAAAGGTAGTGCCAGTATTACCAAGTGTTTATTGTGATCACAGTTCCTCTTGTGACGAACAGACGCCAAGTTGGGCTGCACAAGATGTGTGGAGATTTCTTAAGAGTAATAACTGCATATGTTCAGCGATTCTAGAATGCTAAAAAACGTATCAAAGACAAATCTTAAAATGGTTGTGATTAATTTACTAGCGTAGGTTTGTTCATTTATATGTATATTAAATGAAACAAATATCCACCAACTTTTGTACATTTTGGTCCAATTTCTCAGCATTTCCTCATCAAATCGACTTCCGTCCTATCTAGAAATATAACGCTTTTTATCTCCTCGTATGTGTTTCGTCAATGTTCTTTAATTCAGAGTCCCATAAATGCTATATTTAAACCTAAGATTTGTTACTGATTTAAAATACAACATGATACCGATACTAAAAGATACTAACGTCGTTTGAATGGCAGGGGTGGGGTTAGTAATTCTATCGTTAAAGCACACTTGGAAGTTTTCCACCCCGGCTGTTTTTTCACAAGTACTATACAGGATGATTTTCTCCATCGTGTACAAACTCTAGGCGTTGATCGATGAAAAGATACAGAACGAAAAACGTCTAATGATCTTACGTACGGAAATGCATGGTTTCCATGCTACAGACCATGTATTCAGTCATACATTGTTATAGAGACTGCAGTCTAATACGCACTGTACCATGCAGCCACAGTTATAGTATGGATGGTCTCCTCCTTGGCTGTCGTCCTCGTACGTCGTGCCCTAGCGCTCTCTCCTGCCGTAGTTATTGGTAATGTTGTGTCCGACTCCCTTCTCTTGTTGACTCATCTTGTTATGATGCAGCTTTGTACACAATGGTTCCGTATTCGAATTTAGAGCTCGCCGACATGGTGTTTACTTATGGAAAGAAAAATGGCAACGGGCGGCAGGCAACAAGGTTGTATCAGGAGACCTATCCCCGTTGACAACTACACCATTCAATGTTTACAACAGTGTTTCGTTGTTCCGTCGTTAGTCTGAGGCAGGGTCGTTTCAGGAAGCAGGAAATCATGAAGGACGCACCCAAAATATACGGATACCTGACTTGGAGGAAAATGTGAGTAACGCTGCGGAAGGTATCCGTCGTGTTCGTACCAGTCAGTTGGCCCGCCAGTACAGGGTAACCCACACGACCGTGTGGAACATTCTCCATCACAATTGAAACTACCCTTATCACTTGCAGTGCTTGCAACGGAGACTTTCCATATCAGGAGCACTATTGTCATTGGTTTCCTAGCCGACTGACATAGTGCCTTTATTTAAACACTGCCTGACGACAACATATTTCCAGTACAACAACGAGTTTTACGAACAGATCGACGGGGTGGCGATGGGAAGCCCTCTCACACCTGGTGTTGACAATTAATTTATGGAGATCTTCGAACAGTGAGCACTGCAGACTGCCAGTAAAAAGCCAGCTAATTTGTGTCGCTATGCTGATGACACATTTGTAGTGTGGACTCATGGTGAAGGAGAGCTGGATGTGTTCTTGGTGCATCTGAACAGTATTAACCCGAAGATACAGTTTACGATGGAGAAAGAGAGCAACGGTCAGCTCAATTTCCTGGATGTGTCGGTAATTAAACGGGTGCTTAGGATGCTGGGACACAAGGTATATAGAAAGAGCACTCACACGGATCGATACCTCCACAAGGAATAAAACCATCATCCTAGGCAAAAAAGAGGTGTCATGAAAACCTCGGTGGACAGAGCCAATAAAATCTGCGAGCCGGCTTACTTGCAATACGAACTAAATCACTTACGGTCAGCCTTCATGAAAAACGGATATACCGGCAAGGAAATTAATCGAGCCCTCCATCAAAGAAGAAGAGAAGCCAGAAGTCCAGAGCAACAACGGTCACCTACTGGAAAAGTTTTCCTACCGTTCATAATAAAGTCACGGACCGTAACGGGTAAGTTCTGCCCAAGCATGGGATCGAAACGATCTTCAGACCCACTAAGAAGATTAAAGAATATTTAAGAACTGCGAAAGACGCCCGACACCCCCTAGCAACACCTTGGGTATACAAAATTTTATGCTGTTGTGGACAAGTATATATTGGAAGAACGAAAAGAAGTGTAAACACCCGCTTAGCCGAACATAAAAGAAACTGTCGCTTAGGACACATCGAAAAATCGGCCGTAGCTGAGCATGTTTTTCGAGATGGCAACCACGAAATTAAATTTAATGAGACAAGCGTTTAGTACGAACATCCCATTATCATGCACGCATGTATAGAGAAGCAATAGAGATTCACAAACACCATAATAATTTTAATAGAAAAGAGGAAGTTTTAAAGTTGCAAAAAATATGGATGATAACGATGCTCCAGCAGAATGACAATCGATTACTCTTAATCCGGAATGATGACTCCTGCCAAAGATAGGCATACCGTCGGCATCACGTGACGAATGGTGGTGCCCTCTATGCACTCTGTAAATGCGAGAGTACCTGGAGTCTCAGTGGCAGTAGCCGGACGGCCTCAGAAGATGTCTCCCGCAGATGGAGACGAAATGTTAGGTGGAAATTTTATTTATCGACCACGGCCTCTCTGCCCGGAAGGTTTAACTGAAGGCAACACAGTCTGTGAAAGCCAACATTCTGTGATTAATACCACAACAGTACTGTAAAAATCTCAGTTCATTGTATGCAGTACTTTCCGTGATTATCCCCCCGCCCCCCTATGATCCATGGACCTTGCCGTTGATGGGGAGGCTTGCGTGCCTCAGCGATACAGTTAGCCGTACCGTAGGTGCAACCACAACACAGGGGTATCTGTTGAGAGGCCAGACAAACGTGTGGTTCCGGCTGTTTTTTCACAAGTACTATACAGGATGATTTTCTCCATCGTGTAAAAACTCTAGGTATTGATCGATGAAAAGATACAGAACGAAAAACGTCTAATGATCTTATGTCCGGAAATGCATGGTTTCCATGCTAGAGACCATTTATTCAGTCAGCCTTTTCAGTAGTTGCACGAGCAACAGTCTGGATGATTGACTGAGCTGGCCTTGTAACACTAACCAAAACGGCCTTGCTGTGCTGGTACTGCGAAAGGGGAAACTACGACCGTAATTTTTCCCGAGGGCATGTAGCTTTAGTGTATGGTTAAATGATGAAGGCGTCCTCTTGTGTAAAATATTCCGGAGGTAAAATAATCCCCCATTCGGATCTCCGGGCGGGGACTACTCCAGAGGATGTCCGTATCAGGAGAAAGAAAATTGGCGTTCTACGGATCGGAGCGTGGAATGTCAGATCCCTTAATCTGGCAGGTAGGTTAGAAAATTTAAAAAGGGAAATGGATAGGTTAAAGTTAGATATAGTGGGAATTAGTGAAGTTCGGTGGCAGGAGGAACAAGACTTCTGCTCAGGTGACTACAGGGTTATAAACACAAAATCAAACAGGGGTAACGCAGGAGTAGGTTTAATAATGAATAGGAAAATAGGAATGCGGTTAAGCTACTACAAACAGCATAGTGAACGCATTATTGTGGCAAAAATAGATTCGAAGCCCACGCCTACTACAGTAGTAGAAGTTTATATGCCAACCAGCTCTGCAGATGACGAAGAAATTGAAGAAACATATATTAAATTAAAGAAATTATTCAGATAGTGAAGGGTGACGAAAATTTAATAGTCATGGGTGACTGGAATTCGGTAGTAGGAAAAGGGAGAGAAGGAAACGTAGTAGGTGAATGTGGATTGGGGCTAAGAAATGAAAGTAGAAGCCGTCTGGTAGAATTTTGCACATAATCATAGCTAACACTTGGTTCAAGAATCATAAAAGAAGGCTATATACATGGAGGAAGCCTGGAGATACTGAGAGGTTTCAGACAGATTATATAATGGTAAGACAGAGATTTGGGAACCAGATTTTAAATTGTAAGACATTTCCAGGGCCAGATGTGGACTCTGACCACAATCTATTGGTTATGACCTGTAGATTAAAACTGAAGAAACTGCAAAAAGGTGGGATTTTAAGGAGATGGGACCTGGATAAACTGAAAGAACCAGAGGTTGTACACAGTTTCAGGGAGAGCATAATGGAACAATTGACAGGAATGGGGGAAAGAAATACAGTAGAAGAAGAATGGGTAGCTCTGAGGGATGAAGTAGTGAAGGCAGCAGAGGATCAAATAGGTAAAAAGACGAGGGCTAGTAGAAATCCTTGGATAACAGAAGATATATTGAATTTAATTGATAAAAGGAGAAAATATAAAAATGCAGTAAATGAAGCAGGCAAAAAGGAATACAAACGTCTCAAAAATGAGATCGACGGGAAGTGCAAAATGGCTAAGCAGGGATGGCTAGAGGACAAATGTAAGGATGTAGAGGCTTATCTCACTAGGGGTAAGATAGATACTGCCTACAGGAAAATTAAAGAGACCTTTGGGGAAAAGAGAACCACTTGTATGAACATGATGGAAACCCAGTTCTAAACAAAGAAGGGAAAGCAGAAAGGTGGGAGGAGTATATAGAGGGTCTATACAAGGGCGATGTACTTGAGGACAATATTATGGAAATGGAAGAGGATGTAGATGAAGATGAAATGGGAGATACGATACTGCGTGAAGAGTTTGATAGAGCACTGAAAGACCTGAGTCGAAACAAGGCCCTGGGAGCAGACAACAATCCATTAGAACTACTGACGGCCTTGGGAGAACCAGTCCTGACAAAACTCTACCATCAGGTGAGCAAGACGTATGAAACATGCGAAATACCGTCAGACTTCAAGAAGAGTATAATAATTCCAATCCCAAAGAAAACAAGTGTTGACATATGTGAAAATTACCAAACTGTCAGCTTAATAAGTCACAGCTGCAAAATACTATCTCGACTTCCTTACAGACGAATGGAAAAACTAGTAGAAGCCGACCTCGGGGAAGATCAGTTGGGATTCCTTAGAAATGTTGGAACACATGAGGCAATACCGACACTACGATTTATCTTAGAAGCAAGATTAAGGAAATGCAAACCTACGTTTCTAACATTTGTATACTTAAAGAAAGCTTTTGACAATGTTGACTGGAATACTCTCTTTCAAATTCTGAAGGTGGCAGGGGTAAAATACAGGGAGCGAAATACTATTTACAATTGGTACAGAAACCAGATGGCAGTTATCAGAGTAGAGGGAGATGAAAGGGAAGCAGTGGTTGGGAAGGGAGTGACACAGGGTTGTAGCCTCTCCCCGATGTTATTCAATCCCGATATTGAGCAAGCAGTGAAGGAAACAAAAGAAAAATTCGGAGTAGGTACTAAAATCCATGGAGAAGAAATAAAAACTTTAAGGTTCGCCGATGACATTGTAATTCTGTCAGAGACAGCAAAGGACTTGGAAGAGCAGTTGAACGGAATGGATAGTGTCTTGAAAGGAGGATATAAGATGAACATCAACAAAAGCAAAACGAGGATAATGGAATGTAGTCGAATTAAGTCAGGTGATGCTGAGGGAATTAGATTAGGAAGTGAGACACTTAAAGTAGTAAAGGAGGTTTGCTATTTGGGGAGCAAAATAACTGATGACGGTCGAAGTAGAGAGGATATAAAATGTAGACTGGCAATGGCAAGGAAAGCGTTTCTGGAAAAGAGAAGTTTGTTAACATCGAGTATAGATTTAAGTGTCAGGAAACCATTTCTGAAAGTATTTGTATGGAGTGTAGCCATGTATGGAAGTGAAACATGGACGATAAATAGTTTGGACAAGAAGAGAATAGAAGCTTTCGAAAAGTGGTGCTACAGAAGAATGCTGAAGATTAAATGGGTAGATCACATAACTAACGAGGAAGTATTGAATAGGATTGGGGAGAACAGTAGTTTGTGGCACAACGTGACTAGAAGAAGGGATCGTTTTGTAGGACATGTTCTGAGGAATCAAGGGGTCATCAATTTAGTATTGGAGGGCAGCGTGGAGGGTAAAAATCGTAGAGGGAGACCAAGAGATGAATTCACTAAGCAGATTCAGAAGGATGTAGGTTGCGGTAGGTACTGGGAGATGAAGAAGTTTGCACAGGATAGAGTAGCAAGGAGAGCTGCATCAAACCAGTCTCAGGACTGACGACCTCAACAACAACAACAATAACTTTACCTGAAAACAGTAATATATTTTCGGGCACAAAAGAACAGAACTAAGGATTATAATGTGTTTATTTATAATCTCATGTGAAAAATAACTAAAAATATTCATATAATATAAAATCTTCTCTAGAATTTACTTTGCTTCTTTGCACTAGCTTGATAACATAGGAATAACCATTTTTAAAACTGTTATTTAACTGTGTTTTTGTTGTGTGCTTGTTGTGGAGAGTGTGAGAGAGTGTGCTAAGGCGGATGTAAAGTGTGGTTGTTCTGTTTTCTAAAAAAGAAAAATACTGTGTAAAATGTATGCCTGGGAAAGTTCTTGGGCAATTATAAATCACGTGTGGTACGTTCATTGTGTGTGCTTTTTTCTGAAAGCAGCCAGAAGAAAATCTGGGTGTTAAATCAATATATCATTCCTGGCGTTCATTCGTACCCTCTTTTATTTAAATTACATTTGGTTTCTTAAATTCAGAGTTTTTTTATATAAATTGCCTTCTATAACTCTGTAGGATGACTTGGGAATTATTACGAGTGTTCGGGAGCTGTAGCTGTTCGGATTGGCTGCCTAAATCATCAGCCAATAGGAATTAAGCTGTTCCCGCGCTTTGTGTAGGGCTTTCTGCCGCAGTTCTATGTATATCTCGAGGAGTTGCGTGGGAACCCATCTTACTTGCAGATCAGTGTGGAACCGGGCTACACAAATTTTTGCTAAAAGCAAACAAGCCTTACGTTCTGTCGTTTCTTTTATCGCAATTGTGAAGCGACTACAGTTTTGAACATGTTAGTAAATATCTAAGAATTGTTGTCTGTGTTTAAACTTTCTTGGCGTACTACAAATCCCATGTGACACGTTTACGAACATCTCGGAATACCTGGGAGAGTATTTCTTTTTAAGACCACTAAACGACTTGTAGTAACTCGCGGATAGCTGTGCGCTAGTATAAAAAGTGAAAAATCATCCACGTTGGACTTCTGGCTGCTTTTGCATGAGAACTTGTAGTAAAAACAGTATCTAATTTCCACCATTAACAGTTTTGGCAGTAAGTAAGGTGTTTATAGCCATTAACTACTTGTTCAGGAGGCAATAAAACCTAATTAATTGAGCTATAAACTTCTTTGCGCCAGTTATTTAGAATCGCAAACGCTCTAAATTCTTACGAACTCGCAGATGCTGCCTACAATCTTGAGTTATGAGGCATTTGTTTGGTAGGTATTTAGTCGATTCCTTTTAATGGCTGCGTTCCTTGGCTGAACCAGTACCTATCGACACTGTGTGAAGGGGATGTATAACAAGAAGCCTATCGACGTAGGTGGACTGAACTGTTAGAGGTATGAACGAAGAACCTGCCCAATCGCAAGATTATTCATGAAATTATTTTTTACCAGCTTTTATTCCTGTTGTATCGAAAGTATTTCTGGGTATTTTAGAGTAATGTTTAGTTATTCGACATCTGCAAAACTCCGTATTCTTGACGTTAATAAATAATCTCAGGTTCCTTCCACGAATTCTTTCACTGTAATAATATTTTGATCAGCTGACGAATACGAGCGCTGGTTTATCTTGATCAGCTGAGGAATACTCGAGCTAGCTGCCCATACGACCTTCCCAATTGCTAAGGAAAACATTTTCTACCAACTCTAATTCTAGCTTGTCTCTCTCCAAGCAGCCTCTGTTATCGTAAAGCGTTATCACCCGCTCACTTGGAAGTAAGAGGTAAGCTCAGCGAAATTAATGAGAATCTTCAGTAGAAAGATCACGTTGTCTCCAAGAACAGCCCCTGCGTAAATAAATGTACACGACTCATATGGTTAGCACCAATTTCATATAACTCACTAATGATTCTGTTGTCCATAAGAGAGCAACACCATCGTCTTTATACACTAAATTTTTCTGGCTTGCTCGCACTTTATTATTTCTGATCACGAATTTCCGCACTCTGGCACCCTCAGTTTTCGAAAATCAAGTTATTTTATATGGGTGCAAATTTAAGATGGACTTTATGTAAGGAAATATCTTATTAAATAATTGCTGAATATAAACTGAACTTGACATGTGAAATCCGAGAATGGCTGAATGCCGAAACGCGTGATCATTAAGAGTAAATTGCGACAAAGCTAGTAAGAAACTGAATAAAAACGATTGATGACCTCTACTAAACGTCCTATTGTTCATTAACACAAATCCGTGACTGCAAGGAAAACTTAGAACGGTGAAGACAATACGTGCTGCTGTTGAAATAAATGAGAGCTCTCATTAAATATTAAAGATTTCTGGAGAACGTACATAAAGAAGAGAAAAGGTTCGACTCTATACGGATAAAAATGTTGTTGTTTAAACACTGTGGAAGTACTAATATGGTAAATTACAAACCTGGTGGAACACCTGTAAACGGAAAGACGGACAGTGAATAGAGAAATAAGATATGTTCGAAGATTGCAATATATCTATGCAGGAAATCTCTTATGAGACACTGGTGCGATTCATTGTACCGTAAACTTCTACGTCTGAGTCCTTAATATGCGAGCATGAAGAAAGATTTAGATGGAATAGAAAGACACGTGACTAGAATCGTATACTCTGATAAAACGAATACGAACGTGTGGCGCACGTGATGAAAATGATGTCTACGTCTACGTGATTACTCTGCTATTCACAATAAAGTGCCTGGAAGAGGATTCAATGCACCACCTTCAAGCTGTCTCTGCCGGCCAGAGTGGCCGAGCGGTTCTAGGCGCTACAGTCTGGAACCACGCGACCACTACGGTCGCTGGTTCGAGCCCTGCCTCCGGCATGGGGGTGTGTGATGCCCTTAGTTTAGTTAGGTTTAAGAAATTCTAAGTTATAGGGGACTGATGACCTCAGAAGTTAAGTCCCATAGTGCTCAGAGCAATTTGAGTCAAGCTGTCTCTCTACCGTTCCACTCTCGAACGGCACGCGGGAAAAACGAGCTCTTAAAGTTTTCTGTGCAAGTCCTGATTTCTCTTATTTTATCATGATCATTTCTACCTAAGTAGGTGGGTGCAAACAGAATGTTTTCGCAATCGGGGGAGAAAACTGGTGATTGAAATTTCATGAGAAGATCCCGTCGCAACGAAAAACGTCTTTGTTTAAATGATTGCCACTCCAATTCACGTATCATGTCTGTGACACTGTTTCGCGATAATACAAAACGAGCTGCCCACATTTTTTCGATGTCATCCGTCAGTCCCACCTGATGCGGATCCCACATCGCACAGCAATACTCCAGAATAAGGAGGACAAGCGTGGTGTAAGCACCTTCTAAATGTTCTGCCAATGAATCGCAGTCTTTGGTTTGCTCTACCCACAATGTTATCTATGTGATCGTTCCAATTTAGGTTATTTGTAATTAAAATCCCTAAGTATTTAGTTGAATTTACATCCTTCAGATTTGTGTGACTTATCGCGTAATCGAAATTTAGCTGATTTCTTTTAGTACTCATGTGAATAAGTTCACACTTTTCCTCATTCAGGGTCAATTTCCACTTTTCGCACCATACTGATATCTTATCTAAATAATTTTGCAAGTCAATTTGATCATCTGATGACTTTACAAGACGGTAAATAACAGCATCATCTGCAAACAATCTAAGATGGCTACTCAGATTGTCTCCTATGTTGTTAATACAGATCAGGAACAATAGAGTGCCTATAACACTTCCTTGGGGAACGCCAGATATTACTTCTGTTTTACTCGATGACTTTCCGTCTATTACTACGAACTGTGACCTTTCTGACAGAAAATCACACACAACTGAGGCGATACTTCGTAGGCACGCAGTTTGGTTAGAAGACGCTTGTGAGCAACGGTGTCGAAAGCCTTCTGTAAATCTAAAAATATGGAATTAATTTGACATCCCCTATCGATAGCACTTATTACTTCATCAGTATAAAGAGCTAGTTGTGTTTCACAAGAACGATATTTTCTGAAACCGTTCTGACTATGTGTCAATAAATCGTTTTCTTCGAGGTACTTCATAATGTTCGAATACAGTATGTGTTGCAAAACCCTACGGCAAATCGACGTTAGTTATACAGGACTGTAATTCAGCGGATTACTCCTACTTCCCTTTTTGGGTATTGGGGTGACTTGAGCAATTTTCCAGTATTTAGGTACGGATCTTTCTGTGTGCGAGTGGTTGTACATAATTGCTAAATATGGAGCTATTTTGTCAGCATACTCTGAGAGGATTCTGACTTTATGTATGACCAGAATCTCTTTGGGTTTTCTGCCAGATTTCGAGACAGAATTTCGTTGTAGAAATTATTAAAAGCATCTCGCATTGAAGTACACGCCTTATTTCGAACTTATGTAAAACTTTGCCAATCTTGGAGATTTTGCATTCTTTTAAATTTGGCATGCTTTTTTCGTTGCTTCTGCATTGACGATCTGACCCGTTTTGTGTACTAGGGGGGATCAGTACCATCACTTATTAATTTATGTGGTATATATCCCTCAATTGCTGTCGATACTATCTCTTTGAAAACATTCCACAATTTTTCTACACTTACATGATCAGATCGGAAGGAGTGAAGACTGTCTCTTAAAAAGGCGTTATGAACGTTTTATCAGATTTTTAAAATAGATATACTTTGCGTTTCTTTTTGATGGTTGTAGGTGTTACGGTATTAAGCCTAGCAGCAACTGCCTTGTGGTCGCTAATCCCTGTATTCGTCACAATACTCACTATTTGTCAAGGATTATTTGTTGCTAAAAGGTCAAGTATGCTTTCGCAACCATTTACGCTTTGAGTAGGCTCATGAACTAATTGTTCAAAATAATTTACTGGGAAAGCATTCAGTACAATTTCGGATGACGTTTTATGCCTGCCGCCGGCTTTAAACGAATAATTTTTTTCCAGCACATCGAGGGTAGATTGAAGTCCCCACCAACTATAATTGTATGAGTTGGGTACCTATTTGGAATGAGACTCAAGTTTCCTTTGAACTGCTCAGCAACTATATCTTCTGTCGGGGGTCGGTAAAACGATCCAGTTAATAGTTTAGTCCGATTGTCAGGTATAAGCTCTACCCTTGCTATTTCAGACGAACTATCTACTTCAGTTTCGCTACAAGGCAAACTACCTCTGACAGCAATAAATACTCCGCCACGACGTCATTTTTTCAGGGAAACGTATTGATTAAATGTAATGTATCGTATTTATTACATAAAAAGGTGTTAATAGCGCACACCAAACCAGTCTGTCACCTGCTTTCCGCACTCTACAAACACTAACGGATTTTTGAAGTAAGCTTTTGTTACTGGTAAAAAGTATTCCTTCCCAAGTACTGTAGAGTCTTGGGAAGCATGTAGAAGGATGAAGCTGCAGATGAACGCGTAGTAAGAAGATTCGTGCAGACTTGTATGGTACATTTCACGTTTGGTTATAGGTGCTCTGGGTGACATAGTTGTACTCGAACGTGCTTTGAAGGTAGGAAATTCCAGAAACGTCGTGCTGAGGGCTAATAAAAGGCACATCGTGCGATTGTCTGTACCTGTGTCTACTACCGGCGAAGCGTCAGATTTTGCTCCACCTTTCGGCTGTCTGGGCAACCAGAAGATAATCGACGAAGCTTGTGTCCTGCTGCCGAGGTCTTATTTGTCGTGGTGTCTCGAGGGCCCACGGTAGCTGGGGCGGGTCCTGCGCCGTAAAGAGAGCCGTTTAGTTCGGTAAAGCGACCGTTGAGGCGACACGAGATGCGTGGCCGCCTGCGAACGGCACGCCGGGCCGTTATCCCGGAACGACCTCTGCTGAACTTCCCGTGTGTTCTGGGGCCATCGCGCAGAATCTGGACTTAGCTCGGTGAAGCACTTGTTTCCAAGACCGATATGACGCTTTTACGAGAATTACCTATTTGCCGCCACCTTAAGCCCCCGATCACGAAAGAAGAGAACGGCACCAGCGCGTGGGCACACCCAGCCTTTGTACCAACACTCGTAAAACGAGCAGCTTCTGGGTTAAGGTGAAAACTTTTTTATTATTTCCCGAGAGCTCGAAGAGAGCGTTATCCCGTGCCCCATGTTATCGTTCCTCGTTCTAGCAAATGCAGGGAACGTTTGTACCTGTACTGAAACACTTCGATTTGTATTGATCGCCCGGTATTCCATTGTAACCTAAATCCAGTCCTTTAAGCAGGGCCTTGGTGCACGTAGTTCTCTGAACTGCGAAAATGTCTTATGTACGAGGTTTAGCGAAATACCGAGGTTGTGTACCTGCCATGAACTAATACGTCCGTCGTTGCAAAAGGAATTTAAGTGAATGAAAACAACGGCTCTGCTACCTTGCATTACCAAACATGCCTATACTGCAGTTTTGACAATACAGAAGTTAGCAGCGATCGGAACCAATTCAGGTGTGTCAGTAGAACGAACTTGACGTTGTGAGCTAGTAGACAGTTAAGTGATATCGAAGTGAATGTCTTGAGCTAGTAGACAGTTAAGTGATATCGAAGTGAATGTCTTGAGCTAGAAGACAGTTAAGTGATTTCGAAGTGAATGTCTTGAGCTAGTAGACAGTTAAGTGATATCGAAGTGAATGTCTTGAGCTAGTAGACAGTTAAGTGATATCGAAGTGAATGTCTTGAGCTAGTAGACAGTTAAGTGATATCGAAGTGAATGTCTTGAGCTTGTAGACAGTTAAGTGATATCGAAGTGAATGTCTTGAGCTAGTACACAGTTAAGTGATATCGAAGTGAATGTCTTAAGCTAGTAGACAGTTAAGTGATATCGAAGTGCCGGCCGCGGTGGCCGTGCGGTTCTGGCTCTGCAGTCTGGAACCGCAGGACTGCTACGGTCGCAGGTTCGAATCCTGCCTCGGGCATGGGTGTGTGTGATGTCCTTAGGTTAGTTAGGTTTAAGTAGCTCTAAGTTCTAAGGGACTTATGACCTAAGATGTTCAGTCCCATAGTGCTCAGAGCCATTTGAAACTTTTTTTTTTTTTTTATATCGAAGTGAATGTCTTGAGCTAGTAGACAGTTAAGTGATATCGAAGTGAATGTCTTGAGCTTGTAGACAGTTAAGTGATATCGAAGTGAATGTCTTGGGCTAGTAGACAGTTAAGTGACATCGAAGGGGATGTCTTGAGCTAGTAGACCGTCGAGTGACACCACAGGCAATTAAGAAATGTAGCGTTACGTCTGTAGCTGGCTGAGGTGCCTCTGCAACGAGAGACAGTGGGAGAAATGTGTAGCAGAACATTTGGAGAAAACGTCGCATTAGGTTTACGGAACTCAACAGCCACTCTTTTCGTGTACGTTACTCTTTGAGTTTGCAGGGGTCTATTCTGAAAATCAGACAGCTACATTCAATACGTAGTATAAGTGTCTCAATTTATTGTAATATAGTTAATTTGTGTTTTCTATAACATACTAGTTACTTATTAAATGTCGAACGTATAAGACTACTGAAAAATATAAAATTTAAATTTCTTCATCACGAGGTACAATTCTGATAACCCTAAAATACGGAAAAGGAAAGCCCCACATGTCAAAAGTCTTAGATACACGCAGTAGATGCCACGTAAAGCTTTAAGGGCAAACATACCATATAAATGTTGTCACAGCAGCACTTAACAAACACTGAAAGTTCATTCTGTGTCACTACAGCTCATGTGAGCGCCTCCACGTTATCTTCGTAACAAGACAACTACTGAAGTTTGCAGAAGCATGTCCTATTACTTGCTGTAACATATCATCTAATATACTTGTGCATAACTGCATAGGAATAAAACAATAAGCTAAAAGATACCACTTACGTAAAATTACAACACGAGAAATGTATCATAATAAATTGAAGGGATGTAAGAAAACACAATTGAACGCATTGACACAGGCTTCTGGAGCAGAAACTCATATAAAATTAATGACATAACTCTCTAACAACACAAACAACATTTACACACAAGATCCAAAATAAAATCGATAACAGTCTACGGCGTGCAAGTGTGTGCGCCTAAGGCTTCAAGGCAGGTACGAGGAATCACTTTCGTTCAGGCTTGCTCGAACTCCGTTTTATCGCTCTGAGCTGCAACTGTGGCGTGTTTGCATGCAGATGGACCAATAGGAGACCGTCTTGTATATCATTATCCCATTCGAGGCAATATATATAGGAATCACCCTCCATCTCTATTTTGTCTCACTATATTCCAAAATATGAAAGTAATTCCTCAAAAATATGAAACGAATAAATCTGGATAACTTTTCGTTGTTAGTTTAGATTATGAGCTAGGAAACGTTTTAGTGTTACAAAAAGATTCGCTCTAATACAGTACAGAAGCTGTATGAAACTCCTCCACATTCTGCTTTAAGTCTGTTGTAGGACGTTTATTTCCTGCAATATGCTCACCAAACGCCGTTTGAAAAAAATTTCGATTCTGCTGCCACTTCAACCTGTTCGTCACATATTGATATGAAGTTCAATGCCATAAATAAATAAAGACTTATGTATCATGTAAGGAACTGTGGAAATTTTGTGGCCTAGTTACAACATGGCAACATGGCAACAATATGCAGGCACGTCGAAGTGTCACACTTTCAGATAAGATAGCTACATCCAAGTAGTATAGAGATCACACATGTTTCCACGAACTTTGCAAAAATATGACTATGTGTTGAGATTTCTATTGTGTTTTTATTTATTTCGTGGTATCCTGAGGCGCTGAAAATTATCCTCTCTCTTTTAGGAAGTCAATAAAGTTTTCTAAATATTTCTTGTGCTTTAGTTCTGTTCGTTCATTAAGAATTTTGTTCGGAAATGCGTCTGTTTGGATAGAAATTTCGAGTTCTTCCTAAATTTTCAATGGGGTTAGAAATCTCATACGAGCAAACCAGTTACGTCTTTATCTGTATTACTCGTAGTCTAGGTTCTTGGGCTATGCGCGGCTCTATTTAAAATGAATAGCCCGATGTAGTAATATGATCGAGCAGCGCACATATCTGTTTTCATGTCCCGCAGCTAATTCGCTCCTGATAACAGCCTGTAGCTTTGATCCTGCAGTCAAACAGTTTGTGCGCTGGCTAGAATGACGAGTTAATAAAATGTTCTTAATTACAAAATAATAGATAAATTAATAATTTAATAATAACGGTTCTATTCTGACGTCTGTAACTGATGTAGACAGCAGTGAATTATGTTGAATAGCGTTTATTGTACAAAGGACGTCTCAAATAAATGAGAAGTGGTCCTATGATATTCAATTAAAGTTATGTTGAAAATGTTATGAGAACGGTAGCAAAATCCTCGAACTGAATAGTCATCGAAGATACGTGAAAAGTAATGCATTTCGGGATCTCAATACATGAAATATTTGTCAGCTCATAACAGTTCAGAGTTTAACCTGACGATTTCACAAATTAACACACGAAATACAAAGAATAGCAACTCATACACTCTCTGTCGCCAGTTCCGTGATACAAGCGGAGTAAGATAAAAGATTATGAAGCACATTCAGAGCTCTCAAAATATAAAGACTCTTCCGAAGTTAAAGTATGCTAGCAGCCATTCACCACACAGAATCAGACACCTATACTACCGAATAGCCCACGTTACATCAGACAGCTCTGCCTTCTTGAAGAACTCTACATAAAGTGTCCAGAGTCGCTACCTTGAGCTCTTCGCTTGAAAAATACCAATCACCAATGGACTCAGCTACTGTCTGCTTTTTCCATTGGCTGAGGGGGCCCTCGTTACCAAAAATACATCGTTCTGACACTCTGGAAACAATATTTGACTCACCATAAGCACTTCCCGGTCAGAACTAATATATTACAAGAATATTTAAATAAAAAAATGTTATAAACATTCGGTCACACATTATTCGAAATAACTGCAAATAAAGAACTGTTCATATACAAATAAGCTAATATTCTTGCGTAACTGCACACACATTAAATGACAACGAGTTGGCGTTAAATGATATGTAAAGAATTGTTTCTGCCTTTTGGACAAAAGCCTCTTTTGCTCCTCTTTTCAGTTGTGGTGCCCACTTACAATTGGCTACTTTTAGATTAGCAAGGCTCTAAGCAAAATAGTAAACTGTTCATTAAATAAACATAGAAGTATGATAAAATATGAGGTATTAATACTGTTCATTTGCTGTGTAAATGTGGAGAATACGATGTTCTGATAAACATTTGCATACTAAGTTATAAAAGACGTAATTAATCAAGAAATAAAATACAGAGACATAGGTTTGAGAGATGGCTACAGTACAATGTTATCCACTGAAACATCGCTTGCTGAAATAGTACGAAGCGATCAGAAGTTGTTGGTTCAGAGTTTCATTGTGAAATATTAACTTCTGCAGTCCTAAGGCTACCGAAATTAATGCTGTGTCACTATATGTGCCTCACTTTTCTGGTATCGCTGACATACTCAGATTTGCATTAATATTGGATTTTAAATTATTGTAGACTCTCAAAGAATTGTAAGAAGCCATCTTTCAGCTTACCTGACCGCAGTCATTTTTTGAACATTGTCTCCTGCATAAAAGCCATGCAGCCAATAGCCGTCCAAATTTCCAGCATTGGTATTTACCCCTTTTCCGGCTACATACTTCTTGTCTCTGTACCTGGACTTGCCAAGTCAATCGCGTGACATCTTCCTCCATACGACTCACAACCAGGCCAGCAAGCAAATTCAGCTCCCCTTGTACCAACTCTGTGCGGCCAATTAGATCGTCTACATACGAATAACGTTACATGGGCCCTTTAAGTAGATGATGTAGAATTTTCACTGTATTTTCTATTTGTCCTAGCTCGCGTTTATGGTTGTGTAAGTGTGCATAAAATATGGACTGATGACTTTCACGATTTCGCATGTGCTGAGAAGTTCCCAGCTGATTGTCCAACGTAAAACTGGTTACAATCATCGCACGAAATTTTTAAAACTTCCGGGTTCGAGGAAAATGCGATATTTGTTTTCCTGATTGTATTTTTGTTTGTAAAGTGTTACTGGTACATAAGCCAATTTTCATCTTCGTCTTATTTAATATTTTATTGAATATTCCTCAAATATGGAGAACGTATGGTGTTGCAAATTTACAGCCACTCAGAAGCATTTCCATACTAAATCCTTAATGGACAAATAAAACTATAGCACAAGCGATACTTAGAAAATTTTATTTCCTTCCTAAAAGAGAAAAGTTAATTTTCAGCTCCTTATGATGAAACAAAATAAATAAGAAACATTAGAACTCTCATCACAAATTTTCTCTTTGCATAGTGTGTAGAAGCATAGAAAAATACGATCCTTATATGTAGTAATCACTGAAATTCCGCGGATTTGAACTGTAAATTCATTGTTAGCATGTATGTGACAATGGAGTGTATTGTTCCGTCAAATGAACATAGTGGAAATAACATAATGCATAAATACATTACGTTTCGACAAATCTCATGAGCACCTAGACTGAGAAACGATGTCAATAAACACTCCATGACGACACAATGTTATGAAACATAAAAACTAATTATCTACAAAAACAGACGTAATCCACCTAATGTATATTTTTACAATTTTATACTATGCATTACATACTGCAGGATTACTTGAAAATGGCCATCTCCCGAAACAAGACTCGTCATATGTCAATAACTATAAATTCATTGTGCAGCAGAAAGTGGGGAATTATTTAATATGTCATTGACTGTTCTTTAAATAATGCTGAAACTGACTGCCATGTATGACCATTACAGTATACATCATCATTAGTAGCGAAAACTGACGAAGTTACAGAGGGTCACCCATTTATACTGCTCATCCTAAATAACATTTCTTTACAGAAACAAAATAAAACGTGTATGAGGCAAATGTTGTTTGCTGCCAAGGAGATATTAACCAGCATGACTGTCTTTCTTGTAACTTTGTTCGTTACGAAGATGTAAATAGAAGGTCATTTTTAAGTAGCACCCTGTATTTGTTATTTGGTAATCCACTTCCTCTCATCAAGACCCGTTCAAAAACGTATTACATTGTACCATTCACGTAAACATGGCGTTATTACAAACTTAACACTAAATTCACTTGGACTATCGTGTAGTAGCAGACAGTCGAGGTGCTTGGAGTTACGTAACTCATCCGCTTGTTGGAGTTGACAGCAAATGAACGGAAAGACAAAGAAAATGCACACCAGTCATCAAATCAACAGTCATTGTCGCTAGATGGGTAGCAATCCTACCTCCTCTCGTTGGTGTACGTTGTCCTCGCACCAAACTTCAACGCCGGCCGGGGTGGCCGAGCGGTTCTAGGTGCTACAGTCTGGAAGCACACGACCGCTACGGTCGCAGGTTTGAATCCTTCCTCGGGCATGGATGTGTGTGATGTCCTTAGGTTAGTTACGTTTAATTAGTTCTAAGTTCTAGGGGACTGATGACCTCAGCGGTTAAGTCCCATAGTGCTCAGAGCCATTTGAACCATTTTGAACCAAACTTCAACCTGAATTCCGAATTCATTATTAGGCCTATCCTGCATTCCACTTATTTAATTTTTGTTGTACTGACCTTACCAGAAGTTACTTCACTAATTTACACCATATCTAGCTTCAACCTATGCAACTTTCTAATCATCTTATCTGTTAGACGTATCAAATATTTAAGGATCCAATCCCCAACCTGTGTAATGGGTGTTGTTTCTCCTAACGACCACATCATTATGAATGACCCCACCATGACAGCCGACCATGTGACAACCTCCGGAATATTTTGCCTAACAGAATGCCCTGAGAGCCACACAGTTGAGCTGCACGTCCTCGAGAAATATAACTGCTGTATTTCCCTTCTCTTTCAGTCGTTCCCAGCACCAACATAATAAGGTTGATGTTACAACGCCAAATCAGTCCACCCGACTGTTGCACGTGCAGCTACTGAAAAGAAACAACTTGCTTGGTCTCTCCACAGATATCGCGCTGCTGTGGTTGCACTTACGGCATGGATGTCCCTATCGTAGGAGTTGAAAGACACCCCACCTCTGCCGTGTAATTACATCAGAGGTAAGGGCGAAGCATAGAATTTATCGTGCCAGGGTTGCGAATTATAATTAGTTTTGGAACACCTATCGTAATGAGAAAAAAGGAAGAGTTATATATGTTGGAGACTGGAACTCATACTTCCTGCACTGTGACTACTGCCTCAAGGTGTATGAGTATCGAGTCTTACGTGTATCTGTTGAGTGCAGATAACTGTAATGGGTGTGGCCGTAGTGCGATGTAGTGTTGATATTCTGATGACTGAATGGAACTGATGCAACGATGTGGCAGCACACATCCATTTTCTCTCAATAGCACTCGGGCGTGTGGGGGGGGGGGGGGGGGGGGACGAGAGGTGGGCTCCTGACTAAAGTCGCAATCCGCCAGAGACGTCGTCATCATCGTCAAATCTTCTCATACCACGAGCCAAAGTCTGATCTTCAGTAACCTTACACTACCGCCTCTCCTACCCTTGGAGACCAAATATTGTAGGCGAAAATTTATTCACTGAACTGGATGCAAACCAGCTAATCCCGACGCGAGGACCAACCCGCAGCCGTGCGTGGAAGGGCGAAACCAGTACATGTTTTCGCCTCTGAGCATATCTATACAGTATAACCCTTACCTTGAGCGCTCGGAGTCCTGGCCCTCAATCAGTGCAACTTGCAAGGCGTCGCTTGCAAGCGTTCGGCTCTGGTCAATGCCCACCACATTATCAACCAGTAATCTATGTAGTAGTAATGTACAGGTACTAAATTCAAAAAATGCAGGACACTATACTGTCCATAATAGTAATTATTTGCAAACGATTTCGGTTTGGAACGAGTCACACGGCAACTATATAACATAAAAAGAATAGACTAAATGTGACGACGTAATTAAAACATGAAATCCACAGACGAAGTAGTAAAAACCAATACTAATGAAAAATATTACAGAAGTGTTACGTGTTTTCAGATAAGGTTAACGAGAAATATATGAACTGCCACTAAGATCTAGAGACATTAAATAAATCGGTTTAAACAACAAATATTACGCAATTGGAGATTAACCCGAGGATGAATCGAAAAATCACAGCAAGCAATGCATAAACTGAAAGCAAAGATGTCAAAGATCTTAAGTGACAAAGACAAGTTACATGCCAAATCCAAAGAGTTGGCATTGAACGGTTACGTGCTTATCGAATCACACTGTATCACTGTATGGAGTTTTAATTGTTAATTAATATTTGGCAAAGGCAGAAATAAAATTCGATAATTACATAATCGTTTATTGACAACATCTTTGAATTTGGCATGTTATTCTTCTTTGATGCTTAATGTCTTTGACCTGATTTGCTTGCAGCTTATACATCACTTGCTGTCACATTTCCACTCAGCCCTCATGTTAATCTCCTGCTTGGTCACGTTTGTTGCCAAAATTAATTTAACTGACGTCTTTAGATCTTACAAGGGGAGGCCGCCAATTGTGAAATTCAGATGCGATTCATACTGCGCATAATAAAAGCTCATGGCCAGAGGTGTAATGTGGAAAAGCACCAAGATGCACTTCTCAGCCGTTGTCGAGAAAATCGATAGTTATAAGAAACCGTTGCACTGAAATCCTCTCAACGATTAGTAATGTTCTACAGCGTCGTGGCGCAGCGGTAAGCGCTCGGGTTCATAATCCGAAGGTCGCCGGATCGAATCTCGCACCATGCTACCTTTTTTTTAGTATTTGTTTTTTGTAATTCAAATGTATATATACACACACACTCACTCACACACACACACACACACACACACACACACACACACACACACACATATATATATATATATATATATATATATATATATATATATATATATATGTATATGTATAATTCCCGGCAATCAGTTGCAACAATTATGCATATAAGTTGTTGAAAGTCGTTTGTCGTGGAAAAACTGGCGATTTCGAATATCATTATGTTTTCCACAAACAAAGTTGTATTTCACAAATGTTATTAATTGTCTTCATAATGTTTACCACGTATAGTTAACGGAAGACGTAGAAATGATATTCCGAAACGAATACGTATAGTGTAAGTCAAACGTTCGAATTAGAATAGAGACCCCACGAACACAAATTTGCTGTGGGAGGTATGAAATATAAACTCCGTTACTCGATAGTTGCACTTGAAGGACAGATGTTGAATGGGCCGAAACGAGCCGCCGCATAACAGCGTAGCTTCCTGCTAACTTCGAAAGAAGGTAGATGCGCTCCCTAGCGCAACTTATAACATCGTCGAAAATCAGTGCGGACGTGAGAGCTTTGGTACACCCTGTTAAACAAACGGAAAAATGGAGGCGGTACAATTGGAGAGCGATCCGGGCCCTTCGCATGAAAGTGATGTGATCGAAGAAGATTCTATACACAGTGAAGTGGCGAAACAACAATTGAAAGATGTGTTGGTGTATTTTGAAAGCCTCCTTCGTAACAATAATCGCTTCGCAGCAGAACCGCCATCATCAATCAACGAAGAAGCCATGGTAATTGGGGAAGAAATGTTCCAGAATACGCTGCAAATGCTCACCGAAAAAACCCTCGTTCATGATGAGGAACTGATAGACATTATTGAAATCGACGATAATAATGCCTACGAAGACGCTGAAACGAGTCCCTTTGCCAGCGAATCATCAGTCGAATACGAGCCGGACGAGAAGATAAAAAAGGGTACGACTATATTTCTCTGGATTACAAAAGTAGAGCTGTCAATCTGACCAAAGAACATCTAGGCTGGATTCTCAAAACTCTACAAAATAAAGGGGTGCTCTCGTTTGACAAATGTTGTTCTTGTGGTCTTCAGTCCTGAGACTGGTTTGATGCAGCTCTCCATGCAACCCTATCCTGAGCAAGTTTCTTCATCTCCCAGTACCTACTGCAACCACATCCTTCTGAATCTGCTTAGTGTATTCATCTCTTGGTCTCCCTCTATGACTTTTACCCTCCACGCTGCCCTCCAATGCTAAATTTGTGATCCCTTGATGCCTCAGAACATGTCCTACCAACCGGTCCCTTCTTCTCGTCACGTTGTGCCACATAC
Source organism: Schistocerca serialis cubense (assembly GCF_023864345.2). Taxonomy (NCBI): domain Eukaryota; kingdom Metazoa; phylum Arthropoda; class Insecta; order Orthoptera; family Acrididae; genus Schistocerca; species Schistocerca serialis. The sequence continues at coordinate 238,354,925 of NC_064646.1, forward strand.
TACTCTTCTCCCCAATTCTGTTCAATACCTCCTCATTAGTTATGTGATCTACCCATCTAATCTTCAGCATTCTTCTGTAGCACCACTTTTGGAAAGCTTCTTTTCTCCTCCTGTCCGAACTATTTATCGTCCATGTTTCACTTGCATACATGGCTACACTCCATACAAATACTTTAAAAAACGACTTCCTGACACTTAAATCTATACTCGATGTTAACAAATTTCTCTTCTTCAGAAACGCTTTCTTTGCCATTGCCAGTCTACATTTTATATCTTCTCTACTTCTACCATCATCAGTTATTTTGCTCCCCAAATAGCAAAACTCCTTTACTACTTTAATTGTCTTATTTCCTAATCTAATTCCCTCATCATCACCCGACTTAATTCGACAACATTCCATTATCGTCGTTTTGCTTTTGTTGATATTCATCATATATCCTCCTTTCAAGACACTGTCCATTCCGTTCAACTGCTCTTCCAAGTCCTTTGCTGTCTCTGACAGAATTACAATGTCATCGGCGAACCTCAAAGTTTTTATTTCTTTTTCCATGGATTTTAATACCTACTCCGAATTTTTCTTTGTTTCCTTTACTCCTTGCTCAATATACAGATTGAAAAACATTGGGGAGAGGCTACAACCCTGTCTCACTCCCTTCCCAACCAATGCTTCCCTTCATGCCCCTCGACTCTTATGACTGCCATCTGGTTTCTGTACAAATTGTAAATAGTCATTCGCTCCCTGTATTTTTACCCCTGCCACCTTTAGAATTTGGAAGAGAGTATTCCAGTCAACATTGTCAGAAGCTTTCACTAAGTCTACAAATGCTAGAAACGTAGGTTTGCCTTTCCTTAATCTTTCTTCTAAGATAAGTCGTAGTGTCAGTATTGCCTCACGTGTTCCAATATTTCTACGGAATCCAAACTGATCTTCCCCGATGTCGGCTCCTACCAGTTTTTCCATTCGTCTTTAAAGAATTCGTGTTAGTATTTTGCAGTTGTGACTTATTAAACTGATAGTTAGGTAATTTTCACATCTGTCAACACCTGCTTTCTTTGGGATTGGAATTATTATATTCTTCTTGAAGTCTGAGGGTATTTCGCCTGTCTCATACATTTTGCTCACCAGATGGTAGAGTTTTGTCAGGACTGGCTCTCCCAAGGCTGTCAGTAGTTCTAATGGAATGTTGTCTACTCCCGGGGCCTTGTTTCGGCTCAGGTCTTTCAGTGCTCTGTCAAACTCTTCATGAAGTATCGTATCTCCCATTTCATCTTCATCTACATTATCTTCCATTTCTATAATATTGTCCTCAAGTACATCGCCCTTATATAGACCCTCTACATACTCTTTCCATCTTTCTGCTTTCCCTTCTTTGGTTAGAACTGGATTTTCGTCTGAGCTCTCGATATTCATACAAGTGGTTCTCTTTTCTCCAAAGGTCTCTTTAATTTTCCTGTAGGCAGTATCTATCTTACCCCTAGTGAGATAAGCCTCTACATCCTTACATTTGTCCTCTAGCCATCCCTGCTTAGCCATTTTGCACTTCCTGTCGATCTTATTTTTGAGACGTTTGTATTCCTTTTTGCCTGCTTCATTTACTGCATTTTTATATTTTCTCCTTTCATCAATTAAATTCAATATTTCTTCTGTTACCCAAGGATTTCTGCTAGCCCTCGTCTTTTTACCTACTTGATCCTCTGCTGCCTTCACTATTTCATTCCTCAAAGCTACCCATTCTTCTTCTACTGTATTTCTTTCCCCCATTCCTGTCAATTGCTCCCTTATACTCTCCCTCGAACTCTGTACAACCTCTGGTTCTTTCAGTTTATCCAGGTCCCATCTCCTTAAATTCCCACCTTTTTGCAGTTTCTTCAATTTTAATCTGCAGTTCATAACCAATAGATTGTGGTCAGAGTCCACATCTGCCCCTGGAAATGTCTTACAATTTAAAACCTGGTTCCTAAATCTCTGTCTTCCCATTATGTAATCTATCTGATACCTTTTAGTATCTCCGGGGTTCTTCCGGACTATTTATCCAGGTGGGAAGAGCAAATCAAACGTGGCGGTAGCAAATTTGATAAATATTGCACCATCGATTCATGGGTGCATGATCGCTTCGTAGAAGCTCGACAGAACTTCCAGCATGTTATTACCAGAACTCTGCAGCAGTGGGCCTTGGGCGCTGCAAGTCAGTTCCGAGATTTCAACTTCAAAGCATCAAAAACATGGGTCACCGAATTTAAAAAGGAGCATGGCATTTGGCAACGGAAAATCACAAAATTTGTTTCCCAGAAAGAGACGGCTACCCAAGGCGAAATTTTGGCCGCAGCTGACACATTCCGGATCCAGACGAGAACGTTGATAACTAACTTCAACAAAGATTTCATAATTAATACTGATCAAACAGGTGCGTAAAGAGCTGTTCACAATTGTCATATGACATTATGATAGAATATGATTATCTGACATATAATAGACAACACAGATTTCGTTTGTTTCTTATATAAACAATATTTTTATATTTTGTTTGTCAGGGTGCCAGTACCAGTCCACGTTCAACAGAACTCTCGCCGAAAAAGGGTCAAAGGCTGTCCTGGTAAACCGACACGACATGAACAAGGTGACGCATTCGTATACGGCACAATATTCAATCACGATATCTGGACGAGCCTTGCCTCTTGTTTTCCTATGCCTCCAAGAGACCACAGGTACGTTTGGACCCAGAGTACAGAAGACAGTCGACGAGTACGCCTAGAAGTATACCAACGTTGTTATTACATCCTCCAAATCCGGTAAACTAACAACGGGTTTGTTCATGGACTTCTTGCGTAATGCCTTGCAGCCATACGATCAAAAGAAAGAATTTCTCCTTCTGATCGACTCTTGGGGTGGGCAAACGAACCCGGCGTTATACGATGATATGTTCCAGTACGATAAGAAGTTACCAACGTGCACTATAAAAGTCATTCCTCCAAAGTGCACTCCTTTCGTCCAACCGCGTAACGTGTATTTTTACCGGCAGGTAAAAAATTTGATCAAGCGCCTTCAAAATTGTGCTTTTTTAATCGAGCGAAACCCTGACATCTACTCCAGAGACGATTGCATAAAAATCCAATCCATCGTCCACCACCAATTGTCTTCTCCGATTTTTGCGATATGATACGATACAGCTGGTATGCATCAAACGTGACGAATGATAGAACAATTTTTCAGAATGTCAGTCGGGTGTGTTTCCCAACAGATAATTTAAAAAACAAATGTTCTTGTAAAAACACATCGGTTATCAGATGTGCTCGATGTCGTGCTCTTTTCTGCTTTCCATGTTTCTATGATAACTATCACTCTGGTTCGTGCGATACTCCAGCTACTTCTGGTCACTAATTGTTAATTATGTTCGAGTGTATACCGAACTTTTCAATAAATTCTATCCACTTGAATATTATTTGTGATATTGTGTTTTATTTCAAGTCGCCAGTTTTTCCACGACAAACGACCTTCAACAACTTATTATATGCATAATTGTTGCAACTGATTGACGGGAATTATATATATATATATATATATATATATATATATATATATATATATATATATATATATATATATGTGTGTGTGTGTGTGTGTGTGTGTGTGTGTGTGTGTGTGTGTGTATACATTTGAATTACAAAAAACAAATAATAAAAAAAGTTGCATGGCGCGAGATTCGATCCGGCGACCTTCGGATTACGAACCCGAGCGCTTACCGCTGCGCCACGACGATGTAGAAAGTTATTAATCGTAGAGTGTATTTCACCGCAAAGGTTTCTTTTAACTGTCGATTTTCTCGACAACGGCTGAGAAGTGCATCTTGGTGCTTTGCCACACTACACCTTGGCCATGAGCTTTTATTATGCGCAGTATGAATCTAATCTGAATTTCACAATTGGCGGCCTCCCCTTGTTAGTGGTAACTCCTGTATTCCTCGTTAACTTTAGCTCAAGAGATGAACAACATATGACACATCTGTAATACGACGGTTGTCCAGGAAGTAAGTTCGGATCGGTTGCGAAATGGAAACCATAGTGAAAACCAGAAACGTTTTGTTTGCAACAACTAGGTACACCTTCCACTGTTGCCTTCCAGCTGTTGCAAACCTCGGAGAATTTTGAGGATACTGCCGTAGATACTGCGCCATTAAAGCCTAAGTGTTTCTCTCGATACATTTACGACACTTCCGTCATTTGGCCACATGGACGCGAGAAACTAGACGAGTTTTTGAAACACCTCAATGCCATCAGCAGTAATATCCGGTTCACCATGGAGGTGGAAAAAGATAATGCATTGCACTTCCTCCACCGTAAACGAAATGGGTGCCTTGGCCACAGCGTCTACAGAAAACACACCCACACAGACCTGTACCTGCATGCCACCAGCCATCATCATCCACCACAGAAGCGCGCACAGTATTACAAACATTGGTGCATCGTGCAAGAGTAATATCAGACGACGATAACCTGCCCCATGAACTGAGCCACCTACGTAAGGTTTTCAGAAATAACGGCCACAGCGCCCATAAAGTGAAAGAAGTGATTTCTGGGAAATATCAGAATAAGACCACCGACGAAGAGCGGGAAAAGAAACTTGCTTTGCTGCCATTCTGTGGCTCTGTGTCGGGCAAGATAAGCCGCCTGTTGAAATGACACATGATCAAATCAATCTTCAGGCCTCCAACAAAAATCCGTCAATTACTGAGACCAATTAAAGACGCAGTAGGTCTCAGAACACCTGGAGTCTACGAAATACCTTGTAAGTGCGGTCAGAAGTACATCGGACAAACAGTGCGCACTATGGAACAACGCAGGGAAGAACATGAGAGGTATTACCGCCTACGCTATCCAGAGAAATCAGCGTTAGCTGAGCATGCGTTAGAAAACGGTCATCAAATAAAATTTGACGATACCTCTGTCGTGGTTCGCACTAACGGCTTCTGGGACAGTTTAATTAAGGGGAGCTACATAAATAAAAATTACCGCAAACACCCTGAATAGAGACGGTGGCTTGCAGCTCAGTGGTGTGTGGGATCCAGCGATCGCGCGGTTGAAGAGGGCACATCGAACGCTGACTTAAAACATGCGCATATATGGCAATGCCGCGGGAACCAGTGACGTCACAGCCGGCAGCTAGCGTATTTAAGGGCACACCAACAGCCCAATGGCAGTCATACCACTTGACAATGGCCAAGGAGTGCTTGGCCGAAAGCTCGCGTAATTTTAAGCAATTGACGTGGTTGGAAACCCGAGAACATTTTATTCAATGTCATCGCCGCGAGACTCTGCATTCATACACAACTATTTACTGTGCTAATGCACGTTGGATAATGCGCAGGCATGGAGACCCTGTACTAATGATTGAAGTTATAGATTATGATCAATAGTAGACTCTCTGATTTAAATTCAGAATCATTTCAAGTTTTTCCCTGTTCAGTATGTCTACTGGTTTCATGTGTGTCGATAACTGGTTTTATAAAATGTTGTTACTAGTTAATTTAGTGTACGTGTTGTTGCGAGGCATATGTTACTGTTTAATATCTCATTGGCATTTGTTTCGTTAGTAGCACATTTACCTGCAAGGTTAGGTTACTGTAGTGTAGTATGAACACATAGAAGGAAAGAGTTTAGTGCGTATGTCAAGGAAGGTTAGGTTAGCCATAGAACTGCTTTCTGCTTCATCATTTTGCTTGACACAAGAATGCGTAGTTAGGCTGGCGACCGATTTTAATATGTGATGTGGAAACGTACTATTGTGCTGGTAGGACGTCTCTTCCTGCCACACCGTTTACTGTTGGCTATACTTTGCTGAAGTGTTTCGGAAACGAATCCATGTTTGATTGTTCTGTTTCCATGACCTTATCTCACGGTCACAACATTTAAAAATTCCTCGCAGGAGTGTAACGCTAGTGAGCCGTAGTAAAATTTGCTGTTTTGAAGAGCGCGCCGCAGCGCATAGTGTAAAGCAGTCGCCTTCCGTTTCTGGCGGTGGCGCAGCTTTGGTGTCTCCCTCCGGTGGGAAAGGGGAAACGTTGCCTGTTCACGTGCATTTAATGGGCACTATGAGCTCGGCGGTGGTTAGTCTGTCAGTCTCGGGCAGTCTGGTCAGTCGGTCAGTCTGGGAGTCGCGGCAGTGAGGCGACAGAGTCAGTCAGAAGGCAGACACTCGCATGTTAGTCTGTTGGCTCTAAGTCTCAGTCGCTGTTGGGTTGTGGACCGAGTCGGGTTCGTCGTTACTCCGCGGTTGGACGAGTTGGCAGTCAGCAGCAGGCAGGTCCGCACGGTGCAGGTACGCGAAGGGATCGTGGTCGACGAAAACGGAAGGCCGTTGGTTGGTCGGTCGGCTGGTCGTCGGATGGCGACATGTGGTCTGCTGAGCACGGACACTAGTATCAGTCGGGAAGAGTTGGCAGCCAGCAATAGTCGGGTCCGTATGGTGTTAGTATTCGCCGGGACCGCTGTCGGCGAAAGCGGGCTGCCGTTGGTCGTTTCCTCGCCCCGTCGTCTTAGTCGACGACGCCTTGGATCCTCAGGATGAACACCATTTCCCAAGTCGGGATGTGGTTGGACCTTGTTGGTTCGTTGGAACTGAGCAGCGACGTAGTCTCCACAGCGCGAAGCCAGGCCGGGGCTTTTGGCGGCGGGCACGCACGGTTGCATTTGGAAGCGCTAGCTGCGAGAGCGACTCTTCGCTTTCCTCTGAAGCAGTATCCTCAAGTTGAGTAATTAGTTACTTCTTTTAAAACTTCAACTGTTACGATTTGTTCGTTATTTGTGGATTGTTGTTTTCTCAGAAGTTCGGTCGTGTGATAACTAGTGATTGGTGTTGCTGTCTAGAATCCGCAGCCTTCTTCCGTAGTGATTTGACAGTTGTGACTTGTGTTTTCTGTATTCTTTTAAACTTGTCTTGAGTGGTGATTGCTGCCTTGATATTGGTCAGGCCGAGTTAGAAATTGTAGATATCTTTGTTTACTTGACATCGGCCGATATTCTCTGTTGTTTGTGCAGATGGATCTGACGGTTGGAAATCGGTCGGATTGTCGGTAGGAGTGCTAATATGTCAGTCGATCGGAGCTGCCTCTGTCACGTTTGTCGGATTCGGTGTCAACTAATTTATTGATTAAAGGCCGAATTCTTGAATTATGTTTTATCTTGCCTATCATCTTGAGAGGTGGTATATGCGTGATGTAGAGTCTGTTGTACTTTTTATGTAAGTCAGCATTTTCAGGGGTTTTATTTAAATACTCATTTTAGTTTTTAAAGTGGCCACCCTTCCACCGTAAGAGTTCTTTAAAAACAAGTTGCAGTTTCGGTCGCAAATAATTTTAATGTGAGTGTCTTGTACCATTCCCATCCCTCTTACGGAGTGCATAGTTTATGTGTTTGTGTGAGATGTTAAAATTTTTAGTTTAAAATAATTTGGTGTGTTGCAGATTTGCACCAGTGTAGTCTTTCAGAGGTTGTTGTGAGCGGTCGTGACTACGGCTGTGTTGAAAGGGGGCAGGCAACCTTCTCAGCCCGAAGGCTCCTACTGTTGAAATTGTTCTTTGCCTCCAAAATTGTTAAATTGTAACTTGATATTTCGACGGTGCTTTTCTGCTTATAATTTTAAATCTGTTTTGAAAAATCCTTTGGGAATAAATTCACATTTGTTAAAGGTAGTTTTCCTGGCAACTACTTCCACCCTCACATAGTGTGATTAAATGTGTCAATGTTCTTGATGAATCGCAGTAAATAAATTAAATTCTTAAAAAAAAAACTGAATGTAAATTCACGGTTCAGCTAGCATTGATTGCCATTTTAAATGTGCTCGTTGGTACCGTTACAAGGTGTACCGTGACGACTGCACGACATAGAGACGTCCTTGTACAGCATGTGCTTCCTGCTTTCGAAGAGTGCAACTGCTTGGAAACCACTGTTTTCACGCAAGAAGGGGCAAAATCTCATGTTGTTCGGCCATTGAAAGATCTGCTTAATTCAACCTTCGACGAACGTGTTATCTCCAGATGTTTTCCAGTTTCATCGTGTGCAAAATCGCTTGATCTGGATCCATGTGACTTTTTGGCTCTGGTGACAGCTAAAAGAGAGCATTTACCAGAGACACTTCGGTGTCTACCTGATCTGAACCCTAATATACAGGAACACGTTGGATTCCACTGGAACTGCTGCTAGTAACCATTGGTCACGTCGTTTAACGGATGCAGTATCTCGTCGACGTCTTCGGTGCTCATACTGAACAAACTGTAAATGATAAAATCAACGTCGTGCCTTTATCGCTTGTTTGACCTTTATCTCTTTCTAATTTAGTATTTGTGGAAACATTTCTATTCGTGTTCCTCGCATTCACGGCGCCAGATTTGCATCTAGTGGCAAAAAGTAATTTATTCCCGGTGTAAATCGATTCAGTGTCAACGCATTAGAACATCTACCAAGCTTCGCTCCTATTCGATAAATACAGTCCCCTGTGACTAACTGAACTTCAATTAAAACCACACGTTAGAAACTGAACAACTTATCCACGCATACCATAAATGGATGACAACTAAGGGCGCTGGACAGTTCATTCGGTTCTTCGATCCTCAAGGCATCTGTGGTGTGAACAGAGTTTGAACTTGCATTATCCCATTGCAATGTGCTTATTAACACATACGGGGAGCACCCAGCCGCCTCTCACAAATAAATGAATCAAGCGAGTTGTAAGATCCTGCAACTCCCCACACCATGATTCCAACAGCTGGAGAGGTACTGGTGTCGAGAATCACTGCTTCAGGTGTTTTATGGGCAAGTTGACGTCTATTTGACCATTACATACAGAAGGAAGACTCATCACCAAACGCCACGTAACGCCACACAGTGTCCGGCTGACTCTTGTTCTACACTACTCCAGTCTGTATTGTTTGCGCAGTGGTTCATGATGGATGACAATTCGACATCTCAATCTAGCTTCCCGTAATCTGTCCCCAAGGGCTTAGGGGGACGCTTTTTCTCTAGCCTCTCCAAGAACTTCAGCTGTAGTCGTCCCTATTTTTATCAGTGCCAATTGAACAATCCTATACGTCTTCTGCAAGATTTCGTGCCTACTCTTCTTGCCACACTGTTGTCCTGAATACATGCCACCATCGCTAGTTGTGTAGTAGTTCCACTACAGCTTACTGTACGTGTGTTCTGTCAGTATGATAATCCCATGTTCCTCAAGGCAATAATTCTCCCTTTCTTGAGGTTAGATAGATGATGATAAGTTTCACGTGTACGTCCTCTGACCTTAAACGTCCCAATAAAGTTAGACCGCCCAATAGCCATCGTTCTTCACCTGTAGGAAATCCTTTTTCTGTGGTGAAAATGCTGAAATAAGCTGAAATAAGGGTGAAATTTCAAGCAACGTATCCTACAGTTACAGAAATGCTGCAGTATCTGTATGATAATGTCAGACATAAAAGTTCATGGAACCACGCTGCCATGCGGCTTTTCGCGGATGATGCTGTAGTATACAGAGAAGTTGCAGCATTAGAAAATTGCAGCGAAATGCAGGAAGATCTGCAGCGGATAGGCACTTGATGCAGGGAGTGGCAACTGACCCTTAACATAGACAAATGTAATGTATTGCGAATACATAGAAAGAAGGATCCTTTATTGTATGATTATATGATAGTGGAACAAACACTGGTAGAAGTTACTTCTGAAAATATCTGGGAGTATGAGTGCGGAACGATCTGAAGTGGAATGATCATACAAAATTAATTGTTGGTAAGGCGGGTGCCAGGTTGAGATTCATTGGGAGAGTCGTTAGAAAATGTAGTCCATCAACAAAGGAGGTGGCTTACAAAACAGTCGTTCGACCTGTACTTGAGTATTGCTCGTCAGTGTGGGATCCGTACCAGGTCGAGTTGACAGAGGAGACGGTGAAGATCTAAAGAAGAGCGGCGCGTTTCGACACAGGGTTATTTGGTAAGCGCGATAGCGTTACGGAGATGTTTAGCAAACTCAAGTGGCAGACTCTGCAAGAGAGGCGCTCTGCATCGCGGTGTAGCTTGCTGTTCAGGTTTCGAGAGGGTGCGTTTCTGGAAGCGGTATCGAATATATTGCTTCCCGCTACTTATACCTCCCGAGGAGACTACGAATGTAAAATTAGAGAAATTCGAGCGCGCACGGAGGCTTTCCGGCAGTCGTTCTTCCCGCTAACCATACGCGACTGGAACAGGAAAGGGAGGAAATGACAGTGGTAGTAAAAGTACACACTATTAAAAGGATAATGAGGAGGCAGAATATTACAAGTGGCTTATAAAGGCGAATTGTACTGCAATTACTGTACGTACTGGCCACTAATGAACGTCGTATCTTAGCTATAATTAACTTCTCTTCTTTGCTTTGTAGGTGTGTACTAGGGTACAGGGAGCACACTGGATCTGGGACAGGCAAGGCAGTTTCCGGCATTACAAAGAAAGCAGGCCCAAGCAGACGTCAGGGACTCTGGTGTTCTCAGAGAACAGGTAGCATAAGGCGTGGTCTCTGTGAAACCTGCATTGCCGGGCGAGCACCCTGGAACCAGTGCTATTGTTCGTTTATGACTCGTCTCCAGCCTAGTGGCCGAGCTATGCTGAGGGCAAAAACTTTTATCAGTGGAAGAATGGCGCTCTGCCGTGTTCCGAGTAGTGCCTTCTGCAGACGACGCCGTGGTGCGAGACTAGATGCAAAGTGGTAAATCAGACGACTGGTAAAAATGCTCGTGACTTAACCCTGTGGCGCATAGAGTCCACTATAGTGGACAGCTGTTATTGGTCGCTTCTTCGGCATTTTCAATCAGTCCTGAGGCTGCAAGTGCACACAGTTCACTGCAGTGGGCACTCCCTACATGTGTTGTGTCCTGCATGCATTTTCAGCCTCATGACTGTTTGAAAACGCAAGAGAATTGACCATTAAAAGTTGTCCACTGCAGTGAAATTAATGCACCACAGGGTTAAGGAGGACAGATTATAGGTACACTTCCTTTTTTTTTTTTTTTTCTAGAAGAGAGGGTGGATCGAAAAGTCATTAAAGTTTTAACACCACGCTTTTTTCTTGGCAGGATTTTTATGAAAGAACCAACCATGCCATTGCTTGGATCATTGTTCTTATGCAGTGTTTGTCAGTCGTGTCTTTGACGGCAGGACGGAAACAGAAGGCAGTGCGACCCAGCGAGGAAATTATGAACTTGTGTGGGGATGGGTGAAAAGTGTGAATCTAGGAGTTACGGGTGTCTTGGCATGGAACGGTTCTCTATAAGCTGCTGTCTCCAATCGAGCAGTCCATCAGGCGGTCAAGAATTCGTATCCACAGAAACAGAAGCATGCTCCTAGCCCCGTACTTAAGAGGACAGTCACAACAGCAACATTCTGCATGTCTCATGCTGTTAATTTACAGTGAGTTTTAACAGCACCAGCACCTTAGAAAAAACATTCGGCAGAATTTATTCTGATCACTGCAGTTATCTGTCTCAAGTTCAGCAGTGCTTTGGTAGACGCAGATGTTTCTTAGTCCAATGTTCAGGCCAACAGCCACTGTGTTCATTTAGTTAGTAGCTGGTGAGTCATTTTCGGAACGGCAGTTCCATCTAAAGGCCATATTTTCAATACCTTCAAGCAAATCTGAGGACCTACGTGTTCACATGATGTAATCCATGCAGTGTATAGGTACTCTCTTGCATTTCAAATTTGTGTTTTAATTGAATCACTAATGTGTTCATTTAAAAATTCTTTATATTAAAACATTCAGTTAATCTCACTTTAATATTATGCAGTTCACCACTTTAGGATCCAGAGCTTCCTTACTTCGACCTCAAGAATGCTTTCTAGGACAGTGCAACTTGTATGAGTAATTCCGCTGATGATGATGTTTGGTTTCGGGAGCGCTCAGCTGCTCGGTCATAAGCGACCGTACGAAGTCCCAATTTTTACACAGTCCAGTTTTTTACACAGTCCAATCTAGCCACTGTCACGAATGATGATGATAACGAAATGACGAGGACAACACTAACACCAAGTCCCCGGCTGAGAGAATCCCAACCCGGCCGGGAATCGAACCCTTGACTCCTTGATCCAGAGGCAGCAACATTAGCCACTACAACCAAGAGCTGCGGACATGAGTAATTATGGATCTCGAGTACGAACATCGAAAAGAGTGGATATTACGCGGTAAGTTCCAATGTACACAGAAGCGCCAAAGAAACTGGTATAGTCATGCGTACTCAAATTCAGAGATATGTAAACAGAATACGGCTCTGCGGTCGACAACGCCTATATAAGACAAGTTTGTAGGGCCGTTTGTGACATTACAGCCTTTATCACTGCGATTTTTAACATGTAAAAGTTTTTTTTCTGTATTCGCGTCAGTATGTGCGAACTTTTAACATATACCAATGAATGTTGTAACCAGATATCTTTGCCGCGCTCCTGAAAAGCGCAGAATATCACGATAGCTATAAACTGTTATACGCTGCTATCGATCAGTAAAAAAAAAAAAACGATGCACCTATGTTTCAAAAAATAACAATTGCCAATTTTTACTTCTGCAGGGAGCCGCGCCGCTCTCTAGCTGTTCTGTGAATGTGTTGCGTGTCGGACGCAAAAGTATTGTGCTCCATACTGATATAATCATTTTATTGTAACTTTAAGAGTTTAAGCGATTAAAAAAAAATATATGTAGCCACAAACAAGCGAGAATGTATATCATGAAAATTCGCTCCACCGCCACAATGGGTGGTCATGTTAATGTAAGTTTCCGTTCCATAATATAATACTTGAAGCCTTGAAGTTTATTTAATTTCAAAGAAAATCTCTCAACCTTATTTTCATTAATTATACTTGTGATAATCTTTCCTGTTTAAAAGATTTATGCAGCTTATGATCCAGCGTGTGTTCTGTCGGAACAGGAGGCTGTCGTGACGACATCGTTATAGTATTTATTCCAAGTTCTTTCAGTTCCGTTTATATGTTCGTACAAATCCAATTAGTTGGTCCCTTAGGTTTCTTTCATGTAACTTCCGTCTGTTTTCTCCGCGCGATCTTCCTCCGAAAAAAAATTTCTGTTCATATTTTTTTAGTAATTTTCGATATCGCGAATGAGAAAAGACAGCCGCCTCCTGCTTTTCTAACGTCGGAGAGTACCGTACGAATTTTCCGCTAAAAGGTAATAGAATTTCTTAAAGCTGGATCAATTACACATGTTGCTGCTGTTCTCCGACAAATCTGGTGTGATTAATAGTAATTTATTCTGTCACGACAAAAAGAACCAATTTTATTTTTACCAAAGCAACAAAGCTTTCAATTAAATTACTAAAAAAAAAAAATCATACCAGATCTGGCGCCCGTACAGGGACTTGACTAAAATATTGAAAGTGTCACGGTACTAATATATGATTGTCTTATTTCATGTATCGCTCTTTGGAACCTAATGCTGCATAAAATTACGGATGAGCAATAAATATACGCAATATTGAAGGACGCGGTATTTACACAAATATCTTGGGATTTAATAAGACGCAGATTTGCAGTTTTGAAGACAACGCCGAGTGAGTACCAAATTTTCGTTTGCCATAGTTCTGTCTAAAGAGTAGCTCATTTGACCTTCAAATTCGACCTCACTCTATCCTTTCTGTAGCTTAACGTAAAAAACCATTTTTTTTCTACGTAAATATTTGAACATTTTCTGTAACCTTTTGCTTGACTATTTGTTTTATACTGTAGTTAGTATTCTAGTGTAAGTTCAAGATGGATGCCATTTCAGTCTTTTCTGTGTAACAGCGTTGGCAATCAATTGTTTCAACGGCGTTGACTCCATCTTGTCTTTTTGCTACAGACGTGTGTCAGTTATTACCCACGTAACATTAGACATTTGACGAACGCGCCGCGACGTTAATTTGCGCGGTAAGAATAATTGACAATCAGAATTTCAGTTGGCAGCACCCATTTTAAGTTGGCAATAGTTGAATTTCATTATGGCGGACGGACAATCGAGCGCGAACTCTGCAGACGAAAGCGACGGCACTGTTAACGAACATTACCGACTCCGCTCACGCGGAACGACGGCCAGGACAGGCGACAGACAAGAGGTAGTTAACGTGGACGACACTCAGCAGGAAACACCCACCTCCCCGATAACAGTATCAATTGACATTGTCAAAATGTTACAGGAATTGATACTAGACACACAGGAGAGGGAACAGCGCGAACGTGATCGCGAACAACGTGAGAAAGACAGAGACAAGTTTTTATCAGAGTTGAAAACGGATATGACAACACAGATTGACTCAGTTAGGAATGACGTAAATACCACCATTGACGCGAAAGTAGGTACCCTCACTACGCAAGTAGGCTCTCTCACAGCACAGATAGATTCGGTTAAGGGTGACGTCACGGCGCAAGTAACCTCTTTGACAACACAGATAAGCACTCTGAATAACAAAATTGATAACATTGGTCAGAATCTCTCAACTCAAATCGAAGCGTGTCGCAAAGAAACCGATTCGGTAAAACTTGCGTATAAAACAGTTGCACGACAGGTAGACGAGTTAGCGACAGCGGTAGCCACTGTAGAATCAAAAGTGCAATGGCGAATGACATTTCGGAACGAACTATTGAGGAAAGAGTTAACCATAGTGTTGCTTCGCACACTAAAGCACTTACCGAACATTACAAAGAATGGATTGATGTACAAGAGAAGCTTGTTGAGGAGAAGGTTACACGTGACTTGAAAGATGTTGTTAAATCCGCAACCTTAGGCATATTATCTGCACCCGGCAGTTCAGGAGACACTGTTTGTACTGAACTAGGCCAAATTAGACGAGTGTTTACCCGGGATTTGCCGGAATGGCGGAAGCAAGTAACAGATGAGATATCCGACCTGAAACAGCAAATTCAAACACTACAGTATGATAACCAGAGTGACGGGAAACACTCGCTACCTTCTGAGCCAGATGAACATCAATACCAGACAACACAACAACACAACTCACCACAGTACATTCCGCGACCGAAAAATGAATTTAACGATTCACACAACAACAACACTGAACAATTGACACTCACAACCCTCATGAAAGAGGAGCGTGTATTGAAACACAGAGTTTTTCAACCATTCAAACCGAAAAGCGAAATATTCAGCCAGTCGTTTTCCTAAAGAACTTTTCAGGAGTCTTTCCAGCTGCCTGGAATGACAAACAGAGAATACAATTCATTACCGGATACATACAAGGAGAAAGTGCTATATGGGGAACCGAGATGGTTGATAAGTGCAAAACATTTAGCGAGTTTGAGAAGAACTTTTTAAGCAAATTTTGGAGCGCAGGTGTTCAGCAACGCCTACGCAAAGAGGTCTACAACGCCGAACCTTTCCATTCGAACAGTGGCGGACTTCGCCGGTACTTTGAAAAGTACTTGAGAAAGATACAATATTGCGACACTCCCATAACAACAAAAGATGTTATTATGATCCTTAAGTCAAAACTACCCATTTCCATACGCGAAAAATTAGTGAACGTGTCAGAGGAAGATCAGGACGCATTTTTATCCGTCCTTGATTAGCTCGATCTTATACACGAAGACGCGCGTGCGAATGCTAACCGTAAGAACAACAACGCAGGCACGTATTCGAATGGAAACGGTAGTAATGGAAATGGTTCACACGAAACACAATACCGAAACAAACAGTACAATAACCGCAATGGAGGCCGAAACAATGGTTACCGTAATGGTAAACACAAAAACAAGCATTACGGCAACCAACGGTACAATCCAATATACAACACGCAACAACAGTATTACGGGAATGCCCCATACCAATCAAACAATAACGATAGTAACTTCTACCAGAATGGGAACAAATACAAGGGTAAACGTTGCAACAATCAAAATTGCGGAGGTCAGCTACCTCCACCACAACCCTATGGGCAGCCACAACACCAGCAACAACAGCAATACACGTCTCAGCAACAACCATTCATGCAACAACAACAGTACACGCCACCACAACAGGACTTTAGATACAATAACAATAAACCAAGAAAACAATTCAATCCACCGGTATATTTTACGCAGGCAAGTAATGTACCGATTTTTCAGCCTGGTAACCAAGTGCAGTACCAACAAGGGTTTGATACAAATCGACACACACAATGGGTAAAAAACCAGCGAGAATGGTCAAGTGATGTGACAGAAGAATCAAATCAGTCGCATCACAAGAAAGCGGAAAACTAAAGGCAGCACCTTTTTGCCTCCTTGGGGATGCTGCGGGACATATGGGGGCAAACTCGACCTTGAACGACTTAACGTAATACGTTATGATCGCGACACTGACTTGAGAGACGATTTGTTGCAGGAAAATATTGAGACAGACTTGAATTACGTATGGGAAGACGAAGTACAAGCAATGACTAAAATTTACATAGCCAATACACCAATAGATGCTATTATTGATACTGGTGCAAACGTAAATGCTTTATCACTATGTATGTTTAAGAAAGTTTCTGCAGGGATGAAAATTTTAACGTTACCAGTACAAGGTTGTCCAGTAACAGGAGCGGTAGGATCTTTATCACAGCGAGTCAATTTGCAAGCTCAGGTACCGATAAGGATTAATTCTACTTCTTTCAAGTGTGTATTTCTAGTAGTTAAGAATTTGTCAGTGTCATGCTTATTAGGAGTGGAGTTCCTGAGGAAGAATAAGGCAGTGATTGATATAGAAAAGGGTATCTGTACAATCCGAGTAGGTGAACAGGAGGTAACGCTGCAATTGTTGCGCGGCAAGGTCAAAAGAGTCAACACTGAGCACAAAGTTAAGGTACGCAGACTGGTACAGCGAATTTTGATACTGATGACGGACTTCCGACTAGAGAAGAGATTTTGAATAAGTAAGCGAATCAAGTGAACTTGATTACATACAAAGGCAAGATTTACTGCCCTTACTTATGAGGTATCTTCATGTCTTTTCTTCGAAACCTGGAGTAATACGTGATTACGAATATGACATGAAGGTCGCTCCCCATTCTACTTTTTGCAAGACCACGTACTCTGTCCCGTATGCAAGGCGCGAGGCTGTGAAAAATGAAATACGTAAAATGCTTAAGTGGGAGATCATTGAACCGTCAGACTCACCTTACAGTAGTCCGTTATTGCCAGTTTTGAAGCAGGATGGTAGTGTACGTATAGTTTTGGATGCAAGAAACATAAATAAAATAATTATTCCAGTAAGAACTCGACCTGAGGCTATGGATGAACGATTTCAAAGGTTTCATGGAGTAAAATTCCTCACATCGGTAGACTTGAGATCGAGCTACTGGCAGGTCAAGATGACATCACAGTCTCGAAAATATACAGCGTTTATATTTGCAGGTAGATCATACCAATTCAAAGTAGTTCCATTTGGTTTGAATGTGAGTTCAGGCGTATTCATAGCTGCACTTGATCATGTATTAGGACCTGAACTGTTGGATCGAGTAACAGTGTATGTTGATGACTTACTGATTGCTATGAAATCTTGGGAAGAACATTTAGACATAATAAGCAAAGTTTTCCAGAGGTTTGTTGACTATGGAGTCACAGCTAATCTACATAAGTCTAAATTTGGTAAAAGCGAGATTAAATTTTTAGGACATCTTGTATCATCACAGGGAATTACCCCAGATCCAGACAAATTAGCAGCTATTAAAAATTTTCCTGTGCCCTCTTCTAAACGCCAGTTGAAAGGCTTCCTCGGAATGACTTCCTTTTTCAGAAAGTTTATTTCGGACCAGTCGATGAACAGTCAAGCATTGCATGATCTTCTAAAGAAAAATACTCACTGGCATTGGACGCCAGAGTGTCAGGCAGATTTTGATCGCATTAAACAAGCACTTCTTAACAGCACTATTTTGTTCCATCCAGAAGTGGGTAAAGAATTCTGTATTTCGTCAGATGCTTCATTTCAGGGGCTTGGTTCTTGTTTGTTTCAAATAGAAGTAATTGATGGAAAAGAAGAGATAAGAGTTATCAGCTTTGCAAGTAGGGTTCTCACAGAATGAGAGAAGTCATACTCGGTGACAGAGTTGGAGGCTCTGGCCATTGTATGGTCCTTTAAAAGGTTCAATTACTACATCCATGGTCGGAAAATTAAGGTCTTTTCTGATCACCAAGCTCTTAGTTTCTTGCTCTCGTGTAGACTTCTTCATCCTCGTCTTACACGATGGAGTCTCTTCTTGCAAGAGTATGATTTCGAAATAGTATACATCAAGGGTAAAAACAACATTATCGCGGATGCTTTGTCACGCATGCCGCAAGGACTTACCGAGTCCAGCGAACTTACCGAGCAGATGTCTAACGACAGAATTCTTCTAATGAAAGACCCACTACATAGAAAGTATTTCCTTCAGCTCTGCAAGCAGATGCGTATACTCCAAGAAACAGATCCCAAATGGCGTAAGGTCAAACAACTTCTTCTAGCAAAACCCGATCACCACTTGTCCAAATTTTATAAACTACACAACGATGTTTTATTCCATCGAACTTCTCTCCTCTCTGGTAGGTGGTGTGTGTGTATACCACACGCATACGTTGAACACCTTATCTGGTACACACATCTTTCCTGGGGTCATTATGGACCTGAAAAATGCAAACGAAAGATTTCTGCGTATTGCTATGTACCAAACTGGCACCATCGAATCCACAAGTTGTTAAGTACATGTCTTATCTGCCAGAAGGCAAAACCCTTCAACCATTCGAACCTAATTCCTCTGAATCCAATTATTACTGAGAGACCAAATCAAGTTCTGGCCCTTGATCTCGCCGGCCCCCTGCCGCAAGGGAGGGGAGGGGTGAAATACCTAGTCGCATTGATGGATCTTTTCACAAAACATGTGAGACTTTATGCAGTGAAATCATCCAGTGCACTTCAGATCATCCGTCGAATCGAACAAGACTATTTTCCTCGATTTGGAAAGCCGGAGGCCATTCTATCAGATAATGCATCGAATTTCATTGGCAGACAATGGCGCAATTTTCTTGCCAGACATGGCATCAAACAAATACTTATATCTCGTTTCAGACCGCAATCTAATCCCACCGAACGTATCTTCAAAGAGTTCAATAGATTCATTCGAACCTACATACCTAATCGACAAACCCGTTGGATTGACTTTGTATCTTCATTCGAGCAGATTGTCAACAATCTTCCACACTTCTCAACTGGATTTACACCTGCGGAATTAATGACGAGTCATCGGGAAAGAAATGAATGGTTAGATCCCATACCTAAAATTGTGGAACCAGAATTAGATTTAGATGCAAAACTTAGGCAAGCATTGGTATCCTTAGCTGTACAGGCGAATCTACGCAAGAAGTCTTATGACAAGAAAGTAGCTAAGGCTCTTACATATGATATTAATGAAAAGGTGCTTTTACGGACACATTTTAAGCCATCGAAGTTGTTGAAAAGAAATCGGAAATGGAGGCTATTGTACGACGGACCATTTGTAGTAATTAGAAAACCACATACAGGATGTTATCTAATAGCGGATCCAGCATCTGGCAGAATTAAAGGATTGTATCACCACCAGGATCTCAAGAAGTATAACGAGGCAAAGTAACAAGCAAAGGAACATTAGCCTAAGGTTTAACCTGTGAAACACTTCGGTATTCAAACACACCAATACGAGTACTCACACTTTGGCGAAAAACTATGGAGGTAATTGAAGATTTGATTTATTATGGCGTACGAAAAAGAAAGCACATTCCATTTGAGAGGGCAGATTCTCAGTTAGTTTTAAGTTAGTCATAGGTCTAAGCAGTCCAAGTTGGCTGTTGACATTGAGAAATGCCGTTATTGGTGAAAGGAGATACGGAAGGAAGTAGCAGATTGCCACCTTCCAACTCCAATGAATATATATGTATGTGAAGTATTAGGTTAAGCAATTTCTTTTTCAGCCCTCAAGATGGAATGTTAGTCTTTAAGTGTACAGAGCACAGCCTATTGCGTGTAAACTGTGCGTTATTGTAACACCGCCATGAACTATACCTTTTGTTAGCGCGATCTTCAGAATTAAACAGATTTGTGTAGCCAAGTGTTTGAACTGTCAAAAGCAGTAAATAACAGAGAGAGAGAGAGTATCACGTAGTATTTGATAGTTTTCAGGAGATTCAATCTCAGATTCAAAGTATCATCTACGAACAGTAAGCCTCATAAAGATTTAATAGCTAAGCAACAAAGCATTTCCTTTATTCTGTTTTACAACAGCTGTTAGGTCATGAGAGTGCCACTACATGGAAACATATACGTCGTACTGACAAGTCTGAAGTATTCCTGATGGTAAACGTTTCTTCTTTAAACATGTAAGATGCACTAAAGTAATTAGCTATTTCACAGCCAAGCCCGACAATCGCCCAAAAGGAAGCGTGAGAAACTAGAAAGCTGTCACCAGATATGACTCACATTATAATAATAAAACTAAGATCTGATATTAGATTAAAGAATAGCCACTTGAAGGCACACGTGACGCATGTCATGCATCTAAGGTCACAAAAATATCCTAGTGTAGTTGTGCTAGAATTTGTATATGTATATAGTGTATTTATGTTCATATTTGATCCTCTCCTCTTCCACTTCCCCATCCTATCCCATTAAAAAAAAGTGAGGATTAGAATTTGACAGGCTCATCTGAGTGCTCTTTAGACGGTTGAAGTGGAAACGAAATTTGTGGGAGAGATCCGTTAGCGAAAGTTTTGTTCTAATCGCGTATCGCGAGTAGCAATGTTGAGAAATTATAATACATTCCGCGAGTAGTACTTGCAGCCAATAACTTTATGAAGCATGAATCTTCCGGAGAGAAATGCATGAGTATGCTCGACCAGTAGAGACAGAATTTGTTCAATCTGTGCTCTACATAAACAGTGACACTAAATTTTGAAGAAAAACGAAATAACAAGCTGCTTAAAAGATTTGTTTTAAAAAAAATTTACCTTTGTAAAAGGGAGAGAGAATAACCGAAATAATCGTGCCTTGATGCACAAGTAGTGGTATTCAATACGCTAATCCGGCGTGGCGTGACTGAAAAGGTTAACAGAATTTTGTGACTGTAAGCAAACTTAAGAAATGTATGTATGTATGTATGTAATTTATGGACATTGTTTAATCTTGTAATGTATTTACCTGTGAGTAACTTGAACTGTGAACTTTGAAATCACAATGTGAGATGGGAGATGTGAATTTGCAGACACTCTAAGACGTTGTAAACAAAATGCGAGTGATAAAGTGTACAAAATACGTGTGCAGTGACATGTGTACACGCAAGTGCAGGTAGTGACAGCGATCACAGCAAAGCATTTTGCAAACTATATGTAAAACGTTGGCTTCACTTACCTGTGTGTAAGCAGCATGGCAGGTCGCAGGAACTGTCGTGTGAAATCCTCGAAACAGACGCTGGTATTTTCTACCCAAGTTTTCGATACGCCGATCGACGATGGAGAAAGGACACTAGACGTGTGTTTTCCGCGTGTTCTCATTTTAGCAGAGCGCGAGTGACACACGTTAAACTTCATACGAGCGTACACGAGCGCGTGTTGCACTGGACTAGTAACCTGCAACAGCGCGGAGCTGTTTGCAATTGGACTCAACAATTAACATTTGAAACACAACCGACGCGCGCGCTGTGGAGACGCGTCATTGACCTTAGAATGTTTTCCGTCTCACAACTACGCAAGAGACATTGCTAAAGCTATCACAGTGAAACTTAATTATGAACTTTATTTATTCTGTAAAAAGAGAAGTCTTAGCTTCAAATTAATTTCCATTTAATCAGTCACGTCGGATATTTTGCGATAGATAGTTAAATAAAGACAAGGCATTACTGAGCACTGAAACGTTAACTGGAAGGGAAGGTTATCAATCCTGTCCAGAATCCTATAAAACCTTTACCTGTAAGTCTACATTATAGCACGAACCTAACACAGGTTTCTTTCTGTTTATTTGCATGTAAACGACATCACGCTTGATGCGAGACACTAGAGAGGCAGCACGAGCGAACACAAAAAAGACGCTACCCAGGGTCGTGACCTCTCGGACGACGCCGCTCACCGAACGAGAATAGACGTTGCAGACTCCGGTTAAGTGAGCGCGTGACAAATAAACGTGTACAGTGTAGTGTCAAGTGAAACGTCCTGATTAACAACGACATTCTAAAAAAATCTAATGAAACGGATAAAAAACATTACGAGACCAAACAGGTCACAGACAATTTTAGAGGACTGTTTAAGTAATTATTTCAATGTATCTGTGTATGTTTGTCTGACATGTTTTGTTTTCTATACAGAGCATTATTCATTTATCTTTGTGTGTGTTAGACTTAAGATTGTTTTTTGTCATATTTTGTTTCACAGTAACAGCAATTAAGACAACAGTGCAAGGACACCTTACAGTGAACTGAGAGAAGTGCCTAAGTGCACAAAAGACACTGAAAGACTATTTGTTTTCATAACTGTACTGAAAGCATAAAATAACTAGATGACAAACTCATTCCAATTGTATGTTAGAACGAAAGTAAACAGATGATAAAACACAGTAATGTCTTGAAACTACATGTGAGTCCTGATGATCCTTCCGGAATCATCATACCTCACATGCGAGGCATTGTGACATTACAGCCTTTATCACTGCGATTTTTAACATGTAAAAGTTTTTTTTCTGTATTCGCGTCGGTATGTGCGAACTTTTAACATATACCGATGAATTTTGTAACCAGATATCTTTGCCGCGCTCCTGAAAAGCGCAGAATATCACGATAGCTATAAACTGTTATACGCTGCTATCGATCAGTAAAAAAAAAAAACGATGCACCTATGTTTCAAAAAATAACAATTGCCAATTTTTACTTCTGCAGGGAGCCGCACCGCTCTCTAGCTGTTCTGTGAATGTGTTGCGAGTCGGACGCAAAAGTATTGTGCTCCATACTGATATAATCATTTTATTGTAACTTTAAGAGTTTAAGTGATTAAAAAAAATATATGTAGCCACAAACAAGCGAGAATGTATATCATGAAAATTCGCTTCACCGCCACAATGGGTGGCCATGTTAATGTAAGTTTCCGTTTCATAATATAATACTTGAAGCCTTGAAGTTTATTTAATTTCAAAGAAAATCTCTCAACCTTATTTTCATTAATTATACTTGTGATAATCTTTCCTGTTTAAAAGATTTATGCAGCTTATGATCCAGCGTGTGTTCTGTCGGAACAGGAGGCTGTCGTGACGACATCGTTATAGTATTTATTCCAAGTTCTTTCAGTTCCGTTTATATGTTCGTACAAATCCAATTAGTTGGTCCCTTAGGTTTCTTTCATGTAACTTCCGTCTGTTTTCTCCGCGCGATCTTCCTCCGAAAAAAAATTTGTTCATTTTTTTTTAGTAATTTTCGATATCGCGAATGAGAAAAGACAGCCGCCTCCTGCTCCGAACGGAACACCACGACTTTTCTAACGTCGGAGAGTACCGCACGAATTTTCCGCTAAAAGGTAATAGAATTTCTTAAAGCTGGATCAATTACACATGTTGCTGCTGTTCTCCGACAAATCTGGTGTGATTAATAGTAATTTATTCTGTCACGACAAAAAGAACCAATTTTATTTTTACCAAAGCAACAAAGCTTTCAATTAAATTACTAAAAAAAAAAAATCATACCAGACGTTGTTAGATTGGTTACTGTTGCTACAGTTGCAGGTTATCAACACTTAAGTGAACGTGACTTTATAGTCGTCGTACGGGCAATGGACCACAGTACGTCCGAGGCAGCAATGAAGTGGGGATTTTCTCGTACGACCATTTCACGAGTGTACCGTGAATATCAGGAATTCGGTGAAACATCATATCTCCGACATCGCTGCAGCCGGAAATCCTCCAAGAACGGGACCAACGACGACTGAAGAGAATCGTTCAACGAGACGGAAGTGCAACCCTTCCGCAAACTTCTGCAGATTTCAGTGCCGGGCCATGAACAAGTGTCAGCGTGCGAACCATTCAACGAAAGATCATCGATAGGGGCTTTCGGAGCCGAAGACTCACTCGTGAGCCCTTGATGACTGCACTGCACAAAGCTTTACGTCTTGCCTGAGGCCTTCAACACCGACATTGGGCTGTTGGTGACTGGAAAAATGTTGCCTGGTCGGACGAGTCTCGTTTGAAATTGTATCGAGCAGATGGACGTGTATGAGTATGGAGACAACCTCATGAATCCGTGAACCCTGCATGTCAGCAGAGGACTGTTCAAGCTGGTGGAGGCCCTGTAATAGTGTGGGGCGTGTGTAATTCCAGTGATATGGGGACCCTGATAGTCTAGATACGACTCTGGCATGTGACACGTACGTAAGCATCCTCTCTGATCACCTGCATCCATTCGCGTCCATTGTGCATTCCGACGGACTTGGGCAATTCGAGCAGGGCAATATGACACCCTGTACGTCCAGAATTCCTACAAGAACACTCTCCTGATTTTAAACACTTTCGATGGCCTCCAGTCTCTCCTGGCAGGAACATTATCGAGCATATCTGGGATGCCTTGCAACGCGCTGTTCAGAGGAGATGTCCACCCCCTCGTACGCTTATGGATTCATGGACAGCCCGGAAGGATCAATCGTGTCAGTTCCCTTCAGCACTACTTTAGACATAGTCGAGCACATGGCGCGTCGTGTTGCGAAACTCTTGCCTGCTCGCGGGTGCCCTACACGATGTTAGGCACGTGTACAAGTTTCTTTGGCTCTTCAGTGTATATTATTTTGCTCTCATAAATGCTTACGAAACAAAAGCGACTGTAATTGGGTAAATTTAGAAAGGTAAGAGTAGGAACACATGAAAACAACGGCTATGTCGGATCGTTACTAGCCAATGTCTTCATTTGATGATCTCAGATGTTAAGCCCCATAGTGCTCAGAGCCACTTGAGCCACTACGAGAAGGATATAACTATGTACCTAGTGTACTGACTGCGGCCTGCTGCAAATGTAACGTAACAGGTTTTTCTCCCGCCGCTCTGTCTCAGTAGGTTCTCATATGTTACAGTAGTTATGCAGACAGTATTTTGAAAGAAACATGTTGCGAGATTGCGGACAGAAAAAAATACTCAACTCACATTCAATCGCCGCAAATTGCGTGTGTTCGCCACTGCTCCAAAAGTGAAAGTCGGTTTGTACATAAACCGTTCTGGAATGATGCTTCTTTTACATTTCGATTCACGTTACTGTGGACGTACTGAAAGAGGTAACACAATACGCATGCAGTGGCATGTCGAGAGGCTTACGGCTACACAGCAGACAGACGAAAATCAAACTAATGTTTGGTTTCATTCAGATTTTTTCAGCGGAAAAACAGAATGCGATGCTGGGCGTTACTCAGATTGGATATCACAGTGAGCTAGTGCGGCAACAACCGTTCTGTTACCACAATATTGGACGATACAAAACGATATGCATCACATTTCTCTTCATCGAACATTGCATACGTTTCTGTGTAGCATGTGACATCCAAAAGCAGCAACATTGTCGCACCAAGCTGGGTGTACCACTGTTTTCCAAATAGACAAATGTACAGAATATTAAAAAGTATATCTACGTTTTCTGAGTGCAATTAATACTAAAACTTCAAATCACGTTAACTTGCTAGTTACTGCCGCTACGACTGAAATCTCTCGTTTTGAGTAAGAGCGCCAGTACGATTTTATATTGTCGAGAGAAGTCTGCTACATACCTCCCTCTGTTTCTTATTCGCCAAGCTTAGGAACGTACTTGACTAAAAATTCTAATAAATGTAACGTTATGGACTGAGTACACTCTGTGGCGACTTTTAGATTTATGACACTAATTAACTGTTCGTTTTGCGGATCATATGTCATTAAATATTTTTTTATATTCCATTTCCCAAAGGCTAAATAATTTGGACGTTTGTCGTCGAATTTTGTGCGGAAGTAATTAGACACTTGATTCAGTTTAAATGGATTCTTCTAGCCAAATAAATAACGGTGTTTTAAAGTGTTTTATCACGTAACTGTTAACATACTATTCGACGATTAGAGAGAAGAATGGAACATACCAACAACTAAAATCTTTGATTTCTCTATAAGAGATCAATTGATAAGTTTCAGGTAAACTTGTGAAATATACCCGAAGGAACTACTCTTTGGAAGAAACGACTTGACGCGAAATCAACTCATCCCGTCTTTAATCCGGATAATCACAACATGGCCTGTATCCGAACTGTCGACAGAGTGCACGAAGTACGTTACAGCCTAAAGTGGTTTCGTACAAAATTACAAAAGCCTCTGCACGGAGAAGAAGTAAGATAAAATATCTTATCAAGCAATTTGCAATTAATTTCACTCTGACCGAAATTCATTAAAGTAAATACCACAGTGAGAAAATAATCTAACAACAATTCAGTTGTAATTACGAACCACACCAGAAGCCGTAGAAACCGAACTTCTAGATTTATCAGAAATTATAGCCATCACTTCAGGTGCATACCAAAATAGAGACTTCCTCCTAAAAATTTCTTCTAGGATACGTCAGTCTATAATGTTAATAACACTCCAGGATCTTCCACTGATCAAAGTTAACTGGTAAACGATCACACTTTGACGTACTGGAGACCAATGTCTTCCCACTTGCTAATTTTCCAGGTCTTGTCTACAGAATTTCATCTTTAAAGATCTCGACTATCAGCAAAACTTACGAATATACATGGTGCTTCCGTAAGCGCGTGAAAAAATATAACAGGATATAGAGGATGCTCCACCGAAGATTTTGAGGTAGGGAGCCTGGGGTCAGAGAAGAAACTTTAAGGAAATAATAGGAGTAAAATCACATTAGGTACAGTTAACCGTAAGTACCATAACTGACACATTGAACGTACCATTTGTACTGTATCTTACAAAATGTGCAGAATATGATGGGCATTAACCTCAGTGAAAACATGACATCGGCGAACAAGGAACAAGATTCTGGCGCACCGTGACAAATATCCCTGGTTTGTTTCGAATCACATCAAAGGCAGTTGTAATTCTGGCAACTAACTCCATCTTCATGCCCACTGAGGTCTCATACGCAAGTGACTTTAGATATCCCCATAGGATATAATCAAGGAGATTCTGGTTAGGTGACCTCTTAAGCCATGGAAAAGGAGCTTACCTTCCAATCCAACGACCAGGAAATACAGCATTGAAATGGTTGCGTATATCCACGCTGAAGCAAGGCGGTGCTCCGTTATGTTGTATCCACATCCTGCCACGAACAGCAAAGGGTACGTTCCCCAGCAACTCAGACAGACCTTTCCGTGCGAAGCTCAAGTACAATGCTAGCCCAGATATTCACAGCAAACCGTACTTGGTGGTGTGACTCCACCACTGCGTGGGTTTTTTTCATCCCACACATGGCTATTCCTGCTGTTCGAAATACCATCACGATCAAATTAGATCTCGTCAGAAACCTGCACGATTTGGAGGAAATCGTTCTATGTAATGCTGGACGAAAAAAAAAGCCGATGGCGTCGACAAAAGAACGGTCTCGCCCAGGGCAGTGTGCTGGCCCCCCTACTATTTAACCTATACACCAATGATCAACCAACACCGGAACGTACTACCCATTTCTTGTATGCCGATGATCTGGCCATTACAGCGGGAGGAAATAGCTTCGAGGAAGTAGAAAGGAAATTAGAAAGCTCGCTACACGTAATGTCTGAATATTATAAAGAGCACTCCCTCAAAGTAAATCCGTCTAAAACACAGGTTAGCGCATTCCACCTCCACACAAAACAGGCAAACAGGAAGCTGAACGTCACCTGGAATGGCACCAAACTTGACCATACGGACAAACCAACATACCTTGGTGCCGTGCTGGATAGATCACTGACGTACAGATATCACTGTGAAAAAACCTGCCAAAAAGTTGCTGCCAGGAACAATATTTTAAGAAAACTGAGGAATAGTAAATGTGGAGCTAGTCCGACTGTATTAGGAACAACTGCTCAAGCACTTTGCTTCTCCACGGCAGAATATGCATGTCCTGTACGGTCTCGATCCACACATACCAAAAAAAGTGACTACAGTCCTTAATGAAACATGCAGGCTAACAACAGGATGCATGAAACCCACTCCACTTCGGAAAATATACAAAGCAGCTGGATTCTCATCTCCTGAATCCCGAAGAATTGCACACGAACATACAGAAAAATTTAAACAGATTTTCGACGAGCGCCACCTGCTGCATGGTTCTTCATTTGGACGTAGCAGACTTAAATCCCGCAAGAGATTTCTCACTAGTGAATTGAACGAGCCTCCAAAGGACTACCCTGCCTCACGAGAAATACCCAGCAGCAGTACATCAAGCTGGAAGATTTGGAGAACACTGAACCGCATCAGAACAGGCGTAGCACCAGATAAAGCAAACCAAATCAAATGGGGCATCAAGGACGAAGGAGACAACAAATGCGACTGTGGTGAAGTTCAGGATATGGAACACCTTCTACAGTGTTCCATCTGCCCCACAAGGTGAACCCTTGACGAACTATGGCTTGAGAAGAGAGAAACATTGGACTTGGCCCGACATTGGGCTGAAAGGCTTTGAAACAAATCTCCGGACACGAAAAAGTAAAGTAAAGTGGAGGAAATCTTGCCGATCAATCCATTGTTGGAGCAACCACTGACGCAATACCATCCTTGGTTCAAAGTCAGTCACAAGCATTGCGTGGACTCGTTGTGGGTAATATGGGTGTAATTGTCGTTCGTGGAGTACTCACCCCTCTATAATATTTGCGGGGCCCATTTCACGTGCAGTACGATGAGTACTTGTAGTGGGGTCCGGTGCAACACGTTCTAGCACCTCTCATTCAAAATCAGTTGTGCGAGTGGTCCTCATGTTGCCAGGTCCCTCGGCTCTTCTGTCCAATGAGCTCGTCTCCTGCATTCGTCGATCGGGAGGATAAAACAATCGTAGAGACGGATATTGGCTATTAGGAAATCGTTCCCTGTACAGCCTTCCAGCAACGAGAGCATTGAAACATACTTCCCCATATACACGCTGCATGTAAATGAGTTCTGCGAAACTGTACCGTTAGTACTCCATCGTATTGTACTTTACGTCTCTGAATAGCTCTGAGTAATGAATGGGTCTAACGTTGATTCATAGCACGTTATGTAATGGGTAATGTAAATACTATACAACAGAGCCACCTTATAGACTGCAACGAAACATTACTACCGGTGGTACTGGTAAAACCCTACCTGGCAGGAAGGCTACCGTCGCTTATCATGTCTTACAGCTCCTGCAAATTATGCTGTGTAGTAGTAGTTTAATGAATTCGTGTGGTCCACGAAATTACAGGCCCCTGCGAGTTACTACTGGGCTGTTAATAATTTCTAGCGGCTGGATTTAACCGACTGGTAAAAATTTGATGGCAACGGATAACGCAATCGTTACAACCACTACAGAAGGCACCTATGCAGGGCATATTACGCAGCATAGAGCTTTTATTTACCTTCATTTGTCGACCCAGCATGTGACTGAGGTAGTGACCATCTTTAGGTTTCACCTACTCTTTATGATGACGAGGGGAAACAATGAGTCGAGGATATAGATTAACTGTCATTTATTTAATACCTATAGCATTACAACAACTAGTTGTGTATCTGTTGGAATAGTTACTGATCGTTCTTACGCAACAGCAGGGGCTCTCATATTATACGTCATCACAACTGGTCACTCTAGTTAACGTGATTTTCTTCAGCCACGTAATTATCGAAAGAGAGAGGGGAGTGCAGACCTGGCTTCAGTGGAATTTTATGCAGGCATACAATTATACGTAAACCCATGCTTTATAGTGATATTACGTTTAATTACAATAGGTCACGCAGAACAAGTTCAGCAAAGACACTACAAGCGAACTCGATCACAGTGGAAGAGTACCTGGCTAAATATTTCAATTTTCATTAAAACGTACACTGAAGAGCGGGTAGCGAGTGGTGTACTTGACTATGACTGCCAATCTTGGTTCGGTACTGCGTTCCGAAACAACACCACGTTACTGAACTGGGGGAGGGGAGGGGGGAACACATTTTACTATCATACGGCGGTAAAATTTTGCAAGTCTTTATCCCATCAATGAGCACCAAAATCTGACCTTTTCATAGATACAGGAGTTTAAACCATGTATTTTACCTAACGCACTTCATTGTAAGCAAATGCAATAGTTATGGGAAGCACTAGAAATGTTCACTGATTACACTACTGGCCATTAAAATTGCTACACCAAGAAGAAATGTAGATGTTAAACGGGAATTCATTGGACAAATATATTATACCACAACTGACATGTGCATACATTTTCACGCAATTTGGGTGCATAGATCCTGAGAATCAGTACCCAGAACAACCACCTCTGGCCGTAATAACGGCCTTGATACGCCTGGGCATTGAGTGAAACAGAACTTGGATGGCATGTACAGGTACAGCTGTCCATGCAGCTTCAACACGATACCACAGTTCATCAGATGTAGTGACTGGCGTATTGTGACGAGCCAGTTGCTCGGCCACCATTGACCAGACGTTTTCAGTTGGTGAGAGATCTGGAGAATGTACTGGCCAGGGCAGCAGTCGAACATTTTCTGTATCCAGAGAGGCCCGTACGGGACCTGCAACATGCGGTCGTGGGTTATCCTGCTGAAATGTAGGGTTTCGCAGGGATCAAATGAAGGGTAGAGCCACGGGTCGTAACACATCTGAAATGTAACGTCCACTGTTCAAAGTACCGTCAATGCGAACAAGAGGTGACCGAGACGTGTAACCAATGGCACCCCATACCATCACGCTGGATGATACGCCAGTATGGCGATGACGAATACACGCGCGCGTTCACTGCGATGTCACCAAACACAGATGCAACCATCATGATGCTGTAAAAGGAACCTGTATTCATCCGAAAAAAATGTCGTTTTGCCATTCGTGCACCCAGGTTCGTCGTTGAGTACACCATCGCTTGCGCTCCTGTCTGTGATGCAGCGTCAAGGGTAACCGCAGCCATTGTCTCCGAGCTGATATTCCATGCTGCTGCAAACGTCGGTGAACTGTTCGTGCACATGGTTGCTGTCTTGCAGATGTCCCCATCTGTTGACTCAGGGATCGAGACGTGGCTGCACGATCCGTTACAGCCAGGCGGATAAGATGCCTATCATCTCGACTGCTAGTGATACGAGACCGTTGGGACCCAGCACGGCGTTCCGTATTACCCCCCTGAACCCACCGATTCCATATTCTGCTGACAGTCATTGGATCTCGACCAACGTGAGCAGCAATGTCGCGATACGATAAACCGCAAGCCCGATAGGCTACCATCCGACCTTATCAAAGTCGGAAACGTGATGGTACTCATTTCTCCTCCTTACACGAGGCATCACAACAACTTTTCACCAGGCAACACCTGTCAACTGCTGTTTGTGTATGAGAAATCGGTTGGAAACTTTCCTCATGTCAGCACGTTGTAGGTGTCGCCACCGGCGCCAACCTTGAGTGAATACTCTGAAAAGCTAATCATTTGCATATCACAGCATCTTCTTCCTGTCGTTTAAATTTCGCGTCTGTAGCACGTAATCTTCGTGATGTAGCAATTTTAATGGCCACTAGTGTATGACCTTGATACTATTCCACACACGTAGCTTTGTTGCGGTAGCCAACAGAAATCAAAAATACCGACACACATGATTATTCCTTGTCTACTGTACATTTTCAGACCGAAACTGCACTTTACCAATGTGGCGGTTGCTCCAACCGACCACGTGGCGGGAAACAAAGTACACAAAGAAAACATAGGAGAAATTTAAAAATTCCCCCACAAGATTACTGTGAAAGAAACACCACATTAAAATACATTAAATGAGTTAACTTCTGTTACACACAGAGCAATAATACAACCATTAGCTTAAGGCCCATGGTGCATGCCTGACGAATGCACAGACTCAGTTCTTACTAAATCTAAACAAGTTACTAATATTGGGGTTTCGCAGCAATCTTACACTTGATTTCATCATCTGGACTTCAGTAAAAAACAGATTTTAAACACTCTAAAATACCTTTGTTAATATTACCATACGTCGAGAACTACTTTTTCCACATCCTTCCAGCGCTGCTACCCAGGAACAAAAGGACCTGCCGCCAAATCTGCCACCTTCCACACGGGGCACGTCCATATCTCACCACTGACTTCTAGTATCAGCCGCACGCAGTTGACGTCAACAAGTGTACGGGCCTGAAGATAACGTTGTTACAACGTTGAAGCTAGTTGCCAAATTAAAGTCGACACCTTAAATACAGCTGGAGGAAATTCTTCATTTTCAATATAAATTTATACCAGCTGACGGCTCATTGTCCTTCATTTCAGTTATGGATGTACGAAGAAATCGCTTAACCGTTGCTCGTTCAAAAGGTGGTGGAGGGGGTGCTTCGCCAACCTGACAGAGCAATACTCTTACCTTCATGACTTCTTTGACCTGACTTGCATACTTTATTTGCCAAACTTGTTCACGTTCAGCGGATGGTACTATCCTACCACAGAACCACTCTACTCATGCAGTGCTACGACCTCTGACTAAAGCTTTCTGCTACTTCGCATGCAGTGCTACGACCTCTGACTAAAGCTTTCTGCTACTTCGCATAATTTCTCATTCATACAGCCTAGATCGCACAATGGAAAGGATGCAGAGAAACGTGGCACACACGAAATAAAAACAATAAATAAACACCGTTTGGTTCATTCTCTTCTGCTTGCCACTCACTCGCTGACTACTCTTGAGACTAAAAAACACTCTCGCTATCATTCTCCTGTACCGGAATTTATTGAGAAAAATATGGAACGGGACAACAAGTTCCGTTTCAAGACAAGTAAAGTAAACAAAACCTGCATCATGACTTCCTAGCAATCAGGCTCGATCTCCATGTTTTCTTGTAGTAAATAAGGAACCTACATGTAAATAAACAGCACAGTATGTGTAAACTTGTACGCTTGTTAGTTGGAAATCAGCAGGAAAACAAAAATGCTGGACAAAGCGGTAGACAAGTTTACTTCCATATCTCCTTAAGATGGCTTCTACAATCCCAGGTTCCCTAACTCAAATTGTTCTGTGGAACATTTTCTATCTCCTGTTACATTTTTGCACGCTCTTACGGAAACACCCTGTGTGTGGGTGCATAAGACCTCTAGATGTTATGAATAACAGTGAACAATAATTACAAGAATCTAATTTCTTTTTTAAACGATAAAATATTTTTTTATTATTCGTGAAATATTTACGCAAAACTTTCCTAACAGAACTTGGTGCAAGCGCATTCTGAAAATGCGTTTTACCTTACTTCCACTAGTCGACAATATGATCAAAACATTCTGTGGAAGATGATTGTTAAACTCGCAGTATAATCTGAATATCTCACTTGTAGAACAGTACTTGGACTCATCTGTTAAGCCTATGATAAAATTTCGGTTTATTGTCGTTTTTATGTTTTCTGTTTCACATCGAGAATTCCGAATCCTCTCAAATTTTCTTTGCAAGAGTTTACTTACGTTTAATGAATGAAAGATACTGTGATACCTTCAACGAAAAATAATAGTCCAGTTGACAAAAGAAGAATTACATACAGAAAAGGAAACGTTGATGACTGTAAAAATTAAATTTATAAGTAAAAGTTAGTAAAGCTTGGTTCAAATAAAATGTGAGATTGTTTTTAGATTCTTTTGCAATACAACGTACGTTCCTGTTAAGAAAAAGAGCAGTTGGAGCCAAAAATGTTAAAAAAAGAAGCTCAGTTTTAAATTATGTTTCAAATACACGTACAGCAATAAAAATTGTAAGAGAATAATAAAATTGCTTTTTCATTATTGATCTTCGGGCTCTGTTCGCAACAGTGGCGGTGAGTGAGATGGTAGTAATATCAGTTATAATTAAAAAACTGACGAAATTAATAACTAAATCTGGTTATGCTATAATAGCATTACAGTTTTCATTATGACACCACAGAATTGCAATCAGAAATTTAATCGACAAACCACTGAACTTAAAAATTGTGTCAGCTTAATGAAACTCACATCGAAATAGAGAACTCCGGACATTACAATGGCTTGCCGCGCGCTGATTAAAATTGCACTCACCACCATGGTGCAGTAATAAAACATGCCAGTTGTGATCGGGGATATTTGATTCAGTTTCCGGAATGACATGAAACCGTTCTGTTTCCTCTCATTTCTATGTGACGTGTTCCCTCGACACGATAATGAACATTTCCATTCCTTATTCTTGTCGAAGTGGTACTTTAACTCCATGTATGGACGTTAACCGCCAAGATAGTAGTAGTAGTAGCAGTAGTAGTAGTAGTAGTAGTAGTACCTTTATTCATCAGTAGATCTCTTTTTACAAGGACGTAGGACATGTCAAAGTATTTACAAATTTAGATCAATTTAAAATAATCTATTTTGTATGCACTTATATTTACAGACTTCTAGTTAGACACAATCATTAGATTTGTTGCTGATATACAATACTTTTTTTACAAATAACTTAATAAATAAAATAATGCCACATTGTTCACTCGTATCTCACCATTAGTCACTGCACACATTCACACATTGTTTAATAACACTTCACTCACTACACACACACACACACACACAGACACACACACACACAATGGTGATATCTGGGCCAGTTTCTGTACCGCGACTTCCCATTAGCTATCCTGAAAAACTGAGTCAGCATCCCTCCATAATGAGTGAGATTTTGAGGTCAGAAAGAGGCAGAGGTGTTAGTATTGTACTATACATAGCTTGGGGGTAAGTATTTCTAGAAAGGAAAAAAATAAGGAAAAAAAACAAAGTGAAGATGTTATGTGGAATGTTGGATATTTTATAATCATTATTATTATTATTTATTTGCATAACATTTTTTATCAAACCCCTACTCTGTTTTAGCTAAGTAATCCTTCAATGTATAAAATGTATTGCATAAAAGGTACTTTTTAGCTGCCTTTTTAAATAAGTGTATTTTGTCAATTTCTTTAATCTCTTTTGGTAATTTATTGTACAGTTTTATTCCTTGGTAGAAAATGCTGTTTTGAGTTTTATGTTTATTTTTTCTCGGTAAATGTAAGTTCAGTCTATCTCTTGTTGCATGGTCATGGACAGAGCTGTTTGTGCAGTAATTACCAGTGTTATTTTTTATGTTTACAACTGACTGGTAAATGTATTCACATGGAGGAGTTAAAATCCCCAGTGTTCTAAACAGATCTTTACAATGAGCTCTACTAATATTTTTGGTTATTAGGATAAACGTAGCAAGTAGGCAAACAATAGACACAAATAGTGATTTTTTATTCTGATTCTAAAATAGCTGAAGGGTTGCAAAAAGTGGTCACTAGATGTTAATGGAAGTCCTTTATCATCATCCCGCGTTTCTGGCGCGGCCCGTCATCAGATGAAAGCAGAGGAGTTCCGTTAATATCTAGTGATTACTTTTTGCTACCTATAAGCGTATTTAGAATCATAATAAAAATCATTAAAATGTGAAATTTTAGTACACTACCTCTGATAAGGTTTGTGAGTGATGTTGAAGAAGCTGTAAGACACTTTCCTATGGATGCTGCCGAAGAAATAAAGAGGGAAACTTTCCATGCTGTTTTGAAAGTTCTTGGTCAACGCAGAAATATAACCTCTGAAGAAAGGGCTGCTCTACGAAAGCTCCGAGAGAATCAGAACATAGTGATGGTGAATGCTGATAAAGGTAACTCAACTGTTCGTTACCCTGTAGTTAGTATTTGCAGAAGATGTATGGCTTATTTAGAGGTACAATGTACAGGAAGATTGATCTTGACCTTATAGCACGTGTGCCACGGAAGACGTGTACACTCGTCAATTGCTCCTCGTTAACGCCAGAGACCATCAAGCGGTTAAGACCACATGGTAGCCCACCGCTAAGACCGTACGGTTTTCCTAAGGTGCACAAAGGTGGTCTCCCTTTACGGCCTGTCGTGAGTAATGTTGATGCCCCCACATATGATTTAGCAAAATATCTTGCTTTCTTGCTGACACACTTGGTTGGCAAATGTCGACATCATATACCGAACTCAACCGATTTTATCAGCAGACTGGGGGACCTCCACCGAAGTATTTCCGATATATCAGTAAGTTTTGAAGCAGTATTTTTTAAAAAGGTACCTCCTGATGATTCCTTGGAGTTGTTTGGCAAACAGTTCCAGACGGGCACCACTGCTTTGTTTCGGCAAGCTTTTTCCTCAACCTATTTTACGTTCAACTAAGAATATTTTCAACAGACTGACGGTGTTGCCATGGGCAGCCCCTTGTCTCCCCCTGCGGCTAACTTTTTTTATAGGTGATTTTGAGGATTGTGCACTTAAATCTGAGCCGTAGTAAAGTTAGCTTTGAAAAGCGCGCCGCAGAGCATAGCGTGAAGCAGTCGCCCTCCGTTTCCTGGTGGTGGCGCCGTTGTCACAATTGAAGGCTTCGGTGTCTCCCTCTAGCGGGAAAGGGGAAAAGTAGGCTGTTCTCGTGGGTTTAAGAAGTGGCTGTATGGACTCTCGGGTAAAGTTGGCAGTCGGGGCATCAAGAAGCGACTTCTCTGTCGGTGCTAGAGGGACACAGCACGCAGACCGCGGCATCAGCGTAAACGACGCGAGCAGCGGCTACGTGGTATGTGGCGTTAACTGCTCGTTGCGAAAGGAATCTTCCTGAGCGTGGGTCCGCGAGGGGCCTAATTTGCAGTTCGGCCGTATGCTGTCGACCGGCGAGGAGGTTCTGAAAATCGGCGAGCCTTCCTGCGTCCGTTGAAACGGCTAGCAGCGGGCGGCTCGGCAGAGCATTTGGAGGTGCTGCGTTGGTTCAGTCCTGGGAGTCGAAACG
This sequence comes from Schistocerca serialis cubense, assembly GCF_023864345.2. Taxonomy (NCBI): domain Eukaryota; kingdom Metazoa; phylum Arthropoda; class Insecta; order Orthoptera; family Acrididae; genus Schistocerca; species Schistocerca serialis. The sequence goes on from NC_064646.1 coordinate 238,391,872, forward strand.
CACCAGAAGTTGAGTATTGACTGTTAACAGATTTTATGAAGTTTAATTGAATTCAGTTTACTTATTCTTGTTAATTATACCAGCCGTATATTTTGGGGGTTTCCCGCCATTCATTCTCGTCTGCCCAACCGCGGGATGGTGGTAATATTAGAAAGGGTGGTCTGTGTCTCCCCTTTTTGCGGATGAAAGGGGGAGGGGAGTCAGAGTAAATCTGTGGTTCGGATTGCTTCTTTCCCCTCCCAGCTTACCTACGGGTTTATTCGACTGTTAGCCTCTGTCATGTCTGTGAAAGTCTAAGGCACCAATGGCTGTACTGTTTAAAATGCAAGGCACTTTAAGACCTGATCCATTCTCTCGCCTGCCGTAACTAGTATTACTAGACTCACGTCTAAAAGGTACTCTGAGACAGATGAAAAATTCCTTTTGCCTCGTGGTAAGAACTAGCATAACGAAGTCCTGCTCATCTGGAAGCTGTAACTTACGTAAATTTGGCTGTAATCAAGCAAGGTTGTTAATGTACGCCGTAGTGGATTTTTTTATACTGTTTCTAGTCAGCCAAAACTGTTGTGTGTTTTTCCAATTCAATAACTTTTAAGGCTTTTCTCAACGTGCTTACGTGTTTCATACAGGTAGTTCTTTATTAGTGTATTTTCTTGCCATGCAAAAGTTTTCCATTTCATTACGGGTAGAAATTGTTGTCTTGAAAGGAGAATTTGTAAAGGTTTGCAAGTCCTACCTTGCGAGTGTGTGTGTTTGCGTAAGTTAACTGGCAGAAATTTGTAAATTTTTTTATGTATTTTGGAAATGTTAATGTTATTAACTGTGAGGGTTCCCCCCCCCCCCACCCCCCCCCCCCCACCCTCACTAACGTATGGATGATTCATGCGTTTTGGTTTTTCTATTTTGAAAACTTTTGTAAACAGGATTGTCTTTATATGTTGCATACAAGTTAGATTCTGCGCCATTTAATGAGCCTGAGTGAGGTTGTTGTGGGTGGCCATAGCTACGGCTGTTGTAACCAAATGGGAAATTTGTCTGCCCAAAAGTGAAGTCATATATTGAAATTGTATTCATTTATTAATGGAGTGAAATTCACCTGTAATTTAGCCGAGCTTGAAATATTATTCAGCGTCGCGTTGTAAACGCTAAATTGCTTGCCTGCACTTGCCTTTTACTGGCGTGAAATGTTTTTATAATAATTTAAAGGTCCTTTCCTATCGTAAATTGTGATTGTTGGGTTTTTAAAATATTGGAAAGTCTTGCACCAAATTTGAATAAGAAGTGTTACTGAAAATTGTGTGTAATTTCACCCTTTATTCCTTGGCACCTACTTCCACTTTACATTTTGTGTATTAATTCTGATTAATAACCTTTGGTGAACCAGTAGTAATTTTACGGTTCAAAATCAGTAGTTCTTAAATCGACTGTTTTTGGAGCTACTTGAATGGTACCTTCATACTGTGGTCCCACAGAGAATATAAGTTAATCGATTTTTATATCACCTTAACTCCGTTCATAGGAACATTCCATTTCCTATGAAATTAGAAAGGTTATTGTCTCACATTATTTAGATGTTTTGGTTATACGGAAGAGTAAGGGCTGTTTGGAATCTGTTTATCGTAAGCCCACTCATACTGATTTGTAACTACACTCTTCAAGTTGCCATCACCCTTTCCAACCCATGATTGTGCTTAAAGCTCTTGTACACAGAGCCCATACAGTGTCGGACACAGATAGTTTGCCTAAAGAGTTTGCACATTTAAAGATTGTGTTCAGAGCTAACGGATACTTTACCCTGCAAATTAACTGGTATTCTCAGTTAAAAACAAGAACCAGGAAATGGATAAAGAGGAGAACGCACCAAAAAAACCACTAGCTTTGCTTCCCTTCGTTGAAAATATTTCCTTCAAAATAGCAAGAAACCTTAGTAATTTTCACGTGAAAGTGATTTTCCGCCCACCATATAAGATTACGGACCTATTGGGAACAGTGACGGATGATCTGCTACTGCGGGAGGCGGGAAATCAAAAGAAATATCTTGCCAGTGTGGTATGTCCTATGTGGGACAAACGACACACACAGTGGAAGAACGCTGCACCAAACATAAACGGTGCACTCGCCTTTTGTAACCTAGCAAGTCTGCAATTGTGGGTATTGTATCTCCAACGGACATTCAAAGGAATACGACAAAATATTATTTTTTTCCCACAGCAGCATCTTGGGACTCCGTTCTAAAAGAGTGCGTTGAAATACGCATTGCGGAAAATCTAATGAACCGTGACAGCAGATACCAGCTGGATAATGTGTGGAATCCCACCATCTCCTACATTTGCTCCAGACGAAGATGCCAAAGTACTCAGATGGCTACGGCTAGCGGCAATGCCGAAGACAGCTACTCTTGGCAGCGAGGGCACTACCGCTGAGGCCGGTATGGTCCATCTGCCACCGTGGCTCTTGATGCACGCCCGGTAATGCTCTCAGAGCGCTATATGGGCCGGAGCGGAGAACATCTTCGTCAGTCTTCGATGGCTCACCTGAAGACGACCTGCAGGTGTCCAATCGAAATACCGTGGCGTGAAGTTTACCACGACCGGCTGAAATCCCAAAATCTCTTCCAATGATCATTAACAATGGTCGCACGTCTCACTTACCACTTTCAGTCGTATACTGATCATTTGCTGTGCACTACAATCCCTTAGTTTCTTCATTTAACACGACGATATTCTGCCCCCTCCCCCTTCTTCCCTTCATTAGTTCACCACTAAACGGTAATCAAACATTTCATGTAACGATCATTTGTCTTTATGGTTTTGCTTTCAAGTTTTTCGCATTAGCCTTACTTTCTTGATGCAACAGTAAACATATCGTCAAAGTTACTAGCGTTGTTTCTCAGATGATTTCAATTGAAGCTCTTTTTCCCGTAGATGTACTTGTTGGAAGACACGAATGCGCCTGATGTCTCCGCTGACAAGCAGAAAATCCTAAAACATTGGAAGTTATTGCTTCTCAGCGTTGTCTTTGGCACAATTTACGAGTGTTACAGTATCTCCAATTGGAGTACCGAGCGTAATGGTGCGGGGGTTAAGGGAATGGAATCGTTTTCAATTTGATCGTGGCTCAAACCCCAATTTGCTCAAGACATCAAGGTTTTCCATGATTACCCTAGTTCGAGATGAACGACAGGATGTTTACTTTTAAAGGGCGTAATCACTAGTTTCCTCCGCTTTCCTTCCACTATCTTTGCATATGCTAAGTCTACAATTACCTTGTCTTTGACGGACAGCTGAACCATAATATTCCTTCCTTCCATATCTGACTAGAAGATTAAGGTACATGCAGGCAGCGAATCGAGTAGCAAAGAGGTTTTAAAAGCGTATCGGAAAATGGTGTCAGTTGATTTATCACTACCGCCAGGGATGAACTAACTAATAAATAAAGCCAGACACGCTTAATGTAGCAGAAAACCTGTGTCACATAGTGATGTACTTATTTAATGGAATTCATTTTCTCTTGTGGAAAGAACTTAATACATAATAAAAAGAATGAAATGTACATCTTGCTTTCATATGCTGAGTATCGACAACAAATATTCTTAGCTCAAGTACTGTGAAAGAATTGTCTCAAGACTACAAAAATAGGGAGCGGTATATTCCAGCTGAAAAAGACGCCCTTGCTGAAATGGTCTGATTACCACTGGAATACATTTTGAAACTCTTTTCACAGAAGAGACGTTACCAGTCGTAGTGAAACTCATTTGGGCTTTATCAACGAAATTTGACAGTGTCTTGTGGAAAGGTTTGAACGAAGCAATATTTTCCTTCGTCAGATCTGCAGCTTTTCAGCGGTGATGATACAGCTTTTTTTCCTTTTTCATTACAATCGTGAAAACTGTAGAATAGGTATCAGCGTTCCTTGTGAGACTCACAATAATGCATTTTACCTCTGACTGCTTATGAGTAAATCGTCAACAATAGTTTTATGTCTTGCACTGCTTAATAATGAAAACATAGCTTCCTCATTCGATAAGGTCAGTATTTCCAGATAATTTTAAAAGATATTTTCCGCTGATATCGGAGAATTAATTCCTTCTCTGCATCAAAAATATTTTTACTGGAAAGGATAAAAGCTGCTCAAGAACGAATTTTACTTTTTCTTTAACTCTAAACAATACGTTTGCCGAAAAACTAGAATTCTGTCTTCCACATACGAAATCCTACAGATCATTCAAAAAAACCCAATAATAATTCAACGTTGCCCATTTCTACATCATGTATTTTACATATATGTTAAAGTATTTTTCTCATCTCAATTGCAAATGAATTAAACAGCCGAACTCTTAGCCACAAATTATAAACCAACAAAGATATGTAAATATTGCCGTACATTAATACCAGCCTAGTCTAGTTACAGAGTTCAAAATTTCAGCTTTATTGCATTACTTACACATATATTGAGTCACATCTCCTTGCAGTCAGTCGATAATTTTAACCAACGAGTATTATGAGTTACAATATGTTTATTTTTCATTTATATATTTTTTTCCTTATCTGAACCATTTGTTGCAGTGGAGATATCCCTTAGTCTCATCTACAAACTTTGCTTTTGTAGAATGGTACCAACAACGTTGGCTCTGCTTTGTTCCCTCGACGACTGCGCTAATCCTGAGTAAGTATGTCTAACTCGTTATTATAGTTATGTTTGTTAAGTGGTACTGTGTTTAATCTGTGGATCACATATCTGAGGCCAGATTCTTTTTTGGGTCTGGGGTCGTTAGACGTTTGATGTAATATTGTGCCTATTGTGGTGTTTTTCGTTTTTCCTGTAAGTACTGGTGTTGGTTATTTTTCTTTGTGATGGAGCTATCTAGAAAATTTATTTGCCCTGTTTGTTCTACCTCTAAGGTGAACTTTATGTCTCTGTGTAATGTGTCTATCTTTGCGTGTAGTATTTTGTTTTCTGGTTCATCTACCAAACAGACGGTGTCATCCATGTATCTCCCCCATACGGTATATTGAATTTTCCTGGTACTATTTCCTGTAAAATTCCTTCTTTTGTTTTGTTCATAAAATATTTCCTAACTTTCGTGAAATTAGGGGACCCACTGTTAATCCTTCTTCTTGTAGGTAGAATTCTTTATTGAATTCAAAAGTAATTTTGGTTAGTAATGAGGTGCAGAATTGCGCTTATCTCTGTTACCTCTTCTTGCGTTAACTGAATGTGTGTAACTCTTGGTCTATTATCCTGACTGTTCCTTTGACTGGAATTCTGACGTACATGTTTTCTACATCAAATGAGACCAGGATAGCTACACTCCTGGAAATGGAAAAAAGAACACATTGACACCGGTGTGTCAGACCCACCATACTTGCTCCGGACACTGCGAGAGGGCTGTACAAGCAATGATCACACGCACGGCACAGCGGACACACCAGGAACCGCGGTGTTGGCCGTCGAATGGCGCTAGCTGCGCAGCATTTGTGCACCGCCACCGTCAGTGTCAGCCAGTTTGCCGTGGCATACGGAGCTCCATCGCAGTCTTTAACACTGGTAGCATGCCGCGACAGCGTGGACGTGAACCGTATGTGCAGTTGACGGACTTTGAGCGAGGGCGTATAGTGGGCATGCGGGAGGCCGGGTGGACGTACCGCCGAATTGCTCAACACGTAGGGCGTGAGGTCTCCACAGTACATCGATGTTGTCGCCAGTGGTCGGCGGAAGGTGCACGTGCCCGTCGACCTGGGACCGGACCGCAGCGACGCACGGATGCACGCCAAGACCGTAGGATCCTACGCAGTGCCGTAGGGGACCGCACCGCCACTTCCCAGCAAATTAGGGACACTGCTGCTCCTGGGGTATCGGCGAGGACCATTCGCAACCGTCTCCATGAAGCTGGGCTACGGTCCCGCACACCGTTAGGCCGTCTTCCGCTCACGCCCCAACATCGTGCAGCCCGCCTCCAGTGGTGTCGCGACAGGCGTGAATGGAGGGACGAATGGAGACGTGTCGTCTTCAGCGATGAGAGTCGCTTCTGCCTTGGTGCCAATGATGGTCGTATGCGTGTTTGGCGCCGTGCAGGTGAGCGCCACAATCAGGACTGCATACGACCGAGGCACACAGGGCCAACACCCGGCATCATGGTGTGGGGAGCGATCTCCTACACTGGCCGTACACCACTGGTCATCGTCGAGGGGACACTGGATAGTGCACGGTACATCCAAACCGTCATCGAACCCATCGTTCTACCATTCCTAGACCGGCAAGGGAACTTGCTGTTCCAACAGGACAATGCACGTCCGCATGTATCCCGTGCCACCCAACGTGCTCTAGAAGGTGTAAGTCAACTACCCTGGCCAGCAAGATCTCCGGATCTGTCCCCCATTGAGCTTGTTTAGGACTGGATGAAGCGTCGTCTCACGCGGTCTGCACGTCCAGCACGAACGCTGGTCCAACTGAGGCGCCAGGTGGAAATGGCATGGCAAGCCGTTCCACAGGACTACATCCAGCATCTCTACGATCGTCTCCATGGGAGAATAGCAGCCTACATTGCTGCGAAAGGTGGATATACACTGTACTAGTGCCGACATTGTGCATGCTCTGTTGCCTGTGTCTATGTGCCTGTGGTTCTGTCAGTGTGATCATGTGATGTATCTGACCCCAGGAATGTGTCAATAAAGTTTCCCCTTCCTGGGACAATGAATTCACGGTGTTCTTATTTCAATTTCCAGGAGTGTATATCTAGAATATATAAGTCTTTTATATAGTTTATTATTTCCTCTGTGTTTTTCACTGTTATGTCATTTTGTGTTTTATACTGTTTTATGAATATCGTTAGCGCACGTCTGGCGAAGGCGTGTGGGTGTACATTTCTGCAGTTAATGCTGGACGTCGTAGGAGTATTTTCTATGAAGCTTTGGTTGTCTCTGGAGTTTAGGGGCATTATATTTCAAAACGTTGCAAAATGAATCTGGTCTGAGATAAATGATCCACAGATTAAACACAGTACCACTTGATAAACGTAACTATAATGGACATAACTATTCACATAGAAAAAAAATAATGGACACCAAGAAACCCTAGTAACAAAACTGCACAAAAAAATTCCAGAAAATATAAAAATTAAGAAATAAAACGCCTCACAAATCCAGAGACCTACAGCATGCACCACGCGCATACACACCCCGACATTAACATCACTGCCCAACAAGAGAACGATATAGTAACTCAACAGACAAGTTGGTACACACTCACATACGGAAACAAACTGATACACAGAACTGGGAGCATTCTCAATAAATGAGCAATAAAAAGAACGAATCAAAACAGTAACTCTATACCGAAATGTGTACAAAAGGAATATGAAACGGACATCTACTAAATATGTGGCATTTACCAACTCGAGAGTAACATCTGTGATACTCTTTACATAGGACAGATACAAGGAAATTAGATATAAGGCAAGCAAAACAGCCGTCAACATTTGCAGAACACCTCATGCAAGGAAATCACCACCATACCACATGAAAAATAGTCATATTCAGCTACAAGAAACTTCTCCTACACCAACAAGAAAACTTTCAATTTCAAAAAGAAGTAATAGAGAAGAAACACATAATAAATGACCAAATAAACATCAGTAACCAGAAGCTGTTTAAACTAATAAAACATATTGTTGAGAAACAGCTTCAATAGACATCACAAATAAATATCACAAACTAGGCAACATCCCAAACCTAGATCATGCAGAGATAATACCCGACCCAAAAAATTAAAACAGGTACTTTACAAGAAAAGAGCGCACTACAGGAAAAACATGTGTCTCACACACACTCATACACACACACACACACACACACGCGAAGATAATCACTCCCACTTTAAGATAAAACAAATATATAGAAAATACTCATAATCAAAGAAATGAAAATAAAAATAATGTAATCTCTCTCTCTCCCTCTCTCTCTCTCTCTCTCTCTCTCTGTCTCTCTCTCCCTCTCTCTAGTTGAAAAATATAAACACTCACAGAGCGATAGCAGACCTTCTATTCCCATCAAAACAAACAAAAGACGAACGCGTCCAGAAAAAAAAAGAAAAAGAAAGAAAGAAATGGCGAGAAGACAGTGATGCTGCCCAACCCGAAAGTGTGAGTGTGTTAAGAGCAGTGAAGGGGCTGTTTGAAAAAACTCAACACAGACACATGGAACACCAAGAACAATGCAATAAACAACAAAAAAAACCATGAGTAAGAAAAAGAATAAAAACTCGAATCAGAATTTGACTCTGCAGTGGAGTGTGCGCTGATATGAAATTTCCTGGCAGAATAAAACCATGTGCCGGACCGAGACTCGAACTCGGGACCTTCGGCGGGCAAGTCCTCTACAATTTTTTTTTTTTTTTGCATTTTTGTTCGTTGTTGATCGTTGTGGACGTCACATAAATAACATCCGGTCGAGTTCGTTTGTTCATCCTTCCACTCAGGTTTTTATTACGAAGGCCAACCAGCTCTCTGACCGAACACGCTGAGCTACCGTGCCGGCATCCATCCAACTGAGCTACCCAAGCACGACTCACACCCCGTCCTCACAGCTTTACTTCTGCCAGTACCTCGTCTCCTACCTTCCAAACTTCACTTCCTGCTTCTGTGAAGTTTGGAAGGTAGGAGACGACGTACTGGCAAAAGTAAAGCTGTGAGGACGGGGTGTGAGTTGTGCTTGGGTAGCTCAGTTGGATGGATGCCGGCAGAGTAGCTCAGCGTGTTCGGTCAGAGAGCTTAGCTCCCCTCGTAATAAAAAAAAACTGAGTGAACGGATCAACGAACAACCAAAATATGTGTCATCGGACGTCCGTCACGAACAAATTCAACGAACAATGTAGAACAAAATGAGATAAAAAAAAATATGGTAGAGCACCTGCCCGCGAAAGGCAAAGGTCCCGTGTTCGAATGTCGGTCCTGCACACAGTTTTGATCTGCGAAGAGCTGTTAATAGTAATAAGTAAAGCAAACGAACTGTTATTGATCATATCAAAATAAAATCGCAAGAGAAAAAAAAACATGTCGTCATAATGACCACTCAAAGATACTTTAAAATAAAGTGAAACGCGTCTGGTGTTAATAAAACTTTTATTACAGTTCTTAAAGACGGACATTAACCTATACAACTTGTATATGTGCAACTGCGGAAAAAAGACGACGAAAAATAAAGAACATATCTCATCTTGAAATAGGCTTTTCTTACCACTGCCAGTCTACATTTTATATCCTCTCCCCTTCGGCCATCATTTTGCTGCCCCAATAGAAAACTCATCTACTGCTTTTAGTGTCTAACTTCGTAATCAAATTCCCTCCCTATCACCTCAAAAAAAAAATGGTTCAAATGGCTCTGAGCACTATGGGACTTAACATCTATGGTCATCAGTCCCCTAGAACTTAGAACTACTTAAACCTAACTAACCTACGGACAGCACACAACACCCAGCCATCACGAGGCAGAGAAAATCCCTGACCCCGCCGGGAATCGAACCCGGGAACCCGGGCGTGGGAAGCGAGAACGCTACCGCACGACCACGAGATGCGGGCTATCACCTCAGAATCAGTTTATTAATAGCAATAAACAGTCCATGGTGCGTGAAAAATACACAACTACGTGTTCAACTCAATGTGAACACGCATCGCCAGTGGCTGGAAACTGACCCACGAGTCAGTTCACGGCACAAAGGTGCCGTCGATGACTAGGTCATCACATTGCACAGACTCGCAGCGGGAAAGGAAATCGAGCTTGTCCCTGTAAGGGAGCCGTGCCGGAATTCGCATTAAGTGATTTAGGGAAATCACGGAATATCTAAATCTGGATAACTGAACGGAAATAGACACGCCACCATCCCGAAGACGGATGCTGTGTCTTTTCACTATGTCACCTCGTTCGGTTAATAATCATGAATGCTGTGTGTTGTACTATAGTGCGTGTGTGTATGTGTGTGTGTGTGTGTGTGTGTGTGTGTGTGTGTGTGTGTGTGTGTGAGTCTGTGTGTGTTGGTGACTTAGGAAGGTGTAATGATCAACATGACATCAGTATTTACGTTATTTTCAGATTTATAATAGTAGCTATTATAAGTCATATGTTTTTTGGGTTGGATAATCCCTCCAAGTACATAGGGCAAGAGCAAGTCATTAATGTGTATTTTCCCCCGGGGCAGCAGGTCATGTATTGAAGTGGGGACTCATGGACGTACAGTGGGTAATCTATACTGACAGGCGTAGTTCACGTAGTGGTGCATTTACTATCATGCAGAAAACATCTTGTCGTAAAGTTTGTGACTTGTCTATGGGAAGACGGTTGATTGCAGAGAAAAAAAAACAATCCACACACTGATGTTTGTACATATTAAGGTACCACATACAAAAATATCTACACTTATATGTGTTACACCACGTACATACCTCTCTAAATATACCGTCATGGCCATTATGGGAGATGTAAGTAGAAGCAATACATTTTAGAGTGGTCTTAAACGCGAGGTGCCCAGTCTTTCCGCAATACCTCCAACTAGAACGTTAATGCTACTAAACACTCATATGTGTGAAATATTTTAAGAGCGATGGATCTCTTGAACGAAGGAATCACATTTTCTTTATACGGGAGAGTGTTGTAACTTGGAAAACGTTCCAGGATTTCGTTACTAAACAGCCCTGTAATATTTTCTTATTCCGTTCTGAAATACTAGCGTTTGATTTATGGGTGCTGCAGCCGTTTCCTGAAATTACGAAACTTGCTCCTGAAAAGTAAGGTTTTTCCAAATGTGAAAAATTGGTCCATAGTCCATGTAACCAGGAACAAGTATTCTATTCAAATTTAAAAGTTCCGTCAGTACTGTATTTAATAGTCTATGAACCATATTAATTGCTACACACCAATAATCAATAACTAAAAACAAATTCAGAAAAAATGTTTCGAGAAATCAGCTACACTATGCGATCAAAAATATCCAGAAACCTGACTGAAAATAACTTACAAGTTCATGGCGCCATCCATCGGTAATGCTGGAATTCAATATGGTGTTGGCCCACCCTTAGCCTTGATGACAGCTTCCACTCTCGCATGCATACGTTCAATCAGGTGCTGGAAGGTTTCGTGAGGGAATGGCAGCCCATTCTACATGGCGTGCTGCATTGGGGAGAGGTATCGATGTCAGTCGGTGAGGTATGGCACGAAGTTGGCGTTCCAAAACATCCCAAAAGTGTTCTATAGGATTCAGGTCAGGACTCTGTGCAGGCCAGTCCGTTACAAGGATGTTATTGTCGTGTAACCACCCCATCACAGGCCGTGCATTATAAACAGGTGCTCGATTGTGTTGAAATCGCCATCCCAGAATTGCTTTTCAACACTGGGAAGCAAGAAAGTGCTTAAAACATCAATGTAGGCATGTGCTGTGATAGTGTCGCGCAAAACAACGGGAGGTGCAAGCGTCCTCCATGGAAAACACGACCACACCATGACACCGCCGCCTCCGATTTTTACTGTTGGCACTACATGCACTGGCAGATGACGTTCACTGGGCATTCGCCTTGCCACAACCTGCCATCGGATCGCCACATTGTGTACCGTGATTCGTCAGTCCACATAACGTTTTTCCGCTGTTCAATCGTCCAATTTTTACGCCCCTTACACCAAGCGAGGCGTCGGTTGGCATTTACCGGCTTGATGTGTGGCTTACGAGCTGCTGCTCGACCATGAAATCCAAATTTTCTCACCTCCAGCCTGTCATAGTACTTACAGTGTATCCTGATGCAGTCTGGAATTCATATGATCTGGATAGATGTCTGGCTATTACAGATTACGACCCTCTTCACCTGTCGGCGGTCTCTGTCAGCCAACAGACGAGGTCGGCCTGTAAGCTTTTGTGCTGTACGTGTCCCTTTACGTTTCAACTTCGCTAACACATCGGAAACAGTGGATCTAGGGGTGTTTAGGAGTGTGGAAACCTCGCTTACAGACGTATGACACAAATGACACCCAATCACCTGACTACGTTCGAAGTCCGTGAGTTCAGCGGAGCACACCATTCTGCTCTCTCACTACGTCTAATGACTATCGAGGTCGCTGGTATGGAGTACAAGGCAGCACAATGCACCTAATATGAAAAACGTATATTTTTGGAGGTGTCCGGATACTTCTGATAATATAGTGTACAAGTTACAAAAACTGTGAAATCAAAATATTGGGAGTTAACGGCAACTGTCATTTTCATAACAGGGAAAAGTGTTAAGCCACTAACTTAAGTAGGAAATATCAAGTTTCCGATTATTAAAGACCATCTTCCACTTCAAGGTACAAGATAGTACATGACTGACGAAGTATAGTTTAACCGTCCATACATTATTTAACTAGTTTTGAAGATATGCGTAATTTTACTCAACATAAAAGACTGCAACTGAATAATTAAAAATATCCTCAAAATAATTTTAATACATTATGCAGTACTTAGAAATATAGAATTCCTAATATTTATAAACGCTGCACTAAACACCATCTCACGTCTCAGAACAAAAAAAAAAAATGTAGCAAGGGCGGAGGATGCTTACGACAGTTTCCAGTGCGCATTCCTTCACGTGATTCTGAAATCAGCCACCAGGGAACACCATACGTTCCTAGATATACTACTCTCCAAGTACAACTCTCTTCCCTACTCTTCCAACGAAACGATGGTATCTGCCTTCCCCACGAATAATTGTTTTAGGTTGTCCCATCTTAAAGGTCAACAACGCATGTATTCTCCTAAAAGTGTTACAGTTATTTCGGATGCAGTGACTGTTCTGCAATGCTGCACTCCCACATAACATCGGGTGTTCTAGAATTACGTTTCATTGTAACTTTGTGAGTGTGTGGGTTTTATTTTGTCAAGTTGCACAATGGTTTGATCCAACATGTACCCTTTGGATCCTGCAAGAAACAATTTCCACCTCACACTACTACAGAAGTCAGACAGACGCTCCTAATGTACCAACAAGAACTGCTTGAGAAACATTCAGCAACAAATATCTTCTGGAGTCTTCCAGTGTAAGGAAAAGACACAAAAATATTTTATATTTTTATGTAACTAGTGGAATACTTGGGTACTGGAGTATTACTAGTTAGTGTAAGAAAAACATTAAACGAACGAAAAATATTATTTATGCAAACAATTCTGAGAAATCAAGTGAAACTTTTTCTTATAAAATAATAAATTTCTGGGTTCTTTTCAGAACAGTAGATTGCCTCTTATGGATAGGAATCCTATTCAAAAAATGGTTCAAATGGCTCTGAGCACTATGGGACTCAACATCTTAGGTCATAAGTCCCCTATAACTTAGAACTACTTAAACCTAACTAACCTAAGGACATCACACACACCCATGCCCGAGGCAGGATTCGAACCTGCGACCGTAGCAGTCCCGCGGTTCCGGACTGCAGCGCCAGAACCGCACGGCCACCACTTCCGGCAGGAATCCTATTATTTTGCAAAGTACGGAAAGGTTCTTTTCTCGCTTTTCTTTAAGAATGTTATTTACTTGGGAGAATGGCTGAGAGCCGCACCTACACAACTTGAATACCTTTTCTAGGTACAGTCAAGGCTGTCATGTGAGAGATGTAATGTAGTATACTGTTGTGGAGGACAGATGGGGCTCAAATACAATACCATGTGCTGCGACGACTGCTGCCTGCGTCGCTCGCTGCTGACAAATAACACAACTATATCTTTCTATCTGGATTCACCTTCGCCAATTAAACTCTCCCTATGCCTTGATGAAGCCAAGGACTCCTATCCACCCCTAGTCTAACTATTGGCGAGGTACACCAGTCAGACAACCAGTCCACCGCTATTCCTCTCAACATTCGCTCACAGGCATTTAACTAATACTCTGTCCTTGTTCACACTGCACAATAAGTGTGGCAGCCAACACAGTGAACAACGTTTAGTCACGAGCGACTCAATATAGAGTATCACTCCAATTCGCTAACGACAGAGGTGCTCTCCCAGTGAAGTACTGAGGAAAGACTTTGTTCCTCACTCTTTGCGTAGATGTAAGAGCGCACTCGCTCTCGTTACGTGTTCCCACTCCAAGAATGACAATGGAACGGCCCCTTTTTCTGGAAAAGTTGCAAGGGTATAACATTTGCTGTCTTCGCTCACTCCACTGGCTCTTTGCATCATAAATATTCCGCCAATCAGCGTTGCTCTTTTAAACGGGAGAATGACGTTGCGTTTAAGTCGACCAATGCGGAAATATGTAGCATCTGCATTAGGCTTATACTGTCCTCCTGTGAGAACTCCATAACTACACAGTCGGTCTGTAAAAAAAATGTATCTTCTGAGCACTCCCACACAATGTAGCGGAATTTACTTTCAAGTTGAACACGGGGGTCGTTATCCCTTCGCTCTGGCAAAAGCTCTCCTCTCTCTGGGTGGTCATTCAGGTCAAAGTAGGTGTGCGCGACCCACCCCTCTGAAGGGACGGGCCTCTCAGTGGGCCGGCCGCCTCCCTAGAACGAAAATTCCTGTGGCCGTCATATTGTGTACGCCAGCCTCGACCTTTTCAACCTCAGTGCGGACTTGTGATTTACTTATTAGATTTGCATATCGCTTACATGAATTGTTAGAAAATTGACTCTACCTTATCGAGTTTGGGTTAAAATGAAGCGTCTTGATGTGCAGAATACGATTGTGAGGACGGAATATGTAAGAAATGAAGGTCAGGAGACCACGCCACCTTACATCTTTACTGGTCAGCTTCTAGCTGTGACCATTACTACAACTTTCTCCATGCTGCGCCAAATTTACACTCACGGAAATAAAATCGCTACACCAAATATATATATATTCATTTTTGGTAATGAAACTTTAAGAATACATTTGTCTAGGGAACATATTTAAGTGATTAACATTGCAAGACCACAGGTTAATGTATGCACTAGAAAAATCATTGCAAGTTAGAAATGCTGGTACATTAATAAGCGGTGTAAACACGAAAATGTTGATTGCAAGCATGCAAAATATGCATTCATTGTGTTGTACAGGTGCCGGATGTGAGTTTTTTGGGATGCAGTTCCATGCCCATTACACTTGGTCAGTCAATATTGGACGGTTAAAGCTGTTTTTCGATGACATTGGAGGAGGAGATTAGTGTTTAACGTCCCGTCGACAACGAGGTCATTAGAGACGGAGCGCAAGCTCGGGTGAGGGAAGGATGGGGAAGGAAATCGGCCGTGCCCTATCAAAGGAACCATCCCGGCATTTGCCTGAAGTGATTTAGGGAAATCACGGGAAACCTAAATCAGGATGGCCGGAGACGGGATTGAACCGTCGTCCTCCCGAATGCGAGTCCAGTGTGCTAACCACTGCGCCACCTCGCTCGGTGATGACATTGGAGTTGTCGTCCAATGTGTGCCGTATGTGTTCCGATCTGTTGTGCGAGCAGGCCAAGGAAACATGTCGACATTCAGCAGAGCATGTTGCGTTACAGTAGCGGTATGCGTGCGAGCGTTATCCTGTTGGAAAACACTCCCTACAATACTGTTTATGAATGGCTGCTCAACAGGTCAAACCATCAAGGTGACGTACAAATTTTCAGTCAAGGTGCATGAGCCATGAGAATGCTCCTGCTGTCTTACGAAATCTCACCCCAGAACGTAACTCCAGGTGTAGGCCCAGTGCGTCTACAATGCAGACAGGTTGATTGTAGGCTCTCAACTGGCTGCCTTCTAACGAACACACGGCCATCGTTGGCACCGATGCAGAACAAGCTTTCATCACAAAATATAACCGACCTCCACCCTGCTTTCCAATGAGCTCTCGCTTGACACCACTGAAGTCTCGAATGGCGAAGGTTTGGAATCAGTGGAATGCACGCTACACGCTACAGCGCCTCTGGCTGGGAGCTGTCCTTGTAGTAACCGATCTGTAACCACTGTGTCATTGTGGTGCCAACTGTTGCTCAGATGGCTGCTGCAGATGGAGTACGATGCGACATACGGCGAACACGACGGTCTGTAGTGCTACGTGGCTGTCCAGAGCCAGGTCTTCTTGCAACCGTACATTCACGTGGCCGCACCTCCCAGCAATCACGTACAGTAGCTACATTCCTGTTAAGTCTTTCTACATTATCGCAGATGGAACATCCAATCATCGCAGATGGAACATCCAGGTTGTCGTAGCCATGTTATACGTCCTCGTTCAAACTCAGTGAGGTGTTGATAATGGCGTCTGTGTCGCCTTAAAGGCATAATCATAGTGACACTACTAGCGCCACTCTTATGCGACTGGCGCGAAATTTGAATAGACATTATCTTTCAAATGTAGAAACACGTCTACCAGCTTTCGTTTATGTCGCACAGCTGATTCTGCTTCTTGCGCTTTTTTTCGTTACTGTATAACACTTTCTTAGCAATCATACACAACCGCTCACCTGACGAAAGGTCTGTTCCTAAAGACTGGAAAGTAGCACAGGTCACATCAATATTCAAGAAAGGAAGTAGGAGTAACCCATTGAATTACAGACCCATTTCACTTACCTCAATTTGCGGTAGGCTTTTGGAGCATATATTGCACTCGAACATTATGAATGACCTTGAAGAAAATGACTTATTGATACATAAACAACACGGATTCAAAAAATATCGTTCTTGTGCAACACAGCTAGCTCTTCATTACCATGAAGTAATGAGTGCTGTCGACAAGGGATCTCAGATCGATTCAATATTCCTACAGTTCCAGAAGGATTTTGATACCGTTCCTCACAAGCGACTATTAATCAAATTGCGTTCATAAGGAGTATCGTCTCAGTTGTCTGACTGGATTCGTAATTTCCTCTCAGAGAGGTCACAGTTCGTAGTGATACAGAAGTGATATCTGGCGTTCCGCAAGATAGTGTCATAGACCCTCTGCTGTTCGTGATTTATATAAATGATCTAGGTGATAATCTGAGCAGCCCCCTTTGATCGTTTGCAGAAGAGGCTCTAACTTACCGTCTAGTAAAATCATCAGACGATCAATTCCAAATACTAAATGATCTAGAGAGAATTTTTGTATGGTGCGAAAAGTGGCAATTGGTACGAAACAAAGAAAAGTGTGAGGTCATCCATATGGGCACTAAAAGAAATCCGATAAATTTTGGGTATATGATAAATCGCACAAATCTAAGGGCTGTCAATTCGACAGGAATTACAATTACGAGCAATTTAAATTGGAAAGACCACATAGATAATATTGTGGGGAAGGCGAAACAAAGACTGCGCTTTGTTGGCAGAACACTTAGAAGATGCTACAAAGCCGCTAAAGAGACAGCCTACATTACACTTGTCCGTCCCCTGCTGGAATATTGCTGCACGGCGTGGGATCATTACCAGGTAGGATTGACGGAGGACATCGAAAAAGTACAAAGAAGGGCAGCTCATTCGTGTTATCGCGCAATAGGGGTGAGAGTGTCACTGATGTGATACGCGAGTTGGCGTGGAAGTCACTGAAACAAAGGCGGTTTTCTTTGCGGCGAGATCTATTTACGAAACTTCAATCACCAACTTTCTCTTCCTAATGCGAAAATATTTTGTTGACACCCACCTACGTAGAGAGAAATGATCATGATAATAAAATAAGAGAAATCAGAGCTCGAACGGAAAGATTTAGGTGTTCCCTTTTCCCACGCGCCATTCGAGAGTAGAATGGTAGAGAAGTAGTATGAAAATGGTTCGATGAACCCTCTGCCAGGCATTAAGTGTGAATTGTAGAGTAATCATGTAGATGTAGAACACGCGACATGACTTTGTGCTTGCCATCGACATACGTACTAGGTTATGAGTACCTACAGTGACAGATAAGTGTCTTGCCAGTCGTTCACGAGGCACACCCGGCACGAACTTCTCTTTGTCGATCTTTCCCCCGCTGAGAAAGAAAGTATTCCTGGAGGAGCTTTCATATACCGCCACACCTACAAATGACTGTGATAACGACACTGGCCCGTGGATGTCTGGTGGATGGATGAAAATAAAGGCGCGGTGATGCCGTTGACTCTGACGCGGCCGGTGGCGGCTGTTTCCGAGGGCGGAGGCGCAAAGTGAAATTGATGCGCGGCCATGCGTTAGGGTGGTCGCGGGCCCGAAGCCAGATTTATAGGGGCGCACTCGCAAGATAGAGCGGCTACGTGGCAGCGGCAATTCCGGGGCCAACTGCGGCTACCGGGCGGCCGTGTCCGCAGGCGCCGCCGCACCAGTATCTCTATGCCGCCGCCCGGCAGCTCAGGTACAGGTCACCAACAGCACAGGTACAGACTACAGGGAGACGCGCGCGCTCAGCTTCAGTCCACCTGCGAGCATCATCTTGCCACTGTTCTTCAGGTTACGGGCGTCAGGTCATTTCTGACGAATCCGACACAGACAAACCGCTGCGGTCAAGGCAAGAGTTGTCCGTTGATTTGGCAACTTAATTTTACCCACTTCATTTTTGCTTTTCATAAATCGCGGTCTCAGTTTTGCTGTACTTTCCATGTCTGTGCTACACTCAACTTTGACTGATCGAAACAAGCTCTTTGGCCAACCTCTCTGTATGCCCACTTACATTTCTCGCGCTTTTGGGAGCTCGGTATGGCCCACCCCGTAGGACGCCTTCGTGCTTTAGACGTCGTGAGGTTATATTGGTTGGGGAGAGAGATACGTGCATTAACTATCGTTAAGGCGCACCCAAAATTGTCTGCCCAGAAACGAGCGCAGGCACGGATGCGTGCGTGTTAAGAACGTTGTGGCAGTTCTAAAACATAGACTTCATATTAATTGTCTTTTAGTTTAGTGTGCGGCTTGTGTAATTAACCTTTTCTCCCCAGCGATGTACAACAATGCCTCCGTGACTGCGGCGGCGCCGGTTGAGTGGCCGAACGGTTCTAGGCGCAACTGTCTGGAACTGCGTGACCACTACGGTCGCAGGTTCGAATCCTGCCTCGGGCGTGGATGTGTGTGATGTCCTTAGGTTAGTTAGGTTTAAGTAGTTCTAAGTTCAAGGGGACTGATGACCTCAGCAGTTAAGTCCCATAATGCTCAGAGCTATCTGAACCCATTTGAACTGCGGTGGCTATTCTCTCTTCCTGTTGACTTCCTCTCTGAAGAGCTGGATTTTAAAATGGATGTCGTCGTCGGATCAAGAGAGAGAAATTAGGACTATCTGGGTAGCTGAATGAAAAACTTGCGACTTCCGCGTATTAGAACCTTCACTTAACAAAATACTGAGACAACTAAGTTACATCCGTCTTCCTCGTACAAGCTCGGAAAACCGACAGACACCGAGATCTGTGAAAAAAGATAAATGAGTTGCATAAAATGATTGATATTTTTGTTCAGTTTTTTGTCATCATAGATATGATCAGACATCCCTGCGATATCCTTGCCGTACGGTAACGGTGCCAATATTTGTTTATATGTATAAACCATGTAAAGAACCTTCACAGGATGTTGCATTTTTGAACTTACGTCCTCTATTTTGTGTTATCTTCTGGTTCTGGTTAGAGTTATACTCAATTTGAGAGAAAGAGTGGCTTTGGTTGGTACGAGCTACATCGAAGTTCCTACAGTGCGTTTGGAAAGTCGCTGTGCACTGGGCTAGATAGCGTTCGAACATCGAAAGAAGGTGGGCAGAACACGACAAAACTACTTTTCAAAGACACGCGATTGTTTTTCAGTTCGTTCTACAGTTGCGTAACATTTAACTGTTTGGTTCATTTCCTGACAGATACTGAATGCGATGCGTAGTGTTTGGACGACTTGCAACTGAGGGACGTATTGTTACTGTTGGACAAGTGTTTCGACACGGCGAAAAATACACAGATTAGCGAAGTAGGTGCATGTTGAAAAATTCCGGGAAACAGCTGTACCTCAGCGCAGTGTGGTTCGTCAACTTATTGAGAAATTTCGAGAGACAGGATCAGTGTCAGACACCGAACAAATTATAAGACGACCTAAAAGTTCACGAACAGAAGCTATTGGATATTTCTGACTCTATGCGGTACATCCCAGAAAAATCATTGCGCAAGCTGGCACAAGAAAATGACATCTGGCTTGCAGACGCGCATAAAGCGTGTAGGCGAACATTGAAACTGATCCGCATGAAGTGACAGAAGTGCCTGGATAAAAGAGATATGGATCATGAAAAATGAGTTCTTTACCGTAAATTGTTTACATCCGATACTGAAACGAATACCATTGATATTTTGATATCGCCTTCTTAACAGACGATGCCTGGCTCCATCTCTTCGGCCATCTTAACACATCGAACACACCATTATAATCTACGGACAATCCTCGTACTGTACTTGGAATGTCGTTGCATAGTCCGGAAATTCGAACCTGGGTAGCAAATCCAGACAGCACTTCACTGGATCCCAATTTTTTGAAGAAACGAATTCAAGTACCCGCTGTTTCAACAAGGTAGCAGTACCGTGCATATGGCCAATAAGGTTCTTGGAGAATGTGTCAATGTGTCATCTCTAGAAAACCTCCGGCGCCCTTATTCGATTGGCCTTACTCCGAAAAACTGTTTTCTTTGGGAGCAGCAAAATCTGTAGTGTGTCTCAGCCGCCCACGCACGTTCTGTGACTTACATACTGAAATAACTGCGTACTTGAGAATCATATGACACTCACATCGAAGAAAGTGTTTTCCAACAAAATTAAGCGGATTCAGACTAATAAAGCCGCCTGTCAACGTAATATCCAACATGTGTGGTAACTGCACGGCAACTTTCTGAACAGTTTGTACAGTAGTGAAGAAATCGAGTAGGATCATTCCAGTTATTTGCCGTGGCGAATGTGAAGGGACTGGTTAGGTTTCGTCGAAAGTGGATTCTAAATTTTTCCACTGCTTGTTCGCTATCACTCCACGCTCGAGCTAGGGGCAGTATATATCAACATGCCGAAACGGAACCGCGTTGGTTGCTCGACCTCGGCTAAGTAGAAGCTGAGTGTGGCAGTGAATATAGGGTGTCTAAAAAATGTACCAGTACTTTGACTGCCTACAATGTGCTCACTTTTTCATTTTTTTCGTGTGTAACTAATGGAACAGAATGGCAGGGGAACAACTCAGCTTTAAAGAGAGAAAGTTTGTCCTTAAATATCATTGGAAAACCGAAAACGCCATGGAAGTGCGAAGACGGTTCAGAATGGAGTTCAATAAACTGCCACCAATGCACTGTATCATATATTTGAAGCATATGGAACCTTTCACTACATCAACAAGAAACATTCTAAACGGCCTTAGACATCCGCCAGCCTTAAAACAGAAGAGCAGGCTAGGGAAACCCTCATTCCATACACACAGAAATCTCTACGACAAACGGCTCGGGAGGCAAATATCTCAAAAGATAGCGTTCATCGCATCTTGAAGTGTCTGCGCATCTTGAAGCGTCTGCGCTGGAAATGCTAGTTACCAGCACTAATCCATGCTCTCAGTGAAGATGATCCACATCGGAGAGTTCAATTTTGTGAATGGTAGCTGGCAATATGTGCAGAACATGCAGGGTTTCCACACAAGATTGCCTCGAGCGATGAGGGCACCTTTAAATGAAATAGCACAATTAATCGCCATAACTGCACCTGCGGGAGTCCTGTACATACCCATGTTGTTGATGAACAGGGATAACAGTGTGGTGTGGGATATCATCATTGGGTCTCATAGGACCATTTCTTTTTTTCTAACGAAACTATCACTGGTGACTGCTGGAGGAGTCCGTCGGTCGACAGACTGACGAGATGTTTGGTGGCGACGAGATTTACTTTCAGCAAAATAGAGCACCCCATTACCGTCACTTTGTACGAGCTTGCCTCGACGCAGCTTTCCCAAATACATGGACTGGACGAACGGGTAGCACTGACGCCAATGGACTTCTTTTTATGGCTACAGCTCAAAGACAGAGTTTATCGCACAAAACTCAGAAGAACTGATGCACTGAAATTGGTAACTGAAAGACTATGTCGCAAAATTCCAAAAGAACTGTGTCGTAGTGGCGGATACATATGAGGGGCCCATTCTTAAATTTTGCATGTGACTTGACTATTTTTTATTTCGGTATAAGTAAAGGTAGCTCAAGATATCTGTAACACCCCCTCCTTGAGTTATTTCTGTATCCGCCACTGTTGTGTCGTGACGTTTGCTATTCCATTGGTTTGCGACTAATCATCTTTGTCTGCACAGTGACGTTCATCAGTCTTAACATTTGTGATCATGATTCCTTAAGTATATTTTTATTCTGTAATTAAAGCTTTTAAAATTGTCTCTATGTTCATAAATAAAGTTTTTTTCAAAGTGTTAATACAATCTTTTGAGACACCCTGTATTATCTTTTCAATCTGTGGTGCTGTAGATTCATTGCTGTCTTCCTCTCTTGAATTATAAATCCTCTTTGCCTTGTTTTAACGTTGTGCGTTGAGGAATTCATTCTGTACCTCTTCGTCTAGTTCAGCTTTAACTATGTCCCATATGGCACAGTGTACTGAATTCGTCTAGTTCAGGTGTAACTTTGTCCCATATGGCACAGTGTATAAAATTTGCCGCCTCTACAAGAGCCGTATCTGCTCGTTAATTAAACTTTTATCCTATGAAGGAATTTAATTTCTGCCGCACCCGAAAACTTTCTGAGCTTTCTCGATCACCATTACATCAATATTAGATTTTGTTACATAATTTACTCTCGATGTACTTGTAGACATAGTTACTCGCTACACATACTTTATTAAAAATCAAATTAGCCATTGTTTTTAACCGTTTGGGCTTAACATTCTTATACTTAAAGTTAAATATCAATTCTTTTCCAGGTTAAGCGCTCAGGTTGACCTACAAGAAAAGTGAATTGCTGAACATGACCATAGGCGAGGATGCAGTAGTATAACAAGTGAACGAATCACCTTGTTTAGAAAGCAGGATAATACAGGATGGAGAAACAAACTATGTTCTTGTAGCAGAACTAGTTTGGAATAGTTAAGGCTACTCCTCTTTCAGAAATATATTGGCAAAAGAGTAAAGTACTTTGGAATATCTTCAACTTTTATAGTCCTGTCTTCCTCAGTTGCGTGTAATATTACGGTATATTAATAATTTTTACTTATGGACCGTCTGACAGCAACTGAATTGCTGGAATGGGGAAAAAAACCGCAAATTGGCGTTCATAAGAAGAAGAACAACACCAAAAATGCAACAGGAGCGTAATATGTAGGAAATTGTCCACGCAACCTGTAAGTACAGTTCAAAACATTACTACTTAATAGGAAATACCAACCACCAGAACTGTTTATAACCTATAGGCACAATGACAAAAATGTAAATAAAATAGCTAACATATGAACATATTCCAGGCCACTGATGATGCCTTGCAGAAAATAAAGGCGAAACGCGTATGGCACTAAAATTGTGTTTTATTCAGTTGCTGTCAGACGGTCCATAAGTAAAAATTATTAATATACCGTAATATTACACGCAACTGAGGAAGACAGGACTATAAAAGTTGAAGCAAGCATTCCCTGTCAACGTGTACAACAGGTTCAAGAAAATACATCTGAGACTCCATAAGACGATACAGCACATAAAATTCAACAAAACATGCAAAAAGAACGATTTAATTCCAAGTTACATCAATGTAAAGGTTAAAAACAGTTCTACAGTGGCGCAAAAGTCGAAATCATTTGCAGAACGATATTGGTTTCTGCATGAAATTAAGATGCTCTATTCGAAAAAACAGCACCTAAACATGATGCACTATGAGACTCATCTAGAATTGGCAAATAACGTAGGAAACGCCGCAGTTTTCATGGCACTAGTAGAAAAAACTGAACACAACACATACACAGCAATGAAACATTTACAAACCAAACACAAACAGAAGATAATGAAACTAACAGTAAAAAAGACGCAACAACACATTTACATTTTAAATGTGAAACCACATGAACACCAACACACATTCCATCCACGCTTAGTTAACCTAACAGAGACAGAACTACACGAAAATGAAAAAATGCTCTTGGAAATAGGTTTGAAACACTGCACCAATAGCAAAGTGAACAATCAATATATAGAAAATCTCATAGTAGAAACCGAACACATCCTAACACGTGAAGAACAACAAAATAATTGTGAAAGAAACATAGGACTGACAAGAGAACTAGTAAAAGAAGAAATAAAAGGCATAATGAAACAAACACAGCAGACACAAAATAAGAACAACCAAACAGAAGCAGCTACTATGAAAAGGTTAAAACAAAAGTTAACAGACAATAACGTATTAATAACAAGAACATATAAGGGAAATGTAACAGTACTCATGGATAAAGAGCAATACATCACAAAAACCAAGGAATACATAAACACCAACGCCATACAAAACGTGAAGTCAGATCCAACTACACGATTTCAGGCAAATGTGAAACGAACACTGAAAAACATTGAACACACACTCACAGACAAACAGAAATACTACTTAACACAGAAAAACCCACAAGCACCGACACTCCGCAGTCAACCGAAACTACATAAAGACGGAATACCGATGAGAGCTGTTATCAACTTCAAGAAAGCCCCAACGTACCACATAGACCAAACACCTCCAAAAGTTAGTTACAAAACACTATAAAGTAGAAAACAACAGAACAGTGATAAACACAGGAAACCTAATAGAAAACAGACAGAAAATACAGGTACCACACACAGCATCACTGATTTCATTCGATATAGAAAATATGTATACCTCCATCCCTATCACAGAAACAATAGAAATCATAGAACAAAATCTCTCATCCCACAGCAACCTCACCACAGATGCAATAAAAGAAATAACAGATATGCTCAGACTGACAACTGAACAAAATTACTTTCAGTTTGAGAAAGAATATTATCTACAAACTGATGGACTGCCCATGGGATCCCCAATATCAGGAACACTAGCAAACATTTTCATCAGTCACCTAGAAAATCAGATATTTGATAAGATAACCACAAATGAAAGTTTCAAAATCATATATTGGTACAGATGCGTGGATGACATTATTTGTCTGGTCGATGTGCCAAGTGAAAAAATAGATGAACTCCATTCAGAAATAAACAAAGCTCATCAGAACATAAAATTCACACTTGAATAAGAAAAAGAAAATCAAATAAATTTTCTTGACATTACAATTAAAAAAGAAAATGGTAAACATATATTTAACATCTTTAGAAAACCAACAGCCACAGACACAATAATACATTCCACATCCAACCACCCCCACAGCCAGAAACTTGCAGCACTAAGACACATGTTACATAGATTAAACAGAATCCCACTCAGCAAGAGAAACTATGAACAAGAAATGAGTACAATCATACAAATAGCAAGGAACAACGGGTATGACACACATGTGGTACACAAGCTCAATCAAAAAATAAAAACACAAATAAAAAACAAACACAACAGTTCCACAATACAAAAGAACTCACAAGCTGAAAACTTACAAACACACTCAACAAACACACACAATGATAACACCACACAGAAAAGAACAAAGAACCAGATGGTACACCATGACCTACACACATAAACTAACACACAGAGTTGCAAACATCCTAAAGAGACAGGGCTTCAAAATAGCATATAAGCCTCCGCAAACCCTTCAATCACACCTAAGCAAGCCAGCTACCAAGAGAGACAAATTCCAACAATCAGTTATATATAAACTTGAATGTCAAAGTTGTGATGCAGTATACATAGGCATGACATGCAGGAATTTTCAAACAAGATACGAAGAACATATCAGATGTTGGAAGTATGAAACAAACCATTCCACATTTGCAGAGCATTTAAAACACTACAACCATCATCCTACAAACACGGAACAAGAAATGAAAATAATGAGAATAAGCAACCATGACAAACATCTTATACAAATGCAAGAAAACTTCCACATCCAGAAAGCCATAGCAGAAAACAAACATGTGATAAATGAACAAACACACATCAGCACAGGCTCCCTACTACACTTAGTAAAGGAAATGATAACATAAAACAAAAAATAATAAAAAAAAGAAAACTCTTCCCACATCATCTGGAGACACACACACACACACACACACACACACACACACACACACACACACACACACACAGCAATATATAAACATCAAAATACACACACACACACACACACAGCACAAAAAATATATACCACACCAAAAAACACACACACACACACAAATACACAAACGCACACACAAATGCATACACGAACAGACTACAGATACTTCAATAGTTACACTCATAAGTTTGGCAATAACATTCGATCTTTGGCAAAACCATTTGACAGTCGGCAACAGAAACCAAAACATTGCTTTAAAACAAGCGTTCAGTGCATAGTGTTGTGGAATGGGGAAAAAAACCGCAAATTGGCGTTCATAAGAAGAAGAACAACACCAAAAATGCAACAGGAGCGTAATATGTAGGAAATTGTCCATGCAACCTGTAAGTACAGTTCAAAACACTACTACTTAATAGGAAATACCAACCACCAGAACTGTTTATAACCTATAGAGACAATGACAAAAATGTAAATAAAATAGCTAACATATGTACATATTCCAGGCCACTGATGATGCCTTGCAGAAAATAAAGGGGAAACGCGTATGGCACTAAAATTGTGTTTTATTAAGTTGCTGTCAGACGTTCCATAAGTAAAAATTATTAATATACCGTAATACATTGGAATATATCGAGACTCCAGATAATATGATGCAAGCAAATAAAAAGGCGAGCCATGAAAAATGACAGTTAAATGAAATAGGAAGAGTTTGAACTGTAGTGACAGAGAGATTTGAAAACTGTAGCCCACAGGCAAAGTTCGAAACAAGACTGACTGGAAAGAAAAGTAGTGGGATTAAAATGGGAAAAACCGTTATCAATAAGAGGAATCGTTTAGTGAAATAGCTCCTAGATTCGTTAGTTGGTGAAGAACGAAAGAAAGGGGAGAAAAATTTGTAGAAGTAGAAAGAAAGCAGAACAAGTAAAACTGGATAAAAGTAGTTGTAGACAACTTTCTTCAAAGGTACACGACTTAAATCGTAAGGCTAGTGTCAAAACTACAAAAGGACTAGGAAGACTGCTTCAATTTTAATGAAGATCATGTATCGAATTCTCCAGCCCTAGTGTCATCAATTGTGACGTTTTTGGGCTGACAAAGAATATCCTAAAGGACTAAATTCTATTCCGATGAATATGACCAAGCGAGATTTCGAAGTACAGTTGGTACTGGAATCAAATTCGGAATGAACACGGTTCCAACTCTCATTCGGCCTTACAAATTCAGCCTCTCTTTAGTTTCTTTAAACTGATCAAGGTAAACGACAATGAACGTCCTTCGGAAAGGGCACGGGAGATTTATTGATGCCCCTCGTTTATTTGGGTCGTTGTGTAACACATCAAACAATTCGCAATGTGTGATGGAGAAATACACGCGATCTTGGCACTAGAACAAATTAGATCTATTATGACTGTGAAATTTCTTATGTACCCCTGCTCTATACAATGAATGTACCAAGGAGATACAATAGTCGATAATATCCATGACGCCCATCTCCGTCCATAAACGTTGTGTGGAAAAAGGTGGCATTCGGGCGAGAACATGATCACATGGGAATGAATAGAAATGAATTTGCAGCTGTAGCAACTAGGAAGGCAATAATAAGTCCGCCTGTATGCTATTACTCCACTTTTGACGTACCTGGTCAGGCACGGATGGGAAGCAGAGTGCTTTCAAGTTACAGAAAATAAGCTCAGGTCAACGTCGAGGCCACTGCGAACCTCCATCCAACCACACAGGCGAGATGAGATTCTTCTCATTCTCCTCGTATAGGACACAGCCCTAATACGCATGCCGGCCAGGGTGGCCGAGCGGTTCTAGGCGCTACAGTCTGGAACCGCGCGACCGCTAAGGTCGCAGGTTCGAATACTGCCTCGGGCATGGATGTGTGTGATGTCCTTACGTTAGTTAAGTTTAAGTAGTTCCAAGTTCTAGGGGACTGATGACCTCAGAAGTTAAGTCCCATAGTGCTCAGAGCCATTTTTGAACCTAATACGCATAGCGTCTTCCTCCAGCAAGAGGATTGTGGTCCTTCTGGCGTATTGGTCGCAGTGCGCCACATTTTAGTTGACTGTGTTTTTATTCAAACAAGCGAGGGCGACCAGTTTTAGCTGCTGAATTTGCCCGCTTTTAACATTGAGATTACTGACATGCTACCTAAAATACTAAGGAAGACTTTTTATTGTGTCGTCAGGGTAACTTACTCATTCATGTTTTTTGTACGTGATCTGTCAGGCATATACCTGTCAGTTACCGCCTTCTATTATCAATGTTTTATTAGAAAACTTTACCATATTTAAACTAACTTACAGTGCCTTGTATGGAGAGTGATCGTGCGATTGTGTGGGTGAAGGTGACATACCTTGAGAGAGTGAGTGCAGTATTATGCTAGCTTGAAGTTTTTCCTTTTTCAGTTTTTATGACGGATTAAACACATTAGACTCTGATTATTCTGCCAAGGACTTCCATATACTCGTACGTGACTGCCCGTGAATTAAAAAAAAAAAAAAAAAAAAAAACTGGTATACACAGATATACACCCGCGCGTGCACGCTCACGCATCAG
The DNA here is from genome assembly GCF_023864345.2 of Schistocerca serialis cubense. Taxonomy (NCBI): domain Eukaryota; kingdom Metazoa; phylum Arthropoda; class Insecta; order Orthoptera; family Acrididae; genus Schistocerca; species Schistocerca serialis. The sequence continues at coordinate 238,420,541 of NC_064646.1, forward strand.
ACGCACGCACGCACACACACAGACACACACACACACACACACACACACACACACACACACACACACACACACCTATTATCACCTCATCTCGACAAGATGCTAAACTCTAGTTTTCTTTCCTGTATTCCTTTCGATGAATTTATATCTTAAAGGTTTTGAGACTTTGAATATCGTGGGCTTCATTCTATTTGTCGATTTGCTTCAATTATGTTGCTTTTCTATTTTACATACTATAGTGCATATAGCGCTTCACCACGTTATCTTCGTTATCCGCAGCTAGAATCTAGTCTTCAGGAAACTTACGAATTTGATAAAAAATTTTCACTTCAAGTCGTCGTCAATAATAAATTATCTCTTGTATCCCTTCCCTTACAACGTCGTCTAAATATAAATTAAACAGTATAGGCAAAATACAGCACTCTTGTGTGACACCTTTAGTAATATTTGCTTGGGCAATATTTCCAGATATTAGCTTTTAAGTTAATCTATCTGTGTTCGAGTATATAAACTTCAAATAACTTTGATCAGAGGTAATGGTGTTACTTTTTCTCCGTAATATAAAGCCTATGTGGGTTTTTAAATTATATTCTCCTCTCCTTTCTGTTATTCCTTAAGCAAGCACGACCTTCGTTTTCTAAATTCTGTTTGTTCTTCGAGTAATTTGCTGTCTACGATATTTCTTAATCTATTTAACAACTATTTTCGCGTACATTTTATATGCCGTATTTAAGAGACTTATAGCTCTACTTCTTACGATCCGTTCCTGATCCCCTTTTAAAAATGGTTTTACTATAGCTTTATTACAATTCATTTGAATTTTGCTTTGCTGCCAGCAGTAATTAAAAATATCTGTAGACCTTTAGTCAGCTTCTTGTGGTAGGTACTGTATTTAGATTTTATGTTCCACGAACTTTCCGGTTCTTATAGCTTGGTAATGCCTCTTGAATTGCGTTATATTTTTTTCTGTCAGTTTCCGAAAGACATCTGTTTCTTTCTTGCGTTTCCTCAATCTCCTCTTCATACCACAGATTTTTATAAAACTTCATCCTGTCTTCTATTTCAGAAGATCTAAATCTACCACATCCTTCTCTTCTTTATCTAGGTATTTCACTATTTTGAAAGCAATAGACTTACGACTGTGTATGTCACTTTCTATGTTACACACATCTCTTTACCAGCTTTCTATATGTGTAGCTGTTACTACATTCTTTGTTTCTTTTCTTTTTGTTTAACGTTTCTCCAATATATGAGGAATTTCAGTCATGAGCGACAGCATATATAGCTCCTTTATCGTTGAACAGTATATTTTAATTCATTTCAAATAGTAAGTCCACTTTTTGCTTTGTATTTCGATCTTTTCCTAGGATCTCCGTATCTAACTTTTCAATGGGCTGAGTTAGTTTCTGCCGTTTTAATTCGATCTTTGATACTCATGTGTTCCTTAACTGTGTAGGGAGTCCCAGAAAACACCGGTAAGCTTTAGGTATAAGTTCTTTACACCGAAAGAAGAAAAAAAATCCCGTAAACATGGGCTCTAAAATTCAGACACTAATAACTATGCGCACGTCTTCCATACTATTAAATAGATGTCTTCTGTTTCAAGTTCTTTGCTTTCCGTTTTTTGGGAGGAAGTAGTATGGGCCAAACGACGGGGAAAAGTGTCCAGTAAACATAATGTTTAAAACGCACACTTTAAGAGCTATGAGTACTTGGTCGCTAGTGTGGAACACCGCTTGTGTGCAACACATTTCTTCACTGAACAACTGCTCAGAGCTCTTATGGCACGCAATTTAGAGCTCACGTTTACCGGACTTTCTTCTTGTTTTGATGCATACTACCACCTCCCAAAATATGGAAATCAAAGAACTTGAAGTGGAAGAGATGTATTTCATAATATCACAGATGAACAAGTGCTCAAAGCTCTTACAGGAAGCATTTTAGAGCCCCTGGTTACTGAACTTTTTTCGTCGTTTGGTCTGAGGAATCTGTCCCTTAAGGTTGTCTGTCGGTGTTTCTTTTTGGGGACACTCTGTCTACAATGTTATACTTGACTGACTTAAGTACTTGAATAATCTTTTATTTAAGGTTTTATTTTTATGTGCTATTCTTACCCATTTTGTTTTAAGTGCTACATTTCCTTTGCTGAGAAATGATCAGATTATATATCAATGCCTTTTATCATTCTCAGTACCTGGAATAACAATCATATCTTTTCATTTGCTCTAAAGTAATATATTAGTGCTGGACGCCAACGTAAGTTTTTGTATCTCTTGATGTTTAAAATAAAGTATTGCCTGTTTGCAGTGAATTAAGTACACAAAGTCTCGCTTCAGGGTAGACTAAAACGGTTCTTCAGGATGCTTATTACAGCGTTTTCTTGTTGTTCCAAAGATACTGAGGTCACTAATATGGAACCACTTCAAAGATAGTGCATAATGGTACCGCAATGAACTTCAGCTTTTAATTAACAATTCTACGACCACATAAGAAAGTTCCACTTGGGTTCATGCTAAAGAAGTATACTCTTTCTACTTTCTACTGTTTTACACCAGTGCTTTCTGGATAGGCTGCAGTAGGATTTCATCCAACGTCTCAGTTATTTATTACGTGACACATGTTTTGCTTGTGGACGTTATGTTTTGCCCAGCCGTATACGCGAGAGCGCCCACCATGTGCTTACAGGCGGGCCAAAGGCGGACGCATAAAACATCCAGAATTTGCTCCATTAACATTTCGCTAGAGCAGTTCACAGAACTGTGCTTAACACCGTCTGTAACGCGTGCCCCGTATTCTGCAAGCCGCAATAAACTGCGTTCACTCGGGTCCGACCCCGTGCTGAGCAGAAATACTGCTTCCCTCCGCGGCGCTTAGCAACCAGCTCCACGCGTTCGAAATAGCAGCGCCGCGATTATTACCGACCCTGCTACAGCCTCCGGAAGCTCTTTGCCTATCGGAGCAGTCTGCCCGCGTTTCTGCAGCAAAGGACAAGGAAGTTTCTGCACGGCAAATACTGCTTCCTCGGCAACTTGCCGTTAATTCGGATGTGTTACCTAAGTCGAAGTCAGAAGCAATTAGGATCGCTCGCTCGCTAATTCTGTTTACTGTTAGAAGATATCTACATATATCGGCGCCGGGTCATATTTGCATTGCAAATGACGGCCAACAGGCGAGCTCTAGAGAAGCGCTCGGCACGTCCTCGAGATCAGCGTAAGTACAGGAGGCAAGATCACGACTGCATTGTCCTTGCGCAGCGAGTAACTTTAGAAGCGGAGTGATGGCACTTATTGTGCATTTTCTCCCTGTGTGGTTGCTTTGGCATGATGCTGCTTATTTCTTTCGACATCTTTGGAGCCATTACGGATACTACGACATTATGAAAGCCTGTATTGTGGAATTACACAGAGGTGACGAAATTCGTGGGATACTCCCTTATATTGTCGGACCTACTTTTGCCCAGCTTAGCGCAGTAACTCGACGTGGCGTGGACTTAGCAGATCGTTAGATGTACCGCTCGGAAATACTGAGCCTTACTGCTTCTATAGCCGTCCATAACTTTGAAAGTGTTGCCGTTTCAGGATTTCATGCACGAACCGACCTCTCGATTACGTCCCAAAAATGTTCGATGGGATTCTTCTGGGCGGTCTGGGTGGCCAAACCATTCGCTCCAATTGTCCAGAATGCTCTTCAAACCAGTCGCCGTTAGTCGTGGACCAGTGAGACGACATATTGTCATCCATAAAAATTCCAAGGCTGTTTTGGAAACAATGGTCTCCAAGTGGCAGAACATAAGCATTTCCTATCAATGATCGATTCAGTTGGAACAGAGGACTCATTCCAACAACAGTCCACACCAATATGGAGCCTCCAACATCTTGCACAGTGCCTTCTTCACAATTTGCGTCCATGGATTCGTGGGGTCTGCGCCCAACTCTAACCCTACCATCAGCTCTTACCAACTGAAATCGGGGCTCTTATGAGCAAGCTATAGTTTTCCATTCGTCTAGGAACCAACCGATATAGTCACAGGCCCAGGAGGGGATGTGCAGGCAATTTCGTGCTGTTAGCAGAGGATCTCGCATCTATTACTATAGCCCATTAACGCCAAATTTCGTCGCACTGTCCTAACGTATACGTCGCACAATGATTTCTGCGGCTATTTCCAGCAGCCTTGCCTGTCTGTAAGCACTGACAGATCTACACAAACGCCGCTGATTTCGCTCGTTACGTGAAGGCAGTCGGCCACTGCGTTTTCTGTGATGACAGATAATGCCTGAAATTTTGTATTCTCGGCACACTCTTGACTTTATGGATCTCGTAACACTGGAGTCCCTAACGATTTCCGAAATGGAAAGTCTGTTAATTCCCATCGTGCGCTCATAACCACGTTGGAAACCATTTCGGGTGAATCACCTGAGTCCAAATGACAGCTTCACCAATGCACTGCCCTTTTGCACCCAAGAGGCAAAGACACTGGTACACCTGCCTAATGTCGTGTAAGGTCCTCGCGAGCACGCAGAAGTGCCGCAACACATGCCATGGACTCGACTAACCTCAGCCGTAGCAGTCATGAATAGTGCAGAGCTGCTCATAAATCCGCAAGAGTAGGAGGGGTGGAGATATTTTATAAACAGCAGCTTGCCAAGCATCACATATAGGCCCAATGATGTTCACCTCTGGGGAGTTTGGTGGGCAAACGGAGCTGTTTAATAATATGGTCACAAACTTTTTGTTAACAGATTACCGGTTTCGGTCTATAATGACCATCTTCAGATCTGTGTTTCATAAAAACAATGTCCTAATGTACTGCAGCCATAGGACACTGTTTTTATAAAACACAGATCTGAAGATGGTCATTATAGACCGAAACTGGTGATCTGTTAACAAAAAGTTTGTGACCATAGACGTAAATTAAAGGATATTTATTCTATATACGTGTCACTGTTTTATTCGCGACAATTTCGCAGCTTGCGGAAGTGTTTAAACTCAGAAGAGTGTTCCTGGAGCCACATTACAGCAATTCTGGAAGTGTGGGGTGTCGCATTGTCCTACTGGAATTGCCGAAGTCCGTCGGAACGCGCAATGGACATGAATGGACGCAAGTGATCAGACAGAATGCTTACGTACGTGTCACCTATCAGAGTGATATCTAAACGTATCAGGGGTGCCATATCACTCCAACTGCACACGCACAAGCCTCACACCACCACAGAGCCTCCACCAGCTTGGACAGTCCTCTTCTGACACACAGGGTCCACAGATTCATGAGGTATATCTCCATCTTCTCGATACAATCTGAAACGAGACTCGTCCGATCAGGCAACATGTTTCCAGTCATCAACAGTCCAATGTCGATGTTGACGAGCCCAGGCGAAGTGTAAAAGTGTCGTGCAGCCACCAAGGATACACCAGCGGGCCTTCGGCTCCGAAAGACCATATCGGTGATGTTTCGTTCAACGATTCGCGCGATGACACTTGTTGATGGCCCAAGCACTGGAATCTGCAACGATCTACGGAAGGGTTGCACTTCTCTCACGTTGACAGATTCTCTTCAGTAGTCGCTGGTCCCGTTCTTGCAGGATCTTCTTACGGCCGCAGCGATATTGGACATTCGATGTTTTACCTTATTCCTGCTACTCACTGTACACTTGTTAAATGGTCGTCCGGGAAATCCCCACTTGATTGCTACCTCGGAGGTCCTTTGCCCTATCGCTCGTGAGCCGACTGTAACACCACGTTCAGACTCACAAAAATCTTGATAAAATGCCATTGTAACAGCATTAACCGATCTAACAACTGCGCCAGACACTTGTTATTTTACGTCAGCGTTGCCGACCGCGGCGCCATATTCTGCCTGTAACGTATCTCTGTACTTGAATACTCATGTGTATACCAGTTTCAAATGTTCAAACGTGTGTGAATTCCTAAGGGACGAAACTACTGAGGTCATCGGTCCCTAGACTTACACACTGCTTAAACTAAATTGAACTAACTTACGCTAAGTACAACATACACATCCATGCCCGAGGGAGTACTCGAACCTCCGGCGGGATGGGCCGCGCTATCCGTGACAGGGCGCCTGAGACCGAGCGGCCATTCCGCGCTATACTAGTTTCTTCGGTGCTTCTGTGTATATCTTCTGTACGGGAGACTACCGCCATCTATGTGTATACTGCTATACCACTACATTTGTCACCTCTGAATACACTGTCGCACATGAAGCGTGAAGCAGCCAGGAGGAGAGGAGGAAACCAAATGGCGCTTCACCGGTTGAGAGAGTATATGATGTTACTACAGTGATCACAAAATTGAGTCAATTAACAGAGAACTTGGCAGTATGAGGGTGTTTAGCAATACGTCATTGCGCCTGGCCTGGACGCACACACTGATTTGGTTGGGAATAAGGCGGCCTGGACGCACACACTGATTTGGTTGGGAATAAGGCCGTTGTTCACTCTCCTGAGGCAAGCTAGTCCAATGTTTTGTAACTGCAGATGAAATCACACAGCCTCAGAGACTTTACTGGTCTCATAAAGGTATAATTTTGTGTGTATAGACTGAAGCCGGGTCTCCTCCTTACCAAGCAGGAGCGTTAACACTTACTACCCTGGCACAGCGGTTCACACAGCTGCACGGATTACTATTACTAAACCTTGTGCCAAGGTGGCCGCTTAGTGGGTACTGCACCTGCCTAGTAAGCAGCGGACACGGGTTCGATTTCGGCCATGGTACAAATTTTCACTCGTCGTTTCAGTCTGTATACATAAAATCATATCTGTATGAGACCAGTAAAGTCTCCGAAACTGTGTTATTTCATTTACAGTTTCGGTCTAGCTTGGCTCAGTACGAGAATGAAATAATTTAAAAATCATAATAGAGTCCATGTGTAGTGGTACAAGCTCATCCGTAACAGTTCTCTTCCAGACAATATCGATAATCTTGCTATAATCTGACGCTGTGTACTGTCGTTGCCTCAGGCATGAATAGAGCCCGCACTGCAAAGAATGACAGATGCCAAACTGGAGTGTTAGTCCATCAGTGACTGTGAGTTAGGAGGCCTTCCGGTCATTCCAAAGCCAATAGAATTCTGGGAAGGTATATTCATTGCACTCATTGGTAACCAAACGGAAACACTGTCTGGAATTAGTGAATGAATCTCATTTCATTTTCTTACAAAGACTTTTTCAATGTGTTTGTAAATATCTATTTGTATTCGACAACTACTACAGCTTCAACCATCCATTTCAGAAGCGAAATAAATACACACGCTGGGACTTCTGTATGCAATATTCAAGTGTTATAACTCCAGAAATGGAGATCGTTATCAGATACTGCACAAACAGGGCAGAGTGGACTCCAACTTCTGATGACGTCAGTAACGTGTGTGATCTGATCTGTGATGTGGTGCTTAGTGCCTGGTGACTGTTGTGGGATGGGGTACAAAGTGAGAGCCTTGTTTGTGATATGAAACCTAAACTCACAGGTTTAAGCACTGTACTTAAGTTCTCTGGTTTGGAATTGAACAATGGTCAGAACCATATATCTAATTATCCTCGTATAACTCTTCCTGATATTTCATTTACCTGCTCCAGCTACTGTAATACCGTTACCACTGTTAACGTACTTTTGGAATCTACTAAACATTGCCAGTTAGCAAACTTAGCTCAGGGAAATAACAATGGGCATCATGTGCATACGGGCGACGGCATTTATACTCAAACTTCTATTTTTAGTTTGGGTAATGAGAATAACATTATAGCTAGTGACATTTTATTATCTCTAATCAGTTAATTGTTATGTGTCTTGCAATAGATACTTCTGCTAATAACATTTATCTCGTATTTTTTCAGTTGGCGAAGAGTTTGTGAAATGATTTCAGAATCGTTCTAAATCTTCAATGTCGGTAGTGTGCTTAAAGCTGGTGTGACGAAATAACGTTTATATAAACGTTACCCACACCTCTATGGGTGAAGTATGGTAAACATTGTAGAAAAATATTATTCTTTAATCACATATCTTAATTTTTCAGCATTTTCAACACATGACAGGAAACGTTTCTCCACCATTAACGAATCACTTATTAAAAAAAACTCAATCTTCGTTTTCTGTAACCACAAAGAGATGGTTATATGTAGCTCCTCCTTTTTTCATTTTGATGTTAATTACAGGCATTAGGAAGAGAGAAATGGTGAAGTACATGGCCTAATGCCATTTTTTGTGACCATATATTTTTTTCATATATTCAGGGTCGCATTTTCAGGATAAATGGTATCCACATTATGCAGTAAGTTTCATTATGCTTCCTTCCTAATAAACTAATCGGATATTTGAAGTCTTTTGGGGCAGCATAAGTTATAATTGACGAGCTTTCAAAAGTCATCACCATCAACATTTTGTAAGCTTATAAATACGCGCTGCTGGGAATGGCAAGTATTTTCCTAACATGCGTGAAGCTTCTGGGTCACGAATATTCCAGTTATGAGCAAAATTAACTCATATCCAGAAAGGCGAGTCATGTAGTACACGGAAGTTACGAGGTCTCTCTTCCTGCAGTATACACTATTTGTCGTTCTGACGAGAGTCTAAATCTCCATATGATTGTCTTCTTCTTCTGCTTCATATTATGTCTGCCTTTCGCGCATAAGTGGCGTAAGCTCATCGTTATTTTCTCCTTTCTCTCATGTAGTCTCTTATTTCACCAGAATATGAAATTCGTTAATATTACACTGTTCGCGAATGTATTTTTGTACGTAATTATACACACTACCTCACAGACAGTAAAGAAATTTCAAACGCTTTCAGTGTCTGTATTTTGCAAGCCCACTGCACGGCTCCTAATGAGTGTACATCATACTCTGACGTGGATGTACACAAAATATTGTGACAACAGCGGGTATCACCAGGTGGCTGATATTTCAAGCGCAGCAAACTATGCGAAATCACTGTCATTCCCTGCCGACAGAAGCAGCAACAGGAAATATCGCAGACGCGTCACAGAGCAATCGCTTTTCGGAAAACTTGTTCCGTTATGTTGATAGGCAATCCATTAACACGCCGAAGCGTTCTATACATCGCAAATGTCTCCCTGCGTGACAACGCTTCTCGCTAGTATTACAGCAGTATGCGACTGTGGAATTTCATGTTTATTTCTAGAAGTGGATATTCATTCGTGCGATCCACACATTGTGAATTCAGCACCATAGAGTACGACTTCTAATGGAGACAAACTGTTGAAAGCTCTTTGTGGCTGTCAACCCAAGTTTCATCGATAATATAGGACCTCTGTGAAACGATATATTGCGCATTGGAAGTTACGCATGCTGATATCAGGAATTCTAGGTTCGAAACAAACATTTTAAAAGTGAGATACGGTAATGTCACCAACGCCATTATTATTCTGCTAATGACCATGCTGCAAAAGAAGTAACTCGCCTTAGGAAACCAATATTAGTTGACTAGTGCTACATCGATTACCATTTCTACGTCTTGATGCATTATATAACGCACACAGTGCCGTAATTACACGAAGACTTCAAGATATTTGATAATCGGCTCATCTGTTGATGGAAAATGATCCTTTATAACAACTGTATAGAAAACTAGATTAAATGAACCCAGTAGCTCATTATCCAAGGTGAACCACCCAAAATTTGCACCACAAAAATTTCGGAAATTGAAAGATCTTTTGACGTACGGATTTCACAGAACTGATTGGTAGTCAGGGGTTCGTATTGTTAGCCAATAAGCGGACTGTAATAATACCTGAAAAGTGTATTTTTATGCAAACATAACTTTTTTAAAATGGACCAACACCAGTTGACATTAACAAAATAAAATTACGCTAAGTAAGTATGACAGAGGTGTTGTTCAAGGATTGTAATGTGAGTCGTTTACGATACACCATATTTTGAAAAGTTCCCACATCGACTCTTGTACAATACCTATGGTAGCATACACTAAAGAAAAATGCAAGTGTATATACTAGTTATGTGGATTCTGATCAGAAATAAGATAGTTGACTATCACAAGTTGTGTTCCAAATAACACCGGCTGCGGCAATATATACTTCCACTCTTGTATGAAACGACTGTTGCACACATGCTAGCACTTCGGTGGAGATGTCCGAGCAGACTGTAGCAGTATGTCGTCGCATATCATTGGATGTAGTGGTGGACTCTTTGTAGACAGCGTCTTTTAGCTTTCCCCATAGAAAAAGGCTCAAATGGTTCAAATGGCTCTGAGCACTATGGGACTTAACATCTATGGTCATCGGTCCCCTAGAACTTAGAACTACTTAAACCTAACTAACCTAAGGACATCACACAACACCCAGTCATCACGAGGCAGAGAAAATCCCTGACTCCGCCGGGAATCGAACCCGGGAACTCGGGCTTGGAAAGCGAGAACGCTACCGCACGACCACGAGCTGCGGACATAGAAAAAGGCCTAAGGCATAAAATTCGGGTAACGGGATGGTCATGGTACCGGTCCTCTGCGTTCTATCCATGGATTTGGAAACTGTTCGTGAAGACATGATACAATACTTCGTGCACTATGGGCTGGACAGCCATCATTTTGGTTCCACTGGTTCGTCCTAGTCTGCAGAGGAACGTCTTGTAATATCCATAGAAGCTGCGATACTTGTGCGCGTTCAGTGCTATAGCTATGAAAAATGGGCCTATGAGCTGATGGTTCACTATCGCACACGTTTACTCGCCATGGGTGCTGACTTTTTACCTGACGAAGCCAACGAGGATTGTCAGCAGACCAATAGTGCATCTTTCGGAGGTTTACGTGGCCTTGATTGGTAAATGTGGCTTTATTATTATACGAGATACGTGATACATCGGGAATATCCCGTCTTAATGCCCAAATACAGAATTTAATGCGTTTGTCATAATCCTTTCCATGCAGCTCTTGCTGTAGAGAGATGTGATACGGATGGGACCTACGTCGATGGGGAACGCCCAGGAAACTTGCCACTTCCTCGTGCGATTGAGCTGAAGCTAACGGGTGGATCAACTGCATTACAGGCAAGAACATTAACTTACCCCTCTTCCGGCGTCACTTGTTTACTTGTGTTACGTTGTCTAGGTGTTGCACTATCACCTTCAAGTACCTAACCGAAGAGATTGAAATATAATTGCCCAGGTGGTTGACGTCTACTGGGATATCTTGCCGCATACATGCTACAAGAACGAACAGTATTCTTCCTACTTCCATATAGCATCAACATGTCGACTTTTTCTGTGTTGGTAAATCCCATCGTCCACTCACGATCTATTGCTTGAACTTTCACACACTAATTGACTAGCAAGTCTTCAGTGCAATCAAGCGACACAAAAGCACACTGTAAGAAAGTATAACAACATCGTACGTAGTGACTACGAAGGTTGAATGGCACAAACAGGTATCGGCGAGGAAACTTTTAAGAATTCGGTATCTTGTGAATGACTCGCACTAGAAACATGCAACAACCTCCACTGATATTCTAATTTACCATACTTTTAGTTCGTTAATGTCAATGGGGACAATATTATGGAAATAGAAGTGGAGGTAGAAGAAGATGAAATGGGAGATATGATACTGCGTGAAGAGTTTGACAGAGCATTGAAAGACCTAAGTCGAAACAAGGCCCCGGGAGTAGACAACATTCCATTAGAACTACTGATAGCCTTGGGAGAGCCAGCCCCGACAAAACTCTACCATCTGGTGAGCAAGATGTATGAGACAGGCGAAATACCCTCAGACTTAAAGAAGAATATAATAATTCCAATCCCAAAGAAAGCGGGTGCTGACAGATGTGAAAATTACCAAACTATCAGCTTAATAAGCCACAGCTGCAAAATACTAACACGAATTCTTTACAGACGAATGGAAAAACTGGTAGAAGCCGACCACGGGGAAGATCAGTTTGGATTCCGTAGAAATGTTGGAACACGAGAGGCAATACTGACCCTACGACTTACCTAAGAGGATAGATTAAGGAAAGGCAAACCTACATTTCTAGCATTTGTAGACTTAGAGCAAACTTTTGACAATGTTGGTTGGAATACTCTCTTTCAAATTCTGAAGGTGGCAGGGGTAAAATACAGGGAGCGAAAGGCTATTTACAATTTGTACAGAAACCACACGGCAGTTATAAGAGTGTAGGGGCATGAAAGGGAAGCAGTGGTTGGGAAGGGAGTGAGACAGGGTTGTAGCCTATCCCCGATGTTATTCTATCTGTATATTGAGCAAGCAGTAAAGGAAACAAAAGAAAAATTCGGAGTAGGATTAAAATCCATGGAGAAGAAATAAAAACTTTGAGGTTGGCCGATGACACTGTAATTCTGTCAGAGACAGCAAAGAACCTGGAAGAGCAGCTGAACGGAATGGACAGTGTCTTGAAAGGAGGATATAAGATGAACATCAACAAAAGCAAAACGAGGATAATGGAATGTAGTCGAATTAAATCGGGTGATGCTGCGGGAATTAGATTAGGAAATGCGACCCTTAAAGTAGTAAATGAGTTTTTCTGTTTGGGGAGCCAAATAACTAATGATGCTCGAAGTAGAGAGGATATAAAATGTAGACTGGCAATGGCAAGGAAAGCGTTTCTGAAGAAGAGTAGTTTGTTAACATCAAGTATGGATTTAAGTGTCAGAAAGTCGTTTCTGAAAGTATTTGTATGGAGTGTAGCCATGTATGGAAGTGAAACATGGATGATAAATACTTTAGACAAGAAGAGAATTGAAGCTTTCGAAATGTGGTGCTACAGAAGAATGCTGAAGATTAGATGGTTAGATCACATAACTAATGAGGAGGTATTGAATAGAATTGGATAGAAGAGAAATTTGTGGCACAACTTGACTAGAAGAAGGGATCGGTTGGTAGGACATTTTATGAGGCATCAAGGGATCACCAATTTAGTATTGGAGGGTATCGTGGAGGGTAAAAATTGTAGAGGGAGACCAAGAGATGAACGCACAAAACAGATTCTGAAGGATGTAAGGTTGCAGTAGATACTGGGAGATGAAGAAGCATGTACAGGACAGAGTAGCATGGACAGCTGCATCAAACCAGTCTCTGGACTGAATACCACAACAACAACTATGTCAATAGGCAATTTTTCATTTAAAAAAGAGTATGTTTGTACAAAAAATACACTTTCAAACTATTATTTCGCTCTATTTATTGGCTAACAATAGGAGCCCTTGAGTACTAATACATTCTGTGAAAACCTCACATAAATATCCATTTCCAATTTCCACAATATTTTCGGTACAAGTTTCATATGCTTCACCCCGTATACGTTCTTCACATTTGTAAGAGAAAGCCTATGACTGCATATGGCATTCTGGTCTCCTTCTAGACCCCTTGCATATACACTTCCTACTCCACCTTATTTTATCCTTCGTATCTACTCGCCTATCCTTTGCCACTATCAACAGTACCAATTTCTGTACTTTCCATCCCACTATGCGAGTGCCCGAATCCTCTCTCCTCTCCTCTATTTTCTCTAACTGCCGGTATGCCTAAACCTTCGCCACCAGGCCGCCTCCTTCAGTACACTGATGATATCGTTTTCCTCACTCTCTTCCCTACACTCTTGATATCCAAGATCCCTTCAAATCCACCTCAATCAGTTTCCTTCAGGTGGAACAAATGGCTCCTCAAGATCAAACCATCCAAAACCCAGGCAAAAATTATAGGACTAACAACCCATACCTTCCATCTTGATGACTTCTGCCTTGTCATTTACGGCCGTTCTATCCAGTCAAGTGATACCGTAAAATATCTAGGCTATCCATTGACCGGATACTAACATGAAAACCTCAGCTACTAACCAATCAACAGAATGCACATAATATACCAAATTTATTAAACCTACAAGTGGCTGAACTTCGGGAAAACACCTCTATTATCCTCCACACCTACGAAACCTTGATCCGATCCATCGTCTCCCATGGAAATGTTACATGGATATCAGTCCCAGCAAAATTGCAAAATTCCATCAGTCCCTCAAAATTTTCGAACACCAGGCACTCTGTGTTGTTTCTCAGCCCCCCCCTCCACCCCCTCCCACGTGGAACCTCTAACATGTCATGAATTTCCTACCTCCCCTCCTGCACGTCTAACAACTTCACATCTCCTCGACTATCCTCAAACTAACACAACTGCTTCCCTTTTTTACCTTTAGAAACATATCCCACCGACCTTAAATCTGCACAGAATCCATATCATATCCCAACTTCAATCGACTCTCTCTTCTATACAGTAAATTCGCTCCAGTATTTGTGCATCCTAGAGTTACATACACACATCTAGAAAAGTTTTGCATTACTTCGATTTTGAGAGTTCCGGAATCTGTACAGAAAAATGGAATTGAGGTTAACATAAATATCATTTCCACCCTTTTCATTGCTCATTAAAACCACACGTTGCGTGTTGTACCTCCATACAGCGAGGCCTTCAGAGGTGGCAGTATAGATTTCTGTATACACTGGTACCTCTAATACCCAGTGAGAGTCCTCTTGCATTGATGCATACCTGTATTCGTCGTGGCATACTATTGACAAATTCATCATGGCATTGCTGGTCCAGATTGTCCCACTCCTCAACGGTGATTCGGCGTAGATCCCTGAGTGGTTGGTGGGACACGTCGTCTATAAATAGTCCTATTCAATCCATCCCAGGCATGTTGGATAGGGTTCATGTCTGGGGAACATGCTGGCCAATCTAGTCGAGCGATGTCGTTATCCTGAGGGAAGTCACAAGATGTGCACGATGGGGGTGCGAATTGTCGTCCATGAAGACGAATGCCTCGCCAGTATGCTGCCTGTACGGTTGAGCTATCGGTCGGAGGATGGCATTCACGTATCATACTGCCGTTATGGCGCCTTCCATGACCACCAGCGGCGTACGTCGGCCCCACATACTGCCACCCCAATACATCAGGGAACCTCCACTTTGCTGCACTCGCTGGACAGTGTGTCTAAGGCGTTCAGCATGACCGGGTTGCCTCCAAACAAGTCTCCGACGATTGTCTGGTTGAAGGCATAAGCGACACTCATCGGTGAAGAGAACGTGAAGCCAATCCTGAATGATCCATTCGGCATATTGTTGGGCCCATCTGTACCGCGCTGCATGGTGTCGTGGTTGCGAAGGTGGAGCTCGTTATGGACGTCGGTAGCGAAGTGGCATCTCATGCAGCCTATTGTGCACAGTTTGAGTCGTAACACGACATCCTGTGGCTGCACAAAAAGCATTATTCAACATGGTGGCGTTGCTGACAGAATTCCTCTGAGCCATAATCCATAGGTACCGGTTATCCACTGCAGTAGTAGCCCTTGGGCAGCCTGAGCGAGGCATGCCATCGACATCTCTTGTCTCTCTGTATCTCTTCCATGTCCGAACAACATCGCTTTGGTTCACTCCGAGACGCCTGGACGCCTCCCTTGTTGAGAGTCCTTCCTGGCACAAAGAACCAAGGCGGACGCAATTGAACCGCGGTATTGACCCTCTGGACACTGTTGAACTACACGAGCCGTGTACCTCCATCCTGGTAGAATGACTGGAGCCGATCGGCTGTCGGACACCATCCGTCTAATAGGCGCTGCTGATGCATGGTTGTTTACATCTTTGGGCGGGTTTAGTGACATCTCTGAACAGTCAAAGGGACTGTGTCTGTGATTCAATATCCACAGTCAAAGTCTATTTCAGGATTTCTGGGAACCAGGGTGACGCAAAACTTTTTTTCATGTGTGTAGCTTTCTCACCCTTCCTCTCCATCTCCTGACACCGGGGCCCTGTCCACACATCAAACTTCTCCTCGTTTCCGTTTCTCCCAATATTCACCCTTCCACTCAACCCTTCTTAACAGATACCACGAAACGGCTTATAAATTTACATCCACAGTCATCCCAGATCTCTCCACAACTTATTCATCCAGCATACGTCCTTTACCTTCTCAGTGAAAGTGCAGCGCTTTCCTTCCGCGAAGGTCGCTGTTTTCTTTGTAAAGCTTTGAAATGTTTCCTTTCATCTTTATCTGTCAGACTTTTTATTTCCTCTTTAAACCTTAAATGAAGAAAACCACGCTCTATATTTGCAGCGAAGGTCGCTGTTTTCTTTGTAAAGCTTTGAAATGTTTCCTTTCATCTTTATCTGTCAGACTTTTTATTTCCTCTTTAAACCTTAAATGAAGAAAACCACGCTCTATATTTGCAGTCACCTCTACATCATATTTTAAAACCTTTTTTAAATTTTACATCCATGAATATCATTTATTTGCGGAAAGCACAGGCGGCTGCGTTCTATGACGAATGTATTGGAAAGTAGGTACAACGCTGTGACTATTATCTAAGTCATAGTGGCGACTATCCAGAGAAGCATCTGTTAGAGGTAGCTTACTTTTGCAGATAAAACATTTTTGATCTTCACAATGGTTTTCATTTCGTGGTCGATCGGAATTTACTTTCAGAATAGCCCTCGTACTGACCAAGTCATACAACTCCTAACAGCTATAATGATGAGTCTGCAAATGAAGTAAATATTGATGTAATGCTATTCGGTACACTGTCATAAGACAATTTACACCTATAAGAGTATATTTTCCTTTGCATCAGTTTTTCCATCAAACATTCTCTTAAAACGGACGAATGACCAGATACACTTTCCTATCAGCCACCAGCTGTCATCACAAGCATTGGTATGACTGTGGTTTGCATTAAACCGCAACTTTTATTCTCTTTCAGGTTTCCGAGACGTCACTGTAACTGCAACGCTTTTCCTCATTTGTGTTCCTGCTTTCCAACTTTGTACAATTTAAAGGTCAACATCTGTCAGATATATAATGAAAAATTTCTAAATTGGATAAAATTAAGTTAAGAGATGATGAAACAACCATACCTTTTTAAAATGGCAGGTGTTACTCGACTACAAGTAAACTAAAGTTATACATTTCATTTTCTTTCCTCAACTAAGACTCATTTCAGTTTCGTGCAGATGATTTATAATACATATCTATTTAGTTCAATCTAAAATTGGGGTGATATGGAAAACATTCATTAAGCGCTAAGTTAAATTGCAATATTGCTTTAGAGTTGGTTAATACAATAACATTCAATTTACTGGACGAGAATATTGGGAGGAAATCAGATATTCTAATGGATATTCCATATCAAACGACGGTATGCATCGGTAGACCTTGACTGGAGGAAGTGGAGTAACAAACATTTAAAGCCCTTTGAAAACTTAACAAAAGTTATTGATGGTATTTTGTAGTATTCTCTGATTTTACTTTGACAGGTAAAAGGCATGGATACAATAATTTACATGACATAACCACTTCCAGCTTAGTGTAGTACTCATATAAATGGTGAATTACCTAAAATCTGCCAACTGCCCCGCAAATATTGCGGAAATGAAAAGTACTATTGACGTGTGGTTTTCAGAGAACCGATTTGTAGTCAGAGGCTCCTACTGTTTGCCAATAAACGAACATTAAGAATACTTACAAAGTGTATATTTCTGCAAACATACACTTTCTTAAATGTAACACTATCTATTGACATTAACAAACTAAACCTAGGGCGAATTAGAATGTCATTGGTGTTTGCTACAAGATTCTAGTGCGAGTCCTATGCAGGATATGGTATTTTGAAAAGTTCGCACATCGACTCTTCTTTGTGCCATTCAAGCTGCTAGTTATGACGTTGTTACGTTTGCTTACATTTTGCTTCTGTATTCCTTGAGTGAATTACGACTAATTAGTGTGTCAGGGTGTGACGGTCCAAGCTGTAGGTCGCGAGTGGACAATGGGATTTACGAATACAGAAAACACCAACATGCCCATGGTGTATGGTGAGCGTAGGAAGAATGCGGTTCATTCTTCTACAGTGCGTGTGGCATGATATCCCAATAGACGTCAACCATCTCGGCAGTTATTTGTCTCTCTCTTCAACCAGTTTCGTGAAAGTGGTGTTGTAACATCTATCCAACGTAACAGAAGAATACAAGTGACATCAGAAGACGAGGAAATTAATGTCCTTGCTACTGTGTTGCAGTTCATCCGCATGTTAGCTCCGGTGCAATGACACGAGGAAGTGGCAAGAGTCAGAAAAGTGTCCTAAGCATTCTCCATCGACATAGGTTCCATCCCTGTCATATATCTCTCTCCATCAAGAGCTGCATAGAAACGAATAACAGAATCGTGTTAACTTCTGTACGTAGGCATTAAGACAGGATACTCCAGATTTATCATGTACCTTGGTTAGTGATGAAGCCATATTGACGAATCATGGGCAGATAAACTGTCAAAGCAAGCACTGTTGGTCTGTTGACATCCGCCCTTGGTTTCATTAGGTGGAACATCAGCGTCCATGTGCTGCGGTGTGGGATAGTGAACCGTATGTCCACGGGCCCGTTTTTCATAGACGAAGCACTGAACGCGCACAACTATCGCAGCTTCCTAACACACCATCTTCCACGCACGCAAGAGGACGTTCCTCCGCAGACCAGCAGGAGACCAACATGATGGCTGTCGAGCTCAAAGTGCACGAAGAACTACAAAATGTCTTCGCTAATTGCTTCCAAATTATTGGATTGGGCGCAGAGGACCTGTACGTACACCGGAACCTTCCCCGGATCTGACGCTTGTAGATTTTTTTCTGTGGAGAAAGCTGAAAAACGCTGTCTACAAGAACATACCAACTACAGCCGATGAGATGCAAAGACGTATTACTGCATCCTGCTCGGACAACTCATCTGAAATGCTAGTACGTGTGCAGCAGTCGTTCCATACCGGACTGAAGCGTGTATTGCCGCTGTCGGTGGTCATTGTGAACACAACCTGTGATGGTCAGCCGTCTTGTTACTGGTCAGAATCCACGTAACTGGTCTATGCTCTTGTGCTGTTTCTTCGTGTGTGCTACCACGGGTATTGTACAAGTGTCAGTGTGGGAACGTTTCAAAATACGATATCTCGTAAACGACTCTCACTAGAATCTTGCAACAAATACGACTGACATTGTGATTTACCCTAATTTTATTTTGTTAATATCGATAAACACTGTTCCATTTAAAAAATATGTTTTCACTTCCTAAATATTATTACAGTCTTTTGATTGGGTAATAATACAAGCCTCTGACTACCGAACCATTCTGTGAAAATCAATAGCACTTTATATTTCTTCAGTATTTGTGGCGCAAATTTCAGGTGATTCAGAGAGAGAGAGAGAGAGAGAGAGATGGGGCAAAAGTATTTTAATATTTTTATTTCACTTGTATATGTTCTGTAGCTTCTGCACCCTCTAATTGTGGATGTCTGCTGTGACTTTATTACGTATCAGTCCTTGACTAGAAATGGAAAACATTAGACCCTGTCTCGACACAAGTACAACATCATGCAAGCACCGATCAACGTTTTGTTAAATACGTGTACTGGAGGACGAGAACTTCAGCTTTGAAATACTGTATGCAATTTAAGACACTTTATTGTGGGTGACTCATATAATTAATTTATTATTTCTGTACTATAATACCTTTTTGTAAATGAAAACAGATTTCCTGATACATAAATCTATATTTGGTTTTGACTAGCTTGCAAGACTGACAGTAGATTCACGGAGTCTATTTGCCTAAACGTATTTTATTCTTTTTTTCCTATTTATTCTTTTCACCGCATTTTGTAGAGTTCCGACCCGATGGCTCTTACACCCTGCTACAAAGCATTTCGTACATGTAGAAGAAAATGACAGTAATGGGACAAAACTTTTGCCACAGAGGCAATAAAAACCATACATGACAAAATAAATCTGAGTACAGAACATGGAGTTTTGTATTATAAGGACTAGGTGATTAGTAATTATAAATATCGGAAGATTTACAAATAGCCTTCCGAAGGGATTGGATAAAACACATTGAAAAATTAAAGAAGAAAACATAATTTATAAACTACAATATTATAACTACACCATTACAATCTACAATACGACAAAACATTAGTTACAGTGATGCGTGACCACCATGTGAGAACAGTGGTTAGGAAAGTGCAATTCGGATTACCGACGCAGTAACAGCACCAGTTTAGGACGTCAATGTTCGTGCTAGCTACTGAGATCATACGTGGATAATTAACGAATTGGTGAATTGGTGGAAGGAGCAAGTGTGGCATAAAATCTTTCATATATGGATTAGATCTCCTCTGGAACAGTATTTAATTGTAAGTCATTGTGAGTCGTGGTATTCCTAACGAACCATTGAGCATCTAATATGATGCGCAATGCCTGTTTTGACAACCCTAAGTTTGTGGACATGCAGCACGCCTCCATATGAGGCAGGCTTTAAAATGCTATTATTACCGATTTATAAAGCAGGAGACTGCTTTCCCAGTACAGAGAAGACCTTCTTCGTGTTTCTCTCTTCTTTCCCTTATTAAAGGGCACTGTTACACTCAATTTGCGAATAAAAAGTGCTGACGCCGCTGATGTACTGGATATAGGAGGCGTGCCGCCGAGCTCAATTTTCGCAGCAGTTGCCAGAGTCTGAGTGGAGCACAAAGGACGCCGGCTCGGCCAGCAAGAACAACAGCAGCAGCGGCAGCGGCAGCGGCAGCGGCAGCGGCAGCGGCAGCAACAACAGCAACTGCAGTAGCAGCAGTGGGTAGCGGGACGTGCCGGCGCGCACAGTGAATATTCATGCGCCGTGGTGCGCAGATTTAGCGCCGGGATGAATATCAGAAAGCCATTCGGCGTGTCTGACACAGCCGCCGCGGCCCTACTCGCTTTTAATAACGTTTTATTAAAGCGGCGCGCGGGGAGAATATTTCAGGCTTTTCCTGCGGGTGACAGCGCTACCCGGCAACATCTGCCGTGAAGCCGCCGCTCGCAGCGCCGAAATATTGGCACCGCCGCCCTTCCACCGTCTTGCAAGTTCGGAGCCGCCCCTCCGGAGTAAAGGAGCTGTTACGGCAACTCTTAGGCGCGACTCGTTCTAACGAGCGCACTGCGACGACGTACCGACAACTGGATATCGATTTCCTAAAGATATACAGTTAAGCCGTTCGCTAGAGATGTTTTCCTCATTATTTCCTTCACACGACTTACTCGTATAATTCGCTGTCGAGGTGTGGCGACGGTCTCAGCACCGTGCACTGTGCTCAGTGCTGCTTGGTGACACATGCTAGTTGTCATGAGGATCTCTGGTTCCGTGCATAGAGTAAATATCTCTGGAGTGAGCATTGCGTTCTGCGCATGTTGTCAACATTAAACCAGGATTGTCACGTGTTCTCGGGACTTCGCTTTGCGTGTGTGCTTTCCTCTGAGTTTGAAATTTATAATATCAAGAGTTTTTGTTGTGTTTTCACCGTTTGTTGATAGTGTATTAGCGATGGTGAATCACTGGTGTTGCTACGGATGCAAAGAAAAATATGCGAAAGGAGGGATAGTAACTTTTCATGGGTATTATGTTTAAAAATTTCGAGGCGCATTATAATTAAGGCTTGATTCTGTAGACCTATTTTTCTATGCTTTTATGACTATATAATAGATATTATGGCTGGTACAAAAGCTTACAAACAATCGCTTCCTCTCGTAAATTTGCTAGTGGAACAGGAAAGGGAATGGTTAGTTGATTGAGCAAATATTATCCTCCATGCATTTATCAGTGACTTGTCGATTATGTACATAGATTTGAAAGACGGGAGACAGATAAATTCAATAGAGTGGGAATCTGTAATTGTCTTCGTATAATATGTGTGTCCAAACCTTTTGTTTACTATAAAGTTACTGTAGGAGACCATGTTAAGTGTGTCTAGGACATGGAAAATGATTATGTGTGATTTATATTTTAGTTTCCCGAAGGATGAACAATGAGTAAAGACGTGGCTCCAGAAAACAAGGAGGAGTAATTTTGCACCCACAAAATATTCCAAAGTATGTTCAAAACACTTTGAAGAGGAATGTTTAGAAAGAGAAATATTTGGACGTGTGTGGCTGAAGGTAGATGCTATCCCAACTATTTTTAATTTTCCACAGCACCTACTACCAATTTCTGCATTGAACTTAAATACATTTTCTGCACAAATCAAATAAAAAACACAATAGTGTAGCTAATCAAAGTACACATTCATCTACTTTGGTATATTTTGCCTTCAATTTATTTTCTTCACCATTTGATTAAGAAGCGTAAAATATTCGTAAACATGTTCCGAAACTCTTTAAGTTGTGTCACTTTCCACTTCCCTTAATGGTGTTATGTGGGTTGACTGTTACATGACCAACTGTGTTTGCTTTACAGTACATTTATTCTCCGATCGCCTTTTTTCCCCCTTCTTACTCAGTCTACTATTTATTTAATAAACTGGGAGCAAGTACGTAAAATGCGTTAATAAAACACTTCAAAGTGTCACCAGTAAGAAAAATTGTGCTTTAGGTCGCAAAAACGAGAAAATAAATACACAGAAATAGCAGAAAAAAAGGACGAATTAGGAGGGATATAATCACTAATGTGAGGCAGATTTGGTGTTTTTCGGACTCTTGCAAAAGTACGGTACTAGCGTACTGTCAAGTCGTTTCGCAGGCTATCACCGCAAAAATGTTACGTCAGGTTCTGTAATACTATTAAGTGCCGTATCATACCTAAAACTACCAAAAATCGAGTGCATCTGAACTGTGACACCTATCGCACAGAAGCAGAATGCAATATCACTTCCCCTTAAAATTTACGTAGCTGGTTTCTTCCCGGTATCAAATGGATACTGTTAAAATATCTGCGCAACATATATAAATAATCCACGACACGTACGAAAAGAATCCGTCAGTACTAGGGATGTAGTGACATTCGAAATATACAGGGCGCTATACGGACAAACGCACGACGTCCCGAGAACACGTGACCAGGCCGGCAATGTATGTTGACAACACAAAATCTGTTCTGCGCATGTGAACGCTCACTCCAGAGATATTTACTCTATGGTTCTGTGCGTAGAGTTGAAATATCTCTGGAGTGAACGTTGGATTCTGCGCATTTTGTCAACATTATGTCAGAATTGTCACGTGATCTCGCGACGACGTTGTCTGTTTAAGGCCAGTTAACACTGCCCGTCACGTCACGTCAAAATATCTCACAATGCATTTCAAATAGCGGCGTTCACACACGCTGTCAGCGAATCGTCATTTCACATTACAGCACTTCGAGGTTTCTCGGGAAGAAAGTTTTGACGGTATCGTCTTCTGCTAAGCAACGTAAGTTAACCTATTTTCGCCACGCTCACTCATGTTATAGCAGTGGGTTTCCAGATTTTTAAATTTTTTTTGGGTCAACAGAAGCGTCCGATCTTACCCGTCGGCTTTGACCCGTGACGTAAGCGTGTTGTGGTGTGTGACGTCATTACGGCGCGGAGTTTGATTTGCGATTGTGGCGTGTTTGTAGATGTCTTGTTTTTGTTTGTCGTGCTCTCTGGTGGTGTGTTCATGGTTTTCGTTTGTTTCGTTTGTTTCGTGTGGTGGGGTCAGTTTTCTGTTGCTCAGGTGTTGGATTTGAAGCGGAATTTCTATTAGTGAGTTAATGGTTAATTTAATGCTCATTGCTGTACGTCGGGTGAGTTTGTTATTGAGTGTATTTGGTTGTGGTTTTTTGTTCAGGAATGGATATGAAAGACCGCCTTAACAGTGTTCGGTTGAGGGCGATGATGGGGGAGACAGCTTTAGAGCTGATTAAATTTCTTCAGCTATTTGGCTTAATTGCCGAGGTCGTGAAGTGCGGTGTGTGCCGTGAACCTATGAAATTGGTTAAAGTTCCGGACTCTCGGACCAGGGACGGATACATGTGGTGTTGCCGGAAAGATGGCGTATGGCGTTCTGTAAGGCGTGGTACCTGGTTCGAGAAGTCTAGATTGGCCATGCGTGAGATTGTGCTTATTACGTATTATTTTTGTTATAGTTGCGGGCAGAGTTTTTGCGCGTTTGAGACTGGTGTGAGTGAGAGGACTGTTTTAGACTGGTATTCCTTTTGTCGTGAGGTGTGTTCCGAATTTATTAAGTACAGGGGTAAGTTGGGTGGGCATGGGGTGCTTGTGGAGGTGGATGAGTCGCAGTTTGGTAAAAGGAAGTATGGGAGGGGGAAGTCTGTGGCTGGTCTTTGGGTGTGGGGGGCTGTTGTTCAGGGGGGTGGGGGTACTGAATGTGTTTTTAGGGTTGTGGAGGGGAGGTCGAAGCCTGAATTAGTGGGGTTAATTGAGGAGTATGTAGAGCCGGGGTCCACAGTAGTTTCAGATGCGTTTTCTTCATATAGGGGGTTGGGTGAGAGGGGATTTAATCATTTAGTAGTGAACCACAGTCTAGAGTTTAAGAATTATGATACTGGGGCTTGCACTAACACAATTGAGGGGATGTGGGGAGCGGTTAAGTCAGTTCTTGGGAGGGGGAAGAGGCGCTCTTCCAACCTTCAGTCTCATTTAGATGAGTACTGTTGGCGGAAAAGTGTCCCAGAGGGCTATTGCATTCTTCGGGTTTTTTTAAGGGCTGTGGGTAAAATGTATAGACCGAAAGTGGTTAGTTAGGGTGGGCTGGGTAGGTGGGTGGGTGGTTTATTTTGTTGTATAGTGTTTGTGTGTTGTATTTTGGAGTTGTGGGGGAGGGGGTTGACGTTTGGGTGGGTTGGGTTTTTATTTTAGTTCAGTATTTTTTCGTTGGTGTGTGTGTGTGTGTTTTTGTATGTGTGTGTGTGTGTGTGTGTGTGTGCGTGCGTGCGTGTGTGCATTTGTGTGTGATTGTGGTGGCCAATCTAGTTTGTGGAGCTGGAACTTTTTTGAGGTAAGTTCCGTTTTTTTTTTTGGTTATTTATGTATGTTTTGTGTATTGGGTATAGGTTGGAAACATCCGATCTCACGCGTCGGCTTTGACCCGTGACGTAAGGGACCTACACATTGATCTGTAGCGTAGCCCTGAATACGAGGTTAGGTTGGGAGTTTTTTTTTGGAATGCGGCCGCGGCAGCGGCCGCCTATGATTCGAAAATATTGATTTGACACTAATGAACATGTATACGTAATATGAAGCAATTTGATGAACATATTGATCTGTAGCGTAGCCCACTTGAGGTTAGGTTGGGAGTTTTTTTTTTGGAATGCGGCCGCGGCAGCGGCCGCCTATGATTCGAAAATATTGATTTGACACTAATGAACATGTATACGTAATATGAAGCAATTTGATGAACATATTGATCTGTAGCGTAGCCCACTTAAGGTTAGGTTGGGAGTTTTTTTTTGGAATGCGGCCGCGGCAGCGGCCGCCTATGATTCGAAAATATTGATTTGACACTAATGAAGCCTGTGGGGGGATGGGGGGGCACTGCAGACTCCCCCCAACGCATAACGACACATGATGATCAAATTTTGAAAAAAAATGAAAAATTTTTTCCGTACCTGCTAAACTGCATAAGTGCCGATGTATGTAGGTGTAAGGGAAGCTTTCGTTTCTTAGTTTTCTATTGGGGGATGTGATCGGTAGGTTCTGTTGAGCTATATAGGTTAAGGGAAGTGTCCGATTATGGATAGGAATGTGTTTTTTGGTATTTGGTCAGTTTTGTGATGTTGATTTATTTCGTTGTTTTGCGTGGTTTTGAATGGCGGTCGGTGGCTACATTTCTGTATATTTAGTTTCTCCGCACCCAAAAACCCCTAATTTCCCACGCTTGTCCCGTTACAGTCATTAGGCTTTTTGTGAAACTTGTGTATTTCAGTGTTTACAATACGTATGCGATGTTTTTATATCCGCCATATTGGAATTGTTTATAGTCGTTTCCGCGGTATTTGTGACGTCATGGGTCAAAGCCGACGGGTAAGATCGGACGCTTCTGTATTTCCTTTTTTTTGTTTTTGTGTCATCGTAGCCTTCTTTTTATTATTATAGTAAATTTCAAATGTTCCATTTTATACTATTGAATGTTCTTACACAAGCGAGGTCAAATATCTGAAAACTAAAAATTGTTTATGTTTTACAATAACAGAGCAGAGCTGAGGCCCACAGTGAATACAGTGTGCTCGAAATACTTGTCTAATAGTTTGAGAAGCGGCAGTACTCATCCAAACAATAAAAATATGTCCAATAAACGTGGGTCCGGAAGCGCATACTTTCCGAGATAAATGGGTGTTTGTAGGAAGGGCTGCGCGACGCTTAGATTCTGATTTTAGCACAGTCGTTGCACTCGCGCTCCATCACAGATGTCGGCAGTGTACTATGGTGTCTTACATACAGTACTCTAGCTACCATTACGTGGTCTGCGTTGCAGCAACGACTACAAATGTGGTTCATGCATGATAGTACACCGGCACGCTTTCGTCACAGTGTACGCGAACATCTGACGCAGACATTTCAGGACCGCTGTATCGGTCAGGAGCAGCCACACCTTGGCCTGCTCGTTTCCCAGACATCAGTCCCCTAAGCTTTTGGCTATAGGACCACTTGAAGGAATTTGTCTACGCCACGCCAATCAACGATTTGCAGACACTACAGCGTCGCGTCTTCAATGTGTGCCAGCAGGTACAATAACAACAAAGTGTACTTCAAAGGGTGCGTCATTCCTTACGTCGGAGGGCAGAGGGGTGCGTTGTCATGAATGGATACTACGTTGGATGCAGCATAATACAGTTTTATAAGGTAATGAAACTTTGTATATTTTGTGTTAAGTGTGCAGCAGCGCAATGTGGATTTTGCTAATTCTGACAGTATCGTCCCTTGAATATAGGAACCAAGTATTTGCCATCAGATTTAATGTATGGGTTGATTAGGTACATCCGATTTATAATATTTTGTGTGTTTTGTAATCTTGATACAGAGAAGTTAAATTTTGGAACCTATGTTGCCAAACGAGTTAGACTTTTGTCATGTAACAATCCAAGTATTGTTAACTACGCCAGTAAGTGAGAATTGTAGAAAAGTTGAGAAGTTCACTCATTTTGAAGTTAACGCAAAATGTTTCATATTAGATTTTGTAAAGGAGAAACTTTATTTTTATTACGAGTTTCAAACTGAACCATTCGGTCTTAGCATATCCCCTTATCAGTATCTCGTCCTATTCCATGTCGTGTTTATTTAAATCCAATGAATACAGTTTAAAAGAAATGATTTGTTAATAAGAATCAGAAAAATATTAATGTGTCCCAATAAGAAAAGTATTAATGTTTGTAACAGCTTTAATGCGGGCAGCTTTGCACAGCGCTGGGCCAATATCCAAAATTATCACTGAACATTGGCAACATTATTCATTTATCAACTAATCTACTGACATTATTTGTATGACGATATTTGCGGCTGGCATTGCACTTCGCTGAGCCAAGATTGAATATTTTGTATGCCTACTGTGGAGAGAACAGAATGCCAAGCTTACATCCGTTGCGACTCAAGAAGTAAAAAAATAAAAAAATAAAGTATTTCATTTTTTGTTTGCACAGGGGAATTTTATCAGTTTATTCCACAGGGCCATTGAACTCGGTACTCACGAGACTGAGTAAATTTCAGAGGGATTGATTTCATTATAGGGATTAGATACTGGTTTTCCAGGTTAAGTTGTTTAATTTCTCTTTGGATTACAGTAAAACTGATTAAGCACACCATTTTCTCAGCAACACATCACACAGCAGATTTGGATAACACAGAGTTATATTTTTAAAGAACGTTACACTTAGATATTTTTAAAAAACATTACAAGTGCTGGATTGACAGAGTGTCGCTAACTTGAAGGTCTGAAGTTGTGCCCGACGTCATTAAATTTTTTGAAGAAGATGATAATATGATGAAAACACGAGTGAGCTTGGTGTGGAACATGGGAGAGAAACGCGTCCTATCCCAGTGGTAGTTACTGACGAGGTTTATGTTGCTGCAAAAGACCATACAGCACCTCTCCGGGCAGGTTAGTTCTCATTCAGTGTCACGAGAATTGTCTATCCCATGGTCAACAGTATGAAAAGTTTTGTGGTCTATATTACGCTGGTACCGTAAAAGATCAGTACGGTGCAGCAACTGAAACATCATGTTTGGGAGCAGCATTCTGAATCTGCTCTTTGGTTTGTGACACTGATCGAAGATGATCACAAGTGGCCGGCTAATATTCATTGGACGAAGCACATTTTACTCTTCGGAGTAACACAGTACACAGTGCTGTCGTGTCTGGGTTACTGTTAAGCCGCGTGTTGTGCACAGAGAGCCTATGCTCTCGCCATATGTGACTGTGTGGTGTGGATTCACAGGCTCCTTTACTCTTCGTCCGTTCTTCTTTCAAGGGAATACACCCAGAGGGACTGCCAGGTGTACCGTGACGTCCGCACGCTATCGAGACCTCTTCGTACAGCATATGTTTCTTGCTTTGGAAGGGCGCAACTGTGTGGAAACCACTGTTTTCATGTAATGTGGGGCAACACCTCACGTCGGTTGCCCAGTGAAAGATCTGATTAGTGTAACCTTCCACGAGCGTGTTGTCTCCAGAGGTTTTCCAGTTTCGTGACCTGCAGGATCATCATAGAGCCTATGTGACTCTTCACTCTGGAGATATTTAAAACAGGGCACTGGTCAGAGACAGGTTGAGCCTCCACCTGATCTGAAGGCCAGTGTACAGGGACACGTTGCTCAGAGTCCACTGGAACTGCTTTGAGCAACTGGTGACCACGTCGTTCTATGGATGCAGCATCTTGCCGATGTCTCAGGTACTCATATTGAATAAATTGTGTAAGCGGCGTGTAATGATGAAAACATCATACCTTTCTCACTTATTTGACCTTTTATGCTCACGCCCCGTTCCTAATTTAGTACATATGGAAACATTTCTATACGTGTTCCTTGCATTCACAGAGCCATCTTTGCACCTTGTGGTCAAAATTGGAACGAATTTTTATTCAAGTGTAGATCGGATCCGCATTAACGCATTACAGTATCTACGATTTTTCACAAGCATGTGTTATTTATAGCCAATATTGGACCTCTGTGGATAGCTTTACTTTAGTGATAGCCACCTAGTATGTTCAAGATCCCATGTATTTACCGTTGCGCTATGAAAGTCTTTGCATCCTCCGAATTTCTAAAAAAAAAAAGTAATCAGGCAGCGTTAGTATTCATTTATTGGTCAAAATCTAGTATACGACTAGATACATTAACACCGGGGGGTCAAATTTACGAAATGAAACGAAAACATTCATTTCCTTACACATTCCGAAGCTGGAAGTAAAAGAATTAGTGCAAATATTCTAATACCTCTCTTCCACGCGTGAACATCGAGACAGATGCACCGAAGCTATGTCTGCTCACTTACCCGTCTTCTGTAACACTTCCAGAATATGGAGGGCACCCAGACGTCTTCCCGGGCCCCGGTGGAGGGGATGGTCGAACCATTTGGCCGTAACAGACCACCCCAGATCTTGTGACACTGGAACGTCTTTGACTTTTACCCGCCTGCGCTGTCTCTCTTATCCCCTACCCAGGAGTAAGGTTGGCACTACTATACTACAGAACTACTTCCCGACTGAGATTTGGCCACGTTTTATGGAAAGGTGTGAGGAGGATTAGGAAAGTTCATTTGCAGATTCACATTCACGTACAAGAAATGCATAATACACGACACATATAAATACGTATTATGAAGACTGACACATTTCTTTCCATGCATCCACATGGATTCTGTTGCACCCGCGGCCGGCCGCGTCGTGCAATAAATTTGGCGGCGGAGTCGCCTCCGTTTGTATTTGCCGGTGCAAGCGAGCAGCGAAACCTGCTGCTTATGGAGCTGAAACTACTGTACCGTTTAAACTTAAACGATGTATGTCGTTTGAAGTACACAGCCAAAGTTTTTTCAAAAAATAAATAAATAAATAAATAACGCTCGGGCGAGAGTTAGCTCCGTGTTGAATATTGTTAGTAATTTTATTAATACCTAATATTCATAAAATTAGAACAGTGTGTTTCTTACAAGGTATAATTGTTAAAATTCCAGATATACACCATTATTATCCACCAGATTTCATAAATTGCGACACACTTCTCCGTACAATTCACCGTTGCCGTTCCAAGAACTTGGCGAAATCGCTTCTCCAGCTCATCAGTAGTTTTTGATTCTGTGTGATAAAGTTCTTGTTCTGCCTAGCCGCAGAAGAAGTTTCAGGGCGTTAGGCCAGAACTCTCTGTTGGCCATTCAAGCAGTCCTGGAAAATAGGTATCGAGCCACGCACCGACAGACCTAAGGGACCCCGTCATCCACAAAGATTACGTCCCTGTAATGGTCCCACGTGGATAAGACACCGTGAACGTAATGTTCAAGCGTATCAGTGTAGCGTTAAGCATTCACTATGTCCCGAATTAGATACAGAGCCACAACTTTCGTGGATGTCAAGCCACACTACGTTGTGACTTCAGGTGATGTTAACATTCTCAGCAACCACTCTCTTTGCTGCCACTAAACAAACGCCCTCAGCTTCATATTATCAAAAATACAGAACCAGTTGTGTTTTCCCCCTTACTAATCGGTTCTCTTCTTTTTAGGTCTTCAACCATCAGGATGGTTAGCAGCAGTACGCCTTCCTCTCGAGAGCGGTATAGGTGGTGCATATGGTATCCTCCCTGATTTGGTTAATGTATTCTGATCTCGGCCTGCTTCTTGTATTTTCCTCTTCTACTGTCCCTTCAATGATACTTTTAATGATACCATCACGTCTCAGCAGATGGCCGACCAATGCGTCCATTCTGTGTTCGATGAGCTTCAGGAGACATGGCTTCTCTCATCACTCTGTGGAGCAAGTCTTCGTTTCATATCGTGTGTAGCCAGGTAATTACTAAGTTAGCATAGTGCAACTGTGTTTTGTCTGCTCACCACCAAGATATTTGTTTAACATTTATTGATTTTCATATTATAGAGAGAGCTGAAGGTGGTTTCCATCTGGGCCAGCATCGCTTCTAAATGTTCTGCATCTTCAATTAACACTGTGATATCATCAGCAAATCTCACCATGTCTATTTTCTTCCCATGAATTTTAATTCCTCCTATATCTCCTAGATCCCCCTAACTTTATCTTTTAACCCTCTGCTTTGAACAAGACAGGAGAGATGAGCAGCCCTGTTGTACACATCTCTTAATAGTAGCTTCTCCTTATGTTCTCCACACCTTATCACAGCCACCTTTTCGTCATACAGTACCTGTATTATTATTCTGTCCTTATACATTATGCCAAACTCTCTTAGCGTCTTAAAATGCTGTCGCCAATCTGCCCTGTCGAATAGTTTTTCTAGGTCGATGAAGGCAAAATATGTGTCTTAACCCTTCTTTAGTCTTTCCTCAAGAATTAATCGTAAGCCGAGTATTGTTTCTCGTGTGCCAGTACCTCTTCTAAAGCCAAACTGGTCTCTGTGATTATTTATTTGTCCTGCTTTCTATCTACCTTACGATAAAGGTCAAGATCTCTGAGGCGTGTGTTACCAAACTGAAGGAACTATAATGTTCACATCTGTTTCTGGATGTTTCCTGTGGTTTGGCATCGTGATACATATTTTAAGTATGTTGGAAGCTCCCCTCCGATTTCATATATAACTTGTATGAGATGGAATAGTTCTTCATTTAGCTGTTTTGCAACAGGCTTGATGAGTTCTGCTTGTATATCATCAATTCCATTGGCTTTCTCAGGTGCGTGACTACAAGGTTGGACTCACCGTGCTAGATATAACTTCTTCCAGGTCGACTTCCTCGGCGTTCTCCTGTTCTAGGTCTCTATTATTTCCTGTATACAGTTTTTCAAACTGTTGTTACCACCTTTCTACTAAGCCTTTCTGCTCATAAATACTCTTCGATCGTCATTTTAGATTCCGCTGCATTTTATAAGTCTGTTTCCAAAGAAATGTTTAATTGATTTATAGGCAGACTCCAACTTTCTCATCTTCATTATTTCATTCACCTCTTTGCATTGGCCTCCAAGAATTGTTGTTTAGGCTGTTTCGCCTAGTGGTTGATTTCAGTCCTCAATGATCTATATTGCCTATGTCTTTTCTCAGTAGTATCTTGTTGCAGGTTACGTTTTAAATTCGTTTTCGTTAATATGCATTACGCAATGCATTCTTTTTTATGCCTTGCCTTCTGTCTCCCGACTGCTTCGTTTGCTGCTGATAGGATACTGCTTTTCAAGGACTCCTCTCTTTCTTCAAAATTTCTAGTGTTTTTCGTAACTGTGGCCATGTTTGTTTGTTTCTCGTATGTCGACCTAAACATATCATGCCTTGTTGAATTCAGATCCTGTTTCTCACGCTTCCTTTTTTTCAGGTTCCTGAACTTCAGATCACAAAAATGGTTCAAATGGCTCTAAGCACTATGGGACAACATCTGAGGTCATCAGCCCCTAGAATTAGAACTACGTAAACCTAACTAACCTAACGACATCACACACATCCATGCCCGAGGAAGGATTCGAACCTGCGACCGTAGCAGCCGTGTGGTTTCGGAGGGAAGAACCTACAACCGAACCGCTCGACCATCGACCACAGCGGCCAGCCTTTCAGATCATATTCTCCTATCACTACGTAATGGCCACTATCAATGTCTGTGCCTGTGCAGCTTCTACAATCTCTTATTTGATTCCGGGACCGTTGTCTAAGTAGATTGAAGTCGATCTAATATATCTTCCTATCTCTAGGGGCTTTCCTTGTGTACCTTATCCGTGGATGGTGCTGAAACTATGTGTTACATACTACTAGTCGATGTTCTGGACATAATTTTTCTAATCTATCTCTCCATTAATTTCTTTCTCCATTCCGAAAGGTCCCCCTATGTCCCCATCTCTTCCTATTCTCACTGTTGCATTCCAGCCTCCCGTAATGATAAGTTTGTCTTGTCCTTTGACCATGTTTACAGCACATATCATCTCACTGTACATTTTCACTTCTTCATCATAAGTAGATGTCAGCATGTACACTTGGAATATCGCTGTCATCTTCGGTCTTGTGTTCAATTATGCAAATAATAGTCTTCCGCCTATTTGTAGGTAACCATCTCCTCTACGTCCGAGCTCCTTGCGAAGGAACACTGCTACCCATTCTCCTACCGGTCACTCCTCTGTACAGTCTGTGCGTATAACTCTATAGTCGATACCCCAAAGACCTCACCATCTGGCCATCTCGTCCCAATCACTCCTAGTATGTCATTCCTCATTCTTGTTGTTTCCAACTTCAGGTTCTCTAGCTTGCCGCACCTCAGAAGTGTCCGGACAGTCCATGTTGCTATTCGTTTTCTTGTATTCTTCGTAACTTCTACATTATTGGAAGCGTAGACCTCTGCAGGCCCCTCCTGGAGATCCAAATGGGAGACTATTACAGAATGTTTTATCAAATTACGCTTCGTATTCATTTTTTAAGTGAAACAGAACCGCTTTTTCTTGGGATATCCTGCGGATCTTTAATGCAGCGGTTTCCCCACGCCTTCCACACCTTACGCCGTTGACTTGTGAAGAGTTCTTCTGTCTTTAAGAGGAATTTCTCCTTGCAAGGGCTAGAGGGTGACGTAGTTACCTAGCGGCTCTCCCACTCACCACAGTGATCATTGGCATTTGGTGGAGTGGAATTCCTTATCCGGGAATCATTCGTCCCTGTGCTCACTAGCCTTACGTCACAAACGATGCCCCCTCCCTACCATAGGGAGATGAGCCTCAGGATTTATCTTTCATCTAGACTAGTACCAGGACGATATTTTCTAGTCTTTCCAGTACCAGTCGCTTTATGGGATAATGTGACTGGGATCGCTTATGCCTAATTTAATTTAATAAAAACTCCTTTTATGTTAAACATTTTCCATTTGCTGATTTCTCTCTCTCTCTCTCTCTCTCTCTCTCTAATATGTGAGACACAGCATCCTCGTCGTATCCCTTTCTTTTTATTCATTGGCTTTATTATTGGTTTTTTCATATCTATAACAATTTCAGTTATTGTATGTAGACTTTTAATAGCATTTATAAGGATAGATAGTAACCCCGTTCAGCCATGATATACCATGGCATTTCTGTATTCACTTTATCGAATGCTTTTCCAGAATCCATAAAAGCACTATGTGTTCCCTATTAACTCTTGCATCTTTTCTATAAGTTATTGTAACGTGTAACATTTTCAGTATTTGATTATCCTTTTCTAAAACCTGATCGTTTCTCTGATGTTTTAGATTGTCACACTAGACTAAAAGTAATTTTATATGCAGATGACCTAAATCTGATTACAGAAAATGAAGATTACCTTCAGAGGGGAATGTATAAGTTACAAAAATAGACTCAGATTACAACCTAATATTATCGGCAGACAAATCGAAAGTGATGGCATTGCAGGGCGGACAACCAGCAAGACCTAAAGTAGTCTTCCACAGTAATATCTTGGAGCCAGTACAACATTTAAATAGCTAGGATTCAACATCACTTACGAATATAACTATGGTGTGGACCAAAATTTAATAAATCTGTTTATATATGAGGAACCATAGTAAAGCGTTTGCGGAATAAAGCCAGAAAACCAACCCAGCTGAAGTTTTATACAACAATAGCTGACCCAAAACTCACTTATGAAAGTAAAGCATGGGCAACAACAGGATACCACGAAAGTAGAGTACAGGCTGAAGAAATGTGTTACCTAAGAAGAGTGGGAAGTCGTACAAGGGAAGCTCGAAAACGAAATGAAAATATGAGAACGGCTTTTGGAATACAAAACCAAAAAAATAAAGATAAACAGAAATGGAAGGAATATACAGACTGCATGTCAAGCCATGTATGGAAGTGAAACATGGGCGATTAGTAGTTTGGGCAAAAAGAGAATAGAAGGCTTTGAAATGCAGTACTACAGAAGAGTGCTGAAGATTGGATGGGTAGATCACGTAACAAATGAGGAGGTATGGCACAATCTAATTAGAAGAAGGGATCGATTGACAGTACCATTATGAGACAGCAAGAGATCAATTTAGTAGTGGACGAAAGCGTGGAGGTAAAAATTTGTAGACGGAGACCAAGAGATGAATACAATAAGTAGATTCAGAAGAATGTTGGATGGAAAAGTTATTTGGTGACGACGGGCATTGCACAGTATAGAGAAACAGCATCAAACCAGTCTTCAGACTGATGACCACAACAGCAACAATGTAAAGATCAGTAAAAATCAGGAAGGATTACAACAAATCACTGGGAGTAGTGATGATTTTCAAACTACATGGAAAGAGGTTCTCACTGAGAGACTGCACATGCTTACTGACGTGGACTAAACTAACTTCAAACATAACCATATTTTACTCCCTGTTTCACATTTGTGTCTACGAATTTCAATTTGTGATTAAGGGGAACAGTGAACTGCAGGCATTCGTTGTTTATTTCAGCTTTTAATTCATGAAAAATTCTTCAGTCTCAGTGTTTGACAACATGACGTATCTGGTTCTCTGTTCATAAAAAAACTTTATTTTGATTGTTAAAACTGCTGCAGACGTATTTGATATGTTTTGGAACGATTTTCAACAGTTTTACACTTTCTACCTTCAATGCATAAATTCGTTGTCCGTATTGTGAAAACGTGAGACGTTAAAGACTTTTGCAGAACTTTTTAGTCGGGTGATTGAAGTGTTTCTTTGAGTGAAAATCAGGTACGTTACGCAATCTGAAATGGTGTGGATGAACGGAAGCATACCGCCTGTTCTTCACCTGAAAAAGTACCGCTCTGTGTGGACAGCTTTTTGATGACTGAAATGAAATGTTGTCCCATGCTTCTTGACAGAGTTGGGGAACGATGCGGGAGACCCGCACCGCCGTACTAGACAAGGTCGTAATGGAGGTGGTTTGCCGTTGCCTTCCTCCTACGGTAATTGGGATGAATGATGATGATGAAGACGATACAATAGCACCCAGTCATCTCGGGGCAGGTGAAAATCCCTGACCCCACCGGGAATCGAGAACGCTACCACGAGCGGCGGACCTTTTGATGAATAAAATTTAAAAAATTGTATTAATGTTTGCAGGGGTGAAGCGAATGGTACTTTTCCCTCTTCTCATTTCTGTACCAACGAACTGAAATATTAACCATCGGCATAAAAAATTAAAATTTGAGTATATTTTAGTCTCGTCACTCATAGCCCACAGTGGTATATCGTTCGTTAGTGACTGCTCTTCCCTCCTTAGTAACGAAAGGCAACAGCCAAAACGAGATTGGTGGCTAGGTATTTGCCCGTTCTTAAGAAACCAAGGATTGGGCACCGTTATTAGTTCGCTAAATAGTGGGCTTTGGAGTTCGACATCATGTACGTTATTCAGCAGAAAGTGGTTTGGAAGACTTTAAATCCCTCTTGAAATCGACTCGGCGCGCGCTATAAACTCTGAAACGGCAAACTGGAACAGGCCTGCCACGTTAAGAAAAATGCCATCTTCCCCGAAAGAAACGTTAGGTAAATTCAATCCCAAGTGTTCTCAGGCGAATCACAGGCCTCGCCGGGGATAATTCAGTCGCGGAATTAATTAGGAAGTTGCAGTCGTTTAACGAATTGATCCGGTGGAAATTATTGCGTCTTCAAACTGGCGAACTTCTGCCTGTGTTCCGCAACTGCCGTCCGCCAACTTCGAGGCAGTCTTAATTGTTGGTGGGCCCTGCTGCTGGTCGCTCGGAATCCCAGGAAAGAGGAATTCGCGGCGGTAGTTGTGTCTGCAGGCAGGCTGGCGAGAGGGGGAGGAGCGGGTGGGAGGCGGAGGGTCTGCAGAACGGTTGCGGATAATGCCGGCCGATGGAGAACGTCGCTCAGTTCCGGCGAACGCGGTGGCGCCTGTTTATGTTACTTATGTCTAAGAGATGTCTTACATGATCGAAAATTTGTCTTTGGTACTGGTTTCCAACAGTAAAAATGTATCTTGAGCAAGGTCTACAGTTCCCTACAAGACATGGATGGCAGTTATCGCTGAAACAACCGGTTTTCGGTTGCATCGCTTTTCGTCAACGCCAGTTTAACCGCACTGTTAAAATTTCTCGGAAATAACCGACTTTCGGTTTTTTATTACTGTTATTTCCTGTAGTAGACGTAGAAATCGAACAAAGACTGACAAATTTTGAGTACCTCAGTTTCAAGACGCAAAGAATCAAAATATTAAATTAAGGGGGTAGTACGTCAAACTGGCCGACTTGGAGCAGGAGAGGCACCACAGGAAATTTTAATTTCCACTGTCTATACTTTTACAAATAAATTCATAAAACTTTGGCAGCATGACCAGGAAGGGTTCAGAATTCACGCTCATAGCAGTGGAAGTTCAAAAATATAACAAAATAAATCTTTTTATGTCAAATGTCATCATTTCTTCACTTACTATGGGCTGCATTCGTTGCTATAGGTACACTTTTCCTCATATGTAAGGGAGATTCTACGATGAATTTTGCACAGCATACGAACTAGACTTACAGGTGTATGAAACTTTAGAATTGTCCAAATCTATTAAAACCTCTGCTAAAAA
Organism: Schistocerca serialis cubense; assembly: GCF_023864345.2. NCBI lineage: Eukaryota > Metazoa > Arthropoda > Insecta > Orthoptera > Acrididae > Schistocerca > Schistocerca serialis. The sequence continues at coordinate 238,457,993 of NC_064646.1, forward strand.
TTGAGATAATTAACCATACAATTTGTGTTTTTTCTAAACATGTAGTTTAAAATGTAACAGCTCATTCATTTTTTCATTAATTAAATAAATTCTAGAGTTTCATACACCTGTAAGTATGGTTTGTATGTTGTGCAAGATTCATCGAAGAATCTCTCTTACTTGTGAAGAAAAGTGCACCAATAGCAACAAATGCAGCCAATAGTAAGTGAAAAAATGATGAAATTTCACATGTAAAAAAAATTTATTTTGTTATATTTTTGAACTTACATTGCTATGAGTTTGAATCCTGAATCCTTCCTGGTCGTGTTGACAAAGTTTTATGAATTTATTTGTAAAAGCATAGACAGTGGAAATTAAAATGTGTGGTGCCTCTCCTGCTCCAAGTCGGCCCGCTTGACGTCCTACCCCCCCTTAAATAGGCAAATAAAAGATAATCTAGTCCGCCCACAATTCGCTGCTTTCCTCTAAAATTTGTAAGTGGTTGACTACTACAAAACATGATCAATTTTCTCATACAGATTCAAATTTTTTTGAATCTCTAGTGATCGGACCTGTTATGCTGCCATTTATGAACAGCATTATACGGGGTGGTTTGCAGCAGCGAAACGGTGGCCCACATACAGCTGATGTAACCCGACATGCTCAACAGAGTATCGACTTGTTACCTTGGCCTCCTCTATCACCAGACCTGTCTCCAGTCGAACACATACAGGTATGGAACATCGTCCGTCGGAAACATCAGCGTCATCCACAAAATGTACTAGTAGTTCCTGTACCGACCGACTAAGTGCAACAGGCACGGAACTCTGTATCACTAACTGATATCCGGCACCTCTACACCACAGTGCACACATATTTTGATGCCTGCTTTCAATATTCTGGTGGTTACCGCGGTTACTAATGTACCACAATATCACGCTTCCAAAGGCTTACGTCGCTTTCACATTAACGTGTGTTCTTGCAATGTTCATCACTTAGGTAAATACATTCCTGGAAAGTCATGACTCTGCACTAATTGCTTTTTCATGTTGCGGCATTTCCCCGTGAGCGTATACTGGGCCTGTGAGGCTTCTCTTCACTTGCTAACTTCATTTATAATTACTCCTCTACTTTCAAATGATGGATTGTCCGATCACAAATGTTAAAATAGAACGTCTGCTTCTATTTACGAGCAGACACTACAAATGTTTTAACGACCTATTTGAAGATTGCCGTGTAATCAACTGAAACCACACATCAGTTAATGTTATTCAATTGTCACCTTGGCTATTAAGACATTTTTTAAATTTATTCTTTGTAAACCTTTTAGATCCTTTGTCTCCATCCTGGCTATCTCAGGAATTAACACGAAACAATTCGCTTGGTACCTGGTGTGTACTGTAACAGAAGACGATACTTTTGCGGCGACAAAACCATAACTTTTCGTGGGAGAAATAAAGGAATTGTTGGGAGAAGTCGTTTCACTGCAAAAATTCACAATGGATCACTATTGATTAATACGAATCCCGTTCTTGCATGATCTTTTTCCGGCCGCAGGGATGTCGGAGATCTGATGTTTTACCGGGTTCCTGATATTCACGTTAAACTCGTGAAATGGTCGTACGGGAAAATCCCCACTTCATCGCTACCTCACAGAGGCTGTGTCGCGCGGCGACTATAATACTACGGTCTGACTCTTTTGAATCTCCATAAGCTGCCATTGCAGCAGCAGTATCCTATCTAACTACTGCGCCAGACACTTGTCCTATATACGCGTCGCTGACCGCAGTGCCGTATTTTACGTCTCTCAGTATTTGAATACATATGCCTATACCAGTTTCTTTGGCGCTTCAGTGTAATTTCCGAAGAAATAAAGCACTTCGAGGATGAATTACCTTTTAACCAATAAGAGCGGCATATAATAGATGATATCTTTTATAGATATTACCTCATTTCTCCTAAACAGCTTTCTTTTATCAACTAGCACTGTATCGCAATTAGCCTTACCGTGAAGCCCAATAAGTGTGTTATGTTCCAGATTATACAGTGTTAAATTAGCAACGAATGCCCGCGATCACGGCCAATACAAACTAAAACACAGAACCTGCAAAAAGAGAACGTAGTCGATGAGATGATAATATTATTAAAATATTGTGAATATGGATGGGGATAGGATGCACGAGCCAGTGGCATGCAGACGACATCATATATGTGCAAATCAGCCCGTCACTCATACGTGCTGAACAGAGATCGGGCAGAGCGAAGTCCTTTGGCGCAGGAGACGGAAATTTCATTTGCACAGACTCCTCTGCTTTAATTCAGTGAGCAGCAGACCGTCAGAAGAATTTGTCTACCATCTGCCAGTGCAGTTAATTTTCAAGCAAGCCTTGACTGGGGAAAGTTTGCAGATAGATTAATATATAAAGGAGACATTTTCGCTGATTTGTTAGAGATAAAATTTATTTAAGGTTTTCTACAGAACATATACTCAGAGTCGTTACATGATGAGTTCATTGACTCTGAAGACACTACACATACAGTAGAATGTATTACAAAGGAATGTTAGTAAGTTATTGCAGAGTATTCTATGCGATGAGTGCAGTGCTGACCTAGCTGTCTTCTGTCTGATAGTGAATTTTTAGGATGTGTGCATGCAGACAAAACATGTAAAAATCATTCAGTTGTTCCGCTCAAAATGAATTAATGCGAATACTGTAGTGATTTACAGTAGGATCATTCTGTAGGGCAATATAAGTATAGTTATTTCGTTAGAAATAATCCCCATAAACTACTTTCACTCATATTCACTGCTAACAATGTTGCTATGAGCTCAGTTAGTATGCCTAAGGAGATGTACCGAGATCGTTGGCTCCAGAATAGTGCAGCCGTCAAACATCCTTTCCAAACATCTAAACAGAACATTTCTACGTAGGCAGTAATAAAACATTTTTTGCTTCTCATTTGAAATAAAAATGGACATATAAAATTAGGACGCACAGATCAATGTCTTAGATCTCTGATTATTTATATCTCTGATTATATTCCTAAGGAATGCTGTTTAGATACAACAGATTGTAACACTATAGTAAGATGATAAATAATTTTCTTCTGATTAATTATATTTGACATGAAGTGTAATCTCTGTAATAAGTACCCCGTGATATGCTGTAATATGTTTTGTCTTTCTTGCACAAACTCTTTGGTTGTATTTAGAAACGAATAGTTTTGTTTAATCAATTTTATGTTGAACTGTCAGTATAAACAAATGAAATGTTTTCTTCACAATGTTTGTTTGCTGCTCTGTAATTGCTGATCCTCACTCAGGATTCTTAGTTCTTTGTGTACAAAAAGATGTTGTGGTTCCCCTTTGGAACGGAAATTATGTAGCGCGCGCAAAATGTGGTGGGTGCAAGTGGAAAGGTGGATAAGGTATTGAGCCGTGTACTAGCTACCGAACAATTGGCAGCCAGTGGTTGAGAAATGCATTGTGCTGGTGCCGACGGAGGCTTTTAGTGCTTGTCTTCACAATGCCAAAGACTCGAGTGGATTGATGGATTAATTATTATGCTCTGTTACTGGAAATTATTTTAAAAATCAGAGGAACGTCGGTATGAAGAATATGACAGAGTATACTACTTCCAACGGCAAATACACATACCATGATGTACTCGCCACCACATTGCGCAATCATTGTAATGGAGTGGAGTTATTATAGATTTGTAAAGTGTGGGATCAGCACGTTTAATGCGTAAAAAATACAAGGTAACTCACAACAAAATTCATAAACTTACCTTGACTTGTTCCCAATCTTAAAACCACTTCGGGTCCTCTCCATGTGAACTATGACTTCCGAGTGTCCATGTTGTGAAAAATGAAAGTCATAAAGGAAAACAGTTACTAACTTAATTTTATTTGAAATTTAGTAAAAAGGAATATTTAAATTTGCTGTGGAATTTGGTAAAGTTGAGGGAGGACGTGAGTGTAGCTTTGCAAAAGCCTCCCAGTACTGGAGATATCCCAATTTAAAGTTTTGTGGAGTTATAAAATCATTTGCTTAATTACTGATTTTAAAGTAAAAGAATGTGATGATAACGAATAGACAACAAACCATTTTGAAGTTAGCTTCGAATTAAATGTTATCAAATATTAGCTAGAAATGGATTTCCTGGTAAATAAAATTATTGTGTGTTGTGCATCCTGTTGAAATAGAACCAAAGGTGAATCAATGTTCACAAAAATGAAAAATGTACCAGTTTGCTTTATAACTGTTGCAAATATTAAAGCCCCCCTCCCCCCCCCCCCCCCCCGTTGAAAGTTGCTCAAAATATATAAAGTTACTATATAAAAGGAAATGTTAACTGGTCTTGAAATTTATGTTGAATTTTATGCTCATTGTATGTGTGAGGGGGTGTAATACCAGTTTATGAACACCCACTTGTTTTGTTCCTACTGAAGGTGAAGTTACAAGAAATAACATTATCTATGAAATCAGTTACTTCATTGCTTTTGAAGAATAGTGTGTTTGTCTATACAAGTGAACTTTATTTAAAATTGTGCTGTGTAGAAAGTATCTTATAAAATAAAACTAGGTCCATGCACAAATTGCAATCTTGTATTGACTTGCGTTTACATTGTTAAAAAAGTTGCTGAGATTGACAAAGTATTTAATACTGAAGAGTGTAACAGCATCTGTTGTGTTTGTGAGTACAGGTTTGTTTTACTATGACTGTTAGCACGCACTTTATTATTTTTGTATGCTTGTGACTGGGTTCATTGCATTTTCGTATGAGAGAAGTATAGGCTGTGTCATTCCACTAAAGTTTGCTTATATCTTTTTCTTTGAAAAGAAGTGTTACACGTTTCTATGCCTAATTAGACTGGCGACCGCATTCTTTATCATTTGAGTAATTTTATTAATGAAAGCAGTGTCTAAATAGGATCTGTTTCTTGTTGTGTATTCACGTAAATTCAATTAAATGTCCGATAGGCTACACGCTTTAGGCATTTCATGGTCAAACCTACAAAATCCTTACAGAGGGTAACATTGTACTGCTTGTATATACCATAATTGGTTAACAAAGCAGTGATAGTGTTATAAGATGAGCCCTAAACTTATAGTAGTTGAACAAGAAGAAGTAGTTGTTGAATGAAAAAAACGATTTCCATAAGAAAGACTTCACCGAACTACACTGACAGAAGAAAAACCGCAACACCAAGAAGTTGTGCGACATAAACGAGAGGTGTTGGGCGTGTTTCTACAAGATGGTGTCTTTTCTGTTTCGCGCCAATAGCTTAAGAGTGGCGCTAATAGCGACAGTAAGAGGGTGCAGATCAGCTTTGCTTTAAATACGCACTGCAGCGGTCGTGAGCGTTAGTTATATGTGAACTTAGACATGATGAGTTGGTGTTAGTGAAAATGCCTTTAATGCAACAAACACGCCATTATCTACAACTGACTGAGTTTGAACGAGGTCTTGTAATAGGGCTACGAGAAGCTGAATGTTCCTTCTGCGATATTGCACGAAGACTTCGCAGGGGTCCAGACGGCCTCGTGGCACCGACGAAATTGAAGAGCATCGTGTTCGGCGTACGGCTCTGGCGCATCCAACTGCATCTGCAGCGGAAATTTATGCAGCAGTTGGCACCACAGTAACACAACGAACTGTTACAAATTGATTACTTTAAGGACAGCTCCGAGCCAGACGTCCTGTTGCGTGTATTCCACTGACCCCATACCACCGCCATTTGCCACTTCAGCGGTGTCAAGCGAGAGATCATTGGAGGGAAGAGTATGGTTCTGTTGTGTTTTCTAATGAAAGTTGGTTTTGCCTCGGTGCTCATGAAGGCCGTGTTGTGGTTAGAAGCAGGCCGGCTGTGAGCCTGCAACCAGTCTGTTTGCATGCTAGACACATAGGCCTACACGTGGACTTACGGTCTGATTTGTGATTTCGTATGACAGCAGGAGCAGCAGGAGCGCTCTTGCAGTTATCCCACGCACCCTGGCGGCAAATTTATACGTCAGTCTGGTGATCGACGAGTGGTACTGCCATACATGAACGGCATTCCAGGTGGTGTTCTCAAACAGGATAACGTTCGCCCACATACCGCTGTTCTAACCTAACATGCTCTACAGAGTGTCGACACGTTGCATTGGTCTGTTCGATCACCAGAACTAACACCAATCGCGAACGTATTGGAAATCATCTTACGACTACTCCAGGCCGGCCGGAGTGACCGAGTGGTTCTAGGCGCTTCAGTCTGGAACCGCACGACCGGTACGGTCGCAGGTTCGAATCCTGCACCGGGCATGGATGTGTGTGATGTCCTTAGTTTAGTTAGGTTATAGGGGACTGATGACCTCAGAAGTTGAGTCTAATAGTGCTCAGAGCCATTTTGAACTATTCCAGCTTCATCCGTAACTAGCATTAACCGTCCCTGTATAGACCGTCAAAGAACAATAGGCATACGACTCCATCGCACAAACCAACATCCGCCACGTGTACAACACAATGCATGCACGTTTGCGTTCGATATTTGCAATTGTGTATCTGCCGTTTCATTAACGTGTGACCTTACAGTGTTTATCTCTTAAATATGTTACCTAGAGAAATGTATTACCGAAATCTCGTTACACTAATTGCGTGTTGGTGCTACAGTTTTTTCTCTCAGTGTAGAAAAGTCAAAGCAACCCCCGACGAAATTAAAAGCAAAGGCGATAACATTAAGAGTGTAATTAGAATACAGAGGAAAGAGCGGGTATATAGAAAGAGTCCACTGAGGGCTCTGTGAGGGAGAAGACTTCGTCTGATGTCCCAGTGTGGGACCCAGTTCTAGAATCAGAAATTAAAACCGCGACGACAAATATGGTATTAAGGATGGGTAACAATACGTCTGATTTCTAAAATCACTGGCAGGACCGGCAGACATATGACCATTCAGTTTGGGTGTAGAATCTGTGAGACTGGTGGACGTAGCATCAGACTTCCGGAAAAATATCGGCCGTATAATTCTGAATATAGTAAGGGCAGGTAAGTGCGAGAACTATGCGACAAGCAGCCCAGCAGCTCATGCATCCAACCTGCTGACATAGATAGTATACAAGAGAATGGGAAAGAAAACTGAGGATCCGTCAGGTGATGATCAGCTTGGCTTTACGGTAGGTAAATTTCTTACATTGGCTTGATAATGGAAGCAAGACTGAAGAAAAATCAAGACACTTTCATAGCATTTGTGTCCTAGACAAAGCGTTAGACAGTGTAAAATTGTGCAATTATCAGAAAAGTAGGAGTAAGCTATAGGGAAAGATGATTGCTATATAAAATGTACGAGAACCAGGAGAGAACAATAAGACTGGAAGACCAAACGAAGTGTTCAGACTACAAAGGGTATAAGACAGGTATGCAGTCTACTCCTTTGTTCAGACTGCACATCGAAGCAGCAGTGACTGAAATAAAACGAAAATCCTAGAGTGGGATTAAATTTCAGAGAGAAAGGATATCAATGATAAAGTTTGCTGATGTCATTGCTATCCTCAGTGACACTGAATAAGAATTATAGGATACGACTCGTCTAATGAGTACAGAGTATGGATTGAGAGTAAACCGGAAAAAGACAAAAGTGATGAAAAGTAGCAGTAAAGATAATAACGATAAACTTAACATCAAACTTGGTGGTCACGAAGTAGATGTAGTTAAGGAATTTTGCTACCCTGGAAGCATGATAACCCATCACGTATGAAGCAAGGAGGACAGAAAACAAGCTACCAAAGCAATTAGGGCATTCATGGCCAAGATAAATCTACTGGTATCAAAGATATGCCTTAATTTCAGGAAGGAAAATTATATGGTAGTGAATTATTGACAGTGGAAAAACCGAAACAGAAGAGGCTCGAAGAGTCTGAGATGCTACAGAAGGATTCTGAAAATTAGGTGAACTTACAAGGGACGGAATGTGGAGGTTCTGCTAATGGTGGGTAATGAAAAGAACATACAGAAATCACAGGCAAGAAGAAGCAACAGCATAACAGTGTAACACTTGTATCTGTTATTCATTTATTTTCCTACAATTATTTTAATATCTGTGTTATATGTGTTCTTTAACTTGAAACATTTGGAAATGATTTTTCCCATTTTGTAGCTTCGTGTAGCCAGAATTTGTGAATATCTTTTTTTAAATATGTTCTTTCATAGTATATATCTACTAAATATCATGATCAGGTGTTGTAGGATTATATTAAATGTAAAAGCTGGAGGGCAGTCTCTCAGCAACTAAAGGGCTTAGACGAGTCTAAAACGTTGCTTGGCGCGAAGTAGCGTGAGAAATTTTCGTGACAGAGTTTGGCGCCAGCATCCAACAAGCTAACATCCCGACTGCTTAACGAGACAAGAATTGTAGCAAGAGTGGAATAATTATGCATCGGATGGAAATTTCTATTGGTGATTATTTCAAGGCATATTTGGTTTGCTTTCAGTCGTTTATTTTCGACAATAAGAAGACTTTTACAAAGCATATTACATCCAAGAGCCATGATCGCAACTGACTACGTTGTTTCTTGCCACAGAAAAGCACCAGGAAAATCACCATCAGTACAAGACAAAATTAGTATTGTAAATATATGTATGGACGAAGAATTTGCTATACTTCCCGATAATAAGTGTTTTATTCTGAAATTTGTGTCGTAAATACAGTTTTATCCTGTCATTTACCTAAAAAGATTCCTCTTCCTGTTGCTGAAATATTGCAAGTGATTCCAAATGTAAAAACCATAGAATCAATACAGTTTGAAATATTTCTTAACTTTCGTTGAGTAATAATTTTCTTAATTTGTTAGCTAGCCTTTGGTGTTAAATGCTCCACGTAGCTATCTAAGTGATTGAGTTAAAGTACAGCAACAGAATAAGTGATAAAATTCAGACATTTTTAAAAGCCCCGTATAGTAATTGAAATTTGTGTACTAGAACAGTGGTTACAAAATTCAAGTACATGCCACTGCAGTTCAAAAGCCTACAAATTTCTTATTTACATTGTAGGTTTGTAATAGTGCTGTTGTTTGTGTATTTATCTCTATTTGATATTATTATTGTGGCTTGTTATAAATGTTTGCCTACAACCCAATTAGTAAAATTTACAATTAAAGTGTGTACAAATTTCAGTAACAACTCTAGAAACATTCCTGCACTTAAAATTACAGCTAGCATTAACTGAGCAAAACTATAACATATTATTGTCCCTATACATCACGCATGTTCCGTACCATGCGGCTGATATACTTTCCATGGAAACTAAATGTGTTCATGTTAGTTAAAATAACGGCTTGGTGATTACACTGCGTAATAGAATGAAAGGATCACTTTTTCGGAATTGTTTTCCGCTGCGACGCAGAAGTTTGAAATTTGGTTCAAAGGTGCCCGCAACCTTCCTCTGTAATGCTGTTAAAGGATGTCTCCCTGCTACGTCACTCACGGGGTAGACGACAATTCAAGTAGCAATCTGTCGGCTTATGCGAAATACGGACCAGAGTTTAGAAGTCATGTTGTTGTCGTGGTCTTCAGTGCAGAGATTGGTTTTATGCAGCTCTCCACGCTACTCTATCCGGTGCAAGCTTCTTCATCTCCGAGTAACTACTGGAACCTACATCCTTCTGAATCTGTTTAATGTGCTCATGCCTTGGTCTCCCCCTACGATTATTACCCTCCGCGCTGCCCTCCAGTTCTAAATTGATGATCCCTTGATGCCTCAGTACGTGTCCTGCCAACCAGCCCCTTCTTCTAATCAAGTTGTGCCACAAATTCCTCTTCTCCCCAGTTCTATTCAGTTCCTCCTCATTAGTTACGTAATCTGCCTATCTAATCTGGAGCATTCTTCTGTAGCACATTTCGAAAGCTTCTATTCTCTTCTTGTCTAAACTATTTATCGTCCCACTTCCATATATGGTTTACACTCCATACAAATACTTTCAGAAAAGACTTCCTGACACATCTGTACTCGATGTTAACAAATTTGTCTTCATCAGAAACACTTGTCATTGACAGTCTACTTTTTATATCTTCTCTACTTCGACCATCATCAGTTATTTTGCTCCCTAGATAGCAGAACTCACTTACTACTTTAAGTGTCTCATTTTCTAATCTAATTGGACTACTAATTTAATTCGACTATATTCCATCATCCACTTTTTGCTTTTGTTGATGCTCATCTTATATCCTCCTTCATTCCGCTCAACTGCTCTTCCAGGTCTTTTGGTGTCTCCGATTGAATTACAATGTTGTCGGCAAACCCCAAAGTTTTTATTTCGAAGTCATGCGAGTTGTAATATGGGTTAACGGTGGCACATTAAAACTGTGTGCCGGACAGAGACGCGACCTCGGGACCTTTGCCTCAACACACCGAGTTCGAGTCTCGGTCCGGCACACAATTTTCATCTGCCAGGAAGTTTCATATCAGTGCACACTCCGATGTAGAGTGAAAATTCTTCCCAATATAACCGTTGACGTGGCGCACAGCAGGTAGGTCGTCACACCTCTTCTTGCCCACATTTCACCCCTTCTTTTGACATCTCTGCAATTGAGGTCAGTATGGCAACTCCAAGCAATGAAATCATGTGGTTATCTTATGAGTTGCGAAGGATAAGATTTCAGACACACAGCCGCTCAGAACAGACACGAAACGCATGGTGTAAAGGGCGTTCAAATGTTTCAAATGGCTCTAAGCACTATGGGACTTAACGTGTGAGGTCATCAGTCCCCTAGACTTAGAACTACTTAAACCTAACTTACCCAAGAACATCACACACATCCATGCCCGAGGCAGGATTCGAACCTGAGACCGTAGCAGCAGCGGGGTTTCGGACTGAAGCGATGAAGGGCGTCAATGAAACGACTCACTTCCGTTAGGCAGTCATTTCCGCACATTTCGCAATCGAAAAAGACAGTTCTCATTGCGATGAGCAACAAGACAACATTCCTGGCAATCTTTAACGTTGCGGAGAATCCGTAGATCTCTCTCTAAGAACATTGGGGAGCTGCATCTCCATCCTTTTGGAGTGCAGCGTGATCGAAATTTTGGCTCTTGTGTACAGAGTGGAACCACTATTGACCTTTCAAAATAATTCGAAGGAATTTGGACGTGATCCGAAGCACCAAAAATGTGTTCATTCTTTTTCAGGCCTCCAGTTGCACATCCTACTCTTGGCGTGATCACAGAAGGGTGTGAATCTGACACACGCAATTTTACAGTGGCATAGGTCCCTCTGAATCTCCCTCCCCCTCTTCGGCAATACCCTCAGCGACACAAACCCAGATTTATTGAAAATTCTAAAAATGTGCCTTTACAGAGAAAATCTTCGTAGTAGTCCTAGATGCCCGAAGGCAGGTTACTAGTATCAGATGGGTGTCAAGTCGTTGCCTGCCTTCAGGCAACTGGGACTACTGCGAAGATTTTCTCTGTAAAGGTACATCCTTAAAATTCTCAACAAATGTGGGTGGGTGCCACTGAGCGTATTGACGAAGTGGGGATCTTAGAGGGACCTATACCATTGTATTCATGCATGTGTCAATGTTGCACCCCTCTGTGAAAACAGAAGGGCTGAAAAAGAAAAAGCATCCTTTGTTGCTTCTGATCATATTCAAATCTCGTAGAGTGATTTTGAAAGGTCCCTAGTAGTTCCAACCTGTACGGGAGAGCCAAAGCTGGGATCGCGCTGAACTCCAAAGGAGTGCGACCACGTTCAGTATGGATGCAGCCCGGAAGTTTCCTTGGAAGAGAGGAGTGTAAGCTGCGTTAAAGATGGTCAATAATGTCGTCCTATTGCTCATCGCAATGAGAACTGTCGTTTTCGATCGCTAAATGTGAGGAAATAACGACCTGAAGAAAAGGCTTGGTTTTATTGACGCCCTTGTGCCTATGTGTCTGAAATCTTTCCCTCGGCCACACACCACGTGATTGCGATGCTGGGCATTGTCATTTTGACTTGCATTGCAGATATGTCAAAAGAAGGAGTGAAATGTGGGTAATAAGGGGTGTGCCTACCTTCCCACGGTGTCGTTGGGAAGAGGTTTGGCGAAGTTTGGTAGCATTTTGACATCATTAACGTACCTTGTACATCACAAGAACTTCTAAGCTCTGGCTTGTTTTTCGCATGCGCCACCACACTGCTAGTCGAATCGTCGTCAACCCAACCATCCTCTAACACCATAACAGAGACTTATTTGAATCAAAGTTCAAACTCCTGCGTCGGACTGGAAGACAATTCAGAGCCATGTCACATCCAAATTATCCGTATTTTCCATTCCTTTGAGAGGTACATTGTAATGGGTATTACCGTTCACACACTAAAGAAGCCAGTGTACGTTAGTATGAAACGATTTGTTGTTACTGAACTTAACCAGGTAGTTATTCTGTTTGCGAATACATCCTAGGGAGTGTTGTTATTGTCGTGTACGAATTACCGAACTAAGCTGAGTAAAGTGAAGTTTAATTCAGTAATTATTTTACTTTGTTTACCGTAAAATTACATGAAACAACTTTTGCCTAATTAGACTTGCGACTGTGTTTGCTGCACGTGATCATAACTTTCCTTGTCAACTGTAATACCTTTGGTTCGATTCCCGATAGAATACCTGTCGCATCCTGTCAAAACTCAACCCTTTAGGAAACGAATTACAGCCCTATTACTTTCCATTAACATTGTAGTGCAACTTCACGCTAGCACAGGAAAGGCTCAGTCAATGAAAGGACTAGGCCACAATTGTTAGACATGATTGACTTTATTGCAATATAACTCTCTGAGCAAGTTTCATTCCTTGACACTTACTAAAAAAAAACTGAAAAGAAAAAGCCAAATTTTTAGACAAAGTTTCTCATAAAAATTAATTAAATACAGAAATCTCGAAAAGAAATTCAAGCTGACAAGTAAACGATTTTAGAGTTAACTTCTGCAATAGTTCAACACAGAGTCATTAAACAAACTCGTGGTTTTAAAATTGAGCTACCACTCACGCAACTACAAATGGATCAAGAGATAGTGGTTATAATTAGAGGCGTAAACTTAAACCATGATTACAACACAGCTTCCCTTTCATTGCACATGAACTGCCGCTCTTGGTACGAGCCCTTTCACTCTCGAACAATCAATAGTCCCAGATCGCCCGTCTCCTCAGGCAGATCGTTGTACACAGGGGAGAGAACACAAAGTAACAAGACAAGCTTCTAAAGCACACAAACAGGTGGTGTTAATTCAACAAGCCTCAAAAACATGTTCATACGTGCTTCAGGGAATACAGGCCAGACAAGAATGACAGTTTAAACTGTGGTCTGGAAAACTTCAAGCAACCAATTGGTCCAGTAAATAAAATTAAAAAAATTAACCACACTTGATAAACTATCATAACACGGGCATTTCACTACTAAGGAAATCGTTCAGGACTGGCAGTTGGCAATACCCATAGCACAGATTGAAGCAGCTGACGAGAATTTCGAATGAGGCAACAAGAGGCAGCAATACACTAAATCACTTTGTTACCACAGTTCATGGGCTGAAATTTTGCTCACCAAAAAAATAACTATCCATGGTTCCAATGCCGTCGTGAGCAGAAACAAGGCTGTCCAGTCAGAGTCCCGACAGCCAATGAACGTCAGAATCACCAACACCAGTACCAACAGTCACAGTTCTACGCGTTGCCAGCTTATACCGCCTCCCAGTATGCTTCCAAACACAGTGCATGCGCGACTCACGCCTCCTAGCGACTCTGTGTTTACTCTCTCTTCACTTGCCTCGCCTCAGGCGCGCTATATAGGCAAGTTTACGCCAGACGGGCTCGATAACCGCTAGATCAATGTGCACACATCAAACATAATAATATGCCAAACAAAACTCTTGTCAAAGAAGTAACATTGTAGGAGAGTTGCTCATTTAAGAAGAACTTATAGTGTTGCATGTGTTAAGGCAGCAGCGATAACCTCCATGGTACTAGAAGGATCTGTAGAGGGTGAAAACTATAGCGACGGATAGAGGTTGGAATACATCCCTATGGTGAAGGGTGCAAGTGCTACTCTGAGATGAAGGCGTTGACGGTGGCACAGAAGAGGAATAAGAGGAATTCCTACTAATCCGCATGTCAAACAAGCCGGAAGACCGATGGAAAAAACTCCTCATATACCACTGACATTCTCTGCAAAAATTTATGATTTCACGACACACGACTCATAGTTCAGGAGGTATGACGTCATAAACATTGTGATGCCTCAAAAACTAGCTTCTGCTTAAATCCGGGCGCTACTTACCCACGCTATACTCTACATCTACATCTACATTTATACTTCGCAAGCCACCCAACGGTGTGTGGCGGAGGGCACTTTACGTGCCACTGTCATTACCTCCCTTTCCTGTTCCAGTCGCGTATGGTTCGCGGGAAGAACGACTGTCTGAAAGCCTCCGTTCGCGCTCTAATCTCTCTAATTTTACATTCGTGATCTCCTCGGGAGGTATAAGTAGGGGGAAGCAATATATTCGATACCTCATCCAGAAACGCACCCTCTCGAAACCTGGCGAGCAAGCTACACCGCGATGCAGAGCGCCTCTCTTGCAGAGTCTGCCACTTGAGTTTATTAAACATCTCCGTAACGCTATCACCGTTACCAAATAACCCTGTGACGAAACGCGCCGCTCTTCTTTGGATCTTCTCTATCTCCTCCGTCAGACCGATCTGGTACGGATCCCACACTGATGAGTAATACTCAAGTATAGGTCGAACGAGTGTTTTGTAAGCCACCTCCTTTGTTGATGGACTATATTTTCTCAGCACTCTCCCAATGAATCTCAACCTGGTACCCGCCTTACCAACAATTAATTTTATATGATCATTCCACTTCAAATCGTTCCGCACGCATACTCCCAGATATTTTACAGAAGTAACTGCTACCAGTGTTTGTTCCGCTATCATATAATCATACAATAAAGGATCCTTCTTTCTATGTATTCGCAATACATTACATTTGTCTATGTTAAGGGACAGTTGCCACTCCCTGCACCAAGTGCCTATCCGCTGCAGATCTTCCTGCATTTCGCTCCATTTTCTAATGCTGCAACTTGTCTGTATACTACAGCATCATCCGAGAAAAGCCGCATGGAACTTCCGACACTATCTACTAGGTCATTTATATATATTGTGAAAAGCAATGGTCCCATAACACTCCCCAGTGGCACGCCAGAGGTTACTTTAACATCTGTAGACGTCTCTCCATTGATAACAACATTCTGTGTTCTGTTTGCTAAAAACTCTTCAATCCAGCCACACAGCTGGTCTGATATTCCGTAGGCTCTTACTTTGTTTATCAGGCGACAGTGCGGAACTGTATCGAACGCCTTCCGGAAGTCAAGAAAAATAGCATCTACCTGGGAGCCTGTATCTAATATTTTCTGGGTCTCATGAACAAATAAAGCGAGTTGGGTCTCACACGATCGCTGTTTCCGGAATCCATGTTGATTCCTACATAGTAGATTCTGGGTTTCCAAAAAAGACATGATACTCGAGCAAAAACCATGTTCTCCTCCATTGTTTGACAATGAGAGCACTTAGCGACTTGCAACAAACTTTACACATAATTTCAAATATTTTCTTTCCTCTCTTACAAGCTTAACGTGAAGTATTTAACAGAGTAACTCATTTGTGAACTAGCCTGACATCTGAAACTATTTTATACGTGGGGGTTCGGTTCTTTGAAGAATGGGAATTTACTTGTCTGTATATAATCAGTGTGCGGCCTATGTCGGCTCTCACTCTGTTGGCACTTTCGTACTGGGAGCGGACGGAAAAGTGTTGATGAGGACTTATCACATCGTGCAGTCTTTGACGCATTCGCTCCCGTGACGATAATGTGGTTCCAAAGATTCTTGAACTGTGGAAACTCTTGTGTTTCACTGCAGGAGAAGCAGCAATAACAGCAATGACGAAACAGGAGCAACAAAAACTGAAAAAAAAACAGCATTCTACTACTCTGTAGCTCTTGTCACAACAGCAGCAACATCAGTCGGTGGTCAGGGCTAACATTAACCTATTCATAATTGAATTTGGAATTACCTTATTAACTATAATTCAATAATAGCCGTTCGCTTGCTTTGATGAAGCTTCAGACACCTTGGAGGTAAACCTTTGATTCTTTGAACTGCATTATGTTCCTCATAGCATTTAAGATAAGCAACAAAGTGCTTTATTCTTCTCTTCTATCAGTCTTTTATACGAAGTCGTGCAAGAAATGGGAACACACTCGAAACCTGGTAGCACTTTGAGGAGCAGGCTCTGCAAACTGCGACATTGCGGCCATCTTGCTTTCTACGATACGTTGATGACACCTTCCTGATATGGCCTCATGGTGAAGATACACTACAGCAGTTCGTCGATCATGTGAATGGTGTCCATCCCAACATTAAATTTACTGTCGAGATGGAGAAGCACGGCAAGCTACCATTCTTGGATGTTTTGGTTGAGCGGAAGGCAGGAGGCCAGCTTGGTCATTCAGTGTACCGGAAACCAACACACATTGATCTGTACTTGACCGCCAATAGTTTCCACCACCCTGTACACAAGAAAGCTGTCTTTAACACGTTGGTTCATAGAGCCAAGATTATCTCTGATGACGACCACCTACAGTCTGAATTGCAGAACTTAAAACGTGTTTTCAGAGAAAATGGATATAGCAAAAAAGACATCGCAAACGCTTTCAAAGGCCGCCGTCGAAAGACAGCTGGTGAATCAGAAGAAGACGCCAAACGGACTGTATTCCTGCCATACTGTGGAGCAACACATGTATATACCGCTACGGTCGCAGGTTCGAATCCTGCCTCGTGCATGGATGTGTGTGATGTCCTTAGGTTAGTTAGGTTTAAGTAGTTCTAAGTTACAGGGGACTGATGACCACATATGTTAAGTCCCATAGTGCTCAGATCCATTTGAACCATTCTGAACTATCGATACCCTCTGTAGATGAAAATATACGAAATACCTTATCCAATGAAATAAAAACAAGCATAAAATATTACGTAAAACAGCAGAAACAATAGTTCTGTTTAGTTCTGTTAATAAAATACAAAATGAGTCACTATAACATAACAATGTGTACAAAAAGCGACAGACTCGCTGGAAGGCAATTTGATCTCTCGATATCGCAGCACCTTTCTTAAGTCATATATTCCATATATGCTGAACTTCTCCTAATGACTAACGGGGTTACTGACGTCCGAAGTTATCACAGCACCAAGCAGCTTCATGAAACACCCTTGAACATAATGCAGTCTGTTTCCGTACCACAGCCTCCAAGCTCGGACCCCATCATCACATTATAATCCAGTTCAAAGGCGACCTGATAAGCATCACGCGAGAGCGCCCCTCGCCGCTCTCTCAGTGCAGCACTGCTCGGCAATGTGGCTGTTACTCCATGGTGGTTATTACTTCGTTGTGGATATTACTTCCTTGTGGATATACATACACAGTATCGCTCAGTAGTGCGCTTCTGGATAGAATTGCTCCAGCCAGAGGCGAACTCGAGTATCACTGCAGCACCGACAAATATCACCGAGCGCCCGTTACCACAGTGCAACTACAGAGGGTACTCTTCGACGGTGCACAAACCAAATGCCATTCCCTGAGCCTGCTCTCGGCATCGTTTCGGTCTAAGCGATTCATAAACACAATTCTGTCACTCCAGTTGGAACGCCTGCCAGTCCGTTACTTGACACTCCTCAGATAACGTATCAGAGAGGTCTCCTGATCCGACGATATCTTTGGTACGCCCGTGGTAGGCTGCAATAGAGCCAACCACCGGCACGAGTTACATATGTACGCCACTTTTGTACACAGTAATTTAGTATACAAAACTTCATAACTTACTAAAGGCGTAAGGTTACTACTAATACAGCCTATATTTAACACACGAACAGCAAGAGTTACTACACGCTTTCATGGGGCATGTCTGAAGTTACTTATACATCTGTTGAATTTCCTGTATCCAAGTTACCATGCTGTACCCTCCCTGCTAAGAAGTGAACAGTCAACTCACAAATTTCATTTGACACTCAATATGATCGTACTTTCGTTAATAAGAGTTTGTGTGGTATTTATCTACCCTTTCTGGAAATAAAGAAATGCTGCATCTAGCACACTGCTCTGATCCTTGACCTTAAGGATGTCATCAACAAAAACTCGCGTTGGTATTCGCATTACCCAGGTATATACTGGTTGCTACAGAGGAACGTTGAAAATCAGATGGGCACTTAACATAATAAATGAGGAGAATCGATGAAGAAAGGAACATAGTCTATGTAAAACACTGACCAGAAGAAGAGACAGGATGGTAGGATATGTCTCGTATATATAAAGGCATCCGGGAATAGCTTCCTTGGTGCTACAGTGAACTGTAGAGGCTAAAAACCGTAGGGAAAGACAGATCTTGTACTACATCCAGTATATAACTGAGGGCCTAGGATGCAAGTACTACTCTCAAATGAAGAGGTTGGCGCAGGAGAGGAATTCCTGGAAGGCCACATTAAAACGGTCGGAAGACTGATTTCTGAAACTAAAATACTGTTTGGCGTGGATGAGATGCTTCTGTTCGTAACATACAAATACGTTTGAGCTCAGAATGCGTTCTAGGATTCTGCAGTTGATGGATGTCAAACTTACAGGATGATGTTTTTGTGGATCCGTTCGCTGCTCTTTTAGTAGACGAATGGGGCCACTGACTTCTTCAAACTACTGGGCGCAGTTCTTTTTTCAGGGATTAAGGAATACTATGTTTAACGGAAAGACAAACGCAGCTCCATTTTCTGTGTACAATGCTGCATAGATTCCATCGGGCTCGGTAATCTTGTTCAATTTCAGCAATTTCAGCTTTTTCTCACAGTAATAGCTATATCACAGAAATGCAAGTATTACACTGGGTGGTACTCCTGGACTTTATTTTGTGAAGGAACATCTAAAAGCATATTCATTCGTATTTGCCATATAACTGACAGACAGCATCAGTGAGCTCATAGCTTTAAACTATAATTTTCTTCTAGTCACTTCTCACATAATGTGTTCGATGATTATTCAGGTTCCGACTGATTCCTACTAAAAAATGTAGTAGTAATTTCTGTTGAGGCATAGCACACGGCTAATTCACTATGCAGAACACACTGTTTATGCAGGAAAGTAGTACAGTGCTCGAAACAAAGCCAGCAAAGTCGAGCATGAGCTGTAGAAGATAACTCGGCAGGCACAGGAATCTCTCATAGTTAATTCCTTCATAATGGTGGTCGTAGCAGTAAATACCTGGATCATGGCATCTGATCATTGTTCCAAAGCATTGGATACAGCAATTTCTGCTAAGATCATCACTGAAAACCTAAGGACTTGGCCTTTTGACTACCAAGCAATTTTTTTAGTATTTTCCTGCCGTCCGCAGATCGTGGTCGTGCGGTAGCGTTCTCGCTTCCCGCACCCGGGTTCCCGGGTTCGATTCCCGGCGGGGTTAGGGATTTTCTCTGCCTCGTGATGACTGGGTTTTGTGTGATGTCCTTAGGTTAGTTAGGTTTAAGTAGTTCTAAGTTCTAGGGGACTGATGACCATAGATGTTAAGTCCCATAGTGCCCAGAGCCATTTGAACCATTTTCCTCCCTCTAGCCGTACGCTGTTTCTTTAGATGTTTCTTAACGTAGACAGGAGACCATGGACGGACGCTCTCAGTTTGAACTGTTTTGCTAGATAAATTTGTATTCATTGACTGGTCAACCATTCTGCAGCCGCAGATCCTCTGCCTGCTTGTGTCCGGGGCTAAATGTTCGATGTTCCGCATTGAAGTATCGCAGTATTCCCTGTTTGTAAGGTTTACTGAAAGTGTAATGTTCTTTATTTTTCTCAGCTGCCCTTTGTATTTTGGTAATCATTGTTAATAGCTATCTGGATATCACGCTCTCTATTACAGACAGCTCTAACGACGAGGTACATAATTCTGAATCACGTGTGTCTCAGTACCAACTAAATTTAAACTTATTCTTAATGAAAGCAAATTCCACTTTCAGGTTTGTGAACAAAGTAAACCCATTTACTGCGTAGTTTACTTTTATTTAGTAATAAATAATGAACCAGCGTTCGGAAAAGTTGAAATCCTCGGAAAGAATCACATAAATTATAGGCACAAAATTGGAAGGCCTCAAGCGATTTCCACTACACTCGACAAGAAATTAACTTACTAACTGGAAAAATAGTAAGGTACCTACAACGGTTTAATGGTGGGAATGGAATGAACGAGAAGTGTGAATGTAATTGTTAAAGACAGGAATTATGGTTAAAATGAGTGAGTTTTGGGACGCGATCTTTACCGTACGAGTGAATGATTATTGATTCATGACCGGGACAATCAGTTCCACAGTCATTTCGAGTGATATTGTGTTGGGATATCAGATATACGTATTCCGACTAAAATATGTGGATGAATATAAAAATATTATTTACTTTCGAATATATGGGTCATGTCGTGGAGGTTGACAGTCATTCGTGCTGGGATGGATTACAGAAAATGTGAACAAAAAAAATGTTTGTGAAAGCTTATGGGACTTAACTGCTAAGGTCATCAGTCCCTAAGCTTACACACTACTTAACCTAAATTATCGTAAGGACAAACACACGCACCCATGCCCGGGAGATGACTCGAACCTCCGCCGGGACCAGCCGCACAGTCCATGACTGCAGCGCCTGAGACCGCTCGGCTAATCCCGCGCGGCAAAATATGAACAGCTGTCTAATTGATGCTCTGGTGTATAATATTAATGCAAGAGCTACTCAAAATGATATTTATTCACAAATGACTGACAATTAACTTAGTTATCGTATCTTGGAGAATAAATTTATCCGCAATGCGACGGCTAAACACATCTCCGTGAACAAGTATTGAGGGTCACTTTAGTGTTGTAAGGGTGCATACCAGGATAAAAATACAAGTATACTTATACACAACAAAACTATTCCTATCTATCAGATGACTTTAACAGTGAATACCAGCTGTGACTGTAACACGGTAACAGTTGAATTATGAGTTATAAATAACTTATTTACGTATGTGTCCAGGTTTCTATAGACTCTCGGTCTATGGGTAGCGTCTTTGCCTCTTAAGAAAAACGTCTTCGGCCCCTTGTTCAAATCCCGCCGCTGCTTAAACTTTGATTAATAATCAGCGTTGACGGCCGAAGACTTCCGGTATAAGAAGTCACCCTCATTCTGCCAACGTCAAAGAGCGCGGAGTAGCGGACAGAGGTTCAGGGCACTCTCTTCCCCTAGGGGTGGTAAACTGCCCCTAAAGGAGTCAGAATCAGCAATGATCAATGGCATGAGGATGCAGAAGGCAGTGGAAAACACTGCATTGAAGACATGTAACATTCATCTAAAGGACATGTGACGTGTAATTGAAGAAGTGTCATGACGATCTCTCCATTGACAAAATATTCCGGAATAGTCACCCATCCGGATATCCGAGAGGGGACTGCCAAGGAGGAAGTTACCATGAGAAACAGATTGAATAATCAACGGAAGGATAATGTTCTACGAGTCAGGACGTGGCATCTCAGAAGCTTGAAAGTGGTAGGGAAACTAGAAAATCTGAAAAGGGAAATGCAAAGGCTTAATCTAGTTATAGTAGCAGCCAGTGAAGTGAAGTGGAAAAAAGACAAGGATTTCTGGTCAGATGAGTACAGGGTAATATCAACAGCAGCAGAAAATGGTATAAAAGGAGTAGAATTCGTTATGAATAGGAAGGTAGGGCAGAGAGTGTGTTTGTGTGAACGGTTCAGTGACAAGGTCGTTCTTATCAGAATCGACAGCAAACCAGCACCGACAACGATCGTTCAGGTATAGATGTCGACGTATCAAGCTGAAGATGAAGAGATAGAGAAAGTGTATGAGGATATTGAAATTGTAAGACAGTAAGTAAAGGGGAATGAAAATCTAACAATCATGGGGGACTGGAATGCTGTTTTAGGGGAAGGAGTAGAAGGAAAGGTTACAGGAGAATATGGGCTTGGGACAAGGAATGAGAGAGGAGAAAGACTAATTGATTTCTGTGACAGCAAATACCCTGTTCAAGAATCAGAACAAAAGGAGGTATACTTAGAAAAGGCCAAACAGAGATTCCGATATCAGATACTGGATTGTAAGGATTAACCGGAAGCAGATATAGACTCAGATCACAATACATTAGTGATAAAGAGAAGACTGAAAATTAAGACATTAGTAAGGAACAAACAATACGCAAAGAAGTAGGATACGGAAGTACTAAGGAATGACGAGATTCGTTGAAGTTCTCTAAGGCTATAGATACAGGGATAAGGAATAGCTCAATAGGCAATACAGTTGAAGCGGAATAGACATCTCCAAAAAGGGCCATCACAGAAGCTGGGAAGGAAAACATAGGTACAAAGAAGGTAACTTTGAAGAAACCATGGGTAATACATGAAACACTTCAATTGATTGATGAAAGGAGGAAGTGCAAAATAAATAGGAAGGGCAGGGAAGCTGAGACGAAATGGCTGCAGGAAAAATGTGAAGACATCGAAAAAGAAATGATTGTCGGAAAGACACACTCAGCATAAAGGGAAGTCAAAAGAACCTTCGATGACATTAAAAGCAAGGGTGGTAATATTAAGAGTGCTACGGGAATTCCACTGTTAAATGCAGAGTAGTTACCGGATAGGTTGAAAGAATACATTGAAACCCTCTATGAAGACGAAGGTTTGTCTCATGTGATAGAAGAAGAAACAGTAGTCGATTTAGAAGAGACAGGGGATCCAGTACCAGAATCAGAATTTAAAAGAGCTTTGGAGGATTTAAGGTCAAATAAGGCAGAGGGGATAACATTCTATCAGAATTTCTAAAATCATTGAGGGAAGTGGCCACAAAAGCACAATTCACGTTGATGTGTAGAATGTATGGGTCTAGCGACATATCGTCTGACTTTCCGAAAAGCGTCATCCACACAATTCCGAAGACGGCATCGCACAATCAGCTTAACAGCTCATGCATTCAAGTTGCTTAATGATGAACAGAAGAATGTAAAAGAAAATTTAGGATGCGCTAGATGACGTACAGTTTGGCTATAGGAAAAGTAAAGGCATGAGAGAGGCAATTCTGACGTTGCGATTAATAACGGAAGCAAGACTAAAGAAAAATCAAGACACGTTCATAGGATTTGTCGACCTGGAAAAAACGTTCGACGGTGGAAAGTGGTGTAAGATGTTTGAAATTCTGAAAAAAGTAGCGGTAAGCTATAGGGAGAGACGGGTCATAAACAATATGCACAACAGCCAAGAGGGAGTAATATGAATGGACGACCAAGACCGAAGTGCTCCTACTAAAAAGGGTGTATGAAACGGTGTTGCCTTTCTCCCCTACTATTCAGTCTGAACATCGAGGAAGCAATGATGGAAATCAAAGAAATGTTCAGGAGTTTAACTAAAATTCAAGGTGAAAGGATATCAATGATATGATTCGCTGATGACATTATAATCTTGAGTGAAAGTGAAGAAGAATTACATGACCTGCTAAACGGAATGAACAATCTTATGAGTATAGAATATGGATTGTGAGTAAATCTAAGAACGACGAAGGTAATGAGAAGTAGCAGAAATGAGAACAGCGAGAAACTTAACATCGGGATTGATGGCCACGAAGTAGATGAAGTGAAGGAGTTCTGCTACAACTCAGTAAAACAACTAATGACGAACGGAGCAAAGAGGACATCAAAAGCAGACTATCTATAGGAAAAAAGGCATTCCTGGCCAAGAGAAGTCTATTAATATCATATATCGGCCTTAATTTGAGGAAGAAATTTTTGAGAACCTACGTGTGGAGTAGAGCATGGGCTGTGAGAAAACCGGAACAGAAGGGAATCGAAGCGTTTGATTTGTAGTGCTATAGTTGAATGTTGAAAATTAGATGGACTGATAAGGTAAGGAATGAGGAACTTCTAGGCAGAGTCGGAGAGGAAAGGAATGTGTGGAAAACACTGATGAGGAGAAGGGACAGGATGGTTGAACATCTGTTAACACATGAAGGAATGAGTTCCATGGTACTCGACGAAGCTGTAGAGGGCAAAAACCGTAGAGGAAGACAAAGATAGCAATACATCCAGCAAATAATCGAGGACGTAGGTTGCAAGTGCAACTCTGAGAAGAAGTGGTTTGCATAGGATTTTAACTCGTGGCGGGCCGCTTCAAACCAGTCAGAAGACTGAGGACAAAAAAAAAAGACGGAAAACGTCACTAAAATTTCGTATGATTGATTTAAACACATAATTTTTCCAAACCTCTAGATATCAGTCAATTACAGGAATACAGACTGTTGTTAGCACAGAAACGTGTCGCAGAGGAATCAATTGCAGGCACCAGTCAACAGCAGTATTACGAACTGTGTGTCGGGGTATAGCCGTATGTAGTTTACCAGGCCGCTTACTTAGAAAGTGGGAAGTACTAAAAAATTGAAAAAAGATAAAATCAGATGTGATCAGTAAGATTTTCTTAGATAATTAAAATATTGATATAAAGTGCAATGTCACATCGTATCTTCTTAATTTCGGCGGTACTAGTCTGACAACAAACCAGATGAATTTGTCTTAATGTGTATAATGTACTTTGCATATTTATTAATGTTAAAAAGTGACACGTAGTTTGAATTACGTAGTGCACTGCAGCCCAAAACAACTACAACATGCATATCTAAAGGGAAATATTACATTCATGGTTGTATTGAGTTACAAACTGAGTGACCTTCAAACAGAGTCCAGCTTCAAGTGATCTTCCTCAAACGTCAGTATTACATAGCTGCGTTATCGCATATTTAGCTGCATTGTCGATTAGTTCCTTTGATTTCTAAGGTGACTTGTTTGTGAATGCGTAAAAAATACTATATTCATAAAGTTTGTACCGTTCTAACGAAAAAGAGTGAACTCTTAATAGAATGCAAATAGTAGGACAATAAGAGCGTTTTTGCTGAACATTTTGATAGGCAATTAATAACATTAGTTCCCACGTTGACTTTTTTTATAATTTTTTGTAAATATCAGTAAATCACATTTTTGTATTAAGCTACATTCTTGGAATATCTACACTATCTTATTGAGATGCATTTTTATTCTAAAAATATTTGCACCTGATATATAACATTACGGTTTCTTTTTGTAATTAATCAGCATGTATTATTCTTTCTGTTTATGATATCACATATTATTACAGAAATACTTTTGTCAGATACTGTGGTGTGTGTAGGAACTACAGACGTTACTCCCTGCAAAAGAAAAGCGAATATTATCATTGTATTACTCCTGATTTTATTATCTCTCTTGGTGAGTGTAACATTAATGGCTACGATTTTGTTCTGGCTCTGATAAAGACAAAGGGAACATACTATTGTGAGTATCACATGTTACAACCCGATGATAAGAGTGAAAGTTATACTGAAGGAAGAAATAAACAAATGCTGATTTCTGATTAATAAGTAGATGAGACTCGAATGAAAACGTTACTCTTTGTACTCATTGTTATTACTATAGAAAGTTTCAGCTACACTACGTCGACGAGGAGTTGGAGAGACGCTGAGGAGATTGGCTAAGGAACCTCCAAACGAACACGGCGACTTTCAACACACACAACAGCACGCAACAGGAAATCTTCCACAGCCCTCTTCCAACACGCAGAAGGCGAGCTTAGTTTCTATGGACATTTCAATACACCATTTAAAAACCACGAATACATGCTAATCTTGTCTCTATAACCATGAAATACAATATAGTGAAGATATATGTTGATAGTAAATTAGTATCTGTAGTCCAAATAACACCCTGGAACAACCCAAAAAGTTTAAAAAACGGTGGTGGTGTTGTATTAAACCCAGAATATATTCCTAACAGCTCTAGAACTTCATGCCTGCTAACTGCCTCACATTAAAGACAATTAAATACATAATAACTATTGAGAAAGATAAAATAACAGCAACCCAAGCTACAGAAAAATTTACAAGGAAAACAACTCTCGACAGCCAAATATATAAAATGGAAACATAACAACATTGCAAGCGTATTTTCTGTTAGGCCTGTCATCTTGAAAAACAGTTGTATAGTATATGGTTTTTGAACAGGAGTCTAATGACAATACTGACGTGTGAAATCAGCGGAAACGTAAGTGTGAACGTAAATCGAAAAACCTTTCAGTTGATTTTCACACAACTTCCTGACGTCTAATTCACTTCTTTTAACCACCATTTTGTTCAAAAAACTCTAAACATCGATTTAAGATGAAAAACAAAAAAATATAGTTTTTTAAGCGGATTCACAGCCAAGAGTCTATAAGTTACAGCTGGAGTGACAGAAATTATCACGAGGCTAGCTTATTTAAATGGTGTCAAATCATTTACGTCGACTGTCGAGTTCTACCTCCTTGTATGGATTAGTGAAATGCTTCAGGCTTTACACTCAGCTAGTGGGTACGCCCGGCAAGTAATGAAGCTTGGTGCTGTTTACTGAAGCGCAGCTGTCTGTTTACATTTCGTACCCCCGCTCTGTACGGGTCATGTTGACTGGCCGCACTGTGCTACCAGCGTCGGTAAATAAAGAGACTCGATTTAAATTAATTTCTAGGTACGGATTCCTTCTGTAGAAGAAGTGTATGTGACACTGAAGAGGAGTAACACATCCAAGTGAAAACTTTGAAAATGCGCTTCTGTTTCAACTTTCGTGGTGTTAATTTTTTGGGTCATGGGATGATACTCCATTTATTACCCTTCCAAACGGTGTGGAAGGCTTCTGCAACTTCCATGATATACGGAAAAGAACTCTCTGTAGAATGAAGTATTTCTTTAAAATATATGTTGCAATTGATTCGCTTATATAGCAGATTATTCCCTTACCGCTCTAGCAAATTTTGTACAAAGGTTGGACTTATTGACTTTTATAATATGACTTTCTTTAACAGTAACTTAAAAATGATACGCTTAAGAACATATGTCAACACAAACATTTGTATTGTATTGGTGTAAGGAACCTACCCACAAAATTTATATAAGTATTCTTGCCACAGCCAATATGCAGTAACAAACGATCCGTAAGAGCATGAATATGTTGTTGTTGTTGTTGTGGTCTTCAGTCCTGAGACTGGTTTGATGCAGCTCTCAAAAAGCATGAATATATTCAATAGAAAAAGTACCTTTACTAATCAGAAAACTGGCAGTTGCTTATTCAGGAGGATAGACGAGACCAGAGTTTTGACAACTAATCAAAAGATACATAACTTATTTTTCTTATCAGTCTTCTGAATGGTTTCAAGCGACACGTCACTACGTCCTCTAATATGATAACCTACTTGTCTCTAACGCTTATACCTGAAGTTCTCGATTTTTCGGCATATATATTGAAATGTCTGTGCTCCTCCAATCCTGCGTCCTAGTCTCCTACGGCTATCTCTAGACTATTTCTAGACCATGTCTTAACAAATAACAAATTTCCTGACATTCAATACCCAATACACTCCCTACTCCCGCCACCACCTATACCACGACAGATGTGGGTCACCAACTGGATTGTCGCCTTATATGCACCCCGACACCCAGATGTAATGGTCTGGTGTGCCATTCCATTTCATGGCAGGACTCCTTTGGTTGTCGTCCGCTGCACCCTTACAGCACAGCAGTACGTGGACGATATTCTGCGCCTCGTTTTCCTGCTCTTCCTGATAAGCCATCGAGGGCTCACATTTCAGCAAGATAATGCCCGCCCGCACACGGCGAGAGTTCCTACTGCTTGTCTTCGTGCTTGCCAAACCCTACCTTGGCCCGCTAGGTCATCGGGTCCCTCCCCAACTGAAAACGTTTGGAACGTTATGGACAAGGGCTCCAACCGTCTCGGCATTTTGACAATCTAACGCGGCGCAGGACAGAGTTTAGCACGTTATCGTTCAGAAGGACTTGCAACAACTCTATCAATCAATCCCATGCCAAATAACTGCTTGAATGATGGCCAGAGGTGGATCAACACGTTGTTGACTTGCCCATTTTGTAAAGCTCTTTCTCTTGAATAAATCGTCCAATTTTTCTGAAATTGTAATCATTTGTTTGTCTGTCGACGACCGATTTCCGCCCCATTCGGATAATTCCTTCGTGGTGCATTTTCTTAGAGTGTATTTCGTTACCATTTGAAGAATTAGTATTTCATTCCTTGCTCACGTTTGCAGAGAGGCAGTTGATGTAACACCTGTTTTCGGCAGCTAATTTGACAGGCGTTCCAATCTGTGTCTGACGTCCGTATCAAAATTTGATATAGACAGATTCAAACTCGTTGCAGAACTCAAAAATGGTGCCAACATTGTGTACGAATCTGTACAATATGTAGCAGTTGTGCTGGCAAGCTACCACTTATGCTATATGCAGCTGGTGAGGGCTACCTCTAGTTAGTACGAAGCATCTGCAAGTACAGGCTCCTGATGGTGTCGGAGCCAATTAATTTTGGTCACATGATGATTCTGGTTACCGGAACCGGTCACCACCAGTGCAATCGCTGAAATTACAACATGAGTCCGTTTCGAATTGACACTATCCGATATAACGCTGTTCCTTGACGACAATGCGTAATGGTTTGTACTTTGTCATTTTGCGTAACGCCTCATAGAGGACGAAATCGTTAGGGAATGAGCACAAGTATGTACTAAGAAAGTATAGGGAAGGAAAGCGGCGCTGTCATTCTTGATGGAATCATCCCAGAATTTCCCTCATTTAGTTTTTAG
This sequence comes from Schistocerca serialis cubense, assembly GCF_023864345.2. Lineage (NCBI taxonomy): Eukaryota > Metazoa > Arthropoda > Insecta > Orthoptera > Acrididae > Schistocerca > Schistocerca serialis. The sequence goes on from NC_064646.1 coordinate 238,486,761, forward strand.
AAACAACGGAAGACCTAGGAATGCATGGCCGCACGAGCATTGAACCGCCGTTCACCTAACTGACACTACCTCGCCACTGCACCACCTCGCGCCATAATCTCTTTTGCATACATAGTGGATGATTACTGGTGAACTGTTCTAAATGTCTACCAAGTCTGTATTCATTCGGGCGATTGCACTTACCAACAGATTACCACAGAAGTTCATGACTAGTCCGATGTAATTAAGTAGAGTAATGCCGGCCACAAATTGTCATCTCCACTGATTCAGCAAAGTGAAAACACGCGAGACTCGCACTGATAGAAAAACAGATGTCACGCAGAGAGTAACTGAGAAAAAAAAACGAAAGGGTAAATCGTGCAGTAAAGAAACTTATATAATGGTCTACTCCATTCTTGAGCATTGTTCTTCTTTGCAGGATTGCGTCAACGCTGAAGTAGTTATATTTTGTAATTTTCTTTGGTATTGTATGTATGATCGGAGAACTCTCATCGCGACTTGAATAGGAAACCGTTACGTAACACGTAAATAGTTCTTCTGAAAACCAAACGCACCCACAATTCGAGAGAGATCAGGAAATATTCACTACAGATGAAATGACAAAATCATAGTCCTTCGGTCTTAGATGGAGATATACACTGAAGATCCAAAGAATCAGGTACACCTGCCTAATACCGTTTATGATCCCAGCGGGCACGCAAAAGTGCCGCAATACGACGTGGCAGGGACTCCACCACTGTCTGAAGTAGTGCTGGAGGGAACTGAAACCACGAATCCTGCAGGGTTGTCCACAAATCCGTAAGAGTACGAGGGGAGTGGAGATCTCTTGTGAACAGCTCTTTACAAAGCATCCCAATAATGTTCTTGACTGGAAAGTTTGGTGGCTAGTGGATGTGTTTAAACTCAGAAAAGTGTTCCTGGAGCCACTCTGTAGCAATTCTGGAAGTGTGGTGTGTCGCATTGTCCTGCTGGAATTGCTCAAGTCCGTCGGAATGCACAACGGACATGAATGAATGCAATTGATCAGACAGGGTGCTTACGTAGCTGACACCGTGAGAGTCGTATCTAGACGTATCAGGAGACCCATATCACTCCAACTGCATGCCCCCACACCATTACAGAGACCGCCTCAGCTTGAACAGTTCCCTGCTAACTTCCAGGGTACATGGATTCATGGTGTTGTCTCCATATCCGTACACGTCCATCCGCTCGATAAAATTTGAAACGAGACTCGTCCGACCAGGCAAGACGTTTCCAGACAAACAGTCCAACGTCGATGGGTCCAGGCGAGGCGTAAAGCTTTGTGTCGTGCAGTCTTGAAGGGTACAGAGTGCGCCTTCGGCTCCGAAAGCCCATATCGATGATGTTTCATTGAATGGTTCGCAAGCTGACACTTGGTGACGACCCAGTATTGAAATCTGAAACAATTTTCGGATGGGTTGCACTTCTTTCACGTTGAACGATTCTCTTCAGTCGTCCATGGTCTCGTTCTTGTAGGACCTTTTCCCGGCCGCAGCAACGTGGAGATTTGATGTTTTGCCGGATTCCTGATATTCACGGTACACTCGTGAAATGGTCGTACGGGAAAATCCCCACTTCATCGCTATCTCGGAGATGGTGTATCCCAAGCCTCGTGCGCCGACTGTAACACCACGTTCAAACTCTCTTAAATCTTGATAACCTGTCATTGCAGCATCAGTAACCGATCTAACAACTGCGCCAGACACTTGTCTTACATTGGCGTTGCACCGTATATCGTCTGTCAAACATCAAACTGTTTCTTAAGAATACATAGGCAGTGACACAGCTATATAATTTTCCGCGGATATTAAATTGACACAAATCAGCGACGCCGTCATGGTTTGTCAACTACAAGGCCTTTCTTACACTTTCTTCTCGATGTTCTTGTATGTTTTTCCTCTCCTGAGAACTTTTACCACCATCATTCCAACTGGTCGAGTGTATTGCTTCAGCACTAATGGCTATTTGTACTGGCTGGGACTTACGAGTCCCGGCAGTTTCTGTGTGGAGGTATGTAACTCAACAGTCCTTTAGACTTGTAGGGACCGAAAGCTCCCATTCCATAGAGTTTGTGCTACCTACGCTGGATTCAGGAGAGCCTGCACAGCGTTCCTAAGCCTATCCATTAGGCTGAAATACGAACACTGTATTGTAAATGGCTGCTTCGTGTGTGAAACAAGGCTACATTGTTACTTAAATAAGTCACAATTTCTGTGTGTTTACTTTGATACATACTAATGTTAATTTGGATACAGTACCAATACAGTACCCTTGTAATATTCAGTTATAACGTAAAACATGATCTAGGGCAGCGACTTCACAAGTTGCGCTTGCCTTGTTGAGGACAGTATCGTATTTCATTTTATAAAAATACAAAAGAAATAATTCGTGACTTGTTTATCTATTACAGCAGAGGTCTTACAGTTGAAGAACTTCGTACTCAGCTAAAACATTTTCGAGATGAGATTGATATATCATCCGAATGTAATGATGTCAGTAAAATGAAATGATGTGTAGTACTCTGCGGAATAATAATGCAAAATCTCTTCAAATGTGCTAGTACTTCACAAAATATTACAGAACCTTAACTAAATGCTAAAGAGAAAGAGCAAATGTTCATACAGTATCTCTTCAGGTATGTGAATACTCTACTTCACAGAATATGGATAGACAATCGTGCAATTCACTTTCAAATATCATGGAAATGAAACGTGCAGAGTATGCAGAATCCATAAAGATGGAACAAATGTTGAAGTGGAAGCTCTGACAGTTGTACACGATTATAATGAACACATGAGTGTCGTAGATGACGCTGACATAGTGAGACCTTACGAAAAGACAGAAAGAAAAAAAACTAATACTGATGCAGACTGTTTTATGCCACAGTTGAAATGACCCTTGTGAATTCCTATATTTCATAGTGTGGCGGAAAAGTGACACTTCCATTGACTGATTTCCAACTTAGAACTACACTTGGCCTACTCACAGTTGTAAAACAATTCTCCAACACACGGGAACGGCCCAAAAAGTAACAAAACTCCTCTATCAACTGCAAGGAGAAGAAATACATCATTTTTGGTAACAAACGACGTACGTTTTCAGAATACTAGGACTTACTGCCCAACATTGGTCATTTCAGGAGGCAGATGTTAAATTTGCTACTTGATAAAGGTGGAATCTAGACCCTCTTCCAGACTGTTCAGAGTATAATACACTGGTGACCAAAATTGAAGCATCAAACCGCTATTTGCCCATCTTATGTCTAATTCGCGGTATAATCGTACAAAATGTCAATAAAAGTCCTTACAGTCGTGTTCTTCATGGAAGAGGGCATTCCGGTTAACGAACAACCACTTCAGTGATGATAGCGCAGCTATCAAAGGGGGTACTGCTTGCCGAGTAGTCTCACATCCATAATCGCTTTGTATACAGTTGCAGACGGTGCAGTATGAGACAAACAAGACGCCTACTAGATTCTTTGCGGTGGAAGACCATAAGGAGAATGGAAGCAGGACAGTCGCAAACTCATACGGTCCGAAAGCTTAATGTGAATCGTTGTGTGGTTTCTCGGACGTGGTACCACTGTATAAGGTATGAAACAGTATCCCGAAGGCCAGAGCAGGTCCGACCACGTGTGATATCAAAATGCGGGGACCGGTACATGGCACGACGGTACCGCCTTAGTACTGCAGGCCGGCCAGGGTGTCCAAGCGGTTAAAGGCGCTACAGTCTGGAACCGCGCGACCGCTACGGTCGCAGGTTCGAATCCTGCCTCGGGCATGGATGTGTGTGATGTCCTTAGGTTAGTTAGGTTTAAGTAGTTCTAAGTTCTAGGGGACTGATGACCTTAGAAGTTAAGTCCCATAGTGCTCAGAGCCATTTGAACCATTTAGTACTGCACAGCAGCTGGCATCAGACCTCGCCGTACCCACTGGACGTGTACAGGCAAATGGTGTACAGGATCCGGCAGAGTAACCTATATTGTATGTATGTGTAGTCTAGAATGGAGTCTTCAACATTCATCCTGGACGGTCGAACCATGGGCCAATGTTTGTTTCGAAGATGAGTCTCGATTTGGTCTGGAGAGTGATTCTCGACGCATTCGCATCTGGAGGGAACCTGGAGCACGACTTCGGGACGCAAACATCGTGGGAATGGACCTATATTGATCCCTAAAGGGGTGCGCAGGGATTATGCTGATCACACGAACACCTCTTTATGAAAATGTACGGGTGAATCAGCAAGGCTTAACTGCTGCCAGGTATCGTGACGAAATATTGGAACCTTATGTGCGATTGTTGCGAGATGGTGTGGACCTAGACTTCGTATTGATGGACTATAATGCTCGACCTCATAGAGCACGGGTGGCTGACGTTTCCTTGGAAATGGAAAATAGTGCTTGCATGGCATAGCTTGCTCGCTCTCCCGGTATGAATTCCATAGGACATTTCTGGGCTGCACTAGAGAGACAGTTTGCATCACGTCAGCATCCACCAACCACTCTCCAAGACTTGCGAGCAGCTCTGCGGGCATAGTGGGCGTTCTAGCCTCAACGTGACGTCACATCATATCCCGTTGTTGTCTGACCTGATTGTTTCGACAGGTGGTCACACCACGTGGTGAGCACATTAACCAGTTGCCGGAATGTGTGTGCAAATCGGTTGAGTTGGAAAACACGAAGAACATTTTTGTCTACCAATATGCAGTTGCCTGCTTTTTGTGTTTTTTGCGTTGTTTCTGCTTTACTATCACCTGTTTACACTGTTTTGTAACAAAATAAACACAACCTTGCAAAATGACCGTTTGTTGTTTTAATTTAGGACACCAGTGTATTTTTTGTGTGTATTAATGAAAAATAAATGTTTTTCTAAGTATCACAAGAAGCATCAGTCCTAGAAATATAATTCTTTTGGGACTTCTCAGTCCGTTAATGTACTTCGCCTTTCGTGGCTCACTAGCCCTAAATATTTTAAGCATATCTATGACTTTGTATCATTTTTAAACAAAATAATGTGCAATTACTTCAGTAACAGTTCATCAAGCAATAAATTAAAAACTCTGAACCCTGATTTTATATTTCTTACACTTATAGTAAATTAAGTTTTATTATAAAGCTATATTTATTTGTACCTGAATAATGATAACAAAAGCAGCTGTTGTATTTGAATCTACGTCGTTCATTCTATGTAACACATGCCAAGTGGTTACATATATGTGTTTCCTATGACTTACTCTTCCCGGTATGAATATGTAACCAGTTTGAGAGATTTTTTAATGTTTTGTTTTTACGGTTTCTATGGTGCCTGTCTAAATAGGTTCATTTTGGCCAACATATGTACTGTTTAATGAACAGTTCGAAGTGACTACTTAGGTCAATTGCGGTATTGTTACTGGGGGGTGGTACGTGCAAACTGACCAGTGTGTGGTATTGGAATGGTTGTGTGGACCGTTTGGTCTGGGCTCTTAACGAACACTTCCTGTTTTAAGGGGTGTGAGTATGTCGTTTGTTTGCCCTTTCATTACCTTATGTTTGTTTTTGCGTTGTTTGGTTGTAACTTTGTTGCTACATAACTAATGATTTCAACTGTCACTATTATTTTTGTTTTGATGGTTGTACTCAATTCATTATTAACTGGGAGTGGCTTCTGTGGTTATTGTCTCTGCACGAAGCGCAGTTTATTTATACAGGTGTACAGTTACCACAGTGGTATTTAGGTGTGCAGAGTTTTAAGATATGAGTTAGGCATTTCGTCAAGGACGTATATGGATGCGCTCGACATTTGTCATCCCGGGTTCGATTCCCGGCAAGGTCGCTGATTTTCCCCGACTGGGGACTGGGTGTTTGTGTTGTTCTCATCTCATCAACATTTAGGAAGTGATGAGATTGGAACTGGAAAGATTGAGAACTTGTATGGCTAATGATGACCACGATGTTGACCACCCCACAAACCAACATCATCATCATCATCATCATCATCATCATCATCATCATCATCATCGGCGTTTGTCACGTTTGCGTAAGTTATTACCTATGTTCCAATTATCATAGAATCCTCTGAGTTCTTTGTCTTGTTCTTTGGCGCTAATATGTACATTTTCTTGGCTTTATTCAACTGGGTTCCCATATGGGCGTTTCTAAGTTCATGGACCAGTATGTGTTGCACGTATGTAGCTACTGCGTTTAGTGATCTCCTTTTACTAGGCTACTCTTTATACCTCATTGTTGGATGTAAATAGCAAATTTGCCACACGGAATGTTCCTTGGCAATAGTTTGTCGACATATATCATTTATGCTACTCTTAACTATATGGGTACGTATTGGCGGTGGCCGTTACTAATGTTGGCAACGTTGTCTTATGTCCAGTAGAATTCTTGGAATTAGTCGGAACGTAGGAGACATGCTTCATTGTTTTTTTAGATGTATTGCATCCAGGGTGTTTGACATACGCAAGTTATGTATTTGCTAAGCTTGCGTAGGGGGTCTTAGGGATATGAATAGGTTGCTTTAGAGTAATATTAGTAGAGCACGAGTCTATTTATATTCTACATTGTTTATGTTTTTGATGTGTTAAAGTATATGTTGGTATGTCGGTGGGATTGTATTTTCCAGGAAACTTTTGTTCATTAGGTTAGTGTTGTATTTGTTCACTCTGGCGACGTGGTATTACTATTTGTTCCTTTTTACAGGTGTTCCAGTTAGGGATATTCAAGTCCATTACGTCATTAGTGTAAAAGACTGTTTGCAAGATAAGTTAGATGATAAATTTTGTTTGGAATGGGTAACAGTACTATATTTTTATTATGTAATTTTATGATATGATTTATCCCTTTTAGTCATATGGCTCTGAGCACTATGGGACTTAACATCTTAGGTCATCAGTCCCCTAGAACTTAGAACTACTTATACCTAACTAACCTAAGGACATCACACACATCCATGCCCGAGGCAGGATTCGAACCTGCGACCGTAGCGGTCGCGCGGTTCCAGACTGAAGCGCCTAGAGCCGCTAGGCCACTTCGGCCGGCTTTTAGTCATAAACTATGATTAATTTCGTTTGTGCTGTCAAACTCTTCTACTATGTTACGTGTGTTTCCATATGCGGGGCCTGAAGATAACACCATTCGGTGTCGAAACTGAGAGGACGCGTTAAAAAGAATAAACGACTTAGACTGAAATACAGACGCTTGTTTTGTTAGTTTTGTTATGATTCTTCAAGTACTTCGAGTCTGGATACAGTCCCACCTTTAATGATGGATTACCAAAGACTGATATTTTCTTGTGGTCCGTATACTACGTGATCATGAGTTGTTGCTTAAATACTAAAAGAAGAAAAAGCATTCGAAACGTAAAGGAGAAAGTGTTGACCTGCATGATAAACATTTAGAAAAAATCTTATATGAGGTAGTCTCGTACTGCGTCTTACATGCACGAGGCTACCTATATTAATTGGGGGAAATAGCCTCTGGGTGTTGAAAAGCTCCATCCACCTTTGATGTTGTTGCTCAGATTCCATCAGAACACGACAACAAGTACTTTTCGTTCATCACAATCGATCCTTGGTCGATTATCAAGCTTGCCTATACCAATGTTTGCTGCAATACGCCATGCGCAAGAAACAAACGAAGTGTCGGTTACCGCTGTATTGATTCTCAGGAAAACGATTCCCTGTGTGGTTTATTTTATTTTAGCTGTCAGCCGCAGCGCAAGTTGCTTGCACTTCCGTAGTTCATGTCCACACTTTAATTTGTCAAGTGATTTACCAAAGCGGAAAAGCCATAACTTGTAGTAACCGATCAAGAACTTAATGCTCTAAGAAATGACTATTTCCAATCGACTAAAACTTGTATTAGCGTAGGAAACCTACGAAAACGTGAATCGAAGTGATACAGCTAGAAATGTAAGTTAATAGATAGACTTTTACTTTGGTGGTAATAGAAGTCGTTCTGTGAAAACTAAAAGAGGATAACTTGTGGGAACGCAGACAACCACCGACGTTTCGACAGGTGCACAACTCATCTTTTCCATGGCACAAAGGCAACGCAATAATTTAAAATTTGGTATACGGTACGAATGCAGAAGGACGACAGACACACTGTAAACAAGTAGCGCCATCATACGTCAGAAATTATCGATCGTGAATATTAATTACCAACAGTTGAGCAACTAGCAATAATTCTGTAACTCTGTTGTCTGACCAGGGAGATTAACAGAATTTAAGCAACAAATAGCTAGACGCGCAAGCCATAAACTCTCATTTGGATTCCGTAGGCTGAGTAAGGCAACGTTCTTTATCAGCGGATTTACTCGACTGTTGTAAGCGTTTATAAACGACACTTTTTGTTTCTATATGAGGACAACGCTGCTTCCTTTTATATTTTTTAATATTTGTGCTTATTTTCTAGTTGGAAAGGCAGATGTGGATATAGACTATATAAGTGACCGATGAGAAGAGGGTGTACAAAAACGTTCCGGGAAACTTAACTGATCGACAATGTAAAACGGTGCAAGATGTTTGAACTTCTGAAAAAAGTAGCGGTAAGCTATAGGGAGGGACGGGTCATACACAATATGTACAATAGCCAAAAGGGAATAATAAGAGTGGACGACCATGAACGAAGTGCTCGTATTAAAAAAGGTGTAAGACAAGAATGTAGCCTTTCGCACCTACTGTTCAATCTATACATCGAGGATGCAACAATGGAAATAAAAGAAAGCTTGAGCAGTGGAATTAAAATTCGTGACCAATGGGTATCAGTGATACGATGCGCTGATGACATTGCTTTCCTGAGTGATAGTGAATAAGAATTACATGATCTTCTGAACGGAATGAACAGTCTAATGAGTACACAGTATGGTTTGAGAGTAAATCGGAGAAAGACGAAGGTAATCAGAGTTGTGCACCTGTAGAAACATCGGTGGTTGTCTGCGTTCCCGTAAGTTATCCTCTTTTAGTTTTCACTTAAGTTTCAGAACGACTTCTATTACCACCAAAGTAAAAGTCTATCTATTAACTTACGCTTCCAGCTGTATCACTCGGATTCACGTTTTCGTAGGTTTCCTACGCTAATACAAGTTTCAATCGATTGGGAATAGTCATTTCTTAGAGCATTAAAGTTCTTGATCGGTTACTACAAGTTATGGCTTTTCCGCTTTGAGGTTTCAAGGTCGGTCACACTGCAACAGAGAGTACCATTTGTAATTTTAATGAAAGGAGACTAGTATTAGTGAACATTCCATTTACTATACAACAGAATAAAAGAAAGGCAATGATCAGGCTTTTTAAATCTATATACTCTTGATGACAAATAGAAAGCGCCTAGAAGCGATAGCAGCGGGGTTGTGGTGCACAGGTAGTTAGAAAGATAATCTGATGCGTATGATTTGTGAAAAATCAATGAGTGAAGTAATCCAATAGCAAATGTTCATAAGAAGAATTGGGACCTATTTCCACATTCTTTGAGGCACTAGTTTTGAACAAATAAATGCGAAGAGAAAATGTTTGGGTAGGAAGAACCAAAGAAAGAAAACCGAAGAGTATTTACAGCAGGTAATAAATGTTGTTATTACCGTTAGTTGAAGAGAATAGCATAAATTATATAAGGCAGATTTCTGGGAAATGCCGTAGGCTTTAAAAGTTGAGGAGTACGTCTAGTAGGTAACAATCTTAGGCACAAATGCCCTATTTTTAAGACAAAGGACGGCGTACGCTTTGTACAAATTACTTGGCGCCAATGACTCATTAAATCATTATTTGACACTAGGATATTGCAGCGCACGCTTAGGTGTGAGGTACGAAGATGTGTACTGGCACTACATGTGTGCGAAGTGTTTGTTCAATATAGGATTTTGGTGTAGCGAAAGCGCACTCTATCCCCAATTAGGCGCGCACGCGTCACGGGCGCTTTAATAGATATCTGACGCTGAAGGTCCGGCTGCGCGGCGGCAGGGGGATTTGCAGCCATTCGTCAGCGCACTCATCAGCACGCTTGTGCCCGATAATTAACGAGAACCGCCGCCTAAGCCCCGTAACGCTAAAATAGACACTACAGCCGATCTACAAAGCGTGAGGGGCTCAACTACAGTAAATGTCAAAGTAGCATAGAAAACTACCGCTGCTGCCTACTAAACTGTAAAAGTATGCTGTTACTGCAACCCATAACAATAACAACAACAACACTAAAGAATAACTTAAGGAAAAGTAATTTATGTTGTCAGTCGTTCAGACGTGATGGTAACTATTAGATAATACTGTAAGTATTGTTTGTGTAGCATTTAACGCGTATAGTTCTTATGTTATTTGCGAATCACGATTTGATGCAGATAGATTAAAAGAAAAATGGAATAGGGTAGATTGGGTGAAGATATCGTAGTTTTTGCTTAATCGTTTTCGGAAATGATTGATCCTTAATTCGTTGATCTCTTGTTAAAATTTGTGCTTTTGTGCACAAGTTAAAAATACAATTGACTTTAAAAATACAAATAAATACTGTGAAAAAATTTGGCTCATGTTTCATCATTTTTGGCATCACCCAATCGCGCGCCTATACATACAGTGTAGCCAGGAGTTTTCTTTCAACAAAATGAATTAAAAATCGGTATTACGTAGGTATTTAACAGGCTCGTAACTGGAACTTTCTATGGATACTTACAAGTCGCCATTCGTCTTCCAAAATATTAAAAATACTACATATCCCCAGGTTTAGCCAACCCCCCCCCCCCCCCCCCCCCCCCCCACCCCCCCCCCCCCCCCTACAAACTGTCGCATGGGCGCCCTTGCATCTTACCCAACCTTTGGGCAAGATAACTTTAACTTTCCACTTGGAGATAAGGTGCCTTATGGGTTTTCAATGGAAAACACACATTTGTGCGAAAAATTCTGCAGTTACTTCAGAACACATAACTGATAATGGAACTACGTAGTGGCGCACGAAAGACCGACCCAGAGTGCTTGCCTGCTCATTGTCGTCCGCCATTTATCATCTGCTATTTAGAGGCCGTCGTAAATACGTTTTGTACGATCAATATTTCATTATTAGCTAATTATTACATGCTTATCTATTTGTTATTCTACCTACTCGTGGTGGCCAAAAATTCGCGCGTAATTGATGAGCAGTCTCTACTCAGGACAGATTTCTCGTGCGCCACCCTGTTTTACAATGCACTTCGTCAAGCAGGAGTCCAATCAGTTTTCAACGCTTTTCTTACTTTCCCTGTTTCTTTGAAGGAGTATCTCAACTCGATTAGGAACTGCACATTTCTAAACCAACTCTGAATAAGTTTTGTGCAGCCACCTGCCGGCCGGGGTGGCCATGCGGTTAAAGGCGCTAGAGTCTGGAACAGCGCTACTGCTACGGTCGCAGGTTCGAATCCTGCCTCGGGCATGGATGTGTGTGATGTCCTTAGGTTAGTTAGGTTTAAGTAGTTCTAAGTTGTGGGGGGACTGATGACCTTAGAAGTTAAGTCCCACAGTGCTCAGAGCCATTTTTTTGCAGCCACCTGTTGCACACTATGTACTTGATCCAGTCACATTTTTCTGGTGTTTCAGCATATTCTTCCAAACACTCTGTACTCCCATTCTGATTCACTTCCACAAGACCTCCACTGTCTGATTCTTCTTCTAATTCGACTACATTTATGTTCTCGTCCTGTAGAAGATTCTCATCTTCGGCCTATGACTTCTTCTTTTCAAGCAGACCATGTTCAGAGGCGCCTGAAACTTTTGTCGGACCGAAAAAAGTCTGCTATTGTCTCCCTGCGTTGTTGATTTGCGTTTAATAGTCCTATAACTTTCCCCGTTCCTTATGCTTCTTCCTTAAATTGTTTCCAAGCACTTAATTAGATTCTTTTTTCTCTCGCTTTATCTTCTTCTCTTTCACAGCCTCTGGTGATATAAGGACTTGACCTTCCTTCCTTTTCTTACTAGGCTTTTGCTTCTCATAAAATGAAACAGGTGAAAATTGCTGAAAAGTTTTTGTTGGATTTTAACCAACATGGTTGGAAGTGTCAGCGATCTTACTTATGAAGAGGACAGTCACGATCGTAAAAGAATGGTTCAGATGGCTCTGAGCACTATGGGACTCAACAGCTGATGTCATCAGTCCCCTAGAACTTAAAACTACTTAAACCTAACTAACCTAAGGACATCACACACATCCATGCCCCAAGGCAGGATTCGAACCTGCGACCGTAGCAGTCACGCGGTTCAGGACTGAAGTGCCTAGAACCGCACGGCCACCGCAGCCGGCAGTCACGATCGCAAAATAACGTTTCATGAAAATGACAGTTTCGGCACATACAACAGGCCATCTTCAGATTGATTTCACCATTTGCTGCAGCTATCATCTTGACAGCAAACAGCTGCTCAGCACATCACCAGCTCCAAAAACACCGCTGTAGCCAATCTGAAGATGGCCTAGTGTATGAGCCAAAACCGATCAGTTTAAATAAATGATATTTTGCTATCGTGACTGTTTCTTCATATGTTGTGTTTTCACTTTCTTCTGTAGGTAACTCCAGATTTTTTTCTTCTCTCGGTGTCACGTCAATAGCTGGGCATATGGGAGAAGTGTTCTGTCCAAAACACTCTGACTTTGATTCATGTTCACTTTACCAAACAAAAGCTCGACTTAGAATAGCCTTCGGATTAAAGGAAAATATGGACGTTGCTTAAGAGGAAATAATCCCATTTCGTGCAATAGCACTGTCATTCCATGCTGATCTGACAAGTATGAGAGGTGGCACGCCACCCTCTCACTTTAACAAACTTGTCAGTAAGATTAACATTCATACATATCTTAGGCCATGATCTCAGTGCTCTCCAGTACTACATTTGGTATGTGTGGTTTATGACATTTTACATGAGGAAATTGGGTCAGAATGTTCGTATAACCGCATGTGTAGCCGGTAGACAATTTGTAACCGAGGGGCCGTAGTGGAGGCGACGGAGAACAGGGAGAGAGATGGGTTGTGGGCCATAAATTCTGTGTCCGGCGACGTGGCTGTTTGAGTGACTCTGGGAAGCAGCGCTCTGTGGATTGCACCAGCAAAGGGACTTTGGGCCGTGCCTTATGCCACTTACGGTCAGACCGGAGAGCGCCGGTTCACAAAACATTGAACCTGGTCCACATGACAGACTGTCAATAAGGTGGCCAGTTAGCGAGAAGTGGGTAGAGGAAGCCATTTAAGAGAAACTGCTCTAATCTGAGCTTTTGTACAAGTGGTGGGACGGCCATAAAACTCCAGGCATTCTCCTGGGATGATACAGATAGAGCAGATGGAGAACGTATTTAGTGGATGCAAGATTGTATCTCTCCTGACGCTATGAAGTCACCAGGTTGTTTTAGCGAGCATGGGCACAACTGTCTAGGAAGCTTACCAGCATTCTTTCAGAAATTGAAAATGTTCAGTCTGGAAAGATCAGATAACTCCGTAACTGAGGGACTGTGATCGCATTGAGGCAGAAGTTTCTGCAGAAAAATGGCCATACTTACCGTGAGAACGATGCATCCATAATCTAAAACCTTCTTTTCTCAATCAAACAAGAGAGAGAGAGAGAGAGAAGATTTTGAGTCGCTGATTGACTCCTCCCAGGATATGCAAAGCAGAGGCTTGCTGCCCCAGAGCGGGAACTGCAGTGCTGTGACAGGATTGGCTACCAGGCCAACAGAACAGTGAAGAGGGGAGATTCAATGAATATAGGATAGTTCGATTGGTTTGTACGAGGCGTTTCTCTCTCTTTCTTTTTTTTCTTAATTGACTCCCATACTGAGACTTGGTGGAAAGCGTTTGTTATCATTTGCCTCCTTAATCTCCTGGTTCTTCCCTGCTGGAGAACTTAAGGTCATTACCTAGTGGGTGCGACTAGTGGTCTGCAACTTGCAGTGGACCACGAGCACTCTGTCACAAGTGTGAACTTATTCGTCCCGAGTCAGCCGTCTGACATTTGGCAATTCCAGCACACACCGTTGTGCCTGTGAGTCAAATTGGTTTGTCCAGACCAGTGAATGGGCCCACTTCACTCTGAAATCTGCTGGGATTTCAGGGCTCTGATAGGGAAGATTCCCGCTTTCTAATAATCAGAAAGCCAGTCAGCGTAGTTTGCAAACTTTCGTGTACGCTTCAGAACATTGCAGGTGTCGCACCGCGCCGCTCCTCGTCCACAGCGTACCATTTTCTGCTGCCGCCTGAATCAAGGTGAAAGGTCAAAGTATTGCTGCACCGGCGTAAAGTTGCTAAATGATTTCACAGCTCCCTGTTCTCTGGTGAACCATAGTTTGTTGTGTACTTGGTAGTAGTTGATTCCATTTTAATAGAATTGGGCCTCACTGTGGATTCATGTACACAGTCGTATTGCGCTGCAAAAGGGATTAATTCACGGGAGAATATCCGCCCAAATGATGCTTTTCCAATCACGCACAACCTCTTATCTGATTTCTGTTAGTTTTTTTTTTTTTTTTTTTTGTTTTGGAAGATTTATCAGCTCCTTGTAGTTTCAAAAGGATGAATAAAACTTTGCCATTATCTTTGTAAACTTAAATATGCCACTGGTCGCCGACCGCGGTGGCCGAGCGGCTCTATGCGCTTCAGTCCGGAACCACGCGTCTTCGCAGGTTCGAATCCTCGCTCGGGCATGGATGTGTGTGATGTCCTTAGGTTAGCTAGGTTTAAGTAGTTCTAAAACTAGGGGATTGAAGACCTAAGACCTAAGTCCCATAGTGTTTAGAGCCATTTGAACCATTTTATGCCACTGTTCTCATTCATATCCCTAGACATTTCACCGACTTTTTTACTTTTTTTGTGGTAATACTTACGTACAGCAGCAACTCAAGGTTCAATGTTATTAAATTAGCTAATTTGATTATTAATTTGACTTCTGAAGATGACCCCACATATAGGTAACAAAAGAGCCATGAGTAAATTTACTAATTTCATAAATAAAAAATTAAGGGTGTAACTCACGATCTGAAGGCTGTTGAGAAGATAATACTTTTCTTTATGTGAAGACAATAATATTTAGCATCACCTGGAGATATATTTATGATTAAAGCAAGTGAAGGCTTGCGAGTTCTCCAAACTGGCCTAGTCCTAATTTCTTTTCTTGGGCCAGGAAAGGAGTGAGTGTCCATCCGCCACTGGCTTGCATGGTATCAAAAATTTTCAGTGATTTACAAAACAAAATGCTTGTGCCAAAAACGCTTCACTAATTTAAATAAAAAATCTAACATGAAAAGAATGTGAGTGGAATGACTAGGCAAACACAGATCTTGTAGTCAGAAAAAAATATCTGTAGTTACATATGATGACGTTTTCAATATCATTATGTAGATTATCTTCCCATTCAGTCTTTCTGTTCACTCCCTTGAAGATGCAGACTGGAGGGAGAAAATTTCCACCAGCATTACAACAAACAATAATTCTGATGTTTTTCCCTTTTTCTCTAGATGAAAGATTAATTACATTTCTGCTTTCTTATTAGCAAGAACATAGCAAGGTCTATTATTAAGGGGCAAACTTGTTTCGTACACTTTAATAAATATTTGTTGGTTTAGCCATTAAATTATTCTCAATAATAACTGATTTCAAAATACTGTAATAGGTATCTGAATCATCACTTGTAGGGCCCTCAGCTCGACAGAGAGGAAGTACCAAAGCTTTTCGGGTTTTCTCCGTAGAAACTTGTAGAACCAGTCAAACCCCGCCTTTTTTTTATCGCTGTTGAAATTGTGCCTTAAACTGCTTCGCTCAGCTAGCTTATACACACTTATTTTTACTTCAGTTATTGTTGGGCAAAATGCTACAGCCTGCAGTTCTTTTTTTTACTGTGCATAACAAGCTTCTGTTCGATTCCTGCACCATAACACCTCTAGAGCTGAGTCTACGTTTGTTATCGTCATTTTGAAAGAGACTTCTTAAACTATTTTCCCAGAATATTGTATGTTCTGTACACAGTCATTTAACCTTGTCTGAGGGGCATGAAAGCATTTTGAAGATTACTTTCGGTCCACGAGCACGAAACAAATTTTGAATTTGAAGATTACTTTCGGTCCATGAGCACGAAACAAATTTTCTTTGATAACGTCGGAGCATTTCTGGAAAAAAGAAAGATTCAAATAATACTCAGAAGTACCTTGAAACTACAAAAAAAAAGAGCAGGACGTCTTACTTCCAGGGAAAATTGAAATTGCCCGTTCTTTCCCAAAAGAAATTTCGCCATCCATCTCTCCACAATGTACGGGACAAGGCGTCGGTCGGTTTGCTAACGTACTGTATGTGAATCGGCACAGTTGATAGAAAGGGGAAACACTATACGGTTTAAAACTATGTCAATTATTACCGTCCTTTTTAAACTACAGCTTGCGTAAATAAGAAAAAAGAATCGTCCGATTTGGCACGTGTATGTTTCTGAAACTGATAAACATAAACAATGAATTTTGTTTTTTGATGGACGAGAAACTCAAAAAGACTTTTTTCATACCTTTTCATAGGTGCTCAATATGCCCCCATTGAGGTACTCGGAATATGTCAATGCAGTATTCAAATGGTTCCCACACTGCAGCAAGCAAGTCTTGATTTACAGCTTCCGAAGCTACTGTTGTGCAGTGTCTCAGGTCATTCATTGTTGTTGGTTACGAAGGCACATAAACAGAATCTTTTATAAGCCTCCACAGGAAATATTCACATACAGTCAGGTCAGGTGACCTTGAGCCAGTAATGTAAGGCTGAATCAGTAATCATTTGATATAAAAATTCTCGCACTTCCAGAAGCCAGTGTGGCGGTGCCCCATCCTGTTGGTAAATGACGTCCTTGTGAAACTATGACGGATGCGTTCGACGTCTGTGTCAGACATTCGGTGACGGATCGGCGATTTGCCTTTACACAAACAACCTGTTTCTCGTAATTGTTCATAAAATCGTCTAGTGACCTGTGTTGTGTTCCATACCTAGTATGGAAGTCTCGCTGAACAGTTATTACTGACCCGCACTGCGCAAACCATACATCACAAAAGCCCGAACTGCTTCCCGTCGGAATAGTGTCGAGGTCCGGTGTGCCAGCCAGCCTGTGGATGGTTTTTAAAGCGGTTTTCCATCTACCTCGCGAATGCGGGCTGGTTCCCCTTATTCCGCCTCAGTTACAGTAGCAAAAATGTGATTCACCCGAAGAGCTGACACGTTACCATTGATAGACTGTCGAATCCCGATGGTGCCGTGCCCAATGCAGTCGTAATTGACAATGTCGTTGAGTCAACATGTTAACTTGTAGGGGTGGTATGGTGAAGAGCTCCATGTTCAACAATGTACCATGAACGGTTTGCTCCGAAACACTTGTGCGTACACTACCATTGTGCTCTTTCGGCAGAGATGACTACTTCACACAGCAGGCCGGCCGGGGTGGCCGTCGGTTCTAGGCGCTACAGTCTGGAACCGCGCGACCGCTACGGTCACAGGTTCGAATGCTGCCTCGGGCATGGGTGTGTGTCATGTCCTTAGGTTAGTTAGGTTTAAGTAATTCTCAGTTCTAGGGGAGCGATGACCTCAGAAGTTAAGTCCCATAGTGCTCAGAGCCATTCACACAGCAGGCAAGCCTGTGAAGAGTCCTGGACGTCCAACCATTTAGCGCCTAATAGTAGTTTTGCTGTCCTTCTGCCCCTTTCTGTTAATGCTCATGACAGTAGTACGTGAACATTCGACCAGCTTCGCCGATTTCGAGATACTCGTTCATAGGCTCTGCGTAATAATGATCTGCCGTCTGTAAAAGTCGTTTTCCTCAATGTATTTCTCCATTTGCAGCCCGTATCTTCACAAAGGTGATCCCCAGTCCGTGTCTCCTGCGCTTAAATACTCCTGTTACCGCGTCACGTGCCGCAATGCAACCAGGTGGCATCGAACGTCACTGTGGGCAGTGGTCATAATGTTTTGTCTCATCAATGTATGAACATAAATACACATTTAATTTATATAAGAGAAATATTGTTATCAAAAATATTTAAAAGTTTTTGGCCGTATTTCTTCGAATTATTACACGATACTTCGCTAAGTTTCAAAAGGACGTTTTTTTTTGTTTTTTTTTTCATCTTCAGATTGTTTGTTAAGAATGACTACGAGTAACAGTTTTAAACATGACTGTTACTCAGCAGCCGTATACTAACTTCAACATAGGATGATACAGCCAACTGGTTGCAGATAACTGTTAGGTACATTTGTCTAGGTTTCGACACATTTTAAGGGCGTCTTCATCAGAATGAAATTTTGATAAATCGTAAAATTACATTCTAAAAAGCAAAGGTCAGAGCAGAGCTGGTCCAGATTCTGACCACTGCTTGTTAGCATTTTAATTTTACGATTTAGCAAAATTTCATTGTGATGAAGACACTCTTAGTAGGTGTCGAAACCTAGATCAGTGCACCTAACAGTTATTTGCAAAAGGTTGGCTGTATAATCCGATGTTGACTGCGAGGAAGGTAATGCTGTGCTCCGTAAATGTGCACTTCCCCCTTCCTATCTCGCATTAAGTTTTAACCTAGATATCAAGGCTTTTAAAACGGTAGATAAATTGTTTCGTCTTAGTATATTCTCTCTCCTTAATTTCAAACAAAATTTCTATATACAACCGCGTGCTGTTTGGTTTTCTTTGTGGCAGCCAGTTTTTAGAGGAAAGAGGAATGTCGTAATTACGGCTTATCGAATTATGAGTAGAATACTACTGTGGAATATGAACCATCCGGAACTTGGCAATCCTGCCTGTTCAGAAACTAGAACTATGCAAAATGCTGTCATTGAGGCTACTAAAGAAGGGGGGGGGGGCGGCAATTGCGAATCATTGCCTGGTTTGCTAGTATACAATAAATTACATCTATGTCGCATGTCATTCGCTTCCAACGTAGTACCTAACTAAACGGTCACGCATTTCAGTAGCGAGGTTGCTAAAACACAGTAGCGCGGTAATATCCGATCTAGACGTAATCTGTTCGTATTCTGATGGGCAGAAGAGATGTTCAAATTCAGCAGTTGACTTGCAACATTCCGATTATCAGATTTGTACTAATGTTGTAGGATGAAAACAAAATTATAGCGCACTGATTCATGACGTGTTGACATGTGATGCTGTTGAAGATATCCTTCTGTCAGTCTGAGGCACTATTTCGACATTCGCTTTCCGACTATATGAATGACCAATCCTCTCGAGCGGGCACGGATTTTACACTGTGCCTTCCATTACTTCCATACTCCCTTAAAGTGTGAGAAGCACGAAACTGAAGCGCAGAAGGGCTTACCAATTTCATACGCATGGCACAGGCGCAAATTTGACAATCATAATCACGTGGAATCGGGTATTTTAGAAATTCAAAGATAATTTGGGAACTCAAACCTAGGGCTAAGTCAGACTCTGCGGAGTGAGGTTCGCAAATCGTTCCCCTCCAGCGGGTGTTTCCCCCTCCAGTTCGGCCAGTGGGCTGCCGCCAGGGGCTCGCCGCAGCCACAGCCGCAGCCACTCCGGCCAATTGCAGTGACATCATTCGTCCTGGATTGCGAGCCCTGCAAACGTAAATTCAAATTATTTAAGTGATCCATCACGTTTGTTAGAAATGCTAATGCCGAAAAAGAGAAGTGAACCCTTCAGTTTCTTTTCAAATACCGAAGTATCTGATTTCACGTCTTTACTCAAAAACTCTAGAACTTCTATGGAAAGAAAAACGGTAAACTGTTTCCTGCACTCAATCAACGTTCTCCAGAACAAAGAATTCTAGCTCCATATAACGCGTCATCTCTTCCAAGAATTGCTTAAGTTTTCGATGAAATAGTAACGGATTTCCTCAGCGTATTATATACGTTATTTTCATTACATTTGACATTGCGGAAAGCATTCGAACACTTTTTCTCACGTAGTGTTTCCTGATGAATAACAAAATGAAAAGTTAAATAGTACACTCAGTTTTTCCACAAACGACCAAAAAAGCTATATACGCTGGTGATCATAGCTGGTACTGACCTGTACAAGATGCAGAGCATTTTTGAACACCACCAATTTGGTCAACATACTTTTTAGCAGCATTAAAAATATCCAAAGCTGTTGTTGCTACCAACAGAAGTAAAGCGACTAATACTTCGTCCACCAGAGAAGTAGTCTATGTTTATGTAAGTGAGAATTAATTGTTAACTGAGATCTATTCTGTCAGTACTCTCGACTGGCAGTTTGCAGTTAAATTTTTCAGTTTCTTACTATGACCCATATCAATAAGTAAACTTTTTACAGGCTTACGTTAAAAGGCAGCTAATCTTAAATATTAGCGGCAACGTCGTAGCGAAATGATTTTCCTGTATCTATTGCATGTTCTTTCACCAGTATGCCGTTACCAAAGCATTTCTGAAATTTTCCTAATGTTGAGCACACCACATTTGTGCAGTTAAATACGTTTCTCAGGTAAAGTTTCTATTCCTTTTTTTAAATTGTCCACAAAAGCACATCGTTCATCTGAGAGTAACACCGTCTGTTTCTTCATGGAGTGAAGAAAAATGTTGAGCAAGTTTTGTTTCAACTTAACATCGTTTTAATTATTAAACGTTCGGATTTTTCATAGGAACTGTGTACAAAATAAAAATAAAAATAATGTTAAAATATCCCCCTCTTATCACTAGAAACAGTGCTTCCAGCATTCTTACTCCTCGACATTCTCAAAAGCTGTAACAGTCATGATAATTACCAGAATCAGAACTAGAATAACAGCCGCAGCAGCAACCAAAATGACAACCTGAGCAGTAGGCAGATGTTAAGGAGAAGAAAACTGAATAAATCGCGGAGAAAACCGATGCTTGTGAAGGTGCGAGAGCGTATCAGTATGCTTTGAGGAAACGGTCGAAAGAAGAAGCTATCTTTGTCGACTGCAGATAAACAAGCACATCGCATGCTGCGGCCTGGCTGTGAACACGCAATGCGATTAGAGTTGGAGGAGGAAGCACTCGCTTTAAGGGAATGATTCGCTAACCACGCTTTGCCAGCCCTCGGCTAAGTCAACAGTTTCTAGTTCTTATAAAAATATGTATTTTTCTCATCAGATAATATAATGCCATAAAACATACGGTAAAGAATATTCCATAACTGTGTTCGTTCGCAAGAGTCTCAGACGATATCTATTGGCCTCCGACCATTAACCTTGATACCAGTCATCATTTATTGTGGCTACTCGTTTCAAGCAGATACAGTTGGGAGAACCGCATGATATTATTATACCGAACAAAACATTATCATACAGAGTATCTCTGCATGAATAGAGTGAAACTCAATTGCGTGAATAGTGGTATGAGCTCCGAAATAAAAAGCTGTGAGCGCTACCAACTCGTCGTCACAATAAACAGCATTGTATGTTATGCAACATTCCATTGATAGTTTGGCCACTGCACACGACGGAAACACAGTCGCACTGAAGCAACATTTAGTACAGTGGTATTAAACCTGTGCGCCGCGGCTCCCCGCTGCACGATGAATGACCGCCTGGGGGGCCGCCGATTTTTTCGTGGTTCGTGGCAAAGAAGACAGTTGTAGGATATTATCTGTGGGATATTATCACGCATCACACATAACACCAGCAGTGCCTACTGCGTTTTCAACCAGTATTTATCATATTTTGACTTTGTTATGAAGATACTAAAGGCGATAAAAGTTTTTAAATCTTGTCAGTTGGAAGCAAAAAGACCTTGCTCAGGACAGGAAGGAAATTAGTCATGAGTACAGGAAACGCAAGTATTGAAAATACGTAAATAGGTGCTTAGATTTTGGTTTCAAGTGCACAGTTAATACCAATGAAGTATGGCCACAGGATTTTTGTGTTTGAAAGCACTTTCTTTTGAATGTACGCTACCTAGCAAATTAAAGCGTCATTTAGAAAGCGTTCATAAGAATGACGAGGACCCCAAGAGAAGGATTTCCGATAAAACTGAGTTAAATGAAAGAACAAAAATCATCATTTTCTAGGCAGGAGATCATCTCAAATAAAGGAGTTGTAGCCTCCTACGATGAAGCTTAACGAGTAGCAAACTGTAAGGAATACCAGAATATTGCAGAAGAACTAATTCTACTATATGTTATTGACGGGGTGTCCACTATGCTTTGAGAGTTCATGACAAAACACCTTTTGCCTATTCCTTTGACTTTACAATTAGTCGTCGAATTTATAATTTATGAGAGGATTTTCATAAATTATTGAAAAAATTACAGGTAGGGATTCAGCTTTGCAGCTTGATGGGGCCATTAATAGTAGTGCAGACGTTCATTTAATTTGTTGTGTGCTATCGGTTAATGGAAAAAGTAACGAAATGGTGGAAGATCTTCTTACTTGTAAAGAAATAAATTCAAGTAAAACAGGAAAATATTTCTTCCAAATATTGGAGAGTTCCATAACAGAAAATCGGTTTAACTCGGCTAACTGTGTTGGTGCGTGTGCGTGTGCAGCGATGGTGCGCAATCCTTACCGGGACGTTATAGTGGTCTATAACCACTTACCGGCAGCAAAACTCCCAACAATATGTGTACTACATAGTCCAATGCATTATCCACAGAGAAGCACTCGTTTTGCAACATGGAAGTTTTGATCTGAATCAGGTACCATAAACTGTTATAAAAGTCATGAACTTTGTTAAAACTCGTCCTCAGAAAGATACACGATGTGGGAGGTGAACGTGTCTCTTATTTAATAGCAGCACTCGATGGGTCTCCAGCAGAAATGTATAACCTCGTGCTCTTGGATGGAAGAAGAAAATCATACCGGTGCTGAGTATCTTTTAGACACTCGCTTTCTATCAAATGTCGCACAATTATGTGCTATATTTGATAAGTTAAACTCACTGAGAATATCTCTGTAAGCCCGCGCGGTCAGCCGCGTGGTCTACCACACTGCTTTCCGGGCGGGAAGGCGAGCCGGCACAAATCCGCCCGGCGGATTAGTGTCGAGGTCCGGTTTGCCGAACAGTCTGTGGATGGTTTTCAAGGCGGTTAATGCGGGCTGGTTCCCCTTGTTCCGCCTCAGTTACACTATGTCGGTAATTGCTGAGCAAACGCTTTCTCCACGTTCGCGTACACCATAATTACTCTACCACGCAAACATTGGGGTTACACTCGTCTGGTGTGAGGCGTTCTCGGGGCAGCCCACTGGGGGCCGAACCGCTCAATCACCCTGGGTTCGGTGTGGGGAGGCGGTGCGGTGAAACGAGCGCTGTAGCCTGTTGTGGGGTTGCGTACCACTGCGGGCTACGGCGGGGACGATTCCTCTCCGTCGTTTCTCGGTCCCCAGTTCCAAGCAATACAATACAAGTCTCTGCAAGGAAGTGAATTCATATCATTTAGCTTATTGACCAAGGTCCGGCCTTCAAAAAGAAGTTTCTTCTTTGGAAGCGACAAATGAACGGCGGACGATTTAGACTACCAATGTTTGCAGCATTTTATAAACGACGATGAGATATGCCTTATTGCAGATACTTTTATCTACAATTGAGGGGCATTTGTCTGGACTTCATGTTCATTTTGAAAAATACTTTCTTGAAAAAATGATAGGTTTCAGCGGGTTCGGAATGCGTCCAGCAACGATAGTCCTACTGAGTTCAATACTACAAAAGAGAAAGAGTTGATAGAACTTTCATCAGATTAGTCACTAAACGTGAAGTATTCGCCCATTTTTTGTATTCAGTGAGAAACGTGTTTCCAGGCTTGAGCAAGAAAGTACTGCAGCCTCATATCTTTGCCGTCGTGGGTTTTCGGCAGTGGCTGTTGTTGAAACAAAGTACAAATGGCTGGCTCTGAGCACTATGGGACTCAACTGCTGTGGTCATCAGTCCCCTAGAACTTAGAACTACTTAAACCTAACTAACCTAAGGACGTCACATACACCCATGCCAGAGGCAGGATTCGAACCTGCGACCGTAGCAACAGCGCGGCTCCGGAGTGGAGCGCCTAGAACCGCACGGCCACCGCGGCCGGCAAACAAAGTACAGATCAAGAGATTGTGCAGGGAAGGAAATGAGGGTAGCTGTATCTCATTTGGTGTCAGGATTTGAAAGTTGTGTAACAAGAATCAAACTCGAGTGTCGCGTTGAGGTGAGCAGAATGTTATTAATTATTTCAGTTCTTACAGGGCACTCTATAGGGGAACTACGAAAACAATATAGGCTAGCGGAGCCGCAAACTCAAAGAGGTTAAAATCACGGCCTTAGTGTATTGAAATAAATAGTTGGAATTCCGTCGTAAGTTGACCTGAGCAGTGTCCTTTATTTATTGGTGATGACTACTTTTGGAAATTGTTCAAGCACCTCCAGCATGCTGAAGTTCAAGCTGGAGAGAAACTTTATAGAAATCAATTGTTGGAATGCCGTTATAACTTCCACTGAGACCCTTTAATCATTGGTAAAAAACCTTAGTATATTCCTGATTATACATTTTGTTATATTAGGATTGCCGAATTGAGGGAGAAGTTAAAGGAATTACGGTTCATAAATGGAAGTCGATTTCATAAATTACTACATATTTATTCAAATTTAAAAACCATATGGAGTCTTATTCCAATTTAACTCTTGGAAAACAAAAAAAAAAAAAACAGTAAATTATAATGAAAAACTGACGCTAATAATCTGGCTCTTTGACTGACATCGTTACGATTACATTTATTCAACTGGCGTTTCCTAATAGACAAGCGAAATAAACTAACGAATTCTGTATGCAGCATCCACAAACACCCGGATAAATCCCAGCCGCTCAGAGTGCACACGCTGAGATATAAAGCTAATATGTCTTGCTGTAGGATAAAGCGACACCTACATGTTCAAACTGCACGGTCAGCGTGGGGCGTCAGCCGAAAGTGGACGACTCCCAGGAAACAAATGTTCAAAATTCAAAATTTACTCCTATAGGGGTGGGGGGGGGGAGAGGGGGGGGGAGCAAACTTTTATCCAATGAGGCGAACGAGAAAGTCTCTCGAAGCATGAAAATTGAGGGGAATGGTGCAAAAGTTTCTGTGATATGGCGTCCAAATACGACTAAATAACTTTCTAGGTTGGTACCGAGCTCGAACAGTTTTCCCCAATTAGAGGACGTAGCAAGGAAAGGGGAGGCGATATACGTAATAGGCTGAACATTAATGCTCTTGTGGTGGAGCTTTATTTCTCGCGTTTCATGGGAATAAAAAGGTAGAATTCTTGTTGACATCCGTAGCAGATACCTGCTACATCTCAAGGGGACACCTGGAGGCTAAGGCACCATTGCGGCCGTGCGTCAGGGTTTAGCTCCTGATAATCGCTACTTCATAACCTAACGAGCTAGCCTCAGTAACCACCCATGAATTTACAGCCAACTTGCTCCAAAACATTGCGCCTTACCATTCGATTATCCGAGCACGACTCACAGCTAGACCCAAATTTCCATATGTCGACAACCATGTGTCTACAACCTGTACTCGTGCACCCATTATGTATATTCCCGTACCGGGGAGAGATTTTACATGAAAGTAGCTTGCCGATGCCGGCGGTTAAATACGACATTGCGGTGCCTGTGTTATTCCGAAATACGATGCAAAGTTTCTTTGGACATGCTTCCATGAAATAAAATGTAACTGAATTGATACAGGATCGAGAAGCGATCTCCACAAGCCATGTTACTAAACGTCATACAGAATGCACCCAGTGCACAACGCAATCAGTGAGTCGTTATTATATGCTGACTTTCTGTAGGTGTATTCCTTGGCACAAACAAATAAGGCCATATACACTGCTGGGCATCAAAACTGCAAAACCATGAAATTGACAAACTTCAAAATGCCAAAGCATATACCACTGATTGGATATGTAGGAGACTAGCGTCTGAGTGTAGCCGCGTAAGGTAAGTTAGAGTAATGGCTTCTGAGTTTTATATATAAGGAAAGATTGCGCAGCGAGTTTATGGTTCAGAAGTCACATTTCAGTGATGGTTGTTTGTGAGAAGATAGTGCTATGTTTCGAGTCAGAAAATGGGCTTCGCTGGAATAAGGCGGGTTGCCTTGTACCCGATGTTCGCCTTAAGGGCTCGGCAACCCGGCAGACAATACAGCATCACGGGGTTGCATAAGCACAATACGTTGCCTCGTCAATCGCAACGAGGACAACCCACCATGGCACGACAAGCGCCTAGGACCTATTTCCTCCGCCGTGTACCGGGTGCAGAACTGGATCGCTAAGAATTCCTCCGCGCCCCAGCTATATTGGGTGGTGCGAAACAACACGTCGGCATTTTGTTTCGCCGAAGCTCTGGGCCGATTCATGGCAGCCCATCAGTCAGAGCCCGGACGGAAGCAACTGCTGCGGGACCTACGATTTTCAGCGATACCCCGAGATGTACCCGTCGGCCAATTACCCCGAAGTTCAACCTCCATCGTTAGGGATTATCAGTGGCATAGTCTTCACGTACCAACTTGTTTATTGACAGTGTTCCAGCCGTATGCCTGTTAGTGTCTGAGAAGTTACCTTACTTTATTGAGGATAGTTTTTCCTTTGCTATTAAATCTCTGTACTGTGGGCGTAATAAACCATTGTTTTTGTTTACCTGTATCTTATTATTGCTTATCACGGATCTCCTCGTGGGAGATAGCACAAGTGCCTATCCAGAACACTACTGGCTGTCAGGAAGACGATCATAGTTTCAGCTTCATTTGACGCGGCAGCGCGAGATGCGCGTAGACAATAGCATGCCAAACGACGGTACTGGAAAGGAGTGGCATCATGCCGTCGTTTCAGATGAGACTCTATTCTGCGCTTACAGCTTCATGATTGGCGCATCAACACTGCACAAGAGAACTAAAGTTACACTTCAACGAAATGTCATAATTCCCATCCATAGAGACGTATAACTCTGAAATTTGACTCAAAGGTGCCTACAACGTTCATCTGTAGTGGTCCAAAAGCGTGGCGTCCTGCGACGTCACCCTCGGCCTCGACGAAGCTTCACACAACCAAGTGTCGATACTTGCACAAAGAAAAAAAGGACACAGCTCAGAACTTTATGTGACATGTAAGGTCGTTTCACGGTGTTACACTGCACCACATTTCAGCACAGTTCTTCCCAAGTGCACCGTGGACGTGTTACATCATCGATAGGTCTTCACACCACGTCTCACTCACATTTCAACCCTTCTTCTATCCCCTCTACGATAGAGATCCCAACCGCGACGCCCAGCGTTGAAATCACACAGTCTTCTTATGAGTGGCACAGGAAAACATTCCAAACACGCTGCCACCCAGAATCGGCACGAAAAGGCCGCAGGAGGTGGCATGAAGGGCGTCAATGAAACCACCCCTGCTCCTGGGGCTTTGATTCCCGCACATTTCGGGATCTAATACGACATTTCGTAGAATGGCGAGAAACAGGAAGACGTTCTTCAAAATCCTTGACGCTATTGACACGATTGTACGTCTCAACCCTAATCCAAAGACACAGTGGGACTGCATCCCCATCAACCGCGATCGTATCGGTTTACAGCGCAGCGCGACAGCTACTTTCGCTGTGGCATGCATGTTGGAAGTACTAGTGACCTTTCGAAAGTATTCTAGGATATTTGAAGGTGATCTGAAGCAGCTAAGGATACTTTTCCTTTTTCAGCGCTCCTATTTTGTATCCACCTACGGCGTGATCACGGGGGTATGAGACATTGACACATCTGTGATTAAAATGGTAAAGGCTTCCTCTATGACCACCATCCCCCACTTCAAACCCTCCAGTTCGTCAAAACACTCGGTCTCACCCACCCATCTCTGTGACCGGCTACCTCTTTGGCAGGCTCCTATTCCAGATAGCCTACTATAAGGCGAAGGAGGAGCATTGTATCGGAGAAAGATCAGCCGCGTACTCCGATTGCAGGTGCCCTGCACTCCCATCACGGGTTCTGTCTCTACGGGTGCATTTCTAAAATTCTCAGTAAAGTTCAGCGAGTGTTACCGAGTATTTTGCCGAACTGAGGTGGTCCGACCAATTTGACAAGTCACAATTGCAAGGAATATGATGAAATCCGCCTTAAAAAAGAAAGAGCGTTAAAAGTAGGACTAATTTTAGAAGGTGGTCGAAAAACCCATTTCGCATCAAATTTTCGCAAAATACGAGCAGTTCTGTCTGAAATGCTTCGTTCAAGAGACTTTGGTGTCTCCTCGATATTAACATCGCTCACCCTGTGCACAGATGGTCGATAGTGCAACGCACGTTGGTCTGTCTTTCACCGTAACCACTTTGATGAAAGGTGACTTTGAGGTGGGATAACTAAGCAGAAAACTTCCAGGATCTGAGATGACGAGCACCCTGTGAACTATACAGTGGGGGCCGTTACTGAATTGGTTTACTAGTATAAAAATTTGGCTAACAGTTCCCCTGCAGTCAACTTTATCCCGACATTTTCCGGGAAACCCAATGAACGGATAAACAACTTTTTGCAAACCGTCCGAGATGTAGGCCGCACTTGCGCTTGGACAGACGATTTCCTGGTGAATTGTCAGGTGATGCCTCTAACTATATTGCATCAGTGAACACCCTTAGGGACACCACCTCTTTCGCCACGTCAGAAGCTGGGTTGAAAGAAAGGTATTCGGGCCGACGTGACGCCCGCTATTATAGGGACAAGTTATCTACCCTCCGACAGAGCAAGGGGAGGACGTAGAAGCATTTGTTGACCGAATCCGCCTTGTGGCTTGCTGCACTTTCATGCTGGGTTCGGATCCCGCACGTAACGAGGTATTAATCGAGCAAGCGGTAGCCCGCTCGATTGACGCATTTATACGTGGAATCGACCCGTACGTGGGAGGGGAGGTCAAAAAAGCATCACCCGCCTCGTTGTATGATGCCACACGACTTGAGATGATGCAAGAGGAGGTAGCACATTTTGTTGCTAGTTCAGCGCGCCCGGACGAACAGCCGCGTCCAATTTCCAAATACGAGTAGGCATGCCAAAGCTGACAAAAGGCAGGCCATGCTCTCAATGTAGAATCATAGGTCACATGAGTAAAACATGCCCACAGAAGTCGGGAAACGGGGGCCCCTCGTATAACCAGCAGAGGGAACAATTTACCAACAATCCACTTCGACCCCAAAGACAGCCGGGAAACGGTCGAGGGTCAAGTACGCCGCCAGACCACGCCCCCTGTAAAATTTACGCATCCAGTCCGCCACGGTGTCTTAAGTAAGGCGGCGACTATCCTCCTCCAGGGCCGTGTGCCCTACACGTTGCGGTTAGCACCCGCAGGGCGCCCAGCGGATCGGTTTATTCTTTCAGTTTTCGATTTCGTAAATCGATCGCCTACCTATCTCTGTCATCTGTGCGTCATTGCCTCCCCCCCAGAGGGAGGGGGTAGGATACCTTTTATATTTCAATACTGCTACGTAGTCGATTCGCTGGGGCCGGCCGAGGTGGCCGAGCGGTTCTAGGCGCTACAGTCTGGAACCGCGCGACCGCTACGGTCGCAGGTTCGAATCCTGCCTCGGGCATGGATGTGTGTGATGTCCTTAGGTTAGTTAGGTTTAAGTAGTTCTAAGTTCTAGGGGACTGATGACCTCAGAAGTTAAGTGCCATAGTGCTCAGAGCCATTTGAACCATTCGATTCACTGCCGGTTAACTAAGACCAGACCTGTTTCGACCACCAGTTTAGTAGAGGCCAAATTTCCTTGACTCGTTTCCTTCCTCTCCTGCTACGCCGGCGGTAGGCGATCGCTTCTGCTGTGGAATTCCCTGTGGACGGTACGCCCTACTGCCGTATTAGTCGCTGCAGATATTTTTTTGCCCCTTTTCTTTTTTTCTCTTATCCTACTGCCGGGTCAACGTTTCTATTCTTTTTTTTTCCTTTCTTCTGCACGGAAATGTAGCTTCGCTATGCCTTCCGGCAGGACCACGAGAACTAATATAACCCCGTATATTAGACACGCTTTTCCAGCCATTTTATAGAGGTATCGCTCCTCCCTTGACTGCAGTGGCCCATTAACTACTTTCTGAGGTATTACCGACGGGAAAAATCTGCGTTTCGGCTACTTATCCGAGCAAGTGTCCGATCACCCAGTAGACGTGTGTATCCCATCCCATATCTCCGTACCCTGCAACTAGTAGGTATCACCGCTGAATCAGTTTTATTCGGAAACCCGTTATCTGAGACCGTTCCCGATTATACTCCATTCCTTTCTCTTTAACGTGAACACCTTCCTGGTTAGCCACGGGTGGGCCTCTCGGCATAACTGGCCAGTATGTCGGGCGACCCTGGCGTTGCGATCGCGGACGGCTATACACGAATATACTCAGAACAAACTCTGCATTAAACGAAACATGATTTTTTCCCATTGGTAAAATCTCTTTTCTTCCTAAACCCCAACATCCAGCACTAAAGCTTCCGGTTCAGCGAATCACTTATGAAACCCCTACATACAGCGAATTGGTTCAAATGGCTCTGACCACTATGGGACTCAACTGCTGTGGTCATCAGTCCCCTAGAACTAAGAACTACTTAAACCTAACTAACCTAAGGACATCACACACACCCATGCCCGAGGCAGGATTCGAACCTGCGACCGTAGCAGCAGCGCGGCTCCGGACTGGAGCGCCTAGAAACGCACGGCCACCGCGGCCGGTTACAGCGAATTCCACCTACGCATTGGTTACAGGCATTTATTAATGCAACCCCTCACTGTTGCACCCTCTCCGAACTAGATGATGAGTAAGCACAACCATAACCCCCTTCAGCCTTCACATCCCCGTTGCTACTAACGTCTACCCCAGTAGTTCTTTGGAATCTTCCCCGACTATTTATTCTGTTTTCTGTCCATGCCTTCTGTTTATCGTAAGTGGTAGTTCCTTGATTGGTTTACTCAAAGCACGACGCTACGAGATGACTTCCGACTGTTAACCCTCAGAGGGCAGCAAAGTTTTGTTGATGACGAAAATGAAATTATTTGTTTTACCCCTGTAAGTTGATTTGTTTACAGGCAAGAGTTCCTGCGTGTGTTGCTGTAGGTGATGTTAAATTGTCTGTTTTATGCTGTCATCCCGAGGCCAGATCGAAACCGTTAGCCATGATTCACTTTACCATGACGTGAGTTTCTAGTTGATAGAAAGTTTTGGAGTCGTTTGAATTGCATGTTATGCTACCAGTGAACGCTTACTATAAGCAGAGCATGGTTCAAGCACGGGGACCGGCATAGCTGTCGCCTTGGGATAAGCCAGTCACGTCTCCGAACGCTACCACTTCCTCTCTATTCTTCACCTTGTCTCCCGTAATTAATTGTAATTTTCATATGCTTTATTCGTTATTCATTGTACAAGTCTAGAGTGACAATGTACGGAGAGTATGACTATGTTAGCCGGCCGGTGTGGCAATGCGGTTCTAGGCGCTTCAGTCCGGAACCGCGCGACCGCTACGGTCACAGGTTCGCATTCTGCCTCGGGCATGGGTGTGTGAGATGTCCTTAGGTTAGTTATGTTTAAGTAGTTGTAAGTTCTAGGTGACTGATGACCTCAGATGTTAAGTCCCATAATGCTCAGAGCCATTTGAATCATTCTTATAACTATGTTACGAATACTTTCGAGCAACCCATCCCTACCGTGTGCTACATAACGGTAGCGGTTTACTATTTCATAGCTGCCGGTCGGAATGGCCGAGCAGTTCTAGACGCTACAGTCTGGAGCCGAGCGACCGCTACAGTCGTAGGTTCGAATCCTGCCTCGGGCATGGATGTGTGTGATGTCCTTAGGTTAGTTAGGTTTAAGTAGTTCTAAGTTCTAGGGAACTGATGACCTCAGCAGTTAAGTCCCATAGTGCTCAGAGCCATTTGCCATATTTAATAGCTCTCCCCGTAATATCACTACCCCCGCTGAGTAGGTGTTTGCACGCTTGTCCTAGTTCTGTATATAACCCTTTAGATTTTATCTTTATTGGCTTATCACTATTAGGAGCGTTTAGAAAAAGAATTTTTGCGCGACTTCGGTCGCCCGCTTCGGCTGTCCCTGAACAGCAATCCCCTGGGGAATACCATGTTAAGTTGTGGAGTGAGAGCAAGAGTGTTCCTTGCTGCCCCCATACTGTAGTAGCCAGTAAAAGTAGTGAGTAGAAAGGAATAGTAAATAAGTAAAATCTACCCAAAAGAAGAGGCATGGACCTCTTTTAGATGTAAACAACAAAATATGCATGTGAAGTGCTCCACCAGTGTTAACCCCTTCCACCCTCCCCCCCCCCCCCCTTCCTGATATGGGCATGGACCCTTCCGGAACCCCCCGCTTATACGCTCCGGCGGAAGTTGCAGTGCGTCACAGCGCGCTGCTGCCTGCCGCGGTCAGCGACCTCCGCCGCTGCCACCACCAACAGCTGATCGCCGCAACCAGCGCGCCACTCGCAGCGCCCCTCACCACCGCCGCACCATTCGCCGTCGTCCAAATTTTGTCAAGCAAGCATCAATCACCTTATTATTGTCCACACCCGGTAGCTGAGTGGTCAGCGCCACGGAATGTCAATCCTAAGAGTCCGGGTTCGATTCCCGGCTGGGTCGGACACTTTCTCCGCTCAGTGACTGGGTGTTGTGTTGCCCTAATCATCATCATTTCATCCCCATCGACGCGCAAGTCGCCGAAGTGGTGTCAAATCGAAATACTTGCACCAGGCGAACGGTCTACCCGACGGGAGGCCCTCATCACACGACACTATTATTACACCTAGTTATTGTCATTTTTAATACAAATCTAACACGAAAAAACAAATAAGACGTATTGTTAAAATTATGTAAGGCCGTCCTTCGCAGGAGCCTCTTACTAACTGTCAATTTACCAATCCCCCATGCTTCACTCCTGCGGAGGGGAGAAGGGTGTACAGTGGGGGCCGTTACTGAATGGGTTTTCTAGTGTAAAAATTTGATTTTTATTTTTCACTTGATGTTCGTCAGTGCCTTCTGCCTGGCGGTAGCTTGCAGCGTCTCAGTCACGTTGCCCAAAACCGGATAGAACCACCCTGGGACTCACGTGTTGAACCACGAGCAGCTAAACTCACGTGTTGCTGACGCGGTAACGCCATCGAACTGCGAGTCTTACGATATGACCGACCAATAGCGAGGCTTGGAGGTGGTCAGTTGGGGGTGGAACCGCGGTCAGCTGCCGGGAGCGGACACGCCGTTCGCTCTCATCTGCTGGCAGCTTCCAAACCGACCAGACGCCCTCCTCGCCTGCTCTCTTGGGCGGCTGCCCATTCAGTCTCGGCGGCTTCTCCAGGCCTGCCTTTCCTTTTTACAGCATTGCAACTTCATACCGTCAAAACTATGTTTGATTTTTCACCCCAAAGACTGCCTACTGCTTTCCCCTCCTGGCCAATCCAGACTCATTAACAGAACCGAGGTACGAAGTACTCGTCACAGAGCTGGGTGGTGGCAACCGACAGCCTGCAGATATAAACCAGAGTGCATGGGCTTCCTGGAAACGGCAGCTCCCAACGTATCCTCAACCTTCCTCCTGATCACATCAGGAACGGAAAGGCAGC
Source organism: Schistocerca serialis cubense (assembly GCF_023864345.2). Taxonomy (NCBI): domain Eukaryota; kingdom Metazoa; phylum Arthropoda; class Insecta; order Orthoptera; family Acrididae; genus Schistocerca; species Schistocerca serialis. Next base: position 238,520,276 of record NC_064646.1, read on the forward strand.
CATCCTTTTCCATTCTCATTGTGAAAGAAATATTAGGGTCGACTGAATTCATATGTTCTAAAAAGCCTCCTAAACTCTCACTACTATCAGGCCAAACAACAAAAGTATCATTTACATATGTGAAAAGATACGCAAATTTCCATGCAACCGTCTCCAACGTACTTTCCTCACAGTCTTCCACAAACAAATTGGCAATGATAGGCGACAACGGGCTTCCTATCGCTGCTCCATGTGTCTGATCGTACTACTTTCACTGAATAAAAAGCTAGTGGAAGTTTGCATATGTCAAAATAGGTTCGTTAATGCAACAGCAAACCTAACCTTACTAGACGGTAACGAATCACAAGGCGGCACACAAGTGAAGAGAGACCACATCAAAAATCATAAAAATTTCAGAGCCATTCAAATGCGAGTCCTCTAATCCTCGTAAAACATGTGCTGAGTTCTTAACGTGATGCTCACTCTAACCTACTAGTGGGCTGAACAGGTGTTTTGCTACATGACATGTTTGAGCACTAGGCCTAAGAGGAACCCGTTCCTTGTGGATCTTTGGAAGGCTACAGCAGTGGGAGGAGGGGGGGGGGCAGAGCAGTAATAATTGGGCCACTTGATAGTGTATTGTAGCAAGGAACTTTTCCTCAGGAGATTGTTAGTCTTTCTCTCCAAACATTTTGTACGTTCAGCACCGATCCTGAGACAAGCTGAATCAGATGGTAAACATTGCATGTTTTGAATGTAACACTGCTGGCCAACAGCATTCTAGCATTGCCCTTGCCCGTGGGTAAAATACACTCCTGGAAATGGAAAAAAGAACACATTGACACCGGTGTGTCAGACCCACCATACTTGCTCCGGACACTGCGAGAGGGCTGTACAAGCAATGATCACACGCACGGCACAGCGGACACACCAGGAACCGCGGTGTTGGCCGTCGAATGGCGCTAGCTGCGCAGCATTTGTGCACCGCCGCCGTCAGTGTCAGCCAGTTTGCCGTGGCATACGGAGCTCCATCGCAGTCTTTAACACTGGTAGCATGCCGCGACAGCGTGGACGTGAACCGTATGTGCAGTTGACGGACTTTGAGTGAGGGCGTATAGTGGGCATGCGGGAGGCCGGGTGGACGTACCGCCGAATTGCTCAACACGTGGGGCGTGAGGTCTCCACAGTACATCGATGTTGTCGCCAGTGGTCGGCGGAAGGTGCACGTGCCCGTCGACCTGGGACCGGACCGCAGCGACGCACGGATGCACGCCAAGACCGTAGGATCCTACGCAGTGCCGTAGGGGACCGCACCGCCACTTCCCAGCAAATTAGGGACACTGTTGCTCCTGGGGTATCGGCGAGGACCATTCGCAACCGTCTCCATGAAGCTGGGCTACGGTCCCGCACACCGTTAGGCCGTCTTCCGCTCACGCCCCAACATCGTGCAGCCCGCCTCCAGTGGTGTCGCGACAGGCGTGAATGGAGGGACGAATGGAGACGTGTCGTCTTCAGCGATGAGAGTCGCTTCTGCCTTGGTGCCAATGATGGTCGTATGCGTGTTTGGCGCCGTGCAGGTGAGCGCCACAATCAGGACTGCATACGACCGAGGCACACAGGGCCAACACCCGGCATCATGGTGTGGGGAGCGATCTCCTACACTGGCCGTACACCAGTGGTGATCATCGAGGGGACACTGAATATTGCACGGTACATCCAAACCGTCATCGAACCCATCGTTCTACCATTCCTAGACCGGCAAGGGAACTTGCTGTTCCAACCGGACAATGCACGTCCGCATGTATCCCGTGCCACCCAACGTGCTCTAGAAGGTGTAAGTCAACTACCCTGGCCAGCAAGATCTCCGGATCTGTCCCCCATTGAGCATGTTTGGGACTGGATGAAGCGTCGTCTCACGCGGTCTGCACGTCCAGCACGAACGCTGGTCCAACTGAGGCGCCAGGTGGAAATGGCATGGCAAGCCGTTCCACAGGACTACATCCAGCATCTCTACGATCGTCTCCATGGAAGAATAGCAGCCTGCATTGCTGCGAAAGGTGGATATACACTGTACTAGTGCCGACATTGTGCATGCTCTGTTGCCTGTGTCTATGTGCCTGTGGTTCTGTCAGTGTGATCATGTGATGTATCTGACCCCAGGAATGTGTCAATAAAGTTTCCCCTTCCTGGGACAATGAATTCACGGTGTTCTTATTTTAATTTCCAGGAGTGTAATAATATCCGGATCCACACTGGGTGGCTGTTAAGCAGCCCGTTCAACACCTCGTGTATTATTATTCAATGAATGTGTCACAGTTGATACGTGGCACTTACTGGGAGTAAGGAGAACGTGGAAGGGAGGACCAACCAATATAACTTTCTTTTTAGACAACCTGTTTATTTAACAATATATAAACTATGTCTTTCAGATAATCGAAGCATTTAAACAGAAAATTTTCTTTAACAAAATGAAGAAATTTGAAAAATTCTTTTCACCTTAAACCTTATGTTGAGGATATTTTAATCTTTGCAAAAGAAATCTGAAGTGCTGTATTGAGAAGCAGCAAACAATATGACAATGATTACGAGACGGTCAGACCTGCAGCCCGCCCGTTATCGAGTGAAACAGCGGTGTTTACTAAAGCGCTTGGCACAGTCTGTCATATTAAATGCCTTTCTGCAACACATGAAAACTATATATAAAACAAGAGTAAATCAATTACTCAAAACAGATAACTTAACTTTTAATTTGAAAGCTCTATGTCGAAAGGTTCAGGATTAAGATCCGCACCTGTGCTTAAAGCTTAAACAGATTAGCAAACAATATGTCAATGATTAGGCTTACTTGAAGCAACCAACCTCTTAATTTCAACCGTCATCCAAGGTGCGACTAGATCCCAGACCGTCTCTTCTGACAATTTTATTTTGACTAAAGCCCTGGTGACAGTTGGCTGTTAATATTTTCAAATTTAAACTCATTCTTATTAAGACCGCTTCGAAGAAACGTCTTAAAATATTACTTGCGAACACTTATTACAAGAGAATTCACTCGGCAGAACCACAAGATCCAGCTAAAACACGTCAATAACGGCCGACCAGGGTGGCAGAGCGGTTCTAGGCGCTACAGTCTGGAACCGCGCGACCGCTACGGTCGCAGGTTCGAGTCCTGCCCTGTGCATGGATGTGTGTGATGTCCTTAGGTTTATTAGGTTTAAATAGTTCTCAGTTCTAGGAGACTGATGACCACAGCAGTTAAGTCCACATGGTGCTCAGAGCCATTTGAACCATTTTGAGTATCAATAACGGTCCGGTCTTTCAAACACAGAAACGAAGAGCTTAGTGAGATAGGTTGTTCAGATTATGACTAATGATTGAGAAATGTGATTACAACCAAGAATTGAACCGGTTAACAGCTAAATCTAACCCCAAGGTCCCTCTTTTCCTTAGCGACAGCCCAGTCATGTACTGCGCGGCTGATCCCAGTGGAGGTTCGAGTCCTCCCCCGGGCATGGGTGTGTGTGTTTATCATTAGGATAATATAGGTTAAGTAATGTGTAAGCTTAGGGACTGATGACCTTAGCAGTTAAGTCCGACAGGATTTCACACACATTGGAACATTTTTTTTAACGACAACTTGTGCCTTAATACAATTGCTCTGGCTGTAGTTACGACCAAGAGCTGATTAATTAGAACATTAATGGTCGCTTACAAACCAGAAAGGAAAGACAATATGATAGCAGGACAAATTTTCAAACGAAAAACTAGTGTCTTGGTTTAATACTACTGCCTATATTTAGAGGAGGAGGAGGATATTAGTGTTTAACGTCCCGTCAACAACGAGGTCATTAGAGACGGAGCGCAAGCTCGTGTTAGGGAAGGATGGGGAAGGAAATCGGCCGTGCCCTTTCAAAGGAACCATCCCGGCATTTGCCTGAAGCGATTTAGGGAAATCACGGAAAACCTAAATCAGGATGACCGGAGACGGGACTGAACCGTTGTCCTCCCGAATGCGAGTCCAGTGTGCTAACCACTGCGCCACCTCGCACGGTGCCTATATTTACGACCAAAGAGCCGACCGAGTTAAACTCTGAGGGTCGGGTACAACCAGAAAATAATAAGGAGGGCAGGTAGACAAAGAAACAAATCATCACGAGGAATACAGGATGCTACTCCCCTTTATCAGCAAGCAGTTCCATGGGTCCACGGTGCGTCGCAGCGGTTACTGAGTGGTGCCGATGAAAGCCAGATAGAAGAGGGTAGCCGAGCCACGAGCGGTCGTCCGACACCAATGTTGCCGACCAACCGACGGGATGTCGGCCTGCTGCTTGTAGTCGACGCTGACTCGGTGCAGTACACCAGTATCTTCGCTCTGCGCAGGCCCTACTTGCGCAGCTCGTGGCTTCGGCCGCTCAGACCTCGTGACCACCTCTTGCCGCTACGCTACTGCCAATCCCCAAACTTTGTGCCTCCCTCCCTCGGGCCAGCAAACCCCGTTTATACACTCCTGGAAATGGAAAAAAGAACACATTGACACCGGTGTGTCAGACCCACCATACTTGCTCCGGACACTGCGAGAGGGCTGTACAAGCAATGATCACACGCACGGCACAGCGGACACACCAGGAACCGCGGTGTTGGCCGTCGAATGGCGCTAGCTGCGCAGCATTTGTGCACCGCCGCCGTCAGTGTCAGCCAGTTTGCCGTGGCATACGGAGCTCCATCGCAGTCTTTAACACTGGTAGCATGCCGCGACAGCGTGGACGTGAACCGTATGTGCAGTTGACGGACTTTGAGTGAGGGCGTATAGTGGGCATGCGGGAGGCCGGGTGGACGTACCGCCGAATTGCTCAACACGTGGGGCGTGAGGTCTCCACAGTACATAGATGTTGTCGCCAGTAGTCGGCGGAAGGTGCACGTGCCCGTCGACCTGGGACCGGACCGCAGCGACGCACGGATGCACGCCAAGACCGTAGGACCCTACGCAGTGCCGTAGGGGACCGCACCGCCACTTCCCAGCAAATTAGGGACACTGTTGCTCCTGGGGTATCGGCGAGGACCATTCGCAACCGTCTCCATGAAGCTGGGCTACGGTCCCGCACACCGTTAGGCCGTCTTCCGCTCACGCCCCAACATCGTGCAGCCCGCCTCCAGTGGTGTCGCGACAGGCGTGAATGGAGGGACGAATGGAGACGTGTCGTCTTCAGCGATGAGAGTCTCTTCTGCGTTGGTGCCAATGATGGTCGTATGCGTGTTTGGCGCCGTGCAGGTGAGCGCCACAATCAGGACTGCATACGACCGAGGCACACAGGGCCAACACCCGGCATCATGGTGTGGGGAGTGATCTCCTACACTGGCCGTACACCACTGGTGATCGTCGAGGGGACACTGAATAGTGCACGGTACATCCAAACCGTCATCGAACCCATCGTTCTACCATTCCTAGACCGGTAAGGGAACTTGCTGTTCCAACCGGACAATGCACGTCCGCATGTATCCCGTGCCACCCAACGTGCTCTAGAAGGTGTAAGTCAACTACCCTGGCCAGCAAGATCTCCGGATCTGTCCCCCATTGAGCATGTTTGGGACTGGATGAAGCGTCGTCTCACGCGGTCTGCACGTCCAGCACGAACGCTGGTCCAACTGAGGCGCCAGGTGGAAATGGCATGGCAAGCCGTTCCACAGGACTACATCCAGCATCTCTACGATCGTCTCCATGGAAGAATAGCAGCCTGCATTGCTGCGAAAGGTGGATATACACTGTACTAGTGCCGACATTGTGCATGCTCTGTTGCCTGTGTCTATGTGCCTGTGGTTCTGTCAGTGTGATCATGTGATGTATCTGACCCCAGGAGTGTGTCAATAAAGTTTCCCCTTCCTGGGACAATGAATTCACGGTGTTCTTATTTCAATTTCCAGGAGTGTATGTCGGCAAGCAAAGACCTTCTAAGGACATAACCCACAGATATCAACTCTTCCTCTTAGATACTGGCAATGGGGCCGCAAGAGGGAGAGTTGATACTACATCTGAGCCAGTGGCGCCAGACAGAACAGTCTACTAATTCAATGGCGCCACAGTTCAACAGACAACACATATAATGCTTCCCTCCTGGGCAGAATTAGGAGGTAGTTTAAAAACAGCCCGTTCAACAGAACTTATAAACTTAACGACTGTTAAACGCTTTGGTGTCGGTCCAAAACATAGCTCTTTCCTAGTACGCATAAAGATGGGTCGTCAAAAGCTTTTTCCGTGACATTGATCATAGAACTTAGAGGTACATTATTGGACTCCGAGCCACGGAAACGTCCAGACTTAGCCGAATGACGAGCAGATACAGAATAAAATTCCCCGTTAAACTGTGACGCTGAGGTATCGTCCAGCCGGTCACAAGAAAAGCCGAAATTATCTGTTATATGGATCAAGGCGTTGCCCAAGCGGGTCAACGACGGATGTCGTTGGCCGATGATGCACAATTTGGAAAGCTACGTGGCACTACCGGCAGCACCGCCCAGCAGGTGGATGCCCTCATTGTCAAAGATGGTTAAGGTAGCAGTCATTGCCCCTGATATCGGATTGAGCGTCGGAACTGCAATGGACATTCAGTGCTCTCCGTTCACTTGTGCCACTCGTTGAATTTCCGCAGCCCACACTCCTTCCTTTATTATTAAACGGACTACACCGTTCTGCCGGTCTGCTGAAGCCCCAGTTTCTCTGTTTACAGAACTGCGGAGTGAAGCGGACAATCAAGCACGTGCTCGCTCTCTAGTCACGTGGACACGCCCGTGTCCTTCTAGCGAGGAGTTTCACGCTCTTATAAGGAGAACACATTCTCCAGTAGGCAGTGGCCTTACGATACCTTCAGAGGTTTTCATTTTACAGTCTCCGACTCATTTCGTTTTCAATGCGCCTCACACTGCTCTGGTGTAGAACATCACGTCCGAGACTGTGCTTCGACGAGCGAGTCAAGCTTTTCCACCTCTCTGTCTCAGGGGATATCCCAAAGATCTTTGGATTTGCGGGGCAGCGACTACTGAAACAACTGCGACGTTAATGGCGGACTATCGATAGCTGCATGCACCGATACGAGCAAGGAAAATGAGTACGGTACAACGACGTTCGGCTGAAGGGCAATAGGTAGCCTGAAAATATAATATCTTTGTATTGATTATTATGATGCTTTGAAGTATGTGCAGATATAAATGTATTTTAGGTCAAATTCTTATTTAAAGGCCCTAAATGTCAGTTTAAATGTTAGCCATTTGTTTCTTTAGTAATAAAGTAACACGTGTGTTTTTTTGTTTCTGAACAAAGAAATACGAAGTCGGCCTCCAAAATTTTCATAAAACTATCTGGAGTCCCTAGAAGACAAAAAAACTAGTGATATGAACATTATAAATACACGAGAAATTGATAATCATTTATCTACAGATAGTAACGTAAATTTTAGGTTAGCTGATACTGCTCCTTCTGTGAGAACAGAATCAAATGAAAGTGTCTCTACTCACATCTCATCTGCGAGGAACCTGTTTTCCAGCCCTTCTACATATAGTAGTGGTGTCGAACACTCTGAAACGTGCACTAGAAATGTTATATTGCATAATAGTGTACTTTCAGAAGCTGTAAGTGCGTTTTCGAAATGTAAGCACAGCAGGAATGCATTAAAGACACTGCAAGTGCGATAAAACTTCCAACTCAATTTCTCGCAACTTGGTCGGAAACCATTAACCCAAGAGCAATTACATTTTAACACTAAAATGTCTTATTCCATATGCATGATGCGACAGTGTTTTCGGTGTTTTGGCTATATTATAAAGCACTCCACGATCTTTCTTATTTAAATATTTACCCGAAAAGAGGGACATTATGAAAACGTTTTTCAAAATTACATTCTGTAAAAAAATGCTTGCTTGTTAGGAAATACCGTAAATGTGTGCGGAAAAATTTCAGTATACTGTTGTCATATTTCTTGAAAAAACGCTCAGTATAAGATGAGGTATCGCACCTTCTTCCTTACAACTAACTGATTTGATATGGTGCGAACGCGAACAGTAGACTTCGCTACAACTCAGTCGACAAAGTCGACGAGTGTGAATGTCAAGCCGTCTGAGTGGCCGAGCGGTTCTAGGCGCTACAGTCTGGAACCTCGCGACCGCTGCGGTCGCCGGTTCGAATCCTGCCTTGGGCATGGATGTGTGTGATGTCCTTAGGTTAGGTAGGTTTAAGTAGTTCTAAGTTCTAGGGGACTGATGACCTCAGCAGTTAAGTCCCATAGTGCTCAAAGCCATTTTTTTGTGAATGCCAAATAAAGGTAATGGAAACGTGCTGACTCGTAGCGTAGTCTGCTGTTTACGATCGCGCCATATTTAATCGGTCGAACTCACAGCCAAATTATTACCTTTCAATCTAAGGCAGACCTTGGGTCTACACCATATATCAGTCTGTCATTACAACCAAATCAACCGATTTCAATAGACCGTGGTTATACCTGTCTCATTTTAGTGACTCGCGAGGGACAAGCTGCGTGCACTCTGGCCCACCATTTCTCGTCGTTTGACGTCAATGGACGACGCTTGCACTTGACGTCAGACTCGCCAACTTTCCTGCTGCGGTGAAACCTGTTGATTGTTGGATTATTCGGGCGGCCAGCTGCTGCCTCGGTGTGGCAGAAGGAGCCAACAAATCATTCCTGGCAGAAGGCGCGGCGGTGCCTGTTTAATCATGGCGGCGCTGTGAGGTGGGCGCAGGCCTTCCTTCTCGCGCGGCATCGGAATTAATCGAGCACCTCCTCCCTTCCTGTCGCCGCTTAGTCCCTCCACCAGAGGCCATAAAAAGCGGAATATCTCCATATTAAGCACCCGGCTGACACTAACTACTCGCTGGCGATTTACTCGGCGGGCCAGGAGGCAGGCGAACTGCCGAATAATGAGACTGCCCAAATTTATGGTAGCGAGCGCGAAGCCCGCCCCGCGGCTAAAAGAGTTCTGCAGAAAGTGAACTTCGACCTACGGCACAAACGGGACTACGAGGGAGTGAATTAATATAGCCGTCATCATCTTACAGACGAGTCTGCACAGATTCGGATAACAGATCTGGAGCGGGCACTATGAAACTTGGTGCCTAAAGTGATACTCTCGTGTAACCTGACAGTGGAGACAACAAGAACACTTATTCGTGTGTACATTTTCGGCAGATAGTAGGTAAACATGTTCTTGTTGTGGTCTTCAGTCCAGAGACTGTTTTGATGCAGCTCTCCATGCTACTCTATGCTGTGCAAGCTTCTTCATCTCCAAGTATCTACTGGAACTACATCCTTCTGAATCTGCTTAGTATATTCATCTCTTGATCTCCTTCTACGATTTTTACGTTCCACGCTGCCTGCCAATACTAAATTGGTGATCAGTTGATGCTTCAGAACATGTACTACCAACCGGTCCCTTTTTATGGTCAAGTTGTGCAACAAATTTCTCTTCTCCGCAATTCTATTCAGTACTTTCTCATTAGTTACGTGATCTGCCCATCTAATCTCGAGCATTCTTCTGTAGCCCCATATTTCGAAAGCTTATATTCTCTTCTTGTCTAAACTGTTTATCGTCCACGTTTCACTTCCAAACATGGCTACACTCCATACAAACACTTTCAGAAAAGACTCCCTGACACTTAAATCTACACTCGATGTTAACAAATTTCTCTTCTTCAGAAACGCTTTCCTTGTCATTGCCAGTCTACATTTTATATCCTCTCTACTTCGACCATCATCAGTTATTTTGCTCCCCGAATAGAAAAACTTCTTTACTTCTTTAAGAGTCTCATTTCCTAATCCAATTCTCTCAGTATCACCAGACTTTATTCGACTACATCCCATTATCCTCGTTTTGCTTTTGTTGATGTTCATCTTATATTCTCCTTTCAAGACACTGTCCATTCCTTTCAACTGCTCTTCCAAGTCCTTTGCTGTCTCTAACAGAATTACAATGTCAGCGGCGAACCTCGAAGATTTTATTTCTTCACCATGAATTAAACATACGTTTGATAAATTCAAATACATTTCTTGCTGCAATACTGTATTTATTTACTTTCACCTATGAATATATAAGAGTGAACTCGGCATTACTTTCTTAGTAAATACTCATTTTTTTTTGTAAGTTCGTACGCTTCCACTGTCAGTGTAATTTCGAATAAAATAATTCTGTGTGTTAGGCCGCGTCGACATCCGCCTTGCCGCAGTGGTAACACCGGTTCCCGTCAGATCAACGAACTTAAGTGCTATCGGGCTTGTCTAGCACTTGGATGGGTGACCATCCGGTCTGCCGACCGCTATCGGCAAGCGGAGTGCATTCAGCCTTTGTGAGGTAAACTGAGGAGCTACCTGAATGAGAAGTAACGGCTCCGGCCTCGTGAACTACCTTACGGCCGGGAGAACGGTGCGTTGACCACATGCCGCTCCATATCCGTTTGCAGTGATGCCTGTGCGCTGAGGACGACACGTCGGCCGGTCGGTACCGTTCGGCTTTCATGGCTGTTCGGGCGGAGTTTCTTTTAGTCTACTAGACCGCATCTTTACGAACCACTAAAACAACTAAATTGCTGACGTTTCGACCCACATTGCACCGGTCTCTTCAGGATGGTTAGCCCAATTTTTTGTCCATTACCTAAGTGTCACGGCGTGTAATCATCGAATTCTGAAGTTCGCATTACCCTACAGACGTCGTAAACCACTTGGCGAAACTTGTAATGAAGAGCAAAACAAGCAAAATATTAACTGAATGAAAAAGTACTGAAATTTGGGACACATTTTAAATTGTTGACAATACTAAGTCAAATCTGTTGCTTTCGAAACAAAATATTATACAGACTGCATTAGTCAAACAGTTTGACTAAAGCGATAAACAATTATTATTTTGTATTTGTGTGTTATCTTATCAGTATCACCGCCTCAAAACCAGACAGCTTTCTCAACCAGATTGTCTGAACCTGCCTTCAAATCCACTGACTTTAACACTAAAATTAAGAATAGGCACAGTGAGCATCCAAAAGACATGACACAGGGCAAATAAAATGTAATAAAGAAGTTTGCAGTCGATCATTCTCGGTGACAAATCAAAATGGCGAAATGTGTATCATTCATTAGGAATTGAATACCTTAGAAACAGATTCACAAACGATGCGCAGATACTCGTCTTGAGATGATGACCACCTGGGGGCACTGGGCGTACACTGATCCCACAAGGATTTGACCGTCAGCGGAATATTCTGGTACGCTATCAAGCTGGAGCTCTGTTCCCATTTTTATTCGACACGCCAAAGTTACCACAAGCTGTGAAGAATACAATGTAAAACTACAAGGCATTGGTGGTGTACCTGACTGAGTACCTTTTAAAATCTATGGCCCCTACAGCCTTCTCATGAACCATCTTACAGTAGGTGCACATCGAAACTCTTATTTACAAATATTTAGAGTGCAGGAACTGTAATGACAGCAGCATTGTGTGGTTGGCCTGATATGTGAATCTAATGGCCACTGGGCTTCTAACGTCGAGATTCTTTGCAGCATGAAACACTCAACTCAACTTGTCAGTTGTTTTATAAAGAAAGCAAAAACATTGCCTCTTGAATTTATCTCTGGTAGAGAAATGTTCACTGATTGTACTTCTCTGCGCCGACTAATCACTTAGCTAACTAAATTTAATGCTTGTGATCCAACAATGAGCAACTGATTCACAATGCATTCCAGTCAATGAATAAGAAGCTTAAATAAAAATGGCATATTCGTGTCATACACATTCAGTAGTTCGATAACCTTTTTTATCAGCAGCTTCTAATAAACCTTTAGTAGCTAGCACCTGTCGTAGAATTTTGTACTTCTAGGCATACGTTAAGTGGCCAAAAAGCTGCGTAAGTTAATCACAATAATGGAAATAACTCTAACTTAGGGCAACTACGGAAAAACTTTTGAATAAAAGTGCACTATTTTTTGTGATTTTTAGAGCACTCTATTCGAAAATAGTAATTTACGTCTATGTACATAGTCCACAATGCTTGGCGAAATGCACATTTTACTACACCCTAATCATTCCTTCCTGTTCCCTAGCAGACGGAGCGAACACAAAACGACTGTCTCTATGCCTGCATGTAGCGGAAAGAACGTCTTCATCCTTCCAGGGATTCCCATTTGGGATCACGTAGCATTTCCATAATGCTTGTGCGTTGATCGAACATGCCGGTAACAAATTTAGCAGTATGTTTCTGAATTTCTCCGATCTCGTCCTTTAATCCAATCGGAGGAGGGGGGCGTGCCGGGTGGCGGGGGGTGGGGGGGGTCGGGGGGGGGAGGGGAGAGGGGCGGCAACGGGTTTCCAAACACTCGAGCAGTACTCGAGAGTGGTCCTTTTATCCTTTTATAAACGAATTCTCTCAAAAACCCAAAGCGGATCGTACATTTTCCCTACACCGACCTTACCTGCTCACACCATTTGCAACGTTACGCCTAGATATTTAACTGATGTGACTACGTCAAGTAGTACACCAATAATGGTAGTACTCCAACACTGTATTGTTTTTCCTACTCATCAACATTATTTTAACGTTTTCCACATTTAGAGCAAGTTGCCATTCATCACCCCAAACAGAAATTCTTGCGAGTCATCCTGTTTCCTCGAACTGTCATTTAAAGATGACACTGTCCCATACACCGCAGACAGCTGCTTATCCTATCCGTCAGATCGTTTGTGAACACAGACAACAACAGTGGTGGTACCGTACTTGCCTAGGCCACTCCTGACGTTACGTTCGTCTCAGATCAACATTCGCCGTTCAGGACAACGTACTGGCTTCTAATATGCATACAGTCTTCGAGACACTCATATTGTTCACATGCTCAACTTCTACTAACTGATAATAAAAAAAATTTTACCATCCGTCACTCACCATTTTTTATCACGAACATTCAGTATTTTAAAAAATGTTATTTTTGTGATTTAAGTGACGTGCAATCAACTTACTACTCTAATAAATAATGTAATTAAAACAGGGTGTTTATAAATGAATATCGGGGTTTTTACGCTTCATAATATTTATTATATTAAACTTACAGTTAAAATGATGTGTCAAATGAAAGAGCAACTCAGACAGTTTTACCAAGAATCTTATAAATGTTCAATGTGAGTACCTTTTGTCACACGGCACACATCACGTCTATAGCCGAGTTCTTCCCAAACGTTGATAAGTGTGTCTTCAGTGATTGTAGCAACAGCTGCTTCATTCCGGTTTCTTAATTCAGGGAGGTCTGCTGGTAGCGGAGGCGAGAACACACGATCCTTGATGAAGCCCCAAAGGAAAAAATCGCATGGCGTTAGGTCGGATGAACGTGGAGGCCATGCAAAGCTAACCCTGTCATGGGGCCCCTACTGGCCTATCCAGCGCTTGGGTACAGTGAAGTTCAACCAATCGAGTACTTCGCTATGCCAGTGAGATGGCGGACCATCTTGCCGGTACCAAACACAACTATTTGAGTTGCTGTTTCATTTGACGTGTCATTTAAAACTGTAAGTTTAATGTAATAAATATTAAAAAGCGTTAAATCCCCGATATTCATTTATAAACACCCTGTATTTTGGGTAGTAGAGCAAACGATCATCATTGGTCGAATACAAGCCTGGAGAAAAGAAAGTTTCGCGGAATAATCTATTGGGTCCAAATAAATCTTTTACCATCTCTACAGATTACACGGCGAAAGTTCTATCTAAAGATAGAGAACGTTTCAAATATATCTGCGAGAAATTTCCCAATCTATCAGAAGCGAAACTGAAAGAAGATATATCTGTTGTACCCAGTAAAAAAACTGATGCTCGATTTCAACTTTGAATAAAAAACTGCTGTTAATTTGATGGCGTGCACAATATAATTAAAGAATGTGTTACCACGTTCTTAGACAATAAAGGATCCAGATTACATTTCTGTAGTAGCCACGACAACGTTACAGACCGACGGGAAAAACTCGCAACACCAAGGGCATAAACGAAAGTTGGCAGGCGTGTTGATACATCTGAAAGATGATGCCTATTTAGATTTCGCACCAATTGCAGAGGAGTGGCGCTCGAAGCACCAACACGAGGATGAAAATCAGGCCTGCTTTAAAGCTTGAAAGCTGGTTCTGCTCGGTATCAGTGATCGTCGTGTGTTAGTTAGAAGGAGGCCAGCTGAGGGCCTGCAGTCAACCTGTCTGCGTGTTAGACACAGTGCACCTACACCCGGAATTATGGTCAGGGGTGCGATTTGGTATTACAGCAGGAGCACTCTCATGGCTACCCCACACACCCTGACTGCAAATTTGTACGTCAGCTTGGTTATGCAACCTGTTGTGCTGCCATTCATGAATAGAATACCTGGAGGAGTTTTCCAAGAGGATAACACTCACCCATGTACCGCCTCACCCACGTACCGCCTCACCCACGTACTATTGTTGCAACCCAACATGCTCTACAGAGCGTCGACATGTTGTCTTGGCTTGTTTGATCACCAGATTTGTCTCCAGCCGAGCACATATGGGACATAATCGGACTACGACGCCACTATCATCCACAACCAGCATTAATCTTCCCTTTATTGGCCCAGCAAGGCATGGATATGCATTCCAAAAAATTACAACCTGCCTCTGTACATCACAATGTATACATTTTTGGATTATTGCATCCGACAATCTGATGGTCACGGTGGTTATTAATGTGCCAGTATTTCATATTTGCAGTAGCGTACCTCGAGCGCATATTGACCTGTGATCTAGCAATGTCTATCACTTTTAATATGTAAGATACACAAATATATTCCGAAAATTACATTTCTCTACATTATGTACTTTCTGGTGTAATGAAATTTTTTCGTCTGTATGTTCCTGACCGTGGTCTATGGGTAGCATCTTTGGTTAGTAATCAAACAGTCGTCGGCCCTGGGGTCGAACCCCGCCGCCACTTAAATTTCGAACAAAAATCATCAGCAGTGGCGGCCGAAGACTTCCGTCGAGGGAAAGTACCCTCATTCATCTTACGGCCTTGTCAAAGAGGGCGGAGAAGCGGACACTCTCTCGCCCTCGGGTTGGAAAACTTCCAGTAAAGGCGGAAGAATTGGCAGTGATCAATGGAATGAGGTTGGAGAACGCAATGTAAACCACTGCTTAAAAGGCACATCATGTGTATCCACAGGACATGTAGCCTGTAATTGAAAACGTGTCATGATGATCTCTCCACTGGCAAAAGATTCCAGACCAGACCCTCATTCGGGTCTCCGGGAGGGAGAAGTGACAGTGACAAAAATATTAATAACCATCGAAAGGGTAACGTTCTACAAATCAGGGATTCGAATGTCCAAAGTTTGAACCTGGTAGGGAAGCTACAAAATCTAAAGAGGGAAATGCAAAGTCTCAATATAGATATAGTGGGGGTCAGCGAAATGAAATGGAAAGAAGACTAGGGTTTTTGGTCAGATGAGTGTAGGATAATATCAACATCAGAAGGAAATGGTATAACAGAAGCAAGATTCGTTATGAACAGAAAGGTAGGGCAGTGAGTGAGTTGCTGTGAACAGTTCACTAAGAGGGCTGTTCTCATTAGACACGACAGCAAACCAACACTGACATCGAGTTCAGGTATACATGTCGACGTCGCAAGCAGACTGTAAAGAGAGAGAGAATTAATAAGAGGATGCTAAATGGGTAATGTACGTAAAGCGAGATGAAAATCTAACAGTCACAGTGTATTGAAATGCGGTTGCAGGGGAAGGAATAGAAGAAAGTTTTACGGGAGTATATCGCCTTGGTAGTAGAAATGTAAGAGGAGTAAGACTGACCTACTTATGGAATAATTACTTCTGCAATAAATTTCAGCTAGTAATAGTGAATACTGAAGAAACACAAGAAGAGGAGGTATACTTGGAAAAAGCCGAGAGATAGGGAAGATTTCAGTTAGATTACATCATAGACTGGCAGAGATTTCGAAATCAGATAGAGGAATTTAAACCGTATTCAAAAGCAGATGTAGACTCAAATCACAAAAAAATGGCTCTGAGCACTATGGGACTTAGCATCTGAGATCATCAGTCCCCTAGAACTTAGAACTACTTAAACCTAACTAACCTAAGGACGTCACACACATCCATGCCCGTGGCAGGATTCGAACCTGCGACCGTAGCGGTTGCGCGGTTCCAGACTGAAGCGCCTAGAACCGCTCGGCCACATCGGCCGGCGATAGATAATGAATTATTTAGTTAATTACGAGTTATTATTATCGTAACATCAGTCTTTATTTTTATTTCTTTATTTACATATCCCAGCTGTTGGACATAGGAATGGAAGAAACCAGTGTTTTATTACAATAACCGTCGTGATGAGTCGCATTTCTTGATCCTTTCCATGACCCTCCTACTATGTGTGAGAGAGTAATGATGTAACAATTAGAAGGGTGTATGCAGCTCCAAAGATGGGTAGCAGGGCAATAGGCTTCACACTGCAGAAACTAGCAAGGCTCAAAGCAGGAGTGGTGTGCGATGCTGGAGACACATCAGTTTGGTTAGAGTAGAGATTCGAACAAGGGAGGTTGGGTCCGGCCACGAACCCTCTGGGATGAGAGGTAGCTGGAGCGCACTGGAGAGAGGACAAGTCACGGAGGCGCTGCGATTACGATATGGGGATATGTAGTAAAAATGCGATATTCTATTTTATACGTTTCTGGGCTTAGCAGTTAGTTTCAGTCTAGTTGTAGAAGTAGTTAAAGAGGCAATATTTGTTCTAATTTTGGCAGAATGAGTGTTTTTCTAGGTCATAGTCAAAAGACTTTGTACCAGTCTGAGCAAGTAGCTCTTGGGACGTTAAGACGAACAGCAGATAGAAGTACGGTTGTTTTTCGTTATAGTATAGATGATTTCAACTTGCGGTATAAATTTTGTGGGGAGAAATTTTTTCTTCGTCATGTGTAGTGGGGCGCATGCTGGCGCACTTTTACACCTGGCATCAAGAGCCCCCCAGAGGAATGCATTATGTGAGAAAATAAGGATAGTTAATAGTGTAGATTAACAATAGGAATGGTGTTGCCGTACATTTTATGTAATTATTTGGTGAATTTAGGTGCCTTTCTTCACGTGATGTGTTCATGCCACGTGTCATGCAGACAGAGAATGACTTAGGCAGTAGTACCAGTATATCGCTTTTACAATGTCCTTTCCTGTTAAAACATTAAGGTAAATTTTCTGAAATGAGAGGTGGTTTTCTTTCTGCGAATAATGACAGTTATTGCTCACACCACGTGGCATGTGAGGATGGCTCCTGGCTTAGTTGAGACATAGGTACTGTGATTAACCACTCCAGGAAGCCATAAAGCAATTCTTAGTGTAACCATTTTATCCTCCCTCGTAATTTTTGGAAATTTTGTGATAGTTTTGTGTCCGAGCCCGCCACGTTTACGATACTGGACGGTCCGATCGCATGTTCAGTTTGTGTTTTGTCTGCATAAATATTTCGATTGACGATAGTCTTCAGCCATCTCTGTGGTGTTAAAACCAGAGATATTGCCGTAATATTTCCGATCAGTGGCGGAATTCAAAATTTCGCGCCTCTAGGCACACCATATATTATGCGCCTCCCCCCCCCCCCCCCCCCAAAAAAAAAAACATGATTTAATTAATAACTATTACCCGATCACTTCACAATTGCCGTTTTCGATGGTAGCGCTGTGAGTTGCTTCCGTACTTTGCTATTCGCTGTTCTGAAGGACGCGTCAGCGCTCTAGTCACGCCCAGTCAAAATGTAATATGATTCCTGAACTGTACTTGGTGTACGGCAAAGGATGAAACAAACTTAAAACTGCATTGTGTTAACACATTCTTGTGTCGAAAGATAACAGAAACGAATACATGGAAAATAACTTTTCTTTTATGGCCTAAAAATTCAGCAGAGCGTCTAGGAGACAATGGATTTTTGTTACACATTCACTTTTAATATGTTATTTTACACGAAACCGTTGAAAATGAAAATAAAAAAATTGTGTTACGATCTAAAAATTGAAGTGTTTTAGGAGATGTGAAAAATAAACACACACATACGTACATGCTTTTTATAAATTAGTATGGATTTTTCTGGCATACAAGTTGTTTGGTATGGTCAGGATAAATGGAGCCACTCAGCATTTTACTACACCCAAGATATCACCAATGCCCCACTAGGGTCGTACTCTTATCCTAACACAGCAAGCAATCTTAATCCCTTGTGGACCGTCGGAAATGTGTTATCAACAGACAAAAATGTAGTCCCGGTAGTTCCACATGGTGCTGTGTAATCGCTGCCGCTGCCGCCCTGCCAAAGCCGCCTCCAGCCCGAGTCCGGCACGCAATAAGCGCAGCGTAAACACGGCCGCAGCCCGGCCCCTCTTCAAAGAGCGGGCGGGGTACACAGCGCCGAATCTTGGGCGGCGCGTTTGCGCGGCAACTTTTTGTGTGCTCGCCGGCGCGGCGCCACAGTACACACAGCACGGGCGGCGCGCATCGCCTACAACCAGCCACGCCCTCAGCGCCAGTCTGGCCCAGGCGCGCGACCGCTGCGTATAATCTATACGAGTAGTTGGCGCGGCTGCCGCCCGTGGCGCCACCTATCAAGCGGGTCGTGTTGTTGCAGCTCTCGACGCTGTAGAGCGCTGTCGTCGCGCTCCACATCAGGTGTCCTTTTCGCGATCAGCGTAATTGTAGTCGGTGGAGATTAGTATTCTAACGTCCCATCGACAACGAGGTCACTAGGATGGAGCACAAACTTATGTTAGGGAAGGGTGGGGGAAGAAATCGGTCACACCCTTCCAAAGAAAACATTTCGGCATTTGCCTTAAGCGATTTAGAGAAATCACGGAAAACTTACATCAGGATGACGGGACGTATATTTGAATCGCCGTGCTCCCGAATGCGAGTCCACTATGCTAACCACTGCGCTACCACGCGCTCAACGCATTCTAAAAGAAAGAAAGGCCGTGTTGTGGAATCAGCCACACTGGAAGGAAAAAAAAGTTTTACTTATTGCACAGCGCCGGCCGAAGTGGCCGAGCGGTTCTAGGCGCGTCAGTATGGAACCGCGCGACCGCTACGGTCACAGGTTCGAATCCTGCCTCGGGCATGGATGTGTGTGATGTCCTTAGGTTAGTTAGGTTTAAGTAGTTCTAAGTTCTAGGGGACTGATGACCTCAGATCTTAAGACCCATAGTGCTCAGAGTCATTTGAACCAAGCCATTATTGCACAGTTGGCCACTATAACTGCAAAATCAGGGAGGATAGCAACAACGAAACATTATTTATTGTGCGTATACAGTAAAGCAGAAAGATAATTTGGGGTCCTCGAAAAGTAGTACCCTGAATTTTTTATGTGAACCCTCACAAAGCAATTTAAATAAAAAGAGTTATTAAAATTGTACGTCTTCTTTCACGTCATCATATTTATTTCTCAAGATAGTCACCCTAGCGACAAACAAATTTCTCCCAAGTAGATACAATTGTATTGATAATGTCACTGTAAAATGCCTGACAGTTCACGGAGTCACAAACTCACCTCTACTTGCACCACTTCATCAGTATCAAAGTGAGGTCCTCAGAGCTAATTTTTGAGAAAATTTCTCCTGGACCGCTTCATCACTATCAAAGTGAGGTCATCAAAAGTGTTCTTTAAGTTTTGGAAACAGATGAAATCGGATAGGGCCAAGTCGGGACTGTATGCTGAGGGGTCGATAGCTGCGAAAGCAGGACCTCGGAGATGTCACAGTACTCGTGTATGCTCGGGTATAGTCATGATGAAGGAGAGGGTGCTCCATTTGTAGACCAACTTTTCAAATTCGAAATTCAATTACAACGCTTTGTTTCCCACTCAGCGAAATAGTTATTTTAGGCCAGAGTTAGGCAAAATTTTGGCTCGCGGGTCATGCCCGGACCCGAGTGCCAAAGCTCCGAGCCTCTCTTCACATTTCTGCCATGCCGTGCTTTCCGAGCGCGAGGGGCTAACACGTCGCATGTAAATGGAGGTACAGTCGTACTGCGTATGACTTGTTTTTATATTTCACATTTGTCGACACCACAGATCACAAACAAAATAAGTTTTCAGTATTAATTAATTATTTGTGGCGCGCTGAACACGTATTATAATTTTTATCTGGTACAGACAGTCGGCGTATGGACAGATGTAGATAATTTCACAGAGTTTCGCACACAAGTTACCATGTAATCGTGACATTTAGTTTTATAATCGGAAATAGATCTTTCTCACAAACATGTTGATCGAAATATTGTAGCGCTTTATGGAGATTTGGAAAATCTACATGAGAAAAGCAGCGTAGACGTCCTAGACACCTTTAAAGTAAAAAAGATTTGCAATTAAAACTGGAATTATCTTCAGTTACATCTCCACCTGCACGGGGGCCCTTTCAGCTGAAGCAAGTAATGGCCTCGAAAACAGCTCGGGAAAAGGTGTAAGATTGACAGTGTCCTCAAAATCTTTATAAAACTATCATTGTAATCCTTACAGGGTTACAATGAATTTTTCAAACCTCGCATTTTCTTTAACGCTAGTGTCTGTCAGAATATGTGCCTTCCACAACGCGATTTTCTGTCTGAAAGCATCCTTATCAAATCAGAAATATCTCACTGCGGCAATCCAGAGTCAAGTCCACTTGAAATCCGAAGTCTGCAATCCATTCTGGATGTTCTAACTCACGTTCCTGCACTCCTTTTCCCTTTGTAAATCCAAGAATAGCTAGAGTTAAACCGAAAAACCGTTCCAAACATTCCCCTTAACCTAATCGTTCGTCTGAAACTTCCTGGCAGATTAAAACTGTGTGCCGGACCGAGACTCGAACTCGGGAACTAT
Organism: Schistocerca serialis cubense; assembly: GCF_023864345.2. NCBI lineage: Eukaryota > Metazoa > Arthropoda > Insecta > Orthoptera > Acrididae > Schistocerca > Schistocerca serialis. The sequence continues at coordinate 238,541,128 of NC_064646.1, forward strand.
GCCTTTCGCGGGCAATTAAAGCTGTGAGGACGGGGCGTGAGTCGTGACTGAGTATCTCAGTTGGTAGAGCACTTGCCCGCGAAAGGCATAGGTCCCGATTTCAAGTCTCGGTCCGGCACACAGTTTTACTCTACCAGGAAGTTTCATATCAGCGCAAACTCCGCTGCAGAGTGAAAATTTCATTCTGTAATCGTTCGTTTCATTTGAAAACTATTGCAGTTGAAAATAGAATAATGGGTGCGACTTCAGAAATTTTACTGTTCGCACCACCAATTTCTTTAAGAGCCTCACGCCTGCAAATTTAGCACAAGGTTCTTCTTGGTGTACAGATCAAGGAATGTTGTCTGTCGGTCGTTGTAATTTTTCGCTCTTTCACTGTCATCTAAAAGTTTAAATTCTTTCTACTTGCTACTATAACCTCGTTTCATAGCAAGTGTAGGGTATCCATCGCTTATGCGAAATGAGAATTCTTATCCCTCTCTTCTGTAATTCCCATTCATTTTAATGGGCTGTGTCGATAGATTGCTAGATTTCCTCTTTTTGCACAAATAGCTACTACACCACGGTGATGATAATTGGTTTGAGGTGCGCTCAACTGCGCAGTTATCAGCGCACGTACAATTCCCAATCTGTAGATAGTCCAGTCTCGCAGACAACACAAAATCCCCGCCCCGGCCGGGAATTCAGATGCAGCAACGTTAGCCACTAGATCACGGCCTGTGTACGTTCACACCACCTACCAATAGCGAAGGGTAAATAGCGCTGGCCCAATACTCTGCTGTCGTCAGAGAGTTGTGCCGACCGCTAAATGCCGCACCACACTGCTAAATGAAATAGAGCGCTGCTCCGGGTACTGTCGAGAACGACCGAGCAAAGCCGAATGGCAGACTAGGCCTGACGATAAAGCCGTCGGCACACGTACCGTGCATCCGAACGTTGGGCGTTGAGCTTGCCGAGTTTCTGACGTCACAGCATGGAATAGCACGCTCGGGAGTGTTTCCGAATGTGCAGAGCAATATCTGGCATGTCAGATATTCTGAGCGTGCGTCTGAGTGTTGACCAACGAGATTACACAACGCCACCTACGTCACAAGCACCTTCAGTACAGACTTGTGAGGCGCCATATTGGCATTCATTTCAAGGCTATATGTATATATGCCGTTCTGAGCACCAGCAAATTGAGAATCACTGCAAAACCCGTTGTTAACTGTGTGATTCGTTCCAATAAAGTAGTGAGAAACATCATATTCGTGGCAAAAGAATTATTGTAACTTGCGTATTATGAGAGCATGCTATTTGAAGGCAGCGACAAACTGAAGATCCACCCAAAGCGCATTGTTCTTGGTACAATTTGTTATGATTAAATTTCAGTTAGTAACATACCTACGATTAAGGTTTTTAGCAAGCGGTAAGATACTATGATAAGATACAAAAAGTGTGATGTTGGTTTAGCGTAATGAATAGTCTCACTGTCCTCGAAGGAGTTCTTTTGTTGGGGCGGTGGTTTGCGTTCTGACACGACCGATATTTTTCCTAACATTCGCGTTTTTATTAGGTTCTGATACTTTATTATTAATTTAATATAAGTATAGACTATAATAATTGATGTTATGTAAATACAAGTTCACCTTTTTTTGAGATGTGACTTTGTTCGATTGGCTTAATTTAAAAGACAGCTTGCGCTATTTGCATAAAAATATTTTGCTCCTTCTTCTTTTACGCTTCGTAGTTCACATTTTGCAAAGATTCTGCTACTGGGTAGGAACAGTGATCAAGTAAGACTGACCTCGGGGGTTTAGTAAAATGTGGGAACGATGAAATAATGTTTATCTTATGCGGAGAAGTATTCCAAATTTGTAACGCACTGTTTGTAACGGAACTTTTATAAGCCTGTGTCCTTATTGACTGGACATGGTACTTTCCTTTTCGTGGACGATGGAAGAAATGTGCGTTTTAATAGAGATAACGTGGGAATTTTACAATCGCCCGTTGACTAAACAGTGTGATTTACGAACTAGAAACATCCCTCAACTGTCGCTGGAGTGCGTTGCGATCGCGTATACCACGTTGGGGTCCTCGTACCGTATGCACAAGTCGCATCGTTCCCGAGCGTTCAGCAGCACGTTGAACTTGGCCCGCTCAACGTTAACGTTCGACAGCACGGTCCGTGTGCCGACGGCTTAAGGAAGTGCCCTGGCGGCAAGCGTTTCGGGAACCGCGTGCAGCAGGCAGTCACAGCGCGCAGTGGGTCGTGCGCGTGCAACGCAAACCGGTTCGTTTCTCGAGCGTGCAGCAAGCAATGAGCAATGTCTTTTGAAGAAATTATAACAGCAGTACAAGAAATGCGTCATTCTCAGTATAGAAATACACTCCTGGAAATGGAAAAAAGAACACATTGACACCGGTGTGTCAGACACACCATACTTGCTCCGGACACTGCGAGAGGGCTGTACAAGCAATGATCACACGCACGGCACAGCGGACACACCAGGAACCGCGGTGTTGGCCGTCGAATGGCGCTAGCTGCGCAGCATTTGTGCACCGCCGCCGTCAGTGTCAGCCAGTTTGCCGTGGCATACGGAGCTCCATCGCAGTCTTTAACACTGGTAGCATGCCGCGACAGCGTGGACGTGAACCGTATGTGCAGTTGACGGACTTTGAGCGAGGGCGTATAGTGGGCATGCGGGAGGCCGGGTGGACGTACCGCCGAATTGCTCAACACGTGGGGCGTGAGGTCTCCACAGTACATCGATGTTGTCGCCAGTGGTCGGCGGAAGGTGCACGTGCCCGTCGACCTGGGACCGGACCGCAGCGACGCACGGATGCACGCCGAGACCGTAGGATCCTACGCAGTGCCGTAGGGGACCGCACCGCCACTTCCCAGCAAATTAGGGACACTGTTGCTCCTGGGGTATCGGCGAGGAACATTCGCAACCGTCTCCATGAAGCTGGGCTACGGTCCCGCACACCGTTAGGCCGTCTTCCGCTCACGCCCCAACATCGTGCAGCCCGCCTCCAGTGGTGTCGCGACAGGCGTGAATGGAGGGATGAATGGAGACGTGTCGTCTTCAGCGATGAGAGTCGCTTCTGCCTTGGTGCCAATGATGGTCGTATGCGTGTTTGGCGCCGTGCAGGTGAGCGCCACATTCAGGACTGCATACGACCGAGGCACACAGGGCCAACACCCGGCATCATGGTGTGGGGAGCGATCTCCTATACTGGCCGTACACCACTGGTGATCGTCGAGGGGACACTGAATAGTGCACGGTACATCCAAACCGTCATCGAACCCATCGTTCTACCATTCCTAGACCGGCAAGGGAACTTGCTGTTCCAACAGGACAATGCACGTCCGCATGTATCCCGTGCCACCCAACGTGCTCTAGAAGGTGTAAGTCAACTACCCTGGCCAGCAAGATCTCCGGATCTGTCCCCCATTGAGCATGTTTGGGACTGGATGAAGCGTCGTCTCACGCGGTCTGCACGTCCAGCACGAACGCTGGTCCAACTGAGGCGCCAGGTGGAAATGGCATGGCAAGCCGTTCCACAGGACTACATCCAGCATCTCTACGATCGTCTCCATGGGAGAATAGCAGCCTGCATTGCTGCGAAAGGTGGATATACAGTGTACTAGTGCCGACATTGTGCATGCTCTGTTGCCTGTGTCTATGTGCCTGTGGTTCTGCCATTGTGATCATGTGATGTATCTGACCCCAGGAATGTGTCAATAAAGTTTCCACTTCCTGGGACAATGAATTCACGGTGTTCTTATTTCAATTTCCAGGAGTGTAGATCGTTTGTAAGAAGGACATGGAATGAAACAGTAATGAAGCTTAATATTGACGGCAAGAAAATACACTGAAGAGCCAAAGGAAGTTATTAACGTCGTTTAACTTCGGTGATCAGGTGGGAAGCGGTGTTACCAACGTGGAACGCCACTGGCGCAATTGGAACAGAAAGTGAGTGACTGAGGTTTTGTGAAAAGATCTCGACACACGGAGAAACTTCTTTGCTTTAATGAGTGCCACGTCATCTCACGTATCTTATCTGTGACACTTTCTACTCTATTTTGCGATAACCCAAAACGAGATGACCTTCGTCGAACTTTTTTGATGTCCTATATGGTGAGAATCCCACACTGTTCAGCAGCACTCCGGAAGCGGACAGACCAAGTGTGTGTAGGCAGCCTAGCGGATTTGTTGCAGCTTCTAAATGTTTTGCGAATAAAACGAAGTCTTTCGATCGCATTCCCCACAACATTGCCTATGTAATCGTTCCAATTTTTCATAATTGTTATCGCTAGATATTCAGTTGAACTGACAGCCTTTAGATTTTTGTGATTTGTCGTGTAAGTGAAATATAATGGATTCCATTTAGAACTCATGTGGACGATCTCACAATTTTCACTATTTAAAGTCGATTGCCTCTTATCACACCATAACAATATCTTATGCAAATAATTTTGCAATTTGTTTTAATCTTCTAATAACTACAGCACACATTAAAAGATAATGTCATATACACTCAATCCAAGAGGGTTGCTCAAACTGTCTCCCAAAAGACCATTCCTTGCCACCTCATCTCCACGAGTTGGCTCTGAGCACTATGGGACTTAACACCGGTGGTCATCAGTCCCCTAGAACTTAGAACTACTTAAACCTAACTAACCTAAGGACAACACACACATCCATGCCAGAGGCAGGATTCGAACCTGCGACCGTAGCAATCGCATGGTTCCAAACTGAGCGCCTAGAACCGCTCGGCCACCGCGGCCGGCCTCTCCACGAGTTCCGTCAAATATTTCAAGACACATACATGATTCAAACCAAGTATTCCGACATGTTTGGTAAATCTAGATGGCTACAGCTTTCTAAGAAACGACAAATGAAACAGATGAGGGGATGTAGTAGGAGCGTACATGCACTAGCGTTTATCACCTACTCTGCTAAACACATTCAGCAGTAATGAAGTTAAGCAAGAGGTGCATATGTTCATAGAGATCAAATACGTTAACAGAAAGTGCTTGGTATGTGTGCTCTACAGAACTCCTGAAGTAGAAGAGTTCTCCTGCTCCGGAACTGCTCTTTGAAGTCTCGAATCGACGTACGAGCATATAATTATAGCTGGTGAGACTAACATAAATTCTCTGTACAGTAGTCGATCCGGTTTCGAACATAAACGGATTCTGTTTTCTTCAGGTTGCTCCTACCCATCATACGAACAGTAGTCACACTCTCATAAATATATTTGCAACAAAATCCACAAACAAAGTAATTTGTACCTCTCAAGTATCAGCATCTGGCAGTTCCGCCCGTGACAGAGCTTTCATGACTTTCTCGCTAGAATGTTGCAGAAAGAAACCTCAACTGACTACTTACCTAGATTTCAAACGCATTAATTTATCTGAACTTGCAACTGAGGTGCAAGAAGTAGTTTGTGGGATGTCTTCTATTCCATTCTCGGAGATAAACGAAAAATTTCATGGCTTTACTATTAAACTTACTCAACCATATGACAAGTTGCTCTCCTGAAGCTCGAAAAAGTAAGAAGGATGATCTCAGAGACACTGCATATCGGGCATAAAAACTGACCCCCAAGCCTGAAAATCATATCGCTTAGAAGCAGAAGTGGAACAGTCAGTCGAGCTGTGAGAAACATAAAACTCAGGCAACCCCATATATTAAACTGTAACAGAAACAGACCAGCTGTACTATAGAAAAACCTGATCGGTCTTGATACAGCGAAGTAAAAGATGCAGCTGATCCAATCGTCTCAGCCAAAAAACTGAACCGTTATTTCACACTCCCTATAACCACAGTTGAACAATAAAAGAAACAGGGACTCGTTGTTTACTTGTCGGGGGAAACGACTACAGGCCCGAAAAATTCTACCTAAAGCATGGTACTTGCAATGCTATAAAAAAAAAAACGCATCAAGCACGCGCATCAGATCAGCGCCCACCAGACATGATGGCATCAAAGTCCTAAGGACATCACACACATCCATGCCTGAGGCTCGCACTCGCTACCCTTGTACACCTTTCTTTCCAAACAAAAAAATTGTTCAAATGGCTCTGAGTACTATGGGACTTAACTTCTGAGGTCATCAGCCCCCTAGAACTTAGAACTACTTAAACCTAACTAACCTAAGGACATCACACATATCCATGTCTGAGGCAGGATTCGAACCTGCGACCGTAGCGGTCGTTCCAGACTGTAGCGTCTAAAACCGCTCGACCACATCGGCCGGCTCTTTCCAAACAGACCTACCTTATTTCGCACTATTCTTCGATGGTGCTGTCTCCTTCAGTTTTTTTCTCCAGAACCCGCTGGATCAGAAAACATGTATTTTGTAGACTTTAATTTCTTTTTAAATCTGCCACTATCTTTGTTGTTATTACTGTCATAACGATTATTATTATCACTATTAGTGTCAGCAGTAGCAGTATTAGAAGTACTGCCACTAGTAATTTTTTTGTTCGTAACCCAGCAGAGGGCCTACAACATTTCATTGTGAAATGCCAGATGTCACTTCTGTTTTACTCGAAGACTTCACGTCAGTTACTAGGAACTGTAAGACTTCTGCTTGAAAATCAGGAATCGAGTCACACACCTGCAACAGTTCTCCATAGGCAAGCATTTTGTTTAGAGGCCATTTGTGACGAACAACATGAAAAGCCCTCTGGAAACCTGAAACTGGAAACTTACTTTATCAAGTGACGTAAGTTACTTCACTACACCAGGCGTCTGTACTTCTAACACAGTCTACTCATGTTGGCAGCTGTTCTTGATTCGAATCCTGAAATATTTTTTATGTCTTCTTTGGTGAATGAATTCCGAACAACCGTGATTAGTGACTCCGCTTTAGTGACGCTGACATCGGTAACAATACCATTGCTCATACAATGAAAGTTTTAACCACTGGATGTCTTAATTTCTGTTGAATCATGCGAGCTGTATGATCTTGATGCATAAAACGTTTCTGTTCCTAACTTTTGGTCTAGAACTACGCTGGACATCTTCAGACGCCCTACCTGTTCCACCCAGTCGTTAAGACTCAGCGGAGAACCTCTATAAGTGTACAGTGCTGCAGCTTATATTACTGCTATCGCACAGCAGAACTGTTGATTGTGTCTTTGTGCTGGTGTACGTTATATGAGACAAGAATCTCCTTGGATTTTCTGCCAGGATTGGAGAGAGAGAGAGAGAGAGAGAGAGAGAGAGAGAGAGCCGTTGTGGATACTATTAACTGCATCTCCCGTTGGAATCTGAAATGCAAGACAATGTTATATAAGAAGAGCTTAATATCTATATATTATAAAAATTGATGTAGTTATGTATGTACGTTCCCTATCTCCTCCTATATCATTGGACCGATTTCAACCAAACGTGGAGCACATATCACTTACTCTCTGGAAAGAATAGCTGTAGGGATAAGAACGTACCTGTCAAACGAATTGGGATGGGGTGAAAAACGAGTGTGGTCCACAGTGCGCGAATATCCATACTTTATTCATCCAGTGTTTGTGAACGAGGCTACTTAGTGACTTGCAACGAACATTACACATAACTTCAGACCTTTAGGAAAATTATTCTCGCTGACAACGCCCGCAAAATAACGAAAAGGAAAAAGTTACTTACTGTGTTTATGCTGTTGGTAGAGTAAAACTACGGCATTAAGCATGACGTTTTAATACATTAACTTTTTACTACTAACTCTATTCACAACACACAACGCAGACAGTAGGCTCATATACCACTGGATGCACCTGCAAAATTATAACATTGTATGACACGTAGTTCTGGAGTTACGATGTCATAAACATTGAGATGTGTGAAAATGAAACTGCAGGGCGAAATTCTCTAGAGATACAGCTGTATATGTGTACAAGTATGTGTGAAATACTTTTAACATACATGAACTGTATCTGTCATGTGTGTAGGTGGACACTAGTAAAAACTTCATCCAAACCCACAAGCACAATTTCAATCACATTTGGTACACATGTTAGTTATTATGGGGGATAGAACCGTCAGTCTTGTGTTGAGGTGGGGCCGATAACGTGGAGAGAGAACGGAGGGGGGGGGGGCGGGGGGGAGCATATCACAGATGGGAGTGGAGGAGGAGAAGATGGACAAAGACAGGCGGAGGTAGAGAGATATAGAAAGAGGCAGAGGAGGAGATGGACAGATTCGTGGGGGAGAAAGAGATGGGCAGATGGAGGAGTGCTACGTCTCAGATTTACGAAACATGCAGCGGCAACCCTTCGGGCACGTCGGGCATGCGTGCAGTCTACATAGCGCCTGCAGGCCTCAGCAACGCGAGCTCTCCATGTCACAGTCAGGACCGGACGTCAGACAGCAGTACCAGCGCTAACAGAGGCCGCCAATTCTGAGAGCCCTACTCGCAACCACCGAAAGCGTGACAAGAACATAGTTATCTCTAGTATTCCGCCGACAGCAGCTATGAGGACTGGCGCACGAACTACTCAGCGGGTACTACTACTTAATCGTGTCAGGACGCTCTCGAAGCTCGTCGTTGGGACTGACACCGCTGTTCTCAGCTTTCATTGTTGTTTACTCTATGGACTTTAGATTGCATTAAGGATAGTCTTTCCTGTGCCTGTGCTGGACCTAAGGAGGACGACATTCTCGGAACTTGGATTATTTCCCTGCAAGTGTATTTACAATGAAGTTGGTAGTGGTGTTAGTACACATTAGAAACAGTCAGGCGACTTTTAGGTAGCAATTCTGTAAATCATCTGTACCAGTTCATAGTGAGAGCTTTTGTTTTTACCGCTGAAGCAAACATAGTTTTGCTGACGGTAAACTTGTTGAAACTTGTTCACTGTTTCCATGTGCCTCGTGAAGCAACAGGCGACAGCAGGAGATGGACAGGGAGAGGAAGAGATGGACAGAGAAAGGAAACAGGTGGAGATGGAGAGAGGGGAGAAGAGGACGAGCAGGACGGGGAGGTGGTAACTTCCTGTGGGACCAAATTGCTGAGGTTATCGGTCGCTAGGCTTACACACTACTTAATCTAACTTTAACTTACGCAAAGGGCAACATGCTCACCCATGCCCGAGGGAGGACTCGTACCTCCGAGGGGGGGTACCGTGCGAAACGTGGCAAGACGCCTCAGACCGCGGCTACCCCTTACAGCGGCAGAGAGAGGGCGAAGAGGAGATTGGCAAGGAGAGGGGGAAGGTGAAAATGGAATCACAGGAGGGAAGAGTAGATGGTATTAGTGAGGGAGGACGAGATGGGAGAAGGGGGAGGTGGTTGGAAATGGAGGAGCAGATGGAAAGAAGAGGTAGAAGCAAATGGACTGAGAGAGGGGAGGGAGAGCAGAAGAGCAGAGGGGAAGAAGGAGAGGGACAGGAAGGTGCGTACGAGGAGAGGGGCATGGAGTCAGGGTGAAGAAGGTGGGCAGAGTGAGGGGGTGAAGGAGATGGATGGAGAGGGGGAAGCAGGAGACTAACACAAGACTGGAATAAATACATACATGGGCATTGTCGGGTTCTCAGCTAATATACTGTAATATTTTATAAATGAAATGAAACAATATTTCAACAACATCTACATCTACGTCTACATTTATACTCCGCAAGCCACCCAATGGTGTGTGGCGGAGGGCACTTTACGTGCCACTGTCATTACCTCCCTTTCCTGTTCCAGTCGCGTATGGTTCGTGGGAAGAACGACTGCCGGAAAGCCTCAGTGTGCGCTCGTATCTCTCTAATTTTACATTCGTGATCTCTTCGGGAGGTATAAGTATGGGGAAGCAATATATTCGATACCTCATCCAGAAACGCACCCTCTCGGAACCTGGACAGCAAGCTACACCGCGATGCAGAGCGCCTCTCTTGCAGAGTCTGCCACTTGAGTTTGCTAAACATCTCCGTAACGCCATCACGCTTAACAAATAACCCTGTGACGAAACGCGCCGCTCTTCTTTGGATCCTTTCTATCTCCTCCGTCAACCCGATCTGGTACGGATCCCACACTGATGAGCAATACTCAAGTATAGGTCGGACGAGTGTTTTGTAAGCCACTTCCTTTGTTGATGGACTACGTTTTCTAAGGACTCTCCCAATGAATCTCAGCCTGGTACCCGCCTTACCAACAATAAATTTTATATGATCATTCCACACGCATACTCCCAGACATTTTACAGAAATGACTGCTACCAGTGTTTGTTCCGCTATCATGAGGGCAGATAAATAATTTACACAAATAATCAATCGTAAAACAATAGGAAAGCGAGATGTAAGATGGTTGAGAAACAAATGACTTCATTGAAGACAGAACAGCAGAGTACAGCAAGAAGTGAAGAAGAAGAAGACAGTATATGAGTGGCACGACGGCAGGCGGTTAAGTGGTGCCTACGGGAGGGGCACTGCTACTGGCTACGGGCTGCCGGCGGCTGCGCCTCCGGCCGGCGGCCCCGTTTGCATGTCTAATGCGGACCGCTGGCCGCGCCACGTCTTCTCAGTCGAACAAATTAGACTTCACCCGGGCCGGGCCGCCTGCTCCAGATACCGCGCTCTGGCCTGCGGCCTGGAAATTAGCTCGGCCTGGGAATACTCATCAGTGCGGGTGCCTGGCCTCGGATGCCCCCGTGCTCGCTCCGCCCAATGGGCAAGACGGGTGCATCCACATCCGCCTTTCCTCGTCAGGCACAGCGGGCACCCATCATGGCGCGGAAAGAGGCAGCTAGGCAGCTGAGCGAGAAATGCCCCCACATTCTGCTGCACTAGTCGCTAATGCTAAACGTAAATATACACTGGTGTGCAAAACATGAGGACGAAAGATACTTTTGTGTGATGCGTCACCGTGTGGCGTCCCCGCACTCCAACCGCGTGCTGATATTGTGGACGCCGTCGAGCTGCTACTGCCACAGCTCTCGCGACACGATGCGCTCCCCGTTGGTGAACGGCAGATAGAAATGCGAACTCGTACGATGGACGCTTCTTCTGATTTAAGATTGAATGATTCATAGCCCGGATATGCAGTAGTTGTTAAAACTTATCTCATCCGCATCGTACACACCACCAATTGCGAGGAAACATTGTGATTATCAGTCTTTTCGTACGTTGTTGGCTCGTTGCTATGGAGTTGTTGAACCTGTATGAAGCGAGATCCACAGATAATCTTTGATCACGTCTGAGTAAACCTACGCCGTAATGTTAAAAAAAATTGTTCAAAAGTTCTCTTTTCAGTTAATGAAGTAGGTATTAAATTGCCCCTGCTGAACAGTCGTTGGTTAACTATCATTGATTAAATCACTTAATAATGTAGTCCACGCTTGATATTTCACTTGGAACGAACAGTTTATTGTTCCTTGGCCATTAAATACTTTATAACTTTCGCACCACACGCACACGCAGTTGGTTGGTAAAGTCAGTTCTATTAAAATTAAGTTTCTTGACAATTGCGACAACTTGATTCTTCAGCGTAATTGTATTATCTTCGTGAAGTCGTGTAATTGTTTCCTACTCGAGACTAATTGAGTGTAGCCCTTTGATATACTATCCGCTCTTCTTTTAGAAACAACTATTTGAAAGTCAAGTCCAATATTCACTAGTTTCGTCAATAAAGTTCAATTAACCCGTTATGCACTGTTAAACGCGTCTATCAGTTCCCGTCTCTACTTAGAAAATCGGTTTCCGAAGATGGTGTATCACGTCACGCATGAAACACTTCTGAACGCAAAACAATCTCGTCGCGTTCCATACTCTCAATAACTAAGACAAGAATTGTTCTGGCACGTCTTTACAGGACGAGAGCCAGCAAGCGACTTCTTCTGTGAAAGAGTATTGTAGGCGCATTGAATTTCTTCGTTGCACTTACAACTCTCTTCCACATAAAAGTTATCTCTGACTAAAGTCACCTTGGACTTAGCTCTCAAGATATTAATTCCAATTATCACTTGGATATTTCTCCATTAATTAAATCCGAGGTTTCTTCCTCCTCTTTTCATAACAAAATCTCTCAGTGATGTATAATGTTGTTGTTATCAAAACTTCTTGGTGTTAGCTTATCGGCAAAGATGTCGTATTTGCCGAGATAACTCTTCCCCACTTCATATTATGATATTCTGTCTTAATTGACTTTAAGGGGGTCGTTGGGGTGTTATAGCCGCCAAGAAACTCTGATCATATACTGATAAAACTACTGCAGCATAATAGAAATGTAACTGAAAGAAAAACGCAATGACACGTACAGATATAACAATTCTATTCAAAGACAATAATTACAATGAATTATACTGAAGCCACAAAAGTCATGGGATAGCGATCTGCACTTATTCAGATGGCGGTAGTATAGCGTGCACAAAGTATAAAAGAGCAGTGCGTTAGGGGAGCTGTCATTTGTACTCAGGAGATCCTTGTGGAAAGGTTTCTGACATGATTCTCGAACGCGACGGGAATTATCAGACTTTCAACGCGAAATGGTATTTGGAGCTAGACGCATGGGATATTCCATATCAGAAATGGTTAGGGTAGTCAATATTCCGAGATCTACAGTTTCAAGAGTCTGCCGACAATACCAGATTTCAGGCATTACCTCTCACCACAGACAATGCAGTGACCGACGGCCTACACTTAACGACCAAGAGCAGCGGCGTTTGAGTAGAGTCGTGACTGCAAACACACAAGCATAAAATAACCGCAAAAATCAATGTGTATCCGCCAGAACAGTGCTGCGAAATGCGGCGTTAATGGGCTGTGGCATTAGACGAGGGACACGAATGGCTTTGCTAACATCAAGACATCGCCTACAGCGCCCCTCCTGGCTCTTGACCATATCGGTTGGACTGGAAGACCATCACCTGGTCATATGAGATCCGATTTCAGCTGGTAAAAGCTGATGGTAGGGTTCGAGTGCGACATAGACTTCATGAAGCAATGGGCCCAACTTGTCAACAAGATACTGTGCAGGCTGGTGGTGGCTTCAAAATGCTGTGGGCCCTGTTCCCATGAAATGCACAGGGTCCTCTGGTCCAAATGAACCGAGCATTCACTGGGGATCGTTATGTTCGGTTACATGGAGAGCAATTGCAGCCATTCAGGTCCTCAAATAACGATGCAATTTTTATGGAGGACAATGCACTATGTCACTGGGCCACAATTCTAGGCGTCTGGTTTGGAGAACATTGTGGACAATTCCAGCGAATAATGTGACCACCTAGGTCGCCCGAAATGAACCCCATGGACATTATCGCAGTCATGGACTGCTATAGAAGGAACATGGTTCAGGAGGCTTCCAAAGACTTGAGTCCATGCAACGTATAGTTGCCGCAAGAGGCCAAGCCAAAGAGAGTCCAACACGATATTCAGAGGCATCCCATACTTTTTATCACCTCAGTGTATAATGTTTCCCAGGACATTACAAAAAGCGGGAAGTAGTTTTTAGCATGGTGCGTGATCTCCATGGCCGGCAGTGCCTGCTCTGCTACTAGCTTCCATTCCGTCCACAAGGTTGGTAAGGATTTCTTGTGGTAGCGTGTTCTATTCCTTCACCTGTGCCGCTCACAACAGCTGGATAGTCGTTGGTGCAAGTGGACCTTCTGCTATCCGTCTCCTCAACGTATTCCACACGTATTTATTCCACACGTATTCTACGGGATTTAAGCCGAGGGAGCAGATAGGAGACTCCATTCGCCGAATATATTCTTGTTCCAAGATCAGTTTCACCAGCGCAGTTCGATGTTGTCGCGCATCAGCCATAAAAATGGAGTCATGGACGAATGCATTCTTGAAAAGACGCAGATGGAGAAGGAGTATAGTATCACAATAATACTGACTGGAGAGTCTACCGTGTTTAGAGATTTGGCGGTCAGTATGCCCATCCAACATTATGCCTCCTCACACCATGACATCGGACCACGAAACGGATCATGTTCGACAATCATCGTGGATACATTACTTGTTGTCACCTCTCGGCATCTGAGCGTACGTAATGCACCAGGAACACTGTCAAACGTGATTATTTTAGTGGTACGTGTATTATGGTGTGGGGAGGCATAATGAAAATCTTTGCATATGGTACATTTACTCGTTAACATTTTCTGAAACTGTACCATTTTCCCATGTGTGTCTTTTAAGTTATGCATTCGGCCCTGATTTAATGTGCGATAGAAGCTCTTGAAACGAGACGATAAACGGCGAATGGACTACCCTATCCACTCCCCCTACTTAAATCCCATCGAAGATGTGTGGCTTACTTTGGGGACGCGTATTGCAGCACTTTCAAATACATCAACAAACATCCAACAGTGGTCACCTGGACTGTTGCGAGAAGAGAGCTCCCTATCACAAGAACTTCTTACCAGCCGCGTCACCGGCATCGGATCACGTTGCACAGCATGTATTGCCGTCTGTTATGATCATTCACCTTAGTAACAACCATGTCTCGCCTTTTGTAATATCCAGGGGAAGATCATAAACCTCGGTGAGTTCGGTGTAATTATTGTCTTCGACTGAAAGTGTTATTCCTGTTCGTCTCATTGCGTATTTCTTCCAGTTTCCTTCTATAATATACTGTAGCAGTTCTATACCTACATCTACATCGACAGTGCTGGAATTCAATATGGTGTTGGCCCACTCTTAACCTTGATGACAGCTTCCACTCTCTCAGGCATACGTTCAGTCAAGTGGTGGAAGGTTTCTTGGGGAATGGCAGCCCATTCTTCACGGAGTACTGCACTGAGGAGAGGTATCGATATCAATCGGTGAGACCTGGAAAGAAGTCGGCGTTCCAAAACATCCCAGGATTCAGATCAGGACTCTGGGCAGGGCAGTCCATTACAGGGATGTAATTGTCGTGTAACCACTCCGCTACAGACCATGCATTATAAACAGGTGCTCGATCGCGTTGAAAGATGCAGTTGCCATCCCCGAATTGCTCTTCAATAGCAAGAAGCAAGATGGTGCTCGAAACATTAGAGCATCAATGTAGGGCTGTGCTGTGAAAGTGCTACGCAAAACAAGGGGTACAAGCCCCTTACATGAAAAACACGATCACACCATAACACCTCCGGCTCCGAATTTTGCTGTTGGCATTGCACACGCTGGCAGTTGACTTCACCGGGCATTCGCCATACCCACAACCTGCCAACGGATCGTCACATTGGGTACCGTGATTCGCCACTCCACACAACGTTCTCCCGCTGCTCAATCGTCTAATGTTTACGCTCCTTACACCAAGCGAGGCGTCGTATGGCATTTACCGGCGTGATGTGTGAGTTCAGTCGCTCGACCATGAAATCCAAGTTTTTTCACCTCCCGCCTATCTGTGATAGTACTTGCAGTGGATCGTGATGCAGTTTGGAATTCCTGTGTGATGGTCTGGATAGATGTCTGCTTATTACACATTACGACCCTCTTCAACTGTCGGCGGCCTCTGTCGGTCAACAGACGAGGGCGGCCTGTTGTCTTTTGTACTGGGCGTGACCCTTCACGTTTCCACTGCGCGATCACATCGGAAGCAGTGGACCTAGGGATTTTTAGAAGTGTGGAAATATCACGTACAGACGTATGACACAAATGACGGCACCCAATCACCTGAACACGTTCGAAGTACGTGAGTTCCGCGGAGCTGCCCATTCTGCTCTCTCACGAAGTCTAATGACTAGTGCGGTCGCTGATATTTAGTACCTAGCAGTAGGTGGCAGCACAATGCACCTTATATGAAAAACGATGTTTTAGCGCATGTCCGGATACTTTTGATCACATAGTGTAGCTTCAATGACAATATATTCACAGAGTCTCCGTAAACCCTTCTTTATACAGGATGGTTGCGGGACCTCGGCTGTTCAGTATAAAATGTTAAATCAAACACAGCTTCAAAAGTCTGTATACCCAATTCCATTTTACTTTTGCTATCAGTTTCGGCGTTGCACTACTCCATCATCAGGCCCCCTGACCGACAGGGCCTGAAGATGGCGTAGTTTAACACCGAAACTGGTAGAGAGAATAAAATAATATTGGAAATACAGACGGCTGAAGGGGTTTTTGATTTGACGTTTTGTATTTTGCATAGTTTTAATCTGTGAACTGGTAGGGTTATAACATTTCGGACAATTCAGTTTCCGTAGTAGTCTTCTAATAGAAGGCTAACAAGCCATGAAACTACTTACCTATTTGCTATTAAAACCAACTGTGAGAAAGAAAACAAAACTACATTGTTATTTATAAAAATTTTGTTTAAAATTATACATGGTCTGTCTCCTAAGAGTCATTAGATGCATTTGCTATGGTGTTTCGTCAGATATTTGCAATGTCGTTTTCCAATTGGGGCCAGCCCAAAGAATTAATGCTCGTCATTTCTCTTATGCGAAGTCCAGTGTTTACAGAAAGCATCGATTTGTTTCCCATTAGAAGTAAAATTATTTTTAAATGGGATTTTACGTGCCCATTCGACACAGCGCTCCCAAATTAGTCTAGTCCAATATTCGTTTTATCGATATGTATTAAAGGGCACAATGAAACGCGGAGAATAAACAGCAATACAGCGGCGACTCAGTAGTGCTGTATGCTTGGTGGTATCAGCCAGCGCGAATCAGATCAGTTCTGTCGCCGCTGTATTACTGGTTATTCCTCGAGTTCTAATGTCCCTTTTACTACGTATAGATAAAACGAATATCGTACTAGACTAATCTACGACCACTCCGTCAGATGGGCATGTAAATATTCCGCTTTAAAGATCATTTTGTTTGCAACGGGAAACGAACTGATGCTTTCGGTCGATACTGGACGTCTCACCAAATACGAGCAGCATTTGTTTGTATTGCTTGTACTGACTCTAGCTACATAAGGCACAAAACAAATTGCAAATATCTGCCGAAACGTCAGAGAAACAGTGCCTGACGAATCTTATGAGAGACATCTTGTATATAAGGTTAAAGAATATGTTTGAGGGCCACCAATTTTCTAATGGTTTAAATACTCCGTTGTCATAGAGCAAACTGACAGTGAAAAAATCAATCCAACTGCACATCTGCAAAGCGCAGTATTTTCTTTTTCGCAGCTGGTTTTAACAGCTAACGAGCAAATTGTTGTTTAAAAAATATATAACTCTCTCAGCATAAATTTTTATTATAGGATGTGTAAAAATTTGAAGAAGATTGGTGAAGCATTTTTAGAGACTTTTGCTAACAATATTTCCATTTTATATATTGCCTATTTATATATTACACATACTATAAATATACACCCAATACATGTTCAAATGTTTATCAGTGTTTCTGGTGAAGCATTTTTAGAGACTTTTGCTAACAATATTTCCATTTTATATATCGTATATTTACATATTACACATACTAAAAATATACACCTCATACCTGTTCAAATGTTTATCAGTGTTTCGTGTAAATATTAAAAGTAAATCTGCCGAGTACATTTCGAGATTGGTGCAAGATTTACCCTCTACATATTATACAGGGTGAGTTACCTAACATTAGCGCTGGATATATTTCGTAAACCACATCAAATACTGACGAATCGATTCCACAGACCGAACGTGAGGAGAGGGGCTAGTGTAACTGGTTAATACAAACCATAAAAAATGCACGGAATTATGTATTTTAACACGAACCTACGTTTTTTTAAATGGAACCCCGTTAGTTTTGTTAGCACATCTGAACATATAAACAAATACGTAATCAGTGCCGTTTGTTGCATTGTAAAATGTTAATTACATCCGGAGATATTGTAACCTAAAGTTGACGCTTGAGTACCACTCCTCCACTGTTCGATCTTGTGTATCGGAGAGCACCGAATTACGTAGGGATCCAAAGGGAACGGTGATGGACCTTAGGTACAGAAGAGACTGGAACAGCACATTACGTCCACATGCTAACACCTTTTTATTGGTCTCTTTCACTGACCCACATGTACATTACCATGAGGGGTGAGGTACACGTACACACGTGGTTTCCGTTTTCAATTACGGAGTGGAATAGAGTGTGTCCCGACATATCAGGCCAATAGATGTTCAATGTCGTGGCCATCATTTGCTGCACACAATTGCAATCTCTGGCGTAATGAATGTCGTACACGCCGCGGTACATCTGGTGTAATGTCGCCGCAGGCTGCCACAATACGTTGTTTCATATCCTCTGGGTTTGTAGGCACATCACGGTACACATTCTCCTTTAACGTACCCCACAGAAAGAAGTACAGAGGTGTAAGATCAGGAGAACGGGCTGGCCAATTTATGCGTCCTCCACGGCCCCTGAAACACCCGTCGAACATCCTGTCAAGGGTCAGCCCAGTGTTAATTGCGGAATGTGCAGGTGCACCATCATGCTAATACCACATACGTCAACGCGTTTCCAGTGGGACATTTTCGAGCAACGTTGGCAGATCATTCTGTAGAAACGCGATGTATGTTGCAGCTGTTTGGGCCCCTGCAATGAAGTGAGGACCAATGAGGTGGTCGCCAATGATTCCGCACCATACATTTACAGTCCACGGACGCTGTCGCTCTACCTGTCTGAGCCAGCGAGGATTGTCCACGGACCAGTAATGCATGTTCCGTAGATTCACTGCCCCTTGGTTTGTGAAACCCGCTTCATCGGTAAACAGGTAGAGCTGCAACGCATTCTCTGTTAATGCCCATTGACAGAATTGCACTCGATGATTAAAGTCATCACCACGCAATTGCTGATGTAGCGACACATGAAACGGGTGAAAGCGGTGACGATGCAGTATGCGCGTGACATTACTTTGACTCAGTCCACCGGCTCTCGCAATGTCCCGTGTACTCAAGTGTGGGTTCATGGCAACAACAGCTAACACACCAACTGCACCCGCTTCTCCTGAGACGGGCCTGTTACGGACCCGTTTGCGTGCTACGACCATACCTGTTGCATATAGTTGTCGGTAGATGTTTTGCAATGTGCGGCACGTTGGATGCTCTCTGTCCGGGTACCGTTCTGCATACACCCTGCAGGCTTCAGCTGCATTTCGTCGACACTCGCCATAGATGAGTATCATCTCCGCCTTTTCAGAGTTCGAATACACCATGGTCACAGTTCCTACAACATTACACTATCACAGACGTCTGGTAACACGGTGTACTACAGTTGGTCTGCGTGCGGAGACGAATGCAGAATAACAATAGCAGCAAGCGCTACATGCGGACATTGCGACAGCTAGACCAAACCACAACAGTGCACTACAGCCACACTCGTAAACACGGTCGTCATCGTAAACATGTCCCTGCTGATTCTGCTCGCCGACCGTGGCCCGTGTTTGTTACAACACGCAACTGAACGTCGGAGGTTTCAAGCGTCAACTTTAGGTTACAATATCTCCGGATGTAATTAACATTTTACAATGCAACAAACGGCACTGATTACGTATTTGTTTATATGTTCAGATGTGCTAACAAAACTAACGTGGTTTCATTTAAGAAAACGTAGATTTGTGTTAAAAAACATACTTCCGTGCATTTTTGTATGGTTTGTATTAAACAATTACACAAGCCCCTCTCCTCACGTTCGGTCTGTGGAATCAGTTCGTCAGTATTTGATGTGCTTTACGAAATATATCCAGCGGTAACGTTAGGTGACTCACCCTGTATATACCCATTCACAACATGTGTTAGAATGATACGTTGCCTATATTAATCCCAGCATTTATTAGAACACCGTGTAAATATTGAATTACTCGATCAAGAGCCTTCCAGGATCTTTGATAGTGACTTTTACATTTTATATGTTATGTATGTATATTTACATATGACTTATGCCAAGAGTATACAGCTTATTTCCGTCCAAACATTTATTGTAGAGTATCGTTTAAAAATTAGAAGTTGTTGTCAGACTGATTTCTAATTTTTAAACTATACTCTAATAAATATCTGGACGGAAATAGGCTTTATACTTCTAGTATACGTCATAAATAAATTTAAAAATATGTAACCTACGTCCGTCCGAACGATTGTTACAGAATCGTGTAAAAATATGAAGTAAACCGTTCAATAACATTTCGTGACTTCTTGGCAACAAAATTAAACAACGATTTGTGTTTATATAGTATTTGATTGGTGTACAAAATCCCGTAAGTTTAATAAACACAACAGATACACATAATAGAGACTTAAGTCTTCAATGACTTATTCACCTTCTCTATGTACAGAAGTCTGCCAACGATGGGCTAACTATTCAATTCCGCGACACTAAGGATCACCTTGTTTTGAGGCAAAGAACTCGTCGAGTCATGTTCGAGCGCATTTTCAATCGGAAAGGAAGTTCCTTTAAGGTTGTAAAAAGTGAAAATCTGAGGGCGCAAGATCAGGTGAACAAGGTGGGTGCAGAGTGATTTCCCAGCCCAACTCATGTATAGTGTTTTTGTCAGTCTAGCAGAATGCGGGCGGACGTTTCGTGGAGTAGTACCATATCCCACCGTCTTCCCGGTCGTTGTTCTTGGACTGCATCTGCTAAATGTCTCAGTTGTTGATAGTAAATGTCGTAGTTGTTCTACGTTCTACCAGGCGCATATCATTATCTTTCGTGGATGCGCGCGGGTCTTCGTACGTCAAGTAGCTGCTATGTTTGGGCTCAACAATCCCTTTCTTTTCCCTATGTTGACATGAAGACACCGTATCTCAACACCAGTAACGATACAGGATAGGAATGGTCGGTGTTGTTGATGAGTCAATTGATGACGAGCAGGCAGAGATGCAGATATGGCATACCCGCTGATATTTGTGATTTTGACTTAGAGCATTTTTGAACCGTTCCCATTGCATGCAAATGTCGGACGATGGTGGATTGATCACAGTTCATCTCATTTGCCAGTTGCCGAGTACTCTGAAGTACTTCATCAAATCCCGGAGGTCTTCCCGAATGTGGAGTCACTAATGTCAAAACGATCCTCCTTAAAACGAGACAACCATTTTCTTCCGTGTTCTGTCCAGTGACATTATCCACAAACATCGCGCAAATGTATCTGGTGCCTTCGCTATTGTCATCCCTCTACTGAACTCAAACAGAAAAATATGTCGGAAATTTTTCGATTTATCCACTTGTATTACATTTTGTTGCTACCTCCAGACGACACCATGACAATACGTAAACTCAAATAGCAACAGTGAAATACAAATAAAAAACGGCAATCGATATATAAACCCATAACAGCCAGAGTAATAACATGCAGAAAAACGCTACGAACGTATCCACTAACCTAATAGTACAGATTTCAGGTATGTGGAAAGCTTAGGCTAATCATATAATGAAGAAATACAGTTGAGTACCCACAAGCAACAGAAGTTGCTAGTAACCCAATAACTTGAAATTAGGATAAGAGTCTGGTAGATTTTGAGAAATTCTAAAAAAAAACGGCTCTGACCACTATGGGACTTAACATCTGACGTCACGTAAAACTTAGAACAACTTCAAACTAACTAACCTAAGGACATCACACACATCCATGCCCGAGGCAGGATGCGAACCTGCGACCGTAGCAGTCGCGCGGTTCCGCCGGACTAAAGCACCTAGAACCGCTCGGCCACCGTGGCCGGCTGAGAAATTCTGAATCGAGCTTGAATATAAGAATAGGTACAACGTTTTGAGCGGAACTGATCTGGTGTCGTAATTTTCTTTTCGATTTGGTTCTTCTTACCGCTTACATGTCTCACTGAACCTGATGCATTTACTACTGGTACAGAAGCGTATAAATAGTGTAACCCGAGGCTCTCGTGTTTTTGTCTTCGTCAGTCCATATAAACTTAGACAAGGTGGTAACACCAGAAAAAGTAGTGCAGAGATGCTGATAAGTATTTTTCAGGCTTTCAAAAATGCAAATGATTTATATGAATTGGTTGACTTCAGTTAGTTATATGACAATATGCCATCGTGGGAGATTTAGGATGGTAGTCTCAGATGTCTTGTTGTGGGTATCTGATACGTATCTAGTAGATTTATATAAGCAGAAAGGATGTGAACCTCTGGCATTTTGTGTGTGTGTGTGTGTGTGTGTGTGTGTGTGTGTGTGTGTGTGTGTGAGTGTGTGTACATACGATCAGCCGTGAACACGAATTCACATGTCATGGAAGAAGCACTTTACGTTCCCCACACGGACGAGAGTGTAAACTATCTGGTGCTAGCAACCGAACCGTCGGCAATCAGTCTTGCATACAACATTTCGATTCAAGGCGGTATGCTGAAGTCAACTTAAAACTATATACAATCTGTAATCAGACTACAGGTAATCAACTACAGAAATACTAATCGGGTACTTGTAGGTGTTGCAGACAGTACTTTATTATTATGTACAGATTGCGTAACGAAGTGTACTAATGATAGGAAAACTGTATCACAGACTGACACTCCCTAAATTCACACGATTTCAGTAGCCAAGTTAGGACTGCTATAAACCTTTTACGAGAGAGTATACCTCTGCCTCTTGTTTGACAATCGTCGTCTTATTTTCTGCCCGAGTAAGCAAACATTGTTATATGTTTTGTGATTCTTTTATGCAGTTTATTCATGTGCTACCATCTGATGCCTGATGGCGATTCTACAAGCAGTATCTTTTACCTTGCTGAGAGCCATAAGATGCACCAACCCACTGCACCCTTGGCTAGAACGTCAGACAGCTTCTCCAGCTGTCTACAATAGATGCCAACCGCACGAGCAAATATCAAGCTAGTACAATGATAATCAAGACTGTCTACTACGACATATCTTTGAAGATTTGTAAGTGGGCTGCTTCTGTGTTGGCAGCGCTGTGTAGCGCTTTGAATTGGATCTCTGACTGCGCTTTCTTTGTAAGAGACTCTGTGGCTGGTCGGACTCGTTGTTGGACGTTAATCGCCAGTAGTGTTGTTGCTGTTGGAAGTTACTCGCCAGCAGTGATGGAAGTACTGTTGGGCAGTTGGAGGTGACCAGCCAGCAGCGATGGGTGTTAGATGTGAGAAGTTAGAAATGATGGAGGGTAGAGGTCTGAAGTGTAAGCGTAGGCTAACGATCTGTACATGTTCGACATGGAGACTGAATATTATTCATGATTATATATCTTTGTACTCGATGTCAATGAAGATTTATATCCGTGTTTGAACTGGATGTCACATTATTACGGAAAAAAATACATTATTTGGTTTGCAACAATATCTTTCCTTTGCTAACCACGTGCCTATTAGTAGTTAGTGACTTTAGTAGTTAGAATCTTTTATTTAGCTGGCAGTATTGACTCTCGCTGTATTACAGTAATTCGCGTAATGAAGATTTTTTGAAGTAAGTGCTTAATGAAATGTATAGGTTATTGTTAAGATTTCTTTCTAGTCATGGTCATTCTTTTGAATCAATTATTTGAAGACAGGTTGTAATTTTTTGAGCATTCAGATAACACAGCGCTAGAATATTGTGGGTCAGTGTTGACATGATAAGAAAACGTTAAGAGAAAGTAGGCTCAGTACGTTCAGTTTTACTCAGCTGTTTCAGAATTAAATGACGCAGAAGTTGCAAATTCATTAATCAATGCAACCAAAGATTAACAGACAATCCCTACTGAAACTGTACACATAATAACTGCCCTGTACGTAAAATCAAATTCTCCCCTCAAAAAACAAACCGACGAAATAAAAAAGAACTTGTCAGCATCTTTGAATTTATTGTAACTACAATATATGAGCTGCAAGCATTTTCAAAAATCTGTAACTCCTGTACCAAAGAACTTTCTATAACCAAAACTGAAAGATTTATTAAAGAAAATTATGTGTACAACTATTTGGAAAGTAACTGAAATTGTACAAAGAGAAAACTTATTCTATGTAACTCATTAAATTTCTTTTGAGGTTAACAGCCTTTTTCGGGATTTCCCCTAATTTCTCGTGTAACGTGATCTAAAGGTTAGGCCTAATTAATAAATTTTTCCATGGTAGAAAAATAAATCCAGCCTCACAAGTACAAAAGTAATGGAAACAATCCTGATATCGTGTAATAGTCGAAAACGTAAATAATAGCAATGGAATACTTATCTGGAAATAATATATAAAAATCAATCTCTATTCAGTGTTAAAACGAGAAAAATACAGATATCAGCAAACAATGTTGACGTGTACAAAACGCAACATAACAAAAGAAAAACTGGTAACAAAATATAATATGATACTAGGCTTTCCATGTCATGTAAAGAAAGAGTAAAACCACAATTGAGGCAAAATAACTGAGAACCCCAAAGAAAGAAAAAATATAAAAATAGTAACAAAAGCGAGTAGATTCAGAATGATGTTAGGCTTGTTTATTATGTGAATGGAGTTCATGGCTATGTAGCATAGTGAAGTAACTTATTTAGACAACATTTGTATATTGCTGAGATCGTGTATTTTGAGATCTTATAAGAATCCTAAGGTGCCATATGCACTGGTTATTTGAATGTCTGTGACGCTATTCTACATTCTTCTCGCTAAAATAAGACTAAATAGAAAGGATTGTCATCCATTACTGAACTCCATTTTGTTCGATATTATTAGATTGACTCATTAGGATGGAAAAGGTACAGAGGTTACATTGTGTGCTTACATAACAACTGAAATAATTAACAAAAATAATTTGACTCAACAATGTAATTTAAACGAACCTTAGTTATTGATATTGAAATGAAATAATCAAGAGGTCACGGGTTAAGTGAAATGAGAGTAGTGTATTATAACATATGATGTATTTCGGTTTCTGTATGATGTCCTTCATCGTTAAATCCGCATGCGATCTTTTTTTTATCACGGTGAATTCAAGAAGCTGCAACTTCCAGGAAGTTTTCAGAGATTAAATTTTTCCTTCTGCATAACACAGAAGTCAGTTAGCGCTTTTGCCATGTACCATCAGACAGAACAGACGAATATACTACAATATGCATGACATATTATACAGGGTGTCCCACTCGCAAGAGGCCCCACAAACATGTGTAGTAATTCCGCTGAGACTGCATCGTGTAATTTGTGACGCATGACGTGGCAATCTGCACTCTGCATCGTTTGACGCAACAGTGTGTTTCCGCGCGTCGCTGCGGCTCGAGCTCAGTGTTTAGCGACAATGTATCGCTTTTCTGTCGAAGAACGCGTGTTTCTTGTGAAACAATATTGGATTACTGGTTCCATTAAGACATGGCAGCGAATGTTTGTCGAACTGTTTGGTGACCAGCAAATGCCATCTAATGCTGCATACGAAAGTCAGTGAACAGGATGGAGAGCAGTGGAACGATACTGGATCTTCACGACGGGGAACAGCCACCATTATCGGAAGACAAAGTGACCGACGTGAAACAACGATTCTTGGTCTCTCCTATAAAGTCTGTTCGATGTTTATGTCAGGAGTATGGAATGTCACAGGGCACATGTCACAGAGTTGCAAAGAAAGCTGGCGTGTGTCTATGAAGGTTTACAGGTGTTCAGGAACTGATGTAAATGACAAAGACAAATGCATGACATTTTCCCATTGGTTTCAGCAGTTTATTGCTCAGAAGCTCGAAATATTTCAGTATATATGGTCCAATGATGAGGCGTGATTCCAATCTCTGGCGCTACAGTCTGGAACCGCACGACCGCTACGGTCGCAGGTTCTAATCCTGCCTCGGGCATGGATGTGTGTGATGTCCTTAGGTTAGTTAGGTTTAAGTAGTTCTAAGTTCTAGGGAACTTACGACCCCAGCAGTTGAGTCCCATAGTGTTCAGAGCCATTTGAACCATTTGAACCAATCTCTGGCTACGTAAACTGTCAGAATACATGTTTGTTGTGTAATGAAAATCCACCATGCACTGGTCGAAAACCACTGCATCCGCAAAAGATTGGCGTGTTCTGTGCAGTATCATATTGTCGCATCTTCGGACCAATTTTTTTCGAGGCTACTGTGACAAGTGCAGTTTACATCGAAATGTTTCGGGGATTCGTGAACCAGCTGGACGATGAAGATGTTACTCTGTACTGGTACAAATACGATGGCGCCACATGCCATACGTCTCGACTGACCGTGGATGAGGTCGAATCATTTTTCACAGGCATAATGATTTCGAAAGGACTGTGGCCCCGAAGGTTACCGGATTTAACACCACGTGACTTTTCTCTGGGGTGGACTAAAAGGCAAGATCTACAGGAACAAACCACACATCTTGGAAGATTTACGAGAGAACATAATCTTTGAAATGTAGTCAGTAACACCAGGGGTTCTGGCAGCAACATTCGAGAATCTGCAGCGTCGTGTTCAACTGTGTTTACGAGGGGGTCACTTCCAGCACCTTTTGTGCTTCACCTCTATTTCCTAACGAACAAGATACAACACGTTCATTTCATTTCCTGCAAGCGTAATTCAAGCAAATGTTCGATTGTGGGGCCTCTTTCGAGTGGGACACTCTGCACCTTGTAAAATCGGATATATATTTTGAAAATAAAGGCTCTTTAGGCCTACTCCTATGAATAACTTAAAATTTACTCAAGTATCTATCTTTATTCATGTAGAATATACATTCTTGAGGAAAAAGATGAATGTTTGTGAAACTTGCTATATGTTAGGCATTTCAAGGACTCATTGCTTATGAGCAACGTCGTATGTTTTTTTAATAAATAAAATGATACGGAAATTAATACTTTACTACATTGTGAAAGCACTATTTACTTGTAAAAATTACTAAAACACTACCCTTTTAAAATGTTAAACGAGTGCCAAATAAATTTTAAATTCAATGTTTCGTAATTAACATATAACAATTAAAACTTTCTTTTTCATTTCATGTACTAACGTGGGAGACTTTACCACTAGAGTACATCCTCTTCAGTGTTGTTGCGAATGTGAGTAGTTTCTGCAAATACATTAGCGCTATAAATGCTCTCAAAAGTAGGCGATAAGTTTCAGTTGTCTGCAAACTGGTCATGTGTGTCCTAGAAAGTTCACATTTCGACTCTATGCGCGAAGACATTCTGTTATTAAACTCATTGGTTACCTCGCAAAGGCTTGATGAACTAAAACAAACAAAAAAGAGAGAAATAATATTTAGTTTAGTAACATAACGATGTATGCAATACTTTTGTAGAAAAGAAGCTGCAATTTTCTGAATAAAAATTTTTATGTAGAACGATATGAGTTCCTATAACACTACTCTTTTCTTGATTTACAGAATCATTAAGAAATATATAGAGAAATTGTAATGCTGAGATTAGTTTCCACGCTGTTTGCAGATCGTTATCATTTATCTTTTTTTTTTTTTAAAAAAAAAGAAAACATACGACTGCTGTTATTCTTGTGTACTACAAGACTAGTGTAGACTGATTCTGTGTGTCTACATTCGTTGGTGCTACAGTGGAAGTGGCGCTCATGTGAAAGCATTTTTTGCAAAGATATTTTCTTTGAGACATCAGGCCGTCACACTGGACGGCAGAGTCGGCTGCTAGACGTAACGATGAGGAAATTAGTGTAGGATTCTCCAGGCCTATGAGCGGCTGGCAGCGTTTGTGTCGAACCCAGCAGTTGATCGGCAGACACGAACAGCCCGCGACTGTGGGAGGGTTTTCTGGGTTGTGCCCAGGCGTCTTCCAGTCGGTTCTAGGCGGGGACGGTGGAGGTGGAGGCAGTGGTGGAGGCCAAGGCGGTCGCCTAGGCGCGAGCTTCCTCTATCCGGCTCTTGTGACTCGCCAGCAGCTACCCCTTTACCTGAGCCTCATAAGCCAAGTCGGACTCACCTGGCATCTTCTCCGCGTCAGAGTGGACGCTCCTCACATCCCTGCCTCCGCGAGGCAGCCACGTCAGGACGCTCTTCACATCCCTGCCCCCGCGAGGCAGCCACATCGCTACCTGCAGACGAAAGTCAGACAGTGAAACGTCCCCTTTGAACAATTATACATGACTGTGCTTAAACTGACACACAATATTTTGTTAGCGCAACGCTATCTGACTTTCAAAATTCCCTACAAAAGAATGGCCCTGACTAACATTAAACTATACCTTTCACAAATCACTTACCTCACAAAAATCTTTGCTGCTCAAGCTACTGCAATACAGCGAGCGCCACTACTGCCAGCTAAATAAAAGATTCAAACTATGAAAGGCACTACCTACTGATAGGGATAGTTAGCAAATGAAAGATATTAATAGAGAACAAACAATGTATTTACCTTGATATCATCATATATAAATATAGCAGTTCATGACAAATTTCAAAACTCCGCCATCTCTCTCCCCACATCCACCACTGCTGGCGGCTCACCTCCAACTGCGCAACGCTACGCGCTGTTCACATCCAGCTGCCGCTGCCCAACACTACAATGGCAGACAACAATGCAAACTAGCCACAGACTGCACACAGCACAGCCAGTGATTTTCATATTGAGCGCTACGTAACGTTGCCAATAAGAAAACATAAACAGCCTACTTACATAGAGAAAACATAAACAGCCTACTTACATAGATCAGAAGATTCCAGGTTCGAATCCTGGCAGGGTCGCCGTATGAAACGTCCCCTTTGAACAATTATACATGACTGTGCTTAAACTGACACACAATATTTTGTTAGGGCAACGCAATCTGACTTTCAAAATTCCCTACAAAAGAATGGCCCTGACTAACATTAAACTATACCTTTCACAAATCACTTACCTCACAAAAATCTTTGCTGCTCAAGCTACTGCAATACAGCGAGTGATGTAAGTAGGCTGTTTATGTTTTCTCTATGTAAGTAGGCTGTGGCCAAGATAGATACGAAGCCCACGCCTACTACAGTAGTACAAGTTTATATGCCAACTAGCTCTGCAGATGACGAAGAAATTGAAGAAATGTATGATGAAATAAAAGAAATTATTCAGGTTGTGAAGGGAGACGAAAATTTAATAGTCATGGGTGACTGGAATTCGAGTGTAGGAAAAGGGAGAGAAGGAAACATAGTAGGTGAATATGGATTGGGGGACAGAAATGAAAGAGGAAGCCGCCTGGTCGAATTTTGCACAGAGCACAACATAATCATAACTAACACTTGGTTTAAGAATCATGAAAGAAGGTTGTATACATGGAAGAACCCTGGAGATACTAAAAGGTATCAGATAGATTATATAATGGTAAGACAGAGATTTAGGAACCAGGTTTTAAATTGTAAGACATTTCCAGGGGCAGATGTGGACTCTGACCACAATCTATTGGTTATGACCTGTAGATTAAAACTGAAGAAACTGCAAAAAGGTGGGAATTTAAGGAGATGGGACCTGGATAAACTAAAAGAACCAGAGGTTGTACAGAGATTCAGGGAGAGCATAAGGGAGCAATTGACAGGAATGGGGGAAAGAAATACAGTAGAAGAAGAATGGGTAGCTTTGAGGGATGAAGTAGTGAAGGCAGCAGTGGATCAAGTAGGTAAAAAGGCGAGGGCTAGTAGAAATCCTTGGGTAACAGAAGAAATATTGAATTTAATTGATGAAAGGAGAAAATATAAAAATGCAGTAAGTGAAACAGGCAAAAAGGAATACAAACGTCTCAAAAATGAGATCGACAGGAAGTGCAAAATGGCTAAGCAGGGATGGCTAGAGGACAAATGTAAGGATGTAGAGGCCTATCTCAATAGGGGTAAGATAGATACCGCCTACAGGAAAATTAAAGAGGCCTTTGGAGATAAGAGAACGACTTGTATGAATATCAAGAACTCAGATGGAAACCCAGTTCTAAGCAAAGAAGGGAAAGCAGAAAGGTGGAAGGAGTATATAGAGGGTCTATACAAGGGCGATGTACTTGAGGACAATATTATGGAAATGGAAGAGGATGTAGATGAAGATGAAATGGGAGATATGATACTGCGTGAAGAGTTTGACAGAGCACTGAAAGACCTGAGTCGAAACAAGGCCCCCGGAGAAGACAATACTCCATTGGAACTACCGACGGCCGTGGGAGAGCCAGTCCTGACAAAACTCTACCATCTGGTGAGCAAGATGTATGAAACAGGCGAAATACCCTCAGACTTCAAGAAGAATATAATAATTCCAATCCCAAAGAAAGCAGGTGTTGACAGATGTGAAAATTACCAAACTATCAGCTTAATAAGTCACAGCTGCAAAATACTAACACGAATTCTTTACAGACGAATGGAAAAACTAGTAGAAGCCAACCTCGGGGAAGATCAGTTTGGATTCCGTAGAAACACTGGAACACGTGAGGCAATACTGACCTTACGACTTATCTTAGAAGAAAGATTAAGGAAAGGCAAAGCTACGTTTCTAGCATTTGTAGACTTAGAGAAAGCTTTTGACAATGTTGACTGGAATACTCTCTTTCAAATTCTAAAGGTGGCAGGGGTAAAATACAGGGAGCGAAAGGCTATTTACAATTTGTACAGAAACCAGATGGCAGTTATAAGAGTCGAGGGACATGAAAGGGAAGCAGTGGTTGGGAAGGGAGTAAGACAGGGTTGTAGCCTCTCCCCGATGTTGTTCAATCTGTATATTGAGCAAGCAGTAAAGGAAACAAAAGAAAAATTCGGAGTAGGTATTAAAATTCATGGAGAAGAAATAAAAACTTTGAGGTTCGCCGATGACATTGTAATTCTGTCAGAGACAGCAAAGGACTTGGAAGAGCAGTTGAATGGAATGGACAGTGTCTTGAAAGGAGGATATAAGATGAACATCAACAAAAGCAAAACAAGGATAATGGAATGTAGTCTAATTAAGTTGGGTGATGCTGAGGGAATTAGATTAGGAAATGAGGCACTTAAAGTAGTAAAGGAGTTTTGCTATTTGGGGAGCAAAATAACTGATGATGGTCGAAGTAGAGAGGATATAAAATGTAGGCTGGCAATGGCAAGCAAAGCGTTTCTGAAGAGGAGAAATTTGTTAACATCCAGTATAGATTTAAGTGTCAGGAAGTCGTTTCTGAAAGTATTCGTATGGAGTGTAGCCATGTATGGAAGTGAAACATGGACGATAAATAGTTTGGACAAGAAGAGAATAGAAGCTTTCGAAATGTGGTGCTACAGAAGAATGCTGAAGATTAGATGGGTAGATCACATAACTAATGAGGAAGTATTGAATAGGATTGGGGAGAAGAGAAGTTTGTGGCACAACTTGACCAGAAGTAGGGATCGGTTGGTAGGACATGTTCTGAGGCATCAAGGGATCACCAATTTAGTATTGGAG
The DNA here is from genome assembly GCF_023864345.2 of Schistocerca serialis cubense. NCBI lineage: Eukaryota > Metazoa > Arthropoda > Insecta > Orthoptera > Acrididae > Schistocerca > Schistocerca serialis. The sequence continues at coordinate 238,572,238 of NC_064646.1, forward strand.
GGAAGCGTGGAGGGTAAAAATCGTAGAGGGAGACCAAGAGATGAATACACTAAGCAGATTCAGAAGGATGTAGGTTGCAGTAGGTACTGGTAGATGAAAAAGCTTGCACAGGATAGAGTAGCATGGAGAGCTGCATCAAACCAGTCTCAGGACTGAAGACCACAACAACAACAACAACAAGTAGGCTGTTTATGTTTTCTTATTGGCAACGTTACGTAGCGCTCAATATGAAAATCACTGGCTGTGCTGTGTGCAGTCTGTGGCTAGTTTGCATTGTTGTCTGCCATTGTAGTGTTGGGCAGCGGCAGCTGGATGTGAACAGCGCGTAGCCGCCAGCAGTGGTGGATGTGGGGAGAGAGATGGCGGAGTTTTGAAATTTGTCATGAACTGCTATATTTATATATGATGATATCAAGGTAAATACATTGTTTGTTCTCTATCAATATCTTTCATTTGCTAACTATCCCTATCAGTAGTTAGTGCCTTCCATAGTTTGAATCTTTTATTTAGCTGGCAGTAGTGGCGCTCGCTGTATTGCAGTAGCTTGAGCAGCAAAGATTTTTGTGAGGTAAGTGATTTGTGAAAGGTATAGTTTAATGTTAGTCAGGGCCATTCTTTTGTAGGGAATTTTGAAAGTCAGATTGCGTTGCGCTAACAAAATATTGTGTGTCAGTTTAAGCACAGTCATGTATAATTGTTCAAAGGGGACGTTTCAACAGTTCCCTAGTTACATAACAAATCACTCCATGAGTGGCTTTGTACCGTATGCTATAAAGACGTGGCGTGAGTCAAGTCACAGAATATTAACTCAATTGGAACTTAAGTGCGGATGCGTGATGACCACATACATATGAGTTAAGAAACAGACAAGGTTGTCTAGTTTAGTAAGACAACTAACAAGGGGAGGCCAAGATGTTCGGATCAAGGATTTTTTACAAACTTGTACACTTTTAGTAGCCCATAAGGGCAACCTAATGTGCAAGTAGTAATAGTGCAAGATAATTTTTACGCGTCAGTTGTCTATCAGTGCGTTGCGACCGTCAGCAAGAGATAGCGACTGTCATGTGTTATCGATCAACCTCATGGTTTTCTTAATTTATATTTTCTTCAAAAGTAGTCATATTATACCATATTTTTACATTTGGAAGGTAATATGACGAAAAGTCACGTATTTGCATGAACTGCTATTTATTTTCCAATGTTATTTATTCGCTTTTTTTCATTATCACAACACGTATTATATTTCTGTCCACAACTAAACGAAATAGCACATAAAGTTTGCCTGTCATGATTTCTGAAATTCCTTATACCTGCAATCGGGTAAGGTACCGAGAACTGCTTTGCACCTGGACGCTTCGATCGGCAGACACAGGTTTCAAGGAATAGAGACATGCTTGGAAAGCCCAAATCAGATACTGATAAATAAAGATTTAAGTAACTTTATTCAATAATAGAGCGGGTTATAATGTGCCAAAATATGAGGGTAATGTGCGATTAATCGTCTGATGTGCTTTCCGCGTTACAAGTTGCTGGATGATGTTTTTCATAGTGACACGATAAACATAAATTAAAAGGCCATCTCCTACATTGAGTGAGTGCAGTTTCCCCGCATTCACGGGAAATCTTCAGAGTTTCTAAGCAAAAAGAAAGCTACTTGACTGTTTGAAATATTTCTCTTTGCAAACCAAGCGTAACGCGACATTTTCGTAAATAACAGTGCCGAAAATTGGAGATGTACGATTGAATATGTTTTAATATCATCTTCACGAGAAACAATTTTCCGTTTGTTACCATCCAAACATGAACAAGTTTAAAGGCACCTGATAAAGAATTTTTAACTTGTCTACAGAAATAAAAGTTGCTTAATATTTGTTGCACTACTAAAAATCAGTAAAAAGAGAAATAACAATGGAAGTTCAATAAAATTTGGTGCAAATACATGTCTCTTCATCATATTACGTTTTAATTGAACATGTACAAAATAATATGACTAGTGTTAATAAAAATATAAATTAAGAAAATAAGATGAACAGGAATCGATCCAGCGATCCACCGATTACGGAGCTTGAACGTTAATCACATGACCGTCGCCAGATTATGCACAAGGTTGCAACGTACCGGTATGCCACTGACGTAAAAATCTTCTCTTGCGATCTTCTCGAAATCACCTTACTACTTCCACGTTACATTGTCGTAATGGGCTATTAAAAGTGTACTAAATTCGAAGTAAATCCGTGATCCGAATGTCGTGTCCTCTCCTTCTATGTAATTCTTTTGTAGTAAACAAGCTACAAGCTTGTGAATAAAAGTTTTCCATGTTGGAAGCACCATCAATCATCTACGTAAGCTACAGCAAGTTTCATTAATTCACGAGTCCGCCTGCTTAGCTGAGTGGTTACGTGCTTGCCCCCACGCAGCGGGACCGGGTTCGAGATTTTTCTCCTCTCGCGGCCTGGGTATTGAGTTGTCATCATCGTTTCATCATTACCGACATACAAGTCGCCCAAAGTGGCGTCACCTGAAATAAGTCTTGCAACTCGGCGGCCGATCTTCCCGGGATGGTGCATCCCAACCATCGATGTCACACGATCATCTCATTTACTCAAGAGCTGACTTTTCCGTAACGTATGTAACATGATGTGCTCTCTGACACTCCTATGTTCAAACCGAGAATTAAAGAGTAAATAATTTGAAAATTTTAATTAAGCTGTTTAACATTCATTTTTACAATTTTTAAGCGTTGTCTACACGTTCCTTTGTCTACACGTTCCTTTGTCTACATGTTCCTGGTTCATTTTGTTGCATTAAGTAAAGCACATTACACATTAACTAAGTCTTAGAGAATCATAGTATTTCTGCAGCAAGTAAATCCTCACACTCAGGATACAATCATGCACATGTAAATTATACTAAATACGTACAAAAGGTAGTCTGTAAAATTGATATTCTAGGCGAGGATCTACACTTTTCTTTACCAACACACAGAACAAAACTGATTTTTACTAATACTTCAGCAATTTCATTGTTGTTGTTGTGATCTTCAGTCCAGAGACTGGTTTGATGAAGCTCTCCATGCTGCTCTATCCTGTGCAAGCTTCTTCATCTCCCTGTACTTACTGCAACCTACATCCTTCTGAATCTGGTTAGTGTATTCATCTCTTGGTCTCCCTCTACGATTTTTAGCCTCCGTGCTGCCATCCAATACTAAATTGGTGATCCCTTGATGCCTCAGAATAGGTCCTACCAAGCGATCCCTTCTTCTAGTCAAGTTGTGCCACAAATTTCTCTTCTCCCCAATTCTATTCAATACACCCTCATTTGTTATGTGATCTACCCATCTAATCTTCAGCATTCTTCTGTAGCACCATATATCGAAAGCTTCTATTCTCTCTTTGTCTAAACTGCTAATCGTCCATGTTTCACTTCCATAAATGGCTACACGCCACACAAATAATTTCAGAAACGACTTCCTGACACTTAAATCTATACTCGATGTTAACAAATTTCTCTTCTTCAGAAACGCTTTCCTTGCCATTGCCAGTCTACATTATATATCTTCTCTACTTCGACCATCATCAGTTATTTTGCTCCCCAAAAAGGAAATCTCCTTTACTACTTTAAGTGTCTCATTTCCTAATCTAATACCCTCAGCATCACGCGATTTAATTCGAATACATTCCATTATCCTCGTTTTTCTTTTGTTGATATTCATCTTATATCCTTCTTTCAAGACACTGTCCATTCCGTTCAACTGCTCTTCCAGGTCCTTTGCTGTCTCTGACAGAATTACAGTGTCATCGGCGAACCTCAAAGTTTTTATTTCTTCTCCATGGATTTTAATTCCTACTCCGAATTTTCCTTTGGTTTACTTTACTGCTTGCTCAATATACAGATCGAATAACATCCGGGATAGCCTACAACCCTGTCTCACTCCCTTCCCAACCACTGCTTCCCTTTCATGCCCCTCGACTCTTATAACTGCCATCTGCTCTCTACACAAATTGTAAATAGACTTCCGCTCCATGTATTTTATCCCTTCCACCTTCAGAATTTGAAACAGAGTGTTCCAGTCAACATTGTCAAAAGCTTTCTCTAAGTCTACAAATGCTAGAAACATAGAATTGCCTTTTCTTACTCTATTTTCTAAGATAAGTCGTAGGGTCAGTATTGCCTCACGTGTTCCAACATTTCTACGGAATGCAAACTGATCTTCCCCGAGGTCGGCTTCTACCAGTTTTTCCATTCGTCTGTAAAGAATTCGTGTTAGTATTTTGCAGCTGTGGCTTATTAAACTGATAGTTCGGTAATTTTCACATCTGTCAACACTTGCTTTCTTTAAGGTTGGAATTATTATATTCTTCTTGAAGTCTGAGGGTATTCCACTTGTCTCATACATCTTGCTCACCAGATGGTAGAATTTTGTCAGGGCTGGCTCTCCCAAGGCTATCAGTAATTCTAATGGAATGTTGTCTACTCCTGGGGCCTTGTTTCGAATTTCATTATCGAAACAGAAAGGTACCTATTTCGATTGTCTTGAAGTTCTTCCTACACTTCTTTAACAAAATTATGATCACTGGGTATAGCAATATCGTCGTCTTTTTGCTCTATGTCTTGATGTATATCCCTGACGTGTTCGTCCATCTACCGACTAACATTTTCATCAAATTTAGGGTCGTTACATTTGACACGTCCCTGCCAACACAGGAACTGTGAGAAAAAGTTTTTAGCACCTGCTGTAGGCTGAGTAGTAATTGATACGTTTCGAATTTAAATGACAGGCTTACGTGCCAGTCGTGTCTGAGAAGTGCAGTACATTAGCCGAATACTAATTTCTCCTAAGTTCCAAATTCTTTGTATAAGAAACAATTGTAATGATTTTATATTGCTTACAGGACTTTGCTTATTATGTGAGACTGTGCTGACAAGTAATGCTTTCAAATTATTTATGTGAAAAGTCTTAAATATGTTTAAATAAAACGAACTTTATCTACACTATAATCATTATTATTCATGTCTACGTATTTATTTCTCAACATGGTCATCCTGGCGACTAATACGTTTCTCCCAACAAGAGACCGGTTTGTTGATACCGTCGCTGTAGAGTGTTTGACTTTGTTATTGGAACCATAAGCTCATTCATGCTTTCACCGATCCATCACTACCAAAATGAAGTCTTCGAATGTGTTCATTAAGTTTTGGAAATAGATGAAAATCTCAGGTGGCCAAGTCGGGATTATATGGAGGATGATCGATGACAGTGAACCCAGGGCATCACATTCTCGCAGAAGTGTCAGCGCTCCTGTGTGATCCGACAATGTCACGCTGAAGGAGAGGGTGCTCCATGCGTGGACGAAATCTTTAAAATACCTGCTTTCAGAAATTCGATTAAAGCACGCTGTTCTTCGCGCATCAACATAGTTGTAGGAACTCACCACCATGTTACACTCTGCAATTCAGAGCCCTCTAGCAGCAGAGGGTTCCAACTTGCGGCAGCGGTGCAGGAAAGTCGATCGAGTAATATACGTGACATTTAATACCTCAAAAGATATTGACAACAGATTACTTCTCAGCGCGCTCTCGTAAGCATGTGCTTGATAAGGTGAAAATGTAAACTTAATAATAAGAATAAACGGTATGGTACTACCTGATTGCTACACACTGAGAAGCTTACATGTTTTTACCACAAAGCTACATGAAGATAGCAAAATTTAACTACATATTAATCGTTACGAAGTTATTAGAATTCATTGTTACATTCGCACCAATTAGGAAGTGAATAGATTGCTTTTGTTGATCATACGTATAGGATACAGAGCACTTGTCGACTTATCTTTAAAAGACGAACTGATTATCGGTGATGACATTCGAAAATGTAGACGTTTAATATGTGCTGATTGGTTTGTGTGTTAATTAGCTGAAACATATGTAACAGCAGGCGATTACAACTTTTGTATAAATGAATTGGAAGAGGTTATTGGATTTATTACCGTTACCGCTTGGTTATAATGGTCCTGAGTCTATTTTCAATGCACAATGCCAACCTACACACTATAACAGGACTTTTGCAAGGCAATCACTTCATGTAATATATGATAGCCATCGTGAAGAGGAGGGGGATGCGTAACGAGATACGTCTTACCACCTTAACAATACCTAAAATGAATTTTTCGTTTTTAACACGCATAAGCAGCGAATTACTTTGTGACTATAGAGATTCACTGTGTGAATTTTAGAATCAAGTAAGTTAGCACCATCTACAGATAGTCAGTTTAATTAACTGAGCTAAGAAGCACTTGTGGCGTGAATCTTTGTGTGCTGGTGCCATGTGTCGCAGTTTCTGTAATTGATGAGTTGGCGACATGGATTATATGTGTAAATTGTGAAACGAATGTTATTTTATGCTTATCGTTACGCTTAAATCTATTTTTCTTAACTGTGAGACGAATTAGTACTTCTCAGCATGTGTAGCATAAACCCACCAGGTTAGCCGAGAGCGCTTCCTGGATCCGGGTAGGCGCGCCGACCCCGGATCGAATCCGCCCGGCGAATTAACGACGAGGGCCGATGTGCTGGCCAGTCTGGATGTGGTTTTTAGGCGGTTTTCCACATCCCTCGAGGTGAATACCGGGCTGGTCCCCCCGTCCCACCCCAGTTACACGACTCGCAGATATTGGAAACACATCCGCACTTTTCCATGATTTATACTGGACGCAGACAGATGGGGTACTCTGATGCCTTCCCGGGGGATACGGGGTGGCGGCAGGAAGGGCATTTGGCCACCACTTCACATTAACATGCCAAATCCGATTTAACCACGCCAACCCCACGCCAAATGCGGGACAAAGGCGCAAGCGATAGCGATAGATAGTATGTGTAGCATAAACAATATTAGTTTACAGACAATTAAATGTAGTTTAGAGGGAGAGCAGTGCTGATAGGTTGGCCGACACTGTTTGTAAACCAAAGATGTGTTAGCAATTGGGGAGGAGTTATTTGTGCCAGTTCCTGGCAAGCGTCATGGTGACAATTCGTCGAGTCACGTCGCAACGATGTCTGTGTAACGACAGAAGTGCTACAGATTTACGCCATCCGTACATGTACTGAGGTGACATAAGTCATGGGATATCTCCTAACACCATGTCGGACCTCCTTTCGACAGGCGTAGTGCAGCAGTTCGACGTGGCACGGACTGAAGAAGTCGTTGGAGATCCCCTGCAGAAAAACTAAGCTATGCTGTCTATATTACCGCCCATAATTGCGAAGGCGTTGCTGGTACAGGATTTTGTGTACGAACTGATCTCTCCATTACGTCGCATAAATGTTCGATGGCATTCATGTCGGCCGATCTTGGTGGCCAAATCATCCTCTCAAACTGTTCATTATGTTCTTCAAAGCAATCGCGAAGGGCTTGACCAGGTGTCATGGTGAATTGTCATCCATAAAAATCCCATCATTGTTTGGGATCGTGAGGCCCATGAATGGCTGCAGTTGATCACCAGGTAGCCAAACACAGCCTTTTACAGTCAATGATTTGTTCAGTTGGATTAGAGGACCCACTTTATTCCATATAAGCACAGTCCACACTATTATGGAGGCACCACCAGTCTGCCCAGTACCTTGTTGACAACTTGGGTCCATGGCTTCATGGGTCTGCGCAACGCTCTAAACGCTACCATCAACTCTTACCAACTGTAATCGGGACTCATCGGACAAGACCACTATTTTACAATCATCTAGGGTCCAAACGATAGGGTCACGATCCCAGTAGAGGTGCTGAAGGCGTTGTCATGCTTTTAGCAAATGTACTCTCGTTTTTCTCTGCTGCCACAGCCCATGAACGCCAAATTTCGCCGCACTATCCTAACTGGTACGTTCGTCGTACGTCCCACATTGATTTCTGCGGTTTCTTCACGTAGTGTTGCTTGTGTGTTAGCACTGACAACTCTAAGCAAATGCTGCTGCTCGCGGTCGTTAAGTGAAGGACTTGAGCCACATCGTTGTGGATGGTGAGAGGTAACGCATGGAATTTACTATTCCTGACATAGTCTTGACACTGTGGGTCTCAGGGTACTGAATTCCCTAACGATTTCTGAAATGGAATGTACCATGCGTCTAATTACAGCTACGATTAATTACCATTATGCGGCCATAATCATGTCGGAAATCTTAGCATATGAATCATATGTTTTCAAGTGACCCCTCCGTCAACGTATTTCCCTTTTATACTTTGCGTACGCGATACTACTGCCATTTGTATATGTACATCTCGCTATGCCATGACTTTTGTCACGTTAGTGTCGTGTTTCCCTACGATTATTTCATAGCCAACTTCCGTCTGTGTGTGTGTGTGTGTGTGTGTGTGTATGTGTGTGTGTGTGTGCGTGTGTGTCAGTTGGCAGTGCTATCAAAAACAGTGTCTTCTCCATGTGACCGAGCGAGGTGGCGCACTGGTTAGCACACTGGACTCGCATTCGGGAGGACGACGGTTCAATCCCGTCTCCGGCCATCCTGATTTATGTTTTCCGTGATTTCCCTAAATCGCTTCAGGCAAATGCCGGGATGGTTCCTTTGAAAGGGCACGGCCGATTTCCTTCCTCATCCTTCCCTTACCCGAGCTTGCGCTCCGTCTCTAATGACCTCGTTGTCGACGGGACGTTAAACACTAATCTCCTCCTCCTCCTCCTCCTCTCCATGTGATATTCGTCCCTGCCACCACACATCTCATAATGCAAGCAGTTTCCTGTTTCTTTCCCTCCACTCCAGCCCGAATTGTTTTTCAATACAAATTTAATGATTGTGGGAGCTTGGATACATTGTATTACTGTAAAATACATATTACAGAACAGTATTTCTGTCCGATGCCTTACGGTGGAGTCAAAGTCATTCCTAATTAGGAATAAACAGCATAAGTGATTCAGTGGCATTGCATGTGCTGTTGCTGCTAATGTCGATGACATTCCAGCAACAGCCGATGACACAACACTGTTCATCTTACTTTTCATGCAAGTGCAATTTATATGCACAAACATAAAGGTCCATATAATTATTGCCATTAGTTTGTTCGCAGTCGTACATTCTCTCTCATGTTCAAAGGCAAAGTTTCCCGTTACTATTGATAAGTGCAAAAGATGTTTGTGAATAACAGAAACAACTTCTATATAAGCACAAAGAAGTATTGAAGGGATCTTTGTTATGTATTTGTTTGTGGTTTTTTAACTTTATCTTTCTTAAGGAAACTGCGTTTTCTAGCGCTACAGTATGTGGTAAACTGGTTTTATTTTATTTTATTTACTACAACTGAAACATCCCCTTAGAAAAAAATTATAAATGATAGTGCTGGAAAACCTCTTACGTTAGTTGTATTTCAAGCAGCTGAGAAAAACTGAAGGTACTCAAACATTTCTCTCTTTACTTATTCTGATCAACAGTAAACTGACAAACGACTTTTTTTTTTAGCGCAACACAATCTAACTTTCAATAATCCTTACAAAAGAAAGGCCCTGGCTAACAATAACCTATACCTTTCGTGATTCACTTACCTCACAAAAATCTTAGTTACTCAAACTAGTGCAATACAACGTGCGCTATTCTGCCAGCTAAATAAAAGATTCTAACTACTAAAGGCACTAACTACTGATAGGTATAGTTAGCAAATGAAAGATTTTGATGGAGAACAAACAATGTATTTACCTTAATAGTGTTCAAAAGTCATAATATATATATATCAGTTCATGACATCCAGTCTTACAAATTTCCTTTTTCTGACGGACACACGTCCAGATCGTCCACTCTCAAAACTCTGCCATCTCTCTCCCCACATCCACCACTGCTGGCGGCTCACCTTCAACTGCGCAACGCTACGCCCTCTTCACATCCAACTGCCCAACACTACAATAGCAAATATTCCAACAATGCAAATCAGCCACAGACTGCACACAGCCCAGTCAGTGATATTCATACAGATTGCTACGTAGCGTTACCAACATAAAAACCTAAACAGCCTACTTACACAACATCCCTCTGTTTGAAGTTACAAATCAACCATTTTCGAGTAAAACCTGAATCAAACACTGAAATTGCGGTTCTGCTATAAATACTATTTATTTTAAGTAAAATACAGGAAGATAAGTACGAAGAACAAAAATTTTACATAGGTTATGTGACCTTTTATATTCTCTCAGTCAGTTTCTAGACAGTTCTCCGCTTACGGTTTCTAGGGTGAACCAGTAAGACACTGATCGCATACGCAAAACAGCGATCGAAATGAGGTAGCACCCAATGGGTACTCAACACACCTAACACACCGGTAAAGCGGTTTGCAATTTTCACTGAGCGAGGCCATTTATATTTGATAATCTGCCGTACAATTGTTTCACAACACTATGTAATAGCCACCAGCAATATTTCCTGACTATTCGTCGATGGACCTGGTCTCACTGCAGTTACATCTAGAAGTTCACTGCTCGAGTCAGTCAATATTTTGGCTGCCAAGACGGAAGCATTGTTGCTTAGGAAGACAGGCCTCAGAAGAAATTCAATTTAACCCACTGAAGTGAGAGTCAAAGAGAAAGAAATCAAGTGAGTTACAGTACTTGAAATAACATACGCGAAAATCATTGAGAAATGCTGTACCTGGAAGGTAATGAACTTGTGGAAGGAAGGTTTGTGCCACAGTGGGACTCCACCCGATGTCCAGTGATATTTCCACCATCGTTTGATCAAAAAATGATCCAGTACGATACATCTGTTTATTTTGAGGGTCAATTGTCAATCACTGTGTCAACAATGAGTGCGCTTTCGGTCTTCCTGCAGTTCGCTATAATTTTCTGGGGTTGCAACTTCTATAAACACAACAGCATCATCCGTAAAGAGTTTCATGTAGCTTCCGAAGTCAAAAACTAGGTGATTTATTGAGTATTATTGCGAAGGTGGCTGGGTAATTATTCTGAAGCTAGCAGGGGTAAAACAAGAACGAAAAGAAACTTACAGCTAGTACAGAAACCAGACTTTATTATCAAGAGTCGAAGTGCATGAAAGGAAAGCAGTAGCTGAGAAACAAGTGAGGCAGGATTGTAGCCTATCTCCGACGATACTCTGTACTCTAATCAAGCATTAAAGGAAACCAAAAAGATGCTTGGAAAAGGAATTAAAGCACCACTGAGAAGAAATGAAATCTTTCAGCTCTGCTAACGACACTGTAATTCTGTCAGAGACAGTAAAGGACTTGGAAGAGCACTGGTTAGTGTATGGAATAGAGGTTGTGAGATGAACACCAACGAATGTAAAACAAGAGTAATGGAATGAAGTCGAATTAAATCAAGCGATGCCGATAGAGTGAGACACTAAATGTATGAGATGAGTTTTCCTGTCTGGACAGAAAAATTACTGACTATAACCGAAGTGGACGATGTAATATTATTGGGATTTCCGTCGTATGAAAGCTGTGGGTGCCCTTGGAAAGGCATTCATCTAGCTGTATATTAAATGATCAGCTTATGAGGTGAGACCTATTCTTTGAAAGACATTTGTTTTATACAATTTACGTAACTGTAAAGATGAGCATCTTGCGCGGATGCTAATACATCGATTGCGCAATCACAGAAACATTTTAACAGAAGCTGAACTGAATGTTCCGCTTCGATCTAAATAAAAGGTGTCAGTAAAAACCTTTGTAGATCTTCAGATTTTATCGTACTTCTGCTTGTAAGGTGAAAGCGTAAAGGAGGTCGTCTTTAAGCCATAAAAGTGAGCGGTCTTGCCAGTGTGCAGACAACATTATTAATTAATAAAATTCAAGTAATTTTTGTTCGATACTGTAAACCGGCAAGTTATTGTTATGAAGGTGTTGAACGGTGGAAGAATTGTCTCGAAGGAAGGAGAAAAGTAATGACTGTAATTTATGACAAAAACGTGAACCAAGAAGCTAGCACAGGACAGGCTGAAATCTGATCGCACCATACAGTTAGATACTTATTTATGTAAGTTGTACTGTTTATAAATAAGCCCTAATTGCTTGTGCGAATTATTTGAATATATTTAGTGTTTTTCTTTTCGTTTATTTTTTTTTCTTTTGCCCCTATGTCATATTATTTTTATAACTGTCAAACAGCCTTTACTACAGCAGAGATACTGCGGCATCCTGATCGCAGACAGAAGGCCGCTCCTTGTCTTCTATACAACTCATAGCTGACCCATTTATTAATGATTTCAAATACAATTTTTTTATTTTTCATTGTTAAAGGTCCCTCAGGTAATTATAAAATTCATAGTGATTACGTAAAGAAATCCAGATTCCGAATAATAGAAAACTTTGCGTAATCAAAAACTAGCCTCCTTCCGACAACGATCAGGAGCCGACCAGAAGACGGACGTCTTCTACCGCTTTCGTGTTTCCTGTGGCAAAGCTGTGCCAAACTGGGAACACGACATTCTAGCATGAAACACAATATATATAATTATCAGATTAAAATTGAAAAAACTGAAATATATTTAACTTTTTTTTTCTTTTATCATACTAGAACGACCAAGAACGAAGTGCTCGGATTAAAAAGAGTGTACGACAGGGATGTAATCTGCTGAATTCTTCTCGGGTTATCAGCCGAGCGGCGACGCCACCACTCTGCTGATAACCTGAGAAGAATTCATCAGTGGAACACGCCGAGAAAGACAGCAATCGCAGTGTGATATAGTCTTTCGCCCCTGCTGTTAAATCTGTACATCGAAGAAGCAGTGATGGAGGTAAAAGAAAGGTTCAGGAGTGGAATTAAAATTCAAGATGAAAAGGTATCAGTGATACATTTCGCTGATGACATTGCTATCCTGACAGAAAGTGATGAAGAATTACATGGTCTGCCTAACGGAATGAACAATCTGATGAGTACAGAATGTTGACTGAGTGTAAATCTAAGAACGACGAGGGTAATGAGAAGCAGCAGAAATGAGAACAGCGAGAAACTTAACATCAGGATTGATGGTCATGAAGTAGATGATGTTAAGGAATTCAGCTACCTAGGTAGTAAAATAATCAATGATGGACAGAGCAAGGAGGAGGTCAAAAGCAGAGTAGCACTGCCAAAAACGCATTCCTGGCCAAGAGAAGTCTACTAGTATCAAACATAGGCCTTAATTTGAGGAAGAAATTTCTATGAACGTATGTTTGGAGTACAGCATTGTATGGTAGTGAAACAGGGACTGTGGAGGAAAAGGAACAGAAGAGAATCGAAGCATTTGAGGTTTGTGCTAAAGATGAACAATGGAAATTAGATGGGTAGGTCTAGTAACGTAGGAGATACTGACTAGAAGTGGGGCAAAACGAAATTTATGACACAACTTGATTAAAACAAATGATCAGTTGGTAGGATCATCCTGGACCAACAAGGAATCATCGATTTGGTAATCGAAGAAAGTATGGGGAAAAGATGGAGGGGGACTTGTAGACGGAGACCAAGGCATGAACACAGAAAGCAGGTTGAAACGAGTGTAGGTTGCATTAGCAAAGCAGATATGTAGAGGTATACACAGGATAACCTAGCTTTGAAAGCAGGATCAATCAGACCGAAGCAAGCAACATGTTCTCGACGATACGACATCACCATCCAGCCTCTAGCTTCTCGCTTAGTAATATTTTGAGGTCTGACGCTTCACTTGTTTCGAAAACAACCATAAATTTCATTCGTCCCAAGAGATAACACAAATCCAGTGCTGTAAGGTCCACCGTTGCTACCTGTATACGATGAGAATCTTAGAGGGCAGGAGCGAGTGAAAATGTGTCGCACACAGCTCTACTCCATATGTTATGGTGTTAACGGCTTCTCTTCAGGCGCTTCAGTTATCAACTGGAGAACAAACACCAATTCTCTCTCTGGTACTTGTGATACTTGTGATTTTTCCTATAATGGCTCCTTTATGAGTGGTAGTTTACATTTATTATGTACTTCCGTTACTACTACTCTTCGTACTGCGATTGTGCAAGGTACCACAGTGAATAGAACGCTGGATTAGTATTCGATAAGCCAGGCATTCTGATTTAGGTTTTTCGTGACTTCCCTAAATAGCTTAAAGCTAATTCCAGCATGGTGTCTTTGGAACGGCTCGGTTGGTTTTTTTCTCTCCAGCCTTTCATAATCCTAAGTGTGCTCCGTCTCTAATGACCTCGCTGTCTAGGGGACGTTAAACACTAACGTTCCTTCCTTTCTTTTGACAACTGTGTGGAAAATGGAGAAATAGATTACGTTTTGAAGAGAAACACACTTTCTGAACCAGAAAATCACCGTAGACAAATTTTCTGACGTCTTTACAACCAGCAATGTACTTTTAAGGCTCGCAGACAATGAAATTTTGTTTTGTGGCATTACACTGAGGGGCAGTTGAAATGAAAATATAAGTTAGACAGCCACATTCCCGTGACTATAATCCGATTAAAATTGCTTGATAGTTGACACTTCATACGTTGGAGCTGGTTTCCTCCAAGCAGAGCCCTCAAATGTCACGCACGAACCGTTTTCAGTTACCAAAGCACCACACCAATAGGTCACTTCACTTCCAGTTCCTTGTCTAGATTTCCTTCTTGATGTGTCTCATCCATTTATTTCGTATTTCATCACACATGATAACCACACAAAAAACAACACACACAATTAGCCTAACAATATACATACGTTTCATACACAGCACTAACGAAACACTAAAACAACACGCGCTTCAGAGTCACATATACAGTTATCATAACCACAGAGATCGACTTGCTTTAGACGCGCTTTGCACGACATTACGTGAAATCTAATTATTGAAGGCTGCAATTTAGCTTTGCAACTGGGTGACAACAGACGCAAATAAACCAAATGCATTACAGATCAAAGTGCATTGGTGACCATATAAACCTGCTGTGTAGAGGGTTGTAGGTTCAAATCTCCTCAGGTGCAACGAAACGTTTTTTACTTCTAAATCTATTAAAAAGACTTTGATAATTTTTTAATCAATTAATTGGTTTAAATGTAATTCTTCTTACTTCTGACGCTTCGCCGTGTTATTTTCTGGCAAGAATCTTAGAGCGAATGCTTAGCTTAGACACGTAGTAATGGCTGCCCCTATGGAACATAAGCGGTACCTGAACGATACAGAAGCCCAAGGAGGAGACAACCAGGTTGCGATACATTTCGTGCGTCCGTAATCCTGCGACCGAGATAACGTGGTCCAGACGCGCCAAGGAGCTTCTGACCAAGCTGATGGGATAACTAGAGAGAAGGGGGGGAGGGGCACCTGGAAGATGGAATGACAGACTGCAGACCGAATCTGGTGGTGTGTACTACTCTTTTCAACGCAGACCTCCGTAGTACGGCAGTTCCAGGTAAACAATCCAACCAATATCGAAAGTGGAATCACATGACGTGCTTAAAGCAGCAAAAGTAGACACAGGAATACACAGAAGCAAGGTTAAATTTTAGCGTCACCTTGACGTGATTATTAGGTAAGGTCTACTGGCTCCCTTCTTTATTTACGGTACGTCCCAGCTCACTTTGTGATGTGTGGTAGAGGTTACTTCTGACATCACTAACTGTTCCACAATCTCCATTCGATTCGCAAGTGTTACATGGGAAGAACAACTACCGATAAGTCTCTGGACATGGTGACTCTCGAGACATATGTGGAGAGGGAGCGGATAAAAAGTTACTCGTCTCATTGGAATATACGCTGTCTGCATATCAAGAATAACCATCCCCATGAAATGTTACCGGTAGGTTCGAATAACACTAAGTGTTATAGCGATGCTTCGGGAACTCAAGTGTTAATTCCCAGAGGGAAGGCGACGTTCTTTTCGAGGAACATTTTTTGAGAAAATTTATAGAACCAGCATTTGCAGCTGACTGCAGAACGATTCTACTGCCGCCAACATTCATTTCGCTTAAGGAGCAAGAGGATAAGATACGACAAATTAGAGTTCATACCAAGGTACGTTTTTCCTTCGATCTATTTGTGAGTGAACAGGAAAGGAAATGACTAGTAGTCATACAGGTACCCATAGTCACGCCGCACAGTGGCTTGTGGAGTATTTAATGTATGGAGGTGTGGAGGTACAACGGCTCTGTTGTTGCTTCTCCCACTCCATTTCGCGAAGCATCTCCGTACCGGTGTTAAAATGCTGGATCAACCATCTTTCTCAATGCAGAAGTACTAGAACTGACGTGTTTCGAAGGAGCAAGACTTCTTCATCACAGTTACTTTACATGAATCTTACAAAAGCGATAAATATATAAATGGAAAAAAGAGATCTCGTCATTGCCTTGTAACCCTGTCTTCATAAAATAAGCTTCAACATCATTGACCCAGTCAGTAAAATAATATAAGTCGAAGTATTCAGTCCGTGAACGCAGGCAGTGACACAGCAACGGCTATTTGCGTGCTTGGTCAGTGTACCTCCAGGAAAGACACGTCCGGATGCAAACACATTTAGTACTTCATACGCTTAATCCGAAAAACAAAGACACATCCACCAATGATCAAAAATACGGCACAGCCGTACGAAGGTGCCCGAAAGTCCGAATCTCATAGCGCACTATTATCTAGCTAACCATAGACTTTGATATAGTAACATATCAACAAATTGTGAAGTCTTCTTCAATTGTCAACAAATGGTGACCAGCTGCATGCATTTGCGTGGCTTCCACCGATTTTTTCGAAATGGTTAATGCAAAACGTGTCTTTGCATTCCTTCTATCTCAACTGTACGCGTGAGAATTAGCTTTGATCACTGGTGAGTGTCTATGATTTCTTGATTACGTACACGAAATACTCAGTCGAATTACATACACTATCAGATCAAAAGTATTCGGACATTCATATGCAGTGCGGAACTGACCTCCAGATGTGACGAGAAGCGAACCCGCCAGCATAAAAGGAGGCGGTGAGAATAGCGTTGTCAGCAGACGAGCAGAAATAGCAAGAAAATGTTCATATGTGTGTGAAATCTTATGGAACGTAACTGCTAAGGTCATCAGTCCCTAAGCTTACACACTACTTAACCTAAATTATCCTAAGGACAAACACACACACACCCATGCCCGAGGGAGGTCTCGAACCTCCGCTGGTACTTGCCGCACAGGCCATGACTGCAGCGCCTGAGACTGCTCGGCTAATCCCGCGCGGCCGGAAATAGCAGAATGGGTCGATCGGGAGAGCATATTTACTTCGAAAGTGGGTTAATCACTGGGTGTCAATTAAGTAACAAATCTATCACGGACATTTCAACCCTTCTAAAGCGGCCCAAGCTGACTGTTGGTGACGTGACTGCGAAGTGGAAATCTGAAGGTTAACGATGGATAAATAAAGACTAGGCAGACCTCACGTTCTGATGGACAGAGACCGCTGACCATTGCGGAGGGTCGTTGTACAAAAACATACGAAATCAGCAGAGGAAATAAATGCTGCCAGCAGTCGAGGTGGCACAATGACTAAGCGTAAGGAGTTAAAAACAGTGGGGCTCAATGGTCGAGCAGCTGCTCATACGCCACATGTTTCTGTACTCAGTGCTAACTGTCGCTTGACGTAATGTAAAGAGAGACGCCACTGGACAGTGCATGACTGGAAACGAATGATTGTGAGTGATGAATCACGTTATGTCCTGCAGCAATCCGATGGAAGTGTTTGGGCTTGGCGAATGCCTGGCGAAATTTACGTGCCATTACGTGTGGTGCCGCCAGTGAAATACCTAGGAAGCGGTGTTACAGTATAGGGGCTTTTTTTGAGGTTACGGGAAAGTTCCCTTATTGTGATGAAGAAAATGTTAAATGCGGAAGGATGTGGACACATTTTACGTCTTGTAGTGCGTGCATTAGAGGAACGGTTTAGAGATGGTAGTTGTCTGTATCAGTATGTCATTGTACCCTGCCATAAAGCAGCATCTGTCAGGCAATGGTTTGTGGTCAATGACACTCCTGAAATGAACTTTCCTACCTGGAGTTTTCACCTGAAACCAATGAAATACATCTGACACAAGTTTACGACTTCGACTTCGCTCCAGATCCCAAGTGCAACATCGTGGTTTTGGCTCTTGAGGAAGAATGGGCCGCTATTCCTCGATACACTTTCGGACCTCTGCCTGAAAACACCGCTATAACGGCGAAAGCTGGACACATCCTGTATTAATGCCCACCAACAGGTGTCCGGACACTTTTGATCAGATAGTGTTTTTGTTTGTATTAACTCCTTCGAAATTGCCGGTTCTAGAGCTTTTGCACTGTGAAAGGCGGTTGATTTGCATTTTAACTATGGGTTTATCAACCACGACCATCATGAATAAATTTAAATTATTCGTAGAGCTCTCGCACTGAACTAACCTGTAACGAAAAGCACTGCTCTTCCTTGGATGTTCTACATCTCTTCCATTAATCTAGCGTTAAGGCTCTCAGACATTACGAGCAATACTCAAGAACAGGTCGGACGTATGCTTTGTAAGCAACTTTCTTCGTGGCTAAATCACATTTTCATAATGGAAATGAGCGTACTGCATTGTGGGCCGGGAGTCCCCCATTCGGGGAAGTTCGGCCGCCGAGGGCAAAGTACTTATTGCATTCGACGCCACACTGGGCGACTTGCGCGTCGGAGATGGGGATGAAATGATGATGAGGACAACACAACACCCAGTCCCTGAGAGGGGAAAATCTCCTGCACGAGCCGGGAATCGAACGCGGGCCCCTTGGCGTGACATCTTAGAATTCTTATAATGAATCTCGATGTGGCATCTGTTTTTCCTACAACCTGTCTTTTATGCTGTTTCCAAATTAGGTTGTTTCAGTGATTATCACCAACAGTGTGTCGAAGAATTGTGAATTTATCCACCTACTGACGGTCAGCTGCCAGTCGCTCGCTGCGTTTAACGTCTATCCTTCTACTAATTTCACGCCCGGAAGTGTCATGTCCATTGTGATTATCCGGGCTGTTATGCCGTGGTCGCTTGATGAATTTTGTCTCAATTCCCATCGTTTCGTCCCCGTCTGCGGGAGACATCTTCAAGGGTTCTGTCGCCGACTATCAGAGTAAAATTACTGATCTACTGAATCCGCAAGCATATAGGAAGCTGAATAAGGACTCCACTAACAACGTTCTTAGAAATGTGTCGCGGTTAATAAAAAAGTCCTCCATTGAGGAGAGTGTACAGGAAGGTCTCTGAAATTTGGTTGCGCTACCACCGGGGCTTTATGGATTGCCCAAAATTCATAAAGAAAATGTACCGTTAAGACCGATGCTAAGTGCCATTGGTTCGCCCACCTACTCGTTAGCCAAGTTTTTGACTACGCTGTTAAAACCACACGTGGACCGTTCGGGCTCTTATATAAGGAATTCGACACATTTCATCAGCAGATTGATTGGCAAAGTGGTCCAGCCGGAGGACATATTGGTCAGCTTCGATGTGGTATCACAGTTTACCATGGTTCCACTTAATGATGTATTGGAACCGCTGGATCGAATTTCTCCTGCCGATATTTCAGAACTGTTTAAGTGTTGTTTGACGACCACATTCTTCAAGGGGAATGAATAGTTTTATGAGCAAACGGATGGCGTGGCTATGGGAAGCCCCCCAAGTCCCGTAATTGCAAACTTCTTTATGGAGAAATTCGAAGAACAGGCCTTAGGTACTGCCAGCAAAAAACCAAATGTATTGTTCTGACACGTGGATGACACGTTTGTGCTGTGGAGACATGGCAGGGAGGAACTACGCCGGTTCCACGAACATCTGAATAGTATAAACTCGAGAATTTAGTTTACAATGGAGGAGGAGGTAGACGGCAAATTACAATTCCTCGATGTGGTGGTTTTTAGAAACGAAAATGGTAGTTGGGGCCACTCAGTATACCGCAAACCCACGCACACGGACCGTTATTTGCACCGGGATTCGAACCACCGCCCACAACAGAAGCGGGGTGCTATCAAGACGTTAGCGGACAGAGCTAGAAATATTTGTGAACCTGAGTTGCTCGACGCGGAGATAGAACATCTCCACAATGCACTAATGAAGAACGGATATTCGTCCGCCGAAATAAAACGTGCGTTGAGACAGCCACTCAGAAATCATAGTTACGTACAGGCTACCGTAAAATCTAAGGTTTTCCTGCCGTTTGTTAAAAATGTAACGGAAAGAATAGGGAGGATCTTGACGAAGCGGAATATTACCGTAATTTACAAGCCCACCAGGAACATACATGAATACCTTAAGCCTGCCAAGAACGCTCGCAAACCATTGGAAAAAGCTGGAGTGTATAGGATCCCATGCAGCTGTGGTGATGTTTATGTGGATACCACTAAAAGAACTGTTTCTAAACGTTTGGAAGAGCATAAGGGAAATTGCAGAAGAGGAGAAACGGAACGATCAGCTGTTGCACAGCATGCTTTCCAGCCAGGGAACCACCATATTCGATTAGAGGAGACGCAAGTACTAGCTGCCACAAGCGGATATTACGAAAGGCTCTACAGGGATGCAATCTAAATCGCCAAACACCCTAATAATTTCAATCGAAAGGAGGAGGGCGTGAAATTAAAAGGTATATGGATGCCGGTGTTAAAGAAGATGTGTACCACCCGTCCACTACTGGGTGATGGCAACGGCGATCGACGACAGCGTACAGCGGCCAATTGCACGGACGTTTTCAAAACACGTGACGTCACGCCGCGGCGCGGGAGCGCGCGGACACGGAATTTAGCGGCAGTCAGTAGCGAGCCAGCGGGTGTGCTGGACCGTCAATCGACCTACGGACCACCTTGATGATGTCTCCCGCAGTCGGAGACGAAACGTTGGGAATTGAGACAAAATTCATCAATCGACCACGGCATAACAGCCTGGATAATCATAATGGACATGTCGATACTTCTGCAAGTCTTCCTTCAATTAATTACTGACATAATCATAAAATTAGATCCAAACATAATAAAGGATTGTAAACAGTGATTTCAGACAAACCAAATTCTACTATCGGCGCTGCGAACTAGATAAAAAATTCTAACTTACTTTCAAAATTTTATCTTGCGATTTAGCTCTGTATCACTAGTCAGGGACAGATTCAAAACCTGTAGTTTTTCTCATTAGTTTCTAACTTAATCAATATTATTTCTACCGACGAATAACGCTTGCATTAGTCTAGTTCCCTGTCACAATACCTGCACTACTCAGAGCAGGCATTCACGTGGAAGAGACCTGGTGACATCGTAGATTTCAGATTGATTACGTAGTGATAAGACAAAGATTTCAGAACCTGATTTTAAATTGTAGACATTTTCAGCAACGGATGATGACTCTGACCACAACTTATTGGTCACGAACTGTAAACTAAAACAGAATAACTTGCAAAAAAAAAAGTAGGAAATGGAGATGGAACTTGGATAAGTCGAAACAACCAGAAGTTGTTGACAGTTTCAGAGGGGGCATTAGGAAATGACAGCCCAGAACGGGGGAAACGAGACAGTAAAAGACGAATGGATAGCTTTGAAAGATGAAAAAGTGAAGGCAGCAGACTATAAAATAGGTAAAAAGACAAAGGCTAGTAGAAATCCTTGGATAACGCAAGAGACACTGAATTTAATTGGAGAAAGGAGAATGTACACTACTGGCCATTAAAATTGCTACACCACGAAGGTGACGTGCTACATACGCGAAATTTAACCGACAGGAAGAAGATGCTGTGATATGCAAATGATTAGTTTTTCAGAGCATTCACACAAAGGTGGCGCCGGTAGCGACACCTACAACGTGCTGACGTAAGGAAAGTTTCCAACCGATCTCTCATACACAAACAGCAGTTGACTGGCGTTGCCTGGTGAAATGTTGTTATGATGCCTCGTGTAAGAAAGAGAAATGCGTACCATCACGTTTCCGACTTTGATAAAGGTCGGATTGTTGCCTATCGCGATTGCGCTTTATCGTATCGCGACATTGCTGCTCGCGTTGGTCGAGATCCAATAACTGTTAGCAGAATATGGAATCGGTGGGTTCATGAGGGTAATACGGAACGCCGTATTGGGTCCCAACGGCCTCGTATCACTAGCAGTCGAGATGACAGGCATCTTATCCGCATGGCTGTAACGGATCGTGCAGCCATGTCTCGATCCCTGAGTCAACAAATGGAGACGTTCGCAAGAAAACAACCATCTGCACGAACAGTTCGACGACGTCTGCAGCAGCATGGACTATCAGCTGGGAGACCATGGCTGCGGTTACCCTTGACGCTGAATCACAGACAGGAGCACCTGCGATGGTGTACTCAACGACGAACCTGGGTGCACGAAAGGCAAAACGTAATTTTTTGTGGATGAATCCAGGTTCTGTTTACAGCATCACGATGGTCGCATCCGTGTTTGGCGACATCACGGTGAACGCACATTGGAAGCGTGAATTCGTCATCGCCATACTGCCGTATCACGCGGCGTGATGGTATGGTGTGCCAATGGTTACACGTCGCGGTCAACTCTTGTTCGCGTTGACAGCACTTTGAACAGTGGACGTTACATTTCAGATGTGTTACGACCCGTGGCTCTACCCTTCATTCGATCCATGTGAAACCCTACATTTCAGCAGGATAATGCACGACCGCATGTTGCAGGTCCTGTACGGGTCTTTCTGGATACAGAAAATGTTCGACTGCTGCTCTGGCCAGCACATTCTCCAGATCTATCACCAATTGAAAACGTCTGGTTAATTGTGGCCGAGCGACTGGCTCGTCACAATACGCCAGTCACTACTCTTGATGAGCTGTGATATCGTGTTGAAGCTGCATGGGCAGCTGTACCTGTACACGCCATCCAAGCTCTGTTTGACTCCATGCCCAGGCGTATCAAGGCCGTTATTATGGCCAGAGGTGGTTGTTCTGGGTACTGATTTCTCAGGATCTATGCACCCAAATTGCGTGAAAATGTAATCACATGTCAGTTCTAGTACAATATATTTGTCCAATGAACATCCGTTTATCTTCTGCATTTCTTCTTGGTGTAGCAATTTTAATGGCCAGAAAATGAAGCAGGTGAAAGGGAATACAAACGTCTAAAAACTGAGACTGATAGAAAGTGCAAAATGGGTAAACAGCAATGGCTAGAGGACAAATTTAAGGATTTATGAGCATTTATGAGCATCTAACACGGAGGGAAAGGTTAACACCGTTTACAGTAAAATTAAAGAGGCCTCTGGATAAAAGAGAAGCAGCTGTATGAATATAAAAAGCTCCGATGGGAAACCAGTCCCAAGCAAAGAACGGAAAACTGAAGTGTGAAAGGAGTATACGGAGGTTCTATACAAGGGAGCATTATAGAACTAGAAGAGGACGTAAATCAAGATGAGATGGGAGATATGATTCTGTGAGGAGAATTTTATAAAACAGTGGAAGATTTAACTCGAAACAAGCTCCGGACTACTGATAGCTTTGGGAGAGCCAGCCATGACAAAATTCTTCCATGTGCAAGATGTATGAGACAGAAGAAGTACCTCGGAGTTCAGGAAGAGTATAATAATTCCAATTCTAAAGAAAGTAGGTTGTGACAAGTGTAAATATCACCGAACAATCAATTTAGTAAGTCATGATTACAAAATACGAATTCTTTGTAGAAGAATGGAAAAACTGGTAGAAGCCGACCTTGGGGAAGAGCACTTTGAATTCAAGAGAAATGTAGGAACACGTGGGCAGTACTGACCCTATCACTTACCTTTGAAGACAGGTTAAGGAAATCCAGTCATGTATTTGTAGCTTTTATAGGCTTAGAGAAAGCTTTTGATAATGTTGACTGCAGCACGCTTTTTGAAATTCTCAAGGTAACAGGAATAAAGTACAGGGAGCGAAAGGCTATTTGTACAGAATCCAGACTGCCGTTATAAGAGCCGAGGGACATGAAAGGGAAATAGTGGTTGAGAAGGGAGTGAGATACGTTTGTAGTCCATCCCCGATATTATTCAGTTTGTACTCTGAGAAAGAAGTAAAGGAGACCAAAGAAAAATTTGTCGTATAAATTAAAGTTTAGTGAGACGAAATAAAACTATGAAACTGGCCGACGACGTTGTAATTCTGTCAGAGACAGCAAAGGACTTGGAGGGGCACCTGAACGGAATGGACAGTGTCTTGAAGAGAGAGCATAAGACGAACAATTAAATCAGATGATTCTGAGACAATTAGATTAGGAAATCGAGACACTGAAAATAACAGACGAGCTTTGTTATTTGGGCAGCAAAATATCTTATTATGGCTGAAGTTGAGAGGATATAAAATGTAGGCAGGCAGTGACGAGAAAACATTTGTGAGAAAAAGAAATTTCTTAACATAGAGTATGGATTTAAATGTTAGGAAGTCTTTTCAGAAAGTATTTATAAGGATTCCAACCGTGTTTGAAAATGAAACATGGACGATGAACCGATAGATGGCTAGACCACATAATTAATGAGGAGTTGCATCAAACCAGTCGTTGGACTGTAGACCACAACAACAACGCCAGGCATGTTTTGGTATATTCGCTCATAGGTGTGGTCCTGCCACCCACTGAAGAACGGTGAAGGGAACACTTTTATTGTTATCTAGAAAATAGTCAAAATGTATTACCGGTGATTTGTTGTCCACGTCCTGATATCTCATGTACTGTGCTGAAGAACCACTAGTCTTTCTCAAAAAGATTATATCGGAACGGCGTCTGTGACGGAGATGCGTGCCAAGCAGAGAGCATTGACTTTCATTTGGCGGAAAACCAGAGCATCGCAGATACTCATAAGCGCTTGCAGAAAGTCTACGGACAACTGAAAACGAACAAAAGCACGGTGAGTCGTTGTGCGAGACGTTTGGCATCCACGCATCTCCCGCGTGCCGGCTGGCCTCACACAGCATTGACTCCACAAATGTTGGAAAGTGCGGACACTCTCATCTGAGGTGATAGAGGGATTACAATTAAAAACATCGCTGCTCAACTTGATATCTCTGTTAGCAGTGCTGGCACACTCGTTCACCAGTTGGAGAAGTCAAAGGTATGTCTGCTGGGCTTCTCGCCACCTAACTGAAGTCCATGAAGAGCGACGAAGAACTATCTCTGTGGAAGTGCGCGGGCGTTGCGAGGTTCACCGTGACAAATTTTTGGCGAACATCGTCACGGGCGATGACATAGATCCATCACTTCCATCTGGAAAACGGCAATCCATGGAGTGTTGCCTCAATACCTCTCTTCCGAAGAAAAAGTTCAAATCCGCAGCATCGTCAGCCGATAAAGCCATGGCGATGGTCTTCTCGGGCTCTGAAGGTGTTATTTGTTTGATGTCCTCCCTCTTGGTGCAACGATCAACTCTGAAGTGTATTGTGCTGCCCTCAGGAAACTGAATAAACGACCTGTGCGTCTCTGTCGCCCCAAAAATGCAAACGAACTTCTCCATCTCCATGACAACGCAAGGCCTCACAGTAGTCTGCGCACCCGAGAAGAGCGCACAGATTTTCATTCGACTGTTCTTCCTCATGCAACCTGTAGCCCAGATGTCGCACCTCCCAACTTCCATCTGTATGGCCCAGTGAAGGATGCACTCCGCTCGAAGCAGTATGTGGATGACGGGCAGAGTACTGACGCAACGAGACGTTGACACCGACATCGACCAATAAAGTGGCACCATGTTAGCATAAAGCCCTCCTCCCCCCCAGTAAAATGGCTTAAGGCCGTCGCATTGAACGGAGATTATGTTGAAAAACATGTTTTTGTAGCTAAAAGGCTGGGGAATAATATGATATACTGGAGTAAAATCAACCTGCTATCAGAAAAGAGGTGCTGCGTTACCTATTTACGCTCCTCGTATAGTGTTATGACAAGTAAGAAATAATTATAAAGCTTTGTAGTTTTCACGCTGGTAATTTCAGTGAAATTCATGTTGTACAGAGCCCAAAGAGTGTCTTTTAATGTAACGTCATCGCTGGCACGAGCGCGCACTGGAGGCAAAGTAATGAGTTGTGTATCATACGTGGAATGTTGGCGCGCTGATGCCAAATGGAGATTGTTCTGGAGTTGGTTTCGTAAAATGTGTCAAGCCAAAATACGAGGGTTATTCGGAAAGTAAGGAACGATCGGTCACGAAATGGAAGTCACAGTTTGTTGGGCAGTGTCTCTAAGACGCCCATCGATCGCGTTACGTCGTTCTTTTTAGTTCTGATAACACAGGGAGCACATAAAGATACCTAGAACAATAGTGTCTCCGGCCAAGTACGAGGGCCTGGTGAGAAATTTCGCCTGAAGCTATGCAGCCAATATTACATAACTGTCGTGCATTTTCTTCTCCAAGACAATTCTCAGCCGCATTTTGCAGGGGCAATGAAGATGCTCTTGCATCGTTTTCAATTGGAAATGTATGGTTGCCCGCAATACAGCCCATAATTGTCTCCCTCTTGAGTTTCATCTCTGCTCACATGAACCGCTGGCTATGAAGACAACATTTTCGCACAGACAACGAGCTGCAGGCCTGCGTACAGAATTGTAGGGAAGCCCTGGCGGCTGCCTTCTACAACGAGGGTATTGGAAAGTTGGTACAACGCTATGACAATCGTCTAAGTCGGATCGGCGACTATGGAGATAAGTCGTTGAAAGTTTTGGCTAACTGTTACAGATAAAACAGTTTTGACTTTCACTGTGGTTTCCATTTCACTACTTATCGTTCCTTACTTTCCAAATAGCCCCCGTATATAAGTGAGCAAGCAAGCGTACGTGTACTGTGCGTAGTCGTTACAAGGTTTTTTAATTAAGAAAGATTAGTGTGTGGCTGAAAGTTACTCAAGGTGCTCGATAACCAAGAAAAGCCTGCCGGCAATAACGGAGATCATAAAAAGCATTACGTCGCACCACAAGCAACCTATCGTACAATAAGTTCAAACCATTTATTTTGTAGTTCTGTATAAGGCCTAGCAGCGTGCTATTAATCTTTTTAACGTTATATGTTGTTTAGTCAAATCATAAACTTTGTGAGGGAAGCTAATTGATCCAAGTCATTAACAATCAGCAGGGTCCCATCCTTTCACCAAAACTTTCAAGAAAGTCAGCCCCAGTGAATGACATAATTAAAAGAAGATAAGAAGAAAAGAAGATAAATCCAATTAATTTTGCAATTGACGTTCACTCAAATACTTATTGGAATCAGGGGCATTAGTAATTATACTCCTTCATAAACTGTTGCACTAATATTGCAAAAAATAGGCAATAGGCAATAAGTTATTTAAAAGGAATTTACGTTTCAATGAAAAGTAATTTTATGATTTTATGTCGTATTTTTCATTCCCAAATGAATGTGACTATAAATAAAAACATTTACGGCCATAATCTAATAAATAACCATTGAGGAACAATAATTAGGTGTTTAATTTTCAAACAGGCAGCACTGTCGTGAGTCACGTAATTCAGTCCAGTTTCCACAACGTGTAGCAGCTCATTACCTATTATTACCGCTGTAACTATAGTTAAGAGCAGTGTATTCCAAATTAACATAATGTTACACGTGTCTTTAAGATCCAAGCTCGTGCATTTCGTTCAGCTGCTGCATTAATAGTCGCTCCCAGTTATTACGTGCTTTCAGAGTGACGTCAGTCATCAACCGAGTTAATTTATGCTTGTTTTTGAGCTAACGACAGTAATTACTCTGCAATCTAAATCTATTTAACATTACAGTTTCTGAAAAAATTTAATATCTGCTGTGAATCATTGACTTATAAACATTTTTATATTTCGATCGTCGTTGTACTTCACCAAATCCCATGCGGTAACGAACAGGATATAACTACCTCTATTCTTTCGTTAAATATTGTTATTTGAATTTGATGCCTTGTTTCCATTAATTACGGAAGGGAAGAGCAATTACGGGATCTGCCGAATGGAGTGAACAGGTTAATGAGAATAGCATATGGATTAATTCGAAAATAAACTGAACCAATGAGAAATAGCAGAAATGAGAACAGCGAAAAACTTAACATCAGAACTGGGGATCACGAAGTAGACGAAGTTAAAGGAATTCCGTTGCCTAGGCAGTAGAATAACCTACGATGTACAGAGCAAAAAACAGGACATAAAAAGCAGACCAGCACTAGCAGAAAGGACATTTCTGGCCAAGAGAAGACTGCTAGTATAAGGCCTTAATATGGGATAGAAATTTCTGAGAATGTACGTTCGGTGCACAGCATTGTACGGCAATGAAACATGGATTGCGGGAAAACCGGAACAGGAGAGGATAGAAGCATTTGAGATATTGTGCTACAGATGTATGTTGAAAATTAGGTGGAATGAAGGTAAGAAACGAGGAGGGTCTCCGTTCCTTTTATTCCTTGACTTGTCACAATTGCAACACTTCCTTAATTTGCAACTGTTGAGCCGTTCCTCTTTCATTCTTCATTTGCATGACCATATCGTACATACTCGATATTTAATTACTTACCATCTGTGCTGCTGCTCAAACTCAGTTCATTCTACCACAAACGTTTTGTTTCACTCGTTTAAAACATGCTCACTGGTGAGGACTGCAACACATTTACAATTTCAGTTATGGGTTTGGATTTGGAACTAATGTCATAACGTAGACTTTTTGGCCTACTTACCTACTGCAGTTTAGTCAGGTTTCAGTTTACGTTAGCAACTGTTGACTGCCTGAACATTTTCCGTCTTTCTTATAATTAAAACTCGTGAACTATTTTAAAGCCAATTTCTATTCCTCCATAACCGTTGAACTGCTTATATTTACAACAGAGAGAGCGGGCCTTGAGAAAAAGTATGGATCAAACGAAAGGATGACGTGATCAGTAGCATACAAACAGATTTGCCTTTCGGTATTTTGTGAACTGAGTTGTCAGGTCAAGCCTCGGGCATGGAGGTGTTAGGTTTAAGTAGTTCTAAGATCTAGGCGACTGATGACCTCAGCAGTTAAGTCCCATAGTGCTCAGAGCCATTTTTTGTCAGGCCTGATATTTAATACGGGAGTCTGAATTTTTCCTAATTACGACAACAGTACTCTACGGGAGCTGATCTCATACCAAATAAGAGACGATGCTAGGTAAGTAGTTAACAGCTCAGGTCTGATGTACGCGTACCCTGTTATTAGCTGTTATGAGGGTAAAAAGACAACTGAGTTGTATTTGTTCAAATGTGTGTGTGTGAATTGATAAGAGATCTAACTGCTGAGGTCATTGGAGGAGGAGGAGATTGGTGTTTAACGCCCCGTCGATAACGAGGTCATTAGAGACGGAGCACAAGCTCTGATTAGGGAAGGAATTCGGCCGTGCCCTTTCACAGGAACCATCCCAGAATTTGCCTCAAGCGATTTATGGAAATCACGGAAAACCTAAATCAAGATGGCAGGACGCGGGTTTGAACCGTCGTCCTCCCGTATGCGAGTTCAGTGTGCTAACAACTGCGCCACCTTGCTCGGTACTGAGTTCGTCGGTCTCTAAACTTACACAATACTTAAACTAACTTACGCTAAGAATAAAACACACACACACACGCCCGGGGGAGGACTCGAACCTCCGGCGGGAGGGGCCGCGCAATCCGTGAATGGCGCCTCAAAACTACCCGGTCACTCCACGTGGCGAACCGTATTTAAATGGGTCACCGTACACATACATTTCGATTCTGTTTCCGTTCTAATTTTTGTTGCGCTTCGAGTACTTGCCCTTCGTATTTAGTTTTCGATTGCGTTGTCGAGTGGCGCCGATTGCCGCCATTTTACGGCTGAGAATATGGCGGAGAACGCCACTGCGTGACGTGAAGCGCGCGGATACCGCGATCGTTACCGCTACCTCCTGCATGCGGCTGCTTACCCGGTAACGTTGCAGCCGCTTCCTTCCGCGAGTTGCCACTATACCACGCACATACATTATACAGAAGTTTGTGCTGCTTTAGTAGCGCAATATTCCATAACAGTTAGCTGAGAGAATATGAAAACTACAAGGCAATAAGAGCGTGACGTCGGATTATGCCGGTGTTTCATACATAAGTGAAGTCACAGTGCGACCTCTATAGTCTGATTACAATAACTCGACAGTTGACGTCTGTCATTTAGCGTTTCAATGTTGCCACCTCGGCTGCCGTTAGGTTAGACCTTGTGATGTGCAATGTATCCCAGGAAACTGCGGTAGAATTATTAATTGCTCTACGAGCAAACGAAAGACAGAACAATTTCAGTTCCAGCACCAGAAGCGATCTGTAACTTCTCGTTTTCTCTGGTTACCTGTAGCTACTGTCTTTCTGGCTGTATAAGCTGATACAAAACCAACCGACCAGCAGTCCTGGTTGGCAGTGTGTCATAGGTTAGAGGTGACACAGGCAGAATCGAAACGAAAAA
Organism: Schistocerca serialis cubense; assembly: GCF_023864345.2. Classification (NCBI taxonomy): domain Eukaryota; kingdom Metazoa; phylum Arthropoda; class Insecta; order Orthoptera; family Acrididae; genus Schistocerca; species Schistocerca serialis. The sequence continues at coordinate 238,602,542 of NC_064646.1, forward strand.
GAACGATAGGAATAAAAAAATAAATCCAACTACAAAAGTCAAATGATGAAAATGGTGTGGTATCACATGACATGATCTGAGCCCACAACCTTGTGCACGTTAGGATCCTGCCACACCCGCAGCGTTATGAAACCACTATTTGTGACTGTGTTATATTGATTTTCCTAAAACACCAGTTGCAACGATAATTTGCTGCCTTCAAAAAGTTTGGCCTCACGCAATGTAAAGTGAAGCTTATCTGCTGTAGGCCGATATCTGTGGTGATAAAAATTGAATATGTGACGCTGAATTGCGTCTTGTTCGAAAGGATCCAGTAGTGTTACGGTATATTGATAATTTTTACTCTTTCGACCGTCTGATTACAACTGAATAAAATAGAGTTTTCGTGCCATACGCGTTTCGCCTTTATTATCTGTAAGGAATCTTTAGTGGCCTTGAATATGTACATATTTTACTAATTAGTTTACATTTTGGGGCAATGTGGCTATAGGTTATAAACAGTTCTGGTGGTTGGTTTTTGCTATGATGTAGTAATATTTTAAATTATTCTTACAGGTTGCGACATATTATGTGTCTGTTCCATTTTTAGTGCCATTTCTCTTCTTACAACTGTCACTTGGTTTTTTTTCCAAATTTCACAGCACTAGGAACTGAACATTTGTTTTGATGCGATGTTTAGGTTTGTGTTACCGACTGTCGGATGTTATTGCCAAAGATCGTATGTTACCGCCAACTTCCGAGTGTAATTTTTGAAGTACCTGTGATCTGTGTGTGTGTGTGTGTGTGTGTGTGTGTGTGTGTGTGTGTGTGTGTGTGTGTGTGTGTGTGTGAAATAATATTTATTTAGGTGAGCCTGTTCTTTTCTATAGTTGTGAAAGAGGGAGGATTTCTATCTTATCATTTCTTTTATGGAGTGTAGTAGGGAGCATCTACTGATGTGTGTTTGCTCATTTATCACGTTTGTTTTCAGCGATGGCTTTTGAATGTGGAAGTTTTCTTGCATTTGTATAAAGTGTTTGTGATTGTTGTTTATTCTCATTATTTTCATATCTTGTTCCATGTTTGTAGGATGGTGGTTATAGTGTTTTAAATGTTCTGCAAACGTGTAATGGTTTATTTCGTACTTCCAACACCTGATATGTTCTTGGTACCGTGTTTTAAAACTCCTGCATGTCATGCGTATGTATACTGCTTCACAACTTTGATCCAGTAGTGTTTCGATAATGCTGTGTGTGAAACGTCGAATTTCGTTACTGTCGTTCTGTGTGCGTCGTTTCTGAGGTTGTTATCACGTCTCATTAAATGTGAAATAAGAGGGCCAAACCCAGAACTCGGAATCCAAACACTTCATTAACAAAAGCCAGACAAGGATGTAAACTGACCATCTGTTGTGGCAGTTTGCCAACGGAGAAAACAGTTCCGCCGAGACATTGAGCGCTCTGATTGGAGGGAGACTGCTCCAAGGTTCAAAATGGCTCTGAGCACTATGGGACTTAACTTCTAAGGTCATCAGTCCCCTAGAACTTAGAACTACGTAAACATAACTAACCTAAGGGCATCACATACATCCACGCCCGAGGCAGGATTCGAACCTGCGACCGTAGGTTAATCAGACTACAATCTATGATGCAAATCTCAGCTGTAAGTAGAATTATTTATTCATTTGAGCAAAATTTAGGACTTGAACTGTTTTGTAATCTACAAACAAATATAGCGTATAAAAACAGGACTGTGTTGTTCCAGATTAAATCCACATAAGACGTCTTAATGTAGAAGGTGAAACGTGTCGGGAGCAAATAAAATAAATTGCAGCAAGGTAAGCCCTTTTGCAGAACATATTACATCAATATGTCTGTTCTTGCTGTTACATCGATACGACAATTCCTTCCATTTGTATTCTTCTTCCTCTTCGCCCACAATCTCTTCGTAAGTCAGTTCTCTACTTCCGAAGCTGGTCGATGTTATTTTCTTGGTCGTCCGTGAAGACCGTTTTCTGAATTTTGTTCCAACGTCCCTGTCATGTATGTTCATTACATTTGTTTGTTTAACGTCTGTGTTAACCAAACCACGGTGTGGCAACCTTCACAAGGGCTGCGTGTGCTGGCTGCCACCGTCCAAGGCTCCACCTGTCTCGGCTTCGGTCGTTCCTTCCCGCAAGTACTCGGAACAGCGTGACAATTCATTTAGAACTACGGTGTGGTATTTTGTGGTCAGTACCACTAACTTCAGTTTGGCAGATTCGTGGCCTCAGCGCTGTTTACCCTTAGCTATTTGTTCCTGCTATGAAGGACGTTCACAGGTCCAGGGGATGTTTGCACAAAAATAGGCAGTCGATCGATCTATCGTCACAAGCCTTTAAAAATGAATGGAACTGACAAAGAGAGGGTTGAGAACTCTCAGTATATATTATGCAGCCGCATTAGCGACAGTATGGAAAATTTGCAAGGAAACCATGTTACAATATCATGCAGAAATAATTAATAGATTTAGTTGGCAAAAATCAAAACATTACAATTATAGACAGACGGAATTCATTATTCTGTGCTTCAAGAAGAACTTTGAGCCAAATTTGCAGGTCTGTAGCATGTGAGGAAATTGGTGGTACGAATGGTAAAATTTATGAAAACGCACGCATTATTCGTCAGCTGCAACAGTTTTCGATGGAAGTGAACGAAGGAACAAAAATTAGAACTTCTAGAATACATTGTACTCGTACATCTCGCATTTCAAGTTGATCTGATGGCACACTGTCCGCGGTAAGACTCTGCAAAGTGAGAAATAACTAATTTCTTATTTGATGTGGATGCATTTAAAAAGAAAATCACACCGTGGAAGAGACAAATTCTGACAAAGAAAAAGTACACCGTCCATTTCCCTAAGTTCTCTGGCGTTGAAGAAAACGCGATGTTTTAAGAATTGTGGTTTTGAAAGAATTACAAGGGTAGTTTCCTAAACGTTTTGGGGATACTGCCAGTCTTTTCCGCCTGTTTTCCAGACCGTTTGCGGTTTCAATTGAAAACGCCCCTGCGCATATTGCGATGTAACTGAGTCACCTTCAAGGTAGTTCCCGTTTCGATGACAAACACTTTTGCATTAAATTTGCCCAGGTCGTCTATGTCGCTTTCCCCAGGTCGGGTTTCCAAAAGTGCTAGAATATTTCGATCGACGTATTTGTGTGAAACGCATTTTTTCGATTACGAAACTAAATAACTCACGATTACGTGACAACCTAAGTGCGAAAATCTTTGAAATTGTCTGAGTCTGTCTGTATGCCGACACTTTATACCAGGTAAAAAACGTATTATGTCTTCAGTGCTCCAAAAAATATTAAATAATACTGAAAGATTGTTTTATTTGTTATCTAAGTTGTTGCGAAATATGAACTATAAACTAAACAACACGTGATGTGACTGCACTACCTTTTAAATGCGACGCTTTCGCAGTTTCCCCTCTTCCTCCTTCTCATGCTCAGACAGCGTAGCTTGGCGGTGGGGGAAATGTGCATTGGGGCTCAACGCCTTGTAACCCATGTCTCGGCACGGCTCGCGAACAGAGTTCTTGGCCGCACGTGGTGTAAACCATGCTGATTGACGTTTCACATTCATAATGTACAAAAAATTTGCTTTTTCAATCTGTGATCCATTCTAGCCAAATGGCCGCGTGACGTAGCCGCGTGGTCTGGGGCGCCTTGCCATTGTTCGCGCGGCTCCCCCCCCCCCCCCCCCCCGTCGGAGGTTCGAGTCCTCCCTCGTGGTCGGCTGCTATGACCGAGCGGGAGCGGTTCTAGGCGTTTCAGTCTGGAACCACGCGACCACTACGGTCGCAGGTTCGAATCCTGCCTTGAGCATGGATGTGTGTGATGTCCTTAGGTTAGCTGGGTTTAAGTAGTTCTGAGTTCTAGAGGACTGATGACCACAGATGTTAAGTCCCATAGTGCTCAGAGCCATTTGAACCTCTCCCAGGCATGAGTGTGTGCGTTCTCCTTTGTGTAAGTTAGTTTAAGTTAGATTAGGTAGTGTGTAAGACTAGGGAGCGATGTCCTCAGCATTTTGGTCTCATAGGAACTTACAACAAATTTCCAGAAATATTTCTAGCCAAATGTCTGAAAAACAGCACTGATGTTTCGCGGATTGTGTATATTACATTCTTTGCATCTCCATTAATCTCTTTGTTAGGTCGTGGCCAGTCGTATTCTGTTTCTGTTGCCTTTGGATCAAGTATGCTTGTAACCATCCTTCTTTGTATTTTCGTAATTCTGTTTATGTCACCTTCCTATACAAGTTTAAGTGTCTCAGTGCCATACAGAGCCTGAGGTCTCACAACTGTTTTATGTTTAATTTTATTGTCCTACGTTAAAGCCTTCTTGTTGTGTATGTTTCTGGTGTTCTCCAAGGAGATGTTTATTTGATTTGTTTTTGTTTATAGATTGCTCTCATTATTGTTTACGCTTAGCCACTCCCCTAAATTTCTGAATTACTGACTTTTGTTGATTTTCTTTTGATTTATAAGTTATTTCTGTGGACAGTTTTTAACATCAGTTACGTATTCTGTATTTCGGAAAGAAAATTGTAAACCGATTTTTTCTGGTTCCACAGTTAGGTTTCCTATCTGGATTCTGACATTTTCTGGAATTTATATTGTCAAAGCAATGTCATGAGCGAATGGTAGGCAGTCCACATATATGTTATTTTTCGGTTTCCCAATTTGATGCTTTTCGTGACGGATTTTCTCCACCATCTTTTCCAGGACGCAGTTGAAAAACACTGGTAATAGTCCATCACCCTGCCTGACTCCTGTTTTTATCTCAAAGTTTTTGAAGAATTCTCCGCAGAATCTGACTTTAGATGACGTATTCGTCAATGTGTGCCGGATAACGTGAGTAGTTTTTCGACTTAAACGGAATTCTTTCACAATAATAATGAGGGATTTTTCTTTCAGTGGAATCATACATTTTCCTAAGCCCTACAGTTGTAATTCTCCTAGTGTTGTTTCTCGGTTTTCTCATTTGCAGAATCGTTATTAAGTTCCAGATCTGTTCGTTGTGTGATCTATTTTTTTCAGAAATCCAAATCGATATTCTCCTAGCTGTGGGTCAAGTTGGATTTCTGCACAATTGAAGAGTTCTTTAGACAAAATTTTGTATGTCCCTGAGAAAACTGATAAACCTCTATACAAATTTGGATCATTTTAGATCCTTTTTTTGTGCGAAGGATATGTGATGGCTGGTTTCCACTAGAAGTTCTTCTTTCAAGCAGTCTTATCTGTTATATTTTTAAGCTTAAGAATGACGTCAACACCTACGTCTTTCCACAACTCTGTCTTAATTCCATCAGCACCGGCTGCGTTATTGTTTATCAGTGAGCATATAATATAATTTCTTCTAAATCTGGTGCTGGCGAGTTGCCGTTTTGAGTACTGTTTTCACAAACAATAAATTTCGATTCAAATTCATGACCGTTGTGTAAATCTTCAATAAATGTTGCCATTATGCCACAGTTTTCCAATTTACAGTGAGCTGTTTGGTTTGTTTTCAGGTTTATAAATTATATTTTTAGCAGTAAAATTTGGTCAGCTGTTTCTGAAATAACTGTCAGTAGTAATCTCATTTTATACGTTTTTAAACTTCAGAGCGTTGGTACAGCTCATTCCCGCTGAATAACTTCCACTCTCTTTTAAACGTTCTAGCGACTTCTCTTCGTTCAAGAAGTTCCTGTTTTCCTGACTTTTATTTGCGTTCCACTTTTCCCCTGATTTCTGTCTTTCTTGTAGAGCCTTGTGCCATTGATCATTCCGTATGTCAGTTTTCTGTTTAATGGGTGGTGCCGTTTTAATTACAGATTTGATTATACCATTTGTAAGATCATCTCACATTTGACTGCCCTGTTTATGATGTTCTGCGTTTACTTTTCCAACTCCAGCTTATTAGTGTCATAGCTCGGGATCTTAGTTTGCCTCTCGAGTTTTCTGTGTTCTTCTGCGTTAATCTTAAATTTAGCAACAGAGATGTAGTGCCCTGTTTCTGCGAGGGTTCATCAAACAACCTTCAACGTATCTCTCTAGCGTTCCACTCTCGAACACCGCGCGGAAATAGTGTACACTTAAATCTTTCCGTACCGGCTGTAACTTTTCTTATCTTATTACGATTATCATTTCTCTCTAGGTTGATGGGCACCGACGATATATTTTCGCTCACTGAGGAAAATGTTAGTGATTGAAATTTTATAAGAAGATCTTGCTGCAACGAAAAACGTCTTTATATTAATGATTGACACCTAATTTCCGTGTCACTCTCTCCCCTAGGTGGCGATCATGCAAAACTAGGTGCTCTTAGCACTTTTCCGTTGTCCGCCATCAATATTATGTGATATGGATCCCACACCGGATTGCAGTACTCCAGAAGAGGGCGGAAAGCGTTGTGTAAGCAGTCTCTTGAGTCAGTTTGTCGCATTTTCTAAGTGTTCTGCTAATATATCAGTATTTCGTTTACTTTCCACGCATCGTTATCTATGTGATGGTTCATATGTAAGTTATCCCTATTTAAGTAATCCCTAAGTATTTACTTGAATCTACAGCCATTAGATTTGTGTGATTTATCACATAGCCGAAATTTAGCGGTTTTCTTATAGTTCTCATGTGGAGGACTTCACACCTTCCATCATTTAGAGACAAGTTCCACGTTTTGCACCACACAGATACTTTGTCTAAAACATTTTGCAGTTTGTTTTGATCGTCTGATGGCTTTACAAGACGGGTGAATGACAATAACAGAAGCAAAAAACCTAAGACGGCTGCTCAGATTGTCTCCTAACTCGTTCACGTAGATCAGGAGCAGCAGAGGGCCTGTAACACTTCCTTGTGGAACGCCAGATTTCATGTTTTACTCGGTGAGCTTCCGTCTATTACTCCGAACTGTGACCTTCCTGATAGGGAATCACGAATCCAGAGGCGTAATATAGACGATGCTCCACAGGCACGCAGTTTTGGTAGAAATCGCTAATCAGTAACGATGTCAGGGGCCTGCTGGGAACCTAAAAATATCGAATCAATTTGACATCGATAGCATTTATAACTTCGTGTAAATAAAGACCTATCTGTGCTCACATGGACGATGTTTTCTGACTCCCCCTTGTTCCTCCTGCAGCAAGGTACAGGATGCCTTAGATGGAATTTCTAATTGCTGTGATGAATGACAGCTAGCTCTAAATTTAGAAACATGTAAATTAATATAGAGGAAAGCGAGAAACAATCACGTATTATTCGAATTCGGTATTAGTGGAGGTCTGCGTGTAAAGCGATGTGTAATTGAACGAGAACGTAAATACACTTGTAAAAAAGGCGAATGATCGATTTCGGTTTATTGGGAGAGTTTTAGAAAAATGTAGCTCGTCTGCAAAGGAGACGGCCTATAGAACGCTCGTGCTACCCACTCTTGAATACTGCGGGAATATTTGGGATCCCTACCAGATTGGTTTAAGGGAAGACTTCGAAACAGTTGCAAAGCGTGATGCTAGATTTGTTACTGGTTGGTTGGATCAACACAGGAGTGTTGCGGAGATGCTTGTGAAACTCAAACAGGAATCCGTGGAGGGAATACGACGTTCTTTTCGCGAAAAACCACTGAGAAAATTTAGAGAAACCACATTTGCAGGTGACTGCAGAACGATTCTGCTGCTGCGAACGTACATTTCCTGTAAGGGTAGCGAAGGCAACAGAAATGGAGGCTCGCATGGAGGCTTATACATGTTTTTCCCTCCCTCCATGGGCGAGTGGAACAAGACAGGAAATAACTAGCAGTCATACAAGGTACCTTCCGCCAGACAACATTCGGAGGTTTGCGGGAATCTAAAGGGGTAGGACAAAAAGATGAAAACAGCGCGAGAGATGCTTGCCAATGTAGATGTAGTTGCTTGTCAAGCCTGCAGGTTGTGCTGTTGTATTTTACCACGAAAGACACCTGTGCAGTGTCCTAAATATGTTGAAATTTTCTTTCGTTGTCAGAATGGTGTTCTGTGTAATTCTGAATGCATTATGTCGAACCAAAGTGAATTCGGAAGTGGGCAAATTGTTGGTATGTTGGGTGGTTCGGTAACCGAGGTAGCCACAGTGTCCCGAGAGGTACCGTATGGAAGATTTATACCACGGACGAAAGTTTATGTGATAATGATAGACGTTTAGTGAAGAGGATTGTGACGAGAAATAAGAGGACGGAAGCTGCCAAAGCCACCGCAGAACTGAACGTCGCATCCACAAACCGTGTCAGCACCAAAACAGAACGAAGGGATCTCCAAATACAGAGAACTGCAGGGCGAACTGTAATTCAAAAACTGCTCATCAGTGATGCAAAGGTCCATAACAGGAAAGCGTGGTGTCGAAGCAATGGAAGAATTTTTTGTCATTTGGATCTTATTTCACACTGTTTCCAATTCTGTCCTAGTTTACATCCCAAAAGTGAAACATGGCGGCAGTTCGGTGACGATCTGGGCGGCCATATTCCATGGACCCTATGGTTACTCTGCGTTGTAGCATTACTGGCAAGGATTGTGAGCCCATTTTGGCTGAGCAGGTCAATCGCTTGGTACTGTGTCCGATCCCCAGTGGTGATGCTGCGTTCCAAGACGACAAAGCCTCTGTTTACACAACTCGCATCGTCCAGCACTAGTTTCGTCAGCGGGAGGACGAATTGTCGCCTCTCCCTTGGCAACTAGTCAACGGATCCCAGTATTACTGAGCATCTGTGACCTACGTTGGAGGGAAGGGTGCTTGATCGCTTTCCACTTGAAACATCGTTACCTGAAATTGTCACCATTTTGCAACAAGGATGCTATAAGGTACCTTCGAAACCTATACAGGGTCTGTATTTGTGTATTCCTAGACCACAGGCAGCTGTTTTATTTGCTAAAGGTGTTCCTACACCGTTTGAGGCTTGGTAATGTATTGCGGTTTTAGTGTTTCTGTACCCTACATACAGATGTAGAAGTACTTAGACCAGTACTACCCGTACTTTCCGCTCTAAACTCTTAAGGAGTAACTTCATGATAACCTCTGTACACGTTGTAATTTGTCTATTTTATCTTCACCATCCCTATGGGAGTGATGTGAGTGATGCATGGAGGGGGAGGGGGGGGGACTTATCTTAAGATTCTTTCCCGTGATAATTTGCGTATATCTTCAGTTGTCTGCCAATTTAGGTTTCCCACGGAGATCCCCTGCTATACCCGCAATACAGGGCAGATAGTTTAATTTTTGGAAAGGGGCCAAAATGAATGGCTCAGTCGCACTCGAACATACTACTTTATTCATTTGACAAACATTAGAAGAGTAAAGAAAACATTAAAAGCAGAGCAAGCCAAACATTAATTTTAGAACGTAATTCCCGGCTAAATGCGCCATTCAATCTCACGCCTCAAGAACAAAAAAACCTTAATTTAAAACCGGCTGAAGGCCAATCACTTAAAACTCAAAAACAAGAATTTGAATTTTAAAAGGCAGATGGCCTCGTCTTATAACATTTCTCTGAATTAGGCTGAAAGCCCAACGATCTCACGCCTTAAGGGCAAAACAACTTTAACTTAAAATCGGCTGAAGGCCTATAACATAAGGCTCGAAACAGGAATTTGAATTTTTTAAAATTCCTCATACTGAAATTTCTTTAAATCAGGCTGAAGGCCCAAGCAATCTCAAGCCTTAAGGACAAAACAACTTTAATTTAAAATCGGCCAGAACAACGAGTACAAATAGGCAGCACATCAAACGGCGCTCAGAAGTTTCCAAGGGTCGGCCTGGAATTCAAACACTAACGCTCGCTTAGGTCAGACAGGCACTGGGTCCAACAATTCTCAATCCGACGGCAACCCAACCCGACAGACAGTCAATGGACCAAGCGACAGGATCACTTCGGCTTCACCCGACCCGCACGCAACAGGGAGTTCAATGGCATAACGCAGAAGGTATCGGCGCCCACAACGAATTACACATTCGGTTATCAAACTACACACCGCGCTAGACAGCTACAACACGACGTGGAAAATACACTGCCTGAATTTACGTCAACGACCATGGCAGGTAACCGGAACGTTAACGGCTACAAGGCAGAAGATTCCGCTGGTGCACTTCAATTCAAATATAATAAAGTTAAGTTAAACTCAACAGGAGGGCGACTAGAATTTCGCCAACTTGAAAACACACGTTGTTGCTGGCGGGAATGTCCCAACGGCCCACAACGAAATTCAAACGACACAATGTGAACAGTTGGGGCTGGATGGTAGATTAAGTAAAGACTCAACTTTCGTGTCCGGGTTCGGTGAGCCACGGACCTCGTAGCAATGGGCACAGCCCCTCACACTCCGAACGCGAGCGGATGCCGGCAGCGGCCCCGGCCATACACGCGCCACGGAGACTTCCTCGCTGCTCCACGCCAACCGACCGACTGCCCGCACGTGGCACTACAAGCGCGAGAAGAAAGATAGTACAAGGGTGCGAATATCGATACACGCTGCTGCTGCCACTCGCGGAAACAGAGGAAAACAGCATAATCGCGATAACCGCGGGAGCCTAATCACAGAACAGGAACCAAGGTTTAACGCAAAGTATAACGCGAGCCAGCCACGGGTCACTCACACTTCCTTGACATTCCTCCGAGACTGTTCTATTACAAGGTTAGTGGCTATCTGCATCACGTCACATCGTTTACGTATTTGTTGCTTTATGAAGCGGTGGCGTGAAATGAACGAACAACTAAAGAAATAACATGGAAAACGAATGGATAACTTGGATCCGCTGGACGGATTCCGAGAAAGTGCAGTGCATGTGTAAAGGAAATAGCATACGAGACGCTGGTACGACCAATTCTTGAGTGCAGTTTCAGTTTTTGTAGTCCTTGTCAAGTAGGCGTGGCAGCAGACGGCGACCGAACGTAGAGACTCGCTGTTGGGATGCTAAGAAAGCGGTATATCCCTTACGAAACTGTAGCAGAGATGCACGGACAACATTAATGCTAACCTCTGGGAGATAGGTGGCGTTGTTCTCTGAAAAATTAAGTGAATCTTCATTCGAGGATGACTACGACAATTTTGTTGCCGTCATCGTACTAATTACAAAAATTTAAGGAACTGTGCTATAGTGGACAATCAACAAGTGTCCGCCTGAGGGAATTACTGCGGTGTATATGCAACGTGGCGCAGTTCCGATGCTGGCATGTAAGCTGTGTTGAATAAGAAGTATCGTTGCGACTGTCAAAAATCTTTATTTAATGATTCTACGGGTTTCGCAGACTATATTTGCATCATCAGGTACAAACACCTGTACATAAAAGCGATCTGTCTAAAAGATTAATTAATACTGGCAACAGTAACGCTTCTGCCCAGGCTGTCTACATTGGAACTTTCGAAATGACCATAGCCCTAAATTTCTGTTTCAGGACTCTCATACATTTGAGGATTAGAAATTTTAAATACTTCTCGATGAGAATGTAGGGGAATGCGCTTTTTCTGCCTTTTAAACACATAGCTTTTATGGAGTGGCTATAAAAACCTGACGATCCAAATATAGCTTGTGAAACCATAGTGACTTTTTAAATAAAGATTTGTAACAGTCGCATAGTTCGTTCTTATTCAATATGGAATATTACGATTGTGGATGCCCTACACACAAATCGATGTTCGAGAAGCACCACGTAGGAAAGGAATTGGGGTAACGTTTTTGTCTTTCCGAGGAGCGTGCGGTAAATGAGGAAACGTGAATTATGGCAACGTTACTAACAAATGTGTCCAAACTGGGACAACATGCTGTTATTCTTTTCCTGCTACTGAAGGACAAACAACGGTAGACATCCATCGCAGAATGAAGAATATACACTCCTGGAAATGGAAAAAAGAACACATTGACACCGGTGTGTCAGACCCACCATACTTGCTCCGGACACTGCGAGAGGGCTGTACAAGCAATGATCACACGCACGGCACAGCGGACACACCAGGAACCGCGGTGTTGGCCGTCGAATGGCGCTAGCTGCGCAGCATTTGTGCACCGCCGCCGTCAGTGTCAGCCAGTTTGCCGTGGCATACGGAGCTCCATCGCAGTCTTTAACACTGGTAGCATGCCGCGACAGCGTGGACGTGAACCGTATGTGCAGTTGACGGACTTTGAGCGAGGGCGTATAGTGGGAATGCGGGAGGCCGGGTGGACGTACCGCCGAATTGCTCAACACGTGGGGCGTGAGGTCTCCACAGTACATCGATGTTGTCGCCAGTGGTCGGCGGAAGGTGCACGTGCCCGTCGACCTGGGACCGGACCGCAGCGACGCACGGATGCACGCCAAGACCGTAGGATCCTACGCAGTGCCGTAGGGGACCGCACCGCCACTTCCCAGCAAATTAGGGACACTGTTGCTCCTGGGGTATCGGCGAGGACCATTCGCAACCGTCTCCATGAAGCTGGGCTACGGTCCCGCACACCGTTAGGCCGTCTTCCGCTCACGCCCCAACATCGTGCAGCCCGCCTCCAGTGGTGTCGCGACAGGCGTGAATGGAGGGACGAATGGAGACGTGTCGTCTTCAGCGATGAGAGTCGCTTCTGCCTTGGTGCCAATGATGGTCGTATGCGTGTTTGGCGCCGTGCAGGTGAGCGCCACAATCAGGACTGCATACGACCGAGGCACACAGGGCCAACACCCGGCATCATGGTGTGGGGAGCGATCTCCTACACTGGCCGTACACCACTGGTGATCGTCGAGGGGACACTGAATAGTGCACGATACATCCAAACCGTCATCGAACCCATCGTTCTACCATTCCTAGACCGGCAAGGGAACTTGCTGTTCCAACAGGACAATGCACGTCCGCATGTATCCCGTGCCACCCAACGTGCTCTAGAAGGTGTAAGTCAACTACCCTGGCCAGCAAGATCTCCGGATCTGTCCCCCATTGAGCATGTTTGGGACTGGATGAAGCGTCGTCTCACGCGGTCTGCACGTCCAGCACGAACGCTGGTCCAACTGAGGCGCCAGGTGGAAATGGCATGGCAAGCCGTTCCACAGGACTACATCCAGCATCTCTACGATCGTTTCCATGGGAGAATAGCAGCCTGCATTGCTGCGAAAGGTGGATATACACTGTACTAGTGCCGACATTGTGCATGCTCTGTTGCCTGTGTCTATGTGCCTGTGGTTCTGTCAGTGTGATCATGTGATGTATCTGACCCCAGGAATGTGTCAATAAAGTTTCCCCTTCCTGGGACAATGAATTCACGGTGTTCTTATTTCAATTTCCAGGAGTGTATATCGGGCAGTATCTCGAATACAAGTAAAACTGCGACGAGGGGTGCTGCTGCCTCATGATAACGTACGTACCCATATCGCAAACGTCCTAACGCAGAAGTTACGCCAACTCATGTGAGACACTCGAACAGCCACCCCGCCCTATAGTCCCGATCTCTCCCTAAGCGATTATCACGCCTTCGGTCCATTAAAAAAGGTCTGTCGGACGAAGATGTGTAGCAGGTAGTTACAGACTTCTTCACGCAACAGTGCTTTACCAATCGGGTATCTTCAACCAGGTGCGTCGGTGAGACGATTACCTCAATGATCACGTCGATTTTGCCTGATTAGCATACGGATTCTGGACTATACGGCCTTCGAACAGTAACTATTTGATCGCCCCTTATAAATACAGTTTTGAGACTAGTTTAACTCATAAGGTATTTTGTGTATACGCAGGTGCTGCGTTTGTTGCCCGTTGAACGTCCAGGAGATATTCAGTTTCTCTCAGTGTCTTCGTTAACATCTTTTCCGTCACTGCCTCTGCTGCATCTCGTATTCTTTCTGTAAGAGAGAGATGAACGCTTGATCCTTAATGTAATCCTACAAAAATGTCAAGAGGCGTTATGTCTGTGGTGATCATAGTATTCGACCGTCTCTCCGATCCATGTGTGTGGAAAGGTTTCATCCAAGAACTGGCGAATAAGTAACCCCCAGTACGGTGGTGCACAATTCTGCTGAAATTCTACGTTAACGCAAATTCCCTCACAGGACCTGGCTGGCCCATTGCTACCAACCGACCACTGCGTCGGCCTCTGACGATGGTGTCATTGGATGCGGTGTGTAGGGGCTCGGGGTAGCATGTAGCCGTTAGCGATCTGCTACAGAAAATAGAGTGATAACTTACGAACTTTAATTAAGATGACTGCTGGAGCAGACGAATTCTCCGTTCGCTACAAGCGGTGAGATCTGTCATCCACCTAACTGTCGACTGCCGTCCAGACCGTGTCTGGCACCGAACTTCTTTTCTTCTAGCATGGATTCAGTTGATGTTTAATTGAAATAATGAACGGGACAACAGAGGAAGCTAAAGACAAGATAAAATGCGTCTGTTCTGGTAAAATCATAGTATATTGTATAGGGAGGTAAATTGACGTAAAAGTTTGACGATACATTTATAAATAGCAGTTCCTGTATCTTCTTGCTGCAGGTCAGGAATACTACACAGAAAACATTCAATCGAAAGCGAAGTCTTGAATTAGCTCGGCCCAGGTACTGAAATATGTGACAGAAGGCCCAGGCAGAGCACGTCGTGCAGTTATCCAGTAATCATCTTAAGTAGCGTCCAGCCTAGGGTTGCCGAACGATAACCAGCATAACTGCGAACGCAGCTGAATACAGGTAAAATAGAATACTGCACAGTATGCTTCAGCCGACGAGAGGAGAAGCGTATAGCCAACCTAATCCTGCGTGGCCGTTTGCGTAAAATCTTCACCACTTTCCTCTGGACTGTCACTGTTTCTCTGCAAACACGACGATTCTATTTCCGCTGACTGCGGTGTGATGCTGTACGCACGGTACTGACAGCGTCCTTACTCACTCAGGTCTAGCGCTTTTTGCCTTGTCACAACACTGTCGGTCACTTAAACTCTTCACACCACACCACCCTTTCCTGCTCTTCACACCTGACGGAATTCAATAACAACCCTATGGAAATGTCGCTGAACTGTTATCGGAGACCTCGTTTCATGAAACCATAAAACACATTGCGCGTTGTCCTACATGGGCGCTATTGCACCGCACTGATGTTGAAGTCGTTGTAGATACTGAACGCTGGCTAAAGCTGGAGGGGATAAATTCAACCACATCTTTTGCGAAGGAACAAAGGGAGTTCAGATAGGACAGGATAAATACAGTTGGCTGTGGAGTGTTTGTTACTGTAGAAGTAGTTAATCTTGTAGCGAATTTGAAGTAGATACTTCCTAAGAGTTGGTATGGGTAGAGGTCATTCTTGACAACCGGAATAAGATAATATTTGGATCCTTTCACCGACCTGCCAACAAAGATGATACAATTGCTGAAAGGTTCAAAGAAAACTTACCCGACTCATACAATTATACTTGCTGGTGACTTCAATTTACCCTAGATATATTGGCGAGAACACGTGTTTACATTAGGAGGCACGCATACAAAATCATCCGAAATTGTGCTAAACGCACTCTCTGAAAATTATTTCGAGCAATTACTTCATGAACCCACTCGAAAAGTAAACGATTGTGATAATACACTTAACCTCTTAGCAACAAATAATCCTCAGCTAATAACGAGCATCAAAACGGATGCAGAGGTTAGTGAACACAGGGTTGTCGTAAAGAGACTGAATACCGTAACTCCCAAATCCTCCAAAAATAAACGATAAACATATCTATTCCAAAAAGCAGATAATAATTCGCTTGACGTCCTCCTGAGAAACAATCTCTGCTCCTTCCAAATTAACAGTGTTAGCGTAGACCAGATGTGACTTTAATCCAAAGAAATAGTATTAACAGCAGTTGAGAAATTTATACCAAAAAATTAACAAAAGACGGAGCTGATTCCCCATGGTCCACAAAACATGTCAGAGCACTGTTTCAGAAACAACGAATAAAACAAATCAAATTTAAACGAACCCAAAATCCCCAAAGTGGGTGACCTGTTACAGAAGCCCGAAATTTACCAAGTACTTCAATGCGAGATACTTATGATAGTTTCCATAGCGAAACTTGGTAGAAAACCCAAACAGATTCAAGTCGTATGTAAAATATGCTAGAGGCGAGACGCAATCAATGCCCTCCCTGCGTGATACCAGCTGAAATACTATCGATGTCAGTACTGCCAAATTAGAGCTATTAAACACCGACTTCCGAAATTCCTTCACCAAAGAAGACTAAGTAAATGTTCCAGACTTCGAATCAAGAGCAACTTTCAACATGAGTAACTCAGAAGCAGATATCCTCGAAGTAGTGAATAAATTAAGTCTTCCGGTCCGGACACTATACCAGTCAGGTTCCTTTCATAGTATGCTGATGCACTAGCTCCATACTTAACAATCATATGCAACCGTTCGCTCGACGAAAGATCAATATCCAAAGACTGGAAAGTTGTACGGGCCACACCAGTATTCAAGAAACGGAATTACAGGCACTTATCATTAACTGCGATATGCAGCAGAATTCTGGAACATATTTGTTTTCGAACATTGTGAATTACCTCGAACAGAACATTCTGTTAACACACAGTCAACACGGATTTAGGAAACACCGTTCTTGTGAAACACAACTAGCTCTTTACTCGCACGAAGTGTTAAGTACTATCGACAAGGGATTTCAAACTGATTCCATTTTTTTAGACTTAAAGGAAAGCTTTTGACATCGTACCTCAAAAGCAGCTTATAATTAAATTGCGTGCTCATTGAATATCGTCTCACTTATAAGACTGGATCCGTGATTCCCTGTCATCTGGGTCACAGTTCTTGGTTACTGAAGGGAAGTCACCGCATATAACTGAAGTGATTTCTGGAGTGGGACCCTCTGCTGTTCCTTATATACATAAACAACTTAGGAGACAATTTGAGCAGCAGTCTTAGGTTGTTTGCAGATGATTCTGTCGTTTACCGTCCAGTAAAGCCATCAGAAGATCAAAACCAACTGCAAAACATTTTGGATATCTGTATGGTGAGAAAAAGTTGGCAATTGACGCTAAATATTGAAAAGTGTGAGGTCATCCACATGAGTGCTGAAACGAATCTGTTAAACATTGGTTACACGACAGATCAATCAAATATAAAGGCCATAAGTTCAACTAAATGTCTAGGAGTTACATTTGCGAAAAAGTTACCAAACACTGCGTTTTATTGACAGAACGATGCAAAAGATCTACTAAAGAAACTGCCTGCACTACGCTTGTCCGTCCTCTTCTGGAATACCGCTGGGAGGTGTGGGATCCTGGCCAGTTAGGATAAACGGAGTATATTGAGGAAGTTCAAAGAAAGGCTGCACTTTTGTATTGTCAAGAAATAGGGGAGAAAGTGTTACGGACATGATACGAGATTTGCAGTGCAAGGGCGTTTTTCGTAGCGGCGCGATCTTCTCACGAAGTGTCAATGACGAACTTTCGTCTCCGTAAGCGAAAATATTTTGTTGACGCTGATCTATGTAGAGAGAAACGATCATCTTGATAAAATAAATCAGAGCTCGCGAGAAATGATATAAATGTTCGTTTTTTACGCGCGCTGTTAATGTGAAGTTGGCTCGATGATCCCTCTGCGATGCACTTAAGTGTGATTTGCGGAGTAGCCATGTAGATCCAGATGTAAATGTATCGTGTCAGCAGCACTGCTAAAACACCCTACTGCAGCAAGAGAGAGAGAAAAAGTCAACAGATGTTGTCAGGCCATATGTAGAGTTGTAATCACAAGAACTTCATTAGTTAAACTATCTCTTGCAAGAAACCGGATGACGGTATCTAGCATAAATCTATTGAAATAAATTTTTGTAATCATGGGACGGCGTTACGCTGCAAGTTTACATCTAGCGTTGAAAACGTGTAACAATGGAAGTGGGATTATAGCTAGGGATACACGATGTTGGCGTATCATCGATGTTAATTTCGTCTTTTATAAGTTGCAGGCGACTTGCCCTGTGGAGTTCAGGAGCGACAAAGGTCGTATGGAGTCCAAGGAAGGAACACCCACTTGAAGGTGGAGATACACTGTAGGTTTCAACCCAGAGGGAAATACAGATGAAAATACACCAGTGAAATGGGAATGTTCCGTCCTTACTAGCGTTTTAAATCAAATTCAAATGGCTCTGAGCACCATGGGACTTAACATCTGTGGTCATCAGTCCCCTAGAACTTAGAACTACTTAAACCTAACTAACCTAAGAACATCACACACATCCATGCCCGAGGCAGGATTCGAACTTGCGACCGTAGCGGTCACGCGGTTTCAGACTGAAGCGCCTAGAACCGCACGGCCACACCGGCCGGCACTAGCGTTTTAACACAACATTCAAGAGCACAGTAATGTTGTCCATTAGGACGGTGCAGGCACACTCACATATCAGTACTAGAGAGCATCCGCTTCATTGCTGTTGCCGAGTCACTTTGTTGTGGCTGTGTGTCGTGTACTGCGACGCTGAGAGATGATGGTCCGGTACACCAATCGGGAATAGGCCGACGTGGTCTTTACAGGCGAACAGGCAAATGAAAATGGGCAAGCGGCAGCGCGGTTGTACCGAGAAAAGTCTCTCATCCGACAGCCACAGCACCATAAACAGTGATTTCTAGTTTGTGCAGAAGAGGCTATTTTACGGGAATCGGTAACCATGAAACGGGGGAGGGGGTGGGGGGTTTGGGGGGATGCCTGGTGCGTGCACGTTGCTGAACACAGTAGAATATGACCACAGTATCAGCTGTCACAGACAGCAAAAGAACTGGAAGAGCGACTGAACGGAATGGACACTCTTGAAAGGAGGATATAAGATGAACATCAACAAAAGCAAAACGAGGATAATGGAATGCAGTCGAATTAAGTCGGGTGAAGCTGAGGGAATTAGATTAGGAAATGAGTCACTTAAAATAGTAAATGAGTTTTGCTGTGTGGAGAGCGAAATAACTGATGATGGTCGAAGTAGAGAGGATATGAAACATAGACTGGCAATGACAAGGAAAGCGTTTCAAAAGAAGAGAAATTTGTTAACATCGAGTATAGATTTGTCAGGAAGTCGTTTCTGAAAGTATTTGTATGGAGTGTAGCTATGTATGGAAGTGAAACATGGACGATAAATAGTTTGGACAAGAAGAGAATAGAATCTTTCGAAATGTGGTGCTACAGAAGAATGCTGAAGATAAGATGGGTAGATCACATAACTAATGAGGAGGTATTGAATAGAATTGGAGAGAAGAGAAATTTGTTTCTCAACTTGACTATAAGAAGGCATCGGTTAGTAGGGCTTATTCTGATGCATCAAGGGATCACCAATTTAGTATTGGATGGCAGCGTGGAGTGTAAAAATCGTAGAGGGAGACCAAGAGATGAATACACAAAACAGATTCAGAAGGATGTAGGTTGCAGTAGGTACCGGGAGATGAAGAACCTTGCACAGGATAGAGTAGCGTGGAGAGCTGTATCAAACCAGTCTCTGTACTGAAGACCACAACAACAACAACAACACCAGCACAAGGTAGGTCGTCCTCCAGCATGGGGTAAGCAGGACGACTGCGTGGAACATTTTACATAATTCTCACTATCAGTATCACTTACAAGGCATCCAGGCCTTATTACCTATGTACCTACCCCTGCAGCGACGATTTTTTCGCCAGCTCGTCGCACAGACCAGCACAGCGTTGGGATTTCTGTAATCCATTCTAGTCACACATGGGGCTACCTTTACTTTGAGGAGATAAACGTCAGCGTCTAGCGACGTGCACATACACAAATGGCGATAACATTGCGTACACAAGGTATGAAAAGGCAGTGCACTAGCGGAGCTGACATTTCGACTCAGGTGATTTATATGGCAAGGTTTCCGAGGTGAGTGTGGCTGCACGAAGGGTATTAAGACTCTGAATGCGGAATGGTACTTGGAGATAGACGCATGGGATATCCCAGTTCGGAACTCTATATTTCACAGTGTCAAGAGTGAGCCGAGAATATAAATATTCAAGCATTACCTCTCACTCAACGACCGAGAGCACCGGCGTTTGCATAGAGTTATCACTGCTAAGATAGAAAGAACACTGCGTGAAATAATCATAGACATCAATGTGGGATGTACGACGAACGTATCCGGTGGGACCGTGAGGTGATATTTGGCGTTAATGGGCTGTGGCAGCAGACGACCGAAGTGTGTGCCTTTGCTAACTCCACAAATCCTAGGCTCGTGACATGTCAGTTGGGCCCTACACGCCTGGAAATTCCTATTCTGGTCAGACGAGCCCAGATTTCAGTTGGTAAGAGCTGATGGTACTGTTCAAGTGTGGCGCAGACCCGACAAAGCTATGGACCCAAGTTGTCAACAAGGCACTGTGCAAGTTGTTGGTGGCTCCGTGATGGCGTGGGCTGTTTTTACATGGGATGGACTGGGTCCTCTGGAGCAACTGAAAAGATCATCAATTTGAAATGGCTATGTTAGGCTACTTGGAGACCATTTGCAGCCATTCGTGGACTTCATATTCCAAAACAAACACGGAATTATTATGGAAAACAATGCGCCATGTCAGATAATTTTGGACATTTCGAGCGAAAGATTGGGCCGCCCAGATTGTCCGACATGAATAGCATCCACCGTTTATGGGACATAATCGAGAGCTCAGTTCGTGCACAAAATCTTACATCGGAAATACGTTGCAAATATGGACGGCTATAGGGGCAGCATGGCTTAACATTTCTGCAGGTGACTTCCAACTTCTTGTTGCGTCCATGCCACGTCGAATTGCTGTACTACGCAACATGATATTAGGGGGTACCCCATGAACTTCTTCACCTCAGTGTATGAGGAGCACTACATCAATGTGCACAACACCCACCAACGGGCTGTGGAGAATCCACATGGTATGGTTGTAATGAATCATCAGCACTGATTCAGCTTCAAAGTGTTGGCGGGGGTTATTGGCGACCATCTTGAGGAACGACAACGCCTTACAGACGAGGCACATCTGCGCTTGCTGTAGGTGACCCTTTCTTCCCTGCTAGAACTCGTGCATTTGGTGGTACAAATGGTAATTTGGCTACTATCTGGTGCAAGAGTCTCTACAACATCCATTCAGGCCCAAAGAAGCAAAAAAATGGTTCAAATGGCTCTAAGCACTATGGGACTTAACATGTGAGGTCACCAGTCCCCTAGACTTAGAACTACTTAAACCTGACTAACCTAAGGACATCAAACACATCCACGCCCGAGATAGGATTCGAACCTGCGATCGTAGCAGTAGCGCGGTTCCGGACTGAAGCGCCTAGAACCGGTCGACCAGAGCGGCCGGCCCAAAGAAGCAGACGAGGTGGTTCACTCGACCTGTCACTGGATCTCAGCCCTTTACATTTCCACCTGTGGAAATACGTGAAAAAAGCCTTGTATGTAGATGTCACCCTGGCTGTGAAGACACTGCAACAACGCATTCAGGCTGCCTGTGACGCCATTCGCTTGGAGGACAGCACTGTGGAACGTGTGCTTCAGTGGCTGCTGCATCGTGTTTGTGCATGCTTAAAAGCCTATGAAACCCACTGCGAACACTTTGCCTAGCGGTGGTCTCAGAATAACATGTTCTTTTTTTATTTTTTAGGACATCACATTCGTCTTTGACTCTAGAAATTATTTATTTCACAACTGTGTTTTCGTGCTTTAGGACATTTTCAAGTAATGCAGCAAAATCTAAAAGAATACAAAATGAAGAACAGAGTGCTTATAAAGAACTGCACAAACGTGTCGTGTAGTCATATACAGTACTGCATAAACGTGTAATGTAGACGGCAGCACATTACAAAAATGGTGAAAAAATACATCACATTTTTCTTCAGTATCTGTCAGACTTTAAAAACCTCCGACATGTATATATGTCATCGTTTCTTCCTTCTTTTTTTCTTTATTGTTATTTCGTGCCATATGAGAGAAAAATTCTAAAAGAAAAAGTTATATGAAAGCTTGACATGGCGGCTGACGCAAACATTCCGTACAATAAAAAGACAAATTATCAGTTGCATAAGCTAAAATATAAAAAGTTGATTAATTAAAACATGTAAAATAAAGGCACTGATGAGTGAAAAATGAGCGTCACACACGAATATATAAAACCAGATAGTTGCGTATAGTAAAATGGAAACACCAATTTGTTGACTAAAACAGACACGTGGATAGTAAAGAGATGAGTCAATGCAGACTGGAAGGAAGAAAGATATCATGGGAATGTAGCATTTAGAGGTAGTGCATTGGAGGGCTTCTGTGTGGATGAATATTTGGAGGAGGGACGGGGGAAGAGTGGAGAGGGATGCAGTTTGGATGTGAGTGGAGGGGTTTGGAGGGGAAGACGTTCCTGACAAGAGGTGGCTGGCAAGGTTCTCCTAGATCTGCTCGGAATGGGCAGATTTCATGGACGTGTAAGGGAAGGCAATTATAATTTTTATTGGGAGAAAATACGGAAGGTATGTATTTGCAGTGTAGGGGAATGTGGTGGTAGAGGCACAGCAGAGTACCATAATCAGAGAGCAGGGGAAAATAAGGGAGGAGGATAGTGTCGATTTTACAGATAATGTAGGATATATGGAGGTGATCAAGATGGAAGAGTAGGCTGGAGGATTTCATAAGTTGATAGAGGATGCAGGCGGGAGATGGTAAGCATATCCAAAAGCTTAGGCAGAGCATATGGCGTCTGAGGATCAGCACGCCGTGATAAAAGGAGGGATGAATGGAAACCGATGCCACATTGGCATAGCAGAGTATGGGTCGGATTATGGCTTTATAGGTGTGGAGAACTGTGGAAGGGTGCAACGCCTATGTTTGGACAGCTAATAGTTTTAGCAGCTTTAGTCTACTATGGGCTTTCTTTTGAATGGTTAATAGATGGGGCTTCCATGTTAGTTGATGACCAAATGTCAGTCTGAAGAATTTTAGTGTGTAGGTTAACTGTATAGGACAGTCATAATACTAACGAAAAAGTCGTGGAAGCAGAAACTGTGGGTGATTTCACCAATAAAAATTATTGCCTGGGTTTTGGTAGGGTAAGGTAGAGGGCGAGGAATGTGGTGTCATCGACATAATGGACTAGATGAAAAGGGAGCTTTGGAATATCAACAGTGAACAGGAAATGCAGGAGAGGCTACAGCACAAACCCTTGTGGCACAGTGTGGTGGGAGATACGCGAGATGGGGTTGTTAACAGTAATATAAGATGGGCGCTTAGAGAGAAAGGAGGCAATGAGGTGGACATAATTTATGGAGAGTGCATCGGTCTGGAGCTTAAAGAGGAGCTCAGAGTGCCATACATGGTCATGAGTTTTCTCAAGATCTAGGGATACAAAATTAAGCGGATTTGTGCATGTTGATTTGTTGGGATGGGAGATGAGTAAGGTGCAGGAGTTTGTCATCAGAGGAAAAACTGGGACAGAAGACAGGTTATTAAAATTCATGGTGAAACCTGCAGGTGCCATTTATTTTGCACAACTCGCAATTAGTTCCGGTCAGTGACCATTATCAAGCTCAGATGGCATAAATGGCCGGAAAGCTTGATAAATGTCATTGACCGAAACTAGTAGCGAATTGTGCAAAATAAATGACAGCTGAAGGTTTCACCATGAATTTTAACAATTATTTGGTTCCTGAATATCCCCACCTGCAAACACACAAAGAAGACACATTGATGGAAAGGAACACTTAAGTGTTGTTGTAGTTGTTTATGGATATATCAGGATAGGATGGACTCAAAGATCTTGATAATCAAGGAAGTGACAGTGGGAGGAGGTATCAGTGGCAGGTTTATTAGGTTTGAGGTGGAAGAGGATTCGAGAGGTTTTCCGCAGCCCAGGTTTATACTGCAAAGGGCAGTTGCAATTTGCTGGAAGGAAATAGGGCATTGTTTCAGGTGTCTGTGGGTGATGCGTTTGTGACCAGGAGCCGTGTTGCATTTGTGATGGAGTATCTGTTAAATGTCTTGTGTTATTACTGGAACATTGAGCCCTGTATGTGGGATGTTGTCGAAGTACTGGGAGTTAGAAGGGAATGGCTCTGAGCACTATGGGACTTAACTTCCGAGGTCATCAAACCTAACTACCCTAAGGACATCACACACATCCATGCCCGAGGCAGGATTGAAACCTGCGACCGTAGCGGTCGCGCGGTTCCAGACTGTAGCGCCTAGAACCTCTCGGCCACTCCGGCCGTCTAGGAGCGAATGGTAGAAGTGAAGTTTGGGTACGCTCGTGGACTGTCGAGAGTAAGAAGTAATGGAAGTGCTGCTCATCTGGAATAATGAAGATGTCACAGAGGTAGGAGGCGGAGTGGTTGGCTTTGCCTAGGTTATCGGGGATAGGGCGATTATCGAGCAGAAAGGGGTAGGAGGGAGCATGATTGTTGCCAGTGAAGCAATTAAAGCCTTCCAGTACCTGGAAGAGTTTACGGGCAGTGTGACGTTGACGTTCGTGCATGTTTGGCCCCAAACGCGGCGTTTCTTTGCATTCAGCAGATTTCGGATGTATCGCTGTAGCTGTCAGTGGTGTATGAGTGTGTCGCAGTCACAGGTCTGCAGGATGGATCGGAAAAGGTGATAGGATTTGCAGAGGAGTAAGAGAGTATTTATAGTGCGTGTGGAATGGTTTGAGTACATATGTTTCGTCAGAATGTGGTGCGTTATGGGGTTTGACAGGGTCTGTTGTAGGATGGTGGCAGCATCGTAGATGTCATGGGAGTCTTTCTAGGATAAGGGAATGGCTTCTGAGTTTGATAGCAGTGAATTCCCTGTAGGCATACCAGTTGGTGTAGGAGTAATCCTGAATGTGTTTGGGAGAAGGAGTGGGTGTGTGGGTGGGGTTTGTGATGTTCAGGATGCTGAGTATAACAGGGAGATGGCCACTTCTGATGGGGTGAAGGACTGCTGCAGTTGAGGATAACATCAGGAGTAGAATTGCTTTCAAGGCGGGTATGCAGTGGGAGAGGGACTACATCACATAGAAGGACTCAGTAAATTGATGCCACTGCTGCAGTTCAGCATTGGACCGGCTATGGATGTTATGGCCTGTGGTAATGATATAGGTTGAAAAGGTACATATGTTCTACGATATGTGGGTGAGGTATTCGTATGGAATGGGATGATGTGGTCTGATGTAGTAACACAGGTAACAGCTATGAAGAAGAGAGTGAGAATAAGATGTTAAGTAGCATTGTTGTAGAGGGGTTATAGCTGAACAGGGTGGTTTTTGTGGTGACCAAGAGCAACTCTATCTCAGGCCATGTGGAGCGGAGAATCTATTTGTTGGAGTGTGTGTAGAGTTAAGTGTGGATAGTATTATAATGGATGATATCATGAATATAGCGTTTGGAGAGGGTTTGCATGACGAAATTTTCGTTTTGGCTGAAAAGGACCGGATATTGTGAAATAGGATATTACACTTTGTCATGTAATGATTTAGGGAGAGAAGGGGTGGTGGAGATGGGTCACTCCGGTGAGTTCAAACTTCAGCCGAGTGAAAAGAAAGTGGACCTTGTTGTGGGAATAGGTGGTTTGTGTGTTGAGATGTAAGACAGAAGGGGGTAGCATAGGAAATTTGGTGTAGGATGTGTGGCCTGTGGAAAGGATAAATGTTTTGAAGAGCTAGAGTCATAAAGCGGATGATGTCTTCAGCTGTAGTAGGTGACAGAGGAAGTTGTTGCAGTGGAGGGGGTTGTCCATAGGTTTGATGGGTATTAGTCCAGGCTTGGAAGATGGAGGTTGACCCCCACACTTGGAAGAATAGGTCAGTTGGGGCAGGTTACTGGTGTTACATGTGGGAGGGAAAGTGAAGTTAGGACATTGCTTGAAGAAATGGTGGGATTTACTATGGGGGTAGTTGGAGAGCTTTTTCAGTCAGTGGTTAGGTGGTCACTATACATTAGGCATCTTTGGCAGCAGTAGAACTGAGGTTGAGATTTGTATGGCACAACAGTGCGTCATCATTTGCAGATAAGGGCCTCAGCGCGGAGAGGGTGGTCGATTGCGGATGGGCATTCAGAGAAGATGTGGATGATTTTGAAGGTTGGGCCAGAATCGTCAAAGATAACAGTGCTTTCAAATCTTCGAGGTCAGGATAGTTGAGCTCAGACTCTACCTCCTTTGTGGTCTCAGAGTCAGTCTCTTTGATCATTGCAGTGAGGGGGGGGGGGGGGGGTTTACGAGGGGACTGTGGTCGCTTGGTCCAAATGGTTCTGGGAAATGGTGTGATGTTTGTGCAGGGAGAGAAAGTGACAGAGGAATCTTATGGAGGAGTTTGGTGATGAATTCTAGATCAAAGGATTTGATGAGGAAATCTTTTCTAGAGATGATCTGACTGATGAGTAAGCGAAGGATATATTTTCTGATTTCGAGGAGGAGGGTTATCGATTTAACTAGGATTTAGGAAAGGAAAGAAGGAAGGTATGAAGTTCTGTCGACATAGTGGCAGATGGGATGACCTGGCAGTCCATGAACGCCAAAAGCATTCCACTGATTTCAGACAGGGACTGGGCACGGCCCTGTCCATTGCAGGAATGTTATTGCCCAAAAAATATTGCCTCGCAAATGCTACTTTACAAGACAGTGCATTGTCATAATCACCGTCTCCAACCCGTTCCTCTACTGCATGAAGCACAAATTACTCTAAGATGTGCTGATATCATCTGATACGATTCCGCACTTTGTACATACCACTGTCAGCCACTGAACAGTGGCTTCGCTCTTTGCACCCCCTCAAAGTCGCTCAGCTATGATTTTAGAAATGGATGGATTATGAGGAGCAGGTCGACCATTGTACCAATTCTTAAGGCATAGGCATAAGTTATAGCGCACTATACGGCTCAGACTTTGGTTCAGGCTTGATCCTTACTACCCACGTCCAATTGTGGTACCGCTATCCTGTTCGGGTTCAGGAAACCAAACGAAGAACATATTTAACGACATCGTCTCTGGCGGGTCCCTTTAATCCACGCGGGCAACGGACCCACAGGCTAACCTCATTGCTAATTAACTCGGAAACGGCGTGAGGTATCGGACTTCTTTGTAGACAGTCAGTTACCAGCATAAGCTACCCTACAACACCCTTTCAAGTTTTCCAGACTGTTTCTGCCCATCCTGTACTAGCAGGACTACTACAGCATTTGATACTCAAGATCTGTTCCTTCCCCTGATTTCATGCGATTTTTTACAACAGCCCTCTGCAATCCATGATGATCCCTGTACGTCAGTGCACGGGGGTTACATGGTCCTGGTCTGGCTGTTGTTGTTCCTTCGAATTTCCAACTCACAATCACGTTACCAACAGTCAACTTCGGCAGCTATAGAAGGGTCAATGAGTCTTTGATGGATTTGTTACTCAGTGAGTTGACTACCATCGAAGTCACTGAGCTCTCTTGAGTGACCCAATCTGCCGTTACTGCTTCTCTACTGACAGTACTCCCCGCCTCCTTTTATGCTGGCGGATCTGACTTTCGTGAAATCTAGTAGTCAATTCCGCATCACACGGGTCCGTCCGAATACTTTTGATCATATAGTATACACATTTCATTCTTTACCTGAAGGGGGAGAGCGGCCCATTATAGATGTTCACTTGTTTTCAACCAGTCACCAGGAGAACCGGTAGTGAAGTAGACGGGGTTCACAATACAGAATGATTAGGAAAGGCTTTTCATTTCTGGCATTTACGTCAGAGCCATGACAAACATCACAGAGACCTTAGTCACAACCGAGGCATTGGAATTTTTTGGTGGGAGTAGGTTGTACAAGGATATGTGTGATGTTTTGATTGACAGTGCGCACTCTTTTATAAATTAAAACAATTTTCCCCTTTGACAGAAGCGCGAAGAGAACTGTGAAGTGCACGGCAACTGCTACTTCCCATTGTACCATTTGTTAGGGCCCCTCACCGTTCCATTCACATACGGATGAACGGCTGTTTAAACGCCTCTGTGTTTGCTGTGATTAGTCTGATGGCAGCAATACGTGAGAGGTTGCAGTTCATTCCATTTTATCCGCTTTCTTGAAACTTCGTAAGTAGAAATCCTCGACAGAGTTTGAGTTTATTTTCTAGCGTCTGCCAGTTCACTTTCTCCATCATCTCCCTAATACTCTCTCATGGGTCAGTAAACCCGTGACCAATCGTGTTACTCTTCTTTGCGTCTGTTCAATATGGCGTATTACTCCTGTTTAGTACTGGTCCCTCACACTTGAGCACTATTCTGGAATGGATCTAACGAGTGTCTTGCGAGCAATCTCCTTTGTAGACTGACTGCATTTCCTTGGTATTCTACCAATGAACCAAAGACTGGTATCTCCCTTATTTATAACTTAGTATATGTGAGAATATTAGAAAAAGCGCCTCTAGGATAAAAGCAGTACAGAAAATGTTTTATTTAGAGTAAATGTAAACACGAAACGAAAACACACGTTATAGACCGTGATTCACTTGCTGTATCGAGAGACACTAAGGCTATCTCCGGGTCAGTTATTTTCCGAGCAAACATTGAGGTCAGACGGACGTAACCACGGAAGCCAGCTTCAAAGATTGCACTGGCCTTCGCCGCCGCTGGCGATACTGAGTGTGTGATTCACAGCCGGACAGACGGTCTCATAACGAACGTAACCACAGATAATAATCCAAGCCTCCACCCAATGTCTCATGGGTTTGAAGACACATAATTGTGACGCATTAGTTGTATTATGACATAAGAGGCCTCCATGTAGAACTTATGGTACGTTTTGCTATGATTTTCACTCTTTCACAGCTATCGTCAGCAACATATACTCAAAATTGCAGACAAAGGACGCAGTCACATATACTGAGTCTCGGGACTTTGCACCTCAGGAATAATGCAGTAATTCCAGTTCGAAGGAAGGTAGGTGCTGACGTGTGTGAATACTACCGAACCATCAGTCTAATAAGTCATGTCTGCAAAATATTGCCGGCCGGTGTCGCCGAGCGGTTCTAGGCGTTGCAGTCTGGAACCGCGCGACCGCTACGGTCGCAGGTTCGAATCCTGCCTCGGGCATGGATGTGTGTGATGTCCTTAGGTTAGTTAGGTTTAAGTAGTTCTAAGTTCTAGGGGACTGATGACCTCAGATGCTAAGTCCCATAGTGCTCAGAGGCATTTGAACCATTTTTTTTTTTTTTTTTTGCAAAATATTGACACGAATTATTTACACAATATTGCGACTACAAAAGTCAAAACACTTAAAAGCTTCGACAGACGGCACAGCTTTGGTGTCAGCGTGGTAGTCATTGCACACTACTATCCATCGGTTTCCGCCTGTTGACATTGGGGAACTACCCCCAAGAGCTCGATTTCAGTCACATGGAGTGGAGCTGTTGCGGGCGGAATTGGTACCAGATGCCCGGGGTCAACTGTAAGATGTCTTCCATCACTGACACTACTTACAGTGTCTCGCATTGTGTCTTAACGTCAGAGTGTATATTTTTCACGGAATTTTGAACATCTTGCACAATTTACATTGTCAACGCTTTTTCCAGGTCGATAAATCCTATGAACGTAGCTTTTATTCAGTCTGGCTCCTTTTATCAAGCCCAAAGTGAGGACTGCCTCTGTCGTGCCTTTATCTTCCCTAAGCCAAACTGATCGTCGTCTACCTAATCCTCAGTTTACTTTTCCATTCCTCTGTATATTACTCTTGTCAGCACCTTGGATGCTTGAGATGTTACGCTGACTGTGCGATAGTTCTCGCACGTATCGGCGTTTGCTGTCTTCGAAATTGTGTGGGTCATATTTTTCCCGACGCCTAAAGTTACGTCACCTGCCTCATACATTCTACACAGTAACTCAAATAGTCGTTTTGTTGCCACTTTCCACAGTGATTTTAGAAATTCCGATACAATATTATCTACCTCTTTTGCCTCATTTTATCTCAAGTCCGACACAGCTCTTTAAATACTGACTCCAATACTGGATCGCATATCTCTTCCAAATAAACTGCAATTTCTTATTCCATCACGTCCTCAGACAATTACCCCCTCTCATGTAGGTCTTCAATGTACACTTTCCGTCAATCCTCTCTCTCCTCTGCGCTTAACAATGAGATTCGCATTGAAATTTTAATTTAGCATACCCTTATTTTTCGTTTCACCGAAGGTTGTTCGGACTGTTTTATATGCTGGATCAATCCTTTCGACGATCATGTTGCCTTGGCTTCCATGCACTTTCTAATTATGTCATTCCTAAGTGATTTCTCTCTCCCTCTGAACGTTTTTGGAAATCCTTCTTTCAACGACCAATTGAAATATTTCTCCTGTTACCCAAGGTTACTTCGCAGCTACTTTCCTTGCCTCTGTGATAGTCTGCCCAGCATCTGTGATTGCTCTTTTTAGAGATGCCGATCATCTTATGCTGAACTGCCTGCTGTGGTATTCCTTGTTGCAGTACCCATATTTTTAGCGAATTTCAGAGCCGTCTCATCATTCCTCAGCACATCATTATCCCACATAGATTCTTCCAGACTATTTCCTTAGATTTAAAATTACTCTTCATAATTACTAACGTGTGATGTGAGTCTATATCTGCTCACAGTCCAATATCTGATTTCGGAAGCAGTGTCTGATGATGATGTAATCCAGCTGGAATCTTCCAGTCCCAATTATACCTCCTCGTCTTTCAATTCCTAAACAGAATATTCGCTGTTACTAATTGAGATTTATGGCAGAACTCAATTACTGTTTCTCCTCTCTCATTCCTTCTACCAAGCTCACACACTGTTCTGCTACTTCCCCTAGGAATGCATTGCAATCCGCCATGTCTATTACATTATCATCTCACTTAATGTACTGAATTACCCTTTCAATATCATACAATTTCTCTCTATCTTCATCTTCTCCATGCGACGTTGGCATATATACCTGAACTGTTGTTGTCGGCGTTGGTTTTCTGTCGAATTTGGTGATAAGAACTCTATCACTGAAGTGTTCACAGTAACGCACTCTCTGCCCTACGTTGCTATTCATAATGAATCCTACTCCCTTTATACCATTTTCTGCTGTTGTTGATGTGACTCTATACTTTTTTGACCAGAAATCCCTATCTTCTTTCCGTTTCACTTCACTAACTCCTAACACATAGACACTGAGCTTTTCCATTTACCTTTCACAAATTCTAGCTTCCCTATCACATTCAGAGTGTAACCCTTTCGTTGGTTATTTAAGCTTTTTCCCATGGTCACCATCCCATTGGCAATCCCCTCCCGGATATCTGAAAGGGGGACTAACTTGGACACTTTTGTGAGATAATCACGACATTTTTTTGAATTACAGGCCACCTGTCTTCTAGCCTATCTATCCAACTAAGGGAGCTAACATTCCATGCTCCGACATGTGGAATGCCAGTTCTGTTGTTTCTCCTGAGTAATCATCGCCAGGAGATTTGAAGGAGAGAGTACCTCCAGAATATTTTACTCAAGAGTATACTATCGTTTATAAGCCATACAGTAAAGCTAGATGCCCTAGGTAAGAAAATAATAGCATTAGTTTCCCCTTGTTTTCACCAGTTCGCAGTACCAACACAGCAAGACTGTTGGCTAATGGTACAAGGCCGGATCAGTCAGTCATCTAGACTGTTGCTCGTGCAACTACTGAAAAGGTTGCTGCCCCTCTTCACGAACAGTGGTTAGACAGGCCTCTCCAACTTTGTTGTTGTGACAGCTTTGAGGCACGCAAACCTTTCACCTTGGCAAGGTCAGTGGTTCATGGCGTTTCCTAAGGTGTGTAATATTTTACTAATTCATAACTCCTAAGGGTATTTTTGGTCTGTTATTGCAACTACAAAAATGGGTGATTTTTTCACCAGACGCGTTTCTCTTTATTGAAGTAAAGCGCTATCAGTGGTGGTGATTTTCGGTTGATTTCTCGCTTACATCGGGAAATGCCGTCTGCTAGCGCATCGTTGTATCTCTGCGTTAGACACAGATAATTTTGGTCTAATTTTTAGTTGTGCTGCAGCACTATGCATTTCTTAAGTTTTTCACAACACAAGTAATTCATAGTGCTGTAGAACAACTAAAAATTAGACCAAAATTATCAGTGTCTAACGTAGAAAAACGACGATGTGCCAGCAGACGGCATATCCCGATGTAAGCGAGAAATCAACAGAAAATCATCACTGATGATGCTTTAGTTCAACAAAGCGAGACGCGTCTGGTGAAGAAATCACGCATTTTTGTAGTTGCAACGATAGCACAAAAATACCGTCAAGAATTATAAAGCAACTACGGACACTATGGCCACAAAAAAGAAGAATTTAATTCTTAACTATTTAGAATTACTCGCTTTAAGGACACTTCATGTTTAAATAAGATAGGCTTTTGTCATGAGGTCATCATGATAAGTTGTAATTTATTTGTACCACCATCGCACACGTTTTATGACGTTTTTTTCCGTAGGTTTATTGAACTTAACAGAGAAAGAAGGAAGTAAATCACCTTTCTCTCACATTATCTGAAACGATCTGATAACAGTCAGGCAGTTTTCGATTTCCATACCTGTAGCTCAAGGCTGCAATAGGGCCACAAAATGAATGTACAGAACTGGCTGGAATGCGAGTGCAAGAAGTCTGGGAGTCAGAATGGCCATCCAGCATGGTTGTGCATCTTCCGTTACGACAGATCATGACGGGGACAACTGTGACCTTCAGTACTTCGGTATATTGGGGCTAGCTTAGAATGAAATGAAGCTATATGTTTCCAGGGACTTTTCCAAGTCTCACACATCTATAATATTCAGGGTGGTCGGAGATTCCCGTTACAGACTTCTAGGACTTGTAGAGGGTAGTGAGTTCATCGTATTTTGAATAGAAACCCATGTCCGGAAACGTCATCCAACGAGACTACAGAGCTCAAAGTTAAAGGCGCGGGCGTCTGTAAATATACGTATACACGGGATGATTCCGTGATGATGTTACAGACTTTCTAGGATGATGGAGAAAGATAAATGTATTAATTTTAAATAAGGAGCCCTGTACCGGAAACGAACGAGTCGAAAGTTATAAACGAAAACCGTTCTGATACCTCTGACAGTCGAATACATATACCGATTCTTGTGTTGCGAAGAGAGTAAGGTAGGTAACATATGAAACTCCCCCTTAGAAAAATTGTACATGACTGTGCTTAAACTGACACACAATATTTTTTAGCGCAACGCAATCTTGACTTTCAATAATCCCTGCAAGAGAATGGCCCTGACTAACATTAACCTATACGTTTCACAAATCACTTACCTCACAAAAATCTTCGTTGCTCGAACTACTGCAACACAGCGAGCGCCACTACTGCCAGCTAAATAAAAGATTCTAACTACTGAAGGCACTAACTACTGATAGGCATAGTTAGCAAATGGAAGATTTTGATAGAGAACAAACAATGTATTTACCTTAACAGTGTTCAAAAGTCATAATATATATAACAGTTCATGGCATCCAGTCTTACAAATTTACTATCTCTGATGGACACACGTCCAGATCGTCCGCTCTCAAAATTCCGTCATCTCTCTCCCCACATCCACCACTGCTGGCGGCTCACCTCCACCTGCGCAACGCTACGCACTGTTAACAGCCAACTGCCCAACACTTTTTTTTTTTTGTCATCATTCTACTGACTGGTTTGATGCGGCCCGCCACGAATTCCTTTCCTGTGCTAACCTCTTCATCTCATAGTAGTACTTGCAACCTACGTTCTCAATTATTTGCTTGACGCATTCCAATCTCGGTCTTCCTCTACAGTTATTGCCCTCTACAGCTCCCTCTAGTACCATGGAAGTCATTCCCTCATGTCTTAGCAGATGTCCTATCATCCTGTCCCTTCTCCTTATCAGTGTTTCCCACATATTCCTTTCCTCTCCGATTCTGCGTAGAACCTCCTCATTCCTTACCTTATCAGTCCACCTAATTTTCAACATTCGTCTATAGCACCACATCTCAAATGCTTCGATTCTCTTCTGTTCCGGTTTTCCCACAGTCCATGTTTCACTACCATACGATGCTGTACTCCAGACGTACATCCTCAGTAATTTCTTCCTCAAATTAAGGCCGGTATTTGATATTAGTAGACTTCTCTTGGCCAGAAATGTCTTTTTTGCCATAGCGAGTCTGCTTTTGATGTCCTCCTTGCTCTGTCCGTCATTGGTTATTTTATTGCCTAGGTAGCAGATTTCCTTAACTTCATTGACTTCGTGACCATGAATCCCGATGTTAAGTTTCTCGCTGTTCTCATTTCTACTACTTCTCATTACCTTCGTCTTTCTCCGATTTACTCTCAAACCATACTGTGTACTCATTAGACTGTTCATTCCGTTCAGCAGATCATTTAATTCTTCTTCACTTTCACTCAGGATAGCAATGTCATCAGCGAATTGTATCATTGATATCCTTTCACCTTGTATTTTAATTATACTCCTGAACCGTTCTTTTATTTCCATCATTGCTTCTTCGATGTACAGATTGAAGAGTAGGGGCGAAAGGCTACAGCCTTGTCTTACACCCTTCTTAATACGAGCACTTCGTTCTTGATCGTCCACTCTTATTATTCCCTCTTGGTTGTTGTACATATTGTATATGACCCGTATCTCCCTATAGCTTACCCCTACTTTTTTCAGAATCTCGAACAGCTAGCACCATTTTATATTGTCGAACGCTTTTTCCAGCTCGACAAATCCTATGAAAGTGTCTTGATTTTTCTTTAGCCTTGCTTCCATTATTAGCCGTAACGTCGGAATTGCCTCTCTCGCCCCTTTACTTTTCCTAAAGCCAAACTGATCGTCACCTAGCGCATTCTCAATTTCCTTTTCCATTCTTCTGTATATTATTCTTGTAAGCAGCTTCGATGCATGAGCTGTTAAGCTGATTGTGCGATAATTCTAGCACTTATCAGCTCTTGCCGTCTTCGGAATTGTGTGGATGATGCTTTTCCGAAAGTCAGATGGTATATCGCCAGACTCATATATTCTACACACCAATGTGAATAGTCGTTTTGTTGCCACTCCCCCCAATGATTTTAGAAATTCTGATAGAATGTTATCCATCCCTTCTGCCTTATTTGACCGTAAGTCCTCCAAAGCTCTTTTAAATTCCGATTCTAATACTGGATCCTCTATCTCTTCTAAATCGACTCCTGTTTCTTCTTCTATCACATCAGACAAATCTTCACCCTCATAGAGGCTTTCAGTGTATTCTTTCCACCTATCTGCTCTCTCCTCTGCATTTAACAGTGGAATTCCCGTTGCACTCTTAATGTTACCACCGTTGCTTTTAATGTCACCAAAAGTTGTTTTGAATTTCCTGTATGCTGGGTCTGTCCTTCCGACAATCATATCTTTTTCGATGTCTTCACATTTTTCCTGCAGCCATTTCGTCTTAGCTTCCCTGCACTTCCTATTTATTTAATTCCTCAGCGACTTGTATTTCTGTATTCCTAATTTTCCCGGAACATGTTTGTACTTCCTCCTTTCATCAATCAACTGAAGTATTTCTTCTGTTACCCACGGTTTCTTCGCAGCTACCTTCTTTGTACCTATGTTTTCCTTCCCAACTTCTGTGATGGTCCTTTTTAGAGATGTCTATTCCTCTTCAACTGTACTGCCTACTGCGCTATTCCTTATTGCTGTATCTATAGCGTTAGAGAACTTCAAACGTATCTCGTCATTCCTTAGTACTTCCGTATCCCACTTCTTTGCATATTGATTCTTCCTGACTAATGTCTTGAACTTCAGCCTACTCTTGATCACTACTATATTGTGATCTGAGTCTATATCTGCTCCTGGGTACGCCTTACAAACCAGTATCTGATTTCGGAATCTCTGTCTGACCATGATGTAATGTAATTGAAATCTTCCCGTATCTCCCGGCCTTTTCCAAGTATACCTCCTCCTCTTGTGATTCTTGAACAGGGTATTCGCTATTACTAGCTGAAACTTGTTACAGAACTCAATTAGTCTTTCTCCTCTTTCATTCCTTGTTCCAAGCCCATATTCTCCTGTAACCTTTTCTTCTACTCCTTCCCCTACAACTGCGTTCCAGTCGCCCATGACTATTAGATTTTCGTCCCCCTTTACATATTGCATTACCCTTTCAATATCCTCATACACTTTCTCTATCTGTTCATCATCAGCTTGCGACGTCGGCATGTATACCTGAACTATCGTTGTCGTGTTGGTCTGCTGTCGATTCTGATTAGAACAACCCGGTCACTGAACTGTTCACAGTAACACACCCTCTGCCCTACCTTCCTATTCATAACGAATCCTACAACTGTTATATCATTTTCTGCTGCTGTTGATATTACCCGATACTCATCTGACCAGAAATCCTTGTCTTCCTTCCACTTCACTTCACTGACCCCTACTATATCTAGATTGAGCCTTTGCATTTCCCTTTTCAGATTTTCTAGTTTCCCTACCACGTTCAAGCTTCTGCCATTCCACGCCCCGACTCGTAGAACGTCATCCTTTCGGTGATTATTCAATCTTTTTCTCATGGTAACCTCCCCCTTGGTAGTTCCCTCCCGGAGATCCGAATGGGGGACTATTCCGGAATCTTTTGCCAATGGAGAGATCATCATGACACTTCTTCTAATACAGGCCACATGTCCTGTGGATACACGTTACGTGTCTTTAATGCAGTGGTTTCCATTGCCTTCTACATCCTCATGTCGTTGATCATTGCTGATTCTTCCGCCTTTAGGGGCAATTTCCCACCCCTAGGACAAGAGAGTGCCCTGAACCTCTATCCGCTCCTCCGCCCTCTTTGACAAGACCGTTGGCAGAATGAGGCTGACTTCTTATGCCGGAAGTCTCCGGCCACCAATGGCGAATATTGCAACAATGCCGACCAGCCTCAGACTGCACAAAGCACCGTCAGTGATTTTCATACAGAGCGCTACGTGGCGTTACCAATATAAAAACCTAAACATCCTACTTACACATTCAGTGATAGTAGTGGAGAAAAAATGTCCAATAAACGTGGGCTGTAAATTGCATACCTCAGGAGCCATGACCATTCGTTCATCTTCGCTAATGTGAAACACAACTTCTCTACTAAGCAAGTGTTCATAGCTGTTAAGGTACGCACTCTAGAGCCCACGTCCACTGGACATTTTTTCTCGTTTTTGTCCACACTACCACCACTGAAAGTTACCAGCCCTACACCGTTCGCAACACAAGAGACGGTACATGTATTCAACTGTGAGAGGTATCAGAACGGTTTTCGTTTATAACTCTCGTTTCGTTCGTTTCCGGTACAGGGATCCATAGTTCAAATTAATACATTTATCGTTCTCCACCATCCTAGAAAGTCTGGAACATCACGACGGAATCACCCCGTGTAACAGACGCCCGCGCCTAAACTTGGACGCTATGTAGCCTGGTTGGATGACGTTTCCGGACATGGGTTTCCATTCAAAATACGATGTACTCACTCCCCTCTACAAGTCCTAGAAGTCTGTAACGGGAATTTCCGACCACCATGTATACAGGGTGTTACAAAAGGTACGGCCAATCTTTCAGGAAACATTCCTCACACACAAGAAAATATGTTATGTGGACATGTGTCCGGCAACGCTTACTTTCCATGTTAGAGCTCATTTTAGTTTCGTCAGTATGTACTGTACTTCCTCGATTCAGCGCCAGTTGGCCCAAGTGAAGGAAGGTAATGTTGACTTCAGTGCTTGTGTTGACATGCGACTCATTGCTCATCATCAGTACGTAGCATCAACAGGTTAGTGTTCATCACGAACGTGGTTTTGCAGTCAGTGCAATGTTTACAAATGCGGAGTTGGCAGATGCCCATTTGATGTATGGATTAGCACGGGGCAATAGCCGTGGCGCGGTACATTTGTATCTAGATAGATTTCCAGAACGAAGGTGTCCCGACAGGAAGACGTTCGAAGCAATTGATCGGCGTCTTAGGGAGCACGGAACATTCCAGCCTATGACTAGCGACTGGGGAAGACCTAGAACGACGAGGACACCTTCAATGGACGAGACAATTCTTCGTGCAGTTGACGATAACCCTAATGCCAGCGTCAGAGAAGTTGCTGCTGTACAAGGTAACGTTGACCACGTCACTGTATGGAGAGTGCTACGGGAGAACCAGTTGTTTCCGTAGCATGTACAGCGTGTGCAGGCACTATCGGCAGCTGATTGGCTTCCATGGGTACACTACTGCGAATGGTTCATCCATCAATGTGTCAATCCTCATTTCAGTGCAAATGTTCTCTTTACGGATGAGGCTTCATTCCAACGAGATCAAATTGTAAATTTTCACAATCAACATGTGTGGGCTGACGAGAATCCGCACACAATTGTGCAATCACGTCATCAACACAGATTTTCTGTGAACGTTCGGGCAGGCATTGTTGGTGATGTCTTGATTGGGCCCCATGTTCTTCCAACTACGCTCAATGGAGCATGTTATCATGATTTCATACGGGATACTCTACCTGTGCTGCTAGAACATGTGCCTTTACAAGTACGACACAACATGTGGTTTATGCAAGATGGAGCTCCTGCACATTTCAGTCGAAGTGTTCGTACGCTTCTCAACAACAGATTCGGTGACGCTCCCACGCTCTCCTGACCTCAACCCTCTTGACTTGCATTTATGGGGGCATTTGAAAGCTCTTGTCTACGCAAGCCCGGTACCAAATGTAGAGACTCTTCGTGCTCGTATTGTGGACGGCTGTGATACAATACGCCATTCTCCAGGGCTGCATCAGGGCATCAGGGATTCCATGCAACGGAGGGTGGATGCATGTATCCTCGCTAACGGAGGAAATTTTGAACATTTCCTGTAACAAAGTGTTTGAAGTCAAGCTGGTACGTTCTGTTGCTGTGTGTTTCCATTCCATGATTAATGTGATTTGAAGAGAAGTAATAAAATGAGCTCTAACATGGAAAGTAAGCGTTTCCGGACACATGTCCACATAACATATTGTCTTTCTTTGTGTGTGAGGAGTGTTTCCTGAAAGTTTGGCCGTACGTTTTTGTAACACCCTGTATATGAAGACTAAACACGATGAATGAAAAGGCCGGAATTCGAAAAACTTGTCTTTTGCTCACTAGGCAAAAGCGCTAACCACTGGACTATAGTGGCACGATGGCTCTGCACAACTGCATGGACCACGCTAGCATGCCTCCCTCCTAAATCAGAAATCCCATTCACGCGTCACATCACTTGGTATTCCCTCTAATCTCGAACAGCATTGCACAGGTTCAAAATGGTTCAAATGTCTCTAAGCACTATGGGACTTAACATCTGAGGTCATCAGTCCCCTAGACTTAGAACTACCTAAACCTAACTGATCTAAGGACATCACACACATCCATGCCCGAGACAGGATTCGAACCTGCGACCGTAGCAGCAGCGCGGTTCCGGACTGAAGCGCCTAGAACCGCTCGGCCACAGCGGCCGGCTCGTGGATTTTCCTTAAGCGCCCTACTCACTTCAAAGTAAATCCATTTTCTCTCATCTGTTGTCATCCCGACATTGGAAGTAAGCTTCAGGTTCATTACTACTTGGCTAGGTGTTACGTCACACATCTCTGACAGCTACTCAGAGTTTTCTCAACAATACTCAGGTCCTGCGACGAGAGTGTGTGAAATCTAACTACTGTATGTCATTCATGTATATCGTAGTTAGATCGGCAGTGCAGGGTGTATATATATATATATATATATATATATATATATATATATATATATATCCATACAGTATGAATGGAGTGTATTTCTGTGTGGAGTGTATTCCCATAATGCAAGTTAAAGAACAATTGGCAACGCAATTCACGTCATAATTTGCCAGCAAGTGAATGTGCTGGACGCTATTACAGTGTAACTGCACACAGATTGTGTAAAAGTGTGTGAAGTGATGTACCAACTACCCATCAAAATGGAAGCAGACAGATGGACACTAACAGGAAAAAGCCGGCCGTACTGTCGCAAGCCAGCACCCATGATTATGCTAAATAGTGATGGAGCTTCCAGAAAACCACTGAAAAGGTTTGAAAAACCGGTTCATGAAATATCAAATAACTATTCAAAAAAGTGACTAATTGTGGTTTTATGTATATGAATTCATTTAATAGTCACGGGTACTAAAATATTGGCCGCGCGGGATTAGCCGAGCGGTCTGGGCACTGCAGTCATGGACTGTGCGGCAAGTCCCGGTGAAGGTTCGAGTCCTCCCTCGGCCATAGGTGTGTGTGTTTGTCCTTAAGATAATTTAGGTTAAGTAGTGCGTAAGTTTAGGGACTGATGACCTTAGCAGTTAAGTCCCATAAGATTTCACACACATTTTGTACATTTTTTTCTAAAATATTCCTTATGGGTAAGCTTAATCTAAAACGTAAAATATATAAAAAATTTCTATAAACAAAATATAAAATAAAGGGCATAAATAAATTAACATCTGTATGAGAAGAGTCTGAAACATTGTCATCATGATTCATAATACATCTGATTCTTGGTAATCAGTTGGTCATTAGACATACATCCTTAGCTACATGAAAGTGTTCCACAATTCGTCCAACAAAATCATTTTTTTGCTCTTGGGTACACGATGCGAAATTTGGAGTGATTCTGGGTGAGGTTCTGCGTGCCACTAGCTTTTAAATACTCAGCGAACGGAGCATTAGTTTTAATTGCACCATTTTAAGCGAGCGTATACTCTTGAGATCTCTTTTTGAACGTTCGACCAATCTGTCAAATGTAAGTTGTAGGACGTTGAGTGCATGTTAATTTATAAATGCCGAAATATGAGAATTTCGCTTTACATGGCTGCTTATTATGTATACAGTGATACTGGATCTTGTCTTGAGAGGTGTGAGCTGCTGAAACATTACAACTCTTAAATAGCCTCGCATTCTGATAGAAGACGCTTCCCAAGAACGATAGGACAACAAACTTTCCTTTTGGAATTACAAAATTAGCGTCTGTTAGACTACTATTTTTCTCTACTTTTTCTTTATCTATCTTATTGACAAGGTTCGAGTTCTATCTATTACTGCTAACAACGAACTGTTACTTGGGCAATCATACAATGTAGGCTTTCACGGCCGGAGTTGTCTTCAGTTGAATCTTCCGGGCTGAGAGGCCGTGGTCGATGTATAAAATTTTTACCCGACGTTTCGTCTCCACCTGCGGAAGACATCTTCTAAGGTCGTCCGGGTACTGTTAATTGGGTAGTTCATGGCCTGAGGCGCCCGGGGTTCAAGGAAGTTCGCATAGGCGGTCTATCGTAACTCAAAAAGCTCATTTTGTGCTGATATGGATGGCACGACGCCGTATGAATAATTGAGTCGCTTATGGCTGGCTTACGAAAGATGCCAAAATTAATTTCATGTTTGGCGAGCTAATGTTTTCTATCCAACTAATTAAGCAATTTCTGTGGACCCATTATATCAGACGCGGAAGACATTTTAGGACGCAAGGTGTTAAATTCATCTTTCAGTAAAGATATATATAGTGCAAAGGGCTATCAAATACAGTGAATATTTCGTCGACATAACGGTAATAAAATACAATTTTCTTGCAGAGCTCAGAATCGTGTAGGCAGTATTACATACTAATGATTTTATGATGTAAAAAATGGTTCAGATGGCTCTGAGCACTATGGGACTTAACATCTGAGGTCATCAGTCCCCTATAACTTAGAACTACGTCACACACATCCATGCCCGAGGCAGGGTTCGAACCTGCGACCGTAGCAGTCGCGCGGTTCCAGACTGAAGCGCCTAGAACCGCTCGGCCACAACGGCCGGCCTTTTATGATTTAATGATAACAATTTTTAAACCCCATCTCTGTGGCCTGTATTTTACGTTTTGGCTTATGGAAATTTTTTATGTATTTTATGTCTGTTTTGCAAAGGAGCTGTAATGTCCATGTATTTCTTACTGTCTTCTCGTCCTTACTTTCGGCACCAACAAATTTGGCGCTATGTTTCAAATACTTTATCTCTTCTGTAATTGTATTTACAATTGCTACACTATTATCAACTTTTTTAAATGTATTTTTCATTTGGAGGGCGTTAACTGTCACTGTATATTTTACTTTAAACTTATCTACTGTACTCTCAAACATGTAAACGCCACCTAGCAGAGCTTTCGTCCGTGGTGTCTGCAGCGCCCTGTTTACCAGCATCACATTACAAGCACGTTTGCGGTCACTACAATTTGTATACCAATATTTGTGTTGTCCTATCCTATCATAGCGCATGCCATCGCCGAATCTTTCACGGTTGCACTTCCAGTATGACCCTTCGTTTGTTAGTCTAGGACAACGTTCTTTGCCGGCCTTTGAGGCCGAGCGGTTCTAGGCGCTCCAGTACGGAACCGCGTTGCTGCTACGGTCGCAGGCTCGAATCCTGCCTCGGACATGGATGTGTGTAATGTTCTTAGGTTAGTTAGGTTTAAGTAGTTTTAAGTCTAGGGCACTGCTGACCTCCGATGTTAAGTCCCATAGTGCTTAGAGCCATTTGAACCGTTTTGAAGAACGTTCTTTAAAAGTCTTGTGTTTCAGCTCCACACTACAATTTTCGGCTACTTATGACTAATGCATTGCCCGCAGTTCCTAAACGTAAATTCTCCCCTCAGTCTGGTGTTTTTGCGGAAGTTCTCACGCTGGAAAGGACCATACCCCTATCTTTTTTATGTATTTTTCCCATGTAGACATTCCGATGATGCCTCAAGAGGCGAAAAGCGCCAAAAAAAGCTTCTTCTGTTACTGCTGTGTTTTCGTACTGAACATAGATCATCACATGGTTTCTTAACCATTTTAAGCGACCTTATTAATGCTAAGTTCAGAAATGCTAAAGATTTTTTTCTATCACTTAAGGTTTTTTTCCACAAAGTAATGATGAAAATTCAGAAAATTCATACAAAACACATTCATCTTAATAAATGATTAATAAAAGCATGATAATGTAAGACACTCTTAACGTTGTAATAGAGTATTATCATCTTCAGGCTTAATACAAAGGCTTTAATCTTAATACCTCTTATTTTTTTCTAAAAATTCCATGTTCCATATACCTTAGTCCCGACATCCTATTGCAGAACCAATTTTGAGATTCCTGGAAATTACACATTCGTTTCACCTTTTTGTACGATGTTGTGGTAGTTAAATGTCACGGGAACCATGGAAAGGGAATATTAGTAAGGAATAGATTCGTGAAGATTAAGAAACTCTTTGATTAATATTTTGAAATGAGGCGCTACAGAAGAATGCTGTGATTAGATGGATAGATCACATAACTAATGAGGAGGTACTGAACAGAAATGGGGAGAAGAGAAATTTGCGGTACAACCTCACTAAAAGAAGAGATCGGTTGGTAGGACCATTCTGGGGCATCAAGTGAGCATCAATTTAGTAGTTGAGGGAAGCGTGGGGGATAAAAATCATAGGAGGAGACCAAGAGATGAATACATTACACAGATTCAGAGGGATTTACGTTACGGTGGTTCCTCGAAGAGGCATGCGCAGGATACAGTAGCACGGTGAGCTACATCAAACCTGTCTTTGGACTTAAATCCACAACAACAACAGATTAATGTTTAGGGTATGCTACAGCAATTAAAGCGCATTATGCGATTTAGTCAGTGTCCAGAGGTTATCTCAGAGCTGCTACTCAGTATACTGCCTACGTATAACACACCTGCTACGTATTCTGACGATTACGATGAACACCTGGCCAGGTGGATCTATCGAGGATCTTCCACCGAGTGTCTCTGGTTGATTGACTGCGTTTCAGTTGTTTCAACGGAAATATCTTTCTCGTCTTCTACTTTTATACGTGCTTTCCAGGTCTGTTTCAGGTTCACGTCACCTGATTATATGTCAAGTGCAACATAGTTCTCCGAGAGAGTTGCCAACAATCCCTAGATCGTTTGAATAAAATGAGGAAAGTTAAATTTGTCCGTTGAATCCTGTCATCGCGTTTTCATTTGTGTTTTATAGATGTGCTTAATTGATCTGCGTCCTCAGAATATAAGTTATTTATATATTCCTCCAAAAGTGCCTCCACCCACACATACACACACAAAATAACGTGTATTTCCTCACGGGAACTACAGTGCAGCTTCGCGCAGTAACTTGTACTTTCGGAACTTCTTCCAACATTCTAGCTGTTAAAGAACGACTTGTAGTTCACAAGCACTGTCTACAAAGAAACAGGTAAAATATGCAACAA
Source organism: Schistocerca serialis cubense (assembly GCF_023864345.2). NCBI lineage: Eukaryota > Metazoa > Arthropoda > Insecta > Orthoptera > Acrididae > Schistocerca > Schistocerca serialis. The sequence continues at coordinate 238,646,717 of NC_064646.1, forward strand.
GTATAGCTTCGGCTTACTGACAAACAACGAACAACCTAATAATACACTTGCGGATTTCGATGTGTTGTACAATGTTTCTGTTATTAAACGGCGGATGTAAACGATCTCAAAGCGAATACATTACGTGTAAGCATCAGAATTAAAACCAGAAACCTCAATGCGTGCAGTGTTATCTTTACCACTAATGCTCCATTATAGGACACCTTGACGGGCTCATGTTAATTTTTGAACACTGTCACTTCTGTCCACGCGGGAAAAAGTTACGGAAAACGTACAGCTATTCCAGTCGGAACGTCCATAGTTCGATACATAAGTCAGACGTAACGTACTGTATGTTGTTATAAGCATATATTAAAAAGTCTATATTGTATGGAAACAAATCCAGAACGAACAGTGTGCCAAAGCATCAAATAAATCTGCAGAGGAAGTCTTTATTACACTGGACACAAAATAATTAGAAATACACTTTGCTAGGCGGCACATCAATAGATATATATAGAATGTGAGTATATAACTACTTACATTGTTGGAAAAACTGCAACAACAAAAACTAATTAATGTACAGTAATGAAATTTCGGGAATATAATTGTCTGGGTAGCATATTTAGGTGATTTACATTGCAAGATCACATGTTAATGTAGGTGCGAGATGGGCCATTGCAGATGTGAAATGCTGGTACATTAATAACCGGTGCAACCGCTGAATGTGAATGCAAGTATCCAAAAGTGCATACATCGTGTCGTTAAAGTTGCCGGATGGCAGTTTGTGGGATGCAATTACATGCCTGTTGTACCTGGTCTGTCATTATAGGGACGATTAATGCTATTTGTGAATGACACTAGAATTGCCGTCTCATGGGGTCTCATATGTGTTCGATTAGAGACACATCTAGCGATCGAGCAAGTCAAAGCAAGATGACGGCATTCTGCAGAGCGTGTTGCATTGCAACAGCGGTATATGAACGAGCGTTATCCTGTTGGAAAACACACCCTGTAATGCTGTTCATGAATGGCAGCACGACAGGTCGAATTACCAGACTGATGAACGAATTTGCAATCAGGATGCATGGGATAGCCACGAGAGAGCTCCTGCTGCCATACGAAATCGCACCCCAGGCCATAGTTCCAGGTGTAGGACCAGTGTGTTTGGCACGCAGACAAGTTGGTTACAGGACCTCAAGTGCCCTCTTCTTAACCAACAAACGGCCATCACTGGCAATGAGGCAGACCCACCTTTGGTCACAAAACACAACTGACCTTCACCCTGACCTTCAATGAGCCTTCGGGTGAAGTCGTAAATGGCCTTGTTTTGGGGTCGATGGATTACACGCTAAAGGGCGTCTGGCTCGAAGCTGTCCTCTATGTAACAGATTTGTTGCGCCATTGTGGTGCCAACTACTGCTCAGATTTCTGCTGCAGTGCACTACGATGCGCCATAGCTAGACACCGAAGGGTAGTGCCATGGGGGCCGTCCGGAGCACATTCTTCTTGCGAGCGTACAGTCTCGTCACCGCCGCTGCCAGCACTCATGTACTGTGTCTACGTTTCTGTCAAGTATATCTTCAGAATCGCAGATGGAACATCCAGCTTCTCGTAGCCATGTTACATGAAATCGTTAAAACTCATTGAGGTGTTGATTTTGCTTGTTTGTCGACATTTTTGACCGACATCAACTCACCACATCCAATGTCAAAGGCAACTAATGCTCACGACCGTTACAGCGCGATTTTAGGGTAATCCTGATTAGCAACCTCATAGTGACGCTACTGGCATCACTCTTATGCGACTGAATAGACATGGTCTCCGAAAAAACATGATATTTCAGATGTAGAAACATTCCTACCAACTTTCGTTTATGTCGGACAAATCCATCTTTGTGTTGCGATTTTTTCTTTCATTAGTGCACATGTTACAAATAACGTTTACTTTAGCTAGAAAGCGATATTTATGACTGACGATATTTTACATTCAGTCAGATTAATTATCGTGATACGTGGCTCGCTACATGACAAATATTTTTTATGTGAAAAAATACAAAGTGAAGATATATAAACAAACAATGACAAGCATTATCTGTTGTAGCATAAGACTGACATGTTGAAAAGAAAGAAATAATCAATTTGTAATTTAGCTTCATGAACATAATCATCTTACGTAACAGGAGCAGAGGTTTGAGGACCTAGCATCTAATATAGTAAATGATGCATCAAGTAGAGAACATATATAGAAGCCTAAAATATATGATTGTCACTATCTAAAATATGTACACAGGTAGTTTCGCACAGGTAAAGTAAGTGACTGGGTATAACACATGATAGTAAAGTGTATATTGCATAAAAACGATAGTTACATTATTCCCGCATCATGGTCTGGGAACTTCTCATTTAAAGTACTATTATCAGTTTAAAAGAGGAAAAAGGGAGTGTGCGTGTGAAAAGGGTCAGTGGTACAGTGTTTAAAAGCCATAGCAAGCTATATATTTAAAACGAGTAAACAAAAATTGTTTGATGCAATGAACATAAGAGACAGTGAGTAAGTCTTGCATAGGAGGGTAATCAGTCATCTTATAGCGACAAGACAACGGTAAAATACTAGTTATGTTATTACATATAACATTGAAAATATAAGAAAACGTTATTTAGCGTGCTGAAATCGGACAATTTATAACAAACAGAGTTACAAACACTAAAAAGGACACACTGCTTAATGGACCTCTGAAAACAGGGTCGATTCTAGAAGTCGGTCAGAGGAGTGGCGTGAGGGGGGGGCTAATGGGGTGAATGAGGTTTGGGGGATTGGAATATCGCTTAACAAAAGGAGAGTTGGGATCCTCCAACGACAAACTGCTAAAATTTGGTGTTACTTAACGTAGTTTTTCGTAACTGTTTTGGAGCTCAGGTTAAAAAATGTGTATTAACAATAAAATTATTAAATGTGTTTTAATAATAAGACGCTCATTTTAAGTTAAATGATACTTATGGTTTAGATAGTAAGCTATCTGCCGCCCTGGGGGGGGGGGGGGGGGGGGGGGGAGAGAGACTATAGCCCCCATAGGCCCTCCCTTGCCACTGCCCCTGTCTGAAAATCTACATCATCAGCTAGAAAGCGACACTTCACGACTGAACACAGCTTACACTGAGCCTCAGGACAGTTATTGTAATATATGGCTTTGCCAGAGGGCAAATAAACACAATTTCTCATATTTTATACCACAGAAAAAAAGTAAAGGTAGGTTAAGAAAAGTTCCAACAGTTGTTACCTATAACAAAAGAAAGGCATGTTTAAAACAAAGTACGCAATATATCATGAGGCAATAATCAGTTTATAATTTAGCATTATGGACCTAAGGTCATCTTACGTAAATGGCGCTGCTAGAGCTAAAATATGGTAACTCATGCATCAAGTAAAATATATATAACAGTCTAAAATATAAGGTCGTCAATATTGAAAATGTTAACACAGGTAGTTCGGTGCAGCAAATACGAATGTCGGGGTGTAACACTCACATGACGGTGAAATACAAAATTTATAATAAAGTAATAGTTTATTCTCATATCACCGTCTGAGAAAATCAAACGTGCTACTGGCGACTAAAATGGGGGGAGTGATGGATTGATTAAATAACAAGGCTGGCTAAAGGGCAAGGCTGTCAATAAATTAAAACATTTAAAGCATTTAAAACCTTAACAAAAATTGTCTGCTGCAACAAACGTAAGTGGCGGGCGTGAGTTCCGGATACCAACAGAATAGACAATAGCGTAGTTACTCTAGAATCATGGTCTGAAGCAGTCTCACATAAAATGTGCTCCAGTGGCAAACAAAACAGATGAGAGCCACTCAATCATTTGTAGTGGCAAAACCAAGTGTAACATTTCAAATGATGTTGTGAAATATTAAAAATATAAAGGCATATTATTTACCTTATTAAGATTGAGGATCACGATGTTTGATTTGTGGGGCGTTCAACTGCGCGGTCATCAGCGCCCGGACAAATTCCCAGTCTGTACACAATCCAATCTAGCTACTTTCACGACTGATGATAGAATGATGAGGACAAAACAAACACCCAGTTCCCGGGCTGAGAAAATCCCCAACCCGGCCGGAAATCGATCCTGTGACCCCGTGGTCCAGAGGCAGGAACGCTAGACACTTTTTCTGGTCTCATTTTGTTCTATATTGTTCGGTGGATTTGTTCTGGGCTTGCGTCCGATGACACTCGTTTAGGTTCTTCGTTAGTGCGTTCAGTAAGTTTATTATTATTATTATTATTATTACAGACAGTAGCTAACCCTCTGACCGAACACGCTGGGCTAGCGTGCCACTAAACCACTAGCTGCGGACATTAACATTGGACTATTTATGTACAAACAGTGATTGAAAATAAAATTGTAAAAAAATATATGGTAAATAATATTGTATTCGTAATACAATATCAACATAGTGGGATAGAGCACTTAACGGAAAGTTCGCACAACCGAGTCTCTTCGTTGTGCTATGTAAGTGGTGGTGACACTTCACGTTTTTATCCATAAGTTTGTCAAGATATTGCACACTGGGTTTCACTTAGTATGGGCCCACTGATCTTTACATCTGGTACATGTAAGATATTCTCATTTATTTAGAACTGCATTTTATGAAACCAGTTGTAAGTTTGTCCCACTATCCTCCTGGGTGTGTTTTGTATAAATGTGTGTGAGCGCTTTCTCAGGACATTTGTGTCATCAGCGAACTTATGGCTGTACATGGCATACCTCACTTGGCATAAAAAACATGTACAGTCATTTCAATGACAGTGGAAATGTTAAATCTGTACGTCAATGACTAGCGCTGGTTGTATTAACAATTTAAAAAAATTGAAAAAAAAGGAAGGGTCAAGTATTGTGAGAAATGATTTGTCCAAAAATAAGAAATAAATATGTAGGCCAACACTTGACGGAAGTTTCAGCGATGCGCGAAATCACCTACAGCAAATATGATCTAACGTTTAAGTTTCTAAGATTGTAAATTCAATAATGAGCTTTAAATTCTGAATCGGAGCCTCATTTTCCAAACATGATTTGGAGCGCGATTCAAAGGTGAGTCGAATGTTTCTCTAAACTATTTTATTTCTTGCTTTTATTTTAAACTTTTATTCTGAAAGCACGAAATATAATTTCGATGTATATGTTGTTATTTTCTTAATTACCCTGATTACTTTGAAGCAGTTATCAACGTGCAGCTGTGCGCAGTGTGATACCGTGACCTTTGACTGGTCCAGCCCTGGTTTGAACTTTAGGTCCTTTGCGACAAACATAGTACACGAGTTTCCTCAACAGCTGAGAACATCTGCATTTGAGGACGAGATAAGCCTTGTCAGACTGTGGTCAGAAATATTCCGAGAACTGTCTGTGGTCGATTGGCGAAACATTATTAGGTGGGGCGGGGAAGGGAGGGGGACTAAGTGTCGACCAAAGACCTTGTAAAAAATAACTACACTCACTGATGGCGCTGCAGTCGCGGGATAATTTGAACCTTCGGCTGGACGCCATTATAGTGGTTGTAGTCTGATGTGTTGTGTAGTAGCCGGCCGCGGTGGTCTAGCGGTTCTAGGCGCGCAGTCCGGAACCGCGCGACTGCTACGGTCGCAGGTTCGAATCCTGCCTCGGGCATGGATGTGTGTGATGTCCTTAGGTTAGTTAGGTTTAAGTAGTTCGAAGTTCTAGGGGACTGCTGACCTCAGATGTTAAGTCCCATAGTGCTCAGAGCCATTTGTTGTGTAGTATTGTTGTTTATGAAGACCCTGATTCAACGTTGTATATTTGTTGGGGCATACATACAGTATTTGTTACTCGTAATTCTACTGTCTGTACGTTCCAATCAAAATAAGTACAATGGTGAAGAGTTGTGCAGCGATTAATTGTACAAATAAATTCGAGAAAGGAACGAATATTACATTTCACAGGTATGTGGATATTTTAAGTTGTTTTGTATGTCGGTGCACTTGCTTAATAAATGTTTTTGTAACACGGTATTAGCATAATGTCTGTGCATGTATTTGCAGGTTTCCTTTCTCAAAACCACAGCTGTTACAAAAATTGTTACACGCTGTCAGGTGGCAAGATTTCCGACCGACTGAATACCATTTTATATGTTCTGATCATTTTGAAGAAAGTTGGCTGATAGGTAGTGTTTTCACGGTCTAGGTTAGGTTTGAAACTTGATAATTTCGTCGTGAGTTGCCAAAGCACTATGCCGTATATAACGCACTTCTCGTCATAAAATCTAAAGCAAGGTAGAGTCAGAAAATATCTATTAATATAGTGGGCAAATATTCGAGTATTTTGATGCATTTTGCGTACATCTATCGTAAATGAACTACGAAAAGTGCTAGGGGTCCAGTCCATAACTTTTAGCTACGGCAGATTCCACGTAGTACGTAAGATAAATTCATAAACAGTGACTAGTTGCTGTTTGTTCATAAATTAAAAAGTATATTGTTGTAACGTATTTAAATGAGGCATTATGTTAGATTAGATTAGATTAGATTAGATTAGATTAGGTTAATACTAGTTCCATGGATCATGAATACGATATTTCGTAATGATGTGGAACGAGTCAAATTTTCTAATACATGACATAATTAGGTAATGATGTGGAACGAGTCAAATTGTCTAATACATGACATAATTAGGTTAATTTAACAACATACTTAAGTTAATATAACAACTTTATTTTTTGTGTTTTTTGTTTTTCTTTTTCTTTGTTTTTCTTTTTATTTTTTTTAATTTTTAAATATTTTTTCTCTTTTTTTTCTTAATTTATATCTAAAAATTCCTCTATGGAGTAGAAGGAGTTGTCATTCAGAAATTCTTTTAATTTCTTCTTAAATACTTGTTGGTTATCTGTCAGACTTTTGATACTATTTGGTAAGTGACCAAAGACTTTAGTGCCAGTATAATTCACCCCTTTCTGTGCCAAAGTTAGATTTAATCTTGAATAGTGAAGATCATCCTTTCTCCTAGTATTGTAGTTATGTACACTGCTATTACTTTTGAATTGGGTTTGGTAGTTAATAACAAATTTCATAAGAGAGTATATATACTGAGAAGCTACTGTGAATATCCCTAAATCCTTAAATAAATGTCTGCAGGATGATCTTGGGTGGACTCCAGCTATTATTCTGATTACACGCTTTTGTGCAATAAATACTTTATTCCTCAGTGATGAATTCCCCCAAAATATGATGCCATATGAAAGCAATGAGTGAAAATAGGCATAGTAAGCTAATTTACTAAGATGTTTATCACCAAAATTTGCAATGACCCTTATTGCATAAGTAGCTGAACTCAAACGTTTCAGCAGATCATCAATGTGTTTCTTCCAATTTAATCTCTCATCAATGGACACACCTAAAAATTTGGAATATTCTACCTTAGCTATATGCTTCTGATTAAGGTCTATATTTATTAATGGCATCATACCATTCCCTGTACGGAACTGTATGTACTGTGTCTTATCAAAATTCAGTGAGAGTCCGTTTACATGGAACCACTTAGCAATTTTCTGAAAGACAGTATTGACAATTTCATCAGTTAATTCTTGTTTGTCAGGTGTGATTACTATACTTGTATCATCAGCAAAGAGAACTAACTTTGCCTCTTCATGAATATAGAATGTCAAGTCATTAATATATAATAAGAACAACAAAGGACCCAAGACTGACCCTTGTGGAACCCCATTCTTAATAGTTCCCCAGTTTGAGGAATGTGCTGATCTTTGCATGTTACGAGAACTACTTATTTCAACTTTCTGCACTCTTCCAGTTAGGTACGAATTAAACCATTTGTGCACTGTCCCACTCATGCCACAATACTTGAGCTTGTCTAGCAGAATTTCATGATTTACACAATCAAAAGCATTTGAGAGATCACAAAAAATCCCAATGGGTGGTGTTCGGTTATTCAGATCATTCAAAATTTGACTGGTGAAAGCATATATGGCATTATGTTTGTGACCTAAGTCAAGGGAAGGCATTTTATAACCAAAAACGATGTATAAACATTCGAACTCCGCGCGTCAGTTTACCACTCTAATGGTCGCCAGCCAGCTATTCAATTTGTCCGTTCTTCACAGTCGACCACTCGTGCGGTTGTTGGGGGGCCTGGTGTCGACAGCAGCAGGAGGGGGTTGGGCTACAAGGCCTATAAGAACGCCATAACCCGCACTCCTGACAGTTCACCTGCCCCACAGCAGCTGCTATGGCGCGCCACTTGCTCGTGCTTCTACTGGTAGCCGTCTGCTTGGTTCAGGTAAGGTATCGCAGCTCACGTACTCCTTCTCGAACTCCTTTAATACAGCAACAGAGCATGTGAAATACCGACACTTTGCAGGTACACGGCTTTATGATCAAAATAACGGAAATGCTTGTGGTTCCTAAACTGTATTTATTCACGAGAACTTCTAAGGAGAGGGAACGGGGAAGCAGGTAGATTCCGTCTTCTTAAGTTTCCGAAACTAACACTGAGCAATACATTGATATGCGACTGGTAGAAAAGTTTTTGACTGACTGCATTTACTTCGCTACACTGGAAGGCGAATGTTTAACAGAAACGAAACTTTCCGAAGGAAGTGTAATATAAACGATCTATTTGACAGGTCCAGCAAGACTATTAAGTTGCTCGGTAGCGGTAGTCTTGTCCACTAGAAAATATCGTCTTTGAATGACCGTGAGAAAATGCAGAAAAACCTTTGAAATATTTCGTTTTGATGTAATAACGGAATCTCTCTTTAATAGCAAGATAAAGTCCGGAATGAAGAGTGAGAACATACGCACAATACACAACCGTAACAGGACAGAGAATCACTTATATTGTTTCGAAGTATACCCCGCCTTTCGCTGTACAATGGCTTGCGAAGCATACAGGAAGAAAATTATTGAACTACATGAAATAAAATGGTTTACGTTAGGACGTTCAAACTGCATGGTTGGCCGTGGGTCATGATGGGAATTAGTATGGGCAAGCATCGTTTGGTTTGCGACGAAGCCCATTTTCATTTAGGTGCATTCGTCAATAAGCAAAATTGACGTATTTTGGGGACTGAGAATCCGCATTCCGCGATCGAGAAGCCTCTTCACCCTCAACGGCTAACTGTGTGGTGTGCGGTGTCCAGTCACGGTGTAATTGGTACGATAGTGCTTGGTGGCACGGTGACTACCGAACGGTACGTGAAGGTTTAGGAAGATGATTTCTCCCCTTTATCCAAAGTGACACTGATTTCGACAGGATGTGGTTCATGCAAGACGGAGCTCTACCCCACTGAAGCAGGAGAGCGTTTCATGTCCTCGACGAATATTTTGGAGACCGCGTTCTGGCTGTGGAGTACCCAGAGGCCACTGGCATCACCCTCGATTGGCTGCCATATTCTCCGGATCTGAATACATGCGACTCCTTTTTGTAGGGCTGTACTAAGTACAAGGTGTACAGCAATAACCTAATACCATTGCTGAACTGAAAACAGCCATTCAGGAGGTCATCGATGGCATCGGTGTTCCGACACTTCAGCGGGTCACGCAGAATTTCGCTATTCGTCTGCGCCACATCACCGCCAATGACGGCAGGCATATCGAACATGTCATAACCTAAATACGAATATTTGTAATGACGTTTACGTGTTGTATAAATTGTGTGCAAGCCGTAGCTTGTAGCTAATTTAAGTTTTTTTTCGTATAGTTCACCAATTGACATACTGAACATATATATGTAGAATACACTTGGAACTAAGAACTGGAACCGAATATTCAGTTTATTATAGTCATAATGCAACTATACCTCACATTATCAACCTAATCTGATTAAAACAGCCCCAAATGGCGATTTCCCGCCTCAGTGCTTGCTTGCATTACACCATACTTCATTGACAGATGTGTATTCTGACCTCACTGCCTCAACATGACGTTTATTCTAGGTGTTCAACTGCTGCTCCAGTCTCTATTCTCCTAAGTGTGATTTTCAAACGCACGTTGTGAGGTGTTGACTAATTTTCTCCTACACGACCCTCAAATTCTCTTACGCGAACAGTAAGTTGTCGACAGCCTTGTTCATCACTGTAGTGGCTTGAACGACACAACTTCTCTCCAGTTTCTTTCCACAGAAAAAACAACAAAAAACCCTCTCCTTAACTTGACGTCTGTTTAAAAACTTTTTTGTATAGCTTCGTTCACCTTCCCGGGCTCTATATGCTTCTGTATCATATATATGTAATGAGTCACAGAAAATATTATGAGCTCAAAAGGACTTAATTTATCTTGAACAGAATGATCTTCTCCATACCATTCGGTATGGATTTCTCAGACATTGATCATGTGAAACCCAACTCGCACTTTGATCAAAAGACATCCTAAAAGTCATGATCCAATCATTCAGGTTGAAGGACATTATCTTGACTTTCGAAAATCATTTGAGTCAGTACCACTCGTACTAGTATTGTCGAAAGTACGATCTCATACCGTACCAGACGAAACTTGTGACCGGGTTGAGCATTTCTTGGTAGGGAGGGGGCAGCATGTTATCTTGGAGAGTAAGTCATCGACACACATGATCCAGGGAGATTTGCTGCGACCACTGCTTTCCACGTTGTGTACTAATGACCTTGCCGACCCGATTAATAGCAGCCGTAAACTTTCGCACGAGATGCGGTTATCTAGAATGAAGTACTGTTTAAAAAGCTACACAAGTGTTAGGTCGGGTGTTGACTGGGTATCAAAGGTGTGCAAATGTTGCCAGCTTACATCAAATGTACAAAAATGTCAAATTGTGGTGTTAACAGAAAGAGAATACGTAATACCCTATGACTACAATATAAAGACCTCACCGTTGCAATCGTCCATCTCAAGAAAATCGCTGGTTGCTACAATCTGCAGGGATAAGAATTGCGAACGATCACACAAGACCAGTTGTAGCTGAAGCGGGTGAGAGACTTCGGTTCACTGATAATATACTAGGAAAACGTAATCAATCTGTAAAGCAGATTGGTTACAGAACTCTTCTGCGACCTGTCCATGCATTTTTGCTCTAGTGTTGGGGATGGCTCTAGTGTGCGGGACACGTACCAGACAGGACAAAAAGGGGACATTGAACATGTACAGAGAAGGGCACCACGAATTGTCACAGGTTACTTTGATGGGAGAGTGTCACAGAGATGCTGAAGTAACTCAGCTGGTGGACTCTTGAAGACAGACGCAAACTATCCCGACAAAACATACTTACTAAGGCCCAAGAACTAGCTTTAAGTGATGAGTCTAGTAATATACTACTCTTCTGTATATATTACGGGGACAAAATTAAACTACTTACTACAGACACAAAAGCGTGAAAGTTATCATTCTTGTCGCGTTCCATACGTGGATAAAGAGAGAAGTAGCCTTACTAATTGATACGATAGGGGGTACACTCTACCACGTACTTCACAGTCGTTTGCAGAGTATGGGTGTAGTATATAAACAGTGGCGGCTCTACAGTCGACACATCACAGACGATTGGGTATTCTCTTTGAAATTAGCGACACCAGTGACGATGCAGAAGTGTTATTTTTTTCAATCAACACAGGCAAATTATAAACACGTGGTTCAGAATTGTCATTTCCATTAACACCTTATAATGGATTATACTGTAAATGATGAAAGTATGTGAATGCAGCTTGCCGCTAACTTGGTGTAATGTCTCTCACACATAAACCTGTACAGTAAAGTAAGGGCCTCCTGTTTTATCTTTAGGCTGATCCGTGATAAGACAGGCAAACAATTATACTAATGGAGGATTCTGCGTATTTTCTCTAATTTCATTCGCTCTCTCTCTCTCTCTCTCTCTCTCTCTCTCTCTCTCTCTCTCTCTCTGTCTGTCTTTTATCTATATACAGTTTTAAATATAATATTTCATTACGTGAACTCAGCCCAATAGAATCTCTGGTGGAGCCCTTCGTCTTAATATTCAGCGGCTGGCTTGCTGTAAAAGATCTTTATATCTATTATTATTGTTAAGCGCTGCATTCAGTTGGGAAAATCGATCGTTTGAACAATTCTTTCATTTTACGACAGATTTAGAATTTCAGATGTGTCCGAAGCCTTTTTGGACGATTTTACAAAATCTCGGTGATTGCAGGCTCTCTTCGTCACAACTGAAACTTCCCCACTAATTACAGGGCCAAGACAATCGTCAATGATTCAGACAGAGAACTCATTCGTCATTCACTCTAGAATAAAAGGGTCACAAACCTTATTTCTGAGGAAAATTGTATATTCAATCCATCTCCATTACATGTTCCGTTTTCTGTTGATTCCCAGTCTTACTTAATTTGCGTTTACAATTTTTCTCTCTCTTCAAATAACCCGCTAGTGGCACAAACGTTAATAGCTCGCTTTAGCGAGAAGAAGAGCAAATATGTCTCTTTTAGCAACCCGACAATCTTCCAACAGATACTTCCGAAGCTGTTCTAGTTATCCGTCTATAATAACCATGGAGAATACATATATGTATCTCTGTTATTCCAAAGAATAAACGTACTAGAAAAATACCTTGGCGTCGACGAGCTGTCGGCGCATATATTACTAGAAAATCCGATCAGATACTATTCAAAAGTGAATAAATGTGGATGATTTGATTGACCATTATTAATTATTGCGTGGTAGAGGGTAATTTTTCGTGGGGAGATTACAATGCCCCTCGCAGCGAGCGAAGTTTGTGAGCTCAATTTTTATTTACCGAACACACTTCGCGAGCTATCTATTATTTGCATAACCCGGAAGTGATGATTGTCAGTCCTCCGAATATTATGTTTAAGACAGACGAAGAAAAGAAATGTTGAAAACAGAAGAAATGAAGAGACAGTTACCGTGGCTGTATTGCTTTTACGTGCATCTAGGTGTTATGTTTGCTGTGCACAACCAAGGAAGATGATCTTTCATGAAACTGTTATCAGGGTCTACCCATTCGGGAACTTTCTTAAGCAGGGAAACCTTGGAAAACCTGTTAAGCCTAGACCCCCAGCCTACGGTACATAGAAGATAGGAAAGCCTATAGAAGAAAAAAATAATTTTGAAATAGATCTCTAAAGGAACGACAGGGATCAATTTATATCACGATTTGGAGAAGAGTGATTTGTGCCTCTAGCAAAAGAAAAACATTTTACAATAAATAACGTGAATTTTCGTTTTACAATCTTGTTCCTAGGACAATATCTTGAGGTGCTAAAACTCCCCCGGGTCTTGCATGTCCCCGACGTCCACATTTGTAGTCGGTCTTCTACGCGGCCCACTTTGTAGTCGGTCTTCTACGCGGCCCACAATGGGAAGAGTAGAAGGGACAGGGATACTCGAATTCACATGCAACATTCATTCCAAAAGAATTAGCAATGACCAAAAGGGAAATTCTTCCTGTAAGAGAACTGGTTAGGTTGCACCGTCCAAGATTCTCCTTTTTGAAAGCAAAATCCTTATGGCTTCATGGATCCTTTTTGTTACGACGTACTTCAAGGAATTTAGCCATTAACTAATAATGTTGCCAAAAGCATCATCATATTTACTCTCGTTTGAATACTCTTTTTGACTTTGCATCCCCACTTGTGCTTATAAGTCCAAAAGTTCTGACACATTTTCTATCACTGATTTGTTCTTCGTAATTTAAAGGATTCATGCAACTTACAATAGATTTTGGATTCAAATCATCGAATAATGGAAAGTGTAGTTCATTTTATACAAAGACATAATCCATCATTTCCTTGAAAGTCATATAATTTATCTATACTCAAAAACTTTTTATCCTAAATACACATATTTCTCCAATTGACTGTTGTAATGTAAAAGTTATTAGCATTGACGAATGCGGATTCACTTCTTTCATTTATTCTCTGATTCATACGGCGTTCACACATGCATATATATGGAAATGGACTTTTTTTTTCAAACAAAAATTCCAAACGAACACGACCCATTAAATAACTATTAATTCTATGAATATTACTTTCTTTAAACATTCAATAATAAATTAAAAACTCTTAACTTCTAATTATAACACCTTTTCTTTTTAAAGTTCAACATGAATCAGTTTACCCTCGCGTTTGGTGCGAGTCTCTTACAAAGCATATCTGTGTCGTCTATGTCGATTCTACCTCTGGCGCCGACGTCAACTGTTTTGCGCGGGAAATTATCTTTGCGGCGTTAACCGTAACTCATGATTCACTGCCTCAACACATCCCTTCACACGTTTACACATCTAAGAGTGCACTTGAAATTATATATGAACCTTCACTCGGAACCTCTTTTGATTATTCAGCGTCATTTACGGGAAACATTTCATTGTTCTTGAAGGTCAGTTAGATCCTTTATACATCTTGATGACATTAGCAATGCTAAAGTTCCATGTTCACCCAAACACAGGTGAAGCCTAACTCCACTATCTTCTTTGCAACACTCGATAGTAATAGTTAGTCACTATTTCTATAGTCTATGTCACTGATTAATTATTTCAATTTAAAGTTTTCTAACACTACACATACAGTTTTTTTTTTTTTTTTTTTTTTTTTTTTTTTTTACGAGCGTTCATCTCTGTCACTCGCAACACCATTCCTCCCTATCTTCTAATCTTCATTAAATTTCTTCAAGTCGTTATGGGAAAATAACCCTTTTATTTTGTTTGAACCCCGGGTATGCTAATAGATAAGCCCCAGGATTCAGAATTTGTAGGATAATGTATGGGCCAGTATATAGTAACTCCCATTTCTTTATACTTTTCTTTATTAAGGATGATTTGGTATGTCTTTTGACTAATACCTTTTCTCCGACCCGGTATGTCTGTACCCTCTTGATTAATTTTTCAAATTGTTGTTTCTCTGATCAGCTTTTTTCGTCATATTTATGATGGCTTGTCTTATTTTTTCTTCCCAAGGCACCTCAGTTTCCTGAGTTTTGGGCATATGGTCAGTCCAGAAGTTTTCCTCTTCTGCTTCGAACATCAATTCACGAGGTGTATATCCAGTTGAGGAGTGGGGCATGTTATTGTATATCTGCTCAAACTCTTCCACATAATTTGCCCACGCAGTCTGCTTATTATGGCAATACGTCCTCATAAATCGATTGAATTCTCTAAAAATTCTCACAACCAAATTGCCTTGTGGGTGGTAAAATGATGTTAGTATGTGTTTCACACCGACTTGAGACAAAGTCTGTTTCCATCGGAGTCCCGTGAATATTTTAGCATTGTCTGTTATGATCGCCTTAGGTGTACCAACATGTGGAAGATAATCCCTTATCAATCTTAATACAATTACTTTGGCTGTAGCCGCCTTTATCGGGTATAGCTTTACGTATTTCGTACACACATCGAGAAATGCCAACACATATTTAACACCACCTCTTGAAGTAGGTAACGGTCCACACAGATCGCACGAAATTAATTCTTTTGGTTCTTGGACTAATATAGAGCATAATGGGTGCTTAGTCCCTTTATAATCCGGCTTTGTTTTTTGACAGATTATGCATCTCTTTAAGACCTCATGCACTCTGCGCTTTATGTTGGGAAAATAACAGTACCCACTTATCTTGTCAGCACATTTTGTCGCACCGAAATGTCCCCAGGTTAAATGAGTGAACCTTACAAGTTTCTCTATTTGCGCCTCAGGTATACAAACACACCAACGGACTTTGCTTTGCCTTCCACAGCGGAAAAATAATACGCCATTTACCAGTTTGTAATAATTTGCCATCTGATCCGAAGGTTGGTGTCGTAACCTTTGAATGACACTTCCCCATTGAACATCTCTCTTCTGTAATTGTGCCATATGCGCACACAAATTGACGTAGTACGTCTTAAATGGATTTTCCTGAAGCAGCAATACAGGGAATTCAGAGTTATTATTTACTTCAATCTCTTTAGTCAAACCCTGCGGTGACCTTGATAGAGCGTCAGCAATAATGTTTTGCTGTCCTGAGACATGCACGATCTTAAATTGGTATTGTTGCAGAGCGAGAGTCCATCTAGCCAGTCTGGGATGTAACAGTTTACACGTTTGTAAAAACGTTAATGATTGATGATCGCAATATACGATAGTCTTTGACCCATATAGATAATAATGAAATTTTCTAAAACCCCAGACGACTGCAAGGTCCTCTAATTCTGTCGTCGTGTAAGTTCGTTCACAGTTGGACAAAACACGACTGGCAAACGCAATAGGACAGAAGGTGAGTTGCCCATTTATCTTGCGTACTTGGAAAAGGCACGCTCCAAGACCCACATTCGACGAATCTGTTGACAAGTAAAATTCTTCTTGCATGTCCGGATGGTACAAAAGCGGTGCATTTACTAATTGCTTCTTTATCTCCTCGAATGCTTCTTGACACTCTAATGTCCAGAGCTAGGGCACATCCTTCTTCAGCAAACTATTTAGAGCTGCTGCATTCATGGCCTGATTTGTTATAAATCTTCTAAAAAATGAGGCAAGACCCATAAACCCTTTTAATTGCCTCCTATTTCTGGGTGTTGGAAACTTACTAATCGCAATTAGCTTCTCCTTGGTTCGTAAAATTCCCTTTGCGTCAATTATATGCCCCAGGAACTTGATTCTGTTTACTGCAAAATGGGATTTCTTTAGGTTAGCAGTTATTCCCATGGTTTTGAACACGTCCAACACCCGTCTCAGTAAGGTAATATGCTCCTCCCAAGTCTTCGATGCAATAAGCAAATCATCAGCAAACACTGTTATCCTGGTTCTTAGTTCTGGGCCTAGTGCATAATCTAGAGCTGCTATAAAGATTCCAGCACTAATGTTCAGTCCGAAAGGAACTACAGTAAATTGGTAACTTCTTCCGGAATAAATGAAAGCCGTATATTTCCTTGATGACTCATCCAGCTTGACTTGCCAATAAGAACTCCGCAAATCAATGCTTGTCAAATATTGAACATCCTGGAACCGTTGTATAAGTTCGTCTATGTTTTCCGGATGTGTTCTCACTGGAATTATGATTTTATTTATTTCTCTGGCGTCGAGTACCAGTCTCACAGTCCCATTTGCTTTTGGCACGACCAACAATGGGGAGCAGTATGGGCTTATAGAGGGTTCGATCAAACCCCATTTCAACATGCGATCTATTTCTTTCTGAACTTGAGCCTTTAACCTCCAGGGAACAGGATAGAAAGTTCTACAATACGTTTCGTGCAGCTTAACGTAGAGATGGCATATGTATCCCTTAATAACTCCTGGCCTTTCATCAAACATGTTTTTATACGCTAATAATATTTCTTTTAGCTGCTTCTTCTGATCTTCAGTAATGCAGTCGGATTCATTTAACTTCTCGTACACTAATTGACCGAAATCTCCATTGACTTGGAACTCACTAATTACATGCTGTTTAGAATTTTGTGCCGTCCTGCTTACTTGCACACTGATCCCACTATTATATTTTCTGGTAAGGCTTTCTTTTTTCAACAAGTCCAACTCAATTTCTTGTTTATTTACATTTAACCAAATTTTTCCTGTTTTAAAATCTATTCTGCATCCGTACTGACGTAGGCTGTCGACTCCGATAATGCAGCCTACCACCAAATTTTTCACAACAAGGAATGTGCTTAATATTGCTACATTTCCGACTTCTACACTAAGTAGTGACTGCACTTTTACATTAGCCGATCTAGCCCCAACGGCGCCTATTATTCTGCAATTTTGAACTGGAAAAATTGGTACTCGTCTTATATTTCTGATCTTGTTGAATAGTGCCCCGAAATAACATTTGTGGTTGCAGTTGTGTCTAAAACCGCCAATATAGGTACAGTCTCCTAAATGACTTGCACTTCGGCTACTGCCACCTGTTCCTTATCCTCATCCTGTGGTTCTAAGTCCTCGGTCAATTCATCTGCCAGTAATCGTCCATCATTATACGTTAGCATGGGTACACATATCCTGTTGCCCCTCAACCAATTGTTGACCGCTCCTCCGGGGCACGAGTGGGTCCTTACAAGTTTGTTGGATTTTGATTTGCCTGCTGGTTGACATCATCCGTCACTTCGGTAATTACCGGTTGATTCGTAGATGTCCGTCCCCACTGATGTTGATTATTTGAATTCATTCCCCCCGGTTGATTCCACTTTCTATTACTGTTATTATTCCAGGCTTGGGGTCTGAAATTCCTTTCGTTCCCCCACACGGGATTTTATCTTTTCCCGTCCCTGTTGTTCCTTGGATAGCCCCTCGCAAGACTATTGCCGGAATTACTATTGAGATTTTGAGGGGTTTCTCCGCTATTTAACGATCTCTGTCCATTCCCTTGCCTACCGTTGGGCGGAGGTTCTATCTCCCTATATTGGAATCTGTTATTACGGGCTTTCTGGTTGTTCTCTTCAATAATATCTATATGGTCTAGCGTCGTGAGGAACGACTCCAAGTCTTTATCATTGCCGTAAATCAATTGATTCCGGATGCTAATTGGTAGTCTTGCCTTAAGTATGTTTATTATGTCTGGCAAGGGCATAGGTCTGTCCCAGTATCTAGTTTTATTTATATATTTTTCAAAATACTTCCTAAGGCTTCCTTTTGAAAAGGAGAAAGGCTCTGGGTAGAGCACCTCCTGCCTTACGCGTTCCTGTACCCCTTCTGACCAGAACTTTGCTAAAAACACCTTCTCAAAATCGTCATATGTCGAGCAAACAGAAGTCATGTCCGAGGCCCAAATCGCCCCCGAACCTTGTATATATCCTGTAACGAAACTGATCTTCTGCCACTCCGACCAATTTCTGAGTAGCACTCCTCTGAAACTTCGAATAAAAACAATTGGATGGACCCCCCTTTTGTCAGTGTTAAAAATCTGGAATTGCCGATGCTTTATCATTTTTTCTTCGGCATGGCAAAGGCTTTCGTAATCTCCGTTAGAAAAAAATTCACGCGAACAACTAGCTCGTGGCAATTTAATATTTGAGTTACTTACACCAGTCGGTATCGTGTGCGAATGTGCAGTAACTGGCTCTATAGTCGCTGCCAACTTCTGCTGCTGGCCTGTATTCATTTGTTCTGAGCCTTGTTGTGAAACGCGTATCGACTCTTCTATCGTTTGTTTCCAATGCTCGAAATCAGCACCTAACTGCTGTCGCACTTCCTCAAGTCCTTTCGCAAACAAATTCTCTTCCTGATAGCCAAATAGACTCTGGAATGCTGCCTTAACATTTTGCTCAACGTTTTCACACATTAGCCTTTTGTTTTCTAATGTGATTTCGGATAATTTACCCGTTAATACATTAATTTGGTGGTCTATAACATCTTGACGCTCTGTCAGATGTTCAACACTTTCCTTTAAGTTAGTCTGCGTACGTGCCAATTCAGGAAGTTGCGCAATTGCACATGACATGGCAGCTTGCTTTTGTACTAATTGCGGAACCATTTCCACCTGTTCCCGTACGGTATCTATCTTAATAGCCACATACTCCTTCATTTCTACACGTACGCGGTGAGTAGATTCCTCACATTGAGCTTTCACCAATTCTATTTGTGCAGTTAATTTTCGTTCCGTCTCTTCGGCCTGATCTTTAAGTTCCTTTGTCTTCGCCTCTATCCGCTGCTCTAATTCGGAAAAACTGTCTTGTAACTGCTGCTTAATCTCAGTTTTCAAATTTTCCTGCCCTTCCGTAACTGAGGCTAATTTCGTGTTCAAATCATTTTGCCCTTCAGTAACTGAGGCTAATTTTGCATTCATATTATTCATGCTCTCGGTTATCATCTGCATCTGTCTCATGATTGTGGTGTCACCGCCAGACACCACACTTGCTAGGTGGTAGCTTAAATCGGCCGCGGTCCATGTAGTACATGTCGGACCCGCGTGTCGCCACTGTGATCGCAGACCTAGCGCCACCACCAAGGCAGGTATCGTGATACAAGAGTGGACTCGCCCCAGTTGTACGCGAACCTAGCTCTCGCCCAGTTGTACGCGAACCTAGCTATCGCCCAGTTGTACGAGAACCTAGCTACCGCCCAGTTGGACGAGAACCTAGCTACCGCCCAGTTGTATGAGGACCTAGCTACCGACCAGATGTACGAAGCCTTTCTCTCTCCTTAGCCGAGAGACAGAATAGCCATCAGCTAAGTTAATGGCAACGAACTAGCAAGGCGCCATTTGTATCAGTGCCTATAGCTTACAAGTATTCAAGAGAGATGTATTCCAAGGACTAAATAAAAGATAAGTAATAAGCATCTACATACTTTTCTTCTTATTCATTTATAAGTTCTCATGTTCCAGACTTCACGCCCGTCTGCTTTATGCCGTGCGTGCACTATCGGCTACAGCGTTAGTCTAGAGTTCATTTTCAGCAATCTCAACTTCACGGTGTCGGCCCAGCTACCGATACAACATTTATTGGCGACGAGGATGGGATCGTGTAAAGCGGCTGGCAGTGACCAAGTCGTAAGAGCTCCTTTAAAAAGTCGACTCTGCCTTTCTTATAGCGTCTACACTGAAATAAGACGTGATTTACATCAGCAATTGTTTCCTCTTTGTTGTCCGGATGTCTTCCACGACGTCCTCCGCCACCATCCAAGCGTTGTCTGCTATCTTTTGCATTGAAGGTCTTCCGCAGACTATTGTTTCCGACAATGGCCCACAATTCATGTCCGCAGAATTTCAGTCATTCTGCCAGGCCAATGGTATTCAACATCTGACATCCGCGCCGTTTTCGCCTCAGTCCAACGGTGCCGCTGAACGATTGGTCCGGACTTTCAAGTCACAGATGTTGAAATTGAAAGAGTCGCATTCTCGGGAGGACGCATTGTTGCTCTTTTTGTCTTCGTATCGCTCTCAGCCCCGAGATGGTCGCTCGCCGGCTGAGTTGCTCCACGGTCGTCCTCATCGCACCTTGATGTCTTTGCTGCATCCGCCGCATCAGGTTCCTGTGCAGCGGCAGACTCCTGCTTTTGCTCCAGGCGACGTTGTATTTTATCGCAACTATCGAGGTTCACGGCGTTGGCTCGCAGGGCGCATTCTTCGCTGCCTCGGCCGAGCGATGTATTTGGTTTTGGGGGCCTCTGGTGAGGTGCGTCGGCATCTCAATCAGCTGCGCCTCTGTCGTCGCTCGGGTTCTGCCGCTCCCCGTCTGCTTTCAGCGACGGTGCCGTCCGGTCAGCGCCCTGGGGACCCATCTACTGGCTCGCCTCATCCCCAGGTGTTACCGACGATGCCTTCCATTTTGCCCCATGGCGACGCGCCGCCGCCGCCGCCGCCGCCGCCGCAGCAGCAGCAGCAGCCGCCGCCGCCGCCGCCGCTTGTTCTCCCGCCGGCGCCGCCCGCATTCGACGCTTCGTTGCAGCCGCCAAGCGCCTCCCAGGGTCACGCGCCGCCGATCGCTTCCCGTGACCAGCTGTCCTCCGCCATGGACCTCCCGCCCGCTCCGGACCACATGACGTCCTCGCGCGTCGGCTACCCCGACGCAATGGAGGTCGACCCTTCGGTACCTCCTGTCTCTCTACGGGCGCATACACCGCATGTTGACGTGCACCCTGGACTAGTTTTTCAGGCGTTTCCTAGCTCTCCTCGGACCGAATGGCCGGGTGCGGGTGGCACAGCCTCGCCTGTTGTTAGGCTCCCCACCTCATCGCATACGTCAACATGTGGTCCTCCCCACGGCGGGCGGAAGCCTTATCACACGACCGTTCGCCGATTTGCGGGGGAGGAATGTGGTGTCACCGCCAGACACCACACTTGCTAGGTGGTAGCTTAAATCGGCCGCGGTCCATGTAGTACATGTCGGACCCGCGTGTCGCCACTGTGATCGCAGACCTAGCGCCACCACCAAGGCAGGTATCGTGATACGAGAGTGGACTCGCCCCAGTTGTACGCGAACCTAGCTCTCGCCCAGTTGTACGCGAACCTAGCTATCGCCCAGTTGTACGAGAACCTAGCTACCGCCCAGTTGGACGAGAACCTAGCTACCGCCCAGTTGTATGAGGACCTAGCTACCGACCAGATGTACGAAGCCTTTCTCTCTCCTTAGCCGAGAGACAGAATAGCCATCAGCTAAGTTAATGGCAACGAACTAGCAAGGCGCCATTTGTATCAGTGCCTATAGCTTACGAGTATTCAAGAGAGATGTATTCCAAGGACTAAATAAAAGATAAGTAATAAGCATCTACATACTTTTCTTCTTATTCATTTATAAGTTCTCATGTTCCAGACTTCACGCCCGTCTGCTTTATGCCGTGCGTGCACTATCGGCTACAGCGTTAGTCTAGAGTTCATTTTCAGCAATCTCAACTTCACGGTGTCGGCCCAGCTACCGACACAACAATGATAATGACCAATGGATCTAACCCATGTTGCGTACTTGCCGTTTCATCTCCAGCCGTGTCTACAGGGCGTTCTCTTGCGCTATCTGTAGCGATCGGTTCTACAACACTTTTTACTACATCATTATTATCAAAGCTAACAGCTGAAGGCTGTTGCGTGCTGCTCTGCTCTGCTTGACTCATCTTAAACATTGCCCTAGTTAAAGCCATATAAATATCCAATAATACTAAATAGAAGGGCGTATACTTCATCTATACTAGCAAGCTTTAATAATAAAATTATAGATCGGTTCTACAACACTTTTTACTACATCATTATTATCAAAGCTAACAGCTGAAGGCTGTTGCGTGTTGCTCTGCTCTGCTTGACTCATCTTAAACATTGCCCTAGTTAAAGCCATATAAATATCCAATAATACTAAATAGAAGGGCGTATACTTCATCTACACTAGCAAGCTTTAATAATAAAATTATAGATCTGGCCTTTCCTCTGTGGGCAGCTTTTTTTCTTTTTTTTTTTTTTATTAAATGGACCAGCGTGTTGTTTTATGTTCTTATTTGTAGATCCACTTAATGTGACTGCGAGAATTTCTTCTCTTTTCCAAGCGTCAGTTAAGTTGGCTCGTCATAGTTCACGTGAAACAGAGAACAAAATTATTTTAACAACGTCCAAAAACGTGTCCTGTCACGGATTGGCCATTATAATGGATTATACTGTAAATGATGAAAGTATGTGAATGCAGCTTGCCGCTGACTTGGTGTAATGTCTCTCACACATAAACCTGTACAGTAAAGTAAGGGCCTCCTGTTTTATCTTTAGGCTGATCCGTGATAAGACAGGCAAACAATTATACTAATGGAGGATTCTGCGTATTTTCTCTAATTTCATTCGCTCTCTCTCTCTCTCTCTCTCTCTCTCTCTGTCTGTCTTTTATCTATATACAGTTTTAAATATAATATTTCATTACGTGAACTCAGCCCAATAGAATCTCTGGTGGAGCCCTTCGTCTTAATATTCAGCGGCTGGCTTGCTGTAAAAGATCTTTATATCTATTATTATTGTTAAGCGCTGCATTCAGTTGGGAAAATCGATCGTTTGAACAATTCGTTCATTTTACGACAGATTTAGAATTTCAGATGTGTCCGAAGCCTTTTTGGACGATTTTATAAAATCTCGGTGATTGCAGGCTCTCTTCGTCACAACTGAAACTTCCACACTAATTACACGGCCAAGACAATCGTCAATGATTCAGACAGAGAACTCATTCGTCATTCACTCTAGAATAAAAGGGTCACAAACCTTATTTCTGAGGAAAATTGTATATTCAATCCATCTCCATTACATGTTCCGTTTTCTGTTGATTCCCAGTCTTACTTAATTTGCGTTTACAATTTTTCTCTCTCTTCAAATAACCCGCTAGTGGCACAAACGTTAATAGCTCGCTTTAGCGAGAAGAAGAGCAAATATGTCTCTTTTAGCAACCCGACAATCTTCCAACAGATACTTCCGAAGCTGTCCTAGTTATCCGTCTATAATAACCATGGAGAATACATATATGTATCTCTGTTATTCCAAAGAATAAACGTACTAGAAAAATACCTTGGCGTCGACGAGCTGTCGGCGCATATATTACTAGAAAATCCGATCAGATACTATTCAAAAGTGAATAAATGTGGATGATTTGATTGACCATTATTAATTATTGCGTGGTAGAGGGTAATTTTCCGTGGGGAGATTACAACCTGAAGTATTCAGTTTCTACAGTTGGTTCTGGTATGGTATGACTGTCATAAACATGCAAGCTGCAACATGTACTGGAGTGCTTTACTTATGCGTTGTCCTGCAGGCGTCGGTATGCATTTTTGCCTTCCTCCGACTTATCAACCCAATTATAAGGGAACCTACAGTTAAAGTGGTCTCCAAATTAGAACGCAATTTGACATTTTTATGTATGTAAATCATTGTTATAGGTGTAAAGATGAGTAAATGACAGAAAAAATAACTTTAGAAACTGAAGTCCGATAACCATTCAGCCATCGAGCGAAAGCAAAATTTTCTTTCCCCTAACTGTTCACTTCCAACCAATGCATTGTATCTCAGAATACTCAATTTTTGCTCCTTTATTTTATGTATAGTCTTGATCCCGCAAGCGAGACATCCTATGTAACTCTTCTGTGGAGCGAAAAGCGAGCATGTAGAGAGTGCTTACTCTAGAGTCCACACTTCAAGTATATCATGTAGCTTCTTGCAGGTGAGTCTCGCTAAAAGCAGCGTAACTGCTTTCGACAACAGTCTCAAATGATGTACACTTTTTAGAGCAATGCGTAACAAGAATGTTTACTTCATTTGTTTCCACATAGTTGTAGAAGCACCAGCAGTTGGTTTGTTCATAAGTGTATGAGTGTCGTGTCCGTTCAGTTGAAGGCAGATGACGTCAGCAGAATGAGGTGGAGCCCTGGTGAGGCACTGGATACACAGTTCGGAGAATAGAGGCTCAGATCAACGTCCAGGCACGCAGAGTTCGTATTTTCGTTTTTACTGTATATCGCTGAACTAAATGCCGGGATGATTGTTTTAAACTGAGCACAGCGGATATCCATCTCCATTCTTCTTCACACTGAAATTGTGCTCCGCCTAAAATCACCTACATCTACATCTGGATGATTTACTTTGCAGTTCACACTTAATTGCTTGACAAATACTTCTTCGCGCCATCTTCGGAGTATTTCTGTAGTCAACCGAGACTCGAATTCCGGACCTTACCACCTCGCGGCCAAGTTCTCTCTGGAGGAAGTACAGCTGTGCGGACGGGTCGTGATTTGTGCTTGGCCCGTTTCACTCTCGGACAGTGCGCGGGAAAAACGGTTTCTTACATCTTTCCGTGCCAGCACCGAGTCCTCTTACTATACTTCGGTAAGTATTTACCCCTATCTCAACGAAAAACGCCTTTTTTTAACGATTGCCACTCCAACTCTGTGTTATATTCATGGTACTCTCTCCCTGTTTTGCGATAATACAAAACGAGCTGCTTTTCTTCGGACTTTTTTGAGGTTTCTCGTCAGTTCTCTCTGATAAGGATCCCACAGCGCAAAGCAGTACTCCAGAAGATGACATACGTGCAAGTGTATTTAAGGCAGTCTCTACAACAGCTGTTGCATCTTCTAAGTATTCTGCAAATAAAAAAAACAGTCTTTGGTTCACCTTCTCCACAACACATTCTCTGTGACCGTTCCAGTTAAGTTGTTCGTAATTACAATTCATAGGTATTTAGCTGAATTGACAGCCTTTAGATTTATGTGATTTATCCGTGTAACCGAAATTTAACTGATTCCTTTCAGTACTCGTGTGTATAACCTTACTGTTTTTGTTATTCACAGTCAACTTCCACTTTAGGCACCATACAGATTGTAACGCTGCGCTTTGGGGCACACAATACTCTTTAAAGCCTGTACTATGGTAAGTTGACGGGCTTCACCTTATGAGAAAGGATTTTTGTATAGATATTGACCGCGTGTACCTGAATGGAGGCAAATCTGACTTACACCCACTCTGTAATAACAATGATACGTCAAGCAAGTCCGAAATGCAACTACACGTCAGGACGGACAAGAAACAACACAGAAGATGTTACCAATTTGTTAATAATACGGTCGCCAGCCGAATTAGGCATTAACTGAGTTTCTTTCCTGTACAAGATGATGTACGTGCAAGCAAAACAACAAGTAATAACACTGCATAATATGGTAAATTTTAGAACCAGAAAATCTACTGAACCGATAATTTCACTTTTTGTACTAATATGGATAAACCATAAATACATCACATTACACTATAATGTTTACTACAAAACTTCGTACTACCTATTGATCTGATTAAAATCGGGCATAGGTTACCCTAGAAATAGCACTTTCAAAACACACATACAATGTCAATTTTGATAAAGGTAAAACACTGACAAATTTTGGTTTTTATACTGACTTTAACTTTGATGGTCAAATCAGTTTAGAACACTTCAGAAATCAAATTAATAAAAGGGGGGGGGGACCCTGAAACTGTTATGGTCACTGTATTAAAACAATTAATTACTGAAATCATTATGTGCTCAAGATTTCCAATATATGAGTTACTACTCTTTTCATCTTATTTCCTGCTCATTTAAATACCATTATATCGGTCTCGAAATAATTAAGCTTCATTACTAAATCAATATCAAAATTATCTTCCAACTTTGTCAAGCCTTCGTTATTTATCTACAGATTCATTAACAAAAAAAGTTCTTTAAACATCATTCTAACATAGCTAGGTCTGCAGGTAATTATTATTAACATAAACTTTAATTCTTCGTTTCGGGACACTCGGATTGCGCAACATTTGGAAAGGACCCTGTCTAGGTTAGTTGTGAGGATAATTAAATGATAGGACAGTTCTGGTAAAATTTAAGTTGTTATTGGACAGTATGGAACAAAAGTAACACTGGTCCACACGAATACAGTACTAAAAGTTTCAACCTGTTTGTATCGATGTGGCGGTTGGCGGGCGGCGATGGCGAGGCACAGAGCACACATACAACCACAGCAATGGCTTTTGATGTATCGGCACTTTACTTCTTCATAGCGTCGCAATACTTTACCATTTAGTGCCTATGCAATTTTGCCATGCTGTATAGGCGTCGGAACGGCATATCCGAGGCTCAATGAAACTACGTCTTCCAGGAGAGCCTCCTCGATCCAGAACGTGTTGCTCAGACCAATACCCAACTCCGACTACTATTGCTGAGCCCGTTATGCCGTGCAGCGCCCGTGTGCATTTTCCCGCGCTCGCCTGCCATCCACCTTTTACCGCTCCCCTACAGACCGGGTATTCACCAGAGGTTTTGCATTCTACATATCCCAATACATTGCCTACGTATGGACCAGACGCACAATTAAAACTTTAACATCTTACAACAGTCTCAACATTTGTTACACTTCAATTCTGTTATAATATTGTTTGAAATTCGACATAAACATTAATATTCACATCGAAAATTGTCTACAGTTTCTTTTACATAATGTGAAACAAAAAAGAAATGAAATCAGAACATCGATTACACTAATTTATCGAAAATCAGAAGAAAAAATTATTATATGTACAATAGTACAGCGTTGTTGTTGTTACAAGATCTCTTGTTTAAATCATTCTGCACTTGGTTTTGGTTTACTGATACTTCGTCAGACAGTAAACGGCAGTATTATCTGCAAACAATCTAAGAGGGCGCTAAGATTGTCTCCGAAATCGTTTATACAGGGTGTTACAAAAAGGTACGGCCAAACTTTCAGGAAACATTCCTCACACACAAAGAAAGACAATATGTTATGTGGACATGTGTCCGGAAACGCTTACTTTCCATGTTAGAGCTCATTTTATTACTTCTCTTCAAATCACACTAATCATGGAATGGAAACACACAGCAACAGAACATACCAGCGTGACTTCAAACACTTTGTTACAGGAAATGTTCAAAATTTCCTCCGTTAGCGAGGATACATGCATCCACCCTCCGTCGCATGGAATCCCTGATGCGCTGATGCAGCCCTGGAGAATGGTGTATTGTATCACAGCCGTCCACAATACGAGCACGAAGAGCCTCTACATTTGGTACCGGGGTTGCGTCGACAAGAGCTTTCAAATGCCCCCATAAATGAAAATCAAGAGGGTTGAGGTCAGGAGAGCGTGGTCCGCCTCTACCAATCCATCGGTTACCGAATCTGTTGATGAGAAGCGTACGAACACTTCGACTGAAATGTGCAGGAGCTCCATCGTGTATGAACCACATGTTTGTCGTACTTGTAAAGGCACATGTTCTAGCTGCACAGGTAGAGTATCCCGTATGAAATCATGGCTGTAGCCGAGCAAGTACAGTACATACTGACGAAACTAAAATGAGATCTAACATTGAAATTAAGCGTTTCCGGACACATGTCCACATAACATCTTTTCTTTATTTGTGTGTGAGGAATGTTTCCTGAAAGTTTGGCCGTACCTTTTTGTAACACCCTGTATACAGCGTGAGTCACCTAACGTTACCGCTGGATATATTTCGTAAACCACATGAAATAATGACGAACCGATTCCACAGACCGTTGTTTAAAACAAACCATAAAAAAAATGCACGGAAGTATGTTTTTTAACACAAACCTACCTTTTTTTAAATGGAACCACGTTAGTTTTGTTAGCACATCTGAACATATAAACAAATACGTAATTAGTGCCGTTTGTTGCATTGTAAAATGTTAATTACATCCGGAGATACTGTAACCTAAAGTTGACGCTTGAGTACCACTCCTCCGCTGTTCGACCGTGTGTATCGGAGAGCACCGAATTACGTAGGGATCCAAAGGGAACGGTTATGGACCTTAGGTACAGAAGAGACTGGAACAGCACATTACGTCCACATGCTAACACCTTTTTATTGGTCTTTTTCACTGACGCACATGTACATCACCAAGACGTGGAGGACGCATAAATTGGCCAGTCCGTTCTCCTGATCTTACACCTCTGGACTTCTTTCTGTGGGGTACGTTAAAGGAGAATGAGTACCGTGATGTGCCTACAACCCCAGAGGAACGTATTGTTGCAGCCTGTAACGACATTACACCAGACGTACTGCGGCGTGTACGACATTCATTACGCCAGAGATTGCAATTGTGTGCAGCAAATGATGGCCACCACATTGAACATCTATTGGCCTGACATGTCAGCACAACTCTATTCCACTCCGTAATTGAAACCGGAAACCACGTGTGTACGTGTACCTCAACCCTCAACTCAAGCGTCAACTTTAGGTTACAATATCTCCGGATGTAATTAACATTTTACAATGCAACAAACGGCACTGATTACGTATTTGTTTATATGTTCAG
This sequence comes from Schistocerca serialis cubense, assembly GCF_023864345.2. Taxonomy (NCBI): domain Eukaryota; kingdom Metazoa; phylum Arthropoda; class Insecta; order Orthoptera; family Acrididae; genus Schistocerca; species Schistocerca serialis. The sequence goes on from NC_064646.1 coordinate 238,675,907, forward strand.
ATGTGCTAACAGAACTAACGGGGTTCCATTTTAAAAAAACGTAGGTTTGTGTAAAAAAAACATACTTCCGTGCATTTTTTATGGTTTGTATTAACCAATTACACTAGCCGCTCTACTCACGTTCGGTCGGTGGAATCGATTCGTCAGTTTTTGATGTGGTTTACGAAATATATCCGGCGGCAATGTTAGGTGACTCACCCTGTAGATTAGGAGCAGCAGATAGCCTGTAACAGTTCTGAGTGGGTCACCCGATATCGTATTTTTTACTCGTTGACTTGCCGTCAGTTATTACGAAATGTGAACGTTCTTACATGAAATCAACAATCCAATAGCACAACTGAGATGATACTCCATGGGCAAGCATATGTTTAGGTTGCTTGTGGGAAACGGTGCAATATACTTCTGGAAATTTAGAGATATAAAATCAATTTGAGATCTTCTGTCCGTATCACTCATTACATTGTGTGAATAAAGAGCTAGTTGTGATTCAGAAGAACATTATTTTCCGAATCCGTGCCGACTATATATCGATAGGTTGTTTTCTTCGAGGTACTACGCAATGGTCGAACACAGGATATCTTCCAAAATCCTACAGGAAATTGATGTAATACTGGTCTGTAACTGAGCAGATTATTTCTATTTCCTTTCTTAGGTATTGGTGTATCCTGCGCAACTTTCCAGTCCTGAAGTACGAATCTTTCGTAGAGCGATTGTAAGACTGCTAGGTATGGAGCTGTAACATCTTCATTCTCTGAAAGGAACCTATTTAAGATACAATATGGAGCGGAAAACCTGCCTTTATTATGTGATTTAAGTTGCCTCGCTACACCGAGGTATCTACTTTGAAGTTACTCATGTTGGCAGCTGTTCACGATTAGAAAGCTGGAACAGTTACTTCTCCTTCTTTGGTGATGGAATTTCGGAAAACCATGTTTAAGTAACTCCTCTTTAGCGGCGCTGGCATCTGTAATATTGCTGTTGCTATTGCGCAGTAAATTTATTGATTGTGTCTTGCCATTGGTGTACTTTACATACGACGATAACCTCTTCGGATTTTCTGCCATCTTCCGAGATACTGTTGTGTATTAAAATCATCTAGCATAGAATTCCGCTCTAAATTTAGAGCATTTGCAAAATAGCGCCAATTTTGGAGATTCTGTGTTGTTTTAAATCTGGCATTATTTTTTACTTGCTTCTGCAACAGTGTTCTGACCTGTTTTGTAGGAGATCCGTTATGTCTCTTATAATTTACTCGTATTTCATACGAATCTCTCAATTCTGTCGACACTATTTCTTTGAATTTAAACTACCACTGGTCTAAGCTTACATAGTTTGGATTTAACGAGGACTGTCTGTTGGGAAGACGTCAAGCGAATTTTTATCTGCTTTTTTTAAATACGCACATTTTGCATTTAGTTTTGGTGAATTTGGATGTTACGGCACTCAGTCTCGCTACAACAAACTTGTGGTCACTAATCCCTTATCCGCCATGATGCTCCGTATTGCTCAGAAATATTTGTTGTTAAGAGGTCAAGTACGTAAGAGCAATCATTTACACATCGTTTGGCCTCATGAATTAACTGCTGAAAAATATATTCGGAGTCAGCGTTTAGTACAATTTAGGACGAAGTTTTATACCACCACTGACTTCAAACGCGTGTTTTCGACAACATATCGTTGGCAGATTGAAGTCACCACCAACTATTATACGAAATGAGACTCAAGTTTTCTTTGAACCTTTCAAGCAACCATATCCTCCAAGTCGAGGGGGTATGCAAACGGAACCTATTGTTTATTTATTCCCGCTGTCAAGTATAACTTCCATCCATACTCATAGTAACTGTTTACTTGAGTTTCACTACAAGATAAATTACTTTTAACGGAAGCAGACACGCTACTATCAACTGCATCTGATCTGCTGTCTTTGAACAGTGTTACATCCTTTGCGTAATTTTGGCTGTTCTCATCTCCGGAGGTAGCCAGCTTTCTGAACCTATAACGATTTATCATTCAGTATTTTCTATGGTTACTTGAAGCTCTGATTAATTCCCAGCTTCTCGTTGTCTATGTGATGTTAAAACCTAATTTTCTTTACTTCACTCCAAAAGACATCTCAAGTCAGATATTTCTATCTGTGTCATCTCATCTATGTGTATGCAAAATACAACGGGAATCATTTCCTCCGCATATGTCTTCATAGAGCAGTCTCGGAAACGACTCTAATAAAATCTCTGTCACCATTTGACATTTAACCCTGGAGTACCCGTAACATCTTCTCAGATAACTGTCCATCAACTCCAACTGAGTCCTTACAAAGTATGTAAAGGTTTTTTAAATTACCGCTTCCAGTCACAAACTTTGCCAACTATTGTATACTTATTTATTTAGCGACGTGTTTCGAGGGAATACCTCATCTTCAGGCTAAATGGCATTACAAAAGCAACTTTACAATAAGGTCATACTGATGTTACATAGTTGTTTTTGTAATACGATGTAGCCTGAAGAAGAGGTATTCCCTCGAAACATGTCGCTAAATAAATAAGTAATACAATAGTTGACAAAGTTTGTGTCCGGTAGCGGTAATTTAAAAAAAAAAAAAAAAAAAGAACTTTACATATTTCTTGAGACAGTCACGGTCGGAAAATAGTGAAAAAATGTTCAAATGTGTGTGAAATCTTATGGGACTTAACTGCTAAGGACATCAGTCCCTCAGCTTACACACTACTTAACATAATTATCCTAAGGACAAACACACACACCCATGCCCGAGGGAGGAGTCGAACCTCCGCCAGTACCAGCCGCACAGTCTATGTCTGCAGGGTCTGAGACCGCTCGGCTAATCCCGAGCGGCGAAAAACAGTCAAAATGGCTTCAAATTCCTTACAAAGTAACTATCATGCATCGATTGATCAGTTTAAATAATATTGCTCGGTGTCAGCATTACAGCTGACTATTTGCCATGTATATATGATGTAGACAGTAATCTTGAAGTGCTCTTTTCCTCTGATGAATTGCGGCAGCATTTATTTGGGTATGCAAACTTGCAAAACAATTTTCCTCGAAATACTGAAAACTGCCATTATTTATATGAGACATGGTTCATAGAGTGAGAAATTGGGATCAAGACATATAAACTTTATATTCCTTATTAGCTACACCAAAAATCTCAAAACGATATGGGAGCAAGAGTGTTGTATGCAATTACTGCTACAGGGGATCCTGTCGTCAAAAACACCTCATAATGCTCATTGATACTGTGTGGTCTCGCATTATCCTGTACGACATAGCTGTAGATCTTTTTGTCAGCTGTTAGGTCACTGTAAAAAGTTGCAGTTTGTTGTCTACATATCTGCCAGATGAAAACTTTTGGTGGTATAAGGTCGCTCCGTAAATTGCGGACCATATCTAGGGTTCTTACTAGAGCGTAGGCGGGGATTCGACCCTACCTTCTCGCTATTGGTACAGTAAAACGGTGTTGTATCCAACGTGGCAACTAAAAGGCACCCAGTCAGGTCCGGTATGAGTGATCTGAATTGTTTCTTCGTATCGTGTTCATTTACTGTTACATCTGTCATTTTCGCATGCATACACTGGTCGAATGCAGAACATTTTCGCTCTTATTTTAGAAACTTTCTGTACGGTTCTGTCCTAATCAAACAACTTTTCGACCGGCAACTTTATTCAGTTAACTGTAGTTAAGACCTACGCCTTTTGGATATTTTGCCAATACAATGTGTAAGATCTCAGGCATACTACCGAATAAAAGTTCTCGTTATTGTGCTTCTTAGACCGAATTCGTCTGTTCACGCTGCCCTTGCAAGTTACTTTACCTGTGAATAATTACGGCAACCTACCTCCATATCAACCTATTGACTCGCAGTCAAGTCTAAAACATCCTCTAAGATGTTTATCCCACACACGTATCTGGTAAGCGCTGAGCACCCTAGAACTTAGAACTACTTAAACCTAACTAATCTAAGGACATTACACACATCCATGGTCGAGGCAGCATTCGAACCTGCGACCGTAGCGGTCGCGCTGTTCCAGACTGTAGCGCCTAGAACCGTTCGGCCACCCCGGCCGGCCACACGTATTTCCTTCAACTATTCACTGATGTCTCAGTACGTATTTTATGGACCTATCCCTCCTTAAAGTCAAATTCTGCAATAGATTTCTTTCCTCGCTGACAGAATTCAGGACGTTCTCATTAACCACGCAATCTAAATATCTAATATTCGTCATTATCCTGTAGCACCACATTTCGAGAGCTTCTAATGTCCCCTTGTAAGTACCGCACCCATATAAGGCTACACTCCACACACTTTTAGTAAGAGTTACTAACACATCAATATTCTATGTAAACGTTTCCCTCTTTGTTAAACACATTTTCCTGTCTGTTACTATCCTGTATTTTATTTTTTCATTACGGTCAAGTTAATAGATCTCCTCCTTGACCTCTATATCAATTTCTGTCTTTTGATTACCTATACTTCTTCCGCGTGTACTGACTGAATAGCATGTTGGTATGCTGCAACTCTGCATCATTCTCTTCTCAAATATTGCCTTACATCCATGTTTTTCGGGTCTTATAGCTCAGTATTATTTTTGCACAAGTTGTAGATAATCTTTACCTCCCTGTATATTTCAGTGGCAACTTCAGAAGTTTAAAAAGTTGGTCCAGTCACCATTGTCCATACCTCTTAAATGATGTAAATGTATGTTTTTCTTTCTTCTACCAATCCAGGTCAGCATTGCCTACCATATTCTCACATTTATTACAGATTCAAACATTTTCCTCCAGGTCAGCTTCCAGCAACCGTTAATAAAAATTTTTTGAACAAATACATCAGGGTGATGGAAAAACCTTAAAGGAATCCACAGAGCTCAATATAGGGTTCTTTGTTGTTTCTCATATATTTTAATGATCCTTCATGTAACGCACATAGAGGAAATTTGGCTCTTTTTGCGGCTGGTAAGTATTATAATCAATCCCAACAGCCATAAAGCAATGGAAGAAATTTTAAATAATGTGCTTAAGGAGTACTGAGTGGTTTTCAGCAAATGAACTTCCACTTAATCTCTGGAAAACGCAGCAAAATCAATTATAAAGTTCATTACAATCATTTCTCGCATAAACTATTTGACAGATATTTCTGCTTCGAGTCACTAGTTATTACCGACAGTCCATAAATATTTTGGTCATAATTCCCATAAAATTTCTATTGAAGCACTGGAAATCTTGGCCGACAGCTGCGTCAGAGCATGGTTTTAGCCAACATACCCATATATATATATATATATATATATATATATATATATATATATATATATATATATATATATATATATTATTCACGTTTGGGCCCTACTGGACCACGCGAAGTACAATCACGGGGCATTCAGTTATTTTCTTTTAGACTTTCTCTCTGCCCAAATTGTTTTCATTCTCTCGGAATGAGCTCTTTTCCTTTCATCAGACCATGTGGTTCCAGTTTTCTTTGGTTTTTCAGCTTGACCAACTACCCAGTCATGAATTTTTTGCCTAAATAATTTTCTGTCTTGAATTTCATCTTGTTTTATATCTGCCTCTTTCATGTCCTCTTTTATAGCAGCAATCCATTTTATTGTCTCAAATTTAGCTTTACTTCGATTTTCGTAGAATTCCACTACTTGTTTAGTTAGTCTGGTAGCATCCATTCTTTTAATGTGCCCATAAAATTTTAATCTGCGTTTTTTCATATCCGAATATATGCTGGTGTATTGTTGAATTTCACTATTTGCTCTTAGCCTGTATGTTCCTTCTTCAGTATATTTTGGACCTAGAATTTTTCTGATTACTTTTCTTTCTCTTTTTTGGATTTCTTGAATGTCCTTTTTTCTGTTTAAAATTAGCGTTTCAGCCCCATAAAGGCACTCTGGTTTTATGACCGTGTTGTAATGTCTCAATTTAGAGTACCTCGAGAGACATTTTTTGTTGTAGATGTCTTTTGTAAGTCTAAAAGCTGTCTCCATCTTTTGACAACGAATTTCATTTCCAATTTTTTCTAGACCAGTCTCTGAGATTGTTTCACCTAAATATTTGAATTGCGAAACTCTTTTGATTTTTCCATACTTAGTTTCCAAAAGTTTGGGTGCCAGTTTGTTGCTAGTCATATACTGTGTTTTTTCAAATGAGATTTGGAGACCTACTCTTTCTGCTGTTTCTTTAAGAATTTCTATTTGTTTCCGAGCAATTTGGATGTCCTGCGTTAGAATAACCAAGTCGTCTGCAAAGGCCAAACAGTCTATTCGAATATTTGTTCGTCCTAATTTCATTGGTTGGTCAATTTTGAACTCCAATTTTCGTTCGCGCCACTCTTGTATTACTTTTTCTGGAACGCAGTTAAATAGCAACGGAGAGAGTCCATCACCTTGCCTCACGCCTGTTTTTATTTCAAAGGATTCTGAAATTTCTCCTCTGAACTTTACTTTTGATTTTGTACCAGTTAGCGTGTCTCTGATAATTGCCATGGTTTTAGGGTTCAGGCCTTGTTCTTTCACAATTTGGAAAAGAGATTCACGATCCACTGAGTCATAAGCCTTTCTAAAATCTACAAAGGTACAAACTAGTTTTTTATTGTAAATTTTTTGATGTCTGAGAATTAGTTTGAGGACTAAAATCTGTTCTGGGCAAGATCTATTTGGCCTGAAACCTGCTTGATATTCGCCAATTTTCCATTCAAGTTGTTGTTGTGCTCGGTTCAGAAGACATTGAGAGAGGATTTTGTATGTGACTGGAAGAAGAGAAATTCCTCTGTAATTATTAACATCAGTTTTGTCTCCCTTCTTATGAAGTGGGTGAATCAAGGCGGTTTTCCATTCATCAGGAATTTTTTCAGTTTGCCAAATGTTTTGCATGATTGAAGTAATTTCTTTAACGGTTTTTGGACCAGCTGCCTTTAAAAGCTCTGCAACAATTCCATCTTCACCAGATGCTTTGTTGTTTTTCAACCTATGAATTTCTTTAATGATTTCCTCTTCATTTGGTGCAAGTGAAACTGGATTGCGTTGTTGGGGAATTTTTGGTGGAAATCTTTCTGTGGGCTCGGGGCAATTTAGAAGATTCTTAAAATATTTAGAAAGTTCTTCGCAATTTTCTTGGTTGTTAAGAGCCAACTGTCCATTTTCCTTCTTGAAGCAAAGATTCTGGGGTTGGTACCCCTTTATTTTGGTTTTAAAAGTTTTATAAAAATTTCTGGAATTGTATTTCTGAAAATCTTCTTCAATTTCTAAGAGTTGACTATTCTCATATTGTCTTTTTGTTTGTCTAATTAGTTTTGAAGTGTCTTTTCTAGTTGTCAGGAATGTATCATATGTGTCTTCTGTCTTGTTGCTATTCCATGCTTTAAATGTCTCTTGTCTGGCTTTGATTGCATGATCACAGTTTTCATTCCACCAAGCATGTTTCTTGTGTTTTCGTAAAGGAATTTGATCTTGAGCTGTTTTGATAATCTTGTGTTTGAGTTGTTCCCAATTTTGTGCACTTGTTTTGTCAAATTTGTCTGCTAATAATGATGGTTGGATTTTACTGGTGTCAAATTTGGGGATTAATGGTGTCCTTTTGTTGAAATTTTTCGGTTTTAGCTTTAGTTTCACACGGGTTAAGTAATGGTCTGAGTCAATATTGGCGCCTTTACGAACTTGAACATTTAAAATTTCTTTGTGACATGGATACGAGATTGCAATATGGTCAATTTGGAATTCACCTATGTCCTTGTTAGGTGATCGCCATGTCTTTTGTTTTGAAGGTTTTTTCTTCAAATGACTTGACATAAGTTTGAGATTGAAATTTCTGCAAAATTCTACCAGCCTCTTTCCATTTTGATTGGTCCATTTATGTGCAGGGAATTCACCGACCGTTTTTCTAAATTTTCTCTCTTTCCCTAACTGTGCATTAAAATCACCCATTAAAATCTTTACATAATTTTGAGGAATTTTGGAGACTGTATTCTCTAACACTTCCCATGACTTATTTACTTTTTCTGGATTTGTTTTATTCTCCTGGTTGATAGGCATGTGTGCGTTAATTAAACAGTACATTTTATTTGCACATTTCATGGAAATTGTCATTAGTCTGTTGTTTACTGGATTTACTTCGATTACGGAGCCAAGAATGTCTTGCGAAATTGCGAATGCAACACCGAGATGCGAAGTGTTTTTAAGAATTCTTTTGTCTGTTTTACTTTTAAACAATCGGTAGTTTCCAAAATCCATGGTATTCTCATCAGGCAACCTTGTTTCTTGCAGGGCTAAAATTTTGATATTTTGTTCTTTTAGTGTGTCTCCTAATTTATAGAGTTTTCCTGGTGTCAAGAGAGAGTTAATATTGATAGTTCCAAAAAATGTTTCGACCTTGGGCATGAGTCGGTCAAAAGACTTCGATTTCCTCTGGTTTGGGATATAGCGTTTCAGCCTAGTCTCCCCAGAATCCGATAGACTAGTTGCGCCACTGATGGCGGAGGATTTGTTACCACCTGGGGTAATTTTGTAATTACTAAAACGCTCCATAATAGTACTTAGAATCAAAGGGTTGAGCTCAGAAAAGCTCAGTGGTTAAGACTGGAGTGGTTAGTTCCAGAATTTGTATTACGGCCGCACCTCTGGTGAACAGACGCCGACCACAGTGCCGCTTGTTACAAGTCAGACGCAAGGTGGATTTATTGTATTATGTGCCTCTTCCGCTAGTTCCACCGTACCGAGATTCGTTCTCTCCGCCTTCACTACCGTTGAGGTCTTCGCTGTAACCCTAGCAAAGGGGCCCTGACAGAGTACTATCACCCGGGCCAGGTGAACTCTGGTTTTTTAAACGAGGTTGTTACTCCTCCCCCTCCTCCTTCCTCATCACTTGCATAATGAGGCCCCGGGCTTGGGACCGGTACAGCGGAGTTATATATATATATGGGCCATCGATATCGAATACTCAGTGGAAACTTCATATGAGAATTGAAAGAAGTATTCTTGTTCTAAGTAATATGCTCACTAATGCTCTCAACAAGTAACGTGGAAAATGTGAGTAGGATATTCAATTTTTCATATCAGTTGGTACAACACCAGCAATAATTTTAAATCAAAAGCAGTTGTTAGTCAGCAACTCTCCAAAATTCTTGGTTATATATGCTTGAATGGACAGAATTTAAATGTCGTACGGAATATACTCTGAGGTGACTCATCTTCAAGAAGGGAAGTGTTCATTGCACGAGAACGTGCCATAAGAACAACATGTCGTGCTCATCTTCGGCCGTCTTGTAAAACACTGTTTGAGGTGACAGCTATTTCAGCTACAACAACGCAGTGCGTACTTACTCTAGTGAAATTTGTTATAAATATTCCATTAGATATCAGAAGAAATAATGACATCGATAGTTATAATATTCGAACAGAAAATAATTATCCATTACAACTGACATAGGGGTGAACGACGCTGCTACAACAAACTTTGATCGTCCGTACAATGATATATGTATGAGAGATGACACATGTAAATTTGAAATTAAACTGAAAAAGTTCTTTCTAAACAACTCATTCAATTCCGTAGAAAAAAAATAATAAAAATTTGTAGCCTGTTTGATGCAAAAGTGTTACTTTTTTTCGTGCAGCTGATCACGAATTCCTCTCCGGTGCCAAACTTATCATCTTAGAAGAGCAGTATGTCCTAAATTATTTGCTGGATGTATTCCAATCTCTGTCTTCCTCCACAGTTTTTACCCTCTACAGCTCCCTCTAGTACCATGGAAGTTATTCCCTAATGTCTTGAAAGACGTCCTCTCATCCTGTCCGTTGTTCTTGTTAGTGTTTTCCATAGATTCCTTTCCTTGCTGATTCTGCGGAGAACATCCTCATTCCTCACTGTTTGTAAATAAATAGTCCAATGTTAATGTCCGCTGCTCGTGGTCTAGTGGCACGGTAGCTCAGCGTGTTCGGTCAGAGGGTTAGCTACTCTCTGTAATAATAATAATAATAATAATAAACTTATTGAACGCACTAACGAAGAACCTAAACGAGTGTCATCGGACGCAAGCCCAGAACAAATCCACCGAACAATATAGAACAAAATGAGACCAGAAAAAGTGTCTAGCGTTCCTGCCTCTGGACCACGGGGTCACAGGTTCGATTTCCGGCCGGGTTGGGGATTTTCTCAGCCCGGGAACTGGGTGTTTGTTTTGTCCTCATCATTCTATCATCAGTCGTGAAAGTAGCTAGATTGGATTGTGTACAGACTGGGAATTTGTCCGGGCGCTGATGACCGCGCAGTTGAACGCCCCACAAATCAAACATCGTGATCCTCAATGTTAATAAGGTAAATAATATGCCTTTATATTTTTAATATTTAACAACATAATTTGAAATGTTACACTTGGTTTTGCCACTACAAATGACTGAGTGGCTCTCATCTGTTTTGTTTGCCACTGGAGCACATTTTATGTGAGACTGCTTCAGACAACGATTCTAGAGTAACTATGCTATTGTCTATTCTGTTGGTATCCGGAACTCACGCCCGCCACTTACCTTTGTTGCAGCAGACAACTTTTGTTAAGGTTTTCAAATGCTTTAAATGTTTTAAGTTATTCACAGCCTTGCTTGTTAGCCTGCCTTCTTTTTTAATCGATACATCACTCCCCCCCCCCCCCCCTTTTAGTCGCCAGTAGCACTTTAAACAAGACTTTCTCAGACCATGATACGAGAATAAACTGTTACTTTATTATAAATTTTATATTTCACCGTCATGTGAGTGTTACACCTTGTCATTCATATTTGCTGCACCGAACTACATCTGTTACCATTTTCAATATTGACGACCTTATATTTTAGATTGTTGTATATATTTTACTTGATGCATCATTTGCCATATTTTAGCTCTAGTAGCGCCTTTTACGTAAGACTACCTTAGGTCCATGATACTAAATTATAAACTGATTATTGCCTCATGGTATACTATGCACTTTTTTAAAGGTGTTTTTTTGTTATAGTAAAGAAGTGTTGGAACTTTTCGTAATCTACCTTTACTTTTGTCGCTACGGTCGCAGGTTTGAATCCTGCCTCGGGCATGGATGTGTGTGATGTCCTTACGTTAATTAGGTTTAAGTAGTTCTAAGAACTTAACTCCCATAGTGCTCAGAGCCAATTTTTTTACTTTTGTTCTGGGCTATGAAAACTGAAAAATTATGTTCATGTGCCATCTGGCAAAGCCGTGTATTGCAATAACTGTTCTGAAGATCAGTGTAAGCTGTCTTCAGTCGTGAAGTGTCTCTTTCTAGCTGATGAGTAGATTTTCAGAGGTTCATTAACCAATGTGTGCTTTTTATGTTTGTAACTCTGTTTGTTATAAATTGTTCGACGTCAATAGGCTAAATAACGTTTTGTTTTTTTATATGTAATAACATAACTATTAATATTCCGTTGTTTTGTCGCTATAAGATGCTAGAATTACTCACTGTCTCTTATGTTCACTGCATCAAACAATTTTTGTTTACTCGTTATAAATATTTTAATTGACAACCATAGCTTGCTATGGCTTTTAAACAATTGACCACTGCCCCTTTTCAGCCCCCCCCCTCCATTTTCCTCTTTTTAACCGCTAGTAACACTTTACATGAGATCTTCCCAGACCATGATGGGAGAATAATCTAACCATCGTTCTTACGTAATATATATTTTACTATCATCTGTTATACCCTGTCCTTACTTTGCCTGTCGCAAACTACCTGTGTACATATTTTAGATACTGACAATCATATATTTTAGACTTCTATGTATGGTCTCTACTTTATGTATCATTTACTATATTAGCTGCTTATGCTAAATTACAAATTGATTATTTCTTTCTTTTCAACATGTCAGTCTTATGCTACAACAGATAACGCTTGTCATTCTTTGTTTTTCTTCTTCTTCGCGGATGGATCACTTAGGACCACGCGTAATCAACATTTGTTGGCCTTCCTTTTCGCCCAGTATACCTTCATAAACAACGAATGGGCTAGCTTTCGTTGCGTAGACCATGTATGTCGGTTAGTTTTTCTCTCTTCTTCCTCAAAACCCCGTGTGTTTGTGATTTTTCTGATTTCATTTCTATCATGTAGATTTGGAAACCCTAATTCTCTCAGGTCTTTTTCCGTCTGTTTGTACCAGTTCGGTCTTGTAGTTGTGTTCTTTAAAAATGTATGGATTTTGTGCGTTAACCTGTTTGAGTCCATTCTTTGTAAGTGCCCCATGAATTGGATTCTTCTCATGCGCATTGTGTCTGTTATTTAGGAGATATTTTTATGTATTTCTGCATTGGATTTTGGATAATGTACCCCATCATTAGTTCTTGGTCCTAGGATTTTCCTCATTATCTTACGTTCTTTCACTTCTAATTCCTCTTTTAGTGTTCTGTGTTGAAGGTTTAGTGTCTCAGATGCGTAGAGAGCTTCGGGTCTATTTACTGTTGTGTAGTGTCGTATTTTGCAGTTCCACGAGAGACTCTTTCTGTTGTAAAAGTTTCTTGTTAACTGAAACGCCGTCTCCATTTTCTGGACTCTTGATCTGACAGATTTCTTTTCGTTACAATTATCTGCAGTCCATTCACCTAAATATTTAAATTCTTTTACTCGAGAGATGTAGTTATTTTTTTATATATATCTTCACTTTGTATTTTTTCACATAAAAAATATTTGTCATGTAGCGAGCCACGTAATTATTCTGACTCTGAATTTAAATATCGTCAGTCATAAATGTCGCTTTCTAGCTGAAGTAAACGTTAATTGTAACATATGCACTAATGAAAGAAAAATTCGCAACACAAAGAAGGATTTGTCCGACATAAACGAAAGTTGGTGGGAATGTTTCTACATCTAAAATATCATGTTTTTTCAGAGACCATGTCTATTCAGTCACATAAGAGTGGCTCTAGTAGCGTCACTATGAGGATGCAAATCAGGATTACTTTAAATTCGCGCTGTAACGACCGTGAGCATTAGTTGCCTTTGGCATTGGACGTGGTGAGTTGATGTTAGTCAAAAACGTCGAGAAACACGCCAAATCAGCACATCACTGAGTTTTAACGATTTCGTGTAATAGGGCTACGAGAAACTGGATGTTCCATCTGCGATACTGCAGAAAGACTTGACAGATAAGGCCATTTACGACTTCACCCGAAGGCTCATTGAAGGTCAGGGTGAGGGTCAGTTGTGTTTTGTGATCAAAACTAGCTCTGCTTCGGTGCCAGTAATGGCCGTTTGTTGGTTAAGAGGAGGGCAGTTGAGGGCCTGCAACCAACCTGTCCTACACCTGGAGCTTCGGTTCAAATGGTTCAAATGGCTCTGAGCACTATGGGTCTCAACTGCTAAGGTCATTAGTCCCCTAGAACTTAGAACTAGTTAAACCTAACTAACCTAAGGACATCACAAACATCCATGCCCGAGGCAGGATTCGAACCTGCGATCGTAGCGGTCTTGCGGTTCCAGACTGCAGCGCCTTTAACCGCACGGCCACTTCGGCCGGCTGGAGCTACGGCCTGGGGTGCGATTTCGTATGGCAGCAGGAGCTCTCTCGTGGCTATCCCATGCATCCTGATTGCAAATTTGTTCATCAGTCATCAGATAATTCGACCTGTTGTGCTGCCATTCATGAACAGTGATCCAGGGTGTGTTTTCCAACAGGGTAACGCTCCCCCACATACCGCTGTTGCAATGCAACACGCTCTGCAGAATGCCGTCATCTTGCTTTGACTTGCTCGATCGCTAGATGTGTCTCTAATCGAACACATATGAGACCCTATGAGACGGCAATTCCAGTGTCATTCACAAATAGCATTAATCGTCCATATAATGACAGACCAGGTACAACAGGCATGTAATTGCATCCCACAAACTGCCATCCGGCAACTTTAACGACACAGTGTATGCACTTTTGGATACTTGCATTCACATTCTGCGGTTGCACCGGTTATTAATGTACCAGCATTTCACATCTGCAATGGCTCATCTCGCGCCTACATTAACATGTGATCTTGCAATGTAAATCACCTAAATATGCTACCCAGACAATTATATTCTCGAAATTTCATTACTGTACAGTAATTACTTGTTGTTGTTGCAGTTTTTCCAACAATGCATGTAGTTATGTACTCACATGATATATATCTATTGATGTGCCGTCTAGCAAAGTGTATTTCTAATTATTTTGTGTCCAGTGTAATAAACACTTCCTCTGCGGATTTATTTGATGATTTTGCACACTGTTCGTTCTGGATTTGTTTCTTTACAATATCGACTTTTTAATATATGCTTATAACAGCGTACAGTACTTGACGTCTGACTTATGTATCGATCTATGGACGTTACGACTGGAATAGCTGTATGTTTACCGTAACTTTTTCCCGCGTGGACATAAGTGACAGTGTTCAACAATGAACATGACCACCTCAAGGTGTCCTATAAGGGAGCATTAGTGGTAAAGATAACTATTACTGAGGTTTCTGGTTTTAATTTTGATGCTTACACGTAATGTATTCGCTTTGAGATCGTTTACATCCGCCGTTTAATAACAGAAAAATCGTACAACACATCGAAATCCGCAAGTGTATTTTTAGGCTGTTCGTTGTAAAATATTGTTTTTGTTTGTCAGTAAGCCGAAGTTATACTTGTTGCATCTTTTACCTGTTTCTTTGTAGAAAGTGCTTGTGAACTTCAAGACGTTCTTTAACAGCTAGAATGTTGGGAGAAGTTCCGAAAGTACAAGTTACTGCGCGAAGCTGCACTGTAGTTCCCGTGAGGGAATACGCGTTATTTTGTGTGTGTATGTGTGGGTGGAGGCACTTTTGGAGGAATATATAAATAACGTATATTCTGAGGACGCAGAACAATTAAGCACATCTATAAAACACAAATGAAAACGCGATGATAGGATACAACGGACAAATTTAACTTTCCTCATTTTATTCAAACGATCTAGGGATTGTTGGCAACTCTCTCGAAGAACTATGTTGCACTTGACATATAATCAGGTGACGTGAACCTGAAACAGACCTGGAAAGCACGTATAAGAGTGGTAGACGAGAAAGATATTTCCGTTGAAACAAGTGAAACGCAGTCGGTCAACCAGAGACACTCGGTGGAAGAGCCTCGACAGATCCTCCTGGCCAGGTGTTCATCGTAATCGTCAGAATACGTAGCAGGTGTGTTATATGTAGGCAGTATACTGAGTAGCAGCTCTGAGATAACCTCTGGACACTGACTAAATCGCATAATTCGCTTTAATTGCTGTAGCATATCCTAAACATTAATCTGTTGTTGTTGTGGACTTAAGTCCAAAGACAGGTTTGATGTAGCTCACTGTACTACTGTATCCAGCGCATGCCTCTTCGAGGAACCACCGTAACCTACATCCCTCTGAATCTGTGTAATGTATTCATCTCTTGGTCTCTTCCTATGATTTTATCCCCCACACTTCCCTCAACTACTAAATTGATGCTCACTTGATGCCCCAGAATGGTCCTACCAACCGATCTCTTCTTTTAGTGAGGTTGTACCGCAAATTTCTCTTCTCCCCATTTCTGTTCAGTACCTCCTCATTAGTTATGTGATCTATCCATCTAATCATAGCATTCTTCTGTAGCGCCTCATTTCAAAATATTAATCTAAGAGTTTCTTAATCTTCACGAATCTATTCCTTACTAATATTCCCTTTTCTTGGTTCCCGTGACATTTAACTACCACTACATCATGCAAAGAGGTGAAACGAATGTGTAATTTCCAGGAATCTCAAAATTGGTTCTACAATAGGATGGTGGGACTGAGGTATATGGAAAATGGATGTCTGAGGTATTCTTGAACCTTAAGAATGTGGAGGAAGAATGTGAGCTGACAGGGGACAGAGGTAGCGAACAGCAAGTCATGGAAAGTTTTGTTTAAGAGCTTGGAGAATGTGGTGAAGTTAGGAGAGACAGCATGGGCCTGCTCTACATTTCCGCTGGTTATGGTGGGTTAGATGATGGGCTTATAGGTTCAGACGACGTATGACACGTCTGACCAGTTAGGAGTTTGTTTACTGCGTGTTTCGGATGGTAGTACACAGTGGTACGAAGTTACCTTAAATCGAAAGTTTGTACAGAGTGCTCAATTTGGTGTTCAAAAATGGCTCTGAGCATTTTGGGACTTAACTTCTGAGGTCATCAGTCCCCTAGAACTTAGAACTACTTAAACCTAACTAAGCTAAGGACATCACACACATCCATGCCCGAGACAGGATTCGAACTTGCGACCGTAGCGGTTGCGCGGTTCCAGACTGTAGCGCCTAGAACCGCTCGGCCATCCCGGCCGGCTCAGTTTGGTGTCTCTAGGGACTATTTCATAACGTGGAAACCAGTCGGAAGAACACTTTTCAGTTTGTTACAGTGTTGTGCTGGTCTGCATGGATGTTGGAGTGAAGCAGCGTTTACAAACCATGGGGAAATCAATCCTAACAATATGCACAATCAGTTAAAAACGCACATTTGGTGAAAGAAGTGTAGTTGTTCAAGAATCACATCATTTATGCCTGTCTTATTAAAGGGACTCTCAAGAGCCATAAGTGTCTATAGTTTTCAACAGATATGCTGCCACAATTACTGGAAGACATTCCACTTGACACAAGGCAATACACGTACAACCGCCATAATTTATTTCCCGCTCATGACGCGCAGATAATTACTAAACTTCTGAACAGAACATTGGGAAGAGTAACTGGCTGTCGACAGTTCTAAGATTTTAACCCAAAGCCAAGAACTATACTGTATTTCGCTTCATACTTTTTTTAGAAAGGCATGGTAATCCTAATTTCACGAAATTTTGACTGCCGTTTTCAGTCAGTTCAATTTCACCAAAAGTTGAAACATCTGACAGACATTCTAGGTTATCCAAGACCGAGCGTTCATGGCTTTATGGTAACTGTGCCACATACTACTCATTCAATGGTTGGATCTCATGCTCCAAAGTGAAATGTTTTGTCATCACAGAGATAAATTATGAGAGCTGGTTGTAGATTTAAATTACATTGTCAGCTTCATGATGTCAGCTTTTCTTACTGGGCCTTCCGATTTCGCTCTGAATGTTAAACAGACAGTTAAGTTGAATGAAAATATTGAGTACGCTGAACAGCCAATGCTGCAGTCTTATAACGCCATAATTCATAGAGCAGTGAAAACAGGCGATAGAAATGCTCCTAAAAACGAATGACTATATTAACTTTGCACAAATTGGTTATGTTTGACACATATCATCAGTCAGTTGATGAGTATCAAAAGTTATCCATTTGGTCTACATAAAAGCTGCAGAACAAATAGAGAGATCTGCCTTAGATTCTGTTACTGATTATCATTCTATTCCTTCTCAGTTCCCTTAGAGTAGTGGGGAAAAATTACTGACTTCACATATACAACTTCTTCTGGCTGCAGTTGCTTTCACATCAGCAAAAGACAGCGACATCATAGAGTCAGGGAGGTGTTGGTGTCGTGAATATTCATTACCGAGGTAGCGACTAAGAAAGAATGCCATATTGCTCGCAAAATGAAATACTGTACTATACGAGTAAAATGGCTGTGGTACAGCGCGAAAATTAATGTCTCTAATTGGTTATCACTTATTATATAAGAAATTATCGGAATGTTTCATCGAAATTACATAGAATTATCAGGTGAATCTGAAAGGGTAATTCAGCTTCAGATGCCGCTCTGGGCTACCAGACACCAACGTTAGGACTGCCTTCACTCACCTCACCCATAGAATATACTAGTTTTATCTGATAACATTATCTGAATGAGTATGTAACTGTAGAAACATTGTAGGTACAAATAACAGATCCTGTCACTTAGATGATTGTAATATTATACACCAGTTTTATTTTTTATTTTTAGACACCTTACTGCAATTTAAAACTGTTTCTCAGCAGACATGTTTCGCTTTTTATTTACGAAGCACCTTCAGTGGTCAGTCTTGAAATATGGTACCCGTAATATATTTCCACATTAAAAACAGTTTCACAATTTCATCTTCTTCGTGCAGTTTACTGCGACTGAGGGAGGGAGGGGAGAGCGAGAAACAAGAGAGAGAGACTGGGTAGAAATTAGAAAATGTATAGTAAATGTTCATCAAATATATGATGGAAGGGTGTTGGTCAGTGTAGGGGGTTAAAGTTGAGGGCAGGTACCGTGGTTTTAGGGAGAAGCAACTGGGAGAAGCTCATAGTAGGGAATGGGAACAGAGTGAGAGAGAGAGTGATATTGAGTGGATGACATAGCCACAGGTGTTCTCGTATACAATATTATACGGAACAGCCAATTACTTTAAAAAGCGCTTTAAAAGGTGTGTCATTTGCCAAGTGGCACTGATCAGTTACGAGTTGTTTCATTCGTATTTTGGTTTTATGAAATATATAGTTTTATTGTAGGGTGAGAATGTGGGTTTTGTTATTTAACGTAATGATTTCCATGTCTGTGTCTCAGTCGGTAATTTTATGTTGGTGTCGGTGGAAGTGGTCAGCAAAAGTTCATTGGAAGATGTCTAGGAACGTTTGACATCAGATACAAAAGGCATGTAAGAGCATGAAAGTACAGAATAAGGAAAAGATAGATTGCTGCTCACTGTAAAGACCACACATTTCCTTATATTGTTGTTATTCCATTCTGGACTTTCCAATGTTTGAAAGTACAGAATAAATCAGTCAACTTACGCTGTACACAGTGCACCAACATCAATATAGAATTTAACTTCCTCTTCCTCCATTTATCTCCGTTTCTCTCTTCCTCATTCTCTCTGTCTGTTTGTCCATTTGTTTGTCTCCCTTTGTATCTCACTCTCTCTCTCTCTCTCTCTCTCTCTCTCTCTCTCTCACACACACACACACACACACACACACACACACACACACACAGACAGTTGAGGGCAGATACCGTGGTTTTAGGGAGAAGCAACTGGGAGAAGCTCATAGTAGGGAATGGGAACAGAGTGGGGGAGAGAGCGATATTGAGTGGATGACATAGCCACAGGTGTTCTCGTATATAATGTTATACTGAACAGCCAATTAATTTAAAAAGCCCTCACACACACACACACACACACACACACACACACACACACACACAGGAAATTTTCAAACGAAAGTATTCACAACGCTCTTAATACTCAGGACTTACACAACAAACAGATGAATAAACCAAAACATTGCGCTGAGTGCAGAACAGCTGGAATTACAGTACTTTAGTGACGTTTACAAAATTTAAGTGTGCAAGCTAGCCTATGGTGGCGGTAGTTCTCCATCTGCCAAACGACTAAAAAGTAGTAATCACCACATCCAAGAGGTGCCACGGTTATCAATAGCGCAAGGAAATCTGACTAGTGGCCCCAGTGTGGATCACCCCTGAGTTGGCTAACTTGACATAAAATTAATTTAATTCCTTCAGACCCGCAAGAAAATCAATGACATCATAGGGAATGAGAATGTGTGTCATTGAAAAATTAATAACAAAGACCTATGTATCATAAAGAGATTTATTAACTAGTATCAAGGGCAAGTGAGAACAAACACATAAACAGAAACTTCAACTGTGTCACATTTCATTAACACGAACTCAGGTTGGTTGGAAATAGACTCGATGAACCTAACTGGAATTTACGTATAGGGAAGACTGGCTATTGTGAGTTGAAGGATGCCAATGTAGGCAAGCACATACTGCTGTATCGTTCCACTGTTTGGCCTGTCATGTCAAAATACACTCATGCTCATTAATTAAGGATAATTGCAGAATGTGGCGCCACACAACATGGCACTAGACAAAACTGGTTCTAATAGCATAGGCACATAGGGAACACACACGACACAGATCTGTAAGTCCACAGTATTGGTGGTAAGTTGAGAAAACCGTCCCGAAACACATGTGCTACAAAACGCCACTGATTCCTGCGCATGTACCCCGACATCAATATGAGATATAATCACCACGCACACGTACACAGGCCGCACAACGGGTTGGCATACTCTGGGTCAGGTGGTCGAGCAGCTGCTGGGGTATAGCCTCCCATTCTTGCACCAGTGCCTGTCAGAGCTCCTGAAGTGTCCTAGGGGTTTGAAGACGTGCAGCGATACGTCGACTGAGAGCTTCCCAGACGTGCTCGATGGGGTTTAGGTCAAGATAACAGGCAGGCCACTCCATTCGCCTGATATCTTCTGTTTCAAGGTACTCCTCCACGAAGGCAGCTCGGTGTAGCCGTGCGTTACAATCCATCAGGAGGAAGGTGGGACCCACTGCAGCCCTGAAAAGGTGGACAGACTGGTGCAAAATGACGTCCCAATACACCTGACCTGTTACAGTTACTCTGTCAAAGACATGCAGAGGTGTACGTGCACCAGTCATAATCCCACCCCACACCATCAAACCACGACCTCCATACAGATCCCGTTCAAGGACATTAAGGGGTTGGTATCTGGTTCCTGGTTCACGCCAGATGAAAACCCGGCGAGAATCAATGTTCAGGCTATACCTGGACTCGTCCGTGAACATAACCTGCCACCAGTGTTGCAATGACCGTGTACTGTGCTCTTGACACAAGGCTTTACGGGCTCTCCTGTGACAAGGGGTCAGCGGAATGCACGTTGTAGGTCTCCGGGCGAATAAACCATGTCTTTTCAGTCGTCTGTAGACTGTGTGTCTGGAAACAATTGTTCCAGTCTCTGCGGTAAGGTCCTGAGCAAGGCTACCTGCAGTACTCCGTGACCGTCTGCGGGCACTGATGGTGAGATAGGGCCAGTGTAACGACCTGCTGTGTTTGACCAGCTTCCAGTCACCCTAGTATTCTACCGCTCATAACGTCATCAATATGTCTTCTTTGAGGCATTTTCAACACACAGTCACCATTAGCACGTCTGAAAACGTCTGAACACTTACTCATTGCACCGTACTCTGACATGCACCAACACACCTCTGCGTATGTGGACTGCTGCTAGCGCCACCGTGCGACGACCGCAAGTCAAATGCACCGCATGGTCATACCCGGAGGTGATTTAAATCCGCAAACCGACTACCACGGAGTTGCTTCACCATGTATCAGCATTATCCTTAATTTATGAGCATGAGTGTATAATTAAGCCTGCAATGGACAGTGGGAGTGACTATTGCGAGTACAAGGCTGCTATGAAAAAAAGATGGTTGTGAAAACGATTGATAGGCTTCTGAATTTGCTGAAGCTGCGCAACATTACCGATACATCCGGTGAAAGAGGAGACACAGTCGTCTGCTTGCGGGCGTTGCCAAAGCGTCGTACTGCGGAAGATGACCCCACATCCGCCAGTGATTGTACCATGTCCGCGAAAATATATAGCTTCTCCCATGTGTCCGGACATGTTTGCAGCTAACTCCTCCCTCCATAGATACTGACGGGCGGAATCAAACAAATGCGACGTCCAGAGAAATTCGCCGTCCTATCTTACAAGGTACGCTGTTCCTGTAATTAACACATTATCCACGCGCCAGCCTGACGCCGCTTTACCTGGACACGCACGTGGGATAAGGTGACCAGACTCCCACACCACATCCACTCGCTAATAAGGTGGTTAGGCAGGCGCCAGGAAAAGCCGGCGCCACCAGCTTCTAAAGAAGTGTCATTTCGCATTCAGCCACGACATTCCCATCCTCTTGCTTGGATGCTAGTGGAACAAATCAGGCCAATAAACCACAGCCTGCTAGGCCCACGGTCCGCTTTGGTGACGGCAAAGGAATCTTCGAACTTGCTTGCTGCTCGGGGAAAGTTCTACAGCTGCCCTAAGGCAATGGTAACCTCCACCGTCCAAAAGTCTGTCTCTAAAACGGAATTTAATTCTACTACCTCTACTCAAGTCATGAAAGTACTGCGAGATAAATCAGTGGTTTACCCTAACCCTAATAGAATGAGTTTCTCACTCTGCAGCGGAGTGTGCGCTGATATGAAACATTCTGGCAGATTAACACTGTGTGCCGGACCGAGACTCGAACTCGGGACCTTTGCCTTTCGCGGGCAAGTGCTCTGCCAACTGAGCTACCCAAGCACGACTCAGGCCCCGTCCTCACAGCTATACTTCTGCCAGTACCTCGTTTGGGTAGCCCAGTTGGCAGAGCACTTGCCCGCGAAAGGCAAAGGTCCCGAGTTCGAGTCTAGGTCCGGCACACAGTTTTAATATGCGAAGAAGTTTCATATCAGTGCACACTCCGCTGAAGAGTGAAAATCTCATTCTGGAAACATCCCTCAGGCAGTGGCCTGGCCACGTCTCCGCAATATCCTTTCTTTCAGGAGTGCTAGTTCTGTAGAGTTCGCAGGAGAGCTTCTGTAAAGTTTGGAAGGTAGGAGACGAGGTACTGGCAGAAGTAAAGCTGTGAGGAAGGGGCGTGAGTCGTGCTTGGGTAGCTCAATTGGCAGAGCACTTGCCCGCGAAAGGAAAAGGTTCCGAGTTCGAGTCTCGGTCCGGCACACAGTTTTAATCTGCCAGGAAGTTTCCTAACCCTAATAGTCCATCTGATTAATATCAATCAGGGAAAATTCAGGTACACCAAAGGCGAATAAAACGGTATGATAATCATCAACAGCCGGCCGAAGTGGCCGTGCGGTTAAAGGCGCTGCAGTCTGGAACCGCAAGACCGCTACGGTCGCAGGTTCGAATCCTGCCTCGGGCATGGATGTTTGTGATGTCCTTAGGTTAGTTAGGTTTAACTAGTTCTAAGTTCTAGGGGACTAATGACCTCAGCAGTTGAGTCCCATAGTGCTCAGAGCCATTTGAACCATAATCATCAACACAAAATGAAAGGGGAAGCACTTGACGGGTATTACCACGGCAGTGGCCGTCTTTCATTACCCCCCACTCACAGTAGATCATTTGTCGCCATTTGTGGCTCACTTAAGGAAGGGATGGTGTGACATAACACAAGGAAAATGTCTGAATTAAAACATCATAGCAACCACTAGTCGTGGTGAAGCAAGAAAGGGCAGAGGTCATGGAGGCGAATATTGCAAACATCACAGCCAATTTTACCCTTGTACCTCATGTGATGCTCATTCATTCACGTGGATACCCACGTGCGCACACACATCCTCTCCTCCAGTTGCAAGATAATTGAGCACTGCTGGGTGTTACCATTGTCAGTTCCATGGACCATATCGTCTGGCTAACATCCAGACTTACTTCGTTAACAATGCATAGTTTAGCTGTGCAAACACATACATTCAGTAGAAGAAGGAAAGGGGAAATCCTTACAAAGGACATTCCTCCCTATGTGAAAAGTGACCACATACTTTCAGTATCCCTGAGCAAAGAAAAGACATGGCCTAATATACTTTTGTACTGATTCATTCATGAGACATGACTACTACACAACTTGCACTCACCTTTCATTAATACATGTGCAGCTGGATTTACGAAACGTGTGTCACAATTTATACATGAGAAATATGTTGTATTACAAGACTAACAGTAAGTGAAAAACTGCCGCGCGGGATTAGGCGAGCGGTCTAAGGCGCTGCAGTCATGGACTGTGCGGCTGGTCCCAGCGGAGGTTCCAGTCCTTCCTCGGACATTGGTGTGTGTATTTGTCCTTAGGATAATTTAGGTTAAGTAGTGTTTAAGCTTAGGGACTGATGACCTTAGCAGTTAAGTCCCATAAGATTAAAAAAAAAGTGAAAAGCTGGTGAGGATACACAGGAAAACAAATTATCCAGGATACACAAAAAAACAAATGGAATCTGATGTTAACGTTACATGAAAACACAAAACTAGCATTGTTTAAAGCAGAGACTGACCGACAGTGCCCTGTTGTGGTTTACTGGTTGCCAAAACAAAAATGAGAGCTACTTCAATCCATGACAGGGAAGCAAACAGACAATTATAGTGTTCATCAGTGAAATGGATGATGACAAGAAACCAAATGTCACTCAACATTTGTGCATATAATAAGTTGTGGATGTTAGCGTCCTTGGACTCGACCTATCTTGTGTAAATGTTGACAGATTTCTTTTGCACAAGACTCTACATAACACAGGTAGACGGCACAGTAGTCTTGAGAGAGTTGTGGGCGGTCTTACAGACCAGGCCCACACGTGATTCGGTGGGTGTAGGCGTCGGTGGCCGTGAGGCAAGGCACTAGACACACATCGCAACCCATTAATGCCGCTGGCTACTGTGGGTTGCGGGCGGTCACACAGACCATGCCCACACGAGGACCAACTGCACACATGATAGCCACCGTTTGTCACACTGTGTTACATCTGACTTTTCCCTCATGGTGGCGCGCCGACAGGAGGATCAGATGGCACGTCTCGTACAGCTGCTAGATGCTGGAGGCTGGAACAGACTGGGTAGTCGCACGGACCACACCACGCATCAACTGTATGGCAGCATGTAAGAGGCGCTCCAGGACGTCCCTCGGCCGATGGGGATGCCCCTCCGTGGGCGTTGTTCTCGGGTAGTCGCGTTGACAGCGACGTGTAACATGCGCTGCCCCTTACAGTTCATGCAGCTAGTCAGGCCGGACCACTGGCTGGCGTCAGCTCGTCCCACAGAGAGAGAAAGTGCACACCAGCAGACAGCGGTCCACACTCAGGGATCCTCCAAGGTTACTTCTCTCGCGTCACCTGTCAGTGAAGGCTAGCATAGCACGTGGCAGCCATTGTCCACTTCTCCCAGCAGGGGTAGCCCTGGTCATCTGCTTGTCGCAGCGTGGTCTACCGTGCCAGTTGACTGGTGGGTTACACCACCTGCTTCTCTCAAATGGCCTTAGCCTCATCCAGTCCAAATTCAGCACACGCAACTCAAGCGTGGTGAGCACACTCGAGAAAACACCACAAAAATAACTGGCGCAACACTCAAGGCCGTGCCCATACGCACTCGAAACTGATCAAGAGATAGATGCAACGCAACGACTGCATGCCCACTCACTGTCATAAGCATTCGTAAGAGTGGTAAGCACCCCACAACACCACCAGAGACACAAGACCGGCCCAGGATTCACACATGCCAGGTGACGATTCCCCCATCAAGAACACAAAGGCCGAGATCACCCATGTATCAGTCATGACCCCAGAAACAGAATGCATTCGCTCACAAAAACACCGATAAATACCATTTTTATAATTACGGCGTTCAAAAAAATGGCTCAAATGGCTCTGAGCACTATGGGACTTAACGCATGAGGTCATCAGTCCCCTAGAACCTAAGAACATCACACACATTCATGCCCGAGGCAGGATTCGAACCTGCGACCGTAGCGGTCACGCGGTTCCAGAATGTAGCGCCTAGAACCGCTCGGCCACTCCGGCCGGCTATGGCGTTCACATTCCAGATCAGTGTTCCATGGGAAAAGCAGTCATAGAACAAAAAACAAACAAAATAAACACATTAAGTTGGATGCGACACTGAAAATGACAAAGATGAAATGCAGTAGTCAGACACAAATGCCCATTACAACCTTGGTTTCACTCAACCCATACAACCAAAAATAAACCCTGTGTTACACCTAATTTTTACACCGTTACATTTACCAACATAAAAAGAATACCTAAAACTTCTACTACTACACAGATGTGTGATACATTACGAAGACCCTATTTTATGATGTGCTTCACGTAACATACGGGGTGAAGGCCGATCGACCTTTTAGTCTTCAATGACTTCAGTTCCATGGCATTCTCTTGAGTGATTCTGTGAACATGGAAAGGCCCGTTATACATTGCGAAGAACTTCTGGCATTGCTATTTTACCTTATTAGACAGCCGGAAGGATTTCACCAAGACTTTATCTCCAATGTGGAACTGTCGCACTCGTGCAGTCTTGTCAGCCCGAATTTTCCTACTCTGTGAGGCTGCCTAAATTCTACAGAGCCAGTCTCTTATGTTGTTCCCACGTCCTCGCAGGGTGATCAACAATGGTTCTAATCAGGTCCTTTGGCCACTGATTCCTCAATACTGTCACAGGTGTGAATTGTGTCACGCCGTGACACACCTCATTGAGTATTTCCTGAAAGTAATGCAGGAAAATATTCCACGTCGTATGTTGCTTATTGCAGTATATCCTGCAGAGATTACCCAGTTCCTTTACGACGCACTCCGCGGGATTCGGACTTGGATCGTCAGAGATAAGCGCAGGTTCAATTTTGTGTTTCTTCAACATCTCCCTCCATTCCCTCGATTGAAACTGTGGACCGTTGCCCTAGATGATCTTCTCGACTTGTCTCACTTGCAGCAGGAAATCGTTAGAGGCCACAACACCGTCCTCACTGTCACCCTCTTAAAAGGCGTCAACGTTACGAATTTCGACTTCACCTCCACAAGACGAGGATCTAATAGTACCCTCTATTACTGCGAGGTAAAGGGCCCATGAGGTCCGTCGCTGCTAGAGGTTTGAGTTTCCGGCGTACAAGGCCGGCCGGTGTGGCCGTGCGGTTAAAGGCGCTTCAGTCTGGAACCGCGTGACCGCTACGGTCGCAGGTTCGAATCCTGCCTCGGGCATGGATGTGTGTGATGTCCTTAGGTTTTTAATTAGTTCTAAGTTCTAGGCGACTGATGACCTCAGAAGTTAAGTCGCGTAGTGCTCAGAACCATTTGAACCATTTGAACCGGGGTACAATGGGGAAGAGGGTTGCCTGCATGCTTGTGGTGGTGTGTTTTGCCTTTTGGCATAATTTGCACACCGACAGGATGTGGCGGATTCTCCTCTCCAAGTTGTTGAACTGCGCAAGAGACCGCAACTTCAAGTTACACTTCCGAGCACCAGTATGCCCGTAACTGTAATGAGTCTCCAGACAACTTTCTCTAAAAGGTGCTGCGGTAGGTACGGGCGCCATAGGGAATCCTCCATTCTTCCTCTGTGAAACAGAATTCCTTTCCAAAGAAGGTAGAACTGCCGGATTTCAGCCTCTCTCCGGGCCTTCCACTTCTCTTAAGTTCAAGAGCCCTGAATCTTTGCCCTTCTCCTCCCTGGTACATTGCATACTCGTAGTGACATCCTCTTCGAATGCGACTTTCCATATGTAATAAATGCAAAAGTGGTCACCCTCTAGGTCATTGTCATTGACTTCCTCAAAGCCAATGGGTGACCGAGACAGAGCGTCAGTTATTATATTGGTGTTACCTTTTATGTGGATAATCTCGAAATCATACTCCTGAAGCTGGAGAACCCACCTCGTGAGCCGTTCATGAGACAGTTTCGCCATGAGCAGGAATTCAAGAGCTTTGTCGTCTGGGTAGACCTTGGGTCTACGTCCAAACAAGAAATACCTAAGCTTCTGGAACCCCCACACCATAGCAAGCGCCTCCAACTCCGTCACCGAGTAGTTCTTTCGCTTTTGGTGAGAACTTGGCTACCAAATACTATAGTTTTCCACATGAGGTTGCCTCCTTCCAAATATCTTTGAAAAATCATCACTCCAAGCCCCGAATACGCACTGTCTGTCACCATGCAGAAGTCCTCTGCTATGTTTGGTTTGATAGTATCGGAGCCTGAAATTGTTTTTCCTCTTCTTCGTCCAATACCCACAGTGTTTTCTTGCCGGTGAGTTTGGTTCGACAAAGGTTACTCAAGGTATTTGTATCGATGAAATGCTGATAGAAATTTATGACACCGAGAAAACAGCTTGGTTGTTGTTTGGTCGTCAAAAGTTGGAATTTTGCTATTGCTTCTATTTTTTCTGGGTTAGGGGATATCCCCTCTGTCGTAATGACCTGTCCCAGAAATTTGACACTCGTGGCCCTGAAACATGATTTCTCGATGTTAACTGTGACCCCATAATCACGGAATGTTTTAAGGACTTCCATGATAACTATATTGTTGTCTCGCCACATTTTCTCTGGTATCAGCAGGTTGTCAACGTATGTGTGACACGTTCCTTAAGGAAGTCACTCATTATCCCATGAATTCCTCTAATGAAGGCCACAGACGAAATGTTGCGACCGAATGGCAGTCTTTGGAACTGATAACATCTACTGAATGTACTTTCGACATTCCGGGTGCAATTGAATCTGCCAAAAGCTACTCCGCAGATCTATGGACGAAAACACAACACCATGGAAATTCTGGAGCAGCTCTTCCAGCCCCTCTGGTCTGTCTGTTTCCATCTCGATTATTGTATTTATCTGCCAATAGCCAAGAACGCGGCGAATCGTCCCGCCTTTCGTCTCCACAACACAGACTGGGCTATTGTACACCGACCTCCTGGTCTCCATAACTCCGTCTGCCAACATTCGGGAAATCTCTGCAGCTACCAGGTGAAAGTTGTTTGGAACGCGATTGTGGACTGGAATCTCGAAGACAAAGTGCAGTTTTTTTGTTGTGATACTACAGCTTCAAATACAGGTCATATCAATGGTGCCTGTGTGTTACTTAAGCAAAAACTTAACAGAAGTGTCATTCTTTTTCCTTGCCGCCACCACGTCTATGAACAAGTGTTAAAAAACGTGTTCCAGGCAAAAATCAGTTCAGTGACAAGTCCTGATATTCCACTCTTCAAAAAGTTCCAAGATAACTGGAAAAGTGTAGACCCAGATAACATACAGTGCTACAAAGAAAAGGTCGAACTGCATCTAACTGTTTCAGAAATTGTCAGTCTGCTTGAGTTTTACCGCACTGAACTGACAAAGGAAGTAATCAGAGATGATTACCAGAGCTGATAGAGCTTTCTGTTGTATTTTTAGTTGGAGATACAGACAGAAAATTCAAGATACGGCCTCCAGGTGCCATACACCAAGCTCGATGGATGGCGAGAGCTATATATTCCCTAAAAATATCATTACTTCGTGCTCAGTTAAAAATTTCGAGCAAGGAGAAGGTAGCGCCGTTTGACGTTTGCCTGTTCATCGTGACATCCTATGTCAAGCCATGTGTATTTTGGCAGTAAAGGCACCCTACCAAGATTTGTGCTTTTTGAAGGCAATGAAGGCATACGAAAAAATAGATAAAGATATCTCGAAAGCAGCTCTACAGAATATAAGCCAGCATTTATGGTATTTTGCTGATGAAGTTTCTGTCTTGTCACGCTGTTTGACGATGATGTGGATCTAGAAACAAAAGTAGAAATGGTTGAAAATTTAACCAAAGGTAATTTATCATCTCGTGCTAAACGTTACATTCCATCGAAGGAAGAACTTTGCGTTCCATTGTATGGTGAGTTAAATAAATGAATAGAGACGTTGTTTCTTCAGTTTTCTATTTACATTGCAATTTTGTTAACTGGTTTGCTCTCTCTTAATTACAGAGAAAAACATCTACGACTTCATTTCTGTCATAAGCATGTCATTGCTCTTAAAATTGATGACAGTTTTCTCCACGTATGTCCTGCCATGTGGTCGAACAATGCTTCCTTTCAAGAAACCAGAAAGAAGGTTTCAGCTCGAAAAGCAGTGAATGATACAGCTGAAAGAGCGGTCAAGTTGATGCAAGAGTTTCATGGTGTAATCTCGGTTGAGGAAGAACAAAAACTATTTTTGTTACGTTGCGTACAAGAACACCGAAAGATTTATCCTGACTGCAGAAAACAAACTCTGAAACGAAAATTTAGAGACTAATGTTTTTACATGTTAAATAGTGAATAAACACGATTTGGGCAACTTGGTGTTTTATTTACCAAACAATCATTAACTTCCAGAATCCCTCCATTCCCACATAGTAAAAGTTTTCAAGTTTCATGTTTAGTGTAAAGTCGGTACGTGTTATAATAATTGAATTATAATAATATTTAGTATGTGAGTTATTAAGGTCAAATAGAAAAAAATAGAGGGTATGCGTTTTCGATTTCAGGAAAAAAATCCCCATTATATCTTGGGACATCGTAATGGCGAGGTTTGGTACTACTATAAAATTAGTCTCCAGGCGGTGTCCTTGACACTCAAAGTCAATCCTAGCCTGAATATTGACCTCTGCCACTCTTCGAGCTATTGCCCCTTTAATTTGCGTGTTGGTCGTGGCAAGCATGGGCCAGTTTCCGTGCTCCGCGGAAAGCATGTACCGAAATGGCCGTTATGTTACTACCACTGTCCACAATAACTTTAATTATTACGTCTGCTATCGTTACTGACATTACCAGATGGAGATAATCACCGCAGACTGCATATTTCTCCTCCATTAATATGACCTGTATGTCTTCATAACCAACCATGTGTATATGGTTTCGTCCAAGTTTGGCAACGAAGATATCTCGAACCTCTTTCGCGCCCTCCCCCCCCCCCCCCCCACCCCCCACCCCCCCGGGCGTCAGTTTCGCGGAGGGCTGCAGTTAGGTGTGTTGTGAGAGGGATTTGGCGGACGAATCCCAATCACCTCTCCTACCTGCTGATTCGTGTCTGGACCGCGCTAACCTCCAGAAGCTTGCTGGTTGTGTTCCCACTCCCGCCAGTTACGATCGTAGTGCCACACATTATATCGTGGTCGGCTCTGGTACCCGTAATTTCTGCAGTCGGGTTGAGGTGCACTTCCCTCTGAGCCTCCCTGTGGAGCGTGGTGCTCGGTGTGCCAATCCTTGTTCTGCGTTTATCGCTTACGTTCTGCCTCCCATATATCAATTCCAGCTCGTTGACTAGACAATTGAAAGTTTCAATGTTGCCTCCGCCCCTACCGACGAATGGCCGTTGGTAGTGCGTGGGGAACTTTGAGAAACAGAAACGAATAATTTCCGACGGCCTGCTGGGTGCGTTCAAGAACTGGTTCTTCTTTAATAACGCCTAGAACATTTTTACCAGTCATTTGTATCCCGAAGATTCGAGTTCAGGCCACATCATAATCCCCTGTTTTGTTCTGTCTTGCATTTCGCGTGACCAATAGGTAGCGAGAAAAGCTTCCTTGAACTCTTCGAATGTGCTGCACTCTACCGCGACATCTCGCATTTTTTCGGCGGCCGTTCCCTCAATATGTGCGCAGATAAATTCCAGCTTCGGACTGAGGGGCCATGAAGATGGTAACTACTGGATGAATTGTCGTATTAAAATTTTAGGATGCAAGCCGCCGCCATTTTCCTTAAAATTTTGAAATATTGGGACGGACAGAAAATGCTTCTAGTCGAACGTAGGTTCTACCCTCGCATTTGGGAATCTGTCACATTCCGTCACGGGGATTTGGCCGTCACAACTACCAAAATTCTCCGGGAAAGTATCTGGCGTGTTACTACCCATCAGCTGAGAGGTATCGCGTGAGTGGGCACAACACTCGGAAGAAGACGTGACATGCATCGCACTGCTCTGTGAACCAACCGATGGCATCACTCGTGCCGTTGAAGTTTCACAGATAGGGAACTGTTCCGCCGTGCAAGGTCTCGAAGTCTTTGTATACAACTTTTCCTCTATTTGATCTAGTCGGTCGTTTATTTTGGCAACATTCTCCGTGTTGGGGGTCACTGCCTTATGTCCCTCGGCCAAGGCTTTCAAACATTTTTTTTGCCATGGAGCTCGCTCGTTTTGCTCGGATGTCAGCAGCAAGAGCGATGTTCTTCGCACCTGCTACCTCTGTACCGGCAAGGCGAGCGTCTTTCTTCACCTCCGTCCCGAATTTGCGTACATCAGAAAGCTTTGCCCCAAACTCGTCCATGCATTCACTAATCTGCTCCTTTAATGTGATCGCCTCATGCTTTCTTGTTCGTTCCAATTCTTCTGCATCCTCCCTTCGTTTCCTTTCTTTCTGCCTCATCCCTCCGTTTTCTTTCTCATGCTTCTGCCTGCTGCTTTCGTTTTCTTTCTTTCTTCTACCTCCTGGTTTCGTTTTCTTTCTAATTCTTCTATCTCCTGTTTACGTTTCCTTTCTGGATGATATACCTGCTTCTTAAGCTTACCTAGGAGAGCAATGACTGGATCGGGTTCCGGTTCATAATGCGTGCCTATCATTGGTGAAGCTGCTGCATTGGCGTCGCACTGTGTGTCTGTCTTCTATCTCCCTTTGCGAATTTCTACTTGTCACTAACACATCTAAACGGCCATGGTCGTCTCCATCATCCGACTCATCACCAATGTTAATTCCCTGTTCTGATCCAGCATCATCTATCAGTACCCAGTCCCTATCATACGTGTTTTTGGGCCTGACTCCCCCCCGTGAAACCCCTCAAACACGTCACCAGAAGGGTTGACACCGTTATAACTGTGTTCCACCGTATTTTCCGAGTCTACTAGACTTTGGTCAAGAAGTAACTTCGCTTTACTCCTCGTCAACATTCACGATGTTGGACATTAAGAAAAGAAGTTATTTTGCATGACCCGAAAGAGAACGAAAAAACAGAACACAAAACAAAAAAATTGTACATATGTAAGAACACCTAATAATATCTGGCTCTCTAAATATACGTAAAGATCTTGAAATGCTCTTCCTATGACTCAGAAATGATTAATTAGTCTTCGACATAAGTAGCATAGTTACCTCGTCCCTTGCGCACAATTTACATTTTTGAGGTCATGCATGCAGGCCAGTGCCCCATCCATGATATCGTATGTGACACATGCCTTATCTATCCGCCGGCTGGTGTGGCCGTTCGGTTCTAGGCGCTTCAGTCTGGAACCGCGTGACCGCTATGGTCGCAGGTTCGAATCCTGCCTCGGTCATGGATGTGTGATGTCCTTAGGTTAGTTAGGTTTAAGTAGTTCCAAGTCCTAGGGGACTGATGACCACAGATGTTAAGTCCCATAGTGCTCAGAGCCATTTGAACCACTTAAAAAAAAACATGCCTTATCTATGATGCCATCACGTCACAAACATGTACCTTTTCATGATATCACATTACAAGAAGCAACACCTCTTTTCGTGGATTGGTGTTGGCGTTTAAAGCGAAACAGTCAGTCACATTTTAGAATTCTACCAGCCATTACATTGAAACAGCCAATCAAAATGTAGCCATATACCGCCATCTTCGTCACTTTGCTAGTAATTATTGACATACTGGTTTAACTGTATGCTAGAGATCAAACTTACAGGTCAAGCAGCACTTGTCAAAGAATTTAGTTTGATCTCTTTACCACACTTCGCGTAGCGCAATGCAGCTCGTAAATTGTATATTTACACAATCAAATTGTCTGTACTATTTATCAGACACACATTAGCGCACGCACGTACACACACACACACACACACACACACACACATGCCTGTCGCTATTAAAATACTTGTAGAGACTAACCGACAGTATTTTCACATCTCAATTATTCTGTAACTGTACAAAACACATGTTCTCTGCTAAAATAACAGGCTAAGCAGGCATCTGACGTTTCCTCCTTCTCCTAAATGAAACTGGTCACAAAAATCTATCTCAGCAAGTACTATTTTGGGCTAGAAGAAGACAACAAAACATAGAATGTTTATTTCAAGCGCAGATATGCCATTTTCGTTTTTAAAATGCCCATTACAGTCTATAAAGAGTATAGAGTTTAGTATTCCGCAATCTAAAATGTTTTTCAGAAAATACATTGGCAACAAACGAAATAATTATGTCAAACGACACAGTGTTATTTTCACGTCAAAATATTTGTGAAAATATGTAAAG
Organism: Schistocerca serialis cubense; assembly: GCF_023864345.2. Taxonomy (NCBI): domain Eukaryota; kingdom Metazoa; phylum Arthropoda; class Insecta; order Orthoptera; family Acrididae; genus Schistocerca; species Schistocerca serialis. The sequence goes on from NC_064646.1 coordinate 238,709,421, forward strand.
AGTAGGGAATTTTGGCCGTAAGCCTACTTCAGACTATGTTACTGATGGTACGTAAATCAAACTTTCACCATCTGATGTTTTTAGAAGTGTGGTGGTAATGCTTCATATCACCAATCACCATTTCATGAGGGCAGAAGATAACGCAACATGTTCCACATTAGACAAATCTAATTGTCGTTATTTACTTACTAGCATATGTTCCTTGATCTTTGATATACATACATTTATGTTCCGTGATGTACTGTATTCTAAATCGCGTTATCTGACACTTCATTGCAATAAACCACCCTAAAAATTATACACTTTGAAGTGATGTTTAGCGTGCTGTAGCATTAAACTATTTATCTTCGTAATATGCAAGGAAAACATGATAATGTATGAACTATGAATGCCGATAATACCCAACATGACTAAAAACAATAATGCATCAAGCTTCCAAGTACAAATATCTTTGTATTGAAATAAATTTATTTTTCGGAATGTGTAAAGAATTTGACTGGAGGCATATGCAGGTTGCTTATTTTAATCTGAAAGTGTAATTACAGATCTCCAATCAGGATTTCAAATTATATTTTTGCACCTAATACACTTATTATCCAAATACATAAGGACTTTAAGTACTAAAACACACGGCACTAATATCGCTACTGAAGTGATATGTAATGATAAAAAAAAAAACAGACATGGCTTGAATAATAGTGATACATTTCTAACTTCCAAGTTATTCAGCACTTTTCAACGAGCATAATTCGATCTTTGTCACTCTTATTAAAGAAACCGGAGTTACTGTATTATTTATGAAATACGTAAAAATTAGTTCTGTAACACAGCAAAACACACATGGCACTACTTTTGTTCTTGCAGATTTAAGTGCACTTATTGGAGAGAATACCAGAGTAAACAATGTTAGTTTCATGACTAAACTGTTTGTATCACTTTGCCAAAAAGTCGTCTTGGTTCCATTAAAATGAATATCAAAGTCATCCAATCATTATAGCTAGCTACCTCACGTTGGGGTACAAATTTGATCTTGTGGTACAACGACAACTTAAGCTGTTGCGTGTTGGAAACTACATGCCACTTCACTCCATACATCGCAATGTTACTGAAGAACTGTGGCAAATTACCCACACATCACTATGTTACAATCAACTTATGACAAATTGCCTCAAATATCACCAGTATTATACAGAAATGTAACAAATTACCACATGCATAGTCATGTTATAACGAAACTGTAATGAAATACACCTCACTTCATTAAATTACAGGAAAATTTTAGCAAGTTGTCTCATACATCTTCACATTACGGTAAAATTGCAACAAAACGCACCATAAGTCACCATGTTACAGCAAAACTGCAATAATTGCCCAACGTCACAGCAAAATTGTAACAAATCGCCCCATACAGCGACAAGTTACAACCAACTTGTAACAAACAACCCCGTACATCGACGTGCTACGGCAAAATTGTTAAAACTCTGATATATTGCTGTTACGCTAGAATTGTAACAAATTTACCCATACATCACCATTGTTATAAGAAACTGTAACAAACTGGGACAATGATCATCAGTTTACTTGTCTAAAACTCATCTTAGTTTGGCTAAAACTAATACAGTACCTCCCAGTGTCCTGTAGTAAGGGGCACAGCATTTGTGTACTCTCTGAAGAACACACACATCAGAATCAAATGGTTAGGGTACTGTGTAAGTGGTGATTGGACCCTTCCTGCTTAGAACAGGAATTTGTAAACTGTGAGACATGGGGTTTGTGTACACACTGTACATCACTGTGTCATAGTCATGGATTAGAGCACATTGTATATGATGATTGGAACCAGCCTTCTCTGTGCTGGAAAACAACTAACACCCATGAAATTGTAACGAATTGCTCCATACATGGGTGTATTACAGAAAAATTGCAACAAATTCCCCCATAAAACACCATATTACAGCAAAAATTTAACAAATTGCTCCAAACATTTACAGCAAAATTATTAAGAATTACTCCATACATCATCATCATCATCATTACATGAAACCGTAACCAATTCCCCATACATTGTGAACCTATAGTGGATCCTATCATGGGCAATAATGGTCAGTTGATATGGTGACAGCCATTACCCCAAATGCTATTGCATTACTCTGAAAGCAAGGTGGTAGTACATGCACAATAACCTAACTGTTGGTGTCAGTAAGTGTATCGTAAATGGTACATATCACCAGAAACTGATAGTGTATGGAACATGACAATGCATATCAACTAGAGGATCTTAAGACTTTATTGTAACACCAGATGCTAACAGTATACGTCTCATAACCTGACAGTAAGTAATGAGAAGTAGCGTAAATGAAAACAGCGAGAAACTTAAAATGAGGATTGATGATCACGAGGTAGATGAAGTTAAGGAATTCTAGCACCTAGGTAACAAAATAACCAATGACGAGCAGAGCAAGGAGGACGTCAAAAGCAGACTAGCACTGGCGAAAAGGTATTCCTCGCTAACAAAGTCTACTAGTATCAAACATAGCCGGCCGGAGTGGCCGAGCGGTCCTAGGCGCTACAATCTGGAACCGCGCGACCGCTACGGTCGCAGGTTCAAATCCAGCCTGGATTTGGGCATTGATGTGTGTGATGTCCTTAGGTTAGTTAGGTTTAAGTAGTTCTAAGGTGTAGGGGACTGATGACCTCAGAAGTTAAGTCCCATAGTGCTCAGAGCCATTTGAACCATTTAGTATCAAACACTTGAGGAAGAAATTTCTGAAAATGTACATCTGGGGCACAGCATTGTATGGTAGTGAAACATGGACTGTGGGAAAAGCGGAACAGAAGAGAATCGAAGCATTTGAGAAGTGGTGCTATAGACGAATGTTGAAAATTATGTGGACTGATAACCATTTGAGGAGGTTCTGCGGAGAATTGCAGAGGAAAGGAATATGCAGAAAGACGGACAAGGAGAAGGGCCAGGATGATAGGGCATCTGTCAAGACACGATAGAATGACTTCCATGGTTCTAGAGGGAGCTGTAGAAGGCAAAAACTGTAGAGGAAGACAGAGCTTGGAATACATGCAGCAAATAATTGACGACGTAGGTTCCAAGCGCTACTCTGTGATGAAGATGTTGGCCCAGGGGAGGAAATCGTGATGGCCTGCATAAAAAAAACTAACGGTTGGTTTCAGCTACTGACTACTGTATTTTGAATACCAGAAGGAAAGAAGATAGTGGTTAATGGGCCATCAATATAAAAGTCGTTAGAGATGGAACACAAGTTCTCAATGATTTAAGGATGGGGTAGGACACTGAACATACTCTTTGGAAGGAATCATCCCAGTACTTCCCAGAAGCAATGTACGGAAATCACAGAAATAGTAAATCTGAATGGTTGCATGTGGATTTGAAATCTCATCCTCCTAAATGTGAGTCCAGAGTGCTAGCCAGCCGCTGTGGCCGAGCGGTTCTAGGCGCTTAAGTCCGGAACCGTGCAACTGCTGCGTTCGCAGGTTCGAATCCCGTCTCGTGCATGGATGTGTGTGATGTTCTTATGTTAGTTAGGTTTAAGTAGTTCTAAGTTCTAGGGGACCAATGACCTCAGATGTTAAGTCCAATAGTGCTCAGAACCATTTGAACCATTTCCAGAGTGCTAACACCTGCACCACCCCAGTTGGTGCCAATACCAGAAGCTCACAGTGTGTGTATGTGTCATAACTCAGCAGTGGTTGTCAGGTATTGGACAATGTAAGTCTCATAACCTAATATCGAGTGTAAGCTACTGATTTTCAAAACCTAGAAGCTGACAGTGGGTTTATGTGCTGTCACTTGACAGTGGATACCACCTACTAGACTTCCCTTATTTTGAAATCATTTGCAGATAAATGTGAAATGAAACTCCAACAAAATACTATATGCATTGTCAAGTTATAGAAAAATTTGTAACAAATTACTCCATACACAGCTTTGTCAAAGTAAAATCGTATCAAACTTCCACTGTTATAACAAAATTATAACACATTGTCCCATATGTCAACAATATAAAAGATTGTAACAAATTAAATATACATGACCAATGAATGTCAGCTTGGATTTGCAATACCAGAAAGAAGAAAGGAAGATTGGTTTTTAATATCTCATCAACACTGAGGTCATTAGAGATTGGGCACAAACTCATGATGATGGGTAGCAATGGAAATCGACCATACCCTTTACAAAGAACTTTCCTGGCATTTGCCTGCAGAGATTTAGGGAAATAACAGAAAACGTAAATTAGGATAGTTGGGTACAGATTTGAACCATCCTCCTCCCAAATGCAAGTGCAGTGTGCTAAACACTATGCTACCTCACTCAGTCCCAACACCAGAGGCTTACTTCCTATGTTCCATAACTTGGCAGTGGGTGTCAGGTGCTGGGTCTTAAAACTGCATTGTAACACTAGAAGTTGACATTGTATGTACCATAACTTGACACTGGGTGTCAGCTACGTACTGAGTTTCGAAAGCTAGAAGCTGACAGTGAGTGTGTGTGTCACAACTTGGCAATGGATATATGCTACTAGAGGTATCTGCTAATAGATCTTCCTCCTTTTGTAATAGGTTTCAGATAAGTAACAAATAAAACTCTAACAAGTTGCTACATACATTGTCATGTTACAACAAAATTCCAACAAATACCCATTTACATGAGTATGTTGTGGCAAAAATTGTAACACACAGCCGTGTCAAGGCAAAGTTGTAACGAACTGTCCCTATTGTAATGAAATTGTAGCAACTTCGTCACACACTAACATGCTTACAGATGATTTGTAACAAATGACTTGTAAATTGACAGAGTGTATCAGGCAGTCGATCTCATTTATTATTCTAACACCATAATCTGAATCCAGAAGCCAACACTATATGTCCCATAACCTGAAAGGAGCATCAGTTGTTGAACTTCACATAGTATCCCAAGCATCAAACAAAAGTGTATCAGATTGCTACATACATCACCATGTAACACAAATTTTTTCTAAATTCCACCGTAATTTGTTGAGTAAAATGGCACATGTTCTGGGAAGTTGATACTTCTGCCAGAAATGTCATTGGCAGACCTTACAGTTTTTATTTATTTGCCTTCAGCTTTAATTTCATTTGCATATTTCTCCTTGGTTTCTTTCACAGTTTACAAATTAGGAATATACTGTAAACCTGTCCCATTTCTGTCACTTATAATTGCAGTCTGGTTACTGTCTTATAATTGCACTCTAGTTTCTGTACAAATTGTAAATAACCTTTTTTCTCTCTGTGTTTTATTCCGTCTACCTTCAAAATTTCAGAAAATGTAGTGTAGTAAACATTGTTAAAGTACACTCTGAGTTTAATATTTATAATTTCAGTAGAATGGATCATAGTTGTTGTGTGTGGGTTTGACTTGCAGTGCTGTACAGAAATAGTTCGTAAATTCTTTCACAATTATGATTTGTTAAACATGTACTTACTTCGAATATATAAAATTTCCTTGAGATGTAAGCTTCTGTCCGCAATCAGCAAGGATTAAGAAAGCATTGTTCATACAAAAGTCTTTTCTCTCAAGATATCCTACAAACAGTAGATGGAGGGCAATTCCTTTTCTTTAGATTTTTGGAAAGTATTCGACGCACTGCCCCACAACAGACTGTTAATGAAGATAAAAGCATCCGGAATAGGTTCCCAGATATATGAGTGGCTCAAAGACTTCTTAAACAATAGAACCCAGTACATTGTCTTCATTGCAAGTGTTCATCAGAGACATGGGGTATCGTCAGAAGTGGCCCAGGGAAGTGTGATAGGACTTCTTCTATTCTCAGTACGCATAAGTGATCTGACAGACAGAGTGAGCAACAATTTGTAGTTCTTTGCTGCTAACGCTGTGGTGCACGAGAAGTTGTCATTGTTGAGTGACTGTAGGATAATAGAAGATAACTTAGACAAATTTGTAGTTTGTGTGATGAATGGCAGCTTGATCTAAATTAAGGAAAATGTAAGTTACTGCTGGTGGGCAGGAAAAACAATCCCATAATGTTCAACTGCACCATTAGTAGTGTGCCGCGTGAGACTGTCACGTCGATTAAATACGAGGCGCGTTCAGAAAGTAAGCTCCGATCGGTCGCGAAATGGAAACGGCTATGAAAATCCGATAAAGCTTTGCACAGATGTGTTGGGTAGTGTCTCTAGTATAACCCCAGTTAGCATCACGTCGCTCTTCTCATTTCTGAGCTCGCAGTGAGTGCGTAAAGATGTCTAGAAAATAGTGTCTGCCGCCAAGTACGAGGACCTGGTGAGAAATTTCGCCTGAAGCTATGCAGCTAACATTACATAACTGTCGTGCTGTTTCGTATTCACGACAATGCTCAGCCGCATTCTGCAGGGGCAATGAAGATGCTCCTGCATCGTTTTCAAATGGAAATGTTAGATTACCCACAATACAGTCCGCAATTGTCTCCCCCTGAGTTTCATCTCTGGTCACATGAACCGCTGTCTTTGAAGACAACATTTTGACACAGACAACGAGGTGTAGGCCAGAGTGGAGAATTGGCGGAAAGCACTGGCGGCTGCCTTCTATGATGAGGCTGTTGAAACGTTGGTACAACGCTATGACAAAAGTCTAAGTCAGAACGGCGACTACGTAGGGAAGTAGCTGAAAGGTGTAGCTAATTGTTACAAGTAAAACATTTCTGATGTTCACTGTGGTTTCAATTTGGCAATCAATCGGAGCTTACTTTCTGAACAGGCCTCGTACCTAGGAGTGGCAATGCTAAGCAGTATGATACAGAACGGGTATGTAAGGAAGGTGGTAGGAAAGGCAGATGAACGACTTTGGTTTATTGGCAGAAATTTAGGAAAGTGTGATTCATCTCTAAACGAGACCACATATAGAACATTACTGGACCCAATATTAACTATCGAGTGTTCGGTATCCCCCCCTCGCCAGATCGAACTAAAGGAAGATATCGAATTAATTCAGAGACAGGCCACTAGATTTGTTACCGGTAGGCTCGATCAACATGCGAGTATTATGGAGATGCTTCGTGAACCACCCAAGCGGTAATTCTTGGAGCGTGGATGACATTCTTATTGTGGAATACTAATGAGAACATTTAGAGAACCAGCATTTGAAGCTGGCTGCAGAACGATTCTACTGCTGCCAACCTACATTTCACGTCAGGATCAGCAAGAAAGGACGAATGAAATTAGGGCTCAAAAGAGGCTTACAGACAGTCCTTCACCCCTTTCTTTATTTGCCCGTGGAACAGAAAAGGACATGATAAGTAGAGTACAAGGTATCTTCCGCCAGGCAGCATACAGTAGCTTGCCAAATATGTACATAAATGTAGATGTAGATGTTACACAAGAAGTTTTAACTTCAAGCAGAATAATGGGTTGTTGTACACTATCCGATGAACAGAATTCAGACACTCAATGAAATGCAGAACTGGCCACAAGGTGCAAGAGAGACAGATCTGCCAGTACAACAGGAGCTGAGGAATTCTGTATTGTCAGTACAGAAGCTGTAACACCAGAATGGGACAGTCAGGAGAACTCAGAAGCCGCGAACGTGCGCTGGCCATTGGACGTCATTGCGAAGAGTGATTGTAAAAAGTCGCATGATATCAGTGGAAAGAATCACGCATGAGTTTAAAAATGCTGTCACAAGATCAGCTATCAAAATGACTACGTGTAGGAAGTTAAAAAGAATTAGGTGCAATGCTCTAGCAGTTTCTCGTAAGTCACGCTCTTCTTAGTCAGTGCCACGCAACGCCTGAGCTGGAGTAAAGAGTCATGCTACTGGATAGAGGATGATTGGAATGACGTATCTGGGATGATGAATCACGTTATATCGTCTGGCAATCTCATGGAAGAGTTTGCGTTTGGAGGTTGTTTGGAGAACGTTACCTGACGTTGTATGGAGAGCTGACAGTGAAGTATGGAGCAGGATGTTATCGTGAGGTAGGTCTGACAATCCCATGGAGGAGTTTGCGCTTGGAGCTTGTTTGGAGAACGTTACCTGACATTGTATCGAGAGCTGACAGTGAAGTATGGAGGAGGTGATGTTACCGTGAGGTAGGTCGTGCTTTTTATTACTAAGCGGTGGTCCCCTTATTGCAATTAAGAAGATGCCTAGTGAGTTATGTTCTACATACAATAGAGCAACATTTGGGGGAGGATGATCGGGTGTATCAGCGTAGCAATGAATCCTGACACAATGAAGCATCTGTGCGGCATTGGATTGTGGCCAGTAACATTCCTGAAATGGACTGGCTCACCCAGACTTCCCACCTGAAACCAATGGAATACCCTTCATATGAGGGACAACGTTTACTTCGCTCCAGATTCCAGTGCCCAACAAGATTACTATCTCCAGCTGAGCAGTGGCATCGTCTCTGCCAGTATGGCACTTGGGTCAAGATGATCTTTGACCAGATTGGTTGCACTGCAGTCCTTACCAGAGTGGAACCTCGCGAGGTGAAGTTGATGATCAGGCACACGCACCCAGAAAATAAAGGAAGGAAGTGGTCGGACAGCAGTGTGTGTGAGAGTCGGTTCAGTGAGTAGTATAGGGAACGTTTTCGCTGCTGCAGAGATAGAGGTAGAGAGAGAGAGAGAGAGAGAGAGAGAGAGAGAGAGAGAGAGAGAGAGAGAGAGAGAGGGAGAGAGAGAGAAATTGTTTGTGGCTCAGTTAGGTGTGCGTGGCTCGAAAATTGAAAGCAACTGATTCTGGATCCCTGATGAAGGCAGAGAAGCACCACGAGGGCTCGCTTCAGGAATTAAGCAGATGCATTGAGTTCAGGTGTGGTGTTTTGGGACGAGTCGTTGCTTTTCCTTGGATGGGGAACTGGCTATGTATTGAATCCAACTCTGATTTCAATGAAGTCTGCGAAAGCTTGGGAAATCGCCATGAGTGTGGTGGGCCAATGCAGATTTATTTAAACTAGTGAGCACTTCTCTTTTGCTAGTTATGTGTAAAGTAGTGAATTTGGTATGTAAATGTAAAACTATTCCTCATCTTCTATCCTCGTTTATAATGGTAAATTTTGTGCTTGATAATTTTACCCATTTGTCTGGCGCTATGTATTAAGTGGCTAAAGCTCACACTATTTCAGTCAAGCCAGTGTACGAAGCTACAGGAGTGTTTTTCTTAAAAATACGATTATCTTTGTAAGTTATTGCAAGCAGAATAGAGCCTGTGAGGTGAACTGGTATACACTAGATTTTTCCAATATCTGTGTGACACGTTTAGACCCTCGCAAATTATGGTGCCGTAAAACTGTTGTCAAATGGTGATTATTCAATTCTGGGGTTTCGCTGGTATTAACACTCTGTGTTCCCGGATTTGTCTGTGTTGTCAAATTCTATTTTTTAAACTACTGTGCCGTTAAGGCGACTTTAGGTGATAACAATTATTCGTTAGTAGTAAAATTTACCATGCGTTTTTGGATCAAAGTTTTAAACCAAGCAGGAGCCATTTTACTTCATCTATTTACCTTATATTTTAATTCTTTAAGGTATTTTCACGTGTTGCAGAATACCTTATCGGTTTTTTTTTAATGTTATTGAGTTGATGGTCTGTGGGGGCCTTCGTCATGCTGGGGCGTGGCGACTTGGCGCCTGTGTTGGGTTACAATATAACAAGGCCTTCACGTGTTAAACTAGTGCCTGCCTGGGCGTCTGACATAGATTTTTAGTTACTTGAGTTATTTCAGGTGTTGAAGTTTGGAAGCCGTTTGCATATGACTGTACTATGGCATTTACATTTTGAAAGATTATAAGAATTTTTTAAGAATTTTATTTCATTTAAATAAGTTTAACTTCTTTTATGTTCGGAAGTTTGAATTTTTTAAAAAAGAAAGGTATAAGGTAAACGAAGTCGTACTGAACTATTGTTTGAAGGAACTTCTCGGGAAATGTGAAACGCTATTCCACAGCCTGGGTGTTTAATGTACAATAAATGTTTATTGAAGGTAGTTACATATTAATTAATCCCAGCACTTTCCCTGCTCCACAAGCGTAGACCTGTTTACCGTGGTCAGTAAATATATTATTTTACTTAAAGAAAGATCTGACTGTTTCACAGTCGTTTCACGTCTCCCATATCAAGTATTAGTCTTTTTCTGGCACCTCATTGGTCTGCCCATCTTTTGTCTTTGCAGTCCTCCATCCCTCTGGTTCACCTGTTCAAATTACCCTATATTCAAGTGGACATTGTAGCGTTAGCGGAAGCAAGTGTCAATGTTGACATACAACATATGCAAGATGATGGTTCAAATGGCTCTGAGCACTGTGGAACTTAATATCTGAGGTCATCAGTCCATAGAACTTAGAACTACTTAAATCTAACTAACCTAAGGACATCACACACATCCATGCCCGAGACAAGATTCGAACCGGCCATCATAGCGGTCGCGCGGTTCCAGACTGAAGCGCCTAGAAGCGGTCGGACACTACGGCCGGCTTGTGCAAGATGAAACGGAACTGTGTTCGTGCCCTCTTTTCCTCTGCTGGCCCAAGCGCACGTTGGGACTGCACAATATCAACCGAGATTTAGAAAATTATAGTAGTTAACCTACTGCAAAATGTAACTTAAATTGTTCCAATACATACAACACTAGATCTTGACTTAAGCAATGGTTAATATAGTGAAGGAAAAAACATTAATGTAAACTAATAAAACATCTGGAATAAAGTTGTCTACGTAACATATTTAAGTGATTAACGTTGCAAGATCACAGGTTAATGCACGTGCGAGACAAGCCAATGCAAAAGTGAAAAGTTGGTACAGTAATAACCGGTTTAACCGCGAAGTATTGAATTCAGGCATGCAACGGCCATTCATTGTGTTGTACAGGAACCGGATGTCTGTACATGAGGTGGAGTTGCATGCCTGTTGCCCTTAGTCGTTTTGTACAGGCATGATTAACGCTGTTTGTTGATTATGCTGGAGTTTTCGTCCTATGGTGTTCCATGCGTGCTCGACAGGAGACAGATCTAGTGATGGAACAGGCCAAGGCAACATGTCGACACACTATAGAGCCTGTTGGTTTACAACAGCGGTAAGTGAGTGACACTTATCCTGTTGCAAAACTCCCTCTGGAATGCTGTTCATGAATGGCCGCTCAATGGGTCGAGTCATTAGCCTGCAGTACGAATTTGTAGTCATGGTGCTTGGGCTAACTACGAGAGTGCTCCTGCTTTCATTCGAAATCGCACCCCAGACCATAACTCCAGTTATAGGTCCAGTGTGTCTAGAGCGCAGACTGGTTGGTTGCAGGCTGTCAAGTGGACTTCTAATCAACACACGGCCATCACTGGCACCGAGGCAGAACCAGCTTTGTTCAGAAAACACAACAGACCTCCACTCTGAGCTCCAATGAGATCTCGTTTGACACCACTGAGCCGTGGCAAGCTGGCGCCAGTGTTACTTTGTTTACGTATCGTTGAGATCGATTGTGGTTGAGCTAAGCCATATTTGCTTTTCGCGTGTCTTATCTTCCGGGTTGGCGGGCGAAGCGATTTAGTTGTTAGCCTTCGACGGGTAACCCTCGAGATCTCGTGACATTCGCTGGGAGACGAGTGTCAACGGCTGCCGAATGAGCGTGATGACCGTTATATATTGTGGTGTGAAGTTGGTCGGGCGTTTTGGCGACATGGGCAGCTTGGAGGTGCAACTTCTGTGACTTCACTGGCGACAAAATTTGAAGTGAAGCGGTGAAGATGTGGAACCCGCTCCTTCGTATTGTATACGTGATAGGAGTTAGTGGTCGTAATTGTGTGTTGTTGACCGAAGCACTCAGAGGCATTTAAATTTTATTATTATGGTGAGACTTTCATAGTCGAACTTTAAGATGGTGTGGAAGAGTTCAGTTGGCCTAGTTAAATGGTGGCCGTTATTTGAAAGCTTTTTCAGAAGTTTTACTGGCGTTTTGTGTTTCTTGTAATCAAAAGATTTTATGTTGGCGTTTTCAAAGTCTGCATTCTATTAATGGAGCTGTGCATGTGTAAAATGCGTAAGGTTGAAGTTGCGAATTTGTCGGTAGTGTAACGTGTTCCTTTACACGTTTACCCATGTATCGAGTCAAAGGTTCTGCCGAGTGCTTCTATTTTTCAGACTTATTGGAATGTCTTTGTGATTCGCGTAAAAACCTTTGATTGTGCCAGCGCCTTGGAGGGGAGTGAAATGTCATCCGAGGTCTAGGCCTGGCAGTGTTTATGAACCTGGCCACAACTGGGAGTTGCTCACATACCGCCTTTCAAAGTTTAGTATTTATCTTCCTTCCGCCAAGGCGGGTTAAGCTGGTAGCTATATATATTTATATTATATGTAACCTGTTCTTATACGAACCTCGTTCCTTAAATATTAGCGACTGGCAACTGGTTAAACTTTAAACTGCATACATCTGCTCAGTTCCTTGCGCAGATCTTTCTAGTAGTCTTTTATTAACACGTCTGAGCACGTGAACATTCATTTTTAAAGATCAGTGTTTCTGCAGTAGTTTTTTATGTATGTGGTTCTATTATGTTATGTAATTGGATCTTGAAGTGTAATTAAGTCACCCTTTATTGGTAACTGTTTTCATTTTATGTATTTTGAGGGATTTCCTATATGGGAGTTTGAACTTCTGAAGTTTGTCAGTAATTCTGTTTCCTTAATAAGGGAAAATAAAGCGAGAGGTATTAGTGCCCGGCAACGTTGAGTTTGTAATTGACCTTTTAACAAGTGCTTCTTTAACGGATTGAATTAGTAATTTATCAGGGTATTTTAGTAAAGAATGTTTTAAGTGTGGCCATCTTAACGTAATAACTGGTTTTAAGGAGTTTGCTGAAGTGGCTATGTGAAGTAATTTATAACTACTATGCCTAAGGTTTCTATAAATGCCTGGCACATTAAGATTTTATAACTTTCTCTTAAGGGACTGTTTGAGTACTGAGTACGTTGGGTTTATAACTGTATTTGCAAAGTTTTATATAGTGGCTCGTCCACAATTTGTAATTTTCAAATTCCTTAAAAGGTGTAATGTCAATGTTGTTGTTGTGGTCTTCACTCCTGAGACTAGTCTGATGCAGCTCTCCATGCTACTCTATCCTGTGCAAGCTGCTTCATCTCCCATTACGTAAAGCAGCTTACATCCTTCCGAATCTGCTTAGTGTATTCATCTATCGGTGTTCCTCTACGATTTTTACCCTCTACGCTGCCCTCCAATACTAAATTGGTGATCCCTTGATGCCTCAGAACATGTCCTACCAACCGATCCCTTCTTCTAGTCAAGTTGTGCCACAAACTCCTCTTCTCCCCAATTCTATTCAATACCTCCTCATTAGTTATGTGATCTACCCATCTAATCTTCAGCATTATTCTGTAGCACCACATTTCGAAAGCTTCTATTCTCTTCTTGTCCGAACTATTTATCGTCTATGTTTCACTTCCACACATGGCTACACTCCATACAAATACTTCCAGAAACGACTGCCTGACACTTCAATCTATACTCGATATTAACAAATTTCTCTTCTTCAGAAACGCTTTCCTTGCCATTGCCAGTCTACATTTTATATCTTCTTTACTTCGACCATGATTAGTTAATTTGCTCCCCAAATAGCAAAACTCCTTTACTACTTTAAGTGTCTCATTTCCTAATCTAATTCCCTCAGCATTACGCGAGTTAACTCGACTACATTCCATTAGCCTCGTTTTGCTTTTATTGATGTTCATCTTATATCCTCCTTTCAAGACACTATCCATTCCGGTGAACTAACTGTCTTAATTATAAATTGTGACTACCAACCATGACTCCATCCTGCTTCCTCTTTTATAGTATCTAAAATATGGTGGGTAAGTGTGGTATGAATAGGGAACCCACGTACCCACCACTAAGGTCTCACATGGCGTTGCTTTGAGGTCAATATAATGCAAGCTACAGGGTGTCTGTCTCGGAGCTGTCCTTGAAGCAACCGATTTGTAACAGTTCGTTGTGTCACTGCGGTGCCAGCTGCAGCTCAGATTTCTTCTACAGATGCAGTACGATGAACAGAGCCACATTCCGATCTCGATGGTCTTCCCTCTCGGTAGTGCCACGTGGACTTCCGGAGCCCCGTCTTGCGACCGTACATTCCCGTGACCACCGCTGCCTGCAACCATGTACAGTGGCTGCTTTCTTTCAAATTCTGTTTCATATTTGGCAGATGTAACATCCAGCTTCTCGTAGCTCTGTTACGGGAAATCCTTCAAACTCAATGAGGTGCTGGTAATGACGCCTTTGTCGCCTTAAAGGCATTCATAACTAACATGCACTTACCACGTCTAATCTGAAAGGTAACTAACGATCACGACCGTTGCAGCGTGTACCTAAAACAAACCTGATTTGCATTGTCAGAGTAGAGCTACTAGCGCTACTCTTGCGCACTGGCGTGAAATTTGAACAGACATCATCTTTCACATGTGGCAACACACCTGCCACCTTTTGTTTATGTCGCACAACTACTTCTTGTTACGATTTTGTGTAATAGTTCCCGAAAAAGTCGCTGTTTTGCATAATTTTCAGTGGCGTCAGACTTGCAAGCTGTAGATTTACTTTATCATGAAACCGTCGCCCTGAAATCCCTTCTACGACAACTGTAATATTTTTCGATTTTTCACTAAAAATTTATATATATATATATATATATATATATATATATATATATATATATAGAGGGACCACCCGACCGCCGTGTCATCCTCAGTGGAGGATGCGGATAGGACGGGCGTGGGGTCAGCACACCGCTCTCCCGGTCGTTATGATGGTATTCTTGACCGAAGCCGCTACTATTCGGTCGAGTAGCTCCTCAATTGGCATCACGAGACTGAGTGCACCCCGAAAAATGGCAATAGCGCATGGCGGCCTGGATGGTCACCCATCCCAGTGCCGACCACGCCCGATCGCACGGGAACCGGTGTATCCACTGCGGCAAGGCCGTTGCCTTTATAAAAAAGTTAGTAAGCGGAATTTCAGCACCGCCATACAGTTGAAGGCTGAGAAATTGTAGCAGTTTTCAAAACGAGTCTAACATTACATTGTACAGCAATTTGGAAGCGGTAAGTCCAAAGGAGAATGGCTACGAGTAGTTACATTTAAAAATTCGTAGACGGCGTAATTACATAAATAGAGAATCCATATTTTGCCAGTGTTTTCAGATAACAGTTCTGTCATAGAAAAAAATTATTGCATGGAATCCCAATTGGGAAAAAATATTTGAGATTTGGTGTCACTCGCATTGATTTTTGAGGAGTAAGTTAGTGTTCCCAATGCCGTCCGCACCGAGTGACAAAAGCAGCACCGGTATGCGTAGTGGACACAGGCTGCAGTGGTCAGTTAATACGAGTAGTCCATGAAAAGCTATGTGAGGCGCAGGCTGAGGTACCTGAGCTGTGTGCGTAACTGTCGCTTGTAATATAGATGGGCAGTGTGAGCCCTTGATGCCACTGTTTCGAAAAAAAATTCCTTTTGAACTTCGAGCGGATCTTACGAAATAGTAGAGATACTTTCTTGGGCTTTTGCCTCCAATTTTCGGTATTGGCAAGTTTTGGTGTTGCTGGCTATGTTAAAATTTCTGGTGGCAAGTGTAGTATCAGAATTTCTAGTTCATTTCTTATCTATCATCGACTAAACCGATCGCTGTTTAAGAATAACATTATATGGCACAAATGGAACTCCAGTAGCATTTCCGAATTTGTAAAGTAATATCTGTAAAAGGTTTTAGTATTTTCGAAAAACATCCAAAACAAAAACGCATAAATATTTCTTTACTTAAAATAACCAGTTTCGACAGCCTTTGCTGTCATCTTCAAGTTTGTTTGTTTGTTTTTTTTTTCATCTCATTTTGCTCTATATTGGTCGATGAATTTGTTAGTGGCGGACGTCCGATGACAGCTGTTCAGGTTCTTTGTTGATCCGGATTTTTTTTTTTTTTTAATCTCATTTTGTTCGCTTGTGTTAGTTTCATCTGCTCGGGGTGGACGTCGTTATTGAGTTGAGAGTCCAGGTTTCACTTCAGCTCGTCAATAATGGTACTTAAGTTTTCTTACTTTATCATACACATTCGCTGCACTATTTCCAGAAACTTTCCACTCTGTTAACTGCGACGTATGTATCCCGTGGATAATTTTTTACGTCATTTGGAAGCTAAAAAGTATACAATATACTGTTTCCAGAAACTTTCCACACCATAACTACAACGTATGTATACTGTGGACAATTTTTTAGTCAACTAGAAGCTAAAACGTATAAAATAAAAACCTAAATTTGTTCAAATATTTCACTGTTAATCAAAAAAGTAGTGTATCATTTCTTGCCTTCAGAGGACAACCACTTGGTTTTCTGTGCATACATTTCCATATTAACCCTTCAGTAAAGAACGTTGTCAATAAACACAGATTTTTATTAGCATTTAACGGAAACGAAGAGTGCTTACAATTAGGATTACATTGGTTTTTTCAACGCCAGTTTGACCTGACTGTTAAAACCGCTCAAAATAACTGTTTCTAAAATAACCAATTTTCAATTCCCATTGTTTCCTGTAATAAACGTAGAAATCGAACAAGGATTGGAAAATTTTGTTTCCTTTAGTTTCAAGAGACACGGAATCAAAATACTGAATTAAATAGGGAAATAAAAGTAGTCCTTCCACCTTTCGCTGCTTTTCTAGAAAGGTTATAAGTAGTTGAATACTACAATAAATCATCAGTACTTTCCTATGAATCCAAATTTTTTTGGAACTCTACTCAAAAACCATATTGTAATCGAGTAACGTGGCAGTACTTGGTCATTACGAATAGTCAGTGCTAAAGGGTGAAAACTGAGGTTGAAGGACTCTGTTTTTCGTGTTAATTTGTCCCTTTTCACGGGTACCATGTACATGGCTTGACAATTAATAAGCAATAACTGATAGCTGCTAACAAATAACTGCCAGTTGCCTTGGAAAGCAAGAAATTGCTACCGAACACCCGACCAGTGGTAGTAAACGAAAATGAAGAGCGGGCGTTGGGGTGAGGGGAGGGGAGGTAATGTTAACTACAGAGAAGCCTTTGCAAGATCACTTTGTATGCATTCGACAGTAAATGCAGAGAGGTGTTCGAACAGATTAGTGCGACATACCGTGTGGTATTGCAACATGTCTGTGTAAGACTCATTTGATTGCTTACGATCGTGGAAGAGCAGTTGTACAGGTCGAGGCCTGTCACAGTATCATTGCTGCGACCTTAGTAAAGGATGTGTCCGAAAGCGTCATCTCGCGATTAAAAAAGGCCGTTGAAGTTGGAAATGCTATGCGAAAGCATGCCGGTATTCGTAAATGGACCACCACACAACACGAGGATGCCTTAGTGGCAAAAAAGAACAGACATCTCACTGCTTGGCAGATATCTGCAGACACTGCAACCGCCACTGGTACACGTGTTTCTGTCAGAATCATTTCGCAGCGATTTCAATCAGGCTGTCCGTATGCCCGGAAGCCCATTAAATGCTACCCACTTAAACCACGCCGTCATCGAGAAAGATGTCGTTGATTGGAGTCAGCAACAGTGGTGCAGAGTGATGTTCTCCGAAGAATCCCGCTTCACTGTGGAAATGGCGCAGGCCACCAGTTAGTGGGCAGACAGAGGGGCACGTTACAGACCACAGAATGTACATGATCATCGGGCAGGCACTATGCACAAAGGCCGAGCACTGCTCCATATCTTAGCGCAACGCCACACAAGACCGTTGAGGTATTAGACACACTGGAAAGTGAAGATACTGAAAGCATCGAACACCTACAGAGCATGACTTGTATGCTCCTGGCAGACATTTTTCTCTGCAAACACCGTCTTCCAGAACCTTGCAAGAACTGAAACCGCCTTGAGAGAGGAGTAGAACAGTATCCACCATAGACTCCTAAACAGTTTGATAGCCAGCATGATTAATAGGTGCAAAATATTCATTAGTGGCCGATGACGGCATATTACTTACTGAGAGGCTGATATCGACCTTCACGTTGGGATTTTGACCTCTGTCAAACTTTAACGGTGTATTTTCAACTGTCCTGCTTTCGCTTGTGGTAAAATATGTACCATTTTGGTTATAAATATACCAACCCACATCTGTTACGTACGTACTATGTTTGATGTCGTCCATCATTGCCTGTCGTTATTCCTTAGCAGTTGTTAAGTGGTGTATTTTAGGCACCGGAAGAACTCATTTCTTATGAGAAACATGCTATGTACATTTTCAAATCAATAAAAATACATGTATTTCAATAGTTAATTACATTCTGGAAACACTATTTATTCGAAAATATATCTAAAATACATTTTTCTCAAAATTATAAAACGGTGCCGAAGGAATGGTTAAATACTTAATACATTACATTAGTAAGTGCGTGTAAGAACATGGAACAGTGAATATTTTCCTTTAGAATTCATGTAAAAACACATCAAGCCGTCTCACTGCCAAACTTGCTCTATAATGTTATTGCTAATATGGATACTTGCTCTAATTTATTTTTCACCGAGACATTGAATATTTTGAATTTTTTCTCTAGACATTTTCTTATTAAATTCATTCGTTACACTGTATAAACTCTAAAACTATAGAGATGTAGGGATACTTTTCCTTGGGACATTAGGCCGTCACACTGGACAGTTGAGGTCGGTTGGTGCATCCGGCGATGAAGAATTTTATGACTGATTCTCAGGACACTTAGTGGCTGATGACGCTTCATGTATCATACCCATCAGTCGATTGCTTACAAAGTTATGAAATTTTCAGTGGTTGTCCCCAGATCACATCCAGAAGGGTCTAGACGGGGACGGCTGAGGTGGAGGTGGAGGCGGCAGCCTCGGCAAACTCCTTGTCTATCCGCCTCTGCGCCTCCTGCCTTAAATATTTCATCAACATGTGAATAGCCTCGTTCACGTGAGGCGGCATGTACTTCTTTTCTTGCTTCTCGTAGTAAGTGTTCAACCGCTCCAACTCATCCTGGAGTTCGTTAACCAGCGACACCGCTACCTGCTGATCAGAGCCGTGAAGTTTGTTAGTTAGTTAGCTACATGTTCTACCCGACACATTCTGTACATTATTCCGCAAGGAGTCGAAAGAGTCATTACAAAGAATAGTGACATGGATCCATTTACATGTGAGTTCAAAAAACAGAATGGTCTTTAGTTTAATAGCACAAATAGGTATGTAATGGTATTGCAGTAAGGAAGCTACAAAATTCCAAACGAAAATTCTTCCGTGAAATAGACTCATTTCCCTGAACGGACTTTTCAACTTACTTTCAAATCTGGGTTTCCCGTCTTCATACAATTACATCTATAACTACATCCATACTCTGCACACCACTGTCAAGTGCATGGCAGATGGCAGTTCCCACTGTAGCAGTCATTAGCTTCTCTTCCCGTTCTACTCACGTATGAAGGAAGCAAGGAGAACTACGGTTTAGCCTCAGGTCAACTCCGGGGTCATTAGATACAGAGCACAAGCCCGGATTGTTGCAAGGATTAGGAAGTAGCAGAAATAAAAATAGCTTAACAACAAAATTGGTAATCGTGAAGTACACGAAGTTAAGGAATTCTCTTACATCGGAAGCAAAATAACCCTTGAGGCTTGAAGCAAGGAGGACATACAAAGCGGACTGGCACAGCCAAAGACGGCGTTCCTGGCCAAAATAAGTTTGTTACTATCAGACATTTGAGGAAGAAATTTCGGAGAATATACGTTTGGTACACGGTATTGTATGGGGCTGAATGATGGACTGTGGAAAAATTGAAACAGAATAGAATCGAAGCATTTGAGATGTGGTGCTGTAGAAGAAACTTAGGTGGACTAATAAGGTGAGGCATGAGTAAGTTCTCTGCACAATTGGGGAAGAAAGGAACATATGGAACACACTGGCTAGAATAAGGGGCAGGTTGGTAGGACATCTGTCAAGACCTTAGGGAAAAATCTGCACAGTACTAGAGGGAGCTCTAGAAGGTTAAAACAATGGAGGAAGACAGAGACTGGAACACGTCCAACAAGTAACTGAGGACATTGGCAGCAAGAGCTACTGTGACATGAAGAGGTCTACTCAACAGTGGCCGCATCAAACCAGTCAGAAGACTGATGACAAAAAAATATCGAGGAGTCGGTCGAAATCAGTCTTGCTACTGAAGAGTTTGTGTGTACAACGACTGAAATAAACCTTATGCTCTTACATGCTGCGTATTCCCAAAGTTAAAAAAGAAACCATTTGCAGATAACCGCCCAAAAATGCTTCTCAACACTGTAAATTTTTCTCTATTGCTGTATGCCTGCTGTCATTGATTATAACACTTATGTCTCCTGCAAAACAGAGGTAATTGTTGTCGATGTGCAATAAATGAAAGCTCATAAACATATATCAAAATCAACAGAGGACTCAATATTGAGTCCTGTGGACTCCATTGGTGATTCTACCCTCAACTATAAAAATATATGCAGTTTTATACGTTCAAAAATTTTTTCCGGGCTTGGTGAACGATGACCTGAAAAAAGAAGCAAAAAACAGTTTCAAATTCGGATAAATATAAGACGACACCAGAAAATGTAGACCCTACGACTTAGCACGGAAAATTGAAAGGATAGAGAAGTGATTTCTATCTTGTCACGTAGATGCTATCTAAAATATATAATTCAATGACTTTTCATGGCCAGAGAATGCAGACTTAGGGTATATGATTACGATGAAAACGAACAAAATGCTATCTCTAAATGCCTCTGAAAGCGTTTGTAATTTTTGTTAACAATAATTAAATTAACATGAAATTGTGTGTGTCTACTGCAAAGAATAATATCACCATTTGCACAGCTGACGGACCATGTGTCCAATTTTTGTAAGTACTTAACCGGAATAACGACTTGCTGGACAAACAATTAGCAACCTTTTTTACGTCTCATGCTGATCGGTACTAAAGGCAGCAAACTTTTTCAGAAAATACAGTTACTCACTCTCTACGAAGTCCAATGTCTTTGGGCGATCAAACTGACCTCTCTGTAGTAGTTATTATTCACGCATTCGTGAATTCGAAAACGCGAGCCTGTTTTTCCGACAGCTGACAATGGTTCTACGTATCTCAGCCCCAAAATCAGAGTAATTAACTGTATTTGTGCTTTTGCCTATATAATTCTTCCTCTTGGTTTGAAATCGGGTGTTATAAGACAGAGCGAAGGAAGGCAAACTTGCATCTCTAAAATTTTTGGATTTGGACAATGGTATTGACAGTGCTGTTTGGAACATACAGTTAGACATCATGAAGTTACCAGACAGAAATACAGGAAGCAAATGTTCAACTGTAGCTTGTGTAGAAACCGCACTGTATTTCTGAGAGGCGAAAAACATGAAATAGAAGCAACATTTGAGAAGGGGAGGAATCGCGGATGCCAGAAAGTAATGGCACAACTTCAGTAACAATAGTTTCGTGACGCACATGGTGAGGCATGAATGAATAGTTAAGTTGCTAATGGAGGCACATATGTGGGATAGACACCAAGAGGAAAGCTAAGACTTGACTACATATCAGCAGGTTCAAATGGATAGAAATTAAAATTGCTATTCCAGGATAAAGTAACTTGCACAGAACAGATAAGTTCAAATGGTTCAAATGGCTCTGAGCAATATGGGACATAACTTCTGAAGTCATCAGTTCCCTAGAACTTAGAACTACTTAAACCTAACCAACATAAGGACATCACACACATCCAGGATTCGAACCTGCGACTGTAGCAGTCGCGCGGTTCCAGACTGTAGCGCCTAGAACCGCTCGGCCACTCCGGCCGCGAACAGATAAGTGTTAAGAGATGTATGATTTCAGTGCTTGGATTGAAGGCCACAACACCAACTGCAGTTTCCATTCAGTACGGTGTCTGTGCCAACGCATCAAGAACAAGACTTAATATAGGGATACGAGGGCGTCCGCAATGGGGGACCACAGGAGTACTTGCCCCTTCCTGGAACCCAGGGGCATAGAATCTGTATTAATTACACTATTGTCGCCAGTTTTTAATAATGATTGCCTGCTATCCTATTAAATAGCAGATGGTTTTTTTATTTTTATTTCTGTTTTTCCGTTTTGAGAAGCATTAATTTGCCATTTGTTCATGATTATTTTCGTTGCACAGGGATATTCTCCAGCACTCTCATTTTATGACTCTACGTCACATTTTTGATTTTCAGTTACAGCCTAATATTTTTGGTGTACTAATCAAAATTCAGCAAATGAAGCAAGTGAAAGGGAATACAAACGTTTCAAAAATGAGATTGGTAGGAAGTGCAAAATGGCTAAGCGGCAATGGCTAGAGGACAAATGTAAGGATTTAGAAGCATATATCACTTGGGGAAAGGATAAGTAAAGGGGTCGTGGCCCAAGGCAATCTGCCTTCGGCAGTGGTTAGATGAGCACGTAATGTTTGCGTCTTACCTGTTGTGTTGCTTGCGAGCGAGTGCGCGTTTGTTTATTTTCGCGTAGTGGCTTGTCTTCACGTCCGACTTCATGAACTTTTCCTTAGGATCGTAAACGAGCAAAAGCGTATGAAGTACGAAGGTTTATTTGGGATGAAATGTATCTCTGGCCGCAAGATGTTCTCAGAACTCATTTTTCGATCCTCAGTACAACTGTGCACATAAAGCTGGCGAATGAAGAGGTATGCGCGAAAGTTGTACGGCACCATGATAATGATCTCAAGTTCTGATACTATGGGAGGTTTCGGGGGACGCTGGTTTTGGCACCCGTACGTTGAGGGTTTCGGACTCCCGTTTGAGGTGCCGACGGACGCTGTGATGGCCGCGTTGAGACGTTACAATACTGTCGTCAGTCACGTTGCTGAAACGTGGAAGACTTTCGAAACGGACCGTGTCGTCAATGGTGTCCAGCAGATAAAAATTGAGCTGAGGAAACGCGTGCCTTCCTACTTGGTAATTGCCTATTGCATGCCTCACGTCATGTACAATGGCTAACCGCATATTTGTTCAGCTTGTGACGAGGAAGGTCATGTCCGTTCTGAATGTCTCCGACGTAGACTGGACCAGAAGCGAATCAGAGACGTCGCTCTCCCAGCGGCGCCCACTGTGTTACCTCTACCTTGCGCATCCGCTGTGGGGCTGCCCGCGCCCACTCTGAATCGGGCGGCGCCGGCGTCAACTCCTCCCGAGGACGCGATGGACGTTTTGCCTTTTCTCCTACAATGTGCTGGAGACAGTACCAATGAACGATGGCCGTCAGCAGACACAGCCCGTCTGTCCCGACCCAGTGGTTGTCGATCATGGATCTGTACCGACCTCCACTTTTCTGCCATCTGACCATACGCGGACGACAACCGCCCGTCATCCGACACAGAACAATATGTTGGGAAGCAGCGATCCGAGGATACAGAAGAGAAAACGCCGTACCCTTCTGATGACTCCCTCCACCAGATGTGTGCAGGGGATGATGACCCTGCTACTGCTGATGCCATGTCCTCTGCCCTGGCACCGGATGACGCGACGTCTTCCCCCCCCCCCCCCCCCCCCCTTCGTCTTCTATCAGCATCCACCTACGGGCACTGACCTTCGCCCGCCTGCATCTGATGTGGTTGTCTCCATTTCTGTCTGTCGGTACCTGTGGCCGCACCTCTGTTAGTGTTCGATGAACCGGCTCAGTGAAACGTCTGTCTTCTGTGCGAATGATATCGAGGCTGAAGATGGACGTTCTGGAGATTTACCGAGAGATGGACTCCCCTTGATGGGGTCTGCTCCTCCCTCCTCATCACAAAGACATGCCCTTCCACGGGAGCTTAACAGGGAACTCCCTGTGCTTCCCCCATGTCTGGATAGCCCATCCTCCTGGCAATGGCAGATTTTCAAACTTATCATAGAGCCACAGACAGTGTCCATAAAATGCTGTATGCTGCGGGCGTTGACTTTGTCCTCCATCAGAAGATGCATATTGCAACCTTTTGTGCTCCTCTTCGCTTCACGACATATGTCTCCCATACTTCCCCTTCTGGTTGTGGGGTGGCGATCCTCCTACATGAGGATATCATTGCTGACGCATTTGCCGATATCTCTGAGCAAGAGGTATGACTCTCACGTTTTAGGGCGTCAGGATCATCAATGTCTACGCGCCATCTGGTTCGAGTCGCCCCCACAAACGTTCCATTTTCTTGCGATGCTGGATCTGCTTGCCGAC
Source organism: Schistocerca serialis cubense (assembly GCF_023864345.2). Taxonomy (NCBI): domain Eukaryota; kingdom Metazoa; phylum Arthropoda; class Insecta; order Orthoptera; family Acrididae; genus Schistocerca; species Schistocerca serialis. Next base: position 238,733,632 of record NC_064646.1, read on the forward strand.
GTAATGGAGGACGAAGTCCATGATGATGCTACTCAGGTGGGTTCTACAAACAAGTTGCCTGGCCCTAAAGGCCGATGGTCTCCACATTGCTATCCCCAAGCCTTGAGGTACATTATGGATGCGTTATTACCGCCCCTTGATGTTGCTCAATAGCAATAGGCAGATCTTTACCCAGCTGTCAGCTGCGTGGCTTAAACGCATGGCCCAATACGTGGTCTCCCCTCAACAAACTTCTTTGTTAGGTGCCAATAAGATAAACACTGCTCTCTGTCCCTATCAGGACATAATCACTCTTGCTCATCTTATTGTGTATATTGTGTACCTGGTCTTTTGACCCACGCCTTTCCCACTCTTCGTCTGGTCATCAGAAAGTTCTTCTCGGAAAAACTATACATCGATAATTTCACTGAGTCCCTCCTCCTCGTGACGTTGGTTTCCTGTTATTCTCAGTTATATTAACAACAGTAATTTAAAAATATACTACAAGAAAAGGAAATAAATAAGTCATTGGTGTTCTTTGTAGCTCTATTCCACGTTCCCTATCCTGTTCTTAGTTCCTGGGAGCGGAGAGGGGAGGGTGGTGGGGGGAACAGGACATGGTAGCCAGGCCTCTGGGTGCGTCTCTGCCCACATTTCCCCCACCCCCTTATTTGGATGCCAGAAAAAAAAGAGAACGTCTTTGATTAGTAAACAAAATGCCTGCAGTCACCCCTTCGACCCCTGAAAAAGCCTAAATTTATAATGAAAATCATCAGCAATGGCGCCCAAAGACTTCTGGCATAAGATGTCACCCTTATTCCGCCTACGGCAAAGTGGGCGGAGGAGCAGACAAAGGTTCAGGGCACTCTCTTGCCCTTAATGTGGGAACATACACCCTAAAAGTAGAAGAATCAGCAATGATCAACGGTGTGATGATGCAGAAGGCGATGGAAACCATTGGACTAAAGACACATAACCAGTATCCACAAGATATGTGGTCTGTAATTGAAAAGTCTCATGACGATCCCTCCACTGGCAAATGATTCAGGACTAGTTCCCCATTTGCACCTCCAGGAGGGGACTCCCAAGGGGGTGGTGACTATGACAGAAAGATGGAATAACCAACGAAAAGATAACGTTCTACGAGCTAGGGTGTGGAATGTCAGAAGCTTGAACGTGGTTGGGAAGCTAGATAATCTCAAAACGGAAATACTAAGGCTTCATCTAGATACAGTCGGGGTCAATGAAGTGAAATGGACGGAAGACAAGGATTTCTGGTCATACGAGTATAGGATAATATCAACAGCAGCATAAAATCGTATAACGGGAGTTGAATTCGTTGTGAATAGAAAGGTAGCGCAGAGGGGTTACTGTGATGATGATGATGATGATGATGATGATGATGATGGTCTGTAGGGCGCTCAACATCGTGGTCATCTGCGGCCGTACAAGTTCCAGTCTTTCGATAACCAGTCTCTCGACTACCCGAATGGTGATGAGATGATGACAACACAAACACCCTATCCCCAGGTGGAGAAAATCCCCGACCCGCCGACCCGGCCAGGAATCGAACCTGGGATCCCGTGATCCAGAGGTAGCAGCGCTAGCCACCAGACCACGAGCTGCGGACAGAGGGGCTACTGTGAAAAGTTCATTGATAGGGTTGTTCTCATCAGACTCGCAACAAACCAGCAGCGACAATAATAATTCAGGTATACATGGCGACGCTTCAGGCCAAAGATGTATAGATAGAGGAAGTATATGACGGTACTGAACGGGTAATTCAGCATGTAAAGAGAAATGATAATCTAATAGTCATAGGGGACTGGAATGCAGTCGCAGGGTAAGGAGCAGAAGACCAATTGAGTTCTCCAATAAATTTTAGCTAGTAATGGTGAATACTTTTTTTCAAGAATCACAAGAGGAGGACGTATACCTGGAAAAGACCGGGAGACACGGGAATGTTATAGCTTAACTACATGATGTTTAGTCAGAAACCAGATTTATGATTTGAAAACGTACCCAGATGCAGATACAGTTTCAAATCGCAATTTAGCACTGATGAAGAGTAGGGTGAAGTTTAAGAGACTGCTCAGGAAGAATCAACGCGCAAGGAAGTGGGATACGGAAGTACTAAGGAATGAAGTTCTCTCAGGCTACAGATACTGCTATAAGGAATAGCTCAGTGGGCATTTCCGTTGAAGAGGAATGGACATCACCAAAAAGATCAATCACAGAAGTTGGAAAGAAAACCATCGCACAAAGAATGTAACTTCGAAGAAACAATAGGTTTGATTTGATTTGATTAATTATTCATTCCATAGACTCACAAAAGAAGGGATCCTCCTGGGTGTGGAACATGTCAGATAAACACAGTACAAAAATGTAATTAGAAAAACTTGAGTTTCATTAATTTTAATGGTCCTCAGTCAATAAACAGTAAAATTATGTACATGAATTAAAACTAAACTTCTAATATTTACAGGTTTAATACTTACATCTGCTTTCAATAAATCCATCGTTCACACAGTAGCTAGTTACTTGGCTATTACAATCAAGCATTGTCAAAAATTAAAGTAAATTATTCATTTCCATGATCCTCAGTTAAGAACAGTCAAATTATGTACAAGATTTAAAATTAAACTTCCACTATTTACGGACTTCAGACTTACATCTGCTTTCCATACATTCATCATTCACACAGGAGGTAACAGAAGAGATATTTCACCTGATCGACGGAAGAAGGAAATACAAAAATGGTCAAGGAAATTAGCGAACACAGTTAAACAAGTCACTTATGAACGAAATAACAGGAAGTGTAAGGAAGCTAAGGTGAAATGACTCCAGGAAAAATGTGAAGAAATCGGAAAAGAAATGATTGTTGGAAGGACTGACTCAGCACATAGAAAAGTCAAAGTAACCTTCGGTGAAATTAAAGGCAAGGTTGTTAACACTAAGAGTGCACTGAGAATTCCACTCGTAAATGCAGACGAGAGTTAGGATAGATGAAAAAAGTATATTGAAGGCGTCTATGAGGGCGAGGACTTGTCTGATGACATGATAGAACAATAAACAGGAACCGATAACGAAGAAGTAGAGAATCCAGTATGAGAATCATAATTTAAAAGAGCTTTTGAGGACTTAAGATCGAAAAAGGCAGAAGTGATAGGTAGCATTCCATCAGAATTTCTAAAATCAAAGGGGGAATGGGCAGTGAAACGATTATTCACGCTTGTTTATAGAATGTATGAGTCTGACGATTACCACTTGACTTCAGAAAAACATCATCACAATTCCGAAGATTGTGCGAGGAATATCGCACTATGAGCTTAACAACTCATGCATCCAAGATGCTGACAAGAATAGTACCCAGAAGAGCGGAAAAGAAAATTATGGATGTGACAGATGACGATCAGTTTGGTCATGGGAAAGAGAAAGTCACCAGAGAAACAATTCTGACGTTTCCGTTGATACTGGAAGTAACACTGAGGAAAAATAAACATAAGTTCATAGGATTTGTCGATCTGGAAAAAGGGCTCGACTATGTCAAATAAAGCAAGATGTCCGAAATTCTGAGAAAAATAGGGGTAAGCTATAGGGAAGGGCGGGAAAGATACGAGAGAAAATAACAGTGGAAGACCAAGAACGAAGTTCTCGGATTAAAAAGGGTGTAAGAGAGGATGTAGTCTTTCGCCCCTACTGTTCAATCTATACATCGAAGAAGCAACGAGGAAATAAAATAAGTTTTCAAGAGTGGAACTAAAATTAAAGCTGAAAGAATATCAGTGATAAGACTTGAGGATGACATTGGTGTCCTTCGTGAAAACGAAGAGAATTTACTGCTGTTGCTGAGTGGAATGAACAGCCTAATGTACACAGAATATGGACCGAGAGTACATCGATAAAAGACGAAAGTAATGGAAAGCAGTAGAAATGTTTGTCACGAAATAGATGGAGTTAAGGAATTCTGCTACCTAGGCAACAAAACAACCAAAGACGGACGGAAAAGCTGGCTGCTATCAAACTTAGGGCTCAACTGCAGGAAGAAATTTCTGAGAATGTACATTTGGAGCACAGTATTGCATGGTAGTGAAATACAGACTGCGGCAAAACAGGAACAAAAGTGGATAGAACTATTTCAGATGTTGTGCTACATAAGAATGTTGGAAATTGAATAATGTGGTACGGAATAATGTGGTACTAGAGAAAGCTGTAGAGGATAAAAACCCTAGAGGAAAGAGAGACTGGAATATATCCAATAAATAATTGAGGACGTAGTTTGCAAGTGCTGCTCTGAGATGAAGTCGTTAGCTCAAGAGAGGAATTGGTAGAGAGCGGCATCAAAACAGTCAGAAGTTTAATGATTCAAACACAGTGGAGAAAAGAGAAGAAGCTGTATGAGTATCAAGATATCTGGCGGAAAACGAGTCCTAAGCAGAGAAGAGAAGCTGAAAGGTGAAAGGAGTATATTGTGGGTCTGTTGAAGGGAGATGAAATTGAAGGCATAGTTATAGAAAGGGCAGAGGACGTACATGAAGATGATGGAAGCATTTGACAGAGCACTGAAAGATGTAAATCGAACCAAGATCCCGGCAGAAGAAAAATTTCATTATAACTACTGATACCCTTGGGAGAGCCGGCTATGACAGAACTCTTTCATCCAGTCAGCAAGATGTATGAGAGAGGCTAAGTACTCTTACACTTCGAATTCCAAGAAAGCAGGTGATAACAGGTGTGAAAATTACCATAGTATCAGTTTAATAAGTCTCTGTTGCAAAATACTAACACGAATTCCTTACAGGTCAATGGAAACACTGGTAGAAGCTGACCTCGGCTGAGATCAGTTTCGATTCCGAAAAAACGTAAGAACACGCGAGGCGCTGACCCTAAGACTTCTCAAGGAAGATAAGTTTAGGAAAGGCAAGCCTACGATTATAGACTTAGAGAAACCTTTTGACAATGTTGACTGCAACATTATCTCTCAAATTCTAAAGATGGCGGGGGTTAAATACAGGGAGCGAAAAGCTATTTACAGTTTGTACAGAAACCAGACAGTAGTTATAACAGTGACACGGAAGGCAAGCAGTGGTTGAGAAGGAAGTGACGCAGGATTGTAGCCTATCCCGATTGTTATTCAATCTGCATACTGAGCAAGCAGTAAAGGAAACAATAGAAAAATCTGGAGTAGGAAAAGTGGGGAGTGAAGAAATGAAAACTTCGAGGTTTGCCGATGACATTTAATTCTGTCAGCGACAGCAAAAACTTGGAAGAGCAGTAGAATGGAATGGACAGTGTTTTGAAAGGAGGATATGAGATGAACATCAACAAAAGCGAAACAAGAATAATGGAATGTAGTCGAAATAAACCAGACGATGTTGACGGAATTAGGTTAAGTAAACGAAACGCTTAAAGTAGTCGATAGGTTTTGGTATTTGGGCAGCAAAATAACTAATGGCGGCCGACGTAAAGAGCATAAAAATGTAGACTGTCAGTGGCAAGAAAAGAGATTCTGAGGAAGAAAAATTTGAACATTAAATATAAACTCAGGTGTTAGAGAGTCTTTTCTGAAGCTGTTTGTCTAGAGTGCAGCCACGTACTGAAGTAAAACATGGACGATAAACAGTTTAGACAAGAGGAGAATAGAAGCTTTTTAAATGTGGTGCTACAGAAGAATGCTGAAGATTAGTTGGATAGTTCATGTATCTAATGAGGAAGTACTGAATAGAATTGGGAAACAAAGAAATCTGTGGCACAGCCTGACCAGAAGAAGGGATCGGTTGGTAGGACACAGTCTGAAACAATTAGCGATCACCGATTTAGTAATGGAAGGGTGCGCGGGGGTTAAAAATCGTATAGGGAGAGCAAGAGATGAATACAGTAAAGAGATTCAGCAGGATGTAGGCTGCAGTAACTTTTCGGAAAGGGAGAGGCTTGTGTAGTATGGAGTAGATCAGATAACTGCATCAAACATGTCTTTGGACTGAAGATCACGACAACAACACAACACAACAACATCTGGCAACACTAAACCTGAGGTAGGTGTTTATAATGGGAATACGACTCGTAAAAAACAACTGCATGCCTCGCCAATATTTTTGGCGATATGTCGAAAATCAGTACATATACATCTGTGATTTGTCGACGTTGGGTCTTTAACGACGTTTAGCGTTCTTGACTGGTTGTGGAAGATGAGCATTACTATTTAACAGAAACTAGCAGACAAGAACGTAATGTGAGGGGGAGCAGGTTATAGGGACTGGGAAACCGAATAAATGTGCAGAGCACAGTTTCGCAACAGGCCGCCTAAAAGGAAAAATTTATTTTGCTGTCGATATTAATTTACGTAAAAAAATGGTATTCGAACAACAATAGTTGTTGGCAACAAATAATTATTCGCACAGCAGTACTGGTAGAACAGAAGTTACGCTCCTGCGCACCTGGTAGATGGGAGAACTGCCGAAGCTGCATCCCTGCCGCATACACACACACACACACACACACACACACACACACACACACACACACACACACACACTCACTCACAAACACACACACACACACACACACACACACACACACACAACAGACACGCACCCGCACACACATAAAACTTTGCACGTCTTATAATTTTGAAAACAGATTCAATAAGAATGAAACATTATTGAAAAATACCACTTAAATGAACTACGTGGACGAAAAATATTACCTGTAATAAATTAAGTGTGTCATTGTACTACATACATTACAAATTGTATAAAGCTTATAAAGAAACTGCAAGTAAAACAAAATGTATACCTTATTGTTTATGGCAGCACTGTATGTTGGATTTCGGACTATATACACTCCTGGAAATTGAAATAAGAACACCGTGAATTCATTGTCCCAGGAAGGGGAAACTTTATTGACACATTCCTGGGGTCAGATACATCACATGATCACGCTGACAGAACCACAGGCACATAGACACAGGCAACAGAGCATGCACAATGTCGGCACTAGTACAGTGTATATCCACCTTTCGCAGCAATGCAGGCTGCTATTCTCCCATGGAGACGATCGTAGAGATGCTGGATGTAGTCCTGTGGAACGGCTTGCCATGCCATTTCCACCTGGCGCCTCAGTTGGACCAGCGTTCGTGCTGGATGTGCAGACCGCGTGAGACGACGCTTCATCCAGTCCCAAACATGCTCAATGGGGGACAGATCCGGAGATCTTGCTGGCCAGGGTAGTTGACTTACACCTTCTAGAGCACGTTGGGTGGCAGGGGATACATGCGGACGTGCATTGTCCTGTTGGAACAGCAAGTTCCCTTGCCGGTCTAGGAATGGTAGAACGATGGGTTCGATGACGGTTTGGATGTACCGTGCACTATTCAGTGTCCCCTCGACGATCACCAGTGGTGTACGGCCAGTGTAGGAGATCGCTCCCCACACCATGATGCCGGGTGTTGGCCCTGTGTGCCTCGGTCGTATGCAGTCCTGATTGTGGCGCTCACCTGCACGGCGCCAAACACGCATACGACCATCATTGGCACCAAGGCAGAAGCGACTCTCATCGCCGAAGACGACACGTCTCCATTCGTCCCTCCATTCAGGCCTGTCGCGACACCACTGGAGGCGGGCTGCACGATGTTGGGGCGTGAGCGGAAGACGGCCTAACAGTGTGCGGGACCGTAGCCCAGCTTCATGGAGACGGTTGCGAATGGTCCTCGCCGATACCCCAGGAGCAACAGTGTCCCTAATTTGCTGGGAAGCGGCGGTGCGGTCCCCTACGGCACTGCGTAGGATCCTACGGTCTTGGCGTGCATCCGTGCGTCGCTGCGGTCCGGTCCCAGGTCGACGGGCACGTGCACCTTCCGCCGACCACTGGCGACAACATCGATGTACTGTGGAGACCTCACGCCCCACGTGTTGAGCAATTCGGCGGTACGTCCACCCGGCCTCCCGCATGCCCACTATACGCCCTCGCTCAAAGTCCGTCAACTGCACATACAGTTCACGTCCACGCTGTCGCGGCATGCTACCAGTGTTAAAGACTGCGATGGAGCTCCGTATGCCACGGCAAACTGGCTGACACAGACGGCGGCGGTGCACAAATGCTGCGCAGCTAGCGCCATTCGACGGCCAACACCGCGGTTCCTGGTGTGTCCGCTGTGCCGTGCGTGTGATCATTGCTTGTACAGCCCTCTCTCAGTGTCCGGAGCAAGTATGGTGGGTCTGACACACCGGTGTCAATGTGTTCTTTTTTCTATTTCCAGGAGTGTATATATATAATATAGACCAGATTATATTTGCTCCTCATGAATGACAGTGTATAAGCTATTAGTCAGAAACAGAAGTAAAAGGGCGTATGTGAAGGGTTGTCAGAATATTCCTTTCCAGGAACTGTGTTTTTCTTACAATTTCATTTCGCATTTCCTTGCTTTCAATGCTTGTTATGTATGAATAGATGTTTTCTTAAGTATTTCGTGATGTTCTAACACCCTGTACGTTCCAAAAATCATATTGTAATTTCGCTTCTTCGTATTATCACTAAAGATTTAGACAATCTTATAGATTCCAGGTTAGTTTTCTCCTAATATTCCGGTCGGTTAATGTGTGGTTCTTATCTTCTTTTGCCTTATGAGTTCATCAAGCCTGTGAATCCTGTTCCGATTTGGATTTGAGCGTTGTACAACACATAGTGTCATGCAAAAAGAGCTACGAACCATTAAAGTAATAGGTAATTTTGTGTCTTACAGCATTTCCTTACGATATTCCAACGTCGCTTTCTTGTAGAAAACAAAATCGTCAGCTGGAAACCTCAGAGTCCTGCTGACATTATCTGATAGATGTTTCTTTGTATGGATTTGTGTATATTTAGCACAGTAGGTGATAATAGCCCAAGTTAATTAAAGTTCATACTTGTTCAATTGAAATACCATCTGCTTGTGATTTACATCTTATAGCTAGGCATTTTTTTTTGCAGATAAGAGAACCACATGTAAGAACATCAAGAGCTCAGATGGAAACCCACTTCTAAGCAAAGAAGGGAAAGCAGAAAGGTGGAAGGAGTATATAGAGGGTCTATACAAGGGCGATGCACTTGAGGACAATATTATGGAAATGGAAGAGGATGTAGATGAAGATGAAATGGGAGATACGATACTGCGTGAAGAGTTTGACAGAGCACTGAAGGACCTGAGTCGAAACAAGGCCCCCGGAGTAGGCAACATTCAATTTGAACTACTGACGGCCTTGGGAGAGCCAGTCCTGACAAAACTCTACCATCTGGTGAGCAAGATGTATGAAACAGGCGAAATACCCTCAGACTTTAAGAAGAATATAATAATTCCAATCCCAAAGAAAGCAGGTGTTGACAGATGTGAAAATTACCGAACAATCAGTTTAATAAGCCACAGCTGCAAAGTACTAACACGAATTCTTTACAGACGAATGGAAAAACTAGTAGAAGCCGACCTCGGGGAAGATCAGTTTGGATTCCGTAGAAATACTGGAACACGTGAGGCAATACTGACCTTACGACTTATCTTAGAAGAAAGATTAAGGAAAGGCAAACCTACGTTTCTAGCATTTGTAGACTTAGAGAAAGCTTTTGACAATGTTGACTGGAATACTCTCTTCCAAATTCTAAAGGTGGCAGGGGCAAAATACAGGGAGCGAAAGGCTATTTACAACTTGTACAGAAACCAGATGGCAGTTATAAGAGTTGGGGGACATGAAAGGGAAGCAGTGGTTGGGAAGGGAGTAAGACAGGGTTGTAGCCTCTCCCCAATGTTATTCAATCTCTATATTGAGCAAGCAGTAAAGGAAACAAAAGAAAAATTTGGAGTAGGTATTAAAATCCATGGAGAAGAAATAAAAACTTTGAGGTTCGCCGATGACATTGTAATTCTTTCAGAGACAGCAAAGGACTTGGAAGAGCAGTTGAACGGAATGGATGGTGTCTTGAAGGGAGGATATAAGATGAACATCAACAAAAGCAAAACGAGGATAATGGAATGTAGTCGAGTTAAGTCGGGTGATGCTGAGGGTATTAGATTAGGAAATGAGACACTTAAAGTAGTAAAGGAGTTTTGCTCTTTGGGGAGCAAAATAACTGATGATGGACGAAGTAGAGAGGATATAAAATGCAGACTGGCAATGGCAAGGAAAGCGTTTCTGAAGAAGAGAAATTTGTTAACATCGAGTATAGATTTAAGTGTCAGGAAGTTATTTCTGAAAGTATTTGTATGGAGTGTAGCCATGTATGGAAGTGAAACATGGACGGTAAATAGTTTGGACAAGAAGAGAATAGAAGCTTTCGAAATGTGGTGCTACAGAAGAATGCTAAAGATTAGATGGGTAGATCACATAACTAATGAGGAAGTATTGAATAGGATTGGGGAGAAGAGAAGTTTGTGGCACAACTTGACCAGAAGAAGGGATCGGTTGGTAGGACATGTTCTGAGGCATCAAGGGATCACAAATTTAGCATTGGAGGGCAGCGTGGAGGGTAAAAATCGTAGAGGGAGACCAAGAGATGAATACCCTAAGCAGATTCAGAAGGATGTAGGTTGCAGTAGGTACTGGGAGATGAAGAAGCTTGCACAGGATAGAGTAGCATGGAGAGCTGCATCAAACCAGTCTCAGGACTGAAGACCACAACAACAACTACAGCTAGGCATTTTCCATATTACCGTACTTTTTCATCTAGAAAATCGAAGAGTATATAAATATCAAAACACCTGCAAGATGTAAATTAGCTGCAGATGATGTGTTTTAATTATTTGTGGATTGTTGTTGTTATATATAAGGCGGAACTATGAGCCTCATGGAAAAAGGGTGACCCGGCTGAGTCATGCAATTTGACTCTTAGTCTGATCACGAGGTGTGGCCATTAATTGCACGCGTTGATCACGTAGGCTGACGTGAGGATCAATTAACTACACTTGACGGAATGTATCTGGAACATCTTAGGTGATTAGAAAGTTAGTAGACAGGAATAAAATTAAATATTTAGCTTTAATTCAGCATCAGCGGTGAACGCCGATCCTGACTTTGTACAGTAATTTTTACAAGTGCACTTACAGACTGAACTGCGAATACTTCTTTGCAATTCTGATTGCTTCACACACATAGATCAATTGTCAATGCATATACTGTATGTGACGCCTGGCTAGTTCGTAGCTACTGAATTAGCTGAAGGCTATGCTGACTAGCGTCTCTGCAAATGAAATCTCTGAAGCTATAACAAGTGAATCATTCCTATTAAAGTCGGATGCAGAACTGGCCAGTGCGCTAGCTTGTCTCGTAAGACCAACCGAGTGGCGGCACTCGGTCTGCTAGCGTCGACAGTGGCGAATCGCGGGTCCGACGTGTACTGACGGACCGCGGCCGACTTGAAGCCTACAACCTAGCAAATGTGGTGCCTTGCGGTGACACCACAGTTACCACCAACTACAACCATCGACGTGAAAAACCAGTTGACAAAGGCCGTAAGAGTTGCTGGGTGCCTGCAAGATGTTGTGTGTAGAAATAAATTTATGACAACTCAGGGGACAGTAAGCGTTATAAAGCAATATTGCAGTCTGTTATGACATATGTAGCAGAAACTAAAGTACAAACGAAAAAGAAAACAAAAGTTAACGGTAGTGGAAAAGAAGGTACTAGGACAAATTCAAATAGTAGCGACGTGGGACAAGAGAACAAATGTATCGATAAGGGAAAACTGTGGAATGCGCCACATAAATAAATGAACGTGGCCAAGGAAAATAAACTGAAAGGTGCGTATAGAAAGAATGGACCCCACAAGACTCTTTAAAATTTGTAAATATGGACGACCGCAAAACAAACGGATGCCCGGATGACCACTCAAGAAATAGGGCAAGAGATGGTCCAGTACGACCCCGAAATGCGACCGACAAATAGGGGAAATCATAGTTAGCGGAAGAAAAAAACAACAAGAACAAGAAGGAGAGCACATTAGAGGCCATTCCACGTTTTCTTGGGAAACATCCGAGGATAGCTTCATTTCGGTTGAACATCCGCCTTGCGGTGTAAATAAGTACGTTCTGTTAGTCAAACAGTCATTCTACCAGTCTCGTATCCGTGATTGTATTTTGATTAATTGTAGACAAAGTGGTACGGTGTCGAATGACCTTAGGAAGGCAAAAGCTACCTGCTCCTTTGTTTCCACTGTTTGTAAGTTTCCTGAACATATCCAGTTTAGGACCTACAAGCATATTTATTATTTTTACCCTAAAGCTTGTGACATACCACAAAGTAAGTACCTTCGAGGTGCCGATTGCTTTGTTGCCATGTTTGAGACACAGTACGGGATCATCGATACGTTACCTGAATCAAGCAGACGGATAGCAGCAGAAACACGAAGATGTGGCGGGGCATGGCTGACACTTTGTGGCAGACGAACTGGCAGTGAGGACGGTAACAGGGTTCTTATAGGGCTTGGGGCCCATTTTGCCCCTCGTGTCCTGCCACTGTTTCCACTGTGGCCCCCTCCCTCCCGTTTGCCCTCCCCCCCCCCCCCAAAAAAAAAAAAGGAAAAAAATCTTCTCCACCGAGAAAAGTTGCTGTAACATTCCCCATCAGTCTGACAAGGAAACACTCGCCTGCGAATGAACTCTAGTATGACTCATTTCGAATGATGTTTGGCCGTCTGGGAGGCTTATGCAATATATTTGACACAAAGATACACAAAGTTCAAAGCAATACAGCGCATGTCAAAGGCCTCTGTGTCACGCTTCACACTACAGTAAGATGATAATCTCTAGACGTAACGAGTGTTAGTCATACTGCAGATATTTTGCAATACAGATTTAACATTTCCATAGTTAGTCATGTCCCCAGAGGAGTTCACGCCAAATATCTGGCATCTATCATATTGACATACGGCAGCCATATTTGTTCTAAAAAGTAACCCACACATATCCACCTGTAAGTAGTTACAACTGAGAGAATAGTGCAACAGGATTAAAACTGGTACAAATCATACAAACTAAGTCTTAATCTAGAAAAACTCATAGTAAACAATTAAATACATATGAAAGCTACTCACGGGTACCAAAAGTATACAGGGTGACTCAGTAACTATTGCCACCTAGAATAACTGCGAAACTATAAGCCAGAAAACAGTAAATACCTACAAATTCAAATACAAAGAAATATTTGGATTTTGGGATGTAAAGATTAGTTGATTCTAATCTCCACCTTAGATAAGATTTTAAATTTTAGAGTATACAGAGAGACGATAATGCTACCTTAAATGAGTGAATTTACATACCTGCGTAGTGTGAACTAGTAAATCAGAAAAGCAGTTGAATCTTGTTAGAGGAAAAGCAGTGGCTTCTTCCAAAAAACTGCATTTCGATAGTACACCCAACACACACATACATACATACATACTCCATCAAATATACACAAACACCATAAAATTGGCTTCTTCAGAAGAAGTAAACGTTCCTAGGTGCATTTTTTGAAGTACGTAAGTAAATTTTTATGCTTATAACTGCCTTATTAAGACACCAATCTTGTTTTTTCCGTTATTTTTAAAATAATATCTGTATGAGGAGATAAAAGAAATTATTCGTATAGTTAAGGGAGACGAAACTTTAATAGTGATTGGGGACTGGAATTCGATAGTGCGAAAAGGAACAGAAGGAAAAGTAGTAGGTGATTATAGACAGGAGAAAAGGAATGGAAGAGGAAGCCGCCTGGTAAAATCTTTTCCAGAGCACAATTTAATCATAGCTAACACTTGGTTTAAGAATTATGAAAGAAGGTTGTATACGTGTAAGAGACCTGGAGACATTGGAAGGTATCGGATTGATAATATACGAGATGGCATATGTATATACTGAAAGAACCAGAGGCTGTTTAGAGTTTCAGAGGGAGAATTAGGGAACGATTGACAAGAACAAAGAAAGGAATACAGCAAAAGAAGAAGCTCTGAGAGAAAAAATAGTGAAGACAGCAGAGGATCAAGTAGGTAAAAAGACGGGAGCTAATAGAAGTCCTCGAGTAACACAAGAGATATTGATTTTATTTGATGAAACTAGAAAGTATAAAAATGCAGTAAGTGAAGAAGGCGAAACAGAATACAAATGTCTAAAAAAATGAGGGACAGGAAGTGCAATGTAAGGATTTAGAAGCACATATCACAAGGGGAAAGATAGATGCTGCCTACAGAAAAATTAAAGAGACCTTTGGAGAAGTGAGAACCACCTGTATGAATATCAAGAGCACAAATATAAAACCAATCCTGAGCAAAGAAAGAAAAGCAGAAAGGTGGAAGGAGTATACAGATGGACTATACAAGGGAGAAGTACTTGAGGGCAATATCATGGAAATGGGTGAGAATGTAGATGAGGTGGGAGATACCACACTTCCTGGAGAATTTGACACAGCACTGAAAGACCTAAGTCGAATCAAAGGCCTGGGAATAGATAACGTTCCGCCAGAAATACTGATAGCCTTGGGCAGCCAGCCAGGACAAAACTCTTCCATCTGGTGAGCACGATGTATGAGGCAGGCTAAGTACCCTCAGATTTCAAGAAGAATATAATAATTCAAATTCCAAAGAAAGCAGATGCTGACATGTGTGAAAATTACCGAACTACATTTAATAAGTCACTGTTGCAAAATACTAACACGAATTCTTTGCAGATGAATGGAAATACTGGTAGAAGCCGACCTCGGGGAAGATCAATTTGGATTCCGGAGAAATGTAGGAACACGCGAGGCAATACTGTCCCTATTACTACTCATGGAAGATAGGTTAAGGAAAGGCTAACCCGCATTTATAGCAATTGTAGACTTAGAGAAAGCTTTTGACAATGTTGACTGGAATACTCTCTTTCAAATTCTAAAGGTGACAGGGGTAAAATACAAGAAGCGAAAGGCTATTTAGAATTTTTACAAAAACCAGATGGCACTTATAAGAGCCGAGGGGCACGAAACGGAAGCAGTGATTCAGAAGGGAGTGAGACAAGGTTGTAGCGTATCCCCGATGTTATTCAGTCTGTATATTGAGCAAGCAGTATAGGAACAAAAGAAAAATTTGGAGTAGTAATTAAAGTCCAGGGAGAATAAATAAATATTTTGCGGTTTGCTGATGACATTATAATTCTGTCAGAGACAGCGAAGGACTTGGAAGGACTGTTTAACGGAATGGACATAGTTGACAAAAGCAAAACAAGGGTAATGGAATGTACTCGAATAAAGTAGGGTGATGTTGAGGAATTAGATTAGGAAATGGGACATTCTGCTATTTGGGCAGCAAAATAAGTGATGATAGTCGAAGTAGAGAGGACATAAGATGTAGACTGGCAATGGAGTGAAATGCGTTTCTGAAGAAGAGAAATTTGCTAACATCAAATATAAATTCAGGTGTTAGGAAGTCTTTCCTGAAGGTATTGGTCTAGAGTGTAGCCATGTACTGACGTAAAATATGGACGATAAGTAGTTTAGACAAGAAGAGAATACAAGCTTTCGAAATGTGGTGCTACAGAAGAATGCTGAAGATCAGATGGATAGATCATGTAACTAATGAGAACGTACTGAACAGAATTCGGAAACAAAGAGATTTGTCGCATAATCTGACTAGAAGAAGGGATCGTTTGGTAGGACTCAGTCCGAGACATTTAGGGATCACCAACTCAGTACTGGATGGAAGCGTGTGTGGTAAAAAT
Source organism: Schistocerca serialis cubense (assembly GCF_023864345.2). Lineage (NCBI taxonomy): Eukaryota > Metazoa > Arthropoda > Insecta > Orthoptera > Acrididae > Schistocerca > Schistocerca serialis. The sequence goes on from NC_064646.1 coordinate 238,749,299, forward strand.
CGTAGAGGGAGACCAAGAGATAAATACAGAAGGATGCAGGTTGCAGTATTTACTCGGAGATGTAGAGGCTTCACAAGATAGATTAGCATGGAGAGAGCTGCATGAAACCAGTTTTTGAACCGAAGACCGAAACAGCAACATTATTCTGTGGCACTGGAAGAAATCCTCGAGGAGTAATTCATTGACAAGACAGGTGTGGACGCTGTGCAAGTAGTACAGGATGACATCACCACAAACTGCTGCCTTCCAGTGAAAGGGGTCCCGCAAACGACTAGCCCTACTGTACCGCCTGTAAGTAGGCACTTAATTTAGCCGGTCGAAGTGGCCGTGCGGTTAAAGGCGCTGCAGTCTGGAACCGCAAGACCACTACGGTCGCAGGTTCGAATCCTGCCTCGGGCATGGATGTTTGTGATGTCGTTAGGTTAGTTCGGTTTACCTAGTTCTAAGTTCTAGGGGACTAATGACCTCAGCAGTTGAGTCCCATAGTGCTCAGAGCCATTTGAACTTAACTCAATTTGTGTGTTTATTAGTATGACTGTCGCATCAATTGCTCAAAATATTGATATATGCTGTAAAGCAATTAAGCGATTAGGTACAACTATACCGCACGTTGAATTTCATCTGGACTTTGAGCAGCAAAGGTGTGTGTTATACTGCAGTTCGGGAGTGATCGGTGTTTCTTTATAGACCCATTGTTTTAATTTTCGCCGGCCGAAGTGGCCGTGCGGTTCTAGGTGCTGCAGTCTGGAACCGCGAGACCGCTACGGTCGCAGGTTAGAATCCTGCCTCGGGCATGGATGTGTGTGATGTCCTTAGGTTAGTTAGGTTTAACTAGCTCTAAGTTCTAGGGGACTAATGACCTCAGAAGTTGAGTCCCATAGTGCTCAGAGCCATTTGAACCATTTCTTTTTAATTTTCGCCATAGATAAAAGTCCAAAGATATAAAGTCTCGTAGCGGGCAGGCCATTTTGTGTTTCCCGAACGACGGATCCAGTGATCACCAAATGCTCTGAGAAAAAAATCTGTAATTATCTTTGCGAAATGGCGGGACGTAAGTTACGTTGTTAGCACGTGGATTGCCTTGTGTGACGTGGTACTTCTTCCAATAACTGCCTCGCCGTATTTGTTACCAACGAAGTTACTTGCTGCTGTTTTATATTTCCATTAATAAAATAGTCACCAGTGATGTCATTCTTCAGGAACCCGCTCTACACGTTGACATTTCTCACATACAGACTGCGTTTTCAACGGTTAGTGCGTATTGCTATGACGGATTTTGTGTATTGTTGGTAAATGATGTTTCGTCTGTAAACAAAACCTCTCCATTTAAATTAGCCCTGCAATGTAAACAACAGAAATATATTCTTTCAATTGATTTCCACTATATTTGAGAGAGCGCCTGAAAATTGTTAATCACCGCTCTGCAAACTCGGGAAGCATAGAGTTGTGATAACTTTCATACTGATAGATAGGAGGCGACCACACTGACTAACGCGTACGTTAGTGTGGCAGAGACGTCAGTCTCCACATTTACATCATTCACCAAACTAAATCCCTTAGTATAAACATTCAATCCAAAATCAACTTAGTACCACTGTCTACCAGCCGTCAGAAACAAAGTTCAACACAAACTACACTACTGGCCATTAAAATTGCTACACCACGAAGATGATGTGCTAAAGACGCGAAATTTAACCGACAGGAAGAAGATGCTGTGATATGCAAATTATTAGCTTTCCAGAGCATTCACACAAGGTGGCGACACCTACAACGTGCTGACATGAGGAAAGTTTCAAACCGATTTCTCATACACAAACAGCAGTTGACCGGCGTTGCCTGGTGAAACGTTGTTGTGATGCCTCGTGTAAGGAGGAGAAATGCGTACCATCACGTTTCCGACTTAGATAAAGTTCGACCGACGCGAGTGGCCGAGCGGTTCTAGGTGCTACAGTCTGGAACCGCGGGACCGCTACGGTCGCAATTCGAATCCTGCCTCGGACATGAATGTGTGTGATGTCCTTAGGTTAGTTAGGTTTAAGTAGTTCTAAGTTTTAGGGGACTGATGACTTCAGCAGTGCTCAGAGCCATTTGAACCATTTTTTTACAAAGGTCGGATTGTAGCCTATCGCGATTGCGGTTTATCGTATCGTGACATTGCTGCTCGCGTTGGTCGAAATCCAATGACTGTTACCAGAATATGGAATCGGTGGGTTCAGGAGGGTAATACGGAACGCCGTGCTGGATCCTAACGGCCTCGTATCACTAGCAATAGAGATGACAGGCATCTTATCCGCATGGCTCTAACGCATCGTGCAGCCACGTCTCGGTTCCTGAGTCAACAGATGGGGACGTTTGCAAGACAACAACCATCTGCACGAACAGTTCGACGACGTTTACAGCAGCATGGGCTATCATCTCGCAGACCATAGCTGCGGTTAACCTTGACGCTGCATCACAGACAGGAGCGTCTGGGATGGTGTACTCAACGAGGAACCTGGATGCACGAATGGCAAAACGTCATTTTTTCGGATGAGTCCAGGTTCCATTTACAGCATCATGATAGTCGCATCCGTGTTTGGTGACATCGCGGTGAACGCACAATGGAAGCGTGTATTCGTCATCGCCATACTGGCGTATCACCCGGCGTGATGGTATGGGTGCCATTGGTTACAAGTCTCGGTCACCTCTTGTTCGCAGTGACGGCACTTTGAACAGTGGACGTTACATTTAAGATGTGTTACGACCCATTCATTCGATCCCTGCGAAACCTTAAATTTCGGCAGAATAATGAACGACCGCCTGTTGCAGGTCCTGTAGGGCCTTTCTGGATACAGAAAATGTTCGACTGCTGCCCTGGCCAGAACATTCTCCAGATCTCTCACCAACTGAAAACGTCTGGTCAATGGTGGCCGAGCAACTGGTATCGTGTTGGAGCTGCATGGGCAGCTGTACCTGTACACGGCATCCAAGCTCTGTTTGACTCAATGCCCAGGCGTATCAAGGCCGTTATTACGGCCAGAGGTGGTTGTTCTGGGTACTGATTTCTCAGGATCTATGCACCCAAATTCCATGAAAATGTAATCACATATCAGTTCTAGTATAATATATTTGTCCAATGAATACCGGTTTATCATCTGCATTTCTTCTTGGTGTAGCAATTTTAATGGCCAGTGCTTACATGGCAGACGCTCTATCCATCTGAGCCACCGAGGACGTAGATGAATAGCGCGACTGCAGAGACTTATCCCTTGCACGCTTCCCGTGAAACTCACATTCCCAACTGTCCACAATTCCACATACGTTTTGTACCTTATAGATGTTCTGCCATGTAAGCCGGAGATCCCGGGTTCGAGTCCCGGTTGGGGCACACATTTTTAGCTGTCCACATCGAGGTATAACAACAACGCCTGTCGGCAGCTGAGGTTGTCAGTTAGTCATCATTTATTGCAGGGAAAAGCTGCACGGTCATCAACAGTAACTGTTCTTTCGAGAACAAGTTACTGTCTTCATATATATAGTTAAAGGCTGCCCAGCCATTGACCTTCGTCTGTGCGAATGCGCACAGGTTGCCCAAACTCTTACGGGAATCGCCAAAGCGTGCACGAGCAATGAGTGGGTGGGCAAATGTCTACAAGGTACAATACATACGTAGAATTGTGGACAGTTGGGAATGTGAGTCTCACGGGAAGCGTGCAAGGGATAAGTCGCTGCAGCCGCGCTGTTCGTATGTGTCCTCGGTGGCTCAGATGGATAGAGCGTCTGCAATGTAAGCAGGAGATCCCGGGTTCGAGTCCCGGTCGGGCCACACGATGATTCGGCGTAGATTCCTCAGAGTAGGTGGTGGGTCACGTCGTCCATAAACAGCCCCTTTTAACCTATCCCAGGCATGTTCGATAGGGCTCATGTCTGGAGAACAAGTTGGCCACTCTAGTCGAGCGATGTCGTTATCCTGAAGGAAGTCATTCACAAGAAGTGCACGATAAGGACGCGAATTATTGTCCATGAAGACGAATGCCTCGCCAGTATACTGCCGATATGGTTGCGCTATCGATCGGAGGATGGCATTCACGTATCATACAGCCATTACGGCGCTTTCCATGACCACCAGCGGCATACGTCGGCCCCACAGAATGCCACCCCAAAACAGCAGGGAACCTCCACCTTGCTGCATTCGCTGTACAGAGTGTGTAATGCGTTAAGCCTGACCAGGTTGCTTCCAAAAACGTCTCCGACTATGGTCTGGTTCAAAGCATATGCAAGACTCGTAGGTGAAGAGAACGTGATGCCAATCCGGGGCGGTCCAGCCTGCATTTTATTGGGCCCATCTGTACCGCGCTGCGTGGTGTCGTGGTTGCAAAGGTGGACCTCACCATGGACGTCGGGAGTAAGTTGTGCATCATGCAGCCTATTGCGCGCAGTTCAACAAGGTGGCGTTGCTGTTAGGATTCCTCCGAGCCATAATCCGTGTGTAGTGGTCGTCCACTGCAGTAGTGGTTCTTGGGCGGTCTGAGCGAGGCATGCCATCGACAGTTCCTTTCTCCCCGTATCTCATCCATGTCCGAACAACATCGCTTTGGTTCTCTCCGAGACGGCTGGACACTTCCCTTGTTCAGAGCCCTTCCTGGCACAAAGTAACAATGCGGACGCGATCGAACCGCGGTATTGACCGTCTAGGTATGGTTGAATTACAGACAACACGAGCTGTCTACCTCATTAGTGGTGGAATGTTTCGAACTGATCGGCTGTCGGACCCCCTCCGTCTCATAGGCGCTGCTAATGCTCTTTGCGCGGGTTTAGTGACATCTCTGAACAGTCAAAAGGACTGTGTCTGTGATACAATATCCACAGTCAACGTCTGTCTGCAGGAGTTCTGGGAATCGAGGTGATGAAAAAGTATGTTTGATGTGTGTACTAAGTGCGAACTGATGGGGACACATTTTACAGTACTGCGTACAGTAGGGAAACGTCTGGGAGATGATGTTTTTTGCATCAACCTCACAGTACACCCTGTCATAATGCAGCATCTGTGACGGAATTTTTTGTGGGCAGTAACATTCATGAAATGGATGTCCACAGACATTCAGGCACCTCACTGAAAGTGTGCCCAATGGAGGTGAAGCCATCGTAGAGGCGAAGGGTGGCTGCACCCCACATTAATGTCCTTTAATAGGTGTACGGATACTTTTGATGAGTTAGAGAACCACGACTCCCACAAAGAAAAACTTGAGACGTTCTGGCAGATTAAAACTGTGTGATGGGCCGGGATTTTATCCTGGTACCTTCGACGTTTGTAGGCATGTACTCTACCGACTGCGCCATCCACGCACGACTTAGGAACCGCCATTGCAGATTTACTTCCACCAATACATCTCCTACCTTCTGAACTTCGCAGAACTTGCCTGTGTAACTTGCGCGGTAAGTGCTAGTCCCGCAAGGTATACATCATAATGTTTGGTTTGTGGGACGCTCAACTGCGCGGTCATCAGCGCCCGTAAAATTCCCTATCTTTACACAGTCTGCGGCGGGGCGGTCTTGGTGGTCAAAAAATGTTCAAATGTGTGTGAACTCTTATGGGACTTGACTGCTAAGGTCATCGGTCCCTAAGCTTACACACTACTTTACCTAAATTATCCTAAGGACAAACACACACACCTATGCCCGAGGGAGGACTCGAACCTCCGCCGGTACAAGCCGTTTGGTGGTCAGTGCTGTTGTTAACGCTATCGTTCAGTTCACCTAACTCTTTTTTTTATTTATATTTTAACACATGAAGTCCGTATTTAATATGGTGAAATGTTATCATTGAAAGTTCTGTATAACAAATATTTACTCGAAAAAGCAGCCAGAATTTTAGCAAGTCCGACCCGACTAATTTTCACGTTTTACCAGTCACAGACATACAACTGTTTGCGAGTTAAACATTCGGTCGTTTCAGTGGTTTTCTTCCTAAGAAATGTTCGCCAAAATATTCCGTACAGATCACGAAACACGCCACGCGGAGTTGTTACTATGATCAGAAAGTTCACACGCCCATATCTCTCAAACTATTTAACTTAGAAACACCAAACTTTCATTAAAATGTTCGTAACTCCAGTCACTTCAATCACGAAATGTTCGAACCGAAATTAGCTCACTATTTCATCTTATGCAGAGTATTTTTAAGGAGCGATCTAACATCGTGTTATCCGTAGGTCGGCTAACAAGCGACTATCTCAAGGTACTCTCCTCTCTGCCCACCCCTCTATTCGCGCGGGGACAGCTTAATTCTGATTGGCTGTTGATCTAAGCGACCAATCAGAACGTTCCTTCCTGATCATTCTTGCGGCAAATTTTGCTTTATCCAATCACTAATTTGATAATAATTAATGTCAGCAAATCTTCAATTTCTCTTATTATGTTTAATCAAAATAAGCAAAGTGCGATATATTTTTCAAATTGATAAATAAACTCATTCCGCCTCTAACTGCCATCCTGGCTGCTTTTATACAAAAGCATGCTCACACAGACTTATGTCACCTGAATCGTGGTTGCAACATAACTTTCTCACAGTTCGTTGATACAAGGTTTTACATAAAATGAAATATTGAATTTTAACGTACGTTCCACACATACTCTCTCAATCATTCTCACGCACTCACACAACAAAATATAATCAAATAATAATTTTGACCGATTTTAGTATTACGTTATGCAAAGTGGCTAAAGTTTTAAAAAGAAAATTCTAATTAATTTATTTTTATGCACTGAAAATAGCTTCAAATGATAATGACAGTCAATCTGTTATTGTTCCTAGCTTGGTTTTAAAAAAAAAGCATAAGTTTTAGGACTTTCAGGTAATTCTCTTTATCTCTGGAACTATCATAAATAAAAATCTGAAATTTTGACAGTATCATTCCATTAATAACAAAAGACTGTGTACCAAATTTGAACAAAATCGGATAATAACTAACATGAATTATTTAGATTCGTAGAGGGTATGAAACTTCGTGTCGACTGAATGTTACGCTATGCAGTTCTCACGGCAGGCAGCGTCAGCTTGCTGTGAGCAGAGACAGAAAAAAAATATAGCCATCCTGCAGCCTCTGTACTAGACGGCTACGTGCTTTACTGCAATGACTGTTATCTAGTAATATCTTGCTGCGTTACAAGTCCAATCTCGCCACTTGCACGAATGATGATGAAATGATGTGGACAACACAAACACCCAGTCCCTGAGCAGAGAAAAATCCCCAATCCGGCTGGGAATCGAACCCAGGACCCTGTGATCCAGAGGTAGCAGCGCTAGCCATTCTAACACGAGCTGCGGACAAGGTATATAGGAGAAAGGTATGTACAAGAACGGTGAAATTTGGAAGCTCGGTGCAAGTAAAACTGTGAAGGCGGGTCGCGAGTCGTGCGTGGGTGCTCAGTCGGTAGAGCATTTGCCCGTGAAAGGTAAAGATCATAGGTTCTAGTTCCGGCCTGGTTCACAGTTTTAATATTACAGTAAGTATCATATCAGCGCACACTCTGCTGCAGAATGAAAAGTGAAGTTAGAAATACGAGAACTTGTTTACGAAACTTCTTTTTGAGGTTATGAAACTTTAAGACTACCTCTCGTAAACATTTTATTTGTTCGCATTTGCCATGATATATTTCTCTGGTGTGTTGTCAGCTGCCAGGTGATCTGTGTGTTGTGTGTTTTATGCGTACGTTTATATATATATATATATATATATATATATATATATATATATATATATATATATATGTATATGTATGTATGTATCTCTTCAGATTTACGTAATCAGGTTCTATCAACGGGGTATATATACTAAATCCCAACAAAAATAAGAAAATATGAGTTACTTGTTTTAAGGCAGCGCCTGAGGCGCGGTTATGGGAGGAATGTAATTTAACAGAGCACATTAAAAAGTTCAGTAATGAAGAGAGTAAATCAGGTAGTAGAAGTGCGCGTTAGTTCACAATGTCTAATATAAAGGTATTTAGGTCACACACACTCGCTACCCACAAACAGGCCGACCGCTGTGACCGTGCAGTTCTAGGCGCTTCAGTGCAGAATCGCGCTGCTGCTACGGTCGCAGGTTCGAATCCTGCCCCGGGCATGGCTGAATTGTGATGTCCTTAGGTTAGTTAGGATTAAGTAATTCTAAGTCTACGGGACCGATGAACTCAGATAAGTCCCACAGTGCTCAGAGCCATTTGAACCATTTGAACCCACAAAAAATAGTTACTAGTGGCTACCATTGTTCATCGGAAAGATTCTTGTCAGTGTGGAAGCCGTAGAAGAGCAGAGTTTGAAGCGCCCAGATGCGCTTGAACAACTGTCCCTCGCTCAGAGTCAGAGGAAGGGTAGGATTCGCATTGGCTACGAACAATCTGAGATTTCGTAACTTGATAACGCTGTTCATCTTTGGTGCTAACTCCCTTTTGCTTAATTTGCCCATACAGGCTAGGATGGTACAATGCAATTCCACTTCCACTAGCTATGGTTAGCCGCAAGATGAGCTGTTTTCACCTCTTTCTCACTCTTATGCATTCAAACACACGGGAATGGAAATGTAGGGAAGGAAAAGGAGTGTGACATATAAATAAACGCAGATGGGTCAATTTTTCTATTCAGTGGCATAGTATGTCAATATAAAGAGAAGGAGGTAGTACATATACCGTCCAACGATAGCAAATTAGGATCGCAAGGACAGATATCGTCAATTTGTATGCATAACCTAAAACTGCGTCTCCGGTGTCTGCTACAATCGTAAGAGAACTGCGTAATTGACAACCGCGGCGCCAATGAAGCAGGGTATTCTTCAGAGATCCTGGCAGGACCTATACTCACAAAGTTCCGTAGCACCTTAACAAGTGTATATACAAGGGGTATTTGAATGTTCCCGGAACACATTAACTGAAATTATAACGTCTTACCTAGATTTTATTCTCCACCACTTTCAAAGTAATCCCATGAGTGCGAATACAAAGATCACACCATTTCTGCCAATTTTTAAATACATCTTCGAAATCTTTTGACTGGAAGCTTGTTTAATATTCTCAGCCATTTTACTTGAAGCCGTGCCACTGTATCAAGTCTTCGTCCCTTCAACGTGATTTTCATATTGGGAAGACGAAGAAGTCACACGGAAATAAGTTTCTTGACTATGAAAGGTGGCGGACAATTGTCATCTTGTTGTTAATCAAATATACGTGACTAACATGTGCTTCACGTAGTCATACATTGTTCTGACTGTGTATCCAGTCGTTTGACGCAAATTCTCTGACATTTCTTCCTCATGTGATCTGTAAAACGTCTTAGAACATGGAGATAGAAAGTATTATTGACCATCTGACCAGAAGGGGAAACTTTTTATGAAGAGTCTCATCAATATAAAAAAAAAAATACAACAGGGAAACGAATTACTGTTACTCTCGACTTGTCGATTTCTTTCTAGTCGAGATGAAAAAGGGTTATTCCATTGCTATGATTGCTGTTTAGGCTCTGCGTCACTGCCAAAATTCCAGCTTTCGAGCAGAATGTTCAAACTTATTCCTAAGGCGTAGCAGAATTAGATACTCCAGTTGGTGAACATTTTCTGATATGATACCAGTTGATGGGGCACCAGAACCATCCTCATCATTCAATGTACAGCCATTCTTGAGAAGCTTATACCAGTTGTTAAATCTGCGTTTAATCTAAAGCGTATTTCTGAAGCGGTTTCCCTGAGCTTAAAACTGTAGCGGGGTCAATATGGCTAGAGATTTTAATGACCTCGTAGCAGGTTGTGGTGACGTTGGAGGATGGATGACAGGATAGCAGGTAATGACCTCGTAGCAGGTTGTGGTGACGTTGGAGGATGGATGACAGGATAGCAGGTACGGAACCATATGACCAGCCATCGTAGAGTCATAGAGGTAATAAGAGAACAACAAATTTATTTATCGTATACAACTTTATAGCACGGACAGTCACAGCCGTTGTAATTCATGGCAAATTGAACTTAGATAAAACCGCAACACCTGTAAATTGATGATTTAATCATATGACCAGTTTCGCTCCGTAAAAGCAACATCTTTAGGTGATAAGTTGTGTCGCATAGATTAGCACCCGGAGACACCTCCAACTTTCCAACCCTGTGAAGATGGGAAATTGTCACCAAATAACAACAGGCTAATAGTGTAGGGGATGAGGCAATATTAAAAACTAATCGGAACTGAAAATGAACATATCAGATAATAGAGGACACCATTAATAATGGCAACCCCTATAGTTGGTTGTTGCAAGGATGAAGCACTGAAGGTAGTCAGCTGTATACCCAGTGTAATCTGTCTTTACGTACAGAAAGTAAATAGAGTTACTGCTACATGCTTCGAGTGGTTGCATTGCAATGCTAATAGTCTTAATATCTAAGGATGTGCTACTCTCCGTTGCAGTTTTACTTTTGTTGCATGCCATGTTCATGATATTGAAACTTCAATGGTCAGCAGTATATTAATTCGACATCTGTGCAACGACTGGAAGGAGAACCATATTATGATCTTCCGTATTAAAAGAATTTCGAGTTATGGAATTCCTACATGTCAGGGACACCGTGTGTACAATGTTCCAGACGTCGTGGGGCAAATCGGTGACATTGGAGGCCTACCGCGTGCTGAGCGTGGAGCGGCGCTTTCTGCTGGAGGGAGCAGACCTGCTGGACCGACGGCGGCACTCCGGAGCTGACCATCGGCAGCTGGTGGGGGAGATGAAGCATACGGACAGTGCTCAAGTGGAACTAGCAAAACCCAGCTACAGAGCGGACAGAGTGGAGTCACCATTGACGTTACAGGAGCTATATACGTAAAACCTCTTCCTCAGGGACTGGCCCATCCACCAAGGAAGGGCGAAGAAGGCCAAGAAGCTATCCTGTGCAGGTGAGTCCGGCTGGACAAACGAAGTCTCTGAACAGACAGTCGAGGTTGGGCCCACGGTGGAGATGGTGGATTGGCTGAGGCTGTAGACGCCTTCTGCTTAAGACGTTTACCAGCTGGCGGAGAAGCTCAGGCACATCTGGTAGATGCACAAGGTGCGCTTCGACGATATCGACACTGAACACGAATCTGTCCGATGAGGAATGGTAACCACTAGTAAGGCAAAGAGATCTATTGTTTGTGGGTAGCAAGTGTGTATAACTTGAATATCTTTGTATTGGACATTGTCAACTAACGCGCCAATATTCTCTAATTTACTCTATTCATTACTGAACTGTTTAATGTACTCCGTTAACTTACATTCCTCTTCATAGGGCTAGCAGTAGCCCCCGTACCTGCTCCTCAGGCATTATTTTAAAACAGGTAACTTACGTCTTCCTGTTTTTATTGGGGTTTGGTATACGTACCCCGTTGCTAGGACCTAATTATGTAAATGGTGATTGTGAAGATTAAACAAAAAAAGACGCGTGAAGGCACACAGATCAGCTAGTAGCTGATAAAGTCCATCCCTTAGTGTAACTGGTCCATGATGGAGCCACCGTAATGTTTATGTGGGTTTCTGGTTGTGTTGGTCTGACAGGAAACGAGGCTGCGGACGCTGCTGCCAAGGCTGCAGTCCTCGTACATCATTCCACTAATTCCTATGTTCCCTCTGATGATCTCTGTGTTGACATATGTCAGGAGATGGTATCACTTGGGCATCGCCACTGATCCTCCCTTCATGGGTATAAGCTCGGGGTTATTAAAACTCTCCAAGTGGCTTGGACGACCTCCTCTCGGCCCTCCCGCCGCGAGGAGGTCATTTTAACCGGGTCACTTATTGGACACTACCTTTTTAGCCATCGCCGTTTGTTAAGTGGTGCTCCTCGACCACTTTGTGCACATTGCTCTCAACTTTTAACCGTCCGCCATTTCCTGACAGAATGCCCTTTTTTTAACCGATTACGTTCCCGTTTGGGTTTGCCGTCTGACTTATCGGCCGTTTTAGAGAACGACGCGCGCGCTGTCAACCGCGTTTTACTTTTTATCCGTTGTACCAATATGGCGATGGCCATTTAATTTTTAGTTCTGGACCTCAGGCTCTCTATGGCGTTTTTTATAGACCTTTCTCCACGTACCTGTTTTTAGCTGTCTTATCTTCCGTCGAGTCGGATTGACGTATAGTCGTTTTCAACTCCTCTCTTTGTCTTCGTGTTTCACAGTTTAGTATGACCCTAGTTGTTTTTGCTCCTTAAAACAAGACAGACTACAGCAGCATATAATGGTAACTGCTAACAAATAAAACGTTACTTGAAATAGTCAAGTTTCGACTATCACGTCGAAAAGATGTTTCATAATACAGTTACTGTTTTATAAGTGAATGTTTCATTGTACAGCCGAGTGTGCGCCGATATGAAACTCCCTAACAGATTAAAACTAAGCGCCCGACCGGAACTAGGATCTTTACCTTTCGCGGGCAAAGGCTCTATCGACTGCGCTACCCAAGCCGACTCACAAAAATGGTTCAAATGGCTCTGAGCACTATGGGACTTAACTTCTGAGGTCATCAGTCCCCTAGAACTTAGAACTACTTAAACCTAACTAAGGACATAACACACATCCATGACCGAGGCAGGATTCGAACCTGCGCCCGTAGCGGTCGCGCGTTTCCTAGAACCGCTCTGCCACACCGACGGCGCCGACTCACAAACTGCCTTCAAAACATTACCTGCATTAGCACTTCTTCTCCTACCTTCAAACTTCACAGTTTTCCTGTATAACTTGCGGGACTCGCACATGTCCCACAAGCTATGGAGGAAACTTCTTTGAAGTTTAGAAGGTAGGACATGTATAAGCCGAAGTAAAGTTGTGAAGGCGCATTCTAAGTTGTGCTTCAGTAAGCCAGTTCCGCTTCAGCCGCACTCACGAGTAGATGTTAGTTACTGCTGCGTTTCACTTCCGTGTTTACATCGCTGTGCTTGTGCTTCACCGAGTGCTGTCCGTCCGTTAACCTCCGTGTTCGTTCATATTCCTTGTAATCTGATCGCTCCTTCTGGTGCTGCTGGTGCTGCTGCTAATTGTAATTTCGGTTGTTTAACCGAAATTTCGTTGCTGGATTAACCATGGCTACAAACCTCAGGAAGGATACTCTGGTTTTTGCTTTTGAGAAGGAATCCCGTCCTGTTCAGCCAACATCCCTGGAAATAGATGACTGTATTACAGAGGTAATTGGTCTCAGTACTGAAACCGTCTATACCTGGTAACCGGATAAGGAAAATACTGTATTTTTGTCAAGTTATTCAGTGCTGCGACTGTTGATAAAGTGTTACGAAAATGGGCCTGTGAAGTATATTTTGTGCATATAAATGTTTATGAGAAATGTGTGTGAAATCTTATGGGACTTAACTGCTAAGGTCATCAGTCCCTAAGCTTACACACTACTTAACCTAAATTATCCTAAGGACAAACACACACACCCATGCCCGAGGGAGGACTCGAACCTCCACCGGGATCAGTCGGACAATCCATGACTGCAGCGCCTCAGACCGCTCGGTAAATGGTTATAGAAGCAAGGTTTTCATCTGTAGAGCTGACATTAATTACAAAACCGTTCTTGTCTTGAATCTTCCCATTGAAATTGAAAATATCTGTTGCATGTGATGAGTTGCAGCTTGCTCTAAGTATAGAAAAATGTATGTTCATGCAGATGAGAAGGAAAAACAATCGGGTAATGTTCGAATACATCATTAGTGGTGTGCGTCTTGTTTCAGTCGCGTCGAGTAAATATCTAGGCGTAATTTTGGAAAACGATATGAAATGAAACGAGCACGTAAAGCATGTAGGGAATGCGAATAGTGAATTTCAGTTTGATGGGCGAATTCATCACGTGCAGAGCTTGTTAAAGACAAGTAGGGCTTTATTCACACAGAGTAATCAGTGCTATTGATATCGGATGTCAAATTGATTTCACGCTTTTAGATTTCTAGAAGGTTTTCGACACCGTTGCTCACAAAGGACTTCTAATCAAATTGTGTGCTTATGGTGTATTGACTCAGCCGTGCGACTGATTTCCCTGTCATAAAGGTCGCAGTTCGTAGTTATTGAGGGAAAGTCATCGAATGAAACAGAAGGAATAACTTGAGTTCCCAAAGGATCTACATAAACGATTTAGGAGACAATCTGATCAGCACTCTTAGATTGTTTACAGAAGATGCTACCATTTACCATCTTATAAAGTCATCAGATGATCAAAACAAATTGCAAAACGATTTAGACAATATGTCTGTATCGTGCGAAAAATGGAAACTGACTCCAGATAATAAAGAGTGCGAAGTAATCTACAAGAGCACTAAAAGGAATCCACTAAATTTCGGTTACAGGATAAAACACACAAATCTAAAGGCTGTAATTTCAGCTATCTTAGGATTGCAATCACTAATATCTTAATTTGGGACGATCACATAGATAATATGCTGGGGAACGCAAACCTAAGACAGATTTATTTGCAGAATGCTTAGAAATGGAACAGAGGTACTGAAGAGACTAATTGTCCGCCCTCTTCTGGAGTATTGCTGTGCGATTTATCAGATAGAATCGACGGAAGTCATCGAAAAAGTCCAAAGAACGTTAGCACGCTTTGAAATATCGCGAAGTAAGGGAGAGAGTGCCACTGATACGATACGCGAATTGGGGTGACAGTCTTAAAGCAGAGGCGTTCTTCGTCGCTGCAGGATCTTCTCATGAAATTTCAGTCACCAACTTTCTCCTCTGAGTGTGAAAATATTTTGTTGGGCCCACCTACGTAGGGAGGAATGATTATCATAACAAAATAAGAGAAATCAGTACTGGCAGGGAAAGATTTAATTTTTCCTTTTTTCCATGTGCTGTTCGAAAGGGAACGGTAGAGAAACAGCTTGAAGGTGGTTCGATGAACCCCTTGTCAGGTACTTAATTGTGAACTGTGGATTAATCATGTAGACGTAGATGTAAATATAGAGGCAGAGCACTAGTGCGACCTATGTTGAATATTGCTCGAGTATATGGGATCCACACAAGGTCGGATCAAAAGAAGACATTGAAACAATACGCAGAGTGCTGCTAGATTTGTTACTAGCATGGTTCAAATGGCTCTGAGCACTATGGGACTTAACATCTATAGTCATCAGTCCCCTAGAACTTAGAACTACTTAAACCTAACTAACCTAAGGACATCACACAACACCCAGTCATCATGAGGCAGAGCAAATCCCTGACCCCGCCGGGAATCGAACCCGGGAATCAGGGCGCGGGAAGCGAGAACGCTACCGCACGACCACGAGCTGCGGACTGTTACTAGTAAATTCCATCAACAAGTGAGTACTATGGACTCAGATGGGAGTCTCTGGAGGAAAGGAGACGTTCTTTTCGTGTAACACTATTGAGAAAATTTAGAGATCATGTATTTTATTATGACTGCAAAACGATTCTACTGGCGCCAGTGTATCTTTCGCGCAGTTCCCGTGCAGACAATGTATGAGAAACCAGGCTTACTGATGCATATACAAGGTGCGACAATAAAGTAATTAGACTGATTTTCTTTGCAAGATGTGGCAACCCTGCAGGCTTGTGTAGGCACAATATCTTTGACCTTGGTCTATAAGCTGCTTCTAGTCCAAGTGGCACATCGATGCAACTTCTCAGTCGTGAGTTGTGCTCTAATAAGTTAACATGTGTTGGTGTCTCTCGTCACGGAAATGGAACCGCATAATATTGCGCAACGGTATGCCATTTCTTTTTGCATTAAATGGGGTGAAAACGCGACGACAACTTACAGTAAGCTTCAGAAGGCTTTTGGAGAGGAGGTTATGTCATGAGATCATGTTTTTCGTTAGCATAATATGTTTAGTGAAGGCAGAGCGAATGTTGAAGATGAAGACCGCAGTGGACGACCATCAACCTCACAGACGGATATCAACTTGGCCAGGGTGCGTGAACTTGTACGATGTGATCGAGAATTACCAGTGAAAATGATTGCAGAAGAACTGAATATCAATTAACAAAAGGTTCGTCTAATAATTGAAGATCTTGGTATGAGAAATATTTGTGCAAAAATGGTCCCCAAAAATCTCACACCACAACAGTGAGGAACACGGAAAAATGTGGCAGCCGATCTGTTACAGCAAACGGAAATCAATCCAGAATTGTTGAGCCGCGTTATCACTGGTGATGAAAGTTGGTTTTTTCAGTACAGTCCAGAGACAAACCGCCAAAGTTCGCAATGGTGCTCAAAGAGAACACCCAGACCAAAAAAAGCTCGTATGTCAAAGTCAAAAGTGAAACACATGCTTGTGTGGTTCTTTGATTCCAAGGGAATTGTTCATAAAGAGTGGGTGCCTCCTGGACAAACAGTTAACCAATATTACTACAATGAAATTTCAGAAAGACTTCGTAAAAGTGTTCTTCGTGTCCCTGACAACATTGCTGATAATTGGATTCTGCATCACGATAATGCGCCATCCCATAATGCTCTGTCAGTACAGCAATTTTTAACCTCAAAACAAATTTCAGTACTATCACAGCCATCTTATTCAGTAGATATCGCTCCGTGCGACTTTTTTCTATTTCCAAGAGTCAAAACGACGGTCAAGGGACAACATTTTCAAACAACACAAGATGTCCAAAAAGCTGTGACGAGGGTCTTGGAGGATATTACAGAAGATGAGTTCCAGAAATTTACCATCAGTGGCATAAGCGCTGGAAAAAGTGTGTGCAATCAGAAGGGAACTGCTTTGAACAAGACAACACTAAACTTGACTAAAACAGTAAGAAAACTATCTTTTTCACATCGGTTTCATTATGTTATTGGTCCCACCTCGTATACAGCATTTTCCCTTGCTCCGTTTGCGACCGGAACAGTATAGTACTACATGTCATTCATATTGTCGGTCGACTTTCCCGCTTGGCTGACCAAAATTTCAACACTCTGCCGCTAGAAGCCTCCGAACTCTAACGTTAACATGGCGGTGTGTAACGTAACTATCCTCAGAAAACTGAAAACACAAATTTGAAGACTTTTGCCACACATGAAGCTCCCTCTTCTTAAGCATGACAAAGCAAGGCCACAAACGAGTGCTGCGACTTCTGCAACAATTCGACCCTTGGGTTCACTGTCATTGACCATCCTCCATACAGTCCCGACTTGGCCCTCTTCGTTTTTCATGTGTTTCCAAAACTTAGAAAATGTCTTCGAGTCTTTGAAAGTGATGAAGTGGTGCAAGCAGAAGTGGGATTGTGGCTCCGTCAACGAACATTCTACAGTGACGGTATCAAAAAACTGGTCTCAAGTTAAAAGAAATGTGTTCGTCGCAGGGGTAACTATGACATAAAATAAATGTACAGATATGAACAATGAAGATGTAGAATTTTATATTAAAAAAGCTTTAAATTAAAAAAATTCGCAGGCATTACTTTTGAGTACGCGCACGTAAATGTAGACATCAAGCATGAATCATGGTATGTAGTCCGCAGTTATGTCCACGTAGTCCACAGTGGTCTTGGCGTCTTCGATTACTACCACCAGATGAATGTCACCCGTAGTTTAGCTGTCTCCACGGCTTAGAGCAGCTGCTCACCTGGATGACGGAGTATTCAGATGCAGCCATCGAACTTGCATAATACGAACCGTGCATCGACCAACTGGGCGACCATGTCTCCATTGGTCTAGTCCTCAATCTCGATAATGCCGTCAGCAGTATAATTGTAACTGACGGTCTCGTTGCGTCGTTAGTTTTGGAATCTCATGATGAATGGTGTGCTCCGAAACACTTATGCTTGCACTAGGGTTGTACTCTCTCGCAGATATGCCTCAGACTGCAGCTTATCCTACTTTGATAGAGCAGAAGAGCCTCCATCCCCCATATTTTGTGATGAGTCGTGGACGTGGTACACCTAGTCGCCTACTAATCGTTTCACCGTCCTGCAGTCACATTCCATAGATACGACATTAATATATTTGATAGTTTTCTGGAAATCGTCATAAATGTTAATTAACTCTTGCTTATAACATGCTTTCTCCCCTCATGAATTTTGATATTAAAAAAAAAACCGCAAATGAAAATGAAATAATTTGAAAGCCTGCTAAAACATTCCATTGAGTCATGCGAAGTCTGTGACGTCACTACTTAGCACGCTGCTCCCACTGTTACATAGCTCATACGCAGAGAAATCTTGTTTTGGATTCTTCGCTTTGGAAAATGTATGACAGATGGCGTGTAGTAATACGCTGTACAAATATATCTATTAACAGTCCTGTAAATTGTTGTTGAGTGTCCCAAAGAATGAGAAGATGCGTAAAATGCGGCTGCAACTCGCTCCTAGAAATCCAAATAAGATAGTGGTAACTACGTGTATTTGTTTCGATGAGGATTATTTTGATATAAATAAACACGCGACATGATCACACTGTTGCTTGTAGCGTAATAGGTAACGATGGCTCTGAGCACTATGGGACTTAACTTCTGAGGTCATCAGTCCCCTAGAACTTAGAACTGCTTAAACCTAACTAACCTAAGGACATCACACACATCCATGCCCGAGGCAGAATTCGAACCTGCGACTGTAGAGGTCGCTCGGTTCCAGACTGGAGCGCCTAGAACCGCTCGGCCACTCCGGCCGGCCCAATAGGTAACGTACTGGACTTACTCGTAAGATCGACCGTCGTCATGGGTAAGTCTATTTTTCTTTCTTCTTTTTAAATACTACTGTCTCCTTTAGTTTACTATTTTCGTAGTACAGTTATGTTAAGAGTAAATTCTACATCATATTACATTTTTATATCTTTTTTCATGTAGTAGCTTCATTTTACACCTCATCAGTTTGAGGTGAAGCACAAAGATAGTGTCATGAAAACGTATTTCGTGCCTGATGTAGCTCTTATTCTGAAGCACATGAGAAACCATTTATCAATTTCCGATCACATTATTATAATTTGCCACTTCCGACTGTCTCCTCTGAGCCTGTTGTAAGATATATGACTTTGACAAAGAGAAAACTTGAACATTACTTAGAATTTAGGAAGAAATGTAATAGGACCAACATATTACGATGAAATTAAAGTTGGTCCTTAAAAAAAAGTGTTTCAGCCTCAGTTACGAATGCAGTAGAACAACAGATACTTTAAGGTTCTACTGTGGCAACTGCATATTTTATAGACATAAATGTCCATTGGTTTATACTGCTGATCTGGAAGAACACAAAAATGTACTGTGCGAGAGTGTTGAAGGCAAACACAATGATGCTCTGTAGTTCCCCACGAATGTTATTATGCAGTTTGAAAATTTGGAAATTGAGAAAAGAGATACTTGGAAAACAGTAGTAGTTCGGGAAACAACCACATCAATTGACAATCAAATTCATCTTATGACTCAAAAAGTTTCCACTGTGTTTTACTGGATAGACTTTCACAAGTTGCCCTGGAAAACTTTTTCAGTACGGTCCGGACAAATAATCAGTTTCAGATTATCTCAGTTTTAATTCTGCGACCAATTGATGTGTCACAGTACTTCCGTACCAGTTGCCATGCAATGCAGTTTTCGCGTTTCTTGTCTCTGAAACATAAAAATCTTGGTTGTTTTTGAAGAATGAATAGATCTTAAAATACATTAACTTTCGTAAGGTTTCCACTATGAGCGTTCACAAAATTCCTTTCCATTGTTATTTAAAAGTTGTATATGGGCTTTTCCTTGCTTAATAACTAAACTGTTTGCAGAGAAAGTGGGGAATAGCCCTAGTTACTTGGGCTAACAATTCTGTAACATACGCATAGCTTCGTGTTACTCCTAGCCTGTGCCGTATCAGAGCTTCAGCCAGTAACAAAGCGTTTTCGATCACATGACCAAATCTTCAAATTTATTGTTTTTTTATGCTTTAACTACATGAAAATAACAGATGACTCGTGAGACTATTGACCGAAAATACTATTCGAATGTTATAATCGTTAACAATCCGAAGCATACTTTTAACATACAAAAACAGCCTATAGCACGCGAACAACAGGCACACGAACAACAGGCCAGTTTCGCTTTCCCGATATGCTGGTTTCCACGTGCCAGGTCAAAACGCTCTGAACTTTATCAGAGTGGCTTATGTCAGTGGATTTCCACATTTGCAGCCTGTATCGTCGCTAAAATGATTCTCCATTCTTTTCTGTTCTGTTTATATACTTTCGTTACCCCGACCCGTGTCTGTGGAGGTGGCATTCAGCCTCAGAGTGGGCAATATGGTGTTAACGTTTAGGCTCATCATTCTGTTTACATATAGTAGCAGGTAGGAGGTAAAAATAAACCACTGAAATCAGAAGTGATGAATGTTAATTTCAAAAGCTAAAGAAATTACCAGTGAAAGAAAATAACAACTGATGAAATGCAGATAAAGAAAAATAGACCACTGAAATCAGAAGTGATGAATGTTAATTTCAAAAGCTAAAGATATTATCAGTGAAAGAAAATAACAACTGGTGAAATGCAGATGAAGAATGGCAATGTTTTGGAAGGTTGGCGCAGATCAGTAACCTCATCCTCTATTTAAAGAAGAATACCGGAATGACTGGAGTAACTATGGATGTATAAGCCTACTAAACTGAAGGAATAACAAATATACCAACCAAGATACTTTCCTGATGATTAAATACTTGAACAGAGACGTTTCTGGCAGAAGGAGAAAATGGATTTAGACTGGAAACATAATTAAACGAGCGTGTTTCTTCTGTAAATCAGATAACAGAAAAGCATAAAGGATTTAATCTCCCAACATAAATATATTTTGTGGATTATAAAATGGCCTTCGGCAGGGTGGTCAGATGTAAGATTCCTCTGCATATAATATGGTCAATTCAGAGTGTACTTGCTGGTAACATCAAGGTACGTTTCAGCCTAACAATTTCTACAGCATTGAGAAGAATCGTGCAAGGAGTTGCACAAGGGTGCCCTATATTGCCCATATTATTTAACATATGTATAAATTATATTGTCAATAAACGGCAAAAGAAAATGGAAGATTCCTGCCCACCGAGATGTACAGTATCCACAAAGAAAACTCGGGGTATGGCTTGGTGTGAAGGTTTACTGTTGGATAACAATAGAAACAGGCATTGTCATTATTTCTTAATTACCGTCAGTAACACATTTATCTGAAGTTGCACGTCCACTGCTTGACCGACTGCCAGAAATAAATTGAAAAGTCGCTATTTTGATTGGAAACTTAGTGAATCGGGAGTGTCGTAGTTTATGGACTGTGATTTTAAACTGCCGCGCTACGAAAACATGCCATTGGATGGAACATGGAAAAACGGAATGTTCCTTCGTGCGGTTTGCGCTAAGAAAGTATTTGGAAGGCAACGTCAACCGATCTTAACTAACAAAAATAAACAAAAAACTGAAGAAAACTGGTGTGCAGGATCCTTTCTTACTGTCATTTAGCCGGCCGCTGTGGCCGAGCGGTTCTAGGCGCTTCAGTCCGGAACCGCGCTGTTGCTACGGTCGCAGGTTCGAATCCTGCCTCGGGCATGCACGTGTGTGATGTCCTTAGGTTAGTAAGGTTTAAGTAGTTGTAAGTCTAGGGGACTGATGACCTCAGATGTTAAGTCCCATAGTGCTTAGAGCCATTTGAACCATTTGAACTGTCATTTAAAGTTCCGCCAAAGGCACACCACCGGAATAAATTTTTCACGATGATGTACTGTCAGGATCGCTCACTATTCCGAGATCAGGTCAGAACACCAAGAGAACACAAGAAACTGCGTCGATGTTAAAGGCAATTAAAGGTTAGTTCACACATACGGTTGCAGTTAAGTGAATTTATTCGTGTCTTCACCTCAAATTCGAGAACGATTAGCGATTTGTGAAGCACACTCTTCTAGTTGGTAACGGTGGTGGCTCAGTGTCGAATGTCACTGCTGTTTTCGGCAACAGTCGAAGATAGTTTTCTGCTGTCACAACGACAATGCTCGCTATATGTGCAGCGGTCACATATCTAAGTCGGTTACCGTCAAAGGGCGTGCCCTTTGCTCGCTACAGCGTGATAATGCAAAGAGCACTTTTCACTGTCCAGCGGGTCTATCTTTACTGACACAAGAAGCGACAAACAGTGCACAGAGAGGGATCTCTGTTTGTCTTTCATTGGTTCGAAAAAATTGAGTGAGGAAAGACATCTCAAAGGAAATGAAACTTAACGAGATGTCTCAATGGTGCGACACTGAACTCGTATTCCAGAAGACAGCGATTTGCGTCGACGGCCGAGCATCCGCTTTTAGCTTTCCCGCGTTTTCCTTAAATCACATTAGCTTACTGCCGGGCCGCTTCCGTTGATAATGGCACGAGCTACTTGCCTTCACATCATCCTCCAGTCCGAGCTTTTGCCCTGATGACCTAGTCATCGAGAAAAGTTGAACCTCACTTCCACAGGAACTCATCTCGAGGGAACTACTAGACATTAAGCTTGGTTATGCAGATAAATTCGCACTAATAAGCAGCTCAAGATATGACACATGAAATATTGAACAAAACTATTTTACTTGGCACTCGTCAAGACCGAGGGCACCCTACCGTGACTGGAGCGCAGTGCCCTGAAGAAGGACGAATACAGGGCTCAGAGGATCATTACGAAAAGTTCCAGTTTCTATATGCTCGAATAAATAACAAGGACTTTATTTACAAACGTGAAGATTCGAATACCAGACTAGGTAATAGTCATATTAAGAAGGTGGTGGGAAGAAATGCAAATGGTAATCAGGTGAGAAGTTTCTGCTCTTACAGTAACCTCAAAATAACTAATTCATTCTTCCGAAAGGAAGATATTCACAATACATGAAAGGAAGATATTCACAATACACGTGGGCCCACAAAGGAACTGGATCAGTTATCAGCTATACTCGTATTGTAGCGAATAAGAAGCCTACATCTTTAGTTCAAAGCATTAAAATTTTCCGAGGGTGTAATATTTTCAGTGACTAGGTTTTGATCGTGGCCATAACAACACTGTTATCTAGGTCGACGAGACGCAATGGCTCATCGCCTACAGACAAAGAATAACAAAACAGTTTTAAAGTGAAATTGTTAAAAGATCCTTCGGCTTCAGATCTCTACCAAAAGAGACTGGACTATTATTTAATAAACACACCTATACAAAATTATGCGTACTCAGAATGGGACAACTTCAGATACCGTGTAAATAAAGCAGCAGGCGAAGCTTTAGGAAAGCAATCCAAATGGCAAAGGGAAAAATAACTTAAAATTTTGAATGAATAAATTGAAGAAATAATTAAAGAAAAGCAGCATACGTGTGTTTCGTCCAATCTCCCAACGATCCAATAGGAGAAAACTACAGGCTGATGAGAAATATAGCAAAATCACTGATGAGAAAAGCTCTTCGAGGTAATTGCGATAAATTTGTAGCAGCGATAGAACATGACGTATATGAGAGGAAAGACCTCGCTTTCAACATATTATGACACTTGAACAGGCAAGAGAAAGATGTAGCACAAATAAATGTAGTACGTTAGGATCATTGGACATGACATTACAAAAATCAGTAATATAATCCAAAACCGAGTAATCATTATGAAAATGTAAATGATTGTGTTAACACTAATTTAATTACCTTACCAGAAATGGAAGCTGTAACTAAAAAAACAATGATGTAAGAAGTGCTCAGATCCTGACAGGATTAATATCGAATAATTAAACATGCTGGTTATTGCTTACGCTGAGAATTATACATTCATTCAATACCTAGTGGTTAGACACTTAAATGCCACAAAATTAGCTTAATTAGCTTACAGAGACGTGTTTGTTTAAAAAGGGGGATCGTAGTAAAACTTCAAATTATGGAGACGTCATTATGTCAAACATGCTTACAATATATATTCGGATTTATTAAATAACAGGTTAAAGACTATTACAGAAGGGCTACTTCCAGAACTACAAAGCAGCTTTATAAGCGTAAGGTCGGGTCGTGATAGCGAAAAAATGTTTACTGTGCGACAAACGATACAGAAACGATGGGAATATTGTACTTTATATATATATACACCTTCATGTAGTTTGAAAAATCACTTAATAAATTGCATCTAGAGTCTGTATAATGGAACCTATATCATCCTCGACGCTCCAAATTACCCCGAGGAAAAGATTTTAATAAGCAAACTCCTTTCAATACTCAAGAATAAGTACACTCCCGGAAATTGAAATAAGAACACCGTGAATTCATTGTCCCAGGAAGGGGAAACTTTATTGACACATTCCTGGGGTCAGATACATCACATGATCACACTGACAGAACCACAGGCACATAGACACAGGCAACAGAGCATGCACAATGTCGGCACTAGTACAGTGTATATCCACGTTTCGCAGCAATGCAGGCTGCTATTCTCCCATGGAGACGATCGTAGAGATGCTGGATGTAGTCCTGTGGAACGGCTTGCCATGCCATTTCCACCTGGCACCTCAGTTGGACCAGCGTTCGTGCTGGACGTGCAGACCGCGTGAGACGACGCTTCATCCAGTCCCAAACATGCTCAATGGGGGACAGATCCGGAGATCTTGCTGGCCAGGGTAGTTGACTTACACCTTCTAGAGCACGTTGGGTGGCAGGGGATACATGCGGACGTGCATTGTCCTGTTGGAACAGCAAGTTCCGTTGCCGGTCTAGGAATGGTAGAACGATGGGTTCGATGACGGTTTGGATGTACTGTGCACTATTCAGTGTCCCCTCGACGATCACCAGTGGTGTACGGCCAGTGTAGGAGATCGCTCCCCACACCATGATGCCGGGTGTTGGCCCTGTGTGCCTCGGTCGTATGCAGTCCTGATTGTGGCGCTCACCTGCACGGCGCCAAACGCGCATACGACCATCATTGGCACCAAGGCAGAAGCGACTCTCATCGCTGAAGACGACACGTCTCCATTCGTCCCTCCATTCACGCCTGTCGCGACACCACTGGAAGCGGGCTGCACGATGTTGGGGCGTGAGCGGAAGACGGCCTAACGGTGTGCGGGACCGTAGCCCAGCTTCATGGAGACGGTTGCGAATGGTCCTCGCCGATACCCCAGGAGCAACAGTGTCCCTAATTTGCTGGGAAGTGGCGGTGCGGTCCCCTACGGCACTGCGTAGGATCCTACGGTCTTGGCGTGCATCCGTGCATCGCTGCGGTCCGGTCCCAGGTCGACGGGCACGTGCACCTTCCGCCGACCACTGGCGACAACATCGATGTACTGTGGAGACCTCAAGCCCCACGTGTTGAGCAATTCGGCGGTACGTCCACCCGGCCTCCCGCATGCCCACTATACGCCCTCGCTCAAAGTCCGTCAACTGCACATACGGTTCACGTCCACGCTGTCGCGGCATGCTACCAGTGTTAAAGACTGCGATGGAGCTCCGTATGCCACGGCAAACTGGCTGACACTGACGGCGGCGGTGCACAAATGCTGCGCAGCTAGCGCCATTCGACGGCCAACACCGCGGTTCCTGGTGTGTCCGCTGTGCCGTGCGTGTGATCATTGCTTGTACAGCCCTCTCGCAGTGTCAGGAGCAAGTATGGTGGGTCTGACACACCGGTGTCAATGTGTTCTTTTTTCCATTTCCAGGAGTGTATATTAAAGTGCTGTTATATGTTGACGAAATTTTATTAATGGCAAATTCTGAAAATGAGCTGCAAGGACTGTAATTTTAAAATAGCAGTAAGTAAATGTAAGACAGTGGCATACCTTGGAAATACCCAACACTAAATAAAAATATAATCTAAGAACAGACTTTGGAACAAGCTCAGCACTTCAGTTACCTAGGGAGTTATATTAGTTGTAACGAAGATAAAGATGTATCTATCAAATTACAGAGGTATCAGGGTATATGTGACGCTATAAGTAGAAAATTAAAAAATACGCGAAGTGACACAAAAACGAAATTTCATATGGTGATGGCAGAAAGCTGTGGAATGATAGAAATTATTGCTGGTAAAATGTAACTACCGCTACCTCTACCCTTGACACGGATGAGATTATATTGCCAAGTTGGTGTATTTTCTTAAAGTGAAGTGGTATAAACGTCTAAATGCATTAGGTTTATTTTAGAAAGTGGCTAGGAGAAAGGTGGTCTGGAACCAATTTCTTTTCCCGTCCCCTCTACCCCCTCTTCCGCCTCATGGGCTCACCTGAGCGAAGATGGTGTCAGCTCTGGCAACTAACAAGCGTGCACAGAGAGAAGTACAAATGATCATATCGAATAAGTGAAGTATATTTAGCGATAGCAAGCATGGATAGAAACCAAAGTAAACATTTTCCGAAGAGACCCTGAAGAAATTGTTTCTTTCGTCGCTGCTTGATAGAACCACTTCTGAGTTATCATTGAAAACAATAACTCAGAATGTTCTTCATTTAAATAAAACTCTTTTAGTTACCTTCACCGTTTGTGATGCCATGCAGTTGAACTAGAACAGTAATATTTGGCAAGAGACGAGATGCAGCAGCAACATTACACGAGAAAAGGAGAAAAGTATTAATTTGCAATAAAATCTTAAGAAAACGTTCCATTTTTGTCATTTGTTTTTGTAGTAGAATAATGACGGAACATCACATTACGTACTGTGGTATTTGGTCTTCTCGTTCCATACAAAATAGAAGCATCTAAGCCAATGGAATCGAGAAGTATGTAATGTTACGTCTCACATTTTGGTTACCAAAAACTCACTTATTGACCGTTTTAGACGGCATTCAGTTGAACTATAAACGTAATATGCAGCACAAGATGTGTTGCGGCAGCAAAATTACACAAGAAAACGCAGAAAGTATTAATTTGCAATAAAATCTTAAGAAAACGTTCCGTTTTTTTCATTTGTTTTCGTAGTGTCATAATGCCATAACATCACATTGCTCTCCCTTATCTCCAGAATGGTTACAGGTATCGAATGGAAATCTGTGTCGTGTTCTATGGTATTTGGCCCCTTCGATCCATTCAAAATAAGGCACCGCATACAGGAAGTACAGCATGTTACGTCTCATATTTTGGTTATCGAAAACTCACTTATTGGCGGTTTTAGATTGCATGCAGTTGACCCAGGAGATGACCAAGAGATGAGATGCGGCAGCAGTATTACACGGAAATACGCAAATAGTATTAAACTGTAATAAAATCTTAAGAAAACTTTCCGTTTGTGTCATTTGTTATCGTACTGTTGTAATGCCAGAAAATCACATTGCTCTCCTTTCTCTTCAGAATGCTACAGGTATCGATGTAAATTTGTGTCATTTACTAAGGTATTTGTCTTTTCATTCTGCACAAAATAGAAGGAATTAAAAGAATGCAGTCGAGAAGTATGGCCCGTTACTTCTCATATTGTGGCTATCGAAAGCTAACTTACTGACCCTTTTTGATATCGCGCAGTTCACCTAGAACCGTTAGAATTGGTAGGAGACGAGGTAAGGCAGGAACATTACACGAAAAAACACGAAAACTAGTAATCTGTAATAAAATCTTTAAAAAACTTCCTTTTTTCCATTTGTTTACATACTGTCGTAATGCAAAACATCACACTGCTCAAATTTCTTTCGGGGATGGTTACAGGTACTGAGTGGAAATTTGTGTCATGTACTAACGCATTTGGTCTACTCGTTCCGTGCAAAATAGAAGTTTCTAAGTTAAAGCACACGAAATGTTTGGTAACTTTCGTCTCGTATTTCGGTTATCGAAACCTCACTTATTGACAGATTTTGGTGCTGTGCAGTTGACCAAGGACCGTAATATTTGGCAATATACAATGTGTGACAGCAACATGACACGAAAAAACGCGAAATGTGATGATTAGTAAGAAAATCTTTAGAAATCGTTCATTTTTTGTCATTTGTTTTCGTACTGTCTTAATGCCAGAACATCAAAATGTTCCCCCTTCACGCGGGAATGCTTACAACTATCGAGTGGAAATTTGTGTCACGTACTAACATATTTGGGCACCTCATTCCGTATTAAATGTAAGCTGCTAAGCCAATGCATACGAGAAGTATGGCATGTTACGTCTCAAATTTTAGCTATCGAGTGTTACTTATTGACCGTTTTAGTTGCCATGTTCTTCACCTAGGACCATAATATTTCTCAAGAGCCGAAGCGGCAGCAACTTTAAACCCGAAAAGAGAAAAGTATTAATTTGTAATCACGCTTCCTCTTAAGAGGAAGTTACGTTTTTGTCATTTATTATCGTACTGTCATAATGCCAGAACATCAGATAGCTCGCTTTTATTCCGGGATAAATTACAGTTATCGAGTGGAAATTTGTGTCACATACTAAGGTATTTGGTCTCTTCATTCCATACAGAATTGAATTCTCTGATTCAATGCATTCGAGAAGTACGCAGTGTTATTTCTCACATATCGGTTATCGAAAACTCGCTTATTGACCGTTTTAGGAGGCATGGGTTTGACTTAGGAACGTAATATTTGGAAGAGACAAGGTGCGACAGCAACATTACATGACAAAACGTGAAAAGTATTAATTTGTAATAAAAGATTAAGAAAATGTGTCCTTCTCGCCATTTCTCTTCGTGCTGTCTTAATGTCAGAACGTCACATTCCTCTCCCTTCTCTCAAGAATGGTTACAGGTATCGAGAGAAAATTCGAGTCACGTACTTAGGTATTTGGCCTTTTTGTTCCGCATGAAACAGAAGCTTCTAAGCCAATGCAGTAGAGAAATATGCCATGGTAGGTGTCATATTTTCGCTATCGGAAACTCACTTGTTGACCGTTTTAGAAGCAATGGTCTTGACCTAGGACCATAATATTTGTAAAGAGATGAGGTGCGGCAGCAACATTACACATGCAAAGGTGAACAGTATTAATTTGTAATAAAAGCTTAAGAAGACGATATGTTTTTGTAATTTATAGTTGGAAGCAGAAACAGCATTCTATTTTCGATCACTAAGTGATTTTGCGGATAATAAAACAAAAAAATACGACCAATGCTGTTTCTGCTTCCAACTATATCCATTATCTGGTCGTGGTGCACAGAACACTCCATGAAGTCGCCAACCAATACAATTTTTGTCATTTGTTATCGTACTGTCATAATGCCAGAACATCACATAGCTCGCAGAATGAGATTTTCACTCTGCAGCGGAGTGTGCGCTGATATGAAACTTCCTGCCAGATTAAAACTGTGTGCCCGACCGAGACTCGAACTCGGGACTTGCCCGCGAAAGGCAAAGGTCCCGAGTTCGAGTCTCGGTCGGGCACATAATTTTAATCTGCCAGGAAGTTTCATCACATAGCTCGCTTTCCTCTTGCTATTAATTACAGTTAACGAGTGGAAATTTGCGTCACTTACTAAGGTATTTGGTCTCTTCATTCCGTACAGAATTGAATGATCTAATTCAATGCATTCGAGAAGTATGTCATGTTACATCTCACATTTTGGTTACGAATACTCACTTATTGGCCGTTTCAGGCGCTTTGCAGTTGACCTAGAAACGTAATATGAGGCAAGAGACGAGGTGTGACAGCAGCATTACATGAGAAAACGCGAAAAGATATAATTTGTAATAAAATATTAAGAAAAGTTCTAATTTTTTTTCCATTGGTTTTCGTACTTTAATAATGCTAGAACATTATATTGCTAAGCTTTCTCTCGGGCATGGTTACAGGCATCGTGTCGAAATTTTTTGTCAACTGCTGAGGCATTTGATCTCTTCGCCCAGTACAAAATAGAAGCTTCTAAGGCAATGCAATCGAGTAGTACGGCATGATATGTTTCATATTTTGGTTATCGAGAACTGGGTTAATGACCATTTTAGGTGGCATGCTGTTGACGTAGGATCGTAATATTTCGTAAGGGACGTGGTGCCGCAGCAACATTAAAGCAGAAAAGAGAAAAGCCTTAATTGGTAGTAAAATCTTAAGAAAAAGTTCCGTGTCATTTCTTTTTGTACTGTCGTAATGCCGCAACATCATATAGCTCGCCTTTCTCTCAGGAATGATTTCAGGTATCAAGTGTAAATTTGTGTCACGTACTAAGGTACGTGGTCACTACGTTGCGCACAAAAAAGAAGCTTCCAAGCCAAAGCAATGGAGAAGTACGTCATGTTGCGTCTCATATTTTGGCTATCGAAAACTCACTTATTGTCCGTTTTAGATGCCATGCAGTTGACGTAGAACCGTAATATTTGCCGATACACGAGGTGCGACAGCAGCATTACACGACAAAACGCGAAAAGTGGTAATTTGTAATAAAACTTTAAGAAAACGTTACTTTTTTACCTTTGTTTTCGTACTGTCGGAATGGTAGAACATCACCTTGCTCGTCTTTATCTTGGGAATGGGTACAGGTAACTAGTGGAAATCTGTGACATTAATTTATGGTATGTGGTCTCCTCGTTCGGTTCAAAATAGAACCTTGCAAGTCAATGTAATCGAGAAGTATGGCATGTGACATGTCATATTTGGGTTATCGAAAACTCACGTTTTGACCTATTAGAAGCCATGCAGTTGACCTAAAATCGTAATATCTGGCAAGAGAAGAGGATCGGCACCAACATTACACATTAAAACGCGAAAAATGATATTTTGTAATAAAATCGGAAGAAAACGTTCCGCCAAACCAAACGAGAAGTATGGTATGTTACATCTCACATTTTGGCTATAGAAAACTCACATGTTGTCGGCTTCAGATGGCATGCAGTTGACATTGGATATTAATATTTGGCAGGAGACGAGGTGCAGAACCAACATTACACGAGAAGATGCGATAAACGATAATCTGTAATAAAATCTTAAGAAAACTTAACGTTTTTCTCATTTCTTTTCGTTCTGCCATAATGCCGGAGCATCAAAATTGCTCGCCTTTCTCTCGGAAATGGTTACCGATACTGAGTGGAAATTTGTGCCACTTACTAATGCATTTGGTCTCTTCGTTTTACACAAAATAGAAGCTTCTAAGCCAATGCAATCGAAAACTACAGTATATGGGGTCTCATATTTTGGTTATCGAAATCTCACTTAGCCTATTGTCCGTTTTAGTTGGAATAAAGTTGAACTAGGACCGTAATATTGGGCAAGAGACGAAGTGCGGCAGCAGCATTACACGAGAAAACGCGAAAATTGTTAATTTGTACTTAAAACGTAAGAAAATGTTCTGTTTTTGTCATTTGCTTTCGTACTGTCATAATGCCTGGATATCGCAACGCTAGCCTTCCTCCCGCGAATGAATACAGGTATCGAGTGGAAGTTCATGTCACATACTAAGGTACTTGGTTTCTTCGTTCCGCACAAAACAGAACCTTCTAAAACCATGCAATCAAGAAGTACATCATATTCCGTCTCGAATGCTCACTTATTGATAGTTTTAGATGGCATGCAGTTGACCTAGAACCGTAATATTTGGCGACAAACGAGGTGCAACAGTAACATTTCACGACAAAACGCGAAAAGTGATAATTTGTAATGAAACATTAAGAGAACTTTTCGGTTTTTGTCATTTGTTTTCCTACTGTTGTATTGCTGGAACTTCACATTTCTCAGCTTTCTCTTTGGAATGGGGACAGGTAACGATTGGAAATCTGTGTCACGTACTAAGGTATTTGGTCTCCTCCTTCGGTTGAAAAGTCAGTGCAATCGAGAAGTACGGCATGTTACATGTCATATTTTGTTATGAACAACTCACTTATTGACCGTTTTTGATGCCATACAGTTGACCTAGAATCGTAATATTTGGCAAGAGACGAGGTGCCGCAGCATCATTACATGAGAAAGCGCGAAAAGTGATCATTTGTAATAAAATCTTAAGAAAACGTTCCGATTTGACATTTGTTTTCGTACTGTTGTAATGCCAGAACATCACATTGCTCGCCTTTCTCTCGGGAATGGCTACAGGTATCGATGGAAATTTGTGTCACATGCTAAGTTATTTATTTCACCATTCGTTTCGAAATGGAAGCTTGTAAGTCAATGTAATCAAGAACTACGGCATGTTACGTGTTATATTTTGGTTATCGAAAACTCACTTGTTGACCGTCTTTCACGTCATGCAGTTGACTTAGAGGCATAATATTTTGCAAGAAATGAGGTGCGAAGGAACGTTGCACAAGAAAACGCGAAGTGTATTAATTTGTAGTAAAATTATAATAAACGTTTCCGTTATCGTGAATAGTTTTGGTACTGTCGCAATGCCAGAATATGACATAGCCTGCTTTTCTCTCAGGAATAATTAGAATTATCGTGTGGACATTTTTGTCACCTACGAACGTATTTGGACCTACATTCCATGCAAAATAGAAGCTTCTAAGCCAATGAAATCAAGAAGTAGAGCATATTAAATCACATATCTTTGCTATCGAAAGCTCACTTATTGTCCGTTTTAGATGCCATGCAGTTGACCTAGATCAGTAATAATTGGGCGACAGCATGACAGGGGCGACAGCAACGTTACTCGACAAAAGGCGAAAAGCGATAATTTGTAATAAAACCATAAGAAAATGTTCCGTTTTTTGTCATTTGTTTTCATATTGTCACAATGCCAGTAATCGCATTGCTCGCCTTTCTTTCGGGTATGCGTACAGGTATCGAGTGGAAATTTCTGCCACGTACTAAGGTATTTGATCTATCCATTCCATACAAAATGGAAGCTTCTGAGTCAATGCAATCGAGAATTACGCCATGTTACATCTCATATTTTGGGTGTTGAAAGCCCACTTATTGGCCATTTTATGTGCCATGTAAACACGAAAAGTACTAATTTCTGGTAAAATCTTAAGAAAACGTTGGTTTAAGTCATTTTTCGCCATACTGTCAAATTGCCAGAAGATAACATTGCTCTCCTTTCTCTCCGGAATGCTTACAGGTTGTTGTTGTTGTGGTCTTCAGTCCTGAGACTGGTTTGATGCAGCTCTCCATGCTACTCTATCCTGTGCAAGCTTTTTCATCTCCCAGTACCTACTGCAACCTACATCCTTCTGAATCTGCTTAGTGTATTCATCTCTTGGTCTCCCTCTACGATTTTTACCCTCCACGCTCCCCTCCAATACTAAATTGGTGATCTCTTGGTGCCTCAGAACATGTCCTACCAACCGATCCCTTCTTCTGGTCAAGTTGTGCCACAAACTTCTCTTCTCCCCAATCCTATTCAATACTTCCTCATTAGTTATGTGATCTACCCATCTAATCTTCAGCATTCTTCTGTAGCACCACATTTCGAAAGCTTCTATTCTCTTCTTGTCCAAACTATTTATCGTCCATGTTTCACTTCCATACATGGCTACACTCCATACGAATACTTTCAGAAATGACTTCCTGGCACTTAAATCAATACTGGATGTTAACAAATTTCTCTTCTTCAGAAACGCTTTCCTTGCCATTGCCAGTCTACATTTTATATCCTCTCTACTTCGACCATCATCAGTTATTTTGCTCCCCAAATAGCAAAACTCCTTTACTACTTTAAGTGCCTCATTTCCTAATCTAATTCCCTCAGCATCACCCGACTTAATTAGACTACATTCCATTATCCTTGTTTTGCTTTTGTTGATGTTCATCTTATATCCTCCTTTCAAGACACTGTCCATTCCATTCAACTGCTCTTCCAAGTCCTTTGCTGTCTCTGACAGAATTACAATGTCATCGGCGAACCTCAAAGTTTTTATTTCTACTCCATGAATTTTAATACCTACTCCGAATTTTTCTTTTGTTTCCTTTACTGCTTGCTCAATATACAGATTGAACAACATCGGGGAGAGGCTACAACCCTGTCTTACTCCCTTCCCAACCACTGCTTCCCTTACATGTCCCTCGACTCTTATAACTGCCATCTGGTTTCTGTACAAATTGTAGATAGCCTTTCGCTCCCTGTATTTTACCCCTGCCACCTTTAGAATTTGAAAGAGAGTATTCCAGTCAACATTGTCAAAAGCTTTCTCTAAGTCTACAAATGCTAGAAATGCAGGTTTGCCTTTCCTTAATCTTTCTTCTAAGATAAGTCGTAAGGTCAGTATTGCCTCACGTGTTCCAGTGTTTCTACGGAATCCAAACTGATCTTCCCCGAGGTTGGCTTCTACTAGTTTTTCCATTCGTCTGTAAAGAATTCGTGTTAGTATTTTGCAGCTGTGGCTTATTAAGCTGATAGTTCGGTAATTTTCACATCCGTCAACACCTGCTTTCTTTGGGATTGGAATTATTATATTCTTCTTGAAGTCTGTGGGTATTTCGCCTGTTTCATACATCTTGCTCACCAGATGGTAGAGTTTTGTCACGACTGGCTCTCCCACGGCCGTCAGTAATTCCAATGGAATATTGTCTACTCCGGGGGCCTTGTTTCGACTCAGGTCTTTCAGTGCTCTGTCAAACTCTTCACGCAGTATCATATCTCCCATTTCATCTTCATCTACATCCTCTTCCATTTCCATAATATTGTCCTCAAGTACCTCGCCCTTGTATAGACCCTCTATAGACTCCTTCCACCTTTCTGCTTTCCCTTCTTTGCTAAGAACTGGGTTTCCATCTGAGCTCTTGATATTCATACAAGCCGTTCTCTTATCTCCAAAGGTCTCTTTAATTTTCCTGTGGGCGGTATCTATCTTACCCCTAGTGAGATAGGCCTCTACATCCTTACATTTGTCCTCTAGCCATCCCTGCTTAGCCATTTTGCACTTCCTGTCGATCTCATTTTTGAGACGTTTGTATTCCTTTTTGTCTGTTTCACTTACTGCATTTTTATATTTTCTCCTTTCATCAATTAAATTCAATATTTTTTCTGTTACCCAAGGATTTCTACTAGCCCTCGCCTTTTTACCTACTTGATCCACTGCTGCCTTCACTACTTCATCCCTCAAAGCTACCCATTCTTCTTCTACTGTATTTATTTCCCCCAATCCTGTCAATTGCTCCCTTATGCTCTCCCTGAATCTCTGTACAACCTCTGGTTCTTTTAGTTTATCCAGGTCCCATATCCTTACATTCTCACCTTTTTGCAGTTTCTTCAGTTTTAATCTACAGGTCATAACCAATAGATTGTGGTCAGAGTCCACATCTGCCCCTGGAAATGTCTTACAATTTAAAACCTGGTTCCTAAATCTCTGTCTTACCATTATATAATCTATCTGATACCTTTTAGTATCTCCAGGGTTCTTCCATGTATACAACCTTCTTTCATGATTCTTAAACCAAGTGTTAGTTATGATTATGTTGTGCTCTGTGCAAAATTCTACCAGGCGGCTTCCTCTTTCATTTCTGTCCCTCAATCCATATTCACCTACTATGTTTCCTTCTCTCCCTTTTCCTACACTCGAATTCCAGTCACCCATGACTATTAAATTTTCGTCTCCCTTCACAATCTGAATAATTTCTTTTATTTCATCATACATTTCTTCAATTTCTTCGTCATCTGTAGAGCTAGTTGGCATATAAACTTGTACTACTGTAGTAGGTGTGGGCTTCGTATCTATCTTGGCCACAATAATGCGTTCACTATGCTGTTTGTAGTAGCTTACCCGCATTCCTCTTTTCCTATTCATTATTAAACCTACTCCTGCATTACCCCTATTTGATTTTGTGTTTATAACCCTCTAGTCACCTGACCAGAAGTCTTGTTCCTCCTGCCACCGAACTTCACTAATTCCCACTATATCTAACTTCAACCTATCCATTTCCCTTTTTAAATTTTCTAACCTACCTGCCCGATTAAGGGATCTGACATTCCACGCTCCGATCCGTAGAACGCCAGTTTTCTTTCTCCTGATAACGACATCCTCTTGAGTAGTCCCTGCCCGGAGATCCGAATGGGGGACTATTTTACCTCCGGAATATTTTACCCAAGAGGACGCCATCATCATGTAATCATACAGTAAAGCTGCATGCCCTCGGGAAAAATTACGGCTGTAGTTTCCCCTTGCTTTCAGCCGTTCGCAGTACCAGCACAGCAAGGCCGTTTTGGTTATTGTTACAAGGCCAGATCAGTCAATCATCCAGACTGTTGCCCTTGCAACTACTGAAAAGGCTGCTGCCCCTCTTCAGGAACCACACGTTTGTCTGGCCTCTCAACAGATACCCCTCCGTTGTGGTTGCACCTACGGTACGGCTATCTGTATCGCTGAGGCACGCAAGCCTCCCCACCAACGGCAAGGTCCATGGTTCATGGTGTGTAGTCAATTAAGGTGTTTGGTCTCTTCGTTCCACACAAAATAGAAGTATCTAAGGCAACGTATTCAAAAAGTACAGACAGCATGGTACGTCTGATATTTTGGTTATCGAAAACTCACTTATTGACCTTTTAGATGCCATGCTATTGACCTAGGCTAGTAATACTTTGTTAGAGATGAGGTGCGGCAGCAACATTACAAGATAAAACGGGAAAAGAAATTTGTAATAAGATCTTAAGAAAACGTTCAGTGTTTCTCAGTTGTTGCCATACCGTCGTAAAGCTAGAACTTAACATTGCACGCCATTCTCTCTGAAGTGGTTAAAGGTATCCCGTGGAAATTCGTGTCACGTTCTAAGGTATCTGGTCCCTTCAATCTGCACAAATTAGAAGCATCAGCCAATGCAATCGAAAAGTACAGCATGATACATCTCATATTTTGGTTGTGGATAGATCACTTATTGACCGTTTTAGATGCCTTGCATATGACTTTGGATAGTAATATTAGGCACGTGACGAGGTGCGACAGCAACATTACATGAGAAAACGACAGAAGTATTAATTTGCAATAAAATCTTAAGGAAAACTTCCTTTTTTTGTCATTTGTCTTCGTACTGTCGTAATGCCAGAACATCACACTCCACATCTTCCTCTCGGAAATGGGTGCATGTATCGAGTGAAAATTTTTATCATGTACTAAGGTATTTTGCCTCCTCATTCGGTTCTAAATAGATATTTGCAAGTCAGTGCAATCGACAAATACAGTATGTTACGTCCCATTTTTTGGTTCTTGTAAACGCACTTATTGACGTTCTTTGATGCCATGCAGTTTACCTAGGACTGTAATATTTGACAAGACACAATGTGCAGCAGGAAATTACACAAGAAGACGCTAAAAATATTAAATTGTAATA
This sequence comes from Schistocerca serialis cubense, assembly GCF_023864345.2. Classification (NCBI taxonomy): domain Eukaryota; kingdom Metazoa; phylum Arthropoda; class Insecta; order Orthoptera; family Acrididae; genus Schistocerca; species Schistocerca serialis. The sequence continues at coordinate 238,786,293 of NC_064646.1, forward strand.
AAAACGTAAGAAAATGATCTGTTTTTGTCATTTGATTTCATATGTCGTAATGCGAGGACATGACATCGCTCGCCATTCTCTCAGGAATGAATACTTGTATAAAGTGGAAATTTGTATCACGTACTAAGCTATTTGGTCTCTTCATTCCAAACAAAATAGAAACTTCTATGCCCACGCAATTGAGAAGTACGCCATGGTACGTCACATATTTTGGTAATTGAAAACTCTCTTATTGTCCGTATTACATGCCAGCAGTTGACCAAGAAACGTAATATTTGTCGACACACGAGGTGCGACAGCAACATAACGCGAAAAAACGCGAAAGGTGATAATTTTTAATAAAAACTTAAGAAAATGTTATGTTTTTTGACATTTGTTTTCGTACTGTCGGTATGCCAGAACACCACATTGCTCGTCTTTCTCTCGGGAATGGATTCAGGTAACAAATGGAAATTGGTATCACGTACTAAGCTACCGGTATTTGGTTTCCTTGTTCAAAAACAAAGCTTCTAAGCCAATGCAATAGAAAAGTACGGCACGTTACTTCTCATATTTTGGTTATCGAAAAATCACTTATCGTCCGCTATAGATGGCATGCAGTTCACCTTGGATCGTAATATTTGGCAAGAGATGACGCGCGGCACCAACATTACACGAGAAGATGCGATAAACGATAATTTGTAATAGAATCTTAAAAAAAGATTACATTTTTCTCATTTGTTTTCGTTCTGCCAATACGCCAGAGCATCAAAATTGCTCGCCTTTCTCTCGGAAACGGTTACCGATACCGAGTGGAAATTTGTGCCACTTACTAAGGCATTTCGTCTCTTCGTTTTACACAAAATAGAAGCTTCTAAGCAAATCCAATCGAGAACTACAGCATGTGAGGTCTCATATTTTGGTTATCGAAAAATCGCTTATTGTCCGCCATGTCTCAGTCAGGTGGCGAATGTGAACGGGAGACCGCAGCAAACGAAATGTAGGCGCTGTTGGTACAAGACGCACCATCAGTGAAACTGGCAGACCATAATCACGAACGGAACGTCACAGAATGATAGAATCTCGTTCATCTAGTCTGGACGGTGTCAGTGGTGGATCTCAGTTTGAGGCTCTCATGCAATTCATGCAAGAGGCAGAAAGAAAGAGACAAGAGGCAGAGAAAAAGAGACGGGAGGAAGAGCAGGAAAGACAGAAATTTGTCATAAGAGTCGTCACAGAGGGTATAGATGGAGTCAAGAAAGAGATCGCAGGAATCTAAGAAGAATTAGAGAATGTCAAGAAAATGACATTAGAAGCGCGTGAGGCCGCGGACCAGGCGAAGTGTGGTAGCGCAAGTAGCACGAAAGGACGCATCAGTGGCCAAAGAACAAGTTAAACTGGCAAGAACTGAGGTGTGTAAGACAAAAAAGGCACTTGCAGCTCTCCAAAAGTAAGGCCAAAAAGTAGTTCCAGAAACGCAGGAAAAAATGTGTGAGGCGAAGAAGCGAATTGAACAGATAGAAATCAAACAGACCGAAATCTCTGAAGTTAAAGATTAGCAGGCTCGAGTCGCCGCGCAACAAAACGAGTTGGCTAAGGGCGTTCGGCAGGCACATGAGCGGGCCGCAAATTTCAAACACAATCTCGTCCGGTAGAGCGCCATCGAGAGGATCACAGAAGTGAAGAAAATGTTTTGCGACTCTCCGAACCGCTATGCACAGGAATATGCTCCCGCCGCGGCGGAACGCGTAATAGAAAATGCTCCGTCGGTAACATGCAGCATGTCAGAGACCGAGCCGGAAAACAACTGTCAGAAACGTTATTACTTGAATCTGACAACACCAGGGGACACCATAACAGTGCACGAGGATCGTTTGGGCATGGATACAGGGAATCACGCGCTGCAAACGAAAGGGAAAATTCGTACGGTGGATACGTCGAACCTTTCGACCACAAACTTTTATTCACCATCCAGAATTTTCAAGTCTACAAGGAGGCAAACAACGCATTACATCCAGAGACCTGGATCGCACAGTACGATCACGTGCTACAAGACTCCTGGCCACTGAAGTACAAGCTCCACTTTAAATGTATTTCTTAGAAGGGTCGACTGCAGAACATATGCGCGGAGTTGCGGAAAGTTGTTGCTCCTACCAAGAATTTAAGGACGCATTCCTTAGCACGTATTGGTCGCAAGACACACAGGAGAGGATAAAACAGGAGATCATTTAAGAAAGGACTTAGAAGCGTCAAGATTCCGCAGTCCTGTCAAATTCTTCGAATCCCTGTTCAGGAAGAAAAGATTCTTGGATCAACCGTACAGTCTCAAAGAAATTATAAGGCACTGCTACTTCAAATTACCTTTACATTACCAGCAACCGCTCATCGGTAGGTGCAGCGATTCAACCGAAGCTTTCAAAAGTGCGCTGAGCGAGATCGAGTACGTGAATGGAATTCAAAACTCGCGGGAAAGAAGTAGAAATAATGACCGTAACTGGCGAGATTTGTCGGAGATGAATGACGATGGACGAAATGGAGGAAAACATCGATCGAATCGAAACCAAAATTCAAACTTCAATGGGAATAGCCAGCCGTCATGGGAAAATAGAAGAAGACGAGGAAATTATAATCATAACAACAACAACTACCGACGAAACGGAAACTGGAGACAGCAACAGAACTCGAACCAGGATCAACAGAACATACAACGGTCAAGGTCAATGGAATGACCAATGTACTGAATATGTGGAATTGAGGCCACCTAATCCATTGCAGGGGTCACGCAGAGAAAATTCAACCAGGAAGCCGCTGCTGATTCAACTCCAAACAATGCCACAGAAACTATCGAAACGAGCGACGTTAACCTGTTAGAGTACTAAGAGAACTCTAACGGGAAGAGAAGGTTCAGTATGTAAATAGTCCCCATGGATGAACTGTTTAACGTAATTTAATATTGATATTGTGTTGCTTGGCGTAATTTTCCATTTGTTCTATTTCGGTGTTATTTTGTTTGTTTGTCATTTCCATTACTTTTCAGCAGGAGTCCTTGTTGAACGTGGTCAAATGAGTCGCATATTTGTGACATTTTCACGCCAACATTTACTGTATAGTGTCAGATTACATACAAATTTCGATGCCTGTTAAATGCAATCACCAGTTGGCACTTTTTGTGGCATAGGCCCACCAAACCAGGCACGTTGCAATACTGACTACTCAAAACAACTGAATACTGCTATTATTTCTTTGGGCCTCACTATTGTTGACCAGTTTCCGCAATGGAACGTCATCGTACTGAATACTACTATTATTTCATTCAGCCTCACAATTGTCGTCCGGTTTCCACAATTGAGCGTCGCCGTACTCTGTCATAGCATTCTCGTATAAGAGCCTTCACAGTTATCACCATGGTCGATGAAATTGTTTCTGTTTAGTTTCCGTGGTTTCTTGTGCACTGTCCAAGGGACGGATGTACGTCAATTTATGTTTTTCGTGGTGACTAGACGGTAAATCGTGCCTTAGAGCATGTGCCTCTCGATTTTCGTATGTGTTTTGTATGGTGTTAGCAGTCCACGCTTCGGGCGCGTGTCGACGCAAAGACTCGGTGTGATATGAGCCATAGCCTGTCCTGCGATGTAGCCTGTCTCGTAGTGGAATTTTGACAGCGTCATGTGAGCGCCGTCGGCGAAATATTGTGTATGGGGAATTAGCACGGACAAGTGCAATTCAGGGTAGAGTGGCGTACACCAGACCCGGATATAGGGCAGAAACGAAATGATGGACCATGGATGAGATTTAAATTAGAAAAATATTTATACATAGATATAAATAATGCATAATGCTCGTGTTTCATTTCAGCAGCAGTGATCCTGACAGAGGAGTAGGAGGCATCCTTGTACTATGTACAACTGCGTGTATACAATCATGAAATGACACTTCAAAGTTTTCAGGCAAATCACCAGCACCTGAGGGAGTAGACGCACTTTCTGACCACTTCAGCGTCAGCAGACAACACCGCCGGACATCAAAATAAAAAAGTAGTAGTATACAAGGAATAAAATGCATGAAAATTCGATCGGTAGTTTTAGCATAGGCAGAGGTTAAAACAATAAGTTAGTATCTAGTATTGGGAGAAGTCTGCATGTTTGGTGGAGGTGTAGAGGTACGCAAGTGTAAAAAATTAGTGTGCATGACAGGAGTAGAACTAATCAAAAAACACAAAAACACGTGCACACACAAGCAAAGACACCTCACGCCACATAATTTACGTCCGTACAACGTTAGTAGGGCGCTGCAGTCATTAAATTTATTTTTGGATTCGCGTCCTTAGCAACACGGCAGACCAGACATCGTGTCCAATGCCAGCCAGCGACAGGGAAGGTAGCAGGCAGCCGTAATGACTCTCAGTTGTGGCAGCCTGGCAGCCCAGGTGCGACAGAACTGGACTGGGCTGCAGCCAGCTGACTTGCTAACGACACGCAGCCCTGTCGTCTACCAGTGGCTACCAGTGAGGATGGTACGTCTCAAGCAAGCGCAGACGGCGGGACGCCACCATGTGCCGGCAGCAACCCCTAGTGGCCGAAGAGCCCCCAGGCTGCTAATGGAGGGACAAGAGAGTTGAGTGGCACCACAGTCGACGTGCACGCCTGGCCTAACCAACTCAGTGAGGTGCTGAGAGGAACGTGTCCTGTTGACAAAAGGCGAGCTAATCCAATTTCCCGCGCCGGCTGGTGCGTTCCGATACTGAGGTGAATGGAAAGAGCAGGGTTGCCCCACGTCCCACTAACACTGAATGGATTTCTACGCCAGGGGTCAGGTTGCACAACAAATGCAACACTATCATGCCAGTCGCTGACAACTAACTGCTGCCTGGCCAGGATGATGCCAAATGTCCAGCTGCAAGCCGTAAGCTGCCCAAAGATACTGGTTGCTGCGCAGTCGCCAAATGCTACCTTGAGACGAGAGGGAACGCCAAAGATGTCTGCGAACACTTCTGCCATGTCATGCACTGAGTGAGAGGCCATTCCACTCTGGCGCAAATTGCTGTTCTTCAGTCCTACCAGTCACAGGTTTGTCTCCCTAGGGACCCTTGTAGAGGGAGCGATAGGATACCTTTCTGTAATATCATTATGTAATATCTTTTGTGTTTTTGTATATATCAATTGAACTGTCTTCATTGTGACATATATGTTGTCTGCACATTTATTAATGCTCTGATTATGTGCCTGTATTTGTTTTCATGTTGTAGAAAATAATATACAAATTACACAACTTACATAATAAGACAAACAGATTACACATGTGATTTCCTTGTTCATTGAGAATTTGAGAATGTATGTGTTTGATTAATGTGACCAAATGAGTGATAGAGCAGGGGTAAATCAATGAGCAGAGAATAGTTCATACTCCAGGACACTGCAAATGATTAAGGACATTAAACATCTCTGACCTCAGGATATGGTGTGAATGGATATATTTCTTTTAATGCAAGGCATTTTAACCGCCTATCAAATGTTTATTGGAAGTATGTGACCCCTGGGTCTAACATAATTCAGACTACTCACAGCAAACTTGTCATGTACTCTTGCTGGCTTGCAGCTTCATGTGAATGACTGACCCCTGGAATGAATGAGGTCAAGCTAGGGAGTGTTTTTGCCATGGGAAATCCTAATTGGCAAAGTTACCTTTTTTCACACATATATATCGGTTATAAGGATGAGATTCTCCTACTATTTTCAATGATTTCGTCTGGTTCATGTCACAATAACCGATATTGAAGTGAGGCACTACCCATCAGAAATCAATGGCAGGTAGATGGCAGTGAGAAAGGACAAGTTATTCTCTCACCTATTTTTCATACAAAGAAAATTATTAAAGATTACGCACGTTGAGCAAGACTCTAGAAAGTTAATGGCCTGAGCAGACGTTTATGGAGCCTGGCAGGGTGCTAAAAGCATGAGGTATTTTTACGGTTCTTAGTTCATAGAAACGGCATGTTGGAAGTTGAAAGCAATTGGCGGCGAGCCCATCCCTCAGTAAATCTTGCCAGACAGGCCCAGAGCTGTAAAGGTCAGATAGAGCAGCCCCTAGTCAAGACAGGTCTCCAGTAGGACAATGCCACTATACCTGCAATGGCGCCAGCCGAAGGCTGGGCTAGGGGCGACGGACTGAAGGGACACTTGTACACAGTGGAGTCATGAACCAGGCATTGTGTGCAGAGCCACGCATAATAAAAATTCACAAGTTTTCATGTTCGCTGATACTGCAAATAGGTCTGTGACTCACTTCCATTGGCTGCCTCAATTGTATAAGAAACTCTGGCGTCTGAGAAACGTTTAGAGATACAATCCTTATTACACCTCCTAACTAGGACTAACATGCTCCAAGGCATAGGTAATTTACATACAGATCTTTAAGATTGTATCTGTTCATTTGTTGCACGGGAAGTGACACGACTTTGGAAAAAAACATCTTCTCCCTCTGCGAATACTTAAAAAAGCCAGTAATTGGCGTTTTCTTTTTTTCTAGAGATACAGGTTCCTTAACTCTTGCGCTGGTTTGAAATAAGTTTGTGCTGTCGTGTAGGAGAGGAGATTTAGCGCCTCTAAAGTCCTGTGGTTGGCTCAAGATGGGGTGAAGGCGGCGTCGTTCGTGCACTTGGCAGAAAAACGGATTTTTTCTTTATCTGGAGAGGCACGAGGTGCTTGGGTTCTGGACTTCGGTATGGAAGTGATCTTCCGGTCAAAGCTCTGGCATGTGTGTGGGACCTGTCCTGAGACTGACTTCACATGCAAGTAGTTAGACTGGAGAGCCTGTGGTGAAGTTCTTATTGTACCGACAGTGTGATTTCAAACGTCTTGGACTACTCATTTACTGAGGGCACACTTATTCGTTTCTGGTTCACCGTCTTGACGTTTGGTATCCATGTGCGCTTCATCATATAAGTGAGCATAATCGGTCCTTGATATGACCAGCGAACAGGTGTGTTACACACCGAAATATACCGTGATTTCAGGGCTCTGGTAGAGAGTAAATTGCGATGCGTCTGCCTGATCGCTAGACCATGAGATTTTGTATTTCTTCCATGGCCGCGCTGGATTCACAGGTGCTGCCTTATGAGTCACCTCTGCCACACACATCTCACCAGCTGCAAGTTACATCGCTGCACGAAGCAAACATGGTAACATACTGCTGTCCCGGCCTTGTCAGGATGTACAGATCTCAATCAACACTTGCTCTCAGCTGCACCTATATAGAGTTCTGTAGATTATCAATCAAAGTCTGCTCAGTGTCAGATCAATTCAGATTGCGTTATCCACATTTTTAGGGCAGGAGTACTTGACTCACCTCTGCCACCAAGGATCTTTGTCCATTGTTCTCTTAACCTAACTGTTAGTTGTTTACTGTATTCAATCAATATCTATAATTTATGTCTGGTTTCCTTTAAAAAATAAATGTTGTTCGTAAATTTTACTACATTCTCAATCATTTTATATAGTCGGCACCATCGGTTAACTTTCATTGTGGTGTCCCATGCCAGGATAACTTTCAACTGTTTCCCCAGTTTTCAGTGCTCCCATGTCAACATTTCCATGTACTCCTCTTGCTGTCATACACTCTTTTCGATGTACAAGAATCGTTCTGCACCAACTAGAAGACATGCAAGTACTTCCTCAATTTCCCCGCATTTTGGAGTATTTTCCCTCAATTTATATGTATTTTCTGTCATTTTTTTGTGATTTTACCGATTTTATGTCATTTCTACTTACGTGATCATGACATCTCTTCTCATTCTGTACTCTAAAATTGCTTGTAAATGTAGTACAGTTGCCAACACCTAGCGCAAATGCACAATATTTCTGTTAGGGCGGCATAGTATAGTACTTTACTCGAATGCATCCAGCCACATCCACCCACATATTCAACAGTGCAGTGTGCGTGCTCTGTTTTCTGTATGTCTGTGTCTGTGCGTGTGATGCAGATGGCTCCCATGACACAGTCTGCCCCCTAGTGGATCCAACTTCGAAGGTAGAACACATCTCCGGATGTAATGCGTCATAAATTCCTTTCCTACATTTAGCCCAGGTTTCAAGGTTGATTACTGCTTGTCGTATTTTATCATCCATTGATAGCTCCTACGTTGGTATCTTCTGAAAAGGTTTCTCCCACTCGTCTAATTGTTTGCAACTGAACGTCAGGTCATTTGGTGTAAATACAATTGATGTACGGGAAGGTTGTTAACAACTTGTAAGAAGGGAGTGACATATTCAAACCACTTGCCATATTTACAAGGTATATAGGTCCTCAGAAACCTGTTGAATTCCTTAAACACCCATTCTATGGGGGATGCTTTGGGATGAAATTTGGATATTAAAATGTGTTCCGTTTGATTTGCAGTCTACAAATTCTTGTCGTTTAGATCCAACAAAATATGAATATTGTCTATTAACATGATTTCTGGTTTTCCTACTCTTTCAGAATATTCCTCTTTGATTCGTCTTATAATTGAACTGGCTGTAATGTTTTGTACAGCATATAGTTGTACGTATTTGGTGAAAATGTCATACAGACTTACTATATACCTTACTCCCCCCTTATCTCTGAGATAGAGTCCAGCCACCTCAAACAATATCTTTTCTAGAGGTTTTTTAGCCATAATGGGATGTAGTTCTAACTGTTTGGAGATGTTGGAATGTTTTACTTTCTGGCAGACAATACACTTTCTTACCACCTGTAGTACTCTTCGTCTAAGGTTGGGGAAGTAGTAATATTTACCTATTATGTCAGTGCATTTTTCAGTGTCATAATGGTCCCACATTTGTGTGTGTATAAGATAAAATCATCCACGTATTCCTCTGGCAAACACACACACCATTGTTAATGTTTGATCACAAATAGTGAACTGCGAAATTTTGTTGCTTTCGAATCTTACAGAAATGTATACCCACAAATATTTAGACATTTATTCATTGTTGACAACCACGAGAACTACGCAAAACTGAATACAAAATTTCTGTACTTCACTTTCATATATCACTCTTGCAAGCTATGCAAACACAGGAATCTACTTGTAGGATTCCTTTTGTGTTGTTACCCTAACTGCAGATGATGATTATAATAACATGTAACCATAATTTTGTCAGAAAATACACGTTTAAAAAGACACCAATAACATTAGAACACTGAAAACACAAATGACGAAAGACACTTGAGAGGTAAAGATATCGCTTTGCATCATACTGCACAGCACTTCGATCAGTCGATCTCATGGTCGCCACAGTAACTCGCCCCCCCCCCCCCCTCCCCAGAAGAAATAGAAGCTACAGCTAAAATGAGTGGTGTTTTTGTTGTACCTCAACTTTCTTCTGTCCGCCCCGAGGACTTTAGGGGAGTTGATCAATGGTGGAAGAAGGGAGCAACCAACAGAGAGCACGAAAGTATTGGTAGAAATCTCAGTCAGGTGGGTGACAGTGTCTTGACACTGCCTGTCCACATGACAGCCTGGTGTGCTGGGAACATCCATGTACTTGGACGTGATCACTCTGTCTGCACAAGTCAGTACAGCAGAAGTTTGAGGGGGCAGGGGGAGGGCAGGAAAGTGCGATTCACCCTGCGCAAGTGTTGCCAGATGTAGAAAGGAGGTGAGCTTGTCCACTGCCTGTTGTCGTGCTGGTGGCAACAGCAGACAATTGCTTTCACACTCGGTTGTCGAATTGTCCACGAAAGAAAGTTTACGTCTCTAAATAGACACAGTTTCATGTACGCCACCTTTGCGGATGATGATGGTGTTCATTATTCTTAATATTACTTCGTATGGGGTGGAATGTGGATGAGTAGGAGGCGCATATACAGCGTCATCACGATGTTCCAGTTTTTACATCTTTGATAATGAAAGAATGATGTTTTCATGGCGTTGTCAGTTATGTTCCCAAAGTTCTTGTAGGAGCAACTCAAGTTTTTTGTAAGAAGACTGTGTGTTTAGAGGATGGCTGAGCTGTAGGGAGTGTTGGTGTTGTAAAATCACCAGGAATACGCAGCTGTTCGTCAAGTAGCAATTGCACTAGCGAGCAAGACAAATCTCCTTTATTACCGCCCGCAGGCTGAGCAGAGCCCATTATAATGAATTGATCCAAGCATCTTGGTGGAGCACGAGAAGCGATTTCAGGGAGTGGTGCATGAGCTCCACTGTGCCATTACTGGCAGAGTTATAGCTTGTGGTACGAATGTGATGACTGTGCCAAAAGTTAAGTAGCTCGATGAACATACAGTCCTCAAGCTGATGGCCACAGTCTGTGATGATTGTAACAGGAAATCCGTAGCGGGAAAACCGGGCGGCCAAATGTGCCTTGGGAAGGGATTCAGCAGACGGCCACCAGCTACTGTCATACTGAATATCATATCGTTTTCATATGTCTACTGGCAAACAAGTCAAATGAAACGATGAAGATGTGCCGTAAGGGATGAACTGTTGTGTGAATGCATCCATCAGCTGGTCTTCTGCAATTTTAGCCAAGTTCACCATTGTTACCCTGGCGATGTCCACCCCCAGTAGCTGAGTGGTTACCACGACAGAATGTCAATCCTAAGAGCACAGGTTAGATTCCCGACTGGTTCAGAGATTTTCTGCTCACAGGGACTGGGTGTTGTGTTGTCCTAATTACCATCATTTCATCCCCATCGACGCTCAAGTCGCCGAAGTGGCATCAACTCCAAAGACTTGCACTCGGCGAATGGTCTACCCGACGAGAGGCCTTAGTCACACGACATTTACATGTTTTACTGGCAGTATTACTGGAAAGACAGTCTGTTACAGTGTTGACCTTGACCTTGATGTGGCGCATGTCTAGTAAAATGAGCCACGAATTTGCTATGGCAGCGCTGATAGAAAGCACCTCAGCTGAAATCGTTATAGGTACGGAAATCTGGCTGAAGCCAGATATAAATTTTGCCGAAATTTTTTCAAAGGCACAGACGGTGTTTAGAAAGGATAGATTGCATGCAACCGATGGTGGCGTGTTGGTCGCTGTTAGTAGTAGTTTATCCCGTAGTGAAGTAGAAGTGGATACTTCCTGTGAATTATTATAGGTAGAGGCTATACTCAACAACCGAGCTAGGTTAATAATCGGCTCCTTTTACCGACCTCCCGACTCAGCAGCATTAGTGGCAGAACAACTGAAAGAAAATCTGGAAGACATTTCACATAGATTTCCTCAGCATGTTATAGTCTTAGTTGGAGATTTCAATTTATCAGATATAGACTGAGACACTCAGATGTTTAGGACGGGTGGTAGGGACAGAGCATCGAGTGACATTATACTGAGTGCACTATCCGAAAATTACCTCGAACAATCAAACAAAGAACCGACTCGTAGAGATAACATCTTGGACCTACTAATAACAAACAGACCCGAACTTTTCGACTCTGTAAGCGCAGAACAAGGAATCAGTGATCATAATGCCGTTGCAGCATCCCTGAATATAGGAATATAACAAAAGGGAGGAAGGTTTATCTGTTTAGCAAGAGTAATAGGAGGCAGATTTCAGACTAACTAACAGATCAAAACGAAAATTTCTGTTCCGACACTGACAATGTTGAGTGTTTATGGAAAAAATTCAAGGCAATCGTAAAATGCGTTTTAGACAGGTACGTGCCGAGTAAAACTGTGAGGGACGGGAAAAACTCACCGTGGTTCAACAACAAAGTTAGGAAACTACTGCGAAAGCGAAGAGAGCTTCACTGCAAGTTTAAATGCAGAAAAACCTCTCAGACGAACAGAAGCTAAACGATGTCAAAGTTAGAGTAAGGAGGGCTATGCGTGAAGCGTTCAGTGAATTCGAAAGTAAAATTCTATGTACCGACTTGACAGAAAATCCTAGGAAGTTCTGGTCTTACGTTAAATCAGTAAGTGGATCGAAACAGCATATCCAGATACTCTGGGATGATGGTGGCATTGAAACAGAGGATGACACGCGTAAAGCTGAAATACTTAACACCTTTTTCCAAAGCTGTTTCACAGAGGAAGACCGCACAGCAGTTCCTTCTCTAAACCCTCGCACGAACGAAAAAATGGCTGACATCGAAATAAGTGTCCAAGGAATAGAAAAGTAACTGAAATCACTCAACAGAGGAAAGTCCACTGGACCTGATGGGATACCAATCCAATTCTACACAGAGTACGCGAAAGAACTTGCCTTCCTTCTAACAGCCGTGTACCGCAAGTCTCCAGAGGAACGGAAGGTTCCAAATGATTGGTAAAGAGCACAGGTAGTTCCAGTTTTGAAGAAGGTTCGTCGAGCAGATGTGCAAAACTATAGGCCTATATCTCTGACATCGATCTGTTGTAGAATTTTAGAACATGTTTTTTGCTCGCGTATGTCATTTCTGGAAATCCAGAATCTACTCTGTAGGAATCAACATGGATTCCGGAAACAGTGATCGTGTGAGACCCAACTCGCTTTATTTGTTCATGAGACCCAGAAAATATTAGATACAGGCTCCCAGGTAGATGCCATTTTTCTTGACTTCCGGAAGGCGTTCGATACAGTTCCGCACTGTCGCCTGATAAACAAAGTAAGAGCCCACGCAATATCAGACCAGCTGTGTGGCTGGATTGAAGAGTTTTTAGCAAACAGAACCCAGCATGTTGTTCTCAATGGAGATACGTCTACAGACGTTAAAGTAACCTCTGGCCTACCACAGGGGAGTGTTATGGGACCATTGCTTTTCACAGTATATATAAATGACCCATTAGATAGTGTCGGAAGTTCCATGCTGCTTTTCGCAGATGATGCTGTAGTATACAGAGAAGTTGCAGCATTAGAAAATTGCAGCGGAATACAGGATGATCTGCAGCGGATAGGCACTTGGTGCAGCGAGTGGCAACTGACCCTTAACATAAACAAATGTAATGTATTGCGAATACATAGAAAGAAGGATCCTTTATTGTATGATTATATGATAGTGGAACAAACACTGGTAGCAGTTACTTCTGTAAAATATCTGGGAGTATGCGTACGGAACGATTTGAAGTGGAATGATCATATAAAATTAATTGTTCGTATGGCGGGTCCCAGGTTGAGATTCATTGGGAGAGTCCTTAGAAAATGTAGTCCATCAACAAAGGAGGTGGCTTACAAAACACTCGTTCGGCCTATACTTGAGTATTGCTCATCAGTGCGGGATCCGTACTAGTTCCGATTGACAGAGGAGATAGAGAAGATCCAAAGAAGAGCGGCGCGTTTCGTCACAGGGTTATTTGGTAAGCGTGATAGCGTTACGGAGATGTTTAGCAAACTCAAGTGGCAGACTCTTCAAGAGATGCGCTCTGCATCGCGGTGTAGCTTGCTGTCCAGGTTTCGAGAGGGTGTGTTTCTGGATGAGGTATCGAATATATTGCTTCCCCCTACTTATACCTCCCGAGATCACGAATGTAAAATTAGAGAGATTCGAGCGCGCACGGAGGCCTTCCGGCAGTCTTTCTGCCCGCGAACCATACGCGAGGGGAACAGGAAAGGGAGGTAATGACAGTGGCACGTAAAGTGCCCTTCGCCACACACCGTTGGTGGCTTGTGGAGTATAAATGTAAATGTAGATGTAGACGGGGTGAAACAAGTTCAGTTGCCTGCTATAATACAGAGGTGAGTGGTTGGTGGCTTGTAAAAACATCAAAATGTTGGCCTTCCAAAATGGGATGGAAATGTTTGACAGCCTGGTACATAACCAGCAGCTCCCTATCTGTAGTGCTTCGTCTAGTCTGCGCCTCTGTTAGCTGCCTAGAGAAAACAATGCCAAGGGTTGCCTAAATCCAACTATTTTTTTACTGTAAAGCCATACGTACTGCTACATGGGTGGTGCTAGTGAAAATTCCGGCAGGGGCACCAGATTTCCGGCACCACATTTTGGATGTATAAGCAGTGTTAAATTTGTCAATGCTGTCTTCATATCTTCAAATGCTTTAGATGATACCGCAAAGCGTACGATTTTTCTGTTTCTGGAAGTATTTTTCCAGAGAGAAGCAGATCAAGAGGATGTTACAGATCTGCAGTGTGCAGTAAATGACAGCGTTCAAAATTTACTGTGCCAATAAAACGTCTAAGGTCCGTGTATATGGTAGGATGTGGCGTATTTTGAATGGCTAAAATTTGATCATGTGCCAAACCAGAGGAGGGGACCTTGTATCCCAAAAAAAATCTCGTTTTCACACACACACACACACACACACACACACACACACACACACACACACACACACACACTTCTCTGCATTAAGGAAAATTGCGAAGTCTTGGAAGAGTTGGCACAAATGTCGCAAATGTCTTTGCAAGGATTTAGAAAACATCAATATATGATCAAGATAGCGGAAAACAAAATGGAGAACATGTAAGAGCAAAAAATTATAACGAAATAGTCAAAATGGCGTTATAACTACCATTTTCTTTATGTCCTCCTTAATCATCGGAATCTGTGAGAATGCTATTCAACAATCAACGACACTGAAAATAGACACCCCCTCGACAGCATAGTTAAAGCCAACTATGTTAGGTACTGGATGGCGATATGGTGTTGTGCGAGCGTGCAGTGCTATGTAGTTGCTACGTAATCTCCATGTAACATTTTTATTTTTCGCCAAGTGGAGTGGAAAGATCCAATCGCTGTCTGCGGCTGACACGATGCCTTCAGATGACATTCTATTCATCTCCCTAACTGCTGCAACAAATTTCTCTGGAGGTAGGCGACATGCTTGACAAAAAGCAGGCTCTATAGATAAGGTTTTGATATGATGCTGAGCGGTGTGGCAGCATTGTTGTTTTTATTTGAATAGATACGTCACTGCAGGGAATTCATTCAACAACTGGGTGCGAGTGGTATCACTGTAAATGGCACGCAGTTCACCCGTCATGTAGCAGAAGAGATGGATAGCTTCTCATGTGCTACGCACTGCATTTTTTGAAGTACTAGCTTCGAGGATCCAAAGTACAAGACACAGAAATTTTCATGTGGGCCGTGAACGTGCCTCATGCACTCATTGTTAGCTGGCGCAGGCACTGTGACAGGTTAAGAAGCTGTCAGTCTTAGTACTGCCCACGCAGCTGTTGACTAGGTATGGTATCACTTTGAAAAATGTCACATCAGCTCCTAAGATAGGGCCACTGGCATCAGCCGTGACAAACCTCGAAGTAGGTGAAATATTAGGACAAAAGTTTGACGATTTCTCCTGTTCCACATACAAACTTATGTGTATTGTTTGCCACAGTCGAGCTATGACAGGTAGCCAGTGGTGGCTCAGAACACTGTTGCAATCGGAAAACGCTAATCTCAGAATCCGAATTGACCAAAAAATTGCAACCAGCGTTTCTTTCTTTAATAAACAAGCTGCTGAAATGTTGCGACTGTGAATACAGTTCACAGTGTGAGGGGCAATCAAATGAAACCTGGTCACTAGTGTAAAGTAAAAATGTAGTTATACACAGTACACATACTCAAAAACAGTTGCCAAAAACTGTTGGCACATTTGTCCAATTGCGACACTGGCTGGTCGATTCCATCCTTGAAGAAGCTAGTAGGCTGCTGTTAGATTCAGGCCTGAACCCAGCCACACTTTCGGCAGTGCGCATGCTAATACCCAGTAACTGATGGATCTCGTCCACGGTGATTCTGTGGTTGTCCAAGACTAAAGCATTCACTTCCACAACCATTTCCGTGTGATGACATGATGCACCTGTCCAGGACGAGCATTGTCTTCCAGTAACTTGCGCCCATCAATGAATCTTTTGCGCCGTTCCACAACACTTGAACGACTCACACTGTACTCACTGTACACGGCCTTCATCCGTCAATACATTTCATGGCCTCCAATTGCCTCCACTGCCAAAAATCGAATCACTCTTCGTTGTTCCTGCTTACTCACTTGCAGGTTCAGTAGTGTGTGACCACCTTCTCTTTGGCATGAAACCACACTGGCACTATGCACCATCACATGGTGCACACGTGTCAGTCTCTCTACCTATAGATGACGCCACCATATCCACAGTTACGTGGTGCCACCTTACATATAAGGTTCACTGCACTGACCAGGTTTCATTTGAATTTCATAACAGCTGTGGTTGCCGCAATGCCTGTTCCTTCAGACATGTTGTTGCTGTTGTGGTCTTCAGTCCTGAGACTGGTTTGATGCAGCTCTCCATGCTACTCTATCCTGTGCAAGCTTTTTCATCTCCCAGTACCTACTGCAGCCTACATCCTTCTGAATCTGCTTAGTGTATTCACCTCTTGCTCTCCCCCTACGATTTTTACCCTCCACGCTGCCCTCCAATACCAAATTGGTGATCCCTTGATGCCTCAGAACATGTCCTACCAACCGATCTCTTCTTCTGGTCAAGTTGTGCCACAAACTTCGCTTCTCCCCAATCCTATTCAATACTTCCTCATTAGTTATGTGATCTACCCATCTAATCTTCAGCGTTCTTCTGTAGCACCACATTTCGAAAGCTTCTATTCTCTTCTTGTCCAAACTATTTATCGTCCATGTTTCACTTCCATACATGGCTACACTCCATACGAATACTTTCAGAAATGACTTCCTGACACTTAAATCAATACTGGATGTTAACAAATTTCTCTTCTTCAGAAACGCTTTCCTTGCCATTGCCAGCCTACATTTTATATCCTCTCTGCTTCGACCATCATCAGTTATTTTGCTCCCCAAATAGCAAAACTCCTTTACTACTTTAAGTGCCTCATTTCCTAATCTAATTCCCTCAGCATCACCCGACTTAATTAGACTACATTCCATTATCCTTGTTTTGCTTTTGTTGATGTTCATCTTATATCCTCCTTTCAAGACACTGTCCTTTCCATTCAACTGCTCTTCCAAGTCCTTTGCTGTCTCTGACAGAATTACAATGCCATCGGCGAACCTCAAAGTTTTTATTTCTTCTCCATGAATTTTAATACCTACTCCGAATTTTTCTTTTGTTTCCTTTACTGCTTGCTCAATATACAGATTGAACAACATCGGGGAGAGGCTACAACCCTGTCTTACTCCCTTCCCAACCACTGCTTCCCTTTCATGTCCCCCAACTCTTATAACTGCCATCTGGTTTCTGTACAAGTTGTAAATAGCCTTTCGCTCCCTGTATTTTACCCCTGCCACCTTTAGAATTTGAAAGAGAGTATTCCAGTCAACATTGTCAAAAGCTTTCTCTAAGTCTACAAATGCTAGAAACGTAGGTTTGCCTTTCCTTAATCTTTCTTCTAAGATAAGTCGTAAGGTCAGTATTGCCTCACGTGTTCCAGTGTTTCTACGGAATCCAAACTGATCTTCCCCAAGGTCCGCTTCTACCAGTTTTTCCATTCGTCTGTAAAGAATTCGTGTTAGTATTTTGCAGCTGTGACTTATTAAGCTGATAGTTCGGTAATTTTCACATCTGTCAACACCTGCTTTCTTTGGGATTGGAATTATTATATTCTTCTTGAAGTCTGAGGGTATTTCGCCTGTTTCATACATCTTGCTCACCAGATGGTAGAGTTTTGTCAGGACTGGCTCTCCCACGGCCGTCAGTAGTTCCAATGGAATATTGTCTACTCCGGGGGCCTTGTTTCGACTCAGGTCTTTCAGTGCTCTGTCAAACTCTTCACGCAGTATCGTATCTCCCATTTCATCTTCATCTACATCCTCTTCCATTTCCATAATATTGTCCTCAAGTACATTGCCCTTGTATAGACCCTCTATATACTCCTTCCACCTTTCTGCTTTCCCTTCTTTGCCTAGAACTGGGTTTCCATCTGAGCTCTTGATATTCATACAAGTCGTTCTCTTATCTCCAAAGGTCTCTTAAATTTTCCTGTAGGCGGTATCTATCTTACCCCTAGTGAGATAGGCCTCTACATCCTTACATTTGTCCTCTAGCCATCCCTGCTTAGCCATTTTGCACTTCCTGTCGATCTCATTTTTGAGACGTTTGTATTCCTTTTTGCCTGTTTCACTTACTGCATTTATATATTTTCTCCTTTCATCAATTAAATTCAATATTTCTTCTGTTACCCAAGGATTTCTACTAGCCCTCGTCTTTTTACCTACTTGATCCTCTGCTGCCTTCACTACTCCATCCCTCAAAGCTACCCATTCTTCTTCTACTGTATTTATTTCCCCCATTCCTGTCAATTGCTCCCTTATGCTCTCCCTGAATCTCTGTACAACCTCTGGTTCTTTTAGTTTATCCACGTCCCATCTCCTTAAATTCCCACCTTTTTGCAGTTTCTTCAGTTTTAATCTACAGGTCATAACCAATAGATTGTGGTCAGAGTCCACATCTGCCCCTGGAAATGTCTTACAATTTAAAACCTGGTTCCTAAATCTCTGTCTTACCATTATATAATCTATCTGATACCTTTTAGTATCTCCAGGGTTCTTCCATGTATACAACCTTCTTTCATGATTCTTAAACCAAGTGTTAGTTATGATTATGTTGTGCTTTGTGCAAAATTCTACCAGGCGGCTTCCTCTTTCATTTCTGTCCCCCAATCCATATTCACCTACTATGTTTCCTTCTCTCCCTTTTCCTACACTCGAATTCCAGTCACCCATGACTATTAAATTTTCGTCTCCCTTCACAATCTGAATAATTTCTTTTATTTCATCATACATTTCTTCAATTTCTTCGTCATCTGCAGAGCTAGTTGGCATATAAACTTGTACTACTGTAGTAGGTGTGGGCTTCGTATCTATCTTGGCCACAATAATGCGTTCACTATGCTGTTTGTAGTAGCTTACCCGCATTCCTATTTTCCTGTTCATTATTAAACCTACTCCTGCATTACCCCTATTTGATTTTGTGTTTATAAACCTGTAGTCACCTGACCAGAAGTCTTGTTCCTCCTGCCACCGAACTTCACTAATTCCCACTATATCTCACTTCAACCTATCCATTTCCCTTTTTAAATTTTCTAACCTACCTGCCCGATTAAGGGATCTGACATTCCACGCTCCGATCCGTAGAACGCCAGTTTTCTTTCTCCTGATAACGACATCCTCTTGAATAGTCCCCGCCCGGAGATCCGAATGGGGGACTATTTTACCTCCGGAATATTTTATCCAAGAGGACGCCATCATCATGTAATCATACAGTAAATCTGCATGCCCTCGGGAAAAATTACGGCTGTAGTTTCCCCTTGCTTTCAGCCGTTCGCAGTACCAGCACAGCAAGGCCGTTTTGGTTATTGTTACAAGGCCAGATCAGTCAATCATCCAGACTGTTGCCCTTGCAACTACTGAAAAGGCTGCTGCCCCTCTTCAGGAACCACACGTTTGTCTGGCCTCTCAACAGATACCCCTCCGTTGTGGTTGCACCTACGGTACGGCCATCTGTATCGCTGAGGCACGCAAGCCTCCCCACCAACGGCAAGGTCCATGGTTCATGCAGAGGAACATTGCGTGGTACTTCTGAATGGTGCAGGCACTGAAATATTATATTTATCTGCCAACAGCAGGCAAGTGTTGTAGAATTAAAATTTCTCCCCTGTATGGGCATACACAATATGGATGTACAAGTGCAGATTGTAGACACATTATTGATGACATATGGAAGTTTAGGTCTGGTTGTGAATCATACTTAGATGGTAAGGCAACCACTCGTGATAAGTGGAAAATCCCGGTTTTAATCCCAGTGCAGTCCAAATTTTCATTGTTTTCATTCCATTATGTGACTGATGGTTGTCCATATTCACAACTGCAAATACATTCCATGTATTTTGTAATGGCTGTAGTTGCCGCAGTGCCTGTTCCATCAAACATGCATGCATGCAAACATGCATGCATTGTACTTCTGATCAACATGGGCACTGCAATGCTGCATTTAAAAACAGCCTGCACTGTATTATTTCCTCCAATAAGTTCCACAGCACACAAAAAGAGCTCTCTTTTGTAACTTTCTGCATTTCATTAGACAACCACAAAATAAAATATAGTAACACAGCACTTGTTCATGGTCGATCAGTTATGTGTTTTGAGCTATTGTCATGGTGGTTAGTTATCATTTTCTTATGTTTGATTATATCTGTCAGTTAATGTTTTCAGATCCATGGGTTGTAGTTAGAGTTTTATAGTTTCCTGATATTTTGTTTTTTCAATTTCTCAGCTTCATAAGGTAGCTCACTTTGCTCAAATCCTTACACATGAAAGAACGATTGAAAAAGTTGTCTATGACATTTTCATCAAGTCTTTAACTGAGCAGTCTTAGAAATTTATTTCCCTTTTTTTCTAATTTCTTTTCACCTGTAATGTAAGAATCACATAAACATTATGCTTCTGTTTTTAATGTCATATGTTATGTATGATATGTGCACTGTGAGTAAGATGTCAGATTCAACTAAGTCTATGAAAGATTTTCTATATATAGCAGCTACATCTTCAGCCTTATATTTTTGTACATATTGAATGTTTTCTTTCTTTTTTATGTTGGGGGAAAAGCAATTATTTTTGTTAATAAAAATACAACTTTTTCAGACCACAGTTTATTTTTGAACAGTATAGTAGAAAAAATGAAATTTTATTTTTACACATTCCAATAAAAATCCTTAAATTATTTGTGGGAAATCAACACAGTTGTCACTATAGAATGTAAGAGAGATATTGAAAAATATATTAAGTGATACAGCTAATATCTAATGAAAAATAAAAATCCTAATTAAACATTTAAATCATATTTTGAATGGAAGTGACATGTTACAGTACCAGACAGAAATTAATAGTTTGATGTAGAATAATTAAAATTTTGCAAAAATAAAATAAAAACCTTGAATTATGAATAAATTATGCTGAATAGATAACATTAACTGAGACAACTAACTTCCATATTTTTTTATTAGCATCACATCTGTTTCTTGATCCAGAGGTACCATAAAACCTAAACTGTAAATGTGCAGATGGACATACTTCTTTCATTTTCAGAAATGATCATTTTGTTCTGCTCAATTTACATTACCTGAACTGCATTTATTCTTTATAATATGAAGCATATTTGAAAAGTAAGTATGTTTACTTATATTTAAATTTTGGCTGCTCAGAACAAAGTTAGATGAATGCAGCACAAACTAATAATTGCTTATAAAACCACAGAAGTCATTATTTTGATTCATTAATTGTTTTACTGTGAGAGAAATCAACTAAAATGGCTTCAAGAATCGTTGGTGCCAGTAGGAGCAAAGTTGGTACTGTAATTTGATTTTTTGTGTTGAAAAGGAACAACTGTAATTATTGTAACTCATCACGAGTTAGTTTTGAACTGACGTAAAGAATGGTGGTAATAGTTGGAACAAACCTAAGAAAATAAAAAGGAATGTTTGTGAATGGAATGAGCTGAAGAACAAACTTTTTCAGTAACAGAGAGAAATATATTTCCACCTATGGAAAAGTGATACATTGAAAGAAGCTGTCTACTATTTGCTAAATGTTTGAAGATGTGCAAATAAGATTTGTTTGCTGGTGCATATGTTCCTTCCATGTAACACAGATATTACAATAGTAGAAAAGGAAACACATCACGGCAACAACTGACTGAACTCATGGAGAACAGAGAAAAATATTTAATCAAAATTTTCTGAGTGACACCTAAGACTTTTAAAGATTTTTAATAATTTAAATAAACCGTTTGTAAAACAGAGTGTTAGTAATAAAAAGTCTCAAGCAGGAGCTGCATGTTCAGTTTTATGTATATATCGATGTAAAATGTGCAGTGACATAAAAGAATTATTTGCTAGAAATGCAGACAATTCCCAGAGCTGTTTCTTACAGCAGAATACCCCCACCATATCCACCCCTCCTCTGAAGGCAATAAGTTAACAAGTCTAAATAGAACAACATTATGTTCCTTGTACAGTTCATACCTTCTATATGTCATACGCAAAAAACCTTAGGAGTCACTCTGATGAGCACAATATTAACTGAAAGAGTAGAAGCACCTTCATTAATACCTAGAAGTGCTTCTCAATGGAAGTTATTCTTAAACACCAATAATACTTTGGGAATAATCTGATAAATAAAATTTACAGTCTTAAAGTAAGATTCCACACAAGCCGATAATGGATCCAGAAATCAATGTGGCCGCTAGTAAAGGCATTTTCAGCACTAATCAAGGTTCGGAATCACATTCAAAATTCATTACTGCTAGCCTACTGTGAGAAACAGTGAGAAAAATCAGCCAGTTACTGGTCTTGTATATTAATACAGATTATTCTGATAAACCAATAAATACTAACATCAATAGGTAAGAATAAAGGAAGCTGCTATTTGCCATACCACAAAGTTGCTACTACATCAAATTACAATCAGATAGTACAGTAGTCTCACTTGTATGAATGACAATATATGCTGGGACTCTGGGAAATGAGAAGGCTGACCAACTGGCAAAGAATGCTGCATAACCTCTAATGTTATTGCTAGAAACTTTGTTCTCATATTTTATAAATTTTACAAGTCCCATAATTCTCAGAATTCATAAAACTGCTTCTTACCTGACACTAGTTTCAATTGGGATTGTATGTTATTCCACTAAACCAGTTAGATAGAGCTGATGTGTAATGCAAAATGCTCACATGCCATCTAAAATGAATGGTTTAAAGAAACATTTCCATTGGCAACTTTCTGACCATTCTTCCTACACCTCCATGCTATCAGCAACATTTCTTGCCCATGTCTTAGTGGGAAAGGCCTAAAGACAACGAGGAACTAAAGAACATCATTTTCAGTTAGTTCAATTCCTAGATGGAGAAGTTCTATGCAGAAGGGTTGAAAAAGTGCTACATTACAAAAAGTGCTTGCAAATGAATGGCAATTATTTGTAAAAGTGAATTAGGTTTACTGGGAACTAAAACCTACAACAAAAACTTCCTATAATGAGTATATATTTCTTTATGGTCAAATGGATCTTACTTTTTCAATATGTCTCGTATTATCAAGAGGAGTGTTCTTACTGCAAGACTAAGACTCTGCTCCCTCTCCAGTGTTATTGTGTTAATGGACTGGAAGCTTGTGTATTCAAAAGCTTATTCAGTTACTGATTATTGTTAATTTCTGGATGTATATATGCACAACAAAAACATCATTAACACTCCAATTTTTTAAAGTTCAAACTGGTTGTAGTTTGTCAAGCTGGTAAGGAAAACTTTTTCTGGAGTAGCAGGAGGATCTGAAAAACAAAACGCATTTATTTTTCAACATACTGAAGCAGCAGCTTTCTTGAAAGCATAGTTTAAGGTTTCAGTACCTAGAAATTACAAAAACCTGATTATCATTATACTTTATATCCTGTAGAGTTAAGGCACACAAACCATGCAAACTTGTTTCATCACATTTCATACAAAACAAAATACAGTTGAACTTTGCATAGCAAGCATAATTCATTCCAGAATCGTACACATAGAATAAAACACTCATTAAGCAAAAAAATTTATCCCTTATCAATTAATGTAAAATATTATCAAGTGTTCCATGCAGAAAAAGTACTAAAAGTTTTACATTATTCATGCTATTTATTCAGAGGAAATTACACATATTGGTATAGTATTATGTACTTTATTAATCATGATACATAACTAAATCTTTTTTATTAGGAACCTATCTATAGTCATTTGTTTCTCCTGATGCTTCAACACCTGGCAAAAAATGCAACACAGTGCGCTCATCAAATAAATTTGTAGCATGCTTAGCCACTGCTTCATTGGAGTGATGATTTTAAATGTGCAGTGTAACCAATTCCCATGCTTTCAGCATTTCTCTTATTGAGCCAGAAGATTGCTGCCTTGCTATTCCTACCTCCTCCTCCTTCTCTGAAGAACTCCTCTCCATAACTTCCTGCTCAGAAACACACTGCAACTTCATAAGCTCTTCAGTGGTCATATTTTGGCAGTGATCCTCCACAAGCTCATCATATCATTTTTATCCACTTCTAATCCCACGCTCCTGGCCAAAGACACAATCTCATTGACTACAGGCTCCACAGTTAATGACTCAAATGCCTCAGAGTCACACCTGACAACCCGTTCCAGCCAAAGTTTCTTCCAAGCAGAAGTGAGAGTTCTCTTGGTAGCCTCTTCCCATGCCTTTTTGATCATCTTGACATTGACACAATATTTCCAAAAGTCTCTGAGAGTGAGACTGGTAACGTCATTCATCTCAAAACAATGCTAGAAGAGTGCTTTAGTGTAGAAGCTTCTTAAAGTCAGAAATAATCTGCTGGTACATAGGCTGGAGTAATGGAGTGGTGTTGGTGTTGGGAGACGGAAACTGGATCTTGATGAATTGAAATTCTTCAAGGAGCTGGTCTTGTAGGCCTGGGGAATTGGTGGGAGTGTTGTCCATAATGAGCAAGACATGGACTGGCAGATTAATCTCAAGCAAATACTATTTCACTGAAGAACTAAACAGTATTTTCACCCAATTATGAAAAAGATCATGTTTCACCCAATCCTTGTTGTTGGACCTCCACATCACATTTAACCTGCTCTTCTGGACTTTACACTTCTTGAAGGCTCATGGAGTTTCTGAATGATAAACAATCAGCAGTTTAACTTTCAAATCGCCACTTGCATTGACATTGAATAGCAGTGTGAGACAGTCTTTCTTTCGCCTGTGACTGGGCAATGTTCTCTGCTGTTATAAAGGTACGCTTCAGCACCTTTCTCCAGAATAGACCCACCCCGTCACAATTAAAGACCTATTAAAGACCCTCAGAATCTACAAACATATTGAAGTTGCTGATGAAGTTCTCTCTGTCTTTGTGTCAGATCTGGCCACTTTACTGTGCCCCACAACGCTGTGGATGCCAGTTCTTCTCTTAAACTTCGTGTACCACCCATGACTTCCCTTAAACACATCTTTGGCTGTTTATGATCCTGGTTTCTTCTTAACTAGATCGGCGAAAATCATTCTCGACTTATCAAAAACGGTGTTCTTATTATTAGCGTCAACTTGAAAAACTGATTTTTATTTACCCATATACAGAGCTACCTTTTGATGTTCTCCAGAATACAAAATTCTTGTTAATTACTCTTTTACTCCCTTTGAAGCATCTATCTCCATAATTTTGTCCTTGTTCTGGAGGATAGAGCAAATAGTTTATGTAGACCGATCGTGTGTGCATGCCGAATCAGCAATGCTCACACCACATTTGTGTTTTTAAATTATTTTATGTTTAATTTCTAGGGCATTTTCCTTCAGTTATAGTCCTCTTGTTGTGGTTTTATCTTTGGGGACACTTGTATGAAGGTCATTAAAATTTGCACAAAAAAAAACTCTGTGAACACAAGTTTAGAAATATGTGCAATCTTGAGGTGTACTAACATGGGAGTGGAAAGAGTACTAAACCCAGACAGCAGTATGTACTAAAGACATTGTTCATATGCTGCTGCCAACAATGGAAGGTGTTCATATTATCGAATGTTTCGCCTGTGCACACGAATGGCTGGTGATATACAAAATTGTTTTCACTTGTTATGTGAAACATCACTCATTTAAGTGAAGCATCTTTTAAAATTTGTGTTGCACATTATACGAATTGCATGTTATTGGAGGTGCTCATTATGTGAGGTTTCAATGTAATAACACATTTTTATATGTTACTGATGTATGAAAATCATGAAGGACTAAGTTACTTACTCATCTCAAACCATTTTGCAGAGTACCCAGAATCTTGTCTAGCTGCCAGTACTGCTTCCCGTATAGCAAATAAAGCACTAATACTCATGCAGAAGGGTGGTTCACCAGTTGCTATAAATTAAATAAAAGTCAGTAACATATTCATTTTAAATTAACAGTAACTCTTTGAACATAAACTGACCTTTTGAACGAAGAACTCCGACAGGATTAGGAGCATTTTTCCTCAGCTCTATTCTGAAGTCAATAGGGATATCTTTGGCTCCAGGAGGTTTGTAATTCTTAGAACAAACAAAATTGTGCTATTAGTAACACTCAGAAAATATTTTTCCCATAAATGACACAAAAAGATAATTATTTTACAGTTTGAAATAAAAACGGAAAAATTGACAATAGCTATCTGAGCAGTTTTTCAAATAAATACTAACAAAGAGATAGAGGGGCTGGCCAGTACTTACCTCAGCTCAGTACAGCCGATAGATACACAAAAAACAGAACCAAAAATTTACGTTCCTAGCTTTCGGAACAAATGTTCCTTCATCAGGGAGGAGAGAGGGGAAAGAAACGGAAGAAGGGAAAGTAGATTCAGTTACTCACAACCCAGGTTATGAAGCAACAGGGAAAGGAAAACAGGGAAGGTAGCAAGGATGGAGCTGAGGTAAGTACTGGCCAGCCCCTCTATCTCTTTGTTAGTATTTGTTTCACATCTTTATATGAGATTTTCCAGTTTTTCAAATATTCACATATGTCATTACAACTATTAAAATGTTAGATATGTTCTAAATGCAACCTATTTTGTAGTTTTCCTGTCTATAAATTAAAGCCTGCTATTTGTTTTACCCACAATTCAGCTTTACATAAGTCTAGAAATGCTGAATCCATTCTTTTGCAGGCTTTAATATATAGACAGGAAAGCTACAAAATAGGTTGCATTTGGAACATTTGTACATTCAGTATTCAAATGCTACTGGGATGTGTCATATCTGTTCCATCAAGTTAACAATGAACATTGAGGGAATACAAAGAAAGGCAGAAAAAATAGTCTCAGAAGTACTTGACTGGCAAGATATATTAACAGAAATACTTAAACATCATAACTGGGGAACACTCAAGGAGAGACTCAATGAATATCATGAAAAATTGATTAGAGTTCCAAGAAACAACTTTGGAGTAGATATTACAAACATTTTTCAGCCTCAAATGTGTCAGCCTTGCAGGGATCATGAAGATGAAATTAGATTAATCACAGTTTGTGTACACGTGTACCAAGCAATCATTATAAAGACACTCCATCTGTGGATCAACAATAAAAAAGTTTTATCTGCTATGATTCACAATGAGTATATGTAGATGTGATTTCTGCAGTAAACATAATCCCTTGAAACTTCCTGGCAGATTAAAACTGTGTGCCGGACCGAGACTCGAACTCAGGACCTCTGCCTTTCATGGTCAAGTGCTTTACCAACTGAATTATCCATGACCCATCCTCACAATTTTACTTCCACCAGTACCTTACCTCCTACCTTTCAAACTTCACTGAAGTTCTCCTGCGAACCTAGTAGGACTAGCACTACTGGAAGGAAGGATACTGTGGAGACATGGCTTAGCCACAGACTTGGGCTGCAGACTGAACATTTCATTCTGGGAATATAATCCCCCATGTGTCAGATAGCTGCCTTCTGTGAGCAAGTACTGTGACTTGCAGTAACCAGTCTGTCTCACTGAATGAATAACAGATTTATATTACCAGAGACTTCTCCCTAATGTCCACAAACTCTACAAAAACGAGAATGAATGCAGTGAAAACTTCAGATTCATCCAAGTACCAAGGCAGTTACTGAGATGGAATACATGCTGTGTTGGTTATATGAGGTAAACCTGAATACTCTACTAGAACACAGAAGGGCAATGTGCTAGCACTTGGACTACTCAAGAATGCCTCATTGACCGACTCATAGTTTATGTTAGAGTTACAAACAAGACTTCTGCTGTAGTGGACATTTAAAAATGTGAGCAGATATTGCTTTCATGCATTGATTACAGTAAGACTACACCTTGTTGAAGCAATTATTCTAATTTATCATTTGTTTCTCTTTTGATCTTTCCATATATTATTTGACTGATATCCTCGAAATAAATATTTCAGCATTCACACTGGATTCCATGGAGCAGATAATTTCATTTGAGGTAGGTCATTACATTTTCTAAATTATTGTTACAAATTTGAGTGATACAGGACAGTATTTCAAAGTATTTTGTGAAGACACAGATAAACTCAACATATTATGGTCAATTTTGGTCACTGTTGAATAGAGATACAAATTTCTTTTCATATAATAATGAGAAAGAAGGAAAATCTGATTTAATTTCTTGCTATATTACTGCTTTGCTTGCATAGCAGTTCACTAAATAAAATAAAATTTTATGATAAAAGCACTCTACATTAAGAATTTGAAACATACCCAGGTTCTGTTTGTCAGTGCCTTCCCAGTATTATCATCATAAACCATGAATTCCTTTAACCAGTAGCCAAGACCCATCACAAAGGCTCCTTCTACTTGGCCTACATCAATCTCTGGGCTGAGGCTTTCTCCAGCATCTTCCAGTATATCTACACGTAGTATCTGAAACATTTCTATTATAGTCCCTTTCCTCTCTACTTGAGAATTTGTATATTGAGCATTTATGATTATTATTTTTGTTTTACATAGAAGGTATACAAAACATGTATCAGTAATTTTACAGATTTATTCTTGACATCAAAACATTACAAAACAATCACATGACCATGGGTCCGGAAATCCTTTGTTAAGGAGGTATGAAAGGAATTCCCTGTATCGACTTCTGGGTATCCAATTTATCTAAGATGTGCATTTTACTAACTTTGTTGATTATATTTGTCCATAGCATGTTTTTGTTATGTATGATGGGTGTTTGTTCATTTTTAGAGTAAATTCCATTACAACATATCATGATGATGTACAATAATCAGTGTCTGAAATTATGTATATTCACTACTTATGCAGCCTAGTTGATGAGAATGCAGGCAAAGCACATCAACTTTATGCAGAAAGTTATGCTTGGAGGCAGTTACCTTCTGCAAGAGTATTTGTATAACGCCACAAACACTTGTGAGAGTGACTCATTTGAGAAGAGTTTCAGCTGGTGGGTAACCATTCATTGTACAAATGCCCGAGTTTGAAGAATGGGTTATTTGTACTGCAGCTGAAACTCCATCAACTAGCACAAAGGGAACTGCCAATAGGGAAAGTGTTACTCACATGAGAATCTGGAACATTCTACAAGAATATATTTGGTAACTGTATCACTTTCAGTAAGTGCAAGGATTAAATGAGGCAGACTTTCAGCCAAGAATAACTTTCTATCAATGCATGTTGTGGCAGTGTGCTGTGTTTCTTCATTGCTTAGCATGTACCTTATCCACTAATGAGTCTGGCTTTTCACTTGATGGGATCTTTAAATCTTAAATAACCTTTGAAATTCATATGTTGCCAGGAGCTTCCATGAGAGAAATGTAACTGATGGAGAATTCTGTATATGTTTGGAATAGTCAATGGAATATAAAGCAAGATATAACTTTGATTCACTCAATGAAGAATATGTATTTCAAAGCTACTGCATAGAATTAGAGCAAAATACTGTAATTACATCTGTATATGGAATTTGAGGTGCAGAAATAATCAAATTGTTTTTGTAAAAATTGCAGTGCATATTACAGGAACTTAAGAAACACCAAGAATGTGTCATAATAGCTGCTGATTTCAACATGTATTTAGGTCATGAAACCAACAGCTCAACAAAATTCAATGACAGAATTAAAAAATTGAGTTTCAGTGCTAATATTAGCGATTTTACCAAACAAACAAGAAGTCAGTAACATGTACACATAAAACTTCAACCAAGTATACTAATAATGAGGCTAAAAACTTTTTTTTGGATATAAAATGTTCTGGAAACTATTCTCTGTTTATGAAATTACCTAAAATCATAAAACCTTGTTCAAAAAAACATACACCAAATGACATTTGAGCAAAGAAAATACATACTTACTCCATTACACAGGGATACAAAAAAAAATTCTGTGGCATAAGTTTATGGAGTCTATTTAGATACACATGATGATGAAGCACTTAGCCTATAACTTATTTTTTTTTAATAGGCTTTGGTTCTCATGATAAACTGTTCTGTAAAAAATATACATTTTTTACTAATCTACCATCATCAATGAGTCTTTTTCAAAGTAATGTAACTGTAGTATTATGATCTGTGACTCAATATGGCCAAGTGCCATGACAAGGACAGAGCCAAGACACCACCTCGATGAATGCTGCTTTTGTGCTCTGAATGTAAAAGGTATGAATCAATACAAAAAGTGCTCTTGGGCCTACCCAAATGTACAATCCGCTAATCCACCAATCTTGCATACTGAAGATTTTCCAGTACTGGCATTTACTTCCTTACCAGACAGTTACTGTGATGTCAAAATGTTAGATGGAGTAAAAGCAATAGTGCATGTGAATTCAAAGAATGCAGTCCTATACTGCAAGGCTTTTCTCAGGGTGAGCTAAATGACTTGATTTGAGATTTAAAATTATCTAAGAAATAAGCTGAGCTTCTTACATCAAGACTAAAAGAAACACATTGCCTTCAGCCTGTCATATCATTAAACTAGAGAGAATGACATTCTTCCATATTTTAGTGAGACAAATGATATTGTATATTGTAGTGATATTTCTGAGCTTTTAAATATAATGGTTCTTCCAGCATGCCAACCAAAAGACTGGCAACTTTTCCTAGATAGCTCAAAAAAGTTTTAAATGTGTGTCAGTGCATAACAGAAATAAATTAGCTTCAATCTCGATAGCTCATTCAACTATTCTTATGAAAGAATATCAAAAAGTTAAACACATTTTAGAGATAGTTTCGTTTTGTCAACATCAGTGGTCAGTGTGTGTAGATTTAAAAAGAGTGAGTTTTTTATTGGATCACAAAAGTGGATACACTAAAATTGCCTTTTTTCCTTGTCTGTGGGACAGTCATGCGAAAAATGAATAATGGAGCTGGAAATTCTGGCTGCTGAAAATGAACCTGACAGTAGGAAAAGATAACATCATTTATGAGCAATTGGTCAGTCGAGGAAAAAATTATTCTTCTACCACTAAATACTAAACTTTCACTTATAAAACACTCTGTTAAAGTTTTAGATAGGAAAGGTGATTGCTTCAAATATATACATCAATCATTTCCTGGTCTCAGTATAGGAATGTTAAAAGCAGGAACTTTTGACCGACCACAAATCCGTACTCTTGTAAACAATTATATTTTCACAAACCACATGATTAAAGTTGAATTGGAAGCATGGACAAGCTTTGTATCAGTTGTTAAAAATTTTTTCGGGAGTCACAGAGCTGAAGAAATCTGAAATAGTAGACAAAATGCTCTAGAATTTCCAAAAACTAGGAGTTAACATGAGTGTCAAATTACATTCTTTGCACAGTCAGTCAGATAAAGTTCCTGACAACTGGGGCAATTACAGCAAAGGATAAAGGTAATGGTTCAACCAGGGCATAAGGATTATAGACGGAAGATATGAAGGCCATTTGGATTGCCATATGATGGCAGACCACTGCTGGAACTTGCAGAGGGACTGTCTGTACAAAAAACACTGAAGAAAATCCCATAAAAAATATTTTTCTTGCTTCTCATTGATACGTTTTTGTTGTTATGATTAATTTCATTAGTCTTTGTACCATTTGTAGCACTTTCTTTGTTTGAAATCATCTAATAACTTTAAAATCAATGTTTTAAAAAATATTCTCCTCTTTCTTACAATTTATTTCCAGTATAAGTGGATTGCCTTTATCTCAAAAAGTAGAGTCAATTAAAAAAAAATCATTATTTTCGCATTCAGCAGGACAAAATTACCTGAAATTGATTAGTAAATCCCATACCACATTATTAGCATTACCCTGTGTTGTAGATTAAATAAGATGCGGTCGACTGTGGAACAGAGTTTTCAAGTTCTAAAAATTTTTCTAAATTCCTGGGAAACTTTCTGCACATTTTAATGAAACTTTCTCTCTTACCATTTATCATAAAGTAGATTACTGAAGTAACAAAACATCTATGGCTAGAAAAAGACAGCTACACAGGAAACTAAAACATAATAGTAATCCTATCTCTGTTACCCATACAACAAACTATAAAAATTTGTAAAAAAAATGTAAAGGCAGCAAAACAGTTGGTGTGCATAGATTTATTTTGCCAAGTGTGAACAAATTGAAGCCACTGTACCTAGTGATAAAACTGAAACAGGCACTATAGCTAAGAGTATCAAATTAGAGGCCAAAACTATTGTAAATCCTGCTCAAATACCGGAACTGCTCAATTACTTTTTTATAAATGTAAACAAATTGACATTAATGCAGATAATAACACAGATAAGATCAATTTCTTTGGCACTGGACAATTTGAAAGCTAACCATTGAGCATATTCAGCAAAACTACGACAAAAGATATAGAAAATGTGATTCTGCAGTGGGATGGGATACCATCGAAAGAGTTAGAACCAGTCTGTAAAATAATTGCATAGCCACTAAACACAATAGCTAATGAATCCTTTGACGGAGGTTATGTTAAAATCCTCTCTGTGGCAAGTTCTGTAGTTGTGGTCAAAATGGAAAGAGTGTACTGAAATGAACCTATACGGTTCCAGAGACCTTTTCAAATCTCAAACATCTTTGATTTATATGTATGCATACTGAAGCAGTGAATGAAAGTTTGTACCAAGGCCGAGGTTCAAACTTGGGTCTCCTGCTCACTAGGCAGTCAGAGTTAAGGAGGAATACTAAGTGGGCAGAGGCAGGAATGGGACTTTGGATTGAGGAGGGAGGCATACTAGGGTGTGTTCTGAAATTTCATTAATAATGATCAGAAATAAACTGAATTTCCAGTCAAAATTTCATGACAGCAATTATGTCAGATAATCAGCGATAATGTACAATAAAATGCCTTGGAAAGATCACAAAAAATATCAAATGTTGATATTTTATTATTTAGGGCTTGTACTACTTGGTGGGTGAATGTAAAGTGTGATTCTCAGTGGAGCAGTCCTTCTGGATCCATGCTGTGATGTACCAAGTAAATTATCCTGTTGATTACATTACTTTTTCAAATGTTTTGGAAAAGATATCAGTAATGAAAGTGAATGATAATTACATAAATCTTTCTTGTAACCTTTCTTATAAGTAGGTTTAACAATTGTGTGGTCTACTCCACCTCAAAAAATTCCCATATCAGTAATACATTGGATATATTCATACCAGAATGTGTAGTATTAAAGCTGATGACGTGTGTCAGTAGTCTGACACACGACAGCAGCAGCTGACTCAAGGCAAACACAAGGTAAAATGTTTATGTTATTTTGAGGAAAACAAACCTAAGATAAAATGTTAATGTTATCAAGTGTTATTTAAAGTCTTTCGTAATGGAGTGGAAAAACGTAGAAGTCATTGTTATTGAGGACAGAGAGCAAGGACTAGGAGTTAATTATGGAAAGGTTTTGGTAGTTAAAAGTGAAATTGGTGACAACATAGAGGCATGCAGAGATAGCCTGTGCAGTTGTTATAAGCACTGTGTCTTAGATGGCACAGTGGTTAATGCCTAGTAAGCAGGAGACTCTCGATTCAAATCCTGGTCATGCACACATTTTCATTTGTTGCTGCTGATTCTACACAAAGTCTCAATGCAACTGACATTAATAGTTCCATATTTGTAATGCATGGGCTATTTTTTGTAGATATGTGCAGAACCTTTTTTCTCTCAGGTAAAAGTTTAAGCACTACATAGAAGCAATCGATTTTAAGAGGTAAGTTTCCTTATTCATTTATTACTTTTATTTGCTTGAGCTCTATATTGATAGTGCTAAGGTAAACATAAGCCCTATGTCAGTTAACTTCATTAAATTTAGTATTCATACTGTTATACTAACCTGGTGCTGTCCTGTTAGGATATCAACTTCCACTTCTGCCACAGTTACTCCATAAATGTAATACCGTTTTAGGGCATCTGTGATCCCAGCATACCTGTCAGTCAGATTCCATCTCAATACATTATTAGAATTAAGATACATGGTTCTCATGTTAGTCTAAACCAAGAACACTGTAACTTTATTACAGCTCAAACACATGAGAGACAAAGTACATACAACTGACAACACACAAGTGGCCTGCAAGGCCCTGTGCTCCAGCCTGTAAGTCATTAGCTCCAACAGGGGGCGCAGCCAGTAGGCTGCGCACACAACTGCTGTCATACAGGCTAAGTGGGCTCTAGTAGCCAAATCGATCGCAAGTTATGAAGAAGTGCACACACAAACTTAGTACTTGATAGTTACAGCACACGACATGAAACACATTTGTCAAGTTAGAATAAATACAAAGTAAAAATTTAAAAAAATTGTGTCTTTAAATGGGAAATTAAAGGAAATATCTGAGTAATTGGGAATGTTTTTGGACCAAGTGGAAAAGGTGTTCATAAGTGGGAATCAGGGAAATGTAATGTGGAGGAAGAGAGTTGGTAAATGGTTTCTTCCAGGTCTCATCCTACTACAAATGTCCTCAAACATGGATCCTGGCTGACTTTTCACAGTAATTCTGACTGTGTCTTTTCTGGAAACTGTTTCCTTTGTATACCAAATTTCAATTTCATTGTAAAACCAAACTAGTTTTGATTTGCTCTCAGCAACCCATATATATATTTAATAATACTGTATGGAGCAATATATAGTAGACTGATGTGTGCTGCTTAGGTAAACGTTACAGAAAACAATTTACTAACTTTTGAGTTCTATAGTATACTGATGTGTGCTGCTTAGGTACATGTTACAGAAAACAATTTACTAACTTTTGAGTTCTGGCTACTGTTTTAGTAGAAAAAACACATGTTAATACTTGTTCTAATTTTGGTTTCTTACAATATGAGAAAATTAATAATGTGTATGAACAATACAAACTTGTCAGATACATACATCATAAATGATGAACAAAGATTGACATTTGCTAAAAATGCTGCAGCAATAAGCTCCTGCCAAGAGGGGTCTTTGAGTTTTTCTTTCACAGGAGCCAAACGCCTTAAAAGTTCCTCACAAGCACGTAGTGTAGCCTGTAACAAAGGTTTTCAGTATTTAGTTCTAATAAATGACAAAATATCAAATTACTTAAGTATTTAAAAGCTGTGTTCACTTACATATACACAAGATTCACTTGCAATGCTTCCACCAGTGACCATGTTGTTAGGAGATGTCAAAACGTTGCTAGGCTTTACACTCACAAACTCTAGTGGCACTCCAAGAGCATGGGCACAAACCTGAGCAACCTATAACAAAAACAAATGTATTACAAATTTTAAAAAGGGAAAGAAGTGAACTGCTGCTGCTTGATGTTAACAGTAAATTTTAAAGGAAAGACAACAACTCATTAGTACTAAATCTCTATTGGGTGCTCTCTGAAGGTCACACAGAAAGTAATCCCCCACTTTTTTCCTCAGGAGATGACTATGTTGCAGATATAAAATGTTTGTTATGGAATCTTTTAACTTTCCTGAATGTACATTCAAAATTTCCGTTTCATCTGACAGCTTAGTTGCAAAAATGTTTCAAAATGGCATCTCCAAATGATGCAAATGGATTTCTCAGTTTGATAAAAGAAACTAAGGGGAATATTCACAAATGTCTGTGTGAAGTCGATGAAACATCTGAGTGAAAAGGAGTACATTCGTTCATTGGAAACACACAGTGTGGCCACCGTAATGTGATTCAATGGAGCTCCACAAATTGCAGCAAGCAGTGAGAGACCAAATATGGTAGTCCCACCTAACATATTGCAGTTTGTTCATGGTCTAATTCATGGGGATTAATTCATTGTAGCTTGTTAATTGGAACTGGTGCTATCAGTCACCAAAGGAACTGTGGATGCAATAGTACACTCTCTTGGATACTGAAAAGTGTGTATGTTGAACATTAATAAAACAAACAAACTGACTGGAAATGGAGGAAAAAAGGTCCTACAAATATGTGTTCAGAAATGCATCATTGCCACAGTAGATGGTGCTGATGAAAGAAAATTCCTCTGACCACAAGCCGCTTGTTCCTTGTCTGTTGCAGCCTGTGTGACTGATGCAGCTAACTATAAGCAGTAGAATGGTGTGGTATTCATGTTGGGAAGAAGCTAAAATGGTGTTTCTGTATGGCCAAGCAGATCCAAATGTTTCAGATGCAGCATGGCTATACCAAAATAAGTACTTTCACTTACACCAACCACGTCACACAACATTTCAAGCCCTTTTTGGGCTTCTGTGTCATGATGTTGGCAGGCCACTTGCCTGGAACTTGTACTAGAGTTTGTCTCAATATCCAGCAGAAGCTGATCTTCCAAATGTAGTACATGCACAGTGTGCTGCCTCCCTGCACATTCATCTATCTGAATGCACCCAAGATCATATGAGTGTCCAAAAATGGATTGAAGTATTTTGTGATGTAGCAGGTGTCTGTGAGGTTACTTGTTTTGGTGCTGCCTCCCAAAAGTTTACATCTGCTTGGCAGTACAATAACACCATCACAGGTTGTTCCTGACACAAATACCACACTATTCTGTTGCTTACAGTATGCTGCCTCACTCACAAAGGCTGCAACACACAAGGAACACAAGACATGTGGCTAGAGAAACTTTCATTCATCAGCACCATCAACTGTGGTAACGAAGCATTTCCGGATACATGCTCAAAGGAACTTTTTTCCTCCATTTCCAGTCAGGAATCTGTCCCTGCATTCTGTCAGTTTTATTACTGTTCACCCTGCATAAAGTGTGCGCAAGGTGGATTCCATGTTATATTATGGTGGAACAAAAATCTCATAGAAAAAACATTTTGTCTGCATTTTTGCGTCATTTTGATGCTGATTTGGATGTCATCTTGTTGGAATTGTGACAGGTGACAAAACAAGTATAAGGTGATTATAAAAGTGAAGGAATGGCTTTGTGCCTAGAATACAGACTAGTACTGATAGGGCATACATGCCCTTCTCTTTCACTGGAGGAAGGCCATAAATCTGTAAGGAGATTATGTGGAAGACTGGGGTGTGTAAGTAAAACATCATTCTCTGATGTGTGTAATTTTCACTGTATGAAGTAAATAATTATTGTAGAAAAAATATGGGACATTAATTTCTGGTGGCCTTGTATATCTAGATTTTAAATTGTTTCCTGAAATATTACTGAAATTCATCAATACCATTTTATCCTGATCAAAGTATTATCGCATTTTCCTGTCTCATTTACTATCATAGAGACACTCTGCTGTAAATTATCCTCAGTGTATCCTTTTATAAAAATGCTAGTGTCATCACTGAACATCACAATTTCTGCAACTGTCAGATGGTTTGGCAAATTGTTTGTATACACCAAGAACAACAGAGGGCCTAACACAGAAACGTGGGGCACTCCATAGCTCTTTGCCTTCATGACATATTTGTACTTTCTGTTTTCTATCAGAGAGATAAGACTTGAACCGTTTGAACGCAAGTCCCTGGACCCCATAAAATTCTAGTTTCATAAGCAATAGTCATGGCTGCTAAGATCAAACGCTTTAGATAAATCTAAGAATATCCTGAAGCTTAATTCGTTCTTGTCCAAGGCATTTAGAACCATTTTCATGAATTGGAAGACTGCTGTTTCTGTTCTTTCTAAACCCATTCTCAGCATTAGTCAGTATTTTATTTTTATTCAAGAAGTCAGCTAGCCTTTCATACATTGCTCTTTCAATTACTTTAGAGAAACCAGACAATAATGACACTGGCCTATAATTATTTATGTCAGCTGTACTATCCTTAAATCACAATTCAAAATTGAACCAGGCAGCTACCTCTTTGATTCCTTTCACCGAGTCCACATTCCCCTGCTATTTTTCTTTCTCTTTCTCATTGTACTACCAAATTCCAGTCATACATCATTATTAAATTTCTCTCTCTCTTGACTATCTCAATCATTTCTTTTATCTTGCCATACATGCTTTCAGCCTCTTAATCATCTGTGGAGCTCATTGCCACTTAAAATTGCACTACTGTGGTGGTTGTTGGATTTGTGTTTATCTTGGCTATGATACTGCATTCACTATGCTGCTCACAGTAGGTTACCCACATTCATGTTGTTATAACGTCAAGTTTAACAAATATATTTCAGAACGACACAACACATATAAGTCACAGAGTAAGTTGACAAGCAAGACATGTGTACACGTTAGCATTTGAATGAGCACCGAGTCCCAGTCTGGTGGCCGCTGCTCAGCTGGCCGCTTAGGTGGCCGCTTAGGTGGCGCAGCTGCTGCATGGCTGGCAGACAGCGCCGCATGTACAGAACGCGCATAATTGTGCGGCGGTGCTTTGAATGATTGGCGAGTCACAACACTTTTCCCCCCTTTGAAATTGTTGCACTGGTCTTGATGGAGGTGTCCTGGAGATGGCTAACGTCCATAGGCGTTGTTTGACTCGCCGTAAAGTCTCGAAGAGGAGGCTTCCCATACAGACGGAAGTGTCCCCGATGATAACGGGTCAAGATGACAGGAGACGTAGGGGTCGAATCTGCTGGGGCCCCCTGAACCAATCTGCCCGTTGCAGCAAGTCCAGTTGATACGACAGGAGACATGGGCGATGTGTCGGCGTCCGTTGGAGGAGGAGGAGGCGAGTAGATTTGCTCTGACAGAGGATGGTCATCCGGTTCCTGCGTGGGCACGTCTCCTGGTGGCGGCGTCCGTTCTTGTGCTGGCATCGCGATGATGGTGAGAGGGCTGCATTGTGAGTATTGAGAGATGCCAAGATCCCGAGCATCAGGTAGAGCCGAAGGTGGTGTAGCGGCATTCGGAACAGGCGTTGCCAGCACACGAGACCGAAGCTGGTCCGAATGACGCACTGCAACACCCGTGTCCGTCTGGATTACTTGCAGGCATCTGCCATGGTGTCTTAAGATGCGGCCCGGGCTCCATTTTGGCCGCTTGCCATATCCCCGTACCCAGACGAGGTCGTCGGCGGTGAACCGGCCAAGGGAAGGCTGTGAGGTGGGAGACCGCAGAAGATGAAGTAGTGTGCGGGGCTGTCGGCCATGTAAGAGCTCAGCCGGGCTGCTGTCACCCATGGGGGTGAAACAGTAAGGCGCCAGAAACTGGAGAAGCGCATCATCAGCAGCAGAAGAAGTCAGAAGTTTCTGCATCTAAGCCTTAAATGTGCGGACCAGTCGTTCAGCCTCACCGTTGGATTGTGGATGGAACGGCAGGGCCGTGACATGCATAACGCTGTGACGAGCACAAAAATCTGCAAATTCGGAAGAGGCAAATTGCGGACCATTATCAGTAACAAGAGTAGAGGGGAGGCCTTCCAAAGAAAATATGCGGGCGAGAGCACTGGTGGTTGTCGCGGTGGTAGGCGACATGCAACGGACAATGAAAGCAAAGTTAGAGTAGGCGTCAATTACGAGGAGCCAATAAGTACCTAAAAATGGTCCCACAAAGTCAGCATGAATGCGATCCCAGGGCTTCTCAGGCAAAGGCCATGGTGACAAAGATGACTTCGGGGCAGCGGCCTGTGACGCACAAGGGCTGCAGGCAGCAACCATGTGTGCTATTTCAGAGTCGATGCCAGGCCAGTACACATGACGGCGCGCCAGAGATTTTGTGCGAGACACACCCCAGTGCCCTTGGTGAAGGAGGCGCAAGACCGAAGCATGCAAAGACGCAGGTACCACGACACACGGCGAAGCATTGTCAGTGGAGAGGAGGATAACACCATCCCTAGCCGTGAGGCGGATGGCCAAAGCGTAGTAGTTCCACAACGGATCAGAAGTCTTAGCAGACGGGCGATCTGGCCAACCCTTCTGAATACAGCATAAAACCTGGGAGAGGGTAGGATCAGAACTCATAGCAGCCGCCAGCCTGTCCCCAGTGATGGGGAACCCGTCCACAACCCGCTGCTCGGCAACATCCAGGTGGAAACACAAAAGTTCGTCCCTATCGAATGCCTGATCAGGACCCATGGGAAGGCGAGACAGAGCATCAGCATTTGCATGTTGAGCTGTTGGCCGGAAATGAATCTCATAATTGAAACGAGACAAGTAAAGAGCCCAACGCTGGAGGCGGTGTGCAGCCTTGTTGGGAAGTGATGTTGATGGATGAAACAAGGAAACAAGTGGTTTGTGATCCGTATCAAGATGTAATTTTGAGCCATAGAGAAAAACACCAAACTTATGAAGAGCATAAATAATGGCCAAAGCTTCTTTTTCAATTTGAGAATACTTTTGTTGGGCATCCGTGAGTGTTTTGGAGGCATAAGCAATGGGTTGTTCCGAACCGTCAGAAAAACGGTGCACAAGGACTGCACCGACCCCGTATTGAGAGGCGTCTGTGGCAAGAACAAGATGTTGGCCAGGTCAATAAGTAGCCAGGCAAGGGGCCTGTTTCAGTATAGTCTTCAATTTCTGGAAGGCCGCATCGCATGTCGCGGACCAGTGAAAAGGCACTTTTTATGCAACAGGCGATGCAACAGATGAGCCACCGAAGCCGCAGACGGTAAAAACTTGCGATAGTACGCTATTTTCCCCAAGAAGGCCTGCAGTTCCTTAACAGATGTAGGGCGAGGAAGGGCATCGATCGCAGTGACAGTTTGCTGAAATGGACGAATACCATCTCGAGAGAGTTGAAACCCCAAGTACGTGATAGATGCCTGAAAAAATTGTGATTTCCGAAGATTACACTTAAGACCGGCAGTCTGTAAGAAATGAAAAAGTGTGTGGAGATTGTGAAGATGTTCTTCAGTGGTGGAGACAGTGACAACAATGTCGTCCATGTAATTGATACACCCAGGGACAGGGAGCAATAATTGTTCCAAGAATCACTGAAAGAGAGCAGGGGCGCTAGCAACCCCGAATGGCAAGCGTTGGTGTTGATAGAGGCCGAAAGGCGTGTTAAGGACCAGAAACTGCCGGGAAGCAGTGTCGAGAGGAAGTTGATGATAAGCTTCTGACAGGTCAATTTTAGAAAAATACTGGCCTCCAGCAAGTTTAGTGAACAGTTCTTCAGGACGGGGCGTAGGGTAAGTGACAAACTGCCTATTGGCTTCTGTCTCGGGTTCTTCGGCCGACGTTCATATAATGATTTTTCTGACATTTCGCCAGCACGAGTGGCTGGCATTGTCAAAGCTTCACCCTCCATTGCCGGTGGTGAACTCGAGCCGAGCTCGCGGGCGCAGACTATATGTACCTGGCGCGCCAACGTCCGAGGGCTTCTCTGCGGTCATTTCCGGTGCGGTTCTCCTCTTGCTACCTGCGACGGTCGTTCGCTGCAGTACCGGAAGCCAGGATCCATTTACCTTGAGGCTTCCCTCTTTCTTGTTCAAACTGTTCGCGTGTTTTTGTATTTCTACAGCTTCTCTGAACAAGCGCGTGTGATAGTGTTTCTCTACAGCCAGAACTTCCGTGTCGGCGAATTTTATTACGTGGTCGGTCTCATTCAGTGCGTGCTCTGCCACGGCCGATTTCTCCACCTGCCCCAACCTGCAATGTCGCTTATGCTCTTTGATCCTGGTGTTGATGGATCGTCCAGTCATTCCGACATAAACTTTTCCGCATGTGCATGGTATACGGTATATTCCCGACATTGCAAGTGGGTCTCTTTTCTCCTTCACCGATCTAAGGCACTCTTTGATCTTCCTTGTCGGTTTGAAAATCGTCTTTACGCCATGTTTGCACAATATACGGCCGATTCTGTCCATCACTCTGGGAAAAAGGCCGTACCCGACATTTCTTTTTCTGGTTCCTTGCTTCGCCGAGTGTTTGGCTCTGTTACACTTCTAATATAATTTGTGGGGTACCCATTGCTCCTCAGGACAGTTTCCAGGTGTTGCATTTCTCGTTTGAGGTGTTGCGGCTCACATATTCGTCCTGCTCTCGTTTCGAGTGTACCAATCATGCCTCTTTTCTGGCTCGGGTGGTGGTTTGACAGTTTGTGCAGGTATCGGTCCATGTGTGTCGGTTTTCGATACGCGCTGTGTCCCAGGTTTTCGCTGTCCCTTGTGACCAGCACATCTAGAAATGGCAGTTTCTTGTCCTTTTCTACTTCCATGGTAAATGTTATGTTGCCATGGAGGCTGTTCAAGTGTCTTAGGAAGTCACCGAGCTGTTCTTCACCGTGGCTCCACACCACGAAAGTATCATCGACGTACCTGTACCACACCTTAGGTTTGCAAGTCGCCGAGTCCAGTGCCTGTGCTTCGAATTGTTCCATGAAGAAGTTGGCCACCACTGGACTGAGAGGACTACCCATGGCGACGCCTTCCAGCTGTTCGTAGAAATCTCCATTCCACGTGAAATAGCTCGTGGTGAGACATGCATGGAAGAGCTTTCTGATGTCCGGCGCGAGAATGGAACCGATGTGCTCCAGAGCGTCACTGAGTGGCACTTTTGTAAATAAAGAAATAAAATCAAAGCTGACCAAGATGTCGTTTGGTGCAAGTTTCAGCTTCTTCAGCTTCTCAATGAAATGTCCTGAGTCATTAATGTATGTGTCAGTCTTCCCCACGTGTGGCTGGAGCAGAGAGGCCAAGTGTTTTGCCAGTTTATATGTCGGTGATCCAGGAGCGCTAACGATTGGTCTCAGTGGAACGTTGTTCTTATGGATCTTGGGTAATCCATACAGCCGAAGTGGTAGAAAAATCATTATATGAATGTCGGCCGAAGAACCCGAGACAGAAGCCAATAGGCAGTTTCTCAACAAGTGGCCACGATAGCCTTAACAATTTTGCATAGGGTAAGTGTCGATGAGGCATTGAGCATTTACAGTGGCTTTGAAATCGCCACAGAGACGAATATCACCATTTGGCTTAGCAACGACAACGACAGGAGAGGACCACTCACTGGAAGTGACAGGAAGCAAGACCCCTGAAGTAGTGAGACGATCCAACTCCCGTTTTACCCGATCACGAAGGGCCACAGGAATGGGCTGAGCCCGAGAAAACTTAGGCCGAGCAATGGGTTTGAGCGTGATATGAGCTTCAAAGTCGTTTGCACAGTCTAACCCAGGAGAAAAAAGGGCAAAAATGTCGTCGACAAGGAATCCAGTTGAGCATAAGGAATAGCATCAGAGACAATATTGACAGAGTCATCTATGGAGAACCCAAAAACGCGAAAGGCATCGAAACCAAAAAGATTTTCTGCGTTGCTCTGGTCGACCACAAATATGGGAACAGTGCGAACGATGGATTTGTAAGATACCTCAGCATTAAACTGTCCAAAGAGAGAAATCTTCTGTTTATTGTACGTCCGTAATT
This sequence comes from Schistocerca serialis cubense, assembly GCF_023864345.2. Taxonomy (NCBI): domain Eukaryota; kingdom Metazoa; phylum Arthropoda; class Insecta; order Orthoptera; family Acrididae; genus Schistocerca; species Schistocerca serialis. Next base: position 238,829,298 of record NC_064646.1, read on the forward strand.
GCCGAGTGACAGGTGACAGGAGTGGAGAACCCAACTGAAGATACACCTGGGAACCGGCAGCAGAACCGGTATCCACTTACATACGAACATCTCGACCAAGGATTTGGACAGTGAGGAATAGCTTCCCTGAAAGGGAAGAAGTGCAATTGACAGACAACACAGAATCAGAATCAGCGTCATGTTCATGAACATCATGTATGCGGTCGGATTTGCAAACGGAAGACACATGACCTTTCTTTTTGCAATTGTGACACACAGCCCAACGTTGGGGACAATCCTCGCGTGAATGTTTCGTAAAACACTGCGGACATGAAGGAAATTGCCAGGGGTTTTGCTGCAGTTTCTTAGTGGGTTGTTTACAGCTAGGCCGAGGCTGCGCGTGGGAGCGCACTGCGGCCACGTCGGCCGGCGGGGACGCACCGCACGCGTCGTCAACAGCGCAAAGAGGTTGTATTTCCCTGACATCACCCCACGCCTCTAATTGCGCCCCCAGCGGCGCGAGAAATTTCAAAAGACTGCGCAATGGAGAGAACTTCATCTAGAGTTGGATTCGCCAACTGAAGGGCACATTGCCGAACTTCTTTGTCGGGTGCCAACCGGATAATAGCATCCCGTACCATGGAATCGGCATAGGATTCTTTGTGAACGTCAATAACAAATTGACACTTTCGACTGAGGCCATGAAGTTCAGCAGCCCAAGCGCAATAGGATTGATGTGGCTGTTTTGACAACGATAAAAGGCAACACGAGAGGCTACCACATGCATTTGCTTTTGAAAATAGACAGACAGAAGTGAGCACATTTCAGCAAAGGACAAAGATGCAGGATCCTTCAAAGGAGCCAATTGCGACAACAACCGATACATTTGAGGTGAAATCCAGGAAAGGAACAGAGACTTACATGGTTGTTCGTCCGTGACATGAAATGTCAAGAAGTGCTGTCGAAGACGTTTTCATAATCAGACCAGTCTTCCGCCATCTCGTCATAAGGAGGAAAAGGTGGTAAAGCCAATGACAAGAAACGCCCCGCATTTGACGCCGCGACGAAATCGCGAATCGCCACTGTTAGAAGCGTTTGCTGTTCAAGGAGATTTTGCAATAGTTGCTCGACAGTAGCCATGGAACCCTGTGGGTCAACGGTGAAAAGGAAAAATCCCATCCTCTTCGCCAATTGTTATAACGTCAAGTTTAACAAATATATTTCAGAACAACACAACACATATAAGTCACAGAGTAAGTTGACAAGCAAGACATGTGTACACATTAGCATTCGAATGAGCACTGAGTCCCAGTCTGGCGGCCGCTGCTCAGCTGGCCGCTTAGGTGGCGCAGCTGCTGCATGGCTGGCAGACAGCGCCGCACATAGAGGACGCGCATAATTGCGCGGCGGTGCTTTGAATGATCGGCGAGTCACAACACCTGTCATCTTATTCATTACGAAACTTACTCCTGTGAACCTCTATTTCATTGATTTATAACCTGTACACACCTGAACATAAGTCTTGTTCATCCAGGCACCAAACTTCACTAATCCCCACTATATTTACTAACTTCAACCTATCCATTTCCTTTTTTTAATTTTGTAATGTACCTACCTCACTAAGGACTCTATCAATTGAAATCTGTAGAACATCAGTTTAGTTTTTCTTGAAGATGACAATTTCCCGAGTAATCACCATAAGAGATCCAGATGGTGAACTATTTTACATCTGGAATATTTTACCCACAATGAGTCTATCATCATTTAACCAAATAGTAGAGCTGCATATCCTCAGAAAAAATAATGGTTGTAGTTTCCCCTTGCTTTCAGCCATTTGCAGTACTAGCAGTGCAAAGACATTTTGACTGATGTTCCAAGGCCAGGCTGATCAATCATTTACACTCCAGAATGAGATTTTCACTCTACAGTGGAGTGTGTGCTGATATGAAACTTCCTGGCAGATTAAAACTGTGAGCCAGACCGAGACTCAAACTCGAGACCTTTGCCTTTCGCAGGCAAGTGGTTAGAGCACTTGCATTGCTGTTGTGCTGTTGTGGCATCAGCTATTGAAAAGGCTCTCATTTCATACAGTTGTATGTTTCCAAATGTCTCTCACATAAATTAATCATACTAAAACTGTTGAGGGTTTAAAAAAAAATCTCTGTATTTAAAAGATTTCTCTTAATTTTTTGAAAGATTCTAAAGTTGATGATCATATAGGACTTTGTTTACTGAGAGTATACTTTTTATTCTTCGGTTATCCACTTGACTTTTAAGAGAGTATAATAGTTATTTTTACGTTATCTCATGAATGTTCCTATGTGGGTGACAGTGTATTTGCATTATGGATATGAGAAGAGAAAGCAATTACCACTGAAGACTAAAAATTGTGTTCTGTTCTGGAAATGCCAAGGCTGCATTAATGTGCTGTCTTTATGTGCCACACATTACATTAGGATATCACCAATAATTACTACTAAAATCAGTAAAACTTCTCTCCTTTGTATGGGTGGTCTCTCTCTCTCTCTCTCTCTCTCTCTCTCTCTCTCTCTCTCTCTCTCTCTCTCTCTCTCACTCTCTCTCTCACTCTCTCTCTCACACACACACACACACACACACACACACACACACACACACGCACACACGCACACACGCACACACAAACACACCTCCTCATATCATGTTCTACCTCCTCCTGCCTGATGCAATGCAAAACTCAAAACTCAATGTGGCACATGGCAGAGACTCAACAAGTAGTTGGAAGTCCCATACAGAAATACTGAACTGAGCTACCTCTATAGCTGTCCATTACTGTGAAAGTATTGCTGGGGCAGGATTTTGTGTATTAACTGACTTCTTAATTATGTCCTATAAATGTTTGATGGGATTCACCTCAGGCAATATGGGTGGCCAAATCATTCACTTGAATTGTCCAGAATGTTCTTCAAATCAGTTGTGAACAACTGTGGCCCAGTGACATGGCCCATTGTCATCCATAAAAATTTCGTCATTATTTGGGAACATGAAGTCTATAAATGACTGTAAATGGTCTCCTAGTAGCCAAACATAATCATTTCCAGTCAATAATGGTTCACACCACACCACACCATTATGGAGCCACCACTAGATAGCACAATGCCTTGTTGACATCGTAGGTAAATCGCTTCATGAGGTCTGCAGCACTCTTGAACCCTACCATCAGCTCTTAACAACTGAAATCAGGAATCATCTGACCAATCATAGTTTTCCAGTCATCTACGGCCCAACCGATGTGGTCACGAGACCAGGACAGGCACTGTAGGTGATGTCAAGCTGTTAGCAAAGGCCATAGTGTTGGTCATTTGCTGCCATAGCTCATTAATGTCAAATGTTGCTGCTGTGTCCTAATGAATATGTTTCCTATATGTACCACACTGATGTATGCTGTTATTTCATGCAGTGTTGTTTGTTTGTTAGCACTGACAACTCTACGCAAACTCTGCTGCTCTCAGTCATTAAATTAAGGCTTTTGGCCACTGCATTGTCCTTGATAAGTAGTGCATGAAATTTGGTATTCTTAATACGCTCCTGACACTGTGGATCTCAGATTATTGAATTCCCTACTGATCTGCAAAATGGAAAGTCCCATGTGTCTAGCTCAAACTGCCATTACATTAATTTTCGTTGTGCAGCCATAATCATGCATACATGATACTACCACCATCTGTATATGTGCATACTGCTATCCCATGTCACTCATTTAATCTGATAAACAGCTTGTTTTTGCACTGTCTATATAACAATCAGTTTTCAGACATTGTCACAGATTTTAATTCACATATACAGAGCTTTAGTTAACATATGTAAGTGCACTTGTTGATATAAGTAGTGAAAGTCAGAAATTATCATTTTCTTGTTGCAAAAACAAATTTATGCTACCTACACTGTTGTAAAGAGATACTTTACAACTTGAAATATAAATGCATGCATTGATACAGTGTGTGAATATCAGAAATTATCATTTTTGTGTTGCAAAAATAAACTTATGCTATATACACTGTTTTATAAAGTGATAATATAATTTGAAATCTTCTACTGAATAACTGCTTTTCACTAGTAATAAATGCTTAAGTTTATTCTCTAAAGGGTTTAAATTAGCTGTCTTGAGGTCAGATGGAAGGCTGTTATAAAAAATTGTTCCTGTTGTATGTGGACTACAGACTGCAGCCTTTGTTTTATTTGCAATTCTGTGAAAATTTTCCCTTCCCCATGTATTGTACATATGTACATTACTGTTTGTTACATTATATTCTGGATTTTGTTTCACAAAAATATTGCCTGCAGGATGTACATAGAGTAGATGGTTAGTTTCTTAAGATTTCTCTACAAGATTTTCCTTAGCCACCAATTTACTGCCTTTTCTTGCAGTCTGAAGAGCCTGTCTGTATAGACACCTGGTGCCCCTTCCCATATCTCAGTACCGTACTGAAGGTGTGGATGTATTGTTCTGAAGTATTTTTGTCTCAAGCTGTCATGGCTGAAGAGGGATGAGACCCTTTTCAGTAGATACACATTTGTGCTGATTTTCCTAAAAATATTGTCTATATGTTCTTTAAATTCCAGGTGTTCATCAACAATTATACCCAAAAATTTGTGTTTGTTTGTGTAGCTCAGGTGGCGTAAATGGAGGTGTAAATGGAGTTCTATTTATGTTCTGATTATAGCAAAGCATGAATTTCATTGTCACTGTCTTCTCCTTATTTATGAATAGCTTATGTGCGGTAAGATAACTTCACAGGAAATCATGGCCCAGCTGACAAAAGATGTGTCATCAACGTAGCTTAAAGCCTTGCAGTTTGGGGTTCAGTTAAATCATTAAACATATACAAGAAATAGAAAAGGCCCCAGTATGCTTCCTTGGGATTAGCTTGACATACCTGTTTCCTGTCTTTCAAATAGGGAGTAAGTAATTGTAAGGCTTCCCCTCTCATCCCATACGCTTCTGATTTATGCAACAGAATTGTATGATTCAGGATGTCAAAAGCTTTACTCATATCCAGGAAGGTGCCTATTAACTTGTCTTCTTCATCTACCTTATTTTATATTTCATGCATAAAAGTTGCTACTACTTTTACAGTAGATCTTCCTTTTCTAAAACCGTGTTCTAGATTGTTAAATAGATTATGTTTGATGAAGTATGCCTCAAATTGATTTAATACGACTTTCTCTAATAATTTCCCAAGCTCTGAAGGTAATGATATTGGCCTGTAATTTTTCATATCAGTTTTTATTCCCTTCTTATAAACTGGTAGGATTTCAGTGACTTTCAAAAGATCACAGAGTTCTCCATGGCAGAGAGATATATTTATCAAGTGTGTCAGAGGCTTAACTAATTCTCCTCTGTATTCCTTTAGCAGCTTAAGTGAAATGTCATTCCTACCACAAGGCATTTTAGATTGAAGTTTTGAAATGATTGCTAGGAGGTCCCTCTCAGTAATGCCATGGATGAAAAAATATTGGCCAGTTTTTGTAACATTTAAATTGGATTCTCAGTCATGCCAAATGCATTAAAAATCTGTATGAATTTCTTACACAAATCTTTTGGGTCATTTGTTATATTGTCATTTTCATTTAATGTTGTGCTGGTGTGTTCATGAGAGTGCTGTTTCCCAAATTCTTTATACATTATTTTCCAGGCTTTTTTACTAACACAGGTTGGGTTACTTAATTGATACGCATATTTCTGACCTTAAAGGGTAGTAGTCAAGGAATCTCTGAACTTTTTTCTGATTGTATTTTGTTAAATATATTGTAATTTAGTATCTCTAAAGAGTACATAAATCCTAGAGATAATTTCTCAGCTTTGTGATTGATAGCTATGTTTACTTGTTTTACTATAATACATGTTTCATCTAAAGTTTTATTAAATAGTTTATAGAAATTTTCCCATTTGTCATTCATATTTGATGCATTGTAAATGGTTACCATTTTTCATTGCCTAATGTCCTCTTAATTTTATTATAACTAAATTTTCTTTTGTACATAAATATATCATTTTTACTTATATCTATATTCCCTACATCAGTTTCCATAGTAGGGGCTCTGTGGTCAGATGTTTCGTTTTCTACGGCGGTTATGTTTATGTTCTCCTTCGTTATGTTCATCAGATTGTGGTCACTGGATATCTGTGTTTCTACAGCAATCATTGTCAGTTATGAGTTTATGTAATAATAGCTATAACACTGAAGTTAGTAAGTGTAATGCAAATAATTATAGTTTGTATTTAAAGAGTCTATGTTGATATCTCCAAAAAACAGCAAATATTCTTTACACACTGATGTCTTCTCCAGCAGGTCCTCCAGACAGTTGAAAAATCCATTAATACTGCTTCCCGGTCATCTATAAAGAGCTGCTATAGTCAGACTGTTGTTCCCTAGTTTTAAATTTATTACTGCATCCTCAAGTACCATTTATTCACTCAGGTCAACAGTCCATTTAACTTTTACACACACATATCATTTTACTATAAATGCCTACCTCTCCACCTTTGTGTGTCTTCCTACAGTATAAGTTTATGAGTTCATAATTTCTTAGCCTGTATCCACATGCTTCCTCTTCCTCACAACTTAATTCACTCGCTGTGAAGAAATGTGGTTTTGATTCATTTTGGTATATGTCCAAGTGCTCTGTTTCATTCATTATATTCTGAAATTCTGGTATGTAAGGATTAAATGGCTACATTTTACACTGAAAAATGATTCCTTATCACTTTTGTGATTGATAATTTGGTTTATGTCATCTTTCTCTGCAAATCTCACATAAGATTTTCTTGTTTTCAAAATTTAGAGGCATCCTATGTTTGGTAACTAGACATTTGCCCATTTTACCTATATCCACTACTCTACATTTTCCAGATGAAGCACATACCTGTTTGGTCTTGATGTTTGCTTTTGTGCTTCCTTTTTGACACACAAATGGTACATTAGGTTATCCCTGTGATGTAGTATTGCAACTATTGGTTTTGAGATTTTTAACTTTTAAGAACTTTTCCAAGCTTGCTAAGCAGGTCTGTTGTTTCTTGAGGCATCATTGGCACCAGCTTCTCCCGTAAAGTTGTTTGCAGGACTATTTGTAAATGTACAACAATCAGCTATGCTTCATATATATATTGTTTCTCATTTGAACAGTTATTTTCATATACGGATTGTGTACAATAGAGTTTCGTTTGTAACATGTAATTCCTGGTTGCAAATGTGCACCCATTCCTTTGGCTATTGTGGGTGCCAGAGCTGGTTTGTGGATGTGGCTTTATCAAGCCTTGATATAATTGGGTTAGTCTTTCCACTAAACTGTCTGATGATTTGCCTCTTTTGCTGCCTTTAGGACTGGTGAGCTTCAGGTGTTTTCAAGTACTTATTGGACATAAACTAGTAAGAACTCCTTTTATGAAGCAGCACTTTGCAGATGGTTGCTATTAGATGGAACGGGCAATGACCATTGGGACAGCCTGCATTCTGTTCCTGAGGTTAATAGGCCAAAAGGTCTGAATGTTTAAATGTCATTGTAAAATTGTGAGTAGCTTGTGTGTTCAAGAATTGGCTGGCGATCTTCATAGGTGTTTGAAGCACAATATTGTCATTGGGCATGTAGGTGTTATTTTAAAATTGTTAACATTTTGGAAGTCAGGAGTTAATAATCTGACTTTATCTACAATGTTACTTTTCATATACAGAAATCTTACAAGAATTCAAAGTGCATTTACATGCAGGTGTGGAATTCTGCTTGACCAATTCTCAGCAGGGGGATGTTCGGTCTAGTGAGGGCACACAGGCAGCATAGGAAGGGGCCGCATGTTGAGTGTCAGAGGCTTAGCTTGCTGAATGGTGATGTTTAGTGAATGAGACAGACATGGGGACGTATAAGTGAGGCCAATAAATTAGGTTTGTTCCTCTGGAGACAATGTGTTCTGTTTTGGTGTGATTTCTGATTTATTGACTTTGACTGGTATTCTGTTTTTGATTTTTTGGAGATTATCTGCAGAAGTTTGTTAGTATCCAACTAGTAGCTGTGTGTCTATTGTTAACAGTGTACATTTTGGAGACTAGCGGTTAATTCTTGTAGTCTTTCTGAAAGTAGTTTGATAGATAAATGGCTTTATTTATTGACTTTTGATTAGTGAAAAGTTTAAACCAGCATCACAGAATACAAATAGGCAAGATTGGTTACCTTGGTATTTATTCCTTGTCCACATTCAATTCCTCCATGTGATACTGAGACTGTTCCATCACGAGCATAAACTGATACAACTGCATGAAAATTACCTAAATAATCAAATCTGTATTTCATAGGGACAATTGAAATTCCTCTTTTTCTCCAGCGGTTATTCTGCAATTGAAATACAAATGCAATTAACTATGGCATTAATTAAAGCATTATTTTTTCAATGTCATTTTGAACATGAACAACTGTTACATTACATCACAAATATAGACTAAATATCTAATTACAAATAAATTGTGAGTGACATATGACACACAATGAAAAGCAAAGCAATACAGGAAAGAAATATAGGAAAAAACTCTCAAGTAGGAACTGCAGAAAGATGCAGGCAAAATACCATTGGTTAAAATGGAAACAATGATGGGAATATTGAAGGAGAGAAAAACAAAATAAGAGCTTTGTGTCAGTTTTTCAAAGGCATAGACACGTTGTATATGAGCCTAATATGCAATCACTGTCACCTTCTTACAGTAATACAGTAAATGCATTTGGGTGCCTGCTGGAAAGTTACAGTGAATGTATACTGGCAGCCAACACAGATTATTTTCACACAGTACCCAATTACTAATGATATTCTTTGAGACAGTAGAAGGTGTCTTTGTTATTACTTTGCTTTGCAAGTGTTTTGGCACACCGATACTCCTACAGTTATTTTAGGGTCTTTCAGGTGAAGCAGCATTTTTTAGACAAACTAATTTTTTACTAATCATGCACTGTTAGCCTACAGTAATTTGTGTTTCTATGTCTCATTTGCTACACAAATTTTACTACTTTTTTCTTTTCAACTATATCTGTTTTCACTTCCTGTTCTCCTCTTGGTCACTTAAGTACTCTTCTTCATTCTTTATTTCTCATTTCTCCTTTTAGATTTGTAGTCCCTCTTTGTGACATATCTCTATATTAATCCTGCAAGAAGAGAGCAATGACTTAGTCATTATCCTCACCCATCCAATCACATCCTATTGCCATTCCAGCACTACACAGCCCTCATTCCACCATCACACCCAATCTTTTTACTGCTCTCCTTTTCCACTTCCCTCTCCCCCCCCCCCCCAAACCTCTTCCTTGTCCTCCATCTAAACTCCTAACCTCCCCTCTCTTCATGCCATCCGTGTGCACTCCTCAGCAGCAGTTCACTGTCCCAATGTCCCCCACCCCTACCCTACTATCCCCCCCCCCCCCCCCCAGCCTCCTCCTTATCCCCACCCAGTTGCCACTATCATCATGCACTGCTGCTGCTGCTGCTCGCATTGTGGCTTCAGCTGCCAGTGATTGCTGTCATGTGTGTGTGATTTGCATTTGTGTGAGTATGTGTGTCTGCCTGTCATCTGTTTTCAACAAAAGCGTTGTTGGCCGAAAGCTTATTTGTGGCAGTTTTTTTTGTTTTGCCTATCTGTGACTCAGCATCTCCACTGTATGGTGAGTTGCAACTTTCCTTTTCATAATATTGTAAGATATGATGGTAGTGCTTATTGTACGCTTTTGCACTGATCTTTCTACAGGTGCACAAATGTCTACTAACTTTTGCTTGTTCTCATTTGCACGTTCTTTTTTGAACTGAGTGTAACAGTCTTTGCTGCCTCAGAATTTCCCTGATTTTGTTATTAATCTGTAGTCAGTCTTTTCTGTCCTCAGTCCATTCACTAGGCACATACTTCTCCAGAGCACGATTTACAGTCTGTTTAAACTTTGCCCATAATTCTTTTACATCCATCATACTGGAACTAAATGAAGTCCATTCATTGTCTGTGATGCTAACATCTGCTTATCTGCTCTTTCAAGCAAAAATACCATTCTACACTTCTTGACTGATTTATAAACTTTAGTAGGCATTGTCACTATAACATCATATTCACTAATTGCTGTCTCTGTATTGACACAGTCGATAAGGTCAGTTCTGTTTGTAGCTATGTTACCACGAAAGTGCAGAAATCAGTTATTCTGCAGATTATCTAGGTAATGAGCAGATTAACTAACGTGACCCATTAAAGTGCTGAAAATTGTTTTTTTTTTCTCAAATTAAGTAAATAATCTGCAAATTACTCACATAATCTGTGCAGTACTTACTAGACACTGAAAGCGAAAATAAAATCTTTGCTGGAACAACAGAAATATTTCTGGAGACTTAAATTAACATAATTTTATATATTTATTTTTTGATACCTAAAGAATCATGTTAATAAAATCAAAAAATTAACAAATTAGTTGATACAGACAATAAAAATAGTCAATTTGTGGGGACACCTAGTTATTTAACACCTGAACAGGGACTGCAGACTGAACAGTGTGATGTATGTGGACTTTAGTCAGGTTTATGCATTGTTGCCATTCAGACGTGTCTTGTATTGTATGCAGTTCATAAAGTATTATTACACTGAAATTGTGTCATATAAATTAACAGTGCCATCCATATATCCCACTGGGGAAGGTATACTAGTGGTGACCCCACTGAAAGCTCAACACGTGTACATTGCCACAGATGTTACCAAACATCATTGTGACATGAAATACAGTTAGCCAAAAATGCAGTGCAATATCAGTGTTCGCTCTACATCAGTGCTCAGGATATGGCTTGCTTGGACAGAGAATACCTAATTGACATGTTAAGTGTCCTGCAGCTACGTGCCCAGCACTCTCAACAGAATAACCATGCAGGTACTGTGAGTCAGCGCAGTGTTGAACCGTTCCTCGTTACCCAACTAACTGGAAAGTGATTTGACCACCATGCCACATCTGTGCTACGCAGGTCCCTCTGAGCATGTGATCCAATCAGTTGAACAGCGCTCAGACAACTCTGCTCATGCTACACTTTTATGTCATCAGCAATGTGTTAACAAAACCACCTGAAATCATCAATAGTGGCAGAAATCTTGCCTTGCTGCATTTGTTCACAATAAGACTGCCTATTATCAGCTCTGGGATTAAAAAGAACTACCCAGCAACATTTTCACATACAGAAGGAAATGCTTCACCTACACATGGAGAGCCATGCTATATGCAACCACTTTCATGCATCAGCATATGAGCTAGCTGCCACATGTATATACTTGTAACATCTTACTCAAGAGCAGCATCATTGTTCTCTTTTTCTCCTCACAAACAGGTCAACGGATGCAGGACATGTGGCAGCAGGCAAAAGATGGCAGCAGGCACTTACACACCACCAGAACAACTTGTAAAAGCTTCATCAGCATCTGTATGGGTATGTTAAGTGCACTGCTCTTCTGGTGCCCATGCATCTGCCAGTGTATTTTCCTTGTCACCCCTAATCTGCATTTTCAGTTCAAATAGTGTGCTATCAGACACAATACAGTTCATAAAATAAATGCCACACTGGGCCTGTCAGTCAGATACAAGGTGTGTAGGCTAGTTGTAAACAGATTTTGTGAGGTTAAGTTGGTTACAGAAGAGTTATTACAAGCTGGGAGTGTTAGACAGTGAACATTACTGCCAAAATCACTGCAGATGCATTTGTCAACATGTGGATTTCCTGTTTTGGCTCTCCTGCCACACTGCATGTTCAGGTGCCTGCTAGGTACAACCTTTCATTTTAATAACAGTGTAGCATACAGTACTGCTGTTGTTATCATCCCTTGTGTCATATAGGTTTTTGTTTGTTTTGGTTAGTATAGTTAAGTGTCGGTTAGACCATCAGTGAGAGAGCACTTTGAATTCCTGCTGCTAATAAGCTAAGTACACCATTCATTTGTTACATATTTTTATGAGCTTCAGACAGGAGCTGGGTTTTCAATCCTTCGCTCACAGCTCATGGTTGTGTTGGCTTCTGTCACACAGCTTGACACGGCTGCCATGGGGCATCACTGTAGGGGGTTGGATGCGGGGATGCCAGGGACTTCGAGCACGTCCCATGTGTCCCCCAATCGGTCCACTGCTGTGGCCTGCACTGAGATTGACCCCTCACCTGTGGACAAGTGGGAGGTCATTCCAAAGTCCGGCAGGCAGTGAAAAACTTTCCAAGAGGCTGATCGTAGGGTCTCTCCGGTTCACTTGATGAACCAGTTTTGAGCATTATCTGTGGCTTATGATGTCTCTAAGCCAGATGCAGTCATCCACACTGTTCAAGAGGAAACTTCTCGGCCCGCAAGGTCTGGGGATTCACAGAGGGTGGGTTTGCTGGTAGTTGGGAGCTCCAACATTAGGCACATAGTGAGGCCCCTTAGGAACATGGCTGCCAAGGAGGGGAAGGAATCCAGTGTGCACTCTGTGTGCACATTGGGGGGAGTCATTCTGGATGTGGAACGGGTGCTTCCGCATGCCATGAAGAGTACAGGGTACAGCCAACTCCAGGTAGTGTTTCATGTCAGTACCAATGACGTGTGTCACTTGGATCAGAGGAGATTCTCTCTGGTTTTGGGTGGCTAGCGGAAATGGTAAAGATTGCCAGCCTTGCTTATGAGATTAAGGCAGAGCTCACCATCTGCAGCATCGTTGATAGAACCAACAGTGTCCCTTTGGTGCAGAGCTGAGTGGAGGGTCTGAATCAGAGGCTCAGGTGGTTCTGTGACCGTGTAGGCTGCAGATCCCTTGACTTGTGCCATCGGGTGGTGGGTTCCCGGGTTCCGCTTAATAGGTCAGGAGTTCACTACACATGAGAGGTAGCTACATGGGTAGCAGGGGCTGTGAGGAAAGGACTGGGTGATTTTTTAGGTTATAGGGTCTAAGGGAATCACAAAAAGGGAGTCTGTCTAGAAGGGGGCAGGAAAAACACAGTAAGGTAGTTGTAGAAATGATCAGTATTGTAATTGTAAATTGTCGTAGCTGTGTTGGAAAAGAACTAGAGCTCCAAGCCCTAATAGAAAGCACTGAAGCTCAAATAGTTATAGGTACAGAAAGCTGGCTAAAGGCGGAAATAAGTTCAGAATTTTTTTTTTTTTTTAATGCTCTAATATTGTTCAAAAAGGATTGAATAAATACAATTGGTGGTGGAGTATTTATTGCTGTCAGAAGTAATTTGCCTTTTAGTGAAATTGAAGTCAATAGTTCCTACAAAATAGTATGGGTTACACTTGAGAATCAGACTAAACTATTAATTGGATTGTTTTACCAATAGTTGCTGAACAGTTCAAAGAAAACTTGAGTCTCATTTCAAATAGGTACCCCGCTCATACAATTATAGTTGGTGGTGACTTCAATCTACCCACGAAATTCTGGAAAAATTATGCATTTAAAGCTGGCAGTAGGCATAAAACGTCATCCAAAATTGTGCTGAATGCTTTCTCAGAAAATTATTCTGAACAATTAGTACATGGGCCCACTCGAAGCATAAATGGTTGTGAAAGCAAGAAAAGTATGAAGTTAATCATATGAATACTAAAATAAATCCACTAAATTTCGATTACACAGTAAGTCACACAAATATGAAGGCTGTAAATTCAATTAAATACCTGGGGATTACAATTACAAATAAGCTAAATTGGGACAATCACATAGATAATGTTGTGGGAGAGCAAACCAAAGACTTCAATTCATTGGCATAACACTTAGAAGGTGCAGCAGGTCTACTAAAGAGACTGCTTACAACTTGCTTGTCCATCCTATTCTAGTGTTTTGCTGTAAAATGTGGGATCTGCATCAGGTGAGACTGACAGATGACATCGAAAAAGTACAAAGAAGGGCAGCTCATTTTGTACTATTGCAAAATTGGGGAGATAGTGCCACAGACATGATATGTGAATTGGAGTGACAATCATTAAAACAAAGTTGTGTTTCATTGTCATGGGATCTTCTCATGAAATTTCAATCACCAGTTTTCTCCTCCGATTGGGAAAACCTTCTGTTGGCACCCATCTAAATAGGGAGAAATTATCATCACAATAAAATAAGAGAAACCAGGGCTCACACAGAAGAATTTAAGTGCCCATTTTTCCCTTGTGCTATTCAAGAGTGGAACGGTAGAGAGACAGCTTGAAGATGGTTCATTGCACTCTCTGCCAGGCAGTTTATTGCGAACAGCAGAGTAATGATGCAGAAGTAGATGTAACAGCATTCTGCAGGGTAAGAGTGGGTGAGTGGTTCTCTGTCAGAGGATGCTGAGGAAGCAGTTGAAGAAAGCAGTTAATCAGTCGATAGAACACTTTATTGACAGATATGGTTCAGGACGCTAAAACAGACTGCAAATGGCAGAAGGTGATTCTCAGATCCCAACATGTAGGTGCAGATGTGCTGATGCAGGTGTTCCCCATAGACTATAGTGAGAGACCGGCTCAGTTTCATGTGTTGACAGTTGTGGAAGGCCTCTGTAATCAGGCCACATCAAAATATCCAGACCAGAGTTGATGGCCGGCATGGCACAATTAGCACATTGGTTGATCATGTGGCACAAGCCCACGTGACACGCCTCCTGTCAACATGTGAAGTGCCAACAGCAGAAGGAGTGTCTGCTGACACTGCTGAGCTAGCAGGGCATTTACAGATGGAGTGCACCCTCCATTCATTGCTATCCCAGCCACCATTTTCTGAGGCATTACATTTCCTCCCTTCTTAGGTTTATCCAGTTGTCTGGATTTCTATTTTGTTGATCTGGCTGTAACACTTACACATCTATCAATGTTTCTTCATGGCTCAAATAAGACTTGGGTGTTCCCTTCTTTTCCCTTTTTATTTTACACTAGATACAGTATCTCTCCCCTACTATGCTTAAGCACTGAGTTTCTGTGGCCCTCTTAGCCTACCCCCCCCCCCCCCTTTTTTTAAAAATATTGTTGTGGGTCACTATGGGTAAGACATTTCTTCACTGGTGCCTGCATGAGTACTGTGGATCCACAGGTTGAAGAATGGTAAGGGCAGGATTTTGGCAACTCTATGTGTGAGCAGGCAGTACACAGTACTTATTATGACCACAATTACAAAAATGGCTGAGGTGGTAGTCTGTACTCTTATGAGTCAGTTGTCTCATTTGGTCCAACGTTTTCTTACATGACCAAGTAGACATTACATCATCACATAAACATTTTGTGCTGCTATCGTCTGGTCCAGAGTAGCCAGAAGAGTTGGGTGTAGCTTGTCCTGCTTTCCTTGGGAAGGATTTAAAAAAGCCAATCGAGCAGGTAAACTAATGAGTAGGCGGTGTTTAGAGTTGTGGCTCCAGTAGTGGTGGCAGTTAACCAGAAAATGGGATCTGACTAACATTCGTTAGTAGTATCTGTCCCTGACCATGTAACTCTGTGCACTAGGCACTGCCAAAATATTCTTGATCATGGCAGGCGGCAATGACTACTGTCAGTTTTGGTACTGAGTACAGCCAGCATAATGTTATCTTCTGGAGAAGTTTAGTTTCAGTTGTAATGATCTCTGAGTGAAACCAAGTATATTCATACAACTCAGTTATGGCATACATTTGCTTTGTAGGGCAAACAGTGACTTGCCCACATCTTCACTGAGTAGTTCTGTGGAGGTGGGTATAGCATGGGACTCTTTATAGGGTGATATCAATAGTATTTTGATACCAATAAATGCACAAATTTCCATAGGGTTTTCTAGGCTACTGGGCAGGCATGACTGCCAAAGTCCATGAATCAAACGTCTTTTCATGTCAATAGTATCTATATATCTGTGTACCTTCAACCTAATTCCTACTTGCATGCTGGTTATGTAGGCCATATGATAGTAATATGATAAGGATTCCTCTTCCACTGCTGCTAATAATTCTAATGGAATCAGTAGCTCAGCTTAAATTCTGTGTAGTCCTTTCAGAAACTGTCCGAAAAAGTATTTGGGTCAGATGGTCACAGATCACATGGAGGAGTGTTTTCCCACAGGTTTACAGCTTTGATGCAGGTGTCAGTAATTCTTTTGGCAAGGTGCATTTGAAAGCCTCACAACAGTCAGTCCTTGAAAACCCATGCATTGTGGTTTACTCATCTGTTGGCTCTCAGGTGTGTGTCATGGGTGTGGTGGCCATGAAGCATAAGTGCCTAATGCTGTTCACCAAATATTGTTCAACACTGGACAGCTGCATGGTGTGTATTTCAAGAGCCTCCCAGTTTACTTTACTGTCTGCCTGTGCCTGTTGTAACCCCATTTTTGTCTTCTCAACATCTTGCACTTTAGCAGTGCTGTCTTTAGCATTTTGCTGTCCGCATCTATCCAGCCACTGTTTTGCCAAACTCATGGGAACAATTCCAATGGTTTGGCACTCCTGCAAACATATGAAAGCTGATCATAATAGCTGATATTCTCTTTGAGTGTCATTTAGTCTCACCCTGCCTTATGTCATGGATTGTAATTTCTTGAAAGTGCTCTTGAGCTGCTGAATTTCTTTTCATACGATCCATACATCAAGATCTGATCTTTATGTTGACTGGTGCTCTTATATCACTACGTCTTGCTTCTGTGTTAAAAGTGCTCCACCACTCGAAGGTCATAGCTTCTACCATTTTGGACTTGCCCCCAAGCCTCAGGTGCTCCACAACCAGGAATCTTCTGGCTCTCGTGTTTCCACTGGTTTTTCATTTGTCAACCAAAACTGGTATAGTTCTTCTCTGCTCAGAGTATATTGGTACTGGACCAGACCCAGTGGGAAGAGTAAATTCCTTGCCAGTTTACTTGTCCCTTTTATGTTTGAAATCACCTCCAAATTCATTATCTTTACAGACAAATTTGCGCTATGAAATATCCATTATAAACTAACTTAACCTTGAGAGAAATGCCATTGTGCATCACACATATACTCACTCATTCTCACTTATTAGCAACTTACTTTCTGTGTGCTTATCTGTTTCTATACCAACTGCATATAAACAAAACAATTGATGTGAATAAGATACACTAATTTTCTATTAATAGTTCTCTAATGTAATACCAGTGTGAAAATGTTTCCTATGAACACAGAAATAAGTGTAATACCCAATAACTAATAAGAAAATACAATCATTCAGCTTGTAAGACCATGTTGTGACCTAAAGGTCTATGAATGTGCTGGAACAATCTCAGGTGCACTCTGTGTCAATAACTTATTTCTACCTTTCTTTCTTCTCTTTTCTCTACCCAGTGTCCTTTTGCCTTTGGAAGAAGCCACCAGCAACTGAGGCAGTGCTTCTGATTCACCTGTAAATGGATGAATTTCACTCAGGTGAACAATTGTGATTCGTGTCAGGAAATGTATTTTAACATTACCTGGGCACTTCATTTCATCTACCTGATAGGATCCTGGGTACAGCAGAATAAACTTCTTCTGTTTTTCTGTCAGAAAGTGAGGATTAGATTAGATAAAATGATCCACTGCCTGACATGATACTTAGATAATTTTGGTTTTATATTGTGAATGTTTTCATGTCTTTCTAGTGCCTTTGTGTTCACTGTTTTTCACTAGATGCTATGTCTACTTTGGCCTTTTAAGAAAGTCCCAAACAGAGACTACTCCTTCCTCTGTAGTAGGCCGACATAATTCAAAACATGAGGGCATTCTTTGACCAATAGCAATCTTGTAGGGTGAAGGACCCACATTTTCATGGATTCTTGAATTGTATGTTCTTATGACATACTGTAATAGCATGTCCCAATTATCATGGCTCTACACACATAATAACTCACACCCTAACTTCCATATGTTAGACAGTCAGATCAGTACCAAACATTATATGTTGATCAAGCATCAACCAAAACACCAATTTAGTTCATGCTATATGCTGTCGCCTAGTATATTCTGTGAAACTATAAATGTACTCTACAGGTTTAATACTTTCAAAGAAATGAAGTGAAAGCAGACTGCCAAGAGAACATTGCTGTAAACTCCAAACAGTCCTTTTACATGTCATAAACATGTTGTCCCATGTAACACTTTCATACATAACACAGTAAAAATATTTGTTGTTATTGGGGTTTGAATGCCGAATGCTTGGTATGAGGATTTACTGCTTTACCAACTTCCCCACAGAAGCTGCATGTATTAGTGACTCACAGCTATTCTTTTCCTATGCTCCATAAATCAGTTGTTACTTTTAATTAAGCTTTACTCCCATACTGCTGGATGACAGCATATAGCATGAACTAAATCAGAGTTTTGGTTGATACTCTATCAACATACAAGGTTTGGTACCGATCTGAATGACTAACATCTCAAATTTCAGGTGTTAGCATTTTCAGTGTCCTATGAACTCCCTCTGTTCTACCATTCATTATCCGGTGAAGGGCACTGGGTTTTTAACTTCTTCACATTCAATAGTTGACATAGCTGCATAAAAAATTCAGACATGAAATTCATGCCATGGCCTGTTATTATTGTTTCTGTGTACTGGATTTTACTAGCTAACAGTTAAAGAAAGCATTAGCGATTACGTCTGCTTGTTGGTTTTGTATAGCAATTATGGCTAAATAATGTGAGAAATGAACAATGGAAACTACAGGTTGGAATAACAACAATGTAAGTGTCATGATGATCTCTCCATTGGCAAAAGATTGCAGAATTGTCCTCCATTCAGATCTCCAGGAGGAGACCGCCAAGGGCGAGGTTACCATGATAAAAAGATTGAATAATCAATGAAAGGATAACATTCTACAAGTTGGGCTGTAGAATGTCAGAGGCTTGAACATGGTCAGGAAGCTAGAAAATCTGAAAAGGGAAATGCAAAGGCTCAGTCTAGATATAGTAGGGGTCAGTGAAGTGAAGTGTAAAGAAGACAAGGGTTTCTGGTCAGATGAGTATAGGGTAATATCAACAGCGGCAGAAAATGGTATAACAGGAGTAGGATTTGGTATGAATAGGAAGGCAGGGCAGAGAGTGTGTTACTGTGAACAGTTCAGTGACAGGGTTGTTCTTATCAGAATCAACAGCAAACCAACACTGACAGTGATAGTTCAGGTATACATGCCAACATTGCAAGCTGAAGAGAAAGAGATAGAAAAAGTGTATGAGGATATTGAAAGGGTAATGCAGTATGTAAAGGCAGATGATAATCTAATAGCAATGGGGGACTAAATGCAGTTGTAGGGAAAGGAGTAGTAGAAAAAGTTATAGGAGCATATGGGCTTAGGACAATGAATGAGGCAGGAGAAAGAGTAATTGAGTTCTGTAACAAGTTTCAGCTAGTAATAGCGAATATTCTGTTAAAGAATGATAAGAGGGGGAGGTATACTTGGAAAAGGCCAGGTGATACAAGAAGATTTCAGTTAGATTACATCATGCTCAGACAGAGATTCTGAAATCAGATACTGGATTGTAGGGTGCACCCTGGAGCAATATAGACACAGATCACAATATAGTAGTGATGAAGAGTAGGCTGAAGTTTCAGACATTAGTCAGGAAGAATCAATATGCAAAGAAGTGGGATATGGAAGTACTAAGGAATGATGAGATACAGTTGAAGTTTTCCAGGGCTATAGATGCAGCAATAAGGAATAGCTCAGCTGGCAGTACAGTTGAGGAGGATTGAACATCTCTAAAAAGGGTCATCACAGAAGGTGGGAAGGAAAACTTAGGCACAAAGAAGGTAACTGCAAAGCAACCATGAGTAACAGAAGAAATACTTCAATTGATCAATGAACGGAGGAAGTGCAAAAATGTTCTGCAAAACTCAGGAAAATAGAAATACAGGTCACTGAAGAATGAAATAAATAGTAAGTGCAGGGAAGCTAAGACGAAATTGCTGCATGAAAAATGTGAATACATTGAAAATGAAATGATTGTCAGAAGGATAGACTCAGCATACAGGAAAGTTAAAACAACCTTCAGTGCCATTAAAAGCAAGGGTGATAACATTAAGAGTGCAATGGGAATTCCACTGTTATATGCAGAGGAGAGAGTAGACAGGTGGAAAGAATTCATTGAAAGCCTCTATGAGGGGGAAGATTTGTCTGATGTGATAGAAGAAGAAACAGGAGTCAATTTAGAAGAGATAGGAATCCAGTATTAGAATTTAAAAGAGCTTAGGACAACTTAAGATCGAATAAGTCAGAAGGAATAGATAACATTCCATCATAATTTCTAAAATCATTGGGGAAAGTGGAAACAAAATGCCTATTCACATTGGTGTGTAGAATGTACAAGTCTGGTGACATACCATCTGACTTTTGTAAAAGCATCATCCACACAGTTCCGAAGATGGCAAAAGCTGATTGGTGTGAGAATTACCACACAATCAGCTTAACAGCTCATGCATCCATGTTGCTTACAACAGTAATACACAGAAGAATGGAAAAGATAATTTAGAATGCACTAGATGATGATCAGTTTGGTTTAATGAAAGGTAAAGGCACAAGAGAGGCAATTCTGACGTTGCAATTAATAATGGAAGCAAGACTAAAGAAAATTCAAGAAACGTTCATAGGATTTGTCAACCTGGAAAAAGTGTTCAACAATGTAAAATGGTGCAAGATGTTCAAAATTCTGAAAAAGGTAGGGGTAAGATATAAGGAGAGACAGGTCATATACAATATGTTCAACAGCCAAGAGGGAACAATAAGAGTGGATGACCAAGAACATAGTGCTCATACTAAAAAGGGCATATGACAAGGATGTAGCCTTTCATCCCTGCTGTTCAATCTGTACATCGAGGAAGCAATGATGGAAATAAAAGAAAAGTTCAGGAGTGGAACTAAAATTCAAGGTGAAAGGATATCAATGGTATGATTCACTGGTGACATTGCTATCTTGAATGAAAGTGAAGAAGAATTACATGATCTGCTGAATGGATTGAACCATCTAATGAGTACAGAGTATGGATTGAGAGTAAATCAAAGAGAAGCAAAGGTAATGAGGAGTAGTACAAATGAGAATAGCGAGAAACTTAACATCAGGCTCAATGATCATGAAGTAGATAAAGTTAAGGAATTCTGCTACCTAAGCAGTAAAACAATGAGTGACAGATGGAGCAAGGAATACAGCAAAAGCAGACCATCAATGGCGAACATGGCATTCCTGGCCAAGAGAAGTTTACTAATATCAAATATTGGCATTAATTTGAGGAATAAATTTCTGAGAATGTACATTTGGAGTACAGCATTGTATGATAGTGAAACATGGACTGTGGGAAAACTGGAACAGAAGAGAATCAAAGCATTTTAGATGCGGTTCTACAGATGAACATTGAAAATTAGGTGGACAGATAAGGTAAGGAATGAGGAGGTTCTGCACAGAAATGGAGAGGAAGGAAACATGTGGAAAATAATGATAAGGAGAGGGGACAGGATGATAGGACATCTGTTACGACATGAGGGAATGACCTCCATGGCACTAGAGAGAGGTGCAGAGGCCAAAAACTGTAGAGGAAGACAGATACATCCAGCAAATAATTGAGGACATAGGATGCAAGTGCTACTCTGAGATGAAGAGGTTAGCACAGGAGAGAAATTTGTGGCAGACCGCATGAAACCCCAGTTAGAAGACTGATGGGGGGAAAAAAAAGATAGATTGGTACTCACAGTAAAGATGATCCACTGAGATGCTGGCAGGCATAACAAAAAGAAGGTTGCACAAGCAGCTATCACCCAAAGCCTTTCTCAGCAAAGTAAACATACATGCATTTACACAAGCAAGAACACCTCAGGTACCACTGGTAGCTCTGGTCAGAGTGTGAGTTGTGCTTACTTGTGTGAACATGAATATGCTTTCTTTGCTGAGGAAGACTTTGGCCAATAGCTGCATCTGTAAAAGTCTTTTCATTGTGCCTACCTGTAACTCAGTGGATCATTCTATTCATGATATTGTTGTAATATGGGAAACATTCAATTATAGTTAATACATATTGGTTTCCTGCTGCTGTTTGTGCAAAAGGGCCATGGACATGAAGATGATCATTTGAAAAGCTTTCTATGTTTCAGGCAATGGGATTTACTGGTGAATTAGCTTGGCTCTTTGAGCACAAGTGATGCAGTTCCTCACATAATGCTCAAACTATTGTTTCCTCTGTGGCCACCAGTAATTTTCCCAAATATGACATTCTGTGTCTCATTGTCCACTAAACCCAGTTGAGATGGAATCATGGGCTTGCTTCAGTACTTTGTCCCAGAAAGAGGCTGACACAACAATGCAGCAGCTGCATCATGTTTGCTTGTAAAGCACTCTCTCATCAGAGCTGAATTGTACATGTTTTGCATTCTGCTGACAATCAAGATTGGTGGCCTGAGCTCTGTGCCACTCTTCTGTGCTTATACCAATGCATTCTATATTGAGTATTTCATGGCTTAATCCATCACCATTACTGTGGGACTTCCCTGGGTGATGCACTACCTCAAAGTCAAATTCTCCAAGCCTCAAGGGCCAGTGTGTTACCCTATTGGTTGGATCCTTTAACCCAAGGAACCACTTAAGTGTGGTGTGATCTGGTATGGCATTAAAGCACTTTCCATAGAAATAGCAATGAAAATAGGTGATACCACAAATTAGTGCCAGCATTTCCTATTCTGCAGTTGAACAGTTTTCTCTGCTTCAGTCAGTAGGCTAGAAGTACAGGCCTTGGCTCAGAACACAGCTGATGGCAAGGTTGCTCGAATCACAAACCAAGATAGCCTGTTTTTGATAGTTTGGAAAACTGTTTTTGACCATTTTAAAAAATGAGAATAGGACCGATGTTCAGTAATTGCTTTAACTGTTGAAGGCTTTTTACAGTTGAGAGTCTAGTTAAATTTTACACCTCTTTTTAGCACATGCATAGGGGTTTTGCTAACCCTGCAAATTTCAGAATGTATTTTCTATAGAAATCCATGATCCCATTATATGATTGTACTTCTTTTACCAAGCTAGGTGTTGGGAAGTCTCTTATGGCTTGAACAAGTCACTGGTCAGTAAATACCCAGTCCTGGCCAATAATGTTATCTAAATAGCAGGCCTCCTGTGATACAAAGGGACTCTTTTCTACACTGAAGGTCAGCCATCCTAAAAGCAACCTTCAAATACTTCCCTGCAGAGGCATTTTATGCTCGAGGATGCCCTTGGAGTGTACTATTATTCATTTAGCTAAACTAGGCATTGCTTTGGTTTCAGCCCCCATAGCACTCAGTTGAAGTTGCAGGTATGTTTTTCACACCAAAAGGCTTCTAATGATAATGGAAGTCTCTCAATGGCCCAAAAATGCTGTTTTTTTTGCTGATCTTCTAGTGCTGCTTGTTCCAGATTGTCTAACACATCTGTGATATTAGACATGGGGTATGCACTGATGAGTATTCGATGACTTGGAAACGTGTAATTGCAGCAGAAGCTTTTAGCATTTTTCCCATTGAAGAACTTCTTGTGTACAATTACTACTATGGCTGACCATGGGCTAATACTTTCATCTATGATTCCATACTGTAGCTGCTGGTCCTCAAACTCTTCCAGTACTGGTTGCAAATAGCGGGGGGACTTGTATGGTTTCGTATATACAGATGAATTACAACAAGTGGGAATTCTGAGTTGTAGGAGAGGTGAAACTGGCAGTGGACCAGGCAAATTAACCAACCATGCATATTCTTTCAACACTATCACATCCTTTCAGGTGCAACTCTTTTCCTCTCAGTGCACTTAAATTGGCAAACTGTCCTGGCTTCTGGTATTATGCATTGAAATCCTTTCCGAATTTGTCCTCTAAAGCTTCTAAGTTAGCTGCCAATGTTCCTTTTGATAGCCCACTGCCTCTGAACAAAAATTATGTATAGTGATAGGCACTACTTGGCTGCCATCTAACTCTTGCACTTCTACTTTCATCCACACCAGTCTTCCTGTACCTTCTGGTACCATATCCTGAAAGTCTAAGAGTGGTGTACTCAGTTCAACCAGCATTCCAATATCTCAGGTGTTTCTTGCAACTGTTTAGCTCTTTCTACCATGAAACCAAGATGGAATAATATCCAACCTAGTTCTACTGTGCACTGCTGTAGATCATCTTTGACATGATGTTTAATCAGGAAGTCTAGACCAAGAATGATGTCCTATGGACGGCAGAACATCCACACAAATTCAGAAGTCTCCCACTCCCACTCAGAAACCCAACAATGTAGAACTGAGAGAATTCCCATTTTTACCACCCACACTACTTAACCTACAGTATGGTGGGCTCCAATTCACTGTACTCAATTTATTCTGGATAGCCATGGATACCTGTGAGTTTGTATCTAACAACAACTAACATAACATTTGCTTTATACAACCGAACAGACAAATGTCTGCCACTAATTTTGACCAGAGTGCCACATAGTGAAACTTACCAAGAGTCCTGCTGAGTGTTCACACATCTCCCTGCAATGTTTAACACAGGGGTGTGAGTGTTAGACGGATTCCACCATCTATGAGCCTATGGACATTTTTCAACACAATTGCCCCTCTTGCTTGCACCCCTGATATTGCAGATTTACACAGAAATGTTGAATGTGTGTGACCAGGAGCACCACACTTACAACATGTAATCTTCACATTAAACACTACCTGCTTGTCCCTTGGTCTAATTAATTAGCCAATTTCAGTCAAAGTTATTGCAGTTGCCACAGCTTCAAGCTCGGTTCTCAGAATTTCCATGTGTATTTTCCATGACATTTCAGATGGCAGGCCTGCAAAAGCTTGCCAAGTACCCACTGTTCTGCCTTCTGAAAAATGCCTTTAGTGCGATGATCTTCACTTGTTTATTCATACATATTAACATTTATTTTCCTGATATGGTTCACAAAACCCTCTACTGATTTTCCTTGTTTGTGCTACACCATTAAGTTGTTCACAATAATTTTATAAGGTATTCTTCTTCCTGTAAATATCCACTAACCCTTCCTGAAGGTCTGTGAGGGCTGAGCTTCCTGCAGTTTCTCATTGCTCATCACATATTACCTAGCATTCCTCCACCTATTTTAAAGGAGCTACACTTAACAACATCATTCCAGTTCCATAATTTCATGGCCATACGCAAACTATCAAAGAAGACAAAAATATCTTCCCTAGATGTACCATAAAAGGTTCCACAAATGAGTCCATACTAGCTTCAAGGATAGGTGAAGGTGCACCTGAAGATGATCCTTTCCTTCTTCCACCCTTCAAACAACTCACATCCCCACTCAAAGCATCAATTCCAGCTCTAAGCTTAGTTACCTCATTTAGAAGATGCTGAATTGTCTCCTTGGTTGTTGTTTTCCCAGAGACTGCCATTTCATTCACCACTACAACCACAAGAGTATAGTATACCCAGATAGAAAGGAAAGGACAAATACAATGAAACAGGCCTAAAACAAAACATTGTTGTCAGCACTTGCTTGAAACCAAGCACTGAATGCCACTGCTGCTGATCCTACCTCTCTTCCATACCACACTGGATGACTATTTTCAGCTCCAGCAGATATCCTGACACCAATATTCTAATAGGCTTTTACAGCAGGCAGGAGTGGGCAAGTGGTTTTATGCTGGAGGATGCTGATGGAGCTGATGAAGAAGGCAGCCAATTAGTTGATAGAACATTTCACTGAAGAACATCAAGCAACATGGTTCAACACATCTGAAAGAGACAGACTGCAGATGACAGGAGGTGATCCTTTGGCCCCAGCATGACTGTGCTGACACGCCAACATAGGCATTCCCCATGGATGGTAGCGGAAACTTGGCTAACAAGGCATGATGGCACATGGTGGGTGATGGCTACTGGGTGGAGGGATGGCAGCAAGGTGATGTTCATGTGCAACGCAGTATCATAGATGCGGCAATGACTGACACAGTCTTTGCATTATGAGATGACCCAGCTGTGATGAGATCAGGATGGCTGGTCTTAGAGGTTTTAATCTAATTTCCATATGCTGGCAATTGTAGAAGACCCCTGTACTGAGGTCACACTGGAACGTCTGGAGCAGAGTGAATAGCCTGGCATGGCATAACCAGTGGGTTGGTCAATCACACAGTGGGAGCTCATGCGATGTCCCTCTTGTTGACACACAGAAATGCTGAGAGCAGAAGCATTGTATCTGCTGATGTGCTAAGTTGGCAGCGCAATGGTTGACACACTGTGGCATGGTTTTGTTGCTGAGCTGCTGTCCCAGCTGCCAGTTTCTATACCTTAAATTTACAACACACCAAGGCAGATAATCTGAGTCACAACTTTTTACTGGACTCTGTCATTCATACGACTTGTAGTACTTTTGAACAACAGCTTACCACCCACAAAGTAATGATCTTGAAGAACTCTGGCACTGAACCCTAAAACCTGCTATCATGTGTCAGGGAGGGGGTCGACAGATGCCCTGCCATATGTTCCTTTAGATTTGTGTACTGGTTACAAATGCCACAATTGCCTACTGACAAAGAATTAACATAGTGTGTCCACACTTCAAGGTACCACACCTGGAGGAGCATGGATACCAAAAAAGTTTCATCAACAAAGCTTTGCAGGCCAGCTACCATGTAGTGCTGCATGATAGTACTGTCCACTGACATTACACCCACTCTACTTAGGTCCCTGTAAAGTAACTAGACACAGTAACAATAACTTGGACATTTTGTTGCATGGCAAACTGACTATTGCTATGGTCAACAGACTAAAATGGGCATGGACCCTGCTCAACATCACAGACATGCCTAGGAACATCAGTATCAGTTCTGACCAAGGAGATTTCAGTCAAACTAATTGGCAGCTTTCTCCTCATGGAAGGACAACAAGATGAGTGATGTGTCCATAATGACTCACCCCCAGAAGCATTTTCTTGCCTATACGAACTTTCACTGGATGTTGATTCATACTCCATTGCTTCCACATTTTCAGCAGATGTGATTCTCAAGGTCACTGCTGCTAAAAAATGCACTCAACCCCACCTTCTGCCACTGGAGTAACAAACAGACAGTGCTTTGACACCATCACCTCCATCACTTCAGCCTCAATCACTTGCCAGTACCAGTCTTCATTCTCATTTTGGTTGATACCATTAGTTACCCCATCACCTCATGCAACTGATCAGGCAAGCAGCCAGTCACAGAATGGGTGAGGTTGCACTCCTCTTTGAGGCTCAGCAGCATTGTGCCCCCCCACCCCCGCCCCCACCCCCACCCCCACCCCCTCCGGCCAAACCTATGCTCCACACTCCCAGGAGAGGGGGTCTGTAAGTGACCTAGGACAAATCGCTTAATCCAGTGATGATGCTCTTTGCTCAGGAGTATAGCTCCACAGTCACAATTCTTAACTCGGTTGATTACTTATTACTATTGTGTATGCAGGTATTCAGATGTGTCTCCATCTGGCTACACAGTGTAGATCATTGGTGCTTATGGTCTACATGGAGAGCTCTAACCTAGGTCTACTCTACAAAGAGAATAAACAGGAAAATGATGACATACATTTTAATCTGTGAAAACAATCTTAAACTTGGGTCATTAATAAGATGAACATTGAACACAAATCATCAGCTTTGGTGGCTAAAGACTTCCACCACAAGAAGTCACCCTCATTCTGCCAATGGCCTTGTAAAGAGGGCAGAGGAGCAACAGAGGTTCAGGGCACTGTCTTGTCCTTGGGTTGGGAAACTGCCCCTATGGTGGAAGAATCGACAATTGTCAATGGCATGAGAATGCAGAAGGCAGTGAAAACAAATAATAATAATAATAATTAAAAAACATCCAACATTTCACATAACACCTTCACAATATTTTTCTTTCCTTCTTTTTTCCTATGAGTGAACAGTGAGGCATTGCATTATGTAACAAGTTATTTGTACAAAAAAAAGTATTGTATACCAGGAGTAAATCTAATGATTATCTCTAACTAGAAGTCTGTAAGTGTATGTGTATAAAAATAAGTTTTTTTAAACTGGTGTAAACGTACAAATACTTTGACATGTCCTATATCCTTGTAAAAAGAGATCTACAGATGAATAAAGCTACTGCTATTACTACTGCTACTAAGTACATTAAAGACACAATACTGAATGGGTAATTCAGTACATAAAGGGAGATGAAAATCTAACAGTCATGGGGGACAGGAATCCAGTTGTGGGGGAAGGAGTAGAACAAAAGGGTTACAGGAGGACATGGGCTCAGTATTAGGAATGAGACAGGAGAAAGAGTAATTGAGCTCTGAAATAAATTTCAGCTAGTCATAATGAACACTCTGTTCAAGAATCACAAGAGTAGAGATATAATTGAAAAAGGCCAGGAGATATAGGAATATTTCAGTTAGATTACCTCACAGTCAGGCAGAGATTCCAAAATCTGTTACTAGATCACAAGGCATACCCAGGAGCAGATATAGACTCACATCAAAATTTAGTGGTGATGAAGAGTAGGTTAAAATTTAATAAAATAGTCAGGAACAGTCAATGGGCAAAGGAATTGGATATGAAAGTATGGAGGAATGAAGAAATACACTTGAAGTTCTCTAAGGCTACAGATACAGCAATAAGGAATAGCTCAGAAGTCAGTTCAGTTGAAGAGGAATAGACATATCTAAAAAGGGCAGTCATGGAAGTTGGAAGGAAAAACATAGGTACAAGGAAGGTAACTGCAAAGAAACCAAGGGTAACGCAAGCAATATTGTAATTGATCGATGAAAGAAGGAAGTACAAAAATGTTTTGGGAAATTCAGGAATACAGAAATACAAGTCACTTAGGAATGAAATACATAGAAAGTGTAGGGAAGCTAAGGTGAAATGGCTGTACGAAAAATGTGAAGAAATCAAAAAATAAATGATTGTTGGAAGATCAAATCAACTTTCAGTGAAATTAAAAGCTGGGGTGGTAACACTTAAGAGTGTAATGAGAATTTCACTGTTAAATACAGAGGAGAGAGCAGATAGGTGGAAAGAGTACATTGAAGGCCTCTATAAGGGGAAGACTTATCTGATGACATGATAGAAGAAGAAACAGGAATCTATATAGGAGAGACAGAGGATGCAGTATGAGAATCAAAATTTAAAAGAGCTTTGGAAGACTTAAGATCAAATAAGGCAGAAGGTATAGATAACATTCCATCAGACTATCTAAAATCATTGAGGGAAGTGGAAATAAAATGACTATTGATATTGGTGTAGAATGTATGAGTCTATCAATACACCCTCTCACCTTTGGAAAAAATATCATCCACACAATTCCAAAGACTGTAACAGTTGTCAGCTGTGAGAATGATCACCAGTCAGCTTAACAGCTCATGCATCTAAGTTTTTGACAAGGACATATACAGAAGAATGGAAAAGAAAGTTAGGATGTGTTATATGACAATCGGTTTGACTTGGGGAAAGGTAAAAGGACAAAAGGGGTGGTGCTGACAGTATGGTTGATAATGGAAACACGACTAAAGAAAAATCAAGACATCTTCATATGATTTGTTGACCTGAAGGAAGTGTTTGACAATGTCAAATAGTGCAAGATGTTCAAAATTCTGAGGGAAATAGGGATAAACTATAGAGTACATGAGCCAGGATGGAATAATCAGAGTGGAAGACCAAGAACAAAGTGCACAGATTAAGAAGGGTGTAAGTCAGTGATGTAGTCTTTCAGCCCTATTGCTCAGTCTATACATCAAAGAAGCAATGAAGGAAATAAAAGAAAGTTTCAAGAGTGTGATTAAAATTCATGGTGGAAGGATATCAAGAATAAGATTCACTGACAATGTTGCAATCCTGAGTGAAAGTGAAGAAGAATTACATGATCTGCTGAATGGAATTAATAGTCTAATGAGTACAGAATATGGACTAAGAGTAAATTGAAGAAATATGAAAGTAATGAGAAGTAGCAGAAAAGAGAAGAGTCAGAAACTTAATATCAGTATTGGGGATCACATAGCAGATGAAGTTAAGGAGTCTTCTACGTAGCCAGCAAAATAACCTTTGAAGGATAGAGAAAGGAGGACATTAGAAACAGACTAGCACTATGTGAAACAGGCATTCCTGGCTAGGAGAAGTCTACTAGTATCAAACATAGGCCTTAAATTGAAGAAGAAGTTTCCGATAATGTACGTTTGGAGCACAGCATTGTATGGTAATGAAACTGGAACAGCAGAGAATCAAAGCATTTGAGATTTGGCGCAACAAATAAATGTTGAAAATTAAGTGGACAGATAAGATAAGGAATGAGGACATTCTGCACAGAATCAGAGAGGAAAGAAATATATGGAAAACACTGACAAGAATGAGGGACAGGATGATACAACATTTGTACACATCAGGGTAAGGACATAGGCTGCCAGATGAAGAGGCTGACACAGGAGAGGAATTTGAGATGGGCCCATTATTGTTTTTAGAACTTACCCACACTCCACCTCAATCATACAGTTTAAATTTTAATCAGTTATGTTTTGCGAGGACAGCAGTACTGTGTTGCCATAACTGAAAACATTCAGATATGACACAGCACATAACATCATCAAAGGTTTTAGCATACATGTTCTTCTGGAGCTGAAAGGTTTTGCCTCCTGCAGTTCTACAAGAAATTTCTTTTCAATGCTGACTTTAGTGCAGTTGTAATACATAACTTGAAATGGAAATAGAACAAAAGAATCTTTACTCTATTAATCATAAGGGAATTAGGCTGGTGACGAGTGCTCAATCACTTGGCCTAACATATAGTTTATGCTCTGAGACCAGTGAGCCACCTCTCCCAATGGGCAACTACTCTTCTTGGTGAGTCATCAACAAAGTGTCTTGGCACTACCATAATCATTCCCATGCAACAATGCATTGAGTTTTGTATTAGTGTTACAATTTACTGTTTTATGTACTAATAGATCCAAGTTGGTGGATATGCTTGAATGCTCCATTATTTTTCCACACATGATGTCGAAATCCCACATTTCTAACATGTATAATAATCCATAACCAAGGAAAGGAAGTGCCTTTATGTTTAGAACAAAGGGATGTGTATTGTGGGTGATGATATTACAAACTCAGCAGTCAGTTTGCCTGTATCTCAACAGTAATCTCATCAGTCTTCCTTGTGGCACACAGCTCACACACTCTTTCTTGTTTATCCCTCCAACACTAGTTATTCTCTAATTTTCTCATTCCTAAATAGTTGAGATATGGACTAAGAAGAGGAAGAAACCCTGGTAGACCCAATAACACTAACCTTTGAAAATGGAACAGAAGTTAACCTAATGCCTAGAAGTGAAGATGATGATGAAGATGAATGATTAGAGGGACAGCTCTGTATAGGATGATCCCATTCATCTTAAGAGAACCCAGCAAGGAAGTAATGAATGATTTGGGGTAAAGGCAACCAGCTAGTCTATAGTGATTTATGAGTGCAGAAAACATCAGCTGTCTCTTCATTGGAAGTAAGTAAAACAATTTGAGCAATTAACTTAAAGTATGGTAGATCATATTACAGTTTCTATTCAGTTCTCTGTGTTTGTTTCTGTGTAATGGTCATGGATTTGTTCTGTCCACTTAACACATTCAGTAAATAAATAGGATGTGCAGAACTGGATATTCAACTATCATTATCTCCACCCAGTTCCTGATGGCTGACTTTGGTCCATTGGTAGACCAGTAAAGAAATGCCATTATCTACGATGGAGAACATTAACAAAACATTCATCTGACCCATCATAGAACATTGCTCGTGTATTTGTGACCCATACCAAGTAAGACTAAGAGGGCATATTGAATTTATGCAAAGAAGGCCAGCACCGGTCTGTGACACTAATATGAGTGCTTCGCAGAGGTGCTGAAGAAACTGAACTGGCAAAGCCTTGATGACAGATGCATGCTAGCCTGTTTGAAACAAACAGTCAATGGCTGTACTGCTGGTCCACAGTGTCCAGTGGGCCCATTGGAAATCTAGACTGGCAGAACACCCTTGGACTGTTTGATCAACAAATATGTCAGGAATAACTGAAAAATCATATCCTGTGAAAGCTTACTTAGAAAGTTACAATAATAAACTTTAAACAATAAATCTAGAAATGCAGTAGAAATACTATCTATTAATACTGTTGGTTGCAAAGCCAGTGTCAGAATAATTACAGAACACACAGAGGTCTTTAAGTTATCAGTCTTCCAATACTTGAAATGTGAATAGAATGGCAAAAATATCCCCAATAACTGGTACAATATGAGGTATGCATTTCACAGTGATTTGCAGAGTACAGATGCTAATATAGGTACCTTATACCCTGCATAAACACATATTTTTGAAAACAAGAAAATCATTAGTCAGTGGGAAGATAAATTGTATGAAGTAACCAACAATAATTTGTGACCATTCTGGGATTTACATAATATGATCTGGTGGGAAATCTGAGAAGTGTGTTTGCATATTGCAGCTTGCTTAGGCATAAAGGCCAATCAACATATCATGTTTACAATGGAACCCCATCTCTAAATCATTTTTAATGTGGTATATTTTATTTGCTAACAAAAGGATAGCCTTGTGATTTCACTCATATTATTAGCAATTTTATTTGAAAATAACTCAAATGTTGTGAACTTATTAAAAGCTTGTGTTGTGTTGGATCTCATTTCTAAACTATTAGGGGAGAGATGTTAATGTGTTAAGTGAAGTGAATGGCTCATCTGCTTTTTCACCAAATGATCAGCCACTTACATTAATTTGCAATATTCTCTCATCTTTCCTCAAATTTTTTCATAAGCATGTCTTTGCTCACTTAAATAACTAAGTTTTTTTAAAAAAAAAAATACACTTAATGTTTCTTCAAATGTTGTGCCATTCGTTTTATGTTTTACAACATTACTGCTACTTTTATGATTTTACATAAGTTGTGGAAGAGTTCATCAATAGTTGATAGTAGCTACTCATCAGTGTTGATGTATTTCTTGATAGTTGGAGGTTCTTTTCTCAGTATGAGATTTATAAACAGTAATAACTAATGCAACGAATGAGCCACTACACCAATTTAATGATGACATATCATTAATGTCATGTATGAAAGAAACAGCTAACAAGTTTTAATGTACCTTGTTAAAGTCTTGAATTGCCAATACTCTATTAGGATAATCGGATTTATTCTTCCAGTAAGGGACCATATCAGCAATGTTTGTATCATTTTTGGGCAGGTTCTTTAACTTCACCTCAATAGCATCTTTTCCAAGTACTTTTGCAATATGCTCCATAATGTTTTCAGTGAATGCAATACCTTCAGTAGTACCTGCAAAATAGAAATGTATGATGCAGGTATTTAAAACTCCAGAAAACTTACTTAGTTCTATTAAGGAGTACAATCATATTACATTCACCAACATCTGAAAAGGTAAATTACTTACAGACCATTATGGAAAAATGGAAACTAATATAAAACAATGGAATGTAATGATGCCAGAGAAGGAAAGTTGCTACTCACCATATAGTGGAGATGCTGAGTCATGATAGGCACAACAAAAAGATTCACACAATTACAGCTTTCGGCCACTAAGGCCTTTGTCATCAGTAGACACACATACACACATGCACACACACACTCAAGCAGATGCAACTTGCACACATGTCTGCAGTCTCAGAGAACTGAAACCACACTGTGAGCAGCAGCATCAATGCATGATGGGAACGTTCCCATAACCCTCCAGGCCTAACCTTCATTAGTCACTGTCCTCACCCAGCCAGTCCCCTCCCTGTTCCCATTCCAGCACTACACAGCCATCATTTGGTAGTGACTGATCAGTGGGTAATAATCAAGATTTGTGTTTAGAATAAAACAGATGAATTATATGCACATGAAGCGTTGTGAAACCAAAACCTTGAAGAAGTACTATATTTAACAATACTAATCATTGACTTAAAAGGTTTAGAGGCAAAAATTTCTAATCAGTGAAGAGTGAAGAATCAGAGGACTATAACAGAAAATTTCTCTTCAGGGAAGAGATTGGATGAAAAACAACTGAAAAAAATGGGATGTATCCAGACCAATGGATATGTTATAGTATTGTTGTAAGATAACTATCATCACCCATCTTCTCTTTCTGTGTTCTTCAATTGCTCTCTGAATTCATAGGTCTGTGTAACATAACTCTTACTCATCATTTGTATCTCTATTATTTTCTTCTTCCCTTCTTCATATTTGTCTTTTTTGCTTCTGGTAACAAAAGCAAGAAATCATTTGTTTTTGCATATGTATTTCTGTTAGTTTAACTAGATCTGCTTTAGTTATGGTGACTTATAAGGAATATAATGGTCTTTTTCTGTCATATACATCACTGAAGGAAAACAATATGCCA
Source organism: Schistocerca serialis cubense (assembly GCF_023864345.2). Taxonomy (NCBI): domain Eukaryota; kingdom Metazoa; phylum Arthropoda; class Insecta; order Orthoptera; family Acrididae; genus Schistocerca; species Schistocerca serialis. The sequence goes on from NC_064646.1 coordinate 238,863,588, forward strand.
GGTTAATTGACAATGAAGAAAAGTACTTTACTAACCTGGAGCTCTACACCAGGTGTTGCATGGTATATCTGTAAAGACAACACTAGCTGTCACTTTCCATGTACTTGTGTCATAGCAGTTTGGCAGGTTAGATAGAGTAAAAAGTACAGGATGATCATTGAGTGAATCCCCAATGTTATGGTATGTGTTTCCTTCCAAATACATTATGGTTCCATCATCTTCCACACCAACCTAAAAGGAAATAGAGATTTGATTTAGGCAGTTACTGAATTTAAATTTTAACACATAAATATAAAACAGAAAAAATACATTCCCTTAACATCACATCAAGTTTCATGGCAATCTTCTCTTTCCCTGGCATCTGTAAGACAGAAGCCCTAAGGAGATTAAGTCATATTTTTAAATAATAATACTGTTGTCATGATCCATCTGTTGCTTCCTTATAACAGGTGGTTAAAATTTAAATGCAGCTACTCACAGAGGTACAGTGTGGGCTTCAAAAATTGTATGCCAGTGAAACTTGGTACATATTCTAATGTGTTACTGCAGAACCAATTTATGCTCACATGCTCATCTGCTTCACATCTGCTGTGCAGCGAGCTATGTTAATTTAAGTATTAACTGTATTTTTCTTACTTGTCACTTCTTCTTCCATGTGTTTTTGCTTTTAGGAAGCTTTAATCTTCGAGTACTAGTAACAATGTTCCATAGATTTTGTTTTTGTTTTGAATACAGTCAGAGAGGGTCCCTTTAGTCAGCTGTAGTGCCAGTAGTGCTAGTGTTTGTTTTGAATACAGTCAAGAGACAGGTAGTGCGTACTTTCATTCTTTTCAACAAGAAGTGTCTAGTAACCCATAGTTTAGTCAGCTATAAGCTGCCTTTAGAGAATTAGCAGTCTAGTTAAAAGTTGATTAACTCTCTACAGCAAACTGATTTCTTAGTATGGATAGGATGTGTGACTGCTGTGTACAGATGCAGGAGGAGCTGGCCACTGTTTGCGAACAGCTGAATGTGTTGATGGCCGCGGTTAGCTGTCTTCAGGCTGCTGCCTCGGAGTGTGGCGGCAGTGGGGAGGCTGGTGCGTCGCATGGTACACCGCAGGTGTACATGCTTCACCCATGGTCCTTAATGTTGAGACATTTTCGTGGGTACCGGGCGTGGTTTGGCCTCTCTCTCCCCAAGGGGAGTGGCGGTTCTGCGGCGTTCACAGCGCACAAGGCGGAGGGTCAATGTGGAGGCTGGCCATGTGGCATCGCCGACTCTGCCTGTGAGTGGACATGTGGCTGCTCCTTCAGCAAGGTCTGAGCAGGCACATGGGGGGAGGGGTTTATTAGTGATTGGGAGCTCCAATGTTAGGTGGGTGATGGAGTCCCTTGGGGAAATAGCAGAAAGGTTGGGGAAGAAGGCCAGTGTTCACTCTATTCTTGCCAGGGGTCTCATCCAAGATGTGGAGGAGGCCCTGCTGCCGGCAATAGAGAGCACTGGGTGCACCCGACTGCAAATTGTTGCTCATGTTGGCACCAATGCCTCCTGCCGTCTGGGTTCAGAGGTCATCCTCAGTTTGTACGGGCGGTTGGTGGGGATGGTGAAGGTGGAAAGCCTTGTTCATGGGGTGGAATCTGAGCTAACTATTTGTAGCATCATTCCCAGTACCAATCGCAGTCCTCGGGTTTGGAGCCGAGTGGAAGGCATTATCTGAAAACTACCTTGAGCAGTTAAACAGAGAACCAACTCATGGCGATAACATATTAGACCTTCTGGTGACAAACAGACCCGAACTATTTGAAACAGTTAATGCAGAACAGGGAATCAGTGATCATAAAGCAGTTACTGCATCAATGATTTCAGCCGTAAATAGAAATATTAAAAAAGTAAGAAGATTTTTCTGTTTAGCAAAAGTGACAAAAAGCAGATTTCAGAGTACTTGACGGCTCAATGCAAAAGTTTTGCCTCTAGTACAGATAGTGTTGAGGATCAATGGACAAAGTTCAAAACCATCGTACAATATGCATTACATGAGTATGTGCCAAGCAAGATCATAAGAGATGGAAAAGAGCCACTATGGTACAACAACCGAATTAGAAAACTGTTGCGGAAGCAAAGGAAACTTCACAGCAAACATAAACACAGCCAAAGCCTTGCAGACAAACAAAAATTACGTGAAGCAAAATGTAGTGTGAGGAGGGCTATGCAAGAGGCGTTCAATGAATTCGAAAGTAAAGTCCTATGCACTGACTTGGCAGAAAATCCTAAGATATATTGGACTTATATCAAAGTGGTAGGTGGATCAAAACAAAATGTCCAGACACTCTGTGACCAAAATGGTACTGAAACAGAGGATGACAGACTAAAGGCTGAAATACTTTTTCCAAAGCTGTTTCACAGAGGAAGACTGCACTGCAGTTCCTTCTCTAGATTGTCGCACAGATGACAAAATCATAGATATCTAAATAGATGATAGAGGGATAGAGAAACAATTAAAATCACTCAAAAGAGGAAAGGCCACTGGACCTGATGGGATACTAGTTCAATTTTACACAGAGTACACGAAGGAACTTGCCCCACTTCTTGCAGCGGTGTACTGTAGGTCTCTAGAAGAGCATAGCTTTCCAAAGGATTGGAAAAGGGCACAGGTCATCCCCATTTTCAAGAAGGGACGTCGAACAGATATGCAGAACTATAGACCTATATCTCTAACGTCGATCAGTTGTAGAATTTTGGAACACATATTATATTCGAGTATAATAACTTTTCTGGGGACTAGGAATCTATTCTGTAGGAATCAGCATGGGTTTCATAAAAGATGATTGTGTGAAACCCAGCTTGCGTATTCGTCCGCGAGACTCAGAGGGCCATAGACTCGGGTTCCCACGTAGATGCCACGTTTCTTGACTTCCGCAAGGCATATGATACAGTTCCCCACAGTCATTTAATGAACAAAGTAAGAGCATATGGACTATCAGACCAATTGTGTGATTGGATTGAAGAGTTCCTAGATAACAGAACGCAGCATGTCGTTCTCAATGGAGAGAAGTCTTACAAAGTAAGAGTGATTTCAGGTGTGCCACAGGGGAGTGTCATAGGACCGTTGCTATTCACAATATACATAAATGACTTTGTGGATAACAACAGAAGTGCACTGAGGCATTTTGCATATGATACTGTGGTATATCGAGAGGTTGTAACAATGGAGAATTGTACTGAAATGCAGCAGGATCTGCAATGAACTGATGCATGGTGCAGGGAATGGCAATTGAAACTCAATGTAGACAAGTGTCATGTGCTGTGAATACATAGAAAGAAAGATCCCTTATCATTTAGCTACAATATAGCAGGTCAGCACCTGGAAGCACTTAATTCTATAAATTATCTGGGAGTAGGCTTTAGGAGTGATTTAAAATGGAATGACTATATAAAATTAATCATCGGTAAAGCAGATGGCAGACTGAGATTCATTGGAAGAATCCTAAGGAAATGCAATCCGAAAACAAAGGAAGTGGGTTACAGTACACTTGTTTGCCCACTGCTTGAATATTGCTGACCAGTGTGGGATCCGTACCAGATAGGGTTGATAGAAGAGATAGAGAAGATCCAACAGAGAGCAGCGTGCTTTGTTACAGGATCATTTAGTAATTGTGAAAGCGTTACGGAAATGATAGATAAACTCTAGTGGAAGACTCTGTAGGAGAGACGCTCAGTAGCTCGGTATGGGCTTTTGTTGAAGTTTCTAAAACATACCTTCACCGAGGAGTCAAGCAGTATATTGCTCCCTCCTATGTATATCTCGCGAAGAGACCATGAGGATAAAATCAGAGAGATTAGAGCCCACACAGAGGCATACCGACAATCTTTCTCTCCATGAACAGTACGAGACTGGAATAGAAGGAAGAACCAATAGAGGTACTCAAAGTACGCTCTACCACACACTGTCAGGTGGCTTGCAGAGTATGGATGTAGATGTAGATGTAGATGCTGGAAAAAAGAAGATTAGTTCCTATTTTGGACACAAATTGTGATTCTGCTTTTGTGAATGCAAGAAAGATGTAATAGATTAGAAACAGCATATGAAACAGAAAAAAATCAAACAAGTGAGAAAGGCATAATGTTAATTTAATTATTAACCACTATAGCTCATCAAATGACAGTTTGTATGTCATGCTGTCATACAAGCAGTGTACAGCATCAGATTAGCACCTGGTGGCCAAAATTGGAGCTAACTTCTTTCCAGCATAAATTGGTATCTACCAATTGGTTTCTGACTGTTCTCATTTCTGCTACTTCTCATTACTTTCATTTTTCTTCTGTTTACTCTAGGCCCATATTGTTTAGTCAATAGACTGTACATTCCATTCAGCAGATCCTGTAATTCTTCTCAATTTTCACTGAGGGTAAGAATGTTATCAGTGAATGTTACCACTGATTAAGTACTTAATGACATTAAATTTCCTGACAGATTAGTTACATGTATGGGACTGAAATTTGAATCAAGACTGTTGCATTTCGTGATCAACACTCTACCAAATGTTGGTACAATAAACATTCTGAGACATAGTTTTAATCAGTGAAGAAAAACTTGCAAGAATGTTACTTCATATAAAACTTCCCGGTAGATTTAAATTGTGTGTCGGACTGAGACTCAAACTCAGGACCTTTGCCTTTGTGGGCAAATGCCCTACCAACTGAGCTCCCCAAGCATGACTCATGACCTGTCCTCACAGCTTCAAATCTGACAGTATCTTGTCTCCTACCTTCCAAATTTCACAGAAGCTCTTCTGCAAACCTAGCGGAAATAGCACACCTTGAAGAAAGGATACTGCGGAGACATGGCTTAGCCACAGCCTGGGGGATGTTTCTAGAACGAGTTTTTCACTCTGCAGCACAGTGTGTACTGATATGAAATTTCCTGGCAGATTAAATTCTCATTCTGGAAACATCCCCCAGGCTGTGGCTAAGCCATGTCTCCACTATATGTCTGTGGCTAAGCCATGTCTCCACTATATCCATGACTGTTACCATAGCTTAACTTGTCCTATGGTACTTGCCACTGTCAGGTCCTACTATATCAAATGGAGAATTACCTATTAAATGATGCATGTCATGTGTAAGCTAATGTGAGCCAATGTTGTTCCTTCTGTATCAATATAACAAGCTCATCACTGCCAATAATGATCAATGGATAGTGTAAGCTGCACTCACGTTTCTAGTCTGGAATTCATATGTGCTCTCATAGGACATGAGGTTAGCACAACAAAATCCATTGCTGTAAGAAGGCTGAGTGGAATTGTTTTCTTTAATTTGCTTTGTGTTTTCCACAATTGGTGTTATGCATAGTTATTATGTATTAATTGCCTCTGTTGTCTCTTGAGGGAATGAAAATGCCATTATGCTGTCAGACATGTTGATTCGTTTACAGGTAGGTTGTAGCTACCGAGTGAGTGCATTACATCACCTCCACCAGTTTTGTGAAACAGTTAAATGTACAGAGAAAATTTCACACATATCTAACTTACAGCATGTACACATTTCAAGTCCATTTTGCCTCAGAATACTCTGAGATAATTGGAAAACTTTCAGTGCCAAATAGTCCCTTAGAATATTATTCTCATACGTAAATGTTATCAAAAACTAATATTGGCATTAAAATTAGGACAGATTTAAAGACTTTTTACATAAATTGAATATCATAATACTTAAATATGGTTGCTGGTACTGTATATGATTTTTTCATTTGTTAACAGTGAGTGTAATTTGACCAGAGAATGAAACTGAGCACTAGCTCATCAACATTACAATTTAAATTTCTTTCCTTAAAGCTGTGACTTTTCTAGTGCTGTTTAATTTATTTAACAGTATAAATTTATAACTGGAATTTAGGTATTGATTTCAAGAATATGTTATTTATGATGTAATATAATTCTTAGTTATTTCAAATAACCCTCAGTCCAACAAGTTTGGTGAAAAGTAGGAGTTTTCCCAAATTCTCCATCAGCCAATCTTGATGCACAACAAATTAGGGTTTAACTCATCTGCTATGTTTTGTGTTCTCATGAATGGCCAATTTTATTTCATTTTCTTGTTTATGAATCACTTAAAACTTGGACCAAAAATATCATGCAAATGGAAAGTGCTATTGATGTGCAATTTTCACAGAATGTACTGGCAGTGAGAGGCTTGTATTGTTGGCCAATCAACAGACTGTAATAATACTTAGAAGCAGTATTTCTTTTGCAAACACACACTTTTCAAATTGAACCACCCCTATTGACAATAAAAACCCAAAAGTAGGGTCAAATTAGAATGTCAATGGTGTTTCTTGTAGGATTCTAGTGTCATTTGTTTATGAGATATTGTATATTGAAAAATTCCCACGCCAACACTTGTACAACACCTTTGGCAGCACACACTAAAGAACATCCCAGTTACCTACACAAGTTATGAGGATTCTGACCAGTAACAAGATAACTGGTCATCACACATTGTGTTAAAACTGACCACTGGCAGCAGAAAGACACTCTTCCAGTCTGGTATGGGATGACTGCTGCAAACATGCTATCATTTCAGAAGAGATGTCTGAGCAGGCTGTAGGAATACATCACTGCACATCATACGTGTAGTTGGTATGTTCTTGTAGACAGTTTGTTCAGTTTTCCCCACAGAAAAAAGTCTACAGGGGTCAAATATGGTGAATGACTAGTCAAGGTATGGGCCCTCTGCATCCAACCCAATGATTTGGAAACAATTTGTGAAGACATGCTGTACTACTCTGTGCACTATGGGCTGGACAGCCATCAGGTTGCTACCACAGGTCCCTCCTAGTCTTCCGAGGAACAACTTCTAGCAACCAATGGAAAATTGTCTATTAGGAGACTTCAATGTTTGTGCACATTAAGTGTTCAGTCCATGAAAAACAAGTGTATGAGCTGATGGTTCACTATCTGACAGCACATGTTTACAATCCATGGATGCTGACATTCCATCTTCTGAAGCCAACTTGTCAAAAGACCACTTCTGCATGTTTTGGCAGTTTACCTGGCCAGAGTTGCTAATTGAGGCTTCATGACTAAACAAGATACACTATACATCTGCAGTATCCTTTCTTAAAACCCATGTACAGAAGTTAACCGTATTCTCACAATTGTTTCCATGCAGCTCTTGATAGAGAGAGATGTGACAAGGATGAGACATGTGTCAATGGAGCATTAGTAGGACATTTGCTGGACTAATTCCACTTCCTCATACGATTGGGTGGGAACTATCCTGAGGATCAACTGCAACAGCAGTGAGAACATTAATTCCCTCCTCTTCTGTCATCACTTCTTTCTTTGTGGTACTTTGTCTGGGTGTTACATTACCACTTTCACAGAATTGGTTGAAGAAGTTGATAAATAATTGTCGAGATAGTTGATGCCTGTTGGTATAGCTTGCTACACAAACCATAAAAGAACAAGCTGCATTCTTCCTACATTTCCCATACACCATGAGCAGGCTGACTTTTTCTGCATTGACAAATCCCATTGGCCACTCACGACCTGTCATTTGGACTGCCACACACTAACTGACCAGCAAGTTGCAGTGCACTTCAGGACCAAAGAAGCACACTTTAAGCAAACATAAGAACATTGTACCTAGTGACATGCAAGATGAATGGCACAAACAAGTGTTGATGTGGAAACTTTTCAAAGTACAATCTCTCATAAATTATTTGTACAAGGCTCATGCAAAAACCACCACTGACATTCTAATTTACCCTCTTTTTAGTTTGTTAATGTCAATTGGCATTGTTCCATTTTAAAAAGTCTATGTTTGTACACAAAACACACTTTCTGAGTATTATTACAATCTGTTGAATAGCTAGCAATATGAGCCCCTGAATACCAATCCATTCTGTGAAAACTACACAGCAACAGCACTTTCCATTTCTGCAATATATGTACTGCAAGTTGTAGGTGAGTCACTTTGTATATATACATATAGAGGGGTGTTCGAAAACTATTGGGAACTTTGTAATTTCATTGGTTGTATTAGTTCAATTTGTGAGCTTTTTTGTTATTGTGTTGGTGAACATGCCAGAAATGTGTATGTCCACTAGCAGATGTATTGGATATTTAGTATGCTATCAGTTGTCAACAAGGCTACATTTTAAAAATGGATCAGAGAACTTGAAATAAACTTTGCTGTAAAAATGGAATGAAGTGTAATAAAGTTTTAGAAATGTTGAATATTGCTTTTGGTGAGTCTCCTATGAGTAAAATAAGGTTTTACAAGCAATGTAAGCATTTCCAGATGACCTGGAAGAAATTGAAGATGATGAACATCCTGGACTCCTCAGTACTTCAACAATGGATGAAAATGTAGGAAAAAAGGAAGAAATGATTATGAATGAGTACCATATCAGAATCAGAGAAGCTGCTGATGATGGTGGAGTATCAACTGGTTCATGCCATGATATATTTTCGGATCTGTTTGAGTATGAAATGTATGACAACAACATTTATTCCAAAGTTGTTGAATTTTGAGCAAAAACAAGAGGTGATGGAAGTTGCTTAGTAGTCACTAAATTAAGTCAACAACAATGTAGATCTACTGAAATGTGTTATAAGAGGTGATAAAACATGAGTACATGGGTATTACATTGAAACTAAGTCTCAGTCTCTTTCTTGATTGACAAGACCAAAAAAGCTTGGCAAATGTGGGCAAAAGTAAAGATTCTTCTCATTGTTGAAGTTCAACGTTGTTTACAGGAAGCAGTTTGAAAAAAAACTACCTGACCTAAATGAAACAATTTATTGAATTTCATGAATATTTGGGAAAAAACGACACTGTAAAGATGCCACAGCCTCCATATTAGCTAGATACTGCTCTGCATGACTTACTTATGTTTCCACAAATAAAGAGAATCTTATAGGGACTTTGTTTTAGATGAGATTGAAAGCTTATAGATGAAACAGCTAAGTGCCATGTCAAAGATCAAATTTGCTAAACTTTTTGAACACACCTCATATATGAGGAATATGTAAAATTATTGTTTATGCAAAATCTTATGTGTCAATTGTTTTATTTATTTATTTAGCATCCATATTATCACATTTTTATACTCAACTTGTAAAAGTACAAAACAGTATAATATATCATATATGTTCATCATGTGCAATATCTTATCTTTCTTATCAACACATCTTTATAACAAAACATTATTCTGCTTAATTATAGTGTAAAATTACATATGTACATACAGATAAAATATAAGCTAGCAAGACACCTTGGTCAGTTTAACTAAAACTATTAAATACCAGTACTTTAGTTAAATAGGCACAGTAACACATGGCACAAAAGTTAGGTGCATAGTTAGATACGTACACTGATGAAGGGAGTTTAGTTTTATCTAGGAATAATTTGAATATTATGAATTTCTGTTTAGAGAAATTATGAGGCAGATCTAAGGATTTGAGCAAAATTGCAGGTATTCATTAATGCTGTAGGAGCTGCTGTTATTTATTAGAAGATTTTTTGGTTCTTTCTTAAATGTATTAATGTTTTGTATTTTTTTGATGTTATTCTGTAGAGAATTTTTGATTTGTAAACTATGCTGTCCCAATATATTGATTTTCTGTGCACATCCCTGTGAATGATGTTTGTGAATCTCACTATTCAAAGCTTGAAGGTTTTTAATGCAGGAGATGCTTTCAAATATAAATGTAGATGGTAAGGTCATGATTTTTAATTCCTTAAAGATACTTCTACATGATTCTCTGCAAGCAACATCTCTAATTAATCTTACAACTTCCTTTTAAGTTTGAAAGAGTGCTTTGCAAAAGAGGTATTTCCCCAGAATAGTATATCATAGTCATTAGACTATGCACGTATGCGTAATAAGAACTTAACACTGTTTTAGTATTGCAGCAATCTTTAAGCATTCTTAATATGTAACAGTATGTGCTTAATTTTTTGTTAACCACTTCTACATGTTTTCCCCATTTTAGATGTTCAAACACCCATGATTCTCAAAATTTTATGCAATTCTTTTGCTGAATTTGGCTATTCAATGATGTGAATTTTACATTGGTCCTATTTTTTCTTTATATGTTTGAAGTTCATCCATACAGTTGTCTTGTCATTGCCAACTTTATAGTTATCTTTAAACTGTTTTTCAGCCCCATCTGCTGTTTTGTGAATTTTTTGCTGCGTCTTATAATTATTCTTTACTTTTTATAAAGAAACTGGTATCATCAGCAAATAATATAGTATCAGCTGTTGAAAATTACTGAGGTAGGTCATTAACAAAAACCAAGAATAACAATGGTCTCAATACTGAGCCATGGGGCACCCCATAATTACCCTTTTATGTTTAAGAATGTTACACGTTACCATCCAGAGAAATTTGCATCTTTGTTTCCTATCAGTTAAAGATGGCTTGAACCACTCATAGGAAACACCAAGGACATGATAAGTACACAGTTTTAATACTAGTAGATTATTATTTGCAAGATCAAACGCTTTGGAAAGGTCCAAAAACAACCGAAAGGTCAGTTCCTTGTCCTCAATAGCTTTGTAAACAATTTTTAGGAAATTGAAGAGAGTAATTTGCATAGAGTTGCCTTTTCTCAAACCGTTCTGAGCATTTACAAGAATTTATTTATGTCTGTTACACATTATTATTTCAATTATTTTTGAAAATGCAGATAATAATGTCAGTGGTCTGAAATTTTTAATGCTTATCGTGTCACGACTTTTATAAACTGGTGTTACTGTTGACTGCTTAAGTTTACTTGGAAACACACCAGTTACAAGGAGTCATTGATTATGTCCACAAGTTGAAAGACAACTTTATCACTACTATATTTAATAAATTTCTCAGTGATACCATCAAATCGGCACGTCATTTTACCCTTTTGTTTACTGATAGCCCTTTGTAAGTACTTCTTCGGGTGTTACAGGGTACAGGTATATTGTCCTTTCATTTATTGTAGTTATTACCTTTCTCTTTGGATTATATTCACTTGGACCAGGTTTTGGGCTACATTAATACAATTACCATTAAATATATTACCTATTAGAGGTGGATCATCAACAATTTCGTTTCTGTGTTTCATGGTGATTTCATTACTTGCATTTTCGTGTTTGTCTTATGATTATAAATAACTTTTAAAAACAAAGATGAGGTGACTTACCGAACAAAAGCGCTGGCAGGTCGATAGACACACAAACAAACACAAACACACACACAAAATTCAAGCTTTCGCAACAAACTGTTGCCTCATCAGGAAAGAGGGGAGGAGAGGGGAAGACGAAAGGAAGTGGGTCTTAAGGAAGAGGGTAAGGAGTCATTCCAATCCCGGGAGCGGAAAGACTTACCTTAGGGGGAAAAAAGGACAGGTATACAATCACACACACGCACATATCCATCCACACATACAGACACAAGCAGACATATCACGTGGAATGTTTCCTTCTATTATATAAATAACTTTTAACATTGATTTCATTTTGTTGTTCCCCTTTCTGATATATGAATCACTGTGCTTCTTTTTTCCAGTCCACATCTCGTGGTCACATCTTGCTTCCCGAGCACGGGGTCCCTGGTTCAATTCCTGGTGGGGTCAGGGATTTTTACCTGCCTCGAGATGACTGAGTGTTTGTGTTGTCCTCATCATTTCATCATCATACATCAAAGTGATGAGTTTGGACTCAGCAAAGGTTGGGAATTTGTACGGGTGCTGATAACCTCTGTATGTTTGTCTGCAAAAGCTGGAAGTCTGAAATCCCATCTGCAAATTTTTGTACTTCTTGCAGCCAGTGTTTGGTTACACACAAGATTGAACTCTTCTTCAGTGTATTATTCAAAACGACATATAGCTCACATAACTTCCTGGTTAAGCCCTGTACATTATGATATAGGAGAGTTAAAGAATTATTCAATTCTATGAGAGGTGCATTTCTTGCCTGGCTAACTCTTTGAAGAGCAGTCTGTAGTCTTCTTTTTGTTTCTGTCTTGACTACCACCTAGTAGTCCTGGACTTCTTGATTGTATTTTTCCACAGTGGATTGGGTCATAAAAAAACATTTATGTGTTGTTTGGATGCTGTCCTCTGCCTGGTAGTTCATTGTGATCTGTTGTTTATACCTTCTGCTCACTCTGGTATAGCTTCCTCTTCAGCCTTTTTACACAGTGATACTGTCTTCTGTGTTGGTTCCTTGTCATTTGTTCATTCCACAGAAAGCATGTTTAATGTTAACTTTTCGTTTTCTGTTTCTAATATTTTCTGATGCTGTAAGCACTGTGGTGATATTGTCTTCTGTGCTGCTTCCTTGTCACTTGTTCGTTCCACAGAATGTATATTTATCATTAATATCTTGATTTTTGTCTTCTGGTATTTCCCCATATTGCAAGCATTCAATTTTGGTGCCTGACTGATCTGCCTGTTGCAAGCTATTAGCGATATTAGCGATGGTGTGGTGGGTAGAAGCATAGCTAAATAATGAAGGTTCCTGCAAAGTTTTTCTTTTCCTTTCATAGCCAAATGTAGCCCATGAGTCGTATAATCAGTCCTCCTTAAAAGCAGATTATCATTCAGTCTCTTCACGTGATTGTACTGGGCAGCTTCCATCATGAACTTGTTCATTTTGTTTATTCTGTTGTTCCAGTCCACCCTGTCAGATTTGTAGGAGACTGTACACAGAATCACTTTAGTGTTCTTAGTTTTTGTGAAAGACATGTTCAGAGTGCATTGGTATTAATTGATATTGGATTCTACATTATTTATTCCAGGCAGATAAATATCACAATCAAATTTATTGAAGTCATTCTGTTTTTCTTCAATGTTATTAATGACTTATTTAAATTGTGCATTTGGTTTGACAATGGATGTTGCAAAATATCTTGGCGGAAGTGTCTGATTTGCAATTGTTGTTATTTATTTTACATGAGTTACTAAGCACACTACTTCTTGACAATGCAAGAGCACTTTGTTTACTTTTGGAGTTTTCATAATTTATCATAGATAACACATCACTGCCATTGTTTTGCACTAACTTTATGCTGCTTCACACTTTTTTTGATTTCCAACAGTCAATGAATTGTTTATACACATATGTATGTTCCTGACTACTACAATGCAATTAATGTCACTAAAAGCATTAGCAGCTAAATGCTACAGACAAAAGAATAGAAAAAACATTATGAGCTATTAAGCAGCAGAAGCGGTATTGCTAACACTCATTCAAAAGCAGGCAGTCCCAATTTTCCAAAAACATATTTAGAATTATTTGAAACTAAATAACATAAGAAATAATTGACATCAAAACTTCTGATCCTCCAAATTTCAATCATCTATTTTGTGTAAATGGCTACAAGATATTTTGAACTTTGACAGTATAATTCTATTGATATATTTTTTCCAGAGTCCATGCCATATAGTAGAATCTAACCTAACAGGATTTCAAAGAATTATGTATTTTCAGAATATCATATTATTTTGTCTGCTTTTATATAGCCACCCTTTCCCCAAAACCAGCAATTCACAATGACAATACGTTGTGTCATGTAATAGTGTGAGTTTGGACAGCATTAGGATAATATCCTCATGTCAGCTAAAGTGAATGTCAGTGACTTGTTAACCTAACGCTAACAACTCTAAGTAGGATTGCATTAGAACTCAAAGAAATCAGGTAACATTTTCAAGTTAGTAAAGTACGTACCTATAATTTACACTGTTAACATCTCTATGTCTGACCGCTTTGCACGGTAAAGAATGATGTCTCATTTCATGGGGGATTCTGCATGGTGCTATCATTATATTCACCTTTCTGGGTCGGCCAAAGTGATGTGCTGCATCCTAGTGTAATAGGCATAACATGTATACCTGTCTCAATTTTGTGTCTAAAAAATATTGGATGAATCAATGGATAATCAACCAGAAGGTGTTAATGATTGGAAAACTATTTATTGGACATTGTACCTTAGGCTGGTTCCAGTACTTTAAACCACTTTTTGTTCTCTGGCCCTATGGTATCCACATATACATCTATACTCTGCACGCTACTGTGAAGTGCAGTCACAAATTCAGTATAGAATCAGACAGGGATTGCCACTAACAGTCTTGACATACAACCAGAATTTCTTTGGGTTTTGTGATAGATCATTTGACAATATTCTGCTATGATATGTTACATTTATTTGTTTTAGGCTGAAAGATTTAACTGCTGCACTGAACATATCATTTATTTCACATTGTATGAAGACACACTTCTACAAGTAACACAGTTACATTTTTTTGTCTCTCCAAAGACTGCAATGGAAGTACTTCCAACCTCATTTGATACTTAATTAAACACAGAAATAAGTAACTATAACACTTTCCCATATTCAATTTAGAGAAAAAGGAGGAAATGAGGAACACATAAACATGAGAGACCCATTTCATGACATAAAACAGACAGTCTTGATTTTCCAGGGTCTTTGTCAATATATCTGCCAATAGATCCTCAGCTGAAATATGCTGAATGCCTATCTCACCTTCCAATACCGTTTCATGGATGAAAAAAGTACTTTTGCTTTACATGTTTTGTGTGTTGATGGAACTCAGGATTTTGTGCAAGTTTTATTCTTGCCCAACTGTCAACCTTAAGGATTGGAATTTCCATCAGCTTCCTCATTCCTCCAAAAACTCTACACAGATAAATTAATTCCTTTACAGTCACTGCTGCAGCTACCAGCTCTGCTTCTGCTGTATACGTGGCAGTCATTGCCTGTCCTTGGCTGAGACATGAGATAGCTCCACCTGCATGTGTGATAAGTACAACAGATGTTGTTGCGCCCTCCAGTGTCCACATCACTATAGCAACCTAATATGCCACTGTTTAAATTTTAGATTATGCCTACGTCACATACCAGAATACTGGCATTATAACTCTTACTACTTGTTCTGTTGATGCTGAGTCACAAGTTCAAAAGCTGCGTGGGGTGGCCACGCGGTCTGAGGCATTTTGGCATGGTCCACGCGGTTCCCCCCTGTTGGAGGTTCAATTCCTCCCTCAGGCTTGGGTGTGTGTGTTGCCCATAGCATAAGTTAGTTTAAGCTAGATTAAGTGGTGTGTAAGCTTAGGGACTGATGACCTAAGCAGTTTGGTCCCATAAGATCTTACCACAAATTTACAATTTTGTTATGAGTTGAAAGCACAGTAAGTGACGTCAGGTCTCATTGCAAGCTCTATTACATCAGTGTTCTAACTGCTTGTCAACAGGAAAAGTTAAACTTCTCTGCATTCTTACTTTCTGCATATGTGGTTACTTTATAATTAGTGTTGGGACAAGTTTGAATTCTTGAAAACTGAAACACTCCAGAATCATCTTTGAACAGGACTGACTTATCTTGATCGCACCACTATCATAGCATTTTATCTCAATTCTGAGGAAATACAATGCTGGTTTCCTGGTGATCTTGAATTCAGCCTTCGATTCTTCAAAAACCTTGCTGGCATCCTGTTGATCACTCACCATAACTGACCCATAATGTTCACAAAGAGCAACTAACAGTTTCTTGTCACTTACCTAGAAATCTGACCATGAAGAAATGCTCTAAAACGGTTATTCCAATATCTTGGGGTTTACTTAAGTCCACATCAACTTTGGCTTAATTTGCAAATTCTTTTTGTGCCATTATTGTATCCTTCTGGAAGTTGCTTATACTGTATATTACTTCCTCTAGTTCTCCATAGAAGAATGTTGTAGACACATCAGATTGAATGAGATGCATCTTCTCGGCTGCAGTAACATTTAACTATGAACAAATCATGCACAGCTTAGATAGTGGACTGAAAGTTCAACTATAGTCTCCACCATAGAGTTGATCTAACTCTGAAGACAAGTCTTGCTTTATATTTCTCAATACTGCTATTGAGATTAGTCCTCACATGGAAAACAAAATTACATGGTATAGCACTGGCTCCTTTTGGTAGATAGTCATTTCCCACATCTGAGTCTTTGTAGTTACTCCATTCCATTTTTGTGAAAAAGGAAGTTACTACTCACCTTATAGTGGAGATGCTGAGTCACAAATAGGCATAAGAAAAAGAGTGTCACAAATAATAGTTTTTGGTCAGTAAGGCCTCCATAAGGAGAAAATATAAAAATGCAGTAAATGAAGCAGGCAAAAAGGAATACAAACGTATCAAAAATGAGATTGACAGGAAGTGCAAAATGGCTAAGCAGGAATGGCTAGAGGACAAATGTAAGGATCTAGAGGCTTATCTCACTAGAGGTAAGATAAATACTGCCTACAGGAAAATTAAAGAGACCTTTGGAGAAAAGAGAACCACTTGTATGAATATCAAGAGCTCAGATGAAAAACCAGTTCTAAGCAAAGAAGGGAAAGCAGAAAGGTGGAAGGAGTATATAGAGGGTCTATACAAGGGCGACATACTTGAGGACAATATTCTAGAAATGGAAGAGAATGTAGATGAAGACAATATGGGAGATACAATACTGCGTGAAGAGTTTGACAGAGCACTGAAAGACCTGAGTCGAAAAAAGGCCCCGGGAGTAGACAACATTCCATTAGAACTACTGACGGCCTTGGGAGAGCCAGTCCTGACAAAACTCTACCATCTGGTGAGCAAGATGTATGTGACAGCCGAAATACCCTCAGACTTCAAGAAGAATATAATAATTCCAATCCCAAAGAAAGCAGGTGTTGACAGATGCGAAAATTACCGAACAATCAGTTTAATAAGCCACAGCTGCAAAATACTAACGCGAATTCTTTATAGACGAATGGAAAAACTAGTAGAAGTCAACCTTGGGGAAGATCAGTTTGGATTCCGTAGAAATATTGGAACATGTGAGGCAATACTGACCTTACGACTTATCTTAGAAGAAAGATTAAGGAAAGGCAAAACCTACGTTTCTAGCATTTGTAGACTTAGAGAAAGCTTTTGACAATGTTGACTGGAATACTCTCTGGCAGGGGTAAAATACAGGGAGTGAAAGGCTATTTACAATTTGTACAGAAACCAAATGGCAGTTATAAGAGTCGAGGGACATGAAAGGGAAGCAGCGGTTGGGAAGGGAGTGAGACAGGGTTGTAGCCTCTCCCCGATGTTATTCAATCTGTGTATTGAGCAAGCAGTAAAGGAAACAAATGAAAAATTTGGAGTAGGTATTAAAATCCATGGAGAAGAAATAAAACTTTGAGGTTCGCCGATGACATTGTAATTCTGTCAGAGACAGCAAAGGACTTGGAAGAGCATTTGAATGGAATGGACAGTGTCTTGAAAGGAGTATATAAGATGAACATCAACAAAAGCAAAACGAGGATAATGGAATGTAGTCGAATTAAGTCGGGTGATGCTGAGGGAATTAGATTAGGAAATGAGACACTTAAAGTATTAAAGGAGTTTTGCTATTTGGTAGGAGCAAAATAACTGATGATGGTCGAAGTAGAGAGGATATAAAAAGTAGACTGGCAATGGCAAGGAAAGCATTTCTGAAGAAGAGAAATTTGTTAACATCGAGTATAGATTTAAGTGTCAGGAACTCGTTTCTGAAAGTATTTGTATGGAGTGTAGCCATGTATGGAAGTGAAACATGGACGATAAATAGTTTGGACAAGAAGAGAATAGAAGCTTTCAAAATGTGGTGCTACAGAAGAATGCTGAAGATTAGATGGGTAGATCACATAACTAATGAGGAGGTACTGAACAGAATTGGGGAGAAGAGGAGTTTGTGGCACAACTTGACAAGAAGAAAGGACCGGTTGGTAGGACATGTTCTGAGGCATCAAGGGATCACAAATTTAGCATCGGAGGGCAGTGTGGAGGGTAAAAATCATAGAGGGAGACCAAGAGATGAATACACTAAGCAGATTCAGAAGGACATAGGTTGCAGTAAGTACTGGGAGATGAAGAAGCTTGCACAGGATAGAGTAGCATGGAGAGCTGCATCAAACCAGTCTCAGGACTGAAGACCACAACTACAACAACAACAACAACAAGGCCTTCATCAGAATTAGGTGGCAAACACACACATATACACTCACACAAATGCTACTCACACACACATGACGCATGCAGTCATGTGTGTGTGATTTGATTTTGCATGAGTGTGTATGTTTGCATTTGCCATCTAATTCTGATGAAGGCCTTACTGGCAGAAAGCTATTATTTGTGACAGTCTTTTTGTTGTGCCTATCTGCAACTCAGCATCTCCACTATATGGTGCCTGGCAGCTTCCTGTTTCACAATATTGTTGCATTCCATCTTGGATTTCCCACAGTTTGATTCATTCCATTTTTCATAGTTTGCTTCTAGTGAACACTATGTGTATTATTTACAGCATCTGATTCTTCATTTATTTCATTAATCATCTCTTCAGTTAGCATTACAAAGCCATTTAGCCATGAATGTTTAATTAACAATGAGCAGTTCCTCAGCTATCATTGAGATTGGATGGAGGGTTCCTCCTCTCTAGTATCAGCACTGTCTTCTTCAGTCTCTGATTCTCCAGATTCTTCTTTGTTGGTATTTGCCTCATCTTCTTCTTCACCTGCATACTTTCCCTGATTACTTTGCACAACATCCTGCAGTCATAATTTGACTTGTTCTTTACAAATTGCTGGCCTTTGTGGAAGATTGCAGCTCTGCTAAGAATAACTTTTGTTTTCATCTTTCAACCAAATTCTGTAACAATCATCCCCATCATGCCCCATGAGATTACCCTTGACAGCTGCCTTATCCATTTTCTGTCTTCTCTGAATTGGGATGTGGGCATATCATGTAGAATGTACTATATTTAAGTGTTTGATTCTCTCCTTATTACCTAACCACAACTAAAAAGGCTGTTTCCTTTCATAGATGATTTTGTAGTTTGGTTCAGAATGTACAGTGATACTCCAACAAATTCTGTCCATATGGCTGCTGAGAAATTACTTCTTTATTTGAGTACTTGAAGATTGTTGCCATTTCAACTATAGTTTTCATTTTACACTCACTCCCACCATTTTTCTGTGGTGTTTAGAGTGCTGTCATTCTCTGAGTAACACCTTTTTGCATCCAGTATGTCCATAACTTCCTTACTGTTGAATTCTTCACTATTATCCCTTAGCAGCTCTTCGACTGTATGGTACAGCATCATTGAATGTTGAAGAACATATTTCATATCATCATTAACTTCAGAATTTTGCCTTATGATTTAGGAATACCAAAATTTTGTGCAGCTGTCTTTGAACACAACCATATCTCTTCTTCTGAAAAGATCTGTTAAAAGATCTACAGACATCAGCTGACATCAGTTCACCTGGCTTGATTGTCTTTTCTCTCTGACCAAGTGACAAGTGATGGGCTTTGCCATAAATGCAGCTCTCACAAAATGCCTATTCCAAGTGAACACTTATGCCTAATTCCCTTTCTAACATTCCTTTGACATGGTGTTTATCTTGATGGCCCCATCTCTCATTATACAGCTGCAATAATGAAGTCTCTTCAAGTACAGCAATTTCTTTGGGCAAAGATGGTTGAATATCTGCCTTTTACAAGGTTTAAAAATACTCCCAGGTTCCATGCAACTGAAAAAAAGTTTCTAGATAGCTGTAGAACATCTAACAGTTCCATATCCTGCCCACCAGTCAGAGATGACAACTGGATACTGTCTTTTCCCATTCCCATTAGAGTCTGTTTTCCTGCTGCCTCCACACCACATGGACTGACAAATTTCCAAATGTCTGAAAAATTAGTCCCATGCTTTGTATATCCATTGCTCTCCCACCATGATGCTGAATCTGCTCCAACAGAATATGCCTCTTCACAAACTTCAGCACAGCCCTAGTAGCTGCACAACTTCTGTGACACCTGTTGCAATTTTTATTTGGTTCTGTGTTGAAAAGCCACTGTCTGCAGTCCTTCAGTCCTTCAACCAGTGCCCCTCTCACTTACAATAATTGCAAAAGTCACTTTTGCTTGACTCATTCTTAATGAGCTTGCCTTTGCCATATGGTTTTTGTTTACTTACATTTACCACTAATGCTGTTTTGTCACTGTTTGGATTTTCATGAAATTCCATCCAAACATAAATAACTGCACTTTCAATTCATCAAATGTTCTTTTTTCATCCATTGTCAGTAAAATCCAACTTGACTGAAAAGTTTCAAATTCACTTGGTAAAATATGCAAGGCTTTGCAAACTAGTATAATATCTGGTAAAACATTTTCATTTTTAGCTTTCAGCCCATTGGTTAAATTGTTCCACAAACTTTTTAAGTTTTTACATATGAGTAAAAATATCTTCAGCTTGTTTCCAGCTAAAGGAGGAAAAGTTTGTGCAGATTTTTAACAACTGATCCTTTGATGATGGTTCAGGTAATGCTTTAAGGTGTCCCACATTACACCAGCTGTTTCCTTGTCCATCCCCTTCTGACACGCTTCATCACTAGTTGCACTAGTTATTATACACTTCCTGTAATCATTAGCCTGTTGTTACAAATAAAACTGTTATTTGTGCCTCTTGGCTTCTATAGCTGTTGGGCCATCTTCCAATTGCTTTAGCTTCACTGATCTCTTATCAATGAGATCTAATGCACCTCCATAGTAATTTATTTATTTGTTTACTTTTGAGTATCATGGGTCCTTGATCCCAGTATTGCTAGGATGTAGAACATGTCAGATTGCAAGGGATAGTGAAATTCTGTTGTGTTTCCTGATGAAAGCTGGTTGTGCTTCTGTGCCAGTGATGGCCATGTGTTGGTAAAAAGGAGGCCAATTGAGAGCCTACAACCAACCTGCTAGACACACTGGATCTACACCTGGAGTTATGGCCTGAGATGTGATTTCATATGAAAGCAGGAGCACTCTCATGACTATCCCATGCATCCTGACAGCAAATTTGTTTGTCGACCTGGTGATTTGACCTTTTGTGCTTCCGTTCATGAACAGCATTCCAGGGTGTATTTCCCAAAAGAATAACTCTCCCATATATCACTTTGTACAGCAACATGCTCTACAGAGCTTCCACATGTTGACTTGGCCTGCTCAATCACAGGTCTTTCTCCAACTGAACACATATGGGACATCATCGGACGACAACTTCAGCGTCATCCACAAACAACATTAACCACTCCTGTATTGAGCAACCACATGAAAAAACACTGAAAAAACTAATATCTGGCACCTATACAACACAATGCAAGCATGTTCACATGATTGCATTCAACGTTATAGTGGTTACACCAGTTATTAATGTGCCAGTATTTCACATTTGCAATGGATTATCTCGCACTTATGTTCACTTGTGATGTTGCACTGTTAATCACTTAAATATGTTATCTGGAAAAAAGTATAGCTGAAATTTCATTACCTATAATAATTATTTTTTGATGTTAAAATTTTTTTCTGTCAGTATATACAGGGATTGCTACATTCTCAAAGTTGTTTCATGCCCAGTTAACACTATTTGAATCTCTCCCACTGGATATCAGTCTTCAGTATGTTATTTCACTTCAAAAAAAAATATGAGACTTCAAAATTTTCAAACCTGAGTGCACAAAACAATAAGTATGTAGAAATGCACACACTTTCTAGTGGGGTATAAATTTCATAAAAGAAATATTTTTTGATTATGAAATTTCATAAATTATATGTTTCTTTAATCTCAATGCTAGTTCCATATTTTGCCAATTTTTAAGGCTAAGTATGACTTGTGTATAGTAATAGATGAGATTGAGAATTGTTCAATATTAAATTGCTTTTCTGTTTATTAGTATTGTTTTATGACATAGTTTCACCATGGTAAAAATTTTTGCTTGTCATCATATATCACTAATCGGAAGAGATTAATTCATATATAACATCAGTGAGTGCATGCCATTGTCATCGAAAGAACAGCAAAATATATGACTCCAGTTATGAGTGTTACTCTTTAACTTACAGTGTAAAAATATCAACTGAACTCACTGATGCCTAGTCTGATGAGTTTTGTTGCTTGGCTGCCAGTCTGGTTATAACATGAGATGACTGATACTATGCAAAAGTGTTATAGTAAGACACAGTGTCAGTACTGTTAACATGTAACTGTAACACTGTAATACAACAAGCTATATGTTTTGTATGTATAAGTTGATCATGATGAGAAAAGGCAGAGTTGAACAATATATAGGTGGTAGAAAGTTGGTTGTAACAGGTAAATGAGATGTGTACGAAATAGAACGTTGAGGCTACTGAGCAATGGGTGGCTGTGCAACTGCTTCTAGGAAATACAAGGTCATAAAATACACCTCATGGCAGAGTGTTAGCAGACAGCATTCTAACATGGTGAGATTCTCAATGTATATAACACTAAATCATATATTTATTAAAGAACAATAAAAAATTACAATAACATGACAAGTCCATTAAAGTTTTCACCAACCATTTAATATCAACATCAGTAATGTTACTAAACTTTATATCTATATATAAAAAATAGAAATATTCATGACCACACATTTTTCACAAACAGTAGACATGCTGTACATTAAAGAAAAATGAAGACAACTATAGATAGTCCATATGACACATTATTACACAAAAAAGCAATTAGTTATATAAACAAAACATCGTATTACAGAGTTTGTACATTAAAACGGAAAGTCTGCCAGAATTACAAGAGATTAGCCACTGAATAAACATTTTATATCATTATTGTTATTATTCATAAGCATTAGTCATAAATTCTGCTAATATAATGTTGTAAGGGTGTCATCTGACTAGAGCATTGTATGCAGAATTGAATTGTATATTTGACCAGGTTCAGGCAATTTTGCTTCATAGTGTGTAATACTTGTCTAAAAGGCATAATTTCTGTTGTATATAAAACTCACCTGTGCCATAATGGACTGCAAATGCAGCCTAAAAGTATATCTTATTTGTTTAATATGAAGCATGTTCAAAAATTGTAAATAATTTTGAATGGGGATCTACAAATTAAGAGCTAACATGACTCAAGTAGTGGTCAGTGACCAATTTGAGGAGAAAGAGAGCAGGGCAAGTTTAAGGGTCTTTTGTTGGTATCATTGGTTAGGGTAAGAACTGTGCAGCATAAGAGCCTTTGGTGTTAGCTTGTGATAATGTGGAATGCAGTCTGAACTTATTCATTTCCAATGAAACTGTTTGCATTTGTGGAGATGCATTTATTCGTAATGAGTTAGCATGAAGAACTGTCTGATCTTTTTACAAGATCACATTATTCAGTAGACAGCGTGAACCAAATAAATGTGGTGAATTTATGAACATTAGCAAGTAGAGTTCTGCATCATGCCACTACTCAAGTAAAACATTGCCTGTGTAGGAACTACTTCTTTGCCTGCACTACTACACTAAGAGATCATGTTTAATTATTGTGATTATTAGTATCTATATGGTCACCAATTGAGGGAATGTGTTTGTTGACCATAACAAAACTAAAGTTGAGTCAAAACTTGTATCAGGATATACCATACACCAAATAAGCCAGTTCTAGCTTCTTACGTGATGTTTCATACTTAACTGTGCTTTAAATTGTTGATTGACTGTTCAGTAGACTTGATTATTATTGTTGAATTTATATTGGCCACAATGTGGTGGCACACAACCAGCCCCTAGGCCAATAGTTGAGCCACTGAATGTGTTAAATTGCTGTGTTTGCTCATGGGTAGTCATACCAGAGACATCACTATTGCTTGGTCTCACTCTGCATAACAAATTTGCATTGCTGCAAGATTGCTTGAGTTTCACAGAGCTGCTGCAAGTCCATGCTGCCATCATTCTGGTTTTTCGTCCACCACTGACCATGCTGCTGCCTGATAATGACACTTTCTTCCTTCACTGTCGGATTCATCACAGCACTAATGCCAGACCACATTTTATCAATTGTGCTGATACTTGTCAATGACTGTTAATGCCACAGTAACCCTCTCCCCCCAATTTAGCCTCCATGCCACCTCCCATACCACACATCATCTCCATGCAGCCACCATCAATGCCACTTCATTTCCATGCTCCTGCCACTGCCAATGTCACCACTGCAGCTGCAGCATCTCCATGTCACAGAATTCTCACCAGTACCACTTCTGTGTCACTGCTTGTGCCATATTATCTTCCATACATCAACACAGCATGTCTGTGCCAAAGTGTCAACACTGATGGCACCTCCAAGTTGCATCTTGTGCTGTGTCACCTCCACGCCATTGTTGCCAAGCTACAGCATTTACATATCATGGCCTCAGTCTTTCCTTACTGCAGGCATTGTCTTTTGCACACATTATGCCATAATACCTAGCAAGATTGTTCATATCCCCAATCATCAGCCAAGGTGGAAAGGAAAGTAATGTTTATGAGTGATTGTGGGGCAGTGAGATGTGATGTAGGAAATGTTAATTTGCAAAAAGAAATTGTGGGAATGAAAAAGCACTTGATGCCACATAAGGAAAATTCAAAGTTTTTGATTGTATTTGTGGTAGGTTCTTGCAGACAATGAACATGGGGCTTGATAGAATGCATTCATAACTAGATAGTATGCTATCAAAGTCTGATGTAGTAGAGAGGAGTAATTCTACCAAAAAAAGTTGTGGAATGTGATTTTGGGGAGGATGAATCGGACTACAAAAAGGTTTAAGTCAGCCATGGAGACTTAGAATTGGGAAGGAATGAAGAAACAGTTATAATGTTGTATGAATCAGATCACATTGAGAATAAAGTAGTTAAAGATTAAGCTATACGAGGATAAATTGAAATTGAGAGTCAAATTAGAGCTGTAGAGGGGAGCTGGCCAGAAATGGAAAATGTGGGAGAGGGGATAGTGATTCGTGTGAATCTCTTTTGTGATATTGAGCATATCGAGTCACAAGTGCAGAAGTGTGTGAAACAAAAATTGCAAACAAATGCAAAATTGAGGGGCCTGGTTGTAGATGATTATAAGGAGGGCACTGAACAAAGTAATGAAGCATAAAGTATGCAGATTAGCATCTTTGATACAAAAAGATTTAATTTATGGAAAGTCATGTTCAGTGAAGTATTTGGACAAGAAATTTCATCAGTGGAGTTTTACAAGGGGAGTGGAAAGTATAACTGCATGAATTTTTTCTGTAAAGGGAAGCTACACAATTTAAAACAAGAAATGTTTGGTATAGAAGCTGAGCAAGGAAATGTGTTAGTAGATTTTGCCATGGGGCACAGAATATGTGTGTGGTAAGTTTCATCAAATAGACAGCAAATTTTATGATGAAAGTTTCTTTGCAATTTTGTGGAACAATTCTTTTAATACTGTAGATGCTCTGGCAATGATGAAGAAGGAAAGAGGATGATTTGTATATACCAGAGGGTGTCTAGTATAGGGAAAGAAGAGAACTGTGGGCAGGAAAAGAGAAATTCACGTAATGTGCAATGTACACTGGTGAAAGTCTCTTACAACATTGACTTGTAGCGATTTGTGTGAAGGATGATAACATTGTGAAAAGGCTTATTTTTGTTGATGACATGTATCCATGTCAGAGGCTATTAGTCTGACACGTACTGAAGCAAAATCTTTTGCAGTACCACTTGAAAATGGCCCAAAGACTGAAACTGAAATTGTGAAATAAATCATTTCTATAGTCAACAGTGAATATGAAGTCCTTTAAAAAGTTCTACATAACTTTGAATCACAACCATGAGAAGTTAATAAAATTAGTCATTGTTGGTGAGGTCTTGTCTGTGGGAAAATGTATTCTCTTACCTATAGCATTTTTAGTTTGTAGCTGTATAAATTTTGGATGTTCATGAAATCTCCACTTTGTGGTAACATAAACTGATCATAGTATGACAACATTTGCTTCTCATTTTTCCTTCAGATATTTTAACATAGCTCATGAGAATTTACTGAAGTTGTTTCTATGATCTGCTTTCTGCATGTCTCTTCCTGCTGCACAGAATCCAAATGAATCACACTTTTTTTATATTTATATATGGCATCAAGGTTCTTTTTCTTATTACTCTTTGCTACACTATTTATTGACCAATGTAAATCACTAGATAAAGCTATAATTGTTTTACAAGATTTCTGAAACTGTTTAATGCAAGCACTGTACAACATCAGTAGTCCATCTATTTCATTAGTGATAGGTGTGATCAATTATTCTGCCAGGATGCTGAAATGTTATTTCTTATTGCACTGTCTCCCTTTGATGATGCAGGTTCATCTTCATTGTGATTTAAAACTTTGTCTCTATCCTCATTAAAGGAGAAATGCTCTACCTCCAAGATCATTTCATCACGTTTAGGTATTTTACTTGTGTTTCCTCACACATTTTTGCTTACCAAATCTTGATATTACCAAATCTACTGACTGTATATTACTGTGGCGATTATCAACTGCAAGAGTTCACCACCTCATCTTTGAGAACTAACTTCTTTGAAAACTGTTGATCTCAGTGTGTTCCGAACCTTGTATTCGAGCGGATGTGTTTGTACTGACATGATCAAAATAAAGTTAATTCACCATAAACGAGTGAATACTTAATGTTGGTTTCGATATTACCATACATAACATCCCGATACCCATATTACTATTATTATTAGTATTTACATTATCACATTTAGGGGACAGGGTGATTAATCCATTTTTCGTGAATTTCACTGACTCTGTTTTGGGTGCTTGCTCCTCTGCTTCAATAGATAGACAGACAACCATCATTTATAATTTCTACCACTGCTCAGTTTGGAGTTGCCAAGCATATAATCTTAACTGACGTTTAACTTTGTATAACATTACCAGAGTGAATTCAATATTTCAAATAGACTGTCGCTGATATTTTGAAAACTTAATTGATATTCATAAATTTCAGTGCATTATTATTAATTATCTGATGAAAAATTATTCTTGAAATTAAAATATTTTAGTAGTGTATGTTTTGCTGATTCTCTCATTATAATTAACTCCCCCCACCCAAATATATCTTAGTGTGTGTGGGGGGATTCTTGGGATAATAAAACTATTATTTTTTGTTTAATTCACAGTAGAGTATGAAGATGCAACATTATGGAATGACACATAGCATGTCAGGTAGTAAGACCCTCTGGTAGTGATGTTAGCAGGTTGTAATATATTCCTTTCCAGTATTCTACCAATAATCCAACGTCTGCCACCTGCCTTTCCAAAGACTGAGCCTAGGTGTATGTTAAATTTCACATCCCTGCAAATTGCTGCACTTAAGCAATTGTATAAGTTAAATGATTCCAGTTGTGACTAATTGGTGGTGTAGTCGCAGGACACTGCATTTGTAGAGTTTGTTAAGTGCAAAATTTTAAATTTCTGACCTTATACTAGTGCACCTTTCTTCAGATAGTACCCATTACAGATACTCAATCATCTGTAACATGTCTGAGGATAATATTAATACTGTCTAATGCATCATTAAAATACAATGTCAGTGTTAAAAATCCCAACACTTTTTTCTGTGGAATACCTGAAATTACTGATGCTTGTTGATAACATTCTATGCAAGATCATATGCTGCATCCTTTCCACAAAGAAACCCTCAATCCAATCATAAATTTCATTTTGTATCTCATATGATTATATATCTATTAATAAGTGTTGGTGTGGTACTGAGTCAAATACTTTCTGGCAGTCAAGAAATACCACATCCTCCAAATTACCTACATCCATGGCTTTCAGGTGTTCATGTGAACAGGGTGTCATTGAATTTTTCCATGACCAATGTTTCCAGAATCCATGCTGATTGGCATTGAGATCATTCTGTTCAAAATACATTATTGACTAACCTGGTGCTAGAATTGGAAGTTCAACCTGACTGAACACTAAAAAATGTGTCCTTTCAATCACATTGTGAGAAACTGAGAAAATCATTATATTATATTTCCTGGGAATGTTATATAGTTTATACTAGAAAAAGCAGTGACACACAAAATCAGTTTTACTTACTTCATAGTCCATAGCACAGTCATGTCTTTTGCCTATTGATTCCATGTTTCTTTCAAGGGGAAGAATGAAACGAACTGGCCTGTTCTGAAGATGTGCTGCTAGTGCACAGGCTGTACTGACCAACATGTTACGTGACACTTTAGCACCATAGGCTCCACCAAGTCTTTTTACCTGAACATTTATCCTGAAAAATGGGAAAAAAACACATTATGAAATGTAACATATGACAATAATTTTCAAATTTCAGCTCACTTTGATGGCATCACACATTAACCATACACAATGGAAAATCCAGGATGGAATGTAACACTGTTATGAAAAGGAAAGTTGTTACTCACCATATAGCGGAGATGCTTAATGGCAGATAGGCACAACAAAAAGACTGTCACAATACAAGCTTTTGGCCAACAAGGCCATTATCAACAATAGAAGGCACACACACATACGCTCCCAAAAGCAGCTCACACTCACCTTGCTGCAGACTTTGGCAGCTGATGCCACACTGTGAGCAAAAGCAGCAGAGCATGGTGGAAGTGGTAACTGGTTGAGGGTAAGGAGGAGGCTGGGGCAGGGAGGGTGAGGAATAGCAGGGTAGGGGTGGAGGACACTGAAGTACTGCTGCAGATTCACAAGGATGAGGTGGAGAGAGGGTGGTGCAATCGGGAGGTTAGATGGAGGGCAGGGAGATAGGTGGGGGCTAGCAGAAAAGGAGAGAAGTAAAATGACTGGGTGTGTTGGTGGAATGAGGGATATGTAGTGCTGGACTGGGAACAGGGAAGGGGTTGGATGGATGGGAAAAATGACTAACGAAGGTTTAGGCCACAAGAGTTTTGGGAACATAGTATCTATTGCAGGGAGCATTCCCAACTGTGCAATTCAGAAAAGGTGGTGTTGGTGGGAAGGATCTGTAAGGCACAGTCTGTGAAGCAGTCATTGAAATGAAGGATGACATGTTGGGCAGTGTGCTCAGCAACAGGGTGTTCCACTGGTTACATGGCTACAGTTTCTCAGTGGCTATTCATGTAGAGAGACAGCTCATTGGTTGTCTTGCCCACATAGAATGCTGCACAGTGGTTGCATCTTAGCTTGTAGATTACATGACTGGTTTCACAGGTAGCTCTGTCTTTGATGGGGCAGACGATGTTTGTAACCAGAGTGGAGTAGGTGGTGGTGTGGGAGAGGTCTTACATCTACACCTATTACAGTGATATGAGCCATGAGGTAAGGATTTGGAAGAAGTGGTTGTGTAGGGATGGACGAGTATATTGTGTAGGTTTGGTAGATGGTGGAATACCACTGTGACAGGGCTTGGAAGGACAGTGGGCAGGAAATTTCTCATTTCAGTTTATGACAAAAGGTAGTCGAAGCCCTGGCGGAGAATATAATTCAGTTGCTCCAGTCCTAGGTGGTACTGAATTAGCAGGGGAATGCTTCTCTGAGACTTTGGGAGGTTGTGGGAGACTGGAAAGATAAGGCACAGGAGATTGGTCTTTGTACACTAGGACTGGAGCAACTACATTCTCTGCCATTCTCTTGACTACAGCAGTTGCTGTCACACTTTTGTCTGAATCAGCTGCACAACGATTGGGATTCACAGTATCCAGTTTTATGGTGCTATATGATAAGCTCACTGATTTGAAAAGAGAGTATTGGGCCTAAAGATGGCAAAATGAATTGCTGGAACTGGTTGCTTTTGAAAAAAATTAAAATATCTTAAAGTGAAAGGCTGGTGGTAAAGTTTATTGAATTGAAAAAGCTGCCTGTCTGCATGAATGGCCACTGACAATCTATGGCCAAGAAACAAGTGGAACACCCTGTTGCTGAGCATGCTGTCCAACATGTCATCCTTCATTTCAATGACTGCTTCACAGACTGTGCCTTATGGATCCTTCCCACCAAGACCAGCTTTTCAGAATTGCGTAGTTGGGAATGTTCTCTGCAATACATCCTATGTTCCCATAACCCTTGTGGCCTCAACCTTCACTAGTCATTTTTCCCATCAATCCAGCCCCTTCCCTGTTACCATTCCAGCACTTCATAGCCCTCATTCCATCAACAAACCCAGTTGTTTTACTTGTCTCCTTTCCCGCTACACCCAGCCCATCTCCCCTGCCCTCCATCTAACCTCCCGATTGCCCCACCCTCTCTCCACTTCAACTTTGTGCACTCTGCAGCAGTACTTCACTATCCCCAGTCATGTACATGTGAGTTGTGTGTGTGTGTGTGTGTGTGTGTGTGTGTGTGTGTGTGTGTGTGTGTGTGTTTGTGTGTGTGTGTATGTGCGCATGTGCACACACGCAATTGTGTATGTGTTTCCTCTATTGTAGAGAATGGCCTTGCGGCCGAAAGCTTATATTGTGACAGTCTTTTTGTTGTACCTATCTGCGACTCGGCATCTCTGCTATATGGTGAGTGGCAACTTTCCTTATTATTAACCATACACAAATGTTTAGCGCAAGCTGGTTTCAAATCCTAACACACAAATCAAGAATTAGGTTCACCATAGTTTCTTAAAATTTTGAATAACAGGATGTATTTTCAACAAAGCAACATCCAGTCTTACATTTTAGAAGAAATTTGTTGCACCATATAGAGTAAATGGCTTACTCAAGCCACAGATAGTTGGCTGAGACTGCTGATAAAAAATAGTTCACACCGTACAATTTTAGAGCTGAAGCTGAATTATGTTGGAGAAGATTTATTAATAACCACTTATCAATTTGCTCATTAAATTCACACTTCAAAAACAAAGTGAAGATGTACTGGTAACACCGTAGCTGCCTGTCTCATTTTATATCAGACAATGGGATATTTGAGAGAACATGGAAAAATTTTTTGGATCATAGTAACGCATGCATTAGGATTAGCCTTCATCACTTTGGAAAGGTACTATGAGCTTAAGAAGTAGTAGTAGTAGTAGTAGTAGTAGTAGTAATAATTTTATTCATTCTTGGATCACATTCACAGGGACAGTGGACATGTCACCCAATTAAATTTAAGAACAAGGAAAAAAAATAGTACTTATATACAGGCATCTGTGTCCTTATAACTCTAGTCTGACAAGGATGGAACATGTTGTTAGACATGGCTTAATAGAAGGAACAACCACAGTATTTTCTTGAAGTAATTTCAGGAAATTGTAGAAAACTGAAACCAGAATAGCCAAATGACCATATCGGAACTTCCACTCATCTGTTTAAAACAGTGGAGCATCGTTCCATTTGCCCATAGTGGACAACACTTTGTTGTTATTTAATGATGTCATTGCTATAAGGTGTAAGTTGTTTATGTCAACATAAAACTATATATTCATTTCTGACCATTAGTTTTTTATCTTAAAGTATTCTGTTTAGGATCCTCTACCATGTGTACAATTTTTGCCATGCAAGTCTGGAACCCTCTGCAGATAAACAGACAAAAACAAATAACTAATAAAGCATATTTTCTGTTCTTTCATTTTCCTTTGAATTTATGGGGCTATTGATTGCTTGCTTTTAGGCCCTAGAAAAGGAAGAAACTCCCATTGCAATTTATTTTTCATCTTTTATGTAGTGAGTGAATCACATCTCAAATGATATCGATTTTTATTAATGCTATAAAATAACACAAAGAGGTAAATGTCTTGGACAGTCAGTGCAAGAATTCCAAGGTTTTTAATCATATCTCTGCAAAATGTATGAAACTGTTTAACGTAGTGCTCACTTTTGCTGAGTGAATATGTGAGGCCTTGACCAGCATATCAGCATATATATATACAAAATGTAATTAAAGTAGTGGACTCTAAAGTATGAGTTTGTGTTGTATCTTAATGCACCCATCCATATCCGGGTTCTTAAATTGGTGACCCACGATTGCCTCATCGTGCCATATTTTCTCACTTTACTACCCACACATTTACTGCACAGCAACAACACAGCCATTATCACACTCTGCCACTACACATTTCATGTGAACTGAGGTGATTTTCCAGCATTCTTGTTTTATGTGCCACAATACAATACAGAACATTCATGTGCAATGCATCAGACAGTGTTAAAAACTGAAACAACAGCACATCTGAACAGTGTGCAATTCACCCAGGCCACCTACGGTGTTCTGCCATCTTGCAGGGCACAATAGTTGGCTCATGTGGATATGGAATATATAATTGAGATGTTTGGTTCTCCACAATGGCCTATTCAACACACTTCATAGCACTTAAGTCCAGGTACAAAGCATCATTACAGTGCCAGATGGGAATATGCTGTCCAACTAGTTAGTGTGCTCTTAGGACGCTACTGATGCCACATTTGGACAGTAAACATTTTCACGATTGTGCCTTTCAACCAGTTGAACAGTGCTTGGGCATTGTTTTCCACCCTACTACATTATACAATCGACAATCTGTAGACAATGCTGTCAAAAATGACAGCCATCATGCCTCAC
Organism: Schistocerca serialis cubense; assembly: GCF_023864345.2. NCBI lineage: Eukaryota > Metazoa > Arthropoda > Insecta > Orthoptera > Acrididae > Schistocerca > Schistocerca serialis. The sequence continues at coordinate 238,895,932 of NC_064646.1, forward strand.
TGCAACCTCCACTCACCTCGCAATGACAGGCACCTGAACTTGCATGAATTCAGCCGACTCTCACCGGTCATGACACCCTCATCACCAAGCCATCCAAGCTGGCTAAGGTATCACAACTTCACTCAACCATCACCAAAAGAGCCAGTGTCCCCTCCCCACAGGGGCAGTTGGCTGTGACTTTACACAACCATCTGAATGGCCAGAGATGATGCAACTTGGCAGGTCACCACCTTACTAGGGGACAACACTTCCCTACAGCAGCTGTCAGACAACACAACTTGTTGTGCAGTGGATGCTGATCTTCCACCACACCCAAAATGTCTGTGCTGGTTCCACGTGTGTTTCACCTCTTCCACACACAAGTGCTGATGTGCACATTTCACCACCATGTTGCTTGATCCACATCATGCACACTGATTCGCAGATACTGCCAAATGCACTCACCTACGCAATCTGACAACAGTCTCAGTGATGTAGTACTGCAGGGTTTGCATGACCTGTACAACAGTGTTACTGTACTGAACAAGATGTTCCAGCAGCATACCACAGTTCCACCAACATCTAGTCAACAACTTATTATACACAAGTAGGCACCTCCCCAACATCTGTTCCCTCCCAAATGACTGCAACAGCTGCAAGACCGCATCATTACACACAAATTGCTGGTTTCAAATAATCCTGTCTCACAATAGATGACACTGCAGTGCATGGCATGTGATCCGCCACCCCTGTCATTGTTATGGACTCCTAACCTGATGACTCTTAGCCTACGATCTTGCAAGAAATGGTTCAGTTATGCCTCACACCACAATTGTTACCGCATGACCACCGTGAAGAAAATGGTCCACCCGTGCCCTGCCAAGCAGCCAGCCACAATGTGGGTGATCACAAGCATCTACACAAAGATGACTACCCTAATATTCCACCCCTGTCCTCTCCTCATCCTGTGTTCTGCACAAGAGGGGAGGGGGAAGGGGGTTCCAGTGAGGGCTCAATCAGCAAGGCTCCTGCACACAACACCACTGACTCGTGTGTTACATTTGGTCCACAACAGTGTACATTTACAATGTGAATAAAATAGTGAACTCCAATGTATGGTTTCATGTCATATCTTATCACACCCATTTGTACCCAAGTTCATACAAATACTTTCTTGGCTGTGGCTGCATTGCCCCAGAAGATAATGATAACAGGGTGTATACATGGACAAGGAAAAAAATTCCCGGATTTTTCCTGGATTTCCCCGTTAAAAATACACTTTCTACTGGATAAAAACACACTTTTCCCATGTCATTAAGAGACAGCATATTTTCCTTCGGAACTGTAAAACTTATCAATCCTTTCAATGGTTATGTTTTTACACACAGGCGTAGAATTTCCCAACACTTTAGAAAATGAAACTCAGGGAAGAAAACTTCTTTTGGAAAGATTTTTGATGTACAGCAACATGTACTCTAAATATTTTCATATTACAAAAGTATGAATTCGAATTCCACCAAATACCACATGTTACTTTCTGAACCATTGTAATCGAGATTTCGATGTGCTTTTGTAAGTCAGTCATAGCTCATGTCACATGATCCAGCCAGCCGATGACAGTGAATATTCAGACCACAGGACACGTGATGTAGTCAGCTAATAGCAACATCACTGTTAAGTAGTGCGGGTGCACAAAAAGGAAAAGTTAATGTTTTAAATTAATATACATAGTGTTGCTACAAGAAAGCAAAGCTTTCACATATAATATTGGTCTCTAAAGTTAATAAGCTGCAAGAGAAGCTTAGCTTTCACATATAATGTTGATATTTTTTGCGCATGTTACACTTTAAGATATATCACACAAATGTGCCAGTAAAATTTTTATCCTAGTCCAGTGACTTGTCCTCAGAGTTTTCCACAAACAAATTAACTACCGCAGAGGACAGAGAGCTTGCCGTAGTACTACATCAATTTACTCTTAAGAACGACATGAATGTCTGATCTTCTGGGCACGAAATACTTCTAAATGGCTCATCATCAAACGCTATGTGATTTAAGAACTTCATCATACATCCTCGCACATAGTTCAACTTGCGTAAAAGGAAATTTACTTTCAAAAGTAATGCTTTTCAAACCACCATTTGCAATATTTTTCCACAACCTATTAGAAATAGGTTCGTTTCAGTACTCGTCAGAGAGCGTCAGATAACAGGCACCACCGCACTTTGGCAGCTGCTATGATGAAGGAAGCCCGTATGTTCGTATGTGTAAAACATTAAAAGATCTTACATTATGTCATAAAAAAAAGACATCAGAGGATACTCCAAGAGCATCGGAATTTTGTGAACCATACTAAAATGGCACATTTAAAGTGCATACTTAAAAAGCACATTTGCACACCCAGATTCCCAATGAAGTGGGCTTCGACATGAATTTTCTTGGAGTACCGGTACTGTATTGACTCATTTTTGATTCTTTATTATGGCACAATGGCGTAAGTGCTAGAAGATGAAAATGTGCACTTGAAATGCAGCGAGCAGTTGAAATTAGCCAATAGTGTGGCACTGAACACTATGTTTCAAACACGTTGACTGCCTCAGCATAAAAGATTAATAAAAACCAAATTTCCTTAGCAAACCGACAAAAATAACTTCATTGTTCTACAAGGCGATTAATGCATGGCTGTCAGAAAAATGGAAATAAAATGAAATCTGAAACTAATAACGTGTATTAGCCTTCTGTAATTATGTGAATGTACTTTAATTCACTTGATAGCTCATGACGACAGAAATCCATTTTGTTTACATTTGACGTGAAAGCAGTAAAGAGGAAACAGCAAAATCACTAAATGAGAACACGGGCCACGTGGAGACTACACACTCTCCACTATAACTCAGACTGCTCTGCGCATCAGCCATGGATCTATGATATTTCCAAACCAGGAAAATACTAAGATAGTGCCCCCCCCCCCCTCCCTCACAGTCCCCCTCCTTCGGGCGTTTGAGATACAATGACAAAAATTTAAAAAAAATTGAATTTTCAAAAATATCTTCATTTTGTAGCACACATCTTTCTGCAGATTCTCGTACATAAAACATATATGTTCGAGGAAATGTAAGGCATGTTATTTGGTCTTAAGTGTGCCAGAGTGCAGTGCCACCTCACTTCACACAGCATTCTTCTACCGTACGTCACTGTATTTCACCTGGTGAAATTGAAATGTGTATATTTTGTACTGGATGTCATCAAACTACACTCCTGGAAATGGAAAAAAGAACACATTGACACCGGTGTGTCAGACCCACCATACTTGCTCCGGACACTGCGAGAGGGCTGTACAAGCAATGATCACACGCACGGCACAGCGGACACACCAGGAACCGCGGTGTTGGCCGTCGAATGGCGCTAGCTGCGCAGCATTTGTGCACCGCCTCCGTCAGTGTCACCCAGTTTGCCGTGGCATACGGAGCTCCATCGCAGTCTTTAACACTGGTAGCATGCCGCGACAGTGTGGACGTGAACCGTATGTGCAGTTGACGGACTTTGAGCGAGGGCGTATAGTGGGCATGCGGGAGGCCGGGTGGACGTACCGCCGAATTGCTCAACACGTGGGGCGTGAGGTCTCCACAGTACATCGATGTTGTCGCCAGTGGTCGGCGGAAGGTGCACGTGCCCGTCGACCTGGGACCGGACCGCAGCGACGCACGCCAAGACCGAAGGATCCTACGCAGTGCCGTAGGGGACCGCACCGCCACTTCCCAGCAAATTAGAGACACTGTTGCTCCTGGGGTATCGGCGAGGACCATTCGCAACCGTCTCCATGAAGCTGGGCTACGGTCCCGCACACCGTTAGGCCGTCTTCCGCTCACGCCCCAACATCGTGCAGCCCGCCTCCAGTGGTGTCGCGACAGGCGTGAATGGAGGGACGAATGGAGACGTGTCGTCTTCAGCGATGAGAGTCGCTTCTGCCTTGGTGCCAATGATGGTCGTATGCGTGTTTGGCGCCGTGCAGGTGAGCGCCACAATCAGGACTGCATACGACCGAGGCACACAGGGCCAACACCCGGCATCATGGTGTGGGGAGCGATCTCCTACACTGGCCGTACACCACTGGTGATCGTCGAGGGGACACTGAATAGTGCACGGTACATCCAAACCGTCATCGAACCCATCGTTCTACCATTCCTAGACCGGCAAGGAAACTTGCTGTTCCAACAGGACAATGCATGTCCGCATGTATCGCGTGCCACCCAACGTGCTCTAGAAGGCGTAAGTCAACTACCCTGGCCAGCAAGATCTCCGGATCTGTCCCCCATTGAGCATTTTTGGGACTGGATGAAGCGTCGTCTCACGCGGTCTGCACGTCCAGCACGAACGCTGGTCCAACTGAGGCGCCAGGTAGAAATGGCATGGCAAGCCGTTCCACAGGACTACATCCAGCATCTCTACGATCGTCTCCATGGGAGAATAGCAGCCTGCATTGCTGTGAAAGGTGGATATACACTGTACTAGTGCCGACATTGTGCATGCTCTGTTGCCTGTGTCCATGTGCCTGTGGTTCTGTCAGTGTGATCATGTGATGTATCTGACCCCAGGAATGTGTCAATAAAGTTTCCCCTTCCTGGGACAATGAATTCACGGTGTTCTTATTTCAATTTCCAGGAGTGTATATTCAGAACAGTGGAAATTAAAAATGTCCTGTGGTGCCTCTCCTGCTCCCAGTCGCCCGGTTTGACATCCTGCCCCACTTAAAAAAATCTCGCAATTAATACTGGATGAGATTATTTGTAATCGGGAGAACAAGAACTCCTCAGAAAATTTGCACTCTTTTTTTTTTGCTTATTAGGTAATAACTTTCTGTTTTGGGTGACATGAAATTAAATATAGGATACATAAAACCAGTAAAGACAAGAGACAAGCAATACAGTACACATTTCTTCAATCCTTAGTTCCTAGCATTCTTTTCTCTCTAATCTTGCTACAGCTTTACATGGTGTGCTTTCCTGTCTGTGAAAGAGTCTACTACCTCATCAAAGTTTGTCAAATGTTTTGCTACATGAAAAATCTAAATATCGTTGTCTAATACTGTGTAAGGTGTTAATACAAATAGTACCCAAGATTGGTGTGGTTTCTCAATTTGATGACGTCTACTTTGTCACTGTCTGCTAGATAAAACAAAACAGGCCTTTCTGCCACTGCAGAAATTGTAACACACATCAAATAAACGAAACTGTTCTGGCACAAATGGTCATTTTTATACCAAGACAGAATATAATTCACGAAGACCAACATAAAATGCCTATTAGGCCTACTACAAGAAAAAAGCCTTATGTTAGAAAATAGTTTCACATTTCATTCATACGCTCCAGTTTCTCGAGCATGAGATGGAAAAGTAGTAGTATGAGATTTTTGTATAAATTTGGAAACGTCATATTCTTCCCTAATTTGTGTGATGTCCCCATTTCTTCTACTTCTTACAGAGTGTGTACAAAAACCAACAGGGATGCGCATCAAAATCTTATGCGTAATCAATAGACCAACCTGTGCTCGATGCTAGGCACTTTGTGAAACAAGGTTTTTTTCTCCTCAAGAATATGAATTTGGTGCCCCCCCCCCCCCCCCCCATAGATCTGGCAATCTGGCAGCTTGGGTGCAGCAGTAAAATATTTCCCAGTTGCATCTAGCTGCTTGCTGCGACTGCTTACACAGCCAACCCACATTTCTGTAGCCAGAAATGGGAGAAGGTACTACTCATACGCCACTCAACTGCGCATGCGCATGGGCCCGATGAAAAAATTCCCGGGTTTTTCCCGGATCTCCCGATTGTCCCAGGTCGTATACACCCTGGATAAATTTAGTTTACAGTTTTTAATGAAAATTTCTGACACCAGTAAGCTATTTTTTATTTGTTTGAAGCTAGATAATAGGAATTTTACAACAATAGAAAATCTAGGGTGGAATGCCAACAATATGACATACCCCAGGCAGACATATTTAAGGTACATTTAAAAGTAGACTAAGCTACCACACAAAATTCTTCAGATGTGAACACACACACACACACACACACAGACGCACACACACACACACACACACACACACACACACACACACACACACACACACACACACACACAGATCTTTGGGGGCAGGTGGAGAGAAGATGTGAAAAAACGTTAGTGCCTACAGAGACTTAATCGATTCAGTGTACTTGATGAAGGAATACGTACAGAAATGAGTGTAAACAATATAAACAAACGTGTACAAAGACAAAACAACAGGCCTAAAATTGCAAAGTACCAAAGTTAAAGTGAATATACATTCAGACAGTCATGGATGTGGCCTAGTGGAAATTTTATGTATTGAACATGGAATAAATGCTACTTCTTCTGTAAAACCAGGTGCACCAATGGCTGAAGTAACAAGAAACATAAAAGATGCAAAATTGTGTTATTGTAATGGTCATACTGTAATAATAGGCGGGGGGGGGGCCAATGATGTATATAGCAATGAATTAATTAAAACCACAAATAATTTGAAAGAAACCCTGAGTTGCAACAAGATGTGTCAGTAGTTGTTGTTGGAATTCCACACAGACACGACCTGATAGAAAGTTCTTGTGTGAATGTAGAAATTACTAAGGCAAACAGACAGTTCAAAAAAATATGTTAAGCATTCCTCAACACACATTTCTTATCTGTTGATTTCTTGCAGAGAGAAGACTTTACTAAACATGGTTTGCATTTGCATGCAAGTGGAAAGTCACTCCTTGGACATAAAATTGTACAATTGCTACATAAAAAAAGAATACAGAGACCATTGCTATAGTGGGTACTCCAACATCAGCAGCAGTACCCAGTCCAGTAACATCACATACAGCAGAATCCCAAGCAACACTACAAGCAGCTTCATTTACAGCAGGCTGTTCCAGCTCGTCGGCTCCGTTGTGAGCCGTGGAGCGCTCCCTGCTCCATGGAGCTGTGTCGCTCGCTGTAACCATTCAAATGGGCTGGCACGCCAGCAAGTGGCACGGCTGGATGAGGCAGGCAGCAAGGCAAGCGTTTTGATGTGCCAGCTGCGTCTTACAAGATTGACAACCTCATACTCTTAGCTGCTACGACGTGGTGACATGCTAGACCAGGAAATACGATGTTCAGGAAATAAGTAAGAAACAACTGTTTTACAAGAAGTTGCATATTAAATTTATTGGGCCTCTGTAGTTTGACGCCTGATATTTCCGATCTTGTAATGAAAAGAAAATGTCAAAGTGTTCGCAGCATTGATGCGGAGGATGGCCTACATTGTTGCATCCTGAAGAAACGGTCGTTCCTTACTTTTTACTCTTTTCATTGCTGAGAAAAGCTGCTCACAACAATATGTAGATCCAAAAATGCAAATGATCTGAGCAGTATTGTTGTGAAGCTTGGGAAATGTTTTTCGCTTTAATGAACGATACCATCATGACAAATCCAATGTGTTGTAGTACCTCTCTTTCAACAAAGTTGAAATTTGAAAATCAATAATCTCCAATTGAAGTGACGATGACAAATCATCGGGGGAAACTGAAAAAGGAGTGCTGAACACCTTAAGTTCCATTTTCAAACTAGTGAGGTCTTGGAATCGTGTTTCAAACGACATGATGAGCTGCTTTCACTTTGCTTGGTAGTAGCCGAAAGTAGTACCTTCAGGTAGTTTTAAAGAAGCAAGACGATTGAAGAACGTTAAATGTCCACTTCTCATCTGCCTCTCAAATAAATGTTACTTTTCCAAGAACGCTTTGATCTGGTCGTGCATGTCAACGATTAGCTGCTCTTTGCCTTGCAATGACAGATTTAAATTATTCAGATGCATAGTTACGTCAGCTAGGAACGCCAGGTCTGACATCCATTTTATATCTTTCAGACAACGCATTTCTTCCCGTTTCATTTCGAGAAAAAGGGATATTTCCTCACGAATGCGAAGAAAACATCAAGAACTTTTCCCCGACTCAGCCAATGAACTGTACTGTGGTAAGGTATATCCTCATACTCTGCTTCAATATCTTTCAGGAATCCTTTTAATTGGCGATGATTCATACCGTGACGCCGCACAATATTCACACACTTCACAACATCTTTCATTACGCCACCTAGCTCTACTGTTTCAGCACATAGTGCCTCTTGGTGAATAAAACAATGAAGAGTCAAAATGTCTTTCCGAATTCGTTCCTGAGTTTATTTTTCAAACGAGAAGCAAAACCTTGGTGATGCCCGATAATTTTTGGTGCACCGTCTGTCGCTACAGAACAGAGCTTATCCCACGGCAAATTCATATTGTCCACTGATTCACAAACAGCTTCAAAAATGTCACGTCCTGTTGCAGTGCAATCGAGTGGTACCACATCCAAGAGTTCTTCAGTTATTTGCAGCTCCATGTCGACACCACGCACAAAAACTGCAAGCTGAGCACAGTCCATTATGTCGGTGCTTTCGTCGAGCGCTAGCAAAAATTCAACAAAGTTCTTCACCTTTTTCCTGAGCTGTGTCTCTGAATCCGCTATCATGTCCAGGATTCGCCGAGACATTGTTTGCTTCGACAGGCAAACCCCTTCAATTACCCCTTCAATTGCCTGCAACTCCCTTGGAAACAAACATTCTGCAACTGCTACCATGCACGATTTGACGAGTGGTCCCACCAAAAACAGCTTGCCACTCATCGCAATAATGTGAGCGACCCTGTAGCTTGCTCGAATTTCAGATTCAATAGTGTTTTCTCCGCATTCATTCACCTGAAAATTATAAACGCATTACAGAACACAAACTATGTTGCATGTTTTGATACCTCCGGACACAGATTATTGTATCAGTTGCGAATGCATGCGGCCAGGGGGCAGTGAGTTCGCTTTCCCCCTCCAGTCAGGTTCCGAGCTGCCACAGTGAGTGCTCCGGAGCGCTCCGGCTCCCTGGAGCTCGGTTGGAACAGCCTGATCTACAGCATCACCAACAGTGCCAGCAATGAGTAATCCAGGAACCACCACAACAGTCTAAGCAACAACAGCAGAAGCCAAACCAACACTACAACCAGCTTCAGTAACCACTTCACCAGAACCATCAACAGCAGCAGCAATAATTTCTGGGCTACCAATTAGTCCAGTAACAGCAGAAGCCCAACAAACATCACAATCAGCTTCCTTCACTGTCTCTGTACGTAAATCCAACCACAGAAAGCACAATGCAAAGTTTTCTGTTTAAATACTATATAAACAATGTTCTTACATAAATATCTTTCATCAGCATGAGAGGAAGAAGTATAACATCTTATTCTGAGTGAACAATATGGCACACCACTAGTGCAGTTCTATCAAGTCAACAAAACATTTTAATACTTTGCTAGAAATAGCATAATAGCCAGAAAATTAATACCATTTAATAACCAGATGAGTATTGTAATGTCTTAGCAGTGGTATTTTTGAAGTTAGGATCTGCTGGTGTTGCAAGCAGTCCTGGAGTAAATCTAAAGCATTTGTATTTGGTGGTTTATTAATGTGTACAATGATTGCTGCCACTGTGAGGAAGCAATCATTGAATTTTGTGGTCAGTGACTTCAGTGACTCATCACTTCTTCAAAACTACTCTCTGAGGACATAATTTCCTTTGTTTCCACTTAATTCCTATCAAAATACTGAATTATTTTACAACACAGGTAGTTTTAGAGTTTTGACTGTGATATACATTTTCTTGTGTTTTTAATACTTGCTTAGAGCCTTGATTTGTCTTTTGTACTTTTGGGCTCAGAGTTTTTCAATGAGAAATACTCAGGAAGCATAACTGCTAGTGTACTGCCCACAGAACGGAGATATCCAGTTTAAGTCTATATTAGGTAAATAGTTTTAACTTGTCAGGTAAAATGACCACAGTATATTCCCTAAATAAACTAAATAAATTTATTGTCACTGTACTCTTCAGCTTGTGTAAAGCATAGCTAACTACTATAGATAAAAATCAGAAATAAGGAATAACAATATGGGGCAATTAGCATAAACTTTATTGTATAAGTAGAAGCTGCAATACTGTATTAAATAATATAAAATAAAAGCTGCATGCAAAATATTACCTGTTTTCTGGCATTTTAAGAGCTTGTGATATTGCAATCTGCGTTTCATCCATCCACTGTGTTGCAGCGTAAACATCCATACCATCTTCTGTTGGAATGCATACAGCACATTGGGTTTCCATTGTGTAATGATACTGTTTGCCAATGTCGAAGCTGCCTTTAATGACATGTTTTGCATTTTTTCTTTCTGAAATAGTAATTTTTATTCAAAGAAATAAAACAATAAAAGTGTACAGACTCTCTCTAAATCCAGTGAATTGTTCTCTTTCTCTCTATCTATCTATATCTTTCTCTAAATTTTATTGAAATATGTCAATAAAATTTTATGTCACCTTGACACATCATTCAAAATTTATTTCATGCTGTGATTTATGATGATTGTTTCTCAGTATGATTGACTGGTGATATGTTCTGGAATTATGAGAATCCAGTATTGCAGATAATGTAATTGTCAACTAGTTTAGAAAGTCTCATAACACTGGAACTTATCATTCCTACTTCACATTTAAAATGTAATAAAATTTTCATTTATGTGAAAGTACTTGCGCCTTCAATGTTGTTATGTATATATTAATATTCTTTGTAAGTTGTCACCTGACATTACAGAAACAGTTAGTTTCCTGTAGTTGTGTTCTCTGTATTTTGAATGAGTGTTAGGTTTTTAGACATTCTCATAGAAAATGGAATGAGTTACAAAAACCTTGTTCAAACTACCACTTGATCATTACAGATCTTCATTATGGAAGCATTGTAACAGCAGTGATACCAGAAAGGAAGGTTAATGGATGACAATGAGTGTGCCATCAGTCTATGTCCTATAATGTAATTTGTTAGTGACTCATTTTTATTTTTAGTTCATTTCTTAAAGCAACCAGCTATTAAATAATTTTTTTCACACAATGCAAAATTTTGATTTTCATTTACTTTTAAATGGATGCTGAAGTATAATTTAGTCATATTCAATTGTAAAAACATGAAATGAAAGTTGTTTCAGATGGAAGATGGTAAAACTAAAAAAAAATCTCAAACATATTTTATAATTTTCAGAAACATCTCTTATTATTATCTTCACTTTCTCAGACATTAAGTCCGGTTAAAAATGGAGTGACGCGGACCTTGATCAAGCATCACTTCCTTTTAACTGTACGGTATGTGTTATATTGCATTTAGGAACTTTCGGGTAATTGAACATGTATCAATAATTACGGATTTCTGTAGTTGTATATATATGTTTGGATGTAGCTGTATTGCATTGATGTACTGGTGGATATTGTGTGGTATGACTCCTGTAGTTGATAGTATAATTGGTATGATGTCAACTTTATCCTGATGCCACATGTCTTTGACTTCCTCAGCCAGTTGGATGTATTATTCAATTTTTTCTCCTGTTTTCTTTTGCATATTTGTTGTATTGGGTATGGATATTTCGATTAGTTGTGTTAATTTCTTCTTTTTATTGGTAAGTATGATGTCAGGTTTGTTATGTGGTGTTGTTTTATCTGTTATAATGGTTCTGTTCCAGTATAATTTGTATTCATCATTCTCCAGTACATTTTGTGGTGTATACTTGTATGTAGGAACGTGTTGTTTTAAAAGTTTATGTTGTAAGGCAAGCTGTTGATGTATTATTTTTGCGACATTGTCATGTCTTCTGGGGTATTCTGTATTTGCTAGTATTGTACATCCGCTTGTAATGTGATCTACTGTTTCTATTTGTTGTTTACAAAGTCTGCATTTATCCGTTGTGGTATTGGGATCTTTAATAATATGCTTGCTGTAATACCTGATGTTTATTGTTTGATCCTGTATTGTAATCATGAATCCTTCTGTCTCACTGTATATATTGCCTTTTCTTAGCCATGTGTTGGATGCGTCTTGATCGATGTGTGGCTGTGTTAGATGATACGGGTGCTTGCCATGAAGTGTTTTCTTTTTCCAATTTACTTTCTTCGTATCTGTTGATGTTATGTGATCTAAAGGGTTGTAGAAGTGGTTATGAAATTGCAGTGGTGTAGCCGATGTATTTATATGAGTGATTGCCTTGTGTATTTTGCTTGTTTCTGCTTGTTCTAGAAAGAATTTTCTTAAATTGTCTACCTGTCCATAATGTAGGTTTTTTATGTCGATAAATCCCCTTCCTCCTTCCTTTCTGCTTAATGTGAATCTTTCTGTTGCTGAATGTATGTGATGTATTCTATATTTGTGGCATTGTGATTGTGTAAGTGTATTGAGTGCTTCTAGGTCTGTGTTACTCCATTTCACTACTCCAAATGAGTAGGTCAATATTGGTATAGCGTAAGTATTTATAGCTTTTGTCTTGTTTCTTGCTGTCAATTCTGTTTTCAGTATTTTTGTTAGTCTTTGTCTATATTTTTCTTTTAGTTCTTCTTTAATATTTGTATTATCTATTCCTATTTTTTGTCTGTATCCTAGATATTTATAGGCATCCGTTTTTTCCATCGCTTCTATGCAGTCGCTGTGGTTATCCAATATGTAATCTTCTTGTTTAGTGTGTTTTCCCTTGACTATGCTATTTTTCTTACATTTGTCTGTTCCAAAAGCCATACTTATATCATTGCTGAATCCTTCTGTTATCTTTAGTAATTGGTTGAGTTGTTGATTTGTTGCTGCCAGTAGTTTTAGATCATCCATGTATAGCAAATGTGTGATTTTGTGTGGGTATGTTCCAGTAATATTGTATCCATAATTTGTATTATTTAGCATGTTGGATAGTGGGTTCAGCGCAAGGCAGAACCAGAAAGGACTTAATGAGTCTCCTTGGTATATTCCACGCTTAATCTGTATTGGCTGTGATGTGATATTATTTGAATTTGTTTGGATATTAAGTGTGGTTTTCCAATTTTTCATTACTATGTTTAGGAACTGTATCAATTTATGATCTACTTTGTATATTTCCAATTTTTGTAGTAACCATGAGTGGGGTACACTATCAAAAGCTTTTTGGTAATCAATGTATGCGTAGTGTAGCGACCTTTGTTTAGTTTTAGCTTGATATGTCACCTCTGCATCTATTATCAGTTGCTCTTTACATCCTCGTGCTCCTTTGCAACAGCCTTTTTGTTCTTCATTTATAATTTTGTTCTGTGTTGTATGTGTCATTAATTTCTGTTTAATGACTGAAGTTAATATTTTGTATATTGTTGGTAGGCATGTTATGGGGCGATATTTAGCTGGGTTCGCTGTGTCTGCTTGATCTTTAGGTTTCAGATATGTTATTCCGTGTGTAAGTGTATCAGGGAATGTGTATGGGTCTGCAATGTAACTGTTAAATAATTTAGTTAGATGTGAATGTGTTGAGGTGAACTTCTTTAACCAGAAATTTGCTATTTTATCATTTCCAGGGGCTTTCCAATTGTGAGTAGAATTAATTGCTTGGGTGACTTCATGTTGCAAAATTATCACTTCAGGCATTTGTGGTATCATCTTGTATGTGTCTGTTTCTGCTTGTATCCATCGTGCATGCCTGTTATGTTGTACCGGGTTTGACCATATGTTGCTCCAGAAGTGTTCTATGTCTGTTATGTTTGGTGGATTGTCTATTTTAATGTGTGTGTTATCTATTGTCTGGTAAAATTTCTTTTGGTTTGTGTTGAATGTTTGGTTTTGTTTCCTTCTATTTTCACTTTTTTTGTATCTTCTGAGTCATTTGGCTAATGCTTGTAATTTCTGCTTCTTTTCGTCTAATTGCTCTGTCGCTTCTTGTTGTGAGATTTTATCTAACCTTTTTCGTTTTTTTTCTGAGATTTCATTTCTTATAAATTGTGTTAGCTGTCCGATGTCTTTTCTCAGTTTTTCTATTTTGATCTGTAGCCTGTGTTGCCATGCTGGTTTATGGCTATTACACGGACCTGATCAGCTAGTTGTTGTTCTGTTAAAAATTTTAATTCTGGGTATCTGGTAATAAATGTTGTATATACTTGTGATCTGTATCCAGTTGTGTTGGTTCCTAGGTTTGTTGCTTGGTAATAACAGAACATGAGGTGTCGATTAACTTCATCTGACCATCTCATCCTCTGTCTTTGCTTTCCTTCTAGGGTGGTTGCAGGAAGCATATCCTGCAAAACACCTCTATTTGGATTTAAATCATTTTCCAGTTGGCTAGCAGTGTCGTTACCATTGTGGGCGGGCATAGGGTTCAAGCATCGTCCCCGACCATGACGGCGCTTGTCCGAGGCTTCTTTAGTTCTGTCCTGAACCAACTAATCACACTAAAAGGGGGGTTAGCCCTATTAGTGGTTTGTTCTTTTCGTCGCCTTTTACGACTGGCAGAACATACCGGAGGCCTATTCTTTTCCCGGGCCTCCACGGGGACATTATTATTATTATTATTGTTATTATTATTATTATTATTATTATTATTAGCATAAAATGGGGTGACTTCAAAAATTTTATAATCATTTCTGTAAATTAAACAGAAACTTCTCAAGATATTGACACAAAATTTTTGAGAAGTTGCAAGATATCTTGTAGACTATGATAAAGCATGTCCTGTACACTTAGCTTTTTTTTTTTTTTTAATTTTTCACTGTTCAGTTTCTCCCCTTGGGACAGGGTTGCTTTGAACATTTGTCTATTCTGTGGTAGGCATGTCAATTACTGTTAAATGGCAACCCTATCATATGAAATAGCATGGTATTTTGCATATAAATGTAGTTTTGAAAGTAACTTATTTAGAAAAATTTGATTATTTTTTATTAGGTTTCTTTAATTACCTGCAACTTTTCATATGATTATGGCTTTATTTTGCTAATAATGGAAATGGGTGCTGAGGTACTTATGAAATAAGAAAATTATTTAAAAACAGATCTTTTCAAAACAGTCTGTATGACTTTAATAAAAGTAATGAAAAAAAAGTTATCACATTTTTAAAAAATATATCTGTAAACACTCTACAGGGAAGGAAGTCTCCAGGAAACAGTGTCCACTCTAGGAGATGTCATAGGCATCAAATTTAATCTCAAAATGAAGCCTTCCCCTTGTATCTACCTTAGGATCAGCTGGAATCCTACAAATATCATCTTTCTCAAAACGTGACACATCGGGAACATTAGGTCACACAAAGAAGCCTCATCTGATTCCACCTTTGAATGCCATTTCCTCAGAAATGTAATTTTATCATAAGTAATAACATGTCCAGCATAATATTCTACACCTTTCTTTTGAGGAAACTTCACTAAAACATATTTTCCATCAATTGATCCACTGTAACTTGCAGAATCTAAAGCCTTATATGCTTGCTCTTCAGCTTCATACTCTTTAAGTACACTGTTCTATCTGTAACTGTCTCCTTCTTCACTGTTATCACACCCACTTAGGTTTTTCAACAATTCATTATCATGCAGCTCTTCATGACTTGACTCTGTAATTTGATTTTTCTTTCTTCTTTTTCCTTCTTTGGAAGAAACTGGCAGCTGTTTAGATGGGCGACCCCTCTTCTTCCAGCTCACAACTGACTCACCTTGACTTGTGGAAGGTTGTGCTTGTTCATAGAAACCCTCTACACAAACACAAGCAACACACACAACAACAACCATTAGCCAGCACTGATCAGCTGATGTGCCACAGAATACGGAAAGCACTGTTCAAAGTCATCCCTTGAAAGACAAGCATTAAAATTTAATTTTTTACGCCACCAAAGAATAAATACAACATTTTATGCTTTCTGTAAATGTTCACTCAAGTGCTAATACTGCTCATAAAAACTCATTTCAAATGCTAAACTCAAAAATACTTCTACTAATGGACAAATGTTTTTGCGGTTATGAAGGAACTTCCATTTCCAGAAAATTATTTTATTTTCTGGCATTGGTATGCAACGTTATTTCATATCATATGAAAGTATTGATTATTGGTGATATTTAACGACTCTGGCATTAGTTCCACATTTACAAACTAGAGTGCAGCATTTACTTTAAATAGACGATAAACTGCTGTTCCACATCACCTTGCCATTCAGTCAGCCAGCTTTACATATTATTATTTCTACAATTCTGTATGCCACTTATAAGTTTTGTAAAGTCAGACATCAAAAGTATTAATTACATATAAAATTATCTTTGCTTGTACGACTCAGTATGCCATCTTTGCATAGCAAAATATATTGCTACAGCCTTTGTCTGGTTGCTGAACTTTTAGGCATTTCTTGTTGAGAATGGGGTGCTAATTGCCAATGTGGTCATTTTTAAGGAAGAGTTTTTGTTATTAAAGATGTGTGATCTTCAAAACAAAGTATTAGATGATGATAATAATCAAGCAAAAACTCTTTGCAAAAAATCATTTTAACATCAAAGCATAACACAATTTATGACCCAAAATATCTCCTCCACAAGCAGAAACCATATTTCTGGATGTATTTGCCAATGAGAACCATTCAGGAAACTACAAAGAGAAGAAAAAGATAAGTATGCAACAATTTTACAAGTTTTTCGAGACTTGATGACAATTACTCACTCTTCTTTATGTTCTTTAAGTATTGAGAATTATTTACACAGACTGCACCAATGCCCACCACTGAGATTTCCTGAACAATTTTAAATATTAGCTTTATCACATCACAAAACAGTAGATTAGAATCTGGAGCAACTATATCAAAAATATCCTATTTTAAAATGAATGAAATTTGTAAATGCTTTTCATATGGAAAAGTAGTACACTTATCACAACAATGTAACACAGTTTTGATTTGTTATAGATGTAAGAAAATAGGTCTTCAATAAAATGAGTGTACTATGGGAAGTTAAAGACATTGCAGGCATGCAGTTACTTCAAAAACCAAGAAGAAAGTTTAGTAGTTATAAATAAACTGGCCTGTAATGAGGGGTTTATTGACAGTGGTGTGCCACATCATAAAATATATGAACATGGTTGGTACACCACATATGAAACATTTAAAACTCCAGGAAATACGTACAGTGCTAAAAATTGTGTACAAACCGAAGCATTTGGTGTACAATGAATTGATGTACAGGTATTCAGTGCACAGAAATGGACTGAATGATATTTGAAGATATCTGGTATTTTTCTATACAGATTTTGCAACGCATTGTCTGGTAAGAAAACTGCACAAAAAGAAATAGTCATTGATATTTTTCAAAAACAATACTGCAGTTGCTGTCTGCTGTGTCCAGTGGTGAAAATGAATTTAATCATTTGGCAGTGAAGTTGTTTGTCAAGAAAAGTATTGTGTTTAATATATGCACCAGTTTTTGAGGGATTGTGTTATAGAGACAACAACTGATAGCAGTTTATATGAGAGATGTGTCCATGGTAAAGATCAGCTGGAATTTGGTGAAAGAGTGCAGAAATGCACTAAATCTGATGACTTAGTATGTGTACGTGTTTATGCACCAATTGAATAAAATGATTTGCGGGGTCACCTGCACTTTCATGTTTTTATAGAAGATTTTCAAGTTTTAGAGGAGCATATCTTTTGTGACATAAAGATGAAACTAAAGAAAAAATTACAATTGTTTATTTAAATGATGACGATTATGGTTGAATTTGTTGTGAAATAACTGTATACAAGTGGTAGCAGGGAGTTCCATAAGAAAGATGTACTTAAGTTTGCTGACACATCTGGACTGAAACATTCAATTACTGGACCATGTACTTCGTAGCAGAATGGAGTTGCCCAGCAGGCAGATAGAGTCCTATGTGATGGTCTGCTCTGCCAAGCACCTTCCAACAGCATTGTGGGATGAGGCAATTCTGGCTGCATCATACAATCTGTATTGTACTGGGCCCACAAAAAAATCTGCTAACACTACAATAGGGATATTTTTGAACATGGAAGGTAATTTTAATAATTTGTTGGTAGCTGGAATGAAATACTATGCATGAGTACCCATGTAAAAAATGGAAGAAGTATCATGTTAAAATTTGAAAAGGATATAATGAGTGGTTTTGATTTTTATAAACATCCTGTTTATTTTCCCAAAAAAGGTGTTTGTGCAAAGATGGTGCAAAATTCAAGGGAGAGGGTAAGGAGTTATTCCAGTCCCGGGACTGGAATGACTCCTTACTCTCTCCCTTAAAACACACATCCTTTCGTCTTTCCCTCTCCTTCCCTCTTTCGTGATGAAGCAACCTTGGGTTGCGAAAGCTTGAAATTTGTGTGTGTGTATGTGTGTTTTTTATTGTGTCTATCAACATACCAATGCTTTCTCGTTTGGTACGCTACAGCATCTTTGTTTTTTATATATATTGATACACATATTCATATTCTTTAGAAGGATGTCACTTGAAATTACAGAAACTCTTAGTTTTGTTGGGTTGTGGTATGGAAGTCTGATGATATTTTAAATATTGTTTGTCCTTTTGAAGTTTTAAAATAAAAATTTTATTTTAAAAATGGTATGTGATGTTTTACCAACAACATGGCAGACTACTATCTTTTACATTAAGTTATGGCTTACATCCATAGTCCATGGGTAGTAGTTGTCATGGACAAGAAGTTACAGTGTGGCTTCTGACACTTGATAAATACGCTAACAACAAATTTTACAGTAACTTTTCTTATAAGCAAATCATCCATATCTCTATTGTCACACCACATATTGAAAATAAAATTTGGAGGAAAGCTATATAAATGTCTGCCCACTGTCTTGGAGAATCCTAAACTACATTTGCATTGTTAATTAAGGAACCCTATATGTTTGTAATCAGTAGTGTGTTCCTCGTGTCATTTGAGTTTTTTGTACATCCCAAGAGCCAGTCAGTTAACTGTTGCTTTCACAACTACACAGATATGAAGCAAACTATCACAAGCTGATTTTGTCACATTAAACAGAACTCGTACACCTGTCAGTATGGCTTTGGGTCTGTGGCTGTCTGAACAAATTACTGCACTCATACTATTAGCTGCTGATATAGAAAGAGATAGATTCTTGATGTCAGAATCAGTAACACTTTATTCAAATGCACAGTGAGTTTATTAGTGATAGATGTTTGATATAGATGCTTTACATGGAAGTAGAATCGACCCAAAAACTCAGATGTGCAATAGTCAAAAGCAACTCCATAACCAGTTAACAATAGAATGCTAAAAGTACTCTAAGAGTAAGCACACAAGTGTCATACAATACAACACCTCTGATGCCTGGTGTGGAATCACTTTGATAGTATTACAAAATCATGCATGAAAACCACATGACTTGCATTCCACTGTAGTGTCACTTCTGTCTACTATATCAGTCACCTCTGGGAAAGTGGAACAGTGCCAAAAACCAATCATATTGTATGTCCAGAGGGCTTCTTCACATTTATGGCTGTTTGAACCAATGGTCATGAAGCAGTTGAGACTATATCAGGATTGTGCTGTGCTGTCCTCATTGAAACTTCTTGAAAGAGGTACGGAGGTTTCATGCAGTCCAGTGAGACAGTAGTGGTTTTTGCCATTAATGATAATGTTGAGAATATGGTTTCCTTGTTGCACCACTTTATGTGGTCCTGAATAAGGTGGTTTCAATGGGGGTCAGAGCTTGGTATTAAATATATCTCAGGGCTACTGGCAGTGATCAGTGCCAGCTTTCTGTTGCGGCCACATGTAGTAAGCTTTGCTTCACGCAGTGGAGAATGGCAAAATAGAGGCAGCCAGCGATCACAGCATTGCGAAGTATGCGTGGCACAGATAGCCCTGCTGACAGTTGCAGTTGCATTGTCTGAGAATCTACACAGCAGCAGCCAGGCAGAAGGATCCGCAGGGCTGGGCAGCGACGATGAGAGAGAAACTGTAAAGAAAGCTCAATAAATAATTGTAAAACTCCATGCGGTCTAAGCCTTTGGCACAGCCACTGTGTCTGCTGCTAATGAGTACTGCAGAAGTCGTAACAACTGGTCATCTAACATAACAATTCTATCACCCCAGTGCTGGTTGGGTGACATCTCATCATTCTATGATGCACAGTGCCACAAAATTTAGTCAGCTGTATGAACAGGTCGGACTCAAACAGGTGCCCATGATTTTCCATGATATGTGAAGGACAACCAAAACATGGCACCCAAGTAAAAACAAAGACAGAAACTAAGATCTCTGCTGAGATGTTGTTTACTGGTGCAGCTTCCAGCCAACAGGTGAAACAATCCATCATTGTTAATAAATAGTGGTGGCTCTTTGATGGAGGTAAGAGGACAAAAGTACCAATACGAACATTTGCAAATCGAACTGGTGTATCCAGGAAGATGCCCACTGGCACCTGCATGTCTGTTGACTTTGCTGCATTGATATTTAATACATGTCCATGCCCAGTCTCATCATTCTTTGTTGACTACAGGCCATGCAAAACAATTGTAGACTAGTTATGTCATCACAGAAAAACCCAAATGGTACAGGTAATGTATATTATCAGAAGCACACCTCCCAAATTCCATGGGTAAAAAGGATGAGATTTGCCACTAGAGACATTGCAGTGAAACTTGGCATCAGCACTGGGTATCACTACTATCTGAAGTCCAAGCAATGATTCAGAGTCTTCAAAAAGGTCGGGCAACTCCTGATCTGATTGTTGCACTGCCATGGGTTCAGTGAAATCTGTCAAATGAGTGGTGCTGTCAACATGGGAGAGGCAGCCAGCCACTATATTGTCTGTTCCAGAAATGTGTTTTGTGACTTTACTATACAGATAAATGTAGACCAATTGACTATGCTGCTGAGGTGAATAGTTCATATTATTTTGTCACAAGCCATATGAGAGGCTTATGATTGGTAAAGATGGTAAATTCTCTAGCCTCCAGTTGAGATCAGAAATATTTAATGGCTTCATAGAATGCTAAATGCTCTCTGTCATAGGCACTCCATTTATGTAGCAACACAGAGAGTTTGTGACAAGAATGCTAGCCGCTGCCAAGCTCCATCATGAAGTTGTTGCAGTGCTGCACCTATTGCTGTCTGACTCATGTAAACTACCAACGCCAATGGTGCACTTGATTCTGGGTGTGTGTGTAATGTCATGTGTGTTAAATTCTGCTTGACTACTTTGAAAGCTGAAATCATTTCATCTGGTCATGAAACTTCTGAGTTTCTCTTGCTCTTTTGACTGGTGAGTGCCGCTGTTAATGATGGTTGCAACTCTGCTACATGTGGTAGATGTTCGTGATATAAAGTGAGGACACTGGGGAAATGAAACAGGTCTTTGCAGATCTTTGTCTGTGTCATCTACAGGATAGCTTCAACTTTCACCAGCAAGGGTAACAAACCTGACAACATAATCCTTTGACCCAAAAAATTAACTTGTTGCTGACAGAAGACTCACTTTTGTGCTATTTAAAATGATCCCATACCATTCCTATCTTCTGAGCCCTCAGTAAGATGCTCCTGATACTGCTCCAGAGAGATAGAAGGCATAAGATTTTCAGAAAGATAAGCAAAGTGAAAGTTTAGCCCTTTTAGCTTGGAGCTGATGTACCTTTGCCTTTCATAGACCAACAGTTGTGAACTGACTCTAAAAAAATGCCAAAAGGAGTGATAGTGGCTGTCTTTTGTATATCTGATTCTGCCACTGGAATCTGCATATATGCCTTTGCACAGTCTAAAACAATGAATATAGTCATGTCACATAATTATGTTCCCAAAGTGATGGTACACGATTATGACTGGGCACAGTTCTGGCACTTAGGGCCCAATAATCACCACAAGGGCACCATGCAAAATTCTTTTTTGGTACCAAGTGTAATGGGGACAACCAGGTACTACTCAATGGCTGCATCATGTCTTCACAAACCATGCTGTCAAATTTTACTACTGCTATGGCAAGTCAATCTGGTGCCAAGTACCTAGGTTGGCATGAGATGTGGACCTTCTGTAGTCCGTGTGTGATGCACTGTGTTGTTGCTCTTGGAGGTTTTGTAAGACCTGGGTATTTCTTCAGTAAGTCGGAATACTCACTACTGCTATCTTGCATGGGTTTAGTCATGTGTACTGCCACATCTTGACAAAAACCTTCAATTGTCAACCCAGTGACACTCTCAAAAAGTCACATACTTGCCATGTTGGGGAGCAGTTGATAATGTGCCAAAAAATCTGTGCCTGTTTTAGATTCTGACTGCATGGAACTGTAAAATCCCCCATAGAGCCACACTGTAGTCTGAAGACTGGGC
Organism: Schistocerca serialis cubense; assembly: GCF_023864345.2. Classification (NCBI taxonomy): domain Eukaryota; kingdom Metazoa; phylum Arthropoda; class Insecta; order Orthoptera; family Acrididae; genus Schistocerca; species Schistocerca serialis. The sequence goes on from NC_064646.1 coordinate 238,918,117, forward strand.
TGATTCGCAGCATACCATACATTAATATAGTTGAATTGTTGGTGGCTGTCAAACAGAAGGGGATGTAGGGCCACTTGCTGTGCAACTTTGTACAATAATTAAGAACCAGTATGTATGTGCGGCAATTGGGTGACATGGATGCCCTGAATCTGGTTAAGTGTAACAAGAATCACAAGCAAAGATCATACAGTTATTTCAATACATACAAGAAAATTACTGAAGTTATACCACATGAAATAGTTGTCTTATTCTAAAATTTGTCCCATTACCATCAGAAAGATTCACAGTTTATTAAAAACTTACTTCCAGTATCAGTCGGCTTAATTTCACCAATCACCATAACTCTGCTTTTATCTCCAGATTTAAGGGCATCTCTCAAGTGAATGATGGGTTCATTTACAACATCATAATTTATTTTCACCAATTTGGCAGCTTCATCTGCAATTGCATGTGACTCTGCCACAATCACCCCTACTGGCTGTCCATTGTACTTTACATTTCCAGAGCAAAATATCTAGGAAGATAGTAGAAATGTTTCATTAATGTGATGTGGAGAAACTTGCTTGGTTTCTAACAGCAAAGGTTGTACTCTGTATTTTAATGGTTTTTTCATTGATCTTACCTCCTCATCAGTAAAGCTGGTCACAGATTTTGGGTAAAAGTTGTTGTTTCCTGGAATATCTTTTGCATCATAATATGCTACCACTCCAGGGACAGCCTAGAACATTGGCAGGGAGTTCGTATAAACAATATGGACGGAAGGCATTAGTGGTTGCTTTTATGTGTGTTAAGAGTAAAGTAAGAAAAAGAAAAAAATGGTTAAGATTTAATGTTGTGTTCACAATGACATCAAATAAGAGAGGGTGCACAATATCACATAAGACAAGGATGGGAAAAGATATTGCTCACGTCCATTCTTGTCTTTCCTCAATAAATTTTGGGAAGCTAAAAATAAAAGAAAACCTATATCTGGATTTCTGGAGAGGGATTTTAACATCACTATATCAAAAGCAAGTGCAGTGTCTTTACTATTGTGTCACAAGCTAACTTCTGTGACAGTTCTGTATAAGGCACAATGCACAGATTTTGAGATAATGTGGATGCCCATTTAAAATATGAGTCACAGTGACATATCATATATGTAGTCCACCTGCTGAGCTGAGTGGTAATGAACTTGCCTCCCATGCAGCAGGTACGGGTTCGATTCCCGGCTGGGATGGAGATTTTCTCTGCTCATGGACAGCATTGTTGTCCTTGTCAACATTTCATCCTCTTCACTGGCACAAGTTGCCCAATGTGGCCTTGACTGAAATAAGACTTGCACTTGGCGGCCAAACTTCACCGGATGAGGCCGCCCAGCCAATAATGCCAAACAACCGTTTCATTTTTCATCGTATAAGTAGAAATTGTGCACTTTGTTACTCATGAATTTTCATCATGTTTAATGACCTTTACTTATTGTGCATCCATGATAACACAGCGTTAGTAGAAAATCATCATTATCAGCATCCATTTGTGTACTTTTTAAAAATTAAGAATAGTCTATGGTTTTTAGTCATATTTATAACAATTTAACTACAAATTGGAAAAAAAACAACAATTAATGTTGAAATATCTTACATTACTTCCCTGAATAAACTCCTCTAGCTTGCCTAGTAAACAGACTTGCAAATATTGAGTTCAAACTCTCAACTTGTTACACTCAGTACATAAACAAGTTAGGGTACAAACTGCACCAAACATGGCTCAACCCCCATACACAGAAAATAATGAGAGCTATCACAAAATTGTTGGGAGTGTTTATGTACAAATGCTCTTTATTTCATAAAGGAGCTTGATGCTGCCCCAGGAAGCCAAAAGCTGGTTCATAACAAAATATAAAATAAATACTGTGTGTTCCACTTTTAACAAAAGCCCTTCCTATTCTGGAAGATGTTTTGACCCGAACAAGTACTATAAAAGAGCCTGGAAGATTCCAGACATCAAGAAAACAGACAGAATTACTTTTTTTCATTGACAATGAAAATGATTAATGGAAGGCTATAATATTAAAATGTTCTCCTATTGAATGCACTAAAATCTCTCTTGACATAAGACATAACATTTTTGTGAAATTAATACTGCAGTACTTTTATGCAGTATACAGCATCAACACTTACCAAAGCATCACTGGGATCTGTGTCTCTTATGTGACCATTTGCAATAGATGTAACAACAAAGGCACAATATAGTTCACCTGGCATGGTTGGCAAATCGTTTACATACATTGCTTCTCCTGTAATGATAAAAAATAACTTTAAGGGGCATACATGTCTTTGTTAATTCGTTTTGTAATCTTACTAAGAGCTGAGATGCATACATATCAATTACTCAAAAGTTTTTGAATGTTTTTAGTATCAGATAAGTTATTTATTGTTCCTGAATGTAAATAGATGAATTGATTTTCAGTGTAAATATCAAACTCCAATCTTCCTTTCATGTTTTTATTTGTGCTTGTTGTTTAGTTGTTTCCGAATTTTTGTCCACTACAGTGTGATGCATTACCAGAGAAGTGTGATGCATTACCAGAGATTATACTAATATCATCATCAATTACATATAAAGTACAGGTTTCTGAGTTGAACACTGCAGACTCCCACACCATTTATAGTATAACATTCCTAATTAAGCAATGGAAAGTTCAAGTTAGAATATCAACAATATTATGAAAGAGATACAAGAGTTATTCAGAAAGTAACTTCATGTCAGCCATGAAATGGAGCCACTGTGAAAATCAGAAATGGTTTATTTACAACAGCTAGCTACAATTTCCAGCTACTTACAAGGTCTGTTCAAAAACTCTGGAAATTTGTCCGTGACCTTTTTTGTAGCATACCTTTAAATTATTGTGCATGGTCTCCTTTAAAATACTCTCCTTGACAACTGATGCACCACTCCAAATGCCATTCCCACTTCCAGAAGCAGTCTTAGTATGCAGAATGAGATTTTTCACTCTGCAACAGAGTGTGTGCTGGCTGATATGAAACTTCCTGGCAGATTATTACTGTGTGCTGGACCAAGACTCAAACTTGGGACCTTTGCCTCTACCAAGAGCACTTGCCCGTGAAAAGAAATGGTGCCAAGTCCAAGTCTCAGTCTAGCATACAGTTTTAATCTGCCAGGAAGTCTTATATCAGCATACACTCTGCAGCAAAGAGAAAATCTCATTCTGGTAACATCCCCCAGGCTGTGGCTAAGCCATGTCTCCGTAGTATTCTTTGTTCCAGGAGTGCTAGTTCTGCAAGTTTCACAGAAGAGCTTCTTTGAAGTTTGAAAGGTAGGAGACAAGGTACTGGCAGAATTGAAGCTGTGAGGATGGGTTGTGAGTTGTGCTTGAGTAGCTCAGTTGGTAGAGCACTTGCCTGCAAAAGGCAAAGGTCCCGAGTTCGAGTCTCAGACCGGCACATAATCTTAATCTGCCAGGAAATTTCATATCAATGCACACTCTGCTGCAAAGTGAAAATCTCATTCTGGAAACATCCCCCAAGGCTGTGGCTAAGCCATGTCTCTGCAATATCATTTCTTCCAGGAGTGCTAGTTCTGCAAGTTTTGCAGAAGAGCTTCTGTGAAGTTTGGAAGGTAGGAGACAAGGTACTGGCAGAATTGAAGCTGTGAGGACAGTTCATGAGTTGTGCTTGAGTAGCTCAGTTGGTAGAGCACTTGCCCACAAAAGGCACTTGCCCGAAAAAGTATTGGTCTAGCACACAGTTTTAATTTGCCAGGAAGTTTCAGTCTTAGTACACATCTTGCTGGATCATATACAGCAGTGTTTACAAATTTTCTTTTATCTCATCTATCATTGCAAATCTTCATCCTTTTAATGGGCTTTTCAACTTTGGAAATAAAAACACATCTGCAGAGGCCAGGTCTGTAGAGTGTGGAGGATGAGGCAGTGCAGTGATTTCATTTTTTGTGCAATAGTCATACATGAACAGGGGTGAACATGTTGGTGTCTTATTGTGATGCAAGATCCATGAATTGTCTGCCACATTTCAGGCCATTTTCTTCTTACATTTTCTTGGTAGTACCATCGATTAACAGTTTATCTCTGTGGCATGAATTCACAATGAACTAATCCTTCAAAATCAAAGAGAACTATCAGGATGGCTTTGACATTTTGCCTGACCTGAAGAGCTTTTTCCAATCTTGGAGAACCTTTCCTGTTCCATTGAGAAGATTGGACCTTAGTCTCAACATCATAATCACAGACCCATGTTTTATCACCAGTTATGATCCTCTGAAGGAATATCTCATTCTCATTTGCATGATCCAAAAGTTCTTCACAGATTGTCTCTGATCTTGACTCATGAGCTGTGGGATGAACTTATTATTCTGTGCTGCAAACTTCTGCGTCTTCCTTCTTTATTTGTTGTGGTGAGGGAACCGACACTTACAAATAAAGTTTAAACTGATGTGAATTGACAGATGAGGATATTAACATTATTCCAGAAGAAATTATTGATGTATATGAGTTAAAAGAAATTGTGAACATTTTTGCACAAGTTTAGGGACGTGAAAATGAGGTTCAAAATAGCATGTAATTACAAAATTTGCAACAAAAATCCAAGGGAACCAAACAAAAACAATTAAATGAAGTTAAGTGCAGCATGAGTGAAATGAATAACAATATTCAGTCCGTGTAAGAGAAATTAAATAAGATACTAGCAGAAATGGGGAGAAAGCTAAGATTTGAAATAGGGAGAAATTAACAGGGATGTGCTAAATTACATGCTGAGGTACAGGAGGAATTTGTTGAACTGGATGAAAAATGCGGGGCTGAAAATTCCAAATTGGAACAAAGTCTGAAAGGGGAATTGGAAAGGAAGTCATGTTGGGATAATCAAGAATGTTAGTGAAGTACAAATTAAAGTGAATAAATTAAAAGCTGAAGTCAGTACTATGACAGCAAAGAAGATTGAAAACTTAAAAAAGAGTCAATAGTTGCTTTGCTGGAACAGGGAAATGTGGGCAGTATCATAAATATGCTTCCATAAACAAAGTTCAGAATTTGGATAATAAAGGAAAGCAACAAACTGTCAATTGTGTTTCATGTTGTACATTGAAATTTGTGGGTGGAATGAGTGATGTATGAAAGGTTAGATGTATTAAAGAGGTATTGGAAGGAGAAGATTTCTCATGGGCTAACCAAAATCAGTACAATTTTGTTACCCATAAAGATTCTGAGAGGTAATTTTTAAGTAAATGTTGGGGAGAGGTAAAACAATCCAGAATTCAGAATAATATTTTACATCAGAAATGCTTACAGACCAGATTAGAGAAATACAAAAGATTTTTTGTGAGGGAAATTAGGAAGCTGGCACATCTGGAGAAGCTAATGAAGTCATTAACTGTCATTTCTACCTTACAGAAGAGATTGACTGAAAATATACTGATGGATTTCTTAAGTACTCCAGGAGATAATGTAGATTTATTCACTGATTACGTAGTGAATGTGGATAGTGCTTACTATTTAGAACCAGAAAAAAATACAAAACAGCAGAAACCATTACAGGGATGGGAGATGGAATTACTAGAAAGTCAACATAAATTTTCACAGAAATTTCAGGAATGATGGTAGGAGAAATTGGGGGCCATATAATAGAATGGATTGCAAAAGGCCACAGTATGAACATGTTGGAGGAACAACTGGGGGAATTTCATTTTCCTGGTTACCATAGACAGGGGTAAATGCAGTCAGTAGAGAAATTGTAAATGAAGCAGCAGTTCTGAGCAATGAGAAGGGAAATGGCTGCCACAGATATTAAAGTAGAGTGTAAAAAATTATCCTGGGATAAATAAAATAAATATGAAATCATAGGCAATTAATGAGGAACTTTTTAGTGAACTTGATATAGATGATAGTAGAATTTTTCAGTCTAATATCTATACAGCAGGGGATGCAAGTGTTAGTGATGTAAATATGGGGATAAAGTGTGTTTAATTAAAAATGTAATGTTGTTGATGGAACTAATAATAAGACAAATGATTCATAAAGAGGTAGAATTCAGTGTTACAACCATGGAAGACACTATAGATAACTTGCAAACATTGAGTAGGACCTAACTGAGGAAGATACTTTGAGAAAAATAAGGTAGGAAAACTACAATGCAAAATTAAAATAAATATACAAGGTTTGAGAATGAAGTACTTCTGGATTCACTGAGTGAGATTAGTGGAATCTCTGACATATGTTATGAACATCTGAAATCCATTATAAAAATTACAGAATTGCCAGTTATTGTAATAGAGATTAGAGGTGCAACAGATAGGTGAAATAAACCTGTAATGACACAGGTATTTCCGTGTCACCACACAGAGTTTTGTCACAACAATATGGTTGTACCTGATCTACATATGAATTATATTGCTGGAATGGTTGGATGAGTAATTAGGAGCTGTACTACTCTGTAAAAGACACCCAGTAAATAGAGGGAAGAGAGCTTAATTTGATGCTGGAATATAATGAGTCATTAACTGGAAAAATGATGGTAGCATCACTGAAGTGGATAGAAAGGTAAGAGAAAATAGTGAACAGTGGAGGAAAAACTATAGAGATCTGAAGAAGACAATCTCAGAAATTAATCTCAAAACTGAGACTATGGAAGGGATAAGGGAGAGATAAAGGGAGGAGCTGTATGATCTCCTGCGTGAACATAATGGTGTATTTTTTTAAGTGCCAGGAAGGGTGAAAACTTTGAATGTGCTATAATTGTCAAGCCACATGAATCATTTATGCAGAGACCATGCCCTATAGCTATTGCACTAAGGAAGGCAGTTGAAACTGTACTGGAAAGAGTGCTGTAACTAGGTTAATACAGAGACACAATAGTGAACACAAAAATCTAGAAGTTGTTGTTAGGAAGAAGGAAACATCAGTGAGGGTAGTGTTAAATGCTACACAGTTGAATACCATAATCTCTAGGGAAACTTATCATCTAGAAAATATTGATGACCTGCTGCATCAGTTTCACAATGCTGAAAAAATGCCAAGTGTTGGTCTGACGTCTGGTGTCTGGCAAAACCACTGGCAAAGAACAGCAGGTAATATACTGCTTTCAAGCACAAAGGTATTTGTTGCCAATTTAAAGAAGTTCCATTTGACCTAAAAGTCTCTATGGTAATTTTTATACAGGATTTAGATTATGTTTTAGGTAGGGATGTTATAAGGACATTGGCAGTCTATGTTAATGACATTTGATGGGCTCTATTGACTGGGAAGGTGAGTAACATGTAATGAGATAAGTGATATGTACAGTTAGAAAGGATGGCATGAAATTAGAACTAAGCAAGTATGAGTTTGCAAGGAGGTGGACTGAATTCTTGGGAATGTTATGGCACCCACTGGAAAGGTCCCAAAGGAAGAGAGGACAGAAGTTAAAGCTAAATGGCTTGACTCTTATAACAAGAAACAATAAGTCTAATATCTACTAAAATTTATCAGAATAAGTCTAAATACACCAAAATAACCAAGTCACAGCAAAAACATGCAATTTGGTTGTGGACACAGGAGAGCACCAAAAATTTTTAGGAAATAAAGGACAACTTGAGTGACAGCAAATTACTATACCACTCAGATCCATCCTTGCCTTGCTGTTGGTTTACTGACAGCAGAGATTGTGGTTTGGATGTGGCATTGTCACAGAAAAAATGGTAGGTGGAAATGAAGGACTGGGGAGTATAGTTTTTGCATCAAGAACACTCTCCAAATATGAGCAGAGGTACTGGATAACTTAACCAGAGGTCTTAGTTACTGTGTAGGCATTCATCAAATTCAGAAATTATCTACTAGGTCAGAAGTGGTTGCCTTCACTGACCATAAAGCACTGAGGTATTTCTGTGAATGTAAATTTTTGAACACCAAGATAATGAGGTGGTCCATGTTCAGCCAGTAATTTATCTACAGCATCGAATATAAAAGGGAAACTGAGAACATCAAAGGTGATATACCTTCTCAAGATTGCCAGTAGGAGACAGGGATGTTTCACAAGAGGACAAGGAGGAAAATAAATAATCTGGAATGTTGGATCATGTAGGGGACATGAGAAGATCACAGGACTCAGATCCCAAGCTCAAACAGATAAAGGGGAGAAGTAGAGGAGAAAAACTTGGATAAGCAGCACAAAATAAATCACGGAATTTTGTTGAGAGGTGCAAACTACAGCTGCGATGTGTGTAAGTTATGTTCCCTGAGAATTATGCCAATGATTTAATTCAGCATGTCCACTAGAGCTATAGATACTATGGGCCACAAAAATTCAGTGAAATAATAAGGGAAGAGTCTCTGAGTTAATAAGGAAAATGGCTGTGTTCAGTAAAGTGGTCAGACAGTACTAAAACAAATTGAGATCAGTGATGTTTTTCAGAGATTTAAGGTCAACCAAGCACACAGTCAATGATATATGCACTGTATAATACCTAAGAATGCCAGATATCTGCTCGCTACTGCTCTTTTTGTCCCACTGCCATCTTTGAGAACTGGGTGTGCTCTACAGGCTGTACTGTAGCAATAACCATAGATCTTGGATGCAATATCTAATTCATTTTGAAACTACAGTGAACTATTTGAGATATAGTTCAATTGGGTCTTTGCCATGGGATATGGAGTGTGGCACAAGGGCATTGACTATAATCTCAGAAACTGTTGTCTTCCCCCACAGAAAAAGGTGATGAGAGAAGAGCTGGAATCATTGGTAAGTGAGAACATGAAAAACAAAATACCATGAAAGGAAGGTGGAGGTGACAGAAATAAAATCTGGGGACCTTCATTTGTAAGAACAAAGGAGAAGTCAGACAAACACAAAAAAAGATACAAAAAAATTTCCTATTTATATTTCATTTTTATATTTTACTGATTTAACAATTGATATCATATCAACTCTGTAACAAAACATCAAGTCAATACCTTGATAAATATTCACCTTATTTTGGTATGCTGATCAGTGTTTGTCATTATTAAAATTACCTAAAATAACTTACATTTGAGCAATGGGAACTCCAGATTGGAATTTCAATTATATAAAAGAAAAAATAGATCGCTAGCCACCATAAAATAAATATGTTGAATTGCAGGCAGGCACAACAAAAAGACACATACCTATTAGTTTCCAGCCAAAGACTTCATCAAAACAGGAGACACATCTTAATGCACACAAGCAAATACACACCAAGCACATGTGACCGCCATCTCTGGCAGCTCAGACTGGAATCCCAACATGCATGAGGTGTGCTTGCTTCTGTGAATGAATGTGTGTGTGTTTCCTTTACTGACAAAGACTTTGGCCAAAAGCTAATGTGTAAGGGTTTTTTCATTGTGTCTGTCTACAACTCAGTATGGTATCTTTTGTAGAGTATCAATCTGTCTTTTCCTTATATTGTTGATAATTTACATTTGTGAATTGTAGCCATTAATTGGAAACTATGTTAATAATAGAAAGTGGGAGTTACCTAGATAGTAATTTGACCGACATAACTTTCTGGAAGCTTCCAGAACAATTCACAATTAATATATGCTATCTGTCACTTTTACTCTGAGACTAGTTCTGCAACTGAGAGAGTGAACAAGATGTGTGGATCTTTGATTTGTGTGGTTAGAAAGACAATGGACCACTTGCTATCTTTTTTGTGCATTCTGAGTTTATGTTTTCCTTGTGAGTTTGGGGAATGTTGTGATTGTGGGATGAATATAGTTAAATGGTAATAAAACATCAGATTTTATAAACAAGTAGTTATGCTTCAAGCTTGTCTTTTAGGAATCCCAGGACCTATTGAAATACCATACATTTCTATTGCACAGTTATGAAGACCACAAGACACTGAAGCCATCTGCAAGTTAGGTAAATAATTAATATTTTGTGTGAAGATTCCTCCTTTGAACTTTATTAATAGACATTGCTACCAAAGTGATTATCACTGAAGTGAAATGACATCAACTTTTAATAATTTCAATGCAAATAATAAAGGGAGGATCTGTAGAAAGGGATAAAGTTGAGTTCACATTTAGGAATCTGAGTGAGGGTATGGTTGATAATGGATGAATGGGTCACATACTGAAACTGATACTATGCTCTTTGTGTGTGTGTGTGTGTGTGTGTGTGTGTGTGTGTGTGTGTGTGTGTTTGTGTGTGGAAGTAGAGAGAGACACTTGGAGTGTCAGTAAAGTTGACTCTTGTTTGACAGTTTATTCAACACAATGACTCACTTTCAGAAAAGGCAAATTGATGGAACCTGAAGATGCAGAAAGCATTGAAAGTTTGAATTGTGAATAGAGAAATTGAAACCAGAGTACATTTTATGGGGTTGTCTAAAATAAGTTAGTAAAGTTTGGTTTAAACTGTTAATTTTAAGTCCTTGGCCATTGAGAGGTTTTTTTCTTCTTTGCAATTTGACCATAATCTCCAGTAGGTTAGTTGTAACATTACAACAACTTTGGGGCCTAGTACCACACAGCATCCTAGACAATATTATGAAAAGAATGAATTCTTACTCACCCTGTAGCGGAGGTGTTGAGTCATAGACAGGCACGACAAAAAGACTGTCAAACAAGTAAGCTTTTGGCCAAAAAGGACTTAATCAAAACTAGACAACATACACACACACACACTCACACAAACACAATTAACACAACATGACCATGGTCTATGGTTGATGAGGTTCACAGATATTACTTACATACACCAGCTCTTTCTGCCAGATACCTGTACTCTTGGATATTGAATTCACGGACCATGCAGCATTTTGAGTCTGTGTTTTTGGGCATTGTATTCATAGATCACACAGAAATATGAGGGAGATTGTATCCATACAGCACATATAGGAATTTTTTCCCATGAGAAGAACAGAATAATTGTATTTGATCAGGAACAACTAAATATAGCATTTAAAAATGACTGAGTATGTGAAAATTGTAAAAGATTATTGTTATTTTGGAGGGGGGGGGGGCTATTTTGCATTTTGGGACTATGGCGCAACAGTGCACGTGGTGATGGGACTGGGGATGTGTTGTCCAATTTCTTTTCCATAGGGACAGTGCTGCACTTTAGTCACTAATGGAATAAAGTGAAGTATATCTTTAAACTGAGGTTCTTACTCTTCTACCAGCTGTACACATTCAACAACTGGTAATTAACACTAAAACTGGCAAAGAGCAGAATGGTTATATTGTTCCCTGAACAGCCAAAAGTAAATGGAAACTTTTACAATAATATTTTAATAGCCACTAGTGCTGGTTAGCATTATGTACAGAAAATAAAATGCAATGACCCCATTGCTAGCTGGCAAACTTGACATAAAAATACAAAATATGAGAGTATAGAATCTTTGCTGAATGAAACTCAGAACGTTTTCCATAGTTGGAGGCTGTAATGAAATTGCTCAATATATCTTGTTTTTTGCACAGTATTGTAGAGTATGATACTGCACAGGTAAAAGTAATGACCCCTGCAGCACACTATTAATCCTCAAGTGGCACACCAATTTTTATAACATCAGGAGGCACATGGCATATTTTGTACACATAAAAAGAATATCTACCTTTATGTTATCAAGGTATACATCTATGAGTAAAATTGCAGTTTAATCTCAGTTTAATTAAACAATTACAAAATAAACTTACATTATGTGAGCCAAGTGATTGTTTAATTAATCAATAACAAAATAAACTTTCATTATATAACTCCATTGTCATGCAAAAACATTATCCCATAGTAATGAGCCACTCAAAGCATTAAACAACATAGTTGGATCAGATCCCAGGCAACTGGTTATTTAATTGCTAATTCTCTCTTAGAAAACTACCTCATTGTGGAACTGTGCTACTAGCTCAGAATCTGGGTCATATTTTTTCAGATCATTCAGTTTTTCTCACCGAGCTCAATGTTTATTTTATATTACTGGTGCTCAATTGGACAAATGACAGCACAAATTTTCACTGTGTTAGCTGAAGCAATAAGGGAGAAATAAGTACTGGCTCACAATTGTAAAACAACAATAGAATGGAGCAACACAATGTTTTTTGTGGTTGGCACACTTTATACATAGACAGACCTGCTCTAGTATTAACACAACACATTGTTTCTTATTATCATTTCTTACTATCACTCAAAAAGATACAATTGTAAACATGATTTGAAAATATTGTAATTAAATGACTTAACAAGAAGTAGTAAATTACATTAGACTCTTTGGATGTAAAGATCAATGTATATACACATATCTATACACATATCTGTACTGTGAGTTTATGTATCACTGCACTTGTTGATTTGCATGTGAAACAAGCAATGGTCAGTGTGTGTCTTGTCAAGTCATGAGTCAGTCATACCTGTGTGATGGGGTAATTGACTGGACTCTGGAATCTAGTATTATTCAGTTAAGATGAAATGAGATGGATGCAAACAAATTCAGCTGTATTGAATATTGTCTTTTTAATTGTTTTCTTTGAATTATGTGAAGTTTACATTTTTCTTTCTACCTCCACCTTCCAAAGAAGAAGCAGGTAAAAATTAAAGAGGCTAGCAGTCAAGTGTCTACTGTTTTATTTGTGTGTCTATCAGTATTTTTTCACTTGTTAATGTTTCATCCATTGTTAAGGACTTCAGTCAGTTTCTTCCTGTACATTTTTGATACTTTTTTCAGTTTTGAGAAATCCCTTGCCTATTTCCCACAGTAAAACATAAACAAAACATTTCTAATAGCTCTAAGGTTGCTCTATGTTACCAATTATAAATAATCTGAATCTAAACAGTTTTTCTGAAAAGATTTTACATTGCAATACTAGGGTTTCCAAAATATCAGGAATCTGATATATCAATACTTAAAAAAATATCATTATGGGCCCTTGATATATCAATAAAAAAGTAACGATATATTGATGGAAAAAATATCAACATTCTGGCCTACAAAGATATTGCCTGCACTCTGCAAATATACTGCCAGTTTTAGAGCTGTATATTTAAGTATTGGTCTATTATTAGATATTCTGTACATCACCAAGCCAGCAGCCTTCCTATCCCCTGTAGAGCAAGAACTGAAAGGAAAATGAAGCATATTCACACTTAGCAATAACCATTTTGCTAACAATGGTAACTGCATGTAAGTGGCACAATAAAAGGGGTCCAATGGGCCCACTGTTCAGTTTCATCACATGTCAGATTTGTCCACAATACTTTATTTTGACTTCTCTGTTTTTTCATTTCTGCAAACGTCAGTGACCTAGCAGCTGTCATGTCAAAATTGCATGGTGAAGTGAAACATTGCAGTTTCTGTCAGTAGCACTGAACACTGATGACGTCAGTATTTCCCCTCACACGTCTCGACCCACGGCAAAGATCTTCATTCAGATTTTTGTTCATCATATTCAGCAACTGTTATTGAAGAATGTAGATGTGAAGAAACAGTACACTAGTTGTGTTAAAAAGTTTTTCTTAATGTAACTGATGTGCTGTTTGTTCACATCATAAATATTGTTATTCCATTCACACTGCCACTCTCAAGAGCAAATGAGCTTCTTCTTTGTACCACCTATACATGCTGCACACAGTCGAAGAGGAAGACTGGACATGACGAAAGCTCAAAAACACAGTGAAATTAAATTATGACCTGCTACAGTTTCAAAAGGACAGTTTCAAATATTTACCAAAAATTGCAGAAAAAGTATGATATAAATAAAAAATATCAGCACTCAATAATGGACTTTCAGTATCGACATTTTGGGAAAAAAATATCGCCTACATATATCTATATTTTTTGGAAAAAAGATCTTTATATCAATATTTTCTCAACAGCTCTATTTTAGAGGACCTTCAAAAAAATTTTCTGAACTTTTTATGTATTTCAGTTACATTAAAACATATTATTAAACTATGTTAATATAAAATTAGCTGTATGTTGAATGCCTCTTTTATGTGCTGAGTGGCAATCTGTCCTAACATGGTACTGTTATTTCATCCTGGATTTTCATACATTATAATAAGTGATACAGTCCTTGAAAATTTCATTTGTTTTTTTTTCCCCTCTAAATTGTGGTCATGTTGCTCTTGTGTATTTTTGTACAAGATGTAAACTATTTTAAATTAAAAGCTGTGCACTTACCAGAACACTGGAAAAGAGCTTCAAGTTTTGATACTGGTTTTCCTAGTGGCCACAACTGCTTCTTTGTGTCATATACCTGTTTTCCTGAAGAAAGTGGTCTCTTTAACATTTCACTCCCACTTCTCAGGTTCGGTTTCAAACTCTCAGGGGATATGCTCAGCACAAACTGGATTGATTAAAACATGCAATAGTTAGTGAAGACATAACTGTTTATGTCAAAACACTAGTAACATAATCATATTCTATCAAAAACTGCACCAGAAAGAGTACAAGAGAGTAAAAAATAGATGTACTGCAGAACTTCAATGTATATTACAAGAAATTAAGTACTTTTCATTAAAGCAATATTAAGAAAATAGAAGAAAGTATAAACTGAAGAAGCGGTGTGGTAACCAGAAAGAGCTGAATACTTTAAAATGTCTGTAGATATTAAAAAATAAATAGCCTAGACCCTTTTTTATAGCATAATGACTTTTATCACTAAGGTGATTGCAGATAAAATCATTAACAAAAATGCTGATTTTCACATGTAGAGATCATCAGTAATTGAAAATAAAGTTATGGAAGAAAAGAGACTATTGAACCATTACATCTTACAAGTCACACAGGACCTCCATCAGGGAAGAAATCATAGGACTTGATGAGAGGGAAATTATCTACACTATCAGCAAAAGTTATGATTTGAAAGCCTAAGATAGTAGAGCTAGTAGAGAAGGTAGTTACAAAGTCTGAGAAATTAGCAGCAAGAAATGCTGATTGTTGAATAGCATAGAGAGGCAGCTATAGAGAAAAAGTGAAATAAGTATGAAATACTGGAGAGGAAACCAAATGGAAGAAAACACATTAGGGGAAGATATAAAAATGTGCGAGGAATGGTAACTGAATAAACAAACTTGAAGGAGTTAAAAGATAATTGTATAAACTAATTGTATAAACAAGAGTAGCACTGGGTACGATCATGGTCACAGTGTTGGAATGGCAGAAATAGTGTTGAAATGGAGATTGGAGAGAATACAAGCAGAAGGTTTGGATGAAAGATAGTGGAAACATATATACAGAGCAACTTCCCAGATGATGACTTGTAAAATATTAATTGTGCCAGATGATAGAGTAAACATATTTATTTATTCATTTAGTCACTTTTTATCCCTGTTAGGACAATTTAGGATTTGTCTATGTATATTTACAGTTTACAATTACGGATAAATTATTGTTTGAGTACTTACAATATTTCATAATGTGCGTAACTAATAAATGAAAACATAGACAAAACAAAATGTGAAACATCCTGGCAGATTAAAATTGTGTGCCAGACCGAGACTCGGACTTGGGGCCTTTGTCTTTCTAGGGAAAGTGCTCGACCAACTGAGCTACCCAAGCACAACTCGTGCCCCATCCTCACAGCTTTACTTCTGCCAGCACCTTGTCTCCTACCTTCCAAACTCTACAGAAGCTCTCCTGTGAACCTTGCACAACTAGCACTCCTGAAAGAAAGGATATTGCCCAGACATGGCTTAGCCACAGCCAGGGGGTTTTTCCAGAATGAGATTTTCACTCCGCAGCGGAGTGTGTGCTGATATAAAACTTCCTGGCAGATTAAAACTGAGTGCCGGACCGAGACTCGAACTCGAGACCTTTGCCTTTAACGGGCAAGTGCTCCACCAACTGAGCTACCCAAGCATGACTCATGCCGCGTCCTCACAGCTTTACTTCTGCCAGTACCTCATCTCCTACCTTCCAAACTTTACAGAAGCTCTCCTGCAAAGTTTCATATCAGCGCACACTCCGCTGCAGAGTGAAAATCTCATTCTGAAAACAAAATGTTATTAATAATTAATTCATCTAAAAACAAAGGTTCTGTAACTTACCAAATGAAAGCATTGGTACATTGATAGAAACAATAACAAACACAAACACACACATAAATTTTGAGGTTTCGCAACCCAAGGTCACTTCATCAGGAAAGAGGGAAGGAGAGGTTAAGATGAAAGGATATGGATTTTAAGGGAGAGGGTAAGGATTCATTCCAATCCCGGGAGCGGAAAGCCTTACCTTGGGGGGGAAAAGGGACAGGTATACACTCACACACACACACACACACACATATCCATCCACACATAACAGACACAAGCAGACCTATGTAAAGGCAAAGAGTTTGGGTAGAGATGTCAGTCGAGGCGGACGTCCAGAGGAAAAGATGTTATTGAATGACAGGTGAGGCATGAGCGGCGGCAACTTGAAATTAGTGGAGGCTGAGGCCTGGTGGGTAACGTGAGGAGAGGATATATTGAAGGGCAAGTTCCCATCACCGGAGTTTTGATAGGTTGGTGTCAGTGGGAAGTATCCAGATAACCCGGACGGTGTAACACTGTGCCAAGATGTGCTGGCCGTGCGCCAAGGCATGTTTAGACACAAGGTGATCCTCATCACCAACAAACACTGTCTGCCTGTGTCCGTGCATGCGAATGGACAGTTTGTTGCTGGTCATTCCCACATAGAAAGCTTCACAGTGTAGGCAGGTCAGTTGGTAAATCACGTGGGTGCTGTCACAAGTGGCTCTGCCTTTGATTGTGTACACTTTCCGGGTTACAGGACTGGAGTAGGTGGTGGTGGGAGGGTGCATGGGACAGGTTTTACACTGGGGGCAGTTACAAGAGTAGGAGCCAGAGGGTAGGGAAGGTGGTTTGGGGATTTCGTAGGGATGAACCAAGAGGTTACGAAGGTAAGGTGGACAGCGGAAAGACACTCTTGGTGGAGTGGGGAGGATTTCATGAAGAATAGATCTCATTTCAGCGCAGGATTTGAGGAAGTCGTATCCCTGCTGGAGAGCCGCATTCAGTGTCTGATCCAGTCCCGGAAAGTATCCTGTCACAAGTGGGGCATTTTGGGATTCTTCTGTGGGAGGTTCTGGGTTTTGGGAGACAAGGAAGTGGCTCTGGTTATTTGCTTCTGTACCAGGTCGGGAGGGTAGTTGCGGGATACAAAAGCTGTTTTCAGGTTGTTGGTGTAATGGTTCAGGAATTCAGGACTGGAGCAGATGCATTTGCCACGAAGACCTAGGCTGTAGGGAAGGGACCGCTTGATATGGACTGGGTGGCAGCTGTCATAATGGAGGTACTGTTGCTTGTTGGTGGGTTTGATGTGGACGGATGTGTGAAGCTGGCCATTGGACAGATGGAGGTCAATGTCAAGGAAAGTGGCATGGGATGTGAAGTAGGACCAGGTGAATCTGATGGAACCAAAGGAGTTGAGGTTGGAGAGGAAATTCTGGAGTTCTTCTTCACTGTGAGTCCAGATCATGAAGATGTCATCAATAAATATGTACCAAACTTTGGGTTGGCAGGCCTGGGTAACCACGAAGACTTCCTCTAAGCGACCCATAAATAGGTTGACATACAAGGGGGCCATCCTGGTACCCATGGCTGTTCCCTTTAATTGCTGGTATGTCTGGCCTTCGAAAGTGAAGAAGTTGTGAGTTAGGCTGAAGCTGGCTAATGTAATGAGGAAAGAGGTTTTAGGTTGGGTGGCAGGTGATCAGCATGAAAGGGAGTGCTCCATCGCAGCAAGGCCCTGGACATGCGGGATATTTGTGTATAAGGAAGTGGCATCAATTGTTACAAGGATGGTTTCCAGGGGGTAACAGATTGGGTAATGGTTCCAGGTGTTCAAGAAAGTGGATGGTGTCTTTGATGAAGGATGGGAGACTGCATGTAATGGGTTGAAGGTGTTGATCTACGTAGGCAGAGATACGTTCTGTGGGGGCTTGGTAACCAGCTACAATGGGGCGGCCGGGATGATTGGTTTTGTGAATTTTAGGAAGTAGGTAGAAGGTAGGGGTGCGGGGTGTCGGTGGGGTCAGGAGGTTGATGGAGTCAGGTGAAAGGTTTTGTAGGGGGCCTAAGGTTCTGAGGATTCCTTGAAGCTCTGCCTGGACATCAGGAATGAGATTACCTTGGCAAACTTTGCATGTAGTGTTGTCTGAAAGCTGACGCAGAACCTTAGGCCCCCTACAAAACCTTTCACCTGACTCCAGCAACCTCCTGACCCCACCGACACACAAGTGACTAGAAATATGTTTTGTTACTGAATAGTTTGCGTCCTGTGAATAAACTTTTCATGAATGAAACTGTTGGTCGAATGTAATAATTTTGGAAGAAGTTATTTGCCCAGGCCTCATCAAATTGAATGAAACACACTTTTAGAAGAAGTTTGGCTTAATCCAGTGCGTACTAGTAGAAGACATTTTTGTTGAAAGGAGTCGTAGAATAATGGGAACCTAACACTTCAACATGGCTACCATACACATTTATAAAAGTGAATACTGATAAACTTGAAGGGCCTGAAGACTTACCAACATAGGAATGGCACATCTATATAGTGCTTTTTTCACATTAATTTGAAGACATTATTATTATTGCATGTGAACATGTGACACTGCGATGAGAACCAACAAGTGGACAAAAGACAATGTTCGCGGAGTGACTAAAGGATGTTGCAGAAGCCACAAGTTTGATAGCAACTGCACTATGTAAACCAGTTACTGTACTTATCTAGATGTTGTGATAGAGCCAGCCAGGCTGGATATCATGAAATATATGATAGTATCCATTAAGAACAACCATGATGAAACATCTCACACTTTTGTGAAATGTAAATTATATGATTGTTTCTTCCAAACTATATCGTACAGTAGAAATCATCAATAAATGTGAAACTCACACTGTAAACAAACACTTATATCCACATTTTCTTTGATTCAATTTACTCTGTTAGTAATTTACTATAAGTTTAATTACTGTACTCTAGTACAATAAGCCATACAAATGTTAGAAAAAAAGGACACTGTAATTAAAAAGGCACTGAACCTCATGCTTTTGTATTGCTAAATGACTTGTAATAATCAGTTTTCACTTTAAAAAAACCTGCATTTCATGACAAGAAAAACTATGTATTAACTTATATATGTACCTGTAATCAGATGATGTGCTTAAAGTATTGAAAAGACAGAATTTGTAATTGTAATTTTCTTGTTTAACAAATCCAACTATAGTCACAATCTTTTTCAGTTGTTCTAACCTACAGAAGCCACAACTCGAAAGGCAGGCATGATTGCTGACTATGGTTGAAAAATAGGTCAAAACCCTTGTCACTTGTGGTATAATAGTGCATTTTATCAGATGAACTTCTCCTCTATTAATATTAGTACCAGCTAAACATGACCATGGTAGCTGAAAAATGTTAAATAGTGTAGAAGAAAAGGAGCAGATATTGTGCTCCTCAGTCTGTGTGGTACAGAGGATGCATGATCAGTAACAACAAGAGCACTGGTGAGTCATCAGGGGCTGAGCACCAATCACTTGGCGCACATGGATATAGATATGCTTTGACATTCTGAGTTGGTTGTGTGATGTGTGGCTTGGAGTAAGAGGACCACCAACAGTGTCAAAGGGGCCTCAAATCATATGAATCATTTTTTGATGTGAAAAGATGGACTTCTTTGTATGGCCTACAGGTCACAAATATGATACAGTGGTGGAGATTTAGACTATTTCAAGGCGTCTGTCATTGTGAGGAGAAAGAACTTAAAATGCAGAGTAGTGAAGCTTAAGAGTTCAAAGAGTGTTTCATAGATCAAAGTAGTCATTGTGATCTCATATTTCAGCATTATCCTGCAAAGGATCAAAGTCCAGAAGAAGAGAAAGTTTGTACATGATCGTGGGACACAGGAGATGGACCACCAGATCAGTTCATAAAGGTGGTTGTACATAATGAAAAATAATATAAGGGTGAATGACAGATATGACATGTCAAAACATACCAAGTGCAAGCAGTGGTTGAAATATACCACTATCTGTATTTATAACCAGATATACAACCAACCAGTCACCTCTCTTTCTGCAGTACACTAAAATTTATAGCAGTTTTTGTCATATATTTTCTAAGTTTTGTGAATCAAATAATGATGATAATAAATTCCAAAAGAGTTAATTACAAAGAAGGTGTGATTTATATCATTTAGAAATTCAGTTTTACATATAAGATTAGTCCAGGCAACAAAGTGCAGATAAGACTGCCCCAGATATTCACAGAAGACAGCACTACAAATAAGATGAGTATCTACAATTTCACTTTAATATATATTCTGCTTGGTTAACATTAACTAATACATGATGCACACCTCTAAAAAAGAAATGCCACTTGAGTTATGAACTCCAAATTTTGAGTGAACTCTGTCACTCAACAAACTCAATATCACGTGTGTTGAAAGTAAAATGTGATTAAGGTTGTGTGAATTTGAGTTTTCCAGTCTAATGGCACTGTCAGCTAAGCGTTTTCTTTAATTACCAGGTTTGTCACTTGAGTTATGAACTTTACATTTTGAATGAACTCTCAGTCACATAACGAGCAGAATACCACATGTGGTGAAAATAAAACTTGTTTAAAACTTTGTGCTGCTATTTTCAAATGGCATACATATATTGCTTCATGTTTCCTTGGCATTATTGAAAGTGAAATCAAATTCAGCAGTTGATTTACTTAGAAGGCTTGCTATCTGACTTGCTGCTTTCACATCATTCTTCCACTATCCTACATATGCACTGCCTTTTCTTCAACTATTTACATATCTATGAGTTCAGTATATATCTATGAGTTCATCTCAATGAATGACCATAGAGATGTGTCATTTCCATTTAGTCCAATCATCAGGTTCTTCAAGTATACCATTATCCACTTTATATTCAGCATTCATATGCATTTTCTACTGGAAGGTTCCTGCTACTGTATGATGTGAAAACAACAAAATTTCTTTTATTACCACACACTGAATTGTTTCAATCTCTTTTTTAAAACTGTTTTGTTCATTTTCACATGGCCTAGGCCCAAAACCTGTTATAAAAATATTATGTTTAATGAACATAGTTTTATTTTCAAATAACTTAGTCATAGAATATGAACTATTAAGCAATGAAATGAACTGCAAAGAGTTTTTATAAGGCTCATGCATATTTCAAAATATCATGTAACAGAAATTGCAGAGAACCTACACACATTTTTTTCTTTTTTTTATGACAAATACATATATAAAGAGGACTGTCAAAATTTTAAAATCTTTGAATTTACCACATCTCACTACTGTTTTCAATCAAGCACTGTTTTCACTTCTTTGTGTTCCCAAATGATTGCATTTGTAGGGACATATCCCTCAATGAATTTTCATATCTTATATATACCTTCACTTATAAACTGAAATATTATATCTTCTTGGCCTTTACCTTTCCTGTTTGTTTGTGAACTCTCCAGCTTCAATTATTTTCATGTATACTAATGTACAATTATATCTCTATCAACACTTTTATCCCCTGCTTACACAAAAATGAAACTGATCATAGGAAATCTCTGTTCTTTATTTGTGAGCATGGTCAGTCTGCATTCTCTATTACAATGAAACACAGCAATCACAGTGGTAAACATCTGAATCAGTAGGTGATAATGTGAATATATAAACATAAATGCTTATAAAGAGCAGAACATAAATGTTAGAAAGTAAAGATATTTCAGTAGAATTTCTGTGAGTTTTGCTACCAAAAATTACTTCCACATATAATTCTAAGACCCTGTTGACCCTATGGAAATGTGAATTATTGACTGAAAGGAGGGAGACAGAGTGACAATGTATTATCAAAATGGTGTCTTACAGAAATCTTGTATCAAACAAGGACAAAAAATTGTAAGGAAAGACTGGGCTACGGTCTCACATTGTCTATGGATCAAGATACCATGGATTTGCACACCATACCTTGTAGAATAATGCTACTGCCAAACCTTTACGGTACTCAGGTGACGCTTCAGGTGGCATTTTTTCAGGCTGTATTTCAGAATCCAGAATTCTGAGAGCCTGCTGAAGTGTACTTGATTCATATATATTTTCACCTTCGAGGTACTGCTCTAACTCTGTGGCATGTATCTGTGGATATAAAATTATATGTTTTAATATTTCTCAGCAAAACAAATGACTTGTTGGTGTTAAACATAGGGTACTATTAATGTTGAAGTTCAATTACTTTTAAATCAGGGCTACTGAAGATTTTAATGCAGTCACCAGAAGGTTTTGTGAACTTATTTGGACTTCTAATTAAATTCATTTTTATAGTAAGTAACGTATAGCATCTCAAGAACACATTTTTGGATTTACACAGTGCATAATTTTTACACTAAGATTTTGCTGTAATTATGGTAAGAGATACATAATAAATTTATATAAAATCATTTATGTAAAATAAGTGCATAGGCTTTTGGGGATGTTTTCAGCTACAATAAAATAGTTTTAGGTTCAGTAACACTCTACACTGTAGAATGGACATGATAAATACTCACAATTTGACAGACAAAATATTTATTATTGGAACACATGGTGAAGCACTAAAAACCCTGTACAAAACCATACAATTTACACTAGAGACAGAGATGAATGGCCCCATTCCATTACTGAACATATCTTCAGAACTATTAGGAATGGAGTGTTTTGAAACAGTGGCCATGTTTGTGTGAGGTGTGCTTGCTTGTGTAAATGTGTGTGTTTTACCTTTCTGAAGAATGCTTTGGCAAGAAGCTCAATTTGTAACAGCATTTTTGTTGTGCCTGTCTGCAACTCAACTTGTCATCTTTACAGTGAGTAGCAATCTTTCCTTTAAATAATACTGTTGATATCAATCTGAATTTTCTATTATTTGAACCATTATGAAAGATGATTTTTGAGACACTTTGCATACCAACATATCCCATAAGGACAACTGCACCATCTTTCAACATAAAAGAGCAGTCTGATACACACACACAATGATCTCCTGAGCTAAACATATATGCTGATGGGCCAAAACATTATGACTGCCTGCTTCATAGCTTATTTGTCCACCTTTGGAACAAAATACATCACTGATTCTGCATATCTTGGATCTGACAACTTGTTGGTAAATTTTTGGAGGTATGTGGAATTTTATGTCTATCTATAGGCCATGTAATTTGAATAAATCATGGCCTGCTGATCTGTGTAAGCAGTGATGGTGTTTGATAGTGACAAAGGCAAATTTTACATCAGACAAATTTTGTGATTGAGACATCAACATGAGTTCACTATAAGGCTCCTCAAATCACTACAGCATGGTTCTGGCTCTGACACATGGACAATTATACTGCTGAAAGATGACATTGTTGTCTGGGAAGACATAAAGCATGAAGGGATGCAGGTGGTTTGCACTTGTCAGTATGTCTTTGATTACTACCACAGGTCACGTGCATGTACAGGAGAATGTCTCCCATACAGCAACACTGCTTCCACCAGCCTGCGTCCATGACACATTGCATATTTTGAGTCTCAGTTCACTTCAGTGGCAGAGATTGTGGAGATGACCATCTGTAGCAAAATGTGATTCACCCAAAGAGCCAACACATTTCCATTGTCCAATGGTTGAGTCCTGATGGTCCTGTGCCCACAGCAATTGTAATTGTTGATGTTGTTGGGTCAATGCATGAACATGTAAGATTGGTCTGCTGTGGATGAGTCGTGCGTGGCTTGTGTTTGTGCCGTTTATTACTTGACATCTTGTCTTTGTGGTACTGCCATCCTGTTTCTTATTCGATTTACTGGCATCACTTAGTTGCTGGCTTGCCTGCCCATGAGTGGCAGCAGTAGCACTTATCAATAAGAGCACTGTTGTACTATCTTTGGAGCGACTGCTAGTATTTCCGGGTCATCATGTGTCATGAGTTCAGTCGGGACAGAGTAGCAGTGAGGTCCAGACAGCCATGACTCGCCTGACCATTGCCAACACACATGACTTGAGTGGGGATGACCTTGGTTGGTTGTTCGGTTAGTTATCTCATCGGATGCCAGGTATTTGGTTGGCGACTGCTTCTGGGTTCTCCGTGTTTGTCGACTCATGATTCATCCTTGTTGTTCCACAGTCGCTGGTTTTAGTCTTGTTCGACTTGTTTGTGGAAGTGTTTTCATGGAACCATGTTTAGCTTGTGTGGTTTTCACTAAGTAGCCATTTTAATGCTGTCTGTGTGCTACATGTGCTCAGTCGGTTGGGACAGAGCAGCAAGGAAGCCTCCACAGCGCAAGGTCAGGCCGGGGACTGCTGGCGGCATGCACGTGTGGTCAGATTGTGAGGCGCTAGCTGCAAGAGCTACCAATTTCGTTGCCCACCAAACCTGGACACTGAAGTTGAGTGATCAGTTAACCTGTTATGAAACATCAACTACTGGGACATCTCTTCATTCATTGTCGGTTGTTCCTTCTTAGGCTGTTGCGGCTAGCAGCAACATATGGTGTGTGTAGTCAGTGAAAATTTGCAGCCATCTTCCTGTATGGTCTTTAACTATTAAATTGGTTGTTACTTATCAGTGAAGTGCACCAGTGGTATTTTCTGCCTTGTGGCCATTAACAGCCCAGTTACCTGCCCTGGTCGTGAGCGTAGTTTTCCGGCAGTGTGTTTTTCCCTTGCCATGTTGATGCTGTCTGGCACGGCATGTAGTTCAACACCCTTTAGTTGTTTGTTCATATTTTTTTCTTAAGAGTGGTTTTTGTGCCTTGGCTGGTTTTAGATGCCAATTTTGATGATGTAGTGTGGCTGGTATCTTCGTCCTTGGCTGATGTTTTCCATTGTTGTACCATTGGTCGTGTGCAAGGGAATTGATTACGTTGTTGGTCAGTCCTTCAGCTGTCCCTGGGTGAGGTTGCCATCCAATTATTTAACCTTACTCTTGGCTGCCTGTCTCACCTCACCTTATGTTAGAGCTACCTCCTCGGGCCATCCCTCGGAACACTTCTGAGCACCACTGTTCTGTTGATTTTAAATTGTGATTTTCATTTTAGTCTGATGTACTGTGTGAGGCCTTCAGCCATCTATTAATTTAGTTTGTTATGATTTTAAATAAAGCCTACAGCCAAATTAATTTAAAAATTTGAAGATTGATTTGTTTAATAACCAAAATTTTGAAAGTTTGTTCTATCTGAAATTCTTGTTATCCAGGCCCTAAGTCCTGACTTGTTCAGTGTCCAATGTGTCACCTTCAGCCATGTATTTACATGAAATTCCCCCCCCCCCCCCCCTCCCCACACCAAAAAAAAACAAGGCCTTCAGCCGCATGTATTTTTTAAAGCAATTTTTTATAACTTGTGTTCAGGCCTTCAGCCATTCTTGTTTTTGGAGTGGTTTTGGGCCTTCAGCCCAGGAGGTATCGCAAGTTTTCTTAACCAGGCCTTCAGACACATTGTTTTAATTTGATCCTTTTAAAGCAATCTGTAATTAAGTAGTTCTTAGGAAAATGAAGTTTGTGTGTTTTGTGCAAGTAACAGTAACTGATTACAGCCCCCTCCACAACCATAACTTGATCCACTCTATCCTGGGAAACCAGATTCCAGTGGAGCTCCATGTTCAACAAAGTACAATGAACAGTGTGCTCTGAAACACTTGTGTGGTGGGAACATTGTGCTGTTTTGGCAGATACATCACAGATCACCACCTTTACAGAGCAGATAAGCCTCCGAACCCCACATTAACCCCACATTCTGTGAAGAGTCATGGATGTTCAACCATATAGTTCCTAGTGGTAGTTTCACTGTCTTTCTACCTCTCTCCATAGATGCTCAAGACAGTAGTATATAAACATTTAACCAGCTTCACTGTTTTTGAGCTACTCATTCACAGACTCTGCATAATAAAGATCTGCCTTTGTTAAAGTCACTTATCTCAATGGATTTACCCGTTTGCTGCTCACATACTTTTGTTACCATGTCATATGCCCACAACACCACCAAGCAGCATCCAATCTTACAGCGGACAGTGGCCATAATATTTTGGCTAATCTGTGTACTCTACAGTGCATGAAGTATCCATGATCAAATAGTAGGCACGAAGGCTACTGGAAATGTTCTCCACACTGCAGGACTCTATGTGGTCAAATTAGGAAGTTTAAAGGCCTGTGTTGTTTGGAGCATCAGAAAAATGCATGGCTAGAGGATCATGACAAATCAGTAGTAGTGGAACACCACCTGGACTGTGTGCAGCCCATAAAGTTTCAGGAGATGTACACGTTTGTCAGGGAGCCACATCTAAAGCAATTAAAATTAAGTGAAACTAACTAGATTACGAAGCATGAAAAAAAATGAAAACCAAGGTATTAGTACCCTGATACCTGCTGAATGGGTCTCATGGGTACCTGAGGCAGCAACTCAAGAAGAAAAGGATGCAACTACACAGACATAAGATTAGAAGAGGACTGGTGCACTGCATTGATGAATCCAGACAGGGGAAAACTGTCATTTTTAAACCCACACTAACTCACTTCCAAATTTAAATCAAAGACATTAATGTAGTGCAAACAATAGTCTTCCATATGAACACTCGTCTCTTCATCTCTAGTGATTCTGATGATGTAATATCATCTTCAACAACGATGCTGGTTGTAATATGATAGCCTAATCAGTATACTACACAAAAGTTTAACTTACTTTGAAGTCTAACAGACAAATGTAGCAAATCAATCAAAATATGCCATATATAATATATTAAGCATAAAAGTCACATCCCATTACCACCTACCAGATCACAATGGATACCGCCAAATACTATTCTTGGTTTGCATATAACTTTTCCCACATCATTCACGTCCAGTTTGAATAGGAACCCAGCATTCACATAAGCATGAGAATTTTGTGCTCTTGGCATGATCTGAAATAAATAATATTGTTGTTGGTGATACAATAACATGAAGCTATTAATAATGTACAAACATGACATTCTAAGATTATAATTAAAACAATAAATGGCTTGCAAGTAAAAATAAAAAATTGCTTGTGTACAGACCAAAATTTTATGGTTTCTATAAGAAGATTTTTTGAGCGTTCAGGAAATAGTTATGGTATGCATATGTGATGTATTATTGAGAATGTAAGAATGCTTTGGGATATCTTTGGAATACGTGCCAAGTGGCCAACTAGTCAGACTCTTTCCCAATATCAGTACATCCTAATTTAGAACTGGAGAATTGATCTGCCTGGTCCTAGCTTTTTTGTTTGTTCTATTTAGGTTTTAATTTCTCTGCTGTCCTATTTGCTTTTCACCTACAAGACCAAATATGACTTCTTGATCAAATATGTAGAAAGATATTACATTTTATGCATTCTTTGAAAAGAATATACACAGTATATATAAACAGCTAACACTTAATGGTTTACAATGTACCACAGATGAGCAATTTTCTATAGGAAATTTGTGCCCCTTAGAGTCAGGTAAGTAGGATATATTGGCCTACAAAGGCTACCTATGCTAAATAACTGGTCCTAGAGAATATTAAATTTAAATGTAATTGTTGTAATTTTTACATGTGCAGCAAGTAATGACACATGGACATGGGTGGCTGGTTGAATTAAAACACATATGTCATCATTCGTGATACACATATTATAGAAAACACACACATACAATAAACAGAGTGGCACTACCATCACACTACGTTTTTTTCACTGAGATGTTGTTTGTGCCCTACTTGAATGGCTCCAAAAAAGCGCATACAGAAAAGAGAAGCATTCGCTAGAAACCCCTGGCTTTTGAATGCCCTGGAAACAGTGCTGAGTTTGAATGATAGTCACCACATTAAGTAAATATAATTACAACACTTCCCCTTGGTGGGCATCATAAGACAATAACTTATAAGTTTCACATTGCAAAATATGTTATTAAACATAAAAACACAAATGAGACAAAATTTAACAGGCAGGTAATCCAACATGAAGTGATAGATTTCGTAATATTAGTATGTATCTGAATCTCTCAGTTTTAACACCACTAAGACCTTTAATTAAAATATCTGCAGTACTGTCATCAGTTGACAAACTTAAACTTTAGAAAACCATCCATGACAGTCTGTCTGAGTTTAAGATAGTGCACTCTGAAATGTTTGGTTCTTTTTGATACACCCATTTTCTTGGCAATCTCAGTGGCATGTGTGCTGTCAGCATTGACCTGCACTTCAGAACACTTAATCTCATTTTAAAAAATCTACAAAATGTTCCACCTCCTTACATGCTTTGAACATTGCAGTTGCAACTGGGGAGGTTGCTACAATGAAGTCTTTTACTCTTCCAGCTGATTACTGCTCCAGCTAACAAAATTGTGTACCTTGTTACGTATTTACTATCAGCTGGGTCATTTGCCCAGTCAACATCACTGAATTCACTAGCATCAGAACAACTAGCATTGAAACATAAGCTCAAATCTTTAGTTTGCTGCAGGAATGAAACACCCTTTTTACTCTGTACCAGTAAGAAACACCTGATTTAGATTTATGGATGTCCATCTTATTGCATGGACAAGAGACTTCAGCTGATAATATATAGCACATCACCACCATCCTTAGGCACCACCATTGCCAAAAGAATATTTGATTTCCTTGGTGTGTTTACTGTGGGATCCTTGTTAGTAGCAAATGTGGACTAGCTTTCATCAGGTGTCTGTACATGATGCCATGTGCCATCTTTTGGCAGTAGTAAGACACGAGAATGGTGGTAATTTGTCACCAAAACGAGTCATGTGATAGAATAAAAATGTTCCCAAGATACAGCTGTGGTGGTACTTGTTCTCATATACTTGGTTTAGAGTTGATCTGACTCAGCCCTCCTGCAATAAAGGCAATATCAGATCCAGTCCCTGTGGATATGTGCAACAAACATCCCACTGCCTGTTGGTGCAATTTTGCACCAAACAGGTTGTCACCAAAATGGTAATCAAAATGGTTGTAGCTATGCCCTTGCAGCCATGCACTTAAAACTCTCTCAGTTTCTGCTGAATGTAAATAGTTTGGTTTAATTTCACTTGTCCTTGAGACTGGTCAATCATAAGTCCTAAAATAAACATGTCTTTCATTCATTTTAATGCTAATGTCAGATTTCAAAACATTCTTGAATTGTTCAGTCCTCTCTTCCTCACATTTTACAAGAACATCATCAACATGAACCCCAATGATTTAATGATTAGAGAAGAATACACAAAAATCCTTTTTACATTTTCTCGAACTTAATTTTTCATCAGAGAGCAGAAAATATCATTACATTCTTGGTGAAGCCCATACAAACTCTTATTCAATAAACACACTTTATTCCCCATAATAAACAATTTTGGTCACTCTGTGAAAATGGTGCCACTTATGGGGATATTGAGATAAGCAGTTTCTACATCAATGTGTTTGACTTTCCATCCCCTAAGTACTGCAATTGCTATCTGAATCCTGAAGCAGCTTGGGCACTTTACTGAGCTGTAGTTTTCAAAATAATCTATTCAAAATATCTGGCTATAGCCCAGAGCTACAAACCTTGCTTTAATTTTGATAATCTCACCTTCTCTGTTTCTCTTTGCAGTAAACACTCACTTACTTACTATAACACAATCAGCTTTTGATCTGTCAACAGAATGCCATGTACTGTCATGTTTCAGGCTACTCATCTCCGACTCCATGACTGTACACCACTTGTCCCTGTGAACTATGTCTAAAGCCTCTTCTGCTGATGTTGAATCAGACCAATTCACTTGACACATAGTAGCGAAACAATATTCAAAGAGACACAAACCACACTTTTTCAGTTTCACCTGATGTATAGACCATCATATCTCTACTTCACTATTTGCAGTAGAAATTTCACTTTCCAACAAGGTATTGCACTCCTCACACAAATAACTACTGGTAATTGCACTGCCTTCAATACTGTACCCATCTTCTCCAAACCTGGATTGGCTCCCATGCTCTTAAACAACTCAGCAGCATCATCTGCTACCAGTTCTGCACTCTTTCATGGTGTGTTGTTGCTCAACCACCAAAGATGACATCTCTTCTCTAAAGGATTTTTCATTGTCCAAGTCTCCACAGACAATATACTTTTGATCCTGCCTCTGCTCGAGGATAAACACATTCTTCTGCCCATTCCACAAGTTTGTCAGATGTCAATGTGCTTGTCCAGGCTCTGCAGCCAAGTACTTTGGATGTTTTAAAGCCTGCTTTAATAAGTTCTTGTTGCTTCCAGACTTCATATTGCATTTTTCCATTAAGGGATCTTGTCGGGGACCTATTTTGGAGGTAGCATGCCAACATAAGAGCTTCTCCCAAAAAGCCACTGGGCAAACCACCTTGGAATAGTAGATACCTCATAATGGATATAAGTGTTTAATTCAGGCATTCAATTCAGCTTTTCTAAGCTTTACTAAGTCTACTGCTACATCTTTGGAGCTGGTACCTCCTCATGATGTTCTCAGTTACCAGACGTTCATGATCACTATGTTTATTGATAAACCATTGTGTGTTAGGACAAGGAAGTCTTGTAAACTATTGCATGATGATGATATTTGTATTTTTGTCCGTAGTAGAGGTGTTGATATGAAATGTAAAATAGTTGGTGATATGACTGTATATAATAGTATGTAATAAACATTTTTTTTATTAATATATAATTGTTTTTTTTATTTTAATATACACATGACAGCAAATAAAGAGACCTGTTGGATCAGCATGAATGACCCATCCCAAAAAACCCATTCTTATATACTTATCTTGTGATTTGTGTGTTTTGTGTGTGCTGTGCGCAAAGTTTGCATTGAGTTTGGCATTGTGCCAGAGGCTGGTGACTCTAGTTTTAATGAGTTGCCAGGTGCAGATTTTTCAAACATGACCTTGGACAGGCACCAACTTTCCCAGTGTAATATTCCCTCTTTCTTGAACAACTGTTCAAATTTTCCTGTTGATGTTCTCAGCCCCATTGTCTGACTGGAAACTTTGCAGTTTTCTTCCTGTCTCACACACTGATGCATGTCCCTTGAACTCCACAAATGAGTTAAACACATTACTTTTCTGCTTTAGCACTTTCACAATCAATATCCTGAGTGATTATCCAGGTAAGTAGCATGGTAATGTGCTCTGCCTAAGGAGATCTGTCTAATATAGCCCATATCACTATTTACCAGTTCTAGAACATTTTCAGCAGTAGTTTGTCTTGGTTTGGAATTCTGTCATTTTTCCTTGCACACACACTTCATATTTTCCTTCATACTTAGTGACTCCACATACTTTGAGTAAATCTTCTCTGTCTCTAAGTCTTTTGTAACACAAAATGTCTTCCAATCTAGCCGTTGCTTCATTTTCCACTGGTTGATGTGTTCTGTCTTTGTGGAGCATCACTGTACCGTTAGTTCTTTTGTAATATTCACAGTGGACCAAATAGACATTACCGCCTGATGATCTTGCTCTCACCAATAGACATATCCAATGCATGTTCCTCCCTTGTCCATTTATTTAACAGACAAGTTCCCACCCATTTCTTTCACCAGAAGCACTTCTGTTAACTGGAATAATTTACCCTCACATGACTTTTCTGCTTTCATGACAACACTTCCATTACCAGTCATCTTAATAACTTTCCTGTCCATTAGTTTTATTTCTCCAAAGTTGTCCATTTCTAAGTCCTGTAGTATCTCTTTGAGACTAGACATATGATATGATGCCCTTAAATCCAGAACTCACAGCTTTTCATCAGCAGCTCCTCCACTTTTGGTCATTGTCATGGCCACTATTTCATCGCCTTCCTTTGTCCTTGAGCTTTCATTGTTTGGATAATTCTTACCGCTGTTAGGCTTGCACCCACTTACACTGTATGCCAATTTCTTGGGAATATTCTGCTTGCTTGGTGCACCCCATTCTTGTTTTACATGGAAATGTGGGCAATCCTTGGCAATGTGGTCTGCTTCACCTCAGGAGAAACATAGTCTGTTTCAGCTGGTTGCATTCTTCTCACGTTCTTTGTTTTGGTTATGATGTTTGTAGTGGCTCCCACAAAATTTGTGTTGTTCATGATCTCTACCTTGTGTTGCATATGTTCTAGCTTCTCTTTGCCTGTTAGTGGACTTAAACTGGTCCCAGGTCCTTCTCTTCTAACTCTAGTCTGTGATCAATCTGTTTTCATCTCTTTCCATATTTCCAATGAGGCCTTCATACTTCTCCATAGGCAGTCCTAGAAGCATGCAACTGTTTTGCCATCAAAGGTTAAATGCCCTTTCTTCACTAATCTACTAGCAGTCAGTATATTCCTTACATAGTCATCCATAGTTATATCATCTTCTTTCTTCATATTCACTAAGTTCCTCACCTTGGATATAGTGTTAAGTAGGCCATTGTTGCAGAGTATTTTTTCCAGTTTGTCCCATGCTTCCTTCACTCATTTTAGAGTGTCAATTTTCTCTAGGTAGCGGTCTTCAATGTGCATTTGAATGATGGACAAGGCCCTCTTATTTTTCGTCTCCTTTTTCTCCATGCCAAAATCATCATAATTATCTTCTAAATCCAGTTTATATGGTATCCCTCACTTCACGATGTAGTGTCAGTGAATGAACACAAACTGACCATGCAGAATTGTTATTGCTGTACAGGTGATCAATCTTCAGAGGTGGTTCCATGATTTAAATTGTTTCCTTCGTTGTAAGCTAAGACAGACTGTCAGATATGTCATGTTCATCAGTTCTCATACCTTGTGTTCTTGTTTTCATTGAATGTGAACATACTCACCACACCCGTGGATAACCTGTTGTAACTTTTACACGTGTTGTTGTTGTGGTCTCCAGTCCTGAGACTGGTTTGATGCAGCTCTCCATGCTACTCTATCCTGTGCAAGCTTCTTCATCTCCCAGTACTTACTGCAACCTACATCCTTCTGAATCTCTTTAGTGTATTCATCTCTTGGTCTCCCTCTATGATTTTTACCCTCCATGCTGCCCTCCAATACTAAATTGGTGATCTCTTACTGCCTCAGAACATGTCCTTCCAATCGATCCCTTCTTCTTGTCAAGTTGTGCCACAAACTTCTCTTCTCCCCAATCCTATTCAATACCTCCTCATTAGTTATGTGATCTACCCATCTAATCTTCAGCATTCTTCTGTACCACCAGATTTTGAAAGCTTCAATTCTCTTCTTGTCCAAACTAGTGTCTCATTTCCTAATCTAATTCCCTCAGCGTCACCCGACTTAATTTGACTACATTCCATTATCCGCATTAAGCTTTTGTTGGTGTTCATCTTATATTCTCCTTTCAAGATGCTATCCATTCCATTCAACTGCTCTTCTAAGTCCTTTGCTGTCTCTGACAGAATTACAATGTTATCGGCGAACCTTAAAGTTTTTATTTCTTCTCCATGGGTTTTAATACCTACTCCGAATTTTTCTTTTGTTTCCCTTACTGCTTGCTCAACACACAGATTGAATAACATCGCCGATAGGCTACAGCCCTGTCTCACTCCCTTCCCAACCACTGCTTCCGTTTCATGCCCCTCGACTCTTATAACTGCCATCTGGATTCTGCACAAACTGTAAATAGCCTTTCGCTCCCTGTATTTTACCCCTGCCACCTTCAGAATTTGAAAGAGAGTATTCCAGTCAACATTGTCAAAAGCTTTCTCTAAGTCTACAAATGCTAGAAATGTAGGTTTGCCTTTTCTTAATCTAGCTTCTAAGATAAGTCGTAGAGTCAGTATTGCCTCACATGTTCCAATATTTCTACACTTTTACATGTGCAGCAAGTAATGACACATGGATGTGGGTGGGCAGTTGAATTAAAACACACACATCATCATCCTTGATAAATGTGTTACAGAAAACACACACATACAACACACAGAGTGGCACTACCATCACACTACATTCTTTCCACCAAGATATTTTTCCCCCTACTTGAACTGCACCAAAAAAACACCTACAAAGGAGAGAGGCATACACTACAAAACCCTGACTTCTGAGTGCTCTGGGAACAGTGCTGAAATCGAATGATGGTCAGCACAGTAAGTAAACATAATTAAAAATTTAATTTTGTACTAAGATAAGTTTTCGCTAGAGGCAACACTTTCTGAGTTATCCACCCCTTCACACTCATCCCCAAACCCCTAATAGCCAAGGTGTTCTTCATAGCACTATCTCCTACTACAGTACAAAAATTTGCAATTACACAAATTATTTCTCATATTCGACTTACTGGCATGTTTTCCTCTGACCCCCAAATGTCTGTTCTGAGTTGTCATCTGATGGCTGCAGTGCAATTCTGAGTCAACTGGGTCCATTCTTCCTGGCACTTTCAAAAGGCGGTGGAGACTGGAGGTAAAAGATCACTATACCTCTTTTGCAGTATTCTGTAGTACCTGCTGAAATATGGGGCTGACAATCATGGCTGCTATCTCTTGCTTACTTGGTCTGAAAATTCATGCTGCCATAATATCCTGCATATCTTCTCATAAATCAGTATATGAGACAGCTGAGGTCATTGTGGTCATCCACAACTAGCACAGGACCAACATTCAGGAATCAGTCATACTTCCTTTGTCCAACGGTCTTCTGTTGCATTTCCTCAATGTGCTGCTACCACATGATGAATTCTTCTGTTATTCTAACATCTTTCACCAGAAGAATCTTGAACACATCTGATTTGGCTAGTTTCATCACATATGAGAGTTGGTCAACATCTGTTATATTCGACTTCACAATGTGGAATAGTGCCAAAACATTCTATGTAGGACTGTGTCATATTTCCATGACAATGAGCCCTGTTCTTCAACTGTTTGTCTGTTAAGTAGACTTACTGATTACTGCCACACATTTTCTTCACTTCAGTCTGAAGTTTATGCCAGCTGTTGAGCTTCTTTTCATTGTTCTCCAACCACTGCTGGGATGTGCCATCCAAGTAGAGATACACATTTGCCAAACACATCATGTTATCTCACCTGTTGTGCTTTGCAATTTGATCAAATCCTTACAGCCATTATGTTGGGTCCTGACCAGTGTCTCTGAAAAACACTGATGGATACCTGACATGCAAATGATTTCCATCAGTCCCTATACCAGTTCCAAACTGAACAATCCATTGCCCTCACCCACCTAATCCTTCACCTAAACATCAACTCAGCCAATGAACACACCCGTCAACTCCTATCCTTAATAAAAGTCCTTAATCTTTCCTCTCCCACATCCACACCGGCTGTTCACAGCATCCTCCTACAGGCCAACCGTAAATTAGAACAGCATGCCACCCTCCACCTCAAAAAACTATCCAATCTCCTGGTTTCCCACCTCCGGAAAGGCAACTCACTCACCCTTCACAACCTTTCCAGCAAACCTCAACCTCCTCTCATTGCACACAAACCCAGTCTCTCCCATCTACTCAATCTCCCACTTCCAGCTCCACTCCCTCCAAAACCTCAAAATTCCGATCAACACAATCTGGAACCACAACACCCTAATTCAGTAGTTAACCTTTCCTCCAAACCTCTCTCCCAATCCGAAACCTCTGTCCTATCCAAAGGCCTCACCTTCAGCCCCACTCCCAGATTCAACCAGACAGCCCTCGTCAAAGATTTACTGTCCTACACTCGTACTCTCTGCTGGAAGTATCACTTTGCCACGAAGAAAAATGATCCTAATCCTACTCCTAATGATCCGACTCCCCAAGACACCATCCAAATTGAACCCTGCCTGGAACAGTTCCGTCCTCCGTCACAGCGGGACCCACCTCCTCTTCCTCAAAATCACCCTCTCCAAACCTTCCAGGAATATCTGACTTCCAGCCTTGCATCTCAATCCTTCTTAAAAAACCTTAATCCTACACCCAACATCACCACTGCTGAAGCCCAGGCTATCCGTGATCTGAAGGCTGACCGATCCATCGTCATTCTTCCGGCGGACAAGGGTTCCACGACCGTGGTACTTGATCGTCGGGAGTATGTGGCTGAGGGACTGCGTCAGCTTTCAGACAACACCACATACAAAGTTTGCCAAGGTAACCCCATCCCCGATGTCCAGGTGGAGCTTCAAGGAATCCTCAGAACCTTAGGCCCTCTGCAAAACCTTTCACCTGACTCCATCAACCTCCTGACCCCACCGACACCCCGCACCCCTACCTTCTACCTTCTTCCTAAAATCCACAAACCCAATCATCCCGGCCGCCCCATTGTAGTTGGTTACCAAGCCCCCACAGAACGTATCTCTGCCTGCGTAGATCAACACCTTCAACCCATTACATGCAGTCTCCCATCCTTCATCAAAGACACCAACCACTTCCTTGAACGCCTGGAATCCTTACCCAATCTGTTACCCCCGGAAACCATCCTTGTAACCATTGATGCCACGTCCTTTTACACAAATATTCCGCACGTCCAGGGCCTCGCTGCAATGGAGCATTTCCTTTCATGCCGATCACCTGCCACCCTACCTAAAACCTCTTTCCTCATTACCTGACCCACAACTTCTTCACTTTTGAAGGCCAGACATACCAACAATTAAAGGGAACAGCCATGGGTACCACGATGGCCCCCTTGTATGTCAACCTATTCATGGGTCGCTTAGAGGAAGCCTTCTTGGTTACCCAAGACTGCCAACCCAAAGTTTGGTACAGATTTATTGATGACATCTTCATGATCTGGACTCACAGTGAAGAAGAACTCCAGAATTTCCTCTCCAACCTCAACTCCTTTGGTTCCATCAGATTCACCTGGTCCTACTCCAAATCCCATGCCACTTTCCATGACGTTGACCTCCACCTGTCCAATGGCCAACTTCACACGTCCGTCCACATCAAACCCACCAACAAGCAACAGTACCTCCATTATGACAGCTGCCACCCATTCCACATCAAACGGTCCCTTCCCTACAGCCTAGGTCTTCGTGGCAAACGAATCTGCTCCAGTCCGGAATCCCTGAATCATTACACCAACAACCCGACAACAGCTTTCGCATCCCGCAACTACCCTCCCGACCTGGTACAGAAGCAAATAACCAGAGCCATTTCCTCATCCCCTCAAACCCAGAATCCCCCACAGAAGAACCACAAAAGTGCCCCACTTGTGACAGGATACTTTCCCGGACTGGACCAGACTCTGAATGTGGCTCTCCAGCAGGGATATGACTTCCTCAAATCCTGCCCTGAAATGAGATCCATCGTTCATGAAATCCTCCCCACTCCGCCAAGAGTGTCTTTCCGCCGCCCACCTAACCTTCGTAACCTGTTAGTTCATCCCTATGAAATCCCCAAACCACCTTCCCTACCCTCTGGCTCCTATCCTTGTAACCGCCCCCGATGCAAAACCTGTCCCATGCACCCTCCCACCACCACCTACTCCAGTCCTGTAACCCGGAATGTGTACACGATCAAAGGCAGAGCCACGTGTGAAAGCACCCACGTGATTTACCAACTGAGCTGCCTACACTGTGATGCATTCTATGTGGGAATGACCAGCAACAAACTGTCCATTCGC
Source organism: Schistocerca serialis cubense (assembly GCF_023864345.2). Lineage (NCBI taxonomy): Eukaryota > Metazoa > Arthropoda > Insecta > Orthoptera > Acrididae > Schistocerca > Schistocerca serialis. The sequence continues at coordinate 238,955,575 of NC_064646.1, forward strand.
ATGAATGGACACAGGCAGACAGTGTTTGTTGGTAATGAGGATCACCCTGTGGCTAAACATGCCTTGGTGCACAGCCAGCACATCTTGGCACAGTGTTACACCGTCCGGGTTATCTGGATACTTCCCACCAACACCAACCTATCCGAACTCCGGAGATGGGAACTTGCCCTTCAGTATATCCTCTCTTCTCGTCATCCGCCAGGCCTCAATCTCCGCTAATTTCAAGTTGCCGCCACTCATACCTCACCTGTCTTTCAACAACTTCTTTGCCTCTACACTTCTGCCTCGACTGACATCTCTGCCCAAACTTTTTGTCTTTTAAATATGTCTGCTTGTGTCTGTATGTGTGGATGGATATGTGCGTGAGTGCGAGTGTATACCTGTCCTTTTTTCCCCCTAAGGTAAGTCTTTCCGCTCCCGGGATTGGAATGACTCCTTACCCTCTCCCTTAAAACCCACTTCCTTTCGTCTTCCCCTCTCCTTCCCTCTTTTTTGATGAGGCAACAGTTTGTTGCGAAAGCTTGAATTTTGTGTGTATGTTTGTGTTTGTTTGTGTGTCTATCGACCTGCCAGCGCTTTCGTTCGGTAAGTCACCTCATCTTTGTTTTTATATATAATTTTTCCCACGTGGAATGTTTTCCTCTATTATATATATAAGAACTTTTGAGAATCTTCAAGAAACAGTAAATACTAATTACAAGTAATTACTTGTGATCATATTTGAAGAAGTTGATCACAGCACAACTGCTAGCAAGGTTGAGAAATAGCCATTAAAGTCAACCACATTATCCAGAGTAGCAAGCTTCAGAACTGAATAGTCTTTCTTGATGACCTGTGATGACAGTTTGGTACTGATCAGTCATCTAGGATTAGCTGACGATCATACTCTTACAGAAAGTTGCACAGTGATTGCAGTGAAGGGGGAAGATCACAATCAATTTCACAATTTGTTCAGCCTTTCAGGGGTATGAAACTCCAACAGGGCTGGACTGTAAGATAGGGAGCAAACATATGGGACTGTTACTTTATGTTTCTGCTTGGATATGAACCCTGGGGCTGGAGGTTGGGAGTAGTAGTGGCATGGAAATGGAAAAAGATGCATTGGACAGATACTGAACTACATCTTGGGGATAAGTAGACAGGATAGTGGAGCAGATATTCACTTCAGAGCATTCTGAAACTTAGGTAGAGAATGTGATTCAGGGGTTTCAATTTTGGATGGAGTTGTGTCATGAAAGAAGCTCACTTTTTAGAACATTTGACAGGTTGATAAGGAATGTTGGGTGTATGTGATGATATGACACGAAAAATCTGACATGAGGGAAAGCTTAATCTTAGTCTGCAAATGATTTTGAACACAGAGGTACAGTAACCCCCATAGAACAGCAGAACCAGCAAAATAAACAAGAGAATTGCTGAACAGGTGGCAAAGATTTGTACCTTTCAGGCTGAATTAGAACAAGCAAAATTTGAACTCAGTAGTCAAAGAACAAAAAATATTGTGGTAATTGCATAAAGGTAACAAGCAATGGGCAAAAAGGAAACATCTCAACAACTTCTTCATCTACATTTGAGCTTACAGCAACAAATAAATTTGATTTGCTACCTGAAGTAGGAGGGGAAGAGCCTCATCCAGCTGTTGTTCACAGTAGAGTGCCGCAAACTTCTGGCAAAGAAACAACGTGTAGAAACACAGAGCAGGAAGAAAAAAGAATCTTGCTGCTAGGTACAGGACAAATTTAGGAACAAGTACCAAGTCCAAGCATTGTGAAACCAAGTAGTAGCCTTTGCCATGTGACATGGGGTATTTGTGCAATGATTTTGGCAAAGAAGGGCAATTTATTCTAGTAGGTGGAGTAAAGAACAGCCTGGCACACACGCAAATGTGAGTTTTGTTATGGTCTTACAGCACCATGTGCAACACTTGGTTAAACTGCTGTGAGTCATGTGAACACTGAGTTCAGCAGGCTGCTACTGACTGAAATCAAGTATCATATGAATGCAGTGCTTGTTGCTATAATTGGGAAATGGGGATATATTAGACACAGTGTACACCTGAACAGGGAATGGAGTGATGGGTTGCCTGAGCTTCTCAAAGAAAATACATTGGGACCACCATCACACAAAGGAAGATCACTGTGGTTAGTTGTGTCAGACAGGTATCTTTCTAGGTTAGAATCAAGATTCAGGCACCCTGTTTTGAAAGAAGTCCAAAAATAGAAAAGGCTTACACAGTGCTCAAGAACACACAGAAAAGTAAGGCTAGGTTATTTCACCAAAATTAGAGTACTGAACAATAAGGTAGAAGAGCATCTTGCCTGTTTGGAAAATGTAGTGAGTTCTGAAAAGATAGACATCCTGTGCCTATTTGATCACCACATAACCACAGGGTTAGATAAGTTACATATAAAAGATTACACTCGGGCAGCTTAGTCATGCAGAACTAAAATGGGAAAAGAAGGAGTTGTTACATATATTTATATGGGACATAAGTTCAAAAACATTGAGAAAACTAGATTTTGTAGTAATCAGTGTCCTTGTAAATTAATACCATTTTTAATTGTAACTTTGTTGTAGATCCCCACTCAGAAGTTCTGAACTATTTGTATGGAATGTGGATTCCTTATGAGGGTTCCTTACTATGGCATCTGCCAGACAGCAGCAAGCACTCAATATTCTATTGTGACTTCAATATAGGTTTTCTACAGGATTGTGATAGACAAAAAAATAATCTGGAAACCTTCTTTGAATCCTACAATTTGGTTTCAGTAATTTACTTTCCAACATGAGTGGATAAAGAGAGCAGGTCCCTAATTGATATGTCTTCTTTGGTGAAACTCAAAGCAAGAAAACACAGTTCATCCAGAAACAAATGCTCTCTCTGATCATGATGCTCAGTCAGTTAGGATGAATAACATGAAAAGATAGAAAGACACAGAACAATGATCTGTGACATAATGGAAAAAATAAACATCTTGAAATGGCAGTGGGCTGGTCAATGTTGCTTGAAGAAAGTGTGGCAGATGGTCAAACAAGTACTAGATTGGAGACCAATTTACCAAAAAAGCCCAAGTTACAGACAGTGGACATATGAGACAGAGACTTACGAAACACAGCCAGATTCAGTCAGTAATGGAAAGATGAAGATTGACAGAAATGAAAGAACATATTGGTTTCTATGTTTCATGCTGACTTAAAGAGGCAGAACCATTAAGTGAATGATGTGGTAGATAACTGATGATAATGATGATGATCATGATTGTTTTAGTAATGGCCCAATCACCATTCATCATGGAGTATCTTAAATGATTGAAATTATAAATGTTGGGAAGTGTGTAGAAAGTGGGAGTCTGGAAACTAGCGAGATTTAGGATCAGAGCAGACAGCTTTTGGTAAAGCCCCTTGGTATTTGAGAATGAATTTATGGTCAAGATAGACCCCTCGGATAGTCATTATGGCAGTGCTCATAGATGTATGTTGTGACACTACAAAGGGCTGGCCCTGAAACAAGATGAGCTGAGATGTATCTGGGGGAATGGCTGGTTGGTCCGCAAAAGATGAAAATTATAATAAAAGATGAAGGTGACTTGTCTAAACAATTAATATCAACAATAGCAGTTACAAGTTGACATAGCCAGTCTCCAGCACATACAAACATCTACACAGATCACCTAATTAGGGCTTGGATACAAAATGTATCTGGGGGAATGGCTGGTTGGTCTGCAAGAGATGAAAATTATAATAAAAGATGGAGGTGACTTGTCTAAACAATTAATATCAACAATAACAGTTACAAGTTGACATAGCCAGTCTCCAGCACATATAAACATCTACACAGATCACCTAATTAGGGCTTGGATATAAAATATCACCAATAGTATTAAAATCAACAGAGAGAAAGGTTGTAATATCATATACAGATGATCACATAATGATTCATGAAAATGGAGATATTCTTCAAAGATGCATTTTCATTTATTGAGTTCTAAATTTCACATGAAGGCCTCCACTAATTAAAAAAGGTAATGACATTTAACAGAAAATTGTCTATATGATCTAAAATAGTAACAAATAATATAATACCAGAACAGATAACCCACTTTCAGTATCTTCGGTATTTTGAGAATGAAACTGATAACAAGAGCCTATCCTGAAATTGATGCAACCTATGTGGCAATTATAAATATGCAAAAAGAAAAGGCCAAAAAAGACACACAGATGAAGTTTTATGAAGCCATGGCAGTGCCTAATACACTTTATGGATCTGAAACCTTAGCTCTGACAGAAAAGGATATGAGCAGGAACCAGATTGCAGAAGCGAGATTTCTCCTTAGTATTAAAGTGTGTTCAAGAGAAGACTGCATCAGAAATGAAAACATTAGGAACAAGTTACAAGTTGATCCAGTGCACAAATAAACAGATGCAAACAGAAATAGATGGTGGATGCATGTAGATAGACTGCACGAAAATAAACTTCCAAAACAAACTCTTGCCTACAGACATAGAGAAGCATGAGAGGGGAAGATCATGGAAGAGATAACTGGGCCTTGACAAAAAAGTTCAAATTCCTGCTCCATGAAGGAGAAAGGAGAAGAACAAAAAGAATACTGAGAAAAGACTTATGTGCTGCTATCAATCTGTTGTAAAATTATTGAACATGTTTTAATTCATCTGTTATGACATTTTTGGGGAAAAGTAGCTCCCCTTTGGAGTCAGTGAATGAAACTCACTCCATTTGCCCATGAGATTCAAAAGGCTGTAGTTGATGGTACCCAGTCTAATTCTGTGTTCCTTGCCTTCTGGAAGACATTCAATACATTTACTCACTAATTCTTAGTGCGCAAAATATGAACATATGAAATATTAGCTAAACTTTGTGACTAGATGGAGAACCACAGAAGAAAGAACATGAAATGCCATTCTTAATGTGGCAATCCATATAACCATAGGTAAAAGTAAACCCTAAGGAAGTGTTACAGGGTTGTTGGTGTTTGCTTCATAAATGGGTGATCTGGTGGATGATGTATGAAACTTTGTGGGGTTGTTCATGAATGATGTTGATGGACACAGGAAAGTTACATCAACATAAAAACTGTAGAAGAATGCACAAAGGGCTGCAGAGAATACATTACTTATGCAGGGATTTGCAGCTGACTTTTAACCCTGCAGCGAGCATTCGTTCAATAATTACGTCAGTGCCCCAAGCACACAACAGTGGTGCTAGATATGCTTCAATTATTTAGTCACACACAGAACTGCATTACTGCACCATCATTATAACCACCATAACAGCTGTGACTCACTTGTGAAGTGGACGACTGCACCGAGACGGCACTGCGTACCACATGCACTCGGTAATGTAAGTACATGTAGCCATACCACTGTCAAATGTTTTGATGATTAGAAGCTTTGTTTTACAACTCTGTGGGTGAATGATGATTTTGTTACTAACATTACTTTGGTATTAGAATTATTTTATTGTCTCCCAGGTCCATACAAAGGAAAGGACTAACACCAGAAGAAATTGAGCGTCTTCTTCTCCAATCATCTGACGAAGAAGATTACACAGATTTCTCTGACAGCAATGAGGAAGCAGAAATAATTGAAACTGCAGATCATTCCAGCGAATCTGAGCAGTCATGCATTGACTGGAATGAAGTGAAAGGAATGCCACATGATGACTGTGATTTTTATATTGGAAAGGACCAAGAAACTTTGTGGATAAATAATCCGTTAGCACTACTAGGGAAACCAAAACATAAGAATATAATCAAAGTCCTACCTTGCCCGAAATGCAATGATAGAGAAGCTAAAACTGCAATTCTGAGATAGTTGATTATGTCGTTGCAAACACAAACAGGTACATAAATAACAAGAGATCATCTGTGAATTACTCAAGGGCTAGAGATTGCAAAACTATTTCTGCTTCTGAAATAATGGCACTGTTTCTCATTGCTGTATAAAAAGGAGGATGCACAAATGTATTAGAACTGTGGGCATCAAATGGAACAGGAATGATTATTCTAAGGGCAGCATTTAGCTACAAACGTTTTTTGTTCTTGCTCCAGTCACTCTGGTTTGATGATACTTCTTCAAGAAAAGAATGACTAGCAACTGATAAACTTGCTGCCATCCGCAATCTCCACTCGGCATTTCTGAACAACTGCAGAAATAACTACAGTCCAGGGAAGTTCACAACCATAGACGAAATGCTTGTCCCATTTCGTGGACGTTGCGGTTTTGTTCAATACATGCCCAATATGCCTGCTAAGTATGGATTGAAGTTGTACACATTGTGCAATAGCAAGACATTTTATACTTTTAATTTTGAAGTATACTGTGGCAGACAGAATCTTGGAACATATGTTGCATCTAACCAGCCAATGGATATTGTGAAGAGATAGGTTGAGCCAATCAAGGGAACTCACAGGAATGTAACTACGGACAACTACTACGGTAGTTACCCTATAGCCCAGCATCTTTTAGAAAATGGGCTAACACAACTACTACAGTAGTTACCCTGTAGCCCAGCATCTTTCAGAAAATGGGCTAACGTTCATTGGAACATTGAAAAAGAACCAGAAGGAAATTCCTCTGGAATTTTTGCCCAACAAATCACGAGAAATTGGAAACTGTCTTTTCGGTTATCAAGATGAATTCTGTCTTGTTTTGTTCCAAACAAAAATGAACAAGGCTGTGCTTTTCCTGTTGTCAATCCATGAAACTGCTGAAACTGACACTGCTACCAGCAAGCCTGTTGTAAATTTGGACTACAATGTAACAAAAGGTGGAGTTGATACTGTGGATTATATGTGAACATCCTACTCTACACAAAGGACCCCAAGAAGACAGCCCTTAGCATTGTTTTTTCATTATCTGGATATTGCTGGGATAAATTTCCAGGTCTTGTTTTTTGCAGACAATGCAGAGAAAAGATTCAGAAGAAGAACCTACCTAACAAACCTGGCCTTGGCTCTGATGGACTGCCATTTGAAAGAAAGTGCTCAGCTATATACTCTACCACGAGATATTCAAGGATTTCTGTCACTTCATCAATCAATTCCCACCAATCACGATGAGACTGTAAGAAGGTGTGGGAGGTGCCATCTTTGTGGTGGTAAAAAAATAATAAAACTACTGCCACTTGCAACAGGTGCAAAAGATTCGTTTGCAAGCAACATTGCCACAATGTTGTCACGTGTAATGATTGCAGAGCTTCTCTGGAGGAAGAAAGTGTGTAATTCTTGATATATATTTACTGACTGCCTTATTCTTTATTATTACTACAAAGTTTTTGTACATATTAGATGTTTTTGTAAAACTTGCTTCAACAATGGTAAATAATCGAATCATATCTGTGGTTATTATTTTGTTTAGAATTTGTTATTGAAGTCGCTCTCAGGAAATATCCAGGAAACATATGTCAGATATTCTGTAACAATTTTAATTTTCCCATGCACCTTGGATATATGTATACAGATCATATTTGAAGTTGCTGTTAAGAATGATGTTATATACAATAAATAATTCCACCAAAAAATTTAAAAAACTGCTTTTTTATGTATTTAAATGTGGCAGCACTGAGTGCCGCCCATGCCCGCTGACGCAACAATCTTAAGCGCGCCTGCCGCAGGGTTAGCATAAATAAATGTAGTAGGGTGGGAGGATGGGTGGGTGGGAGGGTGGGTGGGTGGGTGGGTGTGTGGGTGCATGTGTGTGTGCGCGCACATCTGAAGTAAGGTGCACCTCCAAGAACAGAAACAATGGACAGAGACAATGCTAGCTAGCTGTGAATCAATTAAACCTGGTAACAGTGACGCCAAAGGAATTCACTCAACCCATAAAAATAATTCTAGGGTAACTGCTGTTTCAGATGCAAGCAGATTAGACCAGTCAGGCTGGAGAACTGTTTCAAGGGGGGTAATAAAAAAGTCTTTCCTTGGAAAACAAAGTGAGAACTCTGAAATAATCATTCTTTTTAATCTTTGTCAGTTGTTTGTTTCCAGGATGTGGCACCAGAAACTCTCAGTTGGACACTATGGGTCCTGATTCTATTATAGTGTTCTTGGGTAGCAGAAGTTACGTGACAAGAAGTGAAATGAGAAAACTTCAACACTCTTATAATAAAACATTGTTATCATATAAGAAACACTAATGTCTTAGTTTCTCACTGACTCACCATCATGATCTATGTATGGGGTCATGTGTCAATGGAGAAGTAAAAAAACAGCAAATGAAGCCATGTTTAATATCTGTAAGAAACATACAAATGTATTATTTGTCGAAATAAGTAGATTTCACACAAACATGGACGTCCTCTCATCTCAACAGTTTTGTAAGTGAAAGAATTTTGCTATTAAAAAAAAAAAAAGTAGCATTAGGTTTTGGCACCAATCTCTGTAAGAGTCGTTGTAAATCACTTCCATACTGTGAAATAGAAGCATGTTTAAAGTGCCAAGGAAAAGTGAGTTGCTGACCAAGTCTAATCCATGTAAGGCTTGGTCACTTTCAAATCATCATGGCCAGAACCATACTAAAAAACAGGACTCTCTTAGGTTAAGTTTTAGGACTGGCTGTATGCAGCAAAATGACCTTAATCTATTTGAACATGCAAACGTTAAGAAACAAACTCCCTTAGTTGGAAATTTTCTTAGAAGAAATATGTTGCGAAATATTGTGTCTCAATGAACACTGGCTTAAAGAAAAGGAATGTAACTTAGATATTCCAGCTTGCTACACAAGCCTAACTGCTTACTATAGATCACAAAGATCAATAGTGGTGCTATAGTAATATTAGTTAAAGAACGGTTGTCACTGAAAGCCAATGTAATAGACATTAAATATTTAGCTGAAGGGGGAAAATTTGAAGCTGCTGCCATCCAATTCCCTGATGGCAAAGTGATTATAATGTCCATATACTGTACATCAACAACAGACTATAAGGACTTTAAGGAGTGCATAGAAAATTTTTATTACTGTCATTACTTAAATATAATACAGACAGAATATTAATCATTACTTATGTTAATTTATATGTTTTAGTGAAAAATTCTAACATAGACTCTATCTATACTCTAAGGCCACACAACTTTCACTAAATCAATGAAAAACACACCAGACAAAATTATTGTCAAGATAATGTCATTTCAGCTATATGTAAACATGAGACTCACTTGAACATCATGAAGCCCTTGCTATCTGATCATGATGGCCTACTCATAAAACTGTCTAAAGATGGAAACATTCACAACCATGAGGCTGAATCCAGGACAGAGAGATTACTGCATGATATATACATAACAAATGTCAGATATGATCTGAAGGGTACTGACTGGAGTTCCATTCTCAACAGGTATCAGTCCTCATGTGAAGCATATGAAAATTGCATACATGCTATAGTAGCCACCTTTAATGAATGCTGTCCTACTTTAAATACCCAGAGGACTTGTTCAAATAAAACAGGAAAGGACACATAACTAATTGGTACACTCCTTACCTGTATAAATTAAAAATACTGCTAGGGTCATACTTTGAAATTTTATCTGACAACAGTATGTATAAAACTAAAGTGGTATTACAGTGTAGGACAGGTTCCTTATTTCATTGAAACAAATAACATGGTGTAGGAAGGTTCCTTACTTTATTGAACTAATTAACATGTGGAGCTACAAACATATGAAGGGTAGGTTTACATGTAACTGGTGTAACACAAAAGGCTCCAATTTCAAAATGTACGTGTAGAAACAGCAGAGTCAGAGAAATCATTGGCTCATGCCAGTATCTACCACATAATATCTGCACTTATCTGCACTTAGATACACAAGATGAAATTTGTAGTCTGCACAAGAGCATGACATGAAAATACTATGCCCTCGGAAGTTGCATGTCAGCCATTAAAATGGTGCAGTATGGATATCTTGCAGTGTCATGAAAGCACCAGCATCAGGTGCATTGCCATGTGGCCAGACCATCACAGCCTGAACACAGAGCAACAATTGAAGTGGATGCTATAAGGGACGTCAAAGACTGGTGAAACACTCTCAGCACAAGCCTCACAATGAGCAGCTATTTTTCTGCACTGATAATCAGCTACCATAGCAGTGAAGTGTCCTGCTGCATGGTAAGATTGTCAGTCATGAAAGAAGTACTGCATGAGGGGCGAAACTCAGATAGAAAAAGAAGAATCTGGTATCTCTAAAAGAAACTACCTATTCCTATTAGCCCAGATCAACTTAACCTGAGCTTTAATTAAGGAAAATACAATGATAATGATGAGACAGTAGCCAATAAAGACATTGGACCAACCTTAGTGCAGACTTTGAAACCAACCACCACAGTAATGGTGAGTTTGAATGGAAATATGTCTCCCCTAAGGAAATAATAGGTGTAGTAGCAAAACTCAGTAACTCAAAAGCTGAAGACTATTACGGCAACTTCAACTTTATTATAAAACAAATTATAAAAATAATAAGCCATCCTCTATGCTACCTTATAAACTAGATGTTTGAGTTACGTGCCTTTCCCGACTGTTTAAAGTTAACTGTAATTTAACCTGTGCATAAAAGGAAATCTAGGGAATCACCAGAAAATTATAGGCCTATTACCATAGTTCCATTACTATCTCATGTCATTGAGGTGATAATGGAAAAGCAACTAAATTAATATTTTCAGAACAATTGCCTCTCAAATCAGGGCCAGTGTGGATTTCATGGTTAAAGCAGTTTGAACATAAACAATATATATATAAATATAATAGAGGGAAACATTCCACGTGGGAAAAATATATCTAAAAACAGAGATGATGTGACTTAGCAAATGAAAGTGCTGGCAGGTCGATAGACACACAAACAAACACAAACATACATGCGAAATTCAAGCTTTCGCAACCAACGGTTGCTTCGTCAGGAAAGAGGGAAGGAGAGGGAAAGACGAAAGGATGTGGGTTTTAAGGGAGAGGGAAAGGAGTCATTCTAACCCCGGGAGTGGAAAGACTTACCTTAGGGGGAAAAAAGGACTGGTATACACTCGCACATACACACATATCCATCCGGATGGATGGCGGATGGATATGTGTGTGTGTGCGAGTGTATACCTGTCCGTCCTTTTTTCCCCATAAGGTAAGTCTTTCCACTCCTGGGACTGGAATGACTCCTTACCCTCTCCCTTAAAACCCACATCCTTTCGTCTTGCCGGCCGCGGTGGTCTAGTGGTTCTAGGCGCGCAGTCCGGAACCGCGGGACTGCTACGGTCGCAAGTTCGAATCCTGCCTCGGGCATGGATGTGTGTGATGTCCTTAGGTTAGTTAGGTTTAAGTAGTTCTAAGTTCTAGGGGACTGATGACCACAGAAGTTAAGTCCCATAGTGCTCAGAGCCATTTGAACCATTTGAACCATTCGTCCTTCCCTCTCCTTCCCCCTTTCCTGATGAAGTAACCATTGGTTGCGAAAGCTTGAATTTTGTTTGTATGTTTGTGTTTGTTTGTGTCTATCAACCTGCCAGCACTTTCATTTGGTAAGTCACATCATCTTTGTTTTTAGATATATTTTTCCCACGTGGAATGTTTCCCTCTATTATATTTGTATCATTAATTTGAACCCAACAATTACGTTTGTTATTATCACTGTTGCATTTCGAAATCTTTTCTGTCATCTTATTTTCTCTTTCTGTTTTTGCAAGTAGTTTCACTTTGTATTCACCTTCCCCTTTTTACCGTAATCTACCATACAATTTTATCCCGCCTATATATACCCAATAATACGTAACCCACTTCCAAACCATAACCAAAAATTTTTTTTTTGTTTTTTCGCTTTCAACACTACTGCTGCTATAAAATCCACCATTTTCAGTTCACAAACAGTTCCTTTCACCTATTTAACAACCATTTCGACTAGTTGCTGGTTCTAATAACTTTTGCTTTATTTCCATTTCCATTTTTACCACATCACTGATCATTTTTAGCCACTTCCCACAGGTTTTAATGTCATTATTTCTTCATCAGACAATTGTTAGCCTCATTTTCATAATCTGTCACCACAAAACCACTCCTTTTAATACATTTACACGCAGTTTTTTCGAAATTTTCCAGAATTTCTCCACCCGTTAACGTCTTTTGGCGGCAACACAACCACCTAACCTTTATGCACATCATTGTCTACCAACCCAAGTTCACCACAGGATCAATTTAGCCCAGCTTTTACCAAGACTTTTTCGCCTTTTTTCACGCCAGATCTCCAGTTGCTTTCTAGTTCACCTTTATCTCTCCCCATATATTTTTATTTTCATTTTCACTTCAGGCTCATGTTACACTTTCCACCTTCTAATACCATGTCCCCCTCACAACACCCCCACAACGACCCCATTAAGTTTTATTTACATTCCCTCCGCAAACATGCCTTCGCCCTAGCTAGATTACGCTCCCATATTTTATTTTCTCAGGCTTGTCTGACATTTGGTGTTACCCCCAAAGGCACCACACTTAAAGTTCCCATCTCTGGCTGTAACCCTTCTTTCCATCAGTCCCTATACCAGTTCCAAACTGAACAATCCATTGCCCTCACCCACCTAATCCTTCACCTACACATCAACATAGCCATTGAACACACCCGTCAACTCCTATCCTTAATAAAAGTCCTCAATCTTTCCTCTCGAACATCCACACCGGCTGTTCACAGCATCCTCCTACAGCCAACCGCAAATTAGAACAGCATGCCACCCTCCACCTCAAAAAACTATCCAATCTCCTGGTTTCCCACCTCCGGAAAGGCAACTCACTCACCCTTCACAACCTTTCCAGCAAACCTCAACCTCCACTCATTGCACACAGACCCAGTCTCTCCCAACTACTCAATCTCCCACTTCCACCTCCACTCCCCCCAAAACCTCAAAATTCCAATCAGAACAAACTGGAACCACAACACCCTAATTCAGTAGTTAACCTTTCCTCCAAACCTCTCTCCCAATCCGAAACCTCTGTCCTATCCAAAGGCCTCACCTTCAGCCCCACTCCCAGATTCAACGAAACAGCCCTCATCAAAGATTTACTGTCCTACACTCGTACTCTCTGCTGGAAATATCACTTTGCCATGAGGAAAAATGATCCTAATCCTACTCCTAATGATCCAACTCCCCAAGACACTATCCAAATTGAACCCTGCCTGGAACAGTTCCATCCTCCGTCACAGCGGGACTCACCTCCTCTTCCTCAAAATCACCCTCTCCAAACCTTCCAGGAATTTCTGACTTCCAGCCTTGCCTCTCAGTCCTTCTTAAAAAACCTTAATCCTACTCCCAACATCAGCACTGCTGAAGCCCAGGCTATCCGTGATCTGAAGGCTGACCGATCCATCGCCATTCTTCCGGCGGACAAGGGTTCCACGACCGTGGTACTTGATCATCGGGAGTATGAGGGTGAGGGACTGCGTCAGCTTTCAGACAATACTACATACACAGTTTGCCAAGGTAATCCCATTCCTGATGTCCAGACAGAGCTTCAAGGAATCCTCAGAACCTTAGGCCCCCTGCAAAACCTTTCACCTGACTCCATCAACCTCCTGACCCCACCGACACCACGCACCCCTACCTTCTACCGTCTTCCTAAAATTCACAAACTCAATCATTCCAACTGCCCCATTGTAGCTGGTTACCAAGCCCACACAGAACGTATCTCTGCCTACATAGATCAGCACCTTCAACGCATTACATGCAGTCTCCCATCCTTCATCAAAGACACCAACCACTTTCTCGAATGACTGGAATCCTTACCCAATCTGTTACTCCCGGAAACCATCCTTGTAACCATTGATACCACTTCCTTATACACAAATATTCCACATGTCCAGGGCCTCGCTGCGATGGAGCACTTCCTTTCACGCCGATCACCTGCCACCCTACCTAAAACCTCTTTCCTCATTACATTAGCCAGCTTCAGACTAACTCACAACTTCTTCACTTTCCAAGGCCAGACATACCAGCAATTAAAGGGAACAGCCATGGGTACCAGGATGGCCCCCTCATACGCCAACCTATTCATGGGTCACTTAGAGGATGCCTTCTTGGTTACCCAAGCCTGCCAACCCAAAGTTTGGTACAGATTTATTGATGACATCTTCATGATCTGGACTCACAGTGAAGAAGAACTCCAGAATTTCCTCTCCAACCTCACCTCCTTTGATTCCATCAGATTCACCTGGTCCTACTCCAAATCCCACGCCACTTTACTTGACATTGACCTCCATCTGTCCAATGGCCAGTTTCACATGTCCATCCACATCAGACCCACCAACAAGCAACAGTACCTCCATTATGACAGCTGCCACCCATTCCACTTCAAACGGTCCCTTCCTTACAGCCTAGGTCTTTGTGGCAAACGAATCTGCTCCAGTCCGGAATCCCTCAACCATTACACCAACAACCTGAAAACAGCTTTTGCATCCCGCAACTACCCTTCCAACCTGGTACAGAGGCAAATAACCAGAGCCACTTCCTCATCCCCTCAAACCCAGAACCTCCCACAGAAGAACCCCAAAAGTGCCCCACTTGTGACAGGACACTTTCTGGGACTGGATCAGACTCTGAATGTGGCTCTCCAGCAGGGATACAACTTCCTCAAATCCTGCGCTGAAATGAGATCCATTCTTCATGAAATCCTCTCCACTCCACCAAGAGTGTCTTTCCACCGTCCACCTAACCTTCGTAACCTCTTAGTTCATCCCTATGAAATCCCCAAACGACCTTCCCTACCCTCTGGCTCCTATCCTTGTAACCGCCCCCGGTGTAAAACCTGTCCCATGCACCCTTCCACCACCACCTACTCCAGTCCTGTAACCCAGAAGGTGTACACGATCAAAGGCAGAGCCACATGTGAAAGCACCCACATGATTTACCAACTGACCTGTCTACACTGTGAAGCTTTCTATGTGGGAATGACCAGCAACAAACTGTCCATTCGCATGAATGGACACAGGCAGACAGTGTTTGTTGGTAATGAGGATCACCCTGTGGCTAAACATGCCTTGGTGGACGGCCAGCACATCTTGGCACAGTGTTACACCGTCCGGGTTATCTGGATACTTCCCACTAACACCAACCTGTCAGAACTCCGGAGATGGGAACTTGCCCTTCAGTATATCCTCTCTTCTCGTTTTCCACCAGGCCTCAACCTCCGCTAATTTCAAGTTGCCGCCGTTCGTACCTCACCTGTCTTTCAACAACGTCTTTGCCTCTGTACTTCTGCCTTGACTGACATCTCTGCCCAAACTCTTTGCGTTTACAAATGTCTGCCTGTGGCTGTGTATGTGCGGATGGATATGTGTGTGTGTGTGTGCATGAGTGTATACCTGTCCTTTTTTCCCCCTAAGGTAAGTCTTTCCGCTCCCGGGATTGGAATGACTCCTTACCCTCTCCTTTAAAACCCACATCCTTTCGTCTTTCCCTCTCCTTTCCTCTTTCCTGATGAAGCAGCCGTTGGTTGCGAAAGCTTGAATTTTGTGTGTGTGTTTGTGTTTGTTTGTGTGTCTATCAACCTGCTAGCGCTTTCGTTTGGTAAGTCACATCATCTTTGTTTTTAGATATATTTAGATCCCTCTAAACGAAAGTGCTGGCACATCGATAGACACACAAACATATACAAACATACACACAAAATTCAAGCTTTCGCAACCAATTATATATATATATCACAATGGTTGATCTAATAGAAAGTCTTTGACACAATATCACACAATATTCTTGTAAATAAACTCAGACAGAATGGGATACCTGATAAGAGGCTGACATTATTAGATCATATGATGGTGAGTCAAATGAAAACCTTAAATTTGTAATAACAAATTGAAATTTCACACCATTATCCTATAAGTTTGTAAGCATGCTACAAACAGTAAGCAGAATAGCCTGTAGGTGGCAGCATAGTGGAGAGGCACACATACTGCCGCAGTATCAGTATAAAGTTGGCCACCCCACTTTTGACTTACAGCAAGGAAGAACAGCATTCTGTTATTCGGTTTTTGCGTAGAGAAGGTGTTAAACCTACTGAAATTCATTGATGAAGGAAGGTTCAGTAAGGTGATGCATGTTTGTCACAGCAACAAGTCTATGAATGGAATAGGAAGTTCGCAAATGGTGTGACTTTAGCGGAAGATGCTCTTCGTACAGGTCAGGCACAACGAGTTGTGACTCCACAGAACATTCTAGCAGTTGAAGCCATAGTGGAGGAAAACCACCAAGTGACTCCAAATGACATTGCAGCATGTTTACAGATTAGTCATGGGTCAGCACACCACACTGTGCATGATGTGCTCCAGTTTCACAAAGTGTCTGCAAGATGGGTGCCATGGCAGCTGACTCCTGAAATGAGAGAACAATGTGTTAATGCTTGCGAAGAACTTCATCAGTGCTTTGAACGAGAAGGTGATGGCTTCCTTGCAAGAATCACTACTGGGAACGAAACCTGGGTTCACTTCCACAACTGGAAATGAAGAGAGTGAGCAAGGAGTAGCACCATTCCTCATCACCAAAACTGTAGAAGTTTCGAACAGAATCATCAGCATGGAAGGTTGTGCTGACTCTCTTTTGGGACAAAAAGGGCATCATTTTGGAGCATTCTATGCCTAGAGGGACCACTGTCCCCAGTGCATTATACACAGATCTCCTAAAAAATCGTCTGCAGCCTGCAATCAAATCAAAGCAACGTGGATTGCTGTCACCAGGTGTCCTTTTGCAACATGACACTGCAAGGCCCCACACTGCCGGTATAACAGTTGCAACAATCACAGACCTGCATTTTGAGTGTCTTCGTCATCCAACATACTCACCAGACCTTGCCCCAAGTGATTTCCCTATGTCTGGACCACTCAAAGACGCAATGGGACGAAAGAAATTTCGTTCTGATGAAGAGGTACGCAATGTGGTGCATGAGTGGTTGCGTGGACTACCAAAACAATTTTTTTCTAAAGGAATTTACGTACCTTGTAAACACTGGAGGACTGTAATTGAATGTGGGGGGGATTATGTTAAAAAGTGATACAGCTTTGTACCACTTCTGCACAATAAATAATATTTTTAAAAATATTTAAGGTTTTCATTTGACTCGCGCTCATACTTCCCAATGCAAAGCAAATGATACCAACTGATTCAAATAAAAAGTCAAGCTTAAGAGAAGTACCTCATGGAATGGTGCTTGGGCCATTTTTGTTCATCATTTATGTTAATGATTTGCTTAGCCTGCTACCACAGTAATGTGTGAAGACGATACCACATTTGTTACTTTACATAATGACAAAAGTACTATGGAGGAAATGAAAACACTTATGATGGACAAGGCATCTCACTGGTTTAAGGCAAATGAATTAAAATTAAACAGTAGCAAAACTTAGAGAATAGTGTTCTCCCAAAAAGGTAATGACTGCCATGGCAAAGACTCTATCATATTAGTGGGAATCCATCTCAACACACCATTGAACTGGAACACACACACAGATAATTTATGCAGCAAACTATCCCAAATGTAGTACCTTATTAGCAAATTAAAAACCTGTTAGTACAAAACAGCTAATCCGTGCCTACTACACCTTTTTCCACACACACACACACACACACAAACTATGGAATAATGATGTGGGGTAACTCTGCTGGAGCCAGAAGAGTCTTTATTTGGCAATAAAAAGCTATTAGATGCATGTATGGTCTAAGAGCCAATACTCCATGCAAAATGTATTTCATTGACAACAAAATAATGACTGTCCCAAGTCTACACATATTTCACACCATTGTGCACACCAATAACAATTGGGCTAAACATGACACATGATTGAACATTCACTCTTACAGGACAAGGAACAGGAACTCTTTGAATATTTCCTGGACTAAACTTTAAAAAAAAATCAAAAAAATCATTCTGCATGCAGGAAGGTCTCCTTTTGACAAATTACCAAGTAGGATGAGGAAGTTAGATGCTAATAATTTCTGAAATTATATAGAATCCTGACTGAAGGGAAATACTTTCTATACTGTTGATGAATTTTTAAATAGTGACTTAAGTGAACTAACAATTTAATTATAAACAAACAGCTTCCATTCTTATTATTCTTAAGTGTGTGTATGGAACAACTTTGTAGAGGTACTGTAACAAAATTTAACCAACTATAATTATTAAATTGTCCAACTGCATACTGTGCAATACAACCTGTATTTCAAAAACATATAACATATGTGTACAGAATTGTGATGGTGCCTTATACAGCTTGAAAACTGTCTTAAGGACTAATGAATAAATAAAAGAATAAAAAGTACTCTTGCCATAGTTGTATTAAACAACTGAGGGTACTGAACACATCTCATAATTCATCTGTTCAACCATGATTTCATAAATTGGCAATCCTTCCCATCAACAAACAAATTAAACCTATCACAGTCATAATACTAAAATGTGACCTACACTGTGATATGAAGAATTTGTCTCTACTATAGAAAAGGGTAAACTATAGTGGCACAAAATCATCATCTCACTTTTGCTTGAAAACACTTTTCATTCTCTAGAAGAGTTTTTAATAGAGCTAGATAGGCAATTTTCACCTCTTTTTATTTTCTGTTCCTGTGCTAACTGTGTATGTTATACTGAACATTTTATGTATGAAGGTAGTTTGAAAGGTTCTCAGAATATGACACAAAAAAAAATACTTACATCACTACAACATTTTTTATTTTTCAATGTAGCCTCCTTGTAGATTAATGCACTTGGTTCAACGATGTTCCAGTGCCTTGATCCCATCTCGAAAATGAGTTTCCTCCAGGCCTGCAAAATAGTTGTCAACTCCAGCTATCAGTTTTTTGCTTGAAGTGAATCTTCATCCGCTTAGAAAAATTTTCAGTTTTGGGAAGAGACGGAAGTCTGACGAAGCCATATGGGGTTTTGAGGCAGGTGTGGCAACAATTCATACCTTAGTTTGTGTAATTTTGCCATGGCGATCGCACATGTGTACAGGTGCAGATCAAGAGTCGTGGTACCCATCTTGCAGATAATTGTTTCATTCCCAATTTTTCAGTTAAAATGTGATATACCCTTTCAGATGACATCTGGCAAGTGTAAGCAATTTCACACACTTTCAATCACCAATCCTTCTTGACCACTTTGTGCAATTTTGCAACAATTTCTGGAGTAGTGACACATCTTGGCTGACCACTGCACAGATCATTATCTAAGCTCTCCCAACCAAATTTAAATTCATTTGTCCACTTGGCAACAGTTGAATATGAAGGAGCAGAGTCCCCCAGTATATTCCGGAAATTGGAATGAATGTCCTTTGATTTCATACCATTCTTTGTGAAGTTCTTAATCATGGCTCGAATATCAGTTTTTTCCATCTTCGCAAATCACTACACGGGAACAGCAGCAGAGCCATGTCACTGCCACAGATCTCTTCCAAGGGCAATGACATGGCACCTGTTTACAGGTAACAGTCCAATGATTATCAGGTGAATGATTCATTGTGCTAGCACTGACCTCTCGTGGTGATTCTGAGAACTTTTCAAACCACCCTCGTACTACAACATATACTACTATACAATCATGATCATTGCATATGTAATCCATTACTTATTTACTGAAACTCATAGCTAGATCTCTTTTTATCTTGATGTGAAGTGAAAAACAAATTGTGTGTAAATTAATGCAAATAATATGTATATAAATTAATGATATGTAAATGATGTACAATTAATAAAATTTATGTTGGAAACATCACATTCTTGCATACAAACTTCCTTATTTACCTGACGAATAAGCACTGAAAATTAAAAATAAATAAATAAAAAACCTAGTGTTTTAAAAGCTGGTTGCTTCATTCATTAGCTATACTTCCTAGTGATTCTCCCAATGAGTCTTAGCTGACCAACTTCCTTTCTTGTGATATTTTTTATATGGCCATTTTAAATATCTCAGTATACATATTCTCCTATAGTAAACAAAGAGCTTCCTGAGGTCGTTTGGCCATCATGTAATCATAATGGGTTTCTCTACCTATTTACATGTATATGTTACATTTGTTAATGTTGAGAGTCAGCTGCTAATCTGTCCACCAAGCATCAAGCCGCTGTGTGACATGCTGTGCTCTGTTAGCTATGAATTCTTCCACCCAAACACAAAGCTGGTCAGATATTTTGTATGCCCGCATTTTGTTCATTAGCCAACAATGCAGAATTCTATCCAACTAGCATGGGTGTCACCTTAACTTTGTGCTTTTGTCTAAGACTATATTTCTTTAAAATATATAGAATTCATACTTAATACCATGAAGGAGAGTAGTGTCTTCATGTTGCTGTTGTGGTCTTCAGTCCTGAGACTGGTTTGATGCCGCTCTCCATGCTACTCTATCCTGTGCAAGCTTCTTCATCTCCCAGTACTTACTGCAAACTACATCCTTCTGAATCTGCTTAGTGTATTCATCTCTTGGTCTCCCTCTATGATTTTAACCCTCCACACTGTCGTCCAATGCTAAATTTGTGATCCCTTGATACCTCAGAACATGTCCTACCAACCAATCCCTTCTTCTTGTCAAGTTGTGCCACAAACTCCTCTTCTCCCCAATTCTATTCAATACCACCTCATTAGTTATGTGATCTACCCATCTAATCTTCAACATTCTTCTGTAGCGACACATTTCAAAAGCTTCTATTCACTTCTTGTCCAAACTATATATCATCCATGTATCACTTCCATATATGGCTATACTCCATACAAATACTTTCAGAAACGACTTCTTGACACTTAAATCTATACTTGATGTTAACAAATTCCTCTTCTTCAGAAATGCTTTCCTTGCCATTGCCAGTCTACATTTTATATCTTCTCTACTTCAACCATCAGTTATTTTGCTCCCCAAATATCAAAACTTCTTTACTACTTTAAGTGTCTCATTTTCTAATCTAATTCCCTCAGCATTACCTGACTTAATTCAACTACATTCCATTATCCTCATTTTGCTTTTGTTGACGTTCGTCTTATACCCTCCTTTCAAGACACTGTCCATTCCGTTCAACTGCTCTTCCAAGTCCTTTGCTGTTTCTAACAGAATTACAGTGTCATTGGCAAACCTCAAAGTTTTTATTTCTTCTCCATGGATTTTAATATCTACTACAAATTTTTCTTTTGTTTCCTTCACTACTTGCTCAGTATACAGATTGAATAACATTGGGGAAAGGCTACAACCCTGTGTCACTCCCTTCCCAACCACTGCTTCCCTTTCATGCCCCTCAACTCTTATAACTGCCATCTGGTTTCTGTACAAATTGTAAATAGCATTTCGCTCCCTGTATTTTACCCCTGCCACCTTTAGAATTTGAAAGAGAGTATTCCAGTCAACACTGTCAAAAGCTTTCTCTAAGTCTAAAAATGCTAGAAATGTAGGTTTGCTTTTCCTTAATCTTTCTTCTAAGATAAGACATAAGGTCAGTATTGCCTCACATGTTCCAGTATTTCTACAGAATCCAAACTGATCTTCCCCGAGGTCAGCTTCTACCAGTTTTTACATTCGTCTGTAAAGAATTCGTGTTAGTATTTTGCAGATGTGGCTTATTAAACTGATAGTTTGGTAATTTTCACATCTGTCAACACCTGCTTTCTTTGGGACTGGAATTATTATATTCTTCTTGAAGTCTGAGGGTATTTCGCCTGTCTCATACATCTTGATCACCAGATGGCAGAGTTTTGTCAGGACTGGCTCTCCCAAGGCTGTCAGTAGTTCTAATGGAATGTTGTGTACTCCCGGGGCCTTGTTTCGACTCAGGTCTTTCAGTGCTCTGTCAAACTCTTCACGCAGTATCGTATCTCCCATTTCATTTTCATCTACATTCTCTTCCATTTCCATAATATTGTCCTCTAGTACATCGCCCTTGTATAGACCCTCTATATACTCCTTCCACCTTTCTGCTTTCCCTTCTTTGCTTACAACTGGGTTTCCATCTGATCTCTTGATATTCATACAAGTGGTTCCCTTTTCTCCAAAGGTCTCTTTAATTTTCCTGTAGGCAGTATCTATCTTACCCCTAGTGAGATAAGCCTCTACATCCTTACATTTGTCCTCTAGCCATCCATGCTTAGCCATTTTGCACTTCCTGTTGATCTCATTTTTGAGACGTCTGTATTCCTTTTTGCCTGCTTCATTTACTGCATTTTTATATTTTCTCCTTTTGTCAATTAAGTTCAATATTTCTTCTGTTACCCAAGGAGTTCTACTAGCCCTCGTCTTTTTACCTACTTGTTTCTCTGCTGCCTTCACTACTTCATCCCTCAGAGCTACCCATTCTTCTTCTACTGTACTTCTTTCCCCCATTCCTGTCAACTGTTCCCTTATGCTCTCCCTGAAACTCTGTACAACCTCTGGTTCTTCCAGTTTATCTAGGTCCCATTTTCTTAAATTCCCACCTTTTTGCAGTTTCTTCAGTTTTAATCTACAGTTCATAACCAATAGATTGTGGTCAGAGTCCACATCTGCCCCTGGAAATGTCTTACAATTTAAAACCTGGTTCCTAAATCTCTGTCTTACCATTATATAATCTATCTGATACCTTCTAGTATCTCCAGGATTCTTCCATGTATACAACCTTGTTTTATGATTCTTGAACCAAGTGTTAGCTATGATTAAGTTATACTCTGTGCCTAATTCTACCAGACAGCTTCCTCTTTCATTTCTTACTCCCAATCCATATTCACTCACTATGTTTCCTTCCCTCCTTTTTCCTACTCTCGAATTCCAGTCACCCATGACTATCAAATTTTTGTCTCCCTTCACTACCTGAATAATTTCTTTTATCTCATCATACATTTCATCAATTTCTTCATCATCTGCAGAGTGTCTTCATAGTGACGTAGAAGACAGGCAAATAACTGTGAATATGGAAAACCTTCATTTGAAAATGAATGGAAGGGGAAAAGAAGAAAAGAGTGGGAAATCTGCTAAGGAAACAAAGGTGGACTATAGGAAAAATAAGACAGAAATTTTGTTGTACATCCTGCAGTCATAGAAGCCACTAAAGGCAAGTACGGGTGAGTATATATCGTAATAGAGACATAATTTAAATAAATATGTTAAGTATGAGATTACTACCTAAAACATGAAACTACGTGGAGAAATCTGTAAAATTTGTTTCTGGATTAATATTATTTAAAATATTGTCTCATACCTTGTACGTCTTGAAATAGTAACTGTCATCATAGGATGGCAATGTTATGTTTTTAATAATTTTGTGGTTCATGTCAATTTTCAAATACTCTGCTGGACTTACAGTAAGTTGTGCTCCATTCCTGTCAACTATAAAACAATAACTGGCATTAGGTTATAACATAATTTATTCACAGATACAGCACATGCACACACATTATACAATCAGCAACATTTAAGTGATATTTGTAACTAACATATATTCTTTCCACTCCCTGTCAGTGAACAAGAAATGTAAACAACAATGACATTTATCTGGGAAAAAACTTGTAAAACAAATACTCAATGGCTATTTGAAAAACCTTTGTACTTTTCCAACAATAATTTTGCTTCTTCTATTAAATTAGTGAAAATAGATTGAGTTTATTTCTCCTCTGCTCCTCCACTGGCATTTGCAGCATTCCTATCCCTCTTCAACATACATGAGCCACTGAGTAGAAGACACCAACCTGGCAGCATGTAGTACCACTTTTACCCTAAATGACAGTGACAGCTGCTCTCTATCCTGTGTACAGAAGTGTGTATGAGTGTACATTTTATGCACCTGAAGGTGGGCCATGCAGCACTTGCAAGAATTGACAGGTGTGCGCAGCTCAGAGTAGAGGTGCAGAGATGCCTCCAGCTTGTAAATTTACAGATGAGAAAATCAGTCATGTGTTTCATCCAATGTGGTTAGCACACAGTTTCAATGTTGAAGGTAATGGCTAAGGCAGATGAGGAGGTAGCCACTTTTCCAGGAAGCGATTAGTGCAGCTGATGTTTTCATGTGTACCACATGCTCAAATATGTCAAGGTTACATAAGCTATAAGACAGTCCAGTCAAAAATGAAAATATGTGAACCCATAAGTTAGAGGGTGATGTAATACAGGAATGACATGGTCTTGATGAAACAAAAAGAAAGAGACTATGTAGTAACCAATGGAGCAATGTGTATGGCAGTTATCACACATCAAAGATGGACAAAAGGCTTAAAACTTAGGAAAAGCATAACTTTGTGTGGAAATGGAGCATGGATTTCTTTGATAGTCTATTTAAAAACCAATGAGATGTAGATCTGAATTTGTTCTTAGAATTACAGACTGTTATTTGTGTGTAGATAACATCAAGAATTTTCTAAATTTTTGCAGTGCTTAGGAGTAATAATAATTTCTAGAATAATAAAATACAAACTTCTGATGCATCATGGAAATGTACTGAAAGAGGAAAAGTGGTTGAGGTGCTGTATCACAGAGTGCACATCAATCTTACCCGACAGTCTTGCAATTTGTCATGTCAAAGAGTGATCATCGCCTAATCTTACCAAAAATAGAGCCACGTCACATTAATAAGCATCAGATAAGAACTGGTCACCTGACCTTTGAATTGATATAGTAAGATTACAGTTTCGTGTTAACAGTAAGTTTGCTTCCTTTGTTAATATTTTAGTAAGGAAGAAGCTGATTTCATTTTTTCACCACTCATTTTAAAACTATTTCATACATGAAAATTCTAGATGCATCAACACACGCAAGGTTAAAAAGCACATTGATTTATATACAGTATTATCATGAACAGTATGATTAATTCAAACAAGCAATAAAAATGTGACTGTGATGACAAAAAAAAAAATGGTTCAAATGGCTCTGAGCACTATGGGACTTAACATCTGTGGTCATCAGTCCCCTAGAACTTAGAACTGCTTAAACCTAACTAACCTAAGGACATCACACACATCCATGCCCGAGGCAGGATTCAAACCTTAGTGTGAGCAATGGCGATTCAGCTGTGAGAGTTTCTGGAGGTGGAATGTATGTTTGCATGGTTTGATACACACCTAGTGTAGGTTAAAGTGATTATTTTCACTTTTTTCCAGGACTTAGGATTTTTGCCAATGAGTTTTGGATTGTGATTGTGCACATTTAGGACTTAGACTTTTGTAGCAAGTTTTGGATGCCACTTATTTTATTGGCATTTTTAACTACATAAAGAATTAAGTTGGTTTGGTGATTATTCTTAAGAAACAAAGAAATGAGTGAACATCTGCTGACTGTTTTCAACAAATTCTATCTGCTTATAATCAATGCTGTCTAGCTGTTTCAAATATATTTAAATAAAAAAAAAAGCTGCACCACAAAAGAATTATCCAAATTGAATGCAAATTGATAAATGTAATGTACAGGTACAGACAAACAAATGATTACAATTTCAGAAAAATTGGATGACTTATTCAAGAGAAAGAACTCCATGAATTGAGTGAGTCAATAACACATTGATTCACCTCTGGCCCCTATGTAAGCAATCATTCAGCTAAGTATAGATTGATAGAGTTGTTGGCTGTCCTCTTGAGGTATACAGTGCCAAATTCTGACCAACTGATGTGTTAGAGCATAAAAATCCTGAGCTCTCTGGAGGGCCTAGCCCATTATGCTCCAAACATTCTCACTTGGGGAGAGATTAGATGATCCTGCTGTCTAAGATAGGGTTTGGCAAACATGAACACAAGCAGAAGAAAATTTTGCCATGTGTGGGTGGCATTATCTTGGTGAAATATAAGCCCAGGATGGCTTGCCATGAATGGCAACAAAACAGGACATTGAATATAGCCCATTGTTCCTGGTTATTGGGTTGTATGGTGGGTGCTAGCCAGGTTGTTATCCCACCTCTGTCTGGAGTATCTCCAAACATGTCTGTGGCCCGGTATGCCATCAAATGGAGTAGAATTGTCTTCATTGATGTATCCTGCTTTGAACTGAGTCTGGTGACCAACAAAGATGAGTCTGGAGATGCCCTGGATGGTGGTGATGTACCAACCTGACTGTCACCCATCATAAAGTAGAACAACCAGGGAAATGGTCTGCGGTGCCATTTCTTTTCATAGCAG
Source organism: Schistocerca serialis cubense (assembly GCF_023864345.2). Taxonomy (NCBI): domain Eukaryota; kingdom Metazoa; phylum Arthropoda; class Insecta; order Orthoptera; family Acrididae; genus Schistocerca; species Schistocerca serialis. The sequence continues at coordinate 238,981,649 of NC_064646.1, forward strand.
GACCCATTTGGTTGTCAGACATGGCATCTATACAGCAGAGCAGTATATTGACAATATTTTACTTGCCATTTTGTTGTCCTTCATAGAAGGTCATCCTAAGATTACATTTCAGCAAAATAATGCCCATCTGCACATGATGTGAGTTTCTACTGATTGTGATTGTGCTTTCCAAATCACACATTTGCCAGCAAGGTCATCAGATCTCTATCCAGTTAAGAATGTTTGCAATATTATGGGCAGTAACCTCCCACCAGCTCAGTATTTTTACCATCTAACATGACAATTAGAATTTGGCATGATATCCCTCAGGTGCATGTACAACAATGCTAAGCTCAATAACTACTTGCATAAGGGCCAGAGATGAACCAGCATGTTTTTGACTTGATCAATTTGCAAAGCTCATTCTCTTGAACAAGTCAACCAATCTTTCTGAAATTGTAATCATTTTTTATCTGTACATGTACATCACATCTAGCAATTTCCATACCATTCAGATAACTGCTTTGTGGTGTGTCATTTTTTTCCTAGAGTGTATGCACAGTCAGTGGAATCTGAAGACATTTTGTGCAGTAGATATTAGTAAATGGGCAGCTCCTCTCCTGGGGCTCTGTCATATATAAAATGATCCAAGAATAACTGAAATCAGGTCTTAGGTATGAGGCTGAAAGTTTGTGCAGTGCACTGCAGTGCCAAGTGTGGAAGGTCACTATGATACGTTGTGGAGCTGGACTGAAAACATTGGGAACCCAAAATTTCACCATCTTGTCAAAATAGCAGTGGAGCAGTGGGTGGCTACCTGGTTGCAGTCAAATTTATCATGTAAAAATCATTGATTAAACATTCACTTTATTAGTGACAAAACTACAACACTCTCAGCAATTACTGATCGTGGCAATGCCCCTCAAGACATGTGCTACACACTGCATGTGTGGAGGCCCTGAGGCAAGCAAGTAGCCTGCAATCTCTGGCAGTTTGCAGTGTTGTACACCCAATTAAATGATGATGTCAGTGACTTAACAAGGGGTCATGCAGCAGACTGTGCCACATGTGAACTAAACAGCTTCAGCATAACAGCTCAGGGCAGGATGTGCCAGAAGGTGCCAAATCCCACTGTGGACATTGTGGAGTAAAATTCAGTAGTATTGCATGCCCTTACAAGCAGAAGCAGACAGTGAGATTATGCCTGCACACACAAAAGTGGCAGAACAGCTCTCACCCAGGTCTTGAATAGTAGTCCTCTAAGATAGGTGGCCGGCAGCAAATGGAAAATGGCTCAGAGGTACCCACCAGCTGAATGGCACAAAATCCACAACATTGGACTCAGAACCAACAGTAGGCCTGCAGCTTCGTAAGGCCAAGTGTCATGATGGTGGCTTGTAGAATCATGTCAAATCCTATAATGATGTACACCAGCCTTGAAGCTTGCAGTTGTCAGACTACATGCATTTTTCTAAGATTGAAGGTTATTTATACAGGCTTGGTGAATAGTTGTGTTTCCAAGGAATTGATTCCCATTGTGTAAGCCCCAAAAGAACCCACATCTTGAATGTGAAGCAGTCAGCTTTACAATACTGTAGTAGCTCTGCTTTTCTGCTGTGTCAACAAGGTTACAATTCTGGTCCCTCAGCTGGTCTGACAATGTGGTAATTGCCTGGCATCATAGTGTCAGTTCTTGTTGTATTGGTAGGCAGCCCCTAATGTACCAGTATCTGGTTAGACCTGTGTGACCCACTTCCCTGGCCTCTTGTGTTAGCCATGGCAGCATCATTCCTTTCTTAAGAAATGCGAAAATATAAAGGTGGTACTAGACACATCCTCTTTCTTCAGGAGATCAGGTCTTCAGATCTTGGCTCATGGTAACTCAACAGAGGTTCAACATAGATCCTACAAATGGATAATTGTGTAGAGCACAAGGTTCATGGGCTGCATACATAACCTAAATGGCACTCCTATGATTAGTTCACTGGCTTTTCTCCTTATTAGATACGGCCAATAGATCACTTAATTACCACTTACAAATTAGCAATGTAATATTACCAGATTCTTGACTCTCAAAATATACCATAACAACTACTTAACAGTAAAAGCTGCTACCCGAGTACCAGAAACTTGCCAAACAGCTCTTGACCAGTTTCTAGTCAAGAAGAGTTTACACAACACTTCACTAAAAATTTTTGACGCAGGTTTTAGTGATCATCTTGCTCAAATATTAAGCATAAAAGTACAAGGCAGTATTATTAACAACATGTCTTTCAGAGCAGCATATTGAAGTTATAATCAGCATAATGTAAACTACTTCAACAACTTATTACAGAAAGAAAAATGGCTATGAGTGAACAAAATGAATGATATAAATGAAAAATTCAGCAGTTTCATTGATACATTAACCCATTTCTTTGAACTTGCATTCCCACTGAAAACATTAACCATACAGGGGAACTCTAGAACAAACAGCTGGATCACAAAGGGAATAAGGGTTTCATGCCAGAAGAAAAGACCACTTCATGAAATATGTTACTCGAAAAATTCCTCACCTGCAGTACGTGCATACTATAAAAAATACTCCAAAATATTAAAAAAAGTAATAAAAGCAGCAAAAATAATGCATAATGATGAAATCATTTATAATTCAGCTAACAAATCAAAGGCTATGTGGAGTGTTATAAAAAAAAGAATGTGGAGAATACAGACAGCCTTGCAAAAATATAACACTATCAAATAAAATAAAAAAGTAACAAACCCCTTAGAAGTAGCCAACACGTTTAACAACTTTTTCACAGGTGTTGCTGATAATATGTTACAATAAACTTTAAGAGCACCCAGGCAAATGAGTATAAAATAAGTGCATGTAGAGGATCAATGTACATCAGTTCTGTTTCACAAGATGAAGTAGCTAAAGCAATAAAAGGACTAAAAAATTCCAAATTGGCAGGTATTGATGGTATACCTGCAACAATGTTAAAGAATAGCACATCAAACCTAATTGAAGTACTCACACACTTATGCAACTGCTCGCTTCAGGCAGGCACTTTCCCCGATGTGTTGAAAACATCAAAATTTATTCCTGTATATAAAAAAGGGGATAAAGACATTGTAAATAACTACAGACCCATTGCAATTTCCTCCTGCATCTCTAAAGTACTGGAAAAAGTTATGTATGAGAAACTTATGAAATTTATAAATAAAAACAGCATCCTATGTAATGAACAACATGGATTCAGAAACAAGAGGTCAACGACAACTGCTGTCTATGAGTGCATCAGTTCCATCCTAAACCTGATGGACAAAAAACAGGAAACAATAGGAGTCTTTATTGACTTGTCAAAAGCTTTTGACATGGTGGACCATAAAATTCTGCTATCAAAGCTAGAAAGATATGGTATTCGAGGTCTGTCCAACAAGTGGATCAGTTCCTTCCTGACTAATCGTATGCAGGCAGTGTATATCAAGCACACAAATATTGAACTAAAAACTGTATCTAATCACTTATCTGATTATAAACAAATTAAATTTGGTGTACCCCAAGGATCAGTATTGGGACCCCTTTGTTTCTTCTGTACATAAATGATCTAAGTTTAAATCTCGATGCACACAAATCAATCATATTTTCAGATGACACCACGATTCTGCTAAAAGGAGATGACAATGAACAGTTACAGCAGACAGTAAACACAGTCAAGAAACAACTTAGCAGCTGGGCACAGAGTAATCAGCTTGTAATAAACAGTAAGAAAACCATTGCTCTAAAATTCCACAATGTTCCTAACAAGGACATTTTTATCCCATCAGTCTCTATCAATGACGAACCAGTTGGTAATAATACTGAAACCAAATTTTTACAACTTTGGCTGCAGAGTAACATCAGATGGAATAAGCATATTGAATATCTCAATGCAGAACTGAGCAAAACATGTTACCTTCTTTGTCCATTAAAATCATGATGTAGTGAGAAAACAGTATTGAATGCATATCATGCATACTTCCATTCTCATCTTAGATATGGGGTCACCTTCTGCGGAAAATTTAAAACAGCTAATAGCACTTTTAAACTACAAAAAAGGGCCATTAGAATCTTGTTTGGGTGCAAGTGTAGAGACTCCTGTAAACCCCTGTTTAAGAAATCTGGTATTCCTCCATTACCATGTGTGTACATTATGGAAACCCTTTTGTTCTTTAAATTAAATGTAATAGGCAAGGACCGGAGACTGCAAAAAAACTGTGATATACATGAGCACTTTACCAGACAAAACAGAAACTTACATATGACTCAAATCAGCACAGCACTGTGCCAAAAAGGTACTTTTCACATGGGAGTTAAGCTTTACAACAAACTTCCTGAAAACATAAAAGCTATCACTGAGGTCAATACATTTGGAAGATCTCTTAAGTCATAATTTACAGCATCACTGCTTTTACTCCATTGAACAATATTTAAATTTATGAAATGTATCTAAAAACAAAGATCATGTGACTTCCCAAACGAAAGTGCTGGCAGGTCAATAGACACACAAACAAACACAAACATACACACAAAATTCAAGCTTTCGCAACAAACTGTTGCTTCATCAGGAAAGAGGGAAGGAGAGGGAAAGACGAAAGGATGTGGGTTTTAAGTGAGAGGGTAAGGAGTCATTCCAATCCCAGGAGGAGAAAGACTTACCTTCGGGGGAAAAAAGGACGGGTATACACTCACACACACACACATATCCATCCACACATATATGTGTGGATGGATATGTGTGTGTGTGCGAGTGTATACCCGTCCACATATATGTGTGGATGGATATGTGTGTGTGCGAGTGTATACCCATCCTTTTTTCCCCCGAAGGTAAGTCTTTCCACACATATATGTGTGGATGGATATGTGTGTGTGTGTGAGTGTATAGCCGTCCACATATATGTGTGGATGGATATGTGTGTGTGCGAGTGTATACCCGTCCTTTTTTCCCCCGAAGGTAAGTCTTTCCGCTCCCGGGATTGGAATGACTCCTTACCCTCTCCCTTAAAACCCACATCCTTTCGTCTTTCCCTCTCCTTCCCTCTTTCCTGATGAGGCAACAGTTTGTTGCAAAAGCTTGAATTTTGTGTGTATGTTTGTGTTTGTTTGTGTGTCTATCGACCTGCCAGCGCTTTTGTTTGGCAAGTCACATCATCTTTGTTTTTAGATATATTTTTCCCATGTGGAGTGTTTCCCTCTATTATATTAATTTATGAAATGTGTTATATAAATACTTACATGTAAAGTGTATTATTGTAACCTTAAATATGTATGCCTTGTAATGACTTTCAGCCTGTATATTTATAATTTGACTTGTCCAATGTCTTATGCATAAGCTGCTATGTAGACAACAGGACCAATAAAAAATACAATATAATACAACCTAATAAATTCTTCATGCTTATCAGGCACCATCTGTACCTGTTTGTTATTGGATATGAGTAATTTAGTCTATCTCTTGTAGCAACAAGTTTGCTGGACTTCCCTAATTTTCACCCATAAACATTACTCAATTAGTCCATCACACAACATATTAAAATATAATGGAACACTTTTTCCCTCTTAACATATTCCCTTTTCATGACCAATGGTCCTACACAATTGATCACTTATTTTTGGAACTTTTCATCTATCTGGTGGTTCCCTTACTTGCTCTTTGGCACATCATTCAGAGCTTTATCTTTGCAATGACACATTTACCACATATGATATTACCACACACAGTACATTGACAGGTCTTCCTCTTAGTTACCACACTGTAATGCTAATCACAGACTGTTTACTTCTTGTGTTTCCTTATGGCTTGTGCTACTATGTCATGCAAACTGAGTCTTAGGGGCCTTGACTGCACTTTAATTGGTTGGTTTATCACGTGACAGTTTCCCCTATCTGCAACAATGTTTCCTCAAACCCCATCATACTTCCATGTCAATTTTTGCATGACACCCCTTCTTACAACCAAGATGTATAGCATTACTAGTGTCATCACTTTTGTGAAATTCCTGATCCTCAGGCACACACTCCTGAGAAGATTTAGCATTGCTGACCCAATTAATAGTCTTACAAGCATTTTTCCTTTTACAGCCTACAATTTTTGACAGTTTGCTGGGTTGCACAGCTGGAGAAATGGTGATAACCAGTGACTCAGTGAGGGTGCCAACATGAGGGGTGTGGTAGTCTGGGCCTTGGGTGCAACAACAGACCACAGTTTCACAGCTCAGGGCATGATGTGGTGAAAGGTGTGCTACGCTGCTTCAAACACTGTAGTGAAAGCTGGTATCAGCTGTGGTGTCTGCCCTTGCAAGTAGAAGTGGACAGTGACAGTATGCCTGCTCAGGTAAAGGTGGCTGAGCAGCTGCCTGACTTCAATCTCGGACAGTAGTCCTCTAGGGAGGAGGCTGGCAGCAACTGGAAGCAGACTCAGAGGTGGCCCACTGCTGTAAGTTACTAACTTCACCACATTGGACTCAGAGCCAATAGTAGGTCTACAGCCAGAGAGGTCCAAATTTGTGATGGTGGCTTGTAAATTCATGTACTTGTAGACTGGTGTAGCCCCCAATGAAGCTTGCAGCTGTCAGTCTGCATGCCAAAGATACACTCAGTGCTACCCAGATGTGATCATTAAGTTGGAGGTGGTGGACCTCAAGAGTTTGGTTAGTTGTGAGGTAGGGGAAATGCACAAGCAGCTTCATATCCATGGAGCGATCTTCAAGTTATTTTGACAGAATTTGGAAGCAATCAGTCTTTGTGCAGGTGCAGGTCCCCTGTAGCTGTAGGTTGGTGAAAAGACGCTTCTAATGAGGCAGTCGGCACCCAAATAGTCCACCAGTGAGATACACTGGCAAACTTTACTTATAGAGCACCCGCAGGGAATCTTGGAATCTTTCTCAAACAGACTGAAGCAATGTTATCAAAATTGTACAGAAAAAACATTTCAGTCATAATACCAGGGGACTTTAATGTAAATTTCCTGAATGAAAGTTATGACAGAATGGAGTTGGAACAACTAATGAGCTGTTACAATCTAACGCAAGTAGTTGAATTTCCCACTAGGGCAACTGACCACTCCAGTACTCTAATTGATAATGTGTTTGTTGATAAGTCTAGGCACAGTAGCTTGACAGTCAGTCTAGTCCTAAATGGGCTGTCAGACCATGATGCTATACTTCTGACAATCCCCCATTTAAATCTTAACAGAAAACCAAAAGCTATCTGGAAAAATGTGAGACCAATAAACAAAGAAACAAAGGAAATTGACTAATCAAATAACAAAATGAAAACCATATGGAAATGTATTAAAAGCAAGACGGGGAACAGCCTATGCGCCAAAGAAGTGATTAGCTTAAGAACTGGGAGCCTTTCGGTGGATGCTCCCGAAATGGAGGCTAATATCTTTAACAATCATTTCCTAATAGTCACCAACCAAATGGGATGCTAGGGTTCTGTAAAGAAAGCTACAAAATACTTGCATAACACCTTAACTAACAAAATAGTTGAGATGCATCTTCGAAAAACTACAGTGATAGAATTAGAAAAAATAATTATGTCTTTAAAATGTAAAAATTCTGCTGGAGTTGACAACAATTCCAGCAAGTTACTGAAGTACTGTTGTAAAGAAATAAGTACAGTCCTCTGCCATATTAGTAACATATCATTGGAAGAAGATGTTCTTCCTGACGGGCTAAAATATGGGCTTATACGACCAATTTATAAAATGGGAGAAAAGACTGAGGCTACAAACTATTGACCAATTTCATTACTCTCAGTTTTCTCCAAGGTACTAGAGAAATTGATGCATAGCAGAATGGTTGAGCATCTTAGTAAATATAGCATTCTCAGCAGTAGCCAGTTTGGCTTTCGGAAAGGGGTATCAACCGTGGATGCAATACATGCATTTGTTGACAATGTTATGGAAGCCATAAATAATAATATGATGACAGTTGGTATATTTTGTGACCTGTCAAAAGCTTTTGACAGTGTAAGTCACCATATTCTCTTGAGTAAAGCCCAGGCACGTGGCTTGAATCCTACCTGTGTGGTAGAAAGCAGAAAGTAATCGTGGAAAGACTGCATGATGGCCAGGTATCTTCAAAATGGGGCTCCATTACTGCAGGAGTACCTCAAAGCTCAGTATTGGGCCCATCGCTCTTTCTAATATTTATAAATAACTTAGCACTATGTACAGAATATGCGAAAATACTCATGTTTGCTGACGACACCACTTTATCAGTTAATAATATCTCAGGGAATGTGTCAAATGAGGCTGCAAATAAAGCTTTTGCAGATTTGACAAACTGGATTGAAACCAATTGCCTTACAGTCAACCCAAAAAAGACAAATTACATTCATTTCTCTTCTAACACAAATGTTACTAATGAAATGAACCTAAAAATTGGTAAGCATGGGATATTGAAGATTGGGAGTCCTCCAAATTCTTGGGTCTGCATATAGATAGCAAAATAAAGTGGCATCAACATATTCAAGATCTGTGCAAAAGGCTAAGCTCAGCAACATTTTCCTTAAGAATAATTTCAGACACTAGGGAAACGAGCACAATAAAAAATGCATATTTTGGCTATTTTCACCAACTTATAGTCTATGGTATAATATTTTGGGGAAATCAACCAATAGCAAAAAAAGTGTTCCATGCACAGAAGCGAGCAATAAGAATTATGTGTGGAATACATCCTAGGCACTCGTGCAGGGATCTGTTTAGAGCTCTACAAATCCTTACAACACCTGCTCAATATATTTTTTCCCTGATGTGCTTTGTTTCAAAAAATAGCAACTTATTCAAAATCAATAGCTCATACCACAGTTATAACACCCGAAGGAAACTGGATATCCATTATGAGCTAAAAACGAAAAGCATGGTCCAGAAGGGGGTTTTATACAGTGGCACCAAGATTTTTAGTGCCCTCCCACTGCACATCAAAGAACTGGTTGGAAACATGCCAAAGTTTAAAGAAAATCTGAAGCAGTTCCTTTTAGATGAATCTTGTTACAGTATTGATGAATTTCTTAGAAAAATGCATAGAATCTCTTGTTTGTGCTTAAACCTTACTGTGTGACCTCTACAATTGATTAATCATACTCTGTAAGTACAGTGTAACTTAATACAATACCCAAATTTATGTATGACTGTACATTCTTTCAGATGTCCTGTATCTTAACTAATATGTAAGGGTATATGCTAAACTTCACAGTTCCTTTAATCTAATGATAAGATCAATGTATCTGTGCACAAAACAATAATCTGTAAAAAACCTTGACTCGTTCTATATCCAGAGATATGTTCCCATATGGATCTATGGAACATGAAATAAATAAATAAAATAAATAAAAACTTTGTGGGATCCTCATTTTGTCCAATTTAAGTACCCCCCCCCCTCACATGAAAATACCTCTGACAACTGCCTGAATATTGAACTGTGGGAAGTGGCACGCATCACTTCATGTGATTATTGATGTAAGTCCCAATATCAAGTCATCGGCTTTGAACATGCAATAAAATGTCCCTGCGTGTATGCTAATATCAGTGCACTGTCTGCCAACAGGGATACACTAGTAGGCTGGTGACTTTTGTACAGCACAGGAAGGAGGTGAGTTTGAATGATATGATTTCTCTCAAGTCTTTTTTTTTATTTGAAATCATAATTACATAAGAAACTATCTTTATTGCTATATTTGTAAATTAATTCTAAAACCTTGTAAAAATAAATGTCAGGTTGTAGACTCTCTGAATGTGTCTGTATAATATCACTGTTTTTCAAGTGTTACTGTGCGATCTTTGTTCTTATTCACCTGGAATGTGAGTTATGTTTTGGCGTGGCGTAGTAGTGAGTTGGCAGGACTCTGTTATCTTGAAAGTGCATTATGAACACATGTTAAACAGAATATACACTAAAATCCTGCAAAAACTTACTATTTACTAATGCATAAAATTTAAAAACCTGAGGACCTTTACTGAAATCAACACAGAAAGAAATCTTTGACTTAGACTTCTGTGTCACAAGCATCAATAAGAAAAATCTCCAAAGTTGACTACATTTTTATTGCAATCACACATCATAAATATCTGACCTTCACTCTCTTGTTCATCCTTTACACAGTTGAACTTATATTTAATTGTAATGAAGTCTCATTTTATGTATAGTTTGGAAAAATAACTATCAATAATAGTTTCTGAACAGTATTTTTATTGCTCTAATGGGAGTGCAGAGGTCATAAAGTCGAGCGCTTGCTCTAACCCAGAGATGAAGTTTCCCATGTGTCACATACCCATGATCTTGCAGTGATCACCCATTCACTGATATCACATGACTTATCCATCCTGGAATTCACTTATGTGTTGAACATGTGTACATGCTGTGATGACATTCAATTTTTGTGACACTCTGAACTACACCATTCACCATGTTGTGGCAATGGTGGCATCTCTTTCTAACACAACATCAGTCATTAATGTAAATGGCCATGAGTGTATTAACTTTCTACCTGTGTATGGCTTCATCCTCATTGTGCTTTTCCTTTCCATATTTTTGTTAAGTCATTTGTTTTCTTTGTCTTGCAACCACTTCCCCAATTAAAACCTTGGATGTTCCTCAACTACAGCTTTCATCTACGACATATTGATTATTGCAGGTCATTAATGATGTTTTATAACAATTTGTTGGCAAGTCTCCTCTGAACCTTGCATCCCTTTTCATCAATTGTTTAGAGTTACTTCTGTTCCGTATCATCATCATATCTTTTGTTTGTCTTACTTTCTATTTTCAGATTTTCCATTTCTCCCAACAAAGGAACTTCTAAAACCTCTGAAAGCTAAGGATTCGGTTATGTTATTTCTAGATCAGACATTCATAATTACACCCACATTTTGTATTTTATAATGACCTTATTTAATGTGCAGAATCAAACAATGGAAAATCCAGGATGGAGTTATGACAATATTTTTAAAAAGATAAATTGCTACTCACTATACAGCAGAGTGATGAGTCACAGACAGGCACGGTAAAAAGACTACTAACACACAAGCATTTTTCCAGAAGGCCTTCTCTGAAATAAACAACATACATACACAGATTCACACAAATGCAGCCCACACACACATGCCCACTGTCTCTGGGTGGTGAGGCTAGACTCTGCACAACTGTGCATGATGAGAGAAGCAGTCTGGGTGTTAAGGGTAAGGATGAGGTTGGGGCAGGGAGGGGGAGGGAGACCAGGTTACACATGGGGGACAGTAAAGTGCTGCTTGTGGGAGCATGCACGGATGAGGGGGACAGAGGGCAGGGAAAATAGGTGCATTCAAGGTGTTGGACACCCCCATGAACCATGGACCTTGCCGTTGGTGGGGAGGCTTGCGTGCCTCAGCGATACAGATAGCCGTACCGTAGGTGCAACCACAACGGAGGGGTATCTGTTGAGAGGCCAGACAAACGTGTGGTTCCTGAAGAGGGGCAGCAGCCTTTTCAGTAGTTGCAAGGGCAACAGTCTGGATGATTGACTGATCTGGCCTTGTAACAATAACCAAAACGGCCTTGCTGTGCTGGTACTGCGAACGGCTGAAAGCAAGGGGAAACTACAGCCGTAATTTTTCCCAAGGGCATGCAGCTTTACTGTATGATTACATGATGATGGCGTCCTCTTGGGTAAAATATTCCGGAGGTAAAATAGTCCCCCATTCGGATCTCCGGGCGGGGACTACTCAAGAGGATGTCGTTATCAGGAGAAAGAAAACTGGCGTTCTACGGATCGGAGTGTGGAATGTCAGATCCCTTAATAGGGCAGGTAGGTTAGAAAATTTAAAAAGGGAAATGGATAGGCTGAAGTTAGATATAGTGGGAATTAGTGAAGTTCGGTGGCAGGAGGAACAAGACTTCTGGTCAGGTGACTACAGGGTTATAAACACAAAATCAAATAGGGGTAATGCACGAGTAGGTTTAATAATGAATAGGAAAATAGGAATGCGGGTAAGCTACTACAAACAGCATAGTGAACGCATTATTGTCGCCAAGATAGATACGAAGCCCACACCTACTACAGTAGTACAAGTTTATATGCCAACTAGCTCTGCAGATGACGAAGAAATTGAAGAAATGTATAATGAAGTAAAAGAAATTATTCAGATTGTGAAGGGAGACAAAAATTTAATAGTCATGGGTGACTGGAATTCGAGAGTAGGAAAAGGGAGAGAAGGAAACATAGTAGGTGAATATGGATTGGGGGACAGAAATGAAAGAGGAAGCCGCCTGGTAGAATTTTGCACAGAGCACAACATAATCATAACTAACACTTGGTTTAAGAATCATGAAAGAAGGTTGTATACATGGAAGAACCCTGGGGATACTAAAAGGTATCAGATAGATTATATAATGGTAAGACAGAGATTTAGGAACCAGGTTTTAAATTGTAAGACATTTCCAGGGGCAGATGTGGACTCTGACCACAATCTATTGGTTATGACCTGTAGATTAAAACTGAAGAAACTGCAAAAAGGTGGGAATTTAAGGAGATGGGACCTGGATAAACTGAAAGAACCAGAGGTTGTACAGAGATTCAGGGAGAGCATAAGGGAGCAATTGACAGGAATGGGGGAAATAAATACAGTAGAAGAAGAATGGGTAGCTTTGAGGGATGAAGTAGTGAAGGCAGCAGAGGATCAAGTAGGTAAAAAGACGAGGGCTAGTAGAAATCCTTGGGTAACAGAAGAAATATTGAATTTAATTGATGAAAGGAGAAAATATAAAAATGCAGTAAGTGAAACAGGCAAAAAGGAATACAAACGTCTCAAAAATGAGATCGACAGGAAGTGCAAAATGGCTAAGGAAAATTAAAGAGACCTTTGGAGATAAGAGAACGACTTGTATGAATATCAAGAGCTCAGATGGAAACCCAGTTCTAAGCAAAGAAGGGAAAGCAGAAAGGTGGAAGGAGTATATAGAGGGTCTATACAAGGGCGATCTACTTGAGGTCAATATTATGGAAATGGAAGAGGATGTAGATGAAGATGATATGGGAGATACGATACTGCGTGAAGAGTTTGACAGAGCACTGAAAGACCTAAGTCGAAACAAGGCCCCCGGAGTAGACAATATTCCATTGGAACTACTGACGGCCGTGGGAGAGCCAGTCCTGACAAAACTCTACCATCTGGTGAGCAAGATGTATGAAACGGGCGAAATACCCTCAGACTTCAAGAAGAATATAATAATTCCAATCCCAAAGAAAGCAGGTGTTGACAGATGTGAAAATTACCGAACTATCAGCTTAATAAGTCACAGCTGCAAAATACTAACACGAATTCTTTACAGACGAATGGAAAAACTAGTAGAAGCCAACCTCGGGGAAGATCAGTTTGGATTCCGTAGAAACACTGGAACACGTGAGGCAATACTGACCTTACGACTTATCTTAGAAGAAAGATTAAGGAAATGCAAACGTATGTTTCTAGCATTTGTAGACTTAGAGAAAGCTTTTGACAATGTTGACTGGAATACTCTCTTTCAAATTCTGAAGGTGGCAGGGGTAAAATACAGGGAGCGAAATGCTATTTACAATTTGTACAGAAACTAGATGGCAGTTATAAGAGTCGAGGGACATGAAAGGGAAGCAGTGGTTGGGAAGGGAGTAAGACAGGGTTGTAGCCTCTCCCCGATGTTATTCAATCTGTATATTGAGCAAGCAGTAAAGGAAACAAAAGAAAAATTCGGGGTAGGTATTAAAATTCATGGAGAAGAAATAAAAACTTTGAGGTTCGCCGATGACATTGTAATTCTGTCAGAGACAGCAAAGGACTTGGAAGAGCAGTTGAATGGAATGGACAGTGCCTTGAAAGGAGGATATAAGATGAACATCAACAAAAGCAAAACGAGGATAATGGAATGTAGTCTAATTAAGTCGGGTGATGCTGAGGGAATTAGATTAGGAAATGAGGCACTTAAAGTAGTAAAGGAGTTTTGCTATTTGGGGAGCAAAATAATTGATGATGGTCGAAGTAGAGAGGATATAAAATGTAGGCTGGCATTGGCAAGGAAAGCGTTTCTGAAGAAGAGAAATTTGTTAACATCCAGTATTGATTTAAGTGTCAGGAAGTCATTTCTGAAAGTATTCGTATGGAGTGTAGCCATGTATGGAAGTGAAACATGGACGATAAATAGTTTGGACAAGAAGAGAATAGAAGCTTTCGAAATGTGGTGCTACAGAAGAATGCTGAAGATAAGATGGGTAGATCACATAACTAATGAGGAAGTATTGAATAGGATTGGGGAGAAGAGAAGTTTGTGGCACAACTTGACCAGAAGAAGGGATCGGTTGGTAGGACATGTTCTGAGGCATCAAGGGATCACCAATTTAGTATTGGAGGGCAGCATGGAGGGTAAAAATCGTAGAGGGAGACCAAGAGATGAATACACTAAGCAGATTCAAAAGGATGTAGGTTGCAGTAGGTACTGGGAGATGAAAAAGCTTGCACAGGATAGAGTGGCATGGAGAGCTGCATCAAACCAGTCTCAGGACTGAAGACCACAACAACAACAACAAGGTGTTGGACAGAAGGCAGGGAGGCAGCAGAAGAAGAGAAAATTAAAAAGAGTTTGGGTGTTCTTGTGGAATAGACAGCTTTGTAGTGGGAACAGGGAATGAGTAGGTTGATGACGGACAGTGACTAATGAAGGTTGAGGTGAGGAGGTTTATGGGAACACAGGATAAAATTCAGGAAGAGTTCCCACCTGTGCGATTCAGAAAGGATAATGTTGGTAGGAAGGATCCAGGTGGACAGGCTGAGAAGCAATCATTAAAATCAAAAACATTGTGATGGGCAGCAACCTCAGCATCCGGATGGTCCAGCTGTTTCTTGGCCACAGTTTGTTGGTGGCCTTTCAATGGGATAAACAGATTGTTGTAAATAGTCTCCACAGGTTTACCGCTGGATCACACTGTGCAAATTCCACAATAGTTCCTCAGAGCAACTGTTCGACATCTTCAGGTGGTTCAACCTTGCTGGTGGCTAGGTGGAATTTGCACAACATGATCTGGCAGCAAACCTGTGAAGATTATTTACAGCATATTCACCAGGAAAGCTTGAAGAGTCACAGCAGACAGATTGTTGTTTGTCATACCCATGTATAATAAAGCACAATAGTTTCAGCTTAGGTTGTATATCACATGACAGGTGTCACAATTAGCCTGCCTTCAATGGATGCCTTCAATGAGATAGGTGATGCTTGTGATTGGACTGGGGTGACAGGAGGCTGTATGGAACAGGCCTTGCATCTAGGTCTGTTACAGAGATATGAGCCATGAGGCAAGCCATTGAGAACAGCGGTTGCGTAGGGATGAACAGAAAGATTGCATAGGTTAGGTGGGTGGTGGAATACCAATACAGGATGGGTGGGGAAGAAGTGTTATTTTTGAATCTCTTGAGCTTTAGCCAAATTTTATATTAATTTTCTATAATTTGGAATACATTATTTTGGCTATGCACATGTATGTTAAGTAGAATTCACATCAGACTCACTTCATTTACCACAGTGAATTTAATTTATCAGCCCTGGTCCAATCTGCATTAGTTTCATTTAAAAAACAAAAGTATGTCAGTTTCTTATCATTTTAAGCAGCAGAACAGAAAATTGATTGCAGTAACTATCAAGAACAACAACAAAATAGTATTTCAAAAGGTGGTTTGCTGAATGACATTATTAATTTCGACGGACATGATTCAGATCACTCTTTACTATGACACTTTATAGAGAACTCTAAAGAAAGTGAATTTGATGCCAATGTCTCAAATTCTTGTTCTGAGCTCAGTGAATGAATGGGAAAACTGAAATTTATGCAGCAGTCTTGTAGCTTCAATAAAATATTTTTGTGCGAACATTATTCTGTGTTTTTAAAAAAATGACAGACCTAAAAGTTTCCAAATTTATCACAAAAAATTCTGCTTCCACAATCATATTTGAAATTACATATAAAATGTACATTACATTTGGTCCATATAGGCAAATATACTAAATAGAGAAATATTCAAAATACCTCTAAATTGAAGAGAATGAGGGCAGTTCATGTAACGTGGAAAACACTGGGGATGCAATTATCACTTTTCCCAAACATCATTGTTGTTCACAGTACTATTGTAGCAGTATATTAAAGTTCAGGGAACACCTTTCTTTTTAAGGCAACCTTGATATCTTAAATAAGCTACCCAGCTCCAAAATAACCAGAAAGAGTATCATGCAAAAAAGAAAGAAAAACAAAAGTGTGAAGATACAAAAATAAATATTACAGCATTAGTTATCTTCAATAAATTTAATAATTGTACTTCCTAGCAAGGTGTAACCTGGGTAAACATGGACTTTTTCAGTGTTCGTACTGTACCTATATTGATCCTAGCATCTGCAGCTTCCAGAATGAGAAAAATATCAGATGGAAACTCTTGATACATGTGTTTAATTGACAGATTTCCTGCAACTGTTCCTGCCTGTAATAAAAGAAAGAAGGAAAAAACCTTTACAGTTACTAACTGTAATTTGAGGTCAAAGAGAAGTAAATCATATTATAAAAGTGTTTTCAAAACTTAAGTGTGGCTTAACCTCAGTACCAGTGCTAAGTGCAATGTATTCTTACATTTCTAACTGAAACATTTGCCACCAAGTCTATGTGGTCTGCAAGCATTTTGGTGTAACTGAAATTTTTTTCTGATTTTGAAACATCATAAAGTAGCTCCATAACTTCAGTTAGAGTCATATTTCCACCAATTGTTATCTCTGAATCAATGGTAAATTTCTTGAGTTCCACAACATCACTAACATCAATGAATATCTCAATGTCAGGTTTTCTTCGATACACACCTGCAATCAGCAATAAAAAACATACAAACTAGTATATTTAAAAAAAATTTAGACTTGGATAGTAAAATAAATATTAAAATAACAACAGACTATTGTGAATGAATGAGGAAATAAATGTATTCAGAATGAAAATAAATAAAGAATGATAACTACTTTATAAGAGAACAGACACACCTGCTTATCAGCACCCTCAAACAAAAATGCCTTCTTTGGGTTGTCAGACTCATGAATTTGGAAGAACAGTTTATTGATATGGCAAATGAATTATTATCCTTGAAAATCAAAGTTTAACTAGGAAAAAGCAGCAACTAACACATCTAATCATGAAAGCCTTCATTGCCTGACTAGAACAAGACTGTCGTTCTCTGTCTTTCTCCTTCTGTCTTTCCATATGTGTTGTTTGTTTGTGGTGCTTGCGGACTTTCTAAGAAAAATGAAATGGTGGTGTGGTGGCCCTCAACTATGTACCCTCTGACTCAAAGTTGAAATATTAAAAATTTTGGCTGGCTCAAATGGCTCTGAGCACTATGGGACTTAACTGCTGTGGTCATAAGTCAAAAATTTTGGCTGGTTTCACTGTCTAGGGACAGGGATACTTAGTTGCCACATCACAAGCCAAATACTGCTGAGTCTACAGTATACAATACGAATATACACACAAAATTCTAGCTTTCGCAACCAACGGTTGCTTCATCAGGAAAGAGGGAAGGAGAGGGAAAGACGAAAGGATGTTGGTTTTAAAGGAGAGGGTAAGGAGTCATTCCAATCCCGGGAGCGGAAAATCTTACCTTAGGGGGAAAAATAGACGGGTATACACTCGCACACACACACGCACACACACACACACACACACACACACACACACACACACACACACACACACATATCCATCCACACACATCCAGACACAAGCAGACATATTAAAAGGCCTTTTAATATGTCTGCTTGTGTCTGTATATGTGTGGATGGATATGTGTGTGTGTGCGAGTGTATACCCGTCCATTTTTCCCCCTAAGGTAAGTCTTTCCGCTCCCGGGATTGGAATGACTCCTTACCCTCTCCTTTAAAACCCACATCCTTTCATCTTTCCCTCTCCTTCCCTCTTTCCAGATGTAGCAACCATTGGCTGCGAAAGCTAGAATTTTGTGTGTATATTTGTGTTTGTTTGTGTGTCTATCGACATGCCAGCGCTTTCGTTTGGTAAGTCACATCATCTTTGTTTTTAGATATATTTTTCCCATGTGGAATGTTTCCCTCTATTATATTCATATACAATATGAATGTACACATGAATCGAATGGTCGAAGGTTCCTATCACTCGGCAATTGCAAATTTTAAATGTTATATAGAAATTTATAAATGAAAGATTGAAATTAAATAAATTCAGCAAGTACTATTTTAATGACTTTAAACAATGGGTACAATAGCAGATGTACCTTTAAGAATGCCGTTTGTCCCTCTAAAACACTTATTGGTGTCGATGGTCCAGCAATTAAATGAAATATAAGCTGAATAACAGGGAAACAATAGATTCCTACTTCACATAATTAGTTATGGGCAACAACATAGCTCATGAGGTAATCACTTCTAAACGCAAATTATGTCTTCACTGCAGAAGCCACAGAAATCTCACAAGTGCACAAGTCGGCACTACGAAATATTTCTATCTCCCGCCACTGCGTGCAATCTGCTCCGATCTCCAAGTCTTTCCTGCAACCATGCGTCTTTCGTGCCGTACCATCCAGGACTCTCCTGTGCCCTCTGCCACTGTCCCTCATGCTACACTGTTCAGAACTGCTACCCCCACTTCCATACAGTCTCTCCACGTGTCCTTTTTGGAGCGGTTGCTGTGACTGGCTAGAGTGCTTGCGCCCTGTCTCCAAGCCAACGCACCCTCACAAACATATTGAACCACATTCAGAATACTGGATTTACGTTTAAATATCTTGAAATTAAATAAATATTCCTACAGCTGGACCATAAACATGCTCTAACACACATTGTTAAATAAATAAAGAAATTAAATAAACATATATTAAAGGAATAGAACAGAAGTAAGCCAGTATCCTAATTCCTCTGTGTTTTCTAAAATACAGTAAATAATTAACCAATTTCTTCATGAATAGTATATATCAGATATAAACAAAGACATAGATGAATAAATATATTTATAAGCATGCTGCTACCATTTTTTCGTGTCACTGTGGAGTAGTTATGGCCTGACACAATTAATAGTAATCGGTAATCGGCCACTTTGACCTCCAATGACTCATGTAATATTCATGTTACATGCCGGTAATTCATACCAATTTAGGTTTACAGTAATAGCTTTCTAAAGACATGTCGATTGACAAAATCGGATGAACTGTCTAGATTTTGGAAATTTGTTGCTGGGTGTTACTTGTATAATTTATCATTAGATACTAAACTTTAAACTAATAAAGATATTGAAAATCTGATTACACCATCAGAATCATTGTGCAAATAATGGTAATGTACATGTTTCTTTTTAAGGTATCATGATTCATCTGGCTACTATTAATTTTTATAAGATCTGTGACCTACTTGCCATTAAGGTCTCACAAACTCCGCCATCTTTGGCACTCCTAGCACATCTCCTGCATCACCATGGAATTCCCAGCCATGTGGTCAGCTGGACCACGGTACGGAAGTTGTGCGGCATAACACAGTTGCTAATGAGTCATGACTTGACAAGCAGCCCAACCAGTCGCCACCAACTCTGAACTTGAACTATTTCCAGAGCGCCACAACTCATCTATTACCTCACATGCTCCAAAGAGAAACCCAAATGTATAAGTGGAGCTCCAATGATGAAATTTGTGTTAAGAAGCCTAGCCATTGTTCAGTGTCTGCTCAATCCAATGAATGATTTCTTTACTCATCTCATTATTTAACACAAAAACATGTTATTTGGAGTAAATATCAATGTTCTACATTATGTACAATTTGTGTTAAAATATGTATGAGCCTCACACTATGAATATTTTCTTTCACTCTGTGCAATATTTTCTTTCACACTGTGCAACTATGGACTGTTTAATGCACATTTTTTTCTCAATTGAAAAAATAAAAAGTGAAGTGGGTTGCTATAGTAAAAGTTATCATGCAGAGATGATTCAGTTTACATAAGCACAATGTAAATAGTGAAAAATGAGCTCAAAGGACCACAAATTGCCAGGGCACAATCCACAGGTCTTTAAACAAAACTCGAATAACAACAAACTGTCAGGAACAGATGATATTTATGTTGAATTATTAAACAGTGCTTGAGATAAGGCAAAATTACAGCTGCACAGATTTATTTGTGTCTGCTAAGAGGATGGAACACTACTAATGGAATTAATAAAATGTAAAACAATCACCATATCTAAGAAATGAAATGTCAATGGTTTTTTAAATGACAGATCCTTAGCATTAATAAGCAGTGCTTTAAAACTTGTACCCAATATTGTTAAGTAAAGGTTAAAAGCTGGAATTCACTAAAATTTATAAAATGGTTGATTTGGATTTAGGAGAGGAAAAGGAACCAGGGAACCCATAATAGCATGATGAATTATCTTACAACCAATGAACAGGAAAACATATGTCACATTTGTCAATCTAGACAAGAATTTAGACTCAATGGACTGGAAGATACTGAATAAAACTGGAACAGGCTGAAGAGATAAAAAATGGATTCTTAATCTTTGCAAAAAACAGAGGGCAGAAATAGATATCAGTGGCACTAAGAAGGAAACTAGGATAGCAAGCTGTCCTCTGTCTACTTATTTATTTAATTTACTTACAGGAAGTGGAATGCAAACAAGGGAAAGCAGCACCAAAGGGATAAAACCAATGGTAAACCAATAACGATGCAGCAGTTTTACTAGATTCTGAAAATGACGGAAAACAAAATTTCAAAGTTTTTGCCTGATACATTGGACAACTGCAAAACAAGAATAAACACAAGTAATGTGACAGGTAAATCAGTAACATAAGTAAGGGTAAATGTCAAGATACAAACTCAAATGCTAATTATCATTTATTACCCTTTATTACAAGGTCTTTGTCATTCACTAACCATGGCTGGACAGACTGTGTCAAAGTTACAATCAAGTGATTTGCAATATAATGAATTACAAAATAACATCCAAACTTCATACAGGTAATGTATATACACTATGTCATGTTCACTGAGTCCATTTGTTTTCTTCACAGTCAAAGAATTCTTGGACAGAGTATAGTGGGCATTGTTTTAGACCTTCAGGAGTTTGTTTCTTGAAGTTGTCCAGTGGCAGGGTCTGAAATTCAACAGGTAGTTTGTTGAACATCTTCACAGCGATCACTGGAAAACTGTCTCTTGTTTTCGACAGTCAGCAGGTTGGTAGGTATATGTCTTTTTTGCTGCGGGTATTATGTTTATGGATGTTATGCCTCTTGCTGTAGATGTCTAGGTTTTCCCTTATGTGGATGATGCATAATAATACAAAGTGGCTATAAACAGTCATTATTTCCAATGTTCTGAATAATGGTCTGCAGTGTTCCTGGCTACTGCTCGATGTAATAATTCTTATTGACTTCTTTTGCAGCAGCAGCACATTCTTGCAGCCTCCTGAATGACCCCATAGCTGTAATCCATACAAAATGTGGCTATGTAACAAAGCATAGTTGACAGTTATCAGAAAATGATCTGTAATCACTTTTTTTAATCTTCATAGGAGGTATTTTACATGAGAGAGTTTCTTGCATGCATGCACAGTGTGTTCATTTCACGAGAGTTTGTGGTCCATGGTGAAGCCTAACAGTTTCACAGATTTTATATGGTCAGAATATGTGTTTTTTCGAAGGCTGCCTACCATATACTGGGTTTTTTGTTCTTTTACTTTCATCTTGTTGGTGATGAACCATTTTTTAGCATTTTCGAACTTTACATCAGACTTCATGACTGCCTGGGCAGAATTTTCCCCATTGACAATAGGAGTGGTGTCGTCTGCAAATTGTAGTGTCTCACCAACTTCACTTATATCATTTACAAAAATGGCTGAACCTTGTGGCACACCGTGTTCTAGCTTCTGTTCCTGGGATGTTGCTCCTTGGATTGAAACAATCTGCCTTTTGTTTTCCAAGTAAGACTGAAGTGTAGCTAGGGCTGTACCTCCCCTACCATAGCTTTTTAGTTTTTTGAGCAAGACCTTGTGGGGGATGCAGTCAAAAGCTTTGCTCATATTGCACAGTGTGAGTGCCATAAACTCTCTCTCCTTGAATGCCTATATTACTTTTCTTAATAGGTCTAATGATGCAGTGGTACAGGACTTTACCTTGTGGAACCCATGGTGTGCATCTATGAAGAGATTGTTTTCTTCAAAATAAGTTAGGAACTGATCTTTCATGATAGATTCAATCACATTTGCTAGTACAGGAATGATTGATATTTGCCTAAAACTTGACACATTATCTGGGTTTCCTTTTTTGTAAACTGGTACTGTCCTTGCAAGTTTCAAGAAATCTGGGAAAACTCCTGCAGATAGCATTTGTTTATAAATGTTATCAATGGCTGTGCTATTTCTCCAATAATTTTCTTTAGGACTGTACAGGAAATAATGTAGATATCTTGACTCCCTGAAGTTTTGTAAGACTTTACTATTTCCACCATGTCATTTGCATGTACTTTTTTCCCTGTTTCAAATTTACTGAGTTTTATTTGGTAAGTAAACAGCAGGATCTGAGTCTGGGATTTCAGCAATAGTGTTTTCTATAGCTTTGATAAAGTAGTCATTGAAGTCATCAGGACTGCAGGCATTAGAAGAGGAAGTAGGCTTCTTCTTATGTTCATTTACTAGAGTCCAGGCTGCTTTGCACAGATTATAGGCTTCTCTTATGAATCTATCATTCCCTCTCCTTTTAGCTTCTTCTACTTTTTTTCTGTAAAATTTCTTGGCCTCTAAGTAATTGCTGTGTAACAGTTGTTTACTTTTTGAAACTGTGGCTGCTTTGGCACAGTCATTCCACATTAGAACATTGTTTTTTTAGATTGGCTGGCTCAGGTTTGTACCATGTTTTTGCATTTAGTGCTTTCTGTTTTCCTTGTGTTTTACCTGATTGGCGTTTCTTAGGTATCAGTGAGAACATATCACAAATTTGGTTTTTAGTGTCTGGAAAAGAACATTTAAGGCTTCATTGGGTTTTGCTTCTGTAATTAATTGCTGCCAGTTTATACTGGACAGTGAGGCATTGAAAGTGTCTAGTTTTTCTTTTGGCACTATTCTTCTGTAAGACACATAATTTGATTGTCGTGTCTTTGTCTGTTGGTTACCCATAGTCTTCGTTTGTAGTTCCATGACTAATGTACTGTGGACTGCTATTATTGCATCAACTACTTTTATTTTGTAACTCCACGTATCTATGTTTGTAATAATGGTGTCAAGGCAGACATCACCTCTAGTTGGAAGTCTGTTTGCTGTAAAGAGACCATAACTATTTACTAAATTCAAGAACGCTCTCTCTTTTGTACTATTTTCACCTATGTGTACACTAAGATTGCCACACAGTGCAATTTTCAGTTTAAGGTATGTTATGTGACTTAAACAACTTTCTAAGTTAGTAATAAAGTTTTCAAAATTTCCATTTGGTGAATGGTACACTGAAACAAAAATCGTATTCATATCTACTAGCTCTAAGCCAACCAGTTCTAAATCCATATCTGAGGAGTAATTTCTCAGGTCCACATCTCTAATGTTCAGATTTTTATTGGCATACTTAGACTTGCCTCCATGAGTGGTAGTTTCTTGATACCATGAGCTCACCATCTCTAGGTATTCAATGCATTTGTAATTTTCAGCCTCTTCTTTGTCGAGTCAGTGCTCACATACACATATCATATCTGGCTTTGCATCTTGTATATATATAGACAACAGATCACATGTACACTAGCTAAAACTATGGGTACATTATTTTAATTCCAGTTTTGTTGACCTGCAGTTGAAATAGTAGGCTCTATCATACTGCTGCCTTGAATGTTCTCTGGAATAAAAAAAAAAAAAAAACAAAAAAAAACGTCATAATACTACATTCTTAGGCCATCTAGAACTGTTTATTACTTTTTCCTTTAGTTTGAAGTCAACACCAATTTTGAAACTGCTGTTAAGACCTTTTGTAGCTAGTTTTTCTACTTCACAATTATTGAACTCAGGGAAAGTTTTACATAGGAAACTGATTACATTTTCAGTTTTTTTACTGTTTCTAACTTGACTCAACTGAAACCAAGCCTCTTCTTCTCTATACAGTTCTTCCTGTTTTTTGAAGGTGCCTATAATGTTTGTTTGCCTGTTTCTAACATTGAAATTTCTAGCTGGTGTTGTTTCAGATATTTGAAGAATGGGTATTTCGAGGTTTTCATTTTGTCTAGAGCTCTGAGGTGTGGTTTTATAAGGCTGTTTGCACTCTGTAGATGGATTTATTTGATTATTAGTCATAGGTGGACTGTTTGGGTCATAAAAGCATACTTTCTTTCCTTTTTTGTGAAGAACTGGTTGCCAATCAGTCTGATTATCACAAGAATGTTTGTTTACTGTTGATTTATCTGTGTTTCACATAATGCTTTTATTGTTTTTTTTTTTTTTTTTTTTTTTTTTTTTTTTTTTTTTTTTTTTTTTTTTTTTTTTTTTTTTGCTGTATTATTTTGCTGATGCTCTGTGAATTTCTAGGCTCACTCAGTGTTTCCCCAGTAACTTCATTTTCCATAGGCAGCATTTGTTTGTTGTGTATTTTTCCACTGTGTCTTGCAGTATCCACTGTGTATTGCAGTAGAGGCTAATTGGGATGTGTACTTTTCTAAACTACAAATTAAGTCATTTGTCATGGGTTCACTGAGTGTCTCTGTAATTTATTCCTTTTCTGAGGCCATGAAATGCTTATTTGTTTATTTTTGCTGGATATTTCTGGGTTATAAGCAGATTTTGATTGGTCTTTTCTTAACCTATAATTTTTAGCATATTGTATTTTATCGAGTTTTTCTTTTATTTCAGCACTGTCTTTTGTGAGTTTGATCACTAGTTTTAATATTTTTCCCACTGATTCACTTAAATTTAAACACTATTCCATATTTTTTGCCTCACGAATATGATTTAATGTTTCTCTTTGTTTGACTGGATTGCAGGGTAGCTTCTGTGAAATGATCAATTTATCTCTATTTGCATATTTACAATGTGGTTTGGAATCATCACATACCTCTGCAATTTTGGTTTTGCCTTGTCCATTTGAGCACTGTGTAGGTTCTAGATCCGTTGTAGGCAGTACTTCTTTTGTTGTTTTGATCTGTAGTGTGAGCTGACATGTTTCACAACAGAACATGATTCTATCTTTTGAACTTTTCACAATGCAAACTTCGCTGCTACTTAGGATAACATAATCACTGTGAAATTGTTTTTGACACCACAGTAATGCAAGTAAATGAATTTTGCAACTTGCTTGCTACAACAAAGGATAAAAAAGAACTATAATGGATGTTGAAAGAACTCAAATGACGGAATATCCAGAAAAAGAAGAATTACAAGGAATGAAGAAGCATCCAAAGGTAATAGTAATTTATTAATGAACAACCACCTTAATATACAAATAAAAAATATACTCACCAAATCATTTATTTTGAGCACATTATGCTATGGACTCTGGTGAAAAAAGAATAGAAAAAAGTTAGAGGACACAGAGACAATTTGATACCTTTGGTGGTGCTATTCATTGTTTGCATTGAACTTCCTATAAATAAATTAAATACACAAGTAGAGAGAGGATAGCATGCTGTCCTAGCCTCATTCTTAGTGCCATTGACCAATCCTTTTAAAACAAGCAGAACATCTGAATATGGCACTTGTTGCAGCTTTTATATGGTGAAGAGCCATAAACATAAAAACATCCTGGACTGAAGGAAAACCCAATGAAAAAATACTAAGGAAATTAAAAAGGAAAGCATTTAGATGATATGTAGTAGGAAAACTTAATTATTTGGACACACAATTTGATATTGCATGTTAATAAAAACACCTCAGAACAAAAAATCCTGGGAAAAAACAAGACGCAGCTCCAGAACATCTACATTACAAACTGTTATCAATAGAATAAACTGCAGCAACAGCAGCCAAATGGTACAGATGACAAGGAATGGAAGAGGATGGCTACACCAACAAGGCAGTGCCTTTAGTGTCTTATGATGACAGTAATGTTATGAGAATAAACTTCAGTCCTTATAATGTTTTCTACACAGAGGAATGTCATAAAAGAGTAAGAAGATTCAGAACTGGCAGTACCACCTTCTGCACTGTTAAAGTCCATTTAAAAGATGCAGAAAAAGCTAAATTTCTTCTTATTGTTCCTGCAACTAACTCATACAAAAAGTGTCTGATGTAACTACATTTTTTGGACATTAAATAAAAATAAAACACACAAATGAGAACACAGAAGTATAGAAATGTCTCTAAATGTAGAAATAAAAAAGCATAAAATTTTCCAGGGACACGCAACAGTTATCCCATACATTACACCACAAATGGCAGGCATTAGAATGAATTAGACTCAAGGGTGATCATTAACAAAAGATTTTATTATAATTTAGCAGCATGATCATATTGTGCAAGTAACACTAATAATTAAATAACAGAAGGTGTAAATCTAACAAGACACCTTATATTTTAAGTTTTCAGTCATCAATAGGCACATAAACAAAACTG
Organism: Schistocerca serialis cubense; assembly: GCF_023864345.2. Lineage (NCBI taxonomy): Eukaryota > Metazoa > Arthropoda > Insecta > Orthoptera > Acrididae > Schistocerca > Schistocerca serialis. The sequence goes on from NC_064646.1 coordinate 239,008,219, forward strand.
AAAAAGTTGCTTAGTTTTGGACAATGTCCTACTTCAGAGCTTACTAAGGAATACATGCACATGGTACAGCTACCTTGTCCTGGCCTGTAGTCAACAGGGGTGATGTGGCAAAACATTGCTTTGTAGATAGTTCAGGAAAAGGACATTATCTGAAAGAAGCTTAACAATGCTTTCAGTCTCATTTATGTGCTTGTAATGTAAGAGTATGCGATGTAAAAGCTTTAGATTTCTTGTACGAGTATACAATTCACAGACCTTAAAGAATTATTCAATACAATTCATTGAGTATTATGTTGTCACACATTTATGATTGTGCTTATTCCTTTCACATTCATGATCCACTATCTAATGCCAGTTGGAATGAATGACTGTCCTCTGTGCAACATAGCGGAGATGTCATTTGCAAGAATATGAAACTGGATAATTTACTCAAGTAAATGCTCTTTTTGTGTGAGACATGGAAATGAATAGAAAGTTCTGTAAAGATACTGTGTAAAACTTGGACCAATTATAAAACTGTAAGTAGACCAGTCATTAATAAACATTAACATGGTTCACAAGGTAATGAAATAATGTAACTTTAGCATTCAAACTTAGGTTATATTACTATTAAAAATAATTAATCACTTAAGCAGTAATTTACATATGAAAAACAAATGTTTACAATTTATGCTTTACAACATTTTCTATCAAAGAGAAAGTCTGTAAGGAAACAATATATGTGAGTTCCTTATTGTAAAAATTACTGTTAAATTTAAGTTTTTGAGAATATGAAGTTTCTCAATATAACTTTACAGAAGTATTTTCTGATAATGGATTTGTTACATTTTTGTACAAGGGACAGTGCAAGGACAAGCATGTAAGCTGTTGTTGAGTTGTTCTTCAGTTAGTATGGTCATTAAAGTGAGAAACATGAAATGTATTAATTATTATGTGTTTGAAGATTGAGTCAATACATAATTATGTGAGCTAAAAATCAGTACTCCATTCTGTAGTTTCAAAATATGACCTGGAAATCCAACTAAAAATAGACATCAAACCAATTTGATTCAGTAGGTATTATTTAAAACTCAATATATTCCATGCCATAACAGGAAGTGCATAATTTGATCAGTTAATCTTCAGCATGGCTGCTCTTATATAATACACAGTAGATGGAAGGATTTTATATCTGACTTCAACTGAAAGATGTGATCAAAAACCATCCAAGTTTCTTCTTTCCTGCAGGAGGCTTGATTTGGTGGTGGCAGACATTCATCTGCATTTATGAATTTTTTCCAACTGGCATGAAGTGTCAGTCATGGGCAGTTAGTGTGCAAGTGACAATATGTGTACTTCAATTAAAATAACTAAAATAAGTTTGTGTCTGATATATTGTAGCAGTGAGAGGCATTGTTGCTGGCATGCAGCCAGCCATGCTAAACAAGTCTCTGAATATATCTTCTAAACAGCCAACATACCTTGGCTGTGGCACCCACTACAGTTTCATGGCAGCTTGCCCCTACCTCTCAACTCAGCTGTCCCCAACCACTCAGCTCACTGAAACACCAGTCACAAAGTTATTTTAAAGGGAATATAGTAAGTGCTCACCACATTCCAGTAATTTGAAAAATAATGTAACAAACCGAGCAGCAGTATTGCATCACATTTTGCCAAAAGCTTGGAGATAACAAGTGGAAAATATCCAGAAAATTCAGCAAGCATTTGTGGCAATGCCAGATGCAACTCGTGCATAAAGGTGAAGCCACTTCAAAAATGGACGAATGTTAGTGGACAGCTAACTGCATTCAGGCGTACCCTCAACAATTGAAATACAAATATCACTGACCAAGTGAGGACTTTGGTCAAAGTAGAGTGTCATCTCATAGTACTTGCAAATGAGGAAGGGGTAAGAACTGGATGAGAAAATTCAATTCTGACTGTTGATTTGTGCATGAGGAGAATGTCTACAAAATTCATATAAAAACTGCTGATAAAATTGGGGAAGAAATGCTCTCCAGAAACTGCATGACATGTTGGACAATGCAAATGGAAACTGAAACTTTTTTAATGCTGTGATCACAGGGGATGAGACATTAGTTTATGGTTCAGTTATCACAGTGAACATATTTACAGTAAAAGCACAGCAGATCTGCAGCAATGTCAATATCATGTTGACTGTTTTCTTCAAATCTCATGGGATGATGCACCATGATTATGAGTCACAAGGCCAAAGCATCACAAAGGAATACCAACTGGCGGTCCTTTATCACCTTTGTGATGTTGTGCAGTTCAAATAACTGGATCTGTGGGTAGCAAAATTTTGGTAACACTATCATGATACTGCATCCGTCCATTCAACACATATTCAAATTTTCCTCACCAATACAATTTTCCTGCAGTTAGTTAGGCAGCCTATTCCCCTTCTATGGTTCTGTATGACTTTCGGCTGTTTCCCAAGCTAAAAATGGCACTGAAAGGAATACAGTTTGAGTCAACAAAAGGCATAATCCAGAAAGCAATGTCCTAACTGATCACTGTTGCAAAGAACACATTCCAGAAGTGTGTCTAAAAATGACAGGAGCAATAGGAGAAGTGTGTGCATTGTATAGGAACTGCATTGCAGGGGATTACATTGCTGTACCTCCAAATTAATAAATGTATTTTTGCCAACCAACGGTCCAATACTCTTGTAACACACCTTGTGTATTGTGAGTTGATGATGTGAAATTTTTGGGACTACATCTTTGTGATGATCTCAAATGAAATACACATATTCAGTCTCTGACAGGTAAAATTTCATCTATTTGCTATATGCTGAGGATACTGAACTTGAGCAGTAATAGAGAAACAGTACTGCAGGCATATCATGCACATTTCCAATCTGCAATCACATATGGAATCTTATTCTGGGGAAATTCACCAAGTAGCCAAACTACATTCAAAAGACAAAAATGAGCTGTTAGAATCATCTGCAACAAGAAGAGGCAAAATTCACATCTTTCTCTTTCCCAAACATTAAGATCCCCAACCATCCACCCTTGTGTCTACATGAAGCAATAGTCTTTGTAAGAGAATATTTAACAGCATACAATGCTTATAAACAAAACAGCCCTGTACATAACCATGAAATAATAAATCACAATAATACTCACATCTCTTATGTCAGAAAAGTGTTAAACATAGTGCAGCACTCTAACGTTCTGATGACTTACAGTGTGAGTGTGGGTCTGAGTTACACTGATTTATTTCCCCAAACCACATCCCACTTCTTTATGAGATGAGTTACTTGGGATTTGCAGCCACACTTCTCTACTGGATAGCTGGCTGCTGGAAACTTTCTTGACTTCTTCTCTGTCAAATAATGCTAGGTACAGAAACTTTCAAGCCTCTTTCTACTTAGAAAATGAGTAGGCATACAAACTTTCCTTTTCATCAGTTAACAATGTATTTGACTTTCATGCACAATATAATTCACACTTTCGACATACATATGTAAGTTTCTTAAGTATCTCATACTGTCAAGCATTAGAAACAAAATTAGTTACAGTTTAAAGAAAGTTTGCTTGACTACCATGACTTCCTTAAAATGAATCAGAAAATACATCTTGACCCTACCAAGGCTGAGTCAAGAGTCCATAATAGTACTTTTTCAACTGTTCTTGTTATAACTAACAATAGTCAATGACACAATAAGCACAGAGCAGCATGTAAACTCAATGGTTCTTCATTACAAACTCACTAACACATCTATGGATTGTCCGTAAGTTACTTGTTGGTGCCGTTCAGCCACCACGTCTACTTTCTTCCCGCAACTGATTTTAAACCTGCACACATAAACATGTGATGCACAGTAGGTAGGTCTCTACCATCCCCCACTCGTATCTAGAATATTGTGTGTTCAAGATGGTAGAAGGCTGAGTGGTTCTAGATTTTACACAGAAATTCTTGAATCACTACAACACAATTGCACATAGTGCACCTCCTACCTAGCATAAAAATAATGAGTAAAGAAAGCCTGTTCAAATAAAAAAAGCTAAAGCTATTTCTGATGAACCACAATTTCTACTTGGTTTATGAATTTGTCAGTGAGTGAAGTGTAAAACAGTATCTTACTTCTAAGTAAAACTACTAGTCATAGCAAATATTACCTCTATATGAGAAATATAATATAGCAAACAGATATAGTAAATGCAACCATACACATGTACTGATGAACACTATTGTCTGGTAAATGTCACTAATATTGAATGTGTAATCATGATTAATTTCTGTATTGTCTTTATGCATAAATGTGTTCATATGGATGTATTGTCTACTGTATTGTCTGTGGGAATCATTTGTGAGATATCAAATACAAAAGTAATAAATGTTAGTTATGTTGAATGTGAAAACATGGTAAATTTCTGTATTGCACTTCTGTGAAAAATTTTTAATGTTTACCTCTGCATTATATTTTGACTTGTCCTATATATGCGCAAGATGTCACAAGACCAAATAAAAATAAATAAGTAAATAAATAAATACATTCCATGAAGGAGTTGCCATTACCATATTCCTAGTTACGGTAGAGAATTTTTAAGCCATCTGTTACATCTTAAAGCTTGTAAGCCAGTGTACTATATAATAATAGTATAGTATTGTAGTATATGTAATAAACATCAATAAAATAATTTTGGTCATCACATCAGTAAGACAAGTGTGCTTCCAGCAGCTGGGTGCTGCAAGTAATAACTTATGAATACAAAAGATAAATGTAAGGAAAGATTTTTTTCTACTAACCATGTGCTGTGTTACCTGCTACCAGCATATATTTTTTATCAGACTTTGTACCAAGAACATGGAAAATATCATCAATGTGTCCAACTTTAAACCACTCTGCATGTTGTGTTTCCAAATGTAGTGTTGAGAGCACTTTCTGTTGATCACATTTGTCACTATCATTGGCACAGTTTTCATTACATGGTTTCCCACTTCTTCCACAAATATTTGGTATTATATTCTGAAACAAATATAGTCTTTACCTTGAACAATTCTAAAAATGCAGATACAGCACTCAGGTAATTAGTTTGCTATATTCTACAGTGTATTTTAAGATATTTAAAGTATGCAGTTATTATGACAAAATTTCACTAGCAAATTAAATATATAAGGGGTGATCAAAAAGCTTCCATTTGAGAGGATGGCTACGGCATATATGCAATATAATACAACTTCAGTGCAGATATATCAGCACCAACATACAGGAAAGCAATTTGTGTGGCACTTGTACCTTTCCGACATGCATGCAGTAAACATGTAAATACGGACCATGGCAACTTTGAAGGACAGTCACTGGTAGATGTCCATCAGAGAATGAAGAATGTTTATGGAGCAGCAAGTCTGTTAAATACCACCAATGTGGAATGATGCACCAAGTTCCCAGTTGTTTGTGGCTCGACACAAGACACTAGTTGATCAGGGATGCAAGCCTCATCTATAATGGAGAAGTGGGAGACACTGAAGCACCCACCCAATAATCCTTATCTCTCAATATCTGATTATCTTTCCTTCAGTTCCTTAAAAAAAGGCCTTGAAGGATCAATGATTCCTGTCAGATGAGGGTGTGCAGCAAACAGTTATAGACTTCTTCAGACAGCGGGACACAGTGTACCGACAAACAGATCTCTTCTACCTGTTGCATTAGCGGTATGTTCACAGCTATTTTTCCAATTGGCGTATTGATTCTGGACGGTACAGCACTTGAATAGTTTTTTGATTGGCATGTATAGTTTTCTCCATAGGAGAGACATTACTAAAGTGGGTCTCAGTGCAACTGATGTGCTACCAACAGGAAAGTATGAGGTGGAATCCAAAAGTTTTGAGACTGGTGTTGCCATCTGGAAAGTAGGAGTAGTAGATCTTTGCACCGCTAGATGGCAAGACCTGCATATCTGATCAGTCAGTATGCAGAGTGGCATTCAGCTGGGATGATGTGTTGCATGTCCACAGTGATTTCTGTAATACTCTGTGTTTGATGTGTGGCGATTTTATGATGGATCTGCAAACACAACAGCGTGTGTGTATCAAATTCTGTGTGAATCTCGGGAAAAGTGCTACAGAGACATACAGTTATAAACCAGAGACAAAGCAACAATCATCCCGACGGAAGAGCCTGGGCTCTTAAAGACCCAAAAAAACAAGACAGGTGAAGTGCAAAGTGAAGAGGATGATCATCGTTTTCTTTGATACCGAGGGAATTGTGCACAAAGAATTTGTCCCACCTAACCAAACAGTGAATTCCATGTACTACTGTGCATTCAGCTTTACTGTTTGATTAAACGATGATGGCATCCTCTTGGGTAAAATATTCTGGAGGTAAAATAGTCCCCCATTCAGATCTCTGGGTGGGAACTACTCAGGAGGACGTTGTTTTCAGGAGAAAGAAAACTGGCATTCTATGGATCGGAGTGTGGAATGTCAGATCCCTTAATAGGGCAGGTAGGTTAGAAAATTTAAAAAGGGGAATGGATAGGTTAATGTTAGATATAGTGGGAATTAGTAAAGTTCGGTGGCAGGAGGAACAAGACTTTTGGTCAGGTGAATACAGGGTTATAAACACAAAATCAAATAGGGGTAATGCAGAAGTAGGTTTAATAACGAATCAAAAAAATAGGAGTGCAGGTAATCTACTACAAACAGCATAGTGAACGCATTAATGTGGCCAAGATAGACACAAAGCCCACACCTACTACACTAGTACAAGATTATATGCCAACTAGCTCTGCAGATGAAGAAATTGATGAAATGTATGATGAAATAAAAGAAATTATTCAGGCAGTGAATGGAGACGAAAATTTAATAGCCATAGGTGACTGGAATTCGACAGTAGGAAAAGGAAGAGAAGGAAATGTAGTAGGTGAATATGGAATGGGGCAAAGAAATGAAAGAGGGAGCCGCCTGGTAGAATTTTGCACAGAGCATAACTTAATCATAGCTAACACCTGGTTCAAGAATCATGAAAGAAGGTTGTATACATGGAAGAACCCTGGAGATACTAGAATGTTTCAGACAGATTATATAATGGTAAGACGGAGATTTAGGAACCATGTTTAAATTGTAAGACATTTCCAGGGGCAGATGTGGACTCTGACCACAATCTATTGGTTATGAACTGATGATTAAAACTGAAGGAACTGCAAAAAGGTGGGAATTTAAGGAGATGCGATCTGGATAAACTGAAAGAACCATAGGTTGTACAGAGTTTCAGCGAGTGCACAAGGGAACAATTGACAGGAATGGGGGAAAGAAATACAGTAGAAGAAGAATGGGTAGCTTTGAGGAATGAAATAGTGAAGGCAGCAGAGGGTCAAGTAGGTAAAAAGACGAGGGCTAGTAGAAATCCGTGGGTAACAGAAGAGATACTGAATTTAATTGATGAAAGGAGAAAATACAAAAATACAGTAAGTGATGCAGGCCAAAAGGAATACTAACATCTCAAAAATGAGATCAACAGGAAGTGCAAAATGACTAAGCAGGGATGGCTAGAGCACAAATGTAAAGATGTAGAGGCTTATCTCACGAGGGGTAAGATAGATACTGCCTACAGGGAAATTAAAGAGACCTTTGGAGAAAAGAGAACCACTTGCATGAATATCAAGAGCTCAGGTGGAAACCCAGTTCTAAGCAAAGAATGGGAAGCAGAAAGATGGAACAGATTATATAGAGGGTCTATAAAAAGGAGATGTACTTGAGGACAATATTATGGAAATGGAAGAGGATGTAGATGAAGATGAAATGGGAGATATGATACTGCATGAAGAGTTTGACAGAGCACTGAAAGACCTAAGTTGAAACAAGGCCCCAGGAGTAGACAACATTCCATTAGAACTACTGACAGCCTTGGGAGAGCCAGTCCTGACAAAACTTTACCATCTGGTGAGCAAAATGTATGAGACAGATGAAATACCTTCAGACTTCAAGAAGAATATAATAATTCCAACCCCAAAGAAAGCAGGTGTTGACAGATGTGAAAATTACTGAACTATCTGTTTAATAAGTCAAGCTGCAAAATACTAACGCAAATTCTTTACAGATGAATGGAAAAACTGTAGAAGCCGACCTCGGGGAAGATCAGTTTGGATTCTGTAGAAATGTTGGAACACGTGAGGCAATACTGACCCTATGACTTATCTTAGAAGAAAGATTAAGGAAGGGCAAACCTACATTTCTAGCATTTGTAGACTTAGGGGTAAAATACAGGGAGCAAAAGGCTATTTACAATTTGTACAGAAAGCAGATGGCAGTTATAAGAGTCGAGGGACATGAAACGGAAGCAGTGATTGGGAAGGGAGTGACACAGGATTGTACACTCTCCACGATGCTATTCAATTTGTATATTGAGCAAGCAGTAAAAGAAAAGTTTGGAGTAGGTATTAAAATTCATGGAGAAGAAATAAATACTTTGAGGTTTGCCGATCATATTGTAATTCTGTCAGAGACAGCAACGGACTTGGAAGAGCAGTTCAATGGAATGGACAGTGTCTTGAAAGGAGGATATAAGATGAACACCAACAAAAGCAAAACGAGAATAATGGAATGTAGTCGAATTAAATCGGGTGATGATGAGGGAATTAAATTAGGAAATGAGACACTTAAAGTAGTAAAGGAGTTCTGCTATTTGGGGAGCAAAATAACTGATGATGGTCAAAGTAGAGAGGATATAAAATGTATACTGGCAATGGCAAGGAAAGCGTTTCTGAAGAAGAGAAATTTGTTAACATCGAGTTTTGATTTAAGTTTCAGGAAGTCATTTCTGAAAATATTTGTATGGAGTGTAGCCATGTATGGAAGTGAAACATGGACAATAAATAGTTTAGACAAGAAGAGAATAGAAGCTTTCAAAATGTGGTGCTACAAAAGAATGCTGAATGTTAGATGGGTAGATCACATAACTAATGATGATGTATTGAATAGAATTCCAGAGAAGAGGAGTTTGTGGCACAACTTGATCAGAAGAAGGGATCAGTTGGTAGGACATATTCTGAGGCATCAAGGGATCACCAACTTAGTACTGGAGGGTAGCGTGGAGGGTAAAAATCGTAGAGGGAGACCAAGAGATGAATACACTAACCAGATTCAGAAGGATGTAGGCTGCAGTAGGTACTGGGAGATGAAGAAGCTTGCACAGGATAGAGTAGCATCAAACCAGTCTCAGGACTGAAGACCACAACTACAACAACAACAACAACAACAACAACAGCTGTGACATTTTGCGACGGCTCCGTGAAAACGTGCAGCGACGACGGCCCGAACTTTGTCATCAAGGGAATTGGCTGCTGCATCATGACAACACGCCCTGTCACACAGCCTTGCTCACCGGGACCTTTTTTGCAAAAAACAACATGGCGTCTGACCCTACCCACTGTACTTGCCAGATTTGGCACCATGTGACTTCGCACTATTCCCAAAACTGAAAATCAAGTTGAAAGGCCATTGGTTCGACACTCTAGAGAGTATTCAAGCAGCATCACTGGTGGTGATAAACACCCTCAAAGAACAGGGCTTCCAGAAAATGTTTGACCAGTGGCAGAAGTGCTGGGACCATTGTGTACATGCGGATGGGAACTACTTCGAGGGTGATGGTGACCATTAGTCCAAAGGTAAAGTTTTCAACAGATGGCAGCGCCAGCTGCAAAAATTTTGGATAGCACATCATATGTTTGTCAAAGTGTAGGAATAGAATGACTGAGTCACAGGAATCTTATGAAACATATATTGCTCATTAATAAACTATAAAAAATGATATGCAGCCCTAAAAGTACAATGCTGGACATTGAAATTGCAACGCAATGATGACTGCATGCAACAAACGTCAAACTGACATGAAATGTAGTTTAGCATTTCAGTGCAAAAGCATAAGGTAAATAGCAGTAACCAGATCTACGTTCTGTATGTAAGGAAAGAGCACACAATGAGTTTTTTGTGCAGGAATTACATTTTAATATTGGATGCTTATTACAAGATTGAGTTTTAACTTGTCTGAGAAGCAGAAACATCAATCAGCATGTGTCAAAATTTGACAGAGGCAGAATTATGATCTGTCAAGTCTGCAGTTTATTGCTCTACAATATCGATGCTCACACTGGTCGGGATCCAATGGCTGACATGGGAGTGCAGAACTGATGGATTTGTAATGGTCATACTCAATACCAAATATCATCTTAGTGATATGACAGAACAGACATATTGTTTACTTACATGAAAATTACTCACAGTTGCAAATATGGACAACCATCAGCTGTATAATGGAATGATGTCAATAAAAATTTGAGATGGACTAGAACTAGAACCCGAATTTCCTGCTTATTGTGAGTAGTGGCACCATAGGGTTGTCCAAGCTTGACTCACAGCTAAGCCCAAACTTCCATAAGTCATTAACCATGTGTCTACACCCTGTTCTCATGGTTCCATTTTGTATATTCCCATACAGGGGAGACATTTTACTTGAATGTCACTTGCCTAGTGTTGGTGGATAAATATGATATTGCAGAGACTGTGTTACTCCACATTATGATGAAATGTTTTTTTGGACAGGCATATATACATGATGCATGGAAGTTGGGGTCTGGTAGTAAGTCATACTCAAATAGTCTAATGATAAGGCAACTGCTTGGCATAACCTGGAAATCTGGTTTTGAGTCCTAGTCTGGCTCAAATTTTCATTGTCATCATTCCATTATATAGCTTATGGTTGTTGATATTTGTAACTGTGAATACATTTCATGTATAATGGCTGTGGTTGCCTCAGTGCCAGTTCCTTCCAACATGCATCCATCTCCAAAGGAAAATTCCTTCATAATTTAGAATAACGCAGACACTGCAATGTTATATCTTTCTTTTGGTCATACAGCCATGCCAATACCTTAAGTGTCTGCCACTGTAGCTGAGTGGACAGTGTGCCAGCTTGTCATGCCAGGATGCCTGGGTTTGATTCCCAGCTGGGTTGGAGATTTGCTTCATTCAGGGACTGGATGTTTGTGTCGTATTCATGATCCTCACTTCATCTTCATCAACATGCAAGTCACTGAAGTGGCATCGACTCAAAAGACTTGCACCAGTTATTCAGGTCTAATCACTGGGAAGCTCTCGCCACATGATTTTTCAATACCTTAAGTCAAGAGATGGGCTTGTTTGCAACAAAATATGTATCCATACTGACAGTGCGATGATGTTTGGAACATCTTGGACTGTCTTCACAGTGATCATTGTTGTAGCTTCCATTGACACTGGTGCAGAGAGAGAGATGCACTGAAAGTAATGTGGCCAGTGACTAAGCTCTACATGGGAGAAGCACTATGTTTTCTTTTCATATGTGTCCTGGTTCTACATACAGCATCACAATGGTGTATCTGAGTACGGAGTCTGCATGGAGAAAAACATTTCTACATTGTATCCCTTTTCACTGTATAGGACAAGCTCCTTGTGTGATGCTATGGAGTACTATTGAGTAATCAACATAATATATTGTATTGTCAATACAGGTAATGGTACAATGGCATGAATGGTCTCAGAAAGTTAGATGTGTATTTAAATCCACATATTTCATTAAAGGTCTTTAAATTTTCTTGTACTTGCTTATCGAGTTCTAGCACAGTGATTTTACTTTCACGCATGAGGAAAATTCTACTGAAATCTTTTTATAGCCACAATCTTGTACATCTTCTTTCTTGACTGTATCACCTAAATTTTAAATTAACGAACTTTTCTTCTCAGCATTGCTTGACGAGGAGGACTATACTTAATTTTCTTTCATTTGCAACTGTATTATTACTGTAAGTCACATGTGATACATTACAGTTGACATATTTCTCACCACTGCGCCCCATAACTTTTGTTTGCTATGTAGAAATTGACTTTTGGTGTAGCAATTTCACTAGCACTAAAAAAAAAAAAAAAAAAAAAAAAAAAAACCTAAACAATACACTATACAGTTCATAAGACTTCATGAAATAACACATCTTTACTGAGCAACACTCTGCAATGTGAAGTAATGTATTGTCTCATAATAATTATTTCTAACAACATCTCTGCTATGTGGTGAGTTTCAACTCTCCTTTTCATACTACTGTTACATTCCAGCCTGGATTTTCCATTGTTTATTAATTATTCCTAGACACAGAATATTTATGCTCAAGGCACCTAAACCTCTCCAGTCCTTTTCCTTCACTCATCTTTCTCTCTTCAACTTTTCTGCCAGAAGAAGGAGCCACTGACTCGAAAAGCTTATAAAAGTTAAACCCTTTTGCGTATTTGTTCCCCAGCTGGTGCTTGGCGAGTGCTTTTTTATGTATCCATTTACATTAGTGTACACACTGTGCAACACAATATTAATCTCTTACAAGTCTCTTTATTTTCATTCTCAAAGGCATTTTTTGGATTACTGTTGGTCATGCTGCTTCCTCAGCTCTCACAGTTGACTGCAGTCTCTTCATTCTCAGTGTTGGTTACCTCAGCAATGCAAACGGTTAGCAATCATGAACAGATTATTCAGCTTGGTGCCTTGTCAGCACTGAGTGGAAATATCTTGTCCTTAAACAAATGATGGCTTGTGTGGAGTTACAGAGCTGAAGAGTACCCAACACACAGCATACCAGCTGCACAATGCTGTCTGGTAAGTATCCCCTTCATTCTCTTCTTTTTTAATCATAGCCTTTTGTGTTCAGGAAACTCCTTAGAATGTGTATTTGTTTGTTGTTGATGCACCAGTCACCGGTTTTAGTGACACCTCTCTTTTCACTTGACATAACACTATGGCAATTACACAAGTGCTTTTTCATGTAGCATTTGTTTCAGCTTTTGTACCTCTTGTGGCAGGGCAGGGTTCAGTTCTCTTTGTACTGTTATTACATTCACATAGTTCAATCCACCTACCTTGACAGGTTTTGTTGTCTGCTCATTGTCCCTTCACTCTGTCATAACAGGTACTACCTGGGTGGTGCAAAGCAGAGTTAAAGAAATTACCACCCAAATTGCCACATTGAGGCCACAAAATTCTAGTTAAAAATCAGTTACTGACAGATCATGATCAATATAAAGTGATTGGGTTCTACCTTCTTGTAGCAAGATATTTAAAGTTCTGTTGACCATTTATTTCCACTAAGACTTATGAAATGGCTATCAAGTCCATACTTACATCTGCACTAATATTGTCTCTGCAACTTTACAGTTACAAAAATGTGCTACACATAGTCACATGAAGGTAGGCAGAACTTTTGAAATTTTGCCTGAATATTATTCATGATCTAAATAGTGAGTGACCCATAACTTTACATGAGCCAAACATTTGGTCAATTCAGTGGTCTTCCTTCACATAGGTGCTCACCATAGTATTCAGTCACAAATGCAAAACATGCCATGTGGATTTTCTAAGGTCAACCAGAATATTTCATACACTGCTGTCTTTCACATGGAAGCACATAAAATTACCAAATGCTCACTAAAATCCATCCCATTCAAGTTGCCTTCTGTTAGTGATAACCAAACCGAATTTACATCCCTAATTATTCATTTTATGTACTAATCAACAATCTAACATGATTTGTTCGGTACAATTGTTTTGAAGCAGCTACCTACATAGTGTTCCTGTACAGAGAGCAACCCTCTCTCCACACAGGATGTCCTCAATTCTGACTGGCTATTAATCTGAATAAACAATCAGAATATTCTTTCTAGATGATTTTCATGGCAGAATTGTCTCTCATTCAGTTATAATTTATAAGGTAATTTTATGTAAGTCAAACTTCAATTTATTACATTAGATTTTATTATAAACCAAATAAAGTATGAAATAATTCAAATGTTAATTATCAAACTTATTTTGTTCTTAACTTCATTTCTGGTAGCCTTTTACAAAAACATGCTCACTCAGAAATCTGTCACATAACTGCTGATTCTTCCCAGGATTTTTTCTCATGGTTTGGATTTCACACAGTTCTTCACAAAATAAAGTATTTAGCATTTTAATATGTCCCTTATTCACTCTCTCAGTCTCTTCCTTCCACTCACATAGCAAAATATAACTGAATATTAATTTTAAGACTTTTTAATATTACATCAGACAAAAATTACAAAAATTATAAAATGAAAGATTATTGTTAGGTTTTTGGAGCCAAAATTTTCACAGTAGGTTAGTCTATGGCCATTAATTGAGCAATTTTGAAATACCAGAATTTTTGTTTGTGATTATTAGGTAAAATTTTCTATCTTTTAAACTATGATTAATAACGAAATTAAATTTAGACAGTATCATTTAAGCAGTAACAAAAAGCACTGTGTAAAGTTTGAGCAAAATTGGAGAATCAAGAAGGTAGTTTATTTATATTTGCACGGAGTATAAATATTCATATCGTAGTATTATACTGGCAGGCTAAGTCACTACCACAGGCAGCACCTCGTATAGGTGCATCAGCTGCAGTCTAACAAAAGACAAACAAATGTACAAATCTAGTGCAGCTACCAGACAGGAGGCACTAAAGGTGTCATACTTTACTGCCCCTATTTTAACCTGGAATAACTTGCTATGTTACACATCCCCTAAGAAGCTAAAATTACTTTTAAGTGCATTTGATGTTCATATAAAGGACAGATTATAATAGATTTCGCAACTGAATTCAGCAAAACAAAAAAAATTAAATGTGAACCTTTTTTAACAAATTTTTTTCCTACCCACAATTTTTCAAGTGACCCAAATATGTATGACACACTTCATTCTTTACATTGAAAATTAAGTTTCTGAGGCTTGGACTTGATAGCAGTACATTGAAATTAATTTACAAACATTTTTAACAAAAAAATATTTTAACATAATTATGCATTTTATCTGTGTTTGTAAAACAATATTTTAACAAACATACTACCTTTGCAAAATTAAAATTCTGACAGGAACTGTCAATTACATGCCTCGCTCTGACCACCCAAGGGCTACTACTGCAGTGGATGACCGCTACCTATGGATTGGCTCGGAGGAACCCCTATAGCAATGCCACCATGTTGTATAATGCTTTTTGTGCAGCCACAAAATGTCGAGTTATGACTCAAACTGTGCACAATAGGCAGCATGATGTGCAACTTCACTTCTGACATCCATGACAAGGTCCACCTTTGCAACCATGACACCATGCAAGGTGGTACAGACGGGTGCAACAACATGCCGAATGGACCACTCAGGATTGGCATCACGTTCTCTTCGCCAATGAGTGCCGCATATGCCTTCAATCAGAAAATCATTGGAGATGTGTTTGGATGCAACCTGGTCAGGCTGAATGCCTTAGACACACTGTTCAGTAAGTGCAGCAAGGTAGAGGTTCCCTGCTGTTTTGAGGTGGCATTACGTGGGGCTGATGTACACTGCTGGGCGTCACGAAATATGCCATAACGACTGTACGATATGTGAAGGCCATCCTCCAACTGATAGTGTACCCATATCGGCAGCATATTGGTGAGGCATTCGTCTTCATGGACAACAATTCACGCCCCCATCATACACATCTTGTGAATGACTTCCTTCAGGATAACAACACTGCTCGACTAGAGTGGCCTGCCTGTTCTCCAGACATGAACCCTATCGAACATGCTGGGTATAGATTGAAAGGGGTTGGTTATAGAAAAAAGTGACCCACCAACCACTCTGAGAGCTCTGCACTGAATCACTGTTGAGGAGTGGGACAATCTGACCAACAGTTCCAGGATGAATTTGTGGATATTATGCCATGATGAATACAGGCATACATCAATGTGAGAGGACATGTTACTGGGTATTAGAGGTACCAGTGGGTACAGCAATCTGGACCACCACCTCTGAAGATCTCACTGTATGGTGGTACAACATGTGCAATGAGCAATAAAAAGAGTGGAAATTATGTTTATACTGATCTCTGTTCCAGTTTCCTGTACTGGTTCCAGAACTCTCGGAACTGAGTGATGCTAAACTTTTTTTGATGTATGTATTAACCATCTCAACTACTTACACTGGAAATTCATGAGAACACCACTATGAAAAGTTTGTTCTCCTTGTCTGACTTTATTACTTGAGGCAGTGCTCCTGTGACCATTTTAGTTTCTGTGATAACCATTGTTATTGTTTAGTTTTCCATGAGAAAGTTCACCATACCAGTTTTGTCTATTCCAGTTATTATCATTTCTTTAAATGATGGAGTAACCATGATTATATTTATTCATCCCCTTTTTTGTGCCATTCCGATTATGTTTAAAGCACAATTTTACTTGCCTGTTTCAAAGAGCAATCCCAGATTAGTTTAGCATTATTTTACTGTTTAGTTTAGTTTACTGTTTGAATTATTGATACATTTAAAGAAGAACAATGAAACACAGTAATGAATAACTAGTGCCCCAGATGTGACGTGTGTGTGTATGTGTGTAATAGCTTTATTGAATCTTTGTACCACTTGAGAGTGAGCCATTGCTGGAAACTGGTAGGGTAAATAACATATAAAAAAGCAGCCCTGGTGAATTATTATTACAGCAATATGTATTCATATTAATAAAGTGTTTCTGCTAGACACTTTTACGTCTTCAGAATTTCCTTCAAAACTGATAATAGTTTTGAGATTTTTGAAGGCCGTGTGAGATACTGCAGAAAAAATTTGTGAAATGCTTTCACTATCTTTGCAACTTCTGTACTTCTTTACCTATTCTCTCTACTACAGGTAATAAATTATTATTAAAATACATGCTATGTTTGAAGCATCATTAATGATGTTCTTTGCACTCTGATAATAAAACTATCTCATTCTGTGACTCATGACCCTGCCCCTTGATATGCTGTAATTCACAGAGACATCGTTCGCTAGTCAGCTAATGCCTGGTTGCTGTAATAGTTTTTCCTGCATATATCTCAGTAACTTCTGTGAAGCTTACAACTGCTTCTAACTGTTATACACTCCTGGAAATTGAAATAAGAACACCGTGAATTCATTGTTCCAGGAAGGGGAAACTTTATTGACACATTCCTGGGGTCAGATACATCACATGATCACACTGACAGAACCACAGGCACATAGACACAGGCAACAGAGCATGCACAATGTCGGCACTAGTACAGTGTATATCCACCTTTCGCACCAATGCAGGCTGCTATTCTCCCATGGAGACGATCGTAGAGATGCTGGATGTAGTCCTGTGGAACAGCTTGCCATGCCATTTCCACCTGGTGCCTCAGTTGGACCAGCATTCGTGCTGGACGTGCAGACCATGTGAGACGACGCTTCATCCAGTCCCAAACATGCTCAGTGGGGGACAGATCCGGAGATCTTGCTGGCCAGGGTAGTTGACTTACACCTTCTACAGCACATTGGGTGGCACGGGATACATGCGGACGTGCATTGTCCTGTTGGAGCAGCAAGTTCCCTTGCCGGTCTAGGAATGGTAGAACGATGGGTTCGATGACGGTTTGGATGTACCGTGCACTATTCAGTGTCCCCTCGACGATCACCAGTGGTGTACGGCCAGTGTAGGAGATCGCTCCCCACACCATGATGCCGGGTGTTGGCCCTGTGTGCCTCGGTCGTATGCAGTCCTGATTGTGGCGCTCACCTGCACGGCGCCAAACACGCATACGACCATCATTGGCACCAAGGCAGAAGCGACTCTCATCGCTGAAGACGACACATCTCCATTCGTCCCTCCATTCACGCCTGTCGTGACACCACTGGAAGCGGGCTGCACGATGTTGGGGCGTGAGTGGAAGACGGCCTAACGGTGTGCGGGACCGTAGCCCAGCTTCATGGAGACGGTTGCGAATGGTCCTCGCCGATACCCCAGGAGCAACAGTGTCCCTAATTTGCTGGGAAGTGGCGGTGCGGTCCCCTACGGCACTGCATAGGATCCTACGGTCTTGGCGTGCATCCGTGCGTCGCTGCGGTCCGGTCCCAGGTCGACGGGCACGTGCACCTTCCGCCGACCACTGGCGACAACATCGATGTACTGTGGAGACCTCACGCCCCACATGTTGAGCAATTCGGCGGTACGTCCACCCGGCCTCCCGCATGCCCACTATACGCCCTCGCTCAAAGTCCATCAACTGCACATACGGTTCACGTCCACGCTGTCGCGGCATGCTACCAGTGTTAAAGACTGCGATGGAGCTCCGTATGCCACAGCAAACTGGCTGACACTGACGGCGGCGGTGCACAAATGCTGCGCAGCTAGCGCCATTCGACGGCCAACACCGCGGTTCCTGGTGTGTCCGCTGTGCCGTGCGTGTGATCATTGCTTGTACAGCCCTAGCGCAGTGTCCGGAGCAAGTATGGTGGGTCTGACACACCGGTGTCAATGTGTTCTTTTTTCCATTTCCAGGAGTGTATGTACAAGTGAGTTTTTGGCCAAATACACACTTACACTAAATGCTAAATGGATCTAAACGTTTTCACAGGATGTAGCACTTCACTGAAATCTCCAGGACAAGGATAGAGAACTGGAGACAGCCTCTGGAGCATGTCAGGCTTGAATACATAGGTTCTTGAGTAGATAGCCTCTGAGCACTATGATAAAATATTTATTTCCTTTACACAAGCACACTTTGATACAAATGTAGACAGCTTTGATAAGAATAATTTAATTGGGTAGATAAGAACTCTACTCGCCAAACAGTGGCAGAACACACACATAAAAGAAGGTTGTAATTAGGCAATGTTTTGGAGACAGTGGCTCCTTCTTCAAGCAGTAAGGTTGAAGGGTAAGGAAGAAGGATGAAGGAAAAGGACTGGAGAGGTCTACAAAAAAGGGTAAATTCCAGGAAAGTCATGCAGAACTGTGGGTCAGGGGAGACTTTCTGGATGGGATGAAAAGGAAAGACTGATTGCTGGGGACAGTGGCTCCTTCTTCAAGCAGTAAGGTTGAAGGGTAAGGAAGAAGGATGAAGGAAAAGGACTGGAGAGATCTACAAAAAAGGGTAAATTTCAGGAAAGTCATGCAGAACTGTGGGTCAGGGGAGACTTTCTGGATGGGATGAAAAGGAAAGACTGATTGCTGGGGACTGCATTGGATGAGATTTGAAAACCTGTGATCTTAAAGGTGGGAGACAGGGTAATATGCAGGACAGAGATTATTGCTTAAGCATCATGCATGAATTAATAAGAGCGAAAAGCTAAGTGAATTGTATGTAACAGAGGAGGGAGGGGCCAGTGACAAACAGATGGTTAAGACAATGAAAGATGTGGAAAACTAAAACAGAGTGAAGAAAAGAGTAGTTGCTGTGGAAAAATGCTGAGATGGAAGAAATTAACGTAAATTAAGGCCAAGTGGGTGGCAAGAGCCAAGGACATATTGTAGGGCTAGTTCCCATTAGCAGAGTTATGAGAAACTGATGTCTGGGTGAAGAATTCAGATGGTACTTGTGGTGAAACAGGCACCGAGGTCACAATTGTCATGCTGTACCACATGCTCTGCAACAGGGTATTGCATCTTGCCAGTATACACCCGCTGCCTATGCCCACTCCTCCTAATTGATAATTTGTTGATTGTCATGCCAATGAAACAAGCCAAACAATTTTTTTACATAACAGCTGGTGTATGATATGCTATTTCACAGGTATCATGATAGTATAGGTTTTTCCAGTTACAGGTCTGGTATAGGTGGTGGTTGGAGGGGGCATAGAGCAAAGTGTTACAGTGGCAATGGTCACAGAGGTAGGAGTCATAGAGTAAGAAGATGGGTGCAGAAGGAACATAAGGTCTAACAAGAATATTCAGAGATTTTGAGGGTGATGAAAAGCTATTCTAGGTGTGATGGGCAAAATTTAGACAGAATGGATCTAATTTCAGGGAATGATTTTATGAAGTCATGGCCCTGTTGAAATAGCTGTTTGATACACTGCAGACCAGAATAATACTGAATCACCAGTGGTATGCTCCAGAGCTGGTTTTTGGAGGGACTAGTACAAATGGATGTGGTGCCCTGGGAAATCTGCTTTTGAACTAGGCTGATCGGGTAATTATGTGCAGTGAAGGCTGAGGTGAGAATGGTTGTGTATTGGTGTAAAGGGCTATAATAAGAGATACACTTAATAATAGGGCCTTAGCCCCTTTAGCACATATTAGTAAAATCTGAGTTACTCTATGGGCACCTGCCTATGATGACACAATAATTCCAATTTTAATCTTGACTTAGACATCAGGCACTGCCCCTTCTTAAGAAGACACCTTGTACAGTCAGATACATAATAAGTATACCAGAGAAAAATTAGATATACAATTAACTACTGGGCTGTAGTCCTTAAATAAATATCATTTAATGTTTGATTACTCCACAGAACTTCTATGGTTCAAAATTCAACCTTGACTCAGATCTATGGCATTCTCCCTTCTTATGATAATTATCTGAGTATTCAAAACACACAAGAAACACAAGGGAATACACTGAATTAATGGACCTTACCCTTTTTGTCATAAAAAGAATCCAATAATCAAAATTTCCAATACTATAAACCACTGTACAATAAGCAACTCAGTGACATCACCCCCTCAAAAGCACACAGTCAATACCAAGCTAGAAACTGGGCACTGCCCTTTTTAAGATAATAATCCGAGTGACTAGAACAGACAAGATATGCTAAGCTACCATCAGTTAAATTCAGCAAGTAATTACAGGCTAATAGATAGGAAAAGAAATTTTATGGGCATACTTCTGCAGAAAACTTGCTTACTTTTAGACAAGGACTCAGCAAATAGCTTAGTACCGAATGAGTTAAGCAAAGCAACCATACAGTGGTAGATTCTCAAGGTAAACAGAGCATGTTATAGAATTTGCTTTGCCAACCAGTCACTGAGTACATACAGTTCACTATGAGCTGTCCTGATTCTGGGCACTGACTTAAAGCAGCCTTAAAGTAAATTATCATGGCACCCAGCAGACTACAGCAAACACCCTTATACATAAGACCAGAGGACTTGAACCCACCACATCCCTTCGCACTTTTGCACTGTGCCCATGGTTAATACCTACCAAATTTTAACAGTTTTCTACAACAACAGAAACATGCAGTTAAATGCCATACATCTTTAATGTTGCCCAAGACTACCACAACACAGACAAATTCAGCCACACAAAGAACTGCTTATAATCATTCTGCCACATTCATAAAAAAATATATATTCTCTTAACCAAAAGTGTATTTGTTAGGGTTTCTGCAGTATCTCATCTAGACATACATACTTTCAAAATTTGTTTACATTCCATTTTTATCAAGAGAGGTGGCACAATGATTAGCAGAGTTACATGGTTGCCTATGTAAGTGTTACATGAACCTGACATGACATTATTGGTGTATGACAGTATTATACAAATGTGTCATACTGATCTGCTATGAACAAATGGAATGGAAAGAAGGAAGGAAGATTTTGTTTAATGTCCTGCCAACATGGAGATCATTAGAGATGGAGTACAAGCTTGGATTGTGTCAAATATTGGGAAGGAAATTGGCCATAGCCTTTGAAAGGAACCATCCTGGCATTTGTGTGAAGCAATTTACAGAATTAAAGGAAAATATAAATCTAGATGGGTGGACACAGGTTTGAATCACTGTCCTTCCAAATGTGAGTCCAGCGTGCAGTGTGTTTTAAGAAGACACAATCTAGAATAAGCAATCATGTAATACCTCAATGAAGGACAGTTGTTCATCTCCATTCCACAATAACTGCTCAGAATTCCACACCGAGCAGTCATAATTCATTTGAAGCAACGTGTGCATCGGAACAGATATCACCAAAAAAATAAAAAAATAAAAATAGTCTACAGCATGTAACCTCAAGAGCCTCAACCTAAATGAATGGAACAACTAGGCTCACCAAATTCAGAATTGAAGTCCAGCACGTTAAGTCCACTGATGCAGCTTGTCACTTCACTTCCCAAGCAGACAGCAGTAGAGTGACTGCTGATCCACAATAACACCCACAAGCCATCAACATGTGCAAAAACTCCCCTGCAGCGTCACAAGGCAGGCCCAGCAATCAACCACCTGACCTCTCCAATAGCAGAGGCTTGTTGCAGAACTCAGACTAAACAGCCTTTGTATACTCCCACTGACTCCTCACTTGTTCACCCTCAGCATGTTAAGAAACTACCATGTGTGTGCACATGCATGCCTACTGGCAGGAGGCTAAAAGCTTTGCATCACTGATGCCTGCTAGTACATATCGATCACACAACCCCCTTCCCCATTAAGGTGACAGCTAGAGAGGGCAAGGCAACAACACCACGAGAATGAAACATGCTATCCACAATCTGCCCCTTCAGCACCTCCAAACTTAATTTGGCTTAGGTAACCCTGCTCCTTTTATGAGTTTTAAATTCTCTGTGATGATGCTTACCATGGAGAGGTCCCACAAAGCACAAAAACATCTTCCCAGCAACCCCTTCCATGGGTCCACTCTGATCCCAAACATTCTTGATATAAACCACCCCCTCATGCCCACAGCTGCTGCATGTCTTCACTTGTTGTAATTACAGGCTTGCTGTTTATGAACAAGCAGAATATTCCTCCTGGCAACCTCCCATCTTGTCCTCAGACTTCTGGGATTGACACACTCTGGCAGAATATTGTTGAGAGTCCATGTCTTGCCTAGAAGAGAATTAACCCCCTATGAGAGCACCATCTTTTCTGGGGTAGTTTCATGGACCTTGTGGCAGCTGGTATTGAAAGACAAACTTAACCAATTCAAAGAATGGTGCCATCTTTTCTGGTCCTCAGAAAGATAAATTGTAAGAATGGTGCTATCTTTTCTGGTCCTCAGAAAGATAAATTGTAAGCACACAATTCAAATTTTGATCTATACACTCTGCAAATGTTGGTTGAGGATAGTAAAGCACTGTTGTAATGTGCTGGATCCCAAGGTAAAAAAAAAAGCGCCTGAAACACTCATGATGTGAACATAACACTTTTACTGGGTTTCTCCAACTTGCATTCCTGGTACATGGCTACTAATCCCTTGATCTCTGAGGCCACTTCCCACCACATTAAGTGTTCCTTAATCTTCATTTCCATTTTATTTATGCCCAGGTGTCTCTCGCACAAGGACTGGTGGAAGTAGGTGAAGACCACAGGCACTTAACTCTGGGGAAGACAGATCTTTAATTTTGCATTGTACTTAGTACAACGGCACAGCACCTCACTACCAGACAACCTTCCACCAAATGTTCATGATCTAGCTGAACTCGTCATCCCTATGCTGCTCATCCTCCAGGAGTGAGTCTCGCTTAGGATGGCAGTGGTCAAGTCAGTCCCTGTCATCTCTACCACAGCCGCAGATGTTGGTGCCATTGGTACAGCCTCACTTTTCTCCTCTACCATTTCCCCACCGACCACCCAACTGATGGCATTGGCCACCTGAAACTGAGATTCTTTAATATGTACAATATCAAACTGAAATTCTGGGATGTGGACAGCCAGGTGTGCCACCATTCTGGTCTTGCATGGCCAGGACAGAACCAAATTTAACTCTTTGTTGTCAGTTTCTAAACTGAACTCCCTATGCTCTAAATAAGATTTAAACTGCTCCAATGCACACAGTACTGCCATTGCCTGAAGTTCATATGTGGAGTAATGGCTTACAGATTCTGATAGCACCCGGGATGCCTAAGCCAATGGCCTGAGCTTGCCTTCCTGTTCTTGTAGCAGGACTGCTGTGATGCCTGAGTTGGATGCATCTGTTTGAACTATAAATGATCAATTGAAATTGAGAATACCTAATACCCTGGCATTATTGAGTATCTGTTTCAGGGCCTAAAAAGTCCATTTGCTATTTGCACAAGACTGGGCACAAGTTTCCTAAAAGATTTACGATATCCACAAATCACACTATATCTCTTTAATTTCAGGGTCTGAGAAATTGGTAAACAGCCTGAATGCTGGATTGATTGATGCTCATCCTTTCCACTGACTCAATGTGCCTCAAAATGATATCTCTTTCCAAGGGACAAGCTTTGGTGTTGGCTGTTTGAACAACTCTTGTGTGCTTTCTTACAATCTCTAACTAGATGCTGTGTACACGAGCATTGAGAACACTGAAGCTCCATGAACTCCTTCCCACCTCTCTCCGAGGCCCTTTTCCTACTTTACCTGGTGGTATGACCTGACTTCATTTCCTGTCCCCATGTCAGACATTTGCTATGTGGTCACCATCTTGTCGACATCAGAGAATGAGCACGGCTAACCCATGAACATAATGCAGGAATGACCCTGTGGCCACATTCCATCTAAAACATTACTACTGCTTCATGTTCCATATCCTTAGCTGCCTCATGTTTCCTACTCTCTACACATAGCAAAATTCTTGCCACCTGCATATGCCCAGCAATATCTGCTATGGCTTCAACCACATCTTGTACTCTATAAAAGTATTCATCAATTATGTCCTCCTGTCTACACATGCCTAGGCACCTTGACAAGATACTGTCATGAAGAAGACTGAGCGGTTCTGCAGCCCACATAACATCAGTTACTAACCCACTCAACTGGCTTCTGTGAGAGGATAAATCACTTGAAATATTACTTCACATGGAATTAATAGACTTTGACCTGGTCTTGCAACTCAGCAGCTAACTGTAATACCTTGGTTATGTGGTTGATATTACTGTATGGACAATACCGAATACCATGGATGACAGGGAGAAGAGGGTTTGGTAACTTACTAAACTGATTCCTACTGGCCTCCCTCACACCACTAGGTTGCTGATTCTCACTCTCTTCACCTCCTTCAGGTAAGCTAATAAGGGTCATCTGCCATTGAACAGACAGAATTTTCTCCTGCAATTTAGATACGTCTGCCATGTACTTAATGGCCTTGTTAACTGAATGGATATTATTAAGTGTATGTTCAACATGATCCAGCAGAGCATGCAACCAAGTCATCTGAGTGCACAAGTGGGAGGTGCAATTAAAGCAGAACCTTCCTGAATTATAGGAGGCAAGGAAGACATGCAGTGTATGTGGTACTCACCTCCCCAGCTGTCTGCAAGGTGCTGTTCGCTGAAATTTCCACCGCGCCCCCCAACTGCTGACACGACTTGGCTGCACTGCCCTGCTCTGACTGAGCAAGCATTCTTAACTCACGCAGTAAACAGTCCCTCCGTGTATACTTCCTCCCCGGGGCACTTTGTGCATCCATAATTGGAGGACTCTGCAAACATGCAGAAAATACAGTGACAAGTAGCACTAAATATACTCAACACACACTTTCGTCTTAGTCTAGACATATTATGTGTACTGTACCAAGCTATGCCTTTGTACTGTAAATAACAATGCACTGTGCTAACAGCTCATATATCAAGGACAGAGATAACGAATGGGAGGCAACCTTTGGAGCAGGTCAGACTCGAGAACAGGTGTTCTTCAGTTGCCAGTCTCTGAGCACTGTGATAAAAAATTTAGTTAACAAAAATATTTCCTTCACACAGGCACCCTTTGGAACAAATGTGGACAATTTTAATAAGAGATATACTTCATCAGAGGGCCTTAGTCCCTTTAGCAGGTATTATTAAAACTTGAGTTACTCTATGGATGCTTGCCTTAAACAACATACACAATAGGTACATCAGAGAAAAATCAGATTTACGTTCAACCAATGGGCCTTAGATCATTAACAAACATTATTTAATGGTGGATTACTCCACAAAACCACTATGGTTCCAAATTCAACATTGACTTAGGCTTCAAGTATTGCTCCCTCTTGAGAAAATCGTTTGTATAGTTAAAATACACAAGTGGTACACAAGACATAGATAAGATTTGCACTTAATCATGGACTGAAACCCTTTTAGCAAAATACTATTAAACATGGAATTACTGCAGGGACACATGCTCCTTTCATCAACCAGTGATCAATCCCACCTCAGAAAAGGCTTTAATTCCAGCAAGCAGTACATACCAGGCACTAGCAGTTACTTGGAAAACAATCTAATAATAGATTCCAATAATTCTATGTGCCTAAGGAATACGCAGACTAACAGTTAACCAAATTAGTATGCTTTGCTCTTCAAAACACTGCAAATACTAACTTGGAAGCTGGATAGTGCCCCTTCTTATGACAATAATCTGAAGAGTTAAAACACCAAAGAAATGCAGGGAAATATACTGAATTAATGGATCTTACCCTTTTTTTTTTTTTCAAAAAACAATCTAACAATCGAAACTGCCAGCACTATAAATCACTGTATAATAAGCTACTCAGCAGTCATCACTATTCCAAGAACATACAGTCAGCATTGAGCTAGGCATTGCACACCACCCTCCCTTAAGAAAATAATGAGAGGAATTAGAATAGAAAAGATATGATAGGTTACCATCAATTAAATTCAGCAAATAATTCACAGGTGAATAGAGGAGAAGGAGGGGAAGGAGGAGGAGGAGAAGATTAATGTTTAACATCCCATAGAAGCGAGGTCATTAGGGATGGAGCACAAGCTCAGATTAGGGAAGGATTGAGAGGGAAATTGGCAAAGCCCTTCCAAAGGAATCATCCCAGCATTTTGCTTAAGTAATTTAGAGACATCAGGGAAAACCTCAGTGAGGATGGCTGCACATGGGTTTGAACCATTGTCCTCCCAAATGTGAGTACAGTGTGCTAATCACTGTTCTTCCATGCTCAGTCATAGGTGAATAGATAGGAAAAGAAATTTTATGGGCAAAGCCCTGCAGGAAACTTACTTATTTCTAGACAAGGATTGAGATAACAGTCTAGCACTGAGTGAGTTAACCAATGCAAGTGTACAGTGATAGACACTCAAGGTGAGCTAAGCATGTTACAGAATTTGCTTTACCAATCAGTCACTGAGAACATATACACATATATGTGATTCTGAGCTGTCTTGAAGCTGAGCAATGATGCAAAGCAGCTTTAAAGTGAACGTCCATGACACCCAACAACTACTGGTGACCCACTGGGCACATAAGACCACAAGATTTGAACCCAGCTCATCCCTTCACACCCTTTCACCACACCCACAATAAATACCAATCTAATTTTCACAGCTTTCCACAACAGAGGCAGCTAAACACAATACATCTTTAATGTTGGCCAAGAGCACCACCATATGGCCTCATTCAGCCACACACACCACTGCTTATAATCATTCCACCATACGCATGAGGCACTTGTGATTTTTTTAAAACAACAAAAGCTAGAACAAGAAATTTTGTCGTACCACAAAGAAGGACAGGTGTTTGTCTCAGTTCCACAATAAATTCTTAGAACTGCACACAGAACCGTCATAACCCTTCTGAAGCAGAGCATACATCAGCACAGGAAACTCCCAGAGAAAATAATCTAACAGCCTATATCGTCAAGGCTTCAGCTTAAACATATAGAACAACTCGGCTCATTAAAATCAGATTAGAATCCAGCACATAAGTCCACTGATGCATCTTGTCACTTCACTTCCCCAGTGGACAGCAACACAGTGACCTGTTGATCTGCAAGTAACCCTCCCACATGCCATTGGGATATACAAAAACCCTTCTGTATAGCATCACAATGTGGGCCCAGTGATCAACCACTTGACCTCCTCGACACCAGAGGCTCGCTGCATGTCTCAGACTAAGCACCCTTTGTGTGCTCCTACTGACTCCTCATTATTTCACCCATGGCATGTTAAGAACTTACTGCATGAACACACATGCATACCTACTGGCAGGAGGCTAAAACTTTGTATCAGTGATGCACTGCCAATACTGCCAGTATCGATGCAATGCTATCAATCATGGAGTTATATCACTAAATATTTAACAGCAGGTTGGCTAAACTGTAACACAGATTTATGTAATATGACTGAAGTACTTTGATTTAGGTTCTATGAATGTTACTACAAGTCATTTTAAAGGAATTTATTTTAGAAGTATGTTTTATGTTATTAGCCAGTGTATTTCACAGTTATACAGGTGCAAATCTGAGAGAGGTCATGACCCCCACCAGCTACAAGAAACATTTTTACCAGGTAATGACCCCAATTTAATGGCTGAGGGCAGGCCTGCCTGATGACATCAACAAATCTGACATATTTCATAAGTCTACTGGTATAACCTGCTGACCACAGGAAGCAGGCTAGGGTGGAAAGAGAAAGACACTTTTCCAACAACAAAAGAAATGGGAAGATCTCATAAATATGCAATTATCAAATTTTTTTTATGAATGCTTTTCAAGTGATTTACAATAAAACCCCATTTTTAAATTCCTGCACATTATCTTTTCTCACTTTTTTTTTTTTTTTTTTTTTTTTTTTTTTTTTCCAACAGAAGTCACATTCTATCAGTACAATGCTTTCCCATTATTAATGATCCCGTGTAGAAGATTTCCCTCATTTTAAGTTTTCTTTGATGTTATCAGGACATTTAGCATTGATTTTCAAACAGATTTCTGCAAAAGGTGCATCATGTTCCTGCTCAAAGTCAGCCTTCGAACAAAGCAGAAAACATAAACTATACACAAAGTTATTTATCATGTAATTTAGCGTTCGTGCAGTGAGCAAGATTTTCATTGCCGCTGCATTGGGTCTTGGCCACTGTAATGGAACTGACAAATAGACACTAAAGTTGTGTTAAAAAAGCTTTTGCTTAAGATAATACTAAGTTAGGAGTTGCGATCAATAATCGATATTTGAATTGTATGTTCTTTGTAGCTTATGACTGTGATCTTCGGTCTACAACGGGTTTTTGGCCACTTGAGTGTTGGCCGCGGTTGAGTGTAGTTGTGTATCTAGTTTTGACAATAAAAGTGTGTTTTTGATACAAAGAAACCATGGAATACTGCGTCATGATTTCGATAGTCCATGATAATTAAAAAACCCGCACCTTTTCTTGGGTCCAGAGCAGCAAAGGAATCATCGCCTAGACAACGAGAAGCCACATAGACAACGCAGACTCAGCAGCATCAACAAAGGAGATATCATGGCCAGCTCTACTAAAGTACTATACAGCCATTAGCCACACCATAACGGTGTCCTTATGGATATAACTTATCCTGCACAGTAGAGCGGGTTTGTGAAAACTGGGGGCTCTTTGCTGGGATTAAGACGTTTATATGTACTGGATTGACGAAATCTGTTTTGCAGAAGTCTAATGACCACTTGGTACAAGGAAGTGCTATACATGGAAGTAAAGGGAGACGAAACAAAACAGTAAAGTGGACTAACCACACGAGTGGGGACCCAGACTGAAAAGATAAGTACATTTGTTTAGTGCTGTTTATTCCTTTTATTATTTTGTGTGTGAAATTTCACAGAAATGACCATCGTGAAAGAGGAAAGTGGTGCTGAATCCGAGCAGGATTGTGAAAATTTGTTAGTCTTTGGGGACGTAGACATGCCGATAAAAACGGAAGATGAGTCAGTCAAAGAAGCGCATCAATGTCTTAATTCATCAGAACGTGAGACGTCGGACATTAAATCGCTGTTACAAATGATGGAACAAACTTTAGCTTTAAATCAAACAGTTGCAGCCCGTTTACAAGCTAATGAAGATCAATTGCAAAACATCAATCAGATGGTGGCGGACAGTTTTCGGGTTATAAATCAGAAAGTGTCGTGTCTAGAAGGAGCTATGAACAAAAAATTTGATAATGTCTTACTTTGGGGTAATAAACTTCGCAACGATATATCAAAGATAAACAAAAAACTTAGCAAGGCAGAAACAAAGATTTTGGTGGTAGAATCTAAAGTGGGAGAAGAAAAATCTAGTCTGAGTAACAAAATTCAGTCTGTAAAAAATGAACTGGCCACAGACAGAGAGAAAAATGCGAAGTGTTTTGTTAATGTTAATAGTCAAATAGATACAGTTTGTGTAAATGTAAAAGCTATGGCAGTAGATCTTGAAAGTAGAGTACTTTCAAAACTAAATGTTGTGAATGATAAAGTGAAAACAGTAAGTAACACAGTAAAACTCCACGAGATTGAAACTAAGAAAGACGTTAGTGAATTAAAAAGTACAGTATCAGAGTTAAACCAGAAGTTTGAAATATTTAGCAATGATGTAGCTAACAAAAATTTTTCTATGAACACCTGTACCTTATTATCCAATATTCCAGTTAAAAACTTTTCTGATGAGTGTAGTTTGCATCCTGTTGACTTTCTGTAGAGTTGTAGAGACAATTTTTTGCCGAATATGAGTGAAAGTTTCAAAATTAAGTTTGTTAAAAATTTTTGGAGGGGGAATCTTTGTCATGAGCCAATCAAAATTTTTCTATGGACATGTCTTATGCAGAATTTTAAATTGAGTTCTTAAAACGGTTCTGGTCTGAAACTGAACAAGCCAGGATAAAGAGCGAGTTCCTGAATGGACCATATTATAGAGAAACACAGGGGACTATGAAACAGTTTTGTAAGAATCAACTGAAGAAACTTGTACATTTGAGTAAAACCTTTGATGAGCTCACACAGATAGATGCTTTAAAGAGAAGGTTGCCAACAGATGTGCAATGGGACCTAGTGTATGGACCAGATGACAACATTGAACAATTTCTAAACTATGTGGACAAACTTGACAGGATTATAGACAAAGTGGGGAAACCAAAAAACTATTTCAATCATGCACAAAGAGGTGGAGATCATAGTTGGGGAAACACTAATTTTAACAGGAGGGAAAGCAGTAGGCCCAACAACCATAGTTTTCATTATAGGGAACAAAATAGTCACAATATTAATAATAATTTCCATTCAAGGGCAAACTATAATTTCCATTCAAGAGGACAATCTGGGAACAATTGGAACAGAAGTAATAACAGGGAGTTTTAAAACAGGAATTGGCGTGAACATAGTGACACCAGGAGTCAAAATGCTATGGGATGTCATGAAGTAAAAAACTAGCATGCACTCAATTTTCGGTCCACAAGGTAGGGGCGAAAAGCATAGATAATAGATGGACCAATAACACTGACTACGTTGCACCAAGAGATACGTCTCAAGTAATGAGTAGTTATCTTATGAATGTGTACTACCCTCTAAACACAGTACCTGTTAAGAAGGAACACATTGGTTGTAATAAAGAGCCAGAGAAAATAATTGACTTAGTTGAATTTTATGAATGGGCAGAAGCTTATAGTTTGTCAGGGGACCAGCAGGTTAACGATTTAAATGATTTAGGAATTGATGCACTGATGAGGGAACTAAGTGAGCAAACTGTTGACACTGATTTAACGAGCAAAGAATTAAATACACTTGGGTGTGAAAGCAACATTTTAATTTTTCGGGAGAGAGAGGCTGATGATTGTAGTATTTGGGAAAATGAAGATTTAATGATATATGATGATGATGAAAAATATTTCGTTTGCCTGAAAGAGGAAATGGAGGCATTAGGTGTTGTGGGAGAAACTGATATGCACGCTGTAGATGTACCCAAGGATGTTATTAACAGTTTAAGTGGTGTTAATGCCAGTGTCACAACCAATAGGCTCTGTAATGCAACATCTTATGAAGGAACCTGGGCAGATGATAAAGATTCACTGAACAGTAAAACTGACTGTGCAAGTATGCTACCATTTGCTATGAACAAAGGTGAATTATTTCTTTATGATATGTGGCTAAAGAGTGATGCAATTAGATATGATAGCAATTTTAGAAAAATGATTCTTAATATATCTCAAATTTTATATCCTGATTGGTGGCAAAATACTAAACATAGTTTTGTTGAACAACTGAAGGATAAATACCTTAGTGATGAACAATGTTATATGGGTGAAAATATTGGGATTAATGAAATTATCAATGCAAGTGACAGTGCTAATGACGTGTGTGTTAATGTAATGACCGTAGATAATAAAGGTGACAGTAATATAGGTACTTTTAAGTCAGGAAGTCATTGTTTTAGTGAAATTCAAAATGATTTATTGTATGAATATGTTCAGCCCAAAAAAAGTGATGACTTAGGTAGTCCATTCATTAGAGCTAAAGTTGGTACCTTGGATGGCAAGTGCCTCATAGACACAGGGAGTCAGGTGTCAGGAATATCTGAAATACTAAGCAAAAAGATGAAGTGCGAGAAAGATTACATTGAAATGCCAGTCATTGGGGTGAAAATAAGAGGGGCTACAGGAAAACATAGTAAAACTGTGAAAAGTCAAACTTTGTTATCTTTTACAATTGATGGAGTCACATTTACACATGGATGCCTAATTATACCAGGCCTCAGTGAGGACTGTATTCTCGGGATGCCATGGATTCGGAGTGTAGATGCAATATTTGACTGGGGAGGACAAAAACTTATCATAACAACACCAAATAGTGAGACAGTTCATGCTACAATTGCATTTGCAAGCAGAATATTACTGAAACATGAAAAGAACTATACAGTAACAGAAAAAGAGCTATTAGCCATATAGTGGTCATTTTCAAAATTCAGGACCTATTTACTTGGACATAAGGCAATAGTGTACTCTGATCATAAAGCCTTAAGCTATATGCAGGAATGCAAGCTCTATCATGATAGGCTTAC
Source organism: Schistocerca serialis cubense (assembly GCF_023864345.2). Lineage (NCBI taxonomy): Eukaryota > Metazoa > Arthropoda > Insecta > Orthoptera > Acrididae > Schistocerca > Schistocerca serialis. Next base: position 239,040,669 of record NC_064646.1, read on the forward strand.
AAGATGGGCATTGTATTTACAACAATTCAACTTTGAAATTAAGTATATTAAAGGCACTGACAACATAGTTGTGGATGCTCTATCAAGGCTACCAGTAGGAGGGGAAACAGAAATTTTTGATCAGAATGAAGAAAAACAGTTTAAAATGATATATATTAAAGGTGTCACAGATGAAAAAGTTGTTAGATCATTGTGTGATAAAATCAGGAGGAGCGAGAACTGTGATGCAAATTGGAAATTAGTAAAGAGCTGTTTAGGGAAAAAAAACTATGAAAAATTAGACAAGTACTATAAGGTTTAAAGGTATTCTGTTTAGGACAACTGACGAAGACTCAGACAATTGGAAACTATGCTGGCCTGAGGAGGAAGCTGAGAGGTTAATTAGGTATACTCATGAGAGCTATGGTCATTGTGGCATACATAAGTATATGCAGAAATTACAAGAAAACATATACTTCTACAATATGGCCAAGAAAGTTAGAAAAGAATTGTCAACTTGTGATAAGTGCCAATGAGTCAAAGTAAGTAACAAAAAATGTCAAGGTGAAATGCAAAACATTATTCCTGCACAACCTCTAGACTTAGTCGCTGTTGATTTCTATGGGCCTCTTCCAAGGAGTAGGAGTGGCCACTGCTACATTTTTGTCATGGTGGTTATATTTTCTAAACTAATCTAGTTGTATCCTGTCAGAAAAGCCACAGGTAAAGAGATAGTTACAAAAGTTGAAAAAGACTGTTTCTTAAACATTGGGAAACCAAAAGCAATCTTGTCGGATAACGGTTCTCAGTTTTTGTCAAAAGTTTGGAAAGCCTTTGTTGATAAATTGGGAATCAAACATGTTCAAATATCTGTATATAATCCATCGTCAAACCCAGCTGAGAGGTATATGCACGAGATTGGTCGTTTATGTTGTACATATTGCAGTCATAAACATCCTACATGGTACGACCATGTACGAGACTTTGAAGATGTTATGAACAGCTTGCAGCACACTTCCACAGGATGTTTCGTCTAAAACCAGACAACATTATCACTGAACTCATAGAATTTCCACTATGCGCAATGATGACTATGCATGAACGTGAAGCCATAGTCAAAGAAACAATGATAAAACAGGGGGAAATTAGAAAAAGATGACATGATGGCAAGATCAAAGCAACCAAGTTTAAAGTAGGAGATTATGTTTTAGTAAAATCACATGAGAAATCAAAAATTCTAACTTCTGAAATAAAGAAATTCTTTGATATATACATGGGTTCATTCAAGGTTGTAGAGCATCCACACCCAAATGCATACCGGTTGGTGTATCCTAAATCCAGGAAAGTTCTCGGGCTAAGGAATATTGTTTCATTGAAATGGTATAAACAAAAGGGGTAAGACTATTCTCAGAAAGTTAAAAGGTGACTCAACAAAAGTTTTTCACTGGAAATTATGAAATTTTATCTATAAAAATTGTCTGATTTTGATACAGTTTTGTGCCCTTGAAAATGTTTATTATTTGTTTAATATGTATTCACTGTATGAAGTGTTTGCAATGAATTTTCTGTGTAATATGCTTGCCATGTTAGTTCTTAATATTTTTGTATGTTTATGCAATTTGATTGATATTTGATAATTTGTGTAATTTTAGCTTGTGTAACTTTCTCACATCACACTTGTTGAGACATCATTTAAAACGCAAGCCACTAATCAGCACTAAATCTGTCTTGCAACAATTAAGTTTTTTTAATTTTTTTTATCTTAAAGGCAGAGTCCTAATTACAAAATTACAAAAATTACAAAAATTGAAATGTCCAACTCTACTAGGAGACAATCATTCTTAGTAAACCACATAAATTTCTGTATATTTCTTCCTCAACCACTGCAAAAGCATAGGCAGTAATATTTTTTAATTTTGATAGATACATACCATTGCAAAACTTTCATCCATGATTCTACCTTTGCACTTTTACTGTGAATATGAACCCTTGTAACAAACTGCCTATAACTTTACTTTTGAAAACAATTTAATTTTTTTATCCTTGGAGTAATGTCTTTGTCTTAAGACATTTTACACCCAACATGTTAATGCATTTGTATTACATGTTTATTTAATTTATTGTTATTTAAAGGATCTTTTTTGGACCAGTTCATACCTGTGTAGTATTACTCAGACATATTCTGTTAACTTCTCCCACTAGATAAACATTACCAGAAGGTAAACTATGTATCCTAACCATGTACTTACATATAAACATTATGTAACCAAAAAGTGATCTCTGTATGTGATTTTTAGATAACATGGGATTATAGTCAATGAAGTGATACAAACAGCTAAGCTTTGGAAACTGATGCACTGCAGGACAAGCAGAAATCAGACCTTTTAACGGAAGTCACCTATGTGCAGATGGACAATGTGGGACAGACTGTTAGTAGTGTGAAAAGTGGGCAACAAAATAAAATAAAACAAGCCTGCAGTTAAAAGTTACAGTCTTTCAATGGTTTCATGTGAAGTGCTACAACATTATGGACTCGTCTAAGTGAAAATTGCGAATCTTGTTTTGTATTTCATTTACTCTAAGGTTAAAAATTGTATGTTTTCCTTTACTTAGTATAACAATTTCAGTGTTAGCATAATTCAAAGGAAACAGTCCTATTAAAAATTTTAATTTATTTAAAATCATATTCTTGGCAGTTCCATTATTCTGGTGTCAGAATTTTGTTCACATTTTCATACTTACAAAATTCTTGGGGGGCTATTGTAATGGAACTGACAAATAGACACTAAAGTCGTGTTAAAAAAGCTTTTGCTTAAGATAATACTAAGTTAGGTGTTGCGATCAATAATCAATATTTGAATTGTATGTTCTTTGTAGCTTATTACTGTGATCTTTGGTCTACAACGGGTTTTCGGCCACTTGAGTGTTGGCCACAGTTGAGTATAGTTGTGTATCTAGTTTTGACAATAAAAGTGTGTTTCTGATACGAAGAAACTGTGGAATAGTGCATAATGATTTCGATAGTCCCTTGATAATTAAAAAACCCGCACATTTTCTTGGACCCAGAGCAGCAAAGGAATCATTGCCTAGACAACGAGAAGCCACATGGACAACACAGACTCAGCAGCATCAACAAAGGAGACATCATGGCCAGCTCTACTAAAGTACTATACAGCCATTAGCCACATCGTAATGGTGTCCTTATGGAGATAACTTTTCCTGCACAGTAGAGCAGGTTCGTGAAACCGCCTGTGTTATAGGTTCACAGTGTTTGGTAGGGTGGGAACGTATGCTGAGTCACTGCCTTAATCATAATCACAATCTGATGATAGTGACTCTAGTAGCAATCTTCCTGCTGCACATTTGCAAGTTCCTTGTTAGCACTCAGTCACTGCCTTCACAATAATCAGAAAGGTAGTGGCTGAGTGCTGACGCACACAAACTGGGTGTAGGTTCCCTCATCACTTTGATCATGCCCAATAGTGTAAATAAAACACATAAATATAAGTCTTTCAAGAAACCACACTAAAAAGACATTCACATTTTAATGTTCTAATGTTCATTGATAGCCATTATAAAACTATGATCAATAAAACTTGTAACACAATATGGTTGAAACTCTAATGTTGGCAGTCTTTGTAAACAGAGAACAGTAGGCAAAAAATTTACAGCTCGTTGTCAACAAGGAAGTCATTTGGTTAAGGAATTTCCTGGGTGAGAAAGAGGGAAGAAACTGTCACCATATTACAGAGCACCTTGAGGAGGGAAGCTTACGTCTGACATCAGGCCATACCAACCTAAGACTGCGCACCTGGTACAGTTTAGTGGATTCCAAGTAGAAGTAACAATGATTCACAAAAGCCTATTATCAAGATATCTGTCTTCAAAAGTGGTGTTTATTTGTATAAATGACTATGAAATTAGATGAAAGTCATTGTAATACAGTTCAATGAGCAGAATGAATATTGCTACTAGAGTCGTTACCATCATATTGTTTAAGTTGCCACAGTTGAAAACAGAAGACAGCAGACAGAAGATTTCCTGAGTCATGAGAACTTGTTACAAAAAAAGCTGGGCAAGAAGTATCATTGATCCCAAAAAATAAAAATGATTACAGCATATTTAATAAAGAATTCTCAAACAAAATGCACCATTAGATTAAACTTTCCAAACAGCTGTCTGTAAAATTTATATTCCACTTTTACCACTGCTTCTTCGAATGCAAGGATGCTATAATTGTAACAAAGATCTCTGAAAAAATTGGTACTGTACCTGTAATAATAAGCAAACAAGTAAAAGTCACATTCTGTATTAACTCAAATCAGTGCATATGAGTGAAATGACTAGGAAAGACAGGAAATGTATAACTGTGGAAGAAAAATTATGATTCTACAACATACACATTTGGATGTTGGTTCGCAAGGTCAATTAGTGAATTTCCTAAGACTTACTGCTTCCACCCTGAACACAATTGTGAGAAATTGGCCCAACATAAAAACCAACAGGAGACGTACTTGTTCCATTGCAAAAAAGACATAAATACATTTGGCATCAGTGTATGATCATTTGGAGAAACTCATTGCAGAGTGGTTTGTTACCTTGATAGCATTGGGAACTACACTTGAATGCTATAGACTGAGAGAAAAGGTGATTCAGTTTGCTACAAAAAATGGGGTTCATCAACTTCACAGCATCGAATGATTGGATCAATCAATTTAAAAATCATCTTTACATAATTTTTACAGCCATTGGTGTCACGCAAGTGTAAGTCTTCATAAGAGAACTGTGGACAAATGGAAGAAAAACTGCAAAATATCTTTAAAGATTATGATCCAAAAACCATGCTTAATCTTGACAAAACTGTTCTTTTTTATAACATATTAGGAAACTGAGTAAGTAGAAGATAACTGATACTTATGAACAATGATGATGGGTCTGCAAAATTTGAAAAGCCAATTTGTTTCAGAACTGTCAGAACTCTGCCTACTAGTTATGATTCCAACAGCACTGCATTGATGACCAATTCCATCTTCACAGGGACCGTGCAGGCACTTGATGCTAAAATGGAGGCAAAATATAGGAAAATAATGCTGCTAAGTGACAGATGTCGAGCAGAACTTGACAATATGCAGCTGAGAAATATCAAGCTAGTGTTCCTGCCTCCTAATTGTATGAGTAAACTTCAACTGTTAGAGCTGCAAATAATCAATTCATTTACATGGAAACATAGAAAAATGCCTGTCCGGAAGGTGGTATTTATGTACGAGGGTTATTCCAAAAGTAAGGTCCGGTTATAAAAAAAAAATCAAAACTAAAATGTTTTTTCAAAACAATTGTTTTATTTACATTCCTTACATCTTTATCTATTTTTCTACATAACTTCCATACTTATTTAAACATTTGTCACATCATTCAACAAGCTTTTGAATGCCCATGTTATAGAAATCGGCCGCCTGTGACGATAACCAGTCCTTAACTGCTTCTTTCACTTCATCATCTGTGTCGAAGCGCTTGCCGCCGAGAAACTCCTTTAAGTAACGGAACAGGTGGAAATCACTTGGCGCCAGGTCCGGACTGTAAGGAGGATGGTCCATCTGTTCCCATCCAAATTTCTTGATCAGAGCTTGCGTTTCATTTGCAGTGTGGGGTCTGGCATTGTCATGCAACAACAAGATTCCAGACGACAAAAGACCACGTTGCTTATTCTGGATTGCACGTCGAAGTTTAGTCAGGGTAGCGCAGTAGGCGGCTTTATTAATCGTTGTTCCTCTCTCCATAAAGTCGACTAACAATACTCCACGTCTATCCCAGAACACAGTCGCCATAACCTTACGTGTTGAGATTGTCTGCTTTGCCTTGACCTTGACTGGCGATGACGTGTGACGCCATTGCATTGACTGACGTTTAGACTCTGGAGTGATGTGAGAAACCCATGTCTCATCCCCTGTGACAACATTGTCTAAAAGACTGTCACCTTCCTTATGATATCGCTCCAAAAAATCAAGAGCAAAAGCCATTCTTTTCATTCGTTGGGGCTCCGTAAGCAGCCTGGGAACCCAACGGGCACACAATTTGTGAAACTTCAAATGTTCAGACACAATTCTGAACAAAGTTGTTCTACTCACATTCGGAAAATGCATGTCTACGTCTGTAATAGTGAATCGGCGATCTTCACGAATTTTTTTGTCAACCGCATTGACCAAATCGTCTGAAATCACTGATGGTCGGCCACACCGTGGTTCATCGTGCACATTATCCCGTCCTTCATTAAAAGCTCGCACCCACTTGCGCACTTTACTGTCGCTCATTATGTTAGGACCGTACACTTCAGTAATCTGCCGATGGATTTCTGCCGCTGAATTGTTTCTTGCAGACAAAAACCGTATCACTGCCCTTACTTCACAATCGGCGGGCTGATCAATTGTCTTAAACATTGTAAAGTGACACTGTGAACTACACTCAGCAACAGTAACAAAGCGAATGGCGGCGTTTGACGCGCAAGGCTTGCCGGGAGTCGGCGCGCATGCGTGTTTTGTCATTGGCGCCAAATTTCAATAGTTACGGCGAATTGGACCTTACTTTTGGAATAACCCTCGTATGATAATGGCATGGACTTAAAATCTATTATCATATCACTTTTGGATGCTATGCATTAGGCCTATGCATCGAAAGCATGGATAGATGTGACTCCTTGAACTATCTCGACCTGTTTCATGAAAGCAGGATTTCAGTTCACAGAAAACACACATGCACCACTGGAAGGAGATTTGTCTAAGCCTACAGTTTTTTCTGTGACTGGCATGTTGTCTACGTTTCAAGAATATGTCAGTGTTAATACTTCAGTCACCACTTCAGGGGTGCCAATTGTAGACAGCATAATTACCAAACATTTGAAGTAGGGAAGAGAAATGTGGTTGGTGAAGAGGGTAATGAAGATGATGACCAAGAACTAGTTGTGCCAAGCAGGTAAGAAACTGTGGAATGTGTTAATATTTTTAGGCAGTATACTGGTAGCATATCGGGTGATGATTATAGGTTTGATGCTTTGTATACTTTGGAGAGGCAAGTACAGCTGGTTGCTGTTAGTAACAAACAAAAGAAATTAATTATTTCACATCTTTTTAAACAGGCAAAATTAAAATTGTTTTACTTTCATATTTTGAACAAAATAATGATAATGACAGTAAGAGTAATTTATTCATTTTTGCTTATTGTGTTTCCCTTGCTTCCCTATACTTTACACTTTCCTGTGTTTTACACTTTATTGGGTCAGTCCTCTGAAAAGTGAAAAAAGATGTTTTACTGTACATCTCATACATCTCTGAATGAATTTTTTTTAGAATTTATGTCAAAGTAATGCACTAAGCACTGATGCAAAGAAAGCTGATTAAAAATATATTTTATGGTTAACCAACAAATGGAAATATTTTTGTAAAATACATTTCAGAAATAAATCTAACATTCTAAGAAAATAACATAAAAAATAAATACGAACCACATGTTTTCATACAATGTAAACTGAATTATTTTTGAACCTGTTTTTAGTGAATCAGAACAGAAAAAATAACACACAGTTAACTTGCATTTCAGTTCACTTCCGATTGTTGCCTGGATGCCCATTTCTAACATGAGCCAGCAGGTCACAGGAAATACAAATGTCATGATTGACAAAAATGACTGTGCATGGTATGTAAAATACATACCATGCACAGGCCATTCTGGGTGTATAGCAAGCATCACTGGTTACCAACCATGTCACACGATAGCAGTGGCACTGAGTCCAAATCTCACACACTGCATAAGCATTTATCAAGCTATTTTCAAACATACAGCTCAGCTAGCAAAACACAAGTTATTTTTCCCATCATTCCTTAAGCACTGAAAGTGCATAGCTTTAATCTACCTTTGTCTCATTAATTACAAAATTTGTCTGTTCAAAGAAAATATGTTTTCACAATTACAGTGTGCAACTGCAAGCTATATTTCACTAAACTGATATTAGAAAAGAAAATGTATTGATCATATACCTCTTAGCTTAAAACAGTCATGCTGCAAAATTAATCTGCGGCTGCTGAATGTGCTGAAGTCTAAAGTTGGTTCTTCTGCGGTGAATTTTTTGGTGTTTTAGATTGCCTTTTCTAAGATCTGGATAAATATTTCCTTGTGCTCATATACAAATGATATTTTTTCCATCTATTTTGGGAAACTAATGTTTCCATTACCCTGATGCATTTGGACACCCTTATCTTTGAAGACCTGTGAAAACATTATTGGATTCCACCACTGCCACCAGCCATTCAGGTGTTGGCTAAGCAAGGCCTCCCTTAGGTATTACATCAGGACTGGTCCTGATTCATGAATTCTTTTGGGTAAAAAGGACAATTTTCTGTTGTCCCTAATAAAATATCAATGTCTTCATGTTTGCAGGCAACACAACCTTTGATGTACAAGTATCTGAAAGCACTACGTTCAACTTCTCATCTGTAGCACTCTCAGTCATCAAGGCCATTGTCCAGAAGCAAATATTCTTTGTTCTGCCACCAGAATCAATAAAATCAATATTTTCTATGTATTTGGCAAATGCACTTAAATATGACTTGCTTTATCAGTCTCTCCTTAAGCTATGATTATGATGTTAATAGATGTAAGCTGTCATTTTTTTTTTGTCAATGGCGTAAGAACAACAGGAAAAGATATTTCATTGGCTTTTTCTGTTCGTGTAGAAGATACATTTTGTTCTTTACTTCAAAAGCTGTAGACTTATTGTACTATTTGCCTGAAGTCTAGAAAAATAATTTTCTAAGTAGTCTTGACTCAGCCTGGATGTCAAAATGTAGGATTCCCCAACAATTTAAAAGTAATTAAATAAATCAGATTCAATTTTAATTCGAATACCATATACACAAACAAAACTATACAAAATCAATTCACTGATGTATGCGAAGAAGAATTTTAAGACAAGATTTTATCCACAGTGAGAGGAGCAAAGTTTTTTCAGTTTTCTTAAATGAAACCACCAGCAATTTCCACAATGGAAAGTTTAATTTATCTGCCTCTTACCTTCATGAAGGAATGCACAGGGAAGATTTTATTACATTCTGTAATGCTTATGAGAAGTTTCATTCTGAAGATGAAAATGAAGAGTGTCATCTAACTGCATTCACCCTTGCTCATATAGTTAAAGATATTTGCAAGAAATTTAATGTCAGTCTAAGGATATGTGTTGGAATTTTCATTCACAGCTGTTCAGTTATGGTTTTTTAGTTAAAGGGTGCCATTCATGAGCTTACTGAAACAATCATTAATGCAAAACACATTGCACATGTAACAATAAATTAATGGGAAATTGTTTCACACATTCTTTCCAGGTCACTGTTTGTCACAATTCATTAGCCACAATGAAAAAAGTTGTAGCATCTGCTAATGCCTCTGCAAATAGACGTAGTGTCTTTAAAGAAGTGTTCAGTGGAATAGCAATCAGAGAATCTACAAGATGTGTTGGGTGGAGAGACATGATGGTTGCCTGTAGTTTCAATGTCACTATTTGCTGAGTTATGTGGTGTTCTCTATAAGATTTCAATGTGGCACAAAAGTACAACAGTGTCTGAAGCCCAGTGCCTTTGGTAAACTTTACAACAACTGAATTCATTCTCTCAGCTGAGAGATGCATTTGAAATATACTCCAATTTTTTACATTTCCCTTTTCTTACCTATGAGGTCATAAATTATTATTTTTGTTATTTTCATCAGTTTGCCGGGCGCAGTGGCTGAGCAGTTCTAGGTGCTTCAGTCTGGAACCGCGTGACTGTTACGGTTGCAGGTTCGAATCCTGCCTCAGGCAGTGTATGATGTCTTTAGATTAGTTAGGTTTAAGTATTTCTAAGTTCTAGGGGACTGATAACCTCAGATGTTATGTCCCATAATTCTCATATCCATTTTTCATCAGTTTTACATGTTTCTTTTTCTCATTCATACTGCACAGAACAACTATGCCCTCAGCCACTTTATTCAGTCAACAGCTATAGACTTAAAAAGATCAATAGGTACTCAGAAGGACACCATATGCCATCCTGGACAGAAGATACATTATGTGGATCTGGCTATTCTTTGAAGCTCAAGAAGTCACTGATCAAGTGAATGTGGAAAAGCAAGCACCACATATGGTTTCTTAACAGGTACACTGAGATAATTGCCTGTCTTGTACATCTCACTGTTAGAGAAGTAGAGTCAGCCATCATCCTTCATCAGTGAAGCACCAGGAGACTAGCAAGTATCATATTTAGCTTTTCTGTTTGTGTTCTCAGTTTAAGTCTTAAACTTTTTCTGTATTTTTGAATGTTTGCAAAGCCATTGCATATTTTTGTATTTGAGAGCTAGAGTAACATGTTTTAGTATGGTAATGTGTACTATGAGCAATCTGTAGCACAGTAGTACTTTGTTTGTTTTTGGATGGCCGTAACCTTTAACCACAGCTCAGTCAGCTACGAGCCACCAGTAGTGAAGCACCAGAAGAGTAGAGAATCATATATTTAGTTTTTTACATTTGTTTTCAAGGTTTAATTCACAATTTAGTAGTAGTAGAATAGATAGTGTGGGTGCAGGCTATGTGCAGACATAGTATGAGCTGGCCATAGTTTGTGTACAGCTGAAGATGTTTATGGGCATGGTCAGTTGTCTGCAGGCTGCTGCCTAAGGGTGTGGTGGCAGCTGAGAAACTGGTACATCATATGGGACACATGAGGTGTCACTTCTTTCACACATGGGCTCTGCTATTGAGGCACCTTCCAATGTATCAGATGTGGGTGAGTGGCAGGTTGTTACATGTGCATGTCACTCGACGTGGAGAGTCAATGTGGGTGCTGGCCATCTGGCCTCGCTCATTCACTCTCTGACTGGATGGATGGCCACTCCCTCAGCAGGTCTGATCAAGCACATGGGAGGAGGTTTTTATTAGTTGTAGGGAGCTTCATTCGAACCCCTTCAAGAAAAAGTGTCCAGGGCTGCAAAGAATCCCAGTGTGGCTCAGTATGTCTGGTTGGGAGGGAAAAGGTGGTGGTCGGGGGTGGGGGGGGGGGGGGGGGGAGGGGGTGCTCTTCCAAGATGTGGAGCAGGCCATGCCTTTGGCTATTGAGGGTAAAGGGTGCAGTAGTCTGAAAGTTGTTGCTCATGACAGCACCAACAATGCCTGTCTCTTGGGTTCTGTTGACATCCTCTGTTCCTACAGGTGGCTGTTGGAAGTAGTGAAACTGCTAGCCTCACTTGTGGGGTTTAAGTAAATCTCACAACTAGCAGCACCATATTCAGAGTCAGTCAGGGTTCTTTGGTTTGGAGCTGAGTGGAGGGTCTCAAAGAGAGACTTTGTCGATTCTGTGATGGTCATGGCTGCAGATTTCTGGAGTTGTGTTATAGGGTGCAAAGTTGTGGGACTCCCATTGGTAGGTCATGGGTGTACTGTACAAGGAAGCAGTTACTTGGGTAGCAGAGAACTTATGAGTGCACAAGGGTTTTTTAAGGCTAGGTGGTAGTTTGGGATCATTTGGTGAACACTTGCTAGTTGTTACGCAAAGTGAAATTGGATCGTGCACAAAGTAGACACACTTCAACTGTCAAAATTTTACTTGTAGACTGCCGAAGTATTCATACCAAAGTACCAATATTTATTGCCCTGCAGGAAATTTCTCAGACTCACATTATTCTTGGGATCAAAAGCTGGCAGTAACCCAAAGCAGAAATCTGCAAAATATGTAGTGGGTTGTGGAAAGTATATTGGATAAACAGATTAGATGCAATAGAGGGGAGAATGTTCATTGTAGGTGGTAAAAATATTGTCTCTCATGTAGCCAAATCCGAGGGTGACAGTGAGGCTATCTGGATGAATATAACAATTGTAGGTGAAATCAGATTAATAGTGATGTTTTTACAGTCATTCAAGGAAACTCTATGGTCAGTAGCACAGAAATACTCAGATCATGCAATATTAGTTGGAGGCAACTTTAAACTACCAAGTATAGACTGGGACATCTAAGGATTCACTGCAGATGGTATGGATAAACAGTCTTGTGAAGTACTTCTGACCACATTTTCCAAAAACTGCCTTGAACAACTCGCTAGACAACACAGACAAAATAGAAATATTTTACACTTTATAGCTACAGACAAGTCTGATGTTATCCACAGCCTCAGTACAGAGACAAGGATAAGTGATCATGATGTCACTTTAGCGGTCAAGGTTACTAATAAATGCATCAGGAAGGTCAAGAGAGTGTTTATGCTTGAAAAAGCAGCTAAACAGTTGTTAGCCTCTCACTTGGGCAATGAATGTACACCATTTAGCTGCAGTATGATGGATATAGAGGGACTATGGGCAAAGTTTAAACTGACTGTAAATCACACACCAGATCCAGAGTCCCAAGTAAGTGTGTTAAGGATGGAAAGGACTCTCTATGGTTTAATAATCAAATTTGGAAAATGCTGAGGAAACAGAGATTGTTGCAGACTCAATTCAAAAAAGAATGCTCAAATGCTGACAGGCAAAAGATAGTAGAGATTGATGCATCTATAGAAAGATCAATGTTCAAAGCATACAACTTCCACCGTCATACCTTAGCAAAAGATCTTGCCAAAAACTCAAGAAAATTCTGGTCATACATAAAATCACTAAGTGGGTTGAAGGCTTCTATCCAGACACTCGTTGACTGGACTTGGGTGGCAATAGAATACAGCTAAAGGAAAGCTGAAGTTTTAAATTTCACATATAAAAAAACCATTCATGGGTGAGGATCATACAAAAAAATCATTGTTTGACTGTCTCTCAGACTTCCTAACGGAGGACATAGTAACTGGAATCCATGGCATAGAGAAGCAATAGAAAGAGTTGAAAAAGTAAGTCACCAGGTTCAGACAGAATCCCAGTTTGGTTTTACAGAGAGTATGCTGCACCATTGGCCCCTCACTTAGCCTACACTTATTGTGAATCTCTCATTCTCATCCAGCGAAAAGTCCCAAGTGACTGGGGGGGGGGGGAAATAAAAATAAAAAAAAAATGCGGGCAACTCCTGTATATCTTCAGCATGGATTTAGAAAGCATCACTTGTGCATGACTCAGCTTGCCCTTTTCTCACTTGACATCCTGCAGACAATGAATAGAAGGCAACAGGCAGACTCCATGTCCTAGATTTCTGGAAAGCATTTGACTCAGTGCTCCACTGAAGGCTGCTGACAGAGGTCCAAGCATATATTTTAGGTTTCAGATATATGAGTGGCTCATAACTTTTGCAGTTACAGAACCCATTACTTTGTCCTCAATGGTGAGTGCTCATCAGAGAGAAAGACATCATCAGGATTGTCCCAGGGAAGTGTGATAGGGCCATTTTAATTCTCTATATACTGTACATAAATGTTCTGATGTGGGCAGCAATTTAGGGCTGTTTGCTGATGACTTGTGATGTGCAGCAAGGTGTCATAATTGAGTGACTATAAGAGGATACAATATGACTTAGACAAAATTTCTAGTTGATGTGATGAATGGCATCTTGCTCCAAATGTAGAAAAATGTAAGTTATGTGGACAAATAAAGAAAACAATCCTGTAATGTTCAAATACACTATTTGTAATGAGATGCTTGACACAATCACAACAATTACATACCTAATTTAATTGGATGGATAAAAAATCTACTTACCAAGCGCTGGCAGAACATACATGCACATAAAAGAAAGTTATAATTAGATAAGCTTTTGGAGCATGTGGCTCCCTCTTTAGGTAGAAGGGTTGAGGGGGAAGGAGGAGGGGTGAGGGAAAAGAACTGGAGAGGTCTAGCAAAAGGAAGAGATTTTGGGAAAGTCACTCAGTAGTTCAGCGGAGGCTTACTGGACGGGATGTGAAGGAAAGACTGATTGTAGGGGACTGCATCAGATGAGATTTCAAACCTGAGAGCTTACGGTGGAAGGCAGATTAATATGCAAAACAGAGATCACTGCTTATACATTGTTCAAGAGTTAAAAAGAGTGGAAAGCTAAGTGCATTGTATGTAACAGAGGTGGAAGGTGAGCAGTGAAAAATAGATGGGTAAGACAATGAAAGATGTAGAAAACTGAAACAGAGTGAAGAATAGAGTAGTTGCTGTGAAAAAAATGCTGAGACAGAAGATGTCAAAGTAAATTAAAGTCGGAGGTCAGAACCAAGAACATGTGGTAGCGCTAGGTCCCACAGGCAGAGTTCTGAGAAACTGGTGTCTGGGGGAAGAATCCAGACGGTGTTTGGCACAATGATCTTGACTGTCATGCTGTACAGTATGTTCTCTAACAGCATATTGGGTGTTGTCAGTATACAGCCCCCACTTATGCCCTTTCATCCTAACTGATAATTTGAAGGTAGTCATGCCAATGTAAGAGACCAAACTTTGTTTACATAACGGCTGGTATATGACATGTTGTTTCACAGGTGGCTCTCCTTTTGATAGTATATGTTTTGAAAGTTGCAGAGTTGGTATAGGTGGTGGTAGGAGGGTGCACAGGAGAAAGTCTTGCAGTGGGAACAGTCAGAGATGTAGGAACCAGTGGGTAGAAAGATGAGTGTAGAAGGGCAATAGGATCTGATAAGAATATTCTGGAGATTGGGACGATGATGAAAAGCTATTTTAAGTGTTGTGGGTTAAATTGCCAACAGAATGGATCCCATTTCATGGCATGATTTTAGGAAGTCATGGCCTTGTCAAAGCAGATGGTTAGTACATTCCAGACAAGGATAATACTGAGTGAACAGTGGTGTGATAGAAAGTTGTTTTTTGGAGGGATCAACAGTACCAGGATTGGATGTGATGGCCCAGGAAATTTGCTTTTGAACTAGGCTGGTAGAGTAACTACATCCAGGAAATGCTGAGGTGAGAATGGTGATGTATTGCTATAAAGAGTCTGGATCCAAACAAATAGGTTTGCCTGGATTGCCAAGACTGTATGGAAGAGAACATTTGACATGGAAAGGATGGCAACTGTCAAAATGTAAGTACTGTTTCCAGAATGAGATTTTCACTCTGCAGCGGAGTGTGCGCTGATATCATATCATATCAGCGCACACTCCGCTGCAGAGTGGAAACTCTCATTCTGGAAACATCCCCCAGGCTGTGGCTAAGCCATGTCTCCGCTATATCCTTTCTTTCAGGAGTGCTAGTTCTGCAGGTTCGCAGGAGAGCTTCTGTAAAGTTTGGAAGGTAGGAGACGAGATACTGGCAGAAGTAAAGCTGTGAGTACCGGGCGTGAGTCGTGCTTCGGTAGCTCAGATGGTAGAGCACTTGCCCGCGAAAGGCAAAGGTCCCGAGTTCGAGTCTCGGTCGGGCACACAGTTTTAATCTGCCAGGAAGTTTTTTGTAAGTACTGTTGTTTTCCAGTAGGTTTAATGTGGACAGCAGTGTGTGTCTGGCCTTCAGAGAGGATGAGAATGAAGAAGTTGTCGGTAAGGCTAAGTTTGATTAAGACGAGTAGGAAGGATGTCATATGTTTGGAATCAGGTGGGCACTAACTGAGGAAACGTTTAGCAACAAACAGATCATGTATGTGGGGTATGTTGGTATAGATGCCACCTCCCTCTATCCAACAGCTCACATGTACATTCACACATCAAAAAAAGTTTTCCATCACCCCACTTCCAAGAACTCTTGAAGATAGCTGTTGACTGTGGACATTGTATCACAGACACAGTCCCTTTGACTGTTCAGAGATGTCACTAAAACTGCACAAAGATGTAAACAACCATGCATGAGCAGACCTGTTGGATGGAAGGGGTCCAACAGCCGATCAGTTTCAGTCATTCCACCAGCAAAGAAATACACAATTCATGTTGTCTGTAGTTCAACCATGTCTAGATGGTCAATACCACAGTTTGAGTGCATCCAAATTGTTATTTTGGGCCAGGAAGGGCTCTCAACAAGGTGGGTGTCCAGGCATTTTGGAGTGAACCAAAGCAATGTTGTTCGGACATGGAGGAGATACAGAGAGACAGCAACTGTTAATGACATGCCTCGATCAGGCCGCCAAAGGGCTACTACTGCAGTGGATGACTACTACCTATGGATTATGGCTTAGAGGAAACCCGACAGCAATGCCACCATGTTGAATAATGCTTTTAGTGCAGCCACAGGACGTCATGTTATGACTTAAACTGTGCGCAGTAGGCAGCATGATGCGCAACTTCACTCCCGACATCCATGGCGAGTTCCATCTTCGCAACAACGACACCATACAAGGCAGTACAGAAGGGTGCAACAACATACAGAATTGACTGCTTAGGATTGGCATCACATTCTCTTCAGCAATGAGTGTCGCATATGCCTTCAACCAGACAATTGCTCAATATGTGTTTGGAGGCAACGCAGTCAGGCTGAACGCCTTAGACACACTGTCCAGTGAGTGCAGCAAGGTAGAGGTTCTCTGCTGTTTTTGGGTGGCACTATGTGGGGCCGACATACATTGCTGGTGGTCATGGAAGGAGCTGTAATGGCTGTTCAATACATGAATGCCATCCTCCAATCGATAGTGCAATCATATCGGCAGCATATTGGTGAGGCATTCATCTTCTTCATGCACATCTTGTGAATGACGTCCTTCAGGATAACAACATCGCGCGACTAGAGTGGCCAGCATGTTCTCCAGACATGAACCCTATCGAACATGCCTGGGATAGATTGAAAAGAGCTTTTTATGGATGACCTGACCCACCAACCACTCTGAGGGATGCACGCCGAATTGCTGTTGAAGAGTGGGACAATCTGGACCAACAGAGCTTTGATGAACTTGTGGATGGTATGCCACCATGAATTCAGGCATGCATCAATGCAAGAGAACTTATTAGCAGGTATTAGAGGTACCGGTGTGTACAGCAATCTGGACCACCACCTCTGAAGGTCTTGCTGTATGGTGGTACAACATGCAATGTGTGATTTTCATGAGCGATAAAAAGGGAAGAAATGATGTTTATGTTGATCTCTATTCCAATTTTCTGTACAGGTTCCAGAACTCTCGGAACCAAGGTGCTGCAAAACTTTTTTTTGATGTGTGTAGTTTGTCTGCTGCTGAACATTTCCTCAGTCATAGCCCACCTGATCCCAAACCTATGACATCCTTCCTACTGACCTTAATCAGTTTCATACTTATTCTATGATGTTTTGGGATTGCAGCTTTCCTGGCATAATATTTTGACTGGATGGTTGCCAGTCAAAATATTGTGGTGAGAAGTCAAAATGATCTGGCTACAACCCCTAAACCTCATAGAATATTCAGTACGCCAGAAAAATTTCAAGAATCACATCTTCATACTTACCAACTACTTCACTGTTGAGGGGAAGACATACAAACAGTTCAGGGGTATGGCCATGGGAACCTGGAAGGCTCCTTCCTATGCCAACATTTTCATGGGCCGCTCAGAGTAGGCTTTCCTGGGATCCATAAATCTTCAACCCCTGATTGATTTAGATACATTGATGACATCTTTACTATATGGACTCATGATGAGGCAGACCTGTTAAAATTCCTGGAACCTCTTAATACATTCTCCCAATCAAATTTCAGATGGACCTATTCTGAATCCTGTGCCACTTTCCTTGATGTCGACCTTGTCCTTGCCAAAGGTAGCTACACACTTCTGTCCACATTAAATCTACTCACAAGCAATAGTACTTACCTTTTTGGCAGTTGCTATCATTTCCATTCCAAACATTCCCCCCCTCCCTGTACAGTCTTGGCATTTGAGGCAAACACATTTGTTCAAATGCAGACTCTTTACAGCAATACATCACCGTTCTCACCTCAGCCTTTCCTGTATGTAATTAACTCACCAGCCTATTTCGAAAGCAAATTTCCTGGGCCATCACATCCAATCATGGTACTACTAATCCCTCCAAAAAACAACTTTCGAGTATACCACTGGTCACTCAGTATTTTCCTGGTCTGGAATGTATTAATCAGCTACTTCAACAAGGCAATGGATTCCTAAAATCATGCCCTGAAATGAGATCCATTCTGTCGATGATTTAACCAACCACACCTAGAATTGCTTTTTGTCACCCCCTCAATCTTCAGAATACTCTTGTCAGATCCTAAGCTCCCTCTACACCCATCTCCCTACCTTATGGTTCCTATACCTATGACTGTTCCCACTGCAAGACTTGCCCTATGCATCCTCCTACCACCATCTGTACCAGCCCTGTAACTGGCAAATTATATACAATCGAACAGAGAGCCACCTGTGAAACTACATGTCATATACCAGCTTCTATGTAAACACTGTTCAACCTTTTACTTTGGCATGACTACCAAAGATTTTAAATTAGGATGAATGGGCACTGTTGCAGGGCATGCTCTGCAACATGACAGCTGTGATCCACACCATGTGGATTCTTTCCCCAGACACCTGTTTCTTATAACTCTGCCTGTGAGACCTAGCGCTACCACATGTTCTTGGTTCTCACCTCTGACTTGACTTTAATTTACGTTGACATCTTCTGTCTCAGAATTTTTTCACAGCAACTACTCTATTCTTCACTCTGTTTTAGTTTTCCACACCTTCCATTGTCTTATCCATGTATTTTTCACCACCCCCCTTCCCACCTCTGTTACGTAAATGGTTAGCTTTTCGCTCTAATTAACTCATAAATGATATTTAAGCAGTGATCTCTGTCTCACATATTACTCTGTCTTCCACCTTTAAGCTCTCAGGTTTGCAAATCTCATCTGATGCACTCCCCAACAATCAGTCTGTACTTCTCATTCCATCTGGTAAGTCTTCCCTGACCTCTGGTTCTGGGTGACTTTCCCAAAATCTGCCCCTTTTCCTAGACCTCTCCAGTTCCATTCCTTCACACCTCTTCCTTCCCTCAAACCCTTCTGCCTGAAGAAGGAGCCACATATTCCAAAAGCTTGTCGTCTAATTAGAACTTTCTTTTATGAGTGTGTTCTGCTGGTGATTGGTGAGTAGATTTTTTATCTATCCAATTAAATTATTTCATCAAAAATTGATTGTTTTCACAATTATGTATTTAGACATAATGTTGCAAGGTGATAGGAAATGGATTGAGCACTTCAAGATGGTAGTAGAGAAGACAAAGGCTTGACTTTGCTTTAGTGGGAGAATTTTAAAAAAGTGTACCTCATCCAGCAAAGGAGATGTAATATAGAATGCTAGTTTAACCAATTCTTCAGTACTGCTTGAGTGTTTGGGACCCCCATCAGGTCAGATTAAAGAAAGACATTGAAGCAATTCAGAGGCGTGCCACCAGATTTGTTACTGGTAGGTTCAATTAGCACCCCAGTATTACAGAGAAGCTTCATGAATTCAACTGAGAATCTGTAGAGGGATGCTGACATTCTCTCTACATGGCACTACTGTGGGAATTTACAGAACTGGCATTTTAGGCTGACTGCAGAGTGATTGTACTGCCTCCAACGTAAATCTCAAGTAAGGATCATGAAGAAAATATATCAAAATTAGGGCTCATATGGAGGCTTTCAGACAGTCTCTTTCCCTTGCTCTGTTTGTGAGTGGAACAGGAAAGGAAATGAGCAGGAGTGATACAAGGTACACTCTGCCATGCACATTATAGTAATTTGTGGGGTACATGTATAGATGTAGATGTAGGATGTCATTTCTGATTTAAAGTAGCGGATTTCTCCAGATGTGCTGAATCTTTTCAGTTTAAGTATTTTCCTGCCACAAACAACTTACAGCAAAGAAGGCACTGTAATCATGAGAGGAACAGTGGAGGTGTACAAATAGCTTTTGGATGCTTCTATTTCATTTCTAGTGTAAGATCTGAAGATATGTGTAGTGAGATGGAAGTGCCATGTTGAGGATGCTCTAAAAATTTTGGAGCATGTGCTTGATATCACTGGCATATTGTGACATAGCATGGTGGATTCTTCCCATGTGTTATGTTTTTCTGTTCCCATACATAAGATTCTGGACTAGTCCCCTATTCAGACCACTGGGAGGGAATTACCAAGGGGGAGGTGACCATGAGAAAAAAATTGAACGACCAACTGTGTAACGTTCAGTGAGAGGATTGTTCTCATCAGACTCAACAGCAAACCAACACTAACAATAACAGTTCAGGTGTACATGCTGATATTGCAAGCTGAAGATGAAGAGATAGAGATAGTATATGAAGACAATATGTAATGGGAGACAAAACTGTAGTAGTCATGGGGGATTAGAATGTGGTTATAGGGAGGGAGTAGAGGAAAGGGTTACAGGAGAATATGAGCTTGTTAGTAGCAGTGAGAGAGAAGAAAGACTAATTGAGTCTTACAATAATATCATTTAGTAATAGCAAACCCCTTGTAGAGGAATCAAGAAGAGGAGGTATACTTGGAAAAGGTCGTAAGATACAGGAAGATTTCAGTAACTACATTATGGTCAGACATATATTCTGAAATCAAATATTGGATTGTAAAGCATACCCAGAAGCAGATATAGATGCAGATCACAATTTAGCAATGATGAAGAGTAGATTGAAGTTGAAGAGACTAGTCAGGAAGAATAAGTGTACACAGAAGTGGAATATGGAAGTTCTAAGGAATGAAGAGTCATGCTTGAAGTTCTCTGAGGATATAGATACTGCAACAATAAATAGCTTAGTAGGGATTTCAGGTGAAGAGGAATGGACATTCCCAAAAAGTATAATCAGAGAACATAGAAAGAAAATTGTGTGTTCAGAGGAAGGTAACTGTGAAGATATCATGGATAACAGAAGAAACACTTCAGTTGATCAATGAAAGAAGTAAATACAAAAATATTCAGTGAACATCAGGAATACAGAAATAAGAAAAGAATTATTCAATGTAAATGTGATGTACACAGACAGACAAACAAATGACTACGATTTCAGAAAAATTGGATGATTTACTCAGAAGTAAGAGCTTCACAAATTGAGCAAGTCAATAATGTGTCGGCCCACCTCTGGCATTTATGCAAGCAGTTATTTGACTTGGCATTGATTGATAGAGTTGCTGTATGTCATCATGAGGAATTCATGCAAAATTTCATCTAACAAGGGGAGGCCGCCAATTGTGAAATTCAGATTCGATTCATACTGCGCATAATAAAAGCTCATGGCCAGAGGTGTAATATGGCAAAGCACCAAGATGCACTTCTCAGCCGTTGTCGAGAAAATCGACAGTTAAAGGAAACCATTGCGGTGAAATACTCTCTATGATTAATAATTTTCTACAGCATCATGGTGGAGCAGCAAGCGCTCGGGTTCGTAATCCGAAGGTCGCCGCTCACGCCATGCAACCGTTTTTTTAGTATTTGTTTTTTGTAATTCAAATATGTGTGTGTGTGTGTGTTATATATATATATATATATAATAGAGGGAAACATTCCAAGGGGAAAAATATATTTAAAAACAAAGATGATGTGACTTACCATACGAAATCATGAAGATGTCATCAGTAAATCTGTTCCAAACTTTGCATTGGCAGGCCTGGGTAACCAAGAAGGCTTCCTGTAAGCGACCCATAAGTAGGTTGACATGGGTAGCCATGGGTACCAGTATGGCTCCCTCGTATGTCATCCCTCTTAAGGGTCGCTTAGAAGAAGCCTTCTTGGTTACCCAGGCCTGCCAACCCAAAGTTTGGTACAGATTTATTGATGACATCTTCATGATCTGGATTCACAGTGAAGAAGAACTCCAGAATTTCCCCTCCAACCTGAACTCCTTTGGTTCCATCTGATTCACCTGGTCCTACTCCAAATCCCATGCCACTTTCCTTGACGTTGACCTCCATCTGTCCAATGGCCAGCTTCACACATCCGTCCACATCAAACCCACCAACAAGCAACAGTACCTCCATTATGACAGCTACCACCCATTCCACATCAAACGGTCCCTTCCCAACAGCCTAAGTCTTCGTGGCAAACGAATCTGCTCCAGTCAAGAATCCTTGAACCATTACACCAACAACCTGAAAACAGCTTTCGCATCCTGCAACTACCCTCCCGACCTGGTACAGAAGCAAATTACCAGAGCTACTTCCTCATCCCCTCAAACCCAGAACCTCCCACAGAAGGACCCCAAAAGTGCCCCACTTGTGACAGGATACTTTCTGGGACTGGATCAGACTCTGACTGTGGCCCTCCAGCAGGGATACAACTTCCTCAAATCCTGCCCTGAAATGAGATCCATCCTTCATGAAATCCTCCCCACTCCACCAAGAGTGTCTTTCTGCCGTCCACCTAACCTTCGTAAACTCTTGGTTCATCCCTATGAAATCCCCAAACCACCTTCCCTACCCTCTGGCTCCTACCCCTGTAACTGCCCCCGGTGTAAAACCTGTCCCATGCACCCTACCACCACCACCTACTCCAGTCCTGTAACCCGGAGGGTGTGCACGATCAAAGGCAGAGCCACGTGTGAAAGCACCCACATGATTTACCAACTGACCTGCCTACACTGTGAAGCTTTCAATGTGGAAATGACCAGCAACAAACTGTCCTTTTGCAATAATGGATACAGGCAGACAGTGTTTGTTGGTAATGAGGATCACCCTGTGGCTAAACATGCGTTGGTGCACGGCCAGCACATCTTGGCACAGTGTTACACTGTCTGGGTTATCTGGATACTTCCCACCAACACCAACCTGTCAGAACTCCGGAGATGGGAACTTGCCCTTCAGTATATCCTCTCTTCCCGCTACCCACCAGGCCTCAACCTCCGCTAATTTCAAGTTGCCGCCGCTCATACCTCACCTGTCATTCAACAACATCTTTGCCTCTGTACTTCCGCCTCGACTGACATCTCTGCCCAAACTCTTTGCCTTTACAAATGTCTGCTTGTGTCTGTATATGTGTGGATGGATATGTGTGTGTGCGTGTGAGTGTACACCTGTTCTTTTTCCCCCTAAGGTAAGTCTTTCCGCTCCCGGGGTTGGAATGACTCCTTACCCTCTCCCTTAAAACCCACATCCTTTCGTCTTTCCCTCTCCTTCCCTCTTTCCTGATGAAGCAACCGTAGGTTGTGAAAGCTTGAATTTTGTGTGTGTCTTTGTGTTTGTTTGTGTGTCTATCAACATGCCAACACTTTCGTTTGGTAAGTTACATCGTCTTTGTGTGTGTGTGTGTGTGTGTGTGTGTGTGTGTGTGTGTGTGTGTGTGTGTGTGTATGTACATTTGAATTACAAAAAACAAATAATAAAATATAGTTGCATGGCGTGAGATTTGATCCAGCGACCTTCGAATTACGAACCCGAGTGCTTACCGCTGTGCCACGACGCTGTAGAAAATTATTAATCGTAGAGAATATTTCATCGCAACAGTTTCTTTTAACTATCGATTTTCTCAACAATGGCTGGAAGTGCATCTTGGTGCTTTGCCACATTACACGTCTTGCCATGAGCTTTTATTATGCGCAGTATGAATCGAATCTGAATTTCACAATTGGCGGCCTCCCCAAGTAAGTGATGTGTTACATCATCAAAATCCCAAGCTGGTTGGAGGGCACTCTCCTTAATTGTCCAAATATTCTCAGTTTGGGAGAGATCTGATGAACTTGCTGGCCAAGGTAGGTTTTGGCAAGCAAGAACACAAGCAGTACATACTCTCATCATGTACAGGTGGGCATTATCATGCTGAAATGCAACCCCAGGATGGCTTGTCATGAGGGGCAACAAAACAGGACATAGAATATTGTCAAGTTTCCACTTAGCTGTAAGAGTACCATGGATGACAACCAAAAGAGTTTCACTATGACCTTCATTCTTCGTTGTCTGGCCTATAGTTGGCAACAATGAGGTTGGTATCCCACCACTGTCAAGAGCTCAGTTCAAAGGGTGACTCATCACTGAAAACAGTTCTACTCCAAACAATGTGATTCCAGGCCAAAGACATCTATGGAGATGCCTGGTCTGAGGTGGGATTCTAACTGACTGTTACCCACAATAAAGTCTGAAGAAGTGATGGTCTGGGGTGCCATTTCATTTCATAGCAGGACCCCTTTATTGTCAACCATAACACATATTGAGTCTAATGGTGTTAGATTTTGTTTTGTGTGCAATGAAATCTTATTTGGAAAAAAATGTGTACAGACGTAAATGATGATTTGGACTTTCCATTAAGATACTTAGCCACTGAGAGTGACACGGAGGAATCTGAGGAAGCATATTATTAGAGACAGAAAATGAAATTGAGGGTATAATAGCAAGTCAAAAAATTATCAGGTTGGAGTGTTGATTCTAAATAGTAAAGTGTTTTCAGGCATACCTGCTCTACTGAATGATTTTGTGTACAAGTTGAAATTTAAGGAACGTGAACCATTCTCCAGGAAGCCTTATGCTATCCTGTTTTCTAAGAAGGAAGCTGTGAGAATGAAAAAGAGAAAATTTTGGTATGGGGAATTATTAAGTGATCAAATAGCAGGTACAATAAACCACTGACATAATAAGCCCAATAACTATGTTTGTAAACAATAGGAAACTTAGTAATATTTTTATGTCTTAAAATCTCAAACAACCTGAAATTTCTGATGATCTACAAACTCTAGTTACTAGACCATAAATGCTGTTCATTATACTGCAAATTATTTCATGTGCACTGTTACTGTCATATTTTGGTCACTGTACATCATGCCATTGTGCAACTCAACAAATACTGTGACTGTGAATAACAATTAAGTGAGTTTTCTCCCACATGTGTTTGCAAAGGAAGATTTGCATGCTGCTTGACCTATATAAGCTGCATATTATAAAAGTGATACTGGCTGTCAGTTACAGTATAGTGACATTAACATGGGATGAATGACATTTAGAATTCAATTCTTGTTCTGAGTACATCGTTTGATACAATCTTTCATATGGTCATTTTTCAGGATATCTTCTCAGTACAGCAAGATATGAGTCATCAAGATTTGTCAAAACTGAGTGCAACATCAAACAACAGGAAAGGAGTCCATTACAAGATCTCCGATTGAACTGACTCCAGGATGTGCTGCCTTCCTGGTGGACAAACACAGATGCTTACACCCTCCATTGACAGTGGCTAACTACATCACAGGGATCACTAGTCTGCTCACCAGCTATGATTCCATCTCTGTAACTATCATGAATAAAAGAGTTTCTTAATCACAGATATTTTGTCAGTCGACTACAGCCAGCAGCACCACTACAATCTTTGTCCAGTAGGGGGAATGGCACTTCATCCTGACTTGCCAGCAGCTCAATTTACCCACCACTATAGTAGTCATATACTAACCTTTACATTATGCAAATTTCATTAGAGTAGTAACAATTTTTCTCAGTATGTAGACCTATTTTTATGACAGACTGTAATATATAAGAACTAAGGAAAATACAACTATCATGATTTTCCACTGATCGCATAATTCATAATTCTAACATCTGTGTTTGCATACATTGCTAAGATCAAAGTCAGAATCAGAATTTTTATTGTCCTATAACAGAGTTAAATCACAAGATTTAATGTATAGAGATCTCATCAATAATGCTAATGAATGTACAAGAGCAAAATATACATGATGACAGTTGGAGAACTTATTTTGCCACATAAAATCCACTCATTTGAAAAGTCTCTTATACCAAGACAGTAAATCTTTCTTAAGAAATTATTTAGTGTTTGAGATCGATACTTCTTTAACGTCTAATAATACCCACAAAAATTACATTATGCTGATATCTGGGAACAATAATACTGTCCTTAAGAAAAGTAATAGTTATAACACAGACCTTAAATAGAGTTTAGTATCATCTCAGTAAAATAAGAGCTTTAGAAATGTGTTACTATACCTCAATGTCTGGAAATTTGCCTTTGCGGTCTGGTGGAGCATCAGATGAAAGAGACTTAAATGCATCAAGTATTGGGCGATATCCAGTGCATCGGCAAATATTTCCACCAAAAGAGTTTTCAATATCTTCCAGAGTAATGTTCTTTCTTCTCTGTAACAGACTGTTCAAGTAAAACTATTAAAATATTTGAAGATGACTTTGTTAGTTAACTAGTTATTTGCATGTTACATGGATCATAATTACAACTTCATCCTGTGATATGGAACAGGTCAGTTTTAAAATTATTGTAGGCCCACATCTTCTCAGGAGAAAAATACAAAGCTGCTAATCACCTACATGATTTCTAAATTATACACTGACAGAAAAAGTTAGTAAACCTGGAAAGGTGATGTTGATTCTGATCCAATGATGGCATACACCACATGGGCTATAGTAGACATACTGATAACTATTTCAGCATCATCCACCAACAGATAGTGTTGTGGCATAGCTACTAGAACACCATTTGTGTCTACTCGTTAATAGAGAATACTCATACTCAGAAGGCTCAGTGTGGTCCAAATATGTCAAGCAAGGAGGCAACTACACCACAGACACACACTTGTGATTTCTATGGCCAAATGAGTGAGTTTGTAAGGTATCAAATTGTGGCCTTCTGAGTAGTAGGGTGGTTCTTTTGGAGAACTGCCACACAGGTTGGAAATACTGCATTAGTTGTGCAATGATGCTGGTATCAGTGGGCACACCTGTAGACAGGATTCTGGGTGTACACACAACACAGATGCCCGCCAAGGTATACCAAGAGATACTATTGTAAGGCCACTAGTGGCAGATCGTACAGCTCCCAAAGCATAGACAAGAGGGATGTGAGCCCAGATATGTCAAGACGAACTGTTGTGGACCAATTATCAACAGAGGGACTATGAGCATACACAGCTCTACCCTGTCTTCCACTCACGCCACAGCATCAATACATATGGCTCAACTGGTGTCATCAGAGGATGACTTGGAAAATGGAATGGTGCACTGTGTTCTTCAGCAATGAAAGCAGATTTTTCCTGCATGCAAGTGATGGTTGTTTGTGCATATGTCGTAGACCTGATAAACACTGTCTCGTACAGTGCATTCATCCAAGACATGCTGGTCCCATTCCAGGCCTATGGTCTGGGGTGCAATGAGCTATGACCCTTGTTGACCTTTGGCGCTTCTGGAGGGGACTTTAACTGGCACTTGGTATGTGCTGAATGTTGTTAGACCCATTATTTTGCTGTTCTTGCAATAGGAAAGTGATTTGTTGTTCCAAGAGAATAATGCTTGCCTGCACACTGCCTGTGAAACTCAATGTTCTCTGCAAGGTGTGCAGCAACTTCCCTGGCCAGCACAGTCTCTGTCTCCTGCTGAGCATGTGTGTGGTATGAGGAGATGATAAGTGACTCGTGCAACTCACCAGCCAACAACTCTTATAGAACTGCATGAACAGGTCAAGCAGGGTTGGAATGAAGTATCTCAGGACAGTATTCACCATATGTACAACTAATTGGTTGCCAGACTCATCACCTGATTTGTCACCCATGAAGGCTACACCATGTACTAATATGACTGTTTCAGCATGGGTCGATACCCGGGGCCTCAGAACTGCTTGTACAATTGATCTGTAAATGTAATCATTTTATTTACTCCATATGCACTGTTGCATCAATAAATCTTGAGTGTACTGGAAGCCTCTAAAAGGAAGTACTAAATTTTTTCTGACAGTGTATTATATTTATATTTCACTATGTTGTTATATTCAATGTCTTTCCCTCTTTCTGACACCCACACATACACCATACTACTATACATTTAGAAATCCTTGTACTGAGTAGAAGGAGCAATCAAATGAGTAGGGAATTCAGTTTGTGTTTGTTATTAATTTTATTATTCATTAAATTCTCTACATTCCTGGTGGCTGTTCAAAGATTTTTACAGTTGAATACCTCACTAATTTATGTGTCATACCAAGTCTAAGAGATGTACAGTGTAAATCATCTCTCCCTCTAGCATTATGCTTATAGATGTTAACTGTTGTTTTTAAACTGTGGTTCAAGCTGACAAGAAAGCAAATGTACTGTGAGGATGTTGTCACAGAGCACTCTACAAGAGGCTATAGACTTGACACCACATATTATCCCAGAGCAGTCTACAAGAGGCTTTAATCTAACTTGAGAAATAGTTATAGTTATGCTGTTAAAAAGGGAGTTTGTAAGAATTGTAACACTGAAATAACAACGCTAAAAGAACGAATTGCTAGCTTACAATTCATAGTCAGTTCCTTAAGAAGCGATATTGACTCACTCAAGAAAGAAAATCGGGATCTGTGATCGAAGCCAACACTAAGTGAAGTGATGCAAGATAAAAGTAATATATCGTCCGAGTGGGTAAAAGTGCCGTATAAAAATAGTGTTCCAACTACAAAAAGAACAACAAAGTCTGCTAAAACAGTCACATTTTCGGAGAAAAACAAATATCATGTTTTGCAAACAAGTGACTGTGATAACAACTCTCCAAATGATCGTGAACTTGAAAAAGTCAGTGAACTGAAAATGAATAGCGTTTTTTCAAATAATGTCAACAACAAACACAGATCATCAGGGAAAAAGAGTAGTGTACTATTACTAACAGACAGTCATGGCAGGAATCTATCCAGCATGCTCCGTGAGAAAAATCGCGATATAGCAGTGACTAGTGTAGTGAAACCGGGAGCGGGATGTAAAAATGTTGTAGACATTAACTCTCAGACGAAATTAATGCAAGAAAATGACTTTATCGTCTGTATAATGGGTTCAAACGATGTGGCAAAAAATGAAGCAGAGGTGTGCGTGAAAACGCTGCAGAATTTTTTACAAGATAATAAATGCAGAAACACAGTAGTTGCCACACTTCCTCATAGGCATGATCTGATTTATAGTTCGTGTGTAAACAAAGAAATTCGGAAAACAAACATTAAAATAAGGAAACTGTGTTCTCAATACACTAAGTGCGATGTACTGGATATAAGCAAGCTGCATGGAAATCTGTACACGAAGCATGGAATGCATTTGAACTATGAAGGGAAAAGATTTGTTTGTGATCGTGTTAGTCAAATAATCAAAGAAAGACTTGTAAGGGATAGAACAATTTATCAGCTTCCTGAACATCCTTCCAACAGCGAGGAAAACAAAATAAAGAAGAAAGAAGAACGAAAATACAACACTGCTGACGTTCCTAATTTAAACTAAAGGTATGTGATGCTGTAAATATGATTCCCAATTACCAAATCGTGAATACGCCCGAACTAAAAATTTATCACCATAATGTGCAATCCCTGCGTAATAAGATCGATGAAATTAACATTCTATTAACACACGAACTTAATGATATCTCAGTGTTATGCATTTCTGAGCACTGGCTTAACCCAGAATTAATCCAGAATACTAAAATAAACAAATTTGTCTTGGCTGCTTACTACTGCAGGAAAAACAGCAAGCAGGGTGGGGTAGCAATTTACACAAAGGATAATGTAGATTTTATTACACTACCTGACTTAACTGGGGCAAATGTTGAAAAGGATTATGAAATTGCAGCTATAAAAATTACTCAGTTCAACCTGGTTATTGCTACAGTTTACCGATCACCGTCCGGGAATTTTGAACTTTTCTTAAACAAAATGGAGTCATTGCTAAATAAAGTAAATAAAATGGATTGTGAATTGATAATCTGTGGTGACTTCAATATTGACTTCCTCACGAATAGTGGAAATAGGGAGACCATTTTGAACCTAGCAACGTCCTACAATTTAAAGGCTGAAGTAAAAGCAGCTACCCGAGTATCAGAAACTTGTCAAACAGCTCTTGATCAGTTTCTAGTAAAGAAGAGTTTACACAACACCTCACTAAAAATTTCCAATGCAGGTTTTAGTGATCATCTTGCTCAAATATTAAGCATAAAAGTACAAGGCAGTATTATAAACAACATGTCTTTTAGAACAGCATATCAAAGCTATAATCAGCATAATGTGAACTACTTCAACAACTTATTACAGAAAGAAAAATGGCTAGGAGTGTACAAAATGAACGATATAAATGAAAAATTCAACACTTTCATTGATACATTAACCCATTTCTTTGAACTTGCATTCCCACTGAAAACATTAACCATACGGGGAAACTCTAGAACATACAGCTGGATCACAAAGGGAATAAGGGTTTCATGCCAGAAGAAAAGACTACTTCATGAAATATGTAACTCAAAAAATTCCTCACCTGTAGTACGCGCATACTTTAAAAAATACTCCAAAATATTAAGAAAAGTAATAAAAGCAGCAAAAATAATGCATAATGATGAAATCATTTATAATTCAGCTAACAAATCAAAGGCTATGTGGAGTGTTATAAAAAAAGAATGTGGAGAATACAGACAACCTTGGAAAAATATAACACTATCACATAAAAATAAAAAAGTAACAAACCCCTTAGAAGTAGCCAACACATTTAACAACACAGGTGTTGCTGAAAATATGTTACAATCAAACTTTAAGAGCATCCAGGCAAATGAATATAAAATAAGTGCTTGTAGAGGATCAATGTACATCAGTTCTGTTTCACAAGATGAAGTAGCTAAAGCAATAAAAGGACTAAAAAATTCCAAATCGGCAGGTATTGATGGTATACCTGCAACAATGTTAAAGAAGAGCACATCAAACCTAATTGAAGTACTCACACATTTATGCGACTGCTCACTTCAGGCAGGCACTTTCCCTGATGTGTTAAAAACATCAAAAGCTATTCCTGTATATAAAAAAGGGGATAAAGACAATGTAAATAACTACAGACCCATCACAATTTCCTCCTGCATCTCTAAAGTACTGGAAAAAGTTATGTATGAGAAACTTATGAAATTTATAAATAAAAACAGCATCCTATGTAATGAACAACATGGATTCAGAAATAAGAGGTCAACGACAACTGCTGTCTATGAATGCATCAGTTCCATCCTAAACCTTATGGACAAAAAACAGGAAACAATAGGAGTCTTTATTGACTTGTCAAAAGCTTTTGACATGGTGGACCATAAAATTCTGCTATCAAAGCTAGAAAGATATGGTATTCGAGGTCTGTCCAACAAGTGGATCAGGTCCTTCCTGACAAATCGTATGCAGGCAGTACGCGTCAAGCACACAAATATTGAACTAAAAACTGTATCTAATCACTTATCTGACTATAAACAAATAAAATGTGGTGTACCCCAAGGATCCGGATTGGGACCCCTTCTGTTTCTTCTGTACATAAATGATCTAAGCTTAAATATTGATGCACACAAATCAATCATATTTGCAGATGACACCACGATTCTACTAAAAGGAGACAACGGTGAACAGTTACAGCAGACAGTAAACATGGTCACGAAACAACTTAGCAGCTGGGCACAGAGTAATCGGCTTGTAATAAACAGTAAGAAAACCGTTGCTCTAAAATTCCACAATGTTCCTAACAAGGACATGCTTATCCCATCAGTCTCTATCAATGACGAACCAGTTGGTAACAGTACTGAACCCAAATTCTTAGGACTTTGGCTGCAGAGTAACATCAGATGGAATAAGCATATTGAATATCTCAATGCAGAACTGAGCAAAACATGTTATCTTCTTTGTTCATTAAAATCATGCTGTAGTGAGAAAACAGTATTGAATGCATATCATGCGTACTTTCATTCTCATCTTAGATATGGGGTCACCTTCTGGGGAAACTCTAGAATAGCTAATAGAACTATTAAACTACAAAAAAGGGCCATTAGAATCTTGTTTGGGTGCAAGCCTAGAGGCTCTTGTAAACCCCTGTTTAAGAAATCTGGTATTCCCCCATTGCCATGTGTATACATTATGGAAACCCTTTTGTTCTTTAAATTAAATGTAATAGGCAAGGACCAGAGACTACAAAAAAACTGTGATATACATGAGCACTTTACCAGACAAAACAGAAACTTACATATGACTCAAATCAGCACAGCACTGTGCCAAAAAGGTACTTTTCACATGGGAGTTAAGCTTTATAACAAACTTCCTGAAAACATAAAAGCTATCACTGAGGTCAATACATTTGGAAAATCTCTAAAGTCATATTTACAGCATCACTGCTTTTACTCCATTGAAGAATATTTAAATTTATGAAATGTGTTATATAAATACTTATGTGTAAAGTGTATTATTGTAAGCTTAAATATGTATGCCTTGAAATTACTTTCAGACTGTATATTTATAACTTGACTTGTCCAATGTCTTATGCATAAGCTGCTATGTAGACAACAGGACCAATAAAATACAATCTACAATCTACAAGTGTGTGTCGGTACATGATGAAAGACCCCCAGGATATCATAAAGTTAATATTTATTAAAAAACAAAAAAAATGAAACACAGATCGAACATAAGAATTGACAAAGACATTAATTATGAATGCGTGGTGAGGCTCAGACAGACTAAAAAACATTCATTGAATTTTTTGTACAGGATTTCGTTTCTCTTGTAAGAAGAAGGACAATGAAGATGTGCGATTTTAAATATGAAGTATTATGAGTTCTATGTATCATAGGTGTTCAAAAGTAATAGTACATTGAACAACAGTACCAAGTATTTTTTATTTATTGATGTGAAGTGAAAACCATATAATGAGAATTTTCTGGATTATGACAAGCGCCGATGTTCTCGGAGTCCACTGCCTGCAACTACAATTGAAATGTAAGCAAAGTCTGACAGCCAAGAAAAATTCAAATATGCACAGAATTCACCTATTTTTTTGTGTGTGTTATAGTAACAAATTTCTATGACATTGTTGTGAATCATAAAAACTAATTGACTACTATATTTTCTGTTTTCATGAATCACTACAGGGAGCAAGTATTGCAAAAAGACAAAAATTGAGGAGAAATTTTGAAAAGGAACAAGAATTGGGTGCAGGTTAAGTAAAAATTTTCAATAGTAAGCTCATTTGTTCGGCACAGCAAAGGTAGAGCAGCTACTCTAGTTGCTTGCATGGTTACGCTTGGTAGCACCTCTTTTGAAGTAAATTGAAACCTTTTCCCCATTATTCCCTTTCCTTGAATTTTATTTGCAAAAAAATTACAGAAATTTTTCAGTGTGATACGCACTGTCAGTAAAAAATTGTAACACAATAGTTTACACGTCATAACTGATGTAAAACAAGCTTTGATGTCACGTAAATTACAATTGTCAAGTATAATAATTAGCACATGAAATTTTAACATTTTGTGAAATTTCTATGTTTTGCATATTCATATGACATGACAGAAAAATATATGTCTGTTGTTGATAGCGATAGCAAAAATGCAATCAGCCAAGATGTCGTAGAATTGCGTGATTGAACAATTGAAGTTCAGCGCTTGCCTACTGCAGAAAGTTTAAGTAGATCAGAGATAAATGTCACAGGAGTGACAAATGATAGAGATGCTCAACAGCAGAACAACCTTGATGACACAATGTTTACAACTGACAAGACAATGCCACGTATCTCCCGGAGTGACATACTGCTCATGAATGAAACATTGGAGAGCAATTCCAATATGAATTTGGCAACACGTTACAGACACTATTTGGTCACAACACAAACATTAACTTGGGAAGTACAGCTGACAGCAACCACAGTAGTACAACTGAAGCACTGCTATGGCAGTTACTATCTAACATAAATGTGAAATTTGATGTTCTGAAACACAATATGAGCACCAATATCAGTAATTTGACACAAAATATGAACATGGTAAAATAGCAACAAATCACTGTTACACAGGATCTAAATGCAATGAAGGAAGAACAAACACAAGTATTCGAGGAGTTGCAAGACATGGTCTCACAGAAATTTGATGACTTAACCAAAAATTTTCACACTGAAATCAACGAAAAATTGAATGATATGAAAACACAGGTAAAGCATGAAGTACTTTCTGAAGTTAACAGTAACATTACGGAATTAAAACAGAAAGTAGATTCCTTTAATGACCATCATGATCTAGTAAAGCAACAGATAAAGAAAATCACAGACGCAAACACAAACATTGAAGCCACACAAAACCAGTTGGTTTTTACAGTAAAAAAGGTAACCACTGTAGTTAACAAACTAAATAAAGACTATGAAAATGTACCTCTAGCTGTAGAAGAGCTTCCTTTAAGGGTATCAACATTAGAAGTTGACTCAGTATGTGATAAGAAGAAGAGCAAAGCAGGATCAATGCAAATCTGAGTGATATAATTAGTGAAGCTGAAGAAAGTATGTTAGATAAGGGTAAGACCATTGAAGAGAAGTTAGTAACCAATTGTAAGTTATACACAGATGTAGTAGAAATGGCTATTCAGAAAAAAGAAAATGGAATCATGAACAAAGTAAACATTAACATACAAGCTGCAGAAGATAGGATCCGCAATCTTTTAGAAGAAAATATTACCGTATCTCGAAATATGCATGTAAATAATACACATTCTACAGTGAACATACTACAGCCTGATGGTATTTTCCACAAATTGTCATGATTCCCACAGCAGGTGCCAGTGACAGTTGTAGAGTGCCAAATGTAAATGTACCCACAACTCGAATATCTGGACAATTACCGGACGGAATTACAGGTAACTACAATAACAACATAAATACCACTGAAAATGCCCACGTGTCTGTCACCTACTTTTGCAGATGAAGGTTTTCTGAGACTTCGACAGTTTCCCACATTCACTACCGAAGGTAAAAGAATGAATCCTGTAGTATTTACCTGTGCTTTTCGTCATGTATTTCCACACAACTGGACAGAAGCACAGAAAATCAGATTTGTCGTGGGTTATACTCAAGGTGATGTGCTTTTATGGGCAACTGAAGTGGCCGAGTATTACAGCACTAATATCCAATTTGAACGAGCTGCCCTTCACAAATACTGGTCTGAGGTGGTGCAAGAAAGACTCATATCCGAGGTTTTCAAGCCGGCACCATTCAGTGGCAAATACGGTAGTCTACTTGGATACTTTGAAAAGTCTCTGAACAAGACATGCTACTGGGAGAGCACAATATCAGAGGTAGACATGTTAAAAATGTTGAAAAGTCATTTGGCATTGCACACTTGAGAAAAATTAGTTACAATGCTAGATCACGACACTGAATAATTTCTTTCATTGCTCGATTCTATCAACTTCATCTATGAGGAAAGACCTGTACCCCATAGAGCAACAGGAACGCAGGCACATCAACAATATAGTTATGTTAATCAATCAGTAAAACGTGATTTAAACACACAGCGAGGTTGGACACACAACAGCAAAATTACATAACCAGAGGTAAAGAGTATGGTAACAGGAATTGAAAAACAAACGATTTAAAAGAAATTTTCGAAACAACTGGGGTAATTTCAACACATGAGCAAATTACAATTCACCATCGCAAGGACCTATGCTGAACATAAACAGAAACCATCAGCTGCAGCAGTGGCCGATGCACGGCATAATGCCATGCCTTAAGCTGTACCGCAGCCGACCTTTGGGCAGCAAAATAATGGCACAGCAGCTAACGACACAAATTGACGAAGTACCTACACAGTGTAACTAATTGAAATTTCTCCAGGTAATGAATTAAGTCACACTACACCATCGTAAATCACCAACCAGTCTTAGTTAAGCCCCAGGCTATTGACCTCCCTGGGAGAGGGGGCAAGACAGAACTACAAACATGTTTTATAAAGTTTGGCAAACAATGTAACATCAAGTATGATTTGTATCAGCATGAGTTAGATGCAACAGGTAATATCCCGGAAGAACAGGTACAAGCAATGATTAAGATGAAAATACTTAGATACAGGTCCAACTACCAATCTAATCTCAAATGCACTTTTTTGTGAATTGAAGAAGAGAGGCAAATTCCCAATATTTCCCATCCAAAATTGCAAGGTGCAAACTGCTACAGGCAGTAAGACTAAATTGGTTTAACATCATGCACTTATTCTATTACAAACTGAACAGTTTACAGTGAAGTTCAACTTTCTTATAATTGACGAACTTATAGGTAATTGCCTTATTGACATGGACATGTTTAGGACATACAAAACATAGGTTGACATAGGTAATGGTAAATGCCACTTTCATAAAAAGGATCAGATTTTTTCTATTGATTTAGTCAAAATACCTGATGAAAGTAATGAAACAAAACCAGAGTCAAATGCAGTACAATATTCCTTTCCAGCTGTATATTTCACAAACAAATTTGATACGGAATTACAAGCAAACACTGAGGTTAGTTACAAACTGGTAGATCAGAAACTAAGTGAATCACAGGTACTAAATGATATGCAATGACAAGAACTTTCTAACTTGTTATTTAAGTATGCCAATGTTTTCAGTAAGGAGCCAGGAGTAATCAAAGACTATGAAGATAAATCTGAAGTCTATCCACAGGAGACATTTTGTGCAATGTCAAATCCTATTCCATAGGCAAAATGAGAGGTAGTAAGGGAAGAGAGCAATCATATGATTAAATGGGGAAATATACAACCTTCATTTTCACACCATTGTAGTCCATTGTAACCAGTAAGCAAACCAGATGGTTATGTAAGACTAGTTATCAATGCTAGAGGTATTAATAAGATTATAGTATCAGTACGCATGAGACCAGACAATTTGGATGAACAGCTTCTTAAGTCTTATAGTACAAAATATTTCAGTATACTCATTATCAGGATGTCCTACTGGCAAGTAAAGCTCCATGAAGAAAGTCAAAAATATACAGCATTTGTTTGTGGTGGCAGAAGATACGAATTCCGTGTTCTACCTTTTGGACTGAACATTAGTGCAGAAGTGTTTATATCTGCACTGGACAAGGTTTTAGGACCAGAATTTCTTAACAAAGTCACTGTTTATGTAGACAACATGCTAATGGGCTACACCTGCTTTTTTTTTAGAACATATCAGATTCATTGAACAGGTGATTTTAATGATTTGCAGATTACGAGTAACAGCCAATTTTAAAAAGTCTAGTTTTGGTAAGGAGCAAGTCAAATTTTTTGGACATGTTGTTTCAGAACAAGGTATATTACCTGATCTGAAAAAAACTTGATGTCGCCGGAGTGGCTGTGCGGTTCTCGGCGCTACAGTCTGGAGCCGGACGACCGCTACGCTTGCAGGTTCGAGTCCTGCTGGATGTGTGTGATGTCCTTAGGTTGGTTAGGTTTGATTAGTTCTAAGTTCTAAATGATTAACCTACAGCCTAGGTATTCGTGGCAAACATATCTGCTCCAGTGACGAATCCCTCAACAATTACACCAATAACCTGACCAATGCTTTCCTCTCCCGCAACTATCCCGCAGACCTTGTCCACAAACAGATTTCCCGAGCAATACATTCCTCCCCATCCAACAACAATGTTCCTACCCTTAGACCACACAGAAGCATCCCCCTTGTCACCCAATATTATCCTGGCCTCGAAAACATCAATAAATTACTCTGCCAGGGATATGACTTTCTCAAGTCAACCCCTGAAATGAGATCATCCCTTGACAAAATTCTCCCCACACCACCAAGAGTTGCCTTTCGTCGCCCCCCTAACCTCCGTAACATCCTTGTTAAACCCTACAATATTCCCAGACTACCTTCTCCACCCAGCGGTTCCTACCGCTGTAACCGACCCCGCTGCAAAACCTGCCCCATGCATCCCCCCACAACCACCTACTCCAGCCCCGCTGCTGGTAAAACATACACAATTCAAGGCAGGGCCACGTGTGAAACTACACATGTCATTTATCAACTGACATGCCTGCACTGCACAGCCTTTTACATCGGCATGACAACAACTAAACTGGCTGAGCGCATGAATGGACACAGACGAACTGTCCGCCTAGGAGATGCCCAATACCCAGTAGCGGAGCATGCCCTCCAGCATAATTCTAGGGACCTAGGAACCTGCTACACCGTACGTGCCATTTGGCTTCTCCCACCCAGCACCAGTCCCTCTGAACTGCGGAGATGGGAACTTGCACCCCAACACATCCTTTCATCCCACCATCCCCCTGGACTGAACCTATGTTAAACAACCTCAATCCCATTTACTCTTCAGTCTTCCCTCTTTCCCTTTCCTCTTTAGCCATTCACGCATCTTTTCATCCTACATAGTTGTGTTTATCTTTATACTATATATCTCTTTACTTCTGTATGCATCCTCTTTGGTTTGAAGCTGGCACAGTACTTACAGTAGAATATCTTTGGCTTCCCTCTGACAACCATGCCTCCATCCTTGCTACCCTCCCTATTTTCCTTTCCCTGTTGCTTCATAACCTGGGTTGTGAGTAACTGAATCTCCTTTCCCTTCTTCCCTTTCTTTCCCCTCTCTCCTCCCCGATGAAGGAACATTTGTTCTGAAAGCTTGGAACGTAAATTTTCGGTTCTGTTTTATGTGTTTTATGTGTATCTATCGGCTGTACTGAGCTGAGGTAAGTACTGGCCAGCCCCTATATCTCTTTGTTAGTATTTAGTTCTAAGTTCTAGGCGACTGATGACCTCAGAAGTTAAGTCACATGGTGCTCAGAGCCATTTGAACCATTTGAAGAAAATGGGATGAAGTCATAAAGAACTGGGGATATACACTCCTGGAAATTGAAATAAGAACACCGTGAATTCATTGTCCCAGGAAGGGGAAACTTTATTGACACATTCCTGGGGTCAGATACATTACATGATCACACTGACAGAACCACAGGCACATAGACACAGGCAACAGAGCATGCACAATGTCGGCACTAGTACAGTGTATATCCACCTTTCGCAGCAATGCAGGCTGCTTTTCTACCATGGAGACGATCGTAGAGATGCTGGATGTAGTCCTGTGGAACGGCTTGCCATGCCATTTCCACCTGGCACCTCAGTTGGACCAGCGTTCGTGCTGGATGTGCAGACCGCGTGAGACGACGCTTCATCCAGTCCCAAACATGCTCAAGGGGGGACAGATCCGGAGATCTTGCTGGCCAGGGTAGTTGACTTACACCTTCTAGAGCACGTTGGGTGGCACGGGATATATGCGGACGTGCATTGTCCTGTTGGAACAGCAAGTTCCCTTGCCGGTCTAGGAATGGTAGAACGATGGGTTCGATGACGGTTTGGATGTACCGTGCACTATTCAGTGTCCCCTCGACGATCACCAGTGGTGTACGGCCAGTGTAGGAGATCGCTCCCCACACCATGATGCCGGGTGTTGGCCCTGTGTGCCTCGGTCGTATGCAGTCCTGATTGTGGCGCTCACCTGCATGGCGCCAAACACGCATACGACCATCATTGGCACCAAGGCAGAAGCGACTCTCATCGCTGAAGACGACACGTCTCCATTCGTCCCTCCATTCACGCCTGTCGCGACACCACTGGAGGCGGGCTGCACGGTGTTGGGGCGTGAGCGGAAGATGGCCTAACGGTGTGCGGGACCGTAGCCCAGCTTCATGGAGACAGTTGCGAATGGTCCTCGCCGATACCCCAGGAGCAACAGTGTCCCTAATTTGCTGGGAAGTGGCGGTGCGGTCCCCTACGGCACTGCGTAGGATCCTACGGTCTTGGCGTGCATCCGTGCGTCGCTGCGGTCCGGTCCCAGGTCGACGGGCACGTGCACCTTCCGCCGACCACTGGCGACAACATCGATGTACTGTGGAGACCTCACGCCCCACGTGTTGAGCAATTCGGCGGTACGTCCACCCGGCCTCCCGCATGCCCACTATATGCCCTCGCTCAAAGTCCGTCAACTGCACATACGGTTCACGTCCACGCTGTCGCGGCATGCTACCAGTGTTAAAGACTGCGATGGAGCTCCGTATGCCACGGCAAACTGGCTGACACTGACGGAGGCGGTGCACAAATGCTGCGCAGCTAGCGCCATTCGACGGCCAACACCGCGGTTCCTGGTGTGTCCGCTGTGCCATGCGTGTGATCATTGCTTGTACAGCCCTCTCGCAGTGTCCGGAGCAAGTATGGTGGGTCTGACACACCGGTGTCAATGTGTTCTTTTTTCCATTTCCAGGAGTGTAGATATAGAATGTAATGGACAACAAATAAAGCAAGTAAACTCAGCTAACTTCCTGAGTATGTACATAGACTGCAAACTAAATTGGTCCAAACAAATCCTAGACCTAGAGATAAGGCAACATTCTACAACATTTGCCTCACACATAACTGCATCAACCACACATAAAGAGGCCATAACAGCTGCTTACTTTGGATACTTCTATGCACTTTTGTCTTACAGAATCGTTCAACCAGCCCTTGGCAATAAAAAGTTTTTATTGCTCAGAAGAGAGCTATACACATCATGAGTGGTGCCCAACCAAGGCACTCATGCAGCAATCTGTTTAGGAAACTACAGGTATTTACAATGATATCTCAGTACATATACTCCCTTGTATACGTCATTAATAAAAACCACTCTCTCTTCAAAACCAATAGTGAATATCATTGTCACAAACAAGGTCAAAAGAGGACTTTCATAGTAACCAGTCAAACTATTCCCTTGTACATAAAGGAGTAAATTATACAGGCATCAAAATTTACAATGCTCCAGCCAGTGTCATCAAAAATCTTGCTCCTGAAACCCCAAAATTCAAGAGCAAACTGAAGGAATAAGTAGTACAAAAGTCATTCTATTCAATCAGTAAATGTTTTAGTGCATAGGAGTAAGTTTTTATCATACAACTGAGTTAGCCATTCAATGTAAGCATAAATGTAAACTATTTGTTGCTGTAATGTCACATTGTTGCTCAAATACTTTGATATTGTTAATCCGAATGTGTACACGTAAGTATTAATTCTTATGTATGTAATATGTATGTAATGTAATTTCTTCTATTGTTCCATGCTGTTACTATGAGTCTTGTCATGAACTAACCGTAATGCGTGCTGCTGTATTGATAACACTGTAACAATACTTACTTGTTCCATGCCCTTGGAACCCCGTTGCTAACAGTGTGGAAGGAACTCGCAATATAATAAAATAATAAATAAAATAAATAAAGAATGGAAGATCACTTAAATACCGTATAACAAGAACAAGAGGAAATTCAGTATTGATCCATATGGTCCATCAGTAGTGATCATTTCTCATTCTGAAGATGATGAATCATTCTGTACTTTCCAAGTTTCTTAATCTAACACACTTCATCCTCAGTTAGTCTGATGTAATCTATAACTTTTGATAAAGCAATGTGTTACCCAGTGTCTACCTAGCTGGTGAACAATGATCAAAACAGTGTATGCATTTAGTAGTAGCTAATTAACTTAGAATCATGAACTATTTGGAATTTGGTTATTTCTTAGGGGGTGCATGTACATTGGAACAGATGATTACCCTGCACCTCCAACACAGGAGATGATGACAGTTTTGCTACACATTGCAGTACTTGCTGGCTAGGCAGTTATTCCATCTATGACATCCCAACCCAGAGAAGCAAAATGTGCCACCAACAAAACTGGCATGCCATGACAATGGTGCTTGCATTAGGGAAGATATAAAAAGAGTCATTCTATCTGTCAGATTCGTGTAGATTCGTAATGTCAGATTGTGTTTAGGTAAGCTCAGACTGAATGTATGAACACTCACTGTAACTGTGGTGTTCCCTTATAACATCACTTGCATCAGGAGGATTGAAAGAGGTACTTTCTATTATTTATTATATAGTTGAGATTTGATGACAATTTATAGATTCCTTCACAAGAAGAGGTGAAGAAGTCTACATCAAGAACTAACTATATGGCTTGTCTGAACAGTATTTAAAGAGGCAGCAGTTCATAGTTTAAGTGCAACAGCACCTCCAGTATAAATATACAAATTATTTCAGACATAGGGACCACTCCATTCTGGCAGCTAAAGTGCAGAATCCAGAATAATTCTGTGTTGGAAAATCAATGAAATATGAATGAGATGTATATACTAAAAACAAGTCAAGAAGAAACTGACAATTCTG
Organism: Schistocerca serialis cubense; assembly: GCF_023864345.2. Classification (NCBI taxonomy): domain Eukaryota; kingdom Metazoa; phylum Arthropoda; class Insecta; order Orthoptera; family Acrididae; genus Schistocerca; species Schistocerca serialis. The sequence goes on from NC_064646.1 coordinate 239,082,419, forward strand.
AAGGAAGATTTCATTAACAAATATTGTTGTTGTCCTTAGCAATGTAGTCAACAGCAGAAATATTATGACAAAGCAGTTAAGTATTGACATCTAAAAAGAAATAATACTCTTTCAAAGATGTAATAAGCAACTAAATGAGTTGACAATAACTGCATCACAGAAGAATTTTTAAAGTCTGTGAGCTGGAGGTCTGGCATCTGAATCTGCAAAAGAACTGCAATTGTCTCACCAGTTCCACAGCTAACTCATGGCATCAAGCAATGGCTGCACATCAATCTTCAGCAACGCTGTTCACCTAGTACAGCAATCCAGCTTCTCATCAGTGTCACTACACACCATACTATTGAGCGACTGTGTTGAGCTGTATTTAACCCAAGCTGCTGTTTTATAATGTGGTGGTTATGCATTTGTTATGAGGTAATAAGGAGTAGTATTTGTAACTGAAAGTTTATTAGTTTTGGTCTCTGGAGTTGTCAACATAGTTGACAACCAGCGACTAGAAAAGATTCATTTTAAACTTACTATGGTCTTGACTATATGTCATTAGAAATTATAAATATGAATTAAGAGGATTACAAAGTAATTTTACTAACTCTTTAATACTTAATGATAATATGGGAGAGTTAGTATACACAATGCTAAATTAGATAGCTTACCAGATGCAAATAAGACTTAATTAAAAGTGAATATAAAAGAATGAAATTCTGATTTACATGCTCAAGGTATTAGGTTAGATACAACAAAAGCAAGTATTAAAGCTCAAGGTGATACACTGGATACTGCTAACAAGAACATAAATGTTCAGTGAGTTAAATTTGAGCAAATCTGTTTCTGAAACCAGTATAAAATTAGACTTAACTAATATCAACCTTGGAAAGTATAACTGACTCATGTGAAGTAAAAATTAGAAATAAAAATCAAATAGTTATATTATAATGTAATATTATGAAAGTAACAAAGGAATTACGTTAAGTCATAGCTATCTGATCTGATTTTGTGGTAAATCCATTAATTTCTGGTTTTGTTGAGTTAAATATTGAATCAAAACAAACTTCAGACAGGAGTGTCAGTCTAAATATTTTAAAATTTGATACAGATCAATGTAAGGTAGACATTTTAATTTCCATTTTATCAACTTTGAAACATTATAATAGTGATGCACTTGAACTAAAGATTCAATCAAACATTGAGATAGTTGTTAACTTATCTTCTTCATCAGATACAGTAACAAATCAATCTACTTGGGAAAGACTATTAAATTTTGAGACATATTTTCACCTGAAGTGGTGGAACAAATATATAACAGAGTTTTGCCTACAATTTAAGAAAGGTAACCTAGATTTTAGTTGTTCTATGACGGGCAGTGTTTATAACATGTCTGGTGATAGGATAAGATCATGTACTGATATTTTCATAACACGAAGTATAAATGATTTGGCGTCAACATTAAACAAGATAAAGACTGCATCAGGTTTAACAATATATTTATGTCAACCTTTATGGTACGACAGATATTAACTTTAAATATTTACAGAAGGTTGAAAGAAGATGACAAGATAGTTTGAAATTTAAGGCAGACTGCTATGTGCATGGTACATCTGGGAAAACATATTGGGTGTTCCTTTCCAGTGCCACAAGCATTCAGAAGAGATAGTTAATTTCCTTGAATTTAGGAGAGTTTATGATCTGTATGAACTTTGCAAAATTATTACTGAAAGGCTCTCACTTCTTGGTTATAATTTTTCTTATTGAAATTTCCATATAACAATCTCTTCCTCCTTTCCTACATTATCTTCTTTAAATTACATTTCTTTCAATATCCTATCCATAACAATTAGACAACAAGACACTAGCTACCATTTCTGTAACAGGATAGCTGTTACAAGTTATCTCACAGGTGTTTTCTACATCTGTGTTTACAAGTAGACAGAAAATATAGGAATGACCATATCTGTTGCAGGTTTATTATTGTGGAACAAAATTCCATATTTTCTTAGGCAGTGTAGATGACAGACTCCACATGGTCACAATTATTTAGTTTTTGTGACAAATAAACCCTTAAATACCATACTAAACACAGTTCATATGGCTACAGAATGGGTTTTTCTTACCTACCTTGTTATATGGTCACAATTATTTAGTTTTTGTAGTGAATAAACCCTTAAACATACTACTAAACAAAGTTCATATGACTAAAGAATGGGTTTTCCTTGCCTGCCTTGTTAGTAATAATAACAAGTAATAATAAAAAAATAAAAAATCAGACATCTTTTGTGATAAAAATAATATGCTACTTTCTGTATAGTGATAATGGTTAATTACAATAAAATGGAAATTTTATCTGAACATGTAACTTAAATACAAATTCTGGTACTGGCAGAAATGAAGCTGTGAGGATGGGCTGTAAGTTGTGCTTGGGTAGCTCAGATGGTAGAGCACTTGTCAGGAAATTCGAGTCTTGATCTGGCACACAGTTTTAATCTGCCACAAAGTTTCATATCAGCACACACTCCACTGCAGAGTGATAATCTCAATTTTCATAATAGCAACAGCACATAGGTGCCAGAACTATTGCACAACTAGCTTAACATTTCATGCGACTCAGCAACTGCCAAGAATAATATAAAGAAGAAAAGAAACTGTAGGATCTGTTAGATAAAAATCAGTTTGGCTATAGGAAAGATAAAGGCATTAGAAAGGCTGTTCTGATGTGACACTTCATAATGCAAGCAAGATTGAAGAAAAATCAAGATACACTCATAAGGTCATTTGATATAGAAAAAGAATTTGACAATTCAAAATGCTGCAAGACATTCAAATTCTGGGAAAAATAGGACTAAGCTACAAGGAAAGACAGGTTAATACAATATGTAAAAGAGCCAAGAGGGAACTGTAAGACTGGAGGACCAAGATCAAAGTGCTCAGGTTAAAAAGGGCATAAGACAGGGATGTAATCTTTTGCCCCTATATGCAGAAGAAACAATGACAGAAATAAAAGAAAGATTTAAAAGTGAGACTAAAATTTAGGGTGAAAGGATATCAATGATAAAGTTCACTGATGACATTGCTATCCTCAGTGAAGATGGAGACGAATTACAGAATTTGCTGAATTAATGAACAGTCTAATAAATACAGAATATGGACTGAGAGTAAACCAGGAAAAGGGAAAATATTGAGAAATTGTAGAAATGAGAAAAATGAGAAATTTCACATCAAAATTAGCAAAGTAACTCTAGATGGATGATGCTTGGAGGAAATGCCGTGTGGCTATGGCCTACCGGCGGGTAGACCATTTGCCTGGTGCAAGTCTTTTGAGTTGACACCACTTTGGTGACTTGCTTGTCAATGGGGATGAAAGGAGGATGATAAGGACAACACAACACCCAGTCCTTGAGTGTAGAAAATCTCCGACCCAGCCAGGGATTGAACCCGGGCTGTTTGGTATGACTTTCCGTTGCACTGACCACTCAGCTAGCAGTGGCGGACATGGAGGAAATAAAAAACGACTAACAGAGGCAAAGAGGGCATTCATGATCAAGTGAAGCCTACTACTATCAACCATAGGTCCTAATTTGAGGAAGGAACTTCCAAGAATGTATATTTGCATCTCGGATCTCAATGTTGTGGGGTAGTAAATCATGAACCTTGGGAAAACCATAACTGATGGGAATCAAATCGGCAAAGAACAGAACATGTGGAAAACTCTGACAAGATGAAGGGACAGGATGACAGATAAAGAATGGAATACTCGATTCTGAAATGAAGAGGTTGGCCCAGGGAAGAAATTCATGGTGGGCTGCATCAAACCACCCAGAAGGCAGATGGCTAAAAAAAGCAGTTACTATATATGTTATTTTTGGTATATTAACTTGAGTATGACTTCACTTTGTGATATTGATTGATGATAATTTTCTGGCCAATATCACAAACACTGTATATGTTTAAGGTACTAAGCAACCATAGATAATGTTTTTAGGAGTTTAATTGGAAAGATTGGAAAGGTGCGGAATGTTAACATGATAACATCAAAGAGGAGAAGAACAGGTATCCTTGCATAGCAGTAGAATGATAAGCTAATATCAGGATGAAATCTACATTGGGACTTTATAGTACAGCAACATGATACATTTGTAATGAACAAAAGTAACCTTTGGTCACACTGAATGAAACACAGAGGAGTACATAAAAAAGACAGCAGAAGGGGAAGCTCAGTAATCAGATAAGGATACTAGATAATATAAGAGTACGTTATCTCAAAGTACAGGAATAGAGAGAAGAGTGATGTATAACATTAAACAAGATACTGTACCCTTACATGTAAATGGTGTAATGAATAGGGTACATGTAACAAAGAAAGAGGACCTGCCCCTAAAGGGAAGAGAATGGAGAGATGCAGGAACATTGCCTCTGTGAAAATTTGATGCTGGCAAGGAAAAGGCCCTCTGAGGAAGGTCATGTATCAGATAATTTCTACTGAAGTAGAAACTACAAAATTACAAAAGACAGGGACCTAACTGTCTTGTACTTGCCTAATTCATATACTGATTTAATGAAAGAATGACAGGGACATACGTATCTGATACCTCTGACAGAGGTCATTCACGAAAGGAGTTATGATGTTGATGACTTCCAAAGCCAATGTAGATTCACATAAATCACTTCTAAATTACGACCAAAAAGAGACATACAGTGAGCTAATGGGATGCATATGGACTTATCATGATGGCCAATGTTTTCTGGATCAGGAAATTCTTCCAGGCTCCTGTACTGAAGTGGGACAAATTTGGCACACAAACTCCTTACCTCGAGAGTAGCAACATAAGCGGGTTTATAAGGCTCTAGCTCTAATATATACGGAAATAAAGACATGTAACATTTTTAAGCCCCTACTGTATAGGGTGCCATGCATTTCAGGTGTGTAGTACCGACCTACCCTGCCTTATGAACTTACTTTGTAGGGCAGCCTGCATGTCATGGGATAAAAGGGTTTCCAAGCCCTTGGCATACAGGTTGTGCTGTATGAGAGGTGTGTTGTGGGTGAAGTACCAGCCTGCTTTATCAACCTCTTCTGCAGTGCTAGGGAAGGGTTGAAATAGATAGGAAGACATGGAGAGGGATGGATAAGGTGGGAGGGGCGGGAGGGGATCGGTAGTGAGAGAGTGAACAGAAGGGAATGTACAGAGAGGGGGCAGGAAGAGACGGACAGCAAGAGAGGAGGTGGAGGAAATGGACAGAGTGAGGGGAGGATGAGATGGGCAGTGGGATAAGGAGAGGAGGAGATGGATAGAATGAGGAAAGGAAAGAGGAGACAGGCTGAGAGATGGGAGGAGTAGATGGACAGATAGGGAGGCAGTGAAGTGATAGGCAGAAACGGTGGAGGAGGAGATGGACCAAGAGGTGTGTGCATTATGTGACATACATGTACACAGACCAATCTATGGCGAAAACATCTTGCCCCAAGATGACCAACATAGTGGAGTTTAAAATGCTCAAGCTCTAATGTTTATGAAGATACAGACATGCGTGTTACTAAGCCCCAGCTTTAAAGACCCTCTACAACAGGTGTGTTGTGTGGGAATAGTGTCGACCTGCCTTATCGACCTCCTCTGTTGGGCAGCCCACATGACAGGTTCCTTAAGGGCAATATGGGCAGTCAGATAGTAGATATTTAGCATACATATGTGTATGTATTGCCTCGCCCGACGACACCTCCCCCCCCCCCCCCCCCCCCCCCCCCATCTTCCGGCTTATGGCTTATGACCACTGCTCATCTCACCTACTCCCATCTTTCCACAGGCAACAACCAAGTCTGAGCAGTTGGGTGACTGTGTGCTCAACCATGCATTAATTGCAATTGCAGATATGTGTATAGGCATGTGCAATAAACAACTAGTAGACTTTGGCTTGCTGGCACCTCTGATAGAGGTAATTCATAAAATGAGTTATGATGTCGATGACTTCCAAAGCCAATGTAGATTCACATAAATCACTTCTAAATTACGACCAAAAAGAGACATACAGCGAGCTAATGGGGTGCATATGGACTTATCATGATGGCCAATGTTTTCTTGATGCACCTGATGGTAAAGGGGAAATATTTTTAATAAGTCTACTACTGGCAGAAGTATGATCACAATGATATACTGCACTTGCTATTGTTAGCTCTGATATTACTGGTACACTACTGTATGGAGGAATGACAGCACATTCCACACTACGTATACCATTATATGTACCACACCACGACACATCATGCAATATAAACCAGTCCAGTAGGCGGGCTCATGTGCTAACTGATTGTGTGTTAACAGTCTGGGATGAATGCTCCATGACACATAGAAACACAGCTGGAACACTCAGAACAATGCTGCAAGACATCCATAGTAACAACATCATCACAGGTCGTGCACTAATACTAATGTGTGGGGACTTCCAACAGAAGTTGCCAGTGATCACTTGCTGATGTAATTGCCATCTACTTAAAATATTCACCATTGTGGACACACGTGCACACACTATCATTATGGACAAACGTGAGAGTAGGCCAATGAGACAACTCTGCATACACCTTTGCACAACATCCGTTAGCATCGGAGGAGTGTACTTGCAACCATGAGGGATGGGTGATAGTACCACCTGAGCTATTAGGAAATACATTTTATAAAATTTATAGCTAAAGCATTTATACAGCAGATTGTATATAGGAATTTCCAGGATCTCTTCTCAGACTCCTGGATAAATATCAAGCATATTTGGCACCCAAACAGCGGACTTCTTGAGTATCAGCACTGAGCTAGCCTAGCTCCAATAGGAGTGAAGATACTGCAAAAATGTGTTTTACAACTCCTGCTGTATAGACTGCCCTGCTTGATGGCATGTTGTGCGGGAAGCACATAGCTCTGGCATAATGACATCTTTTGCAGGGCAGGCTACATGACAGAGGCAAGAAACATTCTTCCAGCAGATAGGCATGAATGGGGGAGGACAAGACTGATAATGGATGGGATGAACAGAGAGGGCAGCAGGTGGGGATGGGTGGAGAGAGGGGCAGAAAGAAATGAACAAAGAGAGGGTGGCAGAAAGGGATGAACAGAGAGAGGTGGGAGGAGCGGTTGGAAAAAGGGAGGGGAGCAGGAGGGGGAGAAAGGAGGCAGACAGAGGAGGACAAGATTGCTAATAAGGAGAGAAGGAAGGAGGAAGGAGTATGCATTGGAGGGGGAGAAGATGGATAGGGTGATGTGGGAAGGAAGAGGTGCAAAGAGAGAGGGTAGGAGATAGATAGGGTGGATAGGAGGTGAGAGAGAGGGAGAAGCAGATGAAAAAAGAGGGTGTGTGGGAGGAGGAGTTCAGCAGGGAGAGTAGGAGGACATGATGGACTAACAGAGAAGAGGGAGTAGGAGATGGACTGAGAGATGGGAGAGGAGTTGTAGATGGACAGAAAGAGGAGAGAGAGAAGATGGACAGAGGAAGTAGGGGAAGGAGCTGCACAGGGGAGGGTGGGGCAGCAGGGGATGTACAAAGAAGGTGAGAGGAGTGGATGGGCAAGTGGACGAGAGGAGGAGATGGGCAGAGAAGGTGAGACGTGGAGCATATGGATGTCCATTTGTTCCAGCAGATAGTCTCAGATCACAACCTAAAACTGTCTTTGGATAAAATTAAAGCAATGACATTTCAGACCATAAAAACTCATAGATCAGAATCAGTCTTGAATAAGGGATTCTTGGAACAAGTTAAACATTTTAATTATCCTTGCTGTGACACAACACATATATACAACCATGGCATGAACATAAAAATTAAGAAAATTTACTTCCACATGAAGAATGATTTTAAAAAAAAATTCACAATAAAGCAAGGCAGGCCCAGTTTAAGGACAAAGTGACACAAACGCTGTTTGTGGTGCTGAGATGAGAGGGGTGTCAAAATGGTAAGAGTTCTATAAAAGATGTATCACAATTATTAGCAGCTGCTAGGGTGCAAAGCTGTGAGGGGCACCAGGGGTGCCCAATGGCAAGATATGTGCACAGTCTGTATCACAATTTGTAGTGAAAACTGACATGAGTGGAAGGGTCTGAGGAAGCAGTTGGAGAGGTGTGTGTGTGTGTGTGTGTGTGTGTGTGTGTGTGTGTGTGTGTGTGTGTGTGTGTTTGTGTGTGTGCATCAGAGGGAATTCATTTGTGTTGAAAAGTAATATTGAACAGGCCATGAAATCAGGAAAAAAAACCCTCCTATAGTTTCACAGAACCATAGCTCTACCAAACCTTACTTATGTAAGTGAAGAATGGGTAGCAACATCTCTGGGACTGCCCTTTGGCAGCACTGATTTTGTGGATGGAGACGCTTGCATGTTTGCATGAACGTGAAGGTTATACTGGCTGCAGCATAGCTACTAGCAGCGTCTCCCATGCTGGACAGGTGTCAGTGAATGAACGAGATGAAGCATGTCTCATGATGTCCCATCTCTCCTACATCTACTCCCACAGTCCCTCCTCAATTTCCCTTGCACCCAGCCCAAAGTGCGATCCATGCTGTGTGGTGCCTGGCACATGGATGGATGTGTCATGAATGGACCCTCACTGCAGGCAACCTTCCTGAGTAATTGGCCATGCACCTCATCTGGGTCCTTGGTGTAGGCCTGACATATCCACAATCTTCATGGGATAAAAACAGGGAACATGAAAAACAAAACAAAAACCAGGAGTCTTTATGAGACCAAAGCATCAGGGTTGGAAGCAATGGAAGCTGTTTCCTCAACTGCATCATGACAGCCAAGTCAAAGAAGTGAAAATCATCTGGAAAATTTGGGCCATGTCAAGATCAAATCCCTGTCTGGGCTCAGAGGAGAAAACTTCTCAGAAAACAAAAACAACTGGAGGCCAAGGAATAGCTTCCTAAAGACTGTCTCAGAGTGACAGTGATATACAGAACTCTTCTGCCTTCAAGCTAGGCAACAAGAAAACAGGGGAGTCTAAAACTCACACTTCTCAAGATAATCAGTTACAAAAAAAGTTGAACCAAAAATAGCTAAACAGATTTATAGCATTGCAGTCTCAGTTTTTAGAATGGCAGTTATTCAACCATTACAAAAATCACCTCACAGAGCAGGAGCTAGTTCAGATGGGTCTCTTTAGGAAGACTGTGCAGGATACAAGTCCAGGACTCAAATTCATGAGGGTCTATTTGGACAAAGATGCTCTAACCTTGAGGAGAGAGGACTGGCTGAAGGAAATGATGCCTAAGATATCTCCATAGGGGGGATGAAACCGCTGGTCAAGACAGCAGCTGAACTCTTCAGGACCACAAAGATATCAGTTTGGGTACCAAAAGTTCTTAAGGATGCTTCTCCAAAGACACTATTCAAGAAAGTATGGGTATAGAACCACAAGGCCTCATCAATGGGAAAATCATATCTGAGAGCCAAATCCTCGTGAAAGTCAGTGAAGAATCCCTGAGGGCAGTGTGAGAATTAGGCCTGAAACTTTATTTACGGTTCTTGTCAGTTACATCAGGATAATTAAAATGTAGGAAGCGGCCATTGCAGCAAACTGGTGGCTGCAAGTGATGCAGACAAACATCCAACACAGTAAGGGGGCAACTGCTGCCCTGAGCCATCTTCTGGGGAAACTTTGTGGCACAGCAGATGGATGCCTCCCATCTGTTACATTTTTCTGTTCTCATAAACAACCAATTCTTTTCACTAATTTTTATCTTATTTTCAACACATTTACATGTTGACACGTAACACTTACTTAAAAATCGCAAAATCCTATTTAGACATAATTTGACTTAAATTTGTTATATGGATTCTCATTTCAAGAGTCTGATTCCATTAATGTAATTAGTTTTCATTAGTGCACTTTTAAGTAAAAGTTACAATTAATTTAAGTTAGCACTACAGTTCACTATTTGCAAAAAATCTATAAGCTAATACTTATATTTGAGAAAGGTGATCTACACCATTTGAAACTTAAGCAACCTCAGTTACCTGTAAAGTTGTTAAATTATCTAAAACTAATTATCTTGTGTGGTAATTTACATCAAAGTTCGTAGACAGTACCACTTTCCATTTCAGGTTTCATTATAACCATTGTTCGATCCAGAACTATGCATATATTTGTTACTTTAATTTTTCGGTACAATATGACAAATGGCATTAATTGAGTAACTCACTAATTAATAATTTCATATAACTGACTGTAATTTGAAATATGGTGCTCATTCATATACACAATTTGTGCCTACAAATTTTTCTAAATTTGTAATCATCCAACATTTTCTGTAACCCAGATTTTTTAAAATTTCTTTTAGTTCATCAAACACAGTATAAGCCAACCTAGCAATATTTCGAAGCATAATGCAGCCTATTCTTAAACTAACAGTTTGTTATTATGTTCACCTGCACGTAGTTGGATGTCAGCCAAAATTGCCACTTTGTGATTTGAAAGCTTATAAGTAACTTTTATGTTGGAGATACTCTCTTTGTTGGTGCATGCCACGATTACATAGGTACAGTATTCAGAATCTTGAATATTAACTCAATGTTTAGCCAATTTAGCTTTAATACTTGTTACAGTCTTTTGTTTATTTAGAATTCATGAGTGAAGCTAGTTTGCCTGAAAACTGTGCTAATTACAAAACATCAGTAATTATAGTTTTCATTGTCAGTGATTGTTTGTAAACACCCAGATGAAGTAGATGAAAAAGGCAAGTAAATAACAATAGCATTTATACACCAAATGACAAAATCATGGTAGCTGCTCTTGCACCCATTTGGTTTCAGAGTAAACAGTTTACTTAGTAAAAAGATTGTTACTAAAATATAATCCATTAGATAGCAAACTAGACAGCATAATTCAATAGAAATTGCTGCTGTATCTAAAAGTTGTATTTCAAATGAATCTTCTACCACTATTTGGTTACTCAGAAATACAAATCTTTGATTGTAATGTATGGAAATCTAATAAACAAATAACTAACATTAGTTCTAATTATTGTTAAATTTATATAAAGTGTGTTGGAAGCCATTTAAGTCAATCTTTATGTAAATTACATGTCTGGGAACTGTACTCTATCTCCTGGGGTGGTCATGAATTTGAAGTTTGTAAATGCCATGTATTGATAATTATTATATAAATAGCTGGCAATGTATGCCAAAGAGTAAACAAATGCATTATGTTGCAATGTATGCCTTGATGAATATTCCATGTACATTCGAGATTGTGTGTCTGAACTTTTCTATTCTGGTTGACTTCTTCTGTTCTTGAACTTAAAGAGGAAAGAATGATTATCTGAGGTTCATCTTGCTGTAACAGTCTATGTAAGTCATAAACAAAACCAAAAATATAGTTGTTCATGACTTCAAACTTGTGTAATGTACATAATTATTTGCAAACCTAAACCTTGAGTAAACCTAAACTTTGAGTAGACATGGCCTCAATGAAACACTGACAATTGTTAGGTGCCATACAAGAAAATAATTGATAATTTTCTTTCACCTCATCTTTGAGACATTCCACTGGTTAGGACACTAATCTTTCTTTCAGATTCCATGAGCTACATGGTGGCTAAGAATAATTCAATATATTTCACTTTCAGATTTACTCAAGGTTGCGAGATTGAGTACAGAGCTAGTTTGCTGATTGCTGATCAATGTTGAGTTAATAGTAATGTTGGGTTATTAATCACTGAGAGACAGGGTGCATAATTACCTAACAGAACTGTAAGCATAGTATTATTAGAGGTATTTCTCTTTTGTTTTGACATCACTTTATTAAAAGCTATCAAAGCATATTCACAGTTTCAAGTCAAAGTGCTTAGGGAGTTAACTCTCATTCACATTACAAAACTAATTTCAAAGACAATATATAATTAATTAATAATTCGTACACCCAGTCTCTGGCAGAGAAAGAATTACTACTATTAATATTCAAATAATAATTATTACTATATTCTTTTTTATTATTTTTATTAATTGCTATTATATTACACTAGCATCAGTAGTAGTGTTCTGCATATAATTGACTTTTCAAAGATAATCCTTATCACTACAGAGTTTCTTTTTGTGGATACAAACATTGTTTATTTTTTTCATTTAAACAGCTCAGTTCATATACACCAACAGCTGATTGCACTGAACACCGATTCCTGATGCTGACATCAAAATTAGAATCCTGAGACCTAATTTTATTGTTGTTATTGATTAAATGTATGTATAAAAACACATAGTGAATTGTAATTAATGAATAAAATGTTTCCGTTACATGTATTATACACATTGGAATGACAACAAGCTGACTTAGAATCTGAATTAGTGATTGCAGACCCACACTGTTCTTTACATCCAAGACAGACTGTGAGGTAAGGACTCGAACGCAAATGACCAGGTTTCTAATTGAAGCTAGTCAGTAGTACCTGGGCCCATACAATTAATAACAAACTTTACACATAGCTGCCTTCTACCACTTTGATTGAAACTATTAGTGTAGAAAGTGTTATTTATTTATTGTCTGATTTTTGTGTGTGACGCTATTTACATCAGTTAGCACAATGGTTAGACCGAGTACAAGACATAATCATTTGGAATTCGAAAATTATAAAACTGATGACCAGGTGGAGAATATTCCTGGGTCGTTGGCAGGAGGGACTATAGTGAATGAAACTGAACAAACTACAATCCCACCTGACAGTGTACAATCAAAGACTGATATTTATCAACAGAATTTACAATCACTGGGGGAACAAGACTGTTTGTCTGGCGGTTGAAATCAGCTGCCAGAGAGCAGCGAAAAGTGAAGAAACACAGGCGCAGCTAGCAAATTCAAGCAATAAGCTTGCATTGCTGTTCCAGAAATTGGAAATAATAGAACAACAAAGAGAAAGAGAGCATGAGGATGATATCCAACGGCAAAATGAGTTTTTTGAAAAGGTCGAGACTAACATAACCGCTAAAGTGGCCCTGAGATGTTAGTCAAACGCAAACAAGCGTTAGTTCAAAAGTTTAATCCTGCTCTAGATGATAGGGATCATAGTATATTAGAACATGTTAATAACAAAACAGAAAAGGTAGAATCAGATGTATCTGAAGTTAAGAAAAGTTTGAAAGATTTATCAAACAAAGTAAATAATTTGGCCAGAGAAGTATCCCAGGTCAAAGAGTTACAGGAATCTTTCAATGCCTTACAGGAGATTTCGTCGCCGTTCTAAGCAGACAGTTTATAAAACGATCGAGAACATCGAGTTTGCCACAACAGCTGGGGACAAGAAGAACCGCACACCAGTTAAGAGTGTTGCTGCTACTGCACTTGTTGATGGACCTTGTGTTTTCTGTGGTTGTAGACTGAATTTTAGTATTGACATTAATGATACCTTCGATCATGGTAATGGTTGGCTCACTGTAGCCATTGTACGTGGAGGTACTGGAGTTCCTAACGTACCCGGACTTGAAAGTTTTGTTGATAGAGACATTATTGCTTATCGTACCTACCATATGGCAGAACTTGCTAATAAAGACTTTGGTAAATCTGCTTCTATGTCGCCTTCTGCATTGTCTTCGTATACTCGTAATAAGAGCTGCAGTAGTTCATTTAATGTACAGAAGGGTGGAAATAATGTGTCAAATCAGGACATGTACAGAAATTCACCAGCAAATAATGTGACTGTTAGTCCATACGCAGTGAATGCATGTAGAAATAATCCGATAGATGTGCACAATAATGTATCCACTCTTGCTAAAGGAAATAGGGATAGTCATTGTTGAAACACAGACACATTCAGATGTTTTCTGAAGAAAAGTAATGTTTGTACTGGGAATGTAATGTAATGTAAGTAGTAAAATACCTTAGTGATTATGTGATAAATATCATTGGTAGTTTGTGGTTTTATAATAGGGAATTGCATTAATAAGACTTTCAGCCTTAAGGGTGACCCTGACACAGAAACAAAGTAGAATTAGCAAGAAATAACTGCACTGAAAATATAACTAAGAGAAAGATTTCATTTTTATTTGTATATAGTAGGAGAAGAATTTCTTTTGCATTTTTTTGATTAACTAATTTTAATAAGTAGGGAGAATGGTGCAATTTAATAATATGACCAAGTACTTAGAGGAGTGCATATAATGTATCAAAGCATAGTCCTGATGGTTGACTGATTTCTTGGAGTGTGATTGTTAACAGGCATGTTTTAATTATATAAGAACACTGTTGAGATCTAAGTAACAGTTTTGTTTGCTCCAGCAGTAACCTTCAGCCATGTAATTGCATGTGTCCAGGGGCACTATTGAGAATTAAAGGAATATATGTTCTTGTGTAGAGGAAGTAGCAGCATGACATAAAATTTAAAGCCATGGTGTATAAGGAATGATGCGAGCGTAAGCATGAATTGCGCACATGCAATTGAGACCAGGTTTTTCGGCAAATGGTTCCTCACTTAAAATTTTAAATAGTTAAAAGTGTGGATCTGTGATAAGTGATGAATAACACATGTGTAACTGCCTGAGGATTGGTAGTCCACATGGCCAAAGGTCTACTTCCAGCACGAAAGGTTAAGGGAAGTCTATGACATAAAATGAGTGTTTGATGCCTCTTGTTTATAATTTCTTTAATTTTTCTGACAAGCAGTTTTTTCCCAATGTTGGTAACATGCAATCCATGTAATGTGTGGAATCAGATTCCAATATTGTTAACATTTATGAGGTCTACATTTCTTAAATGTTTGCAAAGTAATGAAATTTGTTGGTTGGCATTGATTCAAAATGGCTCTGAGCACTATGGGACTTAACTTCTGAGGTCATCAGTCCCCTAGAACTTAGAACTACTCAAAACCTAACTAACCTAAAGACATCACACACATCCATATCTGAGGCAGAATTCGAACCTGCGATCGTAGCGGTCGTGCGGTTCCAGACTGTAGTGCCTACAGCCGCTCGGCCACCCCGGCCGGCGTTGGCATTGATTATTTCTTTATTTACGCATGACTAAGATGGTAAGTCATGCCGATGTGGGATGTTCAGCACTACAACATTTGTGTGTGTTAACTGTCCTAAACAGCTTTTTAGTTCTTGTTTTGCTTTGTGAGTTTCGTTTTTGCACACGTCATTTGACCCACCAAATAGCACAACAAAATCTTCAGAGGATAAGCCAGGAACATTTGTGGATCATACATGCTTGCAAACTTCTGACATAGAAGGACCAGGCTTTATGTAAGTGATTGTTTGTACACTGGACAGACCGTTCAGAAGGCAAGAAAATCTATGACCATGACTGTCTGCCATCACTACTACTTTTCTTCATTTAGGTTTTTCTGCATGTTTAGAAGGGCATCCGACATTATAGCCAAAGAATTTTGTGTCAGTACTGGACAAACATTTGATATTTAAGTCATGCAAGTGTTCAGGTCTTTCTGACTCATTTTCTTTCATAGCTGTAATTGAGCTCTTAGGCATTCTTTAGGATGTATCACTTCGCATGCACAATGTTTCTTATCTTGCATGGTTGATTGCACACTGAATCTGCTAGTAAACACAATATTAGGTTCATACAATAAACTTCGTTGAGAATGTGGCACTTTGTTTTCCACTTTGCCTGGAATTTCGAGGTTATTGTGAGGCAAGTTTGCTGTCGGTTTACACTTTCTGGATGTAAATTGTTTTAGTTCACTCATCAGAATATTAATGATTAGATGCAGACTACTTACACAATCATTACCTTCCTGATTTCATCACTACAATTAGTGCACACGCTGTTTTTATCAGTATAATTTTCACTTTTTTTCACATGAACACTATGTATATCAACACTAGCTGCCATCTTATATCTTAATAATGAAAGAAAAAACTTCAACACCAAGAAAGCTAGAAATGCAGGAGCATTAATATAGAAGGAGTTGCATCACTAGTGACAGGGATGACTGTGCCAGAATTCAATGAACAACATTTATCAAACATTTTCAAAAAGTATTCATTCATTCATTCATTCATTACATACTTAAACAGTACATTGAATATAGGACTAGTCAAAATTGCGAAAGAAATGCACACACACACACACACACACACACACACACACACACACACACAGAGAGGGAGAGAGAGAGAGAGAGAGAGAGAGCATGACAAAATTAATTACAGATAACAATCATAAATTACAAGTGACAAATATAGCAATTTGAATTTAACCATTATTACATAATCATTGTTTACAAGGGTATTTTTTGTAATTTAAAAATTCTTTTACAGAGTAAAAACATTTTTCCACTAGAAATGACTTAAGATTATGTTAAAAAAAAAATATGTTGCTGCAATTTTAAATCACTGGGTAGGCTGTTATATAGCTGAACTGTTATCTGTGATACACTTTTTTGGTACAGTGCTGTTCTACACTGTGATATGTGGATATTATTTTTGTTTCTTGTGTTGTCCCTGTGTATATGCTTATTTTGTTGAAGATGTCCAGCTTGGTATAAAAGATACTCATTTGCGAACAGGATACACTCATACATGTAAAGGCTTGGTAGGCTCATTATTTTCATCAAGATGAAATGTGGTCTACATGTTTCCAGTTTTATGAGGTTGCAGATAGCCCTGATTGCTCTTTTCTGCATCCTAAAGATCTTTATGCTGGTGGCTGAATTTCCCCAGAAGATTAGCCCATATCGAAGTAGTGCATGGAAGTACACATAATACGCCTGAATAACTATTGACTTGCTCACACTTTTACTTAACACACGCAGAGCATAACAAGCTTTTGAAAGTTTTTTCTCAAGTTCTTTTATATGACAGTCCCATTTTAAATTATCTTGTACCCACAGGCCTAGACCCTTAGTGTCAGTAGCCGAGTTCAGTAACATATTTTCAAGGTATGGCACTGTAACAAATTTTTGCAAATGTGGAGAAGAGCGGAAATTCATAAAGACAGTTTTTTCTTTATTTATTATTATTTTATTTTTTTGAAACCAGCTAGTAATTTGGGACATTACAGTATCTATTGCTACTTCCAATGAGATTTTGTCAGCAGCTGTTATTAACATGCTGGTGTCATCAGCAAAGAAGATTAGTTTTCCCAATTTAATAAAGTCATTTATATCATCAATGTAAAGGAGGAACATTAGAGGTCCTAGGACAGAACCTTGTGGCACTCTGTACTTTATTTTTGATTTACTGGAGACATGTGTTGTTGTGATAATATTTCCTTGTGCTGAAATGTCATCATGCCTTAAAACCACCACTTGCTGCCTGTTTTCTAGGTAAGATCTTATCCACTGATTTGGGATTCCTTGGACACCTTTTTGATCTAATTTGTGAATGAGGAAGTCATGGTCAATTATGTCGAAAGCTTTCGAAAGGTCCAGAAAGATACCAGTAGCATCTTTTCTGTCATCCAGTGCTTTAAGCACAGCTTCTTTGAACTCATACATTGCTGTTGTTGTAGACTTTGATTTATTGAATCCATGTTGATTTGCTGAGAGTAATGAATTATTTGTAATGTAGCTTAGTAGTCTATTGTAGAAAATTTTCTCAAATATTTTGGAGAAAACACTGAGTTGGGATACTGGATGATAATTATTTACATTTTCAGAGTCCCGTTTTTTGAACAGTGGAGTTACTTTAGCTGTTTTTAGGCTATTGGGAAAGATTCCAGTTGATAAGAAGTTGTGTAATATATATATATATGTATCAGAGGTTTTAATACATTATCAGACGACTTTTTAAAGACATAGTCTGGCACACCATCCAGTCCCCATGAATATTTGTTTTTGAGTGACCTTATTATTTGTTTCACCTTTTTTTCCATGACTGTTTGAAGGAACATAGACTTAACACTAGCATTTAAATAATTTGGTAGGTATGTAGGTCCATTGACATACTGATTTTCGATTTCCTGCTTTGCTATATTAGTAAAATACATGTTAAAATTTTCAGCTACCTCTTATGGAAATTTTACTTTCAATTTCATGTTATGCACTGATACAACCATTTGTGTTTTGCTTCTGTGTTTATGTCTTATGTATTAGTGATCAGTTAGACCTGAAATGATTTTCAACCACTCCCTTTTTTTTTTTTATCTGTACCTTATAGATAGGGAACAAGAAACAGTGAACTGCTAAAATCATAATGAGTTTCCATGACAACATTTTGTATGATGAAAGGGGAGAACAAATTAAACAATTTGAAACCATAGTTATGATGTCTCGGTACATAAAAAAAAAATAGTTTTACAAACTTTTAAACGCAACTACACATACCTGTACATGTTCATAACCATTCCAGGAGAACAGTACCCACACTGTGTGCCATTGAAAGCAGCAAGTGTCTTCTGAATTGGATTATACCCAATTCTTCTATTACCAATTCCTTCAATTGTTGTTATCTTACAGTTGTGGCATGAAAATACTGGTATCAAACACTGTAAAACAACGATAAAATTAAAATTTTTGGTGACAGAAAAGTAATATTTAATTGTTCAACAAAATACCCAGAAACAAGCTAAAAGATTTCAGAGAGAGGCCCAAGTAAACAATTATTGCCATATAAAGTGTACTCAGGAAATCCATATACACTTGCTAATGGTTGTTGCTGGGTATCAAGAAACATTATTCCCTACTACAAGCACTACATGACGTACTATTACTTCAGTGATGATATTACAAATATCATTTTTAGGCAACAAATGAAAATGTATTAGCTGTTTGACATATGATGTGCCTGCTCTCTCTTCTGCATGTACTGGAATTCATACAGACTTTTATTATTACATTGCTGGGCTGGTAAATGTATTCCAGTTCTTTGACCATCAAATTTCCCCACCAATCCTAAATGTTTGAAAATGTACCAGGACTGTGTATTGACGATGTGAAGATTGCTTGCATGATTGTGAGTGCTTGTTTGAACAACTATATGGCAAGAAAATGAAAATAATGTTACATTAAATGCATTTTGCTTGTTTTTCTCTTTCCCTGTCAATTAAAAATGGTATTTTTATTTGCAGACCCATGTCCAGTGGCAACAGCTGTTGCTTGTGGCCTCTCCATTACCCCTTTGATTCTGGCTATATACATTTGGAGCACCATAAACAAACTATAAGATATTTTTTGTTCAGCTAGTGTATTAATGTAAGTAGTTGTTAATAGTATGGTCTTTTTATATAGGAGACTTACAGAATTGACTGCAAATGACTCCACTTTCTGGCTGACAGGATGTTTTCTTGTCATCATAACAATACATGAGCCACAGCCTCCTTCATGGCACATTGCTTTAGTTCCTTTGAGGTTGACATAATTTCTTATGTAAGTGTTCAGTGAAGTGCCCACAGGAACTGTGTTATCCACTGTAAGATGAAATTATGATTTCAGTTTCTGGTTTCTTCCACATGGATATAGTGTTTAAAAATCAGCAGTTCATACAAAAACATGTCTGGATAATAATAACAATAATAAATGTTACAGTAAATCATCTGTTACAGCACATAAAAACCCTCATTGAATTACAAATGGTGGAAGGCATTAAGGTCACAACCCACCACATAGTTGAGACACTAAGTAGTCATTACAAGATAAAATACACTGAAATTGTTGGTGTGGCCAAGAGTAAAGTTGGTAGAAAATGTAAACAAGCCACTGAGCATAATGTGCTCTGTGTCAATGAATGTTACACAAATCATGACCTCTTGACCCATTCCCCCTCCAATAACAGCTTATCTGAAGAAAACAAATGTCAGGAATGTAGTGACATGCTTAGACCCTACCTGAGATGTGGGTGCAGAGTTGTAAGGTGTGCCACAGAAGTAGGTAGATGCAGCTAGAAGTTCAACAACCATCAGATGCCACCATTCACAGATGCAGGTGCAGCCTCTGGTCATGCACTCTCCCAGCTGGTTGACAGCTTTTACAGACAGGCCAGGGCAGCTGTAACTCAGTTATGTGTTTATCTCTGCATATGTGTTGTTGGACTGTTATTGTGAGTTACTCTGTGGCTAGTGTACCCATTATAATAAATTGTTTTCTAGACTTAAAGTTTGTTGTGTCAGTCATCTCGCGTGATGTTCTCTTGTGGGACTAGAATGCATTGACAAGAGGACAGGATAATGTGTAGGAAATAACTTACTATGACTGGTATACTAGCCACAGTGTCTCACAATAATAGGTTGATAACACATATGCAGAGGTAAACATATAACTGAGCTAGAACTGGCAGAGCCAGATACCAAAAGCTATTGGCTAGCAGGCAGTATGAGTGGATGAGAGGCTGTAAACACATTTACAAGTGGTGGCCTCTGACAGTTGTCGAACCTCTAGTTGGATTTGCTGACTTCTGTGGCATGCCTTATGATTCCATGATGCCATGTCTGATTTTTGGGTATGGATCTATGTAAGTCATCACAACTTTCCCCACTCGGGTGGAGGGGGGGAGGGGGGCGGAGCAGTGAGAGTTGCTGATCCATAGGGCGAGTTGGGGTTGGCTGCAGTGTGAAGATGGTGTCTTCCTCCTTGGAAGCCCCTGAGCAAACTGCAGTTACCAGAGACTGGGGATTTGGGCAAAAGTGGTCAGTGTGAGGAGATCCCCACTGCCCCCACCATCAGAAGATAAGATGACAAATCTGGTCACAGGCAGCATAAATCAGAATCCATGTTAATTTCCAGCTACTGTGTGGAAGGTGGAGGCAACATTGTTGCAGGCTAGGGTTGTTCCTGTGATATCAAACTGGTGAGGGGTATACACTCTGGTTGGAGCACCACCGGAGCTGCTGCCAGAGGCTGTGAAGGTGTAAGCTCTTTGGGCAAAGGCACTGTCATAGGTGGAAGAGGAGGCTGGAAACTTCACAGGTAGGTGGTGCCCAGTGACTGGGATAGCTGGGAAGATGGTTGTGTGGCCGGGACGGGACGGGCATGCTCACCCACATGTGGAGCTGATTTTGATGGTTCTGGAGCTTGTAGTCCTCTGTCCTAAGGTTTTAGATGTGGCAGCTGTTGTGGGGTATGATGACTGACAGCATGCAGTGGGGACGCTAACCAAAAACCATGTGCCAAAACTGCCATCCCTGGCATAAAAACCGGTGCACCAGAAGGCAATGGTGGGTGAGATCCAGGACAGAGGAGACATATCAATGTCCTTGAATGGCACCCATGGGAAGCTCTACTGAGCTATGGGAACCAATAGTATCTGTCTTGTAGGCCATCATAAAAAAATTAATACATATTCGGTGGATAAGTCTTTCCGATATTTCTTTGTCTGGGTCTTAATGGTGCGAACCATGTGAGGGGTATGGAGGATCACGTACTGAAAACCTGAAATTATGTGAATGACAATCAGCCAGACAACATTCAGAAGTGGACTCGAAAAATCAACTGAGATGCTTTCCCCCCCAGAGCTGTGTTGCTGGAGGCCATAGAGAGAATGATGACCCAGGAGCCACTCCTTGACTAGCACACTAGGGCATGCAGCAACCAAGAATTCCAGCTCTCAGTCAACACAAGACTAGTAATCATTCTGTGAGCCAAGGCTTTGGTGCAGAAATCACCCCAGTAACCCTCACGTAACAGCTTAACCGCTGTAAAATCTCTCACCTTAAACTCTTGGGAACAAGCACTGAGGGAGCTGCACCATCCATGGAGATGAAACACACATCATCTAAGAATGAGAGACAAAATAGTCACAAAGTGGATTGGAGGAGCCATATGGAGGACAAGACCCTGTTGGATGAGGCAGACTTATATGCCTGAAGAAGTGGTTGACCACTTTCAGCTTAGTGACTCAGGCACTAGTATCAAAACAACATCTACTGCTTGTTGGATGGAGGCATTATAGTGAAAACACACAAGCTCCTCCCAATCAAACTCAGGATCCAGAGGAAAGGCATCAACATTGGTGTGGTGTCCTGTGGAGTGAAAATGAAAGCCATAGTTGTAATTTAGAGGAACAAAGCCCACAGCTGCAATGTGTGGGCCGCCTTATCAGGGACCAGGCAGGCAGACCAAATATGAAATTAAGGGCTGGTGTTCCATAATTAGTTGGAATTTGGTGCCATACAAGGAAATGTGGATTTGATGAATATATATTCAATGGTCGAAGCTTCCTTCTTCTCCTGAAAGTTCTGGACCTAAGTGAACTCTGAGTTTTACATGCAAATGACAGCAACTGCCTTGAGCTGTCTGCTTTCCAATGGTGGAGGAACACCCCCACGCCATACTGCAAGGCATCCACAGCCAACACCAAAGGTAGCTAGACACAATGTCAACAGGAGACAGTGCTTCAGCATGGTGAAGGCCTCATCACACATTGGAGACTAGACGAAAGGGACACCTTGTAGAAGGAGCTGGTGTGGGTGCAAGATGATGGATTCCCAGGGAATGAAATGGTGGAAATAGATTATTTTACCTAAATAATCCTACAGTTCACACAATGACAAGGCATGCAGCAGGTCCACAATTCCCCTAACAATACTCTCATGGGTTGGACATTCTACCGCAAGATTTTGTAGCCCAAATACTCGAGAGACAGTTGGAAAAATTTTGCAATGTAGAAGCATGGATCAGAGTTTTTCAAAGGGTGCCTGGAGATTGTGCAGGTGGTACCTCATAGTACATCCAGGTAGTTGAAGCTGTGCCAAATATTGGACATGACTGTTCTCAATAGCGTTGAAAAACTGCAGGGGCTCTTTCAGGCACCAAATCAACCACTGGTATTGGTAAAGGACAAATACTGTGTGATGAGCATGAAATGCTTGGACTCATCATACAGGAGTAACTGGCTATATGGTTCAGGAGTTTGGAGAAAAATTGACTTCTTGCTAAGTATGTAAACAGTTTGTTAGCATGAGGCAATGGGTATGTGTCAGCCACAGACTGTGAATTCATGGTGGTCTTAACATTGCTGCATAGGAGCAATTTATCAGCGGCTTTCTAAATGATGGCAACAGGTGTGCCCCATTCACTGGGGGAAATTGGAACTACAAACCTGAGAGAGGTGAGCCAGTCCAGCTCCCCCTTGTCTTGGGAGCAGAGAACCAGGGGAATCTGCGTAGCATGAAAAAAAATGTAGGATGAAGTAACTGCTTCAAGGTTACATGGGCTTGAAAGGCTGTGGTGCACCTAGGCTTTCCACAAAGATATCCTGAAATTCCGAGCATAGAGATTTCAAAGACTGAAAAGAGACTTCAGCAGATACCAACTGTATAGAGTCCATGACTGAAATGCCAAAGGCATGAAAGGCATCAAACACAAAAGGGTTTACTAAACTAGTTTCATGGATGACAATAAAGGTAATAGGTGGAGTCAAAGATTTATAGGTGTCTTCCACTGAGAACTGGCCAAGCAAGGGTATTTGCTGTTTATCATATCCCCTGAGGTGCCTGTTTACTGGTGACATCAGTGAATAGCCAAGGTCAGAATATGTTTGGGCATTAGGCAGGGAAACTGCATTGCCAGTGTCTACCCACAGGCACAGCTGTTGTGAGAGAACCAAAACCTCAATAAAAAGATTTTTGGAATCATGATCGGGAAATGACCCTGACAAAAACATTTCCTGAGTATCCATATCCATAGTCTCTTGTGCTGTGTTCTGTGCAGTTGATTGGCAGATTACTGCAATGTGACCCTTTTCCCAATACTTATGACAGATGGCCCAATGCTGGGGACTTTCTGATATGTCATCATTGGTGTAACATAACGCACATGACTGCAACAGGGAACAGTGTCTGGAACACTGTATACGAGGTGCTATCCAAAATTTTCGGGACTGGTACTGCCATCTGTTGAAAACCTTATCTTTGGATTAATGGTCACCATCACCCTCGAAGTAGTTCTCATCTGCATGTACACACTGGTCCCAGCACTTCTGCCACTGGTCAAAAGTTTTCTGGAAGTCCTGTTCTTTGAGGGTGTGTATCACCGCCAGCAATGCTTCTTGAATCCTCTCTAGAGTGTTGAACTGACGGCATATCAACTTGAGTTTCAGTTTTGGCAACAGTGTGAAGTTTCAAGGTGCCAAATCTGGTGAGTATAGTGGGTGGGGTACAACCGCCATGTTATTTTTTGCCAAAAAAGCCCTGGTGAGCAAGGACATGTGACAGGGCATGTTGTCGTGATGCAGCAGCCAGTTCCCTTGAGGCCAAAGTTCAGGCCGTCGTTGCTGCATGTTTTCACGGAGACACCGCAAAACATCATTGTAGTACTCTGAATTCACTGTTTGGTTGGGTGGGATGAATTCTTTGTGCACAATTCCCTTGATATCAAAGAAAATGATGATCATGCTCTTGACTTTGCTCTTCACCTGTCTTGCTGTTTTGGGTCTTGGAGAGCCCGGGCTCTTCCACTGGGATGATTGTTGCTTTGTCTCTGGGTCATAACCATTTGTTTAAGTTTCGAGAACATACCTTCACTGAGGAGTCAAGCAGTATATTGCTCCCTCCTATGTGTATCTCGTGAAGAGACCATGAGGATAAAATCAGAGAGATTAGAGCTCACACAGAGGCATACCGACAATCTTTCTTTCCACGAACAATATGAGACTGGAACAGAAGGGAGAACTAATAAGAGGTACTCAAGGTACCCTCCGCCACACACCGTCAGGTGGCTTGCGGAGTGTGGATGTAGATGTAGCTGTAGATCCAGCTCTAGTCGCTGGCAATAATCTGTGCCGAGAAGGTTGGATCATCAGATGCGGTCTGATAAAGGTCTGTGCACACTTCTGTTCGTGTCTCCATACATAAAATCGCCACACATCAAACACAGAGTATTACGGAAGTCACTGTGGACGCGCAACATGTCCTCGCAGCTGAATGCCACTCTCCTCACTGTCTCATCAGATATGCAGCTCTCGTCACCTAGCGGTGCAAAGATCTACCACTCCTACTTTCCAGATGGCAGCACCAGTCCCAAAAATTTTGGATTCCACCTCGTATGTACTGTGTGGGGTCCGCCAGATTGGCCAGCTTGCACCGCACTGATGTTGTCCTCCACAGATGCAATTTATGCAGCCAGGCCACACTGTACCACTGCAACACTTCAACAGGCTTCCAGTTGCTGACCAGCAGCTTGTGATACCTCTTACAACTGGAAAAAGACAAAATATCTTTCAGGGAAGAGTTATATGATTGGAGAGCACGTTACCAGACTTTCTTATCCATGGCAGAGCAGATGATAACACTGTGAATTATAAGATCTGCATATAATTCTTTTGAGTTGTCTGTGGCAAAATGGCCTTTGTGACTAAGTAAGGGAGGGTTGCAGCCCAGGTTCAATAAGACTGAAGGGACTGGTTTTTGCACTGATGAAAAAAAAATTATTTGCAAACGACCATGACATGCATGCAGCAATGATAATATGAAGACAACAGTGAACATAAAGTGTCAAATGACAATGAGGAAGATTTCTACAATGGGGCCTACTGTGGCAACACCTGATAGCAGGTTTGATAAATCCATGACAAAAATAGTGAATGACATACATCTGCATCTGTAATGTGGAAGGCATGAAACTGCTATGTTGGGTAGTGTTTGGACACCTCTCAGATTCTGCTGTCTCACTAAATGGTGGAAATTGAGGAGGAAACAGAGCTGGAGATGAATTTTTGGTGAGCAATGTTGCAAAACCTCTTACATGACCATGATGAAACCCTTCTGTTACTGCATAAACATTTGAATCAGAGACTCCAAGACACAACAAAATGTGAAAAGCAACTGCACAATGAAAAACATGCAAAGATATGACACTATTCTTCACCAATATGTTCTAATCTCACAGAAGAACACCACTTACTGACTGACACAGCAAATTTGATTAAAGATAGAAAACAAATTATTATAATGGGTACTCTAGCCATGGAGTGGCTCACAATAACAGTCTGGTAAAACATATGCAGAAATAAACATGTAACTGTGATAGAGCCAGCCAGGCCCATCTCTACGAGCTGTTGACCGGCTGACTGAGTGCATGGATGAGAGGTGCACATCGATGAATGGTGACCTTTGATGGTTGGTGAACTTCTAGCTGCATCTACCAGCTTCTGTAGCTTACCTTATGCTGCACACCTTACCTCGGGTGTGGCTTTATGTGTGTCACTAGAATGAATTTTGGATTTCAGATTGAAGAGGTAAAATAACACTGTTATTTTAAATGTAGATTTACCACAGTAGACTACATAATAAATGCAACATTTCTAGTACAGAACATGGATTTTCAGTTGGTCATTTGATCACACAAAGATACTTACCTATAGAATGGCATCAATATTTTACCCCTTAGTCCTGTCATTGGTACATTTACTCACATTCTTAGCTTCAAATTCTTTTATGTGGCATAAATGCAGAAAATATAAACAATGTTTCCAAATTACAGAAAAGGGCATTAGAATAATAACAAAAATTATTAAGTTGGCTCACTGTAAAGATCATTTCAAAATTCTGGGGCTTTAACTATGCCATTGAGTACGTTTACTGATAATGTTTTGCACATCCAAAATAACCTTTATAATTACTTAATACACAGTTCAGTTCATGACCATAGGATAAGATCTATATTGAAGTTACATTTGCCAAGAAACAATAAACATTAATATCAAAACAATTATATATAAAAACAAAGATGAGGTGACTTACCGAACAAAAGCGCTGGCAGGTCGATAGACACACAAACAAACACAAACATACACACAAAATTCAAGCTTTCGCAACAAACTGTTGCCTCATCAGGAAAGAGGGAAGGAGAGGGGAAGACGAAAGGAAGTGGGTTTTAAGGGAGAGGGTAAGGAGTCATTCCAATCCCGGGAGCGGAAAGACTTACCTTAGGGGAAAAAAGGACAGGTTTACACTCGCACACACGCACATATCCATCCACACATACAGACACAAGCAGACATATTTAAAGACCAATGGTCTTTAAATATGTCTGCTTGTGTCTGTATGTGTGGATGGATATGTGCGTGTGTGCGAGTGTAAACCTGTCCAATGGTCTTTAAATATGTCTGCTTGTGTCTGTATGTGTGGATGGATATGTGCGTGTGTGCGAGTGTAAACCTGTCCTTTTTTCCCCCTAAGGTAAGTCTTTCCGCTCCCGGGATTGGAATGACTCCTTACCCTCTCCCTTAAAACCCACTTCCTTTCGTCTTCCCCTCTCCTTCCCTCTTTCCTGATGAGGCAACAGTTTGTTGCGAAAGCTTGAATTTTGTGTGTATGTTTGTGTTTGTTTGTGTGTCTATCGACCTGCCACCGCTTTTGTTCGGTAAGTCACCTCATCTTTGTTTTTATATATAATTTTTCCCACGTGGAATGTTTCCTTCCATTATATTAATATCAAAACAGCATTATCTGACAAGGAATAAAATTTTACAGTAGGTTACCAAAGGAGATAAAAAATCTACTCACCAAGATACGGCAGGGGAACACACACACGAAAGGATTTAACTTGAAAATCTGACAGCTTAAAGGTGGAAGACAGGGTAACATGCAAGACAGAGGTTATTACTAAAACAACATGCACGAATTAATAAGAGTGCAAAGCTAAGTGCATTGTTTGTAACAGAGGTGGGAGCCACCTGGCCTTAATTTATGTTAATTCCTTCATTCTCAGCATTTATTCACAGTAACTACTCCTTTCTTCAGTCCGTTGTTTCTTACATCTTTCATTTTCTGACTTGTCTATTTTTCTCCGTCCAACCTCCGACCTCTCTTACATACAATGTACTTTCCTTTTCACTCTTATTTTCTCATGCAAGATGTTTTAGTAGCAATCTCTGTCTTGCATATTACCCTGGCTTCCAGCTTTAAGATCTCAGGTTTTCACATCTCATCCAGTGCAGTCCCAAACAATCAGTCTTTCCTTCTCATCCCGTCCAGTAAGTCTCCCCTGACACAGGATTCAGGGTGACTTTTCTGAACTGTATCCCTTTCCCTAAACCTCTCCAGTCCTTTTCTTTCTCCCCTCTTCCTTTCCCTTTAGCGCCTCTGCCAGAAGAAAGAGGCACTGGCTCTGAAAGCTTGCAAAAGTTAAATCTTCTTTTGTGTGTGTGTTCCCCTGCTGCTGCTTTGTGAGTAGATTTTTCATCTATCCGTTTATACTATATTATTAACAATTTATTATTTTTGTTGTCAATGTATTTAAAAAGGTGGTTAAAACATAACTGTTTGTAGAAAATATAACAGAGTAAATAATAATAATTTAATATGGTCAATTCACAACAAAGTTTCACACTATAATTTTTTTTCCTTTTCTGGAAAACATCACTCTTGAGCTCTACAATCTTATCCTCTTTCCTCAACATTTCACTCATTATGGAAGAATGCTGCCTCAGTTTTTCAGGTAAGTAAGTATGAAGTTGTGGTACACAATTGTTCTCGCATCTGCTGATCATGTGTCTAAAGTTACATTATGAAATAATGTCTGTGTTGTGTGCATGGTGGCCAGAATTGAGAATGGGATGAAGTCTGTAATCTCCAAGATGTAGGCCAATCAGCTAAAATGAATTTTT
Organism: Schistocerca serialis cubense; assembly: GCF_023864345.2. Taxonomy (NCBI): domain Eukaryota; kingdom Metazoa; phylum Arthropoda; class Insecta; order Orthoptera; family Acrididae; genus Schistocerca; species Schistocerca serialis. Next base: position 239,110,875 of record NC_064646.1, read on the forward strand.
TGATATAACTTTTACTTGTGACATGTTTGATGCCAATTCAGTCTCAAAACAAACAAGACACGATTTTTATAGAATTTAGTGATGCAGGGGAGTATAAATTAAAAGAACATTTTCACACATTAAAACTTGTAAACATGAGTCCCAAAAAGGTAGTCATCCTTTCGGTTTTACTTTTGAAACATAATTTTGAAAAGAAATAGTACCTTAAAATAATTTAGTTTACCATCGTTTGAGTCCGTCAAGTAATAACAAATGCCACGTATACCTACAAAATTTCCAGTGTTCATTAAAGATGTTTAAAACATTATTATTATTCAATTCGTAAATTATCATCTCTATTAGAAAACACAGTTAACATCACTAGGAAAAAATTTCATTTCACACAAGAACACAATATCAGCAATCGCAAGCAAACCTTTTCATATGTCGTATTTTGGAAACATTTACTTTTAATCCACGATTATTTTACTAATCTTTTATAACTGTTCTGCCTGTTAGATTTCTTCTATTAAGAAAAATATATATTATTTTCTAAATTTTCACTGTTTGTAAAACCAGGTGCTATTACTATACTCAATTAGACAATAGAAGTTTCCACAGTATACTGGCAGCAAACTTAGATTGTAAATAAACTCAAATGAGTGACAGATTTTCAGTTTGTTGTTTTTTTTCTTACAAAGTAGTTTGTAATTTGTATTTGATTTGACACATCATAGGTCAAATGTCTCTGCAAGTGCAACTGCAGTTCACATGTTTTTTTCTTCTCTGAAGTTCTTTACAAACCAAAGTTCTTGTTCTATGTTGTGCAATAATGCAGCTAAACACTAACAATACATTTAGAAAATAAACCAAAATATGAGTATATAGGAAGATATAGTGTGCTTAAGTGGTAGTAAAGACCCATAAAACCAACTAGCACAATGAGAGTCACGTTCCAACAAAGAAGACCTGCAGAAGATGAGTACATTGTTCTACTAATAACTGAGTTGACCCACTTCTCTTATCTAAGAACATTTATAGATTAATGAATTGGCCAGTTATATACTACAATAATGCATCACAAATATAATTTTTTATGTGCACAACAGAATAAATAAATATCATTCATATAGGAAATGCATTAGCATTTACATTATTAATTAATTTCTTTGCAAGACTGACAATGAAAACAGCATTATACTTTAGAGATGAACCAAATAAAGTTTCTACTGTTTTAAACAGACTAATCTAGTATTAAAACAATGGAAAATCCAGGACAGAATGTAACTATATTATGAAAATGATAGTTGCTACTCACCATATAGCAGAGATGCTGAGTCGCAGATAGGTGCAACAAAAAAACTGTCAGAAAGTGAGCTTTTGATTAACAAGGCTTTCGTTGAAAATAGACAACATACACACACACACACACACACACACACACACACACAAATGCAACTCACACATTCATGACCACAGTCTCTGGCTGCTGAAGCCAGAGTGTGAGCAGCAGCGCATGATGCAACAGAGTGGTGTGGGTGAGGAGGAGGCTCTGGCAAGGAGGGGGTGGGATATCAGGGTGGGGTGGGGGATGGTAAAGTGCTGCTTGTGGGAGCATACAAGAATGAGGTGGAGAGAGACTAGGGCACCTAGGTGCGCTTGGGAGGTTAGTGGAGAGTGTGTGTGTGTGTGTGTGTGGGCAGGGGGGGGGGGTTAGGATGGGGGGGGGGGGGGAAGGGACAGTGGAAAAGGAGGGAGTAAAATAACTGAGGGTGCATGGGTAGAACAGAGGGCTGTGTAGTGCTGGAATGGGAATAGGGAAGGGACTAGATAGGTAAGGACAATGACTAATTAAGGTTGAGGCCATGAGGTTTTTGGGAATGTAGGACATGTTGCAGGCACAGGCTGTGAAGCTGACATTGAAATGAAGAATGTCATTTTGGCATGGTGAGCAGTGAGGTGGTCCAGCTGATTCCTGGCCATAGTTTTTCAGTGGCCATTCAAGTGGACAGACAGCTTGTTGGTTGTCACACCCATGTAGAATGCAGCACAGCAATTGCATCTTAGCTTGTAGATGTCATGACTAGTTTCACAGGTAGCCCTGTCTTTGATAAGATAGGTGATGCTTGTGATGGCCTGGAGTAGATGGTGGTCAGAGGATGTACGGGACAGGTCTTGCATCTAAGTCTCCATGAACCATGAGGGTTTGGGAGCAGTGGTTGTGTAGGGATGGACAAGGATATTGTGTAGGTTTGGTGAGTCGCGGAATACCACTGAAGGAGAGGTGGGAAGCAATTTACACTTACATTTAGCCAATAATAATAGTTTCCAGAATGAAATTTTCACTCTGTAGCAGAGTGTGCACTGAAATGAAACTTGCTGGTAGAATAAAACTGTGTGTTGGACAGAGACTCGAACTCAGGATCTTTGCCTTCCATGGGCAAGTGCTCTACCACAAGAGCTTCTGTGAAGTTTGGAAGGTAGGAACGAGGTACTGGTGCAGTTACAGCTGTGAGGACAGGTCATGAGTCATGCTTGGGTAGCTTATTTGGTAGAGCACTTGCCCGTGAAAAGCGAATTGCCCAAGTTCGAATATTGGTCCGGCACAAAGTTTTAATCAGCCAGGAAGTTTCAATAAAGTATTAATAATGTAGCACAGGAATCCGAAGGTGAACAGAAGAAACATCAGATTTCTCACTTATGTTTTGATTAAAAGTTTTGGAATACTATGCTTAATAACAGTTAGGGCTGTATACTTTGCTCGTGTACATTCAATACTGAAGTACGGTATCATTTTCTGGGGAAATGTACAACAGGCCATAACAGTTTTCAGGAAACAAAAGGCAATTATAAGAATAATGAAACAAGTGAGCAGCAGAAAATCATGCAAACCTTTCTTTAAACATCTAAAGATCCTACCCCTTCCCTGCATTTATATACTGGGAGTAGTCACGCATGTCAAAAAAAGCATTCTGAGAAAAGAAAACCTTTTTCCTCAAAACAAAAGTGTCCATGATTACAGTACCAGGTCAGACAGTGACATACATGTCAATCATTGTAACACCACATTATGCCAAAAAGGTGTATATCATGCAGGAACAAAACTTTACAACAGATTACCAAGACATATAAAATCTCTTACTGAACTACAAAGCTTTAAAAAGTCTGTGACATCCTACCTTCTGAAAAACTGCTACTATTCAGTCTCACAGTATCTTATGCAAGAAAAAATGTAATTTGTATCTTTAACTGTAGAAATAAGTTATAAATATACAGTATTTCAAAAATTTGTAATTATTATCTGTATAGATCCAATTTGTCATAAAAATTTATAAAATTTATGTTTGACATTTGAAAATCCAATAGCTAAAAAGGTTTTCTGTCCAATATCCTGTGTACAATATATGTACTTAAAAAGAGATTTATATGGACAAATAAATAAATAAATATAATGATCTAGATACTAATCATAAACCAGTATGTGAAAGTAATGAGAATTTTGATGTAGTGTGTACTAATGATTTTTCTCTTGGTCAGAAAACAGTGTTATTGATATACAGAAAACAATTAATGACTGAAATTGATCTGAATTAGGTGGTATTTTTTATGTAGGTGTGAATGACAGCTGTTAATTGACTGAGGTTGATAAGTCTCAGACTGGTAGCTTACTGCAAATGAATGTAAGTGAGGTGTGTAACTTTGAGAGTGATGAGAATTGTGATGTTAATGATGTTGTTGATGAAGTAATTTTCAAAGAATATGATGATGATAGTGATGATGATGATGATGAATATCAGGTTTTTGTGGAGTTTAAAAATAAAGAAGTCTTTGAGCTATTTGCGAATACAGGTAACATAAGTGTTGTTTATGATGATGTAACTGAGATTCATGGAATACCAGTCCAATCAAACCAGTTTTTTATTCATGTCATGCAGAGTAGTGATCCAGACAGTACAAGTGGGTTCCTGTAAGCTTAGAGAACAAAGGTGAAAATTTTTGAAATTTGTTTAGGGCCATATTGATGATAACATAGATAAATTTGTATTCTGGAATAAGTTTAGCAGTCTAGCAGTGGTTAGTCAAAATTTGTGTCCAAATTGGTGGAATGAAGTGAAAGAAGATCTATGTAGGAAATGTAATTTTGACAGCAATATATTCTGTATTTGTTCTGTAGTAAGTGATGTTAGTTGTTGTATGGAACCCATTCAGTGTGTTCAATCTTTACCTGACAACATGTGTAACCAATGTAATTCCATGAAACCAGTGAAGTTGATAAAACCTCGCAAAAGCAATGTAGATGCAGCATTTCATGAAATTGAAAGTGATCTTTTACATGAGGTGTCTAATAACAGATAGAAGAATTCAGATTTTGGGTGTCCTTACATTAAGATTAAGATTGATCAGTGGGAAGGGAACTGTTTCATTGATGTAGGTAGTTTAATTTGTGTCATGTCTGAACAATTTAGAGACAAGATCCAGTGTAGAAAGAATTTTGTGGAAATGTCAATTGCACATGTAAACATAAGAGGTGTCACTAGTATGCAAAGCAAATACATGAAATCTCAGGTACTGTTAACGTTTAGTATAGATGACAAGACATATGAATATGGATGCATAATGATACCTAGTCTCAAAGAAAATATTCACTGTGTTTGTAGATTTATAATACTATGTGATTGTGTTTTGTTTGCCATGAATGTAGTATGTAAGAACATGTAGTTTTTAAAGTCTTATCTTATCCAGTGAGTGAGTTGAAATCTATTTGTTGATCCATAAAATTATATAACTGTGTTTTGACCTATCTGAAATCTAGTACGTAAGATCATGCAGTTTTAAAGTTCTGTCTTATCTATTGACTTAGGAAGATGATGAAAGAACAGGGGCTGGGAGAAAGCAGAAATATGATGATAAAGGTAGATTTTCTAAATTTTGAGTAGTAGATCTTGTGTTGGTGACTGCCAAAGAGAACTCTAAAGTGTTCATAGACATGATTCATAAGTATGTAATTTTTGCTTGTTAGTTCTTTTTTACATTGTCATGAATTTAGTATGTAAGATGATGTGATTTCTAGAGTTCTGTTTTATCCATTGACTGAGTTTAAATCTATCTGTAGGTTCATAAGACTATATAACTGTGTTTTGTTTGCCTGGAATTTAGTATGTAAGATTTTGTGTTTTTTAAAGTTTTGTCTTTTCTGTTGACTGGGTAAAAATCTATGATACAATGTATAATTATGTTCTGTAATAGATTTTTGCTTTAGAATTAAATATATAGATGCCATGAGACTAAATAAGTGGAGCTTTTTACAGTTTTGAAATGGGACAGTATTCATAATTTGTACAGTAAAGATTATGAATACTATCTGAGCATATCTGTGTGTATTACCTTATTAGTCCATCCTTTTCATTGCATTTAACTTTGTTTACTAATGTTTCTTAAGTGAACACTTTTAAATTTCACCTGACATAAATCCCATATAACTGACTGTAAAATATCCAAGGAGAACATATCTTGTGTGATGTGAAGGAGGTATTGAACAACATATTTAGTACACAAAACAATGCTTCAGTATTTGATGAGAAGTGATTGTGTTTTGTTTGCCATGAATATAGTACGGATGTCACCTCTCCACTGGAGTACTGGAGTGGGTGATGAGAACTCTAAGGAGTAAGGTATCCAAGACTGTTATTAACAGTGTTGTCCAGCATAAATGCTTTTCTTTGGGGGGAAGGAGGGGGGGGGGGGGTGACTCTCCAATCATTATGTGAGTTTAAATCAGTATGTGTTTTTCTATCATTTGTAAATGAATATTCTAGCTCTTTGTGTGCGTAGATTAGTGTGGAAGACATTTACTAGTATGGGCAATATAATAAGATGTACACGTTAGCTTTCATACTCTGATTTTGGTTAAGAAGCTACTGGATTGTGTTATCATTAAAAACTAATTTATGACTATTTTTACCTAAAGTTATTCTGAGTATTGCAGTATTGTATCTGATTGGATCTTGAGTTGTGCACAGACTCATGCTTAGCTCTGTTTCGTCATTGTGACTGTTTGTGTGTGTGTGTGTGTGTGTGTGTGTGTGTGTGTGTGTGTGTGTGTGTGTGTGTTTGTACCCAAAGAGAATGTTCACCCACTGATTGAGGCTGGATGCTTCTAGCAATTGCTCATTGCATATACCTGAATTCATTGATATGATAATGAACTTTCTTCATCTTGTTGTGTCTAAACTTTTTCACTGGTTTGTACACGGTGTGGTTTGGATTCATGGGTCAGTACCCAAATCATAGTCTCAGGCCCTAATATTTTTCCATTATTTTGTTCTTTCATGAGCCAACATATCCCCAAATACTCTGGTTTATATGGCTGATCGATTCCTACTCATGATTGAGTATACTTTTGCTGATCTGTACCCATCATTGTGAGTTTTTCGAGTCGGCTCCCTCACCATACACTTAGGCTCTGAAATTTTTGCTCTTCTCTTTTGAAGATTTTGAAGGTTTGATTGTATAGATCTTAACTTAAAGTTTATAAACTTTAGTAGCTTACATTGTCTCTGTAATTATTTCTGTAGTTCAGTGGCGTAATGTTATAGTTTTGTCCTCGAATTATTTGTCTTGTAACAGTATGTTTCACAGATCTGAAAATGTGAATGCCATATACTAATATATGTATAGATTATAAATTTTTATAGTAAATATTTTTCTTATGGTCACTGTAATATTTTTGTATCAGATACTTCTATACATCCATCTACTATCCTGGACTGTCTGGCAAATATTATAGTCTGTCACAAAATATTATAAACACTCTGTTTCCAAATTTTGTGAGGATAATGAATCATCCTCTTCTAATTTTTTTTTTTTTTTTTCCTTGCAGAGATAACTGATACCATATACACTATCGATTCTTGCATAGGTTAAAATTATCTCAGCTGTTACGCTAAAAGAATTCATACAATTTTGTATATGATGTATTATATTTCAGGTGAAAATGTGTAAAAAAGAAATTAATGTAACTTCCTGGCAGATTAAAAGTGTGTGCCCGACCGAGACTCGAACTCAGGACCTTTGCCTTTCACGGACAAGTGCTCTACCAACTGAGCTACCAAAGCATGACTCACACCCGGTACTCACAGCTTTAGTTCTGCCAGTATCTCGTCTGCAAACCAGGAGAGCTTCTGTAAAGTTTAGAAGGTAGGAGACAAGATACTGGCAGAAGTACAGCTGTGAGTACCGGGCATGAGTCGTGCTTTGGTAGCTCAGTTGGTAGAGCACTTGCCCGCGAAAGGCAAAGGTCCCGAGTTCGAGTCTCAGTCGGGCACACAGGTTTAATCTGCCAGGAAGTTTCATATCAGTGCACACTCCGCTGCAGAGTGAAAATCTCATTCAAGAAATTAATGTGTTACAGTCAATATGTACTAACAGTTAAAATTACTTTTCTTTTCAAAATAACTGAAATTACAAAATTTATGGCATACTTAAAATTCGTATTATTAATTGTTCAATCAAACACTAATTATTAAATTTGTTTCTGGATTTATTTATGAAATAATGACATAATCTGGTAAAGATCCTTTTCCTGTTGTGAAAGTTTGTAAACTGTTTTGCTTTGTAAACTCTTTGGAAATTGGGAGTACCAACAAATGAAAGGAGTAGTGGGCATGCCTTAGACGGAAGCAGACATTTTTACAAGTTTGTCACCAACAATGTAATTACTGGTTTTTTTGAATGTGTAAATTATAAAGTCGGTGTGATTTAGAAGAATGGGATTGTTGTAACTTCAAGTTGAACAAATATATTTCAAGGACGACGCAATACATATAAGTCACAGATCAAGTAAACAAAGTAAGACATATGTACACTTTAACAGTCAAATCAGAACTGAGTCCAAGACTAGCGGCTGCTGGCTGGCCGGCCGCTTAGGTGCATGGCTGTCAGACAGCGCCGTATGTAGAGGATGCGTGTAACTGCGCGGCAGCACTTTGAAAGATTGGCGAGTCACAACAGGGATAAAATAAAATAAAATCATAGCAAAAGGCATATCTTCATCAGCCATTTCGTGTGCAGGAACCTGTTAAATCAAAATTTTCAGCAGCAAGAATGTACCCCAAGGCTTGGAGCCTACAACAACAGTACCGAGGTAATCAAAATAAGTAAAAAGTTCTTCTTTTGTAATCTTACTCCTCCTGATGCTTTCAACATATGTGTAAAGGATGAGAACTTTAATGGTGATGTGTGGGAGGGTAAGATTACAAGGTTGTATGTAATTTTCTGTTAGTAAAGAACTCTTTTAGAAGATATCTGATAGCTACAAATTTCCTTATATAGACTGGTGAACTCACCTTCATACCTCCTTCCATTGATGTAAAACACAACCACTTTCTGGAACCTGAAATATTCAGACACATTATGTAAATATACTATAACATTAGTAGTACTTGGAATGCACACAATAATAAATACTAACAAATATTTCTTTTCAGAAAGATCATTTAGGTCAGTCATTTAAGTGTCAAATGTCATTAGGTCAACACACCATCATGCAACATTAAGCAAACTAATATGGATAACTGGTGCTAAAAAAATGTCAAGTGCTTGGAAAAGACAGTTACACAATAAACTGAAAAGTATTAGATGTATAGTTTTTATAATATATGCAAAATGACATAACACTGTATTTGGGCAGGTGGTGAATGCTGCAAGGGAAATGGCACACAAAAAAATTAATTCTGAACTGTACAAATAAATCCATAAGCAGTACAGTCAGTGATGAAATAAGAATTTAGTGTCATAGGTGGGAATCCACATATATTTAAAATTAAGTTGGGTGACACATGCAGTGTAAATCCTTTGGAAATATCAGAGTATTTTGAAGAATATGTTCACAAATACAGCACAATCACATGTTAATGTAAGTGCTTACATAATCTATGTCAATCACTTTGGTTTCAGTTGGGATGATATGTGAAATGTAGCAGCTACGACCTTCTCAACTTTTTTAAATTTTACTACCACCAGATTCTCACTCACATTTGATTGAATGAAAAGCTAATAACTTGTCAACAGTAATCATAGGCATAGCCAAGTATGGGTAATATAAGTACACTTTGGGAACTGTTATGATGAAATAAGCCTGTACAAAGTATTTCTTATGCCTCAAGTAGACACTGTAACTGATAGGAGTGTTCGAAACCATGATAGTTACTGAAAATCACTAAAATAAGGTTACAACCATTGACTGTAAGACATTATTTTCAACTAAAAAAAGAATTAAATTAAATTATGAGTCTTATTATAAAAGTGCAAAGCATTTTCCTGCCTATGTGAAATGTAATAACTGTTATTAACAGGAAAGTTAACTGTAGATATGTAAACAAACTACTATGAGGAATGTCCAGACTGCTTTTGCAAGATTTGTATAACTGAAATGAAGTACTTTTTAATTGATGCTAGGAAACTTGCTAGGAGGAAACTGCATTCCATATTTTTCATGCAATCCACTAAAATGCAATATGTGTTGCTATGTTTAAATATCTCACTATTTTAATTGAGAATGAGACTGTTCTGAAATGGGAAACATTTACTGCCTAAATAGATTTTATTTTATGGTTCATTCCATGTAATTTTCTGTTTGTATATATGTCAAATTTCATTACAGTTCATAAATTTTCTGGTTTTAAAAATTGTTGACATAGTAGCTAAATGTCTATAAGGCCCATGCCAGGACTACTGTTATAGGTCAGTTTTGCGCAAACTATAATGGTGACCACTGTGCCAGTCTGATTTGTAAATATATAATAATTCTTCAAGGCTCACACTATGCCAGTTTAGCTTAGTTGCACTACTACCTGCTCATTATATGGATAACTTCAAGATACAATTAAATTACTTCAAAATTCAAAACTGTGTGGCACAAATTAATGCCAGCAATTTTCTCACTGTGGTCAGCTGTTCTTTTACCCAGATTTGAACCTTCTTTTCTACAGCAACATCAGCAGATCATCCTTTCAACACAGATTCACAGAGTCAAGTATAAGTTCATTGAATTCACTCACTACTTCACTTTCTGCAGACACTGATATTTAACTGGATAACGTTAAGAGTTTTTATTGCCACATTATATGAATTAATTTAGTAATATTATTAAGCTCAGTGCAGTATTATAAAATTCAGTGCAAATATTTGATCCCAGTTAGTTTCAATTACTTTAAAGGCAGCAGGAATGTTATTGTTTTGTTTTTTGTTATGGGAACTTTTCAGAGGGAAGATCTAATAAATTTGAAAGAATTACAGCCAAAGATGTAGAAAAAATAGTATTTGTCTTAAAAAATAAAACTTGTACTGGGAGGGATGAAATACCCCAACAGTAATTAAAACAGTTCTCATATAATATCATGACATCTGTGCTAATTAATCAGTCATTTGAATTTCCTAGCTGCTCAAAAGTATGCTAGAGTAAAGCCATTATTCAAGGAAAGCTTAAAGGGAGATGCAGGAAACTGACAACTTGTAAGTGTTCTCCTGCCTTCTCAAAAGTATTTGAAAACATAATTTCAACTCAGACCAAACATTTCATAGCAAAAACCAATTATCATCACATTAAACCATTTTTGCTCCCAGAGAGGCAAGAGTACAACAACTTCCATCAATGAATTTGCTGAGAAAATCAGCTTATTTTTCACTGTGGCTTTATGAAGGTTTAAACTCCCCTTACTGCTCCATAAATTAGAAAGATATAGAATTAATGGTAGTATTTCAAATCAAATTTGACAGAGAGAAAGCAAAGGATTTTTGTAATTTCAAGGACAGGACAGTGTTCCCCACACTGGAAAATTATTTCTCATGGAGTCCCGCAAACATTTTTATATTATATTAATGATGTACCTTTAAATACACTACTGGCGATTAAAATTGCTACACCATGAAGATGACATGCTACAGACGCGAAGTTTAACCAACAGGAAGAAGATGCTGTGATATGCAAATGATTAGCTTTTCAGAGCATTCACACAAGGTTGGTGCCGGTGGCAACACCTACAACGTGCTGACGTGAGGAAAGTTTCCAACCGATTTCTCATACACAAACAGCAGTTGACTGGCATTGCCTGGTGAAACGTTGTTGTGATGCCTCGTGTAAGGAGGAGAAATGGGTACCATCACGTTTCTGACTTTGATAAAGGTCAGATTGTAACCTATCGCAATTGTGGTTTATCGTATCGCAACATTCCTGCTCGCGTTGGTCGAGATCCAATGACTGTTAGCAGAATATGGAATCAGTGGGTTCAGGAGGGTAATATGGAATGCTGTGCTGAATCCCAATGGCCTCATATCACTAGCAGTCAAGATGACAAGCATCTCATCCGTATGGCTGTAACGGATCGTGCAGCCACATTTCAATCCCTGAGTCAACAGATGGGGACGTTTGCAAGACAACAAACATCTGCATGAACAGTTCGACAACATTTGCAGCAGCATGGACTATCAGGTCGGAGACCATGACTGCTGTTACCCTTGACGCTGCATCACAGACAGGAGGGCCTGTGATGGTGTACTCAACGATGAACCTGGGTGCACGAATGGCAAAACGTCATTTTTTCGGATGAATCCGGCTTCTGTTTACAGCATCATGATGGTCATGTACATGTTTGGTGACATCGCGGTGAACACACATTGGAAGTGTTTATTAATCATCGTCATACTGGTGTATCACCCAGCATGATGGGTACCTCCTCATTAGCTACATGATCTACCCACATAATCTCGACCATTCTTCTGTAGTACCACATTTCGAAAACTTCTATTCTCTTCTTGTCTAAACTGTTTATCATCCACATTTCATTCCATACATGGCTACACTCCATACTTCATGAGAAATCTATACTCAACATCAACAAATTTCTCTTCTTCAGAAACAATGCTTCCTCATTGTGGATAGGCTACAACCCTGTCTCACTCCCTCCTCAACCACTGATTCCCTTTCATGCCCCTTGACTCCTATGACTGCCACCTGCTTTCTATGCAAATTGGAAATAGACTTTTGCTTCCTGTATTTTACCCCTGCAACCTTCAGAATCTGAAAGAGAGTATTTAAATCAGCATTGTCAAAAGCTTTTCTAAATCTACATATGCTACAAATGTAGGTTTGCCTTTCCTTAACTTATCTTCTAAGATAGTTGTAGGTTGAGTATTGCCTTGTGTGTTCCAACATTTCTATGGAATCCAAACTTATCTTCCCAGAGGTCAGCTTCTACCAGTTCTTCCATTTGCCTGTAAAGAATTTGTGTTAGTATTTTGCAACCGTGACTTATCAAACTGATGGTTCGGCAATTTTCACACTTTTCAACACCTGCTTTCTTTGGGATTGGAATTATTATATTCATCTTGAAGACTGGTGGTATTTTGCCTGTCTCATATGTCTTACTCACCTGACGGTAGAGTTTTGCCATGACTGGTTCTCACAAGGCAATCAGTAGTTCTAATGTATTGTTGTCTACTCCCAGCACCTTGTTTCGACTTAGGTCTTCCAGTGATCTGTCAAATTCTTCACGCAGTATCATATCTCCCATTTTGTTTTCATCTGTGTCTTCTTCCATTTCTGTAATTTTGCCTTCAAGTACATCATCCTTGTACAGACCCTCTTTATCATCATTCCACCATTCTGTTTTCCCTTCTTTGCATAGGACAGGTTTTTCCATCTGAGCTCTTGATATTCAAACTGGTGGTTCTCTTTTCACTAAAGGTCTCTTTAATTTTCCTGTATGCAGTATCTGTCTTACCCCTAGTGATACATGCTTCTACATCCTTACACTTGTCCTCTAGCCATCCCTGCTCAGCCATTCTACACTTCCTGCCCATCTCATTTTTAAGACATTTGTATTCCTTTTTGCGAGCTTCATTTACAGCATTTTTATATTTTCTCCTTTCATCAGTTAAATTCAATAACTCTTCTGTTACCCAAGGATTTCTACAAGTCTCTCTCTGAAACTCTCTTTAACCTCTGGATCTTTCAGTTTATCCAGTTCCCATCTCCTTACATTTTAACCTTTTTGCAGCTTTTTCAGTTTTAATCTACAGTTCATAACCAATAAATTGTGGTAAGAGTCCACATCTGCTGCTGGAAATGTCTCACAATTTATAACTTCATTCCTAAATCTCTGTCTTATGATTATGTAATCTATCTGAGGCATTCCAGTGCCTCCAAGGCTACATTTCTTGTTATTCAGTGTATACCTTGAGCAAGCAGTAAGGGAAACAAAAGAAAAATTTGGAGTAGGAATAAAAATACATGGAGAAGAAATAAAAACTTTGAGATTTGCCAATGACATTGTAATTCTGTCGGAGACAGCAAAGGACATGGAAGAGCAACTGAACGAAATGGACAGTGTCTTGAAGAAGGCTATAAGATGAACATCAACAAAAGCAAAATGAGGATAATGGAATGTAGTTGAATTAAATCAGGTGATGCTGAGGGAATTAGATTAGGAAATGAAACACCTGAAGTAGTAGATGAGTTTTGCTATTTGGGGAGCTAAATAGCTGATGTTGGTCGAAGTAGGGAGGATATAAAATGTAAACTGGTTATGGCAAGAATAGCGTTTCGGAAGAAGAGAAATTTGTTAACACTGAGTACAGATTTAAGTGTCAGGAAGACTTTTCTGAAAGTATTTCTATGGAGTGTAGCCATATACGGATGTGAAACATGGACGATAAATAGCTTAGACACGAAGAGAATACAAGCTTTCGAAATGTTGTGCTACAGAAGAATGCTCAAGATTAGATGGATAGATCATGTAACTAATGAGGAGGTACTGAATAGAGCTGGGGAGAAGAGGAATTTGTGTCACAACTTGTCTAGAAGAAGGAGTTGCTTGGTAGGACATGTTCTGAGGCATCAACGGATTACCAATTTAGTATTGGAAGGCTGCGTGGAGGGTAAAAATTGTAGAGAGAGACCAAGAGGCAGGATGTGGGGTGCAGTAGTTACTTGGAAATGAAGAAGCTTTCACAGGATAGAGCTGCATGGAGAGCTGCATCAAACCAGTCTCTGGACTAAAGACCACAACACAACAATAACAACAACAACATTACTTCAATCTATTCATAATTTGCGGAGCTGTTTGGCATATAAACTTGTTCTGCCGTGGTAGGTGTGGGTTTAGTGCCTATCTTGGCTACAACAATGCATTCACTGTTCATAGTAGCCTATCCATGTTTCTATTTTTTTTATTAAACCCACTCTTGCATTACCGTTTTTTGATTTTGTAGTTATAATGCCGTATTCACCTGACCAAAAGTCTTGTTCCTCCTGGCACCAAACTTCACTAATTCCTACTAACTCTAACTTTAAGCTATCCCTTTCCCTTTTTAAGTTTCCTAACCTACTACCCCATTAACGGATCTGACATTCCATGCCCTGATCTGCAGAACACCAGTTTTGTTTCTCCTGATGACAACGTCCTCCTGAGTAGTCCCTGCCCATAGATCTGAAATAGGGGACTATTTTACCTCTGGACTATTTTACCCAAGAGACGCCATCATCATTTAACCATACAGTAAAGGTGCATGCCCTCAGGAAAAATAACGGCTGTGGTATCCCCTTGCTTTCAGCCATTCACAGTACCAGCACAGCAAGTCCCTTTTGATTGATGTTACAAGGCCAGATCCGTCAATCATCCAGACCATTGCCCAGACATGTTTGTCCGGTCTCTCAACGGATACCCCTCCATTGTGGTTGCACCTACGGTATGGCCATCTATATCGCTGAAGGAAGCAAGCCTCCCTACCAACGGCAAGGTCCATGGTTCATGGGAAATATTAGGACAACAAAAACATCAGATGGTTGGAAATTATGAAGTAATGCTGAAATATGACGGAAAATAGAAAATATTTAAAATGTAATGAAAAATGATGACTCATGTTTATTGGACATTTATTTCGAATGGAAGACAGTAGATAACTAATATGACCTACAAAGTCCACAAAAAAGTGGGTCAATGAAGTAAAACAGGATTTAGAAGGAAACAATATAAAAACAGCATATATAAACAACAGAGAAGCCTTTAAAGAAAAAATATTGAAAATGGAAGAATTCCAAGGTAGGGTAGATAAAAAGACTGGTTCAAAATAGTCTGAAGACAGAAGGGAAGAAACTTAGTGAGCAGATGAAAGTATACAGGAAGAAAAGAACAGGACACATAACTAAGAAATGAAACTGAAAATTCTTGCCTGGAATAAAACCGAATGCATTCTTCCTGATGGTCCTAAGAGGTATCCCATGCTACCCAACCTGGAAATCATGATGTCCTGCATTCAACATACGTCTCAGAAACGATAAACCCTCTCACCACTAAAAGCCTTCATCATGTATGTGAATGCTTGCGAAAACACACCATTAATCATAAAAGCATTCTTGTTGTTTGGAAAGGAAGCACTGTCTAAGCACAGATGGGAAAATCAGAACAATTACACAACAGAATTCGAAGCACTGTCCTGCAGAAGAGAAAAATGGCTGGAATTTTTGGTGTCCTACAGCTGCTGGTCTGGCAGATGAGTGACAGCATCCCGCTGTACATACCTTACCCTTATTTTGTTATAACCAGTCTGTAGAGGCTCCTATGTTCCAGCACGAAGGATGTCTTGTGAATGAATGGAGCTTTCTGATTGGCTCTGTAATATTAGTAATTTTCGCCTCACAAACATTAATATACGCTCAGTAGTAAACGCCTGATGGCCTAAAGTTATCGAACTGTAAAGTAAAAGAAATGAACCATCACATAGCAGCGACAGAATCTGTTATTCTTTACGTTTGCCGCTCTTGCGCGATGCCCGTAAATCTCTATGTGCATGTATCGATTAATAATATAAAAAAGAATTCTGTTGTTTCAACACAAACGAGGCATTTGGCGCCTCACCTTTTATTGTTTGTATTCCATGAAAGGTGGACACGGATTTGCTGCGTTCCGCAACGGTATTTTATATTTCATGTGAAAATATTGAGTGAATATGCTAATTGTTATTTTTCCAATCAGAAAACATGTAGTTTCTTGTAACTGATTACGAACAGACAGCATCAAGAAGACATTTTGACTGTTATGTATAAAGTATTTAACCACAATGGTCATCTATTGTAATTTAATATGAAAAGGTACGTAGCATTAAAAATAAAAGGTGTGTTAAAGATAAGTGTGCTTATTTTAGTAAATTAACCTTGATGATTTCCATCTCCTTATTTATTTGAATGGTAATTATTTAGTGTTAGTTCATCACCAGAAATTACGATCACGCTGATGGGCCGAACGCAGCATGGGGCAGAAGGAACATTATCGTTTTCCTATTATTTCTGAATCAGCTCTTTTTTTAATTGTGTAGTGTTGCATTTCTTTCAAAGGCCATAAATCTTCTGTTCCCTTAGTGCTGTACCGGGTATGACTACATCGCGAGTATAAAAATGCACAGAAATGACAATGTTTCTTCTGAACGATCTCAAGTATATCAATATGCTGCTCATATTCAGGTATTTAATGGCCAACGTATGTTATTATAATAGTGTAATCAATCTCTGATTCTGTTGCCAAGTGGCCCACCGAAGTATTCATTTTTTCGGAATTTTTCAAGAAAAAATATAAAATAACAATTCGTTTTCTTTTCGCGCCCCAAGAGCAACGCTACAGCTCTTACTGAATCTACCCACCAAATTACTGATGCTGCCACTGTGGAAGCAATGTTCGGCTTTCTTTTCTTGCAGATGAGACTTTCAGTGACAAAACTATTTTGTACAGATCGCCATATTGCAGTGACAGTTAAACCGTGCAAAAATGGTCTACAGATCGTCAAATACGGGCAGAGATGTCCTCAATTACATTGCTCTGCCACTGACAACGGAAGCTTGAATATTTCTGCGTGAAACCGATCACTGACCCAGCTATACATCACCACATACCGTAGCAATGTAGAAAACACACAATTCGTATCCAGCGCCACACAAAATCATCACTTCTACCTCCTGGATATAAATAGAAGACTCTGATATTTCCACTTGAGACTACTAATGTCGGTGATATAACAGATTCCAAATCGTCCTTATAATTTAACAAAGTTAGCTAAGGTGGTTCTCATGTCTAGAGAAACAGAAAATGCGTCTTCCAATCCTCTTTCACCTGCTAGATGCGCGCATCACATACCTCCACCGATGTTCTCTGAACCAAATAAAGACGGGAATGTGCAGAAGTAGTGAGCTGGACAATTTACATGGGAGGGAACAACGGTCCAGTGCAAACACACGTTTATATTGAATCTTCTCAAATTTCAACAAGGAACACACATGATCATAAAGGCTGTCTCTCTTTCCAAGATACATTAGTACCACTCACAGGAAAAAACTTATAAGACATGTCCACCAATCGCTGATTTTCGCTCAGTATTGTTTCGTATCGCCAGCAATCAGTTATTGGCGAAGTATTATACTTAGTAGTAGGGAATGCATGATAGGTTCACCTTGAGCATCAGGCTTATAAAGTATGTGCAAAGAAAATGACATGTCCAGTCATAAGGAAGGTATGGATTTGATGTGGAATACTGTGATAATATAGGGAATGGAACACTTTTTTTTTTACTTGGAAATGTACGCCAGGTCACAAAAATGGTACTGATATTTCTGTTTTCAGAGCCACAACTGCCAGTACATGGTATTTTCGACACTTCTGTAGTGGCACAACCGTTTAGGATAGGGAAAGTTAGTTTTGTGTAATATTCTGAGCACAAGTTACAGCCAGGTGCAGGCCGGATTGCAGTGAGTTATGCATACCAACAGCTGCAAAGTAGAACAGAGGTCACAGGGCCGTCAAATTGCTGAAAGAGTATACATAGAGGTTTTGCATGTCGCAACTCACAGGCAGAAGGGGCCCACAGGCCAACCTAGCATGTTATGAGTACATGACGCAAAGCAGCGTGTATGGCAAAACAGAGGCACACAGCTGCGTATAAATAGGTGTGGGTTTCTAACAAGATTCATTTCAAGTGTGGCAGCTCTCCTGGATGGCGGGGCGTGTCACACTACCAGCTACACGCAGCAGCAGATGGGACGCCAACGTTCCAGTCCACGACGGGTTGCTGGTTCGACCCTCTGAGACCAATGTGGGATCTGTAGCCAGCCAGCAGTGGGCCACTCCATGGCTCACTACCACAGGCAGTCATCCTGGCTTTCAACACACGCCGGAGGCATCCCGAGGCGAGGGCCACAGATTCAGACGCCAGATCATGGGTGCTCGTTGTCACCATGATCACAGTCACGCTGGCAAGAAGGACGCAGCTGGGCAGCTGGCCGCCTGAGACTGATAACGAGAAGTGCTGAGTCGGCGGGGACATAGACTGCTGAGTCAACTGCTGGCATCCTGACAATGCTGCAACTTCGCTGGCGAACAAGGCTGGCTTGACACAGCATTGCACTGCACGGCCCACTGGCGTACTTCCTCAGCATTGCGGGTTCCTGTGATGCAGACCAAGGTGAATAAGGGCACTGTAGTTGGAAACAATAAATCACTTGCAAAGCTTGGGCGAGTTTTAATACGGCACCTCCTGGCACCAGTCATTACATTTGGTGTCAGAATAGTGGATGTTGTCTGTCCAGTACAATATTTGAACCCACCACCTGATATTCGAGCCCACCGCCTGCATTACGGTCACAAGATGTGGTGAGTTTTGATCAGTTTTCTTTTGAGTGTTGGATGTTTTCTTTCTTGTTTGTGTTTTGAGTATGGCCTGCCAGGAGCCACAAAAAATTGTAGATATTTTGCGTGGGCACAGTATTTTTTTTTTTGTCAGAATAAGTGTTGGTGTATTTGGGACTGTACTATTTCTTTTATCGTGGCATTTAATCACTTTTGTATTGGTTTGCGTATGAAGATACGGAATATGATGATAGTGAGGTGTAGGGAGTCGGGTTATTCTTGTACTTAAATGTTCTATTTTTGGACTAACTGGGAACGAAAGCAACACAATGGCAGAGTCAGGGATGAGAGGTGTATCAGAACCAGAAGCGGTACGGATTTTGTTGGAAGAAGTAGCATAATTTACAGCAGGTAATACGCAGTTGAGAAATGAATTAACATCTAGAAGTGAGCGGGAAACCACATCTGATCAGTCATTGTTGCCTAGGGTGCAGGAAATTGATTCAGCTGCCACGAGTTTGATTGTTTCGTTTTCTGGCAAGGCATCTGAAGATTTGCGTTCGTTTGTGGAGCACTTGGAGACTTCAGCGGTGATGAATGGTTGGTCAGATGAGCAGTTTTTACATATAGCCAAGATTAGATTAACAGGTGAAGTGAAAATATATGTAAGGTGTTCTGAGGCCTTAAGGAAGGCAGGACAGTTTAAGCAGTTAAAGGAAGGGCTTTTACAAAGGTACAAAAAACAGAATAGAGCTCGGTACTTTAGAGAGATGTTAAGTACAATGTCAAAGAGACAGGGGGAGACGATGGAGAAATTTGCGGACAGGATAAGGGAAACTAATGAGTATACTTACGAGTTAGGTCAGAGCGATAAGATGAATAGTGTTCTGTTGCAGGAGGCCAAGCAAAGGGCACTTAATGTATTTTTCAGAGAGTTACCGGCGTATATGTCACGGACAGTGCTTGAAGGGACTCTGAAGGATCTGTATTCGGCCATTCAGCTGGCAGTTCTATGTGAGGAAATAGACGTGGCAACAGGGGTACGCGGGAGGCAAACATTGTTTACAATGGGTGTGAAATGTTCTAAGTGTGGTCGTACGGGACATGTGCAGAGACAATGTACCCAGTCACCGGGGAATAAAATAAGGGGTGGAAATCGGCAGCTGGGAGGATCGAGAAGTGGAGATAGGAGAGGTGGAAAAGCGTTCAACGGCAGAGGGGGCCCCAAGACCCACCAAGGGAGCTTCCGCTTAATTTCAATGCTATGAATACGTATGCAGAGGTGGAATGTTCAGTGGTAGGATCCACACGAACTAAAAAGTTTAAGATTTTGTTGGACACGGGGGCGTAAGTGTCAGTGGCTACTAGGAATATAATGGGACGAAGGAAGCTAGACCCACCACGTTATAGGTTGCGTGGAGTGGGGGATAAGGAGGTCACGCCTTTGGGGTCGGTGAGAGTTGACTTTCGAATAGAGGAAGTCCGATTTGATTCATGCATGGAGGTAGTACCATGGGTAAGCGAGGACTACGACATGATCCTAGGAGTAGATTTCTTGCATCAACATCATGCCAAAATTGACCTGGGACAACGAACTGTGGAACTTGGTGGAATGTTATTTCAGCTATGGGAAACAGTTGTCGATGCATAGCTGTCGTAAGGGGCGTTCAACACAATGAATAAACCAATTGAACCGCGTACATTAGCATTAAGGCTTAATTCCCATGAGTGTGTGTCTGGTGGCACCAGAAAGTCGCTTTGGGTAAGTGTGGAGTCGAATCTACCTGTGGGTACAGTATGTGTTATTGAAACATTTCAGGATAATGAAGTTTTGGGTCTGTTGGGTTGTTTCGTGAAACGTAGTGTTGTACGCACACAGGAGGGGAACGACGGGCGAGTAGTTACTATGAACGTGGATAATTTTAGCGCTGTAGATGCGAATTTTAGGAAAGGAGTTTTAGTAGCAAATTTGGATGTGCCACATGACGAAGACTGGTGTTCGAGAGGTAGGCGAAGCGATCAACTACTAACTGCCAATAGAACTGCATTGCGTGACAAAATTAAGCATTTGAAAGGAGAAGAGAGAGAGCACATGGAAGAATTATTGTGGGAATTTAAGGATTTGTTTTTCCACGAGGGCCGTTACTAGCAACTTCATTAGTTCAGCATAGGATACCAACAGGGAATGTAGCACCTCTTTATCGTAAACCATTCAAAATACCGCGGTATTTACAGCGGATTGTGGAGGATTTCATTGATCAGCAGCTTGCGGACGGTATTATAGAGCACAGTAATAGTTGCTGGGGAACGGGCATTGTCGTTGTGCTTAAAAAATCTATGGATAGAATTAAGAAATACGGGTTCTGTTGTGACTACCGATATCTCAATAATGAGACAGTAACGGACGCATACCCCATTCCAAACGTATCGGAGACTTTGGATCACTTAGGACAGTGCCAGTACTTTTCTACGATTGATTTAACAAGTGGTTATCATCAGTTAGAGGTGGCTCCAGAGGATCGTCCAAACACTGCTTTCTCTACACCTGGGCGCCATTACCAGTACATTAGAATGCCATTCGGTTTGAAAAATGCTCCGGCAACGTTTCAGAGGATGCTAGACAGTATCTTGAGGGGCTTGAAACTACGAGAGTGTCTGGTCTATTTGGATGACATTATAGTGTTTTCAAGTAGTATGAAGCAACATAGACAGCGGTTAAGGGAAGTCTTTACTAGATTAAGAGCAGCTCGTTTGACGTTGAGCCTGGAGAAGTGTCATTTTGCATTATAAGAAGAAGTAAAATATTTGGGTCATATTATCAGTAAGGACGGAGTACGAACAGATCCGGGGTTGGTACAGGCTGTAAGGGATTTTCGCGAACCGAAAACAGTTAAGGAAGTGCAGTCCTTTATCGGAACTTGAAATTTCTATGGAAAGTTCGTGAAGTGTTTTGCAGATTTAGCACAGCCGTTGACGCGATTGTTACGGAAGGGTGTGAAATTTGAGTGGACAGAAGAGTGTCAGAAAGCGCTTGACAAACTGAAAGAAGTGTTAACATCAAGTCCGGTTCTTGTGGTTCCAGATTTTGAAACGGAGTTTATACTAGCATGGGATGCATCGAATCAAGCGTTAGGGTGTGTTCTTAGTCAGGAAATTGATGGGAAAGAACATCCTGTAGTCTATGCGTCTAGGCAGTTGAATGCAGCAGAGAGGAATTACTCAACAACTGAGAGAGAGATGCTTAGTGTAATCTATGGAACCACATATTTTAAATGTCATTTATATGGGAGAAGATTTCGGGTAGTAACAGATCATGCTGCATTGAAGTGGTTGTTGGGGTTGAAGGATCCGTCCACTAGATTCGCTAGATGGGCTGTGAGGCTTAGTGAATTCGATTATGAAGTGGTGCAGAAGCCTGGGAAGAAACACCGTAATGCGGATGCACTAAGTAGGAAGGTGGCAAAGGTAGAAGTCATAGGTTATGACCCAGCCTTATGACAAGAATTACAGGATGTGGGCAACGATTGTAAATTGTATTGGACACAGCAACAATTAAATATGCACGACGGTCTTCTGTGCAGGGAAACGAAGTTAGGGCCAAGGGTAATAGTGCCAGCGAAGTTGAGGGAGATGAGGTTTCAAAGGAAGTGCACGATCACGTGTTATCTGGTCATAGAGGGTGTAGAGCGACGAATAGACGAGTGGTGGAGAGGTAGGAAAGTAGATGTGGATCAGTATGTCAAGAATTTATACCATGTGCGCAGAGAGCAGATTTGAGTCGGAAATAGATACAGCTACAACGATTACCAGATGCGACATGTCCATTTTCTTTGTTGGGGATTGATGTCTTAGGACCTTTTAGGCGAACGTCATCAGACAACGGATTCGTTCTCACAATAATAGACCATTTTTCGAGGTATGTGGAGATGGTGGCTATGCCAAATCAACAGGCAGCAATGTCGCACAAGCGTTAGTAAACAACTTGATTTTGAAGTTTGGTGTACCGGAGACAATAATTACTGACCAAGGGACCAACTTCATGTCAGATTTAATGAAGGAACTGTGTAAATTGTTGAACAAAAAGAAGTAGAGGACGAGCGAGTTGCATCCACAGGCCAACGGAAGGACAGAACGGGTACACAGAACAATCGAGAAGATGCTGAGTTTCATCACCATCAGTGGGACGAGTATTTTAAGCATTTGCATGCGCGTACAATGCAAAAGTCCATACAAATACCAGTTTGTCTCCATATGAGGTAGTGTACGGGCGAAAAATGCCGTCACCGTTTGATTTGGTGAGGCTACAGAAAGGAAGGACTGGTGAATATGTACGTCAATTCGCAAGGACAATTCGGGATGTTTGGAAACGGATACAAAAGGCGAATACGAAGGCTTTGGAAAGGCAGGAAGACGCAGTAAGGCGGAAAGGAAGTTTACCACAGTATAGAGTGGGGTGATGGGTAATGATTTCCAGCCCCTATACGTAAAAAGGGAAAACGAAGAAGTTCCTCACGAGGTATCTAGGGCCATACCAAGATGTTGAAACCACATCCCCCATTAATGTTAAGCTTCAGCTGCCAACTAGAACAACGATAGTACACATTGGGCGGCTACTGCCATTTAAGGGTTGCCCGGATGTGATTCCAGGCACGTCACACGAAGGAAAGAGAGAGTGAAGAGAGGTGCTAAGCACAGAGAAAACCAGGAAATAGAGTACAGCATGAAGTACCGTATGCTTTGCGATCCAGAAAGTAGTAGAGTATTTGTAGTTTTTTTTTTTCGTGTCATGTATAATAGGGTTTGCATAGAGTAATGAGGATTTGTATTTTCATTTGTTGTATGTATTTTTAGAATATAGCCCGCTGCAGACAGCAGTCCTCTTGAAGAGGGAGGAAGGGTGATGGTGATCCCTGTCCTCAGATCACTGAGAAGGAAGTGTAGCGTCTGACGTATGTGGAGTGTTGTTGGAGGAGAAATCAAACGCAGTTCTGGACAAATAAATGCGTCGGAGTAAATTTTGTGGTAAAGCCGTAATAAATATGTGTTGGACGATGTCAGAGTCGTACGATTTCCTGTTAAAATTTTTTCTTATCGACAGTGCAGGGTCAGGAAAATCGTGTTTATTGTACCAGTTCATGTAATGTAATTTAAGGATGAATGTAGTCACACAATCGGTGTTGAGTTTGAATCAAAAATAGTGAATGCTGGATGAAAATCTGTGAAGCTACAAATATGGGACACGTGCACAGTGCAGTTATTTTTAGTCGGGAGGAAAGGAATAGGTAGTCCAAGCGACATTGTGGAGCCAAAACTGAGCTTGCAACGGGTCAGGATGCATTGAATCCTCTCCACCTACAAGAATTTGGTGGTAGTAGCAAGTGTTTTTGGGCGGGTAGTATTTGCCGAAGCGAAACGTATAGAGCTCGAGGGGAGTGGAATTTTAATCAATGGAATTGAGTGTAACATAATAGGACTATCCTTCCACCTGCCAGGGTCAATTTCAGGAGTCACGCAATTGAATGTTACGCAGCCACAGCTGTACTGGCCAGAAGCCACTTTAGAGTTTTTGCAGAATCTGACCTTGTTAAATCAAACTCTGGAACCAGGACTGTTGAGATGCGTAAACCAGTTCATTTTTGAGCAAGAGGGGCGCCTATCAGCCGAACAGCTTGTACAACATGTCGCTCAGTATAGGAAAAGGCAACGGCAAATAATAATCATTTTGATCACCTCTGTGCCAAGTCTCATCACAGCCTTAACTTTGTTATGTGTTGTTTGCTTCCTGATCAGGCAGAGAGCTAATTCCAAGAGGGAACCAAGGGTAGTGCATGTCCCAGTGGATTGGATGCCGAGGGCGAGAGATGAGTAGATAAGGGGATGAGTGAACACTAGTCATCCAGTAAGGAAGTTTTACGTTTTGTTTCATGTCACGGTTTTTAGGGGCACAAGACCACATTTAAGTTTTCTAATAGTAAGGAAATATGCCTTACGTCCCGACCCAAAGAAGTTAAGAGCTACTTAAGGGTCTACCCGGGGACTGGGTCTTTCCGAAGAGGTGAATAATGTAGCAGCACCACCGTTTACGATAGGGAAAGTTAGTTTTGTGCAATATTCTGAGCACAAGTTACAACCAGGTCTAGGCCAGATTGCAATGAGTTATGCACACCAACAGTTGAGAAGTAGAATAAAGGCCCCTGCGAAGTATAATAAAGGCCACAGGGACGTCAAATTGCTGAAAGAGCGTACATAGTGGTTTTGCATGTCGCAACTCACAGGCAGAAGGGGCCCACTGGCCAACCGAGCATGTTATGAGTACTTTGTAAGAAGCGGCGCGTATGGCAAAACAGAGGCACACAGCCGTGTATAAATAAGTGCGGGTTTCTAACGAGATTCATTTCAAGTGTGGCAGCTCTTCTGAACAGCAGAGTGTGTCACACCACCAGCTACGTGCAACAGCAGATGGGGCGCCAGCGTTCCAGTCCACGGCGAGTTGCTGGTTCGACTCTCTAAGGCCGACGCGGGGTCCGCAACCAGCCAGCGGCGGACCACTCCACGGCTCACTAGCGCAGGCAGTCGTCCTGGCTTCCAACACACGCCGGAGGCATCCCGAGGCAAGGGCCACCGATTCTGACACCGGATCGCGGGCACACATTGTCGCCATGATCTCAGCTACGCCGGTGAGAAGGACGCAGCTGGCCACCTGCGGCTCATACCGAGCAGCGCTGAGTCAGCTGGGTCGCAGACCGCCAAGTCGACTGTCGGCATCCTCACGATGATGCAACTCTACTGGCATACAAGGCCGGCTTGATGCAGCATTGCATTACATGGGCCGGTGGGGTGCTGCCTCAGCACTGGGGGCCCAGTGACGCAGACTGAGGTGATCGAGGGCACTGTAGTTGGAAACAAGAAATCACTTGAAAGCTCGAATGAGTCTTAATACAGTGCCTTCTACCTCTTGCCGCTACATTTGGTCACCCTGATACATCCAGTAGCAGAAGCTGCCGCTACACTTCGCTCATTATCAAATGTCATCCAATTGAGATCTCAGTCGTAAAGTTTAATTGTAAGTATACTGCTCAAACATACGTGTAGCCAGTTTCCTAGGATGACTCAATCTGGGGGTGTGTGGTGCGCATAAGTGGTGTCCTGTGGTGGAAACGCCGGCCGAAGTGGCCGTGCGGTTAAAGGCGCTGCAGTCTGGAACCGCAAGACCGCTACGGTCGCAGGTTCGAATCCTGCCTCGGGCATGGATGTTTGTGATGTCCTTAGGTTAGTTAGGTTTAACTAGTTCTAAGTTCTAGGGGACTAATGACCTCAGCAGTTGAGTCCCATAGTGCTCAGAGCCATTTGAACCATTTTTTTGTGGTGGAAACGATTCACGTTTACAGCTAACAGCAGGAGCTATCTGAATCAATAGGCCTGTTCACATACAGGAATTTAGCTGACCTAACTGTGTCGTCCTCTAGACGGCTGAATAGTGAACTAATAATACTCAGTATGTGTTGGACAGCCTTTGTGATCGTGTGTGTTCCATGTTGAAATGTGAGAAGATTCAATATGGATGTGTGTTTGCGCTGGAACATTGTAAATTGTCTGGTTGACTACTTCTGCACATTCCCGTCTTTATTTGATTCAGAGAACGTCGATTGTGGTGTGTGATGTGTGAATCCAGCAGACAAAAGAGGGGTGGAAGACGCGTTTGCTGTTTCTCTAGACGTGAGAAACAGCTTTGTTGACTTTGTAATTGTAATACCAATGCCTGTTATATCACAGACATTGGTATTTGTTAGTGGAAATATCAGTTTCTTTTTTTCGAGTTTTCATATAAAGATATTCGCAGACGAGATTAGTTTCTAGTTACTAAGTGGTTTACAGTAAGCTACACCTCCCTAAAGTTTCAGGTTTATAGAGCAATAATTTCCAGTCTATATCTTCGGAATTATACTGTGCAAGTGATACTGCTTCGCAAGCAATATTCCTATGTGCTTGCTATCGAGAAGTATCGCGAAAATGGTATAATATTCTGGCAAACCAAGTGAACATATGTATGTTCTTGTAATCCCAGAGTCTGGAGAGGTGGAGAAAGGAAAGCAAGCAAGCAGGTCGGGGCCAAAAACAGTGGCGCCTTTGTGCCCAGCCTGCCAAAAAATGATTCAAATGGCCCTGAGCACTATGGGACTTAACATCTGCGGTCATCAGTCCCCTACAACTTAGAACTACTGCCCGAGGCATGATTCGAACCTGCGACCACAGCAGTCGCGTGGTTCCACACTGAAACGCCTGGAACCGTTCTCCCACTGCAGCTGACCCAGCCTTCTTACAACAGTCTTCGTGATATATATACGAGTGTCTGGCGGTCGCTAGCTATATGCAGGGTGCAGAAGTGATGATTTCGTATGGCGGAGGATACGAATTGTGTGTTTACTATATCGATAAGGTACGTGGTGATGTATAGCTGGGTCGGTCATCGGTTTCACACTGAAATATTCAAGCTTCCGTTGACAGTGTCAGAGCAGTGTAATTGAAGTCTCTGCCCGTATTTAACGATCTGTAGACCACTTTTGCACGGTTTAACTGTCACTGCAATATGGCGATCTGTACAAAATAGTTTTCCCGCTGAAAGTCTCATCTGCAAGAAAAGAAAGGCAGACATTGCTCCCACAGTGGCAGCATCAGTAATTTGGAGGGTAAATTCAGTAAGAGCCAATCACAATGCTCCATTCATTCACAAGACATCCTTCGTGCTGGGACATAGGAGCTTCTACAGACTGGTTCTAACAAGACGAGGGCAAGGTATCTACAGCGGGATGCTTCACTCAAGTGCCATTGCGGCATTATGACATCTCCAGACCAGCAGCTGTAGGACACCATATTTTCCAGCCATTTTTCTCTTCTGCAGGACAGTGTTTCGAATTCTGTTGTCTAATTGTTCTGATTTTCTCATCTGTGCTTAGACAGTGCTTCCTTTCCAATCAACAACAATGCTTTTATGATTAATGGTGCTTTCGCAAGTGTGCACATACATGATGAAGGCTTTTAGCGGTGAGGTTTATTTTTTCTGAGACATATGTTGAATGTAGGACATAGCGATTTCCAGGAAGGGGCGTATGTGATGCCTCGTTTGGATCATCAGGAAGAATGCATTCGGTGTTATTCTGGGCTATTTTCGTAAACAGGTCCTGTTAGGGCAAGAATTTCCATGCAGACAAGTTGAGACATCACAAAAGTTCCTACAACAACAAAAGTGTGTATTAACTATTTCTGCGACACTTTAGGATTTCCGAGAGGAAGACTTGGCTCTTATTTACATAGACATTTGATGTCAGTATAACACTGACAACCTTTATCAGTGCCTGCGAGGGTGAGTCGCTATGCAAACATCTCTTACTTGGCGCAAGATCCGCAGCTCTGAAAGCTATGTGTCAGCCATGATAAACATTTGTGTGGCTAGATGCATCTCACATGCAGGATGGGCTGTTCCATTAGGATCGCTAGAAAGAATGCATCCAGCCATAGTTCCACCTTGGAACACTGTAGGGAACCGTTCGCTGATATGTGGCGGTTGAATTTCTTAACGATAGTTCAAAAGCTGTTTTACATGCAATGAGTGTTTGTAAACCGTATTATTTCGTTGTTTAAGTGTTGTGAGCATGTTTGCATAGTGATATATATGCATTATTTTGATAAATTATAATAAGTGAGCGTGTTTGCATAGCTTTTTACAAGCATTATTTTGATAAGTTACGAGTTGTTTTCATGTCTGTACATCAGGCCACTGCATTTTTTCGGTGGTTTACGAGTAGTTTTCTGGTCTGTAGGTTGTGCAATGCATTATTTCGACAACTTACAATCTGTGAGCGTGTTTGCAGAGCGTTTAATATACACTGTTTTGATAATTTACTAGTTGTTAGCGTGTGTGAACATCAGTGTATTGCATTATTTACGAGTAGTATGCAGATTTTTAGGCTGTTTACTGTGACCCCAAGCATGCCAGCATGAGTGTTTTGTATCAGTGTTATAAATAATCTACATGAAATCCGTCCCAAAATAAATTATTCCAACTTCCCACTGAAAATAAATAAAGTACACTCCTTCCTCGCTCCAGCAGCTGGATACAGACTGAGTTCTTTTCCCGCCATTTTTCCCTAGACCGTCATGGGCCGACAGTACCCTCTGGAGGCAGCTAGTGTGTACTAAGTCAGTTGGAGTCCAGATCTCATGGTGAACACACTGGATGGAGCTACTGCCTGTGACAACTCAAACTGTTTCAATAAACACTGCATGCAAAATAATGACTTATGTCGATCGTATCCAGCAGCAGAGCACAGGCTGGGTCCTTTTCCCGCCAATTCCAAGACATAGACCAAGTGACCTTTTACCTACCAAATTCTGAACTTCCCACCACTTTCTGCGGTAGGGGAAGGGAGAGGAAGAGGGGATTAAGTTAGTGGAGGCAACCCAATTGATCTATTTACCGCCAAAATTTGATCTTCCCGCCATAACGTCATTGCGATGTTGTCATATTTGTCACCGCCATCTTGGATCTGCCATCTTGAATAAATTTGGCAACATTGCAGAATGGAGCTATGTTCTTGTTACCCTACTACTCTTTTAACAAGTTTCACTGTGAAGAAAATCATCACAAAGTTTGAAGCCGTGGATTGCTTAGATCATCAACCGCATGGTGAGCTACCAGACGCAAGTGTTATTGCTGTTCGGAAGGTTCAGGAGACTTCATCAGGTTCGCCTCCGCATTGTGAAGTCAGCACTCGTAAAGTCGCGTGTCGCACAGCACTACTATATGCACAGCACTAAGACATACACTCCAATGCTATCCAGACAAAATGCAGTGTCATCACTGTTAGCCACCGATTTTATGACACAGAGACCATTTGCGGTACGTCCACTTCAAAAAATGGGGGCAGTTGACGATTGGTTATCTAACGTGCTGTGGATGGATGAAACTCATCTCACACTCGGATGATATGTCAACACCCACAACTAAAGAATTTTGGCTACCGAAAATCATAGAACTGTCGTGGAAATCCCATTGTATGCCGCGAAAGTCACGATGTGGTGTGAATTTACCACATCAGTTGTGATAAGACTTTTTTCTTTTTTTCGAGGAAATGCGTGGCGCTGCTTTTCGAGCTGTCAGCGTGAAAGTTGGGAGGCACGCTGATGTTACAGAATTGCAATATCCATAGCCAGGCTGATAAACACATACTGGAAGGTATGGCTTTTATGCAGGATGCCGTACAGCTCCATATTGTTACATGTGTGAAAGATCTCTTGCGCATATCATTTGGCGAGATTTGTGTGCTTGGCCAATCCGTGTGATTATTGGTTGTGGACTTACCTGAAATCGCAAGTCAACCGCAATCGTCTTCATTTTCCCTGCACGCTGTTCCAGACTGGAGCGGTAAGAAGTAGATTAAGGTGGTTTGATGAATCCTCTGCCAGACACTTAATTGTGAAGATGTAGATGCAGATCGTTTGACCTCATTCAGAATGCCAAAAGACAGCATCCAATGGCAGTTTCTTGCCATACTTACTGACACGCTGTACAGTGAGTGCTGTTCACAACACTTTCCCGCGACTACAGATGCTGCTGTTGAATGATGGCCGACATGTTGAGCATTTGTTATAAAGAAGGACGTATTTGCTTAAAATCATTTGTTAAGCTAATTATAGCTCTTGTATCATATGAAACACCACCTTTTGCTCCCTTTACCCATAATTTTTTTTATTTCAATAAATCTCATGTCATTTCAGTCATATATATCAATTTTTAACCGTCTACCTATATTATTCTGTGAAGTGTTTAATTTGCAAGTGTTATGGATTAATTCGGTTTTAATAGAAAGGGAGGAGGATTGTTATTGGCTTCTGATTAGAATGCTATTACAGAATCTGAATCGATTGAGGTTGAGCTCCTACACGTACACAGATTAAAATTGTGAGAAGCACTGTCATTGATATCTACTATCCTCACAGATCCAGCAGCTGGAGACGTCTCTCGTACAACATATACCAACAGTCCCACAATCCGCCAGAGACGTTGTCGCGAAACATGTTCTTCGTTTAGTTTCCTAAAAAGGAACAACAGAGCGATATAAAAATTGGACATGGGACGGTAGTAAGAATCGAACTCGAGCCAAAGGCAGACCACTCTCGTGCGCTGTCATCTAAGATATGAAAGCAACTGGCACCAATTTTATCTACCGAAGAGCTTGAATTAGCACGCGCAGCGGCCTGGTTGATTAACTTCAAAGCTAATTAAGTCGGAAATGGCGCAACGTATCGAAGTTTTTTTCTTAACAATGATTACTTCGTAGCGCAACCTACCATGCAACACCCTTACAAGCTTTTCAGATCTTTTCTCACCACCCTGTGTTTGGATTATAGTCGTAAATTCATGTTAAAATGCGATTTGGTAGTGTGGTAAGCAATAAAATACAAGTAGAATTAAAGAATGATCGGCATACAGTAGAGGATAACCTCATACAGCAAATTATTTCACTACATTACCTTATCTCAAAATTAACAACATGACACAAAGTTCTTCTTCGATAGCTGTCACTTGTGATTATATAGCATACTGGGTTAAAAACGGCAACACTTCACGGGTGAAAAGTATAGACACAGAAGGACAATGTTATTTCATAGTAGATGACGCTGCAGCTGATGACGAAAGGGTACCGGAAAAAAATTCCCACATAATTTTAAATTGTTCTGGCTTCTGAAGTGGTAGAACGGCAGGCTTACAGGGCACCGAGAGATAGTACTCCGGTGACGAAATGCCAAACGACCTGTTTGTAGCCATTAGGTGACGTGATTAGTGAAACTCAGCTGCGAGATGACAGAATATATGACAGATGGACTCTGAGAGTAAAATATCTTCGGCACCTGCAGTGTGATGGATCTTTAATAAACTTAAAAGACATAGGCAACACGCAACACTAAACATTAAATACGAGTCTTTATGAACGTTCCATTGGATTTGGCTATAATGGCTGCAGCAGCACGTCATTTCACAACAAGAATCACGTCACTTTAATTTTGCCCAGTCATGCCACTTTCTGTTGTGAAGAGAGAGCATACATTTAACGTTAATTTGTTCCAGCGCTATTTCATTACTGTTATTTGTTGCTACTATTTGTCTCTTTATTCTGTGCCGGCCACAGTGGCAGAGCGGTTCTAGGCGCTTCAGTCCGGAACCGCGCGACTGCTACGTCGCAGGTTCGAATCCTGCCTCGGGCATGGATGTGTGTGATGTCCTTAGGTTAGTTAGGTTTATGTAGTTCTAAGTGTAGGGGACTGATGACCTCAGATGTTAAGTCCCATAGTGCTTACAGCCATTTTTGCTGCTCTGTGTAGTCTCCCAAGGTTTACAATAAACTGTCATGTGAATAGTATTCTCCACATCAAAGCAATGAATGGACTACGCCAGAACACACGCTGGTAGAGCTACTTTTCAGCAAGAAAAATACAGAGGGGTTTAGAAAAATATAAACATTCTATGCTAGTTAATACCGTTGGAACAGAGGACATATCGGTGGTTTTGCCAGCAAACGCAGTCCATTGTTTTCTCAACAGATCTTGGGGCGCATTTCCCAGCGGATGACAGCGCAGCAATGGATGAAGTAAGACAGTCGATTGAGCAACGCGAGGCCGTATTGAAGTGGTGCTGGAAGTATGAAAACATGATGGAAATACAATGGCTATGGCGTAACGTGTACTGAACTCAGCCACCAACATGTTCAACAACTTATCGTATTCAGGGTAAATTCGAAACCGACGGTAGTGCACAAGAATTGCATAAGGAAAGGTCTGGCCGACCAAAGCCACCGACAAATCCAGCTTCCAGCGCTGCTGTGTTGCAACATTGTACAAGGGCACGTAAAAAATCGGTGAACCAGGGTGCGCGTGAAAGCGGAGTACGCCGACCAATCGTACGACGAATACTGAAGGCTGCAAAGTGGAAAGAGTACATTCCAAGAACACTGCACGCTATGAACGAGGACGACCCGGATACAAGGATGGAGCGGTTTGAAGGCATGCTTCGCGAGGATGAACAATTTGCAGTGATCATTATCTGGTCTGACAAGTCGCAGTTCAATCTGAACCGAACAATAAACCACTACAATGCGTGTACTGGGTTCCTGAAAAGTCTCTTGTTCACGTGGACAAACATGTTAATCTGCCGGGTATTAACGTGTGGTTTATTAAGTCATCGCGCGGTTTGACTGGCCCATTTTTCTATGAAGGTACCGTAACTGGTCAGGTGTATCTTCATATGCTGCAAACAGCGATTTTACCTGCCATCCGGGAGGTGTTTGGAAATGAAAGATTTTTACCTACAAGATGGCGTTCCGTCTCACTACCACAGAGATGTCAGAGCCTACATGGACGGAAATCTACCTGGATGATGGATAGATCGAAGAGAAGCCGTTGAGTACTCTCTACGATCTCCAGACCTTACACCTCTTGTCTTCTACCTACTGGGACCTTGAAACATGGAGCTTATCAACAAGTTCTAGCTACTCTGGACGAGATATCAGAAACCATCGAGGCGTTCTGTGCGGCTATCATACCAGCAACACTGACAGTCATAGTTCGGTCAACAGCCGGCGTTGTTTGGCTGCTAATGGGGGTCACTTTGAATACATAAAATAACCTCCCCCCTCCCCCCTGCAGTAATTATAACGGCAAGTCTTTTTGTTCCATTAATATTGACTATCAAAGAATGTGTACATTTTTATGGAGCTCTCTGTATATCATGTCTAGGTCCTTATTGCAGATGTGCTTGTCTAGTGACGTTGTGTCGTGCGAAACTTTCTACCACCTTTCTGACAATGCTATTCACCTACGCTTTCACACAAAAATCTTGGTTTTCTAATCAGTGGTATAAAAAAGAAATGGTTCAAATGGCTCTAAGCACTATGGGACTTAACATCCGAGGTCATCAGTCCCCTAGACTTAGAACTACTTAAACCTAAGGACACCACACACCCATGCCCAAGGCAGGATTCGAAAATGCGACCGTAGGAGCAGCGCGGTTCCGGACTGAAGCGCCAAGAACCGCTCGGCAACAACGGCCGGCTCAGTGGTAGTCAACCTAGTCCCTACCTCCCTCTAGTAGGTGCTCCAACTTTAGTGGTGGGCGGCATCCGGTAAGTATATTTACAAAAAATTAAAAAAAAATTCCTTTGGGTTTCATAAAATTTTGACATAAAGTGTTTGGGAAGTAATTATTACTATGTACTTCGACTTCCCGTAACTCAGCTTTATAAATTTTATAAAGTACAGCTACTTCCCTAAATATAAACTACCATTATTGTGGAAACCGTGGGAGGTTAGTCTTTTCGAGGTTTTTGAAACTTTAAGATTGCGATCTAAAAATAGTTGTCATGAGTTGAAGTATCTATGTGCTGTCGCTGCCGTCTCTGTTTCATTATAGAATTGAAACTGAATGATGATGTGCATTTGGAATAGCTGTGTCTCACTTCAACGTTTGATAAATAAAAAATAGGTAAGAAACGGTGTATGCTGTGCTTTCTGAGAGCTAGTTTCGGCTTCTTTTCCTAAAACTACACGAAAATTTTCGTAGCAGATGGAAGGCTGTACGTAGACATTGAACGTGCGTCCGGGAGGCCTGCACGGGCTGGCTCTCGTGGTCGGACCCGGGCTGACGTGTTTGCCACTTTCTGCGCCGCTTTCACCGCAGCTCACCACAGCTAATAACAGTACGCTGGCAACGACTGTACGCAGGGTGTCCGGGAGGAAGTACGGTCAATATTCACAGATGTGACAGAAACAATCATTTGAAGCAAAAAACTTCATTCCGAATGGTTTCCGAGATAGAACACATTTAATGTACATTTGTTTATGAGCTAGCGGTGAGCACGTATGTCTCTTATGTTTAATTCTAGCCCAACCTACTTCACTGCTTTCAACCTCTTTGGTCGAAAGGTGTTTCTGCCATTAAAACAGCGGGTTGAACGAGCAGCTGCGCGTCATATGTTGTGAGTGGATGGTGCGAGAGATTGACGCTGTATCAGAGGGAAGCGTCGGTTAACTAAATTTATATGCTGACTAAAGTGCCACGCATCTGAGCTAATGAAGAACATGCTGACATGGTACATGTTATCGCGTGTACAGTGGTAGTGATCTTGCTGTTGTCGAAGAACCTAACGGTGTTCTGAAAGGATAGGCTAAACACAGTAGGCGGTAGAATGTTTGTTGCTGTTAGTAGTAGTTCATCTTGCAGCGAGATTGAAGAGGATAGTCCTGTGCTTTAGTATGGGCAGAGGTCATTTTTGGCAATCTGAATAAAATAATAACTGCATCCTTTTACCGACCTCACAACCATGGAAATGTTCAAAGAAAACTTGAGTTTAATTTCAAACATGTACCCGACTCGAACAATTATCGTCGGTGGTGACTTTAATTTACCCTCGATATGTTGGCGAAAATACGTATTTAAACCTGCAGGTACGCATAAAACATCATCCGAAAATGTACTAACCGCATGTTCTAAAACTAATTTCAGACAGTTAGTTCATGTATAAAACATTATCCGAAAATGTGCTAAGCGCATGTTCTAAAAATAATTTCGAACAGTTAGTTCATGAGTCCACGCGAATAGTAAACTGTTGTGAAACAACACCAGACCTCTCAGCAACAAACAATCCTAAGCTAATAACGAGCATCAAAACGGACGCGGTAGCGAGATTGAATACTGTAAGCCCCAAATTCTCCAAAAATAAACGAAAAATATACTAGTTCAAAAAAGCAGATAAAAATTCACTTGACGCCTTCCTTCACTTGACAATCTCCACTCCATCCAAATTAACAATGTAAGTGTAGACCAGATGTGGCTTGAATTCAAAGAAACAATATCGACAGCAATTGAGAGATCTATACCAAAGAAATTGACAAACAACGGAACTGATCCCCTTTGGTGAACAAAACGGGTCAGAACACTGTTGCAGAAACAACGAAAAAAGCATGCCAAATTTAAACGACTGCAAAATATCCAAGAATGGTGATCTTTTACGGAAGCTCGAAATTTAGCGCGGCAGAAAATCCAAAGAGATTCTGGTCATATATAAAGTGTGCTAGCGGCAGGAGACAGTCAATGCCTTCTCTGCCCGATAGCAATGGAAACACTATCGACGACAGTGCTGCGAAAACAGAGTTACTAAACACAGCCTTTAGAAATTCCAGGATTCGGACCAAGAACAGCTGCCAACATGAATAACGCAGAAGTAGATATCGCTAAATAAAAGCAAGTCTTCTGGCCCAGACTGTGTACCAATTAAGTTCCTTTCAGAGTATGCTGATGCAATAGCTCCGTACTTAATGATCATGTACAACCAATCGCTTGACGGAAGATCCGTACCCAAAGACTGGAAAGTTGCACAGGTCACACCAACATTCAAGAAAGATTGTAGGAGTAATCCACTAAACTATAGGCTCGTATCAATGACGTCGACAAGCAGCAGGATTTAGGAACATATATTGTGTTCTAACATTATGAATTACCTTGAGGAGAACGATCTATTGACAAACAGTCAACACGGATTTAGAAAACTTTGTTCTTGTGAAACAACTAGCTCTTTACACACGAATTGTTGAGTGCTATTGACAAGGAGTTTCAAATTGATTCTGTATTTCTAGATTTCCAAAAGGCTTTTGACACTGTAACACACAAGTGACTCATAGTAAAATTGCATGCCTGTTTAATATTGTCTCAGTTATGTGACGTGATTCGTGACTGGCTGTAAGAGAGATCACGGATCGTAGTAAGTGACGGAAAGTCATCGAGTAAAACAGAATTGATTTCTCGCGTTCTTGAAGGTAGTGTCATGGGCCCTCCGCTGTCCCTTGTCTGTATAAACGATTTAGGAGACAATCTGAGCAGCCGTCTTAGGTTGTTTACAGATGATTCTGTCGTTTATCGTCTAATAAACTCATCGGAAGATCAAAACAAATCGCAAAACTATTTAGAATAGATACCTGAATGGTAAGAAAATTGACAATTGACCCTATATAATGAAAAGTGTGAGGTTATCCACGTGAGTGCTAAAAGGAATCCGTTAAACTTCGGTTACACGTAAATCAGTCTAATGTAAAGGTCGTAAATTCAACTAAATACTTAGGAATTATAATTACGAAAAACTTAATTCGGAAAGAATACATAGAAAATGTTCTGGGGAAGGCAAACTAAAGATTGCGTTTTATTGGCAGAACACTTAGAAAATGTAACAGGTCTACTAAAGATATTGTCTGCATTACGCTTGTCCGTCCTCTTTTTGAGTGCTGCTGCGTGGTGGTCTGGGATCCTTAGTAGATAGGATTGACGGAGTACAAAAAAAAATGGTTCAAATGGCTCTGAGCACTATGGGACTCAACTGCTGAGGTCATTAGTCCCCTAGAACTTAGAACTAGTTAAACCTAACTAACCTAAGGACATCACAAACATCCATGCCCGAGGCAGGATTCGAACCTGCGACCGTAGCGGTCTTGCGGTTCCAGACTGCAGCGCCTTTAACCGCACGGCCATCCCGGCCGGCTGACGGAGTACATCGAGAAGGTTCAAAGAAGAGTAGCGCATTTTGTATTACGGCGAAATAGGGGAGGGAGTGTCATGGACATGATAGAGGATTTAGGATGAACTTAGTTAAAACAAAGGCGTTCTTCGTTGCTGCGGAACCTTCTCACGAAATTTCCGTCACCAACTTTCTCCTCTGAATGCGAAAATATTTTGTTGACGACGACCTACGTAGGGAGAAACGATCATCATAATAAAATAAGGGAAATCAGAGCTCGCACGGAAAGATACAGGTGTTCGTTTTTCCGGGCTCTGGTCGAGGGTGGTATAATAGAGAATTATTTTGAAACTGATTCGATGAACCCTCTGACAGTCACGTAAGTGCCATTTGCAAAGTATCCATGTACATGTAGAATAATACCGCCGGCACTTTCCGATATGTCGAATTCCTGATCGTAGAATGTTTACCAGAGTTTTCAGCACATTGCATGAAACAGCTGTTCTTCCAACTCCTCCCTTTTTTTTCTGAACGTGTAGCTCAACAACCTGCGCAGGAACAGCAAAACATTGTTGAACTGGTGCAGCGTAGGAATACTAGCAACACACGGCGACTTTCTGCACTTATCAGTGTGCCATGAACAAGTGTTTGACGGGTATACGCAAGGGAATATCTCAACCGCACTTATCCTAATCAATGGGTTTGTCGAGGTACTACCATTAACTAGCCACTAAGATATCCAGATCTTATGCCATTAGATTTTTTTAATGTATGTTGAATGAAGCCCAACGTAAAGCGTACAAAGGAGAACACGCTAGAAGAACTGTTTGGGCGCATAATTGACACTGCTGCCCCCAGAAGCTCTCAGACAAGTAACACAATACGTTTTCCCAAGACTGCACAAACGCAATGACGTTGACGGTGGGATATTCGGCACTTATTGTGAACTGCACAACAAGCGTAATGTGACGTGTACGATAATTCTTGGAGGTGAGTGTTAACAATACGTATTCTTAATTCGACACTTTGTAAAACGCATTTTGCAACATTTACAAACTTTTGTATATGGGTAAATCTGACAGACTACTGAGTAATACAGAAAACAAACAACAATGTACATTAAATGTGATCTGTGTCGTGCACTATTCCAGATAGGGCATGTGAAGTTGCAAATGATCGTGCCTGTCATGTCCCTGCATACTGGTCAATCCTCCTGGGACACACTGCAGAAGAGACGCACATGGAAACGCTCACTGTAAAATTGCTGAAATAAGTGGCTAACGCTGACGTGAGCGCTAAATTACCATGAAACTAATGTCATACACTGTAAATTATTTAAATAAGAACACGTACCATTGTCACAACGCAAAGTATATGTTTACGGTATTGTGATAGGAATTCCTGTGTGGCTTTAATTTTTGTGCGCTGTGTAGCTGTTTATTTTCGTTGAGATAGATGATTACCTATCTTCCGCCCAGTGCTGGTATGTTGAACGCGTTCAGATCTCAAAGCTCAATAATATGAAGTAATTACGGGAATCTATATCTGTAATACGCAACAGCTCAATCGATATGAAACACTATACGCCCTCGGATGGTTCTGTGTGTGTTTGAGGAACCATCCAATTCGATGTTTGAGATCATCTCCCAGTCGGAATAAGTTTTATAGTGTAAATTGCTCACGAAAACGCTCTGTAGATATAGTTAAGTTTCAACCATCGTCCTCTGTATGCAACATTCGTTTCCTACTTGTTTGACCTCCGTTGTGATCGGTCACCCGTTAGCGGGTACCTGCGTGTGCTCCGTTAACAACACGTAAAAATATATATCTATGGAAATTTGATAGAAACTCTTGGTTTCGTGGCTGTGAATGTTTATAGCGATCTGCTTATTTTGGACAGGACCGGTGCTCAGAGTAAACAATGCACCTAAATTCTGTGCGTCATCCTTTTTTTCTGTATGTTTTGAGGAACCATTCGTTGAAAAGATATATAGCTGCTGTCGGAATAAATTTTATAATTCCTTGTTCTTAAACTACAATTGCCACGAATTATGAGTGTCGTGTAATATACAGAGGGCGGACAAAAACATGCAAACACAACACGTTACCATGCTTAAAATGGTGTAGGAATACCGTTGCCATTCAATGCGGCTTCTATTAGTCTCGGAATGGATTAAAAAAAAACCGCAGCCCAGTTGCGAGGCGCGTCCTTCAGTTTACGTTTTCCTAATTAGCGTTCTGGAACATAAAGGCGACTCTAATACACTCACAGCCAGAAAATCTGGCTATATACATGCTATGCATGGAACATGTGTTGGAACAGCCAATAGTTTAGATTCACACTTACTTATGTTTATCAGCACTTTGTTTTTTGCTATAAAAGCAAATTATCGAAAAATTCTGACGTTCTTTTCTTCCTAAGGCCTACGTGGAGCGTAATTTATCTCTTCACCGTCCTGCAAGAGGTGTGTGCCGGATTAGTCGACAACATGGACGCAAAATTACACTGTGCAAGCACCCATCAATCATTTACGCTACACTGGACCACGTTTGACAGGTCTCACACGAGCCATCGAACTGGCTTCCTCCAGCTGAAAATCTTTATTCAAATTTAGAGCTACGCGAGAAAATGGCATTTAATCTCATTGACATGTGGCAAACAGCAAAAATTATATACATTCAGAACATCGCTATTTGGCGAAGATCCAGTGATGATAATGTGTGTATGTGGCGTGCTGTGGAACAGCTTCCATCTGTAATAGCAATTGTATCCCTGGTCTCTCTTAAAATTGTTGTTGTTTATTCTAATCTCGACCATCCCCAGAATATGAGAGACAACATAGCCCTTCGCAATTCGACAGATATTCAAGGGCCTCTTTCCTTACAAGAGCTTTATAAATACAAGTATCGCCTGAGTTATGTCTTTTACTTCAGTTGTGATGTTGGACGAGCCAGTAATCAGGCCATGTGTACTATTTGTTTGCAAGCTGGACGTTTACGGATTACAAAACAGCATAATGACTCACATTTAATCTGAAGTCGCTGATACCACCTTTATGAAAAAGCATTCAATTTAAAAAGAAAGTAAGCATGTGTGTCCTTGTGCCATATATGCTACAACTTTTTAACTAAAGAAATTTCAGAGAAAGTGAAATAACATTTGCAGCTGTTTTCTTGTCCCTTCGGCAATTTCAGCGATGCAACGTTCGGAAGTTCTTGTCATTATTAGCGAAAATTTCAGAGGTAATAGATACTTGATCATTCTTTCTGAGTAACTGAATTGAGTACAGCGTAACAAATATCTATGTAGACGAGGTTTGCTCTGAGTTAGATTGGATTAATGTACAGTACTTACATTTTGTTTTCCATAAAAATTTACATTCTCTAGTCATTGTAGGTTACGTGTACATGGCTTTTATAAATGAAGTCTGGGCTGACATTGTATTAATTTACGAAGTATGTCATCAAAATGTATGAACAACAGCAAACCGGTAGGCAGAATGGTTTGGGATAGACCCTTTTCACATTTACCAACACTGTCCAAGAGTTTCACAACCTGATGAAACGTATTTGGAAAAGGGATTATACCAATCATTAGAGGCAGAACACAAACCAACATTCGGCTAGGACGAGGCAGTAACTGGGCATCACTTTTACAAAGGTATTTTCACGGTATTTATCTTGGTAGATTTAAAGAAAACATAGAACCTAAATTCGGAGAGCCAGATGGGGTTTGTACCAACTACAGCGCCTTCTCGCTCAGTAGACATTTAGATCATACTTCCCCTATCTCACAACATCGGAAGTTGCAAGGGAGTGACTCTCGCAGACCATGGCTTCTCCGGCTAATGTAGTTATAGTGTGGAGAACATACTGGTATCTCAACAATGCCTACTTCTCTAGAGCCTGCTAGTCGACACAATCTATCGCACTGTTGCGTTCGCACAGGATACCACGGCCGATGCCCATTGACCTCCAAAGCGTTGAGCGATTTCATTCATTTATTCAAAAGTGGAGGCCGAAGTGTTTGCCACCTTTCGGCCGGTCGGCGACGGTAGAATCGAGACGCATGCCGAGTAAATTTTTCTCAAACCACGGTATAGAAGCTATTCGTTAAAGAATTCATTTTTGCGTTACTTATAGCTTAATACGTCAGGCCAATGATGATTTGACAATCATTTTGATAATGGTCATAGTTACTGTGATTTTTACGTGGAAGTAAGCCACTCCAACAAATTCGAAAAAGTTAGCAAAGAAAAATAAGGGGCGCTATGATTTTGTATTTGGTGCATATTACATACAATGTTGCAGCGTATGATATTTAGCTAACATATCGAATTCTTTCTTTCGACTTAGGTGGAGGTCTCAATACGTCACCAATCTCGAGAAAACTGATCTGATGTGGCGCACTCATTTGCGATCGTGCCGCACCAGTGATAAGACCAGAGTGAAATATCCACAACATTCCTCATATTTCATAAACCATTTGAGATATCGATAAGCCTTCCGGCAAATAACAACGAGCAAATAGGAGAGTTTTTTCCGAATGATTATTATGTAATTATCTACCATGCTAATCCACTAACTAAAGACTCTTTTAGTGAAAGAATTTAATTTTTAAGGGGCATCGAAACTGGTGAAACGAGAAATACTATGGATTTGAGAACAGCGTAACTGGAGACATTACATATTTATTTTGTACTGAGGATGTGCTTTTTCATAAGCTACTGGCCTTACATTTCCTCAGTTGCTCACTTAATAAAATTAGTAAACCAATGTTTTAGAATTCTTTCGCCATTGTGTATGCATAGCATGTTAGTGAGGTAGCATTTTGTAACTTATGCTCTGTTTTAGCAAAAGAAGCAAATTTTAACATGAAAAAAGAGAAATGTGTAGTTTTTACTCAACCTTCGCCATTAATGACGCTTTTCTCGACGTTGCAAATAGTTAACAAGCCAAGCGAAAATAATTAGCTGCATTTTCAGCGAAATTCTTTTTAGATACTAACCAAAGCGAAAGTTACATATCTTTTTGAATCGTCACGATGCAATTGTGGACGTGGAGGGGCTCCACTTAATATCTACAAAAAATGTGAGCTTCAGTTTAGAATGGCACTTTCCCTCCAGCACTCAGCCTTTCCCCTACAGCGCATGCTCATAGCCCCCGGCTCTCCCCATATGTGCCCTGCCGACTGCGCATTTACCAGCCACGGTATTTGGCATGGGATTCTACTACCAAGCACTGAGCTGATTACCTCAGAATGTGTGAGACAGAACGTCTGGAACATCTGATTCAGCGCGTAGACGATAGTGCAGAACAGACACAGCGCTTTTTTGTAACGGGGGTACGTACATTAACTTTATCTAGGGATAACACAAGAACACGTTTCAGGCTCCAAACTCTGCATGAAGGAACGCTCTGAAGCCCTGAGGTTAAACATTAGGCTAACTACGAGCGCTGACAGTCTCAGAAAAAGGAAGTCTGTTGCGTCACCAGTACGGAAAACCACATCAACTGCTATAAAATCCTCGCCTTCCATCTGCTCACTATCACAGTCTGGCACCATCTGCATCACCGATACCGATAGCAGGGCAGCTCTACTAGTTGCAGAATGCCCTGGTTAATACTACGAAGTGTCAGCAGCCAATGTCAGCTTGGAGTCTACGGCTGTTAGTGATGGTTGTGGGTAGTTCTTATAGGACCAAACTGCTGAGGCCACCGGTCCCTAGACTTTCACACTACTTAATCTAACTTAACCTAACTTACGCTAAGGACAACACGCACACCCATGCCCGAGGGAGGACTCGAACCTCCGACAGGGGGAGCCGCGCGGACCGTGACAAGGGACTGCCCGGCTACCCCGCGCGGCTTGCTATGAGTCCGCAGCCATCCAGTTATTGAGGGAACTTCAACACTGTGAGTTGGGTTCCTACCTGTCACATCTGTGACTGGATTGGGTCGAATTCCGTGAATGAAGAATTGATCTGCCCGTAAGCAAGCTGTTGAACTTGGGCTGTATGCTGTGCTTTGTGTCACTGTTGGGTGTACCGCCTACACAACATTTCGACAACTGGCGACAGGGACTTGCAAGCCTGAGTGTAGCTTCACCTGAGAGCACCGAGGCTCTGACAGACCTCCACGGCTACTCCATGCTGCAACGACGCGCTGGCCGCAGTACCCTCCTACGAAGCGGCCACAGCGCCGATCTCAAACAACGCCAGTGCCTACGCCAGCAGATCACTCGCTGGGTACGACACGCCACCCTGCGCATCTGTGCAATGCAGGCTGAGCACGACCACAACCACGCCGCACTGAGAAGACAGAGTGATTGTGAAACTCTCGAAAATAAGTAACTGTTCACTGAATTCTGTCTCGTTAGCGCCCCGACATTCCACAGCTCTCCAGCACTGCACCCTCGCTCAACTATACCATACTCACATTCCAGGTCACATGTGGCAGGCTCCTACAGCAACAACAACTGAAGAATATCCATTTTAAATGCATTTCTATTTCTTAATTTCCTATCAGTGCTACAAAATAGTTACAGCACTGGAACGTTGTCGCAAAGACCTGTTACTCCGTTTAAGGTAGCGAAGTTTCTATCTTCATTTGGATGATTAGTATGGTAGGTTAATGTTTAGTCAGCACCCGCTTCCGAGTCGAAGTCGCTAGCGCACGACTTTGCGATTGTACTCGACACAAAGGTAAGGTGGTTCAAATCCTGGTGGTAGAAGAAATGTTCATCGTCATTATTTGACCGACAAGAAGAGGAGAACTGGAG
Source organism: Schistocerca serialis cubense (assembly GCF_023864345.2). Lineage (NCBI taxonomy): Eukaryota > Metazoa > Arthropoda > Insecta > Orthoptera > Acrididae > Schistocerca > Schistocerca serialis. The sequence continues at coordinate 239,154,860 of NC_064646.1, forward strand.
GCGTAAACTTCCTGAACACCAAAATTTGCGCCAGTTTCTTGGATTAACCTTCCTCTGAACTTTAGAGAAAGGGCATATAACTCTGTTGATGGTAATTCACTCGTCGAATGGCGACGTTAACCACGGCCGCCAGAAGCTGCTATCCGAACAGAGTAGAACACAAATGTGGCACAACACCATCCATTAGAGTCACCTACACTCAACAGTTCGCTCAGCACACAATTCGCACACTTCATGAAGGAAAAGTGCCATTTTGCGCGAATGAATGAGTAACCTCTCTAATTAGGCAGCTAAACCAACTCCTCTGGGCCATCCAGCTAACAACAAGGCACTATATTTTACTTTGTTAGTACAGTATTTCGTAGCTATTCATATAGGACAAAATGGATGACCAAATCTTTAACATTAAATCTGAGGCATAATGACTGAGCAGTACACTACGTGATGAAAAGTACCCAGACATCCCTACGTAATGTAGAGCTGACAACTAGACGTCAGAGAGCCGGCCCGGCAGTATAAAAGGAGGCGCGGAGTACTGTATTGTCAACTGAAAAGAAATTTACAGAGAAGTGGATCGGACATGGGTCAGGGTTGGTTAAGACTTGGTACGAAACCTCAGCGTGATGTCGAAAACGAAAACGTGTACGTCTTCTTATTACGTGTGAAATTTAGTTCCATTTGCAGACTGAAGTATGTCATTGCTGTAGAGCTTTCCCAAATTAAACTATTACGCTATAAAAATGACGGTAGTCGTAATAAATGTCCAAGTAATAATATTGTTCGCCATCGAATACTGCTGAGAATAACTGTACTGAGTTGCACGCTGGTTTCGTGTATAATCACACACACCAATAGTACGAAGATGGGATCACCACCCCAATTTTGATATCAAATTGATACGCAAATTAATTAAATTTATCAATTACTCAACCCCTACTCCCTACTATCCCCGACCCCGACCACGTCCACCCTCACCCCTGGATGACATCACGTGTTTTTCTCAGCCTGCATGAGGGTCCCAAAACCCCCCATTTCCCCAACCTACCCTATTGGCGGAATTTCGAATTTTGGTGGGAATTTCTTTGTGCCAGGGCTATGCTGACGTGCGACCCCACCCCCACCCATGAATTGGAAGGAAATTAAAATAGGTGGTACCCTTCCTGGAACTCGAACCCTGGTCCTCCTGGACGGAAAGCCCAAGTGCACCCCCTCCCCCCTCCCCAACACAATTATAGCACCAGAGGCGCTTGGAATACAGCGGAAATTAAAAATGGCGGTGCCCTTTCCAGGACTGGTACCCTGATTCTACTCAAAGGAAAGCCCAAGTCCACCCCAAACACATGGAACTGTCCAAATGCAAGAGATGAAGGTTAGATTAGTGTACTTTATTTATTTTGGTCGGGAAAATGAAGTATAGATAGGTCCTAATTGCGTAATTAATCACAAATATTGGGCCTAATTACACAACTATATGCGCGGCGCTACACAAGAAAGGCCTAAATCGCAGTACAACTAAAAAACTGACCGTACCATACAACTGGTGTTATCCTACTGGGAAAATATTTCGCAATACCACCCGAAACTCCTTCCAAAGTAACAATATAAGTGTAGACCAGGTGTGGCTTCATTCAAAGAAATAGTATCGGCAGCAATTGAGAGATTATACCAAATAAATTAACAAACAACGGAGCTGCTTCTCCTTGGTACACAAAACGAGTCAGAACATTGTTGCAGCAACAACGAAAAAAACATGCCAAATTTAAACAGACGGGAAATCTTCAAGATTGGCGATCTTTTACAGAAACTCGAAATTTAGCATGGACTTTAACGCTAGATGCTTATAATAGTTTCCACAACGAAACCATGTCTCGAAACCTGGCATAAGCTCAAAAGAGATTCTGATCGTATGTGAAGTATGCTAGGGGCGAGACACAATCAATGCCCTCTCTCCTCGATAGCAATGGAGATACTATCGACGACAGTGTTGCCAAGGCAGAGTTACTAAACACAGTCTTCCGCAATTCCTTCACAAAAGAAGACGAAGTGAATATTCCAAAATTCGAATCAAGAGCAGCTGCCAACTTGAGTAAAGGAGAAGTAGATATCCTCGGAGTAGCGAAACAACTTAACTCAATAAAAGCAAGTCTTCTTGTCCAGACTGTGTGCCAATTAGGTTCCTTTCAGAGTATTCTGATACAATAGCTCCATACGTAACAATCATATACAACCGTTCGCTCTACGAAAGATCCGTACCCAAAGACTGGAAAGTTGCACAGGTCACACCAATGTTCAAGACAGGTAGTGGGAGTAATCCACTACAATACAGGCCCATGTCGTTAACGTCGATATGCAGCGGGATTTTGGTACCTCTGAGAAAATAGTCTATTGACACATTGTCAACACGGATTTAGAAAACATCGTTCTTGTGAACCTCAACTAGCTCATTACTCGCATCAAGTCTTGAGTGCTATTGACAAAGGATTTCAAATTGATTCTGTATTTCTAGATTTCAAAAAGGCTTTTGACACTGTAACTCACAAGCGGCTTGTAGTGAAATTGCGTGCTTATGGAATATCGTCTCAGTTATGTGACTGGATTCATGATTTTCTGTCAGAGAGACCACAGTTCGCAGTAACTGACGGAAAGTCATCGAGTAAAACAGAAGTAATTTCTGGCGTTCCACAAGGTAGTGTTATAGGCCCTCTGATGTTCCATATAAAAGATTTAGGAGAAAAAAAAAATGGTTCAAATGGCTCTGAGCACTATGGGACTCAACTGCTGAGGTCATTAGTCCCCTAGAACTTAGAACTAGTTAAACCTAACTAACCTAAGGACATCCCAAACATCCACGCCCGAGGCAGGATTGGAACCTGCGACCGTAGCGGTCTTGCGGTTCCAGACTGCAGCGCCTTTAACCGCACGGCCAGATTTAGGAGACAATCTGAGCATCGATCTTAAGTTGCTTGCAGATGATGCTTTGTTTATCGTCTACTAAAGTCATCAGAAGATCAAAACAAATTGCAAAACATTTAGAAAAGATATCTGTGTGGTGCAAAAATTGGCCATTGACCCAAAATAACGAAAAATTTGAGGTCATCCACATGAGTGCTAAAAGGAATCCGTTAAACGTCCGTTACACGACATATCAGTCAAATCTAAAGGCTGTAAATTCAACTGCCCGTATCTCGTGGTCGTGCGGTAGCGTTCTCGCTTCCCACGCCCGGGTTCCCGGGTTCGATTCCCGGCGGGGTCAGGGATTTTCTCTGCCTCGTGATGGCTGGGTGTTGTGTGATGTCCTTAGGTTAGTTAGGTTTAAGTAATTCTAAGTTCTAGGGGACTGATGACCATAGAAGTTAAGTCCCATAGTGCTCAGAGCCATTTGTAAATCCAACTAAACAGCTAGGAATTAAAATTACGAATAACTTAAATTGGAAGGAACACGTGGAAAATGTTGTGGGGAAGGCTAACCAAAGACTGCGTTTTATTGGTAGGACACTCAGAAAATGTAACACTATGCTTGTCCGTCCTCTTTTAGAATACTGCTGCGTGGTGTTGGATCCTTACCAGATAGGATTGACGGAGTACATCGAAAAAGTTCAAAGTAGGGCAGCACGTTTTGTATGATCGCGAAATAGGGGAGAGAGTGTCAGTGAAATGATACACGATTTGGGATGGACATCATTAAAAGAAAGGCGTTTTTCGTTACGGAGCAGAGCGATCTTCTCACGAAATTCCAATCACCAACATTCTCCTCCGAATGAAAAAATATTTTGTTGGGGTCGACCTACATAGGGAGAAATTATCACCATGATAAAATAAGGGAAATCAGAGCTTCTACGGAAAGATATAGGTGTTCGTCTTTCCGCGCACTATACGAAATTGGAATATAAGAGAATTGTGAAGGTGATTCGATGAACCCTCTTCCAGACACTTACATGTGATTTGCAGAGTATTCATGTAAATGTAGATGTAGTGACAGACACATTCAAACTCTACCCTTCACCAACAGGCTGGTGGGAAAAAGGCAGGGGTAAGGTACTACCTTTATTCTCTTTGGCTGGAAATATGTTCAACTGACGAGACGCTGGTGTTGGAAGAGAGGAGTTTAAAAAATGTATTACCTGTAAGCATACAGTATCTATCATTGTTGGACGTCAGAGTTCGCTTCAGACGCCTGCTCAAAAACCACTCTGCAGCCTAGGTAAGCGAAGACAACACATACTACCATAACCGATGGATAAAATGCATCACAGTTCTAATTACACTTCGAAATTATCGTGAAAAAAATCCAGCACTAGTAATGAACGGGTCATAATGCAATACATGTTATCAATGAAGTAAGTAAACTGACATAGCAAAGGAAAAATTTAGGTGTCTGACTTTTTCTGTAAATGTGAAATGAGTGATTTGAAGCCCCAGCCTTCCTTAGCATTACTCCAAGATGTTGCATATATGTTGGTTGATGCTGGATCCTTATTATAACTGGACAGGTAATTTAGAAGCAGAAACTAATTATCGAGGAACAACATAACGTGAAGAAGGCAATCATTTACTCTGGTAATTTCCAGCCCTATACATACGGTTATCATGCTCCTCTAAAAACGGTAAGAGTAAGGAGAAAACCTGCACCATGGCTTACAGGCCACCTCAAACGCGTCGTGAGTTTAAGAGATGCAGCACACAGGACATACACCATGCCTCTGATAACCATCTCACTAGAAGCAGCTACACAACTGAGTTAGTCAATCTGTGAGAAATGCAAAGCTCAAATATCCTAACTCGCTAACTGATACGGCCTCACATTGGCTTCCATTGTGATAACCACGGCCGGCCGAAGTGGCCGTGCGGTTAAAGACGCTGCAGTCTGGAACCACAAGACCGCTACGGTCGCAGGTTCGAGTCCTGCCTCGGGCATGGCTGTTTGTGATGTCCTTAGGTTGGTTAGGTTTAACTAGTTCTAAGTTCTAGGGGACTAATGACCTCAGCAGTTGAGTCCCATAGTGCTCAGAGCCATTTGAACCATTTGTGATAACCACGCCTTGCAAGTATTCCCCAAAGTTTTTCCACGAGGTTCAAATTCGGGCTACATGCAGGTCACGGCAAGATATCGATATCTTTGTCTGCAAACCATGTTTTGGTTGTAACAGAAACGTACACAGATGCAATATCTTGTTAAAACGTTAGACTTTCGTAGCCCAGGTCTTCACACATTCTAATCAGTTCTGTCCTTAGCATCTCAGTGTACTTATCGGAGTTGACTCTAGTGTTCATCCAAGCAATGCATGATTCGCCTTCTTATCACTGAAGTCCGTGACATATATTTTTCAGAAGTCCAATCTAGCCTCTTTGTTTGGGAATTAGAGCATACTTCTGCAACCGTTTATTGAATGCAAGATATTTGTCATGCGATGAAATTTGTAGTACACTTCTGGCAGTTACTGGCAACTGTAAATCAGCAACAAATTGTGAAGAACAGCCGTTTGTGGCCCTTACTTTATTCAAAAATAACTGTTTCGATGCCTCAAATAATTTGCTACTTCGCCAATGCTTTCTTTTCAGTTCATCTCGTGCGTCCAATCTTTCGAAATTATCAACAACTGTACTAGAACGGTTCAGCTTCTTGCCAATTTGATGATCAGAGTGCCACATTTCCGAGTTTTGCTTTCTCATCACGAGATTGTCACAGTCGTGGCTTATGTACACAACATGCACAGTCACAAATGGTGTCTGTTTCTTAAAAATGGTTCAAATGGCTCTGAGCACTATGGGACTTAACATCTATGGTCATCACTCCCCTAGAACTTAGAACTACTAAACCTAACTAATCTAAGGACATCACACAACATCCAGTCATCACGAGGCAGAGAAAATCCCTGACCCCGCCGGGAATCGAACCCGGGAACCCGTGCGCGGGAAGCGTCTGTTTCCTACCTGAGCATTATGGGACTTAACATCTGAGGTGCCGGCCGCGGTGGTCTCGCTGTTCTAGGCGCGCAGTCCGGAACCGCGCGACTGCTACGGTCGCAGGTTCGAATCCTGCCTCGGGCATGGATGTGTGTGATGTCCTTAGGTTAGTTAGGTTTAAGTAGTTCTAGGGGACTGATGACCACAGCTGTTAAGTCCCATAGTGCTCAGAGCCATTTGAACCATTTTGAACATCTGAGGTCAGCAGTCCCATAGAACTTAGAACTACTTAAAAACCTAACTAACCTAAGGACATCACACACATCTATGCCGAGGCAGGATTAGAACCTGCGACCATAGCGGTCGCGCGGTTCCAGACTGAAGCGCCTAGAACCGCTCAGTCACACCGGCAGGCACTATCTGCAAGAAAGTCATGTACACACACATTAACACCGCACAGAGATAAGGATTTCCATCCTCTACCGCATGAACCGTCGGTGTTTTGTTAAATACTGTAGTACTGACATAAATTACTATACCATTTGACTGCATTTGTCGGTGCACTGGTTCACGTAGTACTGCATATACACAGTGTACAACTATTCCGACCTACATTGCTAATTTTCCTACACTGATTTTTCCTTTACACTGATTTACACTACTGTAACTTGTATTTTTTTTTCACTTCATTCCATTCGATACAGGAGTCTTCCCCACGAACAAAGAAGTACGTTTTAATGCTTCAGAAATTTTCTACCGCTCGTATTTCTATTCATTCGACACTCGCGCTGTGGATGTCTTGGATCCCGGATGCACGAATGATAGCTATTTTTCTCAGCAATATTGCGTCCTCTTTGGACCACTCCATCGCCCATGTATCTAATGACAAAAACAATAAAAGTAGACAAGACAGTGTGTTATCTGTGCTGATAGCGCCGAAGCGAAAGGGACGCAATTCTCTGCTGATGGCTTACTAAGAGACCGGCGAAATGCGGAACACGAGTGAACCCAGGCAAATACTAACTGAACACGACCGAATACCGTTTGCTCACGCGTGCCTACCGTTTACACCAGAGAACAGTTGGACATTCGTTTATGTTCGTTACGGGATAAGTTTTTTGTTTTGAACGGCCAGTGTCGGTTGGTCGCAGTCAGTGTGCTCCCTGCCGCCGTTGGATAAGCAGCTGAGCAGCAAGTCGTATACTCCTAGCTCACTCATTTGTTACATAGTTTAATTCTTAATTTCTTTGCGTGTTTTTGGTACTTGCATTGTTTAATTCATAAATTTCGGGCGTATTATAGTATTTGAGAGTTGTAGCATCGCGTTTTAGTACCTGAATAGTGTAAATTCGCGTAGTCGTTAGTCTACTGTTTTTGTTTTGAACGGCCAGTGTCGGTTGGTCGCAGTCAGTGTGCTCCCTGCCGCCGTTGAATAAGCAGCTGAGCAGCAAGTCGCATACTCCTAGCTCACTCATTTGTTACATAGTTTAATTCTTAATTTCTTTGCGTGTTTTTGGTACTTGCATTGTTTAATTCATAAATTTCGGGCGTATTATAGTATTTGAGAGTTGTAGCATCGCGTTTTAGTACCTGAATAGTGTAATTTCGCTTAGTCTCCTTCCGCCGCCGAGCAGTGTCAGCAGTGCGCAAGTAGCAGCATTACTGCATTTACTAGGCAATCTTGTATTTTAATAACCGCTTAAATTTTGTCGATTTGTTTACGCTCTCTGTAGATTAGTTCAGACGTTCTTTGCACAACAGTTTTTAGCATGGATAGGGACTGCAACTGCTGTGTTCGGATGCAGGCTGAGTTGGCATCCCTTCGCTCCCAGCTTCAGGCAGTGTTGGCTTCGGTCGCACAGCTTGAGGCTGTTGCCAATGGGCATCACTGTGGGGGTCCGGATGGGGGTTTGTCGGGGACGGCCAGCTCGTCCCACGCATCCCCTGATCGGACTACGACTGTGGTTGCCCGGGATACTGCCCGCATTGAGGCTGATCCCTCACCTGTGGTAGAGTGGGAGGTCGTTTCAAGGTGTGGCAGGGGGCGAAAGACATTCCGGAGGGCTGAACGGAAAGCCTCTCCAGTTTGTCTGACGAACCGGTTTCAGGCTCTGTCTCAGGCTGATACTGATCTTCAGCCTGACATGGCTGCTTGTCCTGTTCCAGAGGTTGCCCCTCAGTCTGCAAGATCCGGGCAGTCGCAGAGGGTGGGCTTACTGGTAGTTGGGAGCTCCAACGTCAGGCGCGTAATGGGGCCCCTTAGGGAAATGGCAGCAAGAGAGGGGAAGAAAACCAATGTACATTCCGTGTGCATACCGGGGGGAGTCATTCCAGATGTGGAAATGGTCCTTCCGGATGCCATGAAGGGTACAGGGTGCACCCATCTGCAGGTGGTCGCTCATGTCGGCACCAATGATGTGTGTCGCTATGGATCGGAGGAAATCCTCTCTGGCTTCCGGCGGCTATCTGATTTGGTGAAGACTGCCAGTCTTGCTAGCGGGATGAAAGCAGAGCTCACCATCTGCAGCATCGTCGACAGGACTGACTGCGGACCTTTGGTACAGAGCCGAGTGGAGGGTCTGAATCAGAGGCTGAGACGGTTCTGCGACCGTGTGGGCTGCAGATTCCTCGACTTGCGCCATAGGGTGGTGGGGTTTCGGGTTCCGCTGGATAGGTCAGGAGTCCACTACACGCAACAAGCGGCTACACGGGTAGCAGGGGTTGTGTGGCGTGGGCTGGGCGGTTTTTTAGGTTAGATGGCCTTGGGCAAGTACAGAAAGGGCAACAGCCTCAACGGGTGCGGGGCAAAGTCAGGACATGCGGGGACCAAGCAGCAATCGGTATTGTAATTGTCAACTGTCGAAGCTGCGTTGGTAAAGTACCGGAACTTCAAGCGCTGATAGAAAGCACCGAAGCTGAAATCGTTATAGGTACAGAAAGCTGGCTTAAGCCAGAGATAAATTCTGCCGAAATTTTTACAAAGGTACAGACGGTGTTTAGAAAGGATAGATTGCATGCAACCGGTGGTGGAGTGTTCGTCGCTGTTAGTAGTAGTTTATCCTGTAGTGAAGTAGAAGTGGATAGTTCCTGTGAATTATTATGGGTGGAGGTTACACTAAACAACCGAACTAGGTTAATAATTGGCTCCTTTTACCGACCTCCCGACTCAGCAGCATTAGTGGCAGAACAACTGAGAGAAAATTTGGAATACATTTCACATAAATTTTCTCAGCATGTTATAGTCTTAGGTGGAGATTTCAATTTACCAGATATAGACTGGGACACTCAGATGTTTAGGACGGGTGGTAGGGACAGAGCATCGAGTGACATTATACTGAGTGCACTATCCGAAAATTACCTCGAGCAATTAAACAGAGAACCGACTCGTGGAGATAACATCTTGGACCTACTGATAACAAACAGACCCGAACTTTTCGACTCTGTATGTACAGAACAGGGAATCAGTGATCATAAGGCCGTTGCAGCATCCCTGAATATGGAAGTTAATAGGAATATAAAAAAAGGGAGGAAGGTTTATCTGTTTAGCAAGAGTAATAGAAGGCAGATTTCAGACTACCTAACAGATCAAAACGAAAATTTCTGTTCCGACACTGACAATGTTGAGTGTTTATGGAAAAAGTTCAAGGCAATCGTAAAATGCGTTTTAGACAGGTACGTGCCGAGTAAAACTGTGAGGGACGGGAAAAACCCACCGTGGTACAACAACAAAGTTAGGAAACTACTGCGAAAGCAAAGAGAGCTCCACTCCAAGTTTAAACGCAGCCAAAACCTCTCAGACAAACAGAAGCTAAACGATGTCAAAGTTAGCGTAAGGAGGGCTATGCGTGAAGCGTTCATTGAATTCGAAAGTAAAATTCTATGTACCGACTTGACAGAAAATCCTAGGAAGTTCTGGTCTTACGTTAAATCAGTAAGTGGCTCGAAACAGCATATCCAGACACTACGGGATGATGATGGCATTGAAACAGAGGATGACACGCGTAAAGCTGAAATACTAAACACCTTTTTCCAAAGCTGTTTCACAGAGGAAGACCGCACTGCAGTTCCTTCTCTAAATCCTCGCACAAACGAAAAAATGGCTGACATCGAAATAAGTGTCCAAGGAATAGAAAAGCAACTGGAATCACTCAATAGAGGAAAGTCCACTGGACCTGACGGGATACCAATTCGATTCTACACAGAGTACGCGAAAGAACTTGCCCCCCTTCTAACAGCCGTGTACCGCAAGTCCCTAGAGGAACGGAGGGTTCCAAATGATTGGAAAAGAGCACAGATAGTTCCAGTCTTCAAGAAGGGTCGTCGAGCAGATGCGCAAAACTATAGACCTATATCTCTTACGTCGATCTCTTGTAGAATTTTAGAACATGTTTTTTGCTTGCGTATCATGTCATTTCTGGAAACCCAGAATCTACTATGTAGGAATCAACATGGATTCCGGAAACAGCGATCGTGTGAGACCCAACTCGCCTTATTTGTTCATGAGACCCAGAAAATATTAGATACAGGCTCCCAGATAGATGCTATTTTTCTTGACTTCCGGAAGGCGTTCGATACAGTTCCGCGCTGTTGCCTGATAAACAAAGTAAGAGCCTACGGAATATCAGACCAGCTGTGTGGCTGGATTGAACAGTTTTTAGCAAACAGAACACAGCATGTTGTTATCAATGGAGAGACGTCTACAGACGTTAAAGTGACCTCTGGCGTGCCACAGGGGAGTGTTATGGGACCATTGCTTTTCACAATATATATAAATGACTTAGTAGATAGTGTCGGAAGTTCCATGCGGCTTTTCGCTGATGATGCTGTAGTATACAGAGAAGTTGCTGCATTAGAAAATTGTAGCGAAATACAGGAAGATCTGCAGCGGATAGGCACTTGGTGCAGGGAGTGGCAACTGACCCTTAACATATACAAATGTAATGTATTGCGAATACATAGAAAGAAGGATCCTTTATTGTATGATTATATGATAGCGGAACAAACACTGGTAGCAGTTACTTCTGTAAAATATCTGGGGGTATGCGTACGGAACGATTTGAAGTGGAATGATCATATAAAATTAATTGTTGGTAAGGCGGGTACCAGGTTGAGTTTCATTGGGAGAGTGCTTAGAAAATGTAGTCCATCAACAAAGGAGGTGGCTTACAAAACACTCGTTCGACCTATACTTGAGTATTGCTCATCAGTGTGGGATCCGTACCAGGTCGGGTTGACGGAGGAGATAGAAAAGATCCAAAGAAGAGCGGCGCGTTTCGTCACCGGGTTATTTGGTAACCGTGATAGCGTTACGGAGATGTTTAATAAACTCAAGTGGCAGACTCTGCAAGAGAGGCGCTCTGCATCGCGGTGTAGCTTGCTCGCCAGGTTTCGAGAGGGTGCGTTTCTGGATGAGGTATCGAATGTAATGCTTCCCCCTACTTATACCTCCCGAGGAGATCACGAATGTAAAATTAGAGAGATTAGAGCGCGCACGGAGGCTTTCAGACAGTCGTTCTTCCCGCGAACCATACGCGACTGGAACAGGAAAGGGAGGTAATGACAGTGGCACGTAAAGTGCCCTCCGCCACACACCGTTGGGTGGCTTGCGGAGTATCAATGTAGATGTAGATGTAGAAGTGGAGCTATAGGGTACTCACTCAATAGAAGGAGAGGCGCCCATGGTGCGGCCGGTGCGCTGTCGGTATCAACAGGTCCGCGGCTCCACGCGCTGTGCTCGCAGCGGCGCAGTGCTCGCAGGGGCGTCTGCCCCTCTCTCCCAACCCCCCCCCCCCCCTCCCCCACTCTAGCAGAATCCCACTCCCCAGGTCCGGGAGAAATCACATATTTTTCTTCCTTGAACTGAGGATTCTTTGATGCACGTAATAACTGGGCTTTGTTACTATGCGGAAACAAATGAGGGATTATCATGCTATACGGGTTAAGTGACACTTTCGCAAAAACAGTATTTTCCACTTAGGTAGTACGCGAACAGAGCTTTGACGGACTAGAAGGGCTGTCTCCCGTTACGGCTGATGTACGTGCTATGAAGGCCAGTAGGTGACATGAGGCCTAATTCCTATTACTTGTTCTTGCTACGTAAATGGGTTGAGTGCAGAATGTGTTACACGAGTTGGCTATCCTGAACTTACAGATTTTACAGTTCCGCTGGATCCTGTTGCTTGTACACTGTCTTTTGCCTGTCTTCCTTGGCGGTACAGTGGATAGAGAATTCGATACGAATAATTTATCAAAGGTAAAAAGAAAACTAGTAACTCTAAAAGAAAGCATGAACATGACTTAAGTTCGAGTGGTGAAGCATTTTGTTCCTGACGATGTGACGAACACCATAGTAACAGCTCGCAGTAAACAACCACTGAAAGTAGTTCAGACGAGAGCCAAGTCAGTTATTTTACTGGACTTTCAGCAACTAACTGTAGGATCATTAACACAACTAAGGTTAATACAAATTCTACCTCATGGAGATCACCAAGTGTAGAATAACTCAGAAAAAAATGATATTTGGTGAAACAGTGGAATGGAAATGGGTGCGAAGTGAAGATTTCAAAACGATCACATTCAGTGAGTTCACTGGTACAAAATGGTTGTCATAAGGAAAGAGACTTCAAAAGTATGATGGAAAACCTACCTGAGATGCACAAACAGTTTTACAGTGAACTGCGCCGAGACTGAACAGTAAGATGTGTACTAGACGTAGAAATACCACAGAGCTTGTTTAGCGAACTTACCTCTTTAGAATGTCAGTTCAAATTTATTTACAAAAGTTTGATGTTATTTTAGGCCATATTAAATCAGTGTGGTTTTAGTGCACATTTGTGTTCACGTCATTTGACTGAAGTTTATTCTGAATAACCAAGAAAGTACAGTTTGTTACTTACCCCATTTAACGTGACAACTCTTCACATTGTTACACTGAAATACTCGCAAAACACGAACAAAAATCTATACCTAGTTTCTGCAATTTTCTCCGGATTTTTTCCCTCTTTTTTCTACAAGCAAAGTGTGTATCAGGTATCAGCGACTAGGGAACGCAGAATGTCAAACTAACCGGGCTCAAACCGAGAAAGGCTTGAAACCAGTCCAAATCGCAAGTACCACATACCACTATACAAGGGATAGTCATAACGTTTCACCTATCACCTCAAAAATATAAAGTTAGATAATTGATTTTTTGTTTGTTGGCAGTTGGACGTCTGCAGTGCTGGTACGCATTGAAATACCGCCGCATATTACCGTAGCACGCCACTAGAGGGACGAAAACAAAATTACTAAGCCTACTGCTAAAGGAGAGATGGGCAGTACCGTAAGTCGTACTCGCCTGCCGTTGTGGACACAGTGCCATTAGTGTAGGTCTCTAGAAACTGGTGCTAATGTAAATATCACCAATAGTTAATTTCAGCGAAATTGAGTTATGGTACATCGAGTTCAACTGCCAGCTTCTTTGCAGTCCATACGCCAGCCACAAGACTGACTTTTATCTCGTCCTTTACGTGTATGAGCACTTGCGTACTCTGCAGCCAACCAGACAGCAGTATGGTATCATATAAGCGAAATCGGGAACAAGTAAGATCACTGGAAAAAATAAGTCGCCGCTTTAAACGGGAATACTAGCCGTGCCTGGTGCACTGTACATGAAATATAGGGTAGTTACGATTAAACTTCTGCTACTGGAGCCAGTGTAGATGGAGAACATTCAACAATATATGGATACCCAGTTTTATAGGAATGACATTCAGACTGTGCGCTGCAGGATTTGCTTTGTTGGTAGTGTTACTGTCATGACACGCCGTTAGGCGCCCGTGCTGGTACGACAACGTAGGGTTGAAACATAAGCACCAGTGTGCATTATAGTTGTAGATAGTCAATAAGGGTCTGGATAAGTTGAGAGGCGCTTCATTTGTAAAGCTGTTATATCAAAACAGCAGCAGTAGTGCTTCTGCTCTTCGCCGGCGTCGATGCATTAAAGAAATACCGAGAGGTCCTCTTTCCGCACCTGATTCGGAAGTTTGAAAAAAATGGCTCAAATGGCTCTGAGCACTATGGGACTTAACATCTCAGGTCATCAGTCCCCTAGAACTTAGAACTACTTAAACCTAACTAACCTAAGGACATCACAGACATCCATGCCCGAGGCAGGATTCGAACCTGCGACCGTAGCCGTCACGCGGTTCCAGACTGAAGCGCCTAGAACCGCTCGGCCACACCGGCCGGCCGGCAGTTTGAATTAATTGGCAACTTGGGATTGCCCTGTGACAATTGCGCCACAAATTCTTGAAGAGGTTACTGTTGCCATGACTGAGAATGCTGGGCGCAATGTGTGATCTTCAAGCAGAGCACAGTCTGCGTCACGAGAACTGAAAATTTTATGGTCCATCGTTGTTTCGGCCAGCTGTAGAGTAATCTCCTGTGCAGTTTCAGCCTGTTGAGGATGCACACATTACGCAAGATTTGTAATCTGAAACGTAATCATGGTACGCAATTAACAAATGCTACTCTCCTATGTGGAAATTAATATGTGCTTCTTTCAATAGATTATTCGTTACTTCTCTTCCGCCTGTCCACACAGATGTTTCCATAAACATTCATTGTCCTACGATCACTCGTTCGTCGTGGAAGCCGCCTGAAGAAGCGAAAGTTTAATTATAACAAACCTATATAACTGGTAACAGGCGACCATGTGATTCAAGTCGGTGCTTAATTTTTAAAATTTTAGATGCCGGAACGCAACCATACAAATCCTCTCCCTCCCTCCCACCTCTCCCTCCCAATGATAAAAGTCACAATTCTCGATTTATGAAAACTTATAATGAGAAATTACATGTTACAAAATACTGTTCTGAAATTCATGTTTTGAAAACTCAAATTCTTGTAATCACTCACACACACACACACACACACACACACACACACACACACAGTGGATCACCCAGTGCCTCTGCCTGTCTAATCTCGTCAGTCACCCTTCGTCAAGTTCACTGGTGGCAGCGCAGCGGCAAATTATAGTTGCGTTTAGATTCACATTGAAGAACCAAAGAAACTGGTACATCGTGTAGGGTCCTCGCGAGCTCGCAGAAGTCCGGCAACACGACGTCGCATGGACTCGACTAACATCTGAAGTAGTGCTGGAGGGAACTGACACCGTGAATCCTGCAAGACTGTCCACAACTCTGTAAGAGTACGAAGGGTTGGAGAACAGCACGTTGCAAGGCATCCCAGATATGCACAATAATGTTCATGTCTGGGGAGTTTGGTGGCCTGCGGAAGTCTTTAAACTCAGAAGTGTGTTCCTGGAGCCACTCTGTAGCAATTCTGGATGTGTGGGGTGTTGCATTGTCCTGCTCGAACTGCCCACGTCCGCCTGAATGCACAATGGGCATGTGAATGATGCAGGTCATCAGACAGGATGCTTACGTACGTGTCACGTGGCAGAGTCGTATCTAGACACATCAGGGGTCCCGTATCACTCCAAAAGCACATGCACCACACTATTACAGAGCCTCCACTAGCTTGAATAGTCCCATGATGACATGCAGAATCCACGAATCCATGAAGCTGTATCCATACCCGTACAAGTTCATTCGCTCGATACGACTTGAAACGAGACTCGTCCGATCAGGCGACATGTTTCCAGTTATCAACGGTACAATTTCGGTGTTGACGGCCAAGGCGAGGTGTAAACCTTTGTGTCGCGCAGTCATCAATGATACACGACTGGACCTTCGGCTCCGAAAGTCTATTTCGATGATGTTTCGCTGAATGGTTCGCACGCTGACACTTGTTGATGGCCCAGCATTTAAATCTGCAGCAATTTGCAGAAGGCCTGCATTTCTGTCACACTGAGTGATTCTCTTCAGTCATCGTTGGTCTCGTTCTTGAAGGACCATTTTCCGGCCGCGGCGATGTCGGAGATTTGATGTTTTACCGGATTCCTGATATTCACGGTACACTCGTGAAATGGTCGTACGAGGAAATACCCACTTCGTCGCTGCCTCGGATATGCTGTGTCCCATCGCTCGTGCGCCGACTCTACAACCACGTTCAAACCCACTTGAATTTTGATTACCTGCCATTGTAGCAGCAGTAACCGATTTAACAACTGCGCCAGACACTTGTTGTCTCATATAGGCGTTGCCGACAGCAGCGTCGTGTTCTGCCTGTTTACATATCTCTGTATTTGAATACGTATGGTATGCCTGTACCAATTTCTTTGCACTTCAGTGTAATACAAGTGTATCATTTTAAATCTCCAGTGCTGACATGCTCCAGTGAATTTAAAAAAATTGTAAGTAGGCTGTTTATGTTTTCTTATTGGCAACGTTACATAGCGCTCTGTGTGAGAATCACTGGCTGTGCTGTGTGCAGTCTGTGGCTGGTTTGCATTGTGGTCTGCCATTGTAGTGTTGGGCAGCGGCAGCTGGATGTGAACAGCGTGTAGCGTTGCGCAGTTGGAGGTGAGCCGCCAGCAGTGGTGGATGTGGGGAGAGAGATGGCGGAGTTTTGAAATTTGTCATGAACTGCTATATTTATATATGATGATATCAAGGTAAATACATTGTTTGTTCTCTATTAATATCTTTCATTTGCTAACTATCCCTATCAGTAGTTAGTGCCTTCAGTAGTTTGAATCTTTTATTTAGCTGGCAGTAGTGGCGCTCGCTGTATTGCAGTAGCTTGAGTAGCGAAGATTTTGTGAGGTAAGTGATTGGTGAAAGGTATAGTTTACTGTTAGTCAGGGCCCATTCTTTTGTAGGGATTATTGAAAGTCAGATTGCGTTGCGCTAACAAAATATTGTGTCTCAGTTTAAGCACAGTCATTTGTAATTGTTCAAAAGGGGACGTTTCAAAATGCACTGCGAGGTGCCGCAACGCCATTTCGGCGCGAGCCGCCGAATTTACGCCGTGATTTGAGTCACGGTATTGGCGTCGCTTGTATGAAATCACTGCGGTAAGATGGATGGCGTGGGGACGTGACTGAATAGGACAAGGAGATATCCTGTTTGGGTGTGACCACGACCACATCGTGAATTAAGTAGGAATAAAAAATAATACAACGAACTATCTTGTTTGTAGGAACTAAAAAGGCAATTCTTTAGTTCTTTGGCTCATTATTTCGAACATGTAACTGTGTAATCTGTAAACCGTATAAGATGCAAACTATAAAGAATGTGCACTTTATAATATCGTATGTAAAAACACATATGCAGTGTAATACGACTGCCGGCCAGAGTGGCCGAGCGGTTCTAGGCGCTACAGTCTGGAACCGTGCGACCGCTACGGTCACAGATTCGAATCCTGCCTCGGGCATGGATGTGTGTGATGTCCTTAGGTTAGTTAGGTTTAAGTAGTTCTAAGTTCTCGGGGACTGATGACCTCAGAAGTTAAGTCCCATAGTGCTCAGAGCCATTTGAACCATTATAATAAGACTCAGTCACACAAGCACGTAAGCTTAACGTAAATAAGAAGTGCCCTTCGAGAAGAAGAGGCTGAAGGTGACCCTTCCGAGAGCCTCTCCTGCTTATGGCGCGGGCAAATTCAGTAAGTAATTGCAGTACTAAATAGCACTGTCATGCCTCATATACAAACCACATGGAGCTAATATCACGACTTACATACGTGTAGTAGTAACCATAGTAGGCTGCACTATACTAATTCAGACGAGACACGGTCGAGGTGTTTACCGAAGCATTCCCACTTGAAACAGCCAGGTAATCCAAAATCTACTTTGTGTACTACATTTGTTTAATTAACAATGTAATTATATAAAAGACAAGAAAAATAACAGCACCGAGAGAAATTGAAGAAAGAGACGAAGAGTCTTGTCTCTACAGCTTGTTATTAGTTTTTAGTAGCAAACGACCCACCATGGTAGCCAAGGCGGCGGGTAACACTTTAATGTTAATAAATTAAATAGCCTGATTGGTTCGTGATTCACAGTGGACTGCCCAGCGTATCTACAAGGTATAGTATACTAATCTCAGCCAGGTAGATCGGCGAAAGTATAGTAGACATACAAAAGTTCCTAACCGATACGGAGCGGATGCAAGACGCCTTGTTAATGACAATCTCTCCCCAAAGCGACAGGAATTTTTGCTTACAGTTAATACAGGCCCATTTCATTCAATTTCCGAGCGTACATGTATATTTGGAGTCGGGTATCTCCAGCAATGAGACTGCCAACTTCATTGCAAACTGCGGCACATGAAAGCTGCGAGTTTTCAATACTGCAACAGGACAATAACTGACTGGAGGTGTGTTGTGTGGTTCAATGAAATCCGATTTTGTCTCTTTTCGAAGGATGCATGGCGGCGAGAGCGTTGAGGACTCAATAAAGTGATAACCCGCAGTCTGCAGGGGATGTAGTTCACGACAAAGTGGGGTTCTGAGACGTTTCAGGTGTGTTTTTTCATGGTACGACTTGGGCTCACTTATTCAGATTATGGTGAATATGGCTAGGCAGTTTGTTTCAACTTTCTCGAAATCCAGATATTTACCTTTCTTCTAGGTCTTCATGATGAGTATACTGCGGACATACACGTCTTCCAACATAACAAAGCCATGTTCACAGGGCAGCCTGCATACATACAAGGCACTATATCGCATCTCGACTAAGCCACTAAAGCTGTCCACCTTAATTATGTAGACAATTATCAGTCATTTGGTTTTGTAGCTCTTACTGGATTTCAGGTCCATATGTTATGCACACAAACAGACCTCTTAATACATGGAGAATATCTGAGACTGGAACAGCTGGTGAAACGTAGCAATCAGAATTCTCACAAACTGGAAACTGTTCGAGGTCCAGTGATCAACGAGTGGCTTCACCTACTGTACGTATGGCATACCTGAAAAATTTTGTTTCTTCTTCCCAAATTGAGGTCGTTATCAAGGCTAAAGGCTTTGTTATGCGATGTTACCGTGAAGTCTTCTGGGGCTGATTAATTTCTTGTTCTTCGATATTATTGAAATTTCTTCACACTTTCAGGGGCAATAGAACTGCCGGAACTCACCCAGTAAGGCGTAGCACACTCCTTTAACGAAGGCGGCGACGCATCGTGGCATGTACTCCACGAAATGCCAAAACGTTTGGAAGCGGTTTTGATCCAATACACAACAACTGCTTATGTGCATTTTCAACTTCTCGCGGCGTAATGAATAATCCACTAAATTTCGGGCATGCAGCTGCGCAAATAAAATTTCCTCTACTGATATTTCGGCCGCGTATCGTCCGGCCATCTTCAGAGTCTTGTGACTCGCTCTGAAGATGGCCGGACGATACGCGGCCGAAATATCAGTAGAGTAAATTTTATTTGCGCGGCTGCATGCCCGAAATTTAGTGGATTAACAACTGCTTATGCTTCGTCTACAACTGTTTTTGGTCGGAGCTGCCTGCTGGCGTCTCATTTATGCTTCGTAGGATTCAGACCTGAAGTTCTGCAGGCCGCGCAACCCTTTAGGTGGCTGCGGCCACACATATGCTTTTATAGATGGACTGTTGCTCAATGATCTTTTAGGCAATTAGGAAGTGATGTGATTGTATATTATTTTGCTGAAGGATGCTGTGGGACAGTGATGGTGAGCCTTTCTACATCTGCGTACTATTTTTTTTTTCCAAAGAAATGCTTAATACGGCCATTGCGTGCCATCAAACTAACAGACGAACTAAATTTTGATGCCGCATATTACACTTTATTACTTGCTTATTTTGTGCATGTTTAGACGTATGATAGGGCATGAATGCATTATGTATTTTAAGATATGATTACATATATAAACTTGGGCCGTACAGTTTAATGAAAAACACTAATTATTTCTTTACTAATACTCGTTATTTGCTCCCATATATTGACTTTTCATACAGAAATCATAAAATAAACGTTTTTGGTTTATCTAAATGACAGAAAAATTAATGTTATCTCCGCTGTTGCAATTTCGAAGCCAAATAATTTATATTTGGTGCATATTTTGTAAGTTTTTGGAGAAAGTAAGCTGAGCCCGAATCATCTCACAAACGGTTTCGTAGCAACATCTTAATTTCATTGATTTCTGAAAATAATGGTCACAGTCATAGATGAAAATATTGCCAAAATTGCAAACGCCATCTTCCTTAAACAGTTATTATGTGTCTGGAATCGCACTCCAAGTTTCCATAATTTTAATGTCGACGTTTTTGCTCATATTGCCTGATAGTGGATTTAATTAGTCTGCTTCCAATTCTTTTCTCGTTTCGATAAATTTTTGAGACTATAATGAACTACAATCGAAATCAATCAGCTTCATTTCAATTTCTTCTGTTTTCAACCTGTCAAATTTAGGCAATTTCACTTCAGCCAGTGAAGTTACATCTGGATGCATGATAAATTACAGTGTTTCAGTCAACTATTTGAACTGAGAAAATCTCGATGAAAATTCTTTAATAGAAGAGTCCATTACCGAAGAAAATTCCTAAGTGACTTTCCTTGGTCTGGCTTTTCGTTTATATACAAATCTCCGGTAATTTTTTTTTTTTTCAAATTACTTATACTTTTTAAAACAATATCGTTATTAAAAACTTGCAATTTAGCGTCAAAAGCGTGAATAAAATATATCGTAACAATAACTGTTTTGTTTCTGCCTTGAAGTTTTACGCTCAAATCATTGAATCCGTATTTAGCAGGCTTGCTTGGAATATACACCAAAAAGTGACATTTACCTCCGAAGGACACCAGCTGTTCATCAATTGTTGTATAACTTCCTAAGCTGTACGAATTTCTGTCGTTTTCGTTGAACGAGGTCAATACTTCTCGCATTGCAGCCATTTTACCCAATTCCTTGCGTTGCGCCCCATCATGAATGTTGTCAAATCTCAGACACCTCAGAAGGAACAAAAATCTGTCCAGTGAGATACCAGTGTGAAATATCTTCTTCATTGAAAACGTCCTCCAACAGTCTTGAAAGATGGTTTTGCTGCTCCTCATGTGACATCATGATATACACCGCTCATCACAGAATATCGAACGACTAGGTAGGTAGGATGTTATCAGCACCCTAGCAATTAAAACTTGTGGTGTACGTTGTTGCGTATCTTTGTAAACACAAACACCAAGAGCAATGCGTGATGCCTTCAATGACTACCGTAGCAGCATATATAATTTGAGAAAATTATCTTTCACATAACATTCTGGTCGTATGTAAAGGCTGTTTTTGACACCCAAGTTAGCGTCCACTCTCTAGCGAACGAGATAAGAACTGAAATTGAGGGTAGCAAAGCAAAAGCTGAAATGCTTAACTCCGTTTTCAAATGTTCTTTTACAAAAGAAAACCCAAGAAAAATGTCCCAATTAAATCCTTGTACGACTGAAAAGGAGATTCTGTACTGAATTTGCGACTGCGTTAGCCCCTCTTCTAACTACTATCTACTGTAGAATGGCTCTGAGCACTATGGGACTTAACTTCTGAGGTCATCAGTCCCCTAGAACTTAGAACTACTTAAACCTAACTAGCCTAAGGACATCACACACATCCATGCCCGAGGCAGGATTCGAACCTGCAACCGCAGCGGTCGCGCGGATCCAGACTGTAGCGCCTAGAGCCGCTCGGCCACCCCGGCCGGCTCTATTGTAGATCCCTTGAATAAAAAACCGTCCCAGTTCTTGGAAATAGGCAGAGGCCACACTCGTCTACTAGAAAGGTAGTAGAACTGATCTACAAAAATTACCGTCCAATACCTTGACGTCGATTTGTAGTAGAATCTTAGAACATACTCTGAACTCAAGCACAATAAGGTATCTTGAACAGAAAGACCTCCTCAATGTCAACCAGCTTCGAAAACACAGATACCTGAAACCCAACTCACACTTTTCTCACATGACATACTGAAAACTTTGGACCAAGGCAATCAGGTAGATGCTGTATTTCTAGTTTTCTGAAAAGCATTTGGCTCAGTACCACACCGACGCTTAATGTCAAAACTACTACCATATGAAATATCAAGTGAAATTTGTTCTTTTTGGTTGGGAGAATGCAGCATGTTGTATTGGACAGAGAGATGTAGTGTGTCCAGGGGAGTGTGTTTGGACCATTGCTGATCATGTTGTATATTAATGACGTTGCAGACAATATTAATAGTAAAATCAGGCTTTTGCAGATGTTGCACTTATCTACAATGAAATACTATCTGAAAGAAGCTGCATAAATATTCAATCAGGTCTTGATAAGATTTCAAAGAGGTGCAGAGGGCAACTAGCTCTAAATGTTCAGAAATGTAGAACTGTGCACTTTACAAACTGAAAAAATGAACTATCCCATGACTGTAATATCACTGAGTCACAGTTTGAATTGGTTAATTCATAAACAAATTTAGGTGCAATATTTTACAGGGTTATGAATTGGAATAAGCGCATAGGCTCAGTCGTGGTAAAGCACATGGTAGACTTTGGTTTATTGGTAGAGTACTGGGGAAGTGTAATCAGTCTACAAAGGAGATTGCGTGCAAATCACTCATGCGACCGGTTTTATATTATTACTCAAGTGTGTGGGACCCGTACCAGATCCTAACAGGGGATATGGAACTCATATGGAGAAGGGCAGCACGAATGGTCACGGTTTTGTTTTATATGTATAACAGGAATATGAAAATACAAAGCTACATGTAAAACTAACTAAATGCCAATATCTAGGTTCCTAATCCATATAAGAGCCGAATCACAGGCTTTCATGAGGTCGCTCCAGTTCCACTGGTAGGAACGCAAGGGGCATCACCTGTAATGTGCTTGATTATCTATTTCGCCGTTTCGGAGCCCCACAGTCACAAGCCAGAGACTCTGTAACACCCCATTTGTAAAGAGAGTCTGCGCATCATCCATGCCCAGTGCGAGCTCTGTTCAATTTGACCCACAGTTTCCTGTCGAGTTCTGTGCCAGCAGTATCACAATTATACTTTCGGAACCACTCACGCTCCTCAGGATTTTCAATACGTTGACAGCTTTGGTTCCACAGGTCACTCACACCAGTATTACTGGTATCTAGCTCTTCTGCTTGCCGCAATGGTGGGTTTCTTGAATGGAGTTTATTTCATCGTAAACATGGTATGTGTTCCTGCAAGAGTAATTCCAGGTTCTCCTGTACCTTGCGGTATTCCCTAAGCAGGGCTACGCTTCTGCAGATTGCGGGTGGATAGAGGTTACTCAACAGAGGAAGCCATGAAATCGGTGTTGGTCGAATTGCACCAGTTCTTAACCGCATAGTGTGGTTCAACTGGACGTCGATCAAGTTAGTGTGGCAGCTGTTTAGCCACACCGGGGTACAATACTCGGTTGCTGAGATGACCGGCGCAACGAATGATGTGCGCAAGATATCTACTGTGTAAGTACATGATGAAAGACACAACAGGACGCCACAAAGTTAATATTTACTAATTAACAAAACAAAAATGAAAACAACGATCGACCTGAAGCATTAACAACGACGTCAATTAGGAATTAGGAATGCGCGGTAAGGCGCAGACAAACGAAAATATTTTTCATTCTTTTTTTTTTTTTTTTTTTTTTTTGACCATTACACTCAGACTCTCTCGTATGTGGAAGGACGATGAGGATGTGCGATTTTAGATATGAAGTATTGCGAGCTCTATGTATTATATGTGTGCGTGAATAATATGATGTTAAAAAACAGTATCAAGCATTTTATTTATTGAAGTGAAGAGGAAAACTATAGGAAGAGGATTTTAGTGATTACGACAAGCGTCGTTGATTCCCGGAGTCCGCCGCCTGCAGCTTCTAAAAAATGGTTCAAATGGCTCTGAGCACTATGCGACTTAACTTCTGAGGTCATAAGTCGCCTAGAACTTAGAACTTATTAAACCTAACTAAACTAAGGACATCACACACATCCATGCCTGAGGCAGGATTCGAACCTGCGACCGTAGCGGTCACGCGGTTCCAGATTGAAGTTCCTAGAACCGCAGGGCCACACCGGCCGGCCTACAGCTTCATCAGAAATGTGTGCGAAGTCCGATGCCCAAAAGAATACCAATAAGCACAGAACATTTTAACAACGTAATCATATTCAATTATATTATATTTATTTAAGAATTTATTTACATTATACTGCTGAAGCTGTCCACGTCATTCCACACAATTTTTTAATAATATTGTTACGAGTTTTTATCTTGGCAGCAATATTTTCAAGACTTTTCTATATGAAACGACGCGGTCAAGGTTTGTAGAGAAAAGATGTAGATGTGAAACCGTTTAACAACAATGTGCATCCATTTGAACGAAGGTAACATGTCGCTCAACGATGTGACCAACATACTTCCCTAAATAGCAGTCAACGTTTACATCTGGGTTGTCGTGAACATCCCACATTATCAAATGGTTCAAATGGCTCTGAGTACTATGGGACTTAACATCTGAGGTTATCAGTCCCCTAGAACTTAGAACTACTTATACGTAACTAACCTAAGGATATCACATACATCCATGCCCGAGGCAGGATTCGAACCTGCGACCGTAGCAGTCGCGCGGTTCCGGACTGAGCGCCTAGAACCGCTAGACCACCGCGGCCGGCCCACATTATCGGTGGAAGGTTTACACAACATAAGCCATCGTACACCGCGATGACTTTATCTAAGAACAGTTCTACCTTTGTTTTATTATAAGCTTGCGACGATATAAGTCTCACCGTTTTTATGAATACAGCCGTTATATTATCAAGCGAAACGAAACCACCTTTTGGAAACAAGGCTTGTTGATGTATGATGCAGTGGAATTCAAGGACAGAACGTCCCACGTGTGTATGAAACAAACTAATGAAACCATTAATTTTTTCTCCATTTTGTTTGGAGTACCATCAGTAGTTATAGAAACTGTTTTGCTCAAACCTATATCTTTCTCATTAATTTTTGATTTATTTTTGATTTTGAATTTTTAACAGCCGTACAAATATCTGTGCCTCAGTAGTAGCTGACAACGATATTATCGGTTTCAATTCTGTAATGCCTTTTACTACGCAATATCGCCCAACAGTTAAACGGACAAATTTAGTTACATCTGAACTTTCGTCAAGACACAGTACAATATAAGGAGGACTTGATGCCTGTCTTTTGGTTGTTCTTTTATGTTTTCCGCCAGCTTTACGATTAAGTTTCTAGATAAAAGGGTATCTTTTATGCCCTCAATTATCTTACTTTTATTTTCAAAATCGTCAAAAAGTGTTGGGTACATGCTAACCACGCATTCTTAAAAAGTTCCCTTCGCCAACAGGTTTACTACGCCACGCGATGACACTTGCTGTCGAGAAATCTGCGGCTCTGTTGTGGCAATCTTTGTTAACATGTCGATTGTCTGTTCCTTCCCTCAATAGGGCATGTAATGAATTCCTTTTGCTCTGGTTCGGTTTTTTGACAAAGAGATTTGTGATTTGTTTCATAGTGACGTTTTACAGACGATGTTCTACATACCAATGACTCGGAACATTAAACACACACCACTTTATTCCCTTTATTAATACTATATTCCCTTTATTAATCGTGCCATATTATTCAATCCACTAAGTCTTAAGTTCTCTGTTGAGCTTATCTTGCGCCTTTTTATTTATTTGTCAAACTAGCCACGCTGAATAACACTGACAAGTTTAAAAGTGATACTACACGTAATTGCAGCATACGACGTAAGCTAGCAACGAACAAAAACAAACAGGTAAACACTGTTTCGAGCGACAGTTGGGCAATACGGTATTCGTCGCAGAACGGTATTTATCAGCAGAGCTCGGAAGTCGTAGTAGTCTGCCAACCTATACGATCTAAAAATGGATGACGGTATAGTATTACTAATGCATTTGGGGACACCATGACACACAGTAACAGTGAGCAAAGATCTTGTCATCTATAACTTCTATGACGCCTCGGCAACGTTAGTCCGTTCACGATGAACTTTGCCAGGGGCGGTGGCGAGAGGGGTGGGGAGGGGGCATGGGGGCTATAGCCCCCCCCCCCCCCCCCGCCTATGGAGTATCATATTACACTGGATAAAATTTCAGAAATCAGCGAATATATTGGTCCAACTGATTCAATCATTTTTTTATAATTATGTAGCAATATAGGTTGCAATGTATTCCAAATATATTTTAACAAAAGAATAAGAGCGGCAAATAGCTTACTTCCTAAACCAATAAATAACATTTAACTTAAAATAGGCGTTTTATTATTTATTAATACACTTTTTTACCCTGAACTCCAAAACAAATACCAAAAATTCCTTTAAGCAACAACAGATTTTACCAATTTGTCAGTAGAGGATCCCCAATTCTCCTTTTGTTAAGCCATATCCCCCCACCCCCCTTGACCGACTTCTAGAATCGCACCTGAACTTTGGTGCTATGACTTCAAATGTATGTGAACAAATGAATTATTTCGATTAGGTATGCCTACCTAAATTCCTCATTTAATGTCATACAAAAATTCTTTGGTCGCGTGCAAATAATGACACGCGTGCCATTGGTTTTCCGTCACTGCTGTAAGTGAACAACCAGATGCGCATAACCTGTCAGTAAGTTACTACATCGCGTTGGTGACTGATGATGAAAGACGAAAGAAGGATCCTACTTCAAGCCACGTAAACATCCCCCGAACGAGAATATCTTGACCACCGGACTGAAGCGCGTTCTGTTGGCAAGCGCCGGCCAGCGTGGCCACGCGGTTCTAGGCGCTTCAGTCTGTAACTGCGCGACCGCTACGGTCGCAGGTTCGAATCCTGCCTCGGGCAAGGATATGTGTGATGTCCTTAGGTTAGTTAGGTTTAAGTAGTTCTATGTTCTAGGGGACTCATGACCTCAGAAGGTAAGTCCCATAGTGCTCAGAGCCATTTGAACCTTTTTTTTTTTTTTTTTTTTGTTTGTTGGCAAGCAGCATACATCGTTTCGTGTGGTTTTCAGCGTACTCGCAACCTGCCATCGTCGTGTGCTAGTAGGTATTGCGTAGGGATGAGTTACACTATTAACTATGAGTAATAAGTTACAACATTGACCTATTGTTACTGTAGGTACAAATTGTGACGTGTATAGCGAGTGTGGCGCAGCACGCTTTTTTGTAACTTCATAGATTGAAGTGGGACCGCGCAAATTGAGTCGTGACGCGACTGGCACACGATACGTGCCTGCTCTAGGTCGCGGCGAGTTGGCTGTAGCACAGTTTCTCGCGCCACGCGAGCGCTGCGGGAGGGGTGAGGCAGGGAGCGGGAAGGCAGTGCTGCCACATGCTCACTTCGGCATGGCATATACGGGCACTGAAAGTATTGCCCATCCGAAAAATACCGCCTTGCAGTATACTGAATTTTATTATCACTGAGTATTGTTCCATCTCTCTTAGTTAATACATAATAGTTTTTAGTTACTTGCACTACTGGCCATTAATATTGCTACACCAAGAAGAAATGCAGATGATAAACGGGAATTCATTGGACAGATATATTATACTAGACCTGACATGAGATTACATTTTCACGCAATTTGGGTGCATAGATCCTGAAAAATCAGTACCCAGAACAACCGCCTCTGGCCATAATAACGGCCTTGATGCGCCTGGGCATTGAGGCAAACAGAGTTTGGATGGTGTGTACAGGTACAGCTGCCCATGCAGCTTCAACACGATACCACAGTTCGTCAAGAGTAGTGACTGGCGTATTCTGACGAGCCAGTTGCTCGGCCACCACTGACCAGATGTTTTCAATTGGTGAGAGATCTGGAGAACGTGCTGGCCAGGGCAGCAGACGAACATTTTCTGTATCCAGAAAGGCCCGTAGAGGACCTGCAACATGCGGTCGTGCATTATCCTGCTAAAATGTAGGGTTTCGCAGGGATCGATTGAAGGGTAGAGCCACGAGTCGTAACACATCTGAAATGTAACGTCCACTGTTCAAATCGCCGTCAATGCGAACAAGAGGTGACCGAGACGTGTAACCAAAGGCACCCCATACCATCACGCCGGGTGATACGCCAGTATGGCGATGACGAATACACACTTCCAATGTGCGTTCACCGCACTGACGCCAAACACTGATGCAACCATCATGATGCTGTGAACAGAATCTGGATTCATCCGAAAAAACGACGTTTTGCCATTCGTGCAACCAGGTCCGTCATTGAGTACACCATCGCAGGTGCTCCTGTGTGTGATGCAGCGTCAAGGGTAACCGCCACAATGGTCTCCGAGCTGATTGTCCATGCTGCTGCAAACGTCGTCGAACTGTTCGTGCAGATGGTTGTTGTCTTGCAAACGTCCTCATCTGATGACTCAGGGATCGAGTCGTGGCTGCACGATCCACTACAGTCATGTGGATGAGATGCCTGTCATCTCGACTGCTAGTGATACGAGGCCGCTGGGATCCAGCACGGCGTTCCTTATTACCCTCCTGAACCCAATGATTCCATATTCTGCTAACATATTCTACCAACGCGAGAAGCAATGTCGCGATACGATAAACCGCAATCGCGGTAGGCTACAATCCGACCTTTATCAAAGTCGGAAACGTGATGGTACGCATTTCACCTCCTTACACGAAGCATCACAACGTTTCACCAGGCAACACCGGTCAACTGCAGATTGTGTATGAGAAATGGGTTGGAAACTTTCCTCATGTCAGCACGTTGTAGGTGTCGCCACCGGCGTCAACCTTGTGTGAATGCTCTGAAAAGCTAATCATTTGCATATCACAGCATCTGCTTCCTGTCGGTTAAATTTCGCGCCTGTAGCACGTCATCTTCGTGGTGTAGCAATTTTAATGGCCAGTAGTGTATATCTGTATACGTTTTTCTTTTGTTAATTGTTTTATCATGAACGATGCATAGTTCAATAAGTGGTGAGCCATTAGCCACTGGGATTATATCTTCTCCCTCTGCAATGCTTTCAGATTGTAAAATGGTTCAAATGGCTCTAACAAGGGAACCTCCCCATCGCACCCCCCTCAGATTTAGTTATAAGTTGGCACAGTGGATAGGCTTTGAAAAACTGAACACAGATCAATCGAGAAAACAGGAAGAAGTTGTGTGGAACTATGAAAAAATAAGCAAAATATACAAACTGAGTAGTTCATGCCCAGGATATGCAACATAAAGGAGACTGTAAGCTGAGGAGTGCCGTGGTCCCGTGGTTAGCGTGAGCACGTACAGAACGAGAGGTCCTAGGTTCTAGACTTCCCACAAGTGAAAATTTTAATTTTTGTATCTTCGCAAAGTTATGATCTGTCCGTTCATTCATTGACGTCTCTGTTCACTGTAATAAGTGTTTTGCGACCGCACCGCAAAACCGTGCGATTAGTAGACGAAAGGACGTGCCTCTCCAATGGGAACCGAAAACATTTGATCGCAAGGTCATAGGTCAACCGATTCCTCCACAGGAAAACACGTCTGATATTTTCTATACGACACTGGTGACGCCATGTGCTCCACATGACAGGAATATGTTGTCGACCCACCTAACTTGTACACTTGGCGAATGGGTAAAAAGATTCTTCTACCTTTCCCGATTTAGGTTTTCTTGTGGATGTGATAATCACTCCCAAAAAAGTGATGAAAACATAAGTGTTTGTCACATAAACTGCAACAAATGAATGCAACAGTTTCACAGTCGCACAGTTTTCCCTGTGCTCTGTCAAAACATATGTTTTTAATGTTTTCAAATTTTTCCGTGTGTAGACCGTCAAATCCTGCATATGTCCAAGCAAATCTGAATATGTCCTGGAATTTTGGAGAGTGAAGTTGATTATGTGTGAGTGCCTGAACTTTAATAATTGTGTAAAAATAAAAAATTAAACTTTTGTCTCGAGGGTAGACTAGAACCAAGGACCTCTTGTTCCGCAAGTGCTCACGCTAACCACGGGACCACGGCGCTCTAGTGCTCACAGAGTACTTGATGTTGCTTATCCTTCCCATGGACTACTCAGTTTTTATATTTTGCTTTTTTTTTCATAGTTCCACACAACTTCTTCCTGTTTTCTCGATTGATCTGTGTTCAGTTTTTCAAGGCCTATCCACTGTGCCAATTTATAACTAAATCTGAGGGGGGTGCGATGGGGAGGTTCCCTTGTAAGAACTATGGGACTTAACATCTGACGTCATCAGTCCCCTAGACTTAGAACTACTGAAACTTAACTAACCTAAGGGCATCACAAGCATCTATGCCCGAGGCAGGTTTCGAAGCTGCGACCGTAGCAGCAGCGCGGTTTTGGACTGAAGCGCCTAGAACCGCTCTGTCACAGCGGCCGGCTCAGATCGTAGGGGACAGACGGTTATCGTGAGGGTATTGTATAAGGAAGTAAGGAATATTATAAAATCACGTGATCGAGAAGCAAGGCAGGAAAGTAAAACAATGTTATCTACTTGCTGCCTGTTATGCTGACGTATCTCTCTATCTGTTACAAAAAGTCGAAAACCCGTAATTTCCATAGGAATGACCTCTTTGTGCTCCTGGCAAAAAGCGACCAAGATATGCAGAACATAAGTTTCACTATCATTACTTGGATGTGGGTGTAATAAGAGAGATTATATTACGTACATGTGGACATCACATTTTCACTGCAATCTAGAAACAGTCGAGAAGCAGTCACGAATAACAATGATTTAATCGGCTCGCCGTGACGAGAAGAAACAGTTCAGTGGTTGCAAACACACATTAACATTAATAAGCTAATTATACAACAGGTTACACAAATGAAGTAGTGGTCGGTATTATTCCGAAATTATGAGTATCCTCAAAGAGTGTGGTAATTTGATATATTTAATTTGTTGAAATGTATTGCTGACAAAGGCAGATCTACTTTCATGATAATGATTTTCGAGTGACGTGAAACCTTCCTCTCACGAAGCACACATGGCTAGCTTACTCATTCCTGTCGCGCGCACTATTGTCAGCTGTTGTCTACTTTTCTCAATAACAACTATTTTACTCGCGAATCACACATTGTCAGTTTGGCAAGCCGTAGGTGAGTAACCAGCATCTGAGATGTGCGTGTCATTCAGCCTGAAGAGTACGCTCGTCATTGCCGGCCGGAGTGGCCGAGCGGTTCTAGGCGCTACGGTCTAGAACCGCGCGACCGCTACTGTCGCAGGTTCGAATCCTGCCTCGGGCATGGATGTGTGTGATGTCCTTAGGTTAGTTAGGTTTGAGTAGTTCTAAGTTCTAGGGGACTGATGACCTCAGAAATTAAGTCCCATAGTGCTCAGAGCCATTTGAACCATTTTTTTACTCTCGTCATTGTTTTAATACCGTTCAGATAAAAAAACGGAATAAAATCCTTTGGTAAGTTTCCATTCCAGGCATTCAGTGTTAAAAATACGATGGGTTATTGGGATTCAAGCAAAATTCCAACAGAATTGGCAATTTATTTTTGTGTGAATTGTTAACCTTTTCTCATTCGTAGAAGCATCACCATTTATGAGTAACGGCCATACTTCTTTTTTTGACAGTTTTAATTTTACTTCTTTTGCCACAACACAGTATAATTTGCACAAATTAATTTTTGCAGTATGTATTGCGACAGAATTCTGAAACAGTGTGTCGCATTAATCAAGTAATTAGCGACCAGAGAGCTCAATAGATTACGGAAGACCTCATTGTGTCGGTTTGCGGTAACATGAAAGAAGAAATTTTATGTTTATTTTCATACTAGGAAACCATTGTATCACTAGCTTTCGATAACTCTTAAGAAATTAGCCACTGGAGAGGAAAAAATAAAATAGAAAGTACAACTTCTGATATATCGCCATAGATAAGAAAGTTCGGTGTGTTTACGAAATGACAAAATACTCTCCTCCTTGTGTGCCATCATTCGCCAAAATCTTGTTTCGATGTCTCAAGCGGTTTAGGAGATGTGAGGGATGCTGCGAATATTTCATTCTCGCGGATGTGAGATCGGGAGTGAACGCTCTAGATAGGATCCATTTTCTCGAGATCGGAAACAGATGGAGACCTTCTCCCAAGTCTAAAGCGGATTAACGACCTTGAGCTGGTACAACAATGACATGCACTTAAAAAACTCTTTGTCTTGGAACTCCAGATAACATAACAAATAACACGACATTTGAATCACTTTAACCCTTTGTTTCTTGACATAAGAAAATTTTTACTTTTTAACATTTTCTTTGCAGAATTTATGCTATTGTGGCCTCAAATGACGGTAGGATTTTTTGTAAAATTTTATTTTTTGCAACTTTTTTCTCTCCTGGTACTCAGAAGTACCGTCAGACTCCATGGACAGAATCACAACATGCGCAGAAAAATGCTCCAATTTTTATAACTTGTACTTTATTCCACATAAATATTAAATATTTTTACATTAGAAAATTAACAGAAATATGATACTTCTGAATTTTTTTAAAAATTTCGCATAAATTTATTCTAGAGCAACTTCACAATACATAGTAACTTGGCTATACATTTTTGACAGTATATACATATCACATATTCAGTGATACCTCATGAAATTGTAGGAAACAGTTCTTTTTCTCATTGCAGCACAAATACACTTTACATGTACTACATTGTGAATGTGGTCTCGACTGAATTTTATTTTTTGCACACATTTCGCATCGTCCTCTTTTACAACCGAACACTACAAAATGGTTTCCTCGGTTGCCAAGACGTACATCCTTCGGAACAGAAAAGTTGTCCTTCCTTCTCTTTGGGAGAGTTATTTCATCTTTACCAGAGTTTCTATTTTTGAGATTTGGCACTTGCTGTTCATTCATTAGCCCTAGTGCCACAGCACGCCTGAATTCCAGCAGTGGCAGTGCCCCATGTAGATCATTGAAAATGATGTAAGCATTGACAAAAGAAACTTCTATTGCTCCCCAGAAGAGACGGTGCCACCATTTCTTTGATCGCTTGTCAAAACCATAAGTTGAACGTAATCTGTCTGCATGATCCACACCACCCATGTTTTTATTGTAATCACATACAATAACTGGACATGGTATAGTCATACTAGTTGCATCTTTCTGTTTTCTTGTCACTACGCTCTGTTCGGTGCTATGGAAGTTTGACGCAAAATACACTACTTTATTTTCCTTCCATTGAAATACTGTTAGTTCTAAAGATGACACTCTGTGATTTGATTTAGACATTTTTCTTTAGGTAAATTCCCTGGCAAACCTTTCCTGTTTGTTCTAATTGTTCCACAGGCAAATGTATTTACCGATTTCTGTGTGAGAAAAAGTGGACAGAACAACTAGTGAGAGGTAACGCATTGTTGCTACAATAAAGTGTTCGCACAACCTGACGGTACTAATAAGTCCGCCTTATATTTTCACTTTATCTCATTCACTTGTAACGTAATGCTTCAAACTGTTATAAAAAAAACAAAGAAGGTAAGTACGTACAATGGAAAACTCAACGGAAGTTTCAATAAATTGCGCACAAATTCAGGCAACACCATGGAAACAAGCACATACAATCTTCTGTTTTCACAGCAGCGCGCGAAAAACAATTTCAAGCTCTGACCGCCAGAGAGGTCTATGTATTGCACATTAACAACTATGAAGCAGTAGAGCAGAGTTACTGTTACGTACCGACAGGCTCTCAGATCACGAAACTGCACCACGAGGAAATAATGAGAGTCAAAACTTACTGGTACTTTTAAGTACCGTCAGGCAACAAAGGGTTAACTTGAAAGAAAATTGTGTATCAACACAACTACTATCCATACTTCTCTGACTCATTCCAACGAGTAACAGTTCTGTCCTACCAAAACGATTTATGTTCTACACAATAATGCCTTTATAGCTATAAAAATGAGAAACACAGTAACTGAAGTTGGCTTTCTTAACAAATGACGCCATTAAAATTTTATATTCATAAACTATTTAACGTTTATTATATTCATTTTCAAACTTATGCCGGCTAATGAGACGGTACCTTATTCGATCACAAAAACCTGGCAGTAATGTTATCTCTTCATTTATAGGTCTCATCATCAATTTATAGGGGTGAAAATGGAATTTATTTGCGCGTCTATGTACTGTATGAAAAATAAACCACCGAATCAGTAGACAAGCTGGACGGAACTTGGGCTTCGCAGAACTATACGAACAAATAAGTTATCCATAGTACTATTGGGTTGCTGCCTAAGTTCGTACCTTTTTTCCATAAGTTAATAAATACGACAGATATACATAACAGAGACTATAGACATCAATGATATATTCTCTTGCCTTGTTTGCGACAGTCTTCCAAAGCTTGGGTAACTTTTCGACTACACGACTGTTGAAATCACGTGGTTTTGAGGCGAAGAAATCGTCGAACTATTTCCGGAGAGCATTTTCATCCGGAAAGAAAGTTCCTTGAAGGATGTTAGAGAACGGAAAATGTGAAAATCTGAGGAGGCAAGATCAGGCGAATAATGTGGACACGAAATGACTTTTCAGCCAACTCCTGTATAGTACTTTTTGTCAGCCTAACAGTATGCCGTAGGGGATTATCGTGGAACCGCATCACTTCAAACAGTCTTCCTGGGCGTCTTCAAGACGTCTCAACTGTTGACAATAATTGTCAGCAGTGATGGGTACATCCCGGGGAAGCAATTCGTAGAACACTGCGCCATCGCTGTTCCACCCGATGCACATCATTATCTTTTGTGGTGCGACCAGGTCTGTAAGTGGAGTTGGTTCTTTGTTAGGGCTCAACCAGTCATTTCTCTTCCTTGTGTTTGGATAAAGACACCATTTCTCGTCACCAGTAACGACACACGACAGGAGCTGTCTGTGTGGTTCTCGATCCAATTGATGACGAGCAAGCACAGATGCACATACGGCTACCTACTGATTTTTGTGATTTTGATTTAGAGCACAGACCAAAATATTACTCAGTGTTTAGAGCATGCAGTACCCGTACATCCGATTTTTGTAACTACTCCACTGAATGCAAATATCGCGTGATGGTGGAATGATCACAGTTAATTACATCTGCCAACTCTCGAGGACGCTGACATGGATTATTGTGGATTAATGCGTGTGAACTATCTTCATCAATTTCCGAAGGTCTTCCTGAACGTGGCGAGTCACTAATGTCAAAACGATCCTCCTTAAAACGAGAAAATCATTTCCTTGCCTTGCTCTGTCCAAACGCATTACCCACATAAACGGTGCAAATGGTTCTGGATGCCTCCGCTGCTGTCACAATTCCTCTGAACTCAAATAGGAGGATATGTCAGAAATGGTCCAATTTCTCCACTTGACACTTTGGTTTCTAGCGTCCACAGCTCCACTCAGTATCTCCGAATGACGAAATAACAGTATGAAAACTCAATTGTAGTTGGAGTCACAAACGATGGCGGTCGAGTTTCGGATTGTTCTGCGCATCTACGTCACGCGTTTACCGACAGCCAATGAGCATTCAGCGGCATTCTGAGGGCTCTGCTGTGAAAGTTCTATGGAGTGCGACCATTAAAAGTGATCGTAGCGAGATATTTAGTGCATTTTTCTACTACTTGCTGCGCACTGTCATGACTGGAGGTGATGATGGAGGACATTTCTACACCAACAGACGAGAGACATAATTTGCGGGATACACGTCTTCAACAAACGCACAGCACGTGTATGCGCGAACCGCAACCGTCGCTTGGAACCGGCGACCCTGCCCATTGTCTCGACCTGCACGAACCGCCACAGTTCGCGGCTCAGCAACAGTGAATTATAAATAAAAAGTGACAATCTATAAATAAACCCAAAGCAACCGAAATGCAACATGTACAACAAAAACGCTACGAACTTACGCTAAACCTAATACAATTTTCCCTAACTAAAAATTGTAATCTGAGGACAGAAGCACGTTGAGTCTCAGGAAAAGGTGTTAGATATGAGATCCGGGTCCGATTACTCATAAGGACAATTTTAATAAAGAAGTAGTCTGCAGGAGTCTGTTAGAATACTATAACGGAGGGGACATCCAATAACTTTTTCCTTGCTCAACAACAACATTAAATTGCATAAGAGGGCTCGGAAATGTTTGTTATTTGCTTTCTAGAAGAGATCGGGTTTGGGTTCAGAAAATATAACAATGGACACAAATTTCTTATGGAATGAAGGGACATGATCGCCTCGAAAGCTAAATTTTTGCAGACTGGCCAGTTCTAGCATACGGAGAACAACAGGCCTGTGGTTTATCTAGATGAAACTTGGGTTTCGCAAAATCACACGAATAAACACATTTGTCACGACTCAAAGAGAAGTAGTAG
This sequence comes from Schistocerca serialis cubense, assembly GCF_023864345.2. NCBI lineage: Eukaryota > Metazoa > Arthropoda > Insecta > Orthoptera > Acrididae > Schistocerca > Schistocerca serialis. The sequence continues at coordinate 239,190,982 of NC_064646.1, forward strand.
CCTGAAAGTAGCTGCCACCTGTACAGTCCAAATCGGTGTTTTGGGTGTGGATGCAGTGATAAAAGAGCCCATAACTGCTGGTAATCTGTTCGACAGTTAGGGAACACTCTTCGTCCTATTAACGTGGGCTGTCAACAACTTCTGGCTGAAATTTTCTACAAGGTCAAACAGAAATGAGATTTGTCAACTACTTTATTTATCGCTTAGCAGTTTCACACCTGTTTTGTATTTTATGTCGAATTAGCTTTACGTTTACGCTACAAAACGTGTACTGCAGGCATCTACAAACTTTGAGAATGTTCATACGTATTTCATTCCAAAAGTATTAAAAAATGGTTCAAATGGCTCTGAGCACTATGGGACTTAACATCTATGGTCATCAGTCCCCTAGAACTTAGAACTACTTAAACCTAACTAACCTAAGGACATCACACAACACCCAGCCATCACGAGGCAGAGAAAATCCCTGACCCCGCCGGGAATCGAATCCGGGATCCCGGGCGTAGGAAGCGAGAACGCTACCGCACGACCACGAGCTGCGGGCCCAAAAGTATTAGTTTCTGTCCCTATCCACGGGCTGAAGTAAAAATAAAATATATATTCCTCAAAATTTCGTGTAAAATTAGTTTTTACTTCATTTCGCGACGACTGGCAGGATTTTTTTTTTTTTTTTTTTTTTTTGGAAAGTACTCCATTATATTCTACACTTAAAATAGAGGTGGCTCATATTTTTTTAACATTTACAATTATAACGAACTGGTAATGCTGTAAGTATCAGAGATAATGTTGACCCGCCTACTTAAAAAAAACCAAATTGGCAGTTGCGAGTAGGAATCGCCCTCTGAGGGTTCCATACCTAATTAATTATTTATACAGACAGTTCATTCACCCTAGAAATCGAATCTCGATTGTTTTTGCTTGTTATCTACATTAATATTGGCAAGATATCGGCCAGAGGAATTATAAGACTTTCGAGAATGTTTTAATTATAAGTTTGAAGTCGGATAATTTCACTGTACTGCGAATCCTTGCTTTTTGCCATTTTAATGATTCTAGGTCAACGGGAAGCACCTCATGGGTTTTAATGAGCGAATGTGCGATCATCAATATATGTGACATATGCAGCAGTAATTTTTGGTTGCACTGACTTAGAAGCTCACACGTATTATACTGCCAAGGAATCATAGACCTACGTATATGACAAAAACTGCTTTCACTTAGAAGCTCAAGTTATTTACCCCACTTTAACTTGACACATCTACCCGTTTCTGAGGAAAGGGGGTCATAACAGACGGACGGGTAAGACAGATGTTTGTGTAACAAACGTCAATTTTTTTCATATGATATAGTTGCTAATTCACAGTTTCCGAATTTTTTTCTTTACTTACTGTGAAACCTTGTTTCTAGCCAAATTTCGTGATTCTAAGTCGACGGCATGCACCCTACAGCGTTTTGATGAATGAGTTTACAAGTATCAAAATATGTGACATGAATGCCCGTATCTTTTGGTTACATTCACTTATAAGCTTCAATTTTTTTCACAGCGACCCTTAGTAAGTGACATAAATTTCAGCTTGATACTAACAGTTCGTGAGAAAAAGGTTTTTTAGTAGAGGGACAGACAGACAGAGAGACTGACAACAGAGTTATCCTATAACGGTTTCTTTATTACTGACTAAAGTACGGATCCCTAAAAAGGATATCTTTATTGTAATCGCAGTTCCCAATCCTTCGATAACTGCAGGCACACCTCGTTGTCATTGTATTTTTGTTCTTCATTTCATATTTCTTTTTCTGGCTGTCTGTTCTTTCTTACTGTCACTAATATGACTAACCTTCTCTGAAGTCACTTTGCTACATTGTTCAGTCTAGTTTTCGTTGCGAACACCTTCTTTCACCTTATCTACTTGTCAGTCCTTTTGTTCCACGGCAAGACATTTGTATCTCAACCGTTCATTTGCTTCTATATTTTTTCTAACTTCATTCTTTCCCTTCCACATTTCTGCAGCAAGATATTACACTCGTCTTGAAGTTTTAAAACTCCTTCTGGGTCGCTGTACAATCTCATTCCATTTTCGCATCCTCTACCTATTCTGCTTCCACATCCTACCAATTACATGCAGCTAACAATCATTCTTCAGCGCTACTGTTCATCGCCAATGGCTATTCTCGTCCTTGCAGAACTATTTTATCGTGAACCAATGGACTAAGCATATCCGCTCTTAAATTTTCCAGGTTTACCCCAAAAACTCGAAAACATGCCGATGCCATTTTCCTCTTCCGATTTTCTTTCATCGTAATACTCTTTACCAATTGTCTCTCCCTAACGTCACACTTTCGTACTCAAATCTACTTCTCTCTTATTCTTCTTCAAATATTCAATGCCCAATGTGGCGTCCACATCAAGACTTTAGACTCCAGCAACCTTAACATCAAGCCTATCCCTTGACATTTCACAGCTTTATCGACCAGTTCAGATACTCCAACACATTTCTTACAAAATGCATACAGTTTCATTTTCGGAATGTGTGGTATCTTGCACGACTTAACAGCTACACATTTCTTTAAAGCACCCTTCAAAATTACGCCGCGCGGGGTAGCGTGCGGTCTTGGGCATCTTGTCACGGTTCGCGCGGCTCCCCCCGTCGAAGGTGCGAGTCCTCCCTCGGGCATGGGTGGGTGTGTTGTCCTGTTGTCCTTAGCGTCAGTTAGATTAAGTAGTGCGGAAGCCTAGGGACCGATGATCTCAGCAGTTTGGTCCCTTAGTCCTTACCACAATTTTTTTCAAAATTACGCTAACCTTCCTCGCTATGTCTATGACCGTCACTAGTTCAATATTGCATAAATTTACCCCTGTTTCAGGACAGAGAACAGATTTCTTCAAAGACTGCTTCTCTTCCAACAAATCTTCTAGAATACCTATCTAGTGCATTTATAAAAAAGACGTTCTTATCTTTCTGCTAAGTTGTTTAGACTCAAAGAATGCTACTTGAACTCTTCCCCTTTAATTCAATCCCTTCTCGTTTTCTATCGTCTTTATACGTAATGTTTCCATTACTCATTCAATCATGACGTAAAATGTCATCGTCAGTGTCTCCAAGTCTGTGTGAATTTGCAGCCGCTTTCTGCAATTTCTTCTCTACTGTGTATTCAGCCATACCTTTTTAAATGTACCACCGGCCGTACAATTAAGTGAACTGAAAAATTTCGCCTTCTCCTTGGACTAAGAAGTTTGTCACCAGAATCTTTCAAAATTTCATTTGGAATTCTTCTGCAGTAAGGCAGTTCTGAGAAATCGACATTGTTTGGAGCGTTGTATATCCATCATACAGTTCCTAACGAAGTCCATTTTCATATCATCCCTCCAGTTTGATGCGAGTACACTAGTGGATCGATTCACTCATATAACTTGATGAATCTTCCATCGCTGCTGTACGTGAGAAAGCTCTGATGTTTCCAAAATATGTACCCTTCAGCTTCTCTTTCCTCACATCCATTCACTGCGTTTAAATTGTATTCAGTGGTAGTTTTCGAAAGATAACTTTCTCTGCCTATAACATGATCTTAACTCACATGTTGTGGTTTCTCCGGATCTTCAGTAGTATTTGCAACCACTATAGACTCATTAGGGGCATGTGCTAAATTGCATCCTCGAACCTACTCACCCATTTCTTGTCTTGTGTTTCGTTCAATTTCTCCGTGCATTCGTTCACCTAAGTAAACTACTTGTTTACGAAACCCTCATGTTTGTGACATCGTAAGACCAGATTCTGGATTTGGTTGTTCATTTGAGTCGAATTTTGACTGTGCTATACTAACATCAGGGAACACCTGATGAAGACGTCAAGTAATGACGTCGAAATATCGTGTTTGGAAGACGCTGATATCTGGCAGAAAACCCAATTTCCACGAGATGTGCTGTATTAGTTGTGTAGCTGAATCGCTTCTATATCGTTTTTTTGCAATTCAGCAATCCTTACAACAAGATTATCAAGTCGTTTGTGATGCTCTTCCATCGTGACATTCACATCTTCTTCTTAATTTTCGACGTTGCTGATCAATGCATTTTGCTCGGGAGGTCTCTCTTCTATCGTTTGCTGTAATTGGGTTAAAGTGTAACTTAATTTTTTTATCGCTTCACCTTGCTATTGTGCGACTTCACTTTGTTCATTACCCTTTATCTCAATTGTTTTATTGCTTCGCCTTGCTTTCGTGCATGTTGTTCATCTGCTTCGCCTTTTTTGCGATTGACGTTCATCGCCCAGTTTTTTGATTATTTGTAAAACGAATATGAATTATTCGGATGCAGCTCTTCCACTTTACGTATCGCGCTCCTGTATTGTCTTTATCAATTTTTATTGCTTCGCCTTGCTTTCGTGCATGTTGTTCATCTGCTTCGCCGTTTTTGCAATTGACGTTCATCGCCCAGTTTTTTGATTATTTGTAAGACTAATATGAATTATTCGGATGCAGATCCTCCGCTTTACGTATCGCGCTCCTGTGTTGTCTTTATCAATGGTCGTGTGTCTTCAGGTGGCATGGTTGACCGTCCTTTCGTGTGGTGAGTGAGGGACTACATTTTCTGTATTGTCGTCCGAAAGTTCACCTCGGGCAGTCCTCTCCAGTATTAAGAGACAGTAAACAGGCGTGTGCTGGCAAGTAACGGTATGTGACGTCGTATCGCTTCCATCAACGGTGCCTTGTACCTGGCATGGACACCGAAGCTTTCTCCCGGATCAGACTGCCACATCATTTCTGTTACGCACCACTCCTTAACAATTCGTTAATCTGTTTCCGTTGCTCGAAACCGCTATCTGCAAATTATTTTCTAACGTGTCCTTCTTTGCCTCTCAGTTTTGTATTTTCTGTGTTATTTCTGTCGCGTGATCGGCTCTGCCTACTAACTCGACCAGCAAAATCTATTCAAATACAAAAACATTTAAAAGTGATAAATGTGCAGTTTATCTCACTGACGAAAGTAATTCCCCTGCACTTAATGTATGTACGAGAGGGGTCCAATAAGTAACGCAACACAATTTTTTCTCGGCTAATTACGGTTAAAAAATACGCACTTTGTTGAGAGACATCGTGGAATATTTCCGCTTCAGCCCCTATAGTTTCATGAAGTTCCGATTGATGGCGGCGCTACACGTAGCCTGGAAAATGGCGTATATAACGGAGGTGCATTCCAAAAGGAGAGCTGTCATTGAGTTTCTTTTGGTGGAAAACCAGAATATCGGAGATACTCAAAGGTGCTTACAGAATATCTATGGAGACCTGTCAGTGAACAAAAGAATGGTGAGTCGTTGGGCGAGGCATCTCTCAAAAAAATGTTTCAAATGGCTCTGAGCACTATGGGACTTAACGGCTGAGGTCATCAGTCCCCTAGAACTTAGAACTACATAAACCTAACTAACCTAAGGACATCACACACATCCATACCCGAGGCAGGATTCAAACCTGCGATCGTAGATGTCGCGCGGTTCCAGACTGTAGCGCCTAGAACCGCTCGGCCACTCCGCCCTGCGGTATCTCTCATCATCGCAACAAGGTCGCGCTATCCTGTCCGATCCCGTGCGTCCCGTATGACCGCACACAGCTGTGACTCCTGCAATGTTGGAACGTGCGGACTCGGTCGCCCGAGGTGATCGACGGATCGCAATCAGGCACCTCGCTGCATCACTGGAAGACTCAGTAGGTAGTGCTGACACACTCGTCCACCAGTTCACTACTCAAAGGTGTGTGCTTGGCCGCCTAACAGAACACCATAAAGAGCAACGAAGGACCATCTGTACGGAATTGCTTGTGTATTGCGAGACTGATTGTGACCTTTTTTTGTCGAACATTGCCACAGACGATGAAACGGGGGTTCATTACTTCGAATTGGAAACAAAACTGCAGTCCATGAAGTGACGCTATACGCCGACTCCTCCGAAGAACAAGATCATAGCCGCACCATCAGCCGGTAAATTCATGGCGACAGCCTCTGGGACTCTGAAGGGCTTATTCCGTTTGATGTCCCACCTCAGGGTGCAACGATCAACTCGGAAGTGTATTGTGCTACCCTCAGGGTCATCATATATAAAATTCCCTTTCATTGTAACTGTTTATAATGTTTCTTTTTGTTACGATCCTGGAATAGATAGCCAAGTGCAATATGTCTATTTTCGTCCTCTTGCTTTCTCGAACTTTTAAGTGTTACTTTTTAAATATTTGTGTGTGCAATAGATTTTTATATCTGTTCATCTGATGTAATGTAAGTGCAATGAAATGTTAGAGAGAGGCTTGGCGACTTCCAAAGTTTAACCTCGACCACTGAAAAACTTCAGTCTTTATCCTGAAACATTATCCTGATGTACTTTCTACTTTGAAGAGCTTCTCTGGTACATACTCACACAATCTGCTCTTTGTTATACAGGGTGTTACAAAAAGGTACGGCCAAAATTTCAGGAAACATTCCTCACACACAAAGAAAATATGTTATGTGGACATGTGTCCGGAAACGCTTACTTTCCATGTTAGTGCTCATTTTATTACTTCTCTTCAAATCACATTAACCATGGAATGGAAACACACAGCAACAGAACGTACCAGCGTGACTTCAAACACTTTGTTACAGGAAATGTTCAAAATGTCCTCCGTTAGCGAGGATACATGCATCCACCCTCCGTCGCATGGAATCCCTGATGCGCTGATGCAGCCCTGGAGAATGGCGTATTGTATCACAGCCGTCCACAATACGAGCACGAAGAGTCTCTACATTTGGTACCGGGGCTGCGTAGACAAGAGCTTTCAAATGCCCCCATAAATAAAAGTCAAGAGGGTTGAGGTCAGGAGAGCGTGGAGGCCATGGAATTGGTCAGCCTCTTACAATCCATCGGTCACCGAATCTGTTGTTGAGAAGCGTACGAACACTTCGACTGAAATGTGCAGGAGCTCCATCGTGCATGAACCACATGTTGTGTCGTACTTGTAAAGGCACATGTTCTAGCAGCACAGGTAGAGAATCCCGTATGAAATCATGATAACGTGCTTCATTGAGCGTAGGTGGAAGAACGTGGGGCCCAATCAAGACATGACCAACAATGCCTGTCCAAACGTTCACAGAAAATCTGTGTTCGTGACGTGATTGTAGAATTGCGTGCGGATTCTCGTCAGTTCACATATGTTGATTGTGAAAATTTACAATTTGATCACGTTGGAATGAAGCCTCATCCGTAAAGAGAACATTAGCACTGAAATGAGGATTGACACATTGTTGGATGAACCATTCGCAGAAGTGTACCCGTGGATGCCAATAAGCTGCTGATAGTGCCTGCACACGCTGTACATGGTACGGAAACAACTGGTTCTCCCATAGCACTCTACATACAGGGACGTGGTCAACGTTACCTTGTACAGCAGCAACTTCTCTGACGCTGACACTAGGGTTATCGTCAACTGCACGAAGAATTGCCTCGTCCATTACAGGTGTCCTCGTCGTTCTAGGTCTTCCCCAGTCGCGAGTCATAGGCTGGAATGTTCCGTGCTCCCTAAGACGCCGATCAATTGCTTCGTACGTCTAACTGTCGGGACACCTTCGTTCTGGAAATCTGTCTTGATACAAACGTACCGCGCCACGGCTATTGTCCCGTGCTAATCCATATATCAAATGGGCATCTACCAACTCCGCATTTGTAAACATTGCACTGACTGCAAAACCACGTTCCTGATGAACACTAACCTGTTGATGCTACGTACTGATGTGCTTGATGCTAGTACTGTAGTGCAATGAGTCGCATGTCAACACAAGCACCGAAGTCAACATTACCTTCCTTCAATTGCGCCAACTGGCGGTGAATCGAGGAAGTACAGTACATACTGACGAAACTAAAATGAGCTCTAACATGGAAATTAAGCGTTCCCGGACACATGTCCACATAACATATTTTCTTTATTTGTGTGTGAGGAATGTTTCCTGAAAGTTTGGCCGTACGTTTTTGTAACACCCTGTAGATAAGATGATGGTGAGCTCAACCTGAGAGTATCAGTCTTTTCTTGATTCTTCTGTAAGCGATTAAATGAAATAATAGACCTACAATTATTCCTTCTGAGTTGTGACATTATTTCCAGTTTGTTATCGGTAACGTTTTCATAGAACCTTACCGTTGATTCCAACACGTTATTTCACTCTTTTCACCACTTCGTTAAAATAAAACTGTTTCGATAATTTTCTCGCTCAATAGAGAGAGTGGTTCATGGTGTGGGTTCCTGGTATCATGTCCTAGTTCATGAACCACGGGCAACGTATGAGTGGCCAAGTAAGTGGTCCTGACAGTCGGGATACCAGTTACTTTGGAATAAGGCTAGGCATATCGGACATATTCCGAGTCGTGGCCACCTTTGCGCTCAGACGGCAAAGAATACCAAATCCACCGGTTAGTCCCTCAACCGTTAGGGGTAAAACTCAATGGGACAAGTAAGGCTAGCAACCTGCTTCCCTGGTACTATAAATATGATGCTGGCAACAATCAGAGCAAAATGCCTCGGACCTTTGGAGGTGACGGAGTCCCACCTCTAATTGACAAACCAGGGACTCCTAAGATACAACTCGGCAAACGAATGGTAACCAAATGGGGAGCTATTAATATCAATGGGGGCTACTCTGGGAAGAAGGTAGAGCTGGCAGAGGCTGCAAGTAAGGTGGGATTGGACATTTTAGCTGTTAGTGACATTCGGGTAAGGGGTGAGAAAGAAGATGAAGTGGGAGAATACAAGGTCTACCTGTCAGGAGTCAAAGCAGGAATAGCACAATGGGGTGTAGGAAAGAAATGGAACCCAGTGTAGTTGCAATAAGGAATGTAAACGAACGACTGATGTGGATAGATTTGACAGTGTCTAGCAAGAAAATTAGTATTGTGTCAGTATATTCGCATTGTGAAGGGACAGACCAAGATAAGATGGATAGTTTTTATGACGCACTCAGCGATGTAGTTGTTAGAGTAAAGGACAAGGACAGTGTTCTGCTCATGGGTGATTTTAATGCCAGGATTGTAAATCGAACAGAAGGGTATGAAAAGGTTATGGGTAAATGTGGAGAGGATATGGAGACCAACAGGAACGGGAAACAGCTCTTGGATTTCTGTGCCAGTATGGGCTTAGTAACCACAAACTCCTTTTTTAAACATAAGAACATTCACCGGTATACTTGGGAAGGCAGGGGAACCAGATCTGTCATTGACTATATAATAACAGATCAGGAATTCAGGAAGGCTGTGAGGGACACACGTGTATTCAGGGGATTCTTTGATGACACTGATCACTATTTAATCTGCAGTGAAATTGGTATTGTGAGGCCGAAAGTGCAGGAGGTCAGGTCCATGTGTAGGAGGATAAGAGTGGAGAAAGTTCAGGATAAGGAAGTCAGACACAAGTACATAACAGTGATCTCAGAAAGGTACCAGTTAGTTGAATGTAGTCAATTGCAGTCACTGGTAAAGGAATGGACAAGGTACAGGGACACAGTACTAGAAGTGGCCAAAGAATGTCTTGGAACAGTAGTCTGTAAAGGTAGGATGAAGCAAACAGCTTGGTGGAATGACACAGTCAAGGCAGCCTGTAAAAGGAAAAAGAAGGCATACCAAAAATGGCTACATACTAGAACTCAGGTAGACAGAGAAAGTTATGTTGAAGAAAGAAACAAAGCCAAACAGATAATTGCAGCATCCAAGAAGAAATCTTGGGAAGACTTTGGAAACAGGTTGGAGACCTTGGGTCAAGCTGCTGGAAAACCATTCTGGAGTGTAATTAGCAGTCTTCGAAAGGGAGGTAAGAAGGAAATGAGAAGTATTTTGCACAGGTCAGGAAAACTGCTGGTGAATCCTGTTGATGCATTGGGCAGATGGAGGGAATATTTTGAAGAGTTGCTCAATGTAGGTGAAAATACGATCAGTAATGTTTCAGATTTCGATGTACAATGGGACAGGAATGATGATGGAAATATGATCACATTTGAGTAAGTGGAGAAAATGGTCAGTAGATTGCAGTGCAATAAAGCGGCTGGGGTGGATGAAATTAAGTCGGAACTCATCAAATGCAGTGGAATGTCAGGTCTTAAATGGCTACACAGGATAACTGAAATGGCATGGCAGTCGGGACAGGTCCCATCAGACTGGACGAAGCAGTAATCACACCAATCTTTAAACATGGAAACAGAAAAGATTGTAACAACTAAAGATGTATCTCTTTAATCAGCGTTGTGGGTAAAATCTTCTCAGGATTGTTGGAAGGAATGTGCGAGTATTAGTTGAGGACAAATTGGATGAAAAATGAAAATCAGTGTGGGTTTAGGCCTCTTAGAGGGTGTCAGGACCAGATCTTTAGCTTACGGCAAATAATGGAGAAATGTTACGAGTGGAATAGGGAATCGTATCTATATTTTATAGACCTAGAAAAGGCATATGACCGGGTTCCTAGGAGGAAGTTATTGTCTGTTCTACGTGATTATGGAATGGGAGGCCAACTTTTGCAAGCAATTAAAGGTCTTTACACAGATAGTCAGGCAGCAGTTAGAGTTGATGGTAAATTGAGTTCATGGTTCAGAGTAGTTTCAGGGGTAAGACAAGGCTGCAACCTGTCTCCACTGTTGTTCATATTATTTATGGATCATATGTTGAAAACAATAGACTGGCTGGGTGAGATTAAGATAGGTGAACACAAAATAAGCAGTCTCGCATATGCGGATGAGTAAGTTGTGATGGCAGATTCTATTGAAAGTTTGCAAAGTAATATTTTAGAGCTAGATCAGAAATGTAAGGACTATGGTATGAAGATTAGCATCTCCAAAACGAAAGTAATGTCAGTGGGAAAGAGATATAAACGGATTGAGTGCTAAATAGGAAGAACAAAGTTAGAACAGGTGGACGGTTTCAAGTACTTAGGATGCATATTCTCACAGGATGGCAACATAGTGAAAGAACTGGAAGCGAGGTGCAGCAAAGCTAATGCAGTGAGCGTTCAGCTACGATCTACTCTCTTCTGCAAGAAGGAAGTCAGTACCAAGACTAAGTTATCTGTGCACCGTTCAATCTTTCGACCAAATTTGTTGTATGGGAGCGAAAGCTGGGTGGACTCAGGTTGCCTTATCAATAAGGTTGAGGTTACGGATATGAAAGTAGCTAGGATGATTGCAGGTACTAGTAGATGGGAACAATGGCAGGAGGGTGTGCACAATGAGGAAATCAAAGAAAAACTGGGAATGACTCTATAGATGTAGCAGTCAGGGCGAACAGGCTTAGATGGTGGGGTCATGTTACAAGCATGGGAGAAGCAAGGTTACCCAAGAGACTCATGGGTTCAGCAGTAGAGGGTAGGAGGAGTCGGGGTAGACCAGGGAGAAGATACCTGGATTCGGTTAAGAACGTTTTGAAGTAATAGGCTTAACATCAGAAGAGGCACCAATGTTAGCACTGAATAGGGTATCATGGAGGAATTTTATCAGGGGGACTATGCTCCAGACTGAACGCCGAAAGGCAAAATCAGTCTTAAATGATGATGATGATGATGATGATGATAGAAACGCCGATCTTATGTCTCCTGTAGTCTGTCTAAAACTGTTAATCGTCTAAATATTTGTACAACCTTCGCATACCTTTTCCCATCATTCACTGTCGCGTGCTTTACTCTCGGCTTCCTAAGCTTCTCCTTTCACTCTCACTGACGACGCTGCTCCCTCCAGCAATTTCAACATCTCTACGTCGCAAGTTACGCTTTTCGCCGATTGCGCCACATGGCTAAAATAGTTTTCCGATGAATATGATTTTCGTCCAAACTCTTTCCTTTTATTACCGTACTTTTTCTGAACAAATTGCGACATAAAATTGAGGCAGACTCCAGAGGGGATTTAAATATTCACTTGTCTACACAGAAATTTTAATTACGTATCCATAAATAAAATTGTAAGGTGACATCGAAGATTTCCAAAGTTACGATCTCGTTTCACAAGGAGCAGCCTGAGTGTAGTGTTTGGGCCATTTCGCAAGCTCGTTTAGGCAGTTGATGGGCTAGTCCTCAATCTCCTCCGCAGAAAATACGACATACAAACAGTTTAAGTTCTATGACACACAGAACAAAGTTAACAAATTTCACAGACATACCGGCACACGTCTTCTCTCCCTTCTACTAGCTTGACGACAGTGGCTTTAGGAAGGGCACCCGATCAAAAAGTTAAAAAAAAAAATTCTGAAAATCCTCGTCTTAGATACAATAGATGCAAAGGAAAAGAACCACACAGTAACCCTGGGTTCGGTGTGGGGTAGCGGTGGGGTGGGTGGACTGTTGTGGGGTTGTGTTGTGAACCACTGAGGGCTACGCCGGGACGAAGCTTCTCCGTCATTTCTAGCTCCCCGGTTTAATACATACATACATACATATATGCCCCTGACCTAGCGGGGCTGTTTATAAGCCAAGGATGCCGCTCGGAACGGTTGCAGTGCAGATGGTAGGAAGGAACGAGTGCGTTACGGAGCTATCTGTGCGTCAAACAATTGGTGCGTTTAATGTTAATCTTAATTTCGGATGCATCACTTCCTTCTCTTGTGTACGGACGTTGATGTTGATCGCTTAGAACTGCTGTATTATCATTGTGGATTTTTATGTTGTCACATTGTTCGCGTCTAAAATTTTTTCAACTTAGTATTTTTGTGTGAATGATTTGTACATCGTATACTGTCTTGCGATACAAATTTTTGCATTACGAATTAGTATGGATTACCTTTGTGCTTATAATTTTTTATGATATCATGTTACGATGTGCAAGTCGTAACGCAACAAAGAAGTTCGACTACTGTCTTGTGACTGTTATTAGCGATCTATCAGCATTGGTTGGAATTTTTATAATTATCTCTCCCCAACTAGAGCAACCAATGACCGTGTTATTGCTCCTGCTGTCTGTGTGCAAAGAGACTTGCAGTGAGTAGAGGTGCATGGATGGGCTGAGGGCTTTTGTATCCCATAACGAGGACATATTTTCAGATGGTACAATTGTTCAGCTGTTGTTGCTGTCCAATGCTGAACAACAGATGATGTTCTGGCATGATGGTTTGTCCATCCTCCGTTACCCGCAAGAGTTGATGACGACCTCTGTTGTCAAAACTTACGAATACGCTGGTTGAGTTTGGTCGCAGCGGTTTCTTCTTTTATCGAGATACTTATGATATATCTTCTCCACAGTGCCACATAGTGGAAACTGTGCCTGTTGGAAGTGTTCAATGCGTGGAGAATCTTGGTTACTCTAATGATTGAATTATTATTAAAAGAGGAAAGTCATGAAACCGACGATAGGCTGTACCGATACGAAACGGCATAGAGGTACACAAGATCGTCACTTGCCAGAAATTAGTCAACAGAAAGCAGAACAAACGTTAATAACAGTCAGTACCATGTAACGTTCATCGGACAAAAACTTTTATCAGGAATATCATATCTTCAGTAAGAATTCCGTCACTTTTTTTCTTCTGTTCACTTCATTTAATGGCTTCATAGAAATACAGCAGCATGATTACGTATTGAATTTTCTAAATGGCAGCATTAATCCACAATCGGTTGAATTCTTGTTACAACAATTTCGGCTGTTTGACCATTTTGAAACGCTTGAACCGAAGCAAGTTTCGTCAGCAGGTAGGTTTGTGCAAATTACATGGCGTAAAAAAAGTAATCATTTTGAGAAACCGTAATTGCTCAAGGAATAATCAAGCGCCAATCTTTTTCAAAAGACAGTCATAGAACGACATAATACAACGGTTATGTACTGAGTCATCTCAACAGACAGATGAATTACTGCAGTAACGCAAGTAAAGGTAACAAATTCAGGAAATATGGGACCATTTTGTCATTTAGAATATGGTTAATTTAGTTAAGTAGCGGTAAGTGTGTATGATTTCCTGCTAGCAATGTGTAAATACCAACTTGGCGGGTAACCTTGACTTCATGGCGTTCTTTCCATGTACGAATTAAGTGCCCACTGAGATTTGTCGATAACGGGGACAGTTCGAGATGTCGAAAAATGGCGCTGAGCACTATGGGACTTAACATACGAGGTCATCAGTCCCCTAGAACTTAGAACTACTTAAACCTAACTAACCTAAGGACATCACACACATCCATGCCCGAGGCAGGATTCGAACCTGCGACCGTAGCGGTCGTGTGGTTCCAGACTGAAGCGCCTAGAACCGATCGACCACACTGGCCGTCCCAGATGGAGAAGTGTAACTGCTGAAGGACCCGTCTCCTGGAGTGAAGACTATCCACATGAAAGCAACAGTGAGACGACTTACATATTCCTGGGTGCACGGTATGCTGCTTTTGATAATTGACCGATGTTACCGGCTATACACTGATCAGAAAGAACATTATGACCAATTACCTAATAGCCGATACGTAAAATTTGCCACGCATTACAGCGGCGACGCGTCGTGCCACGGAAGTAATGAGGCCTAGGTAGGTCGCTAGAGGAAGTTGGGGTGATGGGCTCTGACGCCACGTTCCATCACATCCGATATGTGTTTGACCCGGTTCAGATCTGACGAGGAGGCGGACCAGCATATCAACTGGAATTCGCCACTGTGTTCCTCGAACCACTGTCTCACACTCCTGGCCTTGGGACACGGCGCATTGTCTTATTGAAAAATGCCACTGCATAGAGAAACACGATCGTCATGGAGGAGTGTATATGGTCTGCAACCAGTCTAAGATACTTCTTGACCATCATGGTGCGCTGCACGAGCTCCACTGGACTCATGGATGCCCACGTGAATGTTCTCCAGAGCATAATGGAGCCGCCGCCGACTTGTCTCCGTCCCGCAGTACAGGTATCGAAGGGCTGCTCCCCTGGAAGACGACAGATTCGTGCCCTACCCTCGGCATGATGAGGACGATATCGGGGTTCAGCAGACCCTACAATGCTCTGCCCCAGCGCCAACGTCCAGTGCCGGTGGTCAGGTGCCCACTTCATCGTAGTTGCCGATGTTCAAAACGGTTCAAATGGCTCTGAGCACTATGGGACTTAACTTCTCTGGTCATCAGTCCCCTAGAGCTTAGAACTACTTAAACCTAACTAACCTAAAGACACCACACACATCCATGCCCGAGGCAGGACTCGAACCTGCGACTGTAGCACCAGCGCGGTTCCGGACTGAAGCGCCTAGAACCGCTCGGCAGTTGCTGATGTCGTGGTGTTGACATTGGCACATGCATGGGTCATCGGTTGCGGAAGCCCATCATTAGGAGTGTTCAGGCACAATTGTACTCTGCCCAGCATTAAAGCCTGACGTTAATTCCGCCACAGTTCGCCGCCTGTCCCGTTTTACCGGTCTGCCCAGCCTACAACGTCCGACATATATAATGAGGTGTGGTCGCCCAAAACCACGACATCTGGACATGGTATCACCTTGGATTCACCTCGTGTTGAAAACACTCACCACAGCACTCCTCGAACGGCCGACAAGTGATGCAGTTTCCGAAATGCTTGTGCCAAGCCTCCAGGCCATCACAATTTGCCCCTAGTCAAACTCAGACAGATCGTGCATATTTTCCATTCCACACACGGCCAATACGCTTACTGATACTCCACGCACCGTGTATGTGTCTGACTAGTAGTCGTTCCTCGCCAAATGACGCTGCTATAACCTGGACGGGTTTATATACATAATAGGTCGGTGGTCGTAATGTTCTCGCTGATTCGTGTAGTCTCCACAGTAATTCAACGAAGCATTCCGCAGTAATTCGTATCTCTCCTTAAATTACGGAGTAACAAATGTTGATACAAGAACTCATCGGAGGGACACTTAGCGTTAGTCACAGCCGGCCTATGTGGCCGAGCGGTTCTAGGCGCTTCAGTCTGGAACCGCGTGACCGCTACGGTCGAATGTTCGAATTTTGCCTCGGGCATGGATGTGTGTGATGTCCTTAGGTTAGTTAGGTTTAGGTAGTTCTAAGTTCTAGGGGACTGATGACCTCAGATGTTAAGTCCCATAGGGCTCAGAGCCATTTTTTGAACTGTTAGGCATGCAGACTACAACATTCACGAACGATTACCGGAGCAGTCCAAACTGTTACTCGGTAGTATCAATACTTCGAGAATTATAAAGAGAACGAGAGAGAGAGAGAGAGCAGGTTTATACGACGTTCCTGAAAAGGTCAGTTTAATTATCATTGAAATCAATCAGGCCCTTGTGCGCCCAAATTCAAGTGGACCGCAATATACAGTTAGTGTTAATTGTTCTCATAACGTAGATGATAGCACACGAGACTGTTCAGCCTTTGGCTGGGATTCGATCCCAGGACCAGTTTTTGTATCGCTCTCTTGTTCGGTTTTAGGAAAGGAAACGAACACCGGCGACACCGAATTATGGCTGGCCGCTTGAATTTGCATACTCAACAGACTGATTGGCTAATTTAAACGCTAGTTAACTTGGAAACGACACAACGTTCGAATTTTTTTTCTTAAGAATTGTTTCGCAGCATAACCTACTCTGCAACACCTTTACAAGCTTTTCGGTATGTTTCTGAACACCCTGCGTATTGAACACCGCCGACATGTTTTCGTAGGAGATAGCTGTGATCTTGTTTTATGATTTTATGGAAACATCAGTCTATACACATATTTTTTTTATTTTAATTGCTGGTTTCACTAGATCAAAAATAGAGGACGCTGGCTATCTTCGCGTCACATGGTGCGCATCGTTACAACTGCAAGAAAACAATCTATATGTGTGACTTACATAGTTCTGGTACACATATTGTGTAACACTGTGGGGTGCTGTTGAGGCAGAATGTAGGAACTTGTAGTGTGATAAGTGAGACACAAACAGAACGTTGCGGCCACTTTGCTCCGAAGACACCGGAGGATGATAATTCATTCTCAACAAAGTAAACCTGTTTTCCAACATAAAATTGGTGCAAGTTTCTTCTGCTCTTCACGCGTGTACAGTATTTAATTGTTGCGGAAGTTCACACCAAAATAAACAACGTTTTCTGTCATCAGTAACAACGTATTTCTCAAGCAACCATTTGTGCTGTCCTCAAGGTAGCCAGTAACTGACAAGTTCATACCTAGAACTAACTGCAACGAGAGCGACACTTGTATTTTGTAAGAATCTCTGCTTTGGCGTCCCAACAACTATCACAAGAACGACATTATGTAGGCGTTCCAGGCTGAAAGAGTGATGGATGTTCGAAAACATTTATTCATCACTCATTCAAGAAGCAATAGAATAGCATGGAAGTATGACCATTCATTATTTTACATATTTTCTGCAAGCAAGATGGTACAGGTAACAGAAAGGAAGATATTCGTTCCAGACAGTTTTGGTTTACAACGAAGAATCATTGGACCAAACACGGTTGATGTACTTCACGACCTTGCGGACTGGGTCATTAGCTGCGGCCTGCGCGACAAGCGTATCTGTGATAGGAAAATCCTAGAGATCAGGTAAACACTTCCAGTCTGCAAACAGATCAGTTTCTGGGAATCAATGTCCGGACTGAGGTCGGTGGGGGAAGTAGCCCTGTTGTCTTGTCTTCGCACGTTAATCAACAACATGTTTCACTTATTATTTAAAGGCTGCTTGAGATATACGTCCTATATCCTATTAAGATAATATTTGCAATCATACGTCCACACAAAGAATTCATCCGGCTTTGGAATAGGATAAGAGTATATTTCTGACTGCTAATTAGTAGTATGTCAATAACAATCAGATAGAGGCTGATAGTGTCCGATTACGAGATTAGTAGTGAATATCTGGAGCACGACGCACCGTATGAGTATTTAAGGGTAATAGACATCGATATGAAACGGTGGCAGTCGTAAAGAAGGAGAATGAAGATTTAAAATTGTAGTTCAAAGAGATCTACCAAAAGTGCGCTGCACCTGTATATTGGACGCTAGTGCAGTGGTCGTCAAACGTTTTTGCAGAAGAGCCAATATTGACATTGTAGGCCAACACCTCGGGCTACGTAGATAGCGGGGTCCCGATGGGGAGTAGGGGTGACAGAAATGTGGGTGAAGGGGTGACAACTCAAAGGGGAACTGAATTCACCAAATCATCGTTATTGATAGAAACTTACCAATTACGCGTTTTTAATTTACTTATTATAAGGTACCATTTCTTGGGGGTATTTTCGTTCCGGCGTTACAGCTACAAAAAAATTTGTGTTTTTCTCGCCAGACGCGTTTCGCTTTCTTGTAAAGCACCATCAGTGGCTGTAATGAAAGATATTCACCGTCTGATTTGTTTTTTAGATCGAAAAACAGATCAGTAACAATTTGCTGGTTTTTACTTTTTCTGCTTGGTTTCCGCCGTCATCAGTAAATGCTGTCTGCTAACACGTCTTTGGTGTTTTTCTTCATTAGACACTGATACTTATAGTCCAACTTTTCGGTGCTCTGCAGAACTATGCATTCCTTGCGTTTTACACAACACACATTTTCGTATAGCTGTTTATTTTTAAACTTTCAAGCGTATATCACAGTCTAACATAACAGTCGCGACACTTCGCCTCGATTTTGTTGCCTACTGCACTAGCAATGCGCTAAGCAGCCAACAAGCAAAACTGTTGAGCTCAGCAAAATTGTGAAAGTGAAAGCGAATAGCAGTTGTTTATTTTGGTTTGTGGAATGATTTTTACGAACGGGAGCGTCTGCAGCGCAGTAAATTGCAGCAACAACAAGAAGACACCGCATATGTCTTATTTTTGGTTCCCTAAGGACCCTGAGAGATATGTAAAATCAGGTCCCTAAACTGTATCGTCAGGATTCGCTTGCAGACTACATGTGTATTAATGATTAATGTTTCCTTTTAGGAGCAGAAAATGGCTAGCGAATAGCAGACAATGGGACATTATGAGAAAAGACCCTGTTTACCTTTATAATAATGTTACGTTTGGTTCAATACAGTTCGAAGAAAAGCAGTTCATGAACGCAGACAATAATAAACACGTGAGGAACGCAGCACCCACACTGTTTGACATCACAAACAAGCCACCTCAACTGTTGATGAAGAGCAAACTGCCACGAAGGTCCGACAATACGTCTAAAGCTGTAAAACAGTCCTATCGCACAGAAGCAGCCAGTTCAACTCTCCATATGTCAGTGCCAGATTCATCTGAATTGTCAATGCAGACCTGCTTTGAGAATGAAGTGGTTAGATTGAGTACAATTATTCTTGTCTTGCAAAAGCGTGTGAAGTATTAGAATGTGCAGATCGATAGACTTCGTGCGAAACTATTATCGGAAAAAGTAAGTGACTATCGCTTTTAAGTACAGACAGCAACAGAAAGGATCAAGTGAAGGAGGACAAACAAATTTTGAAGACCATAGGATCTCAAAATTTAAAAAAAAAAGCTGTTCACTTCTTGTTAAGTCAGATCAGCACCCCATCGAAAGAAAAATGTGCAGCAAGATTGAAAGACGAAAATAAGCTGCTTGCTCTAAGTTTATTATACTACAGCACTCAGGCATACAGGTTTTTTTTCACAATGTTTTATGCTTCCGTCAGTGTGTACATTACTGAGGTATGTGGAAGGCATACAAATAAAATATTGGATAAGTAACAATATCTTCCACCTTCTAAAGCAGAAGGTACAGCATTTCTCTGATACTGATAAGCTAGTGAATGTATCATTGGATGAAATGTCGCTAATGACAAATTTAACATACAGTATAACAGTACTTCTGGCAGTATTAGCTTTGGGGACTTGCGGTTAACATGCACAGCTAAAATTGCCAATATGTGTTGGTGATAATGATTAACGGTATTTTTCATGTTTCAAGCAGCCATTACTATACCATTTTTGTAAAGGAACACTGGGAGCTATCCATTTGACTGCTATATTTTATGAAGTAGTCAAAGGACTTTAAGAAATTGGGTTGGTTGTGAAGACTTGTGTGACTGACCAGGGTTCAAATTTTGGTGAATGGAGAAATAGACTAGGAACTACACGAGACAGTCCAAGTTTGAAATATGAGGAGCAGAAGATTTATTTTTTCTATGACACTCCACATTTGTTAAAGAACATCAGGAACAATCTGTATAGATATGACTTAATTTATACATTGAATGATGGTTTCATTGGTACGGCTTCTTGGAAGGTTATTTCCCGGTTCTTTTCAAATAACTTGCACAGAAAATACAAGTTAGCTACTAAGCTCACTAAAAAACTGTAGAGCTGCCAGCTTTTTCAAAAATGAAGGTGGTATTACAGTTCGAGTGTAAAGTAACACAGTAGCCACTGGTACTCGAACACTTGTTTTTTTGTGATAGTATGCCTTTATCAGCAATTGGTACTTCAGAATTTTGTCATAAAGTTAATGGCATTTTTGATATCTTTAACGCATACATTGTCAAAGGGCATCTGCCTTTAAGAAATTGTAGCAGAACTGATTCAGAGCATCTGATGTTGTACTTACGATGAAGCCATGGATTCACTCTTGGAAATTTGTAGACTGTGATGGGAGAGATTGCTCCATGAGGATAAAATATGTGAAGAGGCTTCTAAGTAATATATGTGCATTGGAAATGCTTGCTGATGTGGTATTGAGTGGAATCAAGTTGTACTTATTCTCTCATAAAGTTAACCAAGACACATTAGAAAACTTTTTTTCGACTGTAATGCAGAAAGATGGTTTTTACAGCAACCCATTTCCAAAGCAGTTTTTTGCTGCATTTAACAACTGTACATTAACTTGATAAACTTTTTCAGTGCGACAAGCAGTAATTGTGAAGGAATTGACTGAGGTCAGGTAATACTGGGGATGAAATCTGCTCACACATTACAGGTCTCACCGCTGTTATGCAGAAGAAAGCTACCAAATAAGGAAGTTCCAGCGGACCTCGGAGAACAAAACAGGATGAGATACGTGTTTGGCTACATTTTGAAGAAACTTTTGTCTTTACGTGATTGTGTCAAATGCAGGACTCTACTTGTAGACAACAGCCAGGACTCAGATGCAAATGACAAATTTTATTGCCATTAAAAAGTTGTGAAGATAATTTTGGAAGTTTGGTTATTTGCAGTGGAAAATGTCAGTTTATTTTTGAGGGATTGTGAAGATCGGATGGCTTCGGTTTTCGATGCAAATGCTCACAAGAAAAACTGTGGTGCATTATTTGTGGACCTGTTGATGGGTATCCCAAATTTTGCTCTTTGATGTAGTGGAGAAACTAAGCTGCTGTTGACCAGGTTATTTGTCCAAGTGAGACTCTTTTACCTCCTCAAATATTGGAAGCAAGACTTACTTTCTAACGAGACCAAATAAGAAACTAAAGAAGTCAACTCATTTGGGTTGATGATTTCTTTGGTATGTATTTCATTCATTTCTGTTCCTAGTCACTTACTTTTCCCTCTTTCCTTCGTATTGTGACATTGTTTTGTTTAGAATCTCGCTCACTGGCAGAGTGCTTGAACATTATTCAAATATTTTCTTGTGTGAAATGCAGTGTAATCAGCTCACTACAATATTTTCATCATGTATCTACCATTCCTTGACATTCCCTTGTCACACTTATAATAATATAGAGGTCGTAGTTGTGGCAACAGGCGCCAGTGACTAAAACACAGTAGATCTACAGAACGACAAATTAGGCATCGGTATATGCTTCTTAGGTATGAATATGTGTGTTTATATTCTTTCCATACCAACGTGATAAGCTGCAGTTCTATACAACGTCACAAGTGTTCCTTCACAAACACGTTGTAGCTTGCCAGAGGATTCCTTATTTTTTATCACTATTCGCGATTATTTTAGAATCATCCATGTCTTCTAATATTACACAAACTCCTGGAGGCAAAAAAACTTAAATATTTTGTAAATCACGCTGAAAAATGGTTCAAATGGCTCTGAGCACTATGGGACTTAACATCTATGGTCATCAGTCCCCTAGAACTACTTAAACCTAACTAACCGAAGGACATCACACAACACCCAGTCATCACGAGGCAGAAAAAATCCCTGACCCCGCCGGGAATCGAACCCGGGAACCCGGCCGTGGGAAGTGAGAATGCTACCGCACGACCACGAGCTGCGGACACGCTGAAAAAGAAGAAAAACATTATGCTTACGACACATCTGATGTTCCGCTCCGCTCCTGTCGCTCCAGGTGTCAAATGGTAACAACTTTTACAGCAGTGCGTCCCAACTGTTATGTTAGACTGTGGCGTGTACTGTGTTTTGTAATGTTGCCAACATAGCATTGTCACTAGTCTGTCTTTCCCCTATATTTTTATTAGTTAATTATATGTGTGTTATTCCATTTAATTACATTTCTGTGTATTTACGTAATGTGTAAGAACAATGAAGGGTTAGTGACATAGTGTTTTTTTTAATGAGTGGACATAAGTACATAGCAGTGTGATTGATGGATAGTGAGTTGGAGGGAAATGTGAGGAGCAAGAAGTGGAATGAAACTGGGTGGCAGAGGGCGAGGGGGTGGGGAGAAGAGCGAAATTTAGGGTGTTGGGTTGGAGAGGGTGAAGGATGGAAAAGCCTCTTTTCTTTTTCATTTTATTTTTTCAATTATTTTATACAGTGTCTGGTTTTCAATATTTATTTTATCATTGAGCAACTGTTTATTTTCTGTTAATTCTCCACATATGTGGAAATTTTCTTGGAAAGGGTGGAAGTATCTGTCTTTGCTGATTCTTATGATGTTCATATCTTTATCAATATTGTTATTTTAGTTGATCTGCAAATGTTGAATGGTTTGAATTTCATTGCTCTTATATATTCTTGCATAAAATGTCCTGCTAGTCTCTGCAATGCATATTTTTTTACAATACCTGCAACTGAGCTGATGGATACTAGATTATTGGTAAGTGCTTGGCTTTGATTTCAGCTTTGGCATGTGCTTTTGTACCGAGTTATTTATTTTGTAAGCAATATTTGTGCTTTGCTTTTTGAATATGTTTATGTGTGAATTTTTCATGATAGGTTATTGTATGCCAATTCTGGTGGCAATGGTAAGTTGTATGTGTTGGTGTGGTTTGGCTAGGTTTTTCATTATTTCCATCTTTATTTTTCTGTTCGTTTTGTCTACCACTGTTTGTTTGTGTCCATTTTCTAATGCTGTTTGTTTTATAATGGTCAGCTCTTTTTGGTAATCAGAAGTGTTTAGGGAGATACTGTTCAGTCTGTTCAACATTTATCCAATTGCAGCCTGTTTCTGATTCTGTGGGTTGTCTGAGGCTGCATTTAAGATAGTGTTACATGTTGTCGTTTTTATGTTTATGTCAAATTTGTGTTTGTGATTGTCTTGTTCTTCTTCTGTTGTGAATTTAAAGTCTTTGTGTGCAGTATTTATGTCTTTGGGTAGTTGCTGTGTACTGTTTTTAGGTTAATCTACCATGCGCATTACATCATCCATGTGCCTGTATCAGTAGATGACAGGGGCGGCTTCTGAGCTAGTGCTGGTGTGCTTTGGCACCACTTGTATAAAAAAAAAAGAAAGAAAGAGAAACCTTTGCGAACTGCGCTTAAAACATTGTTTTGGAGTGTATATTTTCTGAGTCTTAGAGGCGGGTTTCCCCACACGCGCTCTCGCGGTAGTTACCTGAAGCTTGGAGTCAACTGCACACTGCCACCGTCTGTCCTCATAAGTGCAGTGCGAAACGCTCGGCTGTTGGTTTCTACACGCCTCTTATGGCGAAGGTGGAGTCTGTAGCTAGTCTGACTCAGAGCTTCACATTCCTTCCGCGAGAGAGCAGTAAAGTGCAAGACCTATAGAAGCACGATCTGTCATCTAGCGATCCGGATTTCTTGTAATCCAGTTTTACAATCTTTCTGCAAGAGAATGCTTATTGCATCCCTAAACGCTAATTGATGCTTAATTAAATCGAATACAGAAATAAATATCGTTATAAATAGCTATATGTAATCTGAATATAATTATGCCCTTAGATTTCGTAACTAAGAGCAATTATTTCAATATTGGTATTTTCACAATAGCAGGTTTATTGCTACGGAACAAAAAATCTAACGTATTCACCACCAGTTGAGCATCTATTTTCCAAACAAAGGTGTAGTATTTCTGTTTATACTCGTTACGTTCGTGTGATACAATTCTGTGCAACACGTTTTTGTTATTGCGAGATCAGGCAATTGATCGTATATAGCTGTATGCAGAGCGTCATTTCCAAGGGAAAATTCAGTTGACTGTGAAAATAGCAAACATGAACAAAGTAAAAGCTAGGTAGGCCACTCCCAAATCTGAATCTGTAGATGCAAACAAAAAATCGGTGCCGTATGTTTAATCCAGGAATTTTCCAAAAGAACAAATGGATTAGTGGTTGTGAAGAAAGCAAGAATGTTTATTGTTTTCCTTGTGTATTATTTGGGAGAGATGACCATTGGCGTTAAGACCGGAATAACTGATATTGGGCATATATGGTCGAAAATGAAAGTACATGAAATGTCAAAACGACACACGAATAATGTGCTTAGTCTCTCATTTCTACACAAAACCAACATTCAGCAGAAATTAGATTCGCGATATAGACAAAAAATGACAGCCACAACAACCATGTAGAAAAGAATAGATATATATTGAATTTAACTGTAAACTGTATACCGTTCCGCGGTGCTTTGGAACTGGCTCTCAAGAACCACGACAAATCTGATGTCTCTCAAAATACAGGGGTTTTTCGCGAGCTAATTCAGTTCAGTGTGGAACTGGTTAAAGTTCTTCCAGTTCATCCCATTCAAGCATCAGTGTTCAAACGCATCTCTAAGACTGTTCAGAACTATTGCAATGCACGTTGGAAGTGTACTATGATGAAGTTCGTTAAGAAATAAAATGCGCTGATTAGGATGCAATAACCGCGAATGAAAGTGCAGATGTGTCTTGTGAATTTCAATTGGTTCTTGTTTTGTTTTGTGTTGATGAGAGAAAAGCCTGTTGAAAGATTTTGGAACTTTGTTAACCCATAAAGTTAGAATGCTCACACTACGAGGTGCATTCAAGTTCTAAGGTCTCCGATTTTTTTCTAATTAACTACTCACCCAAAATCGATGAAACTGGCGTTACTTCTCGACGTAATCGACCTGCAGACGTACACATTTTTCACAACGCTGACGCCATGATTCCATGGCAGCGGCGAAGGCTTCTTTACGAGTCTGTTTTGACCACTGGAAAATCGCTGACGCAATAGCAGCACGCCTGGTGAATGTGCGGCCACGGAGAGTGTCTTTCATTGTTGGAAAAAGCCAAAAGTCACTAGGAGCCAGGTCAGGTGAGTAGGGAGCATGAGGAATCACTTCAAAGTTGTTATCACGAAGAAACTATTGCATAACGTTAGTTCGATGCACGGGTGCGTTGTCTTGGTGAAACAGCACACGCGCAGCCCTTCCCGGACGTTTTTGTAGCAGTGCAGGAAGGAATTTGTTCTTCAAAACATTTTCGTAGGATGCACCTGGTACCGTAGTGCCCTTTGGAACGCAGTGGGTAAGGATTACGCCCTCGCTGTCCCAGAACATGGACACCATCATTTTTTCAGCACTGGCGTTTACCCGATATTTTTTTGGTGGCGGTGAATCTGTGTGCTTCCATTGAGCTGACTGGCGCTTTGTTTCTGGATTGAATAATGGCATCCACGTCTCATCCATTGTCACAACCGATGAAAAGAAAGTCCCATTAATATTGTCGTTGCACGTCAACATTGCTTGGCAACATGCCACACGGGCAGCCATGTGGTCATCCGTCAGCATTCGTGGCACCCACCTGGATGACACTTTTCGCATTTTCAGGTCGTCATGCAGGATTGTGTGCACAGAACCCACAGAAATGCCAACTCTGGAGGCGATCTGTTCAACAGTCATTCGGTGATCCCCCAAAACAATTCTCTCCACTTTCTCGATCATGTCGGCAGACCGGCTTGAGCGAGCCCGAGGTTGTTTTGGTTTGTTGTCACATGATGTTCTGCCTTCATTAAACTGTCGCACCCACGAACGCACTTTCGACACATCCATAACTCCATCACCACATGTCTCCTTCAACTGTCGATGAATTTCAATTGGTTTCACACCACGCAAATTCAGAAAACGAATGATTGCACGCTGTTCAAGTAAGGAAAACGTCGCCATTTTAAGTATTTAAAACAGTTCTCATTCTCGCCGCTGGCGGTAAAATTCCATCTGCAGTACGGTGCTGCCATCTCTGGGACGTATTGACAATGAACACGGCCTCATTTTAAAACAATGCGCATGTTTCTATCTCTTTCCAGTCCAGAGAAAAAAATCGGAGGCCTTAGAACTTGACTGCACCTTGTATAGCTGAGAGTAGCCTATTCAGAAGGAAATTGAG
Source organism: Schistocerca serialis cubense (assembly GCF_023864345.2). Lineage (NCBI taxonomy): Eukaryota > Metazoa > Arthropoda > Insecta > Orthoptera > Acrididae > Schistocerca > Schistocerca serialis. Next base: position 239,217,315 of record NC_064646.1, read on the forward strand.
CCATTATTTGGCGATGACTGAGCAAAACTAACAGCTCAGAGATATGAGGGTGCAAACTGTATAAGCGGCAAGTCGATCGGGGTTCAGAAATTAATTAAAGACAAATATCCAAATGCAAACTACATCCACGCGCTTGAGTTCAACCTTATGTCTACGGCAGCCTCTGTTAATCGCAAAGCCCGCATCTTTTTTGCACACCTTTCACGCAATTCTTCTTTATTTTCTAACTCGCCAACGAGATCAAAAGTGTTGCATACCGTAATTCAAAAAAGCTTGCCCCGTGTGTGACGAGATGGAATTACCATTCGCGAGTAGTACAAGATGTTCTTGAAAACAGGAAAAAATCTTATTGCTGTTATGGAATTCACTGAAACAAGTGAAAAAGCTGTTTCAAAGAAACAAAGACTGCAAGATAACGAATTCATCTTCTGGACATCATTTTTCTATAAGATAATGCCTCATGCAGAAGTACTTTTTAATCAGCTACCGAAGAAGATAACCGAACCGATCACAGCAACGCAAGACAACCAGAACTTTGAAGCGGTAATGCAAACCATCGGAGATGACATTGGCTCCATCGTTACGGAGATTAGTTTCTAAAATAATGAAACGATACCTGCCAAGACAGGGATTTTTGATGCGCATAGGAAGTGTGCGATGCCGCCCTTTCTGAAATAAAATTACGTTTTCAGTACACTGGATACCTCACTGCAACCAACTTATTTGATGTAAATCAGTTTGACAAATACATCACAGATTTTACTGACAAATACCTTGACATTAAAGACACAGATAAATGTTTGGAAAAAAGGAAGTTGAAGGGTAAGCTTCAAGTCTTCTATGCTAGGCCATAGTTGAGAGCAGTTGTTGACACAGAGCCGGCCGTGGTGGCCGTGCGGTTCTAGGCGCTTCAGTCTGGAACCGCGTGACTGCTACGGTCGCAGGTTCGAATCCTGCCTCGGGCATGGATGTGTGTGATGTCTTTAGGTTAGTTAGGTTTAAGTAGTTCTAAGTTCTAGGGGACTGATGACCGAAGATGTTAAGTCCCATAGCGCTCAGAGCCATTTGAACAATTTTTTTGTTGACACAGTTCCGTTTCTTTCATTGATTATAGATTCTAGAAGATTAACTTCGTGACACATTCGACGAGACTGTTAAAGTCTCGACATCAGAGGCTGAGCGGTGCTTTTAGTGCTCAAGAGAATGAAAACGTTCCTACGAACCACCATGAAAGGAGGACTGAGTGCCTTAGGGATGCTGCCCTATGAAAAGTCATTCGTGTGTGAAATTCAACATTTCAGTCTGAGAAGATAAATTTACTTGCCAACAAGAAGGAGCAATGAATCGATTTACAATATCGTTGCTACTAATTGCTTTGGAGCTGTCTTCCTAAAGACATGGATTTGCTGCTTTTGGTGAGTACAATGCTTTTAGTTTTAAATGTTGGTAATTTGATTAAATTTGCTTCGCAGAATCCAGATTACACGTTCGAATAATTTATACGTGCTCTATTATTTCTCGTACTGACACTCATATTGTAGCGGACACTTTTCTGGCAGTCGTCCACGAACGTACAACAAACTAGGAGTTTTGGCTGACGAGGGAAGAAGAGCAGAGCGGCGGAGGGGGGGAAGGGGGAGGCAAGCCACGCCTCCCTCTCACACGGCTGCCTACCTACGGCCATGTCCCGTGCTCTTTGGAGTTCAGAACCGATGTAATAATGGGCACATGGATCACTGATCCCATCTGGAGTTGTGAAAGCCATATTCGAACCCAGTGGCAGAGCGAGATTTCTCTCGGCACACATTTCAAAATAAGAAAAGGAAACAACCAGCAAGCACAACTCAAAGCAAAGCGGAGGACATAAATCATGTTGTAACGGCTAGAGCGCAGTTGTTAAATGAGGCTGGTGGTGTCGTTACGTGATGATTCAGCCACGATATCCACTGGTATCTTAAACAACTATACATCAAAACACCCCCTGCTTACGACTGCCACGTAAAAGTGACCGAACATAACCTGTGAGGAGTGAAGAATTGTGCTGTTGATTGGATGTACGCGTGGGCATTTGTGTGTGCAAGAGAGGTTTTCAGAGTTGGCGTTACGTGTTATATCTCACGCAGACATGCGGAAAGTATAGCTAAAGCAGCAACTCTCTCTCTCTCTCTCTCTCTCTCTCTCTCTCTCTCTCTTATACAAATACTTGCTATCATGTTCTCCAGGAGGAATATATCAATCTCTTACCGTGCGTAAGAACGGCGCTGTTGTAATAAGAGTTTATTTCTGCTTCTCTATAAGTTTTGTTTTATGTAATATCTTATGAAACATATGAATTATCGACAAAATTCCGTAATACGTTCCATGCTACGAAACTAAGTTTTTTTTGGCACCACCAATGGAAAGCCTCAGAGGCCGCCACTGGTAGATGATGTTCTTTGTTACTATGTCTTCAAATATTAATTATCTATATGATTCATGAAAATGTTGGGAAATGTTCCCTATATATATGGACCCATGTGTAACCCTTTCTCTTGTCTGTAGTTTACTTGATTGAATTCAAAATAATTTTGTCGTCTTACTAACTGTTAACAGTTTTACTGTTTCATCTGTGTGTTCATGAGGTAGCTGGTTGCGTGTTTTCAGGTTTTCTTCAATTAGTTTTAGGGTTTCTTTAACAGGTATGCTCCTGTACATACTTTCTACTCAAAGGAGAGTAGTTTTACTGTGTCAGGGATTTGCATGTCTCTTACATGTTCTACTAGCTGGCAGGTTTCTGTTATTTTTCTATCATTTTCAAGTTTATGGTATTGAGTGAGCTGTGCCTGCATTTCTTTTAAAAGTAGGTATGTGGGAGCTGCTGTGAAGTTTACATCAGCAAGACAGAGCTACTTTTTTTATGGACTTCTAGTTGACATCTCATGTTAGGGGCTAAATGATTTTTTCTACGTCTGTGCTTTTCTTTGTCTGCAAATGAACGTATACTCTATGTTTTTGAATGTTTTTTCAACATTTTTTTGAAATCTATTAGTTGAGTTTGATTTTAACTTTTTCATGTTGCTTATGCTCAGAACTTTCTGTTTTTTCGTTGTATTCTTCTGTTTTCATGAGGACAACATTATTAACTTTGTCAGATTTTGTTGTAATGGTGATTTCTGCTTGTAGTTTTTTCTTGAGATTTTTAAGTTTTGTAGATGACCCTGAAAACAGAAGCTCAATTGAAGAGATTGTGAAAAAATATACATTGGAATGACTGGCAGGACATCTGACAGAAGATAAAAAGAATACAGTAGAGCACTGAAAAACGGTACAAACCATTAAACATTTGCAGATCAGCTAAATCAGCTATATTGAAAGATATGAACATCATAAGAATCAGCAAAGACAGATACGTCCTCCATTTCCAAGAAAATTTCCACATGCACCATGCATTAACACAAACTACACAGTTGCCCATTGACAAAATAAATATTGAAAAGCAGACACTATATCAAATAATTGAAGAAATCGCATGAAAAAGAAAAGACCTTTTACAATCCTTTATCCTCTCCCACCCAGCGTACCCCTTACCCCCGCCGCCCCCACCCCACCCCAATTTCATTTCACGTCTCGCCCTCACCTTTTTCTTCAACTTACTCTCCATCAATCATACTGCTATGTACTTTTGTCTACTCAGCAGTTACGTCCACGCATAAAAAACACCCCATCACTAATCCTTCATTACTCTCACACAGTATGTAAATACACAGGAACGTAATTAAAATGGAATAACACAGAAATGAATAGTTCTGCGGAGCAGCGAAAAATTAGACTACAAGTGTCAGTCTCTAATGAACACACCGTCAGGTGGCTTCCGGAGTAAGGATGTAGATGTAGACGTGCTAGCAGACGAAATTTCCTGGTGTAGGCGAGAAACCAAGCAGAATTCACCTTAAGTAAAAACCAACAAATTGTTAACGAACTGTTTTTCAATCTTAACAACAAATCAAATTGTAAATATCTTTAATTACAGACCACTGATGATACTTTACCTCAACAAAGCGAAACGCTTCTGGTGAGAGAAAAACAAATTTTCTTGCATGTTTTTAAGAGATAAATAGCTTTTATTGGGGCAAACACTTTGGCCACATTTCTCGATGAGCAGTTCGGTCGCTTATCCCGGTAGGAAGCCAAATAGAAATTCGTGATCCTCAGAAGAAACTATCAAACTGAAAGAAATATCAGGGAACTACATTTGTATGACAAGATGCCTTTTGAATATCGATATTGCAAAAAACCGCCGCTCTCCATACAAGTAAGGCAATAAGATTATTGTAAATCAGTTACCCTACATCAGACAACTCAAAATCAAAAAAGGTTTTGCGACAAAATCACCTTAACAGGCTTCCTCGGCCAATTCTACTGACAAAAATGGTGATGTGTATTACAACTAGAGCCACCAGTTCTCAACAGGCAGCAGCAGTGTTCAGGGCAGAAGCTATGCAGTGACCACTGTTTCCTTCCAGGCGTCCGCAGCTCGTGGTCGTGCGGTAGCGTTCTCGCTTCCCGCGCCCGGGTTCCCGGGTTCGATTCCCGGCGGGGTCAGGGATTTTCTCTGCCTTGTGATGACTGGGTGTTGTGTGATGTCCCTAGGTTAGTTAGGTTTAAGTAGTTCTAAGTTCTAGGGGACTGATGACCATAGATGTTAAGTCCCATAATGCTCAGAGCCATTTGAACCATTTGAACCTTCCAGGCGACTTTACAACATCTTCCCTTACGTTTATTATTGTTAAGTGGTAACCTACATAAATTAGTACATTTTATTAATTAACTTCTGAATGTCTTTTTGTTTTACCCATTGCATGGTATTACAACCCTACCCCCCTTAACCATGGACCTTGCCGTTGGTGGGGAGGATTGCGTGCCTCAGAGATACAGATAGCCGTAGAGTAGGTGCAACCACAACGGAGGGGTATCTGGTGAGGGGCCAGACAAACTTGTGGTTCCTGGAGAGGGGCAGCAGCCTTTTCAGTAGTTGCAGGGGCAACAGTCTGGATGATTGACTGATCTGGCCTTGTAACACTAACCAAAACGGCCTTGCTGTGCTGGTACTGCGAACGGTTGAAAGCATGGGGAAACTACGGCCGTAATTTTTACCGAGGGCATGCAGCTTTACTGTATGGTTAAATGATGATGGCGTCCTCTTGGGTAAAACATTCCGGAGGTAAAATAGTCCCCCATTCGGATCTCCGGGCGGGGACTACTCGAGAGGATGTCGTTATCAGGAGAAAGAAAACTGGCGTTCTACGGATCGGAGCGTGGAATGTCAGATCCCTTAATCGGGCAGGTAGGTTAGAAAATTTAAAAAGGGAAATGGATAGGTTGACGTTAGATATAGTGGGAATTAGTGAAGTTCGGTGACAGGAGGAACAAGACTTCTGGTCAGGTGATTACAGGGTTATAAACACAAAATCAAATAGGGGTAATGCAGGAGTAGGTTTAATAATGAATAGGAAAACAGGAATGCCGGTAAGCTACTACAAACGGCGTAGTGAACGCATTATTGTGGCCAAAATAGAAACGAAGCCCACGCCTACCACAGTGGTACAAGTTTATATGCCAACTAGCTCTGCAGATGACGAAGAAATTGATAAAATGTATGATGAAATAAAAGAAATTATTCAGATAGTGAAGGGAGATGAAAATTTAATAGTCATGGGTGACTGGAAAAGGGAGAGAAGGAAACGTAGTAGGTGAATATGGATTGGGGGTAAGAAACGAAAGAGGAAGCCGCCTGGTAGAATTTTGCACAGAGCACAACTTAATCATAGCTAACACTTGGTTCAAGAATCATAAAAGAAGGTTGTGTACATGGAATAAGCCGGGAGATACTGACAGGTTTCAGATAGATTATATAATGGTAAGACAGAGATTTAGGAACCAGGTTTTAAATTGTAAGGCATTTCCAAGGGCAGATGTAGACTCTGACCAAATCTATTGGTTATGAACTGTAGATTAAAACTGAAGAAATTGCAAAAAGGTGGGAATTTAAGGAGATGGGACCTGGATAAACTGAAAGAACCAGAGGTTGTACAGAGTTTCAGGGAGAGCATAAGGGAACAACTGACAAGAATGGGGGAAAGAAATAAAGTAAAAGACGAATGGTTAGCTTTGAGGGATGAAGTGGTGATGGCAGCAGAGGATCAAGTAGGTAAAAAGACGAGGGCTAGTAGAAATCCTTGGGTAACAGAAGAAATATTGAATTTAATTGATGAAAGGAGAAAATATAAAAATGCAGTAAATGAAGTAGGCAAAAAGGAATACAAACGTCTCAAAAAATGAGATCGACAGGAAGTGCAAAATGGCTAAGCAGGGATGGCTAGAGGACAAATGTAGGGATGTAGAGGCTTATATCACTAGGGGCAAGATAGATACTGCCTACAGGAAAATTAAAGAGACCTTTGGAGGAAAGAGGGCCACTTGTATGAATATCAAGAGCTCAGGTGGAAACCCAGTTCTAAGCAAAGAAGGGAAAGCAGAAAGGTGGAAGGAGTATGTAGAGGGTCTATACAAGGGCGATGCTCTTCAGGACAATATTATGAAAATGGAAGAGGATATAGATGAAGATGAAATGGGAGATATGATACTGCGTGAAGAGTTTGACAGAGCACTGAAAGACCTGAGTCGCAACAAAGCTTCGGGAGTAGACAATATTCCATTAGAACTACTGACAGCCTTGGGAGAGCCAGTCCTGACAAAACTCTACCATCAGGTGAGCAAGATGTATGAGACAGGCGAAATACCCTCAGACTTCAAGAAGAATATAATAATTCCAATCCCAAAGAAAACAGGTGTTGACAGATGTGAAAATTACCGAACTATCAGTTTAATAAGTCACGGCTGCAAAATACTAACACGAATTCTTTACAGACGAATGGAAAAAATAGTAGAAGCCGATCTCGGGGAAGATCAGTTTGGATTCCGTAGAAATATTGGAACACGTGAGGCAATACTGACCCTACGACTTATCTTAGAAGCTAGATTAAGGAAAGGCAAACCTACGTTTCTAGCGTTTGTAGACTTAGAGAAAGCTTTTGACAATGTTGACTGGAAGACTCTCTTTCAAATTCTGAAGGTGGCAGGGATCAAATACAGGGAGCGAAAGGCTATTTACAATTTGTACAGAAACCATATGGCAGTTATAAGAGTGGAGGGGTATGAAAGGGAAGCAGTGGTTGGGAAGGGAGTGAGACAGGGTTGTAGCCTATCCCCGATGTTATTCAATCTGTATATTGAGCAAGCAATAAAGGAAACAAAAGAAAGTCCGGAGTAGGAATTAAAATCCATGGAGAAAAAACAAAAACTTTAAGGTTCGCCGATGACATTGTAATTCTGTCAGAGACAGCAAAGGACTTGGAAGAGCAGTTGAACGGAATGGATAGTGTCTTGAGAGGATTATATAAGATGAACATCAACAAAAGCAAAACAAGGATAATGGAATGTAGTCGAATTAAGTCGGGTGATGCTGAGGGAATTAGATTAGGAAATGAGACACTTAAAGTAGTAAAGGAGTTCTGATATTTGGGGAGCAAAATAACTGATGATGGTCGAAGTAGAGAGGATATAAAATGTAGACAAGCAATGGCAAGGAAAGCATTTCTGAAGAAGAGAAATTTGTTAACATCGGGTATAGGTTTAAGTGTCAGGAAGTCGTTTCTGAAAGTATTTGTATGGAGTGTAGCCAGGTATGGAACTGAAACATGGACGATAAATAGTTTGGACAAGAAGAGAATAGAAGCTTTCGAAATGTGGTGCTACAGAAGAATGCTGAAGATTAGATGGGTAGATCACGTAACTAATGAGGAAGTATTGACTAGGATTGGGGAGAAGAGAAGTGTGTGGCACAACTTGAGTAGAAGAAGGGATCGGTTGGTAGGACATGTTCTGAGGCATCAAGGGATCACCAGTTTAGTATTGGAGGGCAGCGTGGAGAGTAAAAATCGCAGAGGGAGACCAAGAGATGAATACTCTAAGCAGATTCAGAAGGATGTAGGTTGCAGTAGGTACTGGGAGAAGAAGAAGCTTGCACAGGATAGAGTAGCATGGAGAGCTGCATCAAACCAGTCTCAGGACTTAAGACCACAAAAACAACAACGGTATTACGCCTTAATCAGTGGCGCACCATCTATTTCTTCAGAGAGGGGGCAAGCAAATCCTTTTACTGATATCTTCGTTCAGCAAAACTGTTAAGAATACGTGCATATCGATAGTGTGCTAAGGTGTATTAGATAATCAGCACTATATTGTTCTATAGAGAGAAACAATTCGTTAATAGTAATATGGACCCAATTTTATAGGTGGTGCTCTTGAAAACAGTTTCATTGAGTTAATTTTTAAAAAGACATAATTTATCTGGGAAGACATTGGTCTACTTTGTTTTGAGACCATTTGCGAAAAGGGATTTACATTTACTGTAGTGCAATAGCAATCGGCCAGATGGAAACCTTTTGCTATTATTATTTTTTTACGAACAATGTGCATCACATCTTAATGAAAAACATAATTTGTTTGAAAGCACAAGGTATATATTTTGTTTTTAGTTAGACTGAAAAATTTTACGCAAAATTTCCAAATGTAATTTTCCTTCCACAAGTTCGGGAAATAGAATCATTCACGACATCCATAAAATTAATTTTTCCAGTCCTGTCTTGATTAACATGGAGGAGGAATAGGTGGGTGAGTCTCGACTGAGTCAATGTTGATCTGAGCCAAGTTTTGAGTCGTCCCAAGGCGCTGAATGACCTCTCAGAGGACGCCTACGATACTGGAACTGTCAGAATGATGAGGCGAATAACTTCCTGAAAGAGTTCTTTAACCCTACCAGGTTCAGGAATAAGTTTTCTTGGAATAGAGGTTATATTACATGGTTGTATACCAGTCGTAATGGTTCGCAGCATTTTTGAACTGTGCACGAATCTTGTCCAGGTTAAAGTCTGTTGTATGTACTCCAAGCAATTCTTCCAATCGCCGTGTAGATTGAGGATGTGTTTGGGAGGACGTAACAAGTATCTCTTCAAGAAGGGATAGTCGCTTTAGATCCTCTTGGTTGAACCTTCGTTCAGTCTCAATCACATGGAGATCAAGAATTTGAAACAAATCTTTCCTAAATTTTCGTTATTGTGACAATTCTTTGGGAACAGGCGATGTTTCTGTGTTTTGTAATTTTGCTAGTATTTTTCATATCCGTGAGATATTTGGGTCTTTCATATTTGATGATGATGATGTTTGGTTTATGGGGCGGTCAACTGCGCGGCTGTCAGCGCCCATAAAATTCCCAATTTTTGCACAATCTCGCCACTTTCACGAATTATGATGAAATGAGCAGGAAACACACTCAGTCTCTGGGAGGACAAAATCCTCAACCCGGTCGGGAATCGAACCCGGGACTCCAGAGATCCAGAGGCAGCAACGCTAGCCACTAGACTACGAGCTGCGGATCTTTCATATTAACGTTTTTAGAACAATCTTTGGGAATGTCTTTATTGGTAGTTGCCAGCGTCTGCACCTTGGAGTCCGGTTGACTATATCCCAGAAAGACTTCTTTTACTTCCAGCGTCTCAGTGTCAACACAACGTAGACAAGGAGTGAAATGCTCCCGGCTAACCACGTCCGTCATTGAATCTGTCATAATTCCTTAAAATGGGGAATTTTTTATTTGCTACGCAATTTCTCGCTGGATCACGCAAGCCATAATTTCCAAGACATCGTTTTGTATCGCTGGCGCCAAGCAAGTGTCACGGCGTTTCAGCCATATCTTCAGTTGTGGCACATCATTCTTAGACAATTTAATGACCTCTCAGTGCGTTTTCTGTTCGTCCAGGGACCTGAGTGAACTGATAATTACTAGTAAAGCGGTTCTAGCTTTCTCCTGATCGGTCAGCAGATGTCGCTCAACTTGGGCAATCACAGGTGAGAGAGTCTCGCTTTTCTCCAGTTACAGAAAACTTTTTTTTAAGGAAAGCCATCTCCTTCTGTGACCTTCCATTTTTCACTAAGTGGATGGACTGAATGCAGTCATAGCAGAAGACACTGCACTCTTTTCTTCGTATGGGTGAAATTTTGTTTCAGACAGGTACACTGGAAGTAGAGCCCATTGTGCTATTTTGTGAGAATGGTGTATATGCATGCTCTGTCAGTGCTGTGCCACAATTTTTATGTCCGTCGCCTCTACCTGTAATCGTTAAGGATAAAAACGTGCAACCTGAAGCATCTTACACACATGACATCATCATCATCTTCGTTTCCCCTCTATCCAACATTTGATCGAGTTGGGGTATCAATTGTACTTCGCCACTTTACTCGGTCTTTCCACCATTCTTCTTCCACAATTTGGTTCCATAGCACGTTTCTCCTCCTTAAAAACATCCTTATTGTATTAATCCATCTTGTTCTAGACCTTCCTCTTGGCCTCTTGCCCTCCATCTTGAACTCCATCATTCTTCTTGGTATTCTTCCCTCGCCCATCCTCTTCACATGCCCAAACCATTTTAATCTAGTCTTTTCAATTTTCTCTGTCAACTTCTCCACTCCAGTTTCTTTCCTAACATATTCATTTTTCACTCTGTCTCTCCTCGACTTCCCTAGCATACTTCTCAGAAACTTCATTTCACTGGCTTGTATCCTACTCTCCTCTTTTCCAGTCATAGTCCAAGACTCTGAGCCAAAATTAGCATGAGTGTGAAATAAGTATTTTATAGCACCAGCTTGCACCTCATTGGCACTTTCCTTCCCCACACCAAGCCACTCCACACAGGTAAAATGTACTACTCTGTTGTTTTCTTTTGCTAATTTCTGTCTCCAAACGAGCATTCCCCGTTAACACACTTCCCAAATATTTAAAGGAGTCCACTATTTCAATATCCCGCCCCTTAATATGAATTTGTCCCTTGCCCTCTCTATTCCCTCTGGTTACCACCATGGTCTTGCTTTTCTCCACACTAAATTTCATTCCATATTTCTCGGCCTTACATTTAGGATGTCTATTTGTTTATGTACCTCCTTACTGTTTGTTCCACACACCACAATATCATCAGCATATAGTAACAGCTTCATGCCCTTTCCTCTATGGGGAATAGCTTTGTGTATGTTTTTTCCTTTCTCATACTCTTTGACTATTTCATCCGCTATAAACAGGCGTGGTGATATCACACTTCCTTGTCTTAGTCACGTGACATTCTTAAACCATTCAGTTCTTCCAATTGGTGTCTGCACACAACTAGAGCTTTCTTCATACATTGCTTGGATGACTTCAGGTGCTTGCTTTCCAACTCCTTTTCTCTTCAAGGTTGACCATACCTTTTCCCTGGCAACACTGTCATATGATTTCACTAGGTCGAGAAATGTCTTCACCATATCTTTCCCATACTCCCTATGGCCTTCCATCAACTGTCTCATACTAAAGATTGGGTCCACTGTTGATCTACCTTGACGAAAGCCATACTGCTGCGCTTCAAACTGCCCTTTCACTTTTTCTCTCACTCTTTTTTCCAGTATCCTCTCCATTATTTTTGCTACTTCGGATTTGAGTGTGACCCCTCGATAGTCGTCACGTACTTTCCTGTCACCCTTCTTGAAAACTGCGATTATTATTCCCTTTCTCCTTTCTTCAGGTACACATTTTTGGGACTTATTAGTAGCCCAACTGGTCCAGCTGCCTTTATCATCTCCACAGTAATTTCATCTATCCCAGGTGCCTTTCCTGTTTTCATTTTTCCCAGAGATAGTTCCACTTCCAAAATCGTTAAATACTCCTCTTCTTCCAGACCCCTGCCCCCTGCCGTACTTCTATTCCATTTCCATTGCCGTTCATCACATTTAGTAATTATCAAAGTACTCTTTCCATGTTTTCCTTATCTCCTCTGGTTACATTAATAGCTCTCTGCTTTCCCCTTTCACTAGCTTTGTGTATGTTTTTCCTTCCTCATACTCTTTGTAAATCCATATATCATCCTCTTACCACAAGTAACATCTTTTTCCAACTTTCGGGTGAACTTCTCCCAGCTTTTCCTCTTTTCTTCTGCTGCCATTTTCTTACACTTATTTTTACTATCCTGGTATTTAATTTTTCTTTCAGCTGTTCGGTCTCTGTTCCATTCATGCCAGGCTTTCTCCTTTTCTTTTACTGCCTCCTTCACCCTCTCATTCCACCATTGTGTCTCCTTTTCCTTTACCCTTCCGGACACTCTGCCTCAGGTCTTCTAAGCAGAGCTTACAAACGCTTCTTCGAACTTACCCCATTCCTCTTCCACATTGCCATTCTCGTTGTTAGGGATTTTACACTTAAGTAACTTCTTAAACTTTTCTTGTGCCATGCCATCCTTTAGCTTCCACACTTTTATTTTCCTTTCCCTTTCTTCCTTTGTGTCTTTCAATTCATCGAATCTCATCGTTACCACCACCACTCGATGGTCTCCATCAAAAGCCTCTCCTGGGAGTGCAGTTACATCTGTCAATTCTCTCCGATTTTTCTTTTCCACCAGAAAGTAATCGATGACTGTCTTCGTCTGTCTGTCACCCCATTCATATCTCGTTATCTTTTGGCTATTCTTTTTACGGAACCATGTGTTGACCACAATCAGCCCGTTACTTTCACAGAAGTCAACCAGTTTCTCTCCTTCCTCATTTTTCTTCCCATATCCATATGGGCCAATTATCTCCTCCTTCCCTAACCTTTCTTTGCTTGCGTATTTAGGTCACCCATTGCTATTGCTTCCACATCTCTAATTATACTCTCTAATACCTCTAGAAAAACCTCTACGTTCTCTTCTTTATTTCCTGCACACATCACACTACCAAAAAATAGTTTTCAGCAAGCAAAATAAGTTAATGGTGAGCACATAGTATAATAGCACAAGCACAGGAAGAAACACTCATAGATGACCATAAAATATTTAGCTTACCAGTATCAATGCTTCTGCTTTCTTGTAAGTATATTCGATTAGTATTAGTACTATCAGACTGGGACTGGCTGCTGTTAAGGGGAAATGCTAATAAGAACGATCAGAGACTTTTCGGTGCTACTACGACCTTCAGAAAATTCCTTGATAGATTTTTGGGACATTGTGCAGTACAACAGCTAAAATAACAAAATAGTACTAATCATACACAAATATCAGCCATGACCCATGGATCGATGTAGACATAAAAAGTCAACAAAGAGTTAGATACTGAAATTTAAAAATGACACTATAGCTTGCTAATTGTAAGTGTTGCACATAAGAGAAATCACTGTAAACATTACTGAACTTATATATAATGAATTACAAAAGAGGTTGCAAATCAGACCTTCAAGCAACACTGAAGTGTAAATAGATGAACGTTAACATCAGACATAACAAAGGAACTTATACAATTAACAGATCGATAGAGACTGATGATTTATTAGAAGGAAACTCACATGGTAAATAAAAAATTTTCAGCTGTAAAGATGATGTGTACTACCATATTTGTTCAATGATGAGCTACCGTGTAAGGCACTGTGTTTTTATGTTTATTTGACATTTAATTTTCAGTTGTTAAATCAATTTAAGTAAATTGAACAGTGTTTCTACCGTTACATGTAACATTTGTGGAAAACTGGTATGAAATAAAGAGAATTCAAATATGGTTTTCTGTGTATGGACGCTTTTTCAGTGGCTGTGTAACAGGCAAGAATGAAGCATCACTCGCAGTATATTAAAACTTCTTGCCAGAAGTGACTGTATATTTTTACTTTCTGCGGTTTTTGCTACTGGTTTTATTGTAAACATTGACTTGCATTATATCACTACACTTTTCCTTTCATAAGTTAACGAATGGCATTAATATAATTCAGTGTTATGATAGATAAAAACATCTCAGTATTCGTTGTACAGAAAACTACCCATCTCTTTGCGTACTATTATTTGCTGAAAAATGCCTCTGAGCACTATGGGACTAAACTTCTAAGGTCATCAGCCCCCTAGAACTTAGAACTAATTAAACCTAACCGACCGTAACGATCGCGCGGTTCCAGACTGTAGCGCCTAGAACCGCTCGGTCACCCCGGCCGGCATTTGCTGAAAACCTTGTTTCAGTATCTTAATCTGTTTATGTGTAGTGACTTGTCACGCTGCACTCTGCATAGCGTTCAGAAACTTATCATATCCGGCGTATCATCAACACACAGAATCCACCTACTCGTAACTGGAAAGATACAATTTTCCTGTCAAGACACAAAATTATTTCAGTGCGTTAGCTTCAGTTGGTACGCTGCAGTACATGACTGAAGTGCACAAAACGTAAGGTCATTCTTCACTGAAAATTCTTCAAATTACGTTCAATGTGTGTATGGTACTTCATTTATAAACATCGTATAAATTATGACTCATAACGAAAAGGTAGCCACTTCACTGCCAAGCACGAATGTTTGGCTACAATATATCAATTTTTTTTATGAAATAACATGAGACACGTTGCATAGCGAAAAGAAAAACCCCATGCAAATCAAAAAATTCTATTTTCTTAATTTTTGTGTGCTAATAGTAAAACGTTTCCCACACAAACTAATTCCAGAAAAGGATGTAGCTTTGCTCATTTATATACGGGGTGTTCAGAAAGTCTCTCCGCAGTGCTGTATGATAGTTAGCCGCGCGTGCCATATGATTGTTCGCTTGCCTGGGTTTTTCAACGAAGCAATAAACGCACAATGATACTGCAGTGATATTCTGAATCCATTCATAGGAGAACTTGTTTTAAGTGAAAAACTGAACGGTTATTTTCAACAAGATGGTGCAGCCGCACATACAGCTCGCGTTCCAATGTCACTGCTTGGTGATGTTTTTGGTGATCGCATAATTTCACAGGGACTTTGGCCTCCACGATCGCCTGACCTAACACCACCTGACTTTTTCTTCTGGGGTGCAATGAAGGCAACTTTCTATAAAAACCGTCCAAAATCCATCGATGAATTGAAAACTGCAATTATCCACTTTCACTGCTTCTGTTACAGAAGAAATGTTACAGCTTGTGTTTGAAAACATGATTAGACGAATTTAATTGTGTATTCAATTACAGGGGGGACACTTTCAACATTTAATGTGAAAATTTGTAAGTACAAATGAATATTCAATAAATTAAAAACTTGTATTTCATTGAGTTTCAATTCGGTATATTCACTGCGGCATACGACACTTGCGGCTAACAATCATACGGCACTGCGGAGAGACTTTGTGTACACCCCTATAACAATGATCCATATGACTGAAAATTCGGTTTCCGTTTCGGTTCTTTCGTGTTGCAGGGCGAGAAAGAGTTTTCCGCACAAAGTCCGCAACAGTAATACCGCGTCTATGAGCCAGGGATAACGAATTGCGATAATGAGTCTGGATAATACATCAGTGCGTACTAGGCCTTGGGATAAAATTATCTATAATGTCTTACTAAAATGAAGGCTGTTTTTAGCATGAAAGACATTATCTAAGCAATAATTGTCACGACTGATTGAGTGCATTGCTTACCCACTACCGCTGTGTTGATTATGGAAAATGTGGCCCCTAAACAAAGCAGCGTGTGTCAAATCATGAATGTATTATGTATTTCTATGAGAAATAAATGAGGGATATTTGTAACTAGTAATATTAATTAAAATTTTCATACTAAAATGGGAATGTAGTGTGTGTCATGAACAATAAACTATATAACAACTTGCTATCTAGTGTTTCGGCACATACGCCTCACTTTTCTGATCCTGCAAAGGCAGTGGATTTTCTCGTGCTGTGGAACAAAACGATGATCTGAGTAAACTGTCATGATGCCTAATTTCAGGACACGCTGAACTAGGCTATGGAGGAATTTTCTTGCAACATTATACATAGCTCAAACGCACGCATCCAAATACTAGTTTTCTTGCAACTGACAAGAATTATTCCATCTTAGTTCTCGGTACGATTTTATATGTTCGTAGTTTGCACCTTCTCCTGTACGAGTTTAACTTATATTGTTACATAATGATTATCGACACCTTTGTTGGTTTGAACCTCTACTTGAATTGTTGTAGTGGTAGGGAATGCTTACTCACCGACCGTTATTAATTATTTCTGGAAATTTCTTCGCTTTCCCTGCTTGAATCCTTGGGGCTCACCTGTTTACCACTGACACGGATCGTGAAGAGAGTTCTGACTATTCCAGTGTGGATCCAAACACTGTTTTGTCGCATTTACATTGAGATTTGGTGCCTCCTTCAACTCATAATCATTTCCACTGTATCGGAAATAACTGACATCTTTTTTGCAAATACTTTCGGGGACCCCATAGCCATCCCCTTCCCCAGTGTGAAGTGTGAGAATATAATTTCATTTACGTTCTTCAATGAACTACCGAGAACAATCAATATTGAGCTAGCAGATTTATAACAAACAAATGTCATAAATTAATTACATACCTTTCACCACGAAGGTTCACTCATATCAGCTCTAAACTGCAAATCAAATGTGTGTGTCTTTGTCTCTGTATAGATAACCGCAGAAAAAC
The DNA here is from genome assembly GCF_023864345.2 of Schistocerca serialis cubense. Classification (NCBI taxonomy): domain Eukaryota; kingdom Metazoa; phylum Arthropoda; class Insecta; order Orthoptera; family Acrididae; genus Schistocerca; species Schistocerca serialis. The sequence goes on from NC_064646.1 coordinate 239,233,839, forward strand.
CCCTGGCTACTCTGTACACATTTCACGTTCGTTACAAGGGCAACAATGCATAGCGATGTAGCTACGGCGCGAAGACATGGTGGCAAAAGACCAGACTGTTAGAATACTGCCTCTCCTCACATTTAGGTTATCACGTTGTACTTGTTTTTTTTAAATGTTGGATTGTCGTAGATTGCGACGAACATTGTCGTAACGGCGAGCCAGGACAAGCATACTGACACAGGAGACAGAAAAATGGGACGAAGGGAGAGGACAGAATGTAGTAGGTGTTATAAGCTGCTTCAGTCAAAAGCAAATATCGCTGCCAACAAAAGTACTGATTCCATATTTCTTTCATAGTTGACATTTTTGGATTCTGCAATTGCTAGAAGAATATTATAATAAAATACGGGTGATCCACAGGCCGCACGAATACTTTACTCGGGCCTCATGCACCGAGTGATGTGACACAACGTTTAGCACACTGGACTCGCATTCAGGAGGACGACGGTTCAAACCTGCGTCCAGTCATCCTCATTTAGGTTTTCCTAAATCGCTTAATGCAAGTGCCGGAATGATTCCTTTGCAAGGGCATGGTCGATTTCCTTCCCCATCCTTTCCTACTCCAAACTTGGACTGCGTTTCTAGCAACCTGTGGTCGACGGGATGTTAAACACTGACATCCTCCTTCTCAGGTCTCATGAGGACTGCAGGCCGCAATTTGACAACCACTGCGCTAGTGCAATCACCTCTAGGGTACTTCTTCAGTGTTTGGAGTCCTAGTCGAGTAGTCATGAAAGCATGGGTTGAGAGAATTCGGAGGTACGCTGCTAGAGTTGGTATAGCCCACAAAAAATTAAAATAAATGCACGACAAACTTAAATGGGAATGTTTGGAGGAAATGACTCGCTTTCGCGAAACACTGTTGGGTAAATTTAGAAACCCGGTATTCGAAATAGAGACAATTCAGCTCTCATTCAATACTCGAGTAGAAAACAACAGATGTTTGCTAATATTGGTACAAAGTGCCCTCCATCACATACATTATACCGTCTTTGAATTCAGAGGAGCATTTACACATTCCGGGCTAACTTCCTAATAACAGAAGGATAGGCTGATCAACCAACAAGAGATCTGAACGAGCAGGTGTATCATCAACTGGCAAGAACAAGTTCGACGATCGTCAACAGAAAGAAGAAGGAAACAAAGTTAAACTGGACATCTCACAGACAGTGGTCATTTTCTCCAATCAAAATGTCAATGAAGCCGCTGTAGATGATTCGACCAAGGAACTACCCCCTAGCTTTGGCAACGAAATGCGCCCTGAAAATCTATTGTAATAGGCTTTTGCTGCAGGGTAGGAGTGGACAAGTGTTCCTCTGGTGGAGGACGGAGATGAAGTGCGTGAAGAAGGCAGCCAATCAATTGAAGGAACATTTTATTATGACAACGATCAGACATAGTTAGCATATTTGATACAGACAGACTGCAGGCGACCGGCGGTGATTCTCGGACTCGAGCACACTCTTACTGTGCCGACGTAGGCGCTGTCCGTGCGCGGTAGTGGTATCCGGCTACAACAGCTGACAGCTGTGGTCGTGCCAGCACGGCGACCTGCTTGTGCCGGCACTCAGGCAGTGGTCGTTGGTTCACGGCCCGGTCGAGACCGTTTCTTAGTTGCGGAGACGACTGACACAGGCTCTGTGTCATCAGATGGTCTATCTTGCTGACGGGCTGGTCCTGCGGGTTTAATTCACGTTGGCACATGCTAACAGTTGCGAACGCCTCCTGTGTCGAAACATCTGGAGTGGGGTCTATGGCTTGGTGTGGCGTAATCGACAGGCCGGTCGCTCATGCGACAGGAGTCCGCGTGGCGACCGTCAGGTGCAAGCACTGGTTGCAGAAACTGTGTCTGCTGATGCTGCTCAGCTGCCAAGGTACTGTCCGGTAACTGCGCCCTGATTTCTGTTGCGGGAATGTGGTCCCATCTGTCAGTGCTTGGGCTGTGGCAATATCGTTGAATCCGTGGAAGCTTCACTAGCACATCTAACACCCAGTTAGCTGATGAAAACATACGTGCCCAGTAAAAAACGACGAGTCATTGTAGAGTGAGAAACAACCACGACATCATTGGCAACCAACCAAACAAGCGCACGGCCTCTGTGTTGTGTAAACGGTGGACTGTGTCAGCATAATTCAGTGTGTAATGAGGGTTCCTATAGAAGTTGCTGTTGTGTGCGTCAGTCCAAAGACAGCCAAGCTAGTCTGCCACGCGCAAGCCTCCTCATTCACGTGTAACTACTGCAACCTATATCCATTTAACCCTTTCCGTCTATTGCAATCCTTCTACAATCCTCTCCTTCTTCCACAAACAAACACACACTCCCCTATATTACCAAATTAATGATTCCTTGTTGTCTCTGGAAGTGTCCTGTTAATTTCTTCTTTTATTTCCTAAGATTGTGCCATAAATATCGTTTTTCTCCAACTTTTTTTCAGTACGTCTTCGTTAGTTACATGTTCTGCCCATCTAATCTTCCGCATTGTTTTGCAGCATCACATTTCAAAGGCATCTATTCTTTTCTTGTCTGAATTCTTTCTTGTCCATTTTTTGATTAAGTGCGTGAAGAAGGCAGCCAATCAATTGAAGGAACACTTTACTATGACAACGATCAGGCATAGTTCAGCATATTTGATACAGACAGTCTGCAGGCGACCGGCGGTGATTCTCGGACTCGAGCACACTCTTACGGGTGTGCCGACGTAGGCGCTTTCCGTGAGCGGTAGTGGTATCCGGCTACCACAGATGACAGCTGCCGTCAGAAAAGATTTCCTAACATTTAAATTTATTCTTTATTTACATACTTATTTATTGCTTATTTAGGCAGACCAGACTAGCGTCTAAAGGCCCTCTCTTACATCTGACCGCGAACAATACAAACTGGAGATATTAAAAAACATACACAATAATAATAACAATAATAATAATAATAATAGTAATTATAACCATAGTGATAATAATAGCTGACACTAACAATAATAATAATAGTAAAGGGCGGAACTGGCGGAAGAGGCAACCTTGCTTTTTGGGATACTATAAAAGCTATCGTCCAAGGTTATTTGGAAAAAGGGCAAGACAGCTCCACAGGTTAGTGGCGGTACCCCTACAGCGTATGTTCCACATATTAGTGGCGGCTGATCTATAAAACTGAGGAATGGAACACTGAGCTTAACCAGACTGAAATCTCAATTTCAGTCACAAACCTAGTCCAAATAAATCAACATGGATACAGCACCTTCAAAGACAAATTACCCCAGTGGGTCAAATCCCACGGTTGGAAAACCGCAAGTGGTCTGTTCGGATTCTCGAGAGACCACAGAAGTGTGTGCATGGAGGTAAGGCCGGCAGGTGTGGCCGAGCGGTTCTAGGCGCTACAGTCTCTGGAACCGCGCGACCGCTGCGGACGCAGGTTCGAATCCTGCCTCGGGCATGGACGTGTGTGATGTCGTTAGGTTTAAGTAATTCTAAGTTCTAGGGGACTGATGACCTCAGAAGTTAAGTCCCATAGTACTCAGAGCCATTTGAACCATGGAGGTAAATCGGAATGGCTCAAAACCCCGTAATAACAAAATCAAACCAAAATCGAGAATTTGGCTAATGACATTTAATGTAAATTCTCTCTTAAAAATGGAAGAACTAAAAAACGTCCTGGACAAATCCGGAGAACGTAAAATCAAAATTATCGCATTTCAGAAATCATGATATACAGATGAAAATCCTTTTGATTCAGAGGGAGACAGGACATACAAAGGACGAACTCGAAAACGAGCAATGGCAAATTATCCACAGTTTGGTACCGAATTTATAGCAGAGACATCAAATACTTGATTCAGTCAAGACTTATAAAATCTTACTCGAATCGGCTCTCCACGATGACAACAAAGATATACACTCCAATCAACGGACATGCACCAACTAACATCACAAACAAAAACAAAGTAGAAGAATTCTGGAATCAATTAGATAATATTCTCCAAAAAATCCCTAATAACCATGTCAAAATCCTTATGGGCGATTTCAATGCACAAATTGCTAAAGAAAAGAAATATCGATATTGGGTAGGTAAACGGTCAGGGCATATACAGACCAACCGGAATGGCATTGAAATCTGCAAAAACCAGGACCTAATTTTCAAATCGACATTTTTCAAGAAAAGAACCTCGAAAACCAAAACTTGGATCTCACCCAATCCATTACTAGGTGAATATCAGTTGGATCATTTAATAATCTCCCCCGTAAATGCAGTAGAAATTATGAAACTTAAAAGTCCTTAACGGACTAGACCCAGATTGCGACCATTATCCAACAAAATCCTTCCTATATGTCATTCTAGAGAAGAGAAAACTCACTAATCTCCATACCGTAAATATGATGTTCAAAAGATAAATGGTAATGAACAATTTATAAAAGAAACACAAAATTTAAAACCACAAAATTGGCAACTGCAAGCAGGACTTTTAAAAGCAGCTGAAACTGTAGCACCGCAAACAAGAACACGTAAACACCCATGGTGGACAGATGAGTATGACCAAATGATAAATCTCAGACAACAGGCGTGGCAAAATTGGTTGTGCAACAAAAATCAAAAGACCCTGGAAGATCTCAAAGATACCAGGAAAACAGTCACAAAAGCAATACAAACAGTCTGTAAACAACACGAAGACAAAAAATTGCAAGTCGTAGAAAATGATTTCAAGAAATATAATTCCCGAAATTTCTACAGAATATTCAAACTAAAATTAACAAAGTACTCTCCTCCATCACTCCAATTCAGAAATGAACATGGGGAAATTGCCCATACCATCACCGAAAACAGTGAAATTCTTGCAAAATACTTTTCTAAATTACTGAATTGTGGAAAGCCTGCAGAAAAATTTGAGTTCTGTCATACACACCGAAACCCAGACTCAAAGCCACCAAGTTTACAGGAGATTAGAGATAACTGAGTCACTGAAAAATAGCAAAGCATCAGGAGAAGACCAAATCATCGCAGAATTATGGAAAAATGCAGGAGAAAATCTTGTAGCAAAACTCAAAGAAATTATAGATGAAATCTGGAAAACTGAAAAAAATCCTCACAGATTGGAAGACAGCAATCATACATCCTCTGCAAAAAAAAAAAAAAGAGCAGAACCTCAGCTGGATTCAAAACTAGGCGAATACCAAGGTGGATTCAGGAAGGGTCGTTCATGAGTAGAACAAATCTTTAACTTGAAAAGCTCGATGAAATATTTGCGCAGCACTTCAAACAAAAGTTATGTCATCACGTTTGTCGACTTTAAAAAAAGTATATGACAGTATAGACCGAGAATACCTGTTTGAAGTGTTAGCAGAATTTGGACTAGATCAAAAGACAACAAACATCATAAAAGAAACACTCAAGCAGACCAAATCCAAAGTAAAATTTATGGGAGAATTGAACACAGAATTTGAAATAGACAGAGGAGTGCGGCAAGGGGATGGACTGTCCCCAGTGCTCTTCAATTGTGCTCTTGAAAAAGTTGTTCGAGAATGGAGAAAAGCAGGTGCGCCAGCACAGAGACTGAGACCAAAACGTAAGGGCATAAAATTAGACTGTTTAGCATTTGTTGACGACATGGCACTGATCGCCCAAGACATTACCGATGCACAGAAACAGCTAGAATTATTACAAGAGCAGGCAGCAAAAATAGGATTAGAAATTTCATTTGAAAAACAAAATTTATGACTGACATCAGAGATGCACCTTCTACTCTCAAAATTGGTAATAACTATATCTCTCGAGTAAAAAAATTTAAATACTTAGGTGAATGGATTGGCGGAAAATTGTAATGAAAAGAAATCTGTCAGATCAAGAGCGCAGAAAATACAGACGGCGTTTCAGTAAACAAGAAACGTTTACAACAAAAAGAGTCTCTCGTGGAACTGCAAAATACGACATTACACAACAGTAATTAAACCCGAAGCTCTCTACGTATCAGAGACACTAAATCTTCAACACAGAACACTAAAAGGGGAATTGGGAGTGAAAGAACGTAAAATAATGAGGAAAATCCTAGGACCAAGAACTAAAGATGGTGTGCATTGTCTAAAACCCAATGCAGAAACATAAAAAAATATCTCCAAAATAACAGACACAATGCTCATAAGAAGAATCCAATTCATGGGGGTTTAGAAAGAATGGACTTCAACAGGTTAACGCACAAAATCCATACATTTTTAAAGAACAAAACTACAAGACCGAACTGGTACAAACAGACGGAAAAAGACCTGAGAGAATTAGGGTCTCCAAATCTACATAACAGAAATGAGCCAGCCGGAATGGCCCAGCGGTTCTAGGCGCTACAGTCTGGAACCGCGCGACCGCTACGGTCGCAGGTTCGAGTCCTGCCTCGCGCATGGATGTGTGTGATGTCCTTAGGTTAGTTAGGTTTAAGTAGTTCTAAGGTGTAGAGGACTGATGACCTCAGATGTTAAGTCCCATACTGCTCAGAGCCATTTGAACCATTTGAACAGAAATGAAATCAGAAAAATCACAAACACATGGGGTTTTGAGGGAGAAGACAGAAAAACTAACCGACATATGTGGTATACACAACGAAAGCTAGCCCATTCGTTGCTTATGAAGGAATACTGGGCGAAAAGGAAGGCCAACAAATGTTGATTACGCGTGGTCCTAAGTGATCCATCCGCTAAGAAGAAGAAGAAGAAGAAGAAGAAGAAGTAAAGGGCATTTAGAAAGGTGTAGATTGGATTTGCACCTTTGAAGAAATGTCTAGTATTATCAGATGTAAAATGTAAAAAGAAACAGGTGAAGGTAGAAATAACTGTGACGGTGGCTGTCGGGAAAGAACAGAATATGAATAGAGGAATCTACTGACAAGAGGTAGGGAAAAGTTGTGGGGGAAGGAGAATGACGAGAGTGAGCTGCACGGAATCTGGGAGAGATGGTTATTTTCATGAGAAGAGGACCATTAGCTGTCTTTTGAAATTTGGAAGGAATTTAATTTCTTTGATATTTTGTGGAAGATTGTTTCAAAGTCGGGTTCCTGTTACAGAAAATGATTTGTAGAACGTGACAGTGTTATGTTATGACACAAAGAGAGTTTTGCTTTGTTGAGAATAAATTTTGGTGCTATACTGCTCAGACAATAGTGTAAGGGGACGTTGAGAAAACGATAGAGCAAACATAGATTATGATAGTCTCAACACTTATTGGCATTTAACCATAATAATTGTTCGTAGGCTTTATTGTGAATAGAGTAATCACGTAGATGATGTAAAACATAATTCCTATAGTTGTAACAACTATACGAACATTGTGAGACTGATTGGCCAGTGTCTACGTACAGTCTACAGTCATAGTGAGGTAGCGATACAGGAATACCACGAAAGTATACAAATATAGCAACACGGATACATACATAACAAAATGCAGTTAACAAATCATTCAGTGCCACAATTTAGTCAATGCAATTGACAGAAAGGGCTAACAACGCTTTCAAGATAGTCACTGCGCACATCAAATTGTTCCCTGAGACAATTGCTAATCGGTTCTTGCTTCACTAAAAAGATGAGGGTCACGTAAATAGGGTAAAACCAGACGGTCACACTAGTATGGAGACTAGACACCTCACTCTTTACATCACCGAGGAATAAAACTTTGAAAAACTTGTAATCAGTGGCGGATTTAAAAATTTTGCGCCTCTAGGCACACCATATTATATGCGCCCCCGCACCCCACCAAAAAAATGTTTTAAATAATAACTATTACCCGATCACTTCACAATTGCCGTTTTGGGTGGGAGCGCTGTAAGCTATTCGTTGTTCTGAAAGACGCGTCAGCGGTCTAGTGGCGCTAGATCAAAATGTAATAAGGTTCCTGAACTGTATTTGGTATACGGCAGCAGATAAAACAATCTTAAAACTACATTGTGTTAACGCATTCTTCTGTTGAAAGAGAACAGAAACGAACACAAGGAAAACAACTTTTCTTTTATGGCTTAAGAAATCAGCAGAGCATGTAGGAGACAACGGATTTTTGTTATACATTCACTTTTATATGTTCTTTCAAACGAAACCGCTGAAAATAAAAAAGTTGTGTTACGATCTAAAAATTGAAGCGAACGTGTCATATATTAGAAATTAATACATACTTTTGCAGAGATGCGTTCAAAATTAAAATTAAACTGTCGTGTTACAATCTAATAATTTGAATGTGTAGCAGATAAAAAACCACGTTCGGTATTAATACGTGAATCTATAAGAAAGCTTAAGAAATTAATATGAAATAGATTTCTGTGCACGAACTAATAAATAAATACAGACAAACAAACACAGAGCTGGAATAGCTATTACATAATTTTTCAGACTACTGTGGAAAAATCAAATTTGTTTTATAATCTAATAGTTAACGTGTAAAGCATTAGGAACTGTGTAGCTAAATGCTGCACAATAAGTGTACACAACACCATTAATCCATGTACGTTATTTTATATATATATAGACGGAGCAGAAGCTCGGATGATGGAAGGACGAGGAAGGAAATCGGCCACGTCCTTTCAAAGTAACAATCCCGGCATTTGCCTGATGTGATCTAGGGAAATCACGGAAAACCTAAATCAGTATAGCCGGACGCGGGATTGAACCGTCGTCCTCCCGAATGCGAGTCCAGTGTGCTAACCACTGCGCCACCTCGCTCGGTTTTATCGACAGAACTGAACTACGTTATTTATTAACTCTTTTTCATGTGAGCGTACTCTCCGATAACGTTTATTTCCTCGATAACTGTACATTTCAGCAGACGCCAAGAATACGCATCAGTTGCAATATACTATAGTATCAGTATCACTTGACTATACAGCGCCGAGAGGCTTGGGTCATTCGGGTATTGTTTAGTACAGTCAGGCGCCGTCGGTCACATCTGCACGTAAACGAAGTTTAGTTCCGCGTTCTGTCAACGGCAATTGTAAAATAAACAGGTAATACGTAGTTTGTAAGTCCAATGAATGTGCTCTAAGTTCTAATAAAAATCACATTATAATCTGAAATTTTTAAAACTAATATGAGTAAATAAAAAAAAAAAACTCACCAGTCAGCAAAGTTTGCATCTGGCTCTGACGCCAGAACAATTGTTGGTCATATATTAATAGTTCCGAGTTATCCGTTTGGAGGTCGGCTTCGATGTGAAGAATGGACAAGGCGTTCAATCTCTCCTCAGACAACGTAGAACGTAGGTACGATTTCAGTCTCTTAAGAGCCGAAAACGAGCTTTCTGCTGAACAATTTGTAAGGACCATCATCACCATCATTTAAGACTGATTATGCCTTTCAGCGTTCAGTCTGGAGCATAGTCCCCCTTACAAAATTCCTCCATGGTCCTCTATTCAGTGCTAACATTGGTGCCTCTTCTGATGTTAAGCCTATTACTTCAAAATCACCCTTAACCGAATCCAGTTACCTTCTCCTTGGTCTACCCCGACTCCTACCCTCTACTGCCGAACCCATGAGTCTCATGGGCAACCTTGCTTCACCCATGCGTGTAACATGACCCCATCATCTAAACCTGTTCGCCCTGACCGTTACAATCTATAGAGTTCATTCCCAGTTTTTCTTTGATTTCCTCATTGTGGACTCCCTCCTGCCATTGTTCGCATCTACTAGTACCTGCAATCATCCTAGCTACTTTCATATCCGTAACCTCAACCTTATTGATAAGGCAACCTGAGTCCACCCAGCTTTCGCTCCCATACAACAAAGTTTTTCGAAAAATTGAACGGTGCACAGATAACGTAGTCTTGGTACTGACTTCCTTCTTGCAGAAGAGAGTATATCGTAGATGAGCGCTCACTGCATTAGCTTTGCTACACCTCGCTTCCAGTTCTTTCACTATGTTGCCATCCTGTGAGAATATGCATCCTAAGTACTTGAAGGGAGAGCATAAGGGAACAATTGACAGGAATGGGGGAAAAAATACAGTAGAAGAAGAATGGGTAGCTTTGAGGAATGAAATAGTGAAGGCAGCAGAGGATCAAGTAGGTAAAAAGACGAGGGCTAATAGAAATCCTTGGGTAACAGAAGAAATATTGAATTTAATTGATGAAAGGAGAAAATATAAAAATGCAGTAAATAAAGCAGGCAAAAAGGAATACAAACGTCTCAAAAATGAGATCGACAGGAAGTGCAAAATGGCTAAGCAGGGATGGCTAGAGGACAAATGTAAGGATGTAGAGGCTTGTCTCACTTGGGGTAAGATAGATACTGCCTACAGGAAAATTAAAGAGACCTTTGGAGAGAAGAGAACCACTTGTATGAATATCAAGAGCTCAGATGGAAACCCAGTTCTAAGCAAAGAAGGGAAGGCAGAAAGGTGGAAGGAGTATATAGAGGGTTTGTACAAGGGCGATGTACTTGAGGACAATATTATGGAAATGGAAGAGGACGTAGATGAAGATGAAATGGGAGATAAGATACTGCGTGAAGAGTTTGACAGAGCACTGAAAGACCTGAGTCTAAACAAGGCCCCGGGAGTAGACAACATTCCATTAGAACTACTGATGGCCTTCGGAGAGCCAGTCATGACAAAACTCTACCATCTGGTGAGCAAGATGTATGAGACAGGCGAAATACCCACAGACTTCAAGAAGAATATAATAATTCCAATCCCAAAGAAAGCAGGTGTTGACAGATGTGAAAATTACCGAACTATCAGTTTAATAAGTCACAGCTGCAAAATACTAACGCGAATTCTTTACAGACGAATGGAAAAACTGGTAGAAGCCAACCTCGGGGAAGATCAGTTTGGATTCCGTAGAAATGTTGGAATACGTGAGGCAATACTAACCTTACGACTTATCTTAGAAGAAAGATTAAGAAAAGGCAAACCTACGTTTCTAGCACTTGTAGACTTAGAGAAAGCTTTTGACAACGTTAACTGGAATACTCTCTTTCAAATCCTGAAGGTGGCAGGGGTAAAATACAGGGAGCGAAAGGCTATTTACAATTTGTACAGAAACCAGATGGCAGTTATAAGAGTCGAGGGGCATGAAAGTGAAGCAGTGGTTGGGAAAGGAGTGAGACAGGGTTGTAGCCTCTCCCCGATGTTCTTCAATCTGTATATTGAGCAAGCAGTAAAGGAAACAAAAGAAAAATTCGGAGTAGGTATTAAAATTCATGGAGAAGAAGTAAAAACCTTGAGGTTCGCCGATGACATTGTAATTCTGTCAGAGACAGCAAAGGACTTGGAAGAGCAGTTGAACGGAATGGACAGTGTCTTGAAAGGAGGATATAAGATGAACATCAACAAAAGCAAAACGAGGATAATGGAATGTAGTCAAATTAAATCGGGTGATGCTGAGGGGATTAGATTAGGAAATGAGACACTTAAAGTAGTAAAGGAGTTTTGCTATTTAGGGAGTAAAATAACTGATGATGGTCGAAGTAGAGAGGATATAAAATGTAGACTGGCAATGGCAAGGAAATCGTTTCTGAAGAAGAGAAATTTGTTAACATCGAGTATAGATTTAAGTGTCAGGAAGTCGTTTCTGAAAGTATTTGTATGGAGTGTAGCCATGTATGGAAGTGAAACATGGACGATAACCAGATTGGACAAGAAGAGAATAGAAGCTTTCGAAATGTGGTGCTACAGAACAATGCTGAAGATAAGGTGGGTAGATCACGTAACTAATGAGGAGGTATTGAATAGGATTGGGGAGAAGAGAAGTTTGTGGCACAACTTGACTAGAGGAAGGGATCGGTTGGTAGGACATGTTTTGAGGCATCAAGGGATCACAAATTTAGCATTGGAGGGCAGCGTGGAGGGTAAAAATCGTAGGGAGAGACCAAGAGATCAATACACTAAGCAGATTCAGAAGGATGTAGGTTGCAGTAGGTACTGGGAGATGAAGAAGCTTGCACAGGATAGAGTAGCATTGAGAGCTGCATCAAACCAGTCTCAGGACTGAAGACCACGACCACGAAGTACTTGAAACCGTCCACCTGTTCTAACTTAGTTCCTCCTATTTGGCACTCAATCCGTTTATATCTCTTTCCCACTGACATTACTTTGGTTTTGGAGATGCTAATCTTCATACCATAGTCCTTACATCCCTGATCTAGCTTTGAAATATTACTTTGCAAACTTTAAATCGAATCTGCCCTCACAACTAAGTCATCCGCATATGCGAGACTGCTTATTTTCTGTTCACACATCTTAATCTCACACAGCCAGGCTATTGTTTTCAGCATATGATCCATAAATAATATGAACAACAGTGGAGACAGGTTGCAGCCTTGTCTTACCCTTGAAACTACTCTGAACCATGAACTCAATTTACCGTCAACTCTAACTGCTGCCTGACTTTCTATGTAAAGACCTTTAATCGCTTGCAAAAGTTTGCCTCCTATTGCATAATCACGTTGAACAGACAATAACTTCCTCCTAGGAACCCGGTCATATGCCTTTTCTAGGTCTATAAAACATAGATACAATTCCCTGTTCCACTCGTAACACTTCTCCATTATTTGCCGTACGCTAAATATCTGGTCCTGACACCCTCTAAGAGGCCTAAACCCACATTGATTTTCATTTTTCATCCAATTTGTCCTCAACTAATACTCGCACATTCCTTTCAACAATCCTGAGAAGATTTTACCCACAATGCTGGTTAAAGAGACACCTCTGTAGTTGTTACAATCTTTTCTGTTTCCATGTTTAAAGATTGGTGTGATTACTGCTTTCGTCCAGTCTGATGGAACCTGTCCCGACTGCCATGCCATTTCAATTATCCTGTGTAGCCATTTAAGACCTGACATTCCGCTGTATTTGATGAGTTCCGACTTAATTTCATCCACCCCAGCCGCTTTATTGCACTGCAATCTATTGACCATTTTCTCTACTTCCTCAAATGTCATCCCATTTCCATCATTATTCCTATCCCATTGTACATCGAAATCTGAAACATTACTGATCGTATTTTCACCTACATTGAGCAACTCTTCAAAATATTCCTTCCATCTGCCCAAGGCATCAACAGGATTCACCAGCAGTTTTTCTGACCTGTCCCAAATACTTGTCATTTCCTTCTTACCTCCCTTTCGAAGACTGCTAATTACACTCCAGAATGGTTACCCAGTAGCTTGACCCAAAGTCTCCAAACTGTTTCCAAAGTCTTCCCAATATTTCTTCTTGGATGCTGCAATTATTTGTTTGGCTTTGTTTCTTTCTTCAACATAACTTTCTCTGTCTACCTGAGTTCTAGTATGTGGCTATTTTTGATATGCCTTCATTTTCCTTTTACAGGCTGCCTTGACTGTGTCATTCCACCAAGCTGTTTGCATCATCCTACCTTTACACACTACTGTTCCAGGATATTCTTTAGCCACTTCTAGTACTGTGTCCCTGTACCTTGTCCATTCCTTTTCCAATGACTGAATTGACTACATTCAACTAACTGGTACCTCTCTGAGATCACTGTTATGTACTTGTGCCTGATTTCCTTATCCTGAAGTTTCTCCACTCTTATCATCCTACATATGGACCTGACCTCCTGCACTTTCGGCCTCACAATACCAATTTCACTGCAGATTAAATAGTGATCAGTGTCATCAAAGAATCCCCTGAATACACGTGTGTCCCTCACAGCCTTCCTGTATTCCTGATCTGTTATTATATAGTCAATGACAGATCTGGTTCCCCTGCCTTCCCAAGTATACCGGTGAATGTTCTTATGTTTAAAAAAGGAGTTTGTGATTACTAAGCCCATATTGGCACAGAAATCCAAGAGTTGTTTCCCGTTCCTGTTGGCCTCCATATCCTCTCCAAATTTACCCATAACCTTTTCATACCCTTCTGTTCGATTTCCAATACTGGCATTAAAATCACCCATGAGTAGAACACTGTCCTTGTCCGTTACTCTAAAAACTACATCACTGAGTGTGTCATAAAAACTATTCATCTTATCTTGATCTGTCCCTTCACAATGCGAATATACTGACACAATCCCAATTTTCTTGCTAGACACTGTCAAATCTATCCACATCAGTCGTTCGTTTACACACTTTATTGCAACTACACTGGGTTCCATTTCTTTGCTGATATAAAGCCCTACACCCCCTTGTGCTATTCCTGCTTTGACTCCTGACAGGTAGACCTTGTATTCTCCCACTTCCTCTTTCTCACCCCTTACCCGAATGGCACTAACAGCTAAAACGTCGAACCCCATCTTACTTGCAGCCTCTGCCAGCTCTACCTTCTTCCCAGAGTAGCCCCCATTGATATTAATAGCTCCCCATTTGGTTACCAATCGTTTGCCGAGTCGTATCTTAGGAGTCCCTGGTTTGTCAATTAGAGGTGGGACTCCGTCACCTCCAAAGATACGAGGCATTTTGCTCTGATTGTTGCCAGCATTATATTTAAAGTACCCGGGAAGCAGGTTGTTAGCCTTACTTGCCCCGGGTCCCATTGAGTTTTACCCACAACGGTTGAGGGACTAACCGTGTAAGAGGTATGCGCTGTCTGCGATATGAGAATCGCTGACCAGAGAGCAGTGTTGACTGCAGTACGAACTGTGTAACTGTAGCAGTTAGTTGTTGCTAGTCGCTTGTCTGAGGTTGTCTGCGCTTGTCTGCAGTCTGCTCTGCTCGGGAATCTGGAGATATCTAGTAATGTATCTGAACTGTCATCCAAATGTTAAAAAAATGTCCTAATAATAATTTTTGCAATATAAAGTAAATTAAAAAAAAGCATTCAATTAAAAAAAAAATCTGTTGCTTCCTTTCACAAATCAGAAATGCATAGGGCAGCATTGCACGGAGCTGTGCCGGAAAAATGTTAAGTAAGAGCAGATATATTCGCCGTTTTTATTGAGGTAAGAATTTTTGCTTTTTATTCAGAATGATCTTATGGGGCCACGACGCAGTACTGCTGTCGTCCAAATTTTACCATCTTACTGAATTTATTTTTTTATTATGAGGTTTAGGAATTTTTCTGTTTCGTGCTTACATTAAATGAGATAAGAATTTTGTGGGTACATTAAATGTGAATGCATTTATGCACGGAGATTATAAATGGGAACCAATTTTGTTCTGAGGTCACACAAAAATGAGAATCGCTATCCATAATAATAATTATTATTAATTTCAATTTATAATTAAAAAATTTTTGTGGGGAGGTTACACTTGGCGACATCCAGCCAGGATCGTATTTCTTTGTGAATCTCTGAGAAGTAGTCATATATCTGCTCTTATTTACTTAAATGTAGTTTGCATCTGGCGCAAAGCATTCACTAATTTGTCACTCTTTCTTTCACAGATCATCGGCAATTTATTGCTCTTTGTTGTAATTGTGTTGTTCAATTTTTGCTTTGTCTTGGTTTCATTTTTTGTGCTCATTTGTTTTTTTTTTATTTGTGAAAAATGCCGCGAAAAACTGTTAACAGTACGTCGCGATGTGCAATGAGTGAAACAGCCGACTCGAATAATTTGACCGATAATACTAGCAACACTCAGTGTAATAATGATAATCCCTTATTTACAGACAATCAGTGTGTGCCGATTACTAGTAATGATTTTAATCCTAATAATCAGCAAACATATGCAATTATGCCCAGAGTAAATGTAACCATTGATGGCGCGGCGCATTCCGATACAATGAACGGTGCCCAGTTTGACACACCCGGTTTGCAAAATTTGAATTGTGAGCAGATAAATTTTTCTCACGAAGATGAACAATGTAGTCAAAATACGTCAGATTTATTTGATTCCGAGGTAGTGACTAACAGTGCACATCCGATTGGCAAACCTTTTGAAGAATTGCGGAATGACCAAATGCAGATACACGTGACAAATGCAGATACACCAACACACAGCATAGAAAATAGAGTCGCTAATTTTGGCTTGGATCAAATTATGGCAGTATTGCTACAGTTTAAGAAAGAACATGACAACAATTACAAACAAATTAATGAAAATAATGAAAATCTCAAACAACAAATTAATGAAATTAATGAAAAACAAAACGACAATTTCAAACGACTTAATGAATCGAACAAACAACTTAATGAAAATTTCAAACAGTTGAATGAAAAACAAGACAACCTTAATGAAAATTTCAAACAGTTGAATGAAAAACATGACCACCTAAATGAACAGAACAAACAACTTAGTGAACAGATTGCAGCCGTTGCCGCGCAATGTCATGATACTAAAGAACAATTACGTGAAGAAATTAAGGCTTGTGCTAGTAAAAGAAAGTAGTGAAGAAATTAGATCTGTTGCACAAGAATTAAGTAATACACAAGCACCCACAACAGAATCACTTAGACACAAAATTAGTGCAGTCGCTAAACAATTCTCCAAACACACAACACAGTTACGCGAGGAGTTTAAATTAATGTCAGCAGAACTTTCACGCACAATGGATGCGAATGTAGACGCGAAATTTGACCAACAGAACAGCCAAATTGACGAACGCTTCAATCACCTCCTACAAAACAGTGAAACGCGTTACCGTAAATTTATACAGGAACAGAATAAAGTAAAGCGACAAGTAATGGAAACAATTACTGCACAGAGACAGGAAGATAAGCGTAAATTGTTTACGAAAGCGAAAACATACGTAGACAACAATATTGCTACAGTATCAGACGAAATTAATGCTATCAAACAGTTGAACACCGAACTGCATGATGAAATCTCCGATCTTAAAGCAAAAACAGACACATACACAGTAGACTTTCAGATAGTGACCGACAGACTTGAACAGTTAGAACTAATACAGGATCAAATGCCATCAAAGCAGACATTAAGAAATTGAACGAAACCACACGTAAAATACAAAAACAAATTAATGCTTGTGATACTAAAAACGATGATCAGGTAAAAGCACTGACTGAAAAATATGATGAATTGGCCAGTCGTGTTGATGTTATCGAAAATAATAATGACACCAAATCAGACGATGCGTCACCAGTTTCGCTTAATCAAACAGCCGAATTTCAAAATTTACAGCAGACGATCAGTGAGATAGGTTCGTCCAATAATACATTACGTAGAAAATTGTCATCTTTACAGCAAGAAGTGACAGAGATGAAAAATGTTTCAGCCTTTAACGCATCACAGCATACGCTACTTTGCGAACATTTGTCAGACTCACACAGCCAGTATAATTTAGGTAATTTACAGAGAGTCTTCTTCTTCGGTTATCAACCCACAGGTTGGTTGGCAGCAGCACGCCATTCCGTTCTTTTGTCAACTTTCTTCTTCATATCTGCATAGGTCTGGCACCCGATGTCATTTATTACTTGTTGAATGTAGCTTAATCTAGGTCGTCCTCGGCGAGTTCTTCCTTCAATGATTCCTTCTAATATTCTCTTAATGAAATTGTTATGCCGTAAAATGTGACCTATGAAGGTTATTCTTTTTTTCTGTATATTTCGCCAAAGAGATCTGTTTTCTTTCACTCTTCTGAGGACATCTTCGTTTGTAGCCTTGTCTCGCCAGCTGATTTTTTCCATTCTCCGGTAGCACCACATTTCGAATGCCTCTAATCTTCTCTTTTCTTCTTTTCCACTAGTCCAAGTTTCACATCCGTAAAGGGCTGTACTCCACACATAGGTTTTCATGACTCTCTTTCTTACGTCTAAACTAACATTTCTACTCGTCAGTAAGTTTCTTTTTCCATTGAATGCTATTTTGGCAAGTTGTATTCTGTTTTTAATGTCACTTTTGCTCCTTCCATCTGCTGTTATTTTGCTACCTAAGTAGTTAAATTCTGTAACCTGCCCTAGTTTCTCTCCCTTTATTGTTATTCGTATGGGTTCATTGTAGTTCAGGGCGCCACTCACCATCACTTTAGTCTTTTTCTTATTTATTTTCATTCCATACTGTTCTTTTAAGGTGTTTTCCATTTCATTGAGTGCGGCTTCTAAATCTTCTTTCCTTTCTGTAATTATGGCGATATCATCTGCATATCGCAACATATCTATTTTCATTCCGTTAAGTTTTATTCCTACTTCAATATTCTCTCTTATTTTGTCTATTGCTTCTTGGATATATGCGTTGAAAATTACTGGAGATAGTGGGCATCCCTGTCTCACTCCTTTCCTTATTCTTGCTGTTTCTTCTTTGTTTTCCTTCTTAACTAAGGCTGTTTCATTTTGGTATATTTTAAAGATTATCCTTCTATCATTATATTTCAGACCAGCCTTCTTCAGAATTCTAAACATTTCTGGCCATACAACATTGTCAAATGCCTTTTCGAGGTCTACGAAGGCTATAAATACTTGTTTGTTTTTGGAAATTTGTTTCTCAATTATTAGTCTTAAAGATAAGATTGCTTCCCTCGTCCCTACACCGCTTCTAAAACCGAATTGGTCTTCACTTAGAGTGCTATTCAATTGGTTTTCAACTCTTTTCAAAATTATTCTTATTAGAATTTTTGATGCGTGTGAAAGAAGACTGAGTGTTCGATGGTTTTCACAGTCCATAGTAGATGCTTTCTTAGGTATGGGGAATATGATGCATTTCTGATAGTCTTCAGGAACTTCACCTGTTTTGTATAGTTACAGAGAGTACGTGAGTTAAATTCCGAACAGTCACAGTCAAACAGATTGTCATACAATCCTGAACCTGTTCAGACGTACAGAGACGATAATTTTGATTACAAGCATTTTCTATCCGTGAGAAAATTTAAAGTATTTAAAAATGACAGAACACAGATTCACCCATTGGATTGGATACAACAATTTAGCTTTGCTTTTCCACCGACTTGGCCCGTTTTTTGGAAGGCGAACCGGCAACTCGTATGAGACCGATCGCGAGACAATGCTATTCGGTAGAAGAATTTCAGAACGCTTTTCTGTCAGCGTATTGGTCGAAGACGACACAGCGCGGAATCAAGGATCAACTAATTAGTTTACCGAATTATGAGAACTCAAATTTTCCCACTGTCACGCAATTTTTTGAACACATGGTCCAACAAAACGAATACTTAAGTGAGCCATACAGTGAATCTGCACTTATCCAATTATGTATTTCTAAATTACCACGATCATTAAGAGTATCACTTTTAACAGTACAGCAGAAAGAAAATATTTCGGCATTTAGAGATCTGTTACAGCTTTTGGAAGTTCAGCAATCAGATTATGCCTTCATAAACAAAAATTTTTCACATCAAAACCAAGGACAACCAACATATAGTAATTACGATCAGTCACGCTATTTCAATAGCAAAGGTAGTAGACGGTCCAGGAACGACAACCACCAGAACTTTAATAACAGACAAAATTTTAATTATCAGTATCGTCAAAATTATCAGCAACGGGAGCCACATTTTGGTAACAATGAAGTTTTTCTCAACAACAGCATCAAAACCAGCCGGTTAGCATACCTAACCAACAATGTAGTCTGCAAGGTCAATCAAGCTTTAATATTTCGCCGCCTACACGTATAGCGTCAGCTCCTACAAATAGTAACGCACAGCAAGAAGGGAATCAGTACGTACAGAAAACACACCATTTCAATTCCTATCGCAATGCACCGTATAGAAATGACTATCATGACAGACGTAAAAGTAATGAGCACAATTTTCAGCGTACGTATAATAACAGTCGGCCTTACCAGCAGCAAAATCATCCGCAACAACAAATTATCATGAATGAACCAGACAGTAGATATCATCCCGAACGTAATACGTCAGGAAGAAATAACAGAACAGTACAAATAGTGGAAATGCCACAGCATCCTCCCGAAAATAACAGCACGTCAGATAGAATTTGACTAGATACAGTACAGGTTGCATCTTCCAGCAACGCAAGCAATGCTTTTGACACGCAGAATCTTGTTCACGAAAATGTTATTATTTTTGACGACATCCGAGACACTCTTTTGCAGGAAAGACCGGTTATTCAAAAAACCATTTCCCACCCTGTCATTGAAGTAAAGATTGGATCATCCAAATTTTCAGCAGTAATCCATTCTGGATCTCCTATGTCAATTATAAATGAGGAACCTTTCAACGAATGTAACAAAGAGAATACCTATCCTACGTTACCATTAGGCAAAACTAAAGTAAAAGGAGTAGTATCTAGTAAAGGAGTAGATGTAAAATTACAGACACACTTATCATTTTGTATTGCAGGTCATACGTTCCACTCAAATTTTTGGATTGTTCCCTTATTGACGACAGACGTTATTTTATGTACGAATTTTCTGGTACAACACGACGCAATTATTGACTTTCAAAACTCCTATTTAATGTTAAAGGATGAAAATGTACAACTGGCTTCAGAATTTCAGCACTCTTTATCTGCAGAAGAATAAACAATTAATCGCACAGAGGTCATTTCCGTATCACGTAACATAGACTGCCATTCCACATTGTTCACAGATACGTCCGTACACAACTATAATACTCCAGACGAAGCTGACTATGACGTCTTGCAAATGATTTCTGATAAAGTTAAACAGAGCAGTGCAAATACAGACGACGAACGCACGCAACTACGCAAAATTCTTTTACAGCAAGCTCCAGTTTTTGACAACGTTCCTGGTACTATGCCCGGTTTTATGTATGAATTTCAGGTTAAACAGCACGACACATTTAAAGCCAAACATTATCCCATTCGTATATTCACAGAGAACAAGTTAAGAAAGAATTGCAAGCTATGCTTGACCAAGGTATTATTGAACCGGCAGTTAGTCCGCACATAAATCCACTCCATATTGTTAAGAAAAAGGATGGTTCACTTCGTCTCGTTCTTGATTCGCGTCACATCAACGACATTATTATTAATGAAACAGATCGCCCACAGACACTAGAAGACTTTCTACAGAAATTTCATGGTACTGCTGTTTATTCCACATTAGATTTGAAATCGGGATTTTGGCAAATTCAACTCCATCCGAACTGCAGAAAGTACACGGCTTTTCTCCGTTTTGGTGACTTATCAATTTTGTAAATTACCGTTCGGTTTAACTATTTCTTCAGCAGCATTTATTCGCGGTTTGAATACTATACTTCCGACAGAACTTAAAGACAGAATCACAACGTACGTAGACGACATTCTTATTGCAGAACCTAACTGGTCTGAACACAATCTGATTCTTGAACAACTGTTGCAAACTTTTCGTGCACAAGGACTCACAGTTAATCTCAGTAAATCGCACTTTGGCAAAACTTCTATAAAATTTCTTGGACATGTAATCTCAGCAGAAGGCATTGCGCCTGACCCGGAAAAACTTCAAGCTTTACGTGACATTACTGTTCCTACGACGAAGAAACAACTACACATTTTTCAGGAAATTGAAGAAGATGGCACTACAGTAATTAAAAACATCGCCTTTGCAAGTCGCATTCTGTCACCTGCTGAACGCAATTATTCTGTTACAGAACTTGAAACACTATGTGTTGTTTGGGCATTTACGAGATTTCGGCATTTTCTTTATGGAAGACACACTACCGTTTACACAGATCATAGAGCTATACAGCTTTTACTTTCCGCTAAATTTACACACGACAGATTAAGCAGATGGAAACTTTATTTACAGAAATTTAATTTTATAATTGTTCACATTCCCGGTACACAAAATACTGTAGCAGATGCACTATCCCGTTCTCTCAGCAACAATCAGCAAGACATCGTAACCAACTTCTGCAAAGCAAATTTCAGCGTCATGTACATTCAACAAGTTGCATTTGAAAATTTCATTTCGTCGTCATTACAAGACATAGCACAAGAGCAAAGTAAAGACAACGTATGGAAAGAAATTAAACACCTTTGGCAAGATAGGAATAATGTTACCATTAGAAACCATTACATTGTACGGAATAATATTGTTTCGCCGCTCTCGCCCTGACAGCAACAATTGGTTATTATGTATTCCTGACGAGCTTGTTAACAAATTAATTTGGTATACTCATTTAAGTTACGCACATTACGGAGCCAGAAAATGTTTTCTTATAATGAGACATAACTGTTATTTTACCAACATGGAGAAACGTATTCGACGAGTTTTAGCGTCATGTAAAATCTGCCAGAAAGCTAGGTCAGATACGACTTCACATATTCCTCCGTTACATCCCATTGTACCTGTTAAATTGAGACACATGGCTGCTGTAGATATTTTTGGTCCGATTCCCAGAACTAATAGAGGTTTTTGCTACATCTTTGTTGCTATTGAATTCACTTCAAAATTTGTTACCTTCACTCCGTTCCGCAAAGCTACTGCTATAACTGTTTCGAAAACATTTGTAAAACATTTTTTATTTCATGTAGGGCATGTATTGAAAGTAATTTCCGATACTGGATCACAGTTTCGATCTGCTATATGGACACGTATGTTACGAGCTAGAAACATTTCTCCGATCTATATATCCAGGTACCATGCTTCTTCGAACCCTTGTGAACGATTAATGAAAGATATTGGTAAACTGTGTAGAATATACTGCCATAAAAAACATATTGATTGGAACACACACATATTCTCATTCCAGGATGTAATTAATTCCATACCAAATGAATCTACTATGCTATCTCCGACTATTATACTGAAAAATGTTGAACCACCTAACAAAATTAAAGAATTAGTAACCTTTCCTACATCTCGTCGACTACGACACCATGAAATAATTGACATTGCGCTGAACAACATCAAACGTGCCGCAGAGCGCCGGAGAAGACAGCAAAAACAGGTTTGTACAAGCCGTGACTTTCACATTGGACAGAAGATATCAGTACGCACACATTATTTATCCAACAGAGGAAAGAACGGGTGCAGTATATTTGAGCTTCTATACGCAGGTCCATATCGAATTCGCAGCATTCCTCACCCCAATGTAGTACACGTCGAAACTTTGAGAACCAGAAAAAGTAAAGGCAACCACCATGTCTCCAATATTAAACCCTTTATTAAATGAATATACTTTATGATTTATCACACTCTAATGCCATTTCCTGATTTTTATATGACCAATGATGCAATTATATTTATGTGACTACTTACTGACGATTATCGTATTTTTTTCTTGGCAAGTGCCCGGCAAGGTAAGGTTAGCAGGTCGCTTTTCTTGTCGTTACACATCAGACCGTGCACATTTTTCCAGATAAGCTTACATATTTTATGACCAATTATGCAATTCTATCTAGTGACATATTAATTTTATCAAATTCTTTCTCCATTAAAGTCTTAAACTCTCGCCTCTATCAACTACACAACATACAAGCTGAACAAAGAAAGGCATTTCTTGTCGTTACACATCAGACCGTGCACATTTTCCATTCTTCATGTATGTATGATTGTTTTCCTGTTTTGTTTGTATGCACTATGAAATCTTTAAGATATAACAAACACCAGTTGACTTTAACATTTTGCCTTCTGATATCTCAACATCGTGACTATTTTACATTTTTTTTTTTTTTTTTTTTTTGCTGCTACATTGTGATACTCTGTGTACATTTTTTGCACCTGCACACTGTCTATGTTTTTGACATGTTACGTTTTCTGTCATGCTATGCTGTATGCTCAATTATATCACTAGAAACCAGTTTTTATTTAATGGTTATATGATTTAAATGCAAGACATTAATCATTGTTCATCATTTTCAGAAAGCAATAACGCAAGAATATACTATACACATCGTATGATAGCGGTCTTAACTAATTTTTTTTCTTTCAGAATATGGGGCGATTGATGCAGGCTGTCGGACACAATTGCACATCTTAGTTTTAGTGATGAAATATGCTAGAAATAAGGAACTCTATACTATGAATAGTTGTATGATGAAATGTCTTTTTGCAGATGATATGAATGGTGATGAATAGTGATGAAGAATATAGTAATATGAATAATGAAGTTTTTCATTACAGGTGATGATAATGGAGTTAAGGTGATATGAATAATGAAGTTTTTGTTTACAGGTGTTGATAGTGATAAAGTTTATATGGCCACTAAACGCACCACTTTTAAGTTTTTCTTTGCAGATGAGGACAATGATGAAGTTTATGTATTTATGCCATGTAGTTATTTAATTTTTTGTTGCAGTTCGTTTTAACAGTATGTCTTATGTCGGATGGTATGATGACTGAAGGTTATGGAAAGACCAGCTAGAGAACATATATATTTAATACACATTTCATTACCTGTTAATTCGAAGTTCACTACTTTTCAGCATAATATGCGTTTCTCCTTTCAGCTTAATAGTCCATTTTGTATTTTTTTTCCAGGAGAAGCTATTCATGAAATTAATGTGCTATAAGCAGTTGGTCATTAAACCTGTTCTAGTACTTGCATTTTTTTTTACCCATTTGTGTGTGTCATTCATGAATGTGATCACATATACTTTATTTGTTTCATAACCTTGCTACAGCTGACTCATGGCGAATGACGTTACCTATCCTCATTTGCAGCAATAAGTCAAGAGTAAATATTGTTATGCCCCAGCAATTAATAATCGATCTGAAGGCAATGCATTGCTATTATAAAAAAATGTATTAACAGTCCCAAATAATGCTACCAGTTGAAAGGAGTTCTGAGTAATACTGAATGATGTTTTTCTAATCACAGACCTTGAGTAATAGTTACAGTGTGTTATATTTTAAATATGTCGTATGTCACTTGAATGATGAAAAATGTTTTGTAATATTCAATACTTGCTACATGTTTAGTAACTGGCCAATGAATGCCACTGTTTCTTATATTTGTATTATGTTACTTACATGCTATATATATGAATACTAGTAGCTTGATGCTACACTCATTAGCTCCTGTTTTGAAGGATGACTTCTGATGTTTTGTAACTGGCCAATGAGTGCCAATGATTACTATAACTAGCTGAATTATGTAAATAGTATGCCATTAATTAACTCTTGTTGAATGATCACTTTTGAATAATGCATAAAATGGTTTGTAACGGGGCAATGAGTGGCAATGTTCACTATAATCAGATGACTTATGAACATTATTCTGTAATACTTCATACATAGTACAGAAATATTCAGTAACTAGGCAATGAGTGCCACCAATTACTCAGATCAGTTGATAGACTACTGTAATTCTCAATTATAACTGTCATAAGACTTAATGTCCTTCACCTTCTGACCTAATTACCAGGAATTACTGCAATATCCGTTTGTCCTGTCTATCCTCATGATCATGGAGCACTATATTTGGTTTTTGCACTAATTCTACGTTGGTGTACCTTACAAGAACGTGGTGTTGACACGACATGCTGTCCACCACCTTGAGCGATGGAGATGTTATTATGGTCCCACTGTTTGGTGTACCTAATGTACTACCAAAATGATAACATTGAATATTAATACGAGATTTCAGTGTCTTGGTTACAATGATTAATTCTTCAAGGAAGAGAACTTCAGATTGTCTCACTTGGTGTTATGCTTCTGTAGAAAGATATGGACTTTCAGTGCAGCTATGTGCAACCTACTGCGCTACAACCATGATGCAATCCTTCCCTTTCCTATCCTAGTTCTTGTAAATTGGTAAAAAAAATACTACAGTGCGTGTGCACTTTATGTCATTTGTTAATATGATTTGTACTCATTGCGTATACATTTTGTGATTTCCTGATATGTTCTGTACTACAGTGCATGTGCACTTTATGTCATTTGTTAATATGTTTTGTACTCATTGCGTATAAATTTTGTCATTGCTTGATATGTTCTGTACTCAGTGCATGTGCACTATATTTTATTTCATGTTCTGCACTTATATATATGTATATATTCTGTGGCTGTAAACTTAGTTAATTAAGAAAAATTTGTTGCTCATGGCAAGTCCAATTGACTCACCATCGCTGCCGAATTTTTGCCCCCCCCCCCCCCTAGTGGAGGGTTATGTAAGAGGTATGCGCTGTCTGTGATATGAGAATCACTGACCAGAGAGCAGTGTTGACTGCAGTAAGAACTGTGTAACTGTAGCAGTTAGTTGTTGCTAGTCGCTAGTCTGAGGTTGTCTGCACTTGTCTGCAGTCTGCTCTGCTCGGGATTCTGGAGATGGGGTATTATTGTATAAGGTAAAGAAGCAGCGTCGCGCACATCTAGTAATGTATCTGAACTGTCTTCCAAATGTTAAAAAAAAGTCCTAATAATAATTTTTGCAATATAAAGTAAATTAAAAAAAAGCATTCAATTAAAATAAAATCAGTAGCTTCCTTTCACAAATCACAAATGCATAGGCCAGCATTCATTTCAAAAAAATCAGTTGCTTCCTTTCACAAATGCATAGGGCAGCATTGCACGGAGCTGTGCCGGAAAAATGTTAAGTAAGAGCAGATATATTCGCCGTTTTTATTGAGGTAAGAATTTTTGCTTTTTATTCAGAATGATCTTACAGGGCCACGACGCAGCACTGCTGTCGTCCAAATTTTACCAGCTTACTGAATTAATTTTTTAATTATGAGGTTTAGGAATTTTTCTGTTTCGTGCTTACATTAAATGAGAAAAGAATTTTGTGGGTACATTAAATGTGAATGCATTTATGCACGGAGATTATAAATGGGAACCAATTTTGTTCTGAGGTCACACAAATGAGATTCGCTATCCATAATAATAATTACTATTAATTTCAATTTATAATAAAAAAAATTTTTGTGGGGAGGTTACAACCGGTGGATTTGTTAGTCTTTGCCGTCTGAGCACAAAGGTGACCACGACTCAGAATATGTCCGAGATGCCCAGCCTTATTCCAAAGTAACTGGTATCCCGACTGTCAGGACCACTTACCTGGCCACTCATACGTTGCCCGTGGTTAATGAACTAGGACATGACAACAGGAACCCACACCATGAACCATGCCATGCATAGAAATATTCTAAGAGCAATGTCAACATTCGGAAACACGGACTGTAACCTTTCTTTTCGCAAAAATTTACTCATTTCGACTAGTATATCGCTAATTTCAGAAAATTTCAAAAGTTCCACTAATCTCAGAAAATTTCAAAAGTTTCGCGGAATGTAGACATTCACTAGGGAAGGAAGGCTCTAAATCTGTCATATGACCTTGGAGGTTTGCTGCATTTTCGCAGTATCGTCAGGCGAACTGTTCTTAAGGTTACCGAAAACTGTGAAGGAGTCCAACGGTGTTCTATAGTTTTCCTTCCTCCCCACTAATTCGGCGTACTAGTTGTCGAGTACTGGGAGAAATTTTTCGACTCTAAATGTTTCCCTTCCAGTCAGGAAAACTTCTTCAGAGTCCGCTTCTTCGTCATAATGAAGTTTGCGGTTTCGCGATCTTTTATAGTTGCATTCATAGTCTATGTCAGTCACAATCTCCATGGATTTATTTCCATAATAATCGAACATGCCACGAATAGATGCAATAAATCCTGCAAGTCATTCATATAATTCATGCACTATATTAGTATCAATACTTACACTTTGAAATTTCAGATTTACACTATTGAATCTCTGGAGTATGTCCTTCCAAACTGTCGCCATGAATACTGTTTCAAGTCTGCTGATTTACACTATTAAATCTTTGGAGTATGTCCTTCCAAATTGTCGCCATGAATAGTGTTTCAAGTCTGCTGATTTACGCTATTAAATCTCTGGAGTATGTCCTTCCAAATTGTCGCCATGAATACTGTTTCAAGTCTGCTGATTTACACTATTAAATCTCTGGAGTATGTCCTTCCAAATTGTCGCCATGAATACTGTTTCAAGTCTGTTGAGTTGATTCAATAAAACTGAAGTCTCATTTCACACTAGTGGTTTTTCAAATGTTTTATTGGTATTGAAAACGCCCTCCCAGTTTTCATGTAGACTTATCCTTCCTCTCTTATTGACCAACGTGTTTTTGATAAACTTTTTACCGTTTTGCTTCCTGGTTTCATGAAAGAAAGATGTTTATCCCAGGGCTGTGCAGAAGCAGGTTTTACGCTACATTGAAAAATGAACATGCTTCCCGACAACAGCTTGCAGCACTATTGCCGACTAAATTCAAAGAATGTGCTGCACAGGGCACACGATACGATTTCCGATTTCGTCCTTTAATGCGTGCCTGCAAACTATTGTAGGTTCCTGACATATTGCTTGCATTGTCATATGACTGGCTTCTACTGTCAGTAATATCAATAGAATTTGTAGACAGGACTTTTAGTACGGCCTCAGCTCAGTTTTCGGACTTGTGTCCTGGGTTCGATAAAAACGGAAGGAAACGTTCAACAGATTCACCATTCCCGCCCACTTATCTTTACATGAAAGGTAACTGATCAATATGTGAAATGTCCGCAGTAGAATCTACTATTACAGAGAAATATTTTGCCTGTTTTATTTCACTTATGATAATTCTTTTTATTCGTTCAGAAAGAAACTCTATTATCTCATCACAGACTGTTGAAGAAAGATAACTTGTATGTCCCTGCCCTGGATTTCCATATCGTTCAATGTGCTCTGTGAGAAAAGGATCAAACTCGGTTATAAGTTCAAGAGTCATCATAAATTGACCATTATCTAATGAATAATCTTTCAACGTGTCAACATAGGGGAAGTACACAACTTGTTAGCTTCTTCACTATTGCAAACACCCTTTTCAACACACTGCCTTAGTACATGTGACTTTTTTCTTGTTAAGAGTGATAACTCAGAATTTTTGTATTCAAGTGAATCCTCATGATGAGATAAAATATTAGAAATATTTCCAATCTGCAATACCATTAGTAGCAATCGCAATCTTATCTCTGAAAAATTTACATGGTGCACAAAAAACAGCACCGGTCTACAGGAATATACCAGAAAATCACGGAAAGTTCATTCACCATTTAAAAGTTTACAGTAAAATACATTTTTGGTCAAATATCTAGTTTTATCGCCTATTGATCTTACTGAATTAGAAAAATAGCCATTACAATTTTAATTAATGCCACGTTGTAAGAGAATATCGATTGTTGATACATTGATACCGTTCTGCAGGATCATCACTAACGAGATTATTTCTTTTTGTAATGTCTGGCTCGACACTTACGTTTTTCGGGAACTCGGAATCAGGAACAACATGCTTTTCTTCATTTTTAACTTTTGTTTCGTCTGTATTTACTTCTTTTACAACTGCATTGCCAGAAATATCATCTGTACTACTTGAACTCGAAGATGAACCAGCAACATTTTTGTGAAAAATTTATTTACTTTGCCAAGCGTTTTTAGAACATTGGCTTCTCGTTCGCCTTTCCTTCGATAATTTCCAAAATGCCACCCCACATACTTTTGCACGTTTGATTTTTTCACTGTTATTCATGTTAAGGCACTTACAAAATTGTCAACCAACAGTCAAAACAAAGGGAAAAAAATGTAAAAGGAAAGAAAGAAAGACTGTACTCAGTTCCAATCGTACTACACCACACATGACCACAAAGTTTTTTACTTTTAACGCGGTACACGAGCATAAAGTTTTTTTCCTTTAAACAAGGAGCGATGAACTGACCAACTCGGATTATGACGTAACTGTGCTATGAAAGAACGACAATGTGGAATAATTTAATTTCATTGTCGCCTGTTTCTCAATTGTCAATGAACGGTAGAAGCACACCTGCTGGCTGGAATTCGTCTCATAAAGAAAACAGGATAGTCCCTTTTTTTTAGCTTCTGTTTCCCGCGTCGCCGAAATTTTAGCTGGGAATCAAACGTGTTCTGAATATTCTTGACACTGTACTTCTAATTTAAAAAGCAAATAATTTTTGCAATTTTTTGCAGTGAGGTGGATCGACTCTTATCCCATTTATTCTTATACCATTTTAGCGATTTCTGTGGGCAGTTGATGTGGTGTGTTGTGAACACTACTGTTATGTCTGCACACAAATGCGCCTTTTGCTCCAACATAAAATAAAAATACCTTTACTCGAGGAAATAAGCTTAGTGAAGAATTTTAATATAAAATCCTCAATGCCACGTATTTTTCGATTGCAGAGTGTGGGAACTTTGATATCGTGCAGGCTATAGCATAATAAATAAGACTAACGAAAGTTGGTTTCTTCTTCATTTTCGCCAAAAAAAGTAACCCAGTAAATAAATAAATGTTTTAAAGTGTTGTGAAGCGTATTTCACACACTATTAGATATTCTGCTCATGTTCTTTTCGTAGAAGCATGAGTTTAAAAATGTAAAACATGCCCAGTATCAACATGTTTTGTTTAACGGGTGTCATTAAATCGAAGCTCAGATATTGAAGACAACAGAGTTTTCACATTAATTACACTAATGGAGGGTTGGCATGACACTTCCCCGTAATTTCTACAAGAAATTCAAGTAGCGGGATTTACATACTGAGGCCCACACACGTTACAGCATTTAATAAACGATTTATTGCAGCAAAATAGCCTTATAGTTATACATTAGATTACAATCATTTGAGAGTGAATTACAAGGATGTATTGAGTGTCTGCATAATTCTTAGTAGTAGATTACATTCAGTGCAGGTATTATAATTGATTATCATTTGAACTATTTATTGCGTAGTCTCTAATTGATCTGGTCCTCTTGTTGCATATTTCTATATGGTATCTCTCTCAAGACTGTCCACATAGTGTACACTTGCAAAGGTTTGTCGGTTCGTGGTATGTTGTATTTGCACAAATTTGATGGTGGAATCCGTGTACTGCGAGTCTTGTAAGTTCGTGTCTCATCTCAAAATTTGCTGCTGTCCAAGTGCGCTCGATCTTGGCCCCGGATCCGTAGAATTCCGTTGGTACTTCCTCTCTTTTCTTGAGTAGTGATATTAGTAGGTCCTCCGATGCTGATGTGTTGGGAAGTAAGAACCTTGTCCTTAGATCCTCTATGAGGAAAGATTCTCGGGCGAGAAGGTAGACTAATCTTGAACTTGTGGTTTTTGCTACCCCTCATGCTCTTTTGATAATAGATTGCTTTTACTCTTTCCAATGTTTCTAAGTTCTTTTCATTTAGGTGTATTCATATGATTTCTATCCCATAAGCCAGTATCGGTATTATTTTTGATTTGAAGAGTGCCATAGCTGTGTCTAGATTTAGTGTTCTGATGGAATTTATGGAACTTATTTCGTTTATCGCTCTGATGGCTTGTGTCACTTTCTCTGTTGTGTGTTTAGTGAAGCACTTTGCGGACAGCTGGAGTGTTATCCCTAGATATTTACAATCTTTTGTGATAGATATTTACTTTCCTTGTAGTGCAATTCTTGTCGTTTTGGGGATTTGCCGCCTGGTCGGAATACCATCATTTCCGTCTTGTCGGTGTTGATTACGAACTTGGGTTTTGTGCACCATTTTTCCACGTTCTCTATAGTTTCCTGTAGTTTCTTTAAGTTTTTTGAGCCTATCACAATGTCGTCCGCGTAGGCATATGCTTCGACATCTTCGTCTTGAGCGATTTCCATAATGTCCTTTGCTGCCAGAATGAACAGGAGCGGGCTTAGTGGGTCTCCTTGGAGTACTCCGTTTGTTTGCCTTATTGGTTCAGGTATTTTTGCTTCTTATCGATGGTTTCCCATATGTTTTTTAAAAGCAGCTCCACTGCTGTGATAGTGGATCTTTTTTCCCTGAACACAAATTGAGATTCTGGGAGGTGGTCTTCCAAAGTGTGCTCCCTGCCGCCGTTGGATAAGCAGCTGCAGCAGCAAGTCGTATACCCCTAGCTTACTTATTTGTTACATAGTTTAATTCTTAATTTCTTTGCGTGTTTTTGGGTACTTACATTGTTTAATTCATAAATTTCGGGCGTATTATAGTATTTGAGAGTTGTAGCATCGCGCTTTAGTACCTGAATAGTGAAAATTCGCGTAGTCGTCTGTCTTCTGTTTTTGGTTTGAACGGCCAGTGTCGGTTTATCACAGCCAGTGTGCTCCCTGCCGCCGTTGGATAAGCAGCTGTAGCAGCAAGTCGTATACCCCTAGATTACTTATTTGTTACATAGATTAATTCTTAATTTCTTTGCGTGTTTTTGGGTACTTGCATTGTTTAATTCATAAATTTCTGGCGTATTATAGTATTTGACAGTTGTAGCATCGCGCTTTAGTGTTTACTTTGTAGATTCTTGCTTAAATTGCGTGTGAGTTTCGTATAGGAGGTGTAATTTCGAGTTTTAGTTACTGTAATCGTAAATTCAGGCAGATTGTAGCGCAGTCATTAGACATTTGTACAGGTTAGTTAATACATTCTTTGCGTGTTTCCCTTGCGTTATCTAGGCATGGACTCATGTTTCAGTAACTGTTGTTCAACATCGATTAGAATGGACAGGGACTGTGATTGCTGTGTTCGGATGAGGGCTGAGTTGGCATCCCTTCGCTCACAGCTGCAAGCGGCGCTGACTTCAGTCGCGCAGCTTGAGGCTGTTGCCAATGGGCACCATTGTGGGGAGCCGGACTTGGGTATCACGGGGATGTCAACCTCGTCCCGTCTGTCCCCAGATTGGTCTGCCGCTGTGGTTGCCCCGGTTTCTGTCCGCAGTGGGGCTGAGCCCTAGCTTGTGGTTGATTGGGAGGTCGTTCCAAGGCGTGGCAGGCAGTGAAAGACGTCCCCGGAGGCTGATCAGAAAGCCTCCCTGGTGCGTCTGACAAACAGGTTTCAGGCACTGTCTCTGGCTGGGCTAGATGCAGCTGCCTGCCCTGTTTCAGAGGATGATTCTCAGCCTTCAAGGTCCGGGCAGTCACAGAGGGTGGGCTTATTGGTAGTTGGGAGCTCCAATGTCAGGCGCGTAATGGGGCCCCTTAGGGATATGGCGGCTAAGGAGGGGAAGAAATCCAGTGTGCACTCCGTGTGCATTCCGGGTGGAGTCATTCCTGATGTGAAAAGGGTCCTTCCGGATGCCATGAAGAGCATAGGGTGCAGCCAGCTGCAGGTGGTGGCACATGTCGGCACTAATGACGTGTGTCGCTTTGGATCTGAGGAAATTCTCTCTGGTTTCCAGCGGCTACCTGATTTGGTGAAGGCTGCCGGTCTTGCTTACGAGATGAAGGCAGAGCTCACCATCTGCAGCATCGTTGACAGAACCGACTGCCGATCTTCGGTGCAGAGCCGGGTGGAGGGTCTGAATCAGAGGCTCAGACGGTTTTGCGACCGTGTTGGCTGCAGATTCCTTGACTTGCGCCAAACGGTGGTGGGGTTTCGGGTTCCACTGAATAGGTCAGGAGTTCACTACACTCAGCTGGCGGTTACACAGGTATCGGAGGTTGTGTGGCGTGGACCGGGCGGTTTTTTGGGTTAGAAGGCCTCGGGAAAGTACGGGGTGGGCTGCAATCTCAAAGGGTGGGATCAAGGAACAGTCGGAATTGTAGTTGTAAATTGTTGTAGTTGTGCTGGGAAAGTCCCTGAGCTTCAAGCGCCAATAGAAAGCACAGAAGCCGAAATCGTTGTAGGTACAGAATGCTGGCTAAAGCCTGAAATAAGTTCTTCAGAAATTTTTACGAAGTCTGAAACGGTGTTCAGGAAAGATAGATTAGGTAGAATTGGTGGTGGAGTGTTTGTGTCTGTCAGTAGTGGTTTATCTTGTAGTGAAGTCGAAGTAGATACTCCGTGTGAATTGGTATGGGTGGAGGTTATACTTAACAGTCGAACTAAGTTAATAATTGGCTCCTTCTACCGACCCCCATACTCCGATGATATAGTTGCTGAACAGTTCAGAGAAAATTTGAGTCTCGTAACAAATAAATACCCCACTCATACGGTTATAGTTGGTGGGGACTTCAACCTTCCCTCGATATGTTGGCAAAAATACTTGTTCAAAACCGGTGGTTAGGCAGAAAATATCTTCCGAGATTGTTCTAAATGCTTTCTCCGAAAATTATTTCGAGTAGTTAGTTCACGAACCCACGCGAGTTGTAAATGGTTGCAAAAACACACTTGACGTCTTAGCCACAAACAATCCAGAGCTGGTAGAGAGCATCATGGCTGATACAGGGATTAGTGATCACAAGGTCGTTGTAGCTAGGCTCAATACTGTTCCTTCCAAATCCACCAGAAACAAACGCAAAATAATTTTATTTAAAAAAGCGGATAAAGTGTCACTAGAAGCCTTCCTACGAGACAATCTCCATTCCTTCCGAACTTACTATGCAAATGTAGACGAGATGTGGCTCAAATTCAAAGATATAGTAGCAACAGCAATTGAGAGATTCATACCTCATAAATTGGTAAGAGATGGAACTGATCCCCCGTGGTACACAAAACAGGTCCGAACGGTGTTGCAGAGGCAACGGAAAAAGCATGCGAAGTTCAGAAGAACGCGAAATCCCGAAGATTGGCTAAAATTTACAGACGCGCGAAATTTGGCACGGACTTCAGTGCGAGATGCCTTCAATAGGCTCCACAACGAAACATTGTCTCGAAATTTGGTAGAAAATCCGAAGAAATTCTGGTCGTATGTAAAGTACACAAGCGGCAAGACGCCGTCAATACCTTCGCTGCGCAGTGCCGGTGGTACTGTTACCGACGACTGTGCCGCTAAAGCGGAGTTATTGAACGCAGTTTTCCGAAATTCCTTCACCAAGGAAGACGAATGGAATATTCCAGAATTTGAAACACGAACAGCTGCTAGCATGAGATTCTTAGAAGTAGATACCTTAGGGGTTTGCGAAGCAACTCAAATCGCTTGATACGGGCAAGTCTTCAGGTCCAGATTGTATACCGATTAGGTTCCTTTCAGATTACGCTGATACAATAGCTCCCTACTTATCAATCATATATAACCGCTCGCTCACCGATAGATCTATACCTACAGATTGGAAAATTGCGCAGGTCGCACCAGTGTTTAAGAAAGGAAGTAGGAGTAATCCATCGAACTACAGACCTATATCATTGACATCGGTTTGCAGCAGAGTTTTGGAACATATACAGTATTCAAACATTATGAATCACCTCGAAGGGAACGATCTATTGATACGTTATCAGCATGGTTTCAGAAAACATCGTTCTTGTGCAACGCAGCTAGCTTTTTATTCGCACGAAGTAATGGCCGCTAGCGACAGGGGATCTCAAGTTGATTCCGTATTTCTAGATTTCCGGAAAGCTTTTGACACCGTTCCTCACAAGCGACTTCTAATCAAGCTGCGGGTCTATGGGGTATCGTCTCAGTTGTGCGACTGGATTCGTGATTTCCTGTCAGGAAGGTCGCAGTTCGTAGTAATAGACGGCAAATCATCGAGTAAAACTGAAGTGATATCTGGTGTTCCCCAGAGAAGCGTCCTGGGACCTCTGCTGTTCCTGATCTATATAAATGACCTGGGTGACAATCTGAGCAGTTCTCTTAGGTTGTTCGCAGATGATGCTATAATTTACCATCTAGTAAGGTCATCCGAAGACCAGTATCAGTTGCAAAGCGATTTATAAAAGATTGCTGTATGGTGTGGCAGGTGGCAGTTGACGCTAAATAACGAAAAGTGTGAGGTGATCCACGTGAGTTCCAAAAGAAATCCGTTGGAATTCGATTACTCGATAAATGGTACAATTCTCAAGGCTGTCAATTCAACTAAGTACCTGGGTGTTAAAATTCGACTTCAGTTGGAAAGACCACATAGATAATATTGTGGGGAAGGCGAGCCAAAGGTTGCGTTTCATTGGCAGGACACTTAGAAGATGCAACAAGTCCACTAAAGAGACAGCTTACACTACACTCGTTCGTCCTCTGTTAGAATATTGCTGCGCGGTGTCGGATCCTTGCCAGGTGGGATTGACGGAGGACATCGAAAGGGTGCAAAATAGGGCAGCTCGTTTTGTATTATCACGTAATAGGGGAGAGAGTGTGGCAGGTATGATACGCGAATTGGGATGGAAGTCATTAAAGCAAAGACTTTTTCGTCGCGGCGAGATCTATTTACGAAATTTCAGTCACCAACTTTCTCTTCTGAATGCGAAAATATTTTGTTGAGCCCAACCTAAATAGGTAGGAATGATCATCAAAATAAAATAAGAGAAATCAGAGCTCGAACAGAAAGGTTTAGGTGTTCGTTTTTCCCGCACGCTGTTCGGGAGTGGAATGGTAGAGAGATAGTATGATTGTGGTCCGATGAACCCTCTGCCAAGCACTTAAATGTGAATTGCAGAGTAGTCATGTAGATGTAGATGTAGATGTGTGTCTTATTCTTCCTGTGATTAGTTTTGTGAATACCTTAAAAGGGTTGTTTTCCAAGGTTATTCCTCTGTATTTATTTGTGTCCTTTGGGTTGCCCTTCCCTTTGTACATTACCCTTACTATTGATTTTCTCCACTGGCCTGGGATTTTTGCTGTTTCAATGCATTTGTTATAAAGTTTTGTCCAGGTTGGTCCTAGCAGATGGGCTGTGTCTTTAAGGTATTCGTTGTAAATTATGTCCGGTCCGGCTGCTTTCTTCCTTTTTGTTGATTCAATGATGTTTCGGACCTCATTTGGAGTGAGTGGGGATCAGGCTGGCATCTCTTGCGGTGTGAGCTCTTGACTTGCTACCTGTGCTCCTTCTCTACCATCTTTGTTGAGAATGTCTTTGAAATGTCTCGTCCATTCTTCCATGCTTATATACTGTGACTGTGCCTGCTTTCGGAGGTGGATTGAAATGAATGGGTCTCTCCTGGCTTCTTCGGCTAGTCTTCTTCCCTGTGTGCCATTCTCTTCTCCCTTGTTAGTGTTTTGTAGGATCTTCTCTCAGATTATGTTTGTAGTAGTGAGTGATTATCTGTGTCCGTTTTTAGTCGGTGAAAAGCTTGGAGTACTTCTTTTCTTTGCTGATAACACTCTTGATCGAACCATGGTTTAGCTCTTCTCACTTTCCTGGGGTAGTTGCTTGTTTTAAGAGTTTCTCCAGTTCAAGCGCTGCCTCCTCTACATTTGAGTTGTCGATTAAGGACTCAATTTGTTCTATCTGGTCGTGGTATTCTTCCACTTTCCTTGGATCCAGTCTCCTCGAGAGCGGTCTCTTCTCTTGGTTCTCTCTTGCCTTCCAATCACTTTGTATGGCTAAGTTCATCGGGATGTGTTTTCTTATAGGCGTGTGGTTTGCATTCCAAAGAGGTCTTATGTCCCCTTTTATGTTTCCTCTTATGAGGGCGATATCAATAGCACTTTTGCCATTACGGCAGAAGTACGTAGGGACGTTTGTGTCGTTTAACAGGATGAGGCCTTCTTCTTGTAGTGATTTGATTACTAATTTTGTTTTGTGATTTCGCACATTCTACTGACAGTTTAGATCCCCTGCGATAAGTAAAGGGATGTCTTTCCTGCTCTGTCTTATTTGTTGGACCAGTTCATCAATTATGTCTATGGCCGATTCGCTTGGCTGGAAGTAGGTTGCTAATAATGTGATGTGTTTTACTTCTATTAGAATGGAGTGATTTAGTTCTGTTGTCGCTATAATTGGTGTTATCCACGGTTTCAGTAGGACTGTTATTCGCCCTTGGGGTCGCCCCCTTTCTCCTTGCTTTGCCAGCATATTTATGCTATAGAATTTCGGGTGTCGCCAATGATCTGTGAGAAAAATTTCTGTGAATATTGCTAGGTCATAACCTCCGAGAAAGTCTGTTGGAGCTATGCATGCTGCGTTTTTCAATCCTTCTACATTCCATAACATTATCTTCATGTTTTTTCTCCCTTCGTTTTCTCCTGGTTTTGTCGTCTCCGGGTACATCTGGTTTTGACACTCTAGTACCGGTGTGCTTCTCAGATTGTCTGCCATGTTGTGGCATTGCTGGTCTTGGGCCAGTGAAAATCCTGAGTTTCCTTCGATGACAGCCTCTTGTAGGTCGGCTGGTTTCCGGCTTCGTTATATAGGAAGTCCTGGACCCTGATAAGTTTCTTTTTTCTTTCTCCCCTCCCATATCTTATCTGTTGGGTCTCTAATGACCTTACTTCTTTTCCTGTTGTTTGCGTTATCTGTTCCTCTTTTGGGGGTGGGGGTGGTGGGTCCTCTTCTGTTCGTGATGACGTTGCTTCTTTTTCCTCTATCGGGCATGGTGAGGTTTGTGGGTCTGCTTCTGTTGGTGATGAGGTTCTTTTTCTTTTATATGGCACAGTGGAGACTTTCCTGCCTCTTCCTTCATTTGTAGTATTATGGGTGTCTGTGTCTGCCCTTGTAGTTTGTGAAACTTTTCCAAAATTCCTTTGCACAGAATAGTTTTTCCGCGGTTGTTTCTGTGCAAACCATGCTTTGTGAAATGATCTCTTTGTGAGCTTGTTGCATTTATGAATGTCATATTTGGGAAGCTGCTACATACCTTCCTAAATATCCTATGCGTTCTGGTAATTTCTTTATTTACGCAGGACTCGACCATCAAGTCGTGTCTTTGAGGAATGCTTAGCACATATACTTCAGAATGAGTGGCTTTCCCTAGAGTTTCCCACAGTACTCTTCTTTCCTTGATGCTTTCGTTTCTATAACTGTCGTTTCCTCCACCTATAATGACACATTTCGCACCTTTTGTTACGGATGTTTCCCAGAATTTCAACACTTCAGTTAATGGCGCGCCTGGCTTGGTAATTCCGCTTACTTTTAGTTTGTTTTGCATATTGGCCATTTTTTCTGCTAGCCTCTTCCGTGGCTGTCTGAGAAGATGTATACGTCACTCTTTTTATTTCTCTCACTTGTCTTAGATGTATGTTCCTTTCTCTTGTTTCCCTGTTCGTTCGTATCTTCACTAGTGTCTGGCAGGTCATATTTTTTTCTATTATTCTCACTTGTCTCATACAAATGATCCTTACTTTTAGTTCCCTGTTTGATCGAGTCTTCCCTGGTGTCAGAAAGCTCAACTTTATTCGTTGTTTTCTGATCGTAATGATTTCTGCACTGTTTCACACACCACGTTATTTTAGGCCTAGTAATCTGCTCGATTTCCACTTTTTGTTTTTGTTTACGATCCCAATTTATCCCTTGTTTCACACACCAGCTTATTATAGGACAAGCAAATGACTCATTTTCCACTTTTTGTTTTTGTTTTAGTTCCCTGATCGATTTTTCTAGGTTGATTGTATACTCTTTAGCTTGCAGTAGGTCCTGATCTAGAGTTTGTACGACGTTTTCTTCCTGCACATTTGCTTGTTTTAATAAACACATTGATCGTAAACAACAACTGATTACTCCACAGTCACAAATTGTGCTTACCCTTTGAACTACGTCCTGTTCTTGTGTTTAGCCAGCCTTTCCTTCCTGTGCGTTGTCTTGTTTTGATAAATACGTCGGTTGAAAACAACAGTAGCTAATTTCCCCCTTGTCACTTTTCATGTTTACTGCGACGAAGCGTTTGGCGCATTTTGTATGAATCCATTTTTGATTCGTTGTACATAGTCTTAATCCATTTATAAGACTTTCACTGCATAGAATACATTTTATATCGGTGAAATATACGTTTTCCCCGGAGCCCTTTACTACTGCTTCTCTACTCGCCGCCATGTTCACAGATCAATATTTAAGAAACTGCTGATTAGTGTATCACAGCTTCCCAGGGGTCCCGGTATTTTCACGGGGATAATATGTTAGAGGAAGTAGAAGCCGACAACATTCTCAGAATATTGTTTCAAACTTTGTATTGAAGATTGCCTTCGCGAGAGGCGTGCGCGAGATAGTCCTTGCAGTCGCACTATCCTCTGTGCCCTTGGTGGCTCAGATGGATAGAGCCTCTGCCATGTAAGCAGGAGATTCCGGGTTTGAGTCCCAGTCAGGGCACACATTTTCACCTGTCCTCATTGATATATATCAACGCCCGTCAGCAGCTGAAGGTATTAATATATAATTCTAATTTATTCCAATATCGGTCTTGCCCTACAGTTGTCGTCCTCTGCAGCTCCCACAAGTACCATGGAAGTTATTCCTTGGTGTCTTAACACATTACTATCATCCTGTCCCTTCTTCTCATCCTACATGTGCCTTGCCTTACTAATTCTTATCTTACAGCTCCACCTATTTTTTAGCACTGGTCTATAACACCGCATCTCAAATGCTTCTAATCTCTTTTTTTCCAGTTTACCAACTTTGCATGGTTCACTTCTATACAATCTTCTGCTCAAAACATACATTCTCAGAATTTTTTCCACCAATAAATACTGATGTTTGATATTAGGAGACTTCTATTTGCCAGAAATGCTCTCTTTATCTGTGCTAACCTGCTTTCTATGCCCTCCATTCATCATCTGTCATATGTTTTATTGCTTCCATGGTAGCAGAATTCCTTCATCCCATCTACTTTGTGTTTTGGAATTTTGATATTAAGTATATAGTTAATTTCATATCAGCAACTCCTCGTTACTTTTGTCTTTCTCTTGTTTGTTCTCATTCCACAATGTTTATTCAGTAGAGTGGCCATTCCATTCAATTCCATTCTACAAACAACCTTGTACAGTCATTTTGTTGGCACATCCCCCAAGGGTCTTGGAGATTCTGAAGGAAGAGCAAGCCTTCCAGTGCTCTCTAACAGTGGATCACTTATGTCTACCATATCAACTCCCATTTCTTCTTCTATCATGTCATCAGACAGTTCCTCTCTCTCAAGAAAGCCTCAAATGTACCATACTCTTTGCATATCCTTTCAACTACCTCTTTTCTCTCTGTGTTTCACAGCCGAATTCCCCTTACATTTTTAATGTTGACACATCTGTGTAAATTTCACGACAGACAGTTTTGTCATTTATGTGTGCTGTGTTAGTCCTTATGATGACCATTTCCTTCCCAGTTTCTTCATATTTTTTCCTGCAGCCGTTTGACATTGGCTTACCCACACTTCCTATTTATTTTATTCCTAAGAGACTTACATGCCATAGTCCGCTATTTGGGAACACTTTTGTATTCCCTTCTTTCATATGTCAGTTGATCTATTTCTTCTGTTT
Source organism: Schistocerca serialis cubense (assembly GCF_023864345.2). Taxonomy (NCBI): domain Eukaryota; kingdom Metazoa; phylum Arthropoda; class Insecta; order Orthoptera; family Acrididae; genus Schistocerca; species Schistocerca serialis. The sequence goes on from NC_064646.1 coordinate 239,274,613, forward strand.
TTTCACAGTTATCTTCCTTGTAGCTATGTTTGTATGTCCAACTTCGGTGATTGTCATTTTGTAGATTTCCATTCCTCCTCAACTTAACTGCCTATTGTGGTATTCACTGTCACAGTATGTACAGCCTTAGAGTACATAAAATATACTTTCTTGCTGCCTCACTTCTTTCCACACTGATACTTTTGGACAATTCTCTAAAACTTCAGCCTACTCTTCACCTTTACTAAATTGTGATCTAGGTTTATAACTGCTCCAGGGCCTGCATTACAATCCAGTATCCGATTCTAGAATCTCTGACTCATCATGAGATAGTCCACTTTGTGTTTCAGGGCTTTTTCTAAGTATACCTCCTCCTTTTGTGAATTCTGAAGAGTGTATGTGCTATTACTAAATGAAACTGATTGCGGAACTTAATTAGCCTTTCTTCCCTCTCAGTGTTAATCACCAAGTCCAGGTTTTCCCATAAATATATCTTCTGTTCTTTCCCATACTACAGTCTTACAATCACCCATGAATATTAGACTTACATCTCCTTTTCCATGCTGAATTACACATTCGATATCCTCATACACTTTTCCTATGAATTTATGGTACATTATTTCCCTTCTATTTTTTTAGGCTATTTATGACGCCTGAGGATAGCACCTTGGGACAAATATTGCATCTAATGGCTATGTTGAAGTGAAACAATATGTTTTTATTTTTTGTTGATTCTTATATGTGACAGAGCAGTTTAGGAACTATATTGTACTGATCGATACCATTGCTCTCAGTTCTTTACGGGCAAGTGATCATACAGATTGCAGTTGACAAGATAATTATAATGTCAATACCAAAAATCTCTATCTAGTTGACAATATAAAACATAAATTATTATGAAATGAGGCACATGAAGCCTACAGAACTCAGTTAATTGATAGGAATGTCTGAAATACTGCATTCTGTTCTAATTACCGTAACATGAAGCCGTGTAGTCCAATGCCACTCATTTTCATCCGTTAGCCAAAACACCTGAAACAGAGTTTGGAATGAACTGTGAACTGCTATTGTTTGTCTGTATAACAAATGTATGTACTGAAAGTCACTAATTCTCAAAGCAGTTAAGGCAGTTTGCAGAATTATGCAAAGCAAAACATAACAGATCATCAAAGGATACTTTCTATGCAAAAGACAGAAATACTGATAGTAAAATGATAATGATAATAATAATAATAATAAGTATTCAGCAATAATATAAATATGGCTTTTGGAACAGACAAATGTAAGAAAAATAGCATAGTCAAGGGAAAACACACTAAACAAGAAGATTACATATTGGATAACCACAGCGACTGCATAGAAACGATGGAAAAAACAGATACCTATAAATATCTAGGATACAAACAAAAAATAGGAACAGATAATACAAATATTAAAGAAGAACTAAAAGAAAAATATAGACAAAGACTAACAAAAATACTGAAAACAGAATTGACTGCAAGAAACAAGACAAAAGCTATAAATACTTATACTATACCAATATTGACCTACTCATTTGGAGTAGTGAAATGGATTAACACAGACCTAGAAGCACTCAATACACTTACACGATCACAATGCCACAAATACAGAATACATCACATACATTCAGCAACAGAAAGATTCACATTAAGCAGAAAGGAAGGAGGAAGGGATTTATCGACATAAAAAACCTACATTATGGACAGGTAGACAATTTAAGAAAATTCTTTCTATAACGAGCAGAAACTAGCAAAATACACAAAGCAATCACTCATATAAATACATTGGCTACACCACTGCAGCCGGCCGGGGTGGCCGAGCGGTTCTAGGCGCTACAGTCCGGTATCGCGCGACCGCTACGGTCGCAGGTTCGAATCCTGCCTCGGGCATGGATGTGTGTGATGTCCTTACGTTAGTTAGGTTTAAGTAGTTCTAAGTTCTAGGGGACTGATGACCTCAGTAGTTAAATCCCATAGTGCTCAGAGCCATTTGAACCATTTTGAACACCACTGCAATTTCATAACCACTTCTACAACCCTTTAGATCACATAACATCAACAGATACGAAGAAAGTAAATTGGAAAAAGAAAGCACTACATGGCAAGCACCCATATCATCTAACACAGCCACACATCGATCAAGACGCATCCAACACATGGGTAAGAAAAGGCAATATATACAGTGAGACGGAAGGATTCATGATTGCAATACAGGATCAAACAATAAACACCAGATATTACAGCAAGCATATTATTAAAGATCACAATACCACAACAGATAAATGCAGACTTTGCAAACAACAAATAGAAACAGTATATCACATCACAAGCGGATGTACAATACTAGCAAATACAGAATACCCCAGAAGACATGACAATGTAGCAAAAATAATACATCAACAGCTTGCCTTACAACATAAACCTATAAAACAACACGTTCCCACATACAAGTATGCACCACAAAATGTACTGGGGAATGATGAATACAAATTATACTGGAACAGAACCATTATAACAGATAAACCAACACCACATAACAAACCTGACATCATACTCACCAATAAAAAGAAGAAATTAACACAACTAATCGAAATATTCATACCCAATACAACAAATATACAAATGAAAACAGGAGAAATAATTGAAAAATACATCCAACTGGCTGAGGAAGTCAAGGACATGTGGCATCAGTATAAGGTTGACATTATACCAATTATATTATCAACTACAGGAGTCATACCACACAATATCCACCACTACATCAACGCAATACAGCTACATCCAAACTTATATATACAACTACAGAAATCTGTAATTATTGATACATGTTCAATTACCCGAAAGTTCCTAAATGCAATGTAACATATACCGTACAGTTAAAAGGAAGTAATGCTTGATCAAGGTCCGCGTCACTTTCCATTTTTGACCAGACGTAATATCTGAGAAAAGAAATAATAATAATAATAATAATAATAATAATAATAATAATAATAATAACATATATTCAAATACATATTGAAAACATGGTAAGAAAGTTGCACTTAATTTCATCTTCATGTAATGAAGAAAATTATGAAATTCATTGTTGGTTCTGCATATTTGATGTAAACTTGCGTGATAACATTGTTTTTTGACTAAATTGTATTTCTGAAATTGATAAGAGTAGCTGAAACAATTTTGTATATGCATGTAATAATTTTTAATTGTAAAATCTAAAAATTGTACTGTTTAACAATTCGGCAATTGCTCAAAACCTATGTAAGAATGGGAGTAGTGCTGTTCGTCAGTGGTTTTGTGATGCTCCACCTCTGAAAAATACAACGAAAACTATAAAGGCATTGAGATGTATGAAGATCATAGTAATCCAAACAATCTGTCTGCATTAATTTAAGATCTTTGTTGGTTACTGTTGATAATAATGAATGAAGACTCTTCTCCCTTTGCATCTTGTGTTTCCATGTATTGTCTTAAAATAGAAATAGAAGACAATCCTGAGAATTTTCTGAGTGCTGGAAATCTGGTGAAGTAAAAAGTCGTAATTTGTAAGTGTAAGATGACTGTACTTTTTCATAGAAGAAGATCTGTGTATCATGTGTCGACGTATGCCTTCATCAGCAGAAAATATAGCAGTAAACAGTTTGGTGAAATTAAAAGACACTGCAAGTTTTCCAGAATGGGATCTGGAAACAAATGTTATGTTCAGAGCAAAAGGCCTCAGTGGGTATGATACTGGCAGTACCAACAACCCTGGAGATAGAGAAAAGTCTAAAAGGGAACAAAAAGATGCACTTACAAAATACTATATTTTGAGAACAAAAAATATCAATCCTAAAATCCACAAAATCTGGATTTGATGTCGAATATTGCTAAAGTGCAAATCCTAGAATTCAAACAAAACCACCCGGGGCAGAATAGTGATGAAATTGCACCAGTCATAAGAATAACAATGAAACTGCCTAATAAATATAAAAATTTAGGATGTGCATGGGACTGTACTACTCAGGAGGACATCTTAAAACCTGAAATCAAGACTTCAGTCTAAAGAACACAAAATGAAGAAAAATAAAGACGAATATGCGTTGCATTCACAGACATAGGTTACAAGATGAAAGATCAGAATAAGAAAAATGAGATGTTGGTGAAGTGTTTTGGATGTGGAGGTTCAGCTCACTATGTAAGTGAGGATAAAAGGAAACTTAGTGATAAGAAGAACAAAACACAGTGCTCTACATGTGGTAAATGTTATCTGGGTGAGTGTTTGACAATAAAAGAACTGTCTCATTATCAATACTGCAAAAACAGAAATCACCCAAGTGAAAAATGGTATTGCAAACAGGAGCATGAGAAGATGAAGAAAGCATCAAAGACAGTTTTTTTTCAGAAGAATTAGCGACAGGAGAGCAAGAGAAGAAGACTGATAAAGTAGATACCAAGTTTGTTGTAGACAGTGGAATTAATCAGTACATGTCGCATGAAATGAAAATTATGTCAAATGTGAAGAAGTGATGCAAACATACTTAAATTAGGATTTCAGATGGAGATTTCATGTGTTCTAATTTTGTTAGTGAAGTTGAAGCACAGCAGTGACAAATGTGTCCCATCAATTGTCAAGAATTTACTGTCAGTAAATACCATTATTAAAAGAGGGGGAGTGGCAATATTTCTGGGGGAGAAACAATGAAAATTGTGAAAAATGGTGATGCTATTTTTTCAGATTTAAATTAAAGTCTTACCTGAAGAAAATACCAGAACTGCATAATAGTGAGGACATAAATGTGTTGGAGAGGACATACCTTCATGGGAAACACGTATCATGGCAAAGCAAGTAAGAAAAATAATTTAGCACACTGCAGTACAGAGCAATGAGACTTATCTCAATGAAGAATATTTTAAATGTATCTTGATGATTACACACTTTTCTTGAAAGTGTGTTTTTTACACACACAAGATGAAACAGAAGATCATTTCAAGGAATTTGTAAGTGAAAGTGAAGCTCTTTCAATCTGAAGACAGAAAAAATAAGACTTGACATAGTAGGAGAGCACGAAAGTGCTGACTCCAAGGAATGGCGTAAAGTGAAAGGTATAGTGATTGCCTGCTCTATTAAAGACTCTCCTCAAATCAATGGCTAGGCAGAAATAATGAATCTTACTATAATGAACAAAGTAAGTTTCATGTTGTTTAATTAAAAATGGGTAAAAGTCTAGAATAGGAGCAGCGGCGTACTTACATGTTTCATGGAGGAACATTGTCAGTGCTTGCTGTCAGGTATGTTGGGAACAAAAGAAAGTGTGTCAACTGTTTGTGTCATGCAGCTGTGGCGTCGATAGGTCATTCTGACCATGATTAACACCACCTTTGGACTCTTACTTGCTCTGCCAAGCCTCCATGTTACATTTTAGTTCTGTTCTGTATCTCAAGCTGTGTACACATTTATGACTAACTACGAAATATATCTCTATATGGAATTTAATGGGGATAGTTATTGCATTCTACTGATAATCATATCCCATTCACATAGGTAATGAGAAAACAGCAGGCAGATGGCATACACTCAGAACGTATGAGACATTGAAGCAAATGAAAATTACAAATTTAATTACTCCTTGTTTGAGCCACAGTTACTCAAACTCTGCAAATGGAACAGCATCACAACCCCTGATGTATTCGAAAAAACAGAGAAATATATCTCTGCTCTGTGTTGCTACACAGTCAGTACTCATGAGCACACTAAATAAGTTGATCGATGTTCTTTAATTAAATCAAGGGAGGAGGTAGATGGATCAAAGTTTTTAATTAACTCATGGGAGAAGGTAGGTGGATCAATGTTTTCTTCATTAAATGATGGAGATGGTAGGTGGATCAATGTTTGTTAATATAGCAAATGTGCAACTGTGTAATTAATAAACATGATCTATGTACCTCCTCCCAAGATCTAATTAAAAAACATTGACCCACTTACTCAGTGTGCTCACTCTGATTGATTGCATAGTCATTGCACCATATACATATTGTCTTTGCAATATATCCATGAGATATGCACCAATGGACAATGTTGCTGTTCAGAACTAAATTACCTTATACCAGTTGATGCTATAATCACAAAATATTTATTTAAAAATTCGCTAACACACTTAAAAACAGCAAATGAGACAATGCTTTCAATTTTAACATTAGAAGTACATTGCCTCTCTTATTGCCTCTCATTGGTTATGTTAAAGAATCATTATAATGTCTACGTGAAGTGGTGGCACGTTGCCAATCTATGAGTGGTAGGTAAGTACCACTGAGAGTGTCCTGACCTAGACTTTAGCCAATAAAATGTATGGTTAACTGTTTTGACTTTGCTTATCTCATGAACAGAAGTTCTACTACAGCTGTTGATGTGGCTCCAGATCAAATGTGATATGGTAAAAAACTGAATTTGTCAAGACGATATTTTTAGATCTGGGTGTTCGCAAATCGACTTGGTATTAAGAATCTGAGTGTGAAAGGTGAACGAGGTGTCCTTGTAGGATGTACAGACAGTGGTTATATCACATTGAATTTCCTTGACCTATCTAAAGCTTTTGTTTGTGTATGCCATGGTATCGTATTAGAAAAGCTTCATTGATCTGATATAAGGGGGAAAGCAATAGACATCATTAAATCATGTTTGGAAGATAGAAAGCAGTGTGTAGCAATAAATCAAAAAGTGGAAAATAATATTACAAGTGTCTTTGTGAATTTTGAAATTGTGAAATATGAAGTTCCTCAAGGATCTGTCCTTGGTCCACTATTTTTCATTCTGTATGTCAATGATACGATCAAAACAGTATCTGACAGTACAGTCATGTATACAGATGACACTTCATTTTTTGTTACAGGTTCTACAACAGTTGACTTGCAAGAGAAGTCTTCGAAAAGTGGAAACAATTATTTCAGGGAAAACAATCTCTTTATAAATGGAAACAAAACAACATGTATGCAGACTCATGCAAACAAAACACACTTTGGACAAAATAATTGTCAGTTTTGGAGATCTAGAACTAAAGGAGACAGACAGTTATAAATTTCTAGGTGTAACAGTGCATAGATATGTGACTTCGGAGACTCACATAAAGAACATTTGCAGCAAAATAGTTTCAAGCATATTCCTGATGAGAGAAACTTCAAAATCAGTAAATAGACACACTCTACAATGATGTATTATGGACTATGCCATTTGTACCTCTCGTATGGCATTCTCTTTTGGGAAAATTCTGCAAATGTGCACACACAAAGGGTATTAAGATTAGAAAAGGGAGTTGTATGATGCATAGCAAAAGTATCACCTAGAGAATCTAGCGGAAACAAATTCAGGGAGCTAAAGATTTGAAGAGTAGCATCAGTGTATATTTATGACACAACTTAGACACACTTAGAAACTTATTGCATTGCATTTCTAAATGGAGAATGTGATGAACATAATACAAGAAGAAGAAAATGAATATCATGTAGAAGGAAGTAGACTAAAATTAACAGACAAAGAATGTGTAAATGATGGACACATACTGTACAACAGTTCACTGCAGTGTATAAAGATGATTAAAGTATGTCTCTTTTTATAAAAAAAAAAATTAGAAAGCCATCATTAAGGAATAACTTGAAGTAAAAAATTAGATAGCATGCACACTATATATGATCAAAAGTATTTGGACACCTGCTAAAAATGACTTACAAGTTTGTGGCGCCCTCCATCTGCAACATAGGAATTCAATATGGTGCTGGCCGACCGTTAGCCTTGATGACAGCTTCCACTCTTGCAGGCATACATTCAATCAGGTCGTGGAAGGTTTCTTAGGGAATGGCAGCCCATTCTGCATGGAGTGGTGCACTGAGGAGAGGTACCGATGTCAGTCGGTGAGGCCTGGCATGAAGTCAGGGTTCCAAAACATCCCAAAGGTGTCCTACAGGATTCAGGTCGGGACTCTATGCAGGCTAGTCCATTACAGGGATGTTATTGTTGTGCAAACACTCCACCACAACCCATGCATTATGAACAGCTGCTCGATCGTGTTGGAAGATGGAATCGCCATCCCCGAATTGCTCTTCAACAGTGGGAAGCCAGAAGTTGCTTAAAACATTAATGTAGGACTGTGCTGTGATAGTGCTATGGAAAGCAACAAAGGGTGCAAGCCCCCTCCACGAAAAACATGACCACACCATACCACCACAGCCTCCAAATTTTACTGTTGGCACTACACAGTCTGGCTGATGATATTCACCGGACATTCGCTGTACCCACACTCTGTCATCAGTCCACCACATTGTGTATCATGATTAGCACTCCACACAACATTTTTCCACTGTTCAGTTGTGCAATGTTTATGTGCCTTACACCAAGCAAGATGTCATTTGGCACTTACTGGCGTGATGTATGGCTTACGAGCAGCTGCTCGACCATGAAATCCAAGTTTTCTCACCTCTCGCCTAACTGTCGCAGTACTTGCAGTGGATCCTGATGCAGCTTGGAATTCCTGTGTGATGGTCTGGATAGATGTCTGCCTATTACACATTACAATCCTCCACAACTGTTGGTGGTCTCTGTCAGTCAACAGTCCAGATCGGCCTGTACACTTTTGTGCTATACATGTCCCTTCAAATTTCCATTTCACTATCACATCTGAAACAGTGGACCTAGGGATGTTTAGGAGTGTGGAAATCTCGCATGCAGATGTATGATACAAGTGACACACAATCACCTGACAGTGTTTGAAGTCCATAAGTTCAGCGGAGTGCCCCATTCATGATGTCTGACTACTGAGGTCGCTGATATGGAGTACCTGGCAGTAGGTGGCACACAACGCATATAATACGAAAAACATATTTTTTTCCGAGCGTCTTAGTACCTATTACACATTACAATCCTCCACAACCATCAGTAGTCGCTGTCAGGCAGCAGTCCAGGTCGGCCTGTATGCTTTAGCACATGAAACTTAAATACATTTGGTAAAGAGATAAGACATTTAAGTAATGCTCACATACAAGGAGTGCATTGAAGATGAAGACAAGGAAAAATGGGTGAAGGCTATAAATGAAGAGAAACAATCATTAAAGAAAAATGAAACATTGGCTCTGGTGGATACAGAATTGCTCGTGGAAAAGAAATAATTATAGGAATATAGATTTTCAAGGAAGTACAAAGGTAGGCTAGTTACAAGAGGATGTCACCAAGATCAAATAAAAATTGATTTTTAAAGATATTTTTGATCCTGCTGTGCAAACTAATTACCTGAGATTCCTATTTGCACTTGCTGCCACAAGGAGATTTAACTGTGACATTTAATGTTAAAACAGCCTTTATTAATGGTTTTCTAAAAGAAAATATTATAATAGAAATTCCAGAGGGATGCAAGGCACTTGGAAAAATTTGCCTGCTCAAAAAGGAATTGTTTGGTTTGAAACAAGCTCCTTTGCAATTGAATAAGAAATAAAGAGTTTCTTGTGAATGAAAACTCATCCAACTGAAATATGATCACTGTGTTTAGGAATCAGACACTAGGAAGAAAATGCATCTTGCTGCACTTGTTGACAATGTGATTCTATCTGGAGAAGACATCTATCAAATGGAAAATCTACTGCAAAAACTGAAATAAAATTTCAATATTACAGTCATTGAAGAACAAATAATGTGTCTCAGACTTCAGATTAAATGAATGAAAGAAGGACTTTATATTCAACAAGAAATAACGCTGAAGAACAGAAAAGATACAGAATTGAAAAATCAAACACTGTAACAACTCCAATTTCACGACAAGGAGGAACTAAATAAATCAATGCAGCAAAGCCAAACTTTCCATATAGTAAAGAGATAAGCAGTTTCTTGTATTTAGCACATGAAACTAAATGGGACTTGGTATATGCAGTGAACTATGAAAGCAGATCAATGAGTTATCCAAATCACTAGGACATCTAAATTCTGAAGAGAGCGTTAAGATATCTAAATTCAACTTCAGAGATTGGAATATTCTACTCAAAAAAAAAAAAAAAAAAAAAAAAAAAAAAAAAAAAAAAAAAAAAAAAAAAAAAAAAAAAAAAAAAAAAAAATTGTGGCTTATTGTGATGCAGATTCTGCAGGTGACAGGAAAGATCGAAAAAGTAGTGGAGGTTACATATTTTTGTACAATAAAGCTCCAGTCACTTGGTGTTGCAAGAAACAGTGTGTTGTTGCACTATCTGCTACTGAATCAGAATAAACATGCAGTTCAATGTCATCAAGAAATGAAAGTTTCAAAAGTTCCATGGAAGAATTGCTGAATAAAAAGATGAAAATCACACTTTGTGTGGACAACTAAAGCCATGATCAAACCTGGTCAAATGTCAGGAAAAATTAAACACATTGATGTGGTGTATCATATCACCATGATGGACTAAATCATGGCTGGTTCAACATACAATACTGTCAAACTCAGGACCAACATCCTGACACTTTAACTAAACCTCTCCAAACTATTACTTTTAAAAGAGTGAAAGGAAAGTTGATGTTTAATTGAATGCAAACTCTGTTTTCTTTTTAGTCTTGTGGTTTTCTGTGCTCTCTTAAAATACAAATAAAAGACAGTAACCAGAATTTTCTGAGTTGTCTTAACAATTACTTAATTCACATAGTGCCATGAATGACTGAAGATCATAAACTGGTTCTTGGAAAATATTCCACAACAACCAGAAAACAAGATAAGTACCATACATAAGTTACACAACCCATCTGAACTGATCACATTTCTTAAAGTTTAAAATTTCAGCAAGTTTATATCATTTTCACTGCCAAGAATGAAAATTTATTTACTTGAGAATAAGAAAAATGTTGTATCACACATAATAATGAACAAACATTATTTGGCATTCTGGTCCGAGCAGCCAGAATTTGCTGTCATCTGCGTTGTGAGGTGTGCTTGCTTATGTGAATAAATGTGTGTCTTTTTTTCTGATGACGGCTGTTGCCAGAAACATATGTGTAAGTGCCTTTTAATTGTGCCTGTCTGCAACTTAGTGAGACTTGCAGGATTGGAGGTCCGCAGCTTCCATTTTATTTATGGAAGGGTATGAGGTCAGCACATCACTCTCCTCTTTTTCCTCTGGCTGTATTGCCAACTTTCTGATCTCGAAGCCACTACATTTCAGTTTAGTACCTCCTCAAATGACATTATAAGGCTGAATACACCCTGTACTAATCCTCCTTACAAGGAAAAATCCTTTACAATGCCAGAAATAAAACCCAGATCCTACTGTAGCAGTTGGAGGATGGCGGATTCAGTACCATCCTGTTATACTGGTGTCATGAGGCCACGAATCTCAATATTCTAATTTTTCATTTGCCCTAGAATACAACAGGCTAGTGGTACAAGGGAGGGGATGTATGGGATCTTTTAATAGATTATATGTCTTTCTGATAAGCACGTTACAAATTGCCAAGAAGCTTGTGGGTGCCATTGTTTAGTTGCTTTATGTTTACTTATTGCAACAGAACCAGGTAAGGTCACTGTCCAGCAGTCATACTCATATCTATCATACTATTATTGGCAGTAGCACCTTTGGTTGACAAGTCATTCACTTTCCTAGCTCTCATAAGGATATGTGTTTGAGAAATAATAAATAATTAAGGCAATATTATATCATAAATAAGTAAATTAATACCTATTGTAAACTATGAATTATATGTTTCATATTTATTTGCGTATTTTTCAGAAAAAGAAAAGTGCGAATTTTGGACTAGGTTTTGTGTACATTATCATGTACTATAAGTTACCTGATTATTTCGATATAGTACAGCTTGTGTTATTAGTGTGTTCTTATATCCATTTGAGTGACTACTAAGTAGACAAAGTGAGAAGTAAATAAATAAGTGAAAAGTTCATCTAGTGTAGGCTCAGTTCTTTGTTTACTTTTGTTTCATCATGAAAACAATACAGATTTAATTGTTTCTGTTTCTCTGGAGTTCTGTGTGGTGTCGCAGCCAGACACCACACTTGCTAAGTGGTAGCCTTTAAATCGGCCGCAGTCCTTTAGTATACGTCGGACCCACGTGTCGCCACTATCAGTGATTGCAGACCAAGCGCCACCACACGGCAGGACTAGAGAGACTTCTTAGCACTCACCCCAGTTGTACAACTGACTTTGCTAGCAATGGTTCACTGACAAAATACGCTCTCAATTTCCGAGACGATAGTTAGCATAGCCTTCAGCTATGTCATTTGCTACGACCTAGCAAGGTGCCATGTTCAGTTACTATTGATATTGTAAATAATGTACAGTCAAGAGCGACATTCACCATTTATGGATGAAAGTTAAGTATTCCACCAGCTACATCTGTTTTTTGCTAAAGTCTAATTTCCTTGACCTGTTCCAGACCTCATGCCAGCCTGCGTGAGCTAAAACCCGTGCCTTTTGGCTTCTTCTCATACCGGTGTTGGCTCTCCTGCCAACCCACAACATTCTGAATATTTATTGAGTGGTTTAGGATATTATCCTTATTTAATTTAGACTAAAGCCAAAATTTGTTTGCCATGAGTGAGAAGTGTATGACTTGCCATAGGACTGTTAGTTCTGGGTTGTGGAGTGAGAGTTCTTTCTTCTGGGTGCCTGTAGCAGCAAGGGAACAGGGGAAATAAACAAGGCTCCATTGGTTGTGTAGGATCTGCTGTAGAGATAGGAAGATAGTGGAACAGAAGGAGAAGATTGCTGCCATTCAGGCAGAACTAGGTAAGGCAAAATAAGATCTGCAAAGATGAAGGGGGGGAGAAGGAAGAAGAAGGGGAGAAGTGACAACAGGCTATAGAAGAAACAGGAATAGGGATTTCCCAGACGGTTGTCAATGTGGAAAACAGGTTTTATCTGTTGTTGCCATTGGAAACTGAGGAGCCACAGGAAGATGTAGGAGTAGACAGAACACAGCAAACTTTTAAGAAGTGTTTGAGAAGTAAAACGTTAGAAAAAGTTGTGAAGAAGAAGAAAGTTTTGTTGTTACGTAGTTCACATGGCAGAGAAGTTGGCCAACTGTTGCCAGATGACCTAGGGTCGGGCTACAAGGTCACAATTTTTTTTAAACTATTGCAAGTCTGGGTCATGCAATAGAAGATGTAGGGTTCCTGTGCAAAGACTTCACAAAGGACCATGGTAATAGTGGATTGCAGGCAACAGAATAGACAGGGATCCTAATTATTTAATTGAAGGTGACCTGATAAAGTTAGTTTCAGTAACAAGACATACTGGTGGTGGGCTTGTATCTGTTCTGAGGTACCTTGACTGCTCTCATTTAAACTCTTCTGTTAGGGAAGTTATTTAGAGGTGGAACAGTTGCTGGGATCAGACGTGAGATCTCATATGAGAGTGGCTCCTGTTGACCCTATCAGCACATGGGACTATAATAGGTACGGCCTTTGCCTCAACAGGAAAGGAAAGGGAAAACTGTCTGGGCTAATAGCAAATAACATAAGGGGGCATTATCACAAGTGATTAAGTGCCATTGGTTACAAGTGACAGAACAGAAATTTTTTATGGTAGGGAGGTCAGAAACAAAAGATGTTCAGAGATAGGCTAAAAATGACACTCACATTGATAAAACAGGCAGCCAGAAAGCATATTTTATGCACACAATTCATGCAGACAGCCTCTGTTTTAAACTGGAGATATTCAAAAACTGACAGAAAAATATTGTTCGTCCAATTGTGATTCAGCCAGTGCACAAAATCAGTTATCTTTATTGCATCAGAATATCTGAGGACTAGGGCATAAGCTTAACAAGTTGCTTATTTGTATTGGAGAATTAGAGTTGAGCAAACTAGTTGATATAATCTTTCTTTCTGAACATCATGTGGCCACTGGTGTATATATTTGAATATTGCATGATTCAAGTCAGCTTTTTACTTCTGTAGAGAAAATATGGAGAAAGGAGGAGTTGTCACATTTGTCAGTAACTGTTTTGATTTCAAGAATATTGATATTAATAATTTTTTCTCAGAGCAGCACTTAGAAGCTTGTGCAACAGAAGTAGTATTTCATAACACGTCCTTTATAGTAGTAAATATATACAGAAACAGGAAACTTTAACCTCTTCATAAAAAATATGGAAGCTCTGTTGTTCCATACCACAGTAAAAAACAAGGGAATAGTATGTAAATGCTCTGTGAACGCCATTGATAATATAATTGCAGACAAATATAGGAAAAAAAGACATGCTACAAAACCAATAGTTAATGGGCTATCTCATAATGACATGCAGCAGCTTGTATTAAATGTTGCAACTTGTCAGGATAAAAAAATCTATAATAAATCAGTCAGAAATTGAGAAGTTTAGAAGATTACCCAAAGACATGAACTGGATCGATGTTTACAGTAATTCTGACTCAAACAGAAAATACAAAGCATTCATTAATAAACTTACTTCATCTTTTGAAAACTGTTTTACCCTAAGGTAACTCAGATCAGACAGAAGTCTAAAAATAAACCATGGAATACACAACAAATGTAGGTATCATGTGGGACAAAAAGGAGACTGTATCCACTATCGAGGAGCAGCTCTGATGTTAGCACTGTAATGCATTACAAAGAATAGAGCAAATTATTGAAGCAAGACATCTAAGCAGCTTTATTATGAGGAAAAGATAATTACAACAGGCAACAAAATAAAAGCAATGTGGGATGTAGTGAAGAAACAGACAGGTAGGGCCAGAAACAATTAGAAACAGATAGTTCTAAAAACAACTGAGGCATTGGTAACAAGTGTATATGGTGTTGCAAGCCTCTTAAACCAGTATTTCGTATATTTTACTGACGGCTTTGCATTATCAGGTTCGGTAAACAGTGCAATGGAGTATCTGAGACCAGTCTGTACAAATAACTTCAGTAAAATGGAAATGGCACTCACATCTCCCATAGAAGTAGCATCCATCATAAAATCCTTAAAATCTAAGTATTCTAGTGATTATGGTAATATACCAATGAAGTTGGTCAAAGAATGCTCAAGTGAGTTCAGTTCTATCTTAAGTTAATTGTGTAATCAGTCTCTTGTCAGTAGAATATTTGCAGACTGGCTAAAATATACTGAAGTTAAGCCTCTTTACAAGAAGGGGAATAAAGAGATACCATCAAACTATTAACCAATTTCACTTTTGCTGGATTTTTCAAAGATATTTGAAAAGTTGTGTTCAAGCATTTTCTTAAGCATCTGGCTGCTAATAATACATTGCCCAAGTCGCATTTTGGATTTCTTAAGGGTCTGATACAGATAAAGCTACTTATACATATTGTGAAAATGTCCTTAATTCATTAGATAGCAAATTAGAGACTATTACATTTTCTGTGACCTGTCAAAAGCCTTTGACTGTACGCGTCCAGAACCACCTAGAGAGAAGGCCATGGCGTACTCTTGTGACATCATGCAAAACAGGCCAGGGTTGATGTGGCACTGCGAGGGAAGAATTGAGACACACGGCCTACAATCTTTGTCAAACAGTTTTACAGAATCTGTTCCATATAAAATAACTGATTTCTGAAACACTTGTAGCTTTATATGCCAGCTCCATGCTGAAGTGCCCATCATTTCAATAATGGTCATAACTGTTGTGGTATTTCACATATAGGTATCAGATTCAAGAATGTTGCAAACAAAAATAGGGGTTGCTATGAATTTATGTTTGGTACATATTATACCTTCTTTTGCTGAGTATGAAATACAGCTGAGATTTTGAAATTTCTTTAAAACTCGGGATCAATATTTGCCTCCAATCTTGAAAAAATTGAGCATCTGCATGAAGTTTGCTTCTGATCGCCTGCACACAGAAATGAAGTATTCATAACGCCTCTAATATCTCATAAACCATTTGAGATATCAAAACGAGATTTTGGCAAGGGATACCACACAAAGAGGAGAATATGTTCCTTATGGTTAAAATGTGGAACTTTAATATAATTTATAAATTTACAATTTTTTTAACTAGTAATGCAATTGCTTAAGACTTATTAAAAGCCAGTGAAAATGTATGAGTGCAGGATGTAAATAATATTGTGATATACATGGTAAAACAGGGTACATTTGTGAAAAATACGCCATGAAAAACTACAGTCTTTCTGGTTCAGATGACTATTATTTGCACTCACTTGAAAAATTCTCCACAAATACTGTGTATAATATTAAATTCCTCTCCCATCAGTATCCTAAATAAAATATTGTTTCATTTTGGAAGTTTACATTTGCAAGTTTAGTATAAGTTAGTACGTAAAAGTTAGCATCTAAGCCTACGGATATAAAAATTTTATTGCTCAACAGTTTGCTAATTGTTGGGTTTAATTCCTTCTTAATACACTGCCTGTTTGTGTGTTAGCTGTTTATAGAGCTCCCTCAGGAAAGCTGGGTACATTCCACAAGCAAACAATCACTTTTAACTCATCTGTTCTCAGAAACAAAAACAACCATGCTTTGTTATTGTAATGTAAATTTTCTTTCCTGTAAAAATGCCACAGATTGTGAGCTTGTAATGAGCCAAGTACAATTGACTTTCTCACAAGAGTTGCAAAGAGCTTTACAAGCCTGATTGTCAATACTCTGTACATAAAAGAATTAGAAACGTATGTGTAATTGAAATTTTAGATGTCTTCCTGACCATGATGGTCAGCTGTTCAAAATGCATGCTGTAAGCCCTGCTAACAATGGTATTTTCATCAATAGGACCTATATATATGACAACAGTGAAAATCTGCAAACCTTCAGCAGACGTTTGCAGCAGCTACAATGGGACAATGTAACAAGCTAACAAAAGTCAATAATAAATTTAACCTGTTTCTATATTAATTTGTTGCATTATTTGAAGCCGTATTCCACAAGAGAATTTCATGAAGTGTCAACCTAAATGAATGCAAGAGACAGTGACTCACTAAGGGAACCAAGCTATACAGTAAAACAGAAGGAATGCTGTATATGATATGAAGAATTCTACTAAACTGCAGGACAGGGGGCACTATGATTCATACTGTCAAATCCTAAAGAACTGACCAACAATTAACAGTGAAATTGACAGTTCATATAATAAAAAGAATTTGGACGATTGTAAAAAGTGAAGAAGGCAAAAGTTCAGAGGGCAGTATCAAAGTGTGCCATAATGGCAGTATGGTAGATGAAGGTTATATAATGGCCAACATCATATTTTTGACAGAAACTAATCAAATTGGTTGTAAAGTGCACAAAATTAAGTAGATGACTGTACCCTATTTCACTATGTATGATACTGAAAGGGAAGCACATGAAAAACACAAATGTGACTGGTATGGACAATATATGAAAGTACTTAAGTCCTACAGTAAATTTGTTCTTATAATTCTCTATCGCATATTGAATGAGTCCCTAATTCTGGGTACTGTCCCTAATAGTCTCAAGTAAGCAGTTGCCTAGTAGATGGTACACCTGCGGTTTCCAACCACTGACCAATTTTATTACTGACAAGTCTATCTAAAACCTGGAGAAACTTATGTACAGTAACACTATGCAACATTTTAATAACTACAATATCTTCAATAAAAGTCAGTTAGGATTCCATAATTTAACAGGCCAGTTTCTAATCAACTCCTCAAATCCATAAACAATAAAACTTCATCAGATGGCATATTTTATGATCTAAAGCATTTGACTGTAATCACAAAATACTACTTAGGAAGGCTGAGCAGTATGGGTTAAAGGGTAAAGCAGGGATGTAGCTCCAATCACATCCAGATAACAGGAAGAATAAGGTTGTGTTGAATAACTCTGCAGTGGCATCTATCTGTTCTGCTGGATCACAATAAAATCTGGAGTAGAAAAGGTAATCTTGGCCTCTTACTATTCTTAATCTTTATCGATAACCTTCCATGTTGTACATGCCGAAAAGCACAATTCACCCTGTTTGCAGATGACACAACTACTATGTTCAAACCAACTTTAGATTGGTTCACTTCATATGGTCTGTCATACATTGTTGAAAATATTCAGGTCATGCTATTTCACTAATGCATGTGTTGAGGTCGAAATAAAGTGTAGTGACAAAGAATTATTGAGTCAAGTATTCCAAATTCCTGTTTGTGACTCCGAAACAAGCATATCTGCATACCTTGGATGTTTCTAGTCACTTATGACATATGGCATTATGTTTTGGGAAAACAGTCACAAGCAAATGAAGCCTTTGTCACAAAAGAGGGTCATCTGAATTATGGATAGAGGTAAATCTAGTTTTTCTTGCTGAAACTTATTTAAACGGTTTCGGAATCTCACCATACCATGCCTGTATATTTTGTCACTAATGTGCTTTGCTAACAAGAATCAGCTGATTTACAAAATAAACAGTGACTCATGATCTTATACACGAAGCGAGCATGATCTTCACAGAGATATTTAAAAAATTCTTAGCATGATTCAGAAAGGAGTATGTTATTCAAATAAAAAAGTATACAGAACTCTTCCAGTTCATGTATTATCATTCATTGCAGATCTGAATTAATCAAAAAACTGCTGGATTTATCTTTTGGATAGCTCCTTTTATTCTTCATAGGAATTTTTTGAGAGTGTGTAGTAGTTTGTGGACTGTGTTTAATTTGAGGCATTTCTGTGTGAACTTACTATGTGCTTCAAGTCTATCACTTACTGACAGTATGCTTTGTGTATGAAATGGTATGTAAGTCTTAATATTTGTTCATGTGACTTACTATTATAATTTATCTGAGTTATCTGAGCATCTGGATCTCATTTTTCAAATATCTGTTTACATATCATTTAAACTGTAAGCCTTATGACAGTTTACATCCTCAGATAATTCAACACCACTGCAATATACTCATGCCAAGAATCCACCGATTTGCACTTTACTAACTCCAGGGATAGATCAGAAATCACTGCTGGTGACTACGGCAAGTTTAATTCTTTGTAATATGTAGACAAATTAATGTAACATGGGTATTGTAGTCCTCAGCATGCTTAAAATAATATAATTATTAATATTTTATGTTAATGTAGGATGTATAAAACACTAGAACAAAATTGTTAAGGCTTTCGTGGCCACTTCTTGACAAACTGCCCATTGGCTTCTGTCTCGGGTTCTTCGGCCAACGTTCATCTAATGATTTTTCTGACGTTTCGCCAGCACGAGTAGCTGGCATTGTCAAAGCTTCACCCTCCATTGCCGGTGGTGAACAGCCAATAGGCAGTTTGTCAAAACACTAGAAGTAATGAACAATAATTTATTTAAGTTAAGACAAAAACACATGTTATGGGAACAGGATCTACCTGGGATATAGAAAACTTAATTCCCATATATGTGGTAGCTCGTATATATTTACACTTGACACTGTGTCCATACAGAATGAAATATAACAAAGAACTGACTAAAGTAAAGTTAAGATGGAGACTCGACAGAGCACTTAGAGTACGCAAATATATTAAGTATTTTGTGGTCGATACAAACTATCGATGCCACACAAGGCCCCCCCCTGCCACAGTACGGAGTACTGCAGATGTTCAAGGGTGAGGGCACGCAAACGTTGACATTGGTGGAAATCATGTATGTAGGCAGGCACACCACAGGTACTTCCATCTCAAACGAGATGGGTTGTGCAGGTGGAGCAGTGAGAAGCAGGTCCACTTTGTAGTCAGTCAGCCAGCATGGCCGGATGAGACAGCGGCCGGCTCGGGAGTAAGTGGGCAGGGTGGTTGACGACGTGGTGGAGGCGTGTGTGGTCCTTAAGTGGATTGAATCCTCCGTAGAAATGAAAGCACGTAGAGATGCTCGGTCACACTCGCGTGGGTGTGTGAGGTTGTGTGCAATGTTGATGTGTTAGGGACCGTCCGATGGCGGGACCTCAGTATCTGTCAAAAGAATGAGCACTCGGTCATTGAATGTCACTATAGAAACATCGTTCACTCGGTGCAGTGGCACGCTTCAGGACAAACTGATAGTAGGTGCGTGTGTCTCCGACGTTGGAGGTAAGTGCAATAAACCTGTGCAGGGTGAAACAGGGGGCGAGGTCGGGAAACCAGCGAACGGTGGCGAACAGTCTTCAGTGGAAGAGGTGTGCGGTGAGGTTGATGGGAGCACATCTTCATTCTCAATCAAGGATGGACCATCTACAGAAACTGACTGTGGTGGTGTTAGATCATCTGAGTCGACAAAAGCCAGTTTCAGGTGATTCAGAGAAACTGCCTGTGAGCGGTCTTTAATCATTATATTAGAAGTTGCATCCCCCCATGACAGGACCTTGTAGGGGCCATCATAAGGAGGTTGAAGAGGCTGCCTAACCACATCATCATGCAGCATGATGTGGGAGCAGTCGGAGAGTGCTGTGGGAACATAAGTCTCGGGCGGTGAGTGACTGATAGGTGGGTACAAACGCGTTCGTTGAAAATGCATGCGCATCTGGCTAATGAAATCTGGGAAGGGGGCAAGGTCCTCACTAACATGGGGAAGAATAAGTTCCCCTGGTAGGACTGGATTCTTGCCGAAAACAAATTCAGATATAGTCCCCTGTAGGTCAGGTTTACAGATTGAGCGTAGACCAAGCAGCACCCACGGGAGAGCTTCCGACCAGAGGCAATCATGGCATCGAAGGGCCATCTTGAGGGTGTGGTGCCATCTCTCCACCAACCCATTACTTTGTGGATGATAGGCGGTAGTGTGTATTTTTTTAATACTGCAGATATTGCAGAGGATGGTGAAAAGGGAGGATCTGAACTGTCGACCTTGATCCTCTGATCGGTGGTGATAGTGGTCGGGCACCCAAAACGAGCGATCCATGAGCCAATGAAAGCCTTGGCTACCATCTCAACAGTAATGTTAGAGAGAGGGACAGCCTCAACCCAGCAAGATAAACAGTCGATAGTTGATAAGATATATCTATGGCCATCTGAAGAAGGAAGAGGCCCGATCCGATAAATATGTATGTGACGGAATCGTCCTGCGGGAATGTCGAACTTGCCCAGAGGTGTGTCGGCTGATCTTGTTGCACTGGCAAGCGACACAGCTGAGTGCCCAGGTTTGACAGTTCCGTTTGATATTCTTCCAAACAAAACGTTCTGATGCGAGACATGTGGTGGCTCGAACGCCTGGGTGAGCTAGGTTATGAAGGGTGTTGAAAACCTGTCGGCGCAGCCTGGGTGGGAGCAAAGGGCGTGGTGTGCTGGTAGAAGAATCACACCACACCTTGTCAGAAACGCCAGGAAATTTAGCCTTTTTAAAAACAAGTGATATTTGTGGGTATTGTAGGAGAGCCAGAGAATCTCCGTCAGAAGCTTGGATGGAGGCCAGATCGCAAAGATCAACGATGCAGGAAACAGCAATGATCCCTGTGAAGAAATCCGTAGTGACGTTATCTCCACCTTTGATGTAATGAACGTCTGTTGTGAATTGAGAAACCAGGTCAAAGTGGCAGTAACGTTGCGGGGGTGGGTTGCAGAATGCTTCTGTCGGTGGTTTGTGATGGGTGAGGACAAAAAATGAACCTCCCTTGACGTTGGGTGGAAATATTTAATTGCCTCATAAACAGCAAGGAGCTCTCTATCGAATGCAGAATATTTTCTCTGAGCCGTTGATAGTTTCTTGTAGAAGAAATGAAGGAGAGAAACCATGTCACCCTTGCGTTGTTCCATCACTGCCCGACTGAATAACTCGTCCAAGGGGTTGGGGTGGGCGAGTGTCACAGCATAAGATAAAGAAGTCTTCAGAGCCTTGAAGGCCTCCAGCATTGGAGCAGTCCAAGAGACGGGTTTTATACCGGAAGTTTGTTTGTCTGATAATGCGTCCATCAGGGGTTCCTGAATAGCAGCAGCGGAAGGCAGATGGTGATGATAGTAATTGATGGTGACGAGGAAATGGCATAGCTCTTTGTAAGTAGCCGGCAGTGGCAGAGATGTGATAGCCTGCACACAAGATTTGGGAGTTTTTATTCCACCAGCGGAGATAGTGTAACCTAGGAAGGAGACTGATGCCTTGTGCAACTGAAACTTGTCTTTGTAGACCTTGACACTGTTGGAGTTCAAGGTCTGGGTGACCGTAGACAGATGATTTTCATGTTCCTCTGCTGAGCTGCTGAAAACGAGAATGTCGTCCAGGTAAGCAAAGCAAAACTCGAACTGTTGCAGGATAGAGTCAATGAAACATTGCCACATTTGTGCCGCATTCTTTAGGCCGAATGGCATGAAGTTGTATTGGAATAAACCGAGCAGTGTGATAATAGCCATCTTAGGAATCTGGTGGTTGGTACGTTTACAGTCAATAACACTGAAAATTGTGGCACCCGATAACATATGAGAGAAGTCATTGATGTTCGGCACTGGGTAGTTGTCCATGATGGTACGAGCGTTTAAGTGTCGGTAATCGCTACACATTTGTAAAGATCCGTTGTGTTTGGGGATGAGGTGGATTGGTGAAGGCTAGTTGCTGTCTGAAGGTTGCAGAACACCTGCCGCCAAAAGTTCATTAATCTGCTGCCGGGCCATGCGCAACTTGATAGGGTTGAGGCATCAGACCTTATGCCTAATAGGAGGGCCGTCAGTTGTAACTATCTCATGTGTCATTCCATCAGTGATGGAAGAAGTTGACAACTGCACATGAGATTGGTTAATGCCCTGGCACCAAGTCTTCGGACGAGTAGAGCATAACGAGGCATAGCTGTTAGTACGAGTGGGGAAAGGTAGCACGAAAGTCACATGTCTCTTAATGGAGCATGGCGTATGCTTGTGTGGAGGGGGTGGGTGCGCGCGCAGTGCCGAGTGACTGTCCGCTCTCAACCTTGTACTGGACAACCGGTGCGGGCAAGAGCAGCACCAGCGTTGCACATGGGGCCAAAATGGCTGGCTGCTGGGTCATGTGGCTGGTAAGTGAGAGAGGGGGAATGTTTATCAACAGGCACGGTAGCTGTCCGAGAGGTGGGCATGGTCGCAACACACCTGTGACTGTCATTAGTGGCACTGTTTGAAACACACGGCACTGGATGAGGTGAGCACGATGGTGGGTTGGAACGTCACACACAAGTAAAGTTTGTGGACTAACCTGGTGAGAGTTCAAGCTAGGCTTGGGCGGGCAATCTTGTTTAGGTGGCGGCACCATGGACTGCAGTTGCAGAAGTGAGGTACGAGCTGCGACGAGCTCGCTGGAAGTGGATGCGATGCATTGTTTCAGCTTTTTGTTGTTCTGGCGGAGCTGCATCGCTGAGTCATATTTTGACAGTAGGTCAGTAATGCAGGTCACAATGTTGCCCACGAGGGCAGAGCACTTGCGTATGATATCGTATGTTGTGGTGGAAACAGAGTGTTGGACATAGGTGCGAGTGCATGTTATGTGAGTGTTTGTAGGATGGTGGAACACTGAACCCTGTACCATGTTCAGAGATAGTTTGTAATGAGACAAAAAATCCATACCGAGGATCGGTTCATCGATGTTGGCAATGTAGAATGTCCACAGAAAATGTAGAAAATGAGATAGGGTACCATAACCTTTACTGAGCCTGAGGTAGGTAACATCAACATGTTGACAGCTTGTAGAAGTGACTTAGTCAGTGAAGAAGTGGGTGGAGTCATCGAAGTAGGTATGAAACATACATCAGCACCAGTGTTGAGCAGAAAAGCTAGACCTGACGCAATGTCAGTCACATAGAGATGACTACTCGGCTGGGCGGATGAGTGAACGGAGTGTAATGTAAGAGGTCACCTGTTAGGTTCCCCGCAGGACTTGGCAATGCTTAGTTCCTGTGGTCGGCATGTGGGTGTTGGCATGGCAACCTGCACTTCTTGGCATCGTCGCCAAACACTTTGCGGTACCAGCAGAAAGGGTGAGCTGGATGATGAGGAGGAGCTGGAGACTGTGACAGATGGGGCAGCTTGCTCTTGTTGATGTATTCCGATAAATAGACCAGTACGTAAGGTGGGCGATCCTGGAGTGCTTGGACAGTGGAGAGAGTGAGCCGATGCTGCCAGGAGAAGTAGACGTGGTGATGGCGGAGTGAGCCCTGCCTCTGCCAGCCGAAGGTTGGTATGCAGGGGCAGCTGTGCTGACAAATGGTGTGGAATGAACTGGCTGATGTTGCAGCAGCAGTGAATACAACTGGTA
Organism: Schistocerca serialis cubense; assembly: GCF_023864345.2. Taxonomy (NCBI): domain Eukaryota; kingdom Metazoa; phylum Arthropoda; class Insecta; order Orthoptera; family Acrididae; genus Schistocerca; species Schistocerca serialis. The sequence goes on from NC_064646.1 coordinate 239,298,689, forward strand.
AGCGATGCATAGGCAGAAGCCGGTGGACTCGAACGAATATGGTAAAAGGTTGATCTGTAGATCGGTAGGTAGTTTGGCAAATCCACAGTCCATAGCGTGGCATCAGGCATAGCAGTCGAAGGCGGCGCCAGAGTTGTGAGGGGATGTGTTCCCCCAGGTGCTCCTCATAGAGAATCTTGATTATTAACTCTTGTGGTAAGTAGGCTAGTCATTTCATTATAGTCTTCTTTACAAACTCGTATTTTGGTGCAGGCAGTGGCGAAAGGAGCAGTTCACAAATCAAATCACAGTGGTCATGGAGGTGTGTGATGGGGCAGAGAAACCTTGAGTTGTCATCAGACACATGATGTAACTCGAACAGATGCTCAACGAGCACAAACTATGATGCCGGGTTGTCCTCATATAAGGATGGTAGCTTCGGCAGGTGGATAGGAGGGTGTGACAAAGGCGGCTTCGGTGTATCTTGGGGTTGCGGCTGAACTGAGATTAAGTCAGAGGCCGGCACAGTAGGCCTGGATTTAAACCAGGTGAGCGAATCTGTAGTAGTGGCAGCTGGCATAGCTGACTGTGTGTCACGAAAACACGGTGCAGGAGGCACAGACGATACTGTGGAAACAGGCAGATGGACGGCACATGAGGGGGGTCCAGAAACTGCACCGTGAGTGACAAGTGCTGGATGGAAATGACCCCACAAGTTGGGGGGGGGGATGGGGGCAGGGGGGTTGAGAACACCACCCGCATGGAACCTATCTGATGCACAACAAGCCTGTAGTGCATGTGGCGGGTCACTGAGGTGATGTAAGGAGTCCATGTTATGCGAATCACTGAATTATGCATGTAAATTAGACACAACTGGAACACCACATGTGCGGAACGGATGTGGTGCAGTTTGTAGTAATGGCGGCATTGCACAGAGCCCAACATTAACTGATGTAGCACGCCGGTGGATGGTCAAACACGTGTTCAAAAGGAGATCAATTTGTTCTTGAAACACTCAATTTAAAGAGACAATTCGAAATATTGTTCAGTTTACATTTCGCTGTCGGATGAGTATAATCCAGTGACGCGAAGCCTGAGTCCATTGTTCGCTTCGACGGTGTAGTTGTTGACCGTTGAAAATTAATGAGGTTAGCACACAGCGTTGGTTGAGAATGCGAATCACTGTGTGTAAATGATGAATAAGCCATTGACAAAGAAACGACAAAGCTCGGTGAGCGGAGTTGTGCTTCCACATCTTCAAACAAGTCATTGTTTGGCATGGTCATTGCATAGTGCATATAACCTGTTGCATAAACACTGGTGTGGAAGATGCAAAACACGAAAAAACTGTGGGATCACCACTATGGGAATGGGATCGGTAATCGGGATGTGGAAAACTTAATTCCCATATATGTCGTAGCTCATGTATATTTACACATGACACTGCGTTCATACTGAATGAAGTATAACAAAGAACTGACTAAAGTAAAGTTAAGATGGAGGCTTGACAGAGCACTTAGAGTTCACAGATATTAAGTTTCATGGTCAATATGAGCTACTGACACCACAATGTACTTCCTGAAAAAACTGTTACAAAAGCCAGGGCACAACCTGGTTCCGTTATGAAACTACAATTATCACAATTTCCATCTTAAAAGGCAGCAAGCCTTTTCTACATTCAGTGGAATTACAAAGAATGACTGATTTATTGTATGCATTTGATATATTGTATTTCATGACAAATGACACAATTGCTAAACGTGTCAGAAGCATATAACAGGTTACATTAACAGTGTTACTGTATATAAAATTTATTAATTGTGACTAAAGATGATTTATGTTGCTGACAAATGTAGTAATTCATACAGAGTAATAGAGCAACAAACATTTGTTGGAAGGTATGCACCATGACAGGAGTAAGACAAGGATGCTGTTTATCACCTACTCTTTTCAACCTGTACTTGGAAAATATGATTGACCAATGCTCATTAGATGACAAAGGAGTAGAAACTGGAGGAAGAAGAGTAGGGTGCTTGAGATTTGCTGATGACATGGTCCTTCCAGCCACAGGGGAAAAAGAATTACAGGATTTGGTGGACACCATTGCAACTAACGGAAAAAATATGGAATGAAAATTAACACAAATAAAACAAAAGTATTGGCAATAGGAGTAAATGAGGAAATAAAAATTGTGCTGAATGGAGATACAATAGAACAGGTGCAAAATTTTAAGTATCGTGGAAGCAGGATAGACACCGACTGGAAGTGCACCACAGAAATTAAAACAAGGATAGCAATGGCAAAAGAGGCATTTTATAAGAAAAGGAGAATCTTCTGCAGCGGTCTGGACAGAGAACTCAGAAAGAGACTCATAAAATGTCTTGTTCTTCTATATGGCACTGAAACATGGACTATGAGGAAAAAAGACAGAGAAAGGCTGGAGGCTTTTGAGATCTGAACATGGCGGAAGATGGAAAGAATAAGTTGGATGGACAGAGTAAAAAATGAAGAGGTACTGAGAAGAGTGGGAGAGAAAAGACAGTTACTAGATGTAATAAAGAGAAGAAAAAGAAATTGGATTGGGCATATATTAAGAAAGAATGACGGACTGATAAAAACAGTTTTAGAAGGTTATGTAGAAGGGAAAAGGAAGCGAGGAAGGAAGAGGTTCCAGATACTGGATGACATGATGGATGGTACAACATACAGAAGCCTTAAGAGGGAAGCAATGGATCACAGAAAATGGAGAGGCAAAGGACCTGCTAATATAGTAGATAACTGGTGATGATGATGATGATGCACCATGATATAAAGGTGTCACTGGGATGATGCAATACCGAAAGACATTCAACAAAGTGAAAATGCAGCTAGTCATTGGAAACTAATAAGTAATGGCAGTACTGGGTATGACGACATATCAGAGCAACCTCACATTACTGTGGAATACCTGATCCACAACTGAAACAACTCTTTTACATCATTATTGGACAGGTATGCAACATTTGTTGAAAACCCTGCCATAAGCTAGAAGCAGGCCAGTTTCCTTGCAATGAACTTATTTGTGAACAAAATAAATCAGAGGAACTAATTCTGGGATTAACTAAAGATGTACAACATAAATCAAAACTGTAATGACTTTACATTGATTCCAAATTAAGCTGAATGGTGTATGATATAACATCCAAAACATTTAAATCAAATGCAGTAACTTAACACTCCTTAATGTTTGCAAGAATACTCTCCATGTAAATGTGTGGGAAGAACTTTACCTTCATTACTATATAAACACCACCTTAAGAAAATAACACTCTTTCATTTTATTCCTGCTGTATAAATCTTAGAATAAATTGTTTCAATTAAACTGAGAGTATGGAACAACTAATCTGTATTTTAATGCTGTGAAGGGACTGGTCCAAAGTGATATTTTGTAAAACCTGGTTCTACAGTAACTGGCAAAAACTACTTTCACTTTGCTTTCTAATAAAATAGTTCCTCTTAAAACCAAGAGTGTCATGAACTTTACACTAATGAGACAGTTCAAGAACAACCTTTTCACTCAGTGCCAAAGTGTGTGAGCAGATTAAACCCATGTGCCTTCCAAGTCTGGCATACAGCCTCATGCTGCCAAGGTATTTTATGACTAAAGTTTAAAAAAAAAAGAAAGAAAACAATAAGATTAGTGACAAATTAAGGGCCACAGTCTGGATGAGATGCATGTGAAATGTGTTTTATGCATCTCATAATGTACATAATTCCACAACATATGTCTGATATACAGCAGACACGTCAGGATACAATATGCTTCTTTAAAATTTTGTCACTCTTCGTGGAGAATTTACTTACTTAAAATTTGTGAAACTTTGGTATTTACATCTGCTATAACCATCATAAATTTTTATTCCATTTCAGGGATCCAGCTCAAAGTATCACTTCATCCTTCATGAAATATTACACAGAGTAGTAGCATCATTTAGTTAGAAAATCATGTAACTTGCTTTTTAAAATATTCATATTCATTATGTCACACCCATTTATTATGTTGTGAATTTTCATGGCTATATACTGAGGAGTCTGAGCACACAGTTTTAAGCAATGAGAGGTGATCATAAAGTTTGCTTTATGTCTTGTGACATATGAGTGTTCAAAATGATTTTTTTAATAGATCAGCTCTGCTGCCTAGGAGAAGAACCACCTCAAAGATGTATAAAGAGGGGCAGTTAATATTTTTAGATCTTTAAATAATGGTTGACATGATGCCCTTGGCCATGCAGAACACATGTTAAGAATGATTCTAGTTTGCAACTTTAAAATTCGTATAATGTTTCCAGAGTTTCCCCCAAAAATTAATCCATATTGAATAACTGGTGCAAAGTAGCTGTAATATGCTATTTTCTGGTGATCTTATCAATGGCACAGGCTAAAACTTCTATTGCAAATGCAAGGCTGTTTAATTTATTTACTAGGTACTCTATATGAGAATTCCAACTCAAAGTTCTGTCTATATTTATTCCCAGGAACCTGATTGAGTCAAGTTCTTCCATTTTTTGATTTTTGAGAGTGATACAGATTTCTTCAGTTTTGGACCGTTTGGTTTTAAAACTCATCATGGGGGTTTTTGAAATGTCTAGCCTTAATCCATTTACACTGAACCATGTTTCCAGGTTACTTAATGTATTCGTGCCACACTGTGGTATATTGCCAGAATTTCATTTTCAATTAGGGCAGAAGTATCATCTGGAAACAAAGTTAAATGAGTATTTATATTGAGAGGCAAATCATTTACATAGAACAAGAATAAAATGGGTCCAAGGACTGAGATTGAGGATCACCTTGTTACACAATTTTCCATTCTGAGAAATAATTGGCTCCATTTGATGTGATTACTACCCTTTGTTTCCTCTCCAAGAGATACGATTCAAACCATTTCAAAACAATAGCGCTTATTCCATATCTGTTGAGTTCGAAAAGCATCAGGGCAAGGTTTATAGAGTTGAATGCTTTTGTAAAATCACAGAATATTCCTGCAATCTTAGCTTTCCTATGTAGTGATGAAATAATTTTTCAATAAACTCATTTATTGCATCTACTGTGTTTTTACATTGTTGGAAGCCAAATTGGTTTTTTGAAATGATATCATTCTGTGTGATGAAGCTTTGTACCTGTAAAGCAGCAATTTTTTCATATACTTTTGATATGATGGGGATTGTAGAGATTGGGCGATAATTTCCCATATCATCTTTTGAACCTTTTTTAAACAATAGTTTTACTTCTGCATGTTTCAAGAGATCAGGGAAGTAACCGTCTTCAAAGGATTTGTTTATTATGAGAGAGAGAGAGGATGAGCTATTATGTTGTAAAATTTTTTAATTGTTTTGTTGGGTATCCCATCCCAGCCAGCAAAGTTTTTGTCTTTTAAGGAGAGTATGGCGTTTTCAACAAATTATGCTGTGAGTATGTTGACATTCACGGGTATTGTCTTTTAACCCAAAACTATTTACTTTCTGCTCATAATTTGCTATGTCTAAAGCAGATTTTGCTACATTTATGAAGTACTCATCGAAGCACTCAGATATCTGAGCTGGATTTACAACCAATTTTTCCTTAAGGTTGATTTTTGAAATGTCTTGTTTGTGATTTCAGACACGTAATTCAGACTTAACTACAGACCATACTGCCCTTGTTTTATTTTTATCCCTAGAATGAATTTGTTTATTTGCCATTTGCTTTGAAGCTTTCACAACTTTGTAAAACTAGTCTAATAGTTTCTAACATATTTTACAAAATCAGGATCTTTGTTGTACTTCAGCTGATTGAGTAGCTTCCTTTTCCTCTCACTGGATATTTTTATTCCTGGTGTGATGCATCTTATCTTATTTGATATTTTGTTGCAATATGATCTTGGCGGGAAAGTTTCATTAAATACTTCAAGAAAACTGTTTAAGAATGAACTAAATTTTTCATTTGGTCAATGCATGTTGCTGAGTGAATATTTTCTCTGGTGAACTCTGAAAAATTTAGTTTAAAACCAGACTTTTTAATTGAATCAATCAATTTTGTTGGTTCTTTATTGTCATTATGCAGTGTTTATATTAAAATCTGGTGCTATTACATTTTTTTCTTCTTTTCTTTCTTTAGTTTATCTAGCAAGCACTGGAATTTACAGAGGAATGGTGTCACTAAAGCCCTTTCTGGAATTCTATAAACTGAAATGATTAACATATTAAGGTCTTTAAGCTCTATGCAACAACTTTGAATATGCAATCTTCATTTAAACAATTAAACTCTGTTTTCACTTCATAGCTTATAGAAGAGTCCAGGAGTATGCAGCAACCTCATGAGATTTTTTCTCCCTGCAATAGCTGCTTGCAACATTGAAATTTTCAATTTTCAATTTTATTTAAAATTTTTGTTGTATTAGAGCTAAGCCAGTGTTCATTTAAACAAATAATTTTTATGTTTTTACATTCTGGGAATTAGTGAAGTTCAGTGGCAGGAGGAACAAGACTTTTGGTCAGGTGAATACAGGGTTATAAATACAAAATCAAATAGGGGTAATGCAGGAGTAGATTTAACAATGAATAAAAAAAATAGGAATGCGGGTAAGCCTCTACAAACAGCGTAGTGAACGCATTATTGTGGCCAAGATAGATAGGAAGCCCAGCCCTACCATAGTAGTACAAGTTTATATGCCAACTAGCTCTGCAGATGATGAAGAGATTGATGAAATATATGATGAGATAAAAGAAATTATTCAGATAGTGAAGGGAGATGAAAATTTAATATTCATGGGTGACTGGAACTCGACAGTAGGAAAAGGAAGAGAAGGGAACATAGTAGGTGAATATGGAATGGGAGTAAGAAATGAAAGAGGAAGCCGTCTGGTAGAATTTTGCACAGAGCATAACTTAATCATAGCTAACACTTGGTTCAAGAATCACGAAAGAAGGTTGTATACATGGAAGAAGCCCGGAGATTCTGGAAGGTATCAGATAGATCATACAATGGTAAGACAGAGATTCAGGAACCAGATTTTATATTGTAAGACATTTCCAGGGGCAGATGTGGACTCTGACCACAATCTGTTGGTTATGAACTGTAGATTAAAACTGAAGAAACTGCAAAAAGGTGGGAATTTGAGGAGATGGGACCTGGATAAACTGAAAGAACCAGACATTGTAGAGAGCTTCAGGTAGGGCATTATGGAACGATTGACAAGAATGGGGGAAAGAAATACAGTAGAAGAAGAATGGGTAGCTTTGAGAGACGAAATTGTGGAGGTAGGAGAGGATCAAGTAGGTAAAAACATGATGGCTAATAGAAATCCTTGGGTAACAGAAGAGATATTGAATTTAATTGATGAAAGGAGAAAATATAAAAATGCAGTAAATGAAGCAGGCAAAAAGGAATGCAAACGTCTCAAAAATGAGATCAACAGGAAGTGCAAAATGGCTAAGCAGGAATGGCTAGAGGACAAATGTAAGGATGTAGAGGCGCATATCACTAGGGGTAAGATAGATACTGCCCACAGGAAAATTAAAGAGATCTTTGGAGAAAAGAGAACGACTTGCATGAATATCAAGAGCTCAGATGGAAAGCCATTAATAAGCGAAGAAGGGAAAGCAGAAAGGTGGAAGGAGCATATAGATGGTCTATACAAGGGCAATGTTCTTGACAACAATATTATAGAAATGGAAGAAAATGTAGATGAAGATGAAATAGGAGATATGATACTGCGTGAAGAGTTTGACAGAGCACTGAAAGACCTAAGTTGAATCGAGGCCCCAGGAATAGATAACATCCCATTCGAACTAATGACAGCCTTGGGAGAGCCAGGCCTAACAAAACTCTACCATCTAGTGAGAAAGATGTATGAGACAGGTGAAATACCCTCAGACTTCAAGAAGAATATAATAATTCCAATCCCAGAGAAAGCAGGTGTTCACAGACGTGAAAATTACTGAACTATCAGTGTAATAAGCCACGGCTGCAAAATACTAACACGAATTCTTTACAGACGAATGGAAAAACTGGTAGAAGCCGACCTCAGGGAAGATCAGTTTGGATTCCGTAGAAATGTTAGGACACGTGAGGCAATACTGACCCCATGACTTATCTTAGAAGAAAGATTAAGGAAAGGCAAACCTACGTTTCTAGCATTTGTAGACTTAGAGAAAACTTTCAGCAACGTTGATTGGTATACACTCTTTCAAATTCTGAAGGTGGCAGGGGTCAAATACAGGGAGCAAAAGGCTATTTACAATTTTTACACAAACCAGATGGCAGTTATAAAGAGTCGAGGGTCACGAAAGGGAAGCAGTGGTTGGGAAAGCAGTGAGAGAGGGTTGTAGCCTATCCCTAATGTTATTCTATCTGTATATTGAGCAAGCAGTGAAGGAAACAAAAGAAAAATTTGGAGTAGGTATTAAAATCCATGGAGAAGAAATAAAAACTTTGAGGTTCGCCGATGACATTGTAATTCTGTCAGGGACAGCAAAGGACCTGGAAGAGCAGCTGAACGGAATGGACAGTGTCTTGAAAGGAGGATATATGATGACCATCAACAGAAGCATAACGAGAACAATGGAATGTAGTCAAATTAAATTGGGTGATGCTGCGGGAATTAGATTAGGAAACGAGAGGCTTAAAGTAGTAAATGAGTTTTGCTATTTGGGGAGCAAAATAACTAATGATGGTCGAAGTAGAGAGGATATAAAATGTAGTTTGGCAATTGCAAGGAAAGTGTTTCTGAAGAAGAGAAATTTGTTAACATCGATTATAGATTTAAGTATCAGGAAGTGGTTTCTGAAAGTATTTGTATGGAGTGTAGCTATGTATGGAAGTGAAACATGGATGATAAATAGTTTTGACAAGAAGAGAATAGAAGCCTTCGAAATGTGGTGCTACAGAAGAATGCTGAAGATTAGATGGGTAGATCACATAACTAATGAGGAGGTATTGAACAGAATTGGAGAGAAGAGAAATTTGTGGCACAACTTGACTAGAAGAAGGGACCGGTTGGTAGGGCATATTCTGAGGCATCAAGGGATCACCAATTTAGTATTGGAGGGCAGCGTGTAGGGTAATAATCATAGAGGGAGACCAACAGATGAATACACTAAACAGATTCAGAAGGATGTAGATTGCAGTAGGTACTGGGAGGTGAAGCAGATTGCACAGGATAGAGTAGTGTGGAGAGCTGCATCAAACCAGTCTCTAGACTGAAGACCACAACAACAACAACAACAACAACAACAACATTCTGAGAGAAAAATTTGTAACTCATCAAGTTTGTAGCTTAGGCTGCTGGAAGATTTTGAATTTAAGCCAATTATATTCCAGGCATCAAATAATAATTTTTGTTTGTTTTAATGGTATTAATCATACATTTTTATAGACACTCTTCAGCGGTTTTCTTTGCAGCTAACATGCATTTTTCTTTTACATCCTCTCCAGTAAATATTAGTTTCCCATAGTTTTAATGATTTTACAAACATTCATAAAAGTTTTGCTGAAGGTCATCAATCCTAGTCTGTTTAGATGCAGTCCATCCTTGGCTAGACATTCCTTGCCCAAAACCATATTTGAGTTTATAAATATAGCACATAGTCTGTCACAACACTCACTGATTCTGCAATTCATTCAACTGATATAACTGTCACTCACTGACCTCCTGCATATGCTTCCATTGATCACTATCCTGGAAATGGGATTAATTTTTCTGGCTGATTGGATGATATTTTCTGATTCATTAATAGTATCCTCTTCACTGTATCCTCGGAGGAATTTGTCCCAACATGAATAAAACGGCTTTGTAATTTTTGTTCACATCTTTTTCAATGTTTTCTCTTGAATTTTTAATAATTTTAAAATAGTTACTGAGCGGATGGAACCTAATTCCTGGGCAGACTTCAACTTCACAAGTTGGCACTATGACATTCTTCAACATGGAATCACCAATTATGAGAAATTCATTTTCAGCTGCACTTTTATTACTATGACGTCTTTTGTTCTCGAACTTTTCACTTGTCCATTTATATGTAGTATTTATGCCTACTATCTGCACTTTGTTTAAATTCAAGTGACGTGAAGCGCTTGTCCTGCAGGGAGCTCATATTTGTATCCCTCCGCAATTGGCGTACTTATTTGTTTGCATCGATCTTTTTCTGGGATTTGTTTGAGTCACAGTTTTCTTCATGAATAAGATCCACATATTCATTCCTACATCTCAATACTTCTGATTGTCATTTTATTGCTTCACAGGATGCCTCATTACCGTTTTTTTAAACACGGCTTTTATCACTCCTCATCCGCAGAAATTCATCGTTTCTGGCAATGTAGTTCCCACAGTCACATTTTTTTTGCCGCATAAGTTTGCTGTTTTCATTTTGTAACACTAACGAGTCGTCCTTGAGGGATTCATTTTTTTCTGCAGCATTTGAATAACAGTTTCTTTTGCAGTCACTTCACTTTGGAGGTCACTCTTTTCTTCACTTAAACAGGTCCGTAAACAATCCTGGCATCACCACAAGAAATCATCATTTATGAATTTTAGGTTCACTTTTGCACACTTTTCATGTAGCCAGAAGCGACACTTTACACACAGAATTCGTCTTACAACACGTTTTCTACATTCCTTTCACACTGCACTGCTTAATGGTTTCTTTTTTGATAGAGCTGCACTATTACACTGACCTATTGGCACCATCTTTCCTTTGGGAATGGAGATCAACTACTGTGTCTAATATTAACCTATTCCAAACTGTCAGTGGAATAAGCAACTACTAGAGTGTAACTGTGTCTCAGTAAAATAATGCAGACAAAGAAATAACTAATTGTTACACATGTACAACAATACTGACAGCTTGTATCAAAATTTAGATGGACAGCTGTTGTGAGAAATAACCACATTCGGAAAGACTCTGGTGTTATTCTGATTCAGAAAAATGGGAGCAATCCATTTTTTGGATTTCCCTAAATACCAGCACTATTGTAGTATGCTATGTAAGTTTTATTTGCGTGCATGCCAAATTAATAACCTCTAATTACACACATAGTTATAATGAACTACATGAGGGTCACTACAAAATTACATTAACAGATTTCTTCTTATTGGCCAGAACAGGCTCAACAAATTCAAAGGAAGAAATAAATATTTCTGTGCAGAATAGCTGGAAGACATAAAGACTTTACTAGGAAAAACTGGCACAGTTTCAACCTTAGGCCAATATCAAGAGCACACATGAATGTGTACACAATCTGATAAGATTGGGCAGAGATGAGGTTGAAACTAGCCAGTAGTGCTAGACAAAGCATTTATTTCAGCTGAATAGCCTGCATGGAAACATTTATGACTTTGTGACATTTGAAAGTATTGGAAGCAAACTATCCAAAAACTACAGCCTATGTGGACCAAATGACTATTAGTGTGCATTCAGTTGAAGGTACTACACCAATATGATCATAGAAATTTCCTGTGACATCTGATAAATGTCCTAGCATGTAAACTGTACGAAAATTAAAATGTGCTAAGCTTCCATTTCTTAAAAGAAGCATTAAAGGTGTCATTCTTTTTCTTAATGTAGTTGTTTAATAATGCATTGGTGGATGCTTTGACTAACAAATTCATTTTTTTGTCTGCTGAATGACCGTTATTGCAAACCAAGTCTGTTAAGAAGAAACTTTTCTCCTGAACAACATTTACAGTTACATTTTGACCACTGAATGACAAAAATTTCTTTTCATTAGGGGCAGATATCAATTTCTGTACAGTAATGTAATTGTAAATAACAACATTCAAAACATCAGGCTGAGGGAAAAATAGACCACCCCTGTTCAAATTTTTAATTAAATTAAGATGTCGGTCACTATGCAGGCACATTTCTTTGTCTAAGAGAAGGTATTTGCTGCACACCTCACACTGCTGTTTCTTCAGTACACTGCTAAATACCATATTTACTCGAATCTAAGCCGCACTTTTTTTTCGGTTTTTGTAATCCAAAAAACTGTCTGCGGCTTAGAATCGAGTGCAAAGTAAGCAAAAGTTCTGAATAATTTGGTAGGTGCCACCACAACTAACTTCCGCCATCAAATATATGTAGCGCTACACAGGCATGCTTTGCAGGCACAAAGATAAATTCTGTCGCCAAAACCTCTGCGTCAGTAAATAAATTAAAAATAGGTGAAAGACGAGCTTTTTTCTCCGCCCCGAGTTTCAAGCACTACATTTTCATACATTATACAACGAAGTAAATACAAAGTCTGTATTGTTCATCTTCGAATGTAGCAGCATTTCAATGTACTACGAAAATCCGACTGGCAAAACTGTTTGGGATGTTTGTCAATATGGCCAACTCTACGTTCTGAATTTTTTACTACCTGTGAGAAGAGATGGTTGCTAACAGGAACTTTTATGAATTGTGAATCACATGCAGTATTCCCTTCACCATAAGAATAATTCGAATATAAACATTTTGCCATGCATTTGTTTCATGTTTGCTGCTATCTCATTTAAATCCTGTCTGCCTAATAAACTACGAAACTAGAGTGAGACAACAGCAAACGCGGAAGAATATACATATCATGTCATGTTTTCTATTCATATTATTCGTATGCCTAATAGTGATACAGTCAGAAATGAAGCACGGCAATTGACTAGATTTTTAAATCTACGATGACTAATTTCTGTGCAGAATGTAACGTACTAAAGAGGCGTCTGCAGAGATTTTCAACGGAGAAAAATTTTCGCTAAACTCTCGTTCAGAACATCTTCTATCATACGCAGTCTATTATTTGGTTCTTGTAGATAATTGTCAAAGAAAGCAGCAGTGTAAGTAACAACAAATAGCAGTCTCTTCCCATTGTTTCGCTAATGAGATGATTTCTCTCTCTCCCTTTTCTTTTTTTTTATTGTAAGCGGCAGTAGCGTGCACAAAAGCAAGCCATGCTGCGAGCGGCGACAGGCCATAAACACTCATTATCAGAATGTGACAAACAATGCATGACACAGTACAGTAATGCATTTTCAGTTTAGAGTGACGTAAACACCTATAACAAAGAGAACGACACTTATCAGACCAAAGAAAAATAAGCAATGAATTCAAACTAGACGAAGCACGTGAAAAAGGAAGGGTACCCATACAAAAACGGATGGAGCGCCGGCCGCATAGCAATGGCTACCTGGTAAAGCTTAACTTCTAAGCTTACGAACCAAACAACTGTAGCTGTATCGCCATTCATTCGACCTAAATTGTGTCTCATATTACAATGGACCAACTTTGTTTCGATTTGGGGGTGCGGCCTAAAACTTTTATCTCCCCTTGAATTTCGAGTCTCAAATTTCAGGTGCGGCTTAGATACGGGAAAATTTTTTTTCCTCGATTTCGAGTATCATTTTTCGGGTGCAGCTTAGATTCGAGTGCGGCTTAGATTCGAGTAAATACGGTATGCTAAGAATGGAAGATGTGATTCTGCCTGTCTGAAATCTTCCTCCAAATACATAATGTCAACCATAAGCTCAGAGTCTGTTTGTATAGTCTCTTTTGTGTCATCATTACAATTAAAGATGAATCCTTCGGCAACAGGCAGTTTACCAAAAGTACTTGAAATCAACATGAGTGGTAACAAGTTGTGCATCCTCATCTTGGCATAATCCTCAATTGTGTTTGTTTGTGTGTCTCTCTACCTGCCAGCACTTTCGTTTGGTAAGTCACATCATCTTTGTTTTTAGATATATTTTTCCCATGTCAAAAATATATCTCATAGATATGAGATACTGAGAGCCAGCCATTGATCAGTAGCTGCTAAACCTTGCTTGCAGAGAATCAGTTTGAATTTTTCCAGGCAAAAAATAAGTGAAAACAAGCTCTTTAGTTCAGTACCTTGCCATCTCAATCAAACCATAGGTTTTGTGTGTCAGAGCTATATGGGTTTCCATTGAAAGGGTATTATTTTTCAGGCCTAAGTCCTTCCACCTATTGAACCACACAAGAGACTTCTCCCGAAAAACTAATTTCTCATCATTATTGTTTAAAGACAGTGGGCACTGGAAATGATCATTTAGTTGAACACCTTTATGAGCCATCTTAACATTTACAATTTTCCACCATGTCAGTATAATTTTAATAAATTCTGCAGTTAGCTGGTAATGTAATAAGTTTTTCTGTTCCCCTATATTTGAAATGGCTTCAGTTGTATATTCATTGAATGACTACAAAATGAGCCTCACACTCTGTTTCTCAAGTAAAGATAGATACAGAGAATTCAAAGTAAGACCATAATAGTTCTTAAGTAGACCATTACATTCAATCTTATGAAGCTGCCTCAGTGCTTCAAAAGATGACATTAACACCTGACAATCACTGCTTCCATGAAATTGTGGATATTTGAGCAAAACTTGAGAGTCTATTTATTTATTTATTTTATCCATCTTTCAGAATTAACATGCAATCAATGTTATCAGCAGAATTACAGCTATTTAGACATTATGTTTTACATAGCAAAATACTACACGGGAAAAAATATAGCAGTGTTGTACCCTATTAGCTTATAACTGCCTCTAGACACATATCTATACATGAAAGTAAGCCTTAATTTGTCAACATTATCATGCAATCAATGTCGTCAGATGAATTATAGCTATTTGTACATTATGTATCATATAACAAAATATTACATGGTAAAAAATATAGCAGTGTTGTACTCTATTAGCTTATAGCTGCCTCTACACCCATATCTATACATAACATTAAGCCTTAATTTATCTATAAATTAGGTCATCTTTACAACTATTCTGAAATTCTTCTATACTATAGAAAGTATTTTCCTTCATCCACATTTTGGTTTTAGTTTTGAAAATGTCCAGTGAAACCAATTGAGTCTGTATCGGTAAAGTGTTGAATAAATTTATGCCCATGTATTCATAGCTAGATTGGGTTTTCTTAAGCCTGGTTGTGGGTATATCAATCATATTTGTTTGTGAGTATTGTGTTGATGAACAGATTTCCTTATAGTGTAGTGGTTTATGTTTTCTTTTATGTTTAATAGGCAACAATGTAAAGAGTGGGACAGTGAGAATTTTTAAGTCTTTTTGATTAACACAGTTTTTATGTATACACTTAAGGATGTGGACAGAATCAGTTTTAAAAAATAGTGGCTGAGTTGGATCGGTTGGATGAGGGTAAACTATATGGAGTTTTGGAGGTGAACTAAAAAGTGCCACAGATTCCCTATTTATATGAGGGCCATTTGAAAAGTTCTCGGAACAGAACAGAAAAAAAAAGTTCTTACATCATCAAAACATTTTTTTATTTTTCAATGTAGTCTCCTTGTAGATTAATGCACTTGGTCCAACGGTGTTCCAGTGCCTTGATCTCATCTTGAAAATGAGTTTGCTACAGGCCTGCAAAATAGTTGTTAACTCCAACTATCAGTTCTCCATTTGAAGAGAATCTTCATTCATCAAGAAAAATTTTCAGTTTTGTGAAGAGATGGAAATCTGATGGAGCCATATCAGATGAATAATGCAGGTGTGGTAACAATTCATACCTTAGGTCATGTAATTTTGCCATGGCAATGGTACATGTGTGCAGGCACATGCTGTCTTGGTGGTAGATGACTTCCTTCCCTGCTCAACCAGGCCTTTTTTGTGTATCTTTTGTTACAATTTGTCAAGGAGGTTGGCATAGTATCCTCCAGTAATTGTTTGCCCAGTGCGGATCCCCTTTGCATCCCAGAATGCTGTGCCATGACCTTTTCTGCCAAAGGAATTGTCTTTGGTGGCAGAGAACCAGCCTATTTCCACTGCTTTTACTGTTGTTTTGTCTCTGGGGTATAGCAGTACAACCAAGTTCCATCTGTGGTTTGTTTCTCCTAAGATGGGCCAAACATTGTTGCGATATGTGCATTCTCATGCGTTTTTGATCTAGCATCCAGAGCCACGGCACCCATCTTGCTGATAGACAAGTAGAGAATGGGGAGAGGACAACTGGGTGGGTTGGCAGGATAGAAGGCTGCATTGTGCTGGAGTGGCAGTAGGGAATTGGATAGGCTGGTGAAGGACAGGGACTAGCAAAGGTTGGGGTCTGTACCGTTATGGGAATATAGGATATGTTGCAGGGAGAGTTCCCACCTGTGTGATCCAGAAAAGCTTCTTCAGTTAAAATGTGATATACTATTTTAGATGACATCTGGCAAGTGTGAGCAATTTCACACACTTTCAATCAGTGGTTCTCCATGACCATTTTGTGCTCTTTTGCCATTGTTTCTGGAGTAGACACACATCTTGGCTGCCCACTGGGGCAGATCATCATCTAAGCTCTCCCGACCAACTCTAAATTCATTTGTGCACTTGGAATATGAAGGAGCAGAGTCCCCCAGTGTATTCTGGGAATCAGCATGAATGTCCTTTGCATTCATACCTTTCTTTAAAAAGTACTTAATCACTGCTCGAATCTCAATTTTTTCCATCTTTGCAAATCACTATACAGGAGCAACAATGGAGCCACATCACCACCACAGCTCTCATCCAAGAGTACTGACGTGGCACATGTTTACAGGCAAAAGGCCAATGAATATCACATGAACAACTCGCTAGCGCTGACTCTCGTGGTGATTCCGGGAACTTTCCAAACCACCCGCATAGCATTGTTGTCACTCACTACGCAGACAACTTTTGAACCATGTCATGGAGGCCACATAATATTTTCTTCTTATACAAAAACAACTGTTCAGCTACAAGGTTTCTCACTGGAAGGACATGCACTACTTCCTTAAAAGAAGACAACAATGATTATATCATAAAGACAAATGTTGTAGTAGCAGCCTTTTCACTATTAAATGCTGCCCCCACAGTGTTTCCTCCCTTGTAATCAAAATAATGTTTAATATGAATTTCATCCATCATTAAAGAAATGGTAAAATCACTTTCCTGCAACAATTTAAATCTTTCCTTAATATACAGGAGCGTAGCACCTACATTTTGTTCATTATGAGGACCATTACTACATGAGGAAAATATTTTCTGTAAAGTCCTAGATGAGGAAGAATAAGACTGCCAGAAGACCTGAAAAATTTGTAGGGAGGGGAGATAGAATGCAGGATACAACAAAATACAGAAAAGTGAGGATTAAACCTATAGGTTTCCTCACTGCTACGTAGCAACTCAACTTGCTCAATTAAGAATTAAATTTGTGTTTGTTTTCCTTCATCTACAGAAGCACACACATCATTTAAAATGTCCTGTATAACAAGGCACTGGCTTTTTAATGAATTTTCTTTTGCACTGGCTAATTCTTTCACTTTGTCTGTTACTTGATGTTCAAAAGTCTGTCTGATATTTTGCTACTGCCTATCTTTCTAATCTCAGGGTTACTTTGATAAGTGGACAACTGCAACTCATTTGTCATTACTATGGATATAGACACAGATGGAGCAGGTAATACTGTAACCAATAGAAATATGACACAGTCATTTCTCCTAAAAATAGTCCACCCTCTGGGAATGGTTTCTCTTTCTAAGCACAGCAGAAGTGCTTCACATCAGAAAATAACTTCCACAAATCATACTCTGTTTTGGTTTTTACACTATCAGTAATTGCTTTTAGGGGATGTTCACTGTCTAATCTAGCTCACCTTTCCTATGCACTTTCTTGAGAGCTGGTGTATGGAGCAGACAAATAGCTTGGGCAGCCTGGTAATAGTAATGGAACAGCACACTCTCTAAGCCTTAGTCTTTCACATCATCATAACATTCATCATAACATTCTATTTGCTGGCAGATGTCAGATTTGGTGAACTGAAGTTCACAAATCTACAACAAAGTAGTGTGAGTCAGTGCAGTATACAGCATGATCTAGAGATGTGTGTCTGTATGTGAAAGTAAAAAGCAATGGACATTCATTCATTTTCCACCAATATCAGCTTGACAGGTCACACCATAGCAGAAGCATATAAATCATTTAGGCCTAACATTAACATACCATGATCTACAACAACATGCATATTGCATTGTAAAATTCTTTTATTAATTAGTACTATAAACATTAGGAACATGCCTCAACATGCACCAGTATATGATGAATATATCTGTGAACTGCTTGTGTTACAGCAGTACTGTGATATTTATGGAACTATAAGAGTGAAGTTTAGATTTAGTGTCGCCAAATTTCAGTGGTCTGTTGGTTTCTGCATGTTAACATAGCAATTATTTTGTAATTTTGACTTTGCAGTTTCTTCATTGTCATGGTATATGAGATATCTAGAGCTGTGGGTGTCATTATGCCAGCACATATTAAAACTGTGTCATTACAGGTAACACTGAATGAGGATCTTGATGTAGCACAAATTTCATGTTTGGATGTAAGAACAGCTGCAAAGCAAGTGCATGAGAAACACAAAATAAAGTTGAACAGATGACATCATAAATGACACATCTCAATAAGACAGTCTTTAGTATCCAACTGGAAGTATGTTAAGAAGATATCAACCAAACACTCCATACCAAGCTGTGCTGTATGAACTAAATGACACTTGACATGTCAATTAACCAACTGAAACATTTAAGATACTGGTAATATTAAGTAAGTGGATGCATTATTAATGTGAATATTGTTATATGTCTTGGCTCAAGTGATACAGGATGCCACTGAAATCTGGTTGTGATGACACTGATCTGTAGCGTAACAGGAAGGGTAGGTTAGTTTGAAAGATGATTATTTGGTTGTGAGTTGGAAAAACCAATGATTGTCAATTCCTGACACAGGGAAAAACTAACACATAGAATGACACAGATAAGCTTCACACAGAGAGATGGCTTTTTGAACATAAAAACAGCAATTTCAACATTCGTTAGCATTCATGCTAACAAATGTGAGAGAGAAAAACAACACCCACTCACAAATAGAACAAAATGTATCGCTAATGTGTAACCAAATAAAAATTGCAGAGAAATTTAAACACAAATAAAATGTAATATGAGCCAAAAATTTATATTTAATTTTTTTAATTCTCAAAATCAAAATAAAGCCACCTGAAAACAAAAACCATCTAGTCCAAACTTTTGCTCACAATTTTAGTCAAATGCAACCAGAATTTGACATATTCCATTAGCCAAAAAAAGACATATTCCATTAGCCAAAAAAAAAAAAAAAAAAAAAAAAAAAAAGATCTAGGTAGATAGTTTTTACATACCTCTGTGTGCTGAGTGGGTTGGAAAATGTCCCGATGAAACACTGAAAGCCATTTTTGATGCAGATTGAAATATTTTCGAAAGGAAAACAGCATTACTTTCAGTCCTGTTCCGTAATTCCCATGACGCTTTAGTACACAACATTTGTAAACCATGTTCACAGTAGATTCACTAGAAGTAAACACTATAATTGCAAGTTTAAGCACAAATGCAGCACCAGAATCCCACAAATGTCTAGGTATACAACCACTTTTAATCAAAAAATGGTGGCCCACTTTGAGTGACTTCACAACCTGCTACGTATTTTGCACTGCGGCCTTGTCTCTAGGTGGTGATGATGAACCACAGCATTCTCTTAATTAAGTTAGAACATCAGGGTGTCATCAGGACTTCTGTGAAATGTTTTGAGTATTATTTAATTAGCAGGAAACGAAGGTTAGCATTGTGAAATACCCGTACAGCAAGCAGTCAGTCTTCCCAATTGCATGTGGTGTTCCTCAAGGTCCCATCTTGAGTCTGTTGCTTTTTCTTGTGTACATTAATGGCCTCTCATCTGTTACATTTCCAGATGCTTAGTTTGTTTTCCTTGCAGATGATACAAACAGCAAGTCAAGTCCAGATTTATAAATGGTTGCTAATCAAATTTTCACTGACACTAACAAATGGCATAAAGCTTATTCACTGCCATGAAAATTTGGAAAGCCCTAGTATATGCAGTTCAGATGCTGTAAGGGATTTCCTTCCAGTATGTGTATAACATATGAAGACATGCAGATCAAAGAGGTTGACAGTATTAAATTTGTGGGATTACAACTTGATAATAAATTCAATTGGGAAGGGTATACCACAGAATTGCTAAAACAAGAACACAAGTCTGCATTTGCAATGAGAATAATGTCAGATGTAGGAGATAAAAACTTACAAGTAAACTTGCATACTTTCATTCTGTTATGTCATACAGGATCATATTCCGGGGTAACTCCTCAAACCGATCAAAAGTTTTTGTGTGCAAAAGCATGTAATAAGACTCATTTGTGGTGTCAATTCAAACCATCATGCAGAAATCTGTTCAAGGAACTTTTATTCTAACCACTGCTTCTCAGTATATTTATTCCTTAATGACATTTGTTGCAAGTAATATATCTCTATTTCCAACTAATATTTCAATACATAGTATCAATACTAACAATAAGAACAAACTACATAAATACCTAAAAACACTTACCTTGGTCCAAAAAGGGGTCCAATATTCAGGAACACACATTTTCAATAAATTGCCAGCAACCATATAGAACTTGGTTTCTCATATAGCACAATTTAAACAGAGTTTGAAAGACATTCTGATAGGCAACTCCTTCTACTCTATAGATAAATTTCTTAACAGGGACAATTAGACCAGATTAAGTATAAATGTCTGTTAGATTTCAGTTTTGACAGAACTTGGTCACAACAGCGAAAATAAGGTATTTTGTGTATGATACATTTATTAAAAGTGCATAACTATGTTCCATTCCGATAGCGTATTAATTCTGTAAATAGTAGCCGTTCCAGTTTACTGAAATGTATTTACAAATTTGACAGTCTCCTGACAATGATCAGGGGAGTGACTATTATATTAAGGTGTTTTATGTTCTTTATCTTATACTTTCTGACTTGTTCTACACCCAATAGAATCACCTCATTTTTAGGTCTATGGAACAATAACTGAATCTACTCTAATCTAATCTAATCTGGCAATCAGGACATTAGGATACTGCCATGAAGAGGTAAATAAAGAAGACATTAATTACTGGTGTCATTTTGCACAATTAGCAGTGAAAAGAGTGGCCCACACTAGCTTGATCTCAGTTTGCAGTGGGCCACCAATTAACAGCTAGCTATGTAATCAGTCCTTAACTGGAGGAAGATAAATGTATCGGAGCTGGGATGTGGTGGAAGGAGGGGTTATGCATAATTCCATTAATGGAGTAGTCAGTCTAAAATTTTTTTGATGTGAATTTAAATATATATAAAGTGGTGCAGATCATTACATAAAAGTAATCATGTCATTTGGTTTGGGTTATAACTGACAGAACCATATTATTTGGGTTACTACCATGTGCAACTGTATGCATAAAATAACTTAATAAGGGTTTGTCATCTAGGCATTTATTTTGGGACAGAGGACATACTTAGAAATAAAAGAAAGACAGATCAGTCTACTTGTTCAACACTATTTCTTCTGTTACACGAGTAAAATATATTGAATTCATAATAAGATTAATAATTTTTTTTTAAATTATGTAAACCTTGTTTAGGTTGATTTGCACATCTGTTACAGGGAATGTAGGTTAATTATATGTATTGAAGACATGTTATTTTAAAAAATCACAAAATTATGACATAAAGAAAATAGAGGTTAAATAAAATTTCTAGATAGAAAAAGATTTTTTGCTTAATTGTCATACACCTCAATGAAAATATTTTATTATCCAGTGATGAAGAATAATCTGTTTATAACCAAAGTATATTACACTGAACAGTATTGTCTACAAAAGAAATTTGTTTACTTTTGAATGTAAATTTGGAATTAATTTAAATATGTCACCAAACGTTGTTCTTTTATAACATTAAAGTACTAGTTTCTGAAGATGTATGTTTTTATTGAAATATTCTGCCAATGGCAGTTCAGTTTGTTGGCAGCCCATAGCATTCTTCAGTCAGAAGTTGTCATCTTCACAGCAATGTCTGGCAACCTATGACCACGAACTACATGCAGCTTACGCCACAGCCAAGAAATTCAGGCATTTACTAGAGGGCCGACAGGTCACTATTTATGCAGATCACAAGCTGCTAATGTACACCTTTGCTGTAAAACCAGAGGAGCATCGCTGAGGCAACTATGCCATTTAGGTTGAATTAGCCAATTCACCATATACACTGTTTATATACAAGGGAAGCTGAACATACTAGCAGATGTGCTATCATGTATGGAGGCTGTGAATGCAATAGCAAACACATGCTCACATGCTGAATCTGTAATGGCTGCCATAGATTTTGATATCCTTGCACGGGCCCAGAAACATACAATGAGTTTCAAGATTTGTTGAAACAACTGGGACAAATGAAGATACAACATGTTGCAATGCCTGAAGTGAATGTTGAATTGTATTGTGACCTATCTGGAGTTAAAGCACATCCATATGTGCCACAAGACTTTCCAGCTAAGTAATTGCATCAGTACACAATCTGGCACATCCAGGAGTACAAGCCACTATTAGATCAGTCTGGCCTGGAATGCACGCTGACTGCAAAACATTTCCCAAGCAATGCATTGTGTGTCAGAGGAACAAGATTACACAGCACATCAGAGCACCACTAGGCACATTTCTGTCACCGAATCAACGTTTTGAATATGTGCACATCAATACTGTAGGCCCGCTCATAGTCTTCCAAGGCTATAATAATTGTCTTACAGTTGTGGACCGATTTACCACATGACCTGAAGCATTCCCCGTGAAGGATATCATGAACAAAATTGTGGCACAGACATTTCTTTGTAGTTGGATCGCCTGATTCAGCATACCACTACAGATTACCACAGACCAGGATGACAGTTTGAAGCCTACCTTTTCAGAGCATTAGCTACATTATTAGGCATAAAGTGTATAAGCACCACAGCTTATCATCCTGTACCAAATGGTATAGTTGAATGCGAGCATCACAAACTGAAAGCAACTCTATGATGTCACACGATTCAGAATTGGATGGAGACACTACCTATTGTACTCCTCAGACTAAAGGCATCATTCAGAAGTGATCTAAAAGCTACAGCAGCAGAGCTAGTGTATGGGTAAATGCTATGCCTGCCAGGAGAATTTTTGTACAGCATGGCAGACGATACAGTCGATGCATCATACTGCTAGATTACGAGAGCATATACGCCAGCTTTATCTGGTGATTAGCAGAAATGGCCGCACATACCATAAATGGTATGCCTATCACCATTGCACTAGACTGACTCAAGCCCACATTTTTTGATGCATTGGACACATCAAGGACTGCAGGAGGTGAACGAGAAGATGCGAATGTAGCACCCGAAAACGTCTCAGTACCCCACAGCCACCTTGAGACACTACAGATGCCAGGCACCTGATACCTCACATCCTGCTGGAACCAGTTGCTCCAGTGGCACAATGCCAGGTTTCAAGGAAGCAGTGGTAACATATGCATTGCAGCCTGTGAAATTAAATCTCTGGTATCATTAACACTAGGGGTGGGGGGAGCCATGTAGCACCACTTTCTCTCATCACAAAAATGAGTGTACAGTAGTATATTTACATTCCATGTGGCTAGTGTTTGTTATCATAGTTACTCTGTGACGTGAGTGATATAGACGATTCGGTGCCTCTCTTAACAGTTACCTGTTCAGCCTTCTATGCTTGCAAGCTATTCTGCAACTACGTAGCTATACTTCGTTTTGTTTGCTGATATCTTTGCATGGACTAATTGGCTGTCAAGCTGCACAAACCACAACACTGGGACATGTTGCCAGAATGGCGGGGGTTTAATTGTAACCCTGTTAACTTTGCTGCTTGTAGCTGGCTCTGTGCTGATGGCGGATTGTCCATTTTCGCACAAGAGTGAGCATGGCGTGGTTGACGTGGAAGTAAGGAACGCTCGTGTTACAAAGTGGTGCGGAACGTTGGGGTCATCAAATATGTAGTACCCAGTAGAATTGAACATTTCTTTCTACATAACACACATCTATAAGGGATAGCTTGCAAGCTTGGAAGGCTGAACAATTAACTGTTAAGAGAGGCATAGAATCATCTATATCAATCATGTCACAGAGTAACTGTAATAACAAACACTAGCCATATGGAATTTTTATATACCACTGTACACTTGCATTTGTGGGACAGAATGCAATGCTACAAGTTCTTCTCAGTATGTAAACATGCTGATTATATAGATGTTGTTTGCATCCTTAGGTTCAGTCACTCTCTTGTTAAGATGAGCTCTTTAAAACTTTTTTCTGGCATATATTTTCACCATGTTGTTTTCTAATAGGTGTTTTAGAAGAAAATAAATGTCAGGAAAGCATGTGCAGAAAAGTGGTTGAATATATCCCTACAGACAATGAGATGGAACCAACCTTCAAATGATTTTAAGGTGAGCCAGAAAATATAAGTGAAATCTTTTAGTATTTGTAATCATTTCTTCTCAGTTATATTAATATTGAGCAAAACTGACAATAGGTTTCACCAAAAATGCAGTTGCAATAATTAATTTTTAATTTTATGACCATGACATCTAAATATCTAGATTAGAACCAAGATGTCTGTAAGAGAAGTTGCTTCTTTGAATATGCAAAGAATAGTAATATGTTACCTACAACTGGAATTTAAAACTCAGATTTCTCAACAAGCTTCTACAATTAATTAAAATTTGTTATATTATTATTATTTCAATTAGTTAGTGCCTTAAAAATGATGTGTTAGAGAAGGTTTACATTTGTGACATTAGTACTAGTTTTATATACTTTTCTGCTGATAGCACAAATATTTGATAGTGAATTAATGGAACATATCTGTCATTATTCAGGAACTGGCTAATTTACAGGGTGTGGTAGATAAATAATGAGACTGGCCGACGCGCGGCGCCCCAGTCGCTCGCAGGGCGGTCTCCACCTGTACGTCACGTGGTGGGGGATCTGATCTAACAATAGAACCGGTTCGCAGTCGCGTCGGACTCTGGTGCAGTGAGGGTCGAGCTTCGCGTATTACATTGTTTGTGTGCCCGTGACACTTGTGAAAACGCCGAAGATGGATCGCTCGATAGAACAGCGGTATGCAATCAAATTTTGCTTTCGCTTGGGCAAAACTGCTTCGGAAAATTTTGCTATGATTACGGAGGCCTACAAAGAAGACTCCCTATCAAGAGCTCAAGTGTTCCGGTGGTTTAATGAATTTAAAAACGGGAGGGAATCCGTTGAAGACATGGAACGATCTGGACGCCCTTCAACGAGTCGTGTGGATGAAACGGTGGCCAAAGTGAAAGAACTCCTGTACTCCGACCGTCGTTTAAGTCTCAAAATGATCGCCAATGAGGTCTCCGTGAATAAATTTACGGTTCACCAAATTGTTACGCAAGATTTGATGATGAGGAAAGTTTGCGCAAAATTGGTTCACCGAGTGCTCACCGCCGAACAAAAGCAACAACGAGTGGACGTTTGCTGTGAGATGTTGAATGATTTGGAAAATAATCCACACTTTTTAGACAACGTAGTAACAGGCGATGAATCGTGGACATTCCAGTACGACCCGGAGACGAAAGCCCAGAGCTCGGAGTGGCACACACCGGCATCCCCGCGGCCGAAGAAAGCAAGACTGTCAAAGTCCTGCATCAAGACAATGCTGATTGTATTTTTCGACAAGCGGGGGTTAATTCACAAAGAGTTTGTCCCTCAGGGGAAGACTGTCAATGCCGAATTCTACAAAGAAGTCCTTCAGCAATTGCACAGAGCCGTCAAACGGAAGCGACAGGACCTTGCTCAACGCTGACGTCTCCACCACGACAACGCTCCGGCGCACACAGCATTCCTCGTGACCTCCTACTTGACCCGAATTGAAGTTTTGCCACAGGCACCATACAGCCCTGACTTGAGTCCTCCTGATTTCTTCCTATTTCCGAAGGTCAAAAGATGCCTGAAGGGTCATCGTTTCGACGATATTCCGAACATCCAACTTGCTGTCATGAAGGCACTAACTGGGATAACTCAAATGGACTACAGTGGGGCCTCTGAAGCTTGGAAAACGCGCTGGCAACGTTGTGTCGATGCCCAAGGCGAGTACTTTGAAGAATATTAACGTTTTGTACAAATTGGATCAATAAATTTGTTTTTCTAGACTGAGTCTCATTACTTATCTACCACACCCTGTATTATAAACACACACATTTCCATTTCATCCCGTTTGCTTGCATTTATCTGTAACAGTTTACAGAAGAATTAGCAACAAACAAAACTGGACAAAACTTACAGATTTTGTGCCTGTCAAAGCTGCAAGGTTCTTTTGTCACTAGGAATATATTTGCAGGTTGTTGGCTGCTCACATGAAATTGTAAGTGAAACTGAATTAAGTATTCACATTGGATTTATATCCTTGTAATTGCTCTTTACAGCATTCCCAAAAAATGGACGTGAACACGGTAAATATGTGAGGGGACGAATGGATTTCAAATAATTGACTACTGATATATGTGTGACCATTCTAGACAAAATACTAGAAAAGACGTATTGCTGGTAGTAGAAATTTTTAAAATGCTGTGCTAAATATAATTTGATTATTACAGTGCACATTAAAGAATTGTTTGTTGATGAAAGCCAATCATACCGAGAAGAGCTTCTGATTTCAATTTATTTAGTATTACATATAATTGTTGCCTCTGAAATTTCTCTTCTCTTAAACCAGCTCCAATTAATTTTTTTATTAATAATATGACAACGTTTGTGGTAAATTGTCCATTCAGACAGAAAGACCTAAAAGAATGACACAAGGAAGTCAACTGAATTATTTTTTTGAAAACATTAATAACTATATGTAAGGGTATAAAAAGTAAGGTGGTGGATATATATATTTCTTTCTTTTGGATAATTTTTATACTTTATTAAATGTGAGACCATAGGCCCAGCACTGTCTCATTATGATAAAGATGGGAGAGCAGCATGTTGATGGGATTGTGGTAAAAGTGACAATGCAGCTGTCATCATACAATCAGCTGATCACTTACTATGTGTCAACTGAGTTCATGCACTGTCCACTAGGAGTGCTGACTTGTGGTTAATCCTTGCTGTGGCATGTGGACATTCCACAGTTTGCAAGTCATATTTTTAGACTATTCTTTTGCTGACTATTTTCATGGTCTCTTGCTCCTAGTGTCTGTCAAAATTGTTTTTTTTTTATGTTTATGTTAATTGTATTTTTATATTTCCTTGTGGTTCCTGTAATTTGGAAGAATTCTGATTACAGAAATAAATGGCATTCAATTTACGAGTTGCCTGAACACAATTCTTCCACAATAAGAACTTGAAATTAAGCAACAAACATTGTGCACAATGAGACTTGCGAAAGGATGTTAAATTATGATTTGAGGGGTAGAAATAACCTGATAGAAGGAACTATTCAGGAACTGATTTGGAATTAACACAAAATAAAATTCACAGACTTGGAAATGGAAATGCAGTGACTTCTTCTTATGTTATAGTACTCAGTAGCAGCAAAAATTGTGTTTCAATATAGTGAATACAAACTATAAAACTTTGCTGTCTGCAGTGACTGAATTTCTAATATTTTAAAGAAAAATGAAATCTTCTTCATAACTACTGGCTTTTTGGTTGTTTGATATTTGATAAGACTTGGTATTCCACAATTAAATAATAGTAAATAACTTTTTATGTCGAGAAGATTTAAAAAATGTAGAAACACTACAAAGGTCAGTAAGACTATCTTTTGTATATCTACCAGTGACACAAAGAAAACAATATTTATCAAGGCAACTTATTATATTATTAATTTCTCTCTTTTCTTTCAGTAGTTACATAATGTTACATTTTATAAATACTAGAATATGACCCAAACTAAACAGTTTCTCTTGAGGATATAGTACAGTAAATGCTTATATTACAATTCACATTAGTGTCAAGCTTATGCTTTCAACTATCTTATGAAAATAATATACACAATTTAATGAATTCAACAGCATAAGAAACACCATAAGAAAATATTGTGCTGGAATATGGCATTGCACATCCTAAAATGTTATTTTGCAAATTTCAATGTCTACATTGAAAGTAAATTATATTGTATTGGAAAACTGCACAGCTTCTGAAGTTCTCTGAATGCTGGCCTCATAATATATAATAAGTAGTTTAAATTTTCCTATTAGTTGCATCAATTTTGTAATTATGTTTGAAAATATCACTGTAATCTCATCAAAAATTGCAGGATTGCTCAAAAATTGGCCCGAAATAAATTTTTGTTCCTCCTGGACATTACCTCTTCTTCCATCATCCTAAATAAAAATAAATGTCATTAATAAAAACAAACATCATAATGAAACAATCTTGTGGGAATCTTAACATAATATACCAATTAAAAGTATCTTAACCTTTTTGTTTGGAAACATTCATAGCTAAGTAGCAATAACTCCAGGTAACAATAGCTTTATTTAGGGAGAAAACCTGAGAAAAGCTGTTGTGGAACTGGCAGATAGTTCAAAGCAATTCTTTTTTCTTTGGAGGGGGGGGGGATGGTGGGGGGAGGGGTTATTAAAGATTTTAAAGCACTTGCTGTTACAGATACAAGGGAATTTCAACAGCTGTTAGAAATTAATTTGGTACAGAAGGTTTATTTTTAGCATTAGATATTCTTCTGTCATAAAACTGAGTTCATTACTCAACTTTTTCAACAACTGACCAACTTTTAACAAAAAAGAAGTAGTTAAAAAATAATAAAGTGTTGGTCCTGTTACATGTTAAGAACATGTACTTATAAACAACAAAACTTGAAAACATGTTAGTAAATATTTCATGAAGATCAGTATTCCAACATAACACAACTGTGCTATGAGAGCCCAAAATTAAGTTTTGTTCATAGCAAGCAATTAACAAATACTTTCTTTTTACAAAATTAATTATGCCAATAGAACATGGTTGCCTGATAAGAATCAAAGCCTTTTATCTGTGAATGCCTCCAGCCACTTACAGTTCTACCTCTTATTACAGGTTTGAACAAGAAAAAACCAGTGGCAGTCTCACATGTAAGGCATTCATGATTTTTTTGATGTTTTGGAATAAAATCATATGGATAACTTAAAGGACGCAAAGCTATACAAGCAAAATGAAAGTCCTTGTAAGTAAATTAACTAAATTTAATTTGATATGTTTAATTTGCTGCATATTTTTCTCATTTAAGAGCAGACTTATGGAGAGTTTCAATGGCACATCCAAATAAGCAGAACTATGACTCGAGGATATATATATATATATATATATATATAAGAGAGATGCCAACAGAGAAAATTAAATTGGTGCAACTGATGGGATTCTGAGGGTAGGAAATAAGGTATGAAAATTGTATACTTGCTGTACATATATTTATTTACTTGAGATTTGGTGCCCAGAATTTCCCAAATTTCTTAGCAAAATGGAAAATCCAGGCTCTTCTTGGTGTCTTATTCCTTGTGTGTACATGAAATTAAAATACATATACCAAAGACATATACAGTTATACATTTTTAATTTGTACAGAGGACACATTCCTTGTACAATTTCATTAAACAATAACTTTAAAAACATTAATATTTTTGACTTTCATCATTACATCAAATTTATATAGAATCTTATATACAGTCAATAATCTATATAAACTGGTTATAATTTCAATACAATTGAGCTATAAATTTCAGGATAACTATTCATAGTTCATTAAAACTGTGACAGAGGTATATATGTACTCAATATATATCTGCAAATTTTAACCATACAATAATTATACATAACAGGCATTGTAACAATATTGCATTAATGTAACTAGAGACTGGAGTTTTCATAATGTATTTAGAAAGAGTGTAAAGAGGTTGAACATCCTAGGTATTCAACAAGCAACAAAATAAGATGTTAATTTTACTTATTACCAAAATGCACCATAGTGTCTCATTCGTAACATTTACTTCATGCCACTGTGGCTGCACAATTCCATCTTTCTCTCTGGACGGCTGATACAAAGACAAAATAAAATATTTGGTGTGTCTCCTGCACTACACTGGAAGAAACTCGGAGAATTTTATTTTCAGTTAAAACAATGTGAATATGTAAAATAAATTCCTCTAAATGGGGAAGTTACCAAAGATAAAACTGAAGTATAATTTTAAATAGCTGCAACATTCTTGTCTACTACAGTTGGTGTGGAAACAATTGACTTGCTTCAATGGTTTGCATAGCTGCATTACCATACTTTTGTGTCCTCAAAACATCATCAAATCCACTTCTTATTTTGAGCACCTGTAGCTAAGCATCACTCTGATACTTTGCCAAAGGACATTTAACTTTCACTTGATTCTAAAAATGACTAATGTTTAAAAAGTTAGTTATTACTTGTGCTTAATGATAATTATTAATTATCATTTTATTATTACAACAGAAGTTATTAAAGCATAATGATTTAATGTCAAGTCATTCTGATACCAGGAACATAGCTGCAGAGTATGTGACAACATACCAGATAATTACTGAAAAGCTTGTGGCCGCATGTCTGCAACACTTCTTTTAAAGATCTATGAGTAGCTAAAAAATTAACAGATAAACATATAATACATGTTACATGATTCAAAATGAGTCAGAAGTAAACAACAAATATAATGTATTGAGAAGGAAACAGCCTTTTTAGAAAGCAAAAATTAATTTTTCTGCAAACAATTCACTCATTTCTTTGAGAATGAGCAGCTGTTTACACGAGATTAAATTTTTCTCTCCAGTTTTAAAAGCTCTATTTTGTTTTACCCCAAATAGGAATATGACAGTTATATAGCCATCTAAGAGATATTGCATGTTACACAGTTGCTGTGGCATTTACAAACACTGGCAGTCACTGATATTTAACACTCAAATATATTAACACTTTTATTCTTATATTGTAAGTATGCAAATTTTTGGTATCCAAGTGACAGTCTGCAAACATCAGATGGATTGTCTGTGTAATATTCATAATGGAAATAACTAACTATAGATTTTTTCACCTTTAATGAATGACTCTGCCTATGCCTGGAAGCACTGTCTTTGGATAAATTCTTGTCAGTATTTAGCATTACTTTTTTATTGTTGTAAATGAGGCAAGTAGTTGTGGACAGAAGTTATTGAGAAATGTCTACATAAACCAGTCTTTTAAGGAATCTTCATATTCCAGGCATTAAAGAAGGCCATGAATTAACAACTTTTTACTATGGATATTTATTCAGACA
Source organism: Schistocerca serialis cubense (assembly GCF_023864345.2). NCBI lineage: Eukaryota > Metazoa > Arthropoda > Insecta > Orthoptera > Acrididae > Schistocerca > Schistocerca serialis. The sequence continues at coordinate 239,329,850 of NC_064646.1, forward strand.
ATTTTTGAAGGAGAGTAATGAGAGCTTACAAACGAACTAACTGACAACATATGACAGTGAGTGTACCACTTGTTTCATTACCAAAATGGCAAATGTAGGAGTTAAGATGGAGTTTTTAGAGAGTAATAATAAATAAAATAAGACAAACTTGGATAAAATGATAGGAAGGACAATGTTAAAAACTCCAAAAAGGATAGAAATGTCAGCAAATGACAGAAAGGTATGATGTCTGGAAAAAATGTGAAAAAACAAGTATAAGTAAAACTAATTTAATGTGTTGATACTAACAAACAAAACATATTGATCTTCTGCTAATTATGTTATGGGTCATTTCAGATTTCAAGGTGTTATGTTTCCCCAGTTGAGGACAAAAGCTCTTTCATAATATGTTGATGTATTTTATCTCTTTGGATCTTCTTATTTCCAGAATGTTGTAATAATTATTAGAAGAAGGTAGCCAACTTCTGTAACTATCAGGTAGAATTATACATGAAGATATCATGCTGTATGATCAATTAGTCAGATGAATGACACAAAATATGGACAAAATGAACAATGAGATCAATAACAATAACTACCAACAACATGGTGTGGGTGTTCAACAACAGAAAAACAGCTAAAAAAGAACTGGAACATGCTACCTCTGTTTATGAGCTTGTGTTCCTTTTGAGGGTAAACATATACACATCTACCTCAACCTGGAATTGTCATGTGAGTGAGGTGGGGAGTCACATTGTGAAGAATGAGAGAAATGAAGAAGTAAGACAGGAAGAGGGAGGAATGAAAGAATGGAAGGGAAGAGCAAGGTCTACAACACTGCACAAGAATAAAACAGCACAGGTACTTGCCTTGATGCAGGCAAGGTTAATAGCAATTTGCCAATAGTCATGTAGGGGGCAGAACATCTGGAAGTCTTTAGGAGAGTTAAGCACTGAACAGAAGGAATCAATAATCTTAAGCTAATATTACTACAAAGAATTAAAAGAGATAAAGACTACTGACATTCTTTTATAGGTTAAAGCAAAGGTTTCACACCTATATATAGTCTTCGCCTTTCCGAAAATCATGGCAGCATTTGGATTAGATAACTAAACAAAGGAGATTATACAAGAGATACCAGCTGACACAAAGTACAAAGTGAAATTTGTGGGATAAATAACATGCATTTGAAATTAAGAAAGGAGTTTTATAGGAGAAGGTTATTGACTATCTTCAGATTTGTTTAACTGAAAATTGGTCAGTGAATGGAGAAAGATACTTGCAGAATCTAACATTAAAATTCAAGTAATAATTATCTGGTAAAGGATCACTCTCAAAATTTATTGTTAAGCATTTCTAGATAATTTAGCAAGAGTGGAACACAGAGCAAGGATAGCAGAACAAAATTAAAAATTTAAAAAAAGCAGACAAACAGTATGACTTCACCATTTAAATTAAGTAGAAAGACCACTGTTTATATTTAATTTTAATTGTGAGTAGGTAGATTTAAGTACCTAGAAGACCTCGTCGAACATAATGTAGGGAGAAAAGGAAGTTACCAAAGTAATACTGAAAAGATGGATTTAGTATCCAACTCCACAAAATATGTTTATAATATTTAAAAAAAATCATTCTTTATGAATGTGAAAATTCCTCATTACAAGTCAATAATTTCACAAGAATGCACATATGCATAAGAAATGCTCATTATAGGATCAATAAAAGAAAATGAGGAAATTAAAGAAAACAACAGGGAGACTGTGAGAAAGATATTAGGAAACAGAAGAACAGCAGAAACAACTGAGTTACGATACAACACAATGGTGCACAAACATTATCAAAAAATTGTGGGTAAAAGCAAGTAAAAGAACACTAATATTCTATGAACCCATCCAAATCATGAGTTTTATAAGACTTAAAAGAGAAATTGTCCAATATGACAAGGTAAAATTTAAATCAACTGGCTTAGAAAGTGAATGACTATCTAGATGAGAGTGACACATATAACCAAGAAATTGAAGGCAGAACAAAACATAGAATCAATGACGACTAACTGAAACCCTCAGCCGCCGACAGGTGTTGTTGATACACCTCGATGTGGACAGCTGAAAATGTGTGCCCCGACCGGGACTCGAACCCGGGATCTCCTGCTTACATGGCAGACGCTCTATCCATCTGAGCCACCGAGGACACAGATGAATAGCGTGACTGCAGGGCCTTATCCCTTGCACGCTCCCCATGAGACTCACATTCCCAACTGTCCACAATTCTACATATGTAATGTACCTTACAGACATTTGCCCATTCACTCATTACTCGCGCACGCTTTGGCGATTCCCGTAAGAGTTTGGGCAACCTGTGCGCATTCGCACAGATGAAGGTCAATGGCTTGGGTACTGTCTTCATATATACAGTTAAATGCTACCCAAGCCATTGACCTTCGTCTGTGCAAATGCGCACAGGTTGCCCAACCTCTTACGTGAATCGCCAAAGCATGTGCGCGTAATGAGTGAATGGACAAATGTCTATAAGGTACATTACATATGTAGAATTGTGGACAGTTGGGAATGTGAGTCTCATGGGGAGCATGCAAGGGATAAGTCCCTGCAGTCACACTATTCATCTGTGTCCTCGGTGGCTCAGATGGATAGAGCGTCTGCCATGTAAGCATGAGATCCCGGGTTCGAGTCCCGGTCGGGGCACACATTTTCAGCTGTCCACATCGAGGTGTATCAACAACACCTGTTGGCAGCTGAGGGTTTCAGTTAGTCATCTTTTATTCCAGGGAAAAGCTGCACGGTCATCAACAGTATTCTGTTCTTTCGAGAACAGTTACTGTCTTCATATATATACACAGAATCAAATTTAAGAAGTGGAAAGGGTTCCGAGGTAAAGAAAGTTCTGGGAAAGTGGAGAAGAAAATGAACAGCAGAAGAGAAGAAATAAAAATATGAGCAGGGCGAGTACTAGTAAAAGTGTAAAATTAAATTAAGGTCTTAAACACGATCTTTACCATATCTCTGGCACAAGAAGATACACGGACAGGTTTCCTGAGGATGGGCAAGATAGAATAGAGGAAAATACAGACTGCTGAGAGAACTGTTTTGTGGATGAGAATTCATAGGATAAGAAACCTGTTAGGTGAGGGTACTACAGTGAAGTAGTGAGGAGTTAGAGGGTGACGAGGGAGGAAAGAAAGGTGCGACTGAAGTGGGTACAGGACAAGGACTAGCAAAGCTGGAGGCCAGGGGTTTGCAGGACTCCTTCATCTGTTAGAGGGCAACTTCTAATGATATAATTCAGAGTAGCTGGTGTCAAAGAGAGTTAGCAGGTTGGAAGGGACTGAAGGATTCAAATGCTGTTGGATGTGAAGCAGCAATTGAAGTTCATCATTTTGTGCCCAACTGCACTTCCCTGTTAATAGTCAACTTTCTACTAGTTAATTAGTTGCTATTCATAAAGGTGGATGCACCTAAAGTTATGTGCAGTCATTGCAGCAGAATTTGATGTGGCTGCGTTTATGCATAAATCACACAGAAAGACGAAAGCAAGTTTGTACGATAATCTACAGTTTATAGTTTAAGTACTCATCTACTGCTCAACACTTCTACAATACAGTGAGTGCTTACTGTTATTTATTGCATGCCATCCAAGATTTTCTGTGGTAATAGAATAGTGTAGTTACTTTCTTTTCTACACTAATTTAGTGCAGCAGCAATATCTGAAAATTTACTGTTCTTAAATGATTGACTGCAAGAGATAACAAAAAAGAAAGAGTTGTTTCTACAAGTTTATCACCTATCTTGAAAATGCTATTACATGTCACAAATAGAATACTTTATTCACCTTTCAAACTAAAGTTTGTTAACAGAGTAATAGGACAGACACAGGTTCTTCTTTGCAGATGACAAAATGTGTTAAGGGGTGATATATCATAGTCTCACAGTCTTTAACTGCGTGAGGTGGTGAAAGACTTCTGAAGATAGGAACAGAATGAGATAATATTAGGAGGGAGGGAGGGAGGGAGGAATGAGGAAGGGAGGGAGGAGACTAGATGATAAAGAATTTACCTGTACGAAATTGAGGTAAATATGGTGGAGGTTGTGAAAAACTGAATGGTAATCAACAATTCTATGACATAGATTTGTGACGCTTTTACTGGAGGTGGGATATGAAATGGATACCTCCATAAGGAAACTGCAGAAGTCTTGCTCAATACGTATCAGTGAACACAGACCATATAATTGTGATGGGAGTATGAAGATAACAGAGCAGAATTTGTAATGGGACTGATAAATACCAATACAATTACTCAGTTATCTTTTTCTGTAATATATGGAAATTATGAATATTGCAGCAAATCAGTAATATGAATTATGGAAAGCCTAAGGCAGAAAATGCATTCACGGCATTAACTGTGGGAATCCAGTACAATTTTATTCAGTGTATTTTACATACTGTCACGTGCTGTAAAAGTTATCTGTGTGATATTACTGTTTTTCTGTGTGAAAACAGTATTACATCACCCATACAATCTGATTAGCATTATACAATATTTGTGTAGACTAAATATTACCACTTCCTTTCCACAAATTGTAATCTTGATATATAACTTTTCAGTTCATCTTCTGCTGGCATCTGTTTTGATTATTTATCAATGAAGCAAATTAGTGCAGAAAAAATTTCCATCAAAGTGATACCTTTAAATGAATACTAACTGGTACTGACATTTATCTGTCAATATCAGACATAAGCAGAATAAAAGTCAAACATCCAACAATAATACAGCATAGGAATGAATGAACTGTTCTCTCCAAATTAGATTCACTGAAGTGAACAAGTATATATTCTTACCAAAATTGATATGAAAAACCACCTTGCCTGACATCTTATATGACAAATTAACCAGTATAGCTAAGCCCTCTCCTTTTCCTCTCTCAGCATTGAATTATTTGATGGTACGGTTATATAAACTACTATTGGGTCATTGACAATGTACTAACATTTAAAGAACCTTATTTATCGTCAGCCTTCCCTACTCATCTTTTTCCTTTCTCTGTTTTTGTGAAGATTCATATTTTTCTTTAATGTCTGTTTAGCATCTTACTTTACATCCAACTTTTCACTATATACCTTTCTCAAAGGCTAACAAGTTCTAAGGGAACTATTGATACGGAAACATTAGAACCTACTGAGTGTCTTTTATCTATTACTTGTTATTTGCAACATATCTTGGCACACAATTTTAAAAAATTGAACTTATCAGACCAAGGATTTTATTGCATTTACCTTTTCTGCAAACTGACAGCATTTATTTTCAGATGGCACCACATTTCTCTTGAACATTAAGAAATGATATGTGTGAAAGAGACAATATATGTCCAAGTATCAGAAATTAAAATTATTAAGTTTGAGGTACATCTGTTGCGTATCATCGATAGTTCACGTTCACGCATTTTCATTATTATGCAATGTTTGGATTGCCACATCCATCATGTACTAATAATTTTCATTCTCTCCACAATAATTTATTTATTAATTTACAAACTATTGAGTTTCCCACACTTGGATAGTCAAAATACATAATTTTTCTCTCTTTCAAGCAACAACTGTGTGATATGCAATCATAGATGTTTTCTGATGTTCAAAGTTCGGTGATATAACTGGTAAGCAGGCATTAATGAATTAATGAATAATTCTCATAGAATTTCCTTTTAGAGACAAACTAATAGTAATATATTTTCAAGTTATAACTGAAAATGATTTCTAAGTATAATACCCTGTTGGCACTATCTGGTGAGTTCTCACAGTCCACAGCTGAACCAAATGGACTGTGTGAAGGCATTATCAGGATAACAGCAGTACCATGTAAAAGTCTGTAGTGTTTTCTTATTTTCTTCATTCCATTCACAGTCAATAGTTTCACTGGAAGAACTTCATTTTGGTCCGCAATCGGACTACACTAAATACTTTGAAGCGCCACACTATTTCTCACCAAAGCCATTAAAAAAAGTGGAAAAAGAAGATATTTTTTTTCAGTCAGTGAATTGTCCTGTACAAAAAATTCCTGTTTGTTCCATTTATGAAATAATACTGTATCACTAGAGTTCTAGTGGAGAGTAGCGTTCTGTATGGATGAGCAAAACATGAGGCATGTCATCCAGATATTATACACTCTCAGGTATCTGATGGCACATATGGTTGTCCTCGTGGTGGTACAGGTGGCAACGAACTCAGTGTGGTATCTGTACTGCAGAGTGGTGTCTGTTGGGCTGATCCATCATAAGGGCAACCACTGGTAGACAATTGTGCCCGCAATGGCATCCGTTGCTGGTGTGGAGGGTATTCAAAGCTCTGTGCCCTCATTCCACTCATGGATGCTGGTACCTAGAACAATAACATTAAAACTGTTGGTAAGTCTACAGTAAAGAACTTTGCCAGTAAGTGGGGCAAAGGTACTGCAAGCATTTTGCATGAAGAGGAAGGAAATACTGTTTTGTTTAGTTGTACATTGGTTCGCTGTATTATTGCATTTAAATTTTGGAATATTTTGTGTCAGCTAATCTCTCACGTTGATGACTGATTAACCTTACATGAAGTCTGTGCAAAAAATTCCAGAACATTTGCAATTTAACACCAAAGGTGTGTTGTAGTGAAATGCAGTTGGCATACCTACACATGCCTATATTTAACGTGCAACTGCCAGAACTTTTATTGTTGATTGTCTCTTAGTTATTATGCAGTGCTGTGTTGAGTAGAACATTATCTCACACAGTTTGCAAATTTTGAGAGGGCAGAGTTAGAGAAGCAGCACGTCTGCATTAAGTTTTGCATGAAACTCACAAAAACATTTAGAGACACACCAAACAATGCAGGAAGCCTATGATGCTGAGTGCTTAAGCCATACTCAGTGTTATGCAAGGTTCACACAGTTTAAAAACAGCTGGACAGAAGTTAAAGATAATCTTTGTTCAGGATGCCCTTCGATATCTACTGATAATGCACATGTCAGGAACATCAATGAAATTGTGTGTGCGAATTGATGATCGACTGTCCAAGAGACTGCAGAAGGATGTAACATTTCAGTTGGATCATGTCATGAAATCCTGACACAGCATTTTGGAATGCATCTTGTTGCTGCCAAGTTCATCCCATGGCTCATGAGTCAAGACGAAAAAGGCCTTTGCCAAGCAATCTGTGAAGAGCTTTTGGATTCCGCAAATGAGAAAGGGATGTTACTTCAGAGAATCATAACTGGTGATGAGACGTGGTTCTATGGTTATTATGCTGAGAGCAAGGTTCAATCTTCATAACTGGACAGGAAAGTTTCTCCAATACCAAAAAAAGCTTTTCAGTTGAGATCAAATGTCAAAGGCATGCTGATAGTTTTCTTTGACTTTGAAGGCTTAGTTAATCATGAATTCATGCCAAAGGGACAAACTGGTAATCATTGGTTCTATCAGGATGTGTTGGGATACCTGTGAGAAAATGCCAGAAGGAAATGGCCTGAAATGTGGCGAGACAATTCATAGCTCTTGAATCATGATAACGCACCCACACGTTCATCCCTGTTGGTGCATGACTGTTGCACAAAAAACAAAATATTTCTGCTTCCTCTACCTCCATACTTTCCAGACATGGCCCCTGCAGACTTTTTTATTTCGAAAGTTGAAAAACTCATTGAAAGCATAAATATTTGAAACAATAAATAAGATAAAAGAAAATTTGCAGGTGGTGCTTTATGCATTGCAAGAGGCATACCAAGACTGTTTATGGAAGAGGAAATGTCATTGGGAGTAGTGTCTCACAAGGGAACCTCCCCATCACACCCCCCTCAGATTTAGTTATGAGTTGGCACAGGGATAGGCCTTCAAAAACTGAACACAGATCAATCGAGAAAACAGGAAGAAGTTGTGTGGAACTATGAAAAAAATAAGCAAAATATACAAACTGAGTAGTCCATGCACAATGTAGGCAACATCAAGGAGAATGTGGGCTTATGAGCACCATGGTCCCGTGGTTAGCGCGAGCAGCTGTGGAACGAGAAGTCCTTGGTTCAAGTCTTCCCTCGAGTAAAAAATTTAATTTTTTATTTTCAGACAATTATCAAAGTTCAGGCACTCACACATAATCAACTTCGCTCTCCAAAATTCCAGGACATTTTCAGATTTGCTTGGACATATGCAGGATTTGACGGTCTACACACGGAAACATTTGAAAACGTAAAAAACATATGTTTTGACAGAGCACAGGGAAAACTGTGCGACTGTGAAACTCTTGCATTCATTTGTTGCAGTTTATGTGACAAACTCTTATGTTTTCATCCACAAGAAAACCTAAATTGGGCAAGGTAGAAGTAGTTTTTTATGCATTCGCCAGGTGTGCAAGTTAGGTGGGTCGACAACATATTCCTGTCATGTGACGCACATGCCGACACCAGTGTCTTATAGAATATATCAGATGTGTTTTCCTGTGTTGACCTATGACCTTGCGATCAATTATTTTCGGTTCCTACTGGAGAGGCACGTACTTTCATCTACTAATCGCACGGTTTTGTGGTGCGGTCGCAAAACACAGACACTAAACTTATTACAGTGAACAGAGACATCAATGAATGAACAGACAGATCGTAACTTTGCGAAAATAAAGAAAGTAAAATTCTCGTTCCGCAGCTGCTCACTCTAACCACGGGACCACTGCGCTCCTCGGCTCTCATTATCCTTGATGTTGCATATGTTAGACATGGACTACTCAGTTTGTATATTTTGCTTATTTTTTCATAGTTCCACACAACTTCTTCCTGTTTTCTCGATTTATCTGTGTTCAGTTTTTGAAGGCCTATCCACTGTCTCAATTTGTAACTAAATCTTAGGAGGGTGCGATGGGGAGGTTCCCTTGTCAGCTGTGGAGGAGAGTATTTCAAAGGAGACCAGCAGAATAAGTAAAAGGTAAGTGTAGAAAAATTTTTGGACAAAGTTCCAGAATTTTTTGAACACTTTGTATTTTGTACCATTATGCCAAAATGCATATTCTGGAAGAGTAAGGTAATTTCCATTCAGCCATTCCAGTTTAGTTTTTCCCTGTTTGCCTGATAGAGTTCCTTCAGTAAGGTCATGGCTGATTTCCTTCTCTATTGAAGCCCATCTGAGATAGTGATTTCTTTCTAATGACCTCAGTATCAATAGGTCAATAGGAAGTTAAGATTGAAACTTTTTTCTCCTGTCAGCTGAACTGTAAATCATTGCATCATAAACAAATTTATAAAAGAATCTTACTTTTGATACATGAAACACCACTGTTAGGTACTGTCTTAGACAGGATTCAACACTTTATTCACAAGTGAAATGTTTTGTAATTTATAATACAAAATCAAAGTAACAACAGACATTAAAATGGGAAACTACAAAAAGATATGTGAAACAATCTGAACTGAGACTAGAAACATTTTTCAAGCAAAAACTCATTTAGCTAACTTTAAAATAAGGACAATTACTCTGAAACTGTCAGTAGAAAAACTCTTTATTACGTACTGCATAAAATTAACTGCACCATAAGCCACAGTCCATTATTAGAGCATTTCATGGTAACAGACAGACTTTGTCTTATATCAAGGAACAATATTTGAGGACTAATGTACACCAAGAAGTCTTCCAGAATGGTGGGGTATATCACTGATAGACCCAATAATGCTGAGCTACGGACCAGGCAATGCGATCAAGTCTAGTATCACCATAAATTTGGGGCATGCTTCAAAGACCACTGTTTGGTGTGTCAGTAGTATGGTGTGTCTAATAGAAGCCAAGGATCTTGGCTGGGAGGATGAGAGAAATTTCTGTTCAAAAACTCTCAACTTCTAGATAATTTGTGTGCTGATATGTTTGATGGCTGTTGAGCTGTAACAGTTGCTACTGAGCAACCTCTGGATCATCTACAACGTCAACATTTATATCGTGCTTTTCCAGATAAATCGTTGTTCATATCAGACATTCTTTTCCTAGTTACCCATAGGCTTAAATACTGGCCTCAACAATTAGAAAACCAAAACTGATGGAGGTTTCATGTGGGATATCAGGCAATAACAACATACACAAAGTGAACAGTGTCTAGATTCTGAGGACTCCTGTTGATATTATATCTAATCTGAAAAATGACAGAAAGTAGTAAGACCTGTTGTTTTATTCAGAACAAGTTTATCATCATCATACAGAGAGAGAGAGAGACAGACAGACAGACAGAGAGAGAGAGCAATGTGCGTCCATAATTCTAGAAAGAGTGTTATCACTTGCTGATTTTTCTGGAAGCTATCATCAGCGAGGAGAAGTAACAATAACACAAGGTGTCACAGACATCAGAAATATATCTAAATGTATAATGAGGAGATTGCCTGAACTGCTGTGTACATAGGTACCTTCCACTCATCAGTCTTGGAAGAGTTTATTGATAGAGGATTTCTTTACCTGAAGCCTGAATCCTCTTTGTTGCTACAAATGGAAAAATTTTGGTTGTATCAGTCTGATATGTAAGGGACATGGAACTATGCTGTCAAGAAGCATATCAATATGAAACCACTGCACATGACCCCCACTTTGTGAAAACTGCACCGGTAAAGATAATGAAGGCAGACTGCAAACTTTACATTGAGTGGGAAAAAATTAAGGAGATGAAAATTATAAAATATGCAGATATGTACAGAAAAGGATGGAACAAAGGTCCTGCAATCACTCATCTTTACAGTGTAATGTAACAGCATTATATATATATTATATTCAGTTATGCGATTTTATGATACTACCAGGACTGCCCAGAAATTAATCCACCACACTTTTTTTCTCAGCTGAAAACAATTCTACGAATGCAAAACATTATGTATATATTATTTGAAGTTTCCTGAGTAAGTGCACCGAGTTTCCATCACTTCTGACCGATAGCTGTTTTATGAACAGACAGTTTCTCTCAGTGGTAACATGAGATGTAATCAAGGGTAAGAAGATACAGGGAAATAAGCATTTGTCATGAATAAATTAGTAGTAATCAAGTAAGTAAAGTGATACCCTCAGTTGTCATCAACATGTATGTAAGCAGACACGATCGCACAACATTGAGGGTCCAACGTGTGAAAAGGTTAGGGACTGTATAAGTAATTTTTCTGTTTTCTTCAAAGTTTCTTAAATTTATTAAAAAGTCTGATGTATACTGTGCATTGATATTTGAAAGTATTGTTTGAATGTCCTTAATTTTTTAAATGTATACTAGCATGTGGTACATACTAATTATTTCACCAGACAGATGCATATGTGCATCTTCATATTTTCACCGCACAAAGACTGATTCATAAAATTTCTGGCATGCAGCTGCATAAACTAAACTACTTCTTCTAATATTTTGGGTGAGTACCTTCCAGCCATTTTCAGAGTGAGCCAAGGTGACTGATGCTCCAGCACTTGCTCTGTCCTTTTAAATCCATGGACCGCACCACTGCACTTGCAGTCACAGATACACAGGGTGCCAGAGATGCTAATCATCAGCAAAGAGGTATGGCACACACATGGAAATAGATCTATGGCTGCGCAGTTGATCCACATGGTGATATTGATGTATCACAGCGACCTGCACTGTTATGATGTCTTTGTTATTTTATTACAGAAATTGCTGGATTCCATGATTTGTTCAAGCTGAAGCCACTATCTCTATTAATTAAATTCAGCACCAACCAAATTTCAATTGCTTTCTTCATTACTGAGTTCCAGAAAGATGAAGTCGAGGCTAAAATTTCGACATTATCATACACCATTGAGTGCCCAGTGTCATACAGTGCTCTGCCACCACAGCTTTATTAGGCTGTAAGAGACAGGTGTACCTGCGGTGCTCTGTGCATCTCTCCTGGACAGTATGTGTCATCTGTCTGATGTATGAACAGTAACGTTCACAGGGGATCCTGTAAACCCCAGGCTTCTGAAGCACCAAATCATCTTTTACGGAACTCAGAAGTGCTGCTGTCTTTGGTGGAGGATGAAAAATTACTTTCACTTTATGCTTACTGAGGATCCATCCTATTTTTGACAATAGGCTTCCCACATATGGCAGAAAAGCCATCGATTTAAAACTTTCCTTGTCATTTTCTGCTTTTCCTATATCCACAATTGGTTTCATTTTTAGTGCCTTATGTATCTGCTGTGAAGAGTACCCATTGGCTTAAAAAACTCTTCTCAGGTGTTGAAACTCATCCTCCAGACTGCTCTCATCAGCAATGACATGTCCTCTGTTTACTAGAGTTCTGAGTACACTCATTGTCTGTTAAGGTTGGTGGCAGCTATTTGCACTTAAATATAAATCTGTTTAGGTTGGTTTTTGATATACTGTGTGTCCCAAAGTGCCATCATCTTATCGCCATACCAACACATCCAAAAATGGAAAGCATCCATCTTTTTCAATTTCCATCATGAACTGAATTTGTCTGTGGATGGAATTCAGAGCGTCTAAAAATTCTTTTAACTTGTCTTCACCATGGGGCCACACTAAAAATGTGTCATCAACATACCTCCTAAACACTGTGGGCTTCCAGCTGGAGAAAGATATCATGATGGTGCAGCTCAGAATGATACATCGATATCACAGTTTGGATCGACTGCGCAGCCGTACATCTATTTTAATGCATATGCCACACCTCTTTGCCGCAAATTAATGTCTTGGGCACCTTGTGTATCTGTGGGCACATGTGCAGTGGTGCGGTCCACGGGTTTAAAAGTACAGAGCAAGTGCTGGAGCGTCAGTCACCTCGGCTCACTCTGAAGATGGCTGGATGGTATTTAGCCAAAATATTAGAAGAAAAAGTCGAATTATGCGGCTACATGACCAACATTTTATGTATCAGATGCATAATATTTGTTCAATGTTTATTTATTACCCATTTACTTATAAATAGTCCCTAAGATAAAGGAAAATGATTGAAGAGCTGTGTTGCTCTTGTTTGTAATTGAAATACTAATGCCTACTATGTTTATTCAATTGTTTATTGTTTCACTCTGAGAGACAGGCCTCACCAAGTTTGGAAAATAAAGTCACCACATTGGTGAAGATTTAACAACTGAGAGAATGGATCAATGAGCAACGTGAACATTTGTCATTGGACGTCCGTCCCAAACGAATTCAATGAACAATATAGAACAAAATGAGACAAAAAAAGGGGTAGTATCTTCAATTAGTAATCAAAACCCACCACTGCTTAAATTGTGATTAATAATCAGCATTGGTGGCTGAAGACTTCCTGCATAAGAAGTCTTCCTCATTCTGGCAATGACCTTGTCAATGAGGGCAGAGGAGTAGACAGAGATTTAGGGCACTCTCTTGTCCTAGGGATGGGAAACTGCCCCTAAAGGTGGAAAAATCAGCAATGATCAATGGCATGAGGGTGCAGAAGGCAATGGAAACCACTGCATTAAAGACACGTAACATGTATCTATGGTACATATTTCCTGTAACTGAAAAAGTGTCATCCTGATGATCTCTCCATTGGCAAAAGGTTCCAGAATAATCCCCCATTCGGATCTCCAGGAGGGGACTGCCAAGATGGAGGTGACCATGAGAAAAAGACTGAATAATATACAAAAGGATAATGTACTATGAGTCGGGGCATGGAATGTCAGAAGCTTGAACATGGTAGGCAACTAGAAAATCTGGAAATGGAAATGCAAATCCTCAGGCTAGATATAGTACCGCCCAGTGAAGTGAAATGTAAAGAAGACAAGGATTTCTGGTCAGATGAGTATAGGGTAATATCAACAGCAGCAGAAAATGGTATAACAGGAGTAGGATTCATTATGAATAGGAAGGTAGGGCAGAGAGTGTGTTACTGTGAACAGTTCATTAATAGGGCTGTTTGTATCAGAATTGACAGCAAACCAGCATTGCAAGCTGAAGATGAAGAGATAAAGAAAGTATATGAGGATATTGAAAGAGTAATACAGTACATAAGGAAGATGAAAATCTAATAGTCATAGGGTACTGGAATGCAGTTGTAGGGGAAGGAGTAGAAGAGAAGGTTACAGGAGAATATGGGCTTGGGACAAGGAATGACAAAGGAGAAAGACTAATTGAGTTCTGTAACAAATTTCAGCCAGTAATAGCGAATATTCTATTCAAGAATCACAAGAGAAGGGGGTATAGTTGGAAAAGGCTGGGTAATTCAGGAAGATTTGAGTTAGATTACATCATAGCCAGACAGAGATTCCAAAATTAGATACTGGATTGTAAGGCATACCCAGGAACAGATACACACTCAGATCACAATGCAGTAGTGATTAACAGTAGGCTGAGGTTTAAGACATTAGTCAGGAAGAACCAATACACAAAGAAGGGGATGCAGAAGTACTAAGGAATGTTGAGATACCCTTGAAGTTCTCTAAGGCTATAGATACATAAGGAATAGTTCAGTAGGCACTACAGTTGAAGGGGTATGGACACTGCTAAAAAGGGCCTTCACAGAAGTTGGAAAGTAAAACATAGGTACAAAGAAGGTAACTGTGATGAAACTGTGGATTACAGAAGAAGTACTTCAGTTGATCGACGAAATGAAGATGTATAAAAAAGGTTCCAGGAAACTCAGGAATACTAAAATACAAGTTTCTGAGGAATGAAATAAATAAGAGGTGCAGGGAAGCTAAGACAAAATGACTCCACAAAAAATGTGAAGAAATCGAAAAACAAATTATTGCGGAAAGGATAGACTCAGCATACAGGGAGGTCAAAACATCCTTCAGTGACATTAAAAGCAAGGGTGGTAACATTAAGACTGCAGTGGCAATTCCAGTGTTAAACACAGAGGAGATAGTGGGTAGGTGGAAAGAATACATTGAAAGCCTCTGTGAGGGGGAAGATTAATTGGATGTGATAGAAGAAGAAACAGAGGTCGATTTAGAGGAGGCAAGGCATCCAGTATTAAAATCAGCATTTAGAAGAGCTTTGGAGGACTTAAAATCAAATACAGCAGAGGATATAGATAACATTCCACCAGAATTTCTATAATCATTGGTGGAAGTGGTAACAAAATGACTATTCACATTGGTGTGTAGAATGTATGAGCCTGGCGACATACCCTCTGACTTTTGGAAAAATATCATCCACACAATTCTGAAGAGTGAAAGAGCTGACAAGTGCAAGAATTATCACACAACCAACTTAACAGCTCATGCATCCAAGTTGCTGACAAGAATAGTATACAGAAGAACGGAAAAGAAAATTGAGGATGTACCAGATGATGATCAGTTTGGCTTTAGAAAAGGTAAAGGCACCAGAGAGGCTATTCTGACATTGCAGTCGATAATGGAAGCAAGACTAAAGAAAAATCAAGACACGTTCATTGGATTTGTTGACCTGTAAAAAGTGTTCAACAATGTAAAATGGTGCAAGGTCTTCGAAATTCTGAAAAAAATAGGGATAAGCTACAGGGAGAGATGGGTAATATACAATATGTACAAGAGCCAAGAGGGAATAATAAGAGTGGATGACCACAAACAAAGTGCTTCAATTGAAAAGGGTGTAAGGCATGGATGTAGTCTTTCTCATCTACTGTTCAATCTAAACATCAAGGAAGCAGTGATGGAAATAAAAGAGAGCTCAGGAGTGGAATTAAAATTCAAGGTGAAAGGACATCAATGATACGATTTACTGATGACATTGTTATCCTGAGTGAAAGTGAAGAAGAATTACTTGATCTGCTGAATGGAATGAACAATCTAATGAGTACAGAATATGGACTGAGAGTAAATTGAAGAAAGAAGAAAGTAACGGCAAAAAACTTAACATCAGGATTGATGGACATAAAGTACCTAGACAGCAAAGTAACCAATGATGGATGGAGGAAGGAGGACATTAAGAGCAGCCCAGAACTAGCAAAGAGGGCATTCCTGGCCTATAGAAGTCTACTAGCATCAAACATAGGCCTTAATTTGAGGCAGAAGTTTCTGAGAATGTACATTTTGAGTATAGTATTGTATGGTAGTGATACATGGACTGTGGGACAACCAGAACAGAAGAGAAGGGAAGCATCTGAGATGTGGTACTACAGGCGAATGTTGAAAATTAGGTGGAGTGATAAGATAAGGAGTGAGGAGGTTCTACATAGAATCAGAGAGGAAATGAAATGTGGAAAGCACAGACAAGGAGGAGGTACAGGATGATAGGATATCAGTTAAGAGATCAGGGAATAATCTCCACAGTTCTAGAAGGAGTTGTAGAGAGCAAAAACTGTAGAGAAAGACAGAGGTTGGAATACATCCAGCAAATAATTGAGGATGTAGGTTGCAAAAATGGTTCAAATGGTTCTGAGCACTATGCGACTTAACTTCTGAGGTCATCAGTCGCCTAGAACTTAGAACTAATTAAACCAGCTAACCTAAGGACATCACACACATCCATGCCCGAGGCGGGATTCGAACCTGCGACAGTAGCAGTCGCTCGGCTCCAGACTGCAGTGCCCAGAACCTGTAGGTTGCAAGTGGTACTCTCTGAGATGAAGAGGTTGGCACAGGAGAGGAATCCATGGTGGGCTACATCAAACAGTCACAAGTTTGTTTTTGGATGGCCTGTAACTCTCGAACACGGCCTAGTCAGCTGCCAGCCTTCATTGTTGAAGCACAGGAGACTAGCCAGTACATATTTAGCTTTTACTGTTTGTTTGCACAGTTTAGTCTGCCTCTAAATCCAGCAGAAAACTCAAAGAGATTCTGGTCATATGTAAAGTACACCAGTGGCAAGACTCAATCAAGAGCTTCACTGCATGATAACAATGGTGACAAGGCAGACAGAAATGACACTACAGTGTAATGCCAGTCATATGGTATTGGCGTGAAATGTTTGTAACACTGTGAAACTGCTTCTGCACCAGCTGCCAGAGGCAATGTATTCTACGATGCTAGTGCATTTACTCTTAGAATAGTTTCTTATTTCATTTTTACTACTTACATAGTTGATTTTGTCTATTATACAAAGTATGGTCTAGTTGTCAAGTTCATTCTGCTTCCATGTAAAACGCCTTGATCTTACACACATCATTAACCTACTCTGTGCATTTGAATGAACTGTTACTGATTCTGACATGAAGAGTCTATTTCGCTATATTGGCTGCTAATAGTATACATGCAGTAATTTGTTCAGATTGCCACAGATGCAAGGTTACTCCAACAATGTTACTGATGACAGTGCCACTAAAGCAGAGTTACTAAACATGGTTTTCCAAAAGTTATTCACAAAAGAAGATGAAGTAAATACTGAACTCGAATAAAGAGCAGCTGCCAACACAAATTACTTAGATGTAGATACCCTTGGTGTAGCATGGCAGCTTAAAACACTTAAGGAAGGCAAGGCTTCTGGTCCACATTATATAACAGTTAGGTTCCTTTCAAAGTATGCTGATATGATAGCTCCATACGTAGTAATCATACACAACCACTCACCCATAGAAAGAGCTGTACCTAGAGACAGGAGAATTGCACAAGTCACACCAATGCCCAAGAAACAGAACTAATAGCTGGCATTTCCGAAGGAAGTGTTATAGGTTCTCTGTTTTTCCTGATCTACAGGGTGATTATAATTGAACTTTTAAGATGCTGTAGAAATAACACCACTGGTCAGAATGAAGTCAAATTACAACGTAATATTATCGGAGAAGGGAGAAAACGTATGTCAGAAGAAAAAAATAGTGTGAAAATTGATCAACAGATGGCACTGTATGCATCAGAATACATAAATGAAAACACCTTTCAAGTGCACAACCCATTGCAGTTTGTATAAACAATCCGGGTACACGGGTATTCCTCCTAAGCGTCTGCGATTTTCGTCATGCTTGTCTCAATGCAGGATCATGCTCCACTTGTAAAGCTGTATTACAAGAATGATGACTGTGCACACATTGCTCTGCAGAAGTTCTGGACACTGAAAGGTTTGGAAAATGGTCTAATGATTGCCATGGGTCTGGAGAAAATGATTTGGAAATTTGAAAAGATGGGTTCTTTTGGTGTGCAACCTGGTACAGGGAGGAAACGAATTGATTACGTCAGTGGAAGCAGTGGTCACAGAAATGCAGGAGGAGACAAGTGGTGGTGTGCAAACATATAGTGCAAGGAGAATTGCTCGAAATTTGAACATACCCGTGAGCATGGTGCATAAAATCCTGTGGAACATCCTTCTTTGCTTTCCATTAAAAATTACCATTGTGCACAAGTTGCTTCCTGTTGATGTGCCAGCAAGAGAGATCTTTGCTTTATAATTTCTTGCTTGCATGGAAGTGGACAGTGATTAGCCATGGAAGATTTTGTGGACAGATGAAGACCACTTGCATGTGACAGGATATGTCAATGCACAGAATTGTTGAACATGGGCAATGGAAAATCCACACACAAATGAACCAGTACCACTTCATCCTGAAAAGGTCACTGTGTAGTGTGGGTTTATGGCATCATTTATCATAGGGCCATATTTTTTTGAAGAGACAGTCCTGTTACCTGTACTGTCACTGGGAAGTGCTTTGATTGTCTTCTGTGCAACCACATCATTCCAGCTCTCCAACAGTGTGGATGCGATCATTTTTATGCAAGATGGTGCACCTCTGCACATTGAAAATCGAGCTCAGCAACTGCTGAAGCACCATTTCAGAGCTGCTAGAAATATCAGCCACCATTTCCCTACAGCCTAGCTGTCTTGATCACTTGCTCTTAATCTGTGTGACATCTGGCTGTGGGGCTATCTGAAATATCTTGTGTTCAGTGTTTGAAACACAAACTTAGCTGCATTGAATGCATGCACGGTGCAACACATTCTGAACCTGATCCTGGAAACACTTTAATCAATTGCAGAACATGCTGTTTATCGATTTCAATTTGTAGTGGAAAATGGTGGACAGCTTACTGAATATGTTTTGTGCCAATCACACAGAAACTAATAATCTGATTTGATTTTGATTGATACTTGATATACAGTTTTTGGCCTCAGGACCATTAAAAACTGATGTAATTGATGCTTTTTACGTGGTTTTTGGCCTCAGGACCATTAAAACCGATGTGAGTGAAGTTTTTTATGCAGTTTTTGGCCTCAGGGCTGTCAAAAACCAATTTTTCCCATCTGATGTGATATGGCCTTGCCGCAGTGGATGTGTATACGTAACTAACAGTATCACACTTGTACATCCATGCTTACTGAGTAGTACAGTTTGTTTTTGTCAAATGTACACCTTAGGCATTGTTGTATGGTTCATTTGTCATTTGTAGTCGACCACTATTAAATTATGATGCTCACAGTGCCATCTATTGCTACATTTTGTAACTATTTATTTTTCTTCTGACACATGTTTTCCCCCTTTTCTGATAATATTCTGTTGCAATTTGATGTCATTCTGACAAATGGTGTTATTTCAACAGTGGTTTGATAGTCTAATTCTAATCATCCTGTAAATAAATAATTCAAGAGACAACCTGAGCAGTCTTCATAGATTGTTTGAAGATGATACTGTTGTCTACCATCTATCAGACATTTAATTATGACTTGCAGCGTAATCACATATATGCAGATTCAAGTGAATTCTCAGATTGCTGTTAGTGGGCTGGATGGGGCATATACATGCTGTGTGCAGATGCAGGAGGTGCTGGCTGCAGTTTGTGAACAACTGACGACATTTATGCCCATGGTGAACCACTTGCAGACTGCTGCAGAGAAATTGGCACATTGCATGGGACATCTCAGGTCTCACTTGTTTCACCAATGGGCTCTGCTGCTGAGGCACCTTCCAGTGTACCCAATGTGGGGAGCCCATGATTGCTGCACAGTGACTGGTGGCTCATTATGTGATCACGTCGCTTAAGATGGAGAGTCAATGTGGGCACTGGACATCTGGCCTTGCCCATTCACCCTGTGGGTGGACAGATGGCCACTCTGTCAGCAGGGTCTGAGCAGGCACATGGGGAGAGGGATTTATTAGTTATTGGGACTCCAGTGTTATGTGCTTTATGGAGGCCCTTCAGGAAATAACATCCAAGGCCAGAAAGAATTCCTGTGTGCACTCGGTGTGTCTGTTGGGGAGGGGTGGGCTAGGGTCTGGGGGGGGGGGGGGGGGGGAGAGGGAGCGAGTACTCATGCGAGATGTGGAGGCGGCCTGGTCTGCAGCTATAGAATGTGCAGGGTGCAATAATCTGAGGAAGTTTATGCTCATGTTGGTTCTGATTTCATAAGAGCTCCAGCCTGATGTGCATCTGCACAGAAAAGATCATTGGCCAATGATCTTTGACTTAATTATATTTTGATCCAGCAGCCTTTGTGAATTAAGACACATTGTGTCTGGATGGCTTAGTGGTCATAGCATCTGCCTAATAAGCAGGAGACCTAGGTTTGCATCCTGTTCCACCACATATTTTCAACTTTCTCCATTGATTTCAGTCAATGCTTGCTTGCAGCCAATGTCTGTAATTCCTTTGCATCTTAATTCAATATGGTTGCTGGATCAAAATGGTGTCTGTTGTTTTAGACATTTCTGAATTAGGGTGAAGACGACCAGTGATCTGTTTAGTATGAATGCACATGAGGTTCAAACTCTTATGGGAATCAGTGAAATGCCATGAGTAATAAGGGTAATGCACAAGGGTTAGTGGATTAGTAGAGTGTGGATAAGTTGAGAATTTAGGTCTCATGGGAAGTGTGCCAGGACAGTCTGTGCAGCTGCCATGACCAATGTGTCTGGATGGGTCACTGGTCAGAGCTCTGCCTAATACATCTGTGGCTGCATCAATCCATTCCCAATCCAAAGTTGAGAGTGACTATCAGCTGCAGATGGATGGCCTTAGCTCACAGCCAGTTGCATCCTACTGCTTTCTGGTGTGATGTATCCTCACTCACAAACACAAACACAAAAACCCTTCTGATACTGTGACCTTCCAGAGGGTGTTTTTGAAATTTAGATTTCTTAAAATGTCATTTTAATTCTTTTACAAACATTTGAAAAGTGTGAAGACAACATTTGTTTTACATCACTTTAACCGCAGTGGAAGTTCTATTGTACCATACCTCAAAATCTGTGGTTCTGATTTTTCCTTGTGAGAGGTACCGGCACAGCATATCAGTGTGTACTGTCACAAATCAAGCTCTATTATTTCTTGTAAAGAAGATTGCAATAAAAATATTAGTTAGAAGCTTTTCAAGAACCTCGGGACTCTTACACTCACAGTCCAATACGTTTACTATCCTTTTTGCACAGCCCCCACAAGCCATGGACCTAGCTGTGGTGGCATGGCTTGTACACCCCTCTATGATGACAGATACCAGTGCTGTATGCACAACCACATTTGCAACATGCCTATGGAAAGACCAGACTAACAAGTGGTTCCTGAAGAAGAGCAGTTATTACAGGGACAGCATTCTGGAGAAGTGTCTGATCTGGCATTGCAACTTTAGCCATCATGATCATTGTATGTTAGTATGTACTTGTGAATGGTTGAAAGCAAGTGGAAACTACTGTCATTTTATTTCCCAAGGACAAGCAGCTCTATTGTGTGGTTTAATGATGATTACATCCTCTAGCATAAAATATTCTGGAGCTAAAATGGTTGTCCATTTGGATCTCGGGATGAGGACTACTCAGAAGATTGTTATCATTAGAAATGACATTGGATAGAGACGTTACAGATTTTAAAAAGTGAAATGGATCAGTTGAAGTTAGACGTAGATGGAATTAGTGAAGTGTGATGACAGAAAAACAGGATTTCATGTCAGTTGACTGTAGGATTCTCAAAAAAAAAAAAAAAATTTAAATATGGGCAATGTCAGCTCACAAGTATTCATTCTGGGTGTTCACAAATTTTTGAATTCAGGTGTGTATGAGAGTGTGAAATTAATAGCATCTGCTGTATAGCAGATATGCTTATCAACATATTTATACAACTTCAATCAATGTTAATAATAATAATAGTAATAACCAGATGTAACATTTGAGACAGGAAAGAATAATAATAATAATAATTATTATTATAAAACCAGTTATAATAAATAATAATATGAATAACGTGTCTGAAAAATAAATAATTTTTTGTGGAATTTTATTGCTTTGTACCTAATTAAGTACAGTTTATCACAAGAATGAAATAATGTTTAAGGTTTCACTACTCTCCGTTTCACATTTTTGTGTAAGTGGAAGTGTTTGTGTTTTGTTATTTTTTTGGAAAAATGTACAAGATATCTAATACATGTACTAGTTAATGAATTAACTTCTGGGCTGAAAATCAGACATTTTTACGCTGCACCAAAAACTTACACTTATTATACATTTCCTTGTTAAATGTTCCCTTGTGGTCATGCTTATTTGATTTCGACACTTTCTTGGACAATAGATTTGGTCTGGGAAGCCTTAGTTCCTTTGTGGCTAACTTTTCCTGGTGATTTTCTTTTCTGTTAGCTCTTAAAACAGATTCAACAGAGTTCATGTAGACACTGTACAGGAAATCCGATCCCTGCACAGTAAATAACTAACTCCAAACACAAAGTGCCAAGTTTCATCAAATCTAGAGGAAAAAGTAGCATAATGCAGTAGATTTAGTGTCCTGTATTTCAGATTGCCATGTCTACATTATGCTTAACACCATTCAAAGAAAAAAAACCAATAAATCCACTAGGTGTCAAAAGATAGTCTGTTCACGTGCTCTTCTGCTCTTACACAACAGCTGCTACTGAATAGCCACTGAGCATGGGTAATTCAAGAGTAAATCTAACAATTATAAGAACATAGAAATGCTATAAGGAGCATAGTGAATGCATTATCATAGACAAGAGAGTCACAGAAAAAGTTTTAAACTCTGGTGAAAGTTGCCGGTGGCCACCAGGCAGAAAACTGAAAATATGCACGTATTTTAAAAAAGTAGAAGAGCCCCTTTCCAGCCACTCTTATGATATAGCAGAATACTGGGGCTCAGCAGATGTAAATTTCAGTCAACACCAATGTTCATATTAAACAGTCATTAACTTTTCAATAAGGAGACATATTATAGTTGTCTCTGATACTACTAAGGTTACATAAATGCTTGGTATGAAGCAGCAGCAAAAACAGAATCTGTGAAGTGCAAGAATGAAAGCAGTGCCTTTTCTTAAAGTAGCTGTTTTTCTTTTTAGCTTGATACCAATCATTTGTTCATAGTATACTTTCCAGAAGTTGTCTACAGTGGTTGCTTCTAATAATTGATGTACAGCAGAACTCATTTCACATCTCTGGTGGCTCTCCTTCATAATGGGATTTATTCAACATCATGTATGAAGGGATGAAATACTTGCAATAATTTGTTACTATCAACTTGAAACGACATTAAGGACTGTCGACGAATCAAGATTCAGTACTTTAATACCATACTTGTGCATTTTGCTTGACAATGTCTAAACATCACTGTGAAGAGCTAGGTAGCAAGCATAGCAGCTATGTTTCCAACAGTTGCCATATAATCTAATACACAGGTAAGATACCAAACACACTCTCTCTAGTCCTCTTTACACTAAATTAAAGATCCTCAGCCAGGATTTGGAGAAGTTAATGACACATTTTGCTGTCTATTTTTTCCATTTCGACTCACTGTACTTCACAACATTCATCAATCAATAACCACAATGTTAATTCAATGAGACTGTTGTGGAAAAGTCATGTGATGAAGCTTAATTCTACAGTAATTTTGAAGTTCTTCTATTGTTTCCTTGATTGTACATACAGCTGGTGGTGCATTACCAACACTGGTCCTCATTTTGTCTTAGGATAATACACTTGTCTGCTCTTGGACATTTCCAGTGAACTTACAATTACAAATACTGCCAAATTTTTGTGACCATATTCAAAACTAATTTCAATTACTAACATTAGAAATAAAATAAAACCAAAAATTTGACTGTGAGCTCATATCATTCTCATTGATTTTCCACAAATCACTTGTTGCCTTATAGACGTGTTTTCTGCATGCCCCTTGAAGCTTGAAGTCAGTAAAGACTTATGTTATCAGTAGATTCGTTTCCTGTTACAGGCACTTGTTTTAAATCAGTTGTATTGAAAAATCTTGTAGATACAATTAACTTTAGTATCTTTCACTTGCTCCTTACCTCTGGATGTTGTTCATCAACAAGCCTTTGCAGCATATTCAACTCAGAATTTGTAATTCGTTGCTGTTCTTGCTCTTGCCTCTCCATTTCACGAGCCAACATTTGTACTTCCCACGACACACCTGCTCGTTGGTCAAACCCTTCTTCCTCAGCACCACTGAAAAATAAAATTGTAGCTTTTATTGTCTTTATAATCTGGTGTAATGTTCTTATTTACCAAATCTTAAATGAAGAGATATGTCCATGTGATATGAAGTTCCCATTTTGATGCTTAAAATGTTTCATTAGCAGAACTATAGCACTGCATGCTTTGCTGTGTCTTTAACAGTTGTATGCCACTATAGCTGCAATTCTGAAAGAAAGAAGTGCAATTCTGATTTGCCCATAACATACAATACTTGTTATCAGAATTCTGAGGGACATTGAAGTGTAATGGCTCTAATTTTTTTAGGTGAAAACTCTAGAAGATGTTTAAATAAAACAAACTTAATTAACATTCTACAGTGTTATTCTTCATTCCTACATATTTTTTCATGAACATAGTCGCCCTGACGGTGAACACATTTCTTCCAGTGAGAGATCAGGTTGTTGATACCATCACTGTGGAATGTTTGACTTTGTTGATAGTGCCACAATCTCACCTCTGCTTCATCACTATCAAAGCGAACTCTTCAAAGGCGTTCTTTAAGTTTTGGAAACAGATGAAAATCAGATGGGGCCAAGTCAGGACTGTTTGGAGGCTGATCGATGACAGTAACATCTACATCTACATCTACATCCATACTCCGCAAGCCACCTGACGGTGTGTGGTGGAGGGTACCTTGAGTACCTCTATTGGTTCTCCCTTCTATTCCATTCTCGTATTGTTCATGGAAAGAAGGATTGTCAGTATGCCTCTGTGTGGGCTCTAATCTCTCAAATAGAATAACTGAATTAGTTCAGAACATATTTCCAACTTTAATCTTCTTCGATATTCGAAAAATGCAACTATGTTGCTCTGATTTTGACTACTAGACTACTAAACCCAAGGCATCGGAGTATTAGAGATGTTGCACTGGTTGTGTGTGGTCTGGTGCAATTGAGCTGGTGTAGAGGGTAATTACACTAGACAACAAATCTAAACTTTTTTTTGTGTCTGGTTTGTACTGGACAGATTTAGCTATATTTTGGGTGCTAAATCCATTGGTAAAACCAGTCTTGCTCTATCATGTCACATTTGCTAGACAAACAGAAGAATCGAAAACAGTATTAGTGAGCATTGAAAGAGTTAAAATAAACATGAAATACATGTTCAGGTCTGTAGGCCTACCATTTAACAGGTATATATGAACATGATGCCAATAGAATAACTGAATTAGTTCAGAACATATTTCCAACTTTAATCTTCTTTGATATTCGAAAAATGCAACTATGTTGCTCTGATTTTGACTACTATTTCATCTCTCTGCCTAGCAAGACTCCAGCAATAGTCACCTACCATCGTGTCAGTGGCCTTGGTAACAGATTTCCAGCGTATAGGTTTCTTGATGAAAGTGTTCGACCTGTTTGTCACTTAGTCTTAGATCATGATTCTTAAACCAAATGTTCAAAATGATTAAATTATGCTCTTATCCGAGTTCTGCCAGGCTGATTTCTCTCTTTCATTCCTTCCTCCCCATCTACATTCACCTATTATTTTTCCTTATCTTCCTTTTCCCACTATCGAATTCCAGTCCCCCATCTCATTTAACTATCTGAAAAATTTCTTTCTCCTCTTCATACATTTCTTCAATCTCTTCATTATTTATGGAGCTAGTTGGCATATAAACTTGTATACTGTGGTGTGTGTTTGCGTGTGTATTGGTTTCCTGTCTATGTTAGCTACAATTATCTGTTCACTATCAGTTCATAGTAGCTTACCCACATCCCTATTTTCTTGTTCGTTGTTAAACCTACTCCTGCATTACCGCTATTTGATTTTGTATTTAGTTAGTTAGTTAGTTACAGGTTCCATGGATCATTTTGCATGCAGATTAATTTGTACATATGATTACATTTCGGAAATTTATAAGATATATATATATCTACATTACAAAGAAAAGATATACATATGTGAGTTAGTGATTTCTACCCACCGACTTTTGCCTATTACAGTAATAGAAATTCTTCTACGGAACAGAAGGAGTTATCAAGGAGAAACTATCTCTGTTCGTTTTAAAATTTCGTTTTGCAGTCGGTCAGGCATTTTATATCACTGGGAATGAGATAGTAATATCATATTAATGAATGAAAATATGCAGAATACAACTTACTGAATTGTTCCTCCCTAAGATTTGCAGTGATTCTAAGTGCAAATGTGGCTGAACTAAGTTGTTTTACGTGTTCCAAATAGTCCATTTTCCAATTTAAATTCTCATCAACAATGGCACCCAAGTGATGAAAGTGCAATATCAGTGGTTTCATTTGTGATTTCACATAAAATAACTTCAAAGATAAAAAGCTTTGCTGCCGCCGTTATCACGTGCACAGTTGTCTTCAGTTATTTTTTAAATTCAATAAAACCGACCAATAACAAGCCCCCAACATTTTGTGAGTGTTATTTGAAGGTGAGAAACTTAAATTTGTCAGGTTATGGGCTCTGGTTTGTTTTAAAATGGAATTTGTAATAAAATAGCTGGCCACAAGTGGACGGTCATGTAAAGTTTTTTCAGGATGGCAACTGAAATGGAAAAATATCGTATTCCATTATTTATTGGACAAATTTCAACAATTGGAAATTGAGGATATAGACTATCCTCGAGGAACTTGAACTTTTACCGTTTGTGAAAGCAAATTATCTCACAAAGGTGAAATTTGTGGACGGAGAAGCAGACACGCAGCGTGTCGCAAAGGAAACAAGACTGGCTGAATTGGTAAGCAAGATCTGAAATGTCAGCAGTGGCAGCTCGTCAGCATACATTCTGGGTGTTCACAAATTTTTACATTCAGAAAACTGAGTGTGTGAAATTAATAGTATCTGCTGTATAGCAGTTATGCTAATCAACAAGCTTCCACAACTACAGCCGCTGCCAATAATAATAACAAATGTACTAATAATAAGATGAATACCTTATCTGACAAAAGAAATAATTGGTTTTTGTGGAATTTTGTTGTTTTGTACAATTAAGTACAGTTTAGGGCAATAACGAAATAATACGTAAACTTTCGCAACTCTGCCGGCCGGAGTGGCCGAGCGGCTCTAGGCGCTTCAGTCCGGAACCGCGCGACTGCTACGTCGCAGGATCGAATCCTGCCTCGGGCATGGATGTGTGTGATGTCCTTAGGTTAGTTAGGTTTAAGTAGTTCTAAGTTCTAAGGGACTGATGACCTCCGATGTTAAGTCGCATAGTGCTCAGAGCCATTTGAACCATTTCGCAACTCTCCATTTTTTTGCGTAGGTAGCAGTTTTTGTGCTTTTCCATTTTTCCGGACATGATCCCTAAAGAATGAATTAATTCACTAATTTCCCTCCGGGCTGAAAATAAGATATTCTTCGCTACAACCGCACAACAACTTGTGCTAACTGTACACTTCCTTGTTAAACGTTCGCTAGTAGTCACGCTAATTTGATTTCGTCACTCTGTCAACCAAAGGATCTGTTTTCAGAGGCCCTAGTTTCTTCGCGCGCTAACTCCTTCCGCTAAATTGCTTTTCTCTTCGCAGAATGAGATTTACACTCTGCAGCGAAGTGTGCGCTGATATGAAACTTCCTGGCAGATTAAAGGTGTGTATCGGACCGACACTGGAACTCGGGACCTTGCCTTTCGCCGACAGGTGCTCTATTGACTGAGCTACCCATGCACGACCGCTCTTCATGGCTTTACTTTTGAGGTAGCATTTAAAATAGATTCAACGTAGTTCACGTTTACATTGCACACGAAAGCCGATCCCTGCATACTAAAAACCACCATACAAAGTGCGGGTTTGTATAAATGATTAAATTCAAGTAGTAATGTCCACCAACACGGTCACTAGACCACAATACAAATGAGGCTCTGAGATCCATATGGCTGTTCGCCGTACTCAAATTTGTGTCTGTGTCGTGGTGTAACATCCGTTTGCAACAGCAAGGTGTAAGGAAAGGACCTGTACTGAAAGTTCAGTCTGTACAATTACTCTATTAGCAGGCAAAAGGAAGTGGCTTTCGAATGGGAACCGCAAACATTTGATGACAAGGCGATAAGTCAACCGAATCCTCCACCTGGAAAAACGTCTAGCGTGTCATACACGGCAATAGTGACAGTACGTGTATTATAAATAGGAAGCTCTTATCGACGCACCTAATTTGTTGAATGAGTGAGATATGGCTTCTTGCCCGATTTAGGTGTTAGGATTAATGTGAATGCGATCGCTCCCAAGGAATTGATGAAAGCGTAGTCATTTGTCACATAAGCTGCAACGAATGAACACAACAGTTTCACAATCACACTGCTTTCCCCGTCTATCAAAAAATACATTTTTAGCGTTTTTGAAGTTGTGTTCCGCTTTGGAAGTTTTGACTTTTGAATTCCTTTGTTGTAATGTAGTTCAAATCCTTTATTTGTTGTTTTCATTTCTGTGAGACATCTACGTGGTATCTCGCCTGGTCTCACTATTCATCACATTTATTTGCGACGGTAACATGTTTTTATCACATGACTCATATTCTTTAACCAATATATAGTAGGACAACTGTCAAAACTACAGAAAGAGAACAAACATTTCAATGACCAGACGGACAGTTCATCATAACGTAAAAAAAAAAAAAAAAAAGGCATGAAGGGGTTCGTCCACGATGCAGGTCTACATCATGACCACTTAACCACGACTGACGGCACCAACACTGTTCGAATTTCTTCCGTGTTGCATTTGTTGGGCTTAGACCTTTCGCTGTTTCTGTTTTGTTTTTTTCATAGTTCAGTACACCTTCTTCATCTGTGTTCAATTTTTGATGGGCTATCCACTGGGACATCTTGCTACTAAATGTGAGTGGGTGCGATGGGGAGTTTCCCCTGTCAACGCCTCAAATGTGTGAGAAAATCCGGTAATTTTCAAGAATGGTTGCCTATCAAAGTTGTGGTGTCCTAACGATACATATCGAACGTGCGATAGTAAATCGATCATGCGACTCTGGTGGCGGGCGTTATGAGTATGTTTACTGTGGTCGCTACAGCAACGACAAAATAAGAGCATTACAAAAATACTTATAATTGCAAAGGAGACGACTTACCTTACTCGTCATTGGTCTTGTCATCATGTCAGAGTCCATTACAGTGGTCTGGATGGATAATTTGGGTCAGTCGAACCATGTATTCTTCCTGATACTCGTTCGTTTTCCGCACTGTTGGCAGTGAAATAGTAAACGATATTTCAGCATCGAAACTGTTCTTACGAAATAAAATTCTTCAGGGTATCAGACCGCATCGTCATAATTTTAAAATGCGCCAACGTTTCGGCCATCGTTGCAGCTAGCCTTCTTCAGGGCCTTACGTTAACTGCTAAATGAACACACTTGGTTCCTTAAATAGCTGCACGAGAAAACCGTGTCGTTACTTGATTGGCTGTAAAAGGATGAGGAGGAGGGGTGAAAGGTATGCTTTATTGGTGTTTCCTTTATTATCTGTCATTGGCTGAAATAGCTGTTTTCTATTGGTCTTTATATTAATCCACCCCATTGGAGGAGACGGACGAATAGCGAACAGGTGATGGCTGTGACGTCACACTGTTTCCATGCTGTCCACAAGCCGGCTGCGGCGTGCCATTGCTTTGTGTGCTCGCGACCACTTCTGCGGCTCTCCGCGTGTCTGCTTGGGCCGCCACGGCTCTGCCGCCGCTCCGTAGCCCTGCTATTGCAGGCAGCCAAGACCTCGGAAGCTTGTACCCGTCCTCTCTATTCATGTTGGCGGGTCTTTCGGCTATTTCTATCGCCTCTCTAATCTTTCTTTTGAAAGTGAGAGGCTGTTTCGCCAGGACACGGGCTTCTTGAAAAAGTATAGCTTTCCCGCACTCGTCTCGGTGTTCCGCCACTGCTAACTTAGTGTGTTGTTTCAGGCGGATATATCTTTCATGTTCCGAGAGCCTTGTGCTAATCGGACGTCCCGTCTCACCTATGTAGACTAATCCACACGCACAACCAATTTCATACACGCCAGCTGTGTGTAGTTTGTCAACTGCATCCTTGGTAGAACCGAGCATGTCTGATATTTTGTTTCTGCTTCGGAAAATTGGTTTGATGTCGGCTTTTCGTAGAATTTTGCCAATACGTTCGGTGATCCCTTGTACATATGGTAACACAGCAATGCTCTGTGCCTCCTTCTCCTCTTCCCTATTAGTCTTCTCCCTTGTCGACATGGTACTGTCTATCATCTGCTTCCTATAGCCATTAGTTCCGAAGATGGACCTGAGGCGTTCAAGTTCTGTCTTCAGATGTTCTTCGTCGCTTATCCTGTACGCTCTCTTCGTTAGCGTGTGCAGGGCGGACTTCTTCTGCGTGGGATGATGGTGGGAGGAGGCGTGAAGGTACCTGTCCGTATTGGTTGGTTTCCTGTACACATTGGGCCAAGTTTACCATCAGGTTTTCGATAAACTTTCACGTCGAGAAAAGGCAGCACCCCATTTTTCTCTGTTTCCATTGTAAACTGAATTTTCCTGTGCTGTTGGTTAAGGTGCTTGTGGAAGTTCTGTAACTCCTCTTCTCCGTGGGGCCAGATGACGAAAGTATCATCGACATAGCGAAGCCAACAATTTGGACGTAATGGTGCGGACTGTAGGGCTGTTTCCTCAAATGCCTCCATGAAAATTTCTGCTGCGATAGGCGATAGGGGTGAGCCCATAGCTACACCGTCAGTTTGTTCATAAAATTGACCTCTCCACTTGAAATAGGTGGTCGTCAGACAGTGGCGCACAAGCTCACATATATCAGGTGCCACGCGTTCTTCTAGGATGTTCACAGTATCTGACACTGGGACATTCGTGAATAGGGATTTGACGTCGAAACTAACCATCAGATCTTGGTCCGTAACACGCATTTCCTTTGGGAGAGACACGAAGTGAGTGGAATCCTTAACGTAGGACTCGGTTTGATGCACTAGGTGTCGGAGCCTAGGTGCCAGTTCTTTCGCTAGGTAGTAGGTCGGCGAATTTATACTGTTTACTATGGGCCTTAAGGGGAAGTCGGTTTTGTGTACCTTCGGTACACCATATAACCTTGGTGCCTCTGTCACTTGCGGGATGAATCTTCTGGCCTTGTCGAAGTTGATTCTAGAGTGCTTGAGCAGTGCCTGCGTCGTTTTGATTACCTTGGCCGTCGGATCTCCCTGAAGTTTCTTGTAGATATGTTCTGCGAGAATATCTTCCATTCGTTGATTGTAATCAGTTGTGTCCAAGACTACAGTGGCGTTGCCCTTATCTGCCTGTACCACTACTAAGTGGGGGTTGTCCCTGAGTTCCTTGATGGCATGGTATTCCTCAGCGTTGATGTTTTGCTTCGGTGGCTTTGCTTTATTCAGAACTCTGACCGTTTCCTGCCGGATCTTCTCCGCCTCGGCCTGTGGCAGATGACGTACCGAAGCCCCTACGGATTCTATGATATCTTCTTTTGGAACTCGCTTAGGTGCGACTGCGAAATTCATCCCCTTGGCCAGAATTGCTGTGGTTGCTTCGCTCAAGGTGTGGCTGGAGAGGTTGACCACTGTCCGTCGCCTGTCCAGCGTCAATGTTTCGTCCGTGGCTTTCTGTTGTAGTTTGTCGTACTTTCTCATCTGGCGGTTAGTAATACTATTGCTGGTGCTTGATGCTTGCTGAAAGGTTAACCTGTCGACTTTATCCCAGTCTTCCATCTGAAGTTTTCCTGCCAGAAATAGGTGCAGATCACACAAATTCCTGTTGTGAGCATCGAGACTTATGCGGATGTGGCGGATCCTTTCCCGTAGCAATGCTTTCCTGGCTATAACACAGATATTCCTCGCCTTGTTCGTTTTTATGTGAGACGTCAACCGCAAAGAATACGGCACAACACTCGTGTCTCTGCATCTCTTCAAAAAAGCAAGGTCATTCAGCAGTTTACTTCTTTTTAAACGCAGTGCTTCTAACTTCTTGATGTTTCCGTGGATTTCCTGCCCATACAGGTTGGTTAAATGTAAGCGTAGGCTTCCGCGGCCGTTGTCTTCTTCAATAAAATTCTTCAGGGTATCAGACCGCATCGTCATAATTTTAAAATGCGCGAACGTTTCGGCCAGCGTTGCAGCGTGGCGGCCCATGCAGACACGCAGAGAGCCGCAGTAGTGGTCGCGAGCACACAAAGCAATGGCACGCCGCAGCCGGCTTGTGGACAGCATGGAAACAGTGTGACGTCACAGCCATCACCTGTTCGCTATTCGTCCGTCTCCTCCAATGGGGTGGATTAATATAAAGACCAATAGAAAACAGCTATTTCAGCCAATGACAGATAATAAAGGAAACACCACTAAAGCATACCTTTCATCCCTCCTCCTCCTCCTTTTACAGCCAATCAAGTAACGACACGGTTTTCTCGTGCAGCTATTTAAGGAACCAAGTGTGTTCATTTAGCAGTTAACGTAAGGCCCTGAAGAAGGCTAGCTGCAACGCTGGCCGAAACGTTGGCGCATTTTAAAATTATGACGATGCAGTCTGATACCCTGAAGAATTTTATTGAAGAAGACAACGGCCGCAGAAGCCTACGCTTACATTTAACCAACCTGTATGGGCAGGAAATCCACGGAAACATCAAGAAGTTAGAAGCACTGCGTTTAAAAAGAAGTAAACTGCTGAATGACCTTGCTTTTTTGAAGAGATGCAGAGACACGAGTGTTGTGCCGTATTCTTTGCGGTTGACGTCTCACATAAAAACGAACAAGGCGAGGAATATCTGTGTTACAGCCAGTAAAGCATTGCTACGGGAAAGGATCCGCCACATCCGCATAAGTCTCGATGCTCACAACAGGAATTTGTGTGATCTGCACCTATTTCTGGCAGGAAAACTTCAGATGGAAGACTGGGATAAAGTCGACAGGTTAACCTTGCAGCAAGCATCAAGGACCAGCAATAGTATTACTAACCGCCAGATGAGAAAGTACGACAAACTACAACAGAAAGCCACGGACGAAACATTGACGCTGGACAGGCGACGGACAGTGGTCAACCTCTCCAGCCACATCTTGAGCGAAGCAACCACAGCAATTCTGGCCAAGGGGATGAATTTCGCAGTCGCACCTAAGCGAGTTCCAAAAGAAGATATCATAGAATCCGTAGAGGCTTCGGTACGTCATCTGCCACAGGCCGAGGCGGAGAAGATCCGGCAGGAAACGGTCAGAGTTCTGAATAAAGCAAAGCCACCGAAGCAAAACATCAACGCTGAGGAATACCATGCCATCAAGGAACTCAGGGACAACCCTCACTTAGTAGTGGTACAGGCAGATAAGGGCAACGCCACTGTAGTCTTGGACACAACTGATTACAACAAACGAATGGAAGATATTCTCGCAGAACCCATCTACAAGAAACTTCAGGGAGATCCGACGGCCAAGGTAATCAAAACGACGCAGGCACTGCTCAAGCACTCTAGAATCAACTTCGACAAGGCCAGAAGATTCATCCCGCAAGTGACAGAGGCACCAAGGATATATGGTGTACCGAACGTACACAAAACCGACTTCCCCTTAAGGCCCATAGTAAACAGTATAAATTCGCCGACCTACTACCTAGCGAAAGAACTGGCACCTAGGCTCCGACACCTAGTGCATCAAACCGAGTCCTACGTTAAGGATTCCACTCACTTCGTGTCTCTCCCAAAGGAAATGCGTGTTACGGACCAAGATCTGATGGTTAGTTTCGACGTCAAATCCCTATTCACGAATGTCCCAGTGTCAGATACTGTGAACATCCTAGAAGAACGCGTGGCACCTGATATATGTGAGCTTGTGCGCCATTGTCTGACGACCACCTATTTCAAGTGGAGAGGTCAATTTTATGAACAAACTGACGGTGTAGCTATGGGCTCACCCCTATCGCCTATCGCAGCAGAAATTTTCATGGAGGCATTTGAGGAAACAGCCCTCCAGTCCGCACCATTACGTCCAAATTGTTGGCTTCGCTATGTCGATGATACTTTCGTCATCTGGCCCCACGGAGAAGAGGAGTTACAGAACTTCCACAAGCACCTTAACCAACAGCATAGGAAAATTCAGTTTACAATGGAAACAGAGAAAAATGGGATGCTGCCTTTTCTCGACGTGGAAGTTTATCGAAAACCTGATGGTAAACTTGGCCACAATGTGTACAGGAAACCAACCATTACGGACAGGTACCTTCACGCCTCCTCCCACCATCACCCCACGCAGAAGAAGTCCGCCCTGCACACGCTAACGAAGAGAGCGTACAGGATAAGCGACGAAGAACATCTGAAGGCAGAACTTGAACGCCTCAGGTCCATCTTCGGAACTAATGGCTATGGGAAGCAGATGATAGACAGTACCATGTCGACAAGGGAGAAGACTAATAGGGAAGAGGAGAAGGAGGCACAGAGCATTGCTGTGTTACCATATGTACAAGGGGTCACCGAACGTATTGGCAAAATTCTACGAAAAGCCGACATCAAACCAATTTTCCGAAGCAGAAACAAAATATCAGACATGCTCGGTTCTACCAAGGATGCAGTTGACAAACTACACACAGCTGGCGTGTATGAAATTGGTTGTGCGTGTGGATTAGTCTACATAGGTGAGACGGGACGTCCGATTAGCACAAGGCTCTCGGAACATGAAAGATATATCCGCCTGAAACAACACACTAAGTCAGCAGTGGCGGAACACCGAGACGAGTGCGGGAAAGCAATACTTTTTCAAGAAGCCCGCGTCCTGGCGAAACAGCCTCTCACTTTCAAAAGAAAGATTAGAGAGGCGATAGAAATAGCCGAAAGACCCGCCAACATGAATAGAGAGGCCGGGTACAAGCTTCCGAGGTCTTGGCTGCCTGCAATAGCAGGGCTACGGAGCGGCGGCAGAGCCGTGGCGGCCCAAGCAGACACGCGGAGAGCCGCAGTAGTGGTCGCGAGCACACAAAGCAATGGCACGCCGCAGCCGGCTTGTGGACAGCATGGAAACAGTGTGACGTCACAGCCATCACCTGTTCGCTATTCGTCCGTCTCCTCCAATGGGGTGGATTAATATAAAGACCAATAGAAAACAGCTATTTCAGCCAATGACAGATAATAAAGGAAACACCAATAAAGCATACCTTTCACCCCTCCTCCTCCTCCTCCTTTTACAGCCAATCAAGTAACGACACGATTTTCTCGTGCAGCTATTTAAGGAACCAAGTGTGTTCATTTAGCAGTTAACGTAAGGCCCTGAAGAAGGCTAGCTGCAACGCTGGCCGAAACGTTGGCGCATTTTAAAATTATGACGATGCAGTCTGATACCCTGAAGAATTTTATTGAAGAAGACAACGGCCGCGGAAGCCTACGCTTACATGTTCTTACGAAGTTTTACACACTTCGCACCATCACAGTTTATATAGTTCCTTCTTTCCTCATCCAGTGGTACTCCATATTTGCGACAAATAGTCGAACAGTTTTCTATGCTGGATAAACATGGAATTAGATTTTTCCATGTGAGAGAATCCGCCGAAGAAACGTCAAGAACACCAGACATCCCACCCACTAACGACATAAATCGTCTGGGATTCCACAGCAACCCACAAATAATTAGCGAAGGTATGTTATTTAGAGCAATAATGGAACGACGGAAAACATAAGAATGACGATCACAAATAATTGATCACAACGCCAGCCACCTGAGTCGCATGATCGATTTACGATCGCACAATCGATATGTATCGTTTGGACACCGCAACTTCGATAGGCTATCATTCTTGGAAATATACTATATATAACTCATTCAGAAACACACAAAACAGGTTTACTGTCAGTGCAACTTTAACATATACTGACATCCGATCTAGTTTTACTACAATATATAGTGAATAAATTAGTATAGCTTAGGAGTGTGCTATCATCTAGTAGGATTTAGGCTCGATTCACACGGTGGGCAACGTCACGTCAACTTCAACGCGGGTCACGTAACGTCAAAATATTCGTCCAATGCTTTCAAATGGCGAGGTTCACATGGTGGGCAACGTCACGTCAAACGTCAGTTTGCCTGTCGGCCGGTATACGGCTCGATTCACACGGTGGGAAACGTCACTTCAACGCCAGTGACGTCACACACCGTCAAAAATCCACTTGCATTCACACTGGACGGAACGTCAAGCGACGGCAAAACTTCTAACACGTTTTGGCACGTTATTGGAAACTCGCAGAGGTGTTCACGAGAGAGGATAGCGGACATTATATTTAGTCTTGATGAACTTGCTACGATTGCAATTGCTTTAGATGATGAGGAAAGAGAGCGGAAATTGTCAAGGCAATCAAAACGAATGTGGGTGAAGAAAATGATTTTGAATAGAATGTGTGAAGGCGAATATCACACATTCTATAGAGAGCTGGAAGAAGAGGCGACGTCATTTTATCAATATTTACGAATGTCGGGACAGCAATTTTTTAATTTGCTGTCTTTGATAAGCAGCAGCATCAAGAAAGCAGACACAAACATGCGCCGTGCAATTTCTCCACGAGAAAAAGTAATGGTTTGTTTGAGGTGAGTCTGATGCTTCAGCTTTACCAATTCCTTTGAGGGTTCCTGTTCTGTACCTTTACGTATTTTATAGAACAGAATATTTATTGTAAT
Source organism: Schistocerca serialis cubense (assembly GCF_023864345.2). NCBI lineage: Eukaryota > Metazoa > Arthropoda > Insecta > Orthoptera > Acrididae > Schistocerca > Schistocerca serialis. The sequence goes on from NC_064646.1 coordinate 239,366,695, forward strand.
ACTCCACACTATCAACAAATTGATCTATAGGCTAAAAATTCACAATTTATGGCCCATTGTTATGTAGATCTAAATCTGCTGCAGTTCGTCCTGCATAAACTTTGGCACTGCAGAGAACCAACTGCACACTGAATATGAATGTGGAAGTTCGAACTTTTTACTGCAGTTGTACTTAAATAAGCTGTATCCAGCGCCGGCTTTAGGGTGGGGCGACTCGGGCGGTCGCCCAGGGCGCCGGGGCCCAAGGGGCGCCACGTACTAAACGCATATAAAAAAAATTACAATTTACAATCACCCATTTCGCGAAACTAAAATATTATTCAGTTTCATTCAACATACGTCGCTAATCTCACGAATGCGCGATGAATTCGGGGTAGCAGAAGAGAAATCATGCTGAATGCAATCTTCGTATTGTCTGCAACCATCCATGTTTGACGCGGGCTAGCACGGGTTCTACCAAAGCGCCTCTCTTATTTGTTTCAAGAACTGCAACAAGGAAGAGCCCATGCAGCCGCACCATCTCTCGTTTACAACAGAAACTACCGGTCGCTCCAAATAAAAGAAAATACAGACTGTGAAATATACACTCCTGGAAATTGAAATAAGAACACCGTGAATTCATTGTCACAGGAAGGGGAAACTTTATTGACACATTCCTGGGGTCAGATACATCACATGATCACACTGACAGAACCACAGGCACATAGACACAGGCAACAGAGCATGCACAATGTCGGCACTAGTACAGTGTATATCCACCTTTCGCAGCAATGCAGGCTGCTATTCTCCCATGGAGACGATCGTAGAGATGCTGAATGTAGTCCTGTGGAACGGCTTGCCATGCCATTTCCACCTGGCGCCTCAGTTGGACCAGCGTTCGTGCTGGACGTGCAGACCGCGTGAGACGACGCTTCATCCAGTCCCAAACATGCTCAATGGGGGACAGATCCGGAGATCTTGCTGGCCAGGGTAGTTGACTTACACCTTCTAGAGCACGTTGGGTGGCACGGGATACGTGCGGGCGTGCATTGTCCTGTTGGAACAGCAAGTTCCCTTGCCGGTCTAGGAATGGTAGAACGATGGGTTCGATGACGGTTTGGATGTACCGTGCACTATTCAGTGTCCCCTCGGCGATCACCAGTGGTGTACGGCCAGTGTAGGAGATCGCTCCCCACACCATGATGCCGGGTGTTGGCCCTGTGTGCCTCGGTCGTATGCAGTCCTGATTGTGGCGCTCACCTGCATGGCGCCAAACACGCATACGACCATCATTGGCACCAAGGAAGAAGCGACTCTCATCGCTGAAGACGACACGTCTCCATTCGTCCCTCCATTCACGCCTGTCGCGACACCACTGGAGGCGGGCTGCACGATGTTGGGGCGTGAGCGGAAGACGGCCTAACGGTGTGCGGGACCGTAGCCCAGCTTCATGGAGACGGTTCCGAATGGTCCTCGCCGATACCCCAGGAGCAACAGTGTCCCTAATTTGCTGGGAAGTGGCGGTGTGGTCCCCTACGGCACTGCGTAGGATCCTACGGTCTTGGCGTGCATCCGTGCGTCGCTGCGGTCCGGTCCCAGGTCGACGGGCACGTGCACCTTCCGCCGACCACTGGCGACAACATCGATGTACTGTGGAGACCTCACGCCCCACGTGTTGAGCAATTCGGCGGTACGTCCACCCGGCCTCCCGCATGCCCACTATACGCCCTCGTTCAAAGTCCGTCAACTGCACATACGGTTCACGTCCACGCTGTCGCGGCATGCTACCAGTGTTAAAGACTGCGATGGAGCTCCGTATGCCACGGCAAACTGGCTGACACTGACGGCGGCGGTGCACAAATGCTGCGCAGCTAGCGCCATTCGACGGCCAACACCGCGGTTCCTGGTGTGTCCGCTGTGCCGTGCGTGTGATCATTGCTTGTACAGCCCTCTCGCAGTGGCCGGTGCAAGTATGGTGGGTCTGACACACCGGTGTCAATGTGTTCTTTTTTCCATTTCCAGGAGTGTACATTACATTATGATTTAATTAATACGAATGTATTTATATCGAATATTTGTGACTTAATGACTCATGTACATTAATTAATAGATTATGCAATGCATGCACTGCATTCATAGAGAATTCTCCCCTAACTTACTGAAATAATACAGCGCCACACAATGTTTGTTAGGCAGCGCTACGATTTGCACCCGCATGTCAGTAATTGTCAGTAAGAGTCGGAGGCAGCGGTCATGTTTTCGTGGCTGAATAATTGAGAGTGAAACGAGTGTCGTGACTGTGTCAACATTTTAATTTTCTGGTAGGTGCGAAAAACATTTTTATCTTTCAGTTCAGGTTTTTTTCTAGTTACGTCTACTGATAGGTGAATTTTTTTATTTGTTATAGATAGAATATTGCGGTCGCGAAATAGAGCAGTGTCCAAGCAATAATTTGTCAAATTATTAAATCATGCCAGAAGAGAAGGAAATGATTAGAAAAAAGCTTTCTGGTTCAGAAAATCGGAAAAGAAAAGCTGAGAAAGAAAAAGTTCTTGAAGAAACTAAAAAGCACAGGAATATTTATAAGTACCTTAAAGGAAATTCTAAGGCAAATACTTCAGATATTGAATCAAAAGTCCATGTATCAGCAAATATTTCTTCAGACTGTGAACAATTATACACAAAAAATATACAATCACCTATTGAAGGTGATCAAATTGACCAGCGCAGTACATCTTTGCATGTATCCTCTGATATTTCTCCAAGTCAAAATCAACACATGACATCTGTGGTCGATGAAAGTATCAACGTTCTTGCAATAAAAGAATACAATGTTTCTGATGTAGGTACGTGGCCAAAAGTACTTAATGCTAGAGATATAGATTGCATTATAATATGTGGACCCTCACAAGTATGTCTAAATAACTTTCCAAAAGATGAAAATGGGCGTCATTTCTCTTCAACTCATTACACAAGAAAACTATCAAACGAAGAAACTATCAGACGACGATGGCTAGTTTATTCTGTATCAAACGACAGTGTCTTTTGCTTTTGTTGTCGACTGTTTGATTTAAAGTCAACTACTAATTTGACTACCACTGTGGATTTCAGAAATTGGAAACATTTAAGTGAAGCTCTGAAACTGCATGAAAATAGTCCTAACCACAAAAAAGCATTTACTCAATGGACTGAAGCTGAAATCAGGTTTAAAGCTGGATTAACTATTGACAAGGAAGAACAAAAGCTAATTTCTAAAGAAAGTTTGCGATGGAGCAATGTGCTTCAAAGATTGATGCACATTACTTTGTATTTGGCTGAAAATAATATGGCATTCAGAGGGTTATCAGATAAATTATTTACCCCAAATAATGGAAAATTCTTAGGTCTTGTACAGTTATTGGCATTGAATGGTGATTTGGCTGTCCATTATTGCGGCAAAAATATACAAAATGAATTAATAGAACTCATGGCATCACACGTTATGTCTACAATCGTATCCCGCATAAAGGGTTCAAAGTATTATGCAATCATAGCTGACTGTACTCCAGATATAAGCCAGAAAGAACAACTTTAGATAACTTTAAGATGCGCCAACATAACACAGGATGCCGTAAGTGTGAAAGAACATTTCATCTCATTTCTGCAAATAGATAATACAACCGGTGAAGGCCTCACAGAAAGCATTTTAAAATCATTGAGTGATCTGGACCTTAAGATTAATGACTGCAGAGGACAGGGCTACGATAACGGCGCGAACATGAAGGGGAAAAATAAAGGCGTTCAGAACAGAATTAAGAAGTTAAATCCACTAGCTTTTTTTGTGCCATGTGGATGCCATAGTTATAATTAGGTATTGTGTGATGCGGCAAAATCATCAGTAAAATCCGTGACACTGTTCGGAATGTTACAAAAAATGTTTAATCTATTTGCTGGATCGGTAAATAGATGGAAAATTTTGACCGACCATTTGAAGATATACACCCTGAAAAATGTAAGTGACACACGCTGGGAAGCTCGAATTGATAGCGTCAAAGCGGTTCGTTATCAATTATGCGAAATGCATGACGCTTTGGTTTCCTTGGCCGATGCTACTGAACAAAGCGATGCTGCGGTGTCACACGAAGCGACAACACTAGGAGGACAATTAAAAGACTTCCGCTTCATTGTTTCTCTCGTGACATGGTATGATGTTCTGTTTCAAATTAACGTTGTGAGTAAAGCAAGTCAGTCACCCACAATCAGCTTTGTCGAGTTTATGGGAATCCTTGACAAATGTTGCTCTTATTTGGAAACATATAGACAAACAGGTTTCGAACAAGCTATTGTAACAGCAACTGAACTGGCTTCGGATCTTGATACGCAGCCATTATTTAAACCACAAATGCGATTAAGACGTATTAAACGCAGGTCGGGTGAAGAGGCTGTTGATGATCAAATAACTGACCCAAAAAAGAAGTTTAAAGTAGAGTTTTTCAATGCACTGTTGGACACCGTGCACATATCCATGAAAGAAAGATTTGAACTGATGCAAGAATTTTCTGCGACGTGGAGTTTCTTGTTTGACATTTAAAAAAATCAAAATAAAGAAGAACTAATACAATGCTGTTCTAAATTACAAGAAAAGTTAACTGTCAACATGAAGTCAGATATTGATGGAAATTTGCTGTGCGACGAAATTTTAGGCCTGCAACACTATCTCGAAGACAGCCAGGCAACTCCTATTGAAGCCTTAAACTTCATAAAAAAGCATAATCTTCAAGAGTTATATCCCAACATCTAGATAACGTTACGTATTTTGCTAACAATACCAGTGACTGTCGCAAGCGGCGAAAGCAGTTTTTCCAAACTGAAGGTGATAAAAACGTACTTGCGGTCTACAATGTCTCAAACAAGACTAACCAGTTTGGCCTCACTGTCCATTGAAAAAGAAGTTGCAGAAAACCTGGACTTTGCTAATCTGATCAGAGACTTTGCCGACAGAAAAGCGAGAAAAGTAAAATTTTAGTCGTTTATAATTGTTTTTCATTAGGCGTAATATGTTTTGTGTTCAGATGACTGACAGAAAATATAGGTTTATGGCTTACAGTTATATTAAATTCAATAAAAATATGGTACCCAATTCAAAATTAGTGTTTTTTCGTTATACATATTACCTCCTATATATAAAAATCAATTGTTGTGTGTTAGTCTCACCAAAACAAAGAAATGGCTTGACCAATTTGAATAATTTTTGTTTTGTTTTGTTCGCTTTAGTACAGGGGTGCTTCAGAAAAGAAAAGAAGTATTTGGGATATACGAGCCTGTTTCAACCACATTTTACGCATCTTTTCTTTGTTTAGAACACGCAAAAACAATTTTCTGGAGTTGTTGTAGATGTACAGTGCAGTACTACGCAATATTTTTAGACAATTTCCCAAAACGTGAATGCCCAAACAATATATCACTGCTATACTGACTGTTACGGCAGCGACAGCAGCATGCTGGACTGACGTCACAGGCTACACAGGACTCACATGGAGCGTCTTAGCGGGCTTTCAGATTATTTGGATTTCATTTCCATTTAAAAAAATAAAATACTCAAATTTACGATGGAAAAAACCATGTTATGATCATAAGATGACGCCATTAACCACTTTAGACGATTTCTAGAAAACAGTCAAATACCGTGTTGCAAAGCACTGCCAGGTGCGCTATTTATACAATAAAGGGCGCCAACTGGATGACTCGCCCGGGGCACCTGGATGGCTAAGGCCGGCACTGGCTGTATCCATACGAAATGTTGAGTGAGACTCAGTACCAGAAAGTAGGCTCGATTCACAAGGTGGGCAACGTCACGTCAACGTCAACGCAGGTCACGTGACTCAAAAATATTCGTCCAATGCTTTCAAATGGTGAGGTTCACACGGGGGACAACGTCACGTAAACGTCAGTTTCATATTATTCAACACACCGCCGACAGTCACTTGGAATATGCGAAAGATAGGTAACCTCTTGCGATCTGTAGACACCTCTGTGCAATTATTTTGAGAGAAAAGTAATTGCTAGTCAACTTCTGTTGAGAAAACAGCTCTCAACTATGACATTTTATGCAAAACTTATATGCTAATTAATCACTTTCTTAAGTTTGATAAATTGATTCGAGAATTACTTTCGACTGGAGCTGCCGTCGAAAAAACCGACACCGTATGCCTTCTACAGGGGATAGGCAAAACATCGTGAACACCTGTACTTAGTTGTGAATAATTTTTTAATAAGGGATACAACCCCCATTTGCCCGTAATACAGCTGCGATTTTTCTTGGAATATTGGCGCATAATGATTGTATAGTCTCCAGTGGAATGTTGTGCCACTCTTCGATCAGAACCTCTTCTAACGCCTTTAGTTACGTAGTAGGCGGAAATCTGCTCCGGAGTCTGCGCTCCAATACCGCCCACAAGGATTCGATAATGTTCAAGTCTGGGGACTGTGCTGGTCAGGAAAACGCTGCAGTTCAGTTGCATGCTCCCCGTGCCACGATTGTACTGTGCTGGCCTAGCTGTATGAATGGGTGCATTATCGTCCTGAAATACGGCATCATTGTTGGGGAACAACATTAGATCTGTAACACGACCTTTGAGAGTAATGAAGGGACCAGCAGAATACTATGATATGGCTGCTCACACCATCACACTTCCACCTCCATGCATAACCGATGGAGTCAAGCAATCAGGATTGTAGGCTTATTTTGGCTTTCTCCAGACGTAAACTCTGCCCGATGTTTGAAATAACGAAAACGTTTATTCGTCGGACTATATGACGTGTTTCCACTGATAAGACGTCAAGGATTTATGCTCCGGACACAATGTTTTACGCCTCTTTGCGTTGGTTGTAGCCACTATTGGTTTCGGTATAGCAGCTCGTCCGTACATATTAGCTTTATGGAGTTCTCGACGGAGAGTGTCGTTAGATACGTTGCCTCGAAGATGGCTATTGAGCATCGCAGTTACTTTAGCCGCCGTAGTTTTGTGTTGTTTTGACACAATTCATGTAAGTGTACGACGATCTCTGTCATTTAGTTTTGATTTTCGCCCATTATCACGTTTATGTTTTGTGTAGGCTGTCGTGACTGTTGAAGCAGTTGCTCTTTAAACATTCAATAAGTTGGCTGCCTTGCTTTCTGATGCTCCAGCTAATTGGGTCCCCACAATCTGCCCTCTTTGGAACTTGTTACGTATTTCTCTGCACGTCGACCTCGGCCTCTGAATGCACTGCTCCTACACAACCTGCACCGATGCCTAGTCGATACTGAAAACGCTCCGTCCATTTCGACACGTGCCTTCCTGCGTTGTTGACCGTGAAGCACAACAATCCCATAACTACCACTGTTCACATTATTTTGCCTCTCCCCTGTACTTTTAACGATGCTTGCAGAACACAGTGTAATGGTCACTGCAATCGAAACGCTCTCAATGAGAGACTTGACGCTGAGCTTCATGAAAAGTAGGCTATTGGATGAATAGTCGAAGCGGGAGTCCTTGCGAAAAACAAAAATGAAGATAAACTGCCTCTTACAGCTTTTCAGACTCAACGGTATCAGAAAAAACTTTCATCAAACGACAGTAAAACAAGAAATCGCAAGGAACTTCAGCGAACTCATTCAACTTTAGTTGTTATCGTTGTGGAAAGCCTGGTCATAAAAGGGATAACTCCAAAGTTATCAAACAAGAAATCAGGAACCAGCAATTCAGTGGTAGTGGCTAACGTCAAAGAGGAAGATGATTTTCGTTTTGCAGCATCAAGTGAAGATCAGTCAGCGAACAACATAAATTTGTTCTTGGGCTCTGGAGAAACTTGATTAACCGTAAGATACCACTCACTAATGTAAAGAAAGTGGAACAACGAATTGACGTTAAAGTAGCCGAGTCAGGCATTTTTCTTGAGGCTAAAGTAAAAGGACAAATTATTGTCACTAGTGTTGCAAAAGGAATGGAAATTCAGATAACGATTAAAGATGATTTATCTGTGTCTGATCTTATCTATAATTTGCTGTCAGTTAGAAGATTGGAAATGAATGGTTTTAGTATCAAGTTCGAAAAAGCTCAAGCTTTAATTACAAATGGAAAAGAAATCATTGCTACTGCAAATAGGAATAAATCTCAGCTATACATTTTAAATTTTTTTTGTAATACGAAGCCTTCTCAGCTACTTCAGCTGAAACTATTGTGAAAATGTGGCATCGCAGATTTGAGATATATTAACATTAAACTATGTATCTTAAATCTGCGATGGCAGCAGCCTTTTCAGTAGTTGCAGGGGCAACAGTCTGGATGAATGACTGATCTGGCCCTGTAACACTAACCAAAACGGCCTTGCTGTGCTGGTACTGCGAACGGTTGAAAGCAACGGGAAACTACAGCCGTAATTTTTCCCGAGGGCATGCAGCTTTACTGTATGGTTAATGATGATGGCGTCCTCTTGGTTAAAATATTCCGGAGGTAAAATAGTCTCCCATTCGGATCTCCGGGCGGGGACTACTCAGGAGGACGTTGTTATCAGGAGAAAGAAAACTGGAGTTCTACGGATCGGAGCGTGGAATGTCAGATCCCTTAATCGGCCAGGTAGGTTAGAAAATTTAAAAAGGGTAACGGATAGGTTAAAGTTAGATATAGTGGGAATTAGTGAAGTTCGGTGGCAGGAGGAACAAGACTTTCGGTCAGGCGAATACAGGGTTATAAATACAAAGTCAAATAGGGGTAATGGAGGAGTAGGTTTAATAATGAATAAAAAAATAGGAATGCGGGTAAGCTACTACAAACAGCACAGTGACCGCATTGTTGTGGCCAAGATAGATACGAAGCCCATACCTACTACAGTAGTACAAGTTTATATGCCAACCAGCTCTGCAGATGACGAAGAAATTGAAGAAATGTATGATGAAATAAAAGAAATTATTCGGATAGTGAAGGGAGATGAAAATTTAACAGTCATGGGTGACTGGAATTCGTCAGTAGGAAAAGGGAGAGAAGGAAACGTAGTTGGTGAATATGGATTGGGGGTAAGAAATGAAAGAGGAAGCCGCCTGGTAGAATTTTGCACAGAGCATAAGTTAATCATAGCTAACACTTGGTTCAAGAATCATAAAAGAAGGTTGTATACATGGAAGAAGCCTGGAGATCCTGACAGGTTTCAGATAGATTATATAATGGTAAGACAGAGATTTAGGAACCAGGTTTTAAATTGTAAGACATTTCCAGGGGCAGATGTGGACTCCGACCACAATCTATTGGTTATGAACTGTAGATTAAAACTGAAGAAACTGCAAAAAGGTGGGAATTTAAGGAGATGGGACCTGGATAAACTGAAAGAACCAGAGGTTGTACAGAGTTTCAAGGAGAGCATAAGGGAACAATTGACAGGAATGGGGGAAAGAAATACAGTAGATGAAGAATGGGTAGCTTTGAGGGATGAAGTAGTGAAGGCAGCAGAGGATAAAGTAGGTAAAAGGACAAGGGCTAGCAGAAATCCTTGGGTAACAGAAGAAATATTGAATTTAACTGATGAAAGGAGAAAATATAAAAATGCAGTAAATGAAGCAGGCAAAAAGGAATACAAACGTCTCAAAAATGAGATCGACAGGAAGTGCAAAATGGCTAAGCAGGCATGGCTAGAGCACAAATGTAAGGATGTAGAGGTTTATCTCACGAGGAGTAAGGTAATACTGCCTACAGGAAAATTAAAGAGACCTTTGGAGAAAAGAGAACCACTTGTATGAATATCAAAAGCTCAGATGGAAACCCGGTTCTAAGCAAAGAAGGGAAAGCAGAAAGGTGGAAGGAGTATATGGAGGGTCTATAAAAGGGCGATGTACTTGAGTACAATATTATGGAAATGGAAGAGGATGTAGATGAAGATGAAAGGGGAGATGTAATACTGCGTGAAGAGTTTGACAGAGCACTGAAAGACCTGCGTCGAAACAAGGCCGCGGGAGTAGATAACATTCTATTAGAACTACTGACCTTGGGAGAGCCAGTCCTGACAAAACTCTTTCATCTGGTGAGCAAGATGTATGATACAGGCGAAATGCCCTCAGACTTCAAGAAGAGTATAATAATTCCAATCCCAAAGAAAACAGGTGTTGACAGATGTGAAAATTATCGAACTACCAGTTTAATAAGTCACGGCTGCTAAATAATAACGCTAATTATTTACAGACGAATGGAAAAACTACCAGAGGCCGACCTCGGGGAAGATCAGTTTGGATTCCGTAGAAATATTGGAACACGTGAGGCAATACTGACCCTACGACTTATCTTAGAAGCTAGATTAAGGAAAGGCAAACCTACGTTTCTAGCATTTGTAGACTTAGAGCAAGCTTTTGACAATGTTGACTGGAATACTCTCTTTCTAATTCTGAAGGTGGCAGGGGTAAAATACAGGGAGCGAAAGACTATTTACAGTTTGTATGGAAACCAAATGGCAGTTATAAGAGTCGAGGGGCATGAAAGGGAAGCAGTGGTTGGGAAGGGAGTGAGACAGGGTTGTAGCCTGTCCCCGATGTTATTCGATCTGTATATTGCAATGAAGGAGACAAAAGAAAAATTCGGAGTAGGTATTAAGATCCATGGAGAAGAAATAAAAACTTTGAGATTCGCCGATGACATTGTAATTCTGTCAGAGACAGCAAAGGACTTGGAAGAGCAGTTGAACGGAATGGACAGTATCTTGAAAGGAGGATATAAGATGAACATCAACAAAAGCAAAACGACGATAATGGAATGTAGTCGAATCAAGTCGGGTGATGCTGAGGGTATTAGATTAGGAAATGAGACACTTAAAGTAGTAAAGGAATTTGGCTATTTGGGGAGCAAAATAACTGATGATGGCCGAAGTAGAGAGGATATAAAATGTAGACCGGCAATGGCAAGGAAAGCGTTTCTGAAGAACAGAAATTTGTTAACATCGAGTATAGATTTAAGTGTCAGGAAGTCGTTTCTGAAAGTATTTGTATGGAGTGTAGCCATGTAAGGAAGTGAAACATGGACGATAAATTGTTTAGACAAGAAGAGAATAGAAGCTTTTGAAATGTGGTGCTACAGAAGAATGCTGAAGATTAGATGGGTAGATCACATAACTAATGAGGAGGTATTGAATAGGATTGGGGAGAAGAGGAGTTTGTGGCACAACTTGACTAGAGGAAGGGATCGATTGGTAGGACATGTTCTGAGGCATCAAGGGATCACCAATTTAGTATTGGAGGGCAGCGTGGAGGGTAAAAATCATAGAGGGAGACCAAGAGATGAATACACCAAGCAGATTCAGAAGGATGTAAGTTGCAGTAGGTACTGGGAGATGAAGCAGTTTGCACAGGATAGAGTAGCATGGAGAGCTGCATCAAACCAGTCTCAGGACTGAAGACCACAACAACAACAACAACAACAATAAACTCCTTCCGCCACAAGTGGAACTCGACACTTTAACAATCCCTAGGAACGATGCTCAGATTGTGTCGAAGGAAAAAATCACAGCTGCCATACGATCACACTGAATACGTGCCATGAGACGATCCACAGTGACCTGTGGGTCAATCTCACCAGAATCGTTCGACAGTAAGAAGTGCGTTCTCAAGTTCGTCGACGACTTTACTCATTTTGCAGTGGTCTACGTACTGAAATCGAAGTCGGAGGTAACTCGCTCTCTGAAGATGTTTCACACCGTGGCTACAGCTCATTTCAGCTTGAAGATCAGCAGATGGCGGTGTGACAATGTTAGTGAATATATGGTGAAAGAGTTGAAGCAATTCTATGATGAATAATAAATATTGTTTGAGTTTAGAATCAGATATACTCCTCAGCAAAATGGTGTCTCGAAGCAAATGAACAGAACTCTTACTGATAAGGCTCGCTGTTTGATACTTCAATGTAAATTAAGACGTTCTGGTCAGAAGCTGTTCATACTGCTGTATATCTGCATTAAATAGAAGTCATACTGGGACTCTGGAAGGAAAGGTTTCTGCAACTTTGTAGTACAACGAGAAACCTAACTTGAGTAAGCTGAGAGTATTTGGATGTATTGCTTATCAACTGGTACCAAAGGAATTGAGAACAGGGAAGACCGACAGCAATCCTTTGAAGTGTTACGTCACTGGCTCCTGTCCTAAAGGCTACAGACTTTGCTGTCCGGAAGAAGGAGAAATAGTCACAGGAAGCAACATTGTTTTCTACGAAGGAAGATTTGAGGACTGGATTCCGGAATCTGTACAGGAATCATTAGAAAAGAAACACAAATACGATAATGGAGGTTAATTCACCGAACACGATGTTAAACCAAATGATGGAGGTCATGAAATAATTCCAAAACAAGAACTGTCCAGCGACTGAAAGGAAACTGAAGTTAAAGATGTTCAACGTTGTACCAGGATGAGTAACGCTTCCAAATGCCTGGATGACTATGCTGTTCTTGCAATGAACGCTGAAAATTTGTCGGTGATATAGCGAAAACCTAGAAGGAAATTATAACTTGTAAAGATAAGGAATCGTGGTATAAAGCTATTCTGGATGAAACAGATTCTATAAAGGAAAACAAGACTCGGATGTATATTAAATTACCCACTGGAAGATAGACAATCGGCAGTAAGCAGGTGTTCAAATTGTAGAAGGACACGGATGGAAATAAGACACATGGCTAGACTTGTGGCTAAAGGATGCTCACAGACAAAAGGATTTGACGATCAGGAAACATATGCTCCAATGGTTCGACTTGCAACTGTTAGAATAATGTTAATTATTGCAATCCAGCAATGACTGTTTCTGGAACAATTTGATGTTGCTAGCCCTTTTCTTCATGGATTACTCAAGAAGGAAATGTGCATAGTTATTCCTGAAGGAGTGGCTATTTCTGAAAAACTGAAAGACACAACTGGTTTGGTTCACAGGTTGCAGAAGTCTTTATAGAGTTGAAAGCAAACACCACTATTCTATTCATAGGTTTCTTATCTCTATAAGATTTACTCAGCCTGAAGGAGATAAATGACTTCACTATATGATTTTAAAGGAAGTTGTCATTTACATTGTGCTCTATGTTGACGACATTCTGATGTTAGGAAATAATAGAGAGGAAATGGAGAGAATGAAATTTAAGTTACAGAAGAAGTTTAAAATAAAGGAATTAGGAGAATCACAATCTTACTAGGAAATCGAGATTTCAAGGAACGAAGAAATTTAACTGAGTCAAGCGTCATATTTGAAGAATTTGTTACAACGATTGAACATGCAAGGCTGTAACCCGGTCAAGGCACCTATGGAAGTTAAACTGGAAATCAAGGAAAGAAAAAGGATATATTAGCCATGGAAAGAATTGATCGAATGTTTGATGTATGCAATGACAGCAACAAGCCTTCATTTATGTGCCGCTGTCAACTTCTTACGCAGATGCCATAACAATCCATCGGAAGAACTCTGGGGATGCTTGAAAAGAGTTTTGAGATGTATCAAAGGAAACTTCTACATGAAACTACATTATCGTCAAGGGAATCATGAAGCTCTTCTTGGCCTACGTTATGCAAACATGCACAAAAAGCAAGACGCAAGATCTAACTCTTGTTACCTATTACAACTGTTTGAAAATACTGTCCACTGGGCAACGAAGAGACTGACTGGTGTTTTTTTGTCGTCTGTAGAGGCGGAACATGTAACTCTGGCAACAGCTGCTGCTAAGCTACTCTGGCTGAAATGTTTGCTGGACGGCATTAAAGTTCTACTCCAGCTACCAGTTCGTATATTCGAGGGTGATCAGTCCTGTGTACGGTTACTGAAGAAACGGGAACACCGTCGGTTGAGGTATGTCAACATTAAATGTAGCTTTGTGCGTCATCTTCACCACTGCAAAATAATCACCGCCGAGCATGTATGTTCGGAGGATCAGATTGCAGACATCTTCATCGAAGACCTACCGGCTCCTAGATTAGTCGCTTTGAGAAGCTTTTTGAGTATAGCTTATTATTCATGTTAAATTTAAAATAAATGAATTGCAGATGGGTGTTGAGAGTGCAATCAATATCTGTGGTTTACGTAAAATAACTTTGAAGATAAAAAGCTTCGCTGCCGTCGTTATTCTGTGCTCAGTTGCCTTCAGTTATTTTTTCAATTCAATAAAACCAACTAATAATAGTATGATTTAAGGATAGTCTCTAACATTTTGTGAGTGTTATTTAAGAGTGAGAAACTGAAAATTTATCACTATGAATTTTGAAGTTCCATCATATTCATCACTATGAATTTTGAAGTTCCATCATATTCATAGTTCGGACAGGAAGAGAATAGAAGCTTTCGAAATGTGGTGCTACAGAAGAATGCTGAAGATTACATGGGTAGATCACATAACTAATGAGGAGGTATTGAATAGGATTGGGGAGAAGAGAAGTTTGTGGCACAACTTGACCAGAAGAAGGGATCGGTTGGTAGGACATGTTCTGAGGCATCAAGGGATCACCAATTTGGTATTGGAGGGCAGCGTGGAGGGTAAAAATCTTAGAGGGAGATCAAGAGATGAATACACTAAGCAGATTCAGAAGGATGTAGGTTGCAGTAGGTACTGGGAGATGAAGAAGCTTGCACAGGATAGAGTAGCATGGAGAGCTGCATCAAACCAGTCTCAGGACTGAAGACCACAACAAAAACAACATCATATTCATTATTTCCTTACCATTTGTTACATTTATTCGTATAGTACCCCTAATTGTTACAATATCCCTGCCTCAAGCTAATTGAAATAATGTACCAATTCTCTCTTGAATGACTGTGTACTGTACTGGGCGACTGTGCAGATAAAAAATGAAAAAAAAAATAGGAATATTATGAATGTCTGTGAAGTTGATAGCAGGATTTTTCCTAACAAAAAAAAAAAAAAAAAAAAAAAAAAAAAAAAAAAAAACGGGAGGGAAATGAAAATGTCAGCAGATCCTTAATCGTTGCAGCGAGAATAAATCCACGTCTGGGCAACTGAATGTTACTTTTGAGAAAAGACGGCAACGCCACTCATCACTGGTTTTAATCCGTGTTATTATAAATTCGATGCAGGCTCTTGAAATTATTTTCGGCACAGGATGTAAATCTTGCTGGTAAAACTTAAACATAAACAATGTGAAATGTCGGGGTTTTAAATGGATGAATTACTTTTTCCTGTTTTGTTGTCTTTGACGATGAATACATTTGCCGTTTATTCATCAAGATGAGCTCTTATGAATTACAATGGTTTTTAATCCTTCCGTCTTTTCTATATAGACACCGAACATTAAAGTCACAATTTTGATTACAGTGGCGAACTATCCCTTTCACACAACAATATATACCTCTCTCTACTCCCGCTAGGATGACAAAAAATTACATCCAAGTCAGCTATCAAAGTCAGAGATACAAAGAACAACAGTCTCTTCTTAGCATCGCTGCTGTCACTCGCAGCCACTATATCGTTGCGTGTCAGTATTACCCTCCGTAGTTTTGTAATGACGCCCACCACGGACGCATCCTCTGGCGGGACCAGCCCCCATTCCACGCCCAATACCCCCCAATCATATCCCACCCATGTTAAGCTAAATCCTTCTGCCCGACTCATGCAGCACTGCCACCGTCAGAGGGTGGCACGGGACCACAAGCCCCACCGCCACACCACCAAAGTGAATTGCAGTGACGCAGTCACTGCCCTGTGGAAATTCAAAGTGAATTGCAGTGACGCAGTCACTGCCCTGTGGAAATTTACTGCCTCACCAACACAGTTAGACCGCAATAGACCGGTGATGCTGCATTGTAACATATCACAAAAAAAAAAAATTAATTAAGTAATGATTTGGTCTCTAACCCTTGTACTCTGCATAGATCGGACGTCAAATAAGCATTATGCATTATATTTCAAATCATGTGCGTTATTAATATTAGGCTTCTACATTTTTTAAGATAATGATAAACATCTCCACCTCGTGGACACTTTCGCACACGAGTCGTAAGACAGAGAATACAACGAAATAGCATATTCTCTCGACGTGATACTACAACGTTTAGAACTGAATATGTTGTGGCTCTTTAAAACAGAGGGTGAGACCAGTTGCAGAAAATCAGTCAAAAGACACTTTTAAAAAACTTGTTTACCATTCCTTCTGTTTCTGTATTTACGTTTGGATTGGTTAGAATGCAAAAAGAACTAAATCTGCTTGTTGTATATTAGACGGAAGATCATTTACATTTGTGAGGAACAACAGCGTATCTAAGACGGAGCTTTGGGGAACCCCATACGTAATTTCTCCCGTCACATTTATGTCCCTGGGCCATGTTGGTTGAATTACTAATTATCACTTTCTGCATTCTTTTGGCTATATATGACATTATCCATTGGTTAGCCATATCATCAATCCCATAAAATTTCAATTTATCTATACAGGTCACAGAAAATAACAGCTGGAGCTATTTTGTTATATAACGCTTGCAAAATCTGGTAAGTCAACTTGTAAATGTCATTCTCAGTAGAACAACACTTATGAAACCCAAACTATGTTTTGCTGAGGATATTATTGTTGCTAAGGTGAGATACTACTGTAGAATACGTCACCTTCTCAAAAATTTTTGAACTTTATAAATATATTCACCTACATTCTTCCTGCCATTGAACTTCATTAATTCCCATTCGTCTAACCTTAACCCATCCGTTTCCCTTTTTAAAGTTTCTGATCTAGCTGCATTATTAACGGATCTAACAGTCCACACTCCAATCCACGAAACGCCAGTTTTGTTTCTCGTAATGGCGACATCCTCGTGAGTATTCCCCACGGGCTATCGGAAGGGGAGACTGTTTTGTCTCCAGAATATTTCAGACAAGAGGATGCTGTCATCATTTAACCACACAATACAGCTTCACGTCCTCAGGAAAAATTACAGTTGTAGCTTCCCCTTGCTTTCAGCCGTTCGCAGTACCAGCAGAGTATGTCTGTTTTGATTTATGTTGCAAGACTACATCAGTCTCTTGCCCCTCCCACTGCTGAAAAGGTGCTACCCCTCTTCAGGAACCACATGTTTCTCTGGCCTTTCAACACATATCCCTCCATTGCAGCTCCATCTACAATGCTACTTGCTGGATCACTGAGGCACGCATGCTTCGTTACTAACAGAGAGGTCTTTCTACATCTACATCTACGTCTCCATAGATACTCCACAAGCTACCGTACGGTCCATGGCGGAGGGTACCCTGTACTACTACTTGTCATTTCCTTTCCCGTTCTACTGGCAAATAGAGCGAGGGAAAAACGACTGTCTGTGAGGCTCCATATGAGTCCTAATTCCTCGTATCTTATCTTCGTGAGTCTCACGCGCAATATATTTTGGCGGCAGTGGAATAGAACGGCAGTCAGCTTCAAATACCGTTTCTCTAAATTTTCTCAATAGTGTTTCTCGGAAAGAAAGTTACCTTCCCTTCAGGGATTACAATGGGAGTTCTCGAAGAATATCCAAAACACTTGTGTGTTATTCGAACCTACTGGTAACAAATCTAGCAGCCTGCTTCTGAATTGCTTCAATATCTTCCTTCAATCCTACTGGGTAAAGATACCAAACAATCGAGTAGTACTCAAGAACAGGTCACACCAGCGTCCTGTACGCAGTCTCTTGTACAGGTGAACCATTCTTTCCTAAAATTCTCACAATAAACTGAAGTCGGCCATTCGCCTTCCCTGCCACTGTTCTCACGTGTTCGTCCCACCTCATCTCGCTTTGCAGCGTTACGCCCAGATGTTTAAACGACTTGATCGTGTCAAGAAGGACACAAATAATGCTGTATCCGAACGTTACAAGTTTGATCTTCCTGTTCATCTGCGTTAACTTACTTTTTTCCACATTTAGGCAAGTTGCCATTCATCACACCAACTGGAAATTTTGTCTAAGTCGTTATGTATCTTCCTACAGTCATTCACCTTCGACACCTTACCGTACACCACGGCATTAGTAAACAACCGCAGATTGCTGTCCATTTGTAGCTATAAGGTCTGAGATATTTGCATTGCGTGTGGGCTCCTGAGCTAGCTGCTCAAGACAATTTCCAGAAGACGTGTTCAAAACTATTTCACATGTCTGTCTATCTGTACCTCCCGCAATGAACCCATAGACATCTCAGTATGTATTCGGCAGGTTAAACTAGCCTCCAACTAGTATTGTATGATCTGGGTATTGCACTCTATTGACCGTAGACTTTCTTTGAATGACTCTTGAAGTGTCACATCAGAATCGGGTGGCCGGTAAAACCATCTAGCAATTAACTTGATTTTACTACACCTGTTATGCGCTACCAGATGACTTAAACTATCACTCTCAACTTCGACCTCAATAGAGACAATATTTTTATCAACTACAATGAACACTCCCCCTCCAACGACCCACTAGTTTTCTTTCCGATATAAGTTCCACGACTCGCTAAATATTTCAGAGCTTTCCACTTCTGGTTTCAGCCATATGTCGGCTCCAAGAATATTTTGAGCGCGAGAACTTTTTGGAGGGAAGTAAATTCGGAATCTTTATGACGAATACTTCGACAGTTTACTGATAAAATTGTGACAGTCTAAGTGTCTTTATTCTGAATACGGTTCGACTTCCCTTGCTGCATATCGACTGGCTAGTGTTCGTCAGAGCACCTCAAACTAGGTTCTTGATTTATTGGGAGGGGGGGGGGAGGGGTTAATCAATTAAAGACGTTTAATGGTCTGACATTGTTGTTAAGTGAGAGATTAAATAAACGTATTTTCATGTATAGGAATGAAAACTCATTACAATGAAGGTATTCCACATAAAGGCTAGAAACTAGAGACGAAATATTTTAGTCTAATTCTAAGTAAGATACTTGAAAAACTCAAATCAGAAAAGTCTACAGCAAAGGAAAAGTATTATGAGAAATGCCACTTGGTTTTAGTAAAAGTTACTCAATTAATGCTGCCACTATATGGAAATTGTTGAAGCATACCTTGTGTCACTCAAGTCATTTCCTTTCCAGTTCCACTCGCAAACAGAGCGAAGGAAATGCAACTGTCTATATGCCTCCACACAAGCTCTAACATCTCTTATCTTTGTGGTCCTTACCCAAAATTTACTTTGGTGGCAGTAGCATCGTCCTGCAGTCAGCCCCAAATGCTGCTTCTCTAAACTGTTTCAACAGTGTTCCCCCAAAAAGGATGTCGTCTACCCTTCGGTGATTCCAATTTGAGTTCACAGAGCATGTCTGTAACAATCGCGTGATGATCAAATCTACGGTAATAAATCTAGCAGCACATTTCCAAATTGCTTCGATGTTTTCCTTTGGTATGACATGGAGGGGAACCCAAATAATTGATTACTGCTCAAGAATAGATCGCGTGAGTGTTCCTTACATGGTCTTCTTTAGAAATGAACCACACATTCCTAAAATTCTCCCAATAAACCAAAGTTGACCATTCGTCTTCTGTGTTGACATCTGTGCTCCTTCCATTTCATATCACTTTGCAATATTAGGCCTGGATATTTTAATCGATGTGACCGCATGAAGCAGCACACTACATATGCTGTATCCGAAAACTACAGGATTGCTTTTCCTATTCATCATCATTACTTTAAGGTTTTCCACATTTAGAGCAGGCTACAGATTCTAAGTCTTCTTGTATCCTCCTTCAGTCACTCAACAATGATAGCTTCCCGTACTCCAGGGCATCATCACCCTGTTCATCAGGTTAGTTGTGTATATAGAGAATAGGAGCAGTGCTATCACACTTGTCTGGGGCACACCTTGTCTCTGATGAACACTCACCCTCTACAAAAACGTACTAGGCTCTGTTACTTAAGAAGCCTTCGAGCCACTCACATACTGGGGAACCTAGTCCACATGCTCTTACTTTCCTTGACAGTCTGCAGTATTGCACCATATCAAACACTTATCGGAAATCTACGAATATGAAATCTACCTTTGTCGCTAGATAAAGGAAGAGTTGGAACTGACCTGCTAGAGGACTCAGAAGAGTCTTCGGAAGAACTGCCGAGGTCTACAGAAATGGACTCCTGCCTCCAGGAAGGCTTTTTGGGCGCTGGCGGCAGAGGCAGCGGCAGTGGGACCGGTGGCGGCAGCACGCCCAGCTCCACACGCTCCTCGCGGGACACCTCGTCCCAAGATGGCGGCCGCGGTCGACACCGGCCCGGTGCTGGGGGCGCCTGATCGTGACGGGCACGAGGCCGAGCCGTCTCAGGGGACCCCAGCACTGTGTCCACGGAGTCTCCCCTCTGAAAATGACGTGCTATTGTACTACACAGTTCGATGGTCAGAAATAGATGCTCATTGTTACACTCCATCTTCAATCACTATTACCTTTCTGCTCTTGCAGTGTGTTCCAGTGGATGGCGCTTGCTTTGGTCCTCATGCTTTTCCAGGACAATTTAAAAACTATTACAGTGCTGTTTGCAACAGTTGACCTTATACTGAAAAAGGATAAGGACCAAAACAGCATCGCCTCCAGACATTGATGATAAGGAAATCCAAAATCTTGTCTAAACTTTGGTATGATGTGGCTATAGACCTGACTTTATGTAATACTAGGGTCATTCAGCTATGTTATATCTTGCAATAATGTAACAACATGGGAATTCCACAATGTGCATTGAATCAGTAAGGTAATGTTGATCGGAAAGCCAACATAAATAGGGTTCCACTACAGGAGGGCATGGAAAATGTTTGATAGAAACATATGCATTGGAGCTGTGTGTAAAATTGTTGTGCACAAGTAAAAATGGAACAAAAATGAATCAGAATCAACTACTGTCCGTCAAAATACACTCCTGGAAATTGAAATAAGAACACCGCGAATTCATTGTCCCAGGAAGGGGAAACTTTATTGACACATTCCTGGGGTCAGATACATCACATGATCACACTGACAGAACCACAGGCACATAGACACAGGCAACAGAGCATGCACAATGTCGGCACTAATACAGTGTATATCCACCTTTCGCAGCAATGCCGGCTGCAATTCTCCCATGGAGACGATCGTAGAGATGCTGGATGTAGTCCTGTGGAACGGCTTGCCATGCCATTTCCACCTGGCGCCTCAGTTGGACCAGCGTTCGTGCTGGACGTGCAGACCGCGTGAGACGACGCTTCATCCAGTCCCAAACATGCTCAATGGGGGACAGATCCGGAGATCTTGCTGGCCAGGGTAGTTGACTTACACCTTCTAGAGCACGTTGGGTGGCACGGGATGCATGCGGACGTGCATTGTCCTGTTGGAACAGCAAGTTCCCTTGCCGGTCTAGGAATGGTAGAACGATGGGTTCGATGACGGTTTGGATGTACCGTGCACTATTCAGTGTCCCCTCGACGATCACCAGTGGTGTACGGCCAGTGTAGAAGATCGCTCCCCACACCATGATGCCGGGTGTTGGCCCTGTGTGCCTCGGTCGTATGCAGTCCTGATTGTGGCGCTCACCTGCACGGCGCCAAACACGCATACGACCATCATTGGCACCAAGGCAGAAGCGACTCTCATCGCTGAAGACGACACGTCTCCAGTCGTCCCTCCATTCACGCCTGTCGCGACACCACTGGAGGCGGGCTGCACGATGTTGGGGCGTGAGCGGAAAACGGCCTAACGGTGTGCGGGACCGTAGCCCAGCTTCATGGAGACAGTTGCGAATGGTCCTCGCCGATACCCCAGGAGCAACAGTGTCCCTAATTTGCTGGGAAGTGGCGGTGCGGTCCCCTACGGCACTGCGTAGGATCCTACGGTCTTCGCGTGCATCCGTGCGTCGCTCCGGTCCGGTCCCAGGTCGACGGGCACGTGCACCTTCCGCCGACCACTGGCGACAACATCGATTTACTGTGGAGACCTCACGCCCCACGTGTTGAGCAATTCGGCGGTACGTCCACCCGGCCTCCCGCATGCCCACTATATGCCCTCGCTCAAAGTCCGTCAACTGCACATACGGTTCACGTCCACGCTGTCGCGGCATGCTACCAGTGTTAAAGACTGCGATGGAGCTCCGTATGCCACGGCAAACTGGCTGACACTGACGGCGGCGGTGCACAAATGCTGCGCAGCTAGCGCCATTCGACGGCCAACACCGCGGTTCCTGGTGTGTCCGCTGTGCCGTGCGTGTGATCATTGCTTGTACAGCCCTCTCGCAGTGTCCGGAGCAAGTATGGTGGGTCTGACACACCGGTGTCAATGTGTTCTTTTTTCCATTTCCAGGAGTGTAGTACCCCAGAACATCCACATGTCGTTTCGAGCGACGAGGAAGGCGGTGAAAGATACTGGTATTGCCATCAATGTGTACCACTTGTAGACGAAATGCCTTGGGGATTTATGGCCTGTTTGCGAAGCGTCTCCCACTCTCCTTCAGTTGTGTAATAAGGTCGAAGTCGTGTTAACTGAGGTCTGACGATTAGGATGGGTGGGGGAGGATTTCCCACTCCCATCGTTGTACAGAATTATGGACGACGACTGCAATGTGGGCTGTACCATTATCAAGGACTATTATTTCATTATCCAGCAGTGGCGGACGTTTTCGCCGGATTGTACATCGCAGATGGTACAGCACAAAATTACGGCGATGTTGGGCATTGACAGTATAGCCGTAACTAACAAGGTGACACTCCTGAGTACCATGGCCATCACACACCATAAAGAGTATGATCTTTGTGGGTGATGCCCTATCACCCACAACTGCTCACAGTTCCGCATGACACTTAGTAACATTTCTGCCAGCGAGAACGGCAATTTTCACCTACTTTCGCTGTTCCACTATGCTTACATCCAAATTTTAGCATGGCCAAGCTCACACTGAACGTTTCAGGTGCTGGTACGGAACCATCCTCGCACGCGGTGGCAATCTGTAAGTTGATTTTAGTATTGTTTTACACGGGCTTTCGAATGTGTTTACTGCGATTACAGCGATGCCACATGTTTGCACGATACACCATATTTACCTTGATTTATGGAATGACCCTGGTGTCAACATGCAAAAGTAATGAAAATGGGTAAAATACGTAGAAAAATTTACGAGGGCATTCAACAATTAAAGAGAAAATTTGGTATAGAAAGAACTAGATTTTTACGAAACGAGACCTTTATTACTTTTCAGAATAATGTCCAACAGTGTTAATATACTGGCCCCAAAAGAGAAAAATCTGGACTGTAGGATGAGGTAGTTGTATCCTCGAGCCCACTTTTTTCATTGGTTTGTTGGATCAGCGGGGCGGTGTGAGGGCGTACGTTGTCGTGTAGCAATATCATGCATTTTCTTTGTGATCTGCTGCATTTTTCTCTTATTGCTGGCTTTGTTCATTAGGATGCCTGAATAGTAGACAATGTTTATAGCACGCTGATCGTGCAAAAATCACAGAAGATGACACCTCAAATATTTTTAAAATACGTTCAACATGATTTTTCCCTGTGATCCTTGTGTTCTGAATATCTTCCGGACAGGTGAGCTGATGTGCTTCCATTCCACGCTTTGCCTTTTGGCTCTGGTTCAAAATGGTGAACCAGAGTTTCATCACACTTTAAAGTCTTCCCTTTCACAGCGTTCTTTCAACTCTGTACACACTTTGAGTCTTGTGTTCTTGTGTTGTTGCGTTAGCTTCTTTGGTACCTACCTTATACTTGTTCTGCTGTACCTGATCTTGTTCCAGATAACTTTATGAACGGTGTCAACACTTACTGCAACTTTTTCTTTGCTATATGTTCAGTTGTAATATATGGGTCTTCACGAATAAGGTCATCAATGCGGGTTTCAAGCGAAGCAGCTGACACTTCAACTGTTCAACTGGCAGGCCAGGAAGCTGCTCTACTGTCGCTGAGGTTCGACCGTTTCGTGAACAGTTATACCCACTTTTAAAACGTTCCACACTTCACCACAGTCTGAAATTATTCGAGAAAAGATTTTAGCCGATTTTTCACCCTCAGAATTAAAAGGGAAATGGATCACTGAACGTTTTCAAATAATGTTGAGACTTCAAATGGGCACACTGCCATTAAATGCAATACTGAGGTTATAAACAAAACAATTTTTATGCGTCTGCTCTTCTCAGCTCATTTCAGTGATGTCAGCCTAGTCATAAAAGTAGGAAACTTCTCCTTACATCGGTCTGTGTCTTCCAATTATTGAATATACGTCATGGCATCACGAAAATAGTTTATTAAATATTTAACATAAAACAATAATTTGAACTGAAATCAACTTCTGGTTTACACTGTAACCTTATATATGCAGTTAAACGTATCATAAACATGAAAAGGGTATCAGGAAGGTGCGTTTTACATAGCTTAATTTTTATCTTGAAACTCTATACTGCGCTAATAAAAAAAATTATTTTCGTTGACATCTGTCAAATGAAGTGTCCATCTTCACTGAAATTACGGATGTACTCTACCTTACATTTTATTCTGAAGCGCAATGAATGTGCAGTACTTTTCTAAATTCTCTGCAATCATAGAATGTCACCGGCTAGAAACAACTTTTTTTCTTTTTTTTAGGAGCAAAGTAATCCCTCCACATCACAGGGCGTTAACAATGGTGCTAATTTTAGGAGATTAATTCCTGGAGAGGTGTCAGTTGGAGCGTCTTCTTCTCCCCTATGAGGATATTGCTCATGGTACAAAATTCGAGTAGCCTGGAGTTCTGGCCAAAAAAAGAATTAGATTTATTGCTATGCCTCTGCCAATATCATCTTTAATGTGTCAACTAATATTTTACAGTTTCAACAATTTATAGAGATTTTAGCAAAGGCAGCCAGTAGATACTAAATATATAACGCTGCTAGCAAGAAAAAAAATTCCTATGAATGTGTGCCACATTTTTTATGTTCAATGAATTCAGTTTCTGCCTCTCGTGCTGAAGTTGGGGAGTCTGTCGAAAGTGGTTGAGTCACAGATTTCACGTCTTGAGAAAATTCATTATTAAAAACCGACAGCTTTAACCCTGTACCCGGCCTACCACCTCAATTGAATTGGCTCAGGTGACAACGTAGAGTACGGTAATACGTTGCAGTGCATGGGCCAGACAGGTGAACTGGATTAAATGTAAATTAGGGAAAATGCAGCCTTCAACATATAGGCCGCAGCATCTGAAGACTTGACAAGGACTTTTACTTCTTGAATTCTCTCAGGCCACGGCACGTAAAACTGTAATTCAAAAAACGAGCCACTGTTGGAAGTTTTGTCCGTTCCATCATTTTGTAGGAAATCAACAACGGCTTTGAGGGGTATTCTCCGTCGAGTTTGTTAATGAAACGGCCACATACGTCCGTCTTTTCGTTGACGGCTATCGGTATGTGGTAGGTCAAACATAGAGCCGCACGCTCTTCTGAGACTCCTGGTAGCAAACGTCTAATTTAGTTTTCCCTAATGTCATTCACCAGCCATGGCCGGAGAGACAGCGTCAAGTTTACAATAATGTTACCACAATAAAATGAATACAATATTGCAGTTTGAACTATGATATTAAAAAGGATACTGTAAACAAAAATAATGAGATAATCAATAATAGAATGTATTACTGATACTCAGTCAACATCATTCACTGGTCGTGACTGGACAGATGACGTCACGCGGTTACACACTGATCAGTGAGAACATTGTGGCCACCGACCTACTACTGATATAACGTCGTCTAGGAGATAGCACTATCAACTATTGAGGAATGACTGCCAGTCAGACACACGCACGGTGCATGTAGTCTCAGTGACCTTGCTGTCCGTGTGTAGAATGGGGAGGGCTCGCGATCTCTCTTAAGTTTGATCTAGAGCAGACTGTGGTGCCCTGGAGACTCGGTACAAGCACTTCGGAAACTGCACGACTTGTCGGGTTTTCGTGAAGTCCTGTGCTGAGTGTCTTCAACAAGTAGCGAAACCAAAATGAAGCCATGTTCATACGACGTGAGGTTCAGCGCCCACCCTTCATTACAGATGCCGGACATCGTAGGCTGGTCAGACTGGTAAAACAGGTCAGGCAGTGAACTGTGGCGGATCTAACGTAAGGCTTTAAGGCTGAGCACAGTACAAGTGTGCCTGGACATAGTGCACAGGACACTCCTAACTATGGGCCTCCGCAGCCGACACCCACGCAAGCGACAATGTTAGCACCATATCACTGAAAGTGGGACGTGACCGTCGGCAGTGGACGTTGGCGCAGTGGCAGAGCATTGCATGGTCTGATTAAACCATATAGCTTCTTCATCATACCGATAGGAGGGCGCGAATCCGTCGTCTTCTAGGGGCACAGCTTCTCGGTACCTATTCTGCCGGGCAGAGACGGAGACAGCGGCGGCTCCATTATGTTCTGGGGATAATTCATGTGGGCATCCATGGTCCAATGGAGCTCATGCAAGGCACCATCGCGGCCAAAGAGCATCGTACACTGGTTGTAGATCACGTACACCCCTTCATTACGATCATGTTTCTCGACAGCAGCGACATTTTTTTCAAAGGATAAAGCGCCATGTCACAAGGACAGCAATGTGATGGAATGGTTCGAGGAATACAATGTTCAGTTCCAATTGATGTGCTGATCCCGCAACTCACCAGATCCGAACAGGATAACCCTCCTCCCCAGAAATTACGGGAATTAGGTGACTTATGTGTGCAGTCGTGTTGCCAATTCCCTCTAGCGACCTACTAAGGCTTCATTACTTCACAGCCACGACGCGTGGCTGCTGTTATCCGTACCAAAGATACATTCCGGCTATTAAGTAGGTGGTATAATGTTCTGCCTGATCATTGTACGCTGTAGTGTCTCCGTTATTATCAGAAGGTTCTGGGAAGTCCAATGTTGTAGCACTGAAGCACATTCAAAATTTTTGTGTGCGTTAAATTTCGTTTTGGTTTATTTGAATTTCACACACGTAAGCAATCAAAATGTTACTGACCCATAAAGTTCTTTTCATATGAGTGCTGTTTCCTGCCTTGGCAGAAGGGAACCAGCGGAAAAAATGCTTCTATCGGAGTACAAAAAAGGCGGATATATTCCTGTCTGAAAAGTGGGGTACCAGCTGCTTTTTTCTACCTTCCTCAGCACACTGAAAATCTTTCCAACGACCAATGCTTCTTGCACCGATTTTCATTCCATACTGAAAATCGATTAACTTGCGACGTGCTACTATGGGCCTCAAGCGTCTGCGCAGGTACTGAGTGTACACTCTAGGCGCAACATACAGGCATAATACAAGGTGTATCTTAAAATATAAGGGGCAATCAACGTAGTGCGACTCCGATGCACGTATACAAGCAACGAAAAGTAGGCAAGGGCTTAGTATGGGATTCGTGTCTTCCCGATGTGTATGCGGTAAATGCGGAAACATAAACTAAGGCGACGTTGTTACCAAATGCGTCCAGTCATAGCCAACCAGATGCTGGGAAGATGACGCTAGCCCAGGTCTTTGATAACCAGAGTCCATCGTTCATTGATTTCAAGAAACCTGATGTCTCCATCACTGGGAAAGGGTCCTTCGCAACTCTGGAGAAATTACTCGACATGCGGTGCTGCTGCTTCGTGGTGACGCGCGTCCCCATATCACAAATGACGTGAAGCAGAAATTACGCCAACTTAGGTGGGAGATACTCAAGCACCTGCTCTATAGTACTGATTTCTCCCCATGCGATTATACCGCCTTCGTTCTCTTGAAAAAGGCGATTCCTGTCGGACGAGGATGTGCAACAGGCAGTTAAGTACTTCTTCACGCAGCGGGACACGGTGTTTCGCCAAAGGCTTATATTCAACCTGGTGCGTCGGTGATGGCGACTTTGCCTGGTTGGCGTACAGGTTCTGGACTGTACGGCCTCAGAAGCGAAACTTTCTGATCATCCCTTATAGTACATCCTTCCCGTCACGTTTCGCTACTCGAATTTACATGTTCAGCTACTTCCGTTTTTTGCTTACGCAAAAGTTTTCAGTTTTACATTTTTTATGTGACAGTAGAAAGCTTCTACATCTACATTAGCAATATTAATCGAAATGTGTTTTGTAAATATCATTTTCGGGTTAATTGAGTAAAAGTTAACTAAGGGTCAGTATACGAATAGGTGAACGCGATGAATTCCCAAAACCACTCTCAGACTGGCCTGTCTTCGTCCCATAGGTTCATTACATTACTGTGCAGCCTCTCCTTCTTATGTGGACAGTTCACAGGTACATAACGCACGTGTCATTCTGTTGCTCCCAGTAGACTGATAATCTCCCAATCGCTTCGCTTCGACATTGAAATATCAGTCTTCCCTTTTTTTCTTCTCCTAACGCATAAAATGGTATTTGATTTTTTTTTTTGGCTGATGGATTTGGTCCCAAATGTAAAGTACAGGTAGACGCGCACAAAAACTGTGTCGTTCAGAGTCTGCTACAATAGCTCTGCTGTGTAGAACATAATGTATAATGCGTGAGGCAACTTCGGGTCTCCTACACACACAGACAAACAGTAAACTAACGTTGTGATCCCTGTTGAATCCCGTTGTGGGAGGTGCAAACCACAATGCGTAGATATGTCCAGTTAGCCAAAAGATAAACAGAACTTTGTTACACTATACCTTAAGAAAATACATCAGAAAGTAGCTTGCAAAATAATACCACTAAAGACAGTCCTGGTGTGAAAAGGGTTGACACCAAACACGTCGACAATTTCTCGAATGTACGAGCCACACTGTTTGCTACCTTACCCACACTGTTCGTCCTAAATTGGATAGCACTGACGTAGTCCGGAAACGTCCGTACGTGGGTATAGTCAAAATGGTTCAAATGGCTCTGAGCACTTTTGGGACTTAACTTCTGAGGTCATCAGTCCCCTAGAACTTAGAACTACTTAAACCTAACTAACCTAACGACATCACACACATCCATACCCGAGGCAGGATTCGAACCTGCGATCGTAGCGGTCGCGCGGTTCCAGATTGTAGTGCCTAGAACCGCTCGGCCACCCCGGCCGGCCGTGGGCATAGTCAATTGCTGAAGCACTAGCGAAGACTCGGCAGCTTGGACGCTGTATGGAAGGCTGCAGACTTCGACTAGTGTGTGCTGCACTTCGACGAATGGAACTCTGGCTCTGCGACCTCCTGGCTCAAAGAAACGTAGCTGCGAAATCCGATATCGACTGACAGGCGAGCTGCTGGTTGGCATCGTATAAAACCGTCTGGCGTAAAAATATCAAGAAATCATGATAATGTCAAGTGGCTCGCGTAGGGAAGCAAGTGCCGGCGATAGCAGCACAGCATCCGGCGGATATAGCTCCACCAGATACCGCAACGACTGCTGCACTATTGATATGCATCTTGTGCGTAGCAAGCGCCTTAGTTGTGCGGCAACCCGCGGCACTCTGGTGTATCGCTGGTGGCTGGATCGGAAGGTACCAGCTGCAGTTAGAATTCCGCTGTGCAATAAGCGAAAGCGGTCTTCTTTATGCGAAGTAGGAATGTTTGGCTGGGGTGTATAGACCACACTGTTACAATGTTTATGTTAAGCTAAGAATTCACATTGAAATCTGCGCGCCGGTGTATTGGACCGATCCCTTTTTGCATCTTGGTAAGGGTTGTACGGTGAAACGCCAAAGAAAAATTTAAGGACACTGTTTCGGCACAGTTTTCCACCTATTATTACTGTAGAACAGCACCACCACATTAAGCAAATGACGTAATTATCTGTGAATCTTAAGGGAGGTAGGACGTCAAACGGGCCGTCTTGGTGCAGGAGAGACACCATAGGATATTTTAATTCCCACTGTCTATACACTTACGAATAAATTCATAAAATTTTGTCAGCATGACCAGGAAGGATTCAGGATTCACACTCATATCAGTGGAAGTTCAAAAACATTAAAAAATAATTTTTTTACATGTGAACTTACATCATTTTTTGCACTTACTATTGGCTGCGTTTGTTATTGCAGGTACACGTTTCTTCATAAGTAAGAGAGATTCTTCGATGAATTTTGCACAGCATACAAGCCATACTTACAGGTGTGTGAAACTCTAGAAATTATTTAATTTATGAAAAAATGAATTTGCTGTTACATTTTAAACTTCGTGTTTAGAAAAAACTCAAATTTTATAGTTAATTATGTCAATTATTACCACAGTTTTCAATAGATTTGGAAAATTCTAGAGTTTCGTACACCTGTAAGTATGGTTTGTATGCTGTGCAAAGTTCATCGAAGAATCTCCCTTACTTATGAAGAAAAGTGTACCTATAGCAACAAATGCAGCCAATGGTAAATGAAAAAAATGTCAACTTTTAAATATAAAAAAACCTTTTCTTATATTTTTATCTTCCACTGCTATGAGTGTAAATCCTGAATCCTTTCTGGCCATTCTGACAAAGTTTTATGAATTTATTCGTAAGTATAGACAGTGGAAATTAAAATGTCCTCTGGTACCTCTTCTGCTCCAAGTCGTCCCGTTTGACGTCCTACCCCCATTAAGACGGATGTGTGCAGACCAACTGATTCTCCACTGTGTTACTAATGACCTGAAGTCGGCCAACTACTTGACCTACGTTTCAGACTGTGTAATCATTCCATTTCATATACTCACAAATTGTTACTCCCAGGTATTACTATGATTCGATTGTTCTACGCTACACATAAGAATTAAAAGATCGCTTTTTCGAAACCCCGCAATTGTCTCCGATTCTCATGTACAACTTTGAAATTTGGCTCAAAGATGCCTACAACATTTCTTTGCAACAGTGCAAAATTGCGGCGCCCTGCGTTGACGCCATCGAGGTCGATAGAAAAGTGTCGGCACATGCGAAAGAAAAGACCAGAGCTCGGAAGTTCATGTGGCGTGCAATGTGGGTTAATTATGTCACATTGGCGCCAAATTTCACCACAATTCTGCCCAACGCCATCGTGGACGTGTCATATGATCGGAAGGACGCCACAGCTCCTATTACATTTCACCCCTTCTTTTGACGCTTTTGCAATGGTGGTGAGAACCTCGACTCCCAGTTTTGAATTCACGCGGTTTTCTTATGAGTGTCCGAGGTAAACATTTCAGACACACCATCGCTCAGCATCAGCACGAAAAGACGTGAGGGGTGGGGGGTGGGGGGGGGGTGACGTAAATGGCGTCAATGAAACCACCCCTGTCCTTCGGACGTTGATTCCTGTTCATTTCCTGTCCTAAGGAAAGGACTGGTTTCATTGACGCCTTTTATGGCAACCCCTGAGGTCGATTCTGAGCGGCTGTGTGTCTGAAATGTTTTCGTCGGACACTCATATGAAAGCCACGTGATTTCAACGCTATTCCAAGAACGTAAAAAACTAAAACTTCATCCGAACAGGTCACGAAGGCCCAACCGTACCGACCGGCCGCCGTGTCATTCTCAGCCCACAGGATGGATGCGGATATGGAGGGGCATGTGGTCAGCACTCCGAAGAGCGTCAAAAGAAGGGATGAAAAGTGAGTAACACACTTTTCACGTCTCATGAACTTCTGAGCTCTAGTCTTTCTTTTGCATGTTTTGACACCTTGTTGTGTGAAGCATCGTCAGTCCGAGGGTGACGTCGCAGGGCACCACGCTTTTGTACCATAAAGGGGAATGTTGTGGGAACCTTTGACAAAAGTTTCAAACTTATGTATCGCAACGGGGGACATTGCAGGGTTTCTGAAAAATGATTCTTTAATTCTGCTGCGCAGTGTAATTGCGACTAATTGATTTTGTTGCTACAGGGTAACATGTTTTATATATACTAAGCAGGAGATCCCGGGTTCGAGTCCCGGTCGGGGCACACATTTTCATCTGTCCCCGTTGACGTATGTCAACGCCTGTAAGCAGCTAAGGGTGTTCATTTCATTGTAATGATCACCGATGGTATCTGTTCTTTCCGACATGTCCGAAAGAACAGATACCATCTTAGTATATATATAGTTAAGGCTCACCGGCCACTTGACCATCTTCTTCTTCTTTGCGAATGCACAAACAGTGCCCGGACTCTTACGGGAATCGGCAACGCGCCGCGAGTAATGAGTATAATGGGAGGGGGCACTACGAATGTAGTGCGGGACAATACGTTGAGAATGTGGGTTTCGCGGGAGGCGTGCCAGAGATAAATCCCTGTAGTCGCGCTATCGTCTGTGTCCTCGGTGGCTCAGATGGACAGAGCGCCTGCCATGTGAGCAGGAGATCCCGGGTTCGAGTCCCGGTCGGGGCACACATTTTCATCTGTCCCCGTTGACGTATGTCCCCGTTGACGTATGTAAGGGTGCTCATTTCATTGTAGTAACATGTTTTCATGTCCTGTGAAGTGGAGAAGGTGCTTATGATGTACAAAGAGCGCTTCAGTGTCAGAAATATCGAAGACACCCCCAGGATGACGTGTTATTATTTCAAATTTGTAATGGAAAACAAATTCTGAGGATACAAAAAAAATGCAAAATAGCGTGGGTGGTAAATGCGCAGTCGGCAGGGCACACAAAATGGTTCATATGGCTCTGAGCACTATGGGACTTACATTTGAGGTCATCAGTCCCCTAGAACTTAGAACTACTTAAACCTAACTAACCTAAGGACAACACACACATCCATGCTCGAGGCAGGATTCGAACCTTCAACCGTAGCGGTCTCGCGTTTCCAGACTGAAGCGCTTAGAACCTCTCGGTCACTCCGGCCAGATTCTGAAGATACAGAATTCACAAAAAGTAGGTGAGCTCATGACAACTGTTACAGCCTATTAACACCAACATTTAAATTGTTGTAAGGTTCAGTAACAGTATACATAAAATTTATTTTGAGCAAGTGGCTTATCAACAACTCATGATCTTTTATGTGTAGTTGATCCGTAACACAACCAGCCACAAATGAGTGTTCTTCTTCAACAGTTTTAACTGATTAACATCTACGGAGTTCAACAAGATCCAGAATAATTGGAATAACTTGTAAACTAATTCTGTTCAGTTTGTCTTCAGACACCTGAGTGTGTTGTTCTACAATGTAATTAATAAAAATGAGGCGTTTCCGGGCATTGGACTTTTAGAGTACCATGGCGAAATGACCGTGTGAAACCTTTATTTGAAGAAATCTCAGGTCGCTTACCATAAATGGTTGGTCATCGGCATCAGATTGGTCACTGCTGCTCTCTTCTCCACCGTTAGGCACTAAAGGGTGACTTTCTGCATCTCCTTGCGGGGGGTTCTACAAAATAAGTTACAAAATCAAATGAAACAAATGTAAGAGAATAACTGACTAGTTTTAGAGACTATACCTTTGTGGTAGCAACATAGACATTATTTAAAATAACTGGAGACTGACTTTAGACAGAAAGGTACCATAAGTAGAAATAAAATGAAAATGTATTGCAATACCTCAAGTTCGTGAATTCTCTTTTGCAGTTGCTGAATGATTTCATCTCTTCGCTTGACCTCCAATTCTAAGGACTGAAAACGTGATTGAAATTTGTTTTGTATGTCCTCCTGAAACAAAAGGTATATATATGGACTATCACTGATAGCAGATATAGCAAAAGTCCTTTAATTTGTTACAGATAAAAGCTGCAGCCGATGGAAAAATACCACAAAAGAATTCTCATAATGAATATAGTTCTGCTGTGACATGTTCATAATTTTTACTATTATGTCTGCAAGGGAGGAATGGAGGTATTGGCTTGTTTGAGTTACGAGTCGGGGGAGGATATCCCACATAAAAAAAAACAAAAAAAACAAGAAAACATAAGTTTTATGAACAAGACGCGTTGTTCGTAGTCAGCTTAAATTATTTTGCAGATCATTACACAAGTGTTCTGCAGGAAGTGAATACGTGCTCCGTGAAAAACTTTTAATAAAATGACTTTTTTGACATTTTCCTTGTTTTATTTATTAAATTTTATTATTATTTTTGCCTTATTAGTTACGGTTTAAAACTGAAGTAATCACCAAAGAAACAAGTTTTTCCCTATTTTTTTTAAAACTGTGTTAATATTATTAACCTCCAAAATAAACAAGGTATTCCATCAAAGTGTTAGGATTATCAAAGTGTTTTGTAAGAGGAAAAATTTTGTAGCTCCTGGTCCAGAGAATGTGACTAATGCTCCCTATTAATTTCGTACACTTGAGATTTGATAAATAAAACAAAAAAGTAGTACAGTTTCAATTTTGTCTCTTATCGCAATAAGTTTAGGAAGCAATGTTAAGGTTCGTAACTCAGGAAAATCTAGCTTAACTTGCTAGTTACAACCATGCTGGAGGGAACGGTAATAAATTTTCACAGAACGTTGTGAATATTTCAGCTAGAGGTACGTGAAAAGTGAACATACCCGAACTAAATCAATATTCATGTATTTTTCCAATAAATAGTTTCATTCAACTTGTACGTTAAAATGTATGAATTATTACCATAAGAGACGCCACATCCAGACTAGTAATGTGTGTTCTTAATGCTTACGAGATGGCCCTGGATGACTTGCTTGATGCCACTGATTATGTCACCAAAAAATTCTTCATCTCCATTTTGTGATGGTAGGAGCAGCGATGTTCCCAGAAAGTTTTTCTGATTCGCTGCTAAGACGGAAGCAGGCGGTTGTGGCTTCTTCTGGGCAATAACTGGTGGCGGAGGAGTTATCAATCGATTGTCTTCCGCTGTTGTTGTCGGACTAGTGGGACCTGTGTGAAATTGAATGACATTGAATACATTATAGTGAAAAACTGAAACACGTATAATATAACCATGAACAGCAGTATATTTTGAAATATGGTGTGAGACCTAGTTTCTTAGTATCATTAATAAAAATAAACTGCAGTAGATTATCCGTCTAGTAACACAAGAGGGGGGATGATTTCTTTTAATGTCAATGGTCGAGCTTGCTGACCCTTCTCTAATTCTGTTGTTCATTAATAGTGCGCTTTGGGGTGTTCTGAAGAGTTATTGTTCCATTGCCTGCATTGCAACAAAGACTCATCAAAAGGCCCGGAAGCACACCGTTAATCAATGGCGCCGAGAAAATCTGATAGATCACTGTTGTTCACTGTCCTAGGCAAAAATGAATATGCACGTTCAAGTGCTGTTTATGCTTCTGACTGTGTCTAAGATGGGCATGTGCTTGATTATATTACACGAATTTCGCTGGTGTATTGAAATTACGAGCAACACTATTTGAATCACCACGAGCTAAAAGGGCTGCAGTCATCCCAACCTAGTTTAGAGGGAACTAGTAGAAACGTAATTATAGTTAAACCACTCTTTTGCTTCTCCTTAAAAAAGCAGCCGCAACGCATTAGATTGGTGTAAATACAAGGGTTAGTTTCACATAGAGAAAAATAAAAATTGTGCACATAAAAAGTTTAAACTTCGGTGACTGAGTTCGTTTTAGAAAGTCTCGGTATTCCTACACTACATACAGTTTTTTCTTTTAATAAATGCTTTCTACAGTGGCTTGAACGATAACCAATGCTTGCAAATTTCTGCCATAATAAATGTTTCACCTTTTGCTGGAATTTATTGAGTTTTGTTAGTTTGCGTATCGTATAGAACCTGTTATGCTTTCTAAGCTCTCTTTTGATTATGCTGAAATCCCAGTCAGAAGGGTGGAAGGAATGTCCCCTGACAGGGAAACAATTTTCAGTTTTCTTAGACCGATTACTCAGCCACAGCCAACAAGATTTTCGATACAACATGATTCTTTTTCTGTCGTACACAGTTTTCGGAATATAAGTATACTTCAGTGACAGATGGAAAAACGTTCTGCAGAAACTTATAGGGGAAAGTGAATATTTCGTTGGTCACCTGTTTTGGATTGCCTTCATTACATGCATACATACTGTGCATTATTTTTAATGTCATGAATACAAAATATATCAGCTGTCAACTGTCACAGAACGAAGTATATCATGGACAAGAATCTGTGAGATTTGGACATTTTGCAGGAAGTCAAAAGTAATAGCAGGTACTTAGGGCTCGTCTGTCCTTTTAACATCTTCTACAAGCTTAGTACGAAATTTTTGGGACCTTCTTTTGTGACCAGTTAGCTCTCCAGTGACACTTCCTTTTGTAACATAGTTAAGGTGTGGGCTTCTCATTTTCACCTTCAGCTCTTCACGTATCCAAAAGACATCTATGTGAGGGTTCCCGAAATGTAAACTGCAATTTTTCTATAAAGATGTTGCATAAGTTGATCTTTATTTGGGGACGTTTCTCTTTAAACAACTTCTGTCACTAAAATGTTAAGGCTGGCATCTAAATATTTTATATTCGTGCCAGCATAATGACTTACTTTTAGTGGAAAACTTTCAGTGTGTTGTGGGGTAGATTCTCTTGTTTCTGCTGTAAGGGCTCCCTTGACATGCTATCAGAGCTTCAGTCAGTGACTGAAATCCTTGTAGCACATAATGTGATTTCTGTAGCATCTTTCCTATCATAAACAAGCATCTGACAGAGTGCCTTCTAGCATTGAAAGAAGCGGGTATCCTTCAGCAACGCGTCAACGTTCTTAACTCCATTTTGGATATTTCGTGAGGTAGGTCCTTTTGGGATGT
This sequence comes from Schistocerca serialis cubense, assembly GCF_023864345.2. NCBI lineage: Eukaryota > Metazoa > Arthropoda > Insecta > Orthoptera > Acrididae > Schistocerca > Schistocerca serialis. The sequence goes on from NC_064646.1 coordinate 239,403,145, forward strand.
GGTGATTCATTGGATATCTCTACTAATATCTGCAATTTTAAGTTCTTGATTTAACAGCCCAGTCTTGAATATCAGTCGTTACTTATTACCGACAACAGATGACGAATTGTGAGGTACTGTGAAATGTCTTAGGCAGGCCGCCCTCTTCAAGCGTAAAAAGCTTTGTAGTACGCCTTATACAATTTTGGTTCACCCAAAAATGTTATGTCATTTACTATAATATGGCGACTTCTGGTATCGTATTAGATTTAATGAATAAAGACGTCTTTGACGCCTTAGACCCATAGATGAACGATCAGTATGCTCCTCCTCGAGGAAAGTCTACCAAATCCGGTTGCGTATGATATTCGAGGCATGGCAGGAGGTTAATTGGAGAAAAAAAAACACCAAGTAAAATTACCATTAGTCTAAAGACAGCCTCATTTGATTATTTGAATACTTTCGATCCACGGTTACAATTTACAACTCTCTCTTCCCAATCACTGTTCGTACATTCGCTTCGTCTCCATTAAACTAAGATGTCTCATACCAAAATGTTATAATCCACTTGCATCTGCCCCTAGCCTGCGTTTCATTATGACAATACTGATTACCTTCATCGTTAATAGCGACGTAATAAGCAGTAATTCGTATCTGAAGATCGAGATACCTAGGCCAGGCTTAGGTTTCTGTTCGACGTGACGTCTTCGGAAGGACCTCGGTTTTTCTTTTTTTTAAATTCTGCTCCAATATCTACCATACACTCCGAATTCACAGCATGCGAAGTCGTCAGTTATCTCTGTTCCTTTTCTGAAAGGCATCCTTTTAGCAGGCACAGTTATTGGAAACATAAAAACAGTGTGCACTGTAAGAAGCCTTCGTTGACAGTTACCAACATCTGTGTAAACATTACTAAAAGTTATCATGGTCAACTGGTATTCCATTTGTCTGAGTTTAGACTGCTGTAGTAGATTCTGGTCGTAGCACATTTCTCGGATACATTTGAGGAAAGTTTCAACGCTAACATTCATAAATGTTTTATCAGTGTACCAGTAATTTCAGTAGCTTTAAAAAGTCGCTAGAAGTATATCTCTCTGTTTATTTAAACTATCATACTGGACATCTAATCACGACCTATAAAAGATTACACAATATCTCTCTGTGTAGTATTATTTTCTTGAAACTCTTTTTGAAATCTTGAGCCTTTCACGAAGTAAAAGAAGTATTACGTCTCGTGCGACTAGCCTGTACACATGTACACGCTCATTTGACCTACGTAGTTAATGCAGATGGAAGGAGAATGAGTGGATCTGGCTAGTATCTACTATTCGGATTTCGGACTAGTAAGTGTATTCTGTTAGGAGGGCTTGAAATCCACTGAATTCTGCCTTGCACACACAGTGTCATAATTTCTAAAGCTACTCACCAGTTAAGACGTTTTAGAATTTTATAATCTCAGTGAGAATAAAATCGAGATATTTTCAAAAAGGCACAGAAAATCTCAGACAAATTGGCATACCATAATGCAGTCTATGGACGAAAATCATGCCATAAAGCTAGCAAGATTTAAAGCTAGAAGCAAGACACAGAAGTCAGAGAGAGCCTTGGAACAGGAGTGAAAGAAGGCCATAGCCCTTATACTCAAGAATACTGGCTATATGCAAAAGCTTTTAGGTAATCACGATGTGTTTACACGCTTCCAGTACAGACTTAAAACAAATAAGAAAAAATCCTATTACGCATAGTTAGGAATTTGCTGTAGTTTTCAGAGAATGTGACTATGAATATTTAATTTTCTACAACAATATGAAAGCACTAGTGCAGGGTTAGCAGATACAATGAATAAAGTAAGGAATATGTCTATAAACTAGGCACTAAGTTATCACAGAGTTATCACAAACTACCACATTAGCGCATGTAATCGTATAGGTATGGCAAAAATGTGTTGAGCTGTACAATGGGCATGGTCTTTGGAAGGCTGTCCTTTGTTGTGATCTGAACAATGTGTAACGTTACACATATGTAGGTGAATTATTCAGCCACATAACATTGGTATGAGGTAAGATTAATTTGTATATGCAGCTAAGCACTAGCCAGTAGGCAGAGGATGCGGTGTGTCCAGCCCAACCAAACGACCAGTGGTACAAAAGCAGTCAGCAGCATGACCAGAAATGGATAAAGCCTAGAAAAGGGAGAATTTGAATGGTAGAGCTCGCGTAGCCGATGGACAGAAGATGACCCAGAAATGGCGGAGTTTAACACAGTTAACAGCTCTCAGAAATTCAGTGATAAATGACACTTACATATAGTAAAGCAAATCTGAAAACACCCGCAAACTCAGAAAAATAAAGCGCTTCCAATTAAACAAAAATATTATTAGTAACTTAAAAACTATAAAATTTTATAATTTACAATGACTAAAATTTTCGTAAACAACTTTTAAACGCTTAATGTAAGTTCAACAGAAGACATCTCAGATGATATCATAGTCCTATAGCTATCATTCCTGAAAGCTAAACATCTGTATCTATTTTATTTATCAATTTATTACACTTTTATATCCTTTTCATAATGAAAATGTTTGTCAGAACACCATAGCGTTCACAACAACACAGCAACTGAGTGTGCCATGAATATCTCATATCTTGTGATGCTGTGTCGTTATCTAAGGGATATTTATTTAAATAATAATAATGAAATTAATAATAATAACTGATAATAATAATAACCGATAATAATAATAAAATCATGGTCATTTAAGAAGTCGTCAACGGTATGTACTGCTGAACCCACCATTGAAAAGGGTGCCAAGATACGCTTCCATCAAGCAGACATTGTATTTAACAACATTTTGCTGTCATTTAAAGTGAGTGCACATGCACAAGAATGCTGGCTTATTTATTTATGAACAAAATATTATTTACATTTATTGTGAATGGTCTGTTACCAAATTTTTATAACATTTTCTTTATTAAATATTGTTATAATATATTAGTTCAGCAAAGAAAGTGGTCAAATTCAGTCAAATCACGTATGTAAAACATAAGAACGACGTATTTTTGGTAGGGATGACTGCAGCCAGTGAGAGATAGATATTGGTGGAATACTACTGAAGTTAAGTGGAGACAGATACTTTTTTGAGTGTTGCAGTCAAGGGAGCGATTCACGGTGAGATCCAGAAGGCAGACCTGCCTGTGGTAACTTACGAGATTCAGTCGTGCAGCTGATAGATTCTAGACGATATACTGCCTCTAAAATACTTTAAGTTTCCAAGTATCTTTCACTTTCGCGAGCTCGGAATGTGCTATAGTGTAGAACTTCAACCTAATCACTTGCATTACGGAACTGAGGCTAGAGAGAGTATGAGCTCCTACTCGTTATTGTAAATCCCCATCGTGAACTGTGAATTATTTTGAGCTGACGAATATTTCGTGCACTGTATTGTGATCATGAAATGAACTTGGATGACTACTTAGTTTAGGGATGCTGCTACCACTCTCCTATCGCTCTTACTGAAACTTTACTGCATTTTAATAAGGTTATCTTTCTGTCTGTATTACATCTGGCTATCGCAGGACCTCTTTACGCTACTTAATATTACTTTCTTGAATAAACATTATGCAGCATAATTATTTGCCATTTACATCAGTTACAGACATTAGAATAGAACCCATTTAATTCATATCTTGTTTATTTAATATTTCTGACTATTTTTAATATTTCGCAATTATGTCCAATACATAGGCCATTTCACTGCAGGACTGCAGTTACAGCTTATTACTTCCAGCGAGTTAGCTACTGGGCATGAAAGCAAACATGTACAGGTCCACATTACTACTTCATCAAGCTATCCCTTTTTAAACAGAGCCATGCGTTGACCAATTACCTAAGACGTGAGTAGCCACGGGTAAAGTCGCAGTTGGTCTGCTCGTCTGGAATTCTATCTAAAGAATTTACTCAGCACAACCACACACACGAGAGACGGATTGCAGAAATCCGTCGTCAGATCGTTCTATCTGTCCGCAGACCGCACACATGTGGTAAATACCATGCAATCTAATGATTTATATGTGAGGGACAGGCCATGTATGCCAATATGGCTGCATGGCTGCGACTTGTTTGTCTATTAGTTAAGAGTAGTTATGAAGGCTAAACTTTACCACTCATGGATTAGGCCTTGGGCTGATTTGACTGGGCGAATGCTGCTTGTAAGGCAATACAATGCGCGATCTCTGAAAGCAGGACATGTGATCAATATGTCGCCAATCCCTCCAGCCATTATTGTTACCAGATGAATCCTGATAATGCCGCTGATTCTTTTTTCAAGCAGCCCCCCATTTGACTTCACGAGGCTGAGTTAACCCCGTTCCAGACCTGCCTAACTTAGAAAAATCCGAGGATATACGAGGAATCGAACTCGAGTCCTTCCACACCGAAGGCGGCAACAATAAATATTCAACTACTTAGGACTTTAGCTTAGTATTAATAGTTATTCAGAGAGCACAAACCATTCTGGAAAGTGAAGTTGAATGCAAAGCTGCCACTAATATTAAGAAGGATTGCAAATCGGAAAACAATGGTATTCATAAATTTTGCAGTGAGCAGCATTTTTAAACTTTTGATCTAGAAATAGAAATTCATGTAAATTCACTATATACTGGTCTCCACCTAGTGGTTTTGAGTTATTTGTGGAACCACTAGATGCATTATTGAAGGTTTTAGCTTCAAAGGAGAATAATGGAATATTAAACGGCCGTTTTAATTTAGTTTAGTCTGTGTTTATGGTATCTATAAACACATGTAGTTGAACAGCAAGATTAATGAATGAGGAATTTAAAAGGAATTTGGTAAATTCAGATCGGTAAGATGCACGCAGTACCCTTATTGTGAATGAAAAAAATAACATAGCCTACAGTACCCAAGAAAAGGGTTCCAAAATGAGTTTCAAAAATTTTAATTCCGTTTGTTATTATTTAATCCCTCTTTTAAAATATGATTCGACGTATGGTGACCAACTGCCACTGCTCTTAAACATAGTTCATTTCCCGTAGCAGAACTCAATGACGAAGTGGCGTTCGAAATGCTGGATGAAACGGCCTGGTAAATCGCTCGTGTGACGCGGTCGAAGCTAGCGATCGATTGCAGGCGATATTCCTGGTCATCCGTTGTTAGTGTCTGGAGTCCTTAATAACTGCATGGATAGGACCATACATCTATATGTATTCATGGGCGTAAGTGGAAAATTATCCAAGGAGGGACAATTACTTAAAACTGCCATTTTTATATAAATGATTATGGTGCTTTAAGAATGTGTTATCTCCAAAGAATTTAATCTGATGGGAAGTATTATTGTATCTCATACGTTTGACGATTGTTCTCTCAGTATCTATTTTGATAGAAAGTTACTTTCATGTCTAAAAGAAAAGCATATCTCATTAGTATCTGCGAAATACACTTTTTTATCATTAAATCCAACAAGCTACGAACGTATTGTTATTAGTAAATCATTAATGTGTTAATGGCTCTGAGCACTATGAGACTTAAACATCTGAGGTCATCAGTCCCCTAGAATTTAGAACTACTTAAACCTAATTAACCTAAGGAAATTACAAACATCCATGCTCGAGGCAGGATTCGAACCTGCGACCGTAGCCGTCGCGCGGTTACAGACTGAAGCGCCTAGAACCGCTTGGCGACATCGGCCGAATAATGTGTTAATACTCAAGGATTTCCTATTGATTATTAGCGAAAGTATCCAGCAAAAACTGACCCTGTTTGGCACTTCTATAAATGTAGAAACAGAAAATAAACTTCGTTACTACGAGTTTTGTTTTCATAACTTCACATCTGCACATGCCTCTGGTTTTTATTTCATTATTTTCAAGGTTTCTTTAATTTAATGTTGATTACCATATTAAAAGGTCAATAAAATGTGATATGAAAGCTACATTTTTTAGGTTATTTGGGTAAAGTGTACGTTGGTTCGGCAGCTGTGAAGGTTGCACGATAGATTCTTCTGTAATTTCGAAACACTTGTATGAGGTGAAAGTGAAGACATCTGTTGGAAGTAATTATCACAGTACATGTCACACATTATGGAAAATGTCGTGTTATTATGATATGGGCCTACATGCTTCGATTAGTCTGCACTGAAGATGGTCACATAGTGACCTAAGTCGACGTGTAAAATAAAGGATTCCAATCATTACGATGGATGCTGCTATTTAACCAAAATATGTTGACAATAATTCGATAGTGGTGCATATGGTTCAAATGGCTCTGAGCACTATGCGACTTAACATCTGAGGTCATCAGTCCCCTAGAACTTAGAACTACTTAAACCTAACTAACCTAAGGACATCACACACATCCATGCCCGAGGCAGGATTCGAACCTGCGACCGTAGCGGTCGCGCGGTTCCGTACTGTAGCGCCTAGAACCGCTCGGCCACGACGGCCGGCGGTGCATATGGTTCCAAATGGAATTCGACATCAATTAAATGTCAAGTGCTGCGTTATAAGCTTTCAATTTGAAAACTGTTCTAAAACGATGTTTTTATGATTTAGTTACGACTGATTTTTCCGATGTTAGAGCTCGCAACACGGGGGCAGCCTAGAAGTCTGTTGCTTCTAAATATGGCTCTGGCTGTTTTCGCGTGTGAAATACTCGAGGATAACAGTCTAATCCAGCAGTTCCCAACTGAATACGGAATAGAGTTTGGATTTAGAATGTCGAGTACTGGGACATGCGTCAGTGTGAATAATACTGACCTGTCTGCACTTGAGGCTGCTGAGATGCGACAGGCGACGCTGGAGGAGACGCTGGAGGCGACTGGAGTGTGTCGCGGTTGAAGGTGACGCTCTTGGTGAGCTTGGAGTGCCTCGCAGCGTAGCCTTCCACCGTGGGCGCACGCATCAGCTTGCGCATGTCCACCTGCAACAGCAACGTTACAGGTTACAGCCAAAACAGCGAAGACATGTTTTACTTTGATTTTTAGTGTACCCGTACATGATATTGATCTATTTGGGACATACACTACCTGATCAAATGTATACAGTCACCTTTATGTAATGCAGAGAGGCTCATCCCCGGTACAAGAGGAGTACTGTGTTGTCAGTAGAAAAGAAGTAACACACTGAATACGCCGATCAGGAGTTCTCGGGGTGACTTCCAGCGTGGCTGTCACTTGAGTATAAGATATCTTAGAGACATTCACCCCTTCTAAAGATGTCCAAGTTCACTGTTGCTGACGTGACTGAGAAGTGGAGATGCGATGAAAAAACAACGACTGTACAAAGACAGGCAGATCACATGTACTGACAGAGAAGGACCGTCAGGCATTGCGGAGAGTGATTGTGAAATATCGCATGAAACCAGTGGATGGAATCACTCGTTCGGTTTAAAATGCTACCAGCAGTCCAGATAGCACAATGACTGTGTGTAGGAAGTTAAAAAAAGTGGAGTGCATTGGCCGAGGAGCTCGTCAGAAGACACACATTTCTGTAGTCAGTTCTGACCCACGCATGATATAAAGAGCGACGCCATTCGACAGTGGACGACTGGATACGAGTGATTTGGGGGCGAATCGCTGATATACCCTGTGAAAGTCCTTTGGAAGGGTTTGGTTTGGCAAACGCTTCAAGAACGTTACCTGCCCTGATGTGAAGTGGCAGTACTGAAGTACGGAGTAGGTGATGTTACGACGTGGGATGTTATTAGAGCTGAGGGTGTGGTCCCCATCTTAGGCTTAAGAAAACCACTAAACGCACAAAGATATGAAAACGTTTTACAGCATTTTATGCTACGTACAGTGGAGGAATTGATCCAAGATGATGAGGCAGTGATTTGAGGAAAATAACATTGGTGAAATTGACTGGTCTGCGAGATTCCCAACCTTAACTCAATGGGACATATTTGCGATGAATTAGAACGTCGACTTCACTCCAGAACCCAGCGTTAAACATCACTTTCTTCTTTGGTTTCAGCTATTGAGGAAGAATGGGCTGTCATTCCTTCACAGACATTCTGACACCGCCTGGAACGTGTCCTCAGCAGAGTTCAAGCCCTCATAAAGGCGAAGAGTGGAAACACCTCATCCTATTTACGTCCACTGATAAGTGTCCGGATACTCCAGGTTGTCGGGCCATTTGGTGGGCTACAGTCTTGCTGGTATCCCACTACTGTATGGGGCGTCTCGAGACACGTCTTCGTCCAGCAATCTCATTGACTGCAGTGGAACTGTCTTTAGTTATGAGTCCCACTTCGAATTGAGGCCCAGTGACCAGCGAAGACGTGTCTGGATACACCCCAGGCAGTGGTGTGATACCAACCTGACTGTCGACAAGTGGTTCAAATGGCTCTGAGAATTATGGAACTTATCATCTGAGGTCATCGGTCACCTACAACTTAGAACTACTTAAACCTAACTAACCTAAGGACATTACACACTTCCATGCCCCAGGGAGGATTCGAACCTGCGACCGTAGCAGTCGCGAGGTTCCGGACTGAAGGGCCTAGAACCGCTTGGCCACAGCGGCCGACGACTGTCGAGAACCTTATGGTCCGACAACGAGGAGTGATGGGCTTGGGTGCCATTTCTTTTCGTAGCAGGTCACCTTCGGTTATCACCTGCGGCGCCCATACAGCACAGCGTTATGTCAATGGTATTATATACCCCGTTTTGTTCACCTTGATGTCAAGCCATCCTGGGGTTGCGTTTCAACAAGATGATGACCGTCTGCACACGGAAAGAGTTTCTACTGCTCGTCTTCCTGCTTGCAAAACCATAGCGTGGCCAGAGAGGTGGCCAGAGCATATGGCAAGACCCTCCAACCGACTCCAATCCAACGCACCCATTGGGCGGAATTTGACACGAAATCCCCCTGGAGGATATTCAACAACCCTGTCGATCAATGCCAAGCCTAACAAGTGCTTGCATAAGGGCCAGAGGTATACCAACGCGTCAGTGAAGCTGGTTCAAATGGCACTAGGGGACTTAACATCTGAGGTCATCAGTCCCCTAGACTTAGAACGACTTAAACCTAACTAACCTAAGGACATCACGCATATCCATGCCTGAGGCAGATTCCCACCTGCCATCGTAGCGGCCGCGCGGTTCCGGACTGAAGCTTCTAGAACGGCTCGGCCACAACGGCCGGCCCTGTGATACTGTTTCTCTTGGAGGCTGTTTCTCTTGGATAAATTATCCGATTTTTTCTGAAATTATCATCATTTTTTAGTCTGTACATGTTGGCTAGCACACTCGACTCGCATTCGGGAGGACGACGGTTCAATCCCGCTTTCGGCCATCCTGATTTAGGTTTTCCGTGATTTCCCTAAATCGCTCCAGGCAAATGCCGGGATGGTTCCTTTGAAAGGGCACGGCCGATTTCCTTCCCCGTCCTTCCCTAATCCGATGAGACCGATGACCTCGCAGTCTGGTCTCCTTCCCCAGAAACAACCCAACAATCCTCTGTACATGTACGTTAGACCTACCGGTTTTCGTCCTATTCGGATGATTCCTTTGTGGTGTGTCTTTTCTTTGTCTTTTTTTTAATATGGAGATCCTCCACGGTTTAGAACATGTGAGAAAATAAGAATACACAAGAAATGTTTACAAAGAAAAACGGATATTCTACTACACTTTCCACTTTAGCAGCTTTAGAATCCCTGATGGATTTATTACTCGGGTGAGATGCAATGACTAGTCGAAGTTCGAAGCCACTGACCTCTGTTAGACCCATTCAGTTGTTACTGCGTCTCTACTGCCCACACATTAATCCTCGCCTCCTTTTATGCTGGCCGGTCCGGCTCTCCTGACATAGTGGTCAGTTACGCATTACATATGAGTGATCCTAAACTGTTGGTCAGATAGTGTACGGTGTTACTGGTAATCGCTAATACCCAGGAGGCAGGTCAGTGCGCACTGGTAGGGAAAGAGGCAGAGAATTTGGTGCAGAGACAGACCTGACGTTGCTTGGCGGCAGCGGTGGGGGAACAGACGGTCTGCGCACCGGGGGCGGCGCCTGCGGGTGGAGCCTCGTCGCCCGGACCGCCAACAGCTGCGGGGGCGGCTGGGGCGGAGGTGCGGGCGGCTGCCGAGTCGTCGCCTGCTGCCGCGTCGGCTGCGGGCGGCGGCACCGCCGAAAATAGCGAGCCCGCCGAGAGCTTCTTGAGGATGCTCTTGAGGTTGCGCCGCTCGGGCGTCTCGTTGCTCTCGGGGGACGTCGGCGTCTGCAGCTGGTGCTGCGGCGGCTCCGGCGGCGCGCCGTCCCGGCACAGCTGCTGCGAGCGCACGTACTGCATCGCCGTCGCTTCCGAGTGCGACCTGCCGGCACGCAGCCGCGGGCGGTTAGCGCGCCGCCTGCCCGGGAACTGACCGCGGCTCACAGCCAACGGCAGCAGCCGCCTCTTCAATGCTTACACCAACAGGGGGACCTCACGTCTTAGATACTCTTCATACATATAGGAAAGTCAGTGTCCAAATGTCAGTCTCATAAAGCAACGAGTTGCAGTTCTCCTAATAACTTGAAGAAATTGCTCGTGAAACTTGGAAGGCCGCTTAGTCCCGCTAACTACAGATAATTTCAAACTTATTACCACAGCAGCTGGCTGCTCAGTGCCTGGTGTGTAACTCTAGTAATCGTATTGTCGTTGGTTCGAATCTCACTGGCGGCAAATTTTTACACTTTTATTTAACCTCGATGTTTACTAAACGTGGAAGTATCAGTTAACAAATACTGAATCATTCCTGATAAAATAGTATCGATCTATTTTTTAATCACTAAATGCAAGAAAGTAGATAAAAATTTTGAAAGACATGCGAAATGCCTTATTGTGAAATGAAAACTTTACATACATCAATAATACTGTTCAGTATCTTTAAATAGCAAGGTGTTTTATTTTCAGTTCGATGTTTCGCATTTTTGCAGTAACTAGTTCATTGTGAAAAACTTGCATTTTTATTCGCTCTAATAAAAATATATATTCTCTAATACATAAAAATGAATATTTGTTTATTTCTTTGTTCGTCTTATATGCTTTCTTATAGGGTTGACCCCATGGCAATGAAGATTTGTGTGTTTTTGTGCGCACGTCCGTAAGGGTTTCTACGGGTATAAGAACTACCTGCTGCCCATAGTGGTGTGGGTGTACTTAACTCAGGTACGTTCGGAGCTATTTCAATAAAATTCTATATATACGAGTTTTATTATCTTTGGCAAGTGTGTGTACGTAATGGCACACATTTCTCCGTGACCAACCACTGCTACGTACTCGCGATTGTTCTGGCAGATATCCCTTTGTCTCCTGTTTTAGTAAGGGGGTTTGGTCGTGGTGGGTGGATGTGAGTGACAAAAATCGTTTCCTCACACATTGTGTTTATGAAAAGCGTCAAGTGGTGTTTCATGTGTTTGAGAGGGACGGAGGCTTATTCGGAATTTTCTACAAAGTATCCTTTGAACCGGTTTTTTTCCAGAAAGTTCCAAAACGTTTGGAGATGTGCGTGATTGAAGCTGGGACTTAGCTATGAGTGAATAGTTCAAAAGGGGAACACCAAATCAGAATCGACAACTGTTTGCGATAATATTAACTACATGCAATCAATCAAATCCAAATCGACTTTGGCTGCAATGTCGAGAGCCCCGACTTGATAATCGATTTAAACGAGGAACTTTTAACAAAGCTTTGATATTGCTGGAAGACAAAGACTTAGCGACATACAGCCAAACGCTAATGCAACTGGAAGTTCAGTCACCTCGACGAAGCCAATTTGATACTGCATTACTAAGAGAAAAAAGTTACAAAATCAACCAACTGCAGCGCTACGTTCAACACAACAACCCTCATTAATTCTGTATCAAAAACAGGCATATGACGTAATAACACACTATTATAAATAAAATTACTGGATGCACCTGGTGGTACCGGTAAACACTTTTAATTAATTTAATCCTAGCTTAAATGTGCGCAAACAGAGAAATAGTACTTGGCCAGACATTATCAGGGATAGCGGCTACGCTTAAGAATAGTGGGACGAACAGCACATTATGCGTTAAAATTCGCTTTCAATGTAGTTGAACGTAAACTTCTGCTATGCATCGTAACAAAATCATCAACACGTGAACAAATGTTGAATCAATGCAAGGCCATTAAATGGGACGAAAGCGCAATGGCCCATAGAAAGTCCTTGGAAGCACTGAATAGAACACTCAGGACTTGCGAGATAACGCGAGTGCAATGGGAGGTTTATTACTAATAATGCCAGGTGTTTTTTGTCAAACGCTGTTGTCATTCCGATATCGGCGCCAGCGGACAGAATAAACGTCTGATTTAAAAAGAACTATACGGTAGCACGTAAAAATAATCAAGTTAACCACAAATATGACAACGTAAATTTCGACAGACGAAAGAGCACAAGAATTTGCAGAAAATCTTTTACAAATAGGAGAAGGCACCCATCCAATAGGCGAAAATTCTGGCCAACTGATATTGACAAATGAATTTTGTGGTATAGTTGATACAACTGAGCAACTCATAAGCGAAATACACCGTCAAAGACTATACCGATTCTCAATGGTATAGCGAGCGAATTATTATAGCGGCGAAATACGGAATGTTGGTTCGCCAGCCATTTTACTGCGGAATCTGAGTTAGATGAAACTGTACAATGGTGCAAGACTCTGCATCAAACAACTGTAGAATAACATCATCGAAGCATATATAATGACTGACAAAGAAAAAGGACGGAAAATATTTATACAGCGAATACCATTAATATCGATTGGACTGTTCTTCAGTTTAAGGGGATTGCAATTTACAGTACAGTTGGCTTACAGTATGACCATGAACAAAGAGCAGGACCAAACATTTCGATGTTGCAGCGTTAGCTCAGAGGAATTATGCTTTTCAAACGTCCATTTGTACGTCGTGTGCTCATGAGTTGGATCACAACAAAATTTGTTCATTTATAGTCCAAACAATAAATCTAAAATTATAGCGTATAGGCAAGTGTTGTGAAAAAATAAAAATATGTAAATACAATTTTTTGTTAACTGTAGTAACTTTTAATTGTGTCCTGTGCTACTTACATAATTATATTTTATTGCCTCGTTATTAACTAATTTGGTATACACTATATACATCGTACGTTCAATGGAATATACGTTTGCATATATCTGAAAGCGAGGCTGGTTCTCACACATTCAACCGTGCGAGATACTCTGACCCTGGCAACACCAGGTATTGCAGTTAGTTATTGGAATAAAAATATTGAGGGGTAGTATACTTCAACCAACAGTAGAGGTGGTAGTGAAGGTAGGAAGACGTGTCAAGCAAAATTATTTGATAACAACCAATACTGGTACCAAATACGCAGTTTTAGGTGTCGCTAGACGTGTTGGTGACATTCGCGATTACGTTTCATCCCTAGAGTTGGGGGTAGGGAGCGGGGTCAAAAAGACAGCTACATACCAGCATATATCTCTGTCACGTCTGAGTGGATTTCTAAGATAATTGGTTCAAGTATCACTTGCTACCTGGAAAAAAATTATAGTGACTGTAAGAGCTCCCTAGCACCTCCAGAGTTGGGGATTGGGAGCAGAGTCGCAAAGGAGTTAACAGCAGCATGTAAATCCGTAACGCCTGAAGGGGTTTCTATTATAACTGGTACAAGTGTCACTTGCTATCTGTAAATGCTTACCGTGATAGCAAAAGCCCCCTAGCACTACTGTGACTGAAGGTTATCGAATAAAAGGCATGACAAAATTGTGCGGTGGACCCAGGCTCACTGTCGAAAAACTGATGCTAGGCGTGGCCGAAGCGGCAGTTGAGAATGACAAGTCAGAAGGAGAAGATGAACTGATTCCACATATTATCATCATTCTCATCGGCATGCCATTTCATTTCGCCGGCTGCTGTGACCGACCGGCTCTAGGCGCTTCAGTTCGGAACCGCGCTGCTGCTACTGTCGCAGGTTCGAATCCTCCTTCGGGCATGGATGTGTGTGATGTCCTTAGGTTAGTTAGGTTTAAATAGTTCTAAGTCTAGGGGACTGATGACCTCAGATGTTAAGTCCCATAGTGCTTGGAGCCATCTGAACCATAAGTATTACTAAGATAAGACAAATTAGGGCTAGTACGGATGAATATAGATAGTCGTTTTTCCATCGCTCGAACAGGAAAGGACATGAGTAGTCGAGGCGCAGGGTACCCTCCACCACGCACCACACCGCGGATAATGGAGTATGTACACAGAAGTAGATCTAGAGTTATATGTTTTATGGTAAAGAGTTTGTTTCTTTTTGCGGGAGACGGCAATTTTGTACAACCCGAAGCACTTGAATAAACTTTTCAAATTTAATTTAGTACCCAAAAATGCCTCTTTTTCATTTATTTTGTACATGAAAATGTGTATGCTCTGATACGTGTTTACTTTGAAAGAAAAAGAGGCATTGTAACACATATAGGGCACCGCTAGTTAAAAATAGGAAGACGTTATACTATTAAAATATCATTTAATAATTATTAACGAAATCTGCCATTTCTTAGTAAATATTGAATTAAATAAAAGTAATAAAAAATTCCTACCAGTGAGATTTGAACCATGGAGTTTTCGACACTCTCAGCTGCGGCAGCTGTGTTAATAAGCTTGAAATGTTTTGTAGTTAACAGCGGTCGTATGTCTTCTAATTGTCAAAGACGATTTTTTGTTTTGTTTTTGAGAATTGGGTCGTAGTGCTAAAGAAAACTGATTTTCGGGCGTAAGGATCAATAGAACAGAAGATAGCCTATTCTTATGGTCCCCTTGTAAGACATTCCTTCGACCAAAGAAAAGAATAGAGTAAGGTTAAAAATTTCGTCGACCTAGTGGTCGTTAGAGAGTGCGAACTCAGCTGATCAAGATTTGGAAGAAAATCGGGCGTGGTCTGTTCTCTTGTCTCCTTTTGATATTTATCTAAAACTGTTAAAGGAAACTGAGTATGTATGACCATATTCCTTCTGAAGAAAAGAACAATGTTTTCTACTTCAAAAACCGATTCAAAAATATAGTGTGTTCTTGCAACTGTACTTTTCCGTCAGGTACATTGCAAAACACAAGAACGAATGTACCTTTAGCATGACATATCACTATCAATGCCATGCCTCTATGAAACTTGCACCATATCTAGGAAGACCTGCTACGTTGTGATTCAGAAGGTAACTGAAAGAAATACGCAATAAGACGAACAGAAATGACACTCTTACTCGAAAACAACGGTCACACTGAAGTCACAGCAATTCGTGATGGTACCCCGGACATTACAAACGGCGAGTCAAGTTTCATAATGGGGTATGCGGTCACCACGGGTGGCATGAAGTCTCTGCAACGTGCTTCCATGCTGTCGCAAAGTTGGTAAGGAGCTTTCGTGTTAGGGCGCACCGTTCTCCCACCGGCGCGGTTGACGACTTGGTTCAAAGTCTCTAAGCACTATGGGACTTAACATCGGAGGTCATCAGTCCTCTAGAACTTAGAACTACTTAAACCTAACTAACCTAAGGACATCACACACATCCATGCCCGAGGCAAAATTCGAACCTGCGACCGTAGCAGCAGCGCGGTTCCAGACTGAAGCGCCTAGAACCGCTCGGCCACAGCGGCCGGCGGTTGACGACCTCTGGATGGTTGAGGACGCAGCACTATGCAACCTCCTGCACGTGTGCTGTTTCATGCGGTCACGTAATTGTCATCCGTAAACGTGAAGTCAGGGCAACCTGTCAAGACGCAGATGCGAAACGAGTGATTGTCATAGTAACGCTGACCGGTGAGTCTACCGCATTCAATGATTTGGAGATCAGTACACCCACGCAGCACTATGCCTCACCACACCACAACACTCGGACAATCTGAACGATCGTGTTCGAGTGTGCTGGACATGTATTAAGTGTACTGGGTAAAATCGTCATCCTAAAATACTTCACAAAATATACTGACTTACCAGATGGAAATCTCTCTTATACGCTACAGAACCAATATATGTTTCCATGTTAACATCCTTCCATTTTTGTTCTTGTTACGTGAATATTATCGTTATAAAACCTTCCGTTCATAAACGCATTCTGTCCATCTAATAGAAAAATAACGCGTTTTTAAATGACTGCCGATAGTTCACGCGTATAGTTTGCATTAGTTCTTAAGAGGACTTATTTCACAGTAAGTTTGGCAAGTGTTATGGTCTGCTTTGTTTTAAGGCTCTTCTGCTTACGTCAGGGTCGGCCACGGCACGCCAAACCGCAGGCGAGCCAGATGTGCGGGTAACTCGACTTTGCTCGGGCCTTCTCAGAAGTGAGAAGTGATCGCTATAGCGCGACATTTCACCTAGTACTGCGGGAGGGGGGGGGGGGGGGGAGGCTCATTTTTCGATCGGCACGTCTCTCTTCACTTCGGAAGAATCGTGGCGGCTGCGTTGTTTAGTCTTCACTATTTGTCTGTGGTACCAAGACGTTCACAGCTACAGTGGCTCTTTGCATAGAAAGAGACAGTCTAGCGATCTATCGCCAGAAATCTTTAAAAATGGATGGGAATGATTGAAGAGACGGATGAGAATTCTCAATATGTATTACACATTGCATAATCAACAGGTACCGCAAATTTTCTGTGAAATAACATTACAATGCCATGCAGAAAGAATTTAAAGATTTACTTAGTTACTTACATGATGAATGAATGAAAGAGTAAAAAATTACAACGATCGACAGACGAGATTCATTGTTCTGCACATCAAGAAATACTTTGTGCTAAATTTGTAGGCATGTAACACGTGGAGAACTTGCTGGTAACAATAATAAAATTTCTGAAGTCGCTCACATTATTTCCCTGTCAATTGAAACAGTTCCTGATGGGACTGAACGAAAAGTGTGGAGTCTATATACAGGGTGAGTCACCTAACGTTACCGCTGGATATATTTCGTAAACCACATCAAATACTGACGAATCGATTCCACAGACCGAACGTGAGGAGAGGGGCTAGTGTAATTGGTTAATACAAACCATACAAAAATGCACGGAAGTATGTTTTTTAACACAAACCTACGTTTTTTTAAATGGAACCACGTTAGTTTTGTTAGCACATCTGAACATATAAACAAATACGTAATCAGTGCCGTTTGTTGCATTGTAAAATGTTAATTACATCCGGAGATATTGTAATCTAAAGTTGACGCTTGAAACCTCCGACCGTGGCCCGTGTTTGTTACAACACGCAACTGCATCGTCACCGCTTTCACTCGTTTCATGTGTCGCTACATCAGCAATTACATGGTGACAACTTTAATCATCGAATGCAATTCTGTCAATGGGCATTAACAGAGAATGCGTTGCAGTTCTACCTGTTTACCGATGAAGCGGGTTTCATAAACCACGGGGTAGTGAATCTACGGAACATGCATTACTGGCCCGTGGACAATCCTCGCTGGCTCAGACAGGTAGAGCGATAGCGACCGTGGACTGTAAATGTATGGTGCGGAATCATTGGCGACCACCTCATTGGTCCTCACTTCATTGCAGGGGCCCAAACAGCTGCAACATACATCGCGTTTCTGCAGAATGATCTGCCAACGTTGCTCGAAAATGTCCCACTGGAAACGTGTCGACGTATGTGGTATCAGCATGATAGTGCGCCTGCACATTCCGCAATTAACACTAGGCTGACCCTTGACAGGATGTTCGATGGGCGTTTCATAGGACGTGGAGGACGCATAAATTGGCCAGCCCGTTCTCCTGATCTTACACCTCTGGACTTCTTTCTGTTTGGTACGTTAAAGGAGAACGTGTACCGTGATGTGCCTACAACCCCAGAGGATATGAAACAACGTATTGTGGCAGCATGCGGCGACATTACACCAGATGTACTGCGGCGTGTACGACATTCATTACGCCAGAGATTGCAATTGTGTGCAGCAAATGATGGCCACCACATTGAACATCTATTGGCCTGACATGTCGGGACACACTCTATTCCACTCCGTAATTGAAAACAGAAACCACGTGTGTACGTGTACCTCACCCCTCATGGTAATGTACATGTGCGTCAGTGAAAAAGACCAATAAAAAGGTGTTAGCATGTGGACGTAATGTGCTGTTCCAGTGTCTTCTGTACCTAAGGTCCATCACCGTTCCGTTTGGATCCCTACGTAATTCGGTGCTCTCCGATACAAACGATCGAACAGCGGAGGAATGGTACTCAAGCGTCAACTTTAGGTTACAATATCTCCGGATGTAGTTAACATTTTCAATGCAACAAACGGCACTGATTATGTATTTGTTTATATGTTCAGAAGTGCTAACAAAACTAACAGGGTTCCATTCAAAAAAACGTAGGTTTGTGTTAAAAAACATACTTCCGTGCATTTTTGTATGGTTTGTATTAACCAATTACACTAGCCCCTCTCCTCACGTTCGGTCTGTGGAATCGATTCGTCAGTATTTGATGTGGTTTAAGAAATATATCCAGCGGTAATGTTAGGTTACTCACCCTGTATATTACTGCAAAGTACGTTGGTGAAGGTGAGGGGCATGCAAGAAACGATTTTTCGACGTAACTCGATATTGTTGAATTTATGAAGGAGAAAGGCGTGCAGGAATGAAATTAGAACATTCAGAGTGTACGGCCCATCTCTCATTTTAAGTGGACCTGATTCCACACTGCCCGCAGTAAGACTCCTGGTTTGATGCGGATGCATTTAAAAAGAAAATCGTATTGTAAAAACAACAAATTCTGACAAACAGTGTCCATTTCCGTAAACTGACTGGTGTTAAAGAAAAAATCTACCAATCTCAAGAACAGTTTTCTAAACGTTTCAGGTACACTCCCAGTCCTATAGACTACCTGTTTTCAAACTGATTTCGAGACCATTTGCAATTTCAGTTGAAAGTGCCCCTGCGCATGTGCAGATCTAATTGATTAATGTGCAGTCTAATTCCCATTTTAAAGAAACGTCCTTTTGTGTTCAGACTGTCCAGGATGTCTAAATTGTTCTCCTCAGGTAGAGTTTCCACGTCTCTATAATACTGTTGCAAAGTGTTACAATATTTAGATCAAAATGTGTTTGTGAAACACCTTCTTTCGATTATGAAATTAAGTAAGTCACTATTATGTGGCAACCTGAATGCAAAAATCTGTGGAATTGTCTGGTCTGTACATATGCCGACTGTCTATATCAGATCAAAACTATGTCTTCAGCATGCCAAATACAATTAAATTTGTTTCGTTTGTGATCTGTGTTGTTGAGAAATATGAAACCTAGTCGTATGCGATGCGACTGCATTGTCATTTAAGTTCAGCGCGTTTTTGTTCCGTTCTTTTTATCCCTCATCTCAAAGTCAGATGACATGGCATGGTGGTGGGGGAAATTTGCAGCGAGGCAGAGCGCTATGGCGTGTCAACGGAGCACAGCTGACAAGTCGAATCCTTGTCCTCCCCTGACTAAAGCTTTTGTCCAGGACTTTAGTACTACATTCACATTCAAACGAATATTCACTACATTCAGGAAGTCCAATACCGGCACTAGTCTTGTAGATTTGAGCAAGTCTGTGTTAATTCCGTCTGATGTGTGGCTTTTCTATTTTTCATACGGATAATTTATAAAATATTTTTTCTATACATTTGAGAAACGATCAAAGTTGCAAATTTAGTTTTTCTTTTCTTGATGACTAGTTTCAGGTCAGGGCCCATTTTCAAAATCATCCAGATAGCAAAAATGGTCAGCCAGTAGCTGAGTTACGTAACTCAATATTGTACACCTCAGTACAAAGAGCCAGGTCGATCTGTGACAGCGAGAGCTTGCCGCGTGAGTTTGCACATCTGCGGGGAACCTTCCGAAAGAACGGCTACACAGAGACACAAATAAGACACGCCTTGCGTGCAGACAAGAGGCGGGAGGAGAAACCAGAAGAAGACGAAGCAAAACGTGTGGCGTTTCTGCCTTTTGCTGGACCGCCAACAGCCAAGATCGCAAAAATATTAAAGAAGCACGAAATAACGACCATCTTTCGTGCACCGAAAAAAGTGAAAGATATACTTGGCTCAACCAAAGGCCAGCTGGGGTTGCAGACGCCGGGCATTTACAGTATTGAGTGCGAATGTGGGATGGAATATATCGGGCAGACACAACGATGTATCTCCCAGCGCTGTACTGAACACACCAGGAACGTACGACTAGGGCAGACAAATAAGTCTGTGGCAGCAGAACATAGCATTACCGAGGGACACAACTTCAAATTCGCAAAAAGAAGAATCTGTACAGCGCCAACGGTTTCTGGGACTCAATCATCAAAGAGGCAGTGGAGGTACGTCTATTTGAAGGCAGCGGCGTCCGCAGACAGATTGGATAGCCACCGGGTCTCGACGCCGGTCCCCACCGCTGCAGCCTCCCCCCCCCCTCCCCCCCCCCCACCATCACTACCGACGCCCGACGCAGTACCCCCTTCCGGAGGAACGTGATTGGCCGGCCTACAGTAGCGGACGAGAGCCAAACAGCTATATAGATATAGAACACAGCATCCCGACAAGCCGTCTTCCTCAATGCTGAGGAGGACCCAGAGGACGAACCCATACTTTTTGCCCCCGAGGACGTGGCAAGAGTAATCAGGTCCCTCCCTACAAAAAAGGCGCCCGGGCACGACAGTGTCACAAACCAGTTAGTCAAAAAACTCCCACCCACAGCGATCACACACCTCGCGAACGTCCTCAACGAGATTACTCGTTCCCGCGAGTTCCCAGCTTGCTGGAAACATGCGGAAGTGGTCGCGATACACAAACCAGGAAAAGACCCTCTATTCCCGCAGCACTACAGGCCGATTAGCCTCTTGCCAACACTCAGCAAGATCTATGAGCGCCTCCTGCTAAAACCCATACAAGAACATATTACCAGAGAGCAAATTCTGCCGGATTTCCAATTTGGATTCCGGCAGAACCACTCTGCCCCACAACAGGTCATGAGAATGGTTGAAGCAGCCACAGAGGGCTTCAACCACAGAGGCTACTGCGGGATAGTGCTACTAGACGTAGCCAAAGCCTTTGATTCAGTATGGCATAGAGGGCTACTCTACAAGTTGTACTCACAAGGGTTTCCAGGGAGCATAGTTCAGCTAATCAAGAGCTACCTCACGAATAGGACTTTCTCCGTCAAGGTAGAAACTGCCTCCTCCAACAGAAGGTGGGGGTGCTTCAGGGATCGGTCCTGGGGCCCGTACTGTACAGCTTGTACATTGCGGACACTCCAACGGCCCCCCTCGTGCACACGATACGTGGAAAAGCAGCACCTGGACTAACTCCAGAGGCTGCAAAACCGCGCCCTCAGAAGGGCACTGCATCTACCTCTCGGATTCCCCACAGACGACCTGCACGCCGCAGCCGAAATCCCACTCCTGAGAGAGCGTTTCCAGGATCTGGCAAGGGCCTTCTATGAAGGTACTTCCAGATCCGGAAATGCACTCATCCACTCCCTAGGTTGGTATGACATGTCCCGCGATAAACACAAGCGCCCTATGACGATCTTTGACGATTAAGTAGAAGAGAAAATCCCAATACCCAATCCCTAATCCAGTTCCTTCCCATATATCACCAATCATCTCGCCTACCTCAGGCAAGTACCAGACACACTCACAACAATTCATCACATATCACAGACACCAAAAATATATAGAAAAATCACACACACATGTACACAGGGGAGTAAAAGCCAAAAGGCTACAAACTCCCCCTCACACTTCCCCAAAGAGGGGAAAGTATTAGATGAAAGCAGCAGCAGCATCCCGACAAAGACGCAGGCAATGCTGATTACCCGCAGGCTTGGAAGGCGCGAACCTCCTCAACGTCCCCCCCCTTCACCTTCACCTAAATGGAACCCAGCTCCCCTGGCGTAGAACCGCCAAGTACCTTGGCGTAACCTTGGACTCTCGTCTTACGTGGAAACCCCACATAGACGAGGCCCACAGGAAGGTCTGCGGCAGAATGTCCATCCTATACCCTATCCTGAACTCAACCAGGTCCCTTCCCTGCCCAGTAGCAGTAAATGTATACCAGGCCCTGATCCAGCCAGTAATGGAGTATGCGTGCCCTGTCTGGGGATACGTGGCAAAGCAGCACCTGGACAAACTCCAGAGGCTGCAAAACCGCGCCCTCAGAAGGGCACTGCATCTACCTCTCGGATTCCCCACAGACGACCTGCACGCCGCAGCCGAAATCCCACTCCTGAGAGAGCGTTTCCAGGACCTGGCAAGGGCCTTCTATGAAGGTACTTCCAGATCCGGAAATGCACTCATCCACTCCCTAGGTCGGTATGAGATGTCCCGCGATAAACACAAGCGCCCTATGATGATCTTCGACGATTAAGTCGAAGAGAAAATCCCAATACCCAATCCCTAATCCAGTTCCTTCCCATATATCACCAATCATCTCGCCTACCTCAGGCAAGTACCAGACACACTCACAACAATTCATCACATATCACAGACACCAAAAATATATAGAAAAATCACACACACATGTACACAGGGGAGTAAAAGCCAAAAGGCTACAAACTCCCCCTCACACTTCCCCAAAGAGGGGAAAGTATTAGATGAAAGCAGCAGCAGCATCCCGACAAAGACGCAGTCAATGCTGATTACCCGCAGGCTTGGAAGGCGCGAACCTCCTCAACGTCCCCCCCCCTTCACCTTCACCTAAATGGAACCCAGCTCCCCTGGCGTAGAACCGCCAAGTACCTTGGCGTAACCTTGGACTCTCGTCTTACGTGGAAACCCCACATAGACGAGGCCCACAGGAAGGTCTGCGCCAGAATGTCCGTCCTATACCCTATCCTAAACTCAACCAGGTCCCTTCCCTGCCCAGTAGCAGTAAATGTATACCAGGCCCTGATGCGGCCAGTAATGGAGTATGCGTGCCCTGTCTGGGGATACGTGGCAAAGCAGCACCTGGACAAACTCCAGAGGCTGCAGAACCGCGCCCTCAGGAGGGCACTGCATTTACCCCTTGGATTCCCCACAGACGATCTGCACGCCGCAGTCGAAATCCCACTCCTGAGAGAGCGTTTCCAAGATCTGGCAAGGGCCTTCTATGAGGGTTCTTCCAGATCGGGAAACGCCCTCATCCACTCTCTAGGTCGGTATGATATGTCCCGTGACAAGCACAAGCACCCTATGACGATCCTTGACGATTAAGTCGAAGAGGAAATCCCAATACCAAATCTCAAATCCAGCTCCTTGCCCATATAACACCAAACATCTCGCCAACCCCAGGCAAATACCAGACACACACAGAACAGTCGTCACATATCACAGAAACCAAAAAAAGTACAGGAAAAATCATACACACACGTACAAAGTGGACTAAAAGCCGAAAGGCTACAAACTCCCCCTCACACTTCCCCAAAGAGGGGAAAGTAATGAGAGCAGCAGCATCCCGACACACACAGAAGGCAAAGGGTGCGAAGACTGCCCCCCCCCCCCCCCACACACACACACACACACGAAAACAAGACACACCTGCCCCATCAAACCACACAGAGAGACAAAACAGGGCAACACACACAGACAAAACTTTGGTAAAACCAAGGTCTGACACTCCAAGGGCAACATATGCAGAAGTGGTCTCTCCACCAAACAGCCACGAAAACGTCGAGAAATCGGCGCAAGACCTGTCACCACAACACGAGACACAAACGCAAGAACAAGACCGGGAAAAACACAACAACGAGCAGGTCCACCAAAACAGAGGAAGTTCTAGGGAACCTCACACACACTCCATCCCCTCGGATCAATCGTTAGGTGTTATGGTCCAGACCATGGACCTCGTCATGGAAATGATGAAGGAATTCAGGGAGGCCCAAAGCAGAACAATCAGATCCTCGTTGCCCTTCAGGCAACAGTCCAGCAGTCACTCACCTCTGCGACTTGCTCAGTAGTCACAAAACCCCGTCATGCATAGACGACCAAATATCCAAGGCCTGTCAATGTGCGTCTTTAATGAAGACGGCATTGTTAATCAAGAGGTCGAGTTCAGAGAACTCATGAAGGAGTTCTCCATCGGTTCTAGGCGCTACAGTCTGGAACCGCGCGACCGCTACGGTCGCAGGTTCGAATCCTGCCTCGGGCATGGATGTGTGTGATGTCCTTAGGTTAGTTAGGTTTAAGTAGTTCTAAGTTCTAGTGGACTGATGACCTGAGAAGTTAAGTCCCATAGTGCTCAGAGCCACTTCAAGCATTTTATTTTCTCCATCGACATACGCATGATGCGGGATACCCACCTAAAACCGAGAATAAAAGCGACAGTTCCCAACTATGTTAGCTACAGTAAAGACAGGCCAACCCAAGGCGGAGGAGTGGCCATGTACATAAAAAGAGGGATCCCCCACCACTAGGTATTCATACCAGCTACCAATAAAATCGAAGCAGTGGCCGTGGAAGTAACCACTGCCACCGGACCCCTAACAATCGTTGCAATCTTACGACCCCCACAAGACGAGATAGACGAGGGAGACATAGCTGCTTTAGGGCAAATTGAAGGCAAACTCATGATAGGGGGCGACTTCAATGCCAAGCACCCCGATTGGAACTCTAGAGTAACCTCCAGAGCAGGCGCCAAACTGCAACGACTAGCGCGAGACCACCACTTCGAATCATGGGGGCCGGTCGAGCCCACACATTTTCCAAAAAATGGAGGTAGGGCCGACGTGTTAGACATAGCCCTCACTAGGAGGATCGAGTGGTTTGTGGCCGCAAGGACAATCAACAGAATGTCCTCCGATCACAACCCAGTGATTCTAGAGGTCGATGTGGAAGAATGAGTGCACTCCCACGGTACCAGACGTCCTACAAACAGACTGACTGGGAGCTATACCGACAAACTGTCGCCTGTGATATCGCTCGCGCTCCGCCATCTACAGCCGAAACAGTAGAACAAGCGTTACAAGACTTGACAGGAACCATCTTGCAGGTAGCGGAAGATGGCACTCGCCCACAAAGGGATGGCCCGCCCCCGCAAGTACAACTCCCGGAACATCTACTAGCCCAAATCCGTCACAAGAACAGAGTGGCAAAAGAGTGGAAGACCACCAGAAATCAGGCCACCAGGAGGCTGCTTACCCGTCTACAGAGAGAGTTGAAGGTAGCGCTCAATGAGCACCGAAACCAGCAATGGCAAAACCGCCTCACAGCCCTCAAAGTAGACGATCACACACTATGGCAAGCAACCAAACAATTTACGAAAAGAAGCGCTAGGCTGCCGCCTCTGCACGGCGAGAGGGGTCTGGCCTAAGCCATGTTGGAAAGGCCAACGCCCTCGCCGACGCCTTCGAGAAGCAGTTTCAAGCGGCAGAACCCCAGGATGACGAGCGTGAAGAGGTAGTCCGTCGTCAACTAGCTGTCTTCCTCAACGCTGAGGAAGACCCAGTGG
Organism: Schistocerca serialis cubense; assembly: GCF_023864345.2. NCBI lineage: Eukaryota > Metazoa > Arthropoda > Insecta > Orthoptera > Acrididae > Schistocerca > Schistocerca serialis. The sequence goes on from NC_064646.1 coordinate 239,428,553, forward strand.
ACGAACCCCCACTTTTCGCCCCCGAAGACATGGCAAAAGTAATTAGGTCCCTCCCTGCAAAAAAGGCACCAGGATACGACAGTGTCACCAACCAGCTAGTTAAAAACCTCCCGCCCTCGGCTATCGAACACCTCACGAACGTCTTCAAAGAGATTACTCGTACTTGCGATTTCCCAGCATACTGGAAACACGCAGAAGTGGTCGCGATACACAAACCAAGGAAAGACCATTTATTTCCGCAGCACTACAGGCCGATTAGCCTCTTACCAGCTCTCAGGAAGACCTATGAGCGCCTCCTGCTTATTCCCATACGAGACCACATCACCAGTGAGCGACTTTTGCCGGATTCCAATTCGGATTCCGACAGAAGCACTCGGCCCCACAACAGATCATGAGACTAGTGGAAGCAGTCACAGAAGGCTTCAACCACAGAGACTACTGCGCGATAGTGCTATTTGATGTAGCCAAAGCCTTCGACTCAGTATGGCGTAAAGGGCTACTATACAAGTTATACACACAAGGGTTCTCCGGGAGCATAGCCACGTTAATCCGAAGCTATCTCACGAATAGAACCTTCTCTGTCAAGGTAGAAACAGCCACCTCCATCAAAAGGCGTATTCGTGCTGGTGTGCCATAGTACAGTCTAGGCTGTACACTGCGGACACTCCAACAGCCCCCCCCCCCCTCCTGGTGCACACGGCGCAGTACGCTGACGACACCGCCTTTTACACTCGTAATGCGAATAAGGACTTGGTCATTCGTAGGCTACAAAGGTTTTCAGATAACACAGAAACCTGGGCCCGTCGCTGGCGCATCACCATCAATCCTGAAAAGACACAGGGTACGTTGATCACGCAGAGACTCGGGAGATGCAGACCCCCTCAACGCCCCCCCTCCCCCCTCCCTTCACCTGCACCTATATGGATCCCAACTACCCTGGTGCAGATCCGTCAAGTATCTCGGCGTAACCTTGGACTCGAGACTAACATGGAAACCCCAGATGGACGAGATCCACAGGAAGGTCTGCGCCAGAATGTCCATCCTACACCCAATCCTCAACACAACCAGCTCCCTCCCCTGCTCTATAGGACTAAATGTCTATCAGGCCCTCATACGGCCAGTAATGGAGTATGCGTGCCCTGTCTGGGGATACGCGGCAAAGCAGCATCTGGACAAACTCCAGAGGCTGCAAAACTGCGCCCTCAGGAGGGCACTGCACCTGCCCCTTGGATTACCCACTGATGATCTGCACGCCGCTGCCGAAATCCCACTCCTCAAAGAAAGATTCCAAGATCTGGCAAGGGCTTTCTACGAGAGCTCTTCCAGATCTGGAAATAACCTCATTCACTCCTTAGGTCGGTATGACATGTCCCGCGACAAGCACAAACGCCCTATGACGATCTTCGACGACTAATTCGGATAGAACATCCTTACATCCAAATCCTAATCCCCTTCCCGCCCCCAAAATAACAATCATGTCGCCAACCTCAGGCAAGTACCAGACACATACAGAACATTCATCACATTTCACAGACATAAAAAAAAATCACAGATAAATTCACACACACAAGTACACGCTGCCCCAAAGAGTGGAAGGTATTAGATGACAGCGAGCGAGCAGCATCCCGACACTTCGCCAGTAGATGATGGGTACGAAACTCATTGAAACGTTGCTACAAGACGACGCCACCACTCGACTGATAACCCAAGAAGAATTCATCAAAGGAAGATATTGCTCGTATGGGGTGGTCTGCTCGCTCTCCTGATTTGAATCTCCTAGAACATATCGAGGATGCCCTGAGGAGACGGGTTGCATGAAATAAGCATCCACAAACCATTCTGCAAGACTTGCGAGCAGCTCTGCAGGAAGAATGGGTGTTATTGCCTGAAAATGAGATTGATGAAATCGTGCACCGCACGCCCCGCCGTTGTTAGGTCTTTATTGGTGCCAGAGGGTGTCACACACACATTAACCTGTTGTCGTGATGTGTGTGCAAATTCGATAAATCGGATAAAACGAAGAACGTTTTTGCCTATCCTTATGAATATTGCACTTGTTTACGTTCCGTATCCTTTAAATTTTTTTCTGCTTTACTGTCACCTATTGGTACAGTTTTGTGGCAAAATAGAGGCAATCGTGCGGAATTTACATTTATTGCACAATTTTGGACACCAGTATAATTTGTACGACACGTTTGGGTAAGTAATTCCATTGATAAGTTCGTTTTTTCGTGTGATGCGCCACTTATTTGTGATGCTTCCGATGTGTAAGGTGCTATAATGTTCTGTCGTCTTCAGGTTTCCTCGTGGTCCACTGAAGACTGCAGAACAGTGAAGCACCTCACACAGCCCCTGCAGTGGCTGTATCTTCTAGAAGCAACGGGAGACTGCCTTCGTTGTAGGAAAATTCTGCCGATGCTTTCTCATCCTTCGGTAAAACTAGTGGTGTGCCTGGGTCTAGCAGCTCGCACTTTCTTGGCTTGCTTTTAAGTTGCAGCTTGCTTTCACCGTTAGGGTCTGAAACTTTGCAATGCCCTCTGCAGAAGGTCTGCATTTGAACCCATTCCCGATTGCAGACTGACAATATGGAGCAGCACGCACCGAGCTTCATCAGTGGTACCCCCTTCCCCTGGATAGGCGGAGTACTAGTAAGAGCCCCCTACTTTGCCTCAGTGTCTTCTTTGGAATGGTGTGAGGTTGGTTTCTCTTTTTCTTCTTGTCCTCTGGATTCCCTTCTCACTTCTTTGTTTTCTTCTTAGCTGCCTGGGTGACAGACAACTGTGGAGGCCCAGCGCCTGTCGTGACTTCTATTAGGCTTCTTGCCTAGTCGATACGTATGTTAAGCAGCCTACACTGCTGTTCCTACAGCATCCTATGTATTCTTCTTCCATCTTTTTCTTGAATTGTTGTCTGGTTGTCACTTCTTCTTCTTTTGCTGCTGGTGAGTGGTCGCTACTCGCGCAGCAGGTCCGGCCAGCGTGTGGTCGGTCGCCAGTGGACTTGATGTCCAAGTCCCCTGACGAGTTGGTTGTCGGCTTCACTCGTTGCTGCGTAAAAACTTGCTGCTGCTTGCCGGAAGCGCTGTTTAAACGGCGGTATTCCGGCAAGTTCGTGCAATTGCCTAGTTGGGAAATCGCGTGGCAGGTGCAGTGCGAGCCTGAGGGCTTTGTTCTGCACGGTCTGGAGCATCTTCACTGAGGTGTCGGCTGCGTTTCCCCAGACAACGGCAGCGTACTCCAAAACTGGCCTGATTAGTGTTAGATAGAGTGTTCTGCCGCAGTCTGGAGATAATGTCGACTCTGGGTTCAGCCGCGGGTACAGCAGGCGCTTTCTGGACAGCGCCTTTGCCCGCACCTCCCGAATATGCGCCTTCCCTGTCAGGCATCGAGGTATCGACCTGTACGTGACCATGGCATGGGGCCACCCATGATCTGCACTGGCCTGACGGCCGCTGGCACCTTCTTCCGCGTGAAAATCACCGCCTGGCTCTTGCCTGCGTTGAATTTGAGCCGCCATTTGGTGGCTCATGCTCCGAGCTCGTCGCAGGCGAGCTGGTGTGATGGTCAGTACTGCCTCAGCAACTCTCTGCAGCGTGTCGGCAAGGTGCGAGACCTTTTCGATTGCTGCAGAGAGTGTGGAGACGGCTGCAAATAACCGATCTTCTTGCACAGCGGTTGCTGTGTTTCGGCCGGATGCAGCTGTGTTGCGGGCAGCGGCGCCACTCCTGCCATTTCCTGACAAAGTGGCGTCTTCTTTACGCGCCTTCCTCCTGGGGGGAGGGGGGGAGTGTCGGCGCGTGCGTCGTCAGGGGTGCCCTCTCGGACACGTTTGCTGGCAGGACCACGTGGTTGCCGGCCTCCTGACCGCCTGGGCGCGGACCGCCGTGGGAGCGGTCGGCAGCCTTCTTTGTTGTTTGCCCACGTTGGCGAGCAACTGCAGCTTTGATTACCTCGCAGCCGCAATAACTCGCCACGTGTGGGCTGCCAGTTAGCACACTTGGGAGTGTGCGACCTCGGAAGCGTGCAAACTCTGCTTGCATTGGCGCCAGCGCGCTTCACGCAGCCGGCCGCGGTGGCCGTGCGGTTCTAGGCGCTTCAGTCCGGAACCGCGGGACTGCTACGGTCGTAGGTTCGAATCCTGCCTCGGGCGTGGATGTGTGTGATGTCCTTAGGTTAGTGAGGTTTAAGTAGTTCTAAGTTCTAGGGGACTGATGACCTAAGATGTTAAGTCCCATAGTGCTCAGAGCCATTTGAACCATTTGAAACACTTCACGCACCTCTCGGGGAAGGAGCAGTGGCGAGTCATGCGTCCCATCCCCTGCAGCGGAAGCACTGCACCAGGCCCCTCTTCTGTTTCAGCTTCTCAACTGTGACCTTGGTGTTGGCCACTCGCTGCAGCTGGTAGAGCCGCCTGTTTTCTGGTCTGTAGGTGGCGATCACCAGCAGAGAAGGCGACTCCTTGTGTGTGACGTCAGACTTTACTCTCGTCACGTTGCGCACACTGAAGTCCAGTTGCGCCAGTTCTTCTTTTATGTAATGTGGCTCATCCGCCTTGGTGAAACTCTTAATCTTCAGTTGTATGGAGCAGCGATAGCGCAAAGCCACACTTCTTTTGATCCCGCTGCCTGGCCACTGTTTCTCGTAGTATAGATGCTTGAACTATGTTATAAAGAAGGGCGCATTCAGTGTTCTAAATAACCGTGAGATTGTTGCTGGCTTCGCACATTTGCGCTGCGTTTACGTTGCGTTTCAGATAATGAAGAATGAGATTACTTTACGCGATATATTTCACAGTCATATTTGGAATGGGAACACTAGGTCTTTATTCAATTTTTCGACTTCTTTAGAACACGTATCCATTTACAATTTAATCATCCAAGGTTTCAATTAGCTTATCTCAATATTCTTCCACTCGTAAGACAATGCTTCAGAAATTGATATTGAGATTTGGTAATTTTTTTTGTCTGTCATAGCCGGTGAGAATGTAAAGCATACGATCTGCTGGGTTTATCCGTGAAGAATGATATTCTGCAGATGAAATTTGGTCATTATACTGCATACGAGTACAGTTGAGATTTTACGAACTTATTATCCTCCTTCGCGGTCTTCGTAGAATGAAGCTTTCCATGTGTTCCATACTTCCACACATCTTCACTCAAGAATGACGCTCTCGAAATGTACCCCACACTTTTTAATTGTAAATGAAACTGGTAGAAGCACCCTGAATTAAGTAATGCCCACATATTAGGTAAGAATGTTTAGCTATACAGGTAAGTCTACGTCGCTGGGGAACTTTGACACAAGTGCAAGTGGAGATTGAGTCATTCAATAGCAATGTCCAAGTTATATTTATGGTACACAGTTTATTTACATACACATTTGGCAGACTTACGAAGTCTGCATTGAGGCTCCTAATTTCAGTTTTATCTTGGTTAACTATGGTGAACCCCGCTTTATTCCGTTGCATTTTGAGGAAGCGCTTCCTTCTCCGAAATTTCCGTCATCACAGTCAGATTGCGTTCACTTACACGTGGACCAGATTTAAAATAAAGGGGTAACATTTCAGGGAATAAAACCGGGGTCATAATCTCATATGAACTCCAGATTCTAATTAAATAAAGGAGAGTAGATCTTCAACTTTAGACGATGAATTGGCATGATTACCTTATTTAACATATCTGAAAGTAAAGGTTCAACAGGCCTTAGCACTTAAAGGTAGCTGATGTAAGTAAAAGTCATGGACGGCAGCTCGAGCCTATGTGTTACTGTCCTACAAAGGATCGTGTTGAGCAGCAACAGCTGGGCTGCATACTTACAAATTAGTTTTGAGCAAGGCAGCTCGATCTGAAGTTTATTTTTCGTCCTACGTAGAGGGACTTGGTGACTTGGATAAGATTGACTTGGATAAGATTCTAGATTTCCAAGAAAATTTACTACTACTAGCCTTAGCATTGTTAAACTTCCTAAGATATTTATCAAGGGTTTCTAGCAAACTGGTATGCCATAGAAATGTGTCGCATGATTAATGATATAATAATGTTCTTTTTCTTTAGTTTTTTGTCGTGTTTTGTTAGGTTCTAAAAATGAAACCTTAAAATTTAGTGTGTAACTTAGAATTTCATTCAGTAGTCATCGACATTTATATAGTTATGCAAACAGAGAAACACACTGTGTGCAAATGACTGACAATGTATATACAAAAGTTACAAAGCTGGCAAAGTTACAATTACTCGCTACCATTTGCGACTACATTAATTGCTGTGAGGGAAAATACTATTCTAGCTATGGTGTGATCTAAGCATCTGATTTAATTAGGCACCAGCAAATTGTGTGTCTACGCCAAGCATGTACTATTAGCTGAACAGATTATTTAATGCTTGATTAGGAACAAATTCTATTTCAGCGCATCAGAAATCAGTATCCCAAAAGCGTTTGCGCAGCTGTAAAAACGTTTATAATCTTAGCAGCTGAAAGCTACAAAACTGCAGAGAAGCTGCATTTAAATGAAGCAGTTTAATGATTTAGAAATAAAGGTTCAGTATATTATCGTAAAACCACACTGAATTCTGCTTTCCCGACGTTGCTAAAGATTGTTGTAATACTTTAAACAGATCCCAAGAGACACTGTCTATCAGGATGCTGTAGGTGTGCTGGATCAATATGCACTTTCTATGTGCGATTATGGGCGCCTTTCATGTTATACTTCGCCGTATCGCAGAAAAACGTTATTTACTTTAATGAACACCAGTAAAAACTCTGAAGCGCTGATCAGATACGCCATAACGAAAATGGGCCTTAAGGGGTAATTTCGAAGTGGCGTACCAAGCGTTAGTTCTTTGGAATTCTCTGTCATGTCGGCAGACATCGCAAGATCTTTCTGTTATCGAAAGGTAACAGTTATGTCGGTCAGCGTTGGCACTGAAACAAAGAATTAGAGATAAATGATTATTCTTGGAAATTCCTAAACTACATACAAGTAAGATATTGAAGTTGTTAGGATGTTGTTTCAATACTTGTACAACTACTATTGTGATACCTCTGAGTAATAGATACGAAAGGAGTCCAACTACCATTAGCTATGAAAAAATCAGATAAATTTCTGTAGCTGCAGGATGGACTGCACAAACCTTGTGCCACTGACACCTTCCCTCACCTGTTCCCACACTCATCGTTTATCCTTCACCAACTCATTCAGTACTACGAAACATTAATATTTCTCCTCAACACAAATACACTTAGAAGCGCAATAGCCTAAAAAAGAGAAAAGTTTAATTGTGAGCTGTTCCAAACTACCTATGGTACCAGTGTTCAACAATATAGTATGACACAGCAGATAGCGTTTTATTAAAGATTGTGAGGAAAACTGCTGAAATAACGAGTGGATTAAGAGAGATTTAAATTAATGGAAGCAATTAAGACACTGTTTTTAATGTTTTTGTATTCTAATGGGAAAACAGCTTTTCATGTAACTTTTTCCACAGTTTTCATCTAACATGTACACTGCTAAATGTAAAACTTAGAAACCATCTTACCAGTAAACAATATTTCTATTGTGGCGTGTTTCACTTAGAAGGTTTCAAAAATATTTCATTTCAAATCTTCTATGCATAAAGCTTCCACATAACTTTTCTAATTTTTTAATGATAAAGTCTAACTTCAAGGAGAGGCTAAAGGGTGGAAAATAGATGGGTTTCTCATATTTTATACACACATTTTATGGATGCACAGTTATCGTCGACAACTTGATGATGTGTGCTTCGATTTCATGTACTTGTTACGCTAAGTAAGTGTAGGAAGTGGGAATCTACGTCACTCATGCTTATTTCACTTTCACTCACTTGGTAATATTCCACATATTTATCCCAACAAGAGTTAACAGTTGGTATTAGGCATACCGGACAGTGGCCTTTCTTTATTTTGTTTCTGAATGCTTCATAATGCAGTCTTTTTTTGAGTTTTGATGTCGTTGGAGTCTTACATAAACTTATCAATATAAGTATGGGCTCTGAAAACCAAGAGAGTCGAAGAAGGTAGGGGGTGATGGCATTCGAACTCAGGTATAAAGAGCAGCTCGTAAACAATAGTAGTTCACAGCCTAGTTGGGGTCCAGGCAGCGTGTACATATAACAGGAAATCTCATAGCTCCTGAAGAATACGATTGACTCGGTCGTCGAAGTATTGTGCAAAAACTGGAAACAGCTATACCGCGTAGCCGAAAGAAACACCATTAGTCAATTGTGTAGAGAAAATCTGAGAGATTACAGCATCTTCATTCTCTTCTTCGTTGAACAAATCAGCGTCCATGCAATATTTCATAACACTTAAAAACGCTTTTCGTGATACAGACAGTCTACGTTCTATACTCTCTCTACTATGGCCGTCATTTGCTGCCCAAATAGCAAAGCTCTCTGACTACTTTTAATGTCTCATATCTTAATCTTATTCCTTCAGCATCGCATGTTCCATTAGCCTTGTTTTACTTTCGTTGATGCTCGTATTGTAACTTCTTCTCAAGGCATGATCCAATGAATTCATCTGCTCTTCCAAGTCATTTGCAGTCTCTGACAGAATTTCAATGTCATAGGCAAATCCCAAAATGTTTATTTCTTGTTCCTGAACATTAGTGCCTTCTTCAGATTTGTCGTTGGTGTCTTTTATTGCTTGCTCAACATATACAATGAATAAAATTGAGGATAGCTTACAACCCTGTGTCGTTCCATTCTCAACCATTGTTCCCATTTCATGTCCATCGACGCTTAAAAAGCGTCTTCTAATAAAAATTCTATGACGATCTGGTAATTTCCTTGTTTAGACATTGTTACAGTCAGTGAAATAAAGTCTGTATACCGAAATAAGCAAATAATCCGTAATAACGGACGGACCTATCGAAACTTTTTACCTAACTGCAACGTGGTGGACGATGGAGACAACAAGGATGAGTAGCGACGCCCCAGGCCGATTTAGACGCAGTTCATTACTTGCGCTATTGTAAGGCGACGTTCAGAGAATCAAGCTACGATCAAGAAGCTAGTTATCGTGCTATATAGTGTACCAATGTGCTAATGGTATCGTTAAGTGAAATGTGTTAGTAAAATGATGGGAATCGATCTTCGCCTAGTTTTAGCAGTCATAGTGGAATTCTCCTCAAGTTATTTCCTCAGACTGTGGAAAACGGAAATGAGGAAGGCCTGATGAGGAACTGAAACCAGATTTTGTTGATACGACTCGACGTTTGGTTTCTTTTGTTTATGAAGTAATTCAGACTGTACTGTAACGCTTGCCGTTGCGCTATTCAAGACAGATAGGTGACAAATAGCACAAGGGTAGGGTTAATTACACGATGAAACCAGCGTGAAACATCTATCAGACCGAAGGAAAAATATTTTTCAAAACTTATGACTGCTTTCTGTGTGGTTCTTTTAAAATTCGTACGGCGCGGTGGTTAACCGATGCGTAAAAGATCCTTGAAACTGAAAATCAAAATTTCTGCATTTATAACTAGGTCTTTTGTTTTAGTATTATGTCGTTTGACAAAAAAATTAAACGCAAACTGAAGGAGACTTATCATTTTACGATGCTAGTGACGGTGAGGTGCAAATAAACAGACGGATTCCTTTCACTAAGAGAATTTTACTTTGTTTTTAGGATTTTCCTAATTTTGGAGCTTCTTTAACACGTCAATAACGGCTGTACGACTCTGCATTAATTTTTTGCGTCTGACATTCGAAGGCGTGTTCCAATTTCTTATTGGTCCATTATAGGTATTTCCTAGCATTTATCTCCTTTTCGCTGGTTCGACAGCTGACATGGTCACCTACTGTGAATATTATAAGAAATAAATTTCCATCACGCATTTCGGTTAAAGAAAGCACTTTATTCGTATCAATACCCATTCGTGAGGTTTAGCTCATTTTCAGCTCGACGTACAACTAGCAACGCATCAAAATAAAACGGATTTAAAAAATATAAAATGCAGGCGCACTGGTAACTAAACAGGTACATACCTAGAGCTCGAATCTGGCCAGTAGTGCTAAATAAATTACGTGTTTTAACCAAACAAATGGCGTCTTTCTTTGAATTTAGCAAAGCTGTCGTCCCCATACAAGAGAATTAAATCAATTAATTATATAGATTGGGTAGAAGTACATCTTTTTTTGCCGTTTGACAAGGGAATGAAAGCTGTCGCAAATTTACATACCACTATTTTGGATAAAATTAATTTTATTGTAAATATGTAGAGCGGGAAACAGAGAGGCTGATACCAGCAGTGATTGCGTAATGCTTTTGATAGATTACTAATCGTGACATTTCCTAAGGAGTGGTAATATAATTTATGAGAGCAACTACACTCCTGGAAATTGAAATAAGAACACCGTGAATTCATTGTTCCAGGAAGGGGAAACTTTATTGACACATTCCTGGGGTCAGATACATCACATGATTACACTGACAGAACCACAGGCACATAGACACAGGCAACAGAGCATGCACAATGTCGGCACTAGTACAGTGTATATCCACCTTTCGCAGCAATGCAGGCTGCTATTCTCCCATGGAGACGATCGTAGAGATGCTGGATGTAGTCCTTTGGAACGGCTTGCCATGCCATTTCCACCTGGCGCCTCAGTTGGACCAGCGTTCGTGCTGGACGTGCAGACCGCGTGAGACGACGCTTCATCCAGTCCCAAACATGCTCAATGGGGGACAGATCCGGAGATCTTGCTGGCCAGGGTAGTTGACTTACACCTTCTAGAGCACGTTGGGTGGCACGGGATACATGCGGACGTGCATTGTCCTGCTGGAACAGCAAGTTCCCTTGCCGGTCTAGGAATGGTAGAACGATGGGTTCGATGACGGTTTGGATGTACCGTGCACTATTCAGTGTCCCCTCGACGATCACCAGTGGTGTACGGCCAGTGTAGGAGATCGTTCCCCACACCATGATGCCGGGTGTTGGCCTTGTGTGCCTCGGTCGTATGCAGTCCTGATTGTGGCGCTCACCTGCACGGCGCCAAACACGTATACGACCATCATTGGCACCAAGGCAGAAGCGACTCTCATCGCTGAAGACGACACGTCTCCATTCGTCCCTCCATTCACGCCTGTCGCGACACCACTGGAGGCGGGCTGCACGATGTTGGGGCGTGAGCGGAAGACGGCCTAACGGTGTGCGGGACCGTAGCCCAGCTTCATGGAGACGGTTGCGAATGGTCCTCGCCGATACCCCAGGAGCAACAGTGTCCCTAATTTGCTGGGAAGTGGCGGTGCGGTCCCCTACGGCACTGCGTAGGATCCTACGGTCTTGGCGTGCATCCGTGCGTCGCTGCGGTCCGGTCCCAGGTCGACGGGCATGTGCACCTTCCGCCGACCACTGGCGACAACATCGATGTACTGTGGAGACCTCACGCCCCACATGTTGAGCAATTCGGCGGTACGTCCACCCGGCCTCCCGCATGCCCACTATACGCCCTCGCTCAAAGTCCGTCAACTGCACATACGGTTCACGTCCACGCTGTCGCGGCATGCTACCAGTGTTAAAGACTGCGATGGATCTCCGTATGCCACGGCAAACTGGCTGACACTGACGGCGGCGGTGCACAAATGCTGCGCAGCTAGCGCCATTCGACGGCCAACACCGCGGTTCCTGGTGTGTCCGCTGTGCCGTGCTTGTGATCATTGCTTGTACAGCCCTCTCGCAGTGTCCGGAGCAAGTATGGTGGGTCTGACACACCGGTGTCAATGTGTTCTTTTTTCCATTTCCAGGAGTGTATATGGATAAAATGTACAGTTTGCACCGAGGATCAAACAATTCTTATCAAAGATGGGAAGCACCTACGTTAGACACCTTGTCTACACTAACATTCATCTTAAACTGCCGGAAAAGAATCGCAACACCAAAAAATAACTTATGCAGAGTAATGAAATTTCGGAAATACATTTGTGTAGGTAACAAATTTAAGTGATTAACATTGCAAGATCATTGGTTAATGTAAGCGTAAAATACGTTATTTCAAATGTGAAATACTGGTAAAATAATAACTGGTATAGCTTGCAGAATGTTGAATGCAGGCATCCAAACGCGGCTGATATGTGTAGTACTGATACCGGATGTCAGTTGTAAGTAGGCTGTTTATGTTTTTATGTTGGTAACGCCTCGTAGCGCTCTGAATGAAAATCACTGGATGTGCTGTGTGCAGTCTGTGGCTGGTTGGAATTGTTGTAATATTCGCTATTGTGGTGTTGGGCAGTTGGCTGTTAACAGCGCGTAGCGTTGCGCAGTTGGAGGTGAGCCGCCAGCAGTGGTGGATGTGGGGAGAGAGATGGCGGAGTTTTGAGAGAGGATGATCTGGATGTGTGTCCATCAGAGACAGTAAATTTGTAACACTGGATGTCATGAACTGATATATATATTATGACTTTTGAACACTATTAAGGTAAATGCCTTGTTTGTTCTCTATCAAAATCTTTTATTTGCTAACTATGCCTATCAGTAGTTAGTGCCTTCAGTAGTTTCAATCTTTTATTTAGCTGGCAGTAGTGGCGCTCGCTGTATTGCAGTAGTTCGAGTAACGAAGATTTTTGTGAGGTAAGTGATCTGTGAAAGGTATAGTTTAATGTTAGTCAGGGCCATTCTTTTGTAGGGATTATTGAAAGACAGATTGCGTTGCGCTAAAAATATTGTGTGTCAGTTTAGTGTTGATCAGAATTGGTAAAGAGCGAAATGTCTGAGTACGTTCAGTTCTGCTCAGCTGTTTGAAAATCAAATAATGTAAGAGGTTTATCAGCATAGAAATTCATTAATTTTTCTAAGGGGACGTTTCACAGTCTGCAGGGTGGAGTTCCATGCCAGTCTGTCAATAGAGGAACTGTTAGTGCTGGAGGTGGATGACGCTGGAATTGTCGTCTGACAGTGTCCCATATGTGCTCGATTTGGGGCAGATCTGGGATCGAGCAGGCCAAGGCAACATGTCTGCACTCTGTAGGGCATGTTGGGTTGCAACAGTAGTGTGTGGGCGAGCGCTGTTCTGTTGGAAAACAGCTCCTCGAATGTTGTTCATGAACGGCAGCACCATAGGTCACAGTACCACACTGCTATGCAAATTTGCAGTCAGGGTGCTTGGGATAACCACGAGAGTGGTCCCGCTTTCATACGAAATTGTACCCCATACCACACCTCAGTGTATATGTCCAGTTTGTCTAGAACGCAGACAGATGGGTTGCAGGCCATCAACTGGCCTCCTTCTAACAAACAGCCACCGTTGGCACCGAGGTAAAAACAATTTTCAACACAAAACAAAACAGACCTCCACCCTGCCCTCCAATGAGCTCTCGCTGGATATCACAGAAGTCTCAAATGGCAGTGGTTTTGGGTCAGTGGAATGCACGCTGCTGGTCGTCTGGCTCGGAGCTGTTTTTGAAGTCACTGATATGTAATAGTTCATTGTGTCACTGTGGTGCTAACTGCTGTTCAGATTCCTTCTGCAGATGCAGTACGAGGTGTCACAGCTATACGCCGAACACGACGGACTTTCCTATCGGCAGTGTGACGCGGCTGGTCGGAGCCCGGTCCTTTGATGGCCGTATATTCTCGTGACCACCGCTGCCAGCAATCTTATAGGTGTCGCCTCATCTTATTATCGAAATTTGCTGTTATGAAAATAAACGAGGGTGTAATGAGTTGTCCGAAACGTGTTCTTATGTGTATTTTTGTAAAATGTTGTAGAGACTGTTGTCCGAAAATATCTGAGCAGCAGGATCCGGTAAAAGCCAGAGAGTTTACTACGAACGGACGACTGCAGAGTTGCGGCTTGCGGCAAAGATAACATCTACGGCGCAGCTGGCCACCGTAAGACGCCAACGACAGCCGCAAAGACAAACCAGCTATTGTTAAAAGGGAGAATTAGCGTGCTATGTCTGCTTTCCGTAAATCGCTCTTGGTTTGTCCCATGAGAAATTTAGTTAGTCGTTGTTGGTTGGAAATCAGACTAAGATCAGTTCGAATCGGGTTGACACTCGGGAGTGTGAGTCAACTGCTACAGTCGTTTTAGGAGAATTCCGTGAGATTGTCATCGGCTAATTTGAAATATATTCATGCTGATCTCTGATAAACTTGATTCCATCTAGTGGGTCGAAAAGCGTCAAGTGATAGGTTTCTGTGGAAACTTAATATTTTGTCTGAGGAAGCAGTTGTGGCTAGAATATATTGTAGGTTAGGGTTGGTTTCTCGTGTTTGGTGATTTTAAGCCAAAACAGTTACTGTACGAAGCGTATCTCGAAAGCCACTTGTTTGTTGGCGATCCGTATCTCGGTTGTACTGGACATTTTCCATTTTGTTGTGGGGGGTAAGTGACGTTATCACGTGGCGTCTTTATTTGAATTTGTAGGTGGAGAAAGCACGCACTAAGGAAATAGTACCTCTCCGTTGTTATACTAGGCGATTTGGAGGAAAGCAAGTACTTAGGAAATAGTGACTTTGCGATACTGTATAAGGGCTTATTTTGCGACTTCAGTGTGGACCCCGATGTATTTTAGTTACTGTTTGGAAATCTCTATGTAGATACATGAGTTGTATTACCTTTGTAATGAGGAGAACGGGTATCCTACTGTTCTATGTGATATTACGAGAACCAACCTAAGTTAGCAGGGGATTTGAACGCTCGGTCTCAAATTCAGTAGCTTTTGCTATAAAACTGTAAACGACAAAGCGAGAACCATTGTTATTGAGGGAACGTTAATTCTCTCCTATAGTACGAGTCCTGAGTTTTCAATAATTTGAATAGCACTGAGTTCGCGGAAAGTTAACGCTAAAAGCGGGATTAGTTTTGTGTTTATTTTGAAGTTCAAGCAGTTTTCTTTCTATTACTTTTCCACTGAATCAAAGCATACTTGTACGTGTACATGAAAGAAAACAGTCAATAAAGACACGAGTCTCTGTTGTGATAATAAAAATAGTGTCCCGAGTGTCATTTGCCCCGTATGAAATATTCAAGGATATTTTAAAAGACAAGTTCAGTTTTATAGCAAACGAATAATTTGTAAATATCGTAAAGTACAATGGTAAAGGAAAGTGTGGTGTCACCGCCAGACACCACACTTGCTAGGTGGTAGCGCTTAAATCGGCCGCGGCGCGTTAGTATACGTCGGACCCGCGTGTCGCCACTGTCAGCGATTGCAGACCGAGCGCCGCCACTCGGCAGATCTAGTCTAGGGAGACTCCCTAGCACTCGCCTCAGTTGTACAGCTGACTTTGCTAGCGATGGTTCATTGTCTTCATCTGTTCTCATTAGCCGAGACGACAGTTTAGCTTAGCCTTCAGCTACGTCATTTGCTACGACCTAGCAAGGCGCCATATTCAGTTATTATAATCTGAACAGATAATATTGTGAATCATGTACAGTCAAGAGCGACGTTCATCATTAATGGATTAAAGTTATGTATCAAACTAACTACGTCCGCTTTCTGAATTCTAATTCCTTGTCAAGTTCCAGACCTCACGTCAGTATAGTTCTTCCCTCCTCACGCCAGGCTGCGTGAGCTAAAACGCGTGCATTTCGGCCTCCTCTAGTAACACGATGTTGGTTCTACTGCCAACACGACAGAAAGTAAACGATTTCACTGAGAAAAGTGGACAACGTTATAGTAAACAAAGATATTAATTCCCAAAGAAATAGGAATGTTAGTTCAGATTTGTTAAGTTGCAAACAGAGGAATTATTTCACATTTCTTAAGTTAAAAAGAAGAGAGATTACCTCTACGATTTTATTTAAAGGAAAAGATGATTAATTTTTGAAAAAAAGCCAATTTAATGACTCCTCAGCGGGGGAGAATTTTAAAACAAATTAATATGTTGGTATTAAACTTATACAAAGATATTGTAGTGGCATGCCTGATACGTATAGAAGTTTGATTAATATCGTCAAGTAAACAAGACAGTAAATTACACGTCTGAAAGAGCGACGTAAAATAAATATTATTTAAAAGCGCAGACAACCACTCTGCAATTAGCTGGTTCTGCGAATTTGATTATGGCTTTGAAATTGAAAGATATTTATACGTCGGTTCGTAAATATTTTTATAAACGAGTTGAACATTTCTGTTAAGCCATTGCTTAGCGAGGTGCGTTGTCACGTAATAGAGTTACACCCTGGAAGATTTAATTTGTGGCTGTGATCGGTGAGGTTGAGTATCTGATTTTCTATCAACGTATAATATAGTGCATAGCATTTTCCATTGAAGCTGAGATCGTCTTTGGTGGTTGTTATTCATACGAACATTATAAATCTTTTGATAGATGCGATATTAATATCATTATTATCATATTACAGAAGCTACCACTAGCCCGTCAAACCACAAAGAGTATATGTGGCATTTCTGTAGTGCACAACATTATCGTAGTGGTACGTAGTGTGGGCTATATCGAGAGAATTTCAGCCTCCACGTAAAACTGTCTAAGTTGAGATCTGGAATCGATATTCTCGATATGGAAGTTTACGCCCTCTAGTTATCTCAGGCATCTTCCTACCCGTGAGGTCGAGTGCAGTACTTCCACAATAGAACTATCATAGCAGATTCAAGTGTCATGCTTGTTGAGTACAACTGAGCGAAAGTAAGGTCTTGATTTTTGCTGTGCGATGTTTCTCTCCCTTCGGTATCACTGTGCCTCTGTAATGTGTAATTGTATCGTCGTGTCTACGAGGGAGGTCCTGTCCGCAGGTTGGCGAAGTATACGTTCATGACCGTTACAGCGTGTGTTTAAAGCAAACCTGATTTGCATCCTCATAATGACGCTACTAGGGCCACTCTTTGCAACTGGCGCGAAATTTGAATATACATCATGTTCCAAATGTAGGAACACGGCCACTAACCTCAGTTTATGCCTCACAACATCTAGATGTAGCGATTTTTCTTCCGTCAGTGTGTTTAGAAAATATAATACGTAAATATCGCGACAGCTTTAATTTCCTTTCAAAAGCGGAAAAATGTACTGCAATGAAAGCAATTCGAAGTGACTCGTAAGTTAACAGACTGTTATCTGCTTTCAGACCTTACAACAATTAGCCGCCTAGCTATGGCCACATTGTCAGTTTGACAACATACCTAACTATTCCACTCGCCGTTGTGTGATAGAAGCCGCCTTTCTAACAGAGGCGCTAATTCAGCTCACCACGAGGTTGCGAAAGAATGAGCTCATATGGACGCGGCCCCGGTACTTAATGTATCAAGAAACTATCCAATTATACAGCTTGCGTATTTTAAAGACTTGATTGAAACCTAATGAAACAACAAGTTTACTGTTACCAGTCACCGTTTATTTATGTCCACAATGCTCTCAAAAGGCTTATATCTCCATCATTACGGGATATTTATATATGATGATAAAGTGTGTATTGTGATACGATTTCTGGATAGTCTGTGACAGTGTCTAGTGGGAAAACAAAAAAATAATTTTTGCGGAGGTCATTGAAAATGAAAACAGAAAGGCGTAAGTGGGCGCAAGGTGAAGATTAATATTCTTGGACATCTCGACTGAATTAATGAGAACAGGCTGACAAAACAAATCTTCCTGTATTTCTGGGTAACGGTATCGAAAATAGCAAGGATTACAATCTAAAAAGATATGGGAAGAAACGACATCAAAGAATCAGAAAAAACAGAAAGAAGTCTTTTATAAAATACTAAATTTAGAAAGCCTTTAAGGCAGAAGAAATAATGAAAAAACATCATTAACAGAAGAACGGAAAGACAGCACGAGGAGTAATGCAAAACCAGGAAAAGCAAAGGAAGAATAGGAATTGGAGTCGTTACCTGATCCTATCTGGCACATACGGAAAAACAAAATAAAAAAATAATCCTTCCAACATTGTAGACTAAACAAAAATAATGAAATATCAGGACAAATGAGGAAAAGGAAAGGTAAATGTACATTAAATGGAGGACAGGTTGTGATTTCTTCAGCGGTTCTCTTGATACTTAAAATGTACACATGAGTTACTTTAGTTACGATTGGGGGTCCGCCATTTATAATTGATCAACGTCTGTGGTGGCGAAGTATGGCTGGGCACACGTGGAGTTTTTTTAGCCTAGCAGAGAAACTGCGTCTGGCCGGGGGCCAGGGAAGTCCTTACACATGGGCTGTAAGTTAAGGTGGACGCCGGGAGAAGTTTATGGCAGCAGGGAACGAAGCCTCGGCCAAGAATCAGGACCGCTCTCTGCTGCTACCAGCTAACGCCCAGCAGACCTTCGCACGGAGAATGCCGTAAGCAAAGCTCTCGTGCTTCATGTTACTGATCATTACACAGAGTATTTATAAATTACTGTACAATTTCATTAGGCTGTACTTTTACCGAAAATTTACGTAAATGCATTTTAATATAGAGTTACCATATTTCGATAGCCGTACAAACGCTAGAATGGAGACCGGAAACCTTCCTCGTAAGACGAAATATTAATTCCGCAAATAATACGTGCACGAAATGAAAAAGGCAGAAGAAACTGGCGCCCACACTGTTTATGTGTACTTTGCAGGTATTTTTCATGCTGTCCTCTAATGAACTAAATTCGAGTGTATAGAATATCTCACCAGTTTTGTGACTGTATTGAAGAGCTTCTGGGAAATGAAATACAGCACGTCATTCATAACGGAAAGAAATCTTCAGAAGTTAAACTATCTTCGGGTCTGCACCAAGGCAGTGTTATCGAGTTTTGCTGTTTACAGTAAATGTAAATCACCATATAGATAACGATTTAGCCTGACATGGGGCGCCGGCCGGGGTGGCCGAGCGGTTCTAGGCGATACAGGCTGGAACCGCGCCACTGCTACGGTCGCAGGTTCGAATCCTGCCTCGGGTATGAATGTGTGTGATGTCCTTAGGTTAGTTAGGTTTAAGTAGTTCTAAGTTCTGGGAGCTCATGACCTCAGCAGTTAAGTCCCATAGTGCTCAGAGCCATTTTTTTGACATGGGGATTTTCGCAGATGATGCTGGTCTATAAGCAGAAGTCGCAACGCTAGAAAATTTTTGCTACACCCAGGAAGATCTGCAGAGGTTCGACGTTTGGTGCACTGAATGGTAATTGACCCTCAGCATAAACAAATGTAACATATTGCGCGAACAAAGGTATAAAAATCCTATATTGTATGATTACGTGGTTTCAGATCAGTAACTGGAAGTAGTTACGTCCGTGCAATATCTAGGTGTACACTAATAAGCCAAAACATTATGACCACTTCCCATCGCGACGTTGGATGGCGCCTAGTGGCGTTGCGGGCACGTGACGCGGTTACAAAAGAATGTAAGCGGAGCAGGCACGGACGGGGGATCACACTAAGATAAATATGGTCTGAAAATGGGGAAGTCCATTGGGATAAGCGAGTTTGACAAAGGGAAGATTATTATTAAGCAGAGCCTGTAAGCGAGTATCTCGAAAATGCCGAAGCCGGTCGAATGTTCACGTGCTAGTGTCGTGAACATCTATGGGACGAGGTAGAAGGACAGTGAAACTATAACTATGCGCTAAATAGTTGGACTCTTCGCAGAACATGGGGTTCGGAGGCTTGTTTGCTCGGTAAAGTAGGATAGATGGTGATCTGTGGCATCTCTGCGGAAAGAGCACAATTGGCTGGTGCATGCACAAGTGTTTCGGAGCACACCATTCATCGTACATTTTCGAACATGGACTTCTGCAGCAGACCACCTATAGTTGCTCATATATTGGCCGAACGACATTGTCAGTTACGATTTCAGTGGGCATGGGACAATCGGAATCGACCGTCGATGAAACTTGTCAGCTCTTCGGGTAAACCGCATGTTTGCTACAATAGGTCGATGGCCGTCTTCATAAACGCCGTCATCGAGGTGAACGGCGGCTCGAAACGTGCCGCGCCCCACGGACGCAGGCTAGTGGGAGCAGTATTAAGCTATGGGGGATATTCTCCTGCGTTAGTATGGGAACTGTGGCAATAATCGAAGACTCGCTGACAGCTGCGAACCACCTGCATTCCTTCATGCGTAATGTTTCCCCCGACGGCAATGTCATCTTTCAGCAGCGTAATTGTCCATATCTCGGAGCCAGAACCATGTTTCAGTGGTTTAAGGAGCATTATAGGGAACTCACGTTGATGTCTCGGCGGCAAAATTATTCCGATTTAAATCCTATGGAACCAATCTGGGTCGGTATCGATCGCCATCACAGCGCACGCAATCAGCGGCCCGTTATTTACGCGAATTACAAACCGGTTCCTAGACGTCTAATGCCACATACCTCCAAAAACCTACCAACTACATGTCGCATTCCTGATATGCAGAATCGGTGATGTATTTCGTTTCAAAGACTGACAAACAATCTATTATGCTGATGGTCATAATGTTTTGGCTCATCAGTGTATGTGTACGAAGCGATTTAAAGCGAAACAACCAAGTAAAACCAATGGCAGCTAAGGCCAGACTGAAGTTCATTGTTGGTTTCCAGAATGAAATTTTCACTCTGCAGCGGAATGTGGGCTGATATGAAACTTCCTGGCAAATGAAAACTGTGTGCCGGATTGAGACTCGAACTCGAGACCTTTGCCTTTCGCGGGCAAGTGCTCTACCAACTGAGCTACCCAAGCAGGACTCACGCCCCATCCTCACAGCTTTACTTCCGCCAGTACCTCGTCCCCTACGTTCCTAATTCTTGAAACGTCCCCCAGGCTGTGGCTAAGCCATGTCTCCGCAAATATCCTTTCTTCCAGGAGTGCTAGTTCTGCTAGGTTCGTAGGAGAGCTTCTGCTACGTTTGGAATGTAGGAGACGAGGTACTGGCGGAAGTAAAGCTGTGAGGGTGGGGCGTGAGTCGTGCTTGGGTAGTTCAGTTGGTAGAGCACTTGCCCGCGAAAGGCAAAGGCTCCGAGTTCGAGTCTCGGTCGGGCACACAGTTTTAATCTGCCAGGAAGTTTCATTGTTGGTGTCCCTGGGTGCATTACGTGTTCCCACCTCTCATCATACGAGGGTACGTCCTGCGTTGCTCAAAACGGTCAATTTCGTTGTCCACGTAGTGCGGAGAGGCATAATGTTGCTTGGGTGTAATGATCTCCAAATCCTTTATGACGGGACTCTCATCGGCCTATGTTATTGTAACACTGTACGCGTCCCCTGAGCGTTTATTCAACGGATCATTCGGTCCTGACTTAGTTATTATGGATCACAATGCGCCACTGCACCAAACTCCACAGGTGGAGGGGCTCTTGGAACGAGAGTATATTCGGCAGATAGACATGCTTGCCCGTATTCCCACTGAAATCCTTTCGAGCACTAGCGGGATGCATTGGGAAGCACGTGCACTTGCAGCAACGATCATCCATCAGTTGTAAACCTCGCTGGTGGAGGATTGAAACTTCCTACCACAAGCACTCCTTACATACCTTGCGTCCAGCATAGGTGTACGTTGCAGGGCATTGATTGTCGTCCATGGGGATCACACACCCTATTACGAACGATGTCTCACATTTTGTAATGTCCAGGGGACCATCATAAATAGCGACGACTTAACTGTAATTATTGTCTCTAAATAAAAGTGTGATTTATGTTCGTCTTATTGCATATTTCTTTCAGTTGCCATGTGCACTGGAGTGCACTGCACTGCGCTACACTATAGTAGTTCTTTCTATGTATGGTCCATGTTTCACCGAACTACGTTACTTGACAGTGACAAATAATGTGAAGGTTACCTTCGTTTTACACACTAGTGTTATTTCGTAGTAAAGCAGCGTTTGTGATTTACGGTTGCTGTAAATAATTGACACAGCTTCGACATTAGTTTTCTCTTTTAACAAGAGTGTACATTATCTGCTTTTATGCTAAGTAAAAGCTATTGTCGAATTTGTTAGTGACCATAACCTCAAAAATTTTATACGAAGTTTCTCTGTCATAAAAAATTAGTCACACCGGCTCTTTATCGATTTAATTCTTAAAGGAACCCTGATGACACTTGTAGTATAACAGATCAATAAATTAAATATTTACTGGTCTGTAAAATATTGCACCAGCCACAGTGGCATCAAAGATAGCGTCCAGTCATTCATGGACGAGACTGGAGCTGAAGTTGAGGGCAGCAAAGTAAAATCAGAAATGCTTAACTCTTTTTTAAATGTTGCTTTATAAAGAAAGACCCAGCAGCATTTGCCCTGTTTAATTCCCGCTCCAATCAAAAGATGAGCGTAATGGATATTAGTGTCGGTGACAATGAGAAATAGTTGAACTGAACAAAGCTCCGGGACCTGAGGCAATCCCTATCAGATGCTGTTTTTCGGCTGAGTTAGCACCTCATTTAATTACAACTGTGCCCAGTGGTGGCAAGAAAGACCAGGTGACACCCGTTTACAAGAAAGGCAGCCGAGGCGGTCCACAAAACAATCGTTCAGTATCCTTGACATCCATTTGTGGTAGAATCTTAGAACTTAGTCTGAGCACAAACGAAAAGAGCTACCTCGATCAGAAGGATCTTCTCCATGCCAATCAGCGTGGATTCGGAAAACATCGATCACATGGAAACCAACTCGCACTTTTTCGGATGACATCGCAAAAGCCATGGATGAAGGCAGTGATGTGTATGAAGTGCTTCCTGTCTTCCGAAAGTCTTTTGACTCAGTAGCACACGTACGCTTATTACCGAAAGTACTGTCATATGGGATATCAAGCGAAATTTTTCACTAGATTGAAGATTTGTTGGAGGGGTGGACACAGAATTTTATCTTCAATGGAGTGGCAGCAATAGATGTAGAGGTAATTTCACATGTGTTCGGGGAATTGTGTTGGGGCAATGGGTGTTCGTGCTGTGTAATGATCACGTTTCAGACATCATCATTAACACCAGACATTTCGGAGGTGATGCAGTTATACACACCGAAGAGCAAAGAAACTGGTACACCTGCCTAATATTGTGTAGGACCACCGCGACGGCGCAGAAGTGCCGCGGCACGACGTGGTATAGACTCGACTAATGTCTAAAGTAGTGCTGGAGGGAACTGACACCATGAATCCTACAGAGCTGTCCAGAAATCCGAAAGAGTACGAGGGGGTGGAGATCTCTTCTGAACAGCACGTTGCAAGGCATCCCAGATATGCTCAATAATGTTCATGTCTGGGGAGTTTGGTGGCCAGCGAAAGTGTTCAAACGCAGAAGAGTGTTTCTAGAGCCACTTTGTAGCAATTCTGGACGTGTGGGGTGTCGCATTGTCCTGCTGGAATTGTCCAAGTTTGTCGGAATGCACAATGGACATCAATGGATGCAGGTGATCAGACAGGATGTTTTCGTACGTGTCACGTATCAGAGTCGTATCTAGACGTATCAGGGATCCCAAATGACTCCAACCGCGCACGCCCCACACCATTACAGAGCTCCCACCACCTGCTGACATACATCGTCCATGGATTCATGAGGCAGTCTCCATAATGGCACACGTTCATCCGCTCGATACAATTTGCAACGAGACTCGTCCGATCAGGCAACATGTTTCTAATCATCAACTATCGATTGTCGGTAATGACGGGCCCAGACGAGGAGTAAAGCTTTGTGTCATGCAGTCATCAAGTGTTCACGAGTGGGCCTTCGGCTCCGAAAGCCCATATCGATGATATTTCATTGAATGGTTCGTAAGCTGACACTTGTTGATGGCACAGCATTGAAATTTGCAGCAGTTTGCGGAAGGGTGCACTTCTGTGATGTTGAGCGATTCTTTTCATTCGTCGTTAGTCCCGTTCTTGCAGGATCTTCTTTCGGCCGCAGCAATGTCGGAGGTCTGATGTTTTACTGGATTTCTGATATTCACGGTACACTCGTGAAATAGTCCTACGGAAAAGTCCGCACTTCATGACTACCTCGGAGATGCTGTGTCCCATTGCTCGGGCGCCGGCTATAACACCACGTTCAAACTCACTTAAATCTTGGTAAACTGCCATTTTAGCAACAGTAACCGGTCTAACAACTTTGCCATACACTTGTCTTATATAGGCGTTGCCGACAGTAGTGCCGTCTTCTGCCTGTTTACATATCTCTGTATTTGAATACGCATGCGTATATCAGTGTCTTTGGCGCTTCAATGTATAATGAAATACTGACTGCTAGAAATCTGCACAAATATTCAGCCAGAGATTGATAAGATTTTGAACTTTCTTTGAGTGTTGCGAAATTTAAAATTATATCCTTCAAAAAACGAAAAAAACGTAGTATCCAATATCTACAATATAAATGAGTCACAACTGAAATAGGTCAGCTCATATATCTGGGAATAACATATTGTAGGGATAGGAACTGGAACGACCATATAGGCCCACTCAAATGTAAAGCAAGTGGCAGGAGGTGATTCACTGTTAGAATATTACGGAAATGCTGTCAACAAGGAGACTGCACACAAAACACTCTTGTGACCAGTCTGACAATATTGCTCAAGTGAGTGAGGTCTGTACTGAATAGGACTAACAGGGGTAATGGAAGTATACAAAGAAGGGCAGGATAAAATGTCACAGGTTTATTTGACCCACGGGGGAGCGTCACGGAAATGATGAAAAAACTTGCACTATTGCAGATAGACGAAAACTGTCGTGTGAAAATGTATTTAGGAAGTTCCTAGAACCATTTTACGTGAATCTTGGAATACGAGGGAGGACCCAAAAATAACCGGAATTTCTTTCTAGAAAGCATATACATTATTGTTTTCAAATACAACCTTAATCTCCTTCGAAGTACTCTCCATTAGCATTAATACACTTGTCCAAACGTTCATTCCAGTGTTCGAAGCGCCTTTTAAATTCGTCCTCTTTGATACCTGCTAGCACTTTCATGACATTGCGTTTTACGTCTTCCACATCCGCAAAACGCTTCCCTCTCAAGTCTCTTTTCATCCTCGGGATTAGGAAGAAGTCCGAGGGTGTTAAATCCGGCGAATAGGGCGCGTGGGTCAAGGTAGTCGTCTTCGTTGAGGCCAAAAACTGGCGAACGCTGAGAGCTGTGTGCGCGGGAGCGTTGTCGTGATACAGGAGCCACACGCCAAAATCTACATCTACATCTACATTTATACTCCGCAAGCCACCCAACGGTGTGTGGCGGAGGGCACTTTACGTGCCACTGTCATTACCTCCCTTTCCTGTTCCAGTCGCGTATGGTTCGCGGGAAGAACGACTGTCTGAAAGCCTCCGTGCGCGCTCTAATCTCTCTAATTTTACATTCGTAATCTCCTCGGGAGGTATAAGTAGGGGGAAGCAATATATTCGATACCTCATCCAGAAACGCACCCTCTCGAAACCTGGCGAGCAAGCTACACCGCGATGCAGAGCGCCTCTCTTGCAGAGTCTGCCACTTGAGTTTATTAAAAATCTCCGTAACGCTATCACGGTTACCAAATAACCCTGTGACGAAACGCACCGCTCTTCTTTGGATCTTCTGTATCTCCTCCGTCAAACCGATCTGGTACGGATCCCACACTGATGAGCAATACTCAAGTATAGGTCGAACGAGTGTTTTGTAAGCCACCTCCTTTGTTGATGGACTACATTTTCTAAGGACTCTCCCAATGAATCTCAACCCGGTACCCGCCTTACCAACAATTAATTTTATATGATCATTCCACTTCAAATCGTTCCGCACGCATACCCCCAGATATTTTACAGAAGTAACTGCTACCAGTGTTTGTTCCGCTATCATATAATCATACAATAAAGGATCCTTCTTTCTATGTATTCGCAATACATTACATTTGTCTATGTTAAGGGTCAGTTGCCACTCCCTGCACCAAGTGCCTATCGACTGCAGATCTTCCTGCATTTCGCTACAATTTTCTAATGCTGCAACTTCTCTGTATACTACAGCATCATCCGCGAAAAGCCGCATGGAACTTCCGACACTATCTACTAGGTCATCTATATACATTGTGAAAAGCAATGGTCCCATAACACTCCCCTGTGGCACGCCAGAGGTTACTTTAACGTCTGTAGACGTCTCTCCATTGATAACAACATGCTGTGTTCTGTTTGCTAAAAACTCTTCAATTCAGCCACACAGCTGGTCTGATATTCCGTAGGCTCTTACTTTGTTTATCAGGCGACAGTGCGGAACTGTATCGAACGCCTTCCGGAAGTCAAGAAAAATAGCATCTACCTGGGAGCCTGTATCTAATATTTTCTGGGTCTCATGAACAAATAAAGCGAGTTGGGTCTCACACGATCGCTGTTTCCGGAATCCATGTTGATTCCTACATAGTAGATTCTGGGTTTCCAAAGACGACATGATACTCGAGCAAAAAACATGTTCTAAAATTCTACAACAGATCGACGTCAGAGATATAGGTCTATAATTTTGCGCATCTGCTCGACGACCCTTCTTGAAGACTGGGACTATCTGTGCTCTTTTCCAATCATTTGGAACCCTCCGTTCCTCTAGAGACTTGCGGTACACGGCTGTTAGAAGGGGGGCAAGTTCTTTCGCGTACTCTGTGTAGAATCGAATTGGTATCCCGTCAGGTCCAGTGGACTTTCCTCTATTGAGTGATTCCAGTTGCTTTTGTATTCCTTGGACACTTATTTCGATGTCAGCCATTTTTTCGTTTGTGCGAGGATTTAGAGAAGGAACTGCAGTGCGGTCTTCCTCTGTGAAACAGCTTTGGAAAAAGGTATTTAGTATTTCAGCTTTACGGGTGTCATCCTCTGTTTCAATGCCATCATCATCCCGGAGTGTCTGGATATGATATGTAGGTGCAAATCCCACAAAACCGTACGTTTTCGCGACAAACTTCTGCGAAGCCGTTTCATAACATCCAAATAGAATTGTTGGTTTACTGTCTGGTTTTTAGGGACAAATTCCGAGTGTACGATCCCATTGATTAAAAAAAATACAGAAAAAACAGATCAACATCGTTTTCACATTCGATTTCACTTGTCGAGCTTTTTTTGGTCGAGGTGAGCCTGGTGACTTACATTGTGATGACTGTTGTTTACTTTCTGGATCGTACCCATAGCACCATGACTCATCACCTGTAATGATTTTGTTGAAAAAAATGTGGATCATATTTGAACGCGTCCTTCATTTCGAGACAGTCTTGAATGTGACGATCCCTTTGATTCGGCACGAATTTTGCTGCCACTCTTTGCATCCCCAAATCGATGGTCAAGATGCGCTGAATTGAGCTCCAGGACAACCCAGACAGGTTCTCGTGTTGGTCGATTGTCCTGCGTCGATCTTCACTGATAAGATCACGGCTTTTGTTGATGTTGTCTTCGCTTCGAGTAGTTGGAGGTCGACCTGAACGGGGCTGATCTTCAACCTACATTTCTCCCTTTTTAAACCGAGAAAACCATTCGTACACTTGCGTTTTACTAAGAGCATGGTCTTTGCAGGCTGTCTGAATTATCGTAACAGTTTCTGCTGCGTTCTTGCCGAGTAAGAAACAAAACTTCACTGCCACACGTTGTTCGTAAGAACTAGCCATTTCCTCGTGTCACGTCTGCACTGTACGCACACTCAAAGAACTGCCAAAGAAACCACACTTCTCACTATTGGATGATGCCGCGTGGCAGAATGACTCAGCAGAGCTCCTACTACAACCCTCTGGCGGCGCAACCTGCTACCACAAGTATACGATGTGCAGCATTATGATTCCGGTTACTTTTGGGCCCCCCCTCGTATACTACGATCCTCTACTGATCAGTCCCATAAAAATCACGATTATGAGATTAGACTAATTACAGGTTGCATATAGACAATTAATCAATAATACTTCCGACACTCTGTATTTGAATGGAACGAGAAAATGCCGTAATAACTGGTACTGCTCTTGACAGTCGTTTGCAGATTATACAGGGTAGAAAAAAATAAAATTGTCCCAGAAAATACTTCTTGCACCTTAAGATAGGAAACCCAGCTAACATCCACCACCTTCGGTGCACTATGTAAGTTAAGCTGCCTATATTAAGGAGCATGAAATATTTCGCTTTTTTAAAGCGAGGCAACCCAACTGACATCCTCCACCCTGGGTACAAGCATGTACGTTGGGTGGCCTATCTTATGGTTCATGAAATAGTTCGTCCACCTTAAGATAGACAACACAATTTATTTACGTGTACCAAGGGTGAGGGACGAAAGCTGGGTTGCCTATATTTAGGTGCACTGTAAATGTACACTACTGGCCATTAAAAGTGCTACACCACGAAGATGACGTGCTACAGACGCGAAATTTAAGCGACAGGAAGAAGATGCTGTGATACGCAAATCATTAGCTTTTCAGAGCATTCACACAACGTTGGCGCCTGTGGCGACACCTACAACGTGCTGACATGAGGAAAGTTTCCAACCGATTTCTCATACACAAACAGTAGTTGAGCGGCGTTACCTGGTGAAACGTTTTTGTGATGAGTCGTGTAAGGAGGAGAAATGCGTACCATCACGTTTCCGACTTCGATAAAGGTCGGATTGTAGCCTATCGCGATTGCGGTTTATCGTATCGAAACATTGCTGTTCGCGTTGGTCGAGATCCAATGACTGTTAGCAGAATATGGAATCGGTGGGTTCAGGAGGGTAATACGGAATGCCGTGCTGGATCCCAACGGCCTCGTATCACTAGCAGTCAAGATGACAGGCATCTTATCCGCATGGCTGTAACGGATCGTGCAGCCACGTCTCAATCCCTGAGTCAACAGATGGGGACAACAACCATCTGCACGAACAGTTCAAAAACGTTTTCAGCAGCATGGACTATCAGCTCGGAGACCATGGCTACGGTTCCCTTTGACGCTGCATCACAGACAGGAGCGCCTGCGATGGTGTACTCAACGGCGAACCTGGGTGCACGAATGAATCCAGGTTCTGTTTACAGCATCATGATGGTCGCGGTGAACGCACATTGGAAGCCTGTATTCGTCATCGCCATACTGGCGTATCACTTGGCGTGATGGTATGGGGTGCCATTGGTTACACGTCTCGGTCACCTCTTGTTCACATTGACGGTACTTTGGCAGTGGACGTTACATTTCAGATGTGTTACGACCCGTGGCTCCAACCTTCATTCGATCCCTGCGAAACCCTACATTTCAGAAGGATAACGCACGACCGCATGTTGCAGGTCCTGTACGGGCCTTTCTGGATACAGAAAATGTTCGACTGCTGCCCTGGCCCGCACATTCTCCAGATCTCTCACCAATTGAAAGCGTCTGGTCAATGGTGGCCGAGCAACTGGCTCGTCACAATACGCCAGTCACTACTCTTGATGAACTGTGGTATCATGTTGAAGCTGGATGGGCAGCTGTACCTGTGCACGCCATCCAAGCTCTGTTTGACTCAATGCCCAGGCGTATCAAGGCCGTTATTACTGCCAGAGGTGGTTGTTCTGGAACTGATTTCTCAGGATGTATGCACTCAAATTGTATGAAAATGTAATCACGTGTCAGTTCTAGTATAATATATTTGTCCAAAGAATAACCGTTTATCATCTGCATTTCTTCTTGGTGTAGCAATTTTAATGGCCAGTAGTGCATTTTAAGAGAGGTAACCAACTGACGTCCTCCACCCTGGGTGCAAGTATATACGTTGGGTTGCCTGTCTTATGGTGCATGAAATAGTTCGTCCACCTTAGGATAGGCAACACAATTTATTTTTTGGGTTGCCTATATTTAGGTGCACTGTAAATGTAGATGTTTCTTAGGGGTGACTAATGTTTTGGCCGGTTTGTTTATGCTCTCTTTTTGCTGGCGACGCTCAAGTGGTGGAGAGTAGCGCAGCTAGGACCCTGGCACTCACCTGGTGAGGCCGCCGTCGAGGCAGCCGGGGGGCGCGCCGCCCGAGTCGAGGCTGGAGCTGCGCAGGAAGCCGGCGGCGGCCACGGTGCGCTCCAGCTCGGCCAGCTTCTGGCGCTCGTTCAGGATCTTGAGCTTCTTGACGAAGGGCAGGCCCGAGTACTCGGGCGACAGGTCGTCTATCGATGTGTAGAACTTTGTCTCTCGCTGTTGGATTTGCAGCAGGGTCGGCTTCGCAGGGCGTCTGCTGGGACAGGGCGCACTGCTGTAGGCCCAGCCACCTCAAGACTCATCACGCGCTCTTTTAACTACGGGGAGCACTGCCGTCTACTACAGGTACCACCTCTCCCGAATGTACCCCTTATGGAACGGCGCAATAGGGCGGTAACTCACGAGGGGAACGCTGCAAGTGCCATATGCACATTTCCCAGAAACTTGGCTCAATGGAAGAAGGGTGCTAATAATCGAACTCTGTATCGGCCGTATCAACTGTTTCTGAGGAAATGACGTTCGATGTTTTCGACGTAGGTTAAACGTCTTTTAGCGTGCAACAAGTTCATCGAAAGTGCTGCCATAGTGGTTAGTGTTGCGTCATTACACTTTTGTTCGAAATCTACTTACTGTTTTATTTAATTTTATTTTATTTCATTCACTTATCTACTCATGTCCGTGAAGGGTAGCTGGGCGAATACTTCTTGTCAATTTACAGGACACAAGGGCTTTATAGTAATTATAAAACTGCAACTGTGTTTCACAATAACTGCCACACATTTATTATACAGGGTGTAAATTTTAAGCTGACAAACGAGAATAACTCGAAAAATAAGCTTCATACGAAAAAAATGAATAGAATCCATAGTCGATTATTTTCGAGGGGGACATCTGCTGGTGCTAAAATTAGCCCCCCACTCCCGCCTCCTGGGGGTGGGGCGGGAGGCAACCTTAAAATTTCAAATGGAAACGTCAATTTTTTATTGCAGAATCAGATTCTACATAAGAAATTACGTACATTTTGCCTTAAACATTTATTTTGATTGTTGGTAGTTGGCGCTGTAATTCAAGAAAATCCATGTTCTCAGTTTTGCGTGGAAAATGTTTATATATAAACTCGACAGAGGATAGAGTTTTACAAATGTTGACCCCACCCTATGGGGAGAGAGGGAGAGTTTTAATTTTAGCTAATCAAAATTTACGAAGTAAATAAGTATTTTTTATTTATCCGTAACCATTTTCCACCCAAAAATGAGAACATGGATTTTCTTGAATTACAGCGCCAACTAACAAGAGTCAAAACAAATGTTTAAGACAAAATGTACGTAGTTGTTTATGTAGAATCTGATTGTTTAATTAAAAGTGGGGGTTTCCATTTGAAATTTTAAAGTTTCCTCCCGCCCCACCCCCATGGAGCTGGGGTGGTGGGCCAATTTTAGCATCAACAGATGTCCCCCTCGAAAATAATCAACTTTGGAATGCACACATTTGTTCGTGTGAAGCTTATTTTTCGAGTTATTCTGGTTTGCAAATTTAAAATTTACACCCTGTATAATATATGCGGATGCGGGATTTTCAAGGGCTACAATCTCTTTGAACTCTCATAGTCTTATAATTCATTCTTGTATTATTTCTTGTATTAATATCTTATATTTTATTCTTCAGGAAGATTTGCTGTGTTTCCTTGGACGATACCAACCGCTGAAACATTCGTAACATAGATGTATCGAACACTACTCGTGGCAGGCCATGCGTAACAGATAATTTTTCTGGTACCAGGCGCTTGCAATTGATTGTGTAGTAAGAAACACTAAAGGGGTTTCAATGTAAAGAATTTAAAATAATTTTCCTTTTCATTTACGTTTTTGGTTTAGTTCAGTCACCAGACATACATTTAGTAGACAATATTATTTCAACATACACTGCAAAACATTCGTGTAGTAATCTACGCACACGGGTAGATAACTGAAAAATAAAAAAAAGTAAAAAAAAAGTTAAAACAATAATCGGGTTTCGGATACGGGCCGCAAAAAACGGGAAGCGAGATCCCTAGATACTGTGAGAGCGGTTCAGATGAACATACTAACTGCTAAAACGCACATAAAGTACCTCGAAAATTTTGACCACCCTTTTTTCAAAGATGATCGAGTAACTACGGATAAGCCAAAGTTTGTGGGAAATCGGCTTACGGGACTTGCCACGTTCTTCTCGTCAATAAATAAGGTAACAAGAGCGCACGTGCAATTAATTAACTTCATAGATGGTATGGAAGTGAACTCACTACTTCTCGGCTTCTTGACAAAGTCTTTCAGGGTAGCAGACTTAACTGTGGATTTTCTTCTTTGGACTTCCGTCAACATTTATTCAGTTAACATTGAAACTGAGCTATAAACGTAATAAGTTATGCAAACTACCCTCCTCCGTAGCTGAGCTCACTAACGCACGCCTGTCAGATGGCGCTCGACTCGGAAGTATGCTGGTTCGAATCGTAGTGTTGGAAAATTTTCACTGGCAATATTTTGTCGGCGGTGGGAGGAGCGGTGGTGACGTAAAGTTCCTGATCAACAGTCTTTGCGTCAATGTCCTGGATTATATTCTAGACCTCTCCACAGTGTCTCATGATGTGAGTGCATGTGACACTATTGACTGTGATCCGTTCGTCGGATGGAGACGTTAAGATCAGCGGCAACCATGGCGCTATTCGAGATGAGTAGGTTAGGTGTCTGCACCCGGTTTGGCCGCTTCCCTTCCCTTCCCTTCAAACATAACAACACAAACCGTTCAACACATTCTATACTCACGACAGTCATCCATACGATCCAAACACGTCGCATGACCGTTCATAATAGGTCAGAAAAAGGCAATGGTGAACTACATCTACTAGGTACTTGCGTAGAATGACGATGCAGGATTCTTCTCATTCCCAGAGTGCGAGACTACTTCGTCTTTTGACGTGTTTGATTCCAAGGCGTACCAGGGAGCAGGTACAGATTCAGATAGTAAATTAACAAAGGTAACGTCTGTCCTGAAGTTTAAGAGAATTCTCAGGAAGAATTAAGGTACAGTGAAGTCACTGAAGTATTGGGGGTTCGTAAAGTGAGTTCTGAGATCTCTAAATCTGAACATCCTGCGTTAGTAAATACCAAAACACGTAGTTCGATTGAGAAAGAATCGACATTGCTAAAAACGGTGTTCAAAGAAGGCTGACAGTTGAAGAAACGTGCTTAAAAGAACAAATACTTCAAGGATGAAAGAATGAAATGCGAACAACAATTACATAACAGAGAGGAATGTTGCAGCATAGATAACTGACGAACGAAATCATTAGGAAGTGAAAGAACGCTCAAGTGAAATGGCTGCAAGGAAAAAGTGAGGAAATCGAAAAGGAAATGGCCGTCGGAAGGACAGTTTACTATACTGAAATCTCAAAACTTGTGGAGGATTTGAAAGGAAAGTTGGTAACATTATCCATGCGGAAGGAATTCCTGTGTTAAAATCGGAAGAGAAAGCAGTTAGGTCAAAACTGTCTCTGGAAGCTATGTATGCCCATTCTATATATCTGCTATCTGATGACGGGTTATCCCGAAACAAATAATATTAAAGTCATTCATTCACCAGTAGATGATATTCTATTAAGTGACCTTTTCAGCGTTTGTGCACTGGTGTTCTAAGGTCAAAGGAGCACACTGGAGCTCTCTTACGAGTGGAAGGAACTGCCTGCTGACATGATTAAAAAAAGAAGTGGGTGTCGATTTTAAACATATAATGGATCCAGTACTGGAGTAAGATATGCGACTGAAGACATTTGATGAATAAAAGAGTAGGGATACATAACATTCCTTCAGAATTTTTCAAGTCATTAGAGAAAGTGCAATTTAATTATTTTTCTAGTTAAGATGTTGAATCTATTAGAATGGAGATATACCATGTGACTTTTGGAAAAGCATTATCCAAACAAACCAGAAATAGCAAGAATGTTAAAACTGCTAAAACTATCGTACAATCGGTGTGACAGCTCATGAACAGAAATTACTGACTAGAACAGTATACAGAAGAAAAGAAAAGGAAATTAAGGATTTGTTAGATGATGGTCAGTGTGGTTTTCAGAAAGGTGAAGGCACCAGAGATGCAATAATGATGTTGCACTTAATAATGGAAATTAGACTAAACGAAAATGAAGGCACCTTCATTCGCTCTGCCGGTTAAGAAAAAGTGTTCGACAATCTAAAGTGATGCAAGAATTTCGAAATCCTCAGAAAAACAGGTATATGCTAAAACGAAAGACGAATGACATGCAATAAGTCGCAGAACCAGAGTGAAAAACACAAAAGGAAAATGAGGAGAAAGGAGCTCCAGTTAGAAAAAGCTTTCAAACAACATATTCAGTAAGCAGTGAAGGTAAATAAAAGAGTTGCATAAGTGGGGTTAAAATTCATGGTGAATGGATATCAATGAGTTCACGAATGACATAGCTATCCTCTGTGAAAGTGAGAAAGAATTATAGGACCTGTTGAATAAAGTGAGCACAGAAAATGAACTGAGAGTAAACTGAAGAAGGACGAATGTATTCAGAAGTAGCAGAAATGATACTAGTTAAAAAGGTACTAAAATTGAGTGACACATAACAGATGAAGTACAAGAATGCACCTCCCTTGAAATAAAATGATACACAACGGGGTAAGGAAGATGGATGTAAGAAGAAGACTAACACAGGTAAAGAGAGTAAACCCTATCATAAAAAATCTTCTAAAATCAAACACAGTAATCTGAAACATAGGCCTTGAAGTAGAAATTTTTAAGAATGTATGTCTGGAGCACATGGCTGTTTATAAGTGAACCATTAACATGACTGTGTGAAAAACGGAAAGATGACAACGGAAACATTTGGGGTATGACGTTGCGGAGCCGGCCGCGGTGGTCTAGCGGTTCTAGGCGCTCAGTCCGGAGCCGCGCGACTGCTACGGTCGCAGGTTCGAATCCTGCCTCGGGCATGGGTGTGTGTGATGTCCTTAGGTTAGTTAGGTTTAAGTAGTTCTAAGTTCTAGGGGACTGATGACCATAGATGTTAAGTCCCGTAGTGCTCAGAGCCATTTGAACCATTTTGACGTTGCGGAAGTATGAAGAGAGTTAAGTGTTATGGAAAGGAATGAGGTGGTTCGCCGTGGAATAGACAAGGAAAGGAATATGTGGAAAACATTAATTAGAAAAAAAGGGACTGGATGATAGTGCGTGTATTAGAGTACCGGGGAAAAACTAGTATGCTACTAGAGGAAGATATAGAGAACAGAAAATGAAGGGAAAGATAATGATAGGAAAGTATACAACATCGAACAAGTGACAAGACTGATGAGATGCCCCCGAACTCTCTGCAAAAAATGCATAATACGTGTATTTGTATTTTTGTCAATATATTCTTTGTTTATCAGAGGCAATATTAAAAGGCATGGCTCCGAGTTATGAGGCACTGATGCCTCACGAAGAAGCCCAACAGTTGACACAGTGAATATTTGTGATGACGTGTCAACATCACCAACGATGACTACAGTTGTTGTGACTACTTAAGGACGGTATCACAGCAGTGGTGGAAAGTTTTATTCTTGTGTAAACCTCGAAATGTTGAGTATAGTATTACAATTGATGCGGTTAGTTCGAACTCTTTCAGACGTCAGGCCACAGGTGGCTTCATACAAGGAATCTGCGGCAAGCCTCTGAAATCGTGTCACGACCGAATGCTGGACGTCAGTATCGGTTAGAGCCATCTACCGCTGTAGGCAGGACAGAAGAGCATACTGTATTTCTAAGCCGTAGCATCCCAACAATTCTCGTGGGACCGTTCTCACTACAGCCCACGTGAGTCTCCCAGCGATTTCCATCTCCATATCCCACTGAAGAAAGACAGAAAGGAAATTAAAATTTAAAGCGCTGTTGACGTTGAGGTGATTAGGGGCAGACCTCAGGCCTGAATTCGACAACTCTGGCTAAGAAAACCATCTGCGGACTTTTAAAAGTAACCATTCCATTCTCCTCAACTGCTATACGGAGGTCAAGTCAACAATAAATCCGGGTAACAGTGACTAGTATCTAGCACCTTAACCACTGCTCCACATCGCTTGTTCATTAAATAAAGCTTTTAAATGATAGGTGATACTCAACCAGTCTGGACGTCCAGTGGGAAGATACGAGGCTGCTACAATGGGTCATTGGTAGTATAGCGTATCCTGGATTTCGTCTACACATCAAAAAAACACTCGGACATGTAGAGTGAGCAGTTTTTAAAACTAAAGAAATTTCATTGGCATTCCATAGAGTGTCAGCACAACAGCATATGGATTAAAATTTGTGACAACAGCTCTTGTTGCCTTACTTTCGAATCAGTCTCGTAATTGGCAAGTGCACTATTCCATTCAAATGTCTGAAAAATTCGTCTGCGTTCATGTTTAACATTGTCATGTTCCTACCATCTATTACACAAAATAGGGAACTACTGGAAGGATTAATGCTTAAGAATACCGTTTTTAAGGTGGAAAGAAAATTTTAGTGAAGCCATAGTGATTGCACGTGGTGACCAGAAAATAATTCTCTCTTACACAGACGGAAGTCAGTAATTTCGAGCAAAAAGTGACTAATTACCTATTTTAAGGAATGTAATTTTCTGGACTATAAGAACTTGAGCATATTTGCAAATCGTTTCATAACGTTTATTCTTCCTCTCACAATGAGGAAGAAATTCTACTCATTTCTGAATGTGAATCAATGACCTGATTTTCATTGGAAATTTGCATTTAATGTTTTACTTCACAAGACATTTAGGCAATTGTACCAGACGCTTAAATATGGTCGACGTTCTGCTATTAGGTAGCAAATTAACTGATGCCGAGAATGCTGAGTATTAGATGAGTAGATCGGATAGGCAATGACGAAGTTTTGAATCGACTCGGGAAGGAAAGAGCTTCGTGACAGAAGTTGACTTAAAGACGAAGTAGATTTGGTAGGCTATATCCTGAGGCATCAAGGAATTGTTACTTTTGTGATGGAAGGATGTCTAGAGGGTTAAAACTGTAGAGACCGAACAGCAGTCGACTACAGCAAACAGCATTAAAAGGATTTGGGATGGAATAACTGTGCACATACGAAGAAACTTGTAGAGAGTAGACTAGATTGGGAAACTGTATTAAGTCAGTTTTCGGAGCGGAGACCACAACAACAATTTACGAATCAGAGGCCACAACAACAACAAACCGGATAAGCGTTATACTGACGTTTTTAACACTTTGATGAAAACATTTTGATTGCACCACGAAATAATTCAAAAAACATTTGAGAATGAGATTTGAAATCTTCGAACTGGCTGCGTAGTTGAAGAAGTATATCGTAATAGCATCTGTGGAAAGCTCAATCACTGTCATCCTGAAACGTTTCGTCTATGGACTCTCAAAAGCATCATTATGATGGACAAAACTTTGATCCACGTCTTTAGGCGTACAGTATAGCTGACCGTTCATCAATGTATGACATTGATGTAACGCTAATCTTTCCCGTAGTACACTTGAGGACGCTAATGGGCCTACACATACACCATCTCTGTGGAAGATTAACCACCTTTTGCTGAAATGCTGGGGTACATATCTTCCGATTCATTAGTTCTCACTTTTCGTGGTTCTCTAATTATTAGTCTTTGCTTCTGAGGAGAACCTGCTTCGAAACGACGGCTTGTCAGTTGTCACGTTAAAATTTTAATACGTTTTCTGATGAGGAAAATGGTTCAAATGGCTCTGAGCACTATGGGACTCAACTGCTGAGGTCATTAGTCCCCTAGAACTTAGAACTAGTTAAACCTAACTAACATAAGGACATCACAAACATCCATGCCCGAGGCAGGATTCGAACCTGCGACCGCAGCGGTCTTGCGGTTCCAGACTGTAGCGCCTTTAACCGCACGGCCACTTCGGCCGGCTTTCTGATGAGGAGTCAGAGTAGTTTAACACAGTTTAAAAAGTTGTCTAAATTGTATAAAAATTCGTATTTGAACAACGGATTTAAAAGCAAAAGACGATAGTCATAACTTGTTGCGATATCGGAGCTATTGACCTTTCCAGCAGATTATATGGGGATGTTTCTCCCGAAAAAAATACCAATGAGATGTATGGAATTCCATAAACTCACAGTATGAAAACTGTTATTGTTTCAAGCTGCAACCGTCCTTGTGGCGGTATGTTTTCATGTCGATAGCTGTCTCTTCTGTAGCTGTAGAGCCATGAAGCAAATTATTACAGAAATGAAGCTACTTTATTTTAGATGTATGCTAACATGACATGTTTCTGGAGATATGAAAGTTGGAAAATAAATAAAAGGAATGCGTCGAAACGTTTAATACGGAACTGCGTAAAACAAGTTATTGTTGGCATGCGAGATATCTACGAAACATACTTTATTTTACGCGCAGTGCGTGTCCTCTGTCGCGTCTCTATTTGCAACATTTTGCACCGTGTATACAACAGAACTCGTGATTGGAAGTAGAGTTGACATCACAGTGGACAAACAAAATCTCATTACGAAGGACTTCGCTGCTAATCCCAATCACAGACCCGAGGTCTGGCAAACGTGCCGCTGGCTGTATTAGAAGCGCTTTCAGCTCGAGTTCACAGAAAGCACGCTCTATGCTTTTCACAGCGGATGGACCTTTGTAATGTGGCGATTTATTGCGGATTAAAACTTTATAGTTCGCTAAGCGCAGAGCACGTACACAAGAGGCCAGTAACAGATAGCTTAATCTATTGTCGCTAAAGTCGTGTTACATACAGGAAGTGCAATGAATATGTATGTAGCTTTGCAAGCACGCTGCGTAATGGAGCTGGTGCCAAATCTAATTACTCGATATGCTAGAAAGCTGGATGCAACTATTTTAGAAAGCATTTCAATATTCACACGATTCAGATTTCAGCATTGACATCATTTACATGTTATCTGAGGGCGTCTGTTTTAGACTGTTCATAAGTGCCAGCAAATTGATTAATAATACAACACCCATCTGGCATTCAGAGGATGTTTATAGTGAGAGTGATGAAAGATAACACCCAGGAGAACTCGCAGAAACGAGCTTGATTTGTGTTGTATCGTAGTCTCTTAATGGATGTACGAACGATATACATAATGATGAAACGTGGTGAATCGATTAAACTGAAATGTATCACTAAGTTCAAGTGTAAATAAATGCATGATGAGGCATTTGCAGCTGTGTTGATCAAAAAGATGAAGCGAATGATACACATAGTAGGAAACACCGGCTGCAAACAGAACAGTGTTTTCTCATAGAGAAACGCGAAAAACACTTATAAAAATGTCAATCTTTGTTTTACTTATAGGTAAACAATCACAACAATTCGAAATGCAACAGTAAATACCAGCGGGACGGTGCGATAGACGGTCATACTGCGTAATAATGACTTACTACTATCTGCGAAATATGAGATGTATATCAGAAAAGTAATGGAAAGATTTTCAGTCTTCTATCTTTTAAGAAAAAACATTTTTCTTATTCTTCAGAGTAAACTTCTATGCAACGTTTTGTGTAGTTTTCAGAAGAGCAAAGTTATCATATGCATATGCATGGTTCAGAAAGGAAAAAATTCAACTTTCGCTAATGACCGTTATTTTCTTCTACACTAATGGCCATTAAAATTGCTACACCAAGAAGAAATGCAGATGATAAACGGGTATTCACTGGACAAATATATTATATTAGAACTGACATGTGATTACATTTTCACGCAATTTGGGTGCAAAGACCCTGAGAAATCAGTACCCAGAACAACCACCTCTGGCCGTAATAACATCCTTGATACGCCTGGGCATTGAGTGAAACAGAGCTTGGATGGCGTGTACAGGTACAGCTGCCGATGCAGCTACAATACGATACTACAGTTCATCAAGAGTAGTGACTGGCGCATTGTGACGAGCCAGTTGCTCGGCCACCATTGACCAGACGTTTCCAGTTGGTAAGAGATCTGGAGAATGTGCTGGCCAGGGCAGCAGTCGAACATTTTCTGTATCCAGAAAGGCCCGTACAGGACCGGCAACATGCGGTCGTGCATTATCCTGTTGAAATGTAGGGTTTGGCAGGGATCGAATGAAGGGTAGAGCCACGGGTCGTAACACATCTGAAATGTAACGTCCACTGTTCAAAGTACCGTCATTGTGAACAAGAGGTGACCGAGACGTGTAACCAATGGCACCCCATACCATCACGCCAAGTGATACGCCAGTATGGCGATGACGAATGTGCGTTCACCGCAATGTCTCCAAACACGGATACAACCATCATGATGCTGTAAACAGAACCTGGATTCATCCGAAGCAATGACGTTTTGCCATTCGTGCACCCAGGTTCGTCGTTGAGTACACCATCGCAGGCGCTTTGTCCGTGATGCAGCGTCAAGGGTAACCTCAGCCATGGTCTCCGAGCTGATAGTCCATGCTGCTGCAAACGTTTTTGAACTGTTCGTGCAGATGGTTGTTGTCTTTCAAACGTCCCCATCTGTTGACTCAGGTATCGAGACGTGGCTGCACGATCCGTTATAGCCATGCGGATAAGATGCCTGTCATCTCGACTGCTAGTGATACGAGGCCGTTGGGATCCAGCACGGCGTTTCGTATTACCCTCCTGAAGCCACCTATTCCATGTTCTGCTAACAGTCATTGGATCTCGACCAACGCGAACAGCAATGTCGCGATACGATAAACCGCAATCGCGATAGGCTACAATCCGACCTTTATCAAAGTCGGAAACGTGATGGTACGCATTGCTCCTCCTTACACGCGGAACCGCAACAACGTTTCACCAGGCAACGCCGGTCAACTGCTATTTGTGTATGTGAAATCGGTTGGAAACTTTTCTCGTGTCAGCACGTTGTAGGTGTAGCCACCGGCGCCAACCTTGTGTGAATGCTCTGAAAAGCTAATCATTTGCATATCACAGCATCTTCTTCGTGTCGGTTAAATTTCGTGTCTGTAGCACTTCATCTTCGTGGTGTAGCAATTTTAATGGCCAGTAGTGTAGTATTATTAGATTACAAGCGTCTACGTTTGCAACTTCTTCAAAAAATAAAAATGAAAACGAATTCAGTTGACGACAAGGCGCGTTCATTTCTTAATCAATGAGCACCTTTAAGGTATGACACAGTACTGTACTGAAGGAAAGAAGGGTAATACTGAAACGCACATTCCTTTTTTTCGTTCGAAGGGCGTTACAGCCTGAGTAATTGTAGGGACAGAATGCTCACTGAAATCCACTTAGGAACGATTAGCGGCGCACGTAACACTGTAGGATTTCAGCGTGTGGTACACTGATTTCCTATTTATATAGCAATGCATTTAGTAGCTGAAGAGAATCCAGCAGGTGCTCACTACAATTTCCGTATTCGGAACAGCAGGGAAAAGAGCAGAGAATAATGTGTATTACGATAGAGTCTTCAGTAAAGCCTCCGCATTTTTTTGTGAACATTCTTACAGCTATTTAAATAAAATAAATGTTCTTAACATTCTTCGGCTTTAATCTTCATGTCTACATATTTGCAGCCCTCTGCCGCTAGACGGCTCCAATTTATAGTGTGTAACATGGCGGTGTGTAACGTCACTATGTCGGTACTTGAGAACCAATGTACTCTCATTGAGTTTCTAATTTGAGATCGATTCTCATCGACCATCCTTCATACAGTCTCGACTTGGCCCCATCCGATTTTCATCTGTTTCCAAAAGTCAAAGAATATCTTGGACGGCTTCACTTCGATAGTGATGAGGCTGTGCAAGCAGAGGTGAGTTTGTAGCTCCGTCAACAAAGCCAAACATTCTACAATAACGGTATCAGCAAACTGGTCTCTCGCTGGGAGAAATCTCTTCGTCACCACGGTGACTATGTTGAGAAATAGACACGAAGAATAAAAGTGTAGAATGTTAATAACGATTGTTTATTTTAAAAAGTTTTAATAGCTTTCACATAAAAAAATCGGAGGCATTACTTTTCAGCACACCCTAGTATAATGGAAGTTCGAGTTTTAAATTCTCTTTGTAGCCGATGCGATGCCACTATGTTTTGAGGACATCACAGCCACGATTATCGTTACTAAGCACAGTGTGTCGTAAGAAGAAATGCACGAGAATAGATTGACGTTCTTGGTGCGGGAGAAATAAGGAAAGTCTGTTACAAGATATACTCATGGGTTATGAAGAGAGCGAATTACGTATATGAACTACCACAGAATTCAAAATGATGAATCTCTGTAGAGTTGTCTAAATTGTCACAGAAAGAGTAGGAAAATGGTAGTGTGACAGTTACGGAAAGACGCGTTGGCATAACTGTTTAGAAAATACTATGTATCTACCAGCCAGTTAGCGCTGTTGCTGTGTCTATAAAAGAATGTTCTTTCTTGTGGGACTTGCGGAGAAAATGCTATGCAGCCCGTGATGAATTCGCCTTCTGTCATGGAAACTTTATTATAATTAAATTATTTTATTGTATTTTTCAGCCTCTGTTCGCACAATGGTGTCATAGCCGGATTCGACTATTCAGAAAGCCAGCATCAGATGATACTAATAGCGCCTAAATAAAGAGTGTCCAGCGGAGGAGACACTGAGGCACAGGTATCAGGCCAAGTCGTCTCTTCAGATGAGTCCCGGTTATGTATACAGGGAGGTGATACAAGACATCGGATTGCTATATGCATATATACAGATGACGGTAGTATCGCGTAACAGGATTAAAAGAGCAGTGCATTGGCGAAACTTTCATTTGTAGTCAGGTGATTCATGTGAAAAGGTTTCCGAAGTCATTACGACCTCACGACAGAAATTAACAGATTTTGAACGCGGTATGTACTTGGAGCTAGACGCATAATTCATTCCATTTCGGAATTCGTTATGGAATTCAATGTTCCAAGATCCACAGTGTCAACTGTCACGAATACCCAATTTCAGGCCCTACCTCTCACCACGGACAAGGCAGTGGCCTACGGCCTTCACTTAACCACCAATAGAAACGGAGTTTGCGTAGAGGTGTCAATGCTAACAGACAAGCAACTCTGCGTAAATAACCGCAGACATCATTGTGGGACGTGCGGCGAACGTATCTGTTAGGATAATTTGTCGAATTTTGGCGATAATGGGCTATGGCAACAGACGGCCGACGCAAGTGCCTTTCCTAACAGTATATCGCCTGCAGCGCCTCTTCTGTGCGCGTGCCTATATAGATTGGATCCTAGACGACTGGAAAACTGTAGCCTGATCATATGAGTTCTGATTTCAGTTGTAAGAACTGATGGTAGTATTTGAGTGTGGTCCAAAACCCACGAAGCCATACATCCAATTTGTCGACAAGACGCCAAGCAGGCTGGTGGTGGCTCCATAATGGCGCTGATGGTGTGGACTGTGTTTACATTGAAGGAACTGGTTCTTCTGGTACTAGCCTGGACATGGCCATTTTCGGCTGTTTGGGGACCGTTTTGAGCCATTCATGGTCTTCATATTCCCAAACAGCGATGGAATTTTATGGATGACAATGCATCATGTCACCGGACCACAGCTGTTCGCGATTGGTCCGAAGAACATTCTGGACAGTTTGAGAGAATTACTTGGCCACCCAGACCGATTGACATGAGTACCATCGAAAATTTATGGGACGTAATCGAGAGGTCAATTCGTGCACAAAATCCTGCACCGGCAATCCTTTGTAGACGGCTATAGAGGCAGCATGGCTTGGTGTTTCGGCAGGAGACTTCCAACGACTTACTGAGTCATGCCACACAGAGTTGCTGCACTACACCGGGAAAAAGAAGGTACGATACGATATTTCGAGGTATCTGATATTTGTCGATTCAGTGTAAAGTGTTTCAATGAATGTATCCGTTTGTGGAGGCTCCGAGGAGAACTAGCATTATCAGCTTTCATTCGTCATCGTTACACTAGCGCAGCACCCGGGGTGATGGTACTTGCTGCCACTGGATACTCAAAACCATCAGATCTTCTTTTAGTCGGTTGTTTGGACATATTTAGGCCGGTGACTGTGCCCCTTTGATGTCTGCATGACGTTGTTTTTCAGCAAGAAAACGCAAGACCGCAAGTGTCCCGTGTTGTCCTGAACTATTCCTATACGGAGTCCTGACCACGATGTTCTCTGAAATCTCACCCACTGAAAACATCAGGTCATGAGTTGAGGATGAACTGACACACCAACATTCGTGAGCAACGACTCTGGGGTTTTGATGAAGCAGCATCAAATGACTGAGCCGTATCTGTCACCATGGCCAATTTGAAGGGATGCTCATCCGTGTTACAGCCACTGTGATTGCCGTAAGTGACAGCGATGTGTGCTAAATTTCGCACCCTTTACCGTACAGTATGTCCAAAATAAATGTTCCAGTTTAAAAACGCTGTAGAAGGAGAGCGCTGCTCAGGATTACGGCAGAGTTGGGTTGAACAGCATATTAGTGACGCAAGACGCAAGGGAAACATTATGTAACCAAAAAAATCGAAAATCTG
This sequence comes from Schistocerca serialis cubense, assembly GCF_023864345.2. Lineage (NCBI taxonomy): Eukaryota > Metazoa > Arthropoda > Insecta > Orthoptera > Acrididae > Schistocerca > Schistocerca serialis. The sequence continues at coordinate 239,472,824 of NC_064646.1, forward strand.
GCCAATAGATGGCGCTGTAAGCGTCGGAATATGTACGCCAGCAGACTTGCGGCACCGACTGTTCATCAGTTTACGTCCGAGACGCCGAACATGACTGTCTTAATGAAAGATAGCGTTTTACTAATAAAACTCTTTTACAAGAACGGTGACTCTGCGCCAGTAGCCTATGGTATGAAAAAGACGTTCGTCTGATGTCTGCTAAGTGTATGGAGAATATGATTACGAAAAGACAGCGTCTTCTGAATTGCAGTGTGTCAGAGGGAGGAAAGTAGCGCGACGTCTGTGGAACATGTGGCCACAGCATTGCAGAAGGAGTCGAGCGGTGGTGCGCAAACATGCAGTGCACGAGGCACTACCCGAACGTTTCAAATGCTTGTGAGGACGGTGCGTCAAATCTTATGAAACATCCTGTATTAATATCCACACCCGTGTTCAGAGTAGCTTCCCGCTGACCTGCCAGTAAGACAAACGTTCGCTCTGTAATTTCTTGCTCGCAAGAAAGTGGACAATGAATGGCCACGAAATAATCTGTGGACAGACGAAGCCCATTTTCATCTCAAGACACATGCCAATATGTGGAATTGCAGAATGTGGGCAGTATATCGTAGGGCCGTATTTTTCGAGGAAATGAGTCCTTTCGGTCACTGGTAAACGCTGTGAGAGATTTTTGCGCACCAGCGTCATTCCAGACCGTCAAAAGCGTGGATGTGTGGGTAGAATCTTTTTCGTATAAGATGGCGCTCCTTCGCACATTGCACAGCCAGTGAAGCGGCTGCTGCAGAGGCATGTCGGAAATGCTGGATTTATCAGCCGTCATCTCCCTGCACCCTGGCCGTCCAGATCATTTGATCTTAATCCACGTGCCTTCTGGCTGTCGGGTTATCTGAAAGATGTTGTGTTAGGTGCTCCAATTAGCTGAACTGAAAGCAAACATTGCGAGACCCATTCTGAACGTGATCCCGTCAGACACTTCGATCTACTACGAAACATGCCGTTTCTTGATTCCAACTTATGACAGCTTATTGAACATGTCTTACGCCAGTCTCACGATAGTTAGAAACCGATGTCATTTTGCTTTTTATGCTATATTAAAAACCGATTTTTTCCATCCAATGGTTCAAATGGCTGAAATGGCTCTGAGCACTATGGGACTTAACATCTGTGGTCATCAGTCCCCTAGAACTTAGAACTACTTAAACCTAACTAACCTAAGAACATCACACACATCCATGCCCGAGGCAGGATTCGAACGTGCGACCGTAGCAGTCGCACGGTTCCGGACTGAGCGCCTAGAACCGCTAGACCACAGCGGCCGGCTTTCCATCCAATGTGGTACTATCGAGCTGTGATGGATGGGCTTACTTAACAGGGTCACATCTGTTGACAGCCGAGCTTGTGCAGTCATGCACATTGAACAGCGCCGATGAAGTAATGTGCAACTAAAAACCATAGCCATCATATTACGATTCATCTGTCATTTGTATCCGGCCCCATTTACGTTAAAACGCTAACAGCGCCAACTACCGGCAATTTTCTTTAAATTTTAATTCCTATGCTCCAAGACGTTTCCTCGCTGCGTCAATAATATGTTGTTCAAATTTGACGTCCTTCAGAGCAGTGGTTCTCTTTCTACAGCCTTATGAAACTGGAAATTCGCTTATTGACACCCTGCATTAGTCAACGCCTATTTTACACATACAGTAAGTACCATTTCGTTGCTTGCCATCCATTATGCAACACTAATTTTGATACCCGGCAGTTTAGTTAGGAAACGCTAACGGTGCTTCATTTGTAATGAAACTGTACGCGAGAAAGTGAATCAGCGTGTAACAAACTTAACGTAATGGCGTTTTAGGCACCTTCTAAAGCGGTGTAGAATGGAACGAAATGCCACCACAGAAGATCATTTCCTAGTTCTGTGTTACTCTAGTAAGGTGGTTGTTAGTAGGAATGGTCAAGAGTATGGTTAAGAAACGCTTTGTCTCCTGGCGTTTCGTTCCAAACAGCGAACAACACTGAATGAGGCCTTTTGAATGCGAGAAGTAAATCTGTGAAATAGTGAAATAAGGGGACTGGAATGAAAACTCAAAAGGAAAATTTTTCCGTGGTTACGAGTCGAAAATTTTTCGTAACCAGCTTAAAGTACTTTAGAGACGAAGTCAAGACGTATGTGTAATAATGTTCTTCCGCAATCTGTCTTCAGGTTGCAGTGTTAAATATAGCGCCGGTAACACTTCAAATATTCAGATGTGTGTGAATTCCTAAGGGACCAAACTGCTGAGGTCATCGGTCCCTGGTCTTACACGCTACTTAAACCAAACATCACATACACATCACATACACCCATGCCCTAGGGAAGGCACGAATCTCCGGCGGGAGGCGTCGCTCAAACCAACACATGGCGCCTCAATCCGCGCGGCCACTCCGCGCGGGGGTAACACTTCTGTTTATTCCGCCTGAGGGACGACAGGCAAGCAATCGTAGTTTAATGTTTCCATGTAACATTCATATTTCATCTAGCTGAGTACCTGGCGTTACCCCAGGTATGTATTTATTCCAATTATCTTAGTCCATTTCCTCATTCCTCCTCTCCCTGTCCGTCTCCTTCGGCCCCCTCTCTGTCCACCACCTTCCCCTCCCCCCCTCTCTCATTGTCCACCTCGACCCCATCCCACCCCACTTTCTGTCCATCTCCTCCTGCCTCTTTCTCTGCCCATATTTTACTTCCCCCTTCTTTCTCTGTCAATCTGCTCCTCCCCACTCTCTCTGTCCATTTGCTCCTGCCCCCTCTGTCCGTCCCCTCTCACTCCCTTTATCTCCTCATCATTTCCTCTATCTTTTCGTCACCCTATCTCTGTCCGTCTCCTTTTCCCTCTTTTCTGTCCATTTCCTCTTCCCTCTTTATGTCCATCTCCTCTTCCTCCATATGTGTGTTCATCTTCTCCTTCAATAGTTCCGGAACTTGTACAGAAAATTGGAACAGATGTCAACATAAACATCATTTCTGCCCTTTTTATTGCTCATGAAAACTACAATCTGCCCTTTTTATTGCTCATGAAAACTACACATTGCATCTTGTACCACAATAAAGCGAGACCTTCAGAGGTGGTGGTCCAGGTTGCTGTACACACCAGTACCTCCAATACCCAATAGCACGTCCTCTTGCACTGATACATGAATGTATTCTTTGTGGATACTATCCACTAGTTCATCAAGGCACTGTTGGTCCAGACTGTCCCGCTCCTCAACGGTGATTCGGCGTAGGTCTTTGGAGTGGCCGTTCTTAAGCAGCCCTTTTCAATCTATCCCAGGCTTGTTCGATACGGTTCATGTCTGGAGAACATGGTGGCCACTCTAGTCGATCGATGTCGTTGTACTGAAGGAAGTCATTCACAAGATGTGCACGATGGAGGCGCGAATTGTCGTCCATGAAGACGAATGCCTCGCCAATATCCTGCCGAAATGGTTGCACTATCGGTCGGAGGATGGCATTTACGTTTCGTGCAGCCGTTACGGTGCATTCTATGACCGCCAGCTGCGTACATCGGTCCCACACAATGCCACACCAAAACAGCAGGGAACCTCGACGTTGGTGCACACGCTAGACAGTGTGTCTAAGGCGTTCAGCCTGACCGGGTTGCCTCCAAACACGTCCCTGACGATTGTCTGGTTGAAGGCATATGCGACACTTCATCGGTGAAGAGAACGTAATGCCAATCCTGAGTGGCACATTCGACATGTTGTTGGGGCTATCTGTACCGCGCTGCATGGTGTCGTGGTTGCAAAGATGGACCTCGCCTAGGACGTCAGGAGTGAAGTTGCGCATCATGCAGCCTACTGCGCACAGTTTGAGTCGTAACACGACGTCCTATGGCTGAACGAAAAGGATTATTCAACATGGTGGCGTTGCTGTCAGGGTTCCTCCAAGCCATAATCCGTAAATAGCGGTCATCCACTGCAGTAGAAGCCCTTGGGCGCGGCCTGAGCGAGGCATGTCATCGACAGTTCCTGTCTCGCTGTATCTCCTCCATGTCCGAGCAACATCGCTTTGGTTCACTCCGAGACGCCTGGACACTTCCGTAGTTGAGAGCCCTTCCTGGCACAAAGTAACAATGCGTACTCTATCGAAACGCGATATTGACCGTCTAGGCATGGTTGAACTACAGACAACACGAACCGTGTACCTCCTTCCTGGTGGAATGACTGGAACTGATCTGCTGTCGAACCCTCTCCGTCTAATAGGCCCTGCTCATGCATGGTTGTTTACATCTTCGGGCGGGTTTAGTGACTTCTCTGAACGGTCAAAGGGACTGTTTCTGTGATACAATATCCACAGTTAACGTCTATCTTCAGGAGTTCTGGGAATCGGGGTGATGCAAAATGTTTTTTGATGTGTGTAGTATGTGTACCAAGTTCGACAGCAGTCGACCTAGCGCCTGACGAGGAGCTTTTATCTGTGGCTTTGCCATCATATGCACATGACACATACTTTTTGCATGCACTTAACACAAATTTCACCTGTGTATCTAACGAATTTCCGCTTTCGTTTCTTTTTCACGCGGCACAAAATTTATGAAGTAATATCTCCTGAATTGTGTTTCGTACAGTGCTATCATTTTTAGATACATACAGCGCCACATGTGGTCACTGTCTGTTAAACGTTTTGCTATTACAGTAGCGAAGAAGTGCTAAATTTAAATGTCATTCGAGATGCGACAGTTTTTCTCACATCTCGTTGTTTATGACGACGGATCTCCTATACTGTGTGTAATACATTGACATAATTTTGCAGATAAATTCAGAGCTATATGTGAATACTTACTGGAAAGTGTATCGCGAATGCAGTTAGTAATAAAGAAGTAATAAATTAAAGCGTCATGACTGATGCGGCAGTTTTTCTGCATGAACAGCGAAAATATAATAAGCGGTAAACCTTTTTCTGTCAGAATGAAATTTTCACTCTGCAGTGGAGTGTGTGCTGATATGAAACTTCCTGGAAGATTAAAACTGTGTGCCGGACCGAGACTCGAAGTCGGTCCGGCACACAGTTTTATCTGCCAGGAAGTTTCTTTTCTTTCATACTCTTGTGGGAGTTGTCAGCGAGAAAAGCTTTAGCACAGGTTAGAAATTATGTGTAAAGTTTGTTGCAAGTCACTACCTGCTCTCAGTCGCAGAGAATGGATGAATATAGTCATGGTATTCGAGCGTTATGGGCTACATTTCTTTTTCACCCCCAATCCATTCCTTTGACATGTTGATGATTCTTACTCCCATAGCCATTTTTTGCGGACAATAACTGATATGAGTACTAAGTTTGGTTGAAATCGGTTCAGTGGTTTAGGAGGAGATGTGAAACATACATACAAACATACACTCCTGGAAATGGAAAAAAGAACGCATTAACACCGGTGTGTCAGACCCACCATACTTGCTCCGGACACTGCGAGAGGGCTGTACAAGCAATGATCACACGCACGGCACAGCGGACACACCAGGAACCGCGGTGTTGGCCGTCGAATGGCGCTAGCTGCGCAGCATTTGTGCACCGCCGCCATCAGTGTCAGCCAGTTTGCCGTGGCATACGGAGCTCCATCGCAGTCTTTAACACTGGTAGCATGCCGCGACAGCGTGGACGTGAACCGTATGTGCAGTTGACGGACTTTGAGCGAGGGCGTATAGTGGGCATGCGGGAGGCCGGGTGGACGTACCGCCGAATTGCTCAACACGTGGGGAGTGAGGTCTCCACAGTACATCGATGTTGTCGCCAGTGGTCGGCGGAAGGTGCACGTGCCCGTCGACCTGGGACCGGACCGCAGCGACGCACGGATGCACGCCAAGACCGTAGGATCCTACGCAGTGCCATAGGGGACCGCACCGCCACTTCCCAGCAAATTAGGGACACTGTTGCTCCTGGGGTATCGGCGAGGACCATTCGCAACCGTCTCCATGAAGCTGGGCTACGGTCCCGCACACCGTTAGGCCGTCTTCCGCTCACGCCCCAACATCGTGCAGCCCGCCTCCAGTGGTGTCGCGACAGGCGTGAATGGAGGGACGAATGGAGACGTGTCGTCTTCAGCGATGAGAGTCGCTTCTGCCTTGGTGCCAATGATGGTCGTATGCGTGTTTGGCGCCGTGCAGGTGAGCGCCACAATCAGGACTGCATACGACCGAGGCACACAGGGCCAACACCCGGCATCATGGTGTGGGGAGCGGTCTCCTACACTGGCCGTAAACCACTGGTGATCGTCGAGGGGACACTGAATAGTGCACGGTACATCCAAACCGTCATCGGACCCATCGTTCTACCATTCCTAGACCGGCAAGGGAACTTGCTGTTCCAACAGGACAATGCACGTCCGCATGTATCCCGTGCCACCCAACGTCCTCTAGAAGGTGTAAGTCAACTACCCTGGCCAGCAAGATCTCCGGATCTGTCCCCCATTGAGCATATTTGGGACTGGATGAAGCGTCGTCTCACGCGGTCTGCACGTCCAGCACGAACGCTGGTCCAACTGAGGCGCCAGGTGGAAATGGCATGGCAAGCCGTTCCACAGGACTACATCCAGCATCTCTACGATCGTCTCCATGGGAGAATAGCAGCCTGCATTGCTGCGAAAGGTGGATATACACTGTACTAGTGCCGACATTGTGCGTGCTCTGTTGCCTGTGTCTATGTGCCTGTGGTTCTGTCAGTGTGATCATGTGATGTATCTGACCCCAGGAATGTGTCAATAAAGTTTCCCCTTCCTGGGACAATGAATTCACGGTGTTCTTATTTCAATTTCCATGAGTGTACATACATGCACACTTACGCATTCGGTGCTCCCCTATGCTGCCACGCTGCTATGGTTGCCATGGTGGATGTCCATGTTTTTCCAGAGTTGATTCTTGTTTTGCTGCAAACTAGCTCATTTACTAGCTCAAAACGCCTCACATGTGTCAATGGCTGTAGGATCCCCCACAGAAAAGCGGACATGTCGGACCTCGCAGGTGTCAATCGCGAGGGACCGATGGTTGTCTGCTATACGCTGAGTGTGGTTCTCCTGAAGCCATCGATTCCTTATTCGCATAACAGTCGTGGGATCACATCCAACGTGAGCGACGGTATCGCTGCTGTCTAGATAGACCACGATCTTGCCGCTATCAAATTTCGAAACGTGCTAATAGACTTTCCCACTTCTCAGGCGAGACCTAACACGATGTTCTTACAAACAAGCAACGTTAAATGCGATTTATGGATGAGAAATAAGCTGATGAATGTTTCCTCGTATATAGATTGTAAACGGTGTTACTCACACTTACTTGGTAAGACTGCTCAGGAACTCTGATCGTTTGCGTATCCAAGCGAGTAGTACACATTATGCCATTTTGAAGTTTTCTGCATGCCGCCGTCATCGTATTGCTATTTTAATGAGCAGTAGTGTATTGTAAGATGGCCAGCGACCCTGAGAAGATGGTATGCGCACGTTGCTCTTTTTGGTCAATAATACAGACAAATTTTTAATGTTAATCTATGTAATAAATTTACGCAATCCATGGAAAGAAAATATTGATTACTGACTGATTGTCGAAGGAACTGTTTGTATAATGCCATAGCTTATAGATCATGTTACTATTGCGCAAATGCTAACAAATGAAGAATAGTCATTATCTGTAATCAGATTTCAATAGACTATCATTCTTGAAGTAAATGGTTGTAGCTCCGTCATCAGATGTTACTTATGACGGAGCTACGACCATTTCTTTGAATTATGAAACAAGTTGAGAACCTATTCTTCACCTGTAGCATGCTGCAAGTTCGTATACTATTACACTATTAAAAGTCATTGAAAAGAAATATTATGAAATTAACTGTCTTATTTAACGTGAACCTACCCACAGTTGTAACTACTTAAGACTGTAGGGGAAGCAAACGTAAACCTCAGCATCCAGAGAGTACCATTTGAGTTGTTGTTGGTGTGAGCAGCTATTCTTTGCCTGCTGAATTGCAGAAGAGTCCAACAAAAATATTTGTCTCCCTGTAAAGTGTCCTACTTTCTGTATTGATTTGTAAGAAAAAAGATTTTAATCATATTTTATTTATGCTCTGTCTTGGTGCTCTCCGTGAGTGTTATTCAATCAAGAATTTATTCATGAAGAAGACAGTCAGTCACAAATACACTCCTGGAAATTGAAATAAGAACACCATGAATTCATTGTCCCAGGAAGGGGAAACTTTATTGACACATTCCTGGGGTCAGATACATCACATGATCACACTGACAGAACCACAGGCACATAGACACAGGCAACAGAGCATGCACAATGTCGGCACTAGTACAGTGTATATCCACCTTTCGCAGCAATGCAGGCTGCTATTCTCCCATGGAGACGATCGTAGAGATGCTGGATGTAGTCCTGTGGAACGATTTGCCATGCCATTTCCACCTGGCGCCTCAGTTGGACCAGCGTTCGTGCTGGACGTGCAGACCGCGTGAGACGACGCTTCATCCAGTCCCAAACATGCTCAATGGGGGACAGATCCGGAGATCTTGCTGGCCAGGGTAGTTGACTTACACCTTCTAAAGCTCGTTGGGTGGCACGGGATACATGCGGACGTGCATTGTCCTGTTGGAACAGCAAGTTCCCTTGCCGGTCTAGGAATGGTAGAACGATGGGTTCGATGACGGTTTGGATGTACCGTGCACTATTCAGTGTCCCCTCGACGATCACCAGTGGTGTACGGCCAGTGTAGGAGATCGCTCCCCACACCATGATGCCGGGTGTTGGCCCTGTGTGCCTCGGTCGTATGCAGTCCTGATTGTGGCGCTCACCTGCAAGGCGCCAAACACGCATACGACCATCATTGGCACCAAGGCAGAAGCGACTCTCGTCGCTGAAGACGACACGTCTCCATTCGTCCCTCCATTCACGCCTGTCGCGACACCACTGGAGGCGGGCTGCACGATGTTGGGGCGTGAGCGGAAGACGGCCTAACGGTGTGCGGGACCGTAGCCCAGCTTCATGGAGACGTTTGCGAATGGTCCTCGCCGATACCCCAGGAGCAACAGTGTCCCTAATTTGCTGGGAAGTGGCGGTGCGGTCCCCTACGGCACTGCGTAGGATCCTACGGTCTTGGCGTGCATCCGTGCGTCGCTGCGGTCCGGTCCCAGGTCGACGGGCACGTGCACCTTCCGCCGACCAATGGCGACAACATCGATGTACTGTGGAGACCTCACGCCCCACGTGTTGAGCAATTCGGCGGTACGTCCACCCGGCCTCCCGCATGCCCACTATACGCCCTCGCTCAAAGTCCGTCAACTGCACATACGGTTCACGTCCACGCTGTCGCGGCATGCTACCAGTGTTAAAGACTGCGATGGAGCTCCGTATGCCACGGCAAACTGGCTGACACTGACGGCGGCGGTGCACAAATGCTGCGCAGCTAGCGCCATTTGACGGCCAACACCGCAGTTCCTGGTGTGTCCGCTGTGCCGCGCGTGTGATCATTGCTTGTGCAGCCCTCTCGCAGTGTCCGGAGCAAGTATGGTGGGTCTGACACACCGGTGTCAATGTGTTCTTTTTTCCATTTCCAGGAGTGTACTTTTAAGAAGCCTTACTGCAACAACCTATTTCGGGACATGATACCCATCTTTATACGGCTGCACTAGTAGCGTATCGAAATCGACTACTGTGTATCGTCTGTTCTGGAACTGCAGATGAATAATTTAGCAGTTACCGTCGCTTTATTTGCTGTGTGCATGACTTGTATAATATAGAGAAATATGTTTTCAACTTTTACACACTATCTTATTTTACTGTATTATACAATCAGCCACACAGCGTATAAAGAGGAGTTAACTACTCAATCATTCTTGGGAAGTATCGGAGCAGACGACATGCTTTTGACAATTATTATAATGTAATAAAGCAACGGTTGCCATCTGAATATGCACATAGTGGACCGAAATAGGCCGTGGCTATTTTTTTAAACAAAGCTGAGTTCTCCGTCAAAAAGCTTTGAAAGAATTTTATTTTTACGAAACGTTTTTAAAGAATTTACCACAAAAGAAATATTGTGTTGTAAGGTAACACTTTTTCGCGTAGGCTTTGTTGTGGTGAGGATTAGCGAGTTTCTGTTGTAATCTACGTGTATATTTCCGTAACATAGACATATCTTCTCAGCACAGAGAAGAATTTGAAATATCATTTTATGTTTTATTTTATAAGAAATTAAAATAGGAATTAAGGCCGTGGAAGTTAATTTTTGTTTTCAACGACGCTAAATAATTCCTGTTGTTCGCTATAGAGAAAATTATCTGACAAAAGGACGGGAATGCCAACTCGCCGTCACCGATGAAAACTTGAAAGAGAGAGAAGAGCATTGGTGACAGTTAAATTAAACGGCATCCGTGATATTATAAAAATGTATAATGCTCTTTGATTTAGAGGTATAACAACGAATAGGACTTCTGTGATTGCAAAAAAGAGAAAGGTACATTAAAAATTGTTCGAGACGAGAGAGAGAGAGAAGCTGTTATTTTGTGGGAGACTATCATATAGTCTGTGTTGGTAACAGAAACACATCCGCTTATTTACCAGAGTGCACAAAATTTTGAAAAATTTCGTTACGTAGAATGAGTACTAGACTTTGAATATGCTGAGAAAGTGGAGATAATTATTTAGAGCCGGAACACGACACTGTACTTACGTGGGGCCAACTTCGACTCTCCTTTTCAGATAGGAGCGTAGCGACAGCTTTGTTAAGTAATGAAAAAGCCACCTTAATAAGATTTCAGATTTGACTGGAAATCTAGCCAATTTTTTTGGCAATGGTGGTACAATGTACGTATGCAGTTATAGTAAAGAGAGTACTAGTTTGGTGCTTTCTGTTAAAAGAGACATCCGAAAGCTTTTCGGCTTTTTTGCAGAAGTGGTTGCCGGTCTGTGTGTGACGATGGGGGAGCAATCAGTTTCAGTCTTGAATTAATGTTGTTTTTGTTTACTATTTCTAGAGAACACATAATTTTTCTTTTCAGTTGTCCCATAGATACAACAAGAGAGAGAGAGAGAGAGAGAGAGAGAGAGAGAGAGAGAGAGAGAGAGAGAGAAATGTCTCGTGACAAGGTTTCATGGTCACTAATCATTTCAAGATGGAACACTACGTACTATAAAACTCGCTATGTTTACGATAGAGGATTATTACCCATTGATATCCCGGCGACCGAGTTAAAACAGTATATCGCTGTTCACTTTCGAAGCCCGACTGGTATGGTTGCTAGTGTGCAGTTTCTACGTTTCAGTGTTTCGTTTGCTCCAAACCTACGAAGTCCGATGTTGTCACGATAATCAAACCTTCGGATACCAGCAAACGAAAATTCAGGTAAATGAGAAATTATAAACCGAACGCGAGGGAACACGCTAGTGTGAACGTGATAAGGCACTGACAGCAGACGCCTTCAGATAAGCGGCAGCGAGCACTGGCTACGGCAGACGTGGGGTCGGTCTTACTTGACAGGCACGGCTGGTGTAGTGTTGGAGGCGGCAGCGGCTGCGGCTGCGACGCACGTGGGTGGCGGTTGCGGGTCTGCTTCCGCCCCTGGGGGCGGCGGCCGCCCCACGGACGCTGGCGGGGGCGACGCCATCTCCACTGACGGCCTCCACGCGTCGTTTTCTTTGGCGATTCCTGGCACTGCTGGGACGGGCAGCTGGTCGTCGTCTACGTCCTGCGGGAACAGCGCGGCCACACTACGTTTCAGTACAAACAAGTAAAATGGTACAAGGTGTTCGCAGTTCTCCGGAAAATAGGTGCAAGCTATAGGAAAAAGACTACAAGAGGGAAAATACAGGGTGGGCTCAAAAAATACGGTGAATGAATCTTTATAGCTGCAACTGCAGAAGGTACAATCATTTGAAGTAATCTGTCCGATAGCTCGATCCGTTGAGACATGCAGCGTTAAGTCAGCTTCCAGAGATGCTATAGTAAGACCGTGTCTATCGCACATCATGGGTTTCGAACAACACGTGAAAATTCCTCTTCAAGTTGGGAAAAGTGTTTAAAAAAACTCACGAAATGTTGAGATTGGTGAATGGAGATAAGGTTGTAACTCTGAAAGCTTTTTAAAAGTGACATGAGCGATTTAAAAGCGGAAATGAATCGGGACGTACATTAACTTGAAAAACAGAAGAAAATGTGCAAAAGTGACAAAAATCGTTCGATCAAAGACACAAATAACTACTCGACAGCTTACCGAAGAACTTAGCATCTCCTACGGGTCTGTGCAAAGCACTTTAACCGATAATTTGCAAATGAGACGAGATTGTACGAAAATTGTTCCCATGAGCAGAAGGAAAATCGTCTGTTAGTTTGCACGGAGTTGAAGGATCGTCTTCGTTCGTATCTAAAATTGTAACTGCGGTGAAACTTGGGTCAGCGGGGATGACTCTGAGACGAAAATTCAGAGTTCTCATTGGAAAACCACTGAATCTCTTCACCCTAAAATGGCACGTTATTTAAACTAGAGTATCACAGTCACGCTCATTGCTTTTTTACAATGGTGAGTGCGTAGTGTCATCAGAGTTAGTTCCAAGGGGAACAACTGAAATTGCCTAACCTTACGCGGTTGTACTGCAATATTTGCGAAAAGATTAAGAAGAAAGCGAACAGAAAAATGGTTCAATGGCTTCCTTCTTCATCAAGGCAATGTACCCATCCACATCTCTTTTGATTCGTGACTTTTTGCCTGGAAAAAGTGTTCCTGTCAACATCCTCCTTACCAGATTTAGCACCATGCGACTTATGGCTCTTCCCAACATTTAAAATCGTGCTTAAAGGAAAACGTTTTGATAATATTCCTGATATTGAGAGGCTCACCACAGAACAGCTGAACACCCTTCCAAAACAAGCTTTCCAGAAATGGTTCCAGTCATATATTCAACGTTGCGATAGGGGCACTGGTAGCCAAGGACAGTGGTTCGAAAAAGATTAAATCTAATACCATGTAAGCTTATAACTTTGTTTCCAATAAAACTATTCGCCGTTTTTTATCACACCTCGTAAGAATAGAATTTTGGAAATTTGTGGTGAGGTCTTAAGGGACCAAACTGCTGAGGTCATCGGTTCCTAAGCGTACTCACTACTTAATCTATCTTACGCTAACTTATGCTAAGGACAACACGCACACACATGCCCGAGGGAGGACTCGAACCTCCGACGGGGGGAGCCGCACGGACCGTGAAAAGACGCCCCAGACCACGCGGCGTAAGAATAGAAGACCAAAGAGGAAGTAAGGGGAATAAGACAAGGGAGCAGCCTTTCGCCCCTTCTCTTCAATCTGTACATCGAAGAAAACTGAAATAAAAGACAGGTTTAGTAGTGGGATTAGAGTTCATGGCAAAAAGTTATCAATAACATTAATTGATAACATTGGTATCCTCAGTATAAGTGACCTTTTGAATGGGATGAACAGTCCCTTGAGGACACACTTTTGACTAAGTGCAAACCATAAGACGACGAAGGTAATGAGAAATAGCAGAAACGGGGTTCGTGATAAATTTAACGTCAGAACTGTGGACCAAGAAGTGGACGAAGTAAAGGAATTCTGCTACCTCGGAAGCACAATTACGCGTGAAGGATGAAACAAGGAGGACATAGCAAATAAACTAGAACAGGAAAAAGGATATTTCTGGCCCAAAAAGTCTGCTGGTGTCAATAAACGACCTTCATTTGAGTAAGAAATTTATGGGATTGTATGTATGAGATACAGCATTGTATGGAACTGATTCATGGACTGTGTGAAAACTGGAAAAAGGAGTCGAAGTATTTGAGATGTGATGCTTTGGAAGGATTTTCAAAATTAGGTGGCCTGATAAGAAATGAAGGGTTCTGCTCAGAGCTGGTGAGGAGAGGAACATGTGTGAAACAATGGCTACAAGATGGCACAGGATGACAGGACACGTGTTAAGAAATGAGATAATAACTTCCAATGATAAAAGAGGGCGTTCATTGTAGGTGCTATTTGACTCAAATGGCTCAAATGGCTCTGAGCACTATGGGACTCAACATCTGAGGTCATCAGTCCCCTAGAACTTAGAACTACTTAAACCTAACTAACCTAAGGACATCACACACATGCATGCCCGAGGCAGGATTCGAACCTGCTATTTGAGATGAAAAGGTTGGTGTAGGAGAGGATTGCGCTGTGGGCCACATGAAACATGTCAGAAGACGGATGAAATGGGAAAAAAAGCAAGTGTAACACAACAATTAAACACACAAACTAAAACCTTTTTCTTGTCAATCGTCAAAATGGCGTAATGTTCAAAGTTTCTCATCTTGACTGCGTATAATATTTCTCATAATTTCCGGTTTTCCTCCAGGGACAAGTTTTTGATTTAATATTAATTAACTGGAACATACTTGATAAGCCAGAACATAAGGACCACTACCCACCGCCACGTCGGGTGCCGCCTGACGACATTGTGGGCACGTGACGCTGTAACAAAAGTATGTAAGCGGAGCAGACATGTACAGGGGATCACCCTAGTGAAGATACGGGATGCAGAAGGCGAAATACATTGGGATAAGCGACTTTGAAAAGGGCAGATTATTATTACGCAGAGCCTGTGAACGACTATCTCGAAAACGGCTAAGCTGGTCCAATGTTAATGTGGTAGCGTCGTGAGCGTCTACGGAAAGAGGTAGCACTACGCGCTAAATGGTTGGACATCCACAACTCTTCACAGAACGTGGGGTACGGAGGCTTCTCTACTCGGTAAAGGAGGATAGCTGGTGATTTGTGCCATCTCTGCCGAAAGAGCACAAAGCTGGTGGACGCACAACTGTTTCCTAGCACGCCCTTCACTGTACATTGTTGAATTCATCGTACATTGTTGAACATGGAGCTTCGCAGCATGCCACCCAACATGTTGACTAAACGACATCGTCAATTACGATTGCAGTGGACACGTGACCATCGGAATTCGACCATCAACGAATGGACAAGTCTCGGCTCTTCGCGTAAATCACATTTTTGCTACACTAGGGCGATTGTCACCCCCACACACGCTGTCATCGAAGTGATCGGCGGCTGGAAACATGGAGCGCGGCACGAACGCAGGCTGGTGGAAGCAGTATTACGCTATTTGGGAGACATTCTTCTGCGCTTGCGTGGGACTTGTGGTAGTAATTGAGCACACAGTGACAGCTGCGAACCATCTACATCCCTTCATGTTTGATGTCATCTTTCAGCTGTATAACTGTTCGTGACTCAGAGCCAGAGCGATGCACGCAGAATCAGTGATGTATTTCGTTCCAAAGACGGACAAACAAGCTATTAAGAAGGTGGTCATAATGTTTTGGTTCATCAGTGTAAATGTTAATAATCTGACTTTTAATGAGAGTACAGTATACACAGGTCAGTCATAAAATAATGCCTCCTGATTTAACCCGAACTTTAATAGGATAAAGAGAACATACACACTTTAGTCAATAAGTAATGCCTCCTAATTTTTTTTATTTTTGTCAATACGTTCCAGTACAACTAAAACACGAGATTGACGACTAATTTATGACTTTTCAATATAATCTCTACCCATTTCCACAAGTTTGGTCCATCATTTAACAAGGACATGTAATCCAGCGTGGTATAACAGACGGTCCCGCCTCCTTGGTACCTAAGTTGCACAAGCCTTTGGGTATCCCAGCTGAATGATCGTCATCACATCACCTTTTCCGAGGACGGTAATGTGACGCAAATAATTTGCAGTCGCTCGGCTGTCACCAAGAACGACGTCGTCGACTCTGTGAATGTTGTGTGGAGACACTGCAGTACCGCGCGGAGTGGCCACGCGGTTTGAGGCGTCACGTCACGGACTGCGTGGCCACTCCCGGCACATAAGTGGCAAGGTTAAGCTGCATACAATCGAATATGCAGATATGGGGTACAGAAAAGCCTTCGTGTGTGGCTAACTGAACACATAAATAAAATTTGTTAGTGAAAATTTTGGATTTGGCGCTATCCGCAAAGCTTCATCTACAATCCATCGCAGTAGGAAGTTTCTGTGTCAATAAATTCCAGTGCTGCAGTCAACTGCAAAATGCACGACATCTATATTCGTATTAGACAGTGTTGCGTGATAGAATTCTTGAATACAGAAGGCGAAACGCCCATCTGCATTCAGGAGAGAGTGAAGAATGTCTACGCCGATGCAAAAGTGGATATCAGCACTATTAGACGATAGATTCGTCGCTGTAATCAAGCTGAAGGACAAACACCGTTGGCTGACAAAAAGTGGTGACGGCAGTGCCTTAAAAATGTTTAAATGTGAATTCCTAATGGTCCACAATGCTTAAGTCATCAGTCCCTAGACTTACACACTACTTGTGTTTTGTAAACAATCTTCTTTATAAATTGATAGCATTTTCTCAGTAACTTACCAATGAACTAAAGTCTACTTGCCCTGCGATAGTTGTGTAGTATAGCGTATCGATACCACCTCACGAGCATTGCTAAGTTGGCAATGGAATAGCAAGTTTCCATGCGATACCATTAGTGGTAGCACGCGATCTGGTGGACCCAATGGTGCGCGCCTGCTGAACCATGCCTCCAGCGCTCTGAACTACAAGCGCCAAGATGTATGACGGCCGGCGGTAGACACACCCCACCTGCACTTGGAGCCTCATCATAATGACACCATCGTTCATGATTAGTACAGCGACCCACATCCCAGTAGCTATCGTATGAGCTGGACTGTAATTCTCGCTGCATTATTTGTAATGACTCTTTGTATGCTTGGAGTAATACAACTTAAGTAAATCTTCTATTTGTTGTGCTAAGTTGTTTGCTAATTATTTCTTCTCCTGTCCAGTTTTCTTATGACGTCAGTTATCGCACCACTCTGTAGCCCACCTCTCCTTAGCACTGTGTATGAAGCCGTACACAACAGGTCCCATTTCATATTCCTACATATTGTATACCAGTGTATTTGTACGAGTTGCCTGACTCTAGTTGTGACTCGTTGGTATTGTACTCACAGGACACGTATTTTTGTCGTTTTATGAAGTGCAGAATTCGACATTCCCGAACAGTTAAAGCAAGTCGCAAATCTTTGCACCAGTTTGAATTATCATGAAGGTGTGTTCACCTTTCTCCGGAAGTACTTTATTACAGACAACTGTACCTTATGCAAAAAGTTAATCTTTCCAGAATGAAATTTTCACTCTGTCGGGGTATACGTGCTGATATGAAACTTCCTGGTAGATTAAAACTTTGTGCCGTACCGAGACTCGAAGTAGAGAGCTTTGTCTTTCGCGGGCAAGTACTTTAATGACTGGGCTACCCAAGCACTACTCAGCATCCATAATCACAGCTTTATTCCACCATTACCTCGTCTCCTACCTTCAAACTTCACAGAAGTTTGGAAGGTAAGAGACGAGGTATTGGCCGATGTAAAGCTTTGAGGACAGATCGTGAGCCGTGCTTGGTTAGCTGAGTTGGTAGAGCATTTGCCAGCGAATGCCAAAAGTTCCGAATTCGAGTCTCGTTACGGCACCCAGTTTTAATCTGCCAAGAAGTTTCAAAGCTAATGTTTTTTGTGATGTCATTAATATACAACATGATGAATTACGGCCCAGTACAGTTCCTTGGGGCAGGCCTGAAGTTACTCCTACGTCTGTAGATAATTACCCCATTTTTCCGTTCTTTATTAGTGTGTGTATGTTGATGGTCAGTAAACACTGAAGTGATTAGATACGTCCAGCTGGATATAAGGCAAATGCCAAAAGAAAATGCTCTTTACTACCCATGCGGAAGAAAAGATGTCGAACTTGTTTAAGAGATTTAGTGGATTACAGAAAGCTGTGCTTCGCGTTACATTGTTATTCAAATAAATAATGTCATTCATATAGTGTTGAAATCACGGAGTGTTGACAACCTGCTGACGAGGGAATTGTCTCTCTGAACGCGTAGTTGGATTAAGTTAGTTTAAAGCGCCCGTTTGCTACCAAATATTACTAACAAAATGGAATAAACGCTACACTACGTCCGAAAAATGAGTAATTATTAAACGAGATGACACATATGTCATTCGAACCATTACGGCTGTCTCTTTCTCCTTGATGTTACTGTGCAAGTTAATTAATGTCCGTTACGGCGAGGCGTAACAGTCAGACGCACGGTACTGCTTAGTCGCACATGATAAATGAAATGAGACACTTCAGCTACTACAAAGAATAAACGAGAAAATAAAAATTATAGTGCAGTACATTATATTCAGCACTGCATGTCTCCCACAAATGACTGAAGTAATTAAAGGACAACATCCACCTCTATCACGGAGTGCTCCGCACACAAATACGAAAATACGAAAAATAAAAGTCGAAGAGACACAACTGAGAACGACACATTCTGAGTTCCAAATCTGTTGCCAAATTTGTCGTCTCTGTCAGGAAATGTAACTGATCTAGATTCCGTTATGCCTAACATGCAATTACATGAAGAAAGAAACTTGTATTTGGAACGCTGAGTCTGGTGCTCTACACTGTACCTGTTTTTCTTTTCTTTTTTTTACCTTCGGTGTTGTATCTTTCTAGAGCGTGACGAGCAAAAATGTTCTGAAAATGAAGCACAAGTGAGCGTTTATCGCACAAAAAATTTGTTTGCACGTTATAGAATAAATTACGTTTCTATTAGTTAGCATTCTAATTTCCATCAGCTTGCAACTATAGTTTATGATTTAAATAATAAGACGCTGCACAAGCATAGAACGACTCGTTTCGAGAATTTAGTCTCATTATGAAGTAAAAATATTTACATTGGTGTTTATGTAATATTTGTGTGTGCGTGTGTGTGTTGCTTTGTCTATCTTGCCTTGCAGTCACATTTTTATGGGTTTACTGCAATCGGAAATTTGTAAAAAATATATCTTTAATTTATTTACTTCTAAAATTAGGAAATAATGTTTTTTGCCTGTTTGCTTACAGGTACATTGTCCACGTCCTTATGCAGAAATCCACACAATGCGAACCATCATTCACATTGTCTGTTTATGTGAAATCGAAGCGGAGTACAGGCAAAGTTGTAACACACAAAATACCGACGTAAATATTTGCATTTGATAGTGAGAATACGAGTAAATTTTTGGGACGCATCGTGCTATGCGTGAAAAAACATAACTGATTCAGTGTTTTATCGATTAAAGCTCGATATTTAGTACTTGCAAAAGCACAGATATAAAGCACTTTTGGTGGTGCTGAACGTGTCACAGGATCCGGAAAGTCATCGGGAATTTATGCGTCTGTAGGTTATTTATACATTCATATAACTTCAAAATGGACTTAGAAGGGTCAGTACGTATTTTTGTGCTAGTGTTCGTTTAGTCCGCAGCTCGTGGTCGTGCGGTAACGTTCTCGCTTCCCACGCCCGGGTTCCCGGGTTCGATTCCCGGCGGGGTCAAGGATTTTATCTGCCTCGTGATGACTGGCTGTTGTGTGATGTCTTTAGGTTAGTTAGGTTTAATTAGTTCTAAGTTCAAGGGGACTGATGACCATATATGTTTAGTCCCATAGTGCTCAGAGCCATTTGAACCAATTTGAATGTTCGTTTAAAGCTGTGCTATGAGCAGTGAAGTTTTCTTCGTTTCTATCGAAAAATTATGCGTTTAGCACAGATAAGACACAGTTTTATTAGACGATCGTGATTCACAGTAAGACATTTCAGCGACCCGAGACACTGTCTGAATGGTGTGAGACATATTGAAACCCATCACGTCGTAAAAAGAAAAACAAGGTATTCACACAACTCCGTGCATTTCTACTTTTTTGATCATCGTTTGGTTGCTCTCTCATAAGATCCCAGCGTCGCCAAGTAAATTAAAATTACTGCTAATTTCTTATTTCAATGTGTTCCTTTACTTAAGATGGCTGATATCACTGTTTTGAGTATCGTAGGAAATGCATGACACACTGCTGTATTGTAAATTCGTATTTATTCCGACGATTTCGGCCTTTGATCGTCATCCAGCAACTACACCATCGTGAAATAAAGAGAACAAAACTTAAAAACTTACATAGTCTAAAGCACGTGTAATAAACCATTCGTAATTTGGTACTTACGAAAAAAACCATAAAGATTTCACCTGCCATACATCATGCAACATGAGGTTGTATTGTATTGTATTGTATTGTATGTTAACCGGGGGCCTAGAAACGACGGAAAGGCTCCGTCCCCGCCGCAGCTGCAGTGGTTCCCAACCCCACGACGACTACCGCAGTCCTCTTCACTCCTCCGCCGCCCCACACCGAACCCAGGGTTATTGTGCGGTTCGGTCCCCGGTGGACCCCCCAGGGAACGTCTCACACCAGACGAGTGTAATCCCTATGTTTGCGTGTAGAATGATGATGGCCAGGCGATGTGGCCGAGCGGATCTAGACGCTTCAGTCTGGAACCGCGCGAGCGCTACGGTCACAGGTTCGAATCCTGCCTCGGGCATGGATGTGTGTGATGTCCTTAGGTTAGTTAGGTTCAAGTAGTTCCAAGTTCTAGGGGATTGATGACCTCAGAAGTTGTCCCATAGCGCTCAGAGCCATTTGAACCATTTTTGAGTTATGATGTTATATGCTTACGTGGAGAACTTGTGTGCGCAGCAATGGCCGACTTAGTGTAGTTGAGTCAGAATAAGGGGAACTATATAGTTAAAGGCTACCCGGCCATTGACCTTCTTCTGTGCGAATGCGCACGCTTTGCCCGAACTCTTACGGGACTCGTCAGCTTAGTCTGGCTCGAGTAATGAGTGAACGGGCAAATATCTATTAGGAACACGACGAATGTAGGTTGTGGACAGTTGGGAATGTGGGTCTCACGGGAAGTGTGCAAGGAATAAGTCCCTGCAGTCGCACTATCCTCTGTGTCCTCGGTGGCTCAGATGGATAGAACGTCTGCCATGTAAGCAGGAGATCAAGGGTTCAAGCCCCGGTCGGGGCACACATTTCCAGCTGTCCCCATTGATGCATATGAATAACACTACTCTGCAGCTAAGGGTTTCGATTTAATTATCATTTCATTCTAGAGAATCTGCACGCTCATCAATGGTATCTGTTCTTTAGGGAACAGATACCTTCATATTCAAGGTTGGAGGAGGTTTTTCAGAGGACTGGAGACTCTCCATCGAGGGTGCGATAAAAATCGGACGAAGTTAATTAAAAACATTTTGTCAGTGTCGGAAGGAGACAAAAGCAGTATTTTCTAGACAGAGAACGCCATTATTTACGCGTAAACGCGAATCGAACGTGCAAAGCTCTACAAAGCGATTGCTACATTACTATTACTACTATTCGTTACACTATAAGAGGAGAAACTGGTCTGTAAATAGACGCAGAAGAAGAAGCGCAAGAATAGAACACAACAGGAGAAGAAAGAAGAGAGTCAAGGGGGGGGGGGGAGACTTTAGAAGATTCATGGCATAAAACGACGAAAGGAAGAAGATACCGAAGAGAAGTGTAAAGTTTTAGAACCGGCACCAGCCAGGTCACAACAGCGCTACCACATAATAGCTCATTCATGCATGAAAACGAACAATTCATGTGACCATTGTGGGCTGAAAGAGAGAGAGAGTGAATTTTGTAGTACTAAGGCATTTCGAGCGGATGTGGACTGACTACGTTCTGCCCACCAAACTGTGAAATATTTTACTTCAACCTGTATTTTATTAGTGTCAGAGCCAATTTTCCACTCATTAATACTGAGAACAGTAATAAGCGGACTGCTTGTTAGTTAAATCGTCAAGCATTCCTTCATTGTTGAATGTGAAAATTCCGTGTTCGTAATATTAATCCAATATAACCCGTCCCGTAGGTTTCGAATCAGTCAGTTTCAATTTACAGTGTGTTTTGCTATGCAACAGCACGGCGTAGCTACAGTAATGTTTTATTTTCAGTTTTGGGGAATATTTTGGAAGTCGACGAAACGGTCTTTGCCATTTTAGCAGCTGATCTACGATTATCCCGGAGCAGAGCATCGACTCCAGACAGTAAGCTGCTGTCATCACCAGGTAGACAGTATCTGAGGTCACGTCTCTGAATTCAGATACCAACATCCGCCGCTGTTTGTGTTGGTGGGTCACACAAAAGCAAATCTATTTACCTAATATTCGACTAAAGAGTACTATACAGTAAAACAGTGTTCGTATTCCCTAAGATAATTAGAAAAATTCCAGGGTTTAAAATACAGTAGTTGCGAAACGTAACATACTTTGCGCTCAATCTTCAGCTACTTCAGATTAAAATAACCTCCTGAGGTGGTTCATTTCTTCTTTTATAAAAGTACTGGTCAGTTTTACAAATCGTTTAATTCCTGTTGCAGTTTATATTGCTACATACTTCCATCCCAAACAGTAGTTAGCATTTATTATTACGACCGATCTCAATTCTTACGACAGAAATCTGTTAATGCACTTCAACAGTTGTATACTTTGTTCGTTTACTCTGGGGATAACATCTCGATAAAGCATACTGACATTACTTTGTCCCCACTTTTGGTTGCTAACATTACATATCAATAACCAACACTACAGCAGCACTTATGAAAGTTGTAAATTTATATCTATTTACATAATTCGTTGTATGTACTAGTTGTAAGTGTGACTGAGGCAGGGCGAGTGTGTCGCATGCATCACTTCAGTCAAGTGTAAGGAGAAAAGCAAGTTGCCAAATACTTGCAGATGTACATTTGCTCAGGTTTGGAAGCTTTCTGCACATGACTGATTTTGACAGAATCAGAGCTTCACCTCAAGTAATACACTCCTGGAAATTGAAATAAGAACACCATGAATTCATTGTCCCAGGAAGGGGAAACTTTATTGACACATTCCTGGGGTCAGATACATCACATGATCACACTGACAGAACCACAGGCACATAGACACAGGCAACAGAGCATGCACAATGTCGGCACTAGTACAGTGTATATCCACCTTTCGCAGCAATGAAGGCTGCTATTCTCCCATGGAGACGATCGTAGAGATGCTGGATGTAGTCCTGTGGAACGGCTTGCCATGCCATTTCCACCTGGCGCCTCAGTTGGACCAGCGTTCGTGCTGGACGTGCAGACCGTGTGAGACGACGCTTCATCCAGTCCCAAACATGCTCAATGGGGGACAGACCCGGAGATCTTGCTGGCCAGGGTAGTTGACGTACACCTTCTAGAGCACGTTGGGTGGCACGGGATACATGCGGACGTGCATTGTCCTGTTGGAACAGCAAGTTCCCTTGCCGGTCTAGGAATGGTAGAACGATGGGTTCGATGACGGTTTGGATGTACCGTGCACTATTCAGTGTCCCCTCGACGATCACCAGTGGTGTACGGCCAGTGTAGGAGATCGCTCCCCACACCATGATGCCGGGTGTTGGCCCTGTGTGCCTCGGTCGTATGCAGTCCTGATTGTGGCGCTCACCTGCACGGCGCCAAACACTCATACGACCATCATTGGCACCAAGGCAGAAGCGACTCTCATCGCTGAAGACGACACGTCTCCATTCGTCCCTCCATTCACGCCTGTCGCGACACCACTGGAGGCGGGCTGCACGATGTTGGGGCGTGAGCAGAAGACGGCCTAACGGTGTGCAGGACCGTAGCCCAGCTTCATGGAGACGGTTGCGAATGGTCCTCGCCGATACCCCCGGAGCAACAGTGTCCCTAATTTGCTGGGAAGTGGCGGTGCGGTTCCCTACGGCACTGCGTAGGATCCTACGGTCTTGGCGTGCATCCGTGCGTCGCTGCGGTCTGGTCCCAGGTCGACGGGCACGTGCACCTTCCGCCGACCACTGGCGACAACATCGATGTACTGTGGAGACCTCACGCCCAACGTGTTGAGCAATTCGGCGGTACGTCCACCCGGCCTCCCGCATGCCCACTATACGCCCTCGCTCAAAGTCCGTCAACTGCACATACGGTTCACGTCCACGCTGTCGCGGCTTGCTACCAGTGTTGAAGACTGCGATGGAGCTCCGTATGCCACGGCAAACTGGCTGACACTGACGGCGGCGGTGCACAAATGCTGCGCAGCTAGCGCCATTCGACGGCCAACACCGCGGTTCCTGGTGTGTCCGCTGTGCCGTGCGTGTGATCATTGCTTGTACAGCCGTCTCGCAGTGTCCGGAGCAAGTATGGTGGGTCTGACACACCGGTGTCAATGTGTTCTTTTTTCCATTTCCAGGAGTGTATTTAGTCAGCCAGTTGCTGTGGAACATGTATCCTGTGCTGAGTTATTACATGTTTGTGAGATGTATATGTCGTTGATTACAGTGGGAGCATATTGTAAAGCGCATCAACCATTTACAAGCTCCAGGAAATTTTATAAAATGGTCTTAATCCGATTCGTAGTAGTTAATCACTCAGCAACTTGAGAAGAGAGACAGAGAGGGCCGTTCTACTTTCAGTAGCAAAAAACAAACTGACGGTTATGATTTTGAGTGCAACCAAAGCAAATATTTATTGTACCAGACCAAAGAAACTATACGGCAAATATATACCCATGGCAGTTATCACATCTATCGAATTAAAATCACAATAAAATTTACATAAAAACACTGGCCAACATGGAGATATTTAAGTATACATACGTAGGTATATATCTTTTGTGTGATGTAGTTAAGTAGTTATAAACAGATATAAGACGCCTTATATGTCCAACACAATGTCCTTGGAAACCATAAAGTTCATCGTTTCTTTATTTTTCTTTCTTTACCTTTGCTTGCGCCGTTTTTGCCGCGGATACGCAGGGTCGGCATGGTTAATCGGATGTGGCAATGTTAGTTGAAGGGGTGGCCGGATGCCCTTCCTGCCGCCACCCCGTACCCCCCGCGAAGCAATTAGAGTACCCCAACTGTCTGTGACTAGTGTAATCCATGGAATAGTGCGAAAGTGTTCAGATGTGTGCGAGCCGTGTAACTGAGGCGGGACGTGGGGACCAGCCCGGTATTCACCTAGGGGATGTGGAAAACCGCCTAAAAACCACATACAGGCTGGCCAGCACACGGGCCCTCGTCGTTAATCCGCCCGATGGATTCGATCGGGGGCTGGCGCCCCTACCCGAGTCCACGAAGCAGCACGTTAGCGCGCTCGGCTAACCTGGCGGGTATAAAGTTCATCGTGTCTATTGTATGATAAATATTTTTTTACAATCATGGAAAAATATAGCCCATTAGGTAATTCATTAAGATACATCATTCGAGAAAACATGAAATATAATCTAAGACAAGGTTGAATAAAGAGCATGTATCCCACATTACCTGGACCCAAGGTGTCTAGTGACACTCAACTCAAGATTTGTACAATTATTAAGAAATGGAATGTAGAATTGTGAAAATTTATGTTATGTGCATAGCATAATACCAGCAGGCTCAATAAAAATATGTCAAGTCATACTACATTAAAATACGTCATTATCTATGCAGAAACAATACAATCAGCTACGTGGTCTAGGGGAGCCGGCACGGTAGCTCAGCGTGTTCGGTCAGAGGGTTACGTGCTTTCTGTAATAAAAAAACTGAATTACTCGATTAACAACGAACTTCAATGGATGTTTTACGACGTCCGCCCTGAGCAGATGCAACGATCAAAAGCGAACAAAATGAGATTTAAGAAAAAGGGGCAGCGTCTTTGATTCATAATCGAGACGTCTTCGGTCCCGGGTTCGATCCCCGCCACTGCCTAAATTTTGATAAATAATCAGCATTGGCGGCCGAAGACTTCCGGCATAGGAAGTCAGCCTCATTCAGCCAACGGCCTTGTCAAAGAGGGCGGAGGAGCGGATAGAGGTTCAGGGCACTCTCTTGTCCTAGGGGTGTGAATTGCCCCTAAAGGCGGAAGAATCAGCAATGATCAACGACTTGAGGATGCAGAAGGCAATGGAAACCACTGCATTAAAGACACGTAACGTGTATTCACAGGACATGTGGCCTGTAATTGAAGAAGTGTCATGATGATCTCTCCATTGGCAAAAGATTCCGGAATAGTCCCCCATTCGGATCTCCGGTAGGGGACTGAGAAGGAGGAGGTTACCATTAGGAAAAGATTGAATAATCTACGAAAGGATAACGTTCTACGAGTCGGGGCGTGGAATGTCAGAAGCTTGTTCGTGGTAGGGAAACTAGAAAATCTGAAAAGGGAAATGCAAAGGCTCAATCTAGATATAGTAGGGGTCAGTGAAGTGAAGTGGAAGGAAGACAAGGATTTCTGGTCAGATGAGTATCGGGTAATATCAACAGCAGCAGAAAATCGTATAACAGGTGTAGGATTCGTTATGAATAGGGAGGTAGGGCAGAGGGTATGTTACTGTGAACAGTTCAGTGACCGGGTTGTTCTAATCAGAATCGACAGCAGACCAACACCGACAACGATAGTTCAGGTATACATGCCGACGTCGCAAGCTGAAGATGAACAGATAGAGAAAGTGTATGAGGATATTGAAAGGGTAATGCAGTATGTAAAGGGGGACGAAAATCTAATAGTCATGGGCGACTGGAATGCAGTTGTAGGG
Organism: Schistocerca serialis cubense; assembly: GCF_023864345.2. Taxonomy (NCBI): domain Eukaryota; kingdom Metazoa; phylum Arthropoda; class Insecta; order Orthoptera; family Acrididae; genus Schistocerca; species Schistocerca serialis. The sequence goes on from NC_064646.1 coordinate 239,499,338, forward strand.
GAAGGAGTAGAAGAAAAGGTTACAGGAGAATATGGGCTTTGGACAAGGAATGAAAGAGGAGAAAGATTAATTGAGTTCTGTTACAAGTTTCAGCTAGTAATAGCGAATACTCTGTTCAAGAATCACAAGAGGATGAGGTATACTTGGAAAAGGCAGGGAGATACGGGAAGATTTCAATTAGATTACATCATGATCAGACAGAGATTCCGAAATCAGATACTGGATTGTAAGGCGTCCCCAGAAGCAGATATAGACTTAGTTCACAATATAGTAGTGATGAAGAGTAGGCTGAAGTTCAAGACATTAGTCAGGAAGAATTAATACGCAACGAAGTGGGATACCGACGTATTAAGGAATGACGAGATACGTTTGAAGTTTTCTAACGCTGTAGATACAGCAATAAGGAATAGCCCAGTAGGCAGTACAGTTGAAGAGGAATGGACATCTCTAACAAGGGCCATCACAGAAGTTGGGAAGGAAAACATAGGTACAAAGAAGGTAGCTGCGAAGAAACCATGGGTAACAGAAGAGATACTTCAGTTGATTGATGAAAGGAGGAAGTACAAACATGTTCCGGGAAAATCAGGAATACAGAAATACAAGTCGCTGAGGAATGAAATAAATAGGAAGTGCAGGGAAGCTAAGACGAAATGGCTGCAGGAAAAATGTGAAGACATCGAAAAAGATATGATTGTCGGAAGAACAGACTCAGCATACAGGAAAGTCAAAACAACCTTTGGTGACATTAAAAGCAACGGTGGTAACATTAAGAATGCAACGGGAATTCCACTGTTAAATGCAGAGGAGAGAGCAGATTGGTGGAAAGAATACATTGAAAGCCTCTATGAGGGTGAAGATTTGTCTGATGTGATAGAAGAAGAAACAGGAGACGATTTAGAAGAGATAGGGGATCCAGTATTAGAATCGGAATTTAAAAGAGCTTTGGAGGACTTACGGCCAAATAAGGCAGAAGGGGTAGATAACATTCCATCAGAATTTCTAAAATCATTGGGGGAAGTGGCAACAAAACGACTATTCACGTTGGTGTGTAGAATATATGAGTCTGGCGATATACCATCTGACTTTGAAACACGTATGTAACATAGCAGCGATGGTGAGGCATGATAAAATCTTTGACCAGAGAGCCTTTTATCGTGGTTAGTCTGCGCTTGACCGCGCGAGTGTTACGAGCAGTACTCTTGTAGTCGTCGTGCAGTGTACTCTGTCAGTAGTCGTCGTGCAGAGCACTCTGTCGGTAGCAGTAGCTCAGTTCAGTTGCGTCCAGTAGTCGGTCGGTAGTAGTCGTGCAGTACAGTTGCGAGCAGTCTGTCAGTGGGCAGTCTGTGAGCAGTGCAGTATGTCGGTAGTAGCAGTCGAGTGCAGTTGTGTATGAGGAGTCGGCGAGCGTCGACATGGCATTCTGGTCAAGATACAGGACGAGGTATATTATTTTTAAATGCGCTCAGCTAATAATGTAAATTAACTGTAACTAATTTGTGCAATAATCGCCCCCATAATAATTTTGATTTCAAAGCAATTTTCAACAAAAGAACCAGTTAATTGAACCAACGATTTCCTTCCATTTCCTTTAAAGAAAAGTTTCAGTTAAATTTCAAAAAAAAAAAAAAATATTATTTGCAATGCATTTCCTCCAAGCCGTGGCCAACAATAAGAGCAGAAATTTGACACGCAGTTTCAATGAGGTAAGAAATTAATTATGATTTTTTGCACAGGGCCAAAGACCGATATTTCGGTTTAATTGAATTTTCGTTGTCACTGAAGTTTCATTATCACTGAATTATCTTTTATTATATTTTTTGTGAGAGCTTACACTTGAGTCAGATTGCGATTCTCATTTTTATTGTCATCAAATTTAATTGCTAAGGAGGTTACGCTTGGCTCCCATTTCTATTAAATATTGTCTTTTTAAAAATTCTCCGGAAAGGTTACACTTAGCTCAATGATCATTAGCAGTCTTAAATAATATTCTTGTAAAATTTTTGTGGAGAGGTTACAACTTTCGGAAAAGCATCATCCACACAATTCTGAAGACGGCAAGAGCTGACAAGTGCGAGAATTATCGCGCAATCAGCTTAACTGCTCATGCATCGAAGCTGCTTACAAGAATAATATACAGAAGAATGGAAAAGAAAATTGAGAATGCGCTAGGTGACATCAGTTTGGCTTTAGGAAATGTAAAGGGACGAGAGCGGCAATTCTGACGTTACGGCTAATAATGGAAGCAAGGCTAAAGATAAATCAGGACACTGTCATAGGATTTGTCGACCTGGAAAAAGCGTTCGACAATATAAAGTGGTGCAAGCTGTTCGAGATTCTGAAAAAAGTAGGGATAAGCTATAGGGAGAGACGGGTCATATACAATATGTACAACAACCAAGAGGGAATAATAAGATTGGACGATCAAGAACGAAGTGCTCGTATTAAGAAGGGGGTAAGACAAGGCTGTAGCCGTTAGCCCCTACTCTTCAATCTGTACATCGAGGAAGCAATGATGGAAATAAAAGAAAGGTTCAGGAGTGGAATTAAAATACAAGGTGAAAGGATATCAATGATACGATTCGCTGATGACATTGCTATCCTGAGTGAAAGTGAAGAAGAATTAAATGATCTGCTGAACGGAATGAACATTCTAATGAGTACACATTATGGTTTGAGAGTAAATCGGAGAAAGACGAAGGTAACGAGAAGTAGTAGAAATGAGAACAGCGAGAAACTTAACATCAGGATTGATGGTCACGAAGTCAATGAAGTTAAGCAATTCTGCTACCTAGGCAGTAAAATAACCAATGACGGACGGAGCAAGGAGGACATCAAAAGCAGACTCGCTATGGCAAAAAAGGCATTTCTGGCCAATAGAAGTCTACTAATGTCAAATACCGGCCTTAATTTGAGGAAGAAATTTCTGAGGATGTACGTCTGGAGTACAGCATTGTATGGTGGTGAAACATGGACTGTGGGAAAACCGGAACAGAAGAGAATCGAAGCATTTGAGATGTGGTGCTATAGACGAATGTTGAAAATTAGGTGGACTGATAAGGTAAGGAATGAGGAGGTTCTACCCAGAATCGGAGAGGAAAGGAATATGTGGAAAACACTGATAAGGAGAAGGGACAGGATGATAGGACATCTGCTAAGACATGAGAGAATGACTTCCATGGTACTAGAGGGAGCTGTAGAGGGCAAAAACTGTAGAGGAAGACCGAGATTGGAATACGTCAAGCAAATAACTGAGGACATAGGTTGCAAGTGCTACTCTGAGATGAAGAGGTTAGCACAGGAAAGGAATTCGTGGCGGGCCGCATCAAACCAGTCAGTAGAACTGTTGACCACAAAATACAAATAAAATAACGATAAAAAGGGCATAGGCTCGTTTCATTAATTAGAGCCACTATGTGCACAGATGCATCAGGAGAGATGAGGTTAGCCGGCCGGTGTGGCCGTGCGGTTCTAGGCGCTACAGTCTGGAACTGAGCGACCGCTACGGTCGCAGGTTCGAATCTTGCCTCGGGCATGGATCTGTGTGATGTCCTTAGGTTAGTTAGGTTTAATTAGTTCTACGTTCTAGGCGACTAATGACCTCAGAAGTTAAGTCGCATAGTGCTCAGAGCCTGAGATGAGGTTAATGAACAGTACGACGTACAGATTGAGAATGTCTCTACCAACGGATTTGAAGTGTACACTCTCATTTCTGAATGTTTATCCCTGTTGTTTATGCACTAATCACTCATATAGTTGAGAGATTCATACAAACTGATCCCGTAATGGAAATATAATTATGTTTTATATTACATGACAAAATAAAACGATGTTCTACTTAAAAAAATTATAACTTGTTGTAGTAACTCTTCGAAAAAAAATCTAAATGAATTACGTTCATAAGTCTGCGGAAAGCATAGCGTTCCTTGCGTTTACCTATATAAATAAATATTCCTTTCACTTGTTATTTTGTGAGTTACCATGAAAAACATTATATGAAACAGCCTTTGCAAAAACAGACATAATGTCTTATGGGTTAAGAGCAATCAGTGATTTTATAATGTTACTTAAAATCCGTCTTGATTGGAATTTTTTTTAATTTTTTTATTATTCATATGAATAATAAAAAAATTTGCAATCAAAACGGCCTTTAAGTAACATTATAAAATCACTGATTGCTGTTTTCCCATAAGACATTATGTCTGTTTGCAATATGAATAATAAAAAAAAATTGCAATCAAGACGGATTTTAAGTAACATTATAAAATCACTGATTGCTGTTATCCCATAAGACATTAAGTCTGTTTTTGCAAATATGAATAATAAAAAAAAATTGCAATCAAGACGGATTTTAAGCAACATTATAAGAAACAGCCTTTAACTGAGTGCCAACTGGATGTGCTCTTCTGCGAGTCTTCCAGTTTCTACCTCCTTGCTATCTAGTGGTCAGTGCTTAGTCATATTTTCTGACTACAAATTGAAAAGAGTAGGACATAGACAACAGCCTTCTGTTCCTAAACGAGTTCCGGTGGTACTTTCTCCTTTTACCCTCAGTACCTGTTTCTGATTTAAATATAATACGCACATAAGTCGTTCGTATTTCCCTCATTATAGTTGTAAGCGTGTTTCAACCCGTATTGTCTATTGCCTTTACGGTATCTATACATGCTTGAATCTCTTTCCTTCTCAATAAACCTCTCTTCCAGAACTAGTAAGACTCGCAGTGTGCCTATGTCCTACGTAGAGGCTGATAATTAATGCTTTGTTAAGGTTGTATTCCGTACCAGGAACTGAGACTAGATCCCCGTGTTCCTAGTTTGCTATAGGGCCATGCGAGCAGATTCAGACTTTGTACTTACCAAAGCTCCCTCCCTTCTACCTAAATAAAGATAAATTAATTCGGCTGATAACTCTATAGGTCGCCAGCCTCTCGTTGCGGGCCGAGGATAATTCACTAATTCTGACACATACGGTCCTGCTCACTGCTTATTCCCTGAAGAAGCAGGATCCGTTCGAAAGTTCGGCGAACTATAGAGATGTTAATGCCGTAAAAAGCACAACAACAAAGGTAATTAAAGAACATCTCTTCGTACACCTACATTTGGAACACACAAATGTAACTGAACACGGTGGACTGCAGCGACAACAAAATATTCCTGAAAAATCTTTTAGCCGGCCGGTGTGGCCGTGCGGTTAAAGGCGCTTCAGTCTGGAACCGCGTGACCGCTACGGTCGCAGGTTCGAATCCTGCCTCGGGCATGGATGTGTGTGATGTCCTTAGGTTAGTTAGGTTTAATTAGTTCTAAGTTCTAGGCGACTGATGACCTCAGAAGTTAAGTCGCATAGTGCTCAGAGCCATTTTTTGAAAAATCTTTGAAGAAATAAAATACTAACTGCTAATAAGGATACGTCAATATAAATTGAAAGTTAACCTTTTTTATAAGATTTCAATTTAAAATTAGACTGTTGTTGTTGTTGTTGTGGTCTTCAGTCCTGAGACTGGTTTGATGCAGCTCTCCATGCTACTCTATCCTGTGGAAGCTGCTTCATCTCCCAGTACCTACTGCAACCTACATCCCTCTGAATCTGCTTGGTGTATTCATCTTTTGGTCTGCCTCTACGATTTTTACTCTCCACGCTGCCCTCCAATACTAAATTGGTGATCCCTTGATGCCTCAGAACATGTCCTACCAACCGATCCCTTCTTCTAGACAAGTTGTGCCACAAACTTCTCTTCACCCCAGTCCTATTCAGCACCTCCTCATTAGTTATGTGATCTACCCACCTAATCTTGAGCATTCTTCTGTAGCACCACATTTCGAAAGCTTCTATTCTCTTCTTGTCTAAACTATTTATCGTACATGTTTCACTTCCATACATGGCTACACTCCATACAAATACTTTCAGAAACGACTTCCTAACAGTTAAATCTATGCTCGATGTTAACAAATTTCTCTTCTTCAGAAACGCTTTCCTTCCCATTGCCCGTCTACATTTTATATCCTCTCTACTTCGACCATCATCAGTTATTTTGCTCCCCAAATAGCAAAACTCCTTTACTACTTTAAGTGTCTCATTTCCTAATCTAATTCCCTCAGCATCACCCGACTTAATTCGACTACATTCCATTATCCTCGTTTTGCTTTTGTTGATGTTCACCGTATATCCCTCCTTCAAGACACTATCCATTGCGTTCAACTGCTCTTCCAAATCCTTTGCTGTCTCTGACAGAATTACAATGTCATCGGCGAACCTCAAAGTTTTTATTTCTTCTCCATGGATTTTAATACCTACTCCGAATTTTTCTTTTGTTTCCTTCACTGCTTGCTCAATATACAGATTGAATAACATCGGGGAGAGGCTACAACCCTGTCTCACTCCCTTCCAAACCACTGCTTCCCTATCATGCCCCTCGATTCTTATAACTGCCATTTGGTTTCTATACAAATTGTAAACAGCCTTTCGCTCCCTATATTTTACCCCTGCCACCTTCAGAATTTGAAAGAGAGTATTCCAGTCAACATTATCGAAAGCTTTCTCTAAGTCTACAAATGCTAGAATCGTAGATTTGCCTTTCCTTAATCTAGCTTCTAAGATAAGCCGTAGGGTCAGTATTGCCTCACATGTTCCAGTACTTCTACGGAATCCAAACTGATCTTCCCCAAGGTCGGCTTCTACTAGTTTTTCCATTCGTCTGTAAAGAATTCGCGTTAGTATTCTGCAGCCGTGACTTATTAAACTGATAGTTCGATAATTTTCACATCAGTCAACACCTGCTTTCTTTGGGATTGGAATTATTATATTCTTCTTGAAGTCTGAGGGTATTTCGCCTGTCTCATACATCTTGCTCACCAGATGCTAGAGTTTTGTCAGGACTGGCTCTCCCAAGACCGTCAGTAGTTCTAATGGAATGTTGTCTACTTCCGGGGCCTTGTTTCGACTCAGGTCTTTCAGTGCTCTGTCAAACTCTTCACGCAGTATCATATCTCCCTTCTCATCTTCCTCTACGTCCTCTTCCATTTCCATAATATATCCCTCAAGTACATCGCCATTGTATAGGCCCTCTATATACTCCTTCCACCTTTTTACTTTCCCTCCTTTGCTTAGAACTGGGTTTCCATCTGAGCTCTTGATATTCATACAAGTGGTTCTCTTTTCTCCAAAGGTCTCTTTAATTTTCCTGTAGGCAGTATCTATCTTATCCCTAGTGAGATAAGCCTCTACATCCTTACATTTGTCCTCTAGCCATGTCTGCTTAGCCATTTTGCACTGTCTGTCGATTTTATTTTTGAGAAGTTTGTATTCCTTTTTGCCTGCTTCATTTACTGCATTTTTATATTTTCTCCTTTCATCAATTAAATTCAATATTTCTTGTGTTACCCAAGGATTTCTACTAGCCATCGTCTTTTTACCTACTTGATCCTCTGCTGCCTTCACTACTTCATCCTTCAGAGCTACCCATTCTTCTTCTACCGTATTTCTTTCCCCCATTCCTGCCATTTGTTTCCTTACGCTCTCCCTGAAACTCTGTACAACCTCTGGTTTAGTCAGTTTATCCAGGTCCCATCTCCTTAAATTCCCACCTTTTTGCAGTTTCTTCAGTTTTAATCTACTGTTCATAACCAATAGATTGTGGTCAGAGTCCACATCTGCTCCTGCAAATGTTTTACAATTTAAAACCTGGTTCCTAAATCTCTGTCTTACCATTATATAATCTATCTGATACCTTCTAGTATCTCCAGGATTCTTCCATGTATACTACCTTCTTTTATGATTCTTGAACCAAGTGTTAGCTATGATTAAGTTGTGCTCTGTGCAAAATTCTACCAGGCGGTTTCCTCTTTCATTTCTTAGCCCCAATCCATATTCACCTACTACGTTTCCTTCTTTCCCTTTTCCTACTACCGAATTCCAGTCACCCATGACTATTAAATTTTCGTCTCCCTTCACTAACTGAATAATTTCTTTTATTTCATCATACATTTCTTCAATTTCTTCGTCATCTGCAGAGCTAGTTGGCATATAAACTTGTACTACTGTAGTAGGTGTGGGCTTCTTGTCTGTCTTGGCCACAATAATGTGTCCACTATGCTGTTTGTAGTAGCTTACCCGCATTCCTATTTTTTTTTATTCATTATTAAACCTACTCCTGCATTACCCCTACTTGACTTTGTATTTATAACCCTGTATTCACCTGACCAAAAATCTTGTTCCTCCTGCTACCGAACTTCACTAATTTCCACTATATCTAACTTTAAGCTATCCATTTCCCTTTTTAAATTTTATAACCTACCTGCCCGATTAAGGGATCTGACATTCCACGCTCCGATCCGTAGAACGCCAGTTTTCTTTGTCCTGATAACGTCCTCTTGAGTAGTCCACGCCCGGAGATCCGAATGGGGGACTATTTTACCTCCGGAATATTTTACCCAAGAGGACGTCATCATCATTTAACCATACAGTAGAGCTGCATGCCCTCGGGAAAAATTACGGCTGTAGTTTCCCCTTGCTTTCAACCGTTCGCAGTACCAGCACAGCAAGGCCGTTTTGGTTAGTGTTACGAGGTCAGATCAGTCAATCATCCAGACTGTTGCCCCTGAAACTACTGAAAAGGCTGCTGCCGCTCTTCAGGAACCACGCGTTTGTCTGGCCTCTCAACAGATACCCCTCCGTTGTGGTTGCACCTACGGTACGGCTATCTGTATCGCTGAGGCACACAAGCCTCCCCACCAACGGCAAGGTCCATGGTTCATGGGGGGAAAATTAGACTATTAGCAATTCCTGGCTCCAAGTAGTTGCGAAGACGTTGATAAGTCTCAGTAACACTCTTAATAACTCGCAGCTCTCCTTGATGCCAGCCACAGAAAGAGAAAACTACAGGTCCAACTCGGTTACCTCCAACTCGTAAACCAACTACGAGTTCCCTTTCGCTCCTACCTTGAATTGCGCATACCGTGTCTCTACGCTTTCCACCATTCCACATAGATCCTTCACCCTCTTCCATCGTGCAGTGTCCCCACTGCTTCTTTCATATCTGTCGGCGGACTTCGCGCTCACCAGTCCACCCCTGGGTGGTCAACATCAACGTTACACCCACTGACGCCTCACCCTTCCCGCTCTCGTACTCTGATATTCATTTTTGATCTCTTTTCTATTTCATCTCTTTTTAGTCATTAGTCTTCTGACGGGTTTGATGCTATCCGCCAATAATACCTCTCCTGTGGCATCCTTTTCACCTCAGAGTAGCACTTACAACCTATGCCTTCAATTATTTGTTGGATGTATTCTAATGTCTGTTTTCCTCTACACTTTTTACCTACTATGGCTCCCTCTAATACCATGGAACTTTTTCTGTTCTGTCTTAACAGCTGTTGTACCATTCTATCTTCTGTCCTTGTCAATGCTTTCCATATGTTCTTTTTCTCGCAGATTCTCCGGAGAATCTCTTCATTCCTTACCTTACGACTCCAACTGAATTTCAAGTCTTCTGTAGCACCAGATCTCAGATTCCACGAATCTCTTCTTTTCCGATTTTCCCACAGTCCATATTTCACTACCGTCCGCAGCTTGTGATCTTGCGGTAGCGTTCTCGCTTCCCGAGCTCGGGGTCCCGGGGTCGATTCCCGGCGGGGTCAGGGATTTTCTCTGCCTCATGATGACTGGGTGTTGTGTGTTCTTCATCATCATTTCAGCATCATTGACTAGCAAGTCAAGGAAGTGGCGTCAACTAAAAAGGACTTGCAATATGGCGGCCGAACTTCCCCGCATGGGACCTCCCGGCCAACAATGCCATACGATCATTTCATTTTTTTTCATTTCACTACCATACAACGCGGTGCTCCAAATATACATTCTCAGAAATTTCTTCTTCAAATTAGGGCATAGGTTTGGTATCGGTAGACTTGTCTTGGCCAGGAATGCCCTTTTTCCAGTGACAGCATGCTTTTGATGTCCCTTTTGCTCCGTCAGCTATGGATTATACTTTGCTGCCTATGCAGCAGAATTCGTTAACTTCATCTACTTGTATCTGTATGGAGTGTAGCCATGTATGGAAGTGAAACATGGACGATAAATAGTTTGGACAAGAAGAGAATAGAAGCTTTCGAAATGTGGTGCTACAGAAGAATGCTGGAGATTAGATGGGTAGATCACATAACTAATGAGGAAGTATTGAATAGGATTGGGGAGAAGAGAAGTTTGTGGCACAACTTGACCAGAAGAAGGGATCGGTTGGTAGGACATGTTCTGAGGCATCAAGGGATCACCAATTTAGTATTGGAGGGCAGCGTGGAGGGTAAAAATCGTAGAGGGAGACCAAGAGATGAATACACTAAGCAGATTCAGAAGGATGTAGGCTGCAGTAGGTACTGGGAGATGAAAAAGCTTGCACAGGATAGAGTAGCATGGAGAGCTGCATCAAACCAGTCTCAGGACTGAAGACCACAACAACAACAACATCTACTTCGTGATCACCAAACCTATTGTTAAGTTTATTGATGTTATCATTTCTGTTACTTCTAATTACTTCCGTCTTTCTTCGATGTACTCTCAATCCATATCCTGTACTCGTTAGAGTGTACATTCTGTTCGGCAGATTCTGTCATTCTGCTTCATTTTCACTGAGGGTGGCCAATTCAGCAGCGAATCTTCACCCTAAACTTTAATACCACTCTTGAAACTTTCTTTTGTTTCCATCATTGCTTGTCGTGAAAGGCTACATTCCTGTGTTACACACTTTTTAATCCGACCGCTTCGCTCTTGGTCTTGCACTCTCATCGTTCTCCCTTGGCTCTTCTACATATTGTATATTATTCATCTTTCCCTATAGTTTATTCCTATTTTTCTCAGAATTTAGAACATCTTGCTCCACTTGACATTATCAAACGCTTTAAACAGGTCAAAAAATCTTACCAATGTTTCTCGATTTTTCTTTAGTCTTGCTTCCGTAGTCAACCGCAATGTCAGAATTGCTTCTCCGGAGCCTTTATCTTTCCTAGAGCCTAACTGATCTTCATGCAACAAATCCTCACTTTCCTTTCCATTCTTCTATATATTAATCTTGTCAGCAGCTCGGATGCATGAGCTACTATGTTGATTGTGCAATAATTGTCCCACTTGTCGACTCCTGAAATTTGGAATTGTGTAGATGAGGCGGATGTCTGATGGCATATCGCCATACTCAAGCATTCCACACACCAAGGTGTACTGAAGTCGTTCTGCTGCCACTTCACCCAGTGATTTTAGGAATTCTCATGGAATGTAATCTATCCCTTCCGCCTTATTTCATCTTAAGTCTTCGAAATCTCTTTTAAAGTCTGAGGTTAATACAGGATCCCCTCTCTCTTCTATAACGACTGCTGTTTCTATCAAGTCGTCAGACAAGTCTTCTCTATCATGGAGGCCACCAACATATTCTTTCCACCTATCCGCTCTCTCCTCTGCATTTAACTGTTAATGTTTCTACCCTTGATTTTAATTTCACTGAGGGCCTATTTGACCTTTCTATACTCTGAGGTAGTCCTTCAGACAATCATTTCCTTTTGCATTTCTTCACATTTTTCACACAGGCATTTCTCCTTATCTTCACTGCACTTCCTGTTTATTTCATTCCTAAGTGACTTGCATTTTTGTATTCCTGCATTTTCCTGAACATTTTTATACTGCCTTTTTTCGTCGTTCAGCTGAAGTATTTCATCAGTTACCCACGGTTTCTTCACAGTTGTCTTCTTTGTACCTTTTTTTCATTAGGCGTCTCTTAAGCATTCACAGAAGATTGCTCACACTGGATAACCGGCTTCCCACTGTCCTGCTGCCTTGCTTGCTTCTCCCTTGAGAATTTTCTGCTGTAGCTGTCATCCAGAAAACACAACTGTTGTCTTTAACAAGACAGTAACACTTCGCAGCTGCCGACCTATATGCGTTTGGAGTTTCGAAATAGCCTTAGAGTACCCGCCTCGGTATTCAATGTGCAACGAACTGACTCATCTCTAATGTCCTGGTGAACGCCAAGAAGCGACCCTGCTTGCGCATATGATACGTAGGCCTATACCTCAACGCCGTGTACTCGATCGGAGTGCGCTCCAGCGGCAGCTGTCATCTGTTTCTATCTTAGTATGTTTACGGAAAGGATGGGCATAAAATTCTTATGTTAGATCTATGAAGACGCACATATGCTCTTTAAAACGCATATGCTAGGCGTGTTGTTGCATTTGTAGTATGCATAAATAAAATACTCAATATTCCGGAACATGTTATAAGGCAAAAAGGAAAGTTTTGTGGTCAATATGTACGGACATAAGCATATAAAAGTCCCTGTACATATAAGCGATCCAAATGTTCAACAGTCTTCTATATAAGATAGAAATTATTTTATAATTCTCATTTTGCAATTAAAGACTAAGGCTTTTGACACTGGTTCTATCCAGTACGAGAGCCTTTAGGACATGTGAAATACAAGAGATTGGATACGTAATACCGTGAGGAGAATTTAACAGAGCAGTGAAAGGCCCCGGGAGTAGACGACAAATGGTTCAAATGGCTCTGAGCATTATGGGACTTAACATCCATTGTCATCAGTCCCCTAGAACTTACAACTACTTAAACTTAACTAACCTAAGGACATCACACACATCCATGTCCGAGGCAGGATTCGAACCTGCGACCGTAGCAGTCGCGCGGTTCCGGACTGAGCGCCTAGAACCGCGAGACCAAGTATACGACATTCCGTCCGACGTACTGATAGCCTTGGGAGAGCCAGAAGTGACAAAACTGTTCCATCTGCTGTGTAAGATATGTGAGACAGGCGAGATACCCATAGACTTCACGAATAATTACTTAATTCCAAAACCAAAGAAAGCAGATGCTGACAAGCGTGAATATTACCGAACTATCAGTTTAATAAGCCATGGTTGCAAAATACTAGCACGATTTCTTTACATAAGAACGGAAAGACTTGGTGCAACTGACCTCGGGTAAGATCGGTCTGGATATCGCGGAAGTCTAGGAACACAATAGGGAATACTCACCCTAGACTTATCTCAGAAGATAGGTTAAGGAAAGGCAAACCTATGTTTATAGCTTTTGTAGACTTAGAGAAAGCTTTTGACAAAGTTGCCTGGAGTACTCTCTTTGGAATTCTGAAGGTATCAGGGGTAAAATACAGGGAGCGAAAGGCTACTTGTATAGAAACCAAATGCCAGTTATAAGAGTCGAGGGGCACGAAAGGAATGCAGTGACTGAGAAGAGAGTGAGACAGGGTTGTACCTATCCCCTATGTCATTCAATCTGTACATTGAGCAAGCAGTAAAGGAAACGAAAGAAAAATTGGAGTAGGAATTAGAGTTCAGGGAGAAGAAATAAATACTTTTAAGATTTTCCGATGACATTGTAATTCTGTCAGAGGCAACAAAGGACTGGGAAGAGCTGCTGGACGGAATGGGGAATGTCTTGAAGGGTGTATATAAGTTGGTCACCAACAAAAGCAAAACAAGGATAATGAAATGTAGTCGAATTAAATCACGTGATGCTGAATGAATAGGATGAAGAATCTAGACATTTCAAGTAGTAGATGAGTTCGGATATTTGGGCAGCAAAATAGCTTATGACGGCAGAAGTAGAGGGGATGTAAAATGCAGACTAGCAATGACAAAAAAGTGGTTCTGAATAAGAGAAATTTGATAATATCTAATATAGATTTAAATGTTATGAAGACATTTCTGAAAGTACTTGTATGGAGTGTAGCTGTGGTGTCACCGCCAGACACCACATTTGCTAGTTTGCTAGGTGGTAGTCTTTAAATCGGCCGCGGTCCGTTAGTATACGTCGGACCCGCGTGTCGCCACTATCAGTGATTGCAGACCGAGCGCCGCCACACGGCAGGTCTAGAGAGACTTCCTAGCACTCGCCCCAGTTGTGCAGTTGTCGAGACGATAGTTAGCATAGCCTTCAGCTACGTCATTTGCTACGACCTAGCAAAGCGCCATTACCAGTTACTATTGATGCTGTAAAACATGTACTGTCAAGAGCGATGTTCACCATTTACGGATTAAAGTTAAGTATTCCAACAGCTACGTCCTTTTTTGCTAAAGTCTAACTTCCTTGTCCTGTTCCAGACCTCACGCCAGCCTGCGTGAGCTAAAACGCGTGCCTTTCGGCTTCCTCTCATAGTGGGTTGGCTCTCTTGCCAATCCACAACATTTGGCGACGAGGCCAATTCGCGTTCGTAACTATACTGCCCTGATTTACTTGTGTAATGGCTTCGCCACAATCTCCAGATGTACTGTCCGAATTTTATCGCTTACAGAACCAACAGACGCAGGCCTTGCTGGATGCCCTTGGACAGCTCGTCCAGGGTCAACGTGCAATGCAAAACGATGCGGCGGCCGCCGCTCCACCACTACCGCAGCCACAACACGCTGTTGCACCAACTTTTCGACCTTTTGATGCGGCACTGGAAAGCTGGACGGAGTGGTCACGCCAATTTGGATTCCATCTCGCCGCCTACAGAATTCAAGGTAACGAGTGGCAGCCTTTCTTATTATCTTCTGTCGGAGTGACCACGTACCGTGTGATAGTCAAATTATTTCCCTGACGCGATGTAGCAACTCTGTCCTACGACGAAATTTTGTCTGCATTAGATGCGTATTTCAAAGAATCAGTCAATGTAGTTGCCAAACGGTATACCTTCTTTCGTACAAAACATACGGCAGGTCAGACTAATAGGGAGTGGGTTGCAACTTTGCAAGGCCTTACTAGGGATTGTGCTTTTGATTGTCAATGTGGACTCCCTTATTCAGATATTATGGTACATGATGCAATTGCACAGAACGTTTCTGATGTTCGTATAAGGGAACAGATTTTGAAACTAGTCAATCCCTCCCTTCAACAAGTGATGGACATATTGGATCGACAGGACACACTTCACTTTGCTCAGGAATCATTTGAAACTTCACCAGCCGTGTGTCACATTAACCGGTCCGCCAGGCGCGCTGCACAGAACAGTAAACAGCCCTCGCGCCTGTCCGCGCAGCTGCCACCAGGCTCTCAGCCACGTGTGCCGCGCAGGCAAGCAAATGCAGTGCTAAAATCATGCCCGCGGTGTGCTACTAGACATTCGCATGAGAATTGCCCATCACGCCAGGCTATTTGCTTTTTCTGTAATAAAAAAGGACATGTTCAGAGTGTTTGCCAGAAAAAGCTCAGATCGGACACTCACAACCATTCCAGGCCCTTTGCTTCGCGCCGGAATCGGAATCGAACCAAGGATACTCTGGCTCGTGAAACTTCGCCCATGGAAATTCATGTAGTTCATTCCACTCCACCCAGTGCCACTCTCTCTAACAGTGACTGTGTTCGTCCCACAAACAGTGTGCGTCGATGTTGGTTGTGGTAGATTCATTCAATAATTTTCCTTTTGTTGTCCGGATGTCTTCCACGACGTCATCTGCCACCATTCAAGCGTTATCCGCTATCTTTTGCATTGAAGGTCTTCCACAGACTATTGTTTCCGACAGTGGCCCACAATTCATGTCCGCAGAATTTCAGTCATTCTGCAAGGCCAATGGTATTCAACATCTGACGTTCGCGCCGTTTTCGCCACAGTCCAACGGTGCCGCTGAACGTTTAGTCAGGACTTTCAAGTCACAGATGTTGAAGTTGAAAGCGTCGCATTCTCGGGAGGACGCGTTATTGCTCTTTTTGTCCTCGTATCGCTCTCAGCCCCGAGATGGTCGCTCGCCGGCTGAGTTGCTGCACAGTCGCCCTCATCGCACCTTGATGTCTTTGCTACATCCGCCGCATCAGGTTCCTGTGCAGCGGCAGACACCTGCATTTGCTCCAGGCGACGTTGTCTACTATCGCAACTATCGAGGTTCACGGCGTTGGCTCTCAGGGCGCATTCTTCGCTGCCTCGGCCGCGCTATGTTATCTGGTTTTGGGGGCCTCTGGTGAGGTGCGTCGGCATCTCAATCAGCTGCGCCTCTGTCGTCGCACGGGATCTGCCGCTCCCCGTCTGCTTTCAGCGACGGTGCCGTCCGGTCAGCGCCCTGGGGACCCATCTACTGGCTCGCCTCAGCCCCAGGTGTTACCGACGCTACCTTTCATTTTGCCCCATGGCGACGCGCCGCCGCCGCCGCTGCCGCCGCCGCCTGTTCTCCCGCCGGCGACGCCCACAGTGGACGCGTCGCTGCAACCGCCGGGCGCCTCCTTGGGTCACGCGCCGCCGATCGCTTCCCGTGACCAGTTGTCCTCCGCCATGGAACTCTTACCCGCTCCGGACCATATGTCGTCTTCGCCCGTCGGGTGCCCCGGCCCGATGGAGGTCGACCCTTCGGCCCCTCCTGTCTCTCTACGGGCGCATACACCGCATGTTGGCGTTCACCCTGGAGCAGGTTTTCAGGCGTTTCCTAGCTCCCCTCGGTCCGAATGGCAGGGTGCTGGTGGCACAGCCTCACCTGTTGTTAGGCTCCCCACCTCGTCGCATACGTCAACATGGGGTCCTCCCCACGGCGGGCGGAAGCCTTATGCCACAACCGTCCGCCGATTTGCGGGGGAGGAATGTGGTGTCACCGCCAGACACCACACTTGCTAGATGGTATCCTTTAAATCGGCCGCGGTCCGTTAGTATACGTCGGACCCGCGTGTCGCCACTATCAGTGATTGCAGACCGAGCGCCGCCACACGGCAGGTCTAGAGAGACTTCCTAGCACTCGCCCCAGTTGTGCAGTTGTCGAGACGATAGTTAGCATAGCCTTCAGCTACGTCATTTGCTACGACCTAGCAAAGCGCCATTACCAGTTACTATTGATGCTGTAAAACATATACCGTCAAGAGCGATGTTCACCATTTACGGATTAAAGTTAAGTATTCCAACAGCTACGTCCTTTTTTGCTAAAGTCTAACTTCCTTGTCCTGTTCCAGACCTCACGCCAGCCTGCGTGAGCTAAATCGCGCGCCTTTCGGCTTCCTCTCATGGTGGGTTGGCTCTCTTGCCATCCACAACAGTAGCCATGTATGGAAGTGAAACATCGACGATAAGTAGTTTAGACAAGAAGAGAATGATAGCTTTTGAATTGTGATACTACGTAAGAATGCTGAAGGTTGGATGGGAGGATGATATAGCTAGTGAGGAGTTACTTAATAGAACTGAGGAGAAAGAAATTTGTGGCACAACTCACTGGAAGAAGGGATCAGTTGATAGAACACGTTCTTAGACATCAAGGGACCTCCAATTTAGCACTGAAAGGAAGTGTAGGGGTTAAAAATCGTAGAGGGAGACCAAGATATGAATGCAGTGAGCAGATTCAGAAGCATATAAGTTGCAGAAGTGATTCGGAGATGATGAAATTTGCAAGGCATAGAGTAGCATGGAGAGCTGCAGCAAACCAGTCTTCTGACTGAAGACCACTACAACAAAAAACAAGAAAATGCAAAATACCTTACTACAAGTAATGCGAACTCTCTCAGAAAGCCAGTCGAACAAACACACTAGTGGGATTGAGTGCATTTATATTTACATAACATCGAATATAATAAAATATACTTCTATTAAATTAAAAATAAAATCTCATAACTTGAAAGAAAATGAGAAGGTGAGTAAAAAAAGAAAACTTGGATTCAGTGAGACGCGAACCAAATACTCATCAACCTTCATTGAGCAGCTGTGCATCGGATATTCGTTACGCTACGTTGAAGTTGCCTTGTTTATTACTACCTTCTGAACGTATTAATCGTTATTTATAACAAATCGTACCAAGATCAACGTGTTTTTGTAGGATCTTCAATTTGCCTTTGTTTTGAAACGGCAATTACAAATTCTAAAATTCTTTAGTACAACGTTTCCCGTTAATTTGCTACAACAAATAGTTCCAATAAACGACGATTTTTCGAGAGATCAATTTTCTTGTGGTTTGAAATATATATTCATACGACGTAGTTTATAACTTAAAACCCGCAAAGTACGGTCCTTGACTGAAAGCCAGTATGGGTTTCCCGACTCTATACGGCGTTCATGTGACGTAGTTGGCTTTCATCCACCTGAATAGCCTATGTTCAAACAACGTTCACAGTGTCTGTGATGTTTGATATTGCTCTACACGTTCAGAAAGACTCCCCAATGTGCGTTTTCCATGCTGTGACGTCAGAATCTCAGCACGCCCAACGTTGACGTTCGAATGAGTGGTCGTGTAACGACGGCTTTAAGTAGGGTAACCTACAGTTCAAAACACTTGGTGCATTACATGACGCCATTTGGACCTCACACGCTATATCGAAAACGAAAGGAGCTGACCATCGACTTTTATGATCGTTCAGTTCCCAATACTTGAGGCGAACAGGACGGTCGCCGGCCGCGGTGGTCTAGCGGTTCTAGGCGCGCAGTCCGGAACCGCGCGACTGCTACGGTCGCAGGTTCGAATCCTGCCTCGGGCATGGATGTGTGTGATGTCCTTAGGTTAGTTAGGTTTAAGTAGTTCTAAGTTCTAGGGGACTGATGACCACAGTAGTTAAGTCCCATAGTGCTCAGAGCCATTTGAACCATTTGAACAGGACGGTCAGAATAATAGCACACACCTCAAGTAGAAAGAACAGGATATTACGATTTTTCTTTACTTTTACGTTAACCTCAAAGTTACGTTATTTACAAATATGGGAAGTTGTGTACTCATGTAGACTGTGCTATAGATAAGGAAGAGATTAGGAAGTATTGATTTTTTAAAAAAATTCTACTATTAAGCGATTGTAGTTGTTTTTCTATTCTGCGATCGGCCATCACAATATCTGCCATTCCGACTTTCTCATGACGATTAAAACGATGGACTGTGTTACGATCTTCCGCGGTGAAACAATTTCGGAAGACCGAATTCAGTATTTCGGCCTTCTCTCTGTTAGCTTCCGCTTCGGTGTCAGTATAGTCAGTGAGCGAGTGAATAGATGATTTTGACCCACTTACTGATTTCACATACGACCAAAACCTCTTAGGGTCTTTCTCAGATCGGTTGCCAAAGTTTTACTTTCAAAGTCACTGAACGCTTCTCTCATTGCTCTTCTTACTCTCATTTTCACTTCGTTCAGTTTTTGTTAGCTAGGTTTTTACTTTTCTTTAATATGAGATGAAGTTCTCTTTGTTTACATAGCAGTTTTATAACACGGCTATTAAACCATGGTGGGTCCTTCGCATCCCTTGCGACCTTACTCGCAACATATTTGTCTAGGGCATATTGCTCGATTCCTTTGAATTTATTCCATTTGTGTTCTACATTTTCTTTCTCAACACCAAATATTTGATATTGATTTCTCAGATACTCTGAAATTTGTATACTGTCACTCTTGCTAAGCAAAAATATCTTATTAGCTTTCTTAAGATTCTTTGTAAGACCCGTTGTCATTGATGCTATAACAGCCTTATGATCACTAACACCTTCCTCCACTTAACTGCTTCGATAAATTTAGGTCCGTTTTCTGTCAGGTCTAAGATGTTACCCTCACGAGTTGGTTCTCTAACTATCCGCTTAAAGTAATTTTGGGACGAGACGTCCAGAACAATGTCACACGAATCTCTGTCTCTGACACCAGTTTTGATAGATGAGGCCCCCCTATTACAACGGCATGATCAGGTAAATTATTAACGATGTTCTGAAAGTTCTGTCTAAAGCGCCCTACTACTAGAAGTTCTGACCCAGGCGATCTATGCAAGCATCCGATTATCATTTTTGACCGATCTTTGATATTTAACTCCACCCAGAATTATTCACAATCGGAATCCGTGTTAACCTCGCTAGATTTTATTGAATTCTTTGCTGCAATAAACACGCCTCCATCATTGGCGACTAACCTTTCCTTACGATACATATTCCAACCTGAACTCAGGATTTCGTTGACATTAGCGTCTGGAATCAAGAACCTTTAAGTTCCTAATAGTACCTGTGGATTATAACCTTCAGTAAGGAATACTAATTGTGCGACCCCTGCAGTTTACTAAAATCGTATTAACTTTTCCATCTCCATCTCTGATCAGTGACGACGAAAGTTTTCTGGGGACATTGTGGCTAATTAGTTAGGCGAATCGTCTTTGATCCTGAGAGGGGCGTCTCTAACTTTAAAAAGCCCGGTGTACACCTCACACGTACTCCACTACCATAGTAGCCGATTCCTGCATGTAGTGCACCCCCGATCTATTAAGGGGAACCCTAAAATTCTAGTCCGCAGCTCGTGGTCGTGCGGTAGCGTTCTCGCTTCCCACGCCCGGGTTCCCGGGTTCGATTCCCGGCGGGGTCAGGGATTTTCTCTGCCTCGTGATGACTGGGTGTTGTGTGAAGTCCTTAGGTTAGTTAGGTTTAAGTAGTTCTAAGTTCTAGGGGACTGATGACCATAGATGTTAAGTCCCATAGTGCTCAGAGCCATTTGAACCAACCTAAAATTCTACATCCGATAGCGGACGTCGAGAAATTCGCATCCGATACCGTCGCAGAGTCGTCCGAGCCTCTAGTTTCGACTTTCCACTCTGCTCCAAACCAGAGTACCACGACCAACCCTTGGTGCGATGCTACAACAGACAGCTTAGCCTGTACCTCGCGCGCGATGTTAGTTGCCTTCGCCAAATCGGCCATCCGCCCAAAGGAGGCTAGGATGCCCTCAGAACCCCAGTAGCAGACGTCATTCATGCCGACATGTGCCACTACATGCATCCAGTTGCACCCAGTGCGCTCTATAGGCGCCGGCAGCGCCGCTTCCACATCACGGATGAAACCCCGGCAAACATACCAGGTGCACACTGGCGTTCTTCCCCGCCTTGCCTGCTACCTCCCTGAGGGGTTCCATCTCCCGCCTAATATTGGAGTTCCCAACGATAAGCGTACCCACCCTCCACAATTCTCCGGACTGGGCAGCAAAGTCGGCCGCTGGCCCAACAGGAGAGGCATCCCGTGCTGGCTCAGAGTATTGTCATCAACGCTGGGTAGCACCTCGTACCTGTTATTAAGGCATAGGGAGCCAGCCGCGCGACCTGCTCGCTCTTTCGCCTGTCGTCCAGTGATAGGTGAATCCACCACGAGTGAGGGCAGTCCGGTCACACGTTGCGTATCAGAAGATGCAGCGACACCTTTATCACCAGGGAATTCCAGTGGGCCCAGAGATATCGCAGGTCTCGTCCCCAGCGTCCCAATGTCACCGCAGCTTTGAGCATTAGTCCATTAGCGAGAAGAATATCGTCTATAGCCAACGCTGATACCACCTGTTTACGGACAGCAGACAGTTCTCCTCGTGTCCGCTCACAAAAAGAACAGTCCCTAGCCATATCGCAGTGAGTAAAAATAGATGTAAGATCTCAAATGGCGCTACTGAGTTTGGAATGTGCGCAAAATATAACAAACAGAAACGCTGAAAACTACTCTGCAGATTTCTCACTATGCCTTGAGACGACAAGCTCTTAAGTAGAAATAATTTTCTCTGTTGAAGTGGATGTTTCTAGAAACTCTGCTTACCCGAAAGCTACTGCACGAGATAAAAGTGCAAACTAGAATGCACTTATCCAAACTAAATGGTGTGTACCAGCACGAGATTTAAACTTAGTGGCGTGACATTAGGAAGCCATTTTACACACGGATGTGCCCCAAGATACACGTAAACACAAAAACTTACAGTAATTTGCTAACCACTACTCTACATAGAAAAATACACAAGTATAGTTCACTTCTTTGCAGATGCACATGGAAAAAGAACAGAAACCATTATAAATTACTGTATATCAGACAATTGCTGCTTTGCTACAGCTGCTGGTGCATCTGCTCTGCTCGGCGTCTGCAGGTACACGTGCCGCTTCAAAACAACCGAGCAATGACTTCCTGCGATGCTCTTGGCAGGATAGTTTCTCTGTCGAAGTTACGCGCTTCGAGGCGTCCTGGTTGGCTAGCGCCCGCTATTTAGGACGGCCGCGGTTCGCGAAGCGAGACTCGGCCGGGTGCAGTGGCGGACATGCGGTCCGGGCAATGACGGAGACTCGATCGGCCGCAGTGTCAGAGTGAAGACAGCGCACGGAGCACCGCGAGTAGTCAGTCGGCGCTTGGTGTACTGCGGAGACGCACGTGTTGACATTCCGGAGCCTGGGTCTGGCGGCGAGCGGAAGTGGAGTGCGGAAGCGCTATCTGGTCAACTTAGGCCCTGTTTAAGAGTCGTGTCTATCTCGAATCCTGAGGAGAGCGCAGGAGTTTACCCTGGCCCCCCTGTTAACCGCGAGCTCCTGGACTAACTTAAAAGCCGGCCGGTGTGGCCAAGCGGTTAAAGGCGCTTCAGTCTGGAACCGCGCGACCGCTACGGTCGCAGGTTCGAATCCTGCCTCGGGCATGGATGTGTGTGATGTCTTTAGGTTAGTTAGGTTTAAGTAGTTCTAAGTTCTAGGGGACTGATGACCTTAGATATTAAGTCCCTTAGTGCTCAGAGCCATTTGAACCATTTGAACTAACTTAAAAAAAAAAATGGTTCAAATGGCTCTGAGCACTATGGGACTTAACTTCTGAGGTCATCAGTCCCCTACAACTTAGAACTACTTAAACCTAACTAACCTAAGGACATCACACACATCCATGCCCGAGGCAGGATTCGAACCTGCGACCATAGGGGTCGCACGGTTCCAGACTGTAGCGTCTAGAACCGACTGGCCACCCCGGCCGGCTAACTTTAAATGATGAGCCATTTTGCGGTGGAACTTTCGGATGTGATTGGTCCGTGTAGCCACTTTGATTTTCGCTAGTCATTCCTTAAACCACTTGAACGTGGGTCTGAAATACTTGGTATTGCAAGTCCATGTAACTGCGCTGTGCCTTGGTTCCGTTGCATTTACCTTGAATTACAAGTGTGGCCGGTATTCGGGTATTCCTTTTTTTATTATTATTGTTAGTGTGTTAATTGGTCAATTTTATGAATCAAAGTTTATTCTCTGTATAAAACTACCGCCGCTAATTTAAATTGGAATTGCAAACTTGTTCCTTGTTGGCAAATATAGCCGGTCGTTGTGGCCGAGCGGTTCTAGGCGCTTAAGTCCGGAACCGCGCTGCTGCTACGGTCTCAGGTTCGAGTCCTGCCTCGGGCATGGACGTGTGTGATGTCCTTAGGTTAGTTAGGTTTATGTAGTTCTAAATCTAGGGAACGGATGACCTCAGATGTTAAGTCCCATAAAGCTTAGAGCCATTTGATCCACTTGGCAACTATAATAGTAA
This sequence comes from Schistocerca serialis cubense, assembly GCF_023864345.2. Taxonomy (NCBI): domain Eukaryota; kingdom Metazoa; phylum Arthropoda; class Insecta; order Orthoptera; family Acrididae; genus Schistocerca; species Schistocerca serialis. The sequence goes on from NC_064646.1 coordinate 239,522,542, forward strand.
AAATTTTGCGCCGTCAAACGGTGCTTTGGTATTTAAGAATGTGTGCGGATTGTCTGGTCACTATCAGCATGAGCTAGTAGCGCTTTATAAATTTGCAAAGTGGAAATTTCATATCATTGGAGATTGGTACTGAACTATTGCTTTAATAGTAACTGCGACTGTCACACTATAATGTTTAACAGCTCTTCCTGAATTTGGCGCTACCCAGTGGTTGGCTATTGGTTTTTGTGAACTGTGTATTAATACTGGGTTTGGCCGGCCGCGGTGGTCTCGCGGTTCTAGGCGCTCAGTCCGGAACCGCGTGACTGCTACGGTCGCAGGTTCGAATCCTGCCTCGGGCATGGATGTGTGTCATGTCCTTAGGTTAGTTAGGTTTAAGTAGTTCTAAGTTCTAGGGGACTGATGTCCACAGATGTTAAGTCCCGTAGTACTCAGAGTCATGTGAACCATGTGAATACTGGGTTTGTGTGTTCTAGAAGCCGTTATTGGTGTGCGCAGGCCCTCCTGCCTGTTGTTGTCACTTGAGCTCTCGAGCACGGAATTCAGACGCGCGGCCGGTGTGAACGCCAAACGTTAAGAATGTTCTGACTGCTGTGTAGATCTTTCAGGCTAACATCACATTTCCGAATGTTTCCTATAATAGTTACTTCACGTATTTATGAGATCTTGCTATTTGAGTATTTCTGAAAGCTCATAGCTTTTACAAATTGTTATTTTTCATAATCACGAGGCCTGATAATTGAATATTTTAAGGTTATATTTGTGTAAAGTATTTTTTTATTAATTTAAAGTTGGGGCCGTAAGGCTATTTTTTCTTTACAATTTTTTTGAATTATTCTCATTGCTTTTATACATATAAATAATCGGTGTAGGTCACCGCAATTTGTAAATACAAATTAATCATTGTGTTGTTACCAGTGCTCTCTTTTAATTAAAGTGATGAAAATAAATGTTTGTATCCTCAAATGGGGTCAGCATTCCACTCCAGCAGCCCATGTGTCCTGCTTACCAATCCTTCACCTTACCAACAACAACATGTTGAGGATCCTTCGAAAACTGGTCGGTGTTGGTAAAAAGCAATAAAATGACGAAAAATGTAGTACTGGTGGTAGAAAATGGGCTTCAGTTAAAGACGTTTGTTTGCAAAAGGAGTGTTCTAGAAGCAGTAATTCGTAAACTGTCTTGTATACCTTATATTCAGTTGAGACTAAGTTGCCTCTCAGTTCTTTAGCAAGTGTGTCAGTCTTTTCTCTACGTTTGCACCAAGTCTTGTGATTGGTAGTCTGTTTTACCAGATGATCAATGAGTTTCGCATATTTATTCGCATTTGCGTGTTTCATGCTTAATTTGTAAATTAACGACAATGACAGATAACTGCTGAGAGAGAGAGAGAGAGAGAGAGAGAGAGAGAGAGAGAGAGAGATGGTTCAAATGGCTCTGAGCACTATGGGACTTAACATCTATGGTCATCAGTCCCCTAGAACTTAGAACTACTTAAACCTAACTAACCTAAGGACATCACACAACATCCAGTCATCACGAGGCAGAGAAAATCCCTGACCCCGCCGGGAATCGAACCCGAGAGAGAGAGAGAGAGAGAGAGAGAGAGAGAGAAAGAGAGAGAGAGAGACATCTTATATGTACCTAACATCAAATATCACAGAACATACCTCTATTCAATTAATAAGAAAGTCCCAGAACTTTATAGGAACACGAAGGTGAAAAAAAAAAAAGTTAGATCCAGCAGGATGCGAACCAGCTCCTTAGATACTTTTGCAAGTCTTAGCTCCATGCTTTGTAACCATTACGCCACAATGAAGTCCGCCCCCGGTAGCTAATCGGTCAGCGAGACAGAATGTCAATCCTAAGGGCCCGGGTTCGATTCCCGGTTGGGTCGGAGATTTTCTCCGCTCAGGGACTGGGTGTTGTGTTGTCCTAATCATCCTCATTTCATCCCCATCGACGCGCAAGTCGCCGAAGTGGCGTCAACTCGAAAGCCTTGCACCCGGCGAACGGTCTACCAGACGGGAGGCACCAGTCACACGACCTTTACATTTTACCACAATGAAGCAGCGGTTGCTCGCCCTGTATACGGTAACTTAGACCTCATTGAAGTCTTTAACCGTCTCTACATCATTTCGTGACGTTTAATTATAATAAATCGTACCAAGAGCGATGTGTTTTTATTAATCGAATATAGTGTTTCCACATCTACATCCATACTCCGCAAGCCACCTGACGGTGCGTGGCGGAGGGTTCTTTGAGTACCTCTATCGGTCCTCCCTTCTATTGCAGTCTGGTATTGTTCGTGGAAAGAAGGATTGTCGGTATGCCTCTGTGTGGACTCTAATCTCTCTGATTTTATTCTCACGGTCTTTTCGCGATATATACGTAGGAGGGAGCAATATACTGCTTGACTCCTCGGTGAAGGTGTGTTCTCGAAACTTCAACAAAAGCCCGTACCGAGCTACTGAGCATCTCTCTTGCATAGTCTTCCACTGGAGTTTATTTATCATCTCCGTCACGCTTTCGCGATTACTAAATGATCCTGTAACGAAGCGCGCTGCTCTCCGTTGGATCTTCTCTCTCTCTTCTATCAACCCTATCTGGTACGGATCCCACACCAGTGAGCAGTATTCAAGCAGTGGGCGAACAAGTGTACTGTAACCTACTTCCTTTGTTTTCGGATTGCATTTCCTTAGGGTTCTTCCAATGAATCTCAGTCTGGCATCTGATTTACCGACGGTTAATTTTATATGGTCATTCCATTTTAAATCACTCCTAATGCATATTCCCAGAAATTTTATGGAATTAACTGCTTCCAGTTGCTGACCTGCTATAGTGTAGCTAAATGATAAAGGATCTTTCTTTCTATGTATTCACAGCACATTACACTTGTCTACATTGAGATTCAATTGCCATTCCTGTCACCATGCTTCAATTCGTTGCAGATCCTCCTGCATTTCAGTACAATTTTTCATTGTTACAACCTCTCGATATACTACAGCATCATCCGCAAAAAGCCTCAGTGAACTTCCGATGTTATCCAAAAGGTCATTTACGTATATTGTGAACAGCAACGGTCCTACGACACTCCCCTGCGGCACACCTGAAATCACCCTTACTTCGGAAGACTTCTCTTCATTGAGAATGACATGCTGAGTTCTGTAATCTAGGAACTCTTCAATCCAATCACACAATTGGTCTGATAGTCTCCTGAGGGCACTGCATCGAACGCTAACTAAAGTGCAGTTCCTGCGGTCTTCGATAGCTGCACGTGCCGCTGAAAACGTCACGTTGGCACCAAGTCTTGTGAACTGTAGGTTGCCCATTTAGGTAAATCGGCATTCCGGCTTCCCAGGGATGCGGCGCAATATTCACCGTCTCTTATCTTTCTCTGGGGACCATTATCTAGAGAGATATTTTCCTAGCAACCAAGGTACCAGGTTTCCCACATTCCCCCTTCAACGTAAGAATGACCGGTATGGAGTTTAAAGCCTCACTAAATGAGCCGTCACAACTCCCTTCCTGTCTTGTGTCACTGGATGAGAGTTCGTGGCCAGTATAGCGAGGGCAGGCGGCTACCTACCTTGTGGCGCGCAGGCGAGGAGGGCGTGTCGGTAGGCGTGGCCCCCGGCACCAGGTCGGATTCGGCGGCGGCGTCTCCACCCTCGGCGGCGGTGCGGTCGAGCGCCGCGGGGGCGGACACGGCGCTCGCGTCGCTGCTCTCGTCCTCGCGGGACCCCGAGGACGAGACGATGGCCGCGCGCTTCAGGATCGTCCACGACGGCTGCTTCTTCACCAGCCCCGGCCGCGGAAGTTCGCCTGCTGCAAGGGCCACTGCGTTATGGCCGGACAGTGCACGCTTACTGGACTAAGCGTGTCACCCCCTTAAAGAAACACACTGTTCGCTATGGAGCGCTGTAGATAATGTATGAAGTTGCCCTGCACAAACACCGACCAACCGACCGACCGACCGACCAACCGACCGACAAATTGGACTTGTGTACGCGGTTTGGCAGACCGATAAACTTGTCGGGCGGGGGTCGGGCGGGCAGGAACATCTTCTACCGACAACCCCCCCCCACCCCCTCTTCCACTGCACACATACTCCACTCTGTCAATAAATTGTGCCAACTGTAGCGCTGTCAGGACAACCGCCCGATAAAAGTTCGGCTTTTGTCACTACGCGAGGGATCATACACAGTTCTAATATACATGACAAGGTGCGAGGCGGACGAAACTTTGACAGAGTTTCTGGAGAAATGCAGATTTGCAGATGTTTGTTCGACACTCCATGCGAGGAGCTTAGCAATACAGATGCAAGAAATGAAGCACTTTTTCTTATTTTTTAACAAATCCATAATTTTTCGTCAGGCCCATACAGAGAAGTTTCTCTTTTTAGGTTTTATTTCCGATCCTTATTGGAAATGAAATCCAAAATCCGACTTATCGACAGTTAATGGACGTTAATTCATAAAACATACTTACTTCATCGTTATAAGTGTTAAAAAATTCTAGCAAATATCCAGGGCGTCTGCTATGAAGAGCAAAGTGTGGAGACATTTTTTTTCACATGTGTAACAGTTGCTAAATGCTTCTTTTCCTCTGTATGTGTTGTACTATTTATTAGATCATGTGTGCCCCCACCATGTGTAGTTGAAGTGAGTTTCTTAAACTTATAGCTCCACCTTAATGCTATATACAGAAATAAATTAATAACGTCTATACAGAAGTCTTTTGTTTTATTTATTTCACTTTGCCATTATGTATTATCTCAGTCAACTATAAGTCACACTGCAGGTTTCAGGAATGATTATTGTTAATATTTGTGGGGATACAACAACACTGAATTTGAGGTTCTCTTGACTTCTGCCACTGGATAGAAATCACAGTGTAGCTAGCAACGTTCCCTCACAGCTTACAGCCTCTCTCATGAGCGTATTCTTTTTCGTTAAGAATGCTTTGGTGATATTCGGCAGCTCCTTAAGGCATGATTCATCCATTCTTGGATAATTACGGAAATCATCGGATCCCAGTAACAGAAGGTGGTGAATTTCTTTCCTTACATAAGCCACTTCTTTGCCCACAGCTATTTTTGTTTCGCCCTATTACCTCTAAAGCAGCCAAAGAAAAGCCCCGATTTTGTTTCTGTGTAAAACCAGGCAGGGTCTCTAGAACACAAACTCAATGAACTTCAGACAAACAAATAACAAGAAAAGGGTGTCGCCGTAATCGCTGAGTGCAGTCGGTCGGGACGTTAGCAAGATAACTTTGTGCCTGTGTAGGGGCCTTAACTGGTATCAGACTGTCACGTGATCATCGATTGCTGACTAAGCTCGTGGTAGAAGTTTATATGTGATCGGCAGAGATAATCCTAACTTAATGACCATCTGTCACTCACGGCAAAAGCAGGATGTCATTAAAACTCTAGCTGCTACAGACTGAAGAATATTAACACCGGAACATACACAAGACGAACCAAAACATCTGAAGCAGTTTTTCAAGAAGAATTGCTATACAGAAAAGGAAGTAGAGTTCTGCGCTAAAATAACAGTACACCGAGGGACAAGGATAAGAAACAACAACGCAAGAACACAGTTTATCTCCCCCTTATTTAAACAAGTAATTTAACAGATCGGTAAGAATTTACTGTAGAAACGTGACTTCAGACTGGTTTTTAAACTAATAAAACTTATATGTCAGACCACCATACTTGTAAAGGATAAATGACTTCCTCTGTCGGCAAGCAGTGTACAAGTACGTATGTTAACGTCTATATTGGAACTCTAAAGAGAAGCGTGAAAATATATCCGAAGAAATATGAAAGTCTTTACCTAATAAAAAATAGAAAGCTCAGTTGTAGCACCGTATTTAGTCCAGTCAGGAAATCATGAAGTTTCTCGACACCAAAATTTTATCTACAAAGACAACGTGTTATCCCCGGAATTTTAGAGAAGTGATTGAAAAACATAAACGTGGGAATAGTATTTACAGAAAAAAAGAAGATATAAAACTTAGAAACGTCTGGACAGCAGCTGTACTGAATTGTTAGGTAAGTTGCATCTTTGACACATGAAAGTTCGATCGTTAAGGCGACTTATGACAGCGATTATCATTGTCGATCACGCGCAGACTTCTACCACGCCCCTTTCGTAGTTTGCTGCCTCTCTCCTACGTCTCTCTCGTCAGCCGACAAGCCTCCAGGGAACCAGAAGCATGTCTGAAGATGTTCAACGCAGCTTCGGGAACGAAAACATTTCTTTGACCAAGACCGTTCAACCCGAAGGATTCACTAGTAACTGAGACAACCGGCTGTAAAAGTCTTCACATCTCATTTGGAACGTAAGATTCATAGCTATATTTACAAATCACATCCTGACATAATTTGCTATAAAACCTCAGCAAACAAGCGGCACAACCTGTTCGGATTGAACTCATTCTGCTCATTTAATAAATGTTGAAGCTTTTTTCTTTTCTGCAAATATTTAACTGCAGTGTGACTTACTTTTATGCTGTCGCTAATCTCTTTTACGGATTGGTTGGTCTCCTTTAAATGTTCAGATAATGTTATACGGTTAGAAATTGGATAGCAATGTTCGATACACTGTAGATGGAACAATCTACCTGGCTGGACTATATACACTGCCTAACAAAAATAAATAAATAAATAAATAAATAATTAAAGCATCCTGAAGGGGAGGGACAGACGAAATGAAAGTACACAGATTGAGAGAGCATGTGATGTTATCACACTGACGAAAATCGAGTCAAATTTACAAAGAAGTGGGCAGTATGAACCCAATTACCAGCAAAACGTTGCAGCCCCCTCTGTCTTGGATGGATGCGCTCATTCAGTTGAGAACGATGTCATAAAGTCGCTGTATCCTCTTTGCTGAGACAAGCCGGTTCACAAGTGTTGTAACTGGTCCGTGATATCCTGGTTAACGGCACTGGGATGGAGTTGATATCAGATCTAGTCCCATATTGGAAACACATCTGGGAATCTAGTCGGACAAGGGAGCACATTAACAATATACAGACCACAGAGAAACGTACCATATGTGGACGAGCACGACACTACTGTATGAGGGATGACGCGAGACGTCCGTGATATACTGCTGTGCCGTCAGTGTTCCATCAATCAGTACGAGCCTTGACCCGAAGTCATATACGATGATACCCACACCACGTCACCGCTATGCCCCTTCAAAATGGAATGTGCCACAGGGTCGCCACCACACACGTCGATGACGGTCTTCTGGGGTAGTGTAGCACAGCGATTCTTCGCTGAACACAATGCGGCACAATTCATCAACACTCCATTATTTCTGTTCACGGCTTCGCTCTAAACGCAGCATTTTGTGTTGAGCCTTCGCATGGAACGGTAATTCTCCGAGTAATGGTGTGGAATCACGCAGAATGTTGCAGGAAGTCTATTACATGTTCTAGGATGACAGGCGCAGATATTTAGGGGCTACTATGCGCTTTCCCCACAATACGGTGAGTCAGTCTTGTGGTGGTCACACGTTGTCGACCATACTCGCCTGGTAAAAGAAACACTAAGGCACTGTGGAGCCATTGAAAAGTGTGCGTCTAAATTTTCATACGAATTTTTCTTTTTTTGGATGTCTGGGATGGCATTCGTAAGGTTTGCATTGCTTACACGTTTTAGACAAGCGGACGCAGCCTCGGAAGAGAAGCAGCGCTGCACAGAGATGAGTTACAGATGATCCTTGCTTTGGGAAGATGTGCACGAAATTCATCTGTTGATCATGAATAAAGGAGGAGAGACAGACAGTTGAGCTTTGGTCTTAGATCTGAACAGTCAAGTTTTGGTTTCGTAGCAGCAGGCAGCAAACAAGGGAGGTTTTTGACAATTATATTACGAATCATTGTCAGGCAGATAGCCCGAAATCAAATACTGGATTATAAGACTTATCCAGGAGTAGATATAGACTCAAATCACAACGTAGTAGTGTGAAGGGTAGGCTGAAGTTTAAGAGATTGGTCAGGAAGAATCAATACGCAAAGAAGTGTGATACAGAATTACTAAGGCATGGTGAGATATGTTGGAAGTTCTCTAAGGCTATAGATACAGCAATAAAGAATAGTCCAGTAGATAGTAGAGTTGAAGACAATCACAGAAGTAGGAAAGGAAAAAATATATGCAAAGAAGGTATTTGCGAAGAAACCATGGGTAACAGAAGAAATATTTCAGCTGATCGATGAAAGAAGGCAGTACCAAAATGTTCATGGAAATTCAAGAATACAGAAATACAAGTTGCTGAGAAATGCAATAAACAGGAAGTGCAGGGAAGCTAAGACGAAATGGTTGCATGAAAAATGTGAAGAAATCGAAAAAGAAATGCTTCTCGGAAGGACTACTCAGCATATAGGGAAGTCAAAACGATCTTCGATGAAATTAAAAGTAGGGGTGGTAACATTAAAGGTATATCATGTATTCCACTGTTAAATTCAGAGGAGAGACTGGATAGGTGGAAAGATCATGTGATAGAAGAAGAAACAGGAGTGGATCTACAAGAGATATGGGATCCAGTTTCGAATCAGAATTTAAGAGAGCTTTGGAGGACTTAAGATCAAATAAGACTAACATTCCATCAGGATTTCTAAAATAATTGGGAGAAGTGACAACACGACTACACGTTGGTTTAGAGAATGTATGAGTCAGGCGACATACCATCTGACTTTTGGAAAAATATCATCCACACAATTCGGAAGACTGCAGGAGCTGACAACTGCGAGAATCATCGCACATTCAGTTTAACAGCTCAGGCATCTAAGTTTCTGAGAAGAATAACATAAAGAAGAATGGAAAAGAAAAATGAAGATGTGTTAGATGACGATCAGTTTGGCCTTAGGAAAGGTAAAGGCAGCAGAGAGGCAATTGTGACGATGCGGTTGGTAATGGAGGCAAGAGTAAAGAAAAATCAAGACGCGTTCATAGGATTTGTCGATCTGGAAAAGGCGTTCAACGGTGTAAAACGGTGTAGGGTGTTCAAAATTCTGAGAAGAGTAGGGATAAGCTGTAGGGACAGACGGGTAGTATACGAAGGTTGCCCAGAAAGTAATGCACTGCATTTTCTTTCTCAGCTAAAACAATGCTACGAGTATTAAATGTTACGTATGTATTATCTGAAGTCTCCTGAGTGAGCGCGCCAAGTTTCCGTCACTTCCGACAGATAGCGCAGCAGTAGAACAGTTTTAAAATGGCGTCTGTAGGTGCTGTACGTTTCAAGCAATGTACCGTCATCGAATTTCTCACTGCAGAGAAAGGAACTGTTGGGAATATTTACAAACGCTTATGCAAAGTCTACGGAGCATTTGCTGTCGACAGAAGTGCAGTTAGTTGCTGGGCACGGGAGGTGAGGTCATGAGAAGGCGTTTCGGTGTAGCTCCAGTATTTTCAGCGGTCGGTGAGACCATTCACGGCTGTCACACCAGACATGTTGCATCGAGCTGATGTTATTCGCAAGGACAGACGCATTACGACGCGGCAGTTGGCGCTACATCTGTCAATCAGCAAAGGAAGTGTGGATGCAATTATCCGCACTCTTGAATATTCAAAACTGTGTGCAAGAAGGGTCCCACAGTGTCTAAAGGTGGATCACAAATAGTTCAGAAAGAACAATTGTCTTCATTTGTTGCAACGTTTTGAAGCTGAGTGGGTGGATTTGTTGACCCTGATTGTTACAGGTGATGAAACCTTGGTTCACCGTTTTGAGTCTGAAACAAAACGACAGTCAATCGAATGGCGCCATTCCCACTCCCCACAGAAGAAAAAATTCAAAGCAAGTGCTTCCGGCGGTGAGGTCATAATCACTGTGTCCTGAGACGGTGAGGGTGTGACTCTCATTTATGTGATACCAAGAGACGGTACCATTAATACAGAACCATATGCCAACACATTAGCAAAACACAAGATGCGCTTCTGGCGACTTTGGCGCCACAGTAGCCAAGGAGATGTTTTGCTGCAACTCGATAATGCTCGGCCCCACACAAATGTGAGGACTGCTGAACACATCGAAAATAACAGGACTGGACAGTGTTTCCCCATCCTCCCTACACCCCTGACCTAGCCCCCCTTGGACTTCCACCGGCCATTAAAGGATGCTATTCGTGAAAGAAATTTTGAGGACAATGAGGAGGTGATTCACACAGTGAAGCACTAGCTCCGCCACCAGCACAAGGATTGGTGCTGATTGGGCATACACTTCCTTGTTTCGGGCTGGAGGAGGGCCATAGAATGGGATGATGATGATGATGTTTGGTTTGTGGGGCACTCAACTCTAAGATTATCAGCACTCGTACAAAGTCCCAATCTTTACACAATCCACGAATGATGATGAAATGATGACAACACAAACACCCAGTCCCTGGGCAGGGAAAATCCTCAATCCGCCCGGGACTCGAACCCAGGATGATCCTGTGATCCAGAGACAGCAACGCTAGCCACTAGATCTTGAGCTGCGGATCATAGAACGGGATAGAGAGTACGTGAAAAAATAGGGTGTGGTAGATAAAACACGATATTTTCGTGTGTGTAATTGTCATTACGTTCAATAAAGAACTGTTGAAGAAAAAATTTGTGGTGCATTACTTTCTGGTCAACCCTCATACAATATGTACAAGAGCCAAGAGGGAATAATAAGGGTGGACGGCCAAGAATGAAGAGCTCTCATTAAAAAGGGTGTAGGACAAAAAATTCAAATGGCTCTGAGCACTTTCGGACTTAACATCTGAGGTCATCAGTCCCCTAGAACTTAGAACTACCTAAACCTAACTAACCTAAGGACATCAGACAAATCTATGCCCGAGGCAGGAGTCGAACTTGCGACCATAGCAGTCGCGCGGTTCCGGATTGGAGCGCCCAGAACCGCTCGGTCACAGCGGTCGGCTGGACGAGGAAAAGGATGTAGTCTTTCGCCCCTACTCTTCAATCTGTACGTCGAAGAAGCAATGATGGAAATAAAAGAAAGGTCCAGGAGTGGAATAAAATTCAAGGCGAAAGGATATCAGTGATAAGATTCACTGATGACACCGTTATCCTGAGTGAAAGTGAAGAAGAATTACATGATCTGCTGAATGGGATGACCAATCTAATGAGTACAGAATATGGACTGAGAGTATATTGAAGAAGAAAGTAAAGAGAATGATGAGGATGGTGATGTTTGGTTTGTCGGGCGCCAAACTGCGCAGTTATCAGCGGCTGTTCAAATTTCAAACCTTTGCTCAGTCTAATCTCGACACTTTTGTGAATGATGATGAAATGATGAGGACAACACAAACACCCAGTTATCTCGAGGCAGGTGAAAATCCCTGACCCTGCCGGAAAGCAAAAGGAAATAGCAGAAATGAGAACGGCGAGAAACTTAGCATCAGGTTTGATTGCCACAAAGTAGTTGAAGTTGTCCCCTGTGGTGCATTGTGTCCACTGCAGTGGACGGCTGTTATTGGTAACTTTTACCTTCACTGTGACTGTATTTTTAAGTCTCCAATGCGTGCACTCCACTCCAGTGGACGCTGTCCACCTGGTGCTACCATCTTTAGGGTGGTAGCGGAACTATTAGAGCGTTTGTTTGCGTAAATACAACACAAGTGACAAGATGGCGTCCTCGAAGCGTGGCCGTGTACCAGCGTGTAGTATTTCAGCGAAAGACTTCTATGGGCATTCAAGATGCAGGGTAAGAAAATTCTTAATGAATCTAGACTGATACTGATCCATTTCTAAATAATCAAAGATCGCCAAAACATATTTTTACGATCACTATGAAGGAAAAGGTATCTATCCACCGCACTGTGCATCATGCGATAATGGCATTGGTCGTGAGCTGTCTCACTACGTGACGTAGTAACTCAGCACAGTGGAACATTTATTTGGTTTCTTATTTTACAGTTTTTAGTATAGTTTCTTAGTTCAGCATAGATCTTATAATTTATGGCACACGAAGTACTATAATTAGTCCCGAAATTTCGAATTACAGGAAGTAATCGAAGAGTTGCTATGTCATTCAGAGTGCACACTAGCAGACGAAACTGACGATGAAGTCATCGAGAAACGTAATTGCAGAAACAAGTTCAAGTTCTGACGACAATGGTTTTGATTCTGCGGACAGTGAGAATGAAATTCCGTGTGATGCTGCAAGTTCCTAATCAGTGAAAAGAATATGGCTCTCAAACTACAAATGGCAGCAGATCGACAGTAATTCTGTTCCACTACCAAAATTTACAGGTGTGGAAAAAAATAAATGTAATTGGAGAGAGTCCTATTGATTTGTTCAAAGAAATAATTTGTGACGAAATTTTGGAACACACTTTGTTTCAAACTAATCTGTATGCTCTTCAGTATGGCAAATTGAATCTTGGATTGACAGTTGCTGAAGTGAAAACAGTTCTAGGTGTGAACATAGTGATGACATATATCAAATACCCTCAAACCCGATCATACTGGTCATCAGATGAAGGACTACGGATGAATTTAGTAGCCAACTCTTTAACAGTCAATTGATGTGATAACATACTGCGTTTTCTTCGTTTTGTGGATAATACAGCAGTGGATCAAACCAACACAGATCGTCTGTACAAAATCCGTCCATTTCTGGAGTGTGTGCCAAAAGAACTTTCTCCATGCTGCAGAAGCTGAATAGCATAAGTGTATTGATGAGCAGATCACACTTTTCAAGGGTCATAGGAATATGAAACAGTATGCTGCTAACAATACGAAGAAATGGGGACTGAAAGTCTTGGTGAGAGCTGGTTCTTCTAGTTATGACTACCGTTTTGAAGTATACCAACGTGGATCTGGTGGGAGGGAGCCAGTTAGTGAGTTTGAAGTTTGTGCTAATGTGGTTCTACGACTTTGTGACGATATGAAGTACAAGAACCACAAAGGATTTTTCGACAACTTATTTGCAAGTCTCGCACTACTCCAGGAGCTAAAAAAAGTGTCATTTGGGGCACTGGGACACGCCGAGTAAACCGGCTTCGACGTTCTCCGTGAGTACTTTCTTCAGAGAAAGACATGAGAAAGGGCGCACGAGGGGACTATGTATTTGTCGTGTGTAAAGAGGGCATAACCATAATAAAATGGTTTTACAATAAATGTGTGCATATTGCTTCTACCTGTGCTTTTGCACAGCCCAAATCATAATTTCAGCTCTGGAGCAAGGAGGAGAACAAGATCATCAGAGTACCTCAACCATTCAGGGAGGTGTATATATGATGGGCGAGTGTCTAGGATTATATCCAAATCATCGACGAAACAGGCAGTGATACCTGCATGTCTGTTTTCATTTCACTGATGTGGCTATTGTGAACTCTTGGTTGCTGTATAGACAGGCAAGAACTGACATCTGCCCCCTTGATTTCAAGGCGTCGGTGGCACGATCCCAATAAACCTGGGAAAATACAGGGGAGAGAAAGACCTGTTTCTACTCCAAAGTCCCGGAAAAAGAGGCCAGTTTGTAGGGCAGCAGATAATTGAGGACGTAGGTTCCAAGTGCTGAGATGAAGAGGTTGGCACAGTAGAGGAATTCCTGGCGGGCCGCATCAAACCAGACAGAAGACAGATGACTCAAAAAAAATTACGGATTAATGGAAGATTTAAAGTGGAGAGAAAAATAACTGATTTTTACATTGGTAAAATTATACTCTATGGGAAGAATGGATTAGAGGTAATGATTAAATTTATTTTATTTGCGATAGCGGTTTGATAATGCAGCATTCTGGGTTCGTCAGACATCCAGATGAGGAATATTTTTGGTTTTCATTTTTTGTTAGGATTTATCGATCATTGTGAGAGAAATGGATTTAAGATTAGATTTTGGAATTTTGTTCAAGGGAAGTTTAATTTTTGTAATTCTTGGATTATAGTTACGTGATTTCAGAGAATCCTGAACTGTTACTGAAGTTTCGTTATCTGAATGTTCTTAAGTAAAATGATATGAAACTGCTATTGTGTTCATTTATCCCAAAGTCAATGTCCACAACACAAGTCATTTAATTTTCGGTTTAGTTTAAAACATTTTCAAAAATTATGAACCAAGAATGACAGCAATATTTCTAGAGACCGCATTGCATCTTTGCCTACGTCAGTAGTTTGATTTTACAGTTCTGTTACTGAGACGGGCTGTAGCTACGAAAGCAATTTGCACGGCGTTATTCAGGGCGACCCACATAAGCGAAATAGTGTGGAATACAGATTCTTTCTTTAACTAAATTTCACAGGGACCAACTTTAGTTTCAAAGCAATCAGTTTTTCATCGAAGATCATTGTCCGATTTTGTGACAACAATAAGTTTCAGATTTTTTTCCATTTATCGCATTTAGATTCCTCTATCCACTCTCGCAGGTGAATTTTGTCACCGACAGTTACGGTTAAGCACCGTCAGCTTGCAGGTCTGGTATTGCACAATCTAGAACAAGAAGCCTAATCTTTAGCATCTAACAGACAATTTAACATTAAATACACAATCAACATTGCTGATACATTTTAACAAAAATTTTAATAGATAAATTTCACTGTTCTACCTGTTACAGAGTATTACAAATTAATCATTTACACACTCCCCTTACGGGAGCTGTAGCGCTGGTTCAGCAGAGACTCACCGGGTGGTGCGGCCGAAACGGTGGCAGCGTGAACCACAGTCGGGGGCGGTGGCTGCGCCTGCGGGGGCGGTGGGGGCGTGTGCGGCGGCGTGTGCGCGGGCGCGTGAACCAGCGTCTTGAGCTTGTCGCGCAGCAGTAGTGAGCCGCCGCGCGACGGCGCCGAGCTGGTGGCGGAGGGGGGCGGCGACAGCGCCTCCGTGGGCGAGCACGGCCCGCACGGGACCGCCTCCGCGTCGCTGTGCCGGTCGCTCGACGCCGTCGACGACGCCGCGCTGGGCTGCGCATCCGGTAGCAACGGTGTACTCGTGCGTAGGCGTCTGCAGGGGTGTGCGTTTGTGCGGATACGCTTTGTGCGCTAAATTTCAGTACCGGTCCGGATGGAAGGATAATGATAAACAAGGTCTGTGGTAACGCCTCTATCGGACAATATACGAATTAATTTCGAATAGTTGTAGATGTAGCGCCTCTAGCGGGAGATAATAGAAACTGAAATGGATAAAAGAAAGGTAGTACTGTCGATTGTACGTGGTGTATCGCGGTTCATTTCCGAGCCTGTAGCGATTTTCCAAGCTGGTTGGGACGTAACAGCATGTCTTATACGGAAAGATTTTTTCTTGGCAAGCACCGAAAGCAACAAGAGCTACAACATCGAAAACATTATTATTAGCACGGCCTAAATCTCTATGCACGTGCTACTCCGTATCGTGTCGCACATATCTATCGATCAAAAGTACCTTGACGCTTATTACTGCACATCAGCATGGTCTGTCTCCACCTTTCGCCTTTATGACGGCTTGAACTTTGCTGGGGAGACATCTGAGTTACGTAAATTGAAAGCGGAGTGTGGAAAAAGGAAAGATATATGTCAATTGCATCGGGACGTTACCGGGATTCGAACCCAGGATCTCTTGCTTCCTTTTTCTGCTTTCTTTGTTTTTTTTCTTTTCTTTTTCTTTTTTACAGTGTTCTACCACTTTTTTTAAATGTGGGATTCGAACTCACAGTTCCTTTCGAAAATCAGAGCTTAGACGTGGCGCCTTAGGCAGTTTCCTTCCTTTTATCTTTTCCTTTTTTATTCTTTTAATTTTTCGTTCTTTTAGTTTTTTCTGCAACAGAAGACTTGAAATAAGTAATAAATGATCACTTCTTGAAATAAAGAATAATGTCTTCCTTTAGTGATAAACTTAAACGCCTTCTTCTTCTGTAAAAAGTTTCAGCTATAATGATAAAGCAAATATTCTCAATGAATATATGAAATAGCTAAAACCATAGACTACTCTATGAAATGAAGGAACTTCTTCTCGATGTCTGTTCGCTCGGAGCTTACTTTAAATTCTTTTATTCTCAGTACTTAGTTCAAGATTTTGCTGTCATGGTGTCTCAAATATTCCCGTACTTCGAAGGGTAATACAGGTCAGGTTTGATTTTTGTACTTTCAACATTGCAGCAAAGTCAGCAATCGTGATAATCAAATATATAAGAAACTATCAGCCTCGATTTCGGTAATGAAACCAACCTTTACGTAGGTTACAGCCCAAATAATTGAGCCTTTTTCAGAAGATATACCTGAATCTATAATTTGTCTAAGAGGATATGGTCTAGAAATTAGGCTGTTTTAGTTTTATTTCTAGACCATACCCTCTTAGGCAAATTAGAGATTCAGTTATATCTTCTGAAGAAGGCTCAATTATTTGGGCTGAAACCTAGGTAAAGGTTGGTTTCATTACTGCAATCGAAGCTGATAGTTTCTTATGTATTTGATTTTAAAATGTTCATATTTAATACAATAGCAGTAGTCCACGAAACTCGCTGTCCGATTTTGAATGATGTAACCAATGGTGTGGCTTAGCATCCAGATCGTAGCGTTGTATTTTGTTCGGGAGTAGTGCAACCTCTGTGGCCACAGAAGTTCTGTCCTTCCAATGTGTCTTTCGATGGAGCGATCGATGATTGCCAGTCTCCTGGATAAAGGATCAGTAATTTGTTTAGCAGTCCCACAGGTGAGTCGGCGAATCAAAGTGTCCACAAATCCACAGGTAGTACAGGTAGGAGATGTGGAGATTGTTATTAGTAGGTATTCTATCATTGGCCTCCATGTACCAGGTGCATCTGACAGCACTAGGCGGGATGTCAGTGAAGATATTCCTCCAGATAATGTTCCACTTGTAATGTTGCCATTTATGGTTCAAAAGGTTCCAATGGCTCTGAGCACTGTGGGACTTAACATCTGAGGTCATCAGTCCCCTAGAACTTAGAACTACTTAAACCTAACTAACCTAAGGACATCACACACACCCATGTCCGAGGCAGCATTCGAACCTGCGACTGAAGCGGTCGCGCGGTTACAGACTGAAGCGCCTAGAACCGCTCGGTCACACCAGCCGGCCTGCTATTTATGTTCCACCGGTTGCCTACAAGTAATTTTTGTCAGAAGTCGCAAACTACCTTGTTCGCCAGACCGGTGGAACTTGAAAGGGAAGAACGGTCTTTATATATGTAACTGAACTCTAAACAATACTCTCCACGTATGGAAACATTCGAGGAATTACAATGGGAAGCGCAAGCCGATTTAGGCTCCATCAGTTTAATAAGATACTGGTTTTGTTGTCTTTAGGGGTCTCAAGAGACTTCCTGATGGAAACTTTCTAGGCATTTGCTTTAACCATTGCGCCGCCTGGACACAATTTTATCGCAACTGCTCGTACTATCTCTGCATGCCTGTCGGCCGACCCACATTCCCTCCAAGAGCCAGCTATCCGCTGTCGCTATTCATGTACTCCGTGCTAACTGCTTTGAAATTCCCGCAGGAGGTCGGATGTAACAGTGCTTTACCACTGAAGGTAGTTTTTTCATTGCCCATCGAGGCGATGCAGTTAAAAGAATGTGTAATGTTAATTTTTTTCTGATACGTGCGAAAGAACAGAGACCACACATTCATTCATATAAAGATATCTGAATGTCTGTGGGGACTGACAACCTATTCTCCCTGAAGAGCCGAAACCAGAGAAGGTAGTGTTGTTGAACGCTGGAATCTGGAGTGAAATAGACGTTCTGACTCTTCCGGAAAGTAATCTATTGTGTTCTGGTCGGGACTCTGGACAAGTCAGTTGATTTCCGAAATACTATTGTCCTCAGAGGTTCTGCTTTATGGCAGGGTGCCCTGTCATGCAGATGCAATTAACCATCGTCTTCGAACTGTTCCTTCATTCTATACAGTATACAATGCTATCAAGTGTGTTGATATCCTTCCGCATTAAGCGTTTTGTTAAGCGGAATAAGGCAACAACACCCAAAACACGAAAACCAATCTCATACCGTAACACAAAATTTTCCGCACTTCACTTTTAGTGCTACGCATGACCTCAGATGTTAAGTCCCATAGTGCTCAGAGCCATTTGAACCATTTGATGCCTCTTCCAGGGGAACCACCTTTGAACTTTCGACAAAAGATTTTGTTGCAGCATCTTTAAGGCACCACTCAGTACCATCTCTTAGAATCAAAAGTTTAATTTAACGATACGGCAAGAATAGAATAAGATAGAAAATTTTATAATGATAGTCAATAACAAACACGAATCGAATATACTGTGCTCGGAGAATGGTGCGCGCATTCGCCGTACTGAAATGGACTGCACGATGCAATCGGAAACCCGAATACTCTGTGCTGCGCTGTGCGGGTTTATATAACCTGAGGCAGTGAAGCGCAGATAGCAAAGCGACGAAGTCCTTCGAGGCAGTTAGAAGTGTTTGTGGACGAGAAAGGGATGGAAAGAGCTTAGTGGAATGTTCGCTGTGCTTGTAGAAGAGACAGATAGAGAGAGAGAGAGAGAGAGAGAGACAGAGGAAGCATCAGCACGGCCGCTGCGAGCGTGTGTAGGGGCGAATATGAGGCGCCACATACCTACTCGTACAAGCTAAATTCTTCTGTTTGATATAAAACCAACGCTGATGTGATATTTATAAGACTTGTTTTTCTTGGCGTGTTGCAAAACTTTATGTGCTTTGTTCTTTAGGTTGACATTATTCTCACGGAGCCCTTCTTGTGGAGCCACAGGACTCAGTGGACGCTTTCAGAACCGTTGCTCTACAAAAGCGATGTTGCTGTTGCAGGGGAAATAAAATGCAAATGTAATTCTGTGACAAACCAGGAAGATCACCATGTCAAGATCTGTAGCTCTTGTAGATATCATACATCTCCCGTCTCCATGGTGCATTCCAGCCAATATTGATAGCGTCACTGTGTCTCGAATAGGCAGTAATAATAATTTAAATAATAATATTATCGATTGCATGTACCCGCAAGAATAGCCCAGAGCGCTAACGCGCTGTTTCCTGGACTCGGGTAGGTGCACCGGCCCCGGATCGAATCCGCCCGGCGGATTAACGACGGCGGCCGGTGTGCCGGCCAGCCTAGATGTAGTTTTTAGGCGGTTTCCCACATCCTACTAGATGAATACCGGGCTGGTCCCCACGTCCCGCCTGAGTTACACGACTCGCCGACATTTGAAACACATTCGCACTATTTCACGATTTACACTAGACACAGACAGCGGGGGTACACTGATTCCGTCCTGGGGGGGAACGGGGTGGCGGCAGGAAGGGCATCCGCCCACCCCTTAACTTAACTATGCCAAATCCGTACTTAACCCTGTCGACCCTGCGCCCAATGCTGGATAAAGGCAGTAGCAAAAGAAGAAGATTATCGATTGAATGTAATGCAAAAGTAGACGATAATCAAAATATTAACGCTTTCCCTTGACTTTTAAGCACACAATTATTGTTATTGCTGGCATACATGGATGCACCGTCGAATATTGGAATCAGTTCGGCTTTTATCGGCAGTCGTAAGACTTGTGCGGATCTGATTAAAGGACAGGGGCATGTATTACGTATCGACAATATGCAATGAAAACTTCGTAACTCCATTTCTTTATGAATTTTGCAGTGAAGCAAGAACGGTTCTTAAAATATAATACAAAGCGATACAGACAGTTGCTACAAATGTAACTATGTAGTGTAAATATAGTTATTGACGCACAAGAGAAATCCATGAAACTTCCTGCCAGATTAAAACTGTGTGCCAGACCGAGACTCGAACTCGGGACCTTTACCTTTCGCTGGAAGAGCAGTGCTATTTCTTCGGCATAAAAGGTGCGGCTTTCTCTCCTTTTGTCGGTTCCGGATACGGCGGTGCTCTTCGATACGGACTTGTCGCACACGTTAAGAACAGGGTAAGTTTCGAATGTCTTCCATTTTTTGGCCGTATGACCGAGGACTGTGCCGTAAGGTCGGAGAGAAAGGGAGACGAAATCTGCTGGAAATGCAAATGCTAGCTCCAACACGCGCACATTTTGCATTCCCCGTTTAGTGCGTTCAAGCGTTACCACATCCACATTTGCGTCAGAGTGGCAGAATCTGTAACCTTCCGTCGAGCGTCTGAGAAGTTTGTCTCAGGCCTTATCGACAGTGGGCTTAAGATACATAACGCTGGAGACGATAGACAAGTGGATACCCAGCAGCTCTTCCGGACCAACACGTATCACGTCTCATAAAAATCTCTGTACTTCATGGGCCTTGGGTCTAGAGTATGTTGCGTCAAACTGCAGATTGTTCCTGGCTTTCCAATAAGAAAGAGCCATCGGTTGTCAAGAACATTAGCACGATACACAACACTAACGTGGCGTAGTGGTAAACAAGAATAGACCCGGAAACGCGACTCGGAGCGGCCGGGACGTACGGCACCGTTCCACAGCCAAAGGCCGAATGTGTACCATTTGGTTATCGGTGCACGTCTCGCAACCCGACCCAAACTTCCATACGTCGTCAACCATGTGTCTTCTACAGCCTGTACTCGTACATCCATTATGTATATTCTGTACAGGGGAGACATTTTACTTGAAAGTGGATTGCCTGATGTCGCCAGATAAGTATGATTTTGCAGTGCCTGTGCTATTACGAATTACGATGCAAGTTCCTTCGGACATACATTCACGTTATACTATCTTCTCGCTAGATTAGTGACATTTCTAAAAATTCTTTTAAACTTTTTAATTCCCAGAGTGCTATTCTTCTTTATTTAGATGTGCCTGAATATGCGTTGTATGACCTACAGTACTATTACAGGTTCATACAAGAACTGTATGTGATTTATTTTTCATGAATGCGTGCCTTCGGCTGCGGATGCCTTATTTGCAAAGTTTGTAAGTAGGCTGTTTAGGTTTTTATGTTGGTAACGCCACGTAGCGCTCTGTATGAAAATCACTGACTGTGCTCTATGCAGTCTGTGGCTGGTTTGCATTGTTGGAATTTTTGGCTATTGTAGCGTTGGGCAGTTGGATGTGAACAACGCGTAGCGTTGCGCAGTTGGAGCTGAACCGCCAGCAGTGGTGGATGTGGGGAGAGAGATGGCAGAATTTTGAGAGTGGACTATCTGGATGTGTATCCGTCAGAAAAACGAAATTTGTAAGACCGGATGTCATGAAAATATATATATTTTCATGACATCCGGTCTTACAAATTTCGTTTTTCTGACGGATACACGTCCAGATCGTCCACTCTCAAAATTCTGCCGGTAAACTATTAAGGTAAATACATTGTTTGTTCTCCATCAAAATCTTTCATTTGCTAACTATGCCTATCAGTAGTTAGTGGCTTCAGTAGTTAGAATCTTTTATTTAGCTGGCAGTATTGGCGCACGCTGTATTGCAGTAGTTCGAGTAACGAAGATTTTTGTGAGGTAAGTGATTCATGAAAGGTATAGGTTATAGTTAGTCAGGGCCATTCTTTTGTTGGAATTATTGAAAGTCAGATTGCGTTGCGCTAAAAATGTTGTGTGTCAGTTTACTGTTGATCAGAATAGGTAAAGAGAGAAATGTCTGAGTAGGTTCAGTTTTGTTCAGCTGTTTGAAAATCAAATAACGTAAGAGGTTTACCAGTATTGTCACTCTTGATTTTTCAAAGAGACGTTTCAAGTTTGCTGTTACGTCAGTATTATTGTGGAACCGCTACTTCCTTTCACCTTCACCGACCACAATGGCATTTTCCTGGAGAATAAACGTCCCTACCACAAGGCTAGAATCATGTGAGAGTGGTTTGACGAGCATGATAGTGCTCTGACGTTGTTGTTTCGGCCAACAAATTAGTCAGATTTGGAACACCTCTGGGAGACTATCGGGCGCCATTTCAGCTCACATCATCATTTTCATCATCATTGACTCGCAAGTCGCCGACGTGTGGTCACCTAAAAAGGACTTTCAATACGGCGGCCGAACTTCCCAAAATGGGGCCTCCCGGCCAACAATGCCATACGATCATCTTTTACATTTACGGTAAATGCGTCACCTGTGCGTTAACATCTTGTGCCACATAGCTGTAGGGACCTACCAAGGACTTGTCACATCCACGTCACTTTGAATCGCTGCTGTATTACAGTCCAAAGATCGACCAGCCCACTATTGAACAGATCATAATGTTTTGGCTCATCGACGAATGAGACATCTCCCACATTAGAAGATACCGAAGCACGTCAAGAGAAAGTAATGAAAGTCTTCGAAATCCATTGCAGATAACGTAAACAATAAAGGTAGCTGAGGAGAAAACTAATACGAAAATAGCCTATGTACTTTATTGTATCAGAGTGGAATTGGTTGTTGGTGTAGTATACAGATGACTACGGCAGACCACGAGGCAGACGGCGGTTGCGCAGCTTACCTGCCGACCAGCGTGCTTGAGCGAGGCGAGCCGTGTGAGGATGGAGCTGCCGGCGGCGACTCTGCGAGGAGCCGCAGAGTCCTCCTCAGAGGAGGGGCCCGAGTGCAGCCGCGAGTCGTCCGCCGTCGTCGGGGGCGACAGGCTGGACCTGCGGAAAGCCGAGCAGCTGCTCACACGGGCCAGCACACATCACGAGTACTGACCCCTGGAGGTATCGGCCAAGCTCATACGTACTTAACTATCGTAACAGGCATTACGGATTCATGCCGTAGTCTGATGTATAACTGACACCACTCGAAGTTACTGAATTGTCCGATACCAAATTTTTAGAACTGTTCGATACACGTTTTCCCGTGGTCTTTAACAATGCTTTTTTCTGAAATAAAAAAAGTAATATTGCATTCCAGAATATTAATTGCTAGGTGGCTGATGAATGATTCTTTTGGATCTTCTGATAGTCTGACGTGGCCAGTGACAAATGTCTCTCCACTGCCGCCTTTCTCATTTCAGAAGCCACTTTTATCCGACGTCATCAGTCATTTCTCGGATATATTCCAAATTGAGTTTTCTCCTACAATTTTGCCCGCTATGGTAGCCTCTCGGACCGCGCCAATAGCTCAACGCAGAAGATGCCATCGCTGATGTTACCAGAGAGAAATTCGTCTGGTACTTAACCATGTGACTGGTGAGGACGAAGGGAGTGCGGCCTCACCAAATGGGTCACCTGTGAACCTAGAGGTTGATGAACACCTCCAGAAGACGCCGAACCTGAGGGTCGCTGATTCGATTTCGGGACGAAGCACTCCGCACCACGCCATAGCCACTTGTAAATAAAGCAACGAGCGAATTCACAAGGGGAAGATCGCGCCGCCGCCGCAGTGGTTCACGGGTAGGGTTTTGTATGGACGAATATGTCGCCTGGCGCTCCGTTGCAACATGAGCGTCGCCGTTGTCAGCAGTCACTGGAATCTGTACGCACAATCTCGCGCCGCACCGCTGCCGCGAGGAATTGATCGAGTTAAGACACACTGTATTAATCTGTTTGTTTAAAGGGTCTTATGTGTCAATAAATGACTGATAGTGGAACCACCAATGTTTCACTCACACCTCACACAAGGAAGGAACCCAATCCACCGCCAACAATGTGTTGCATTTCCTCCCGCCCTACCTGACAAAATAATGACCTTTGCTCCCGTATCGCTCAGTATCGACCGGCTACATTACCAAATGATGACATACGTAGTAAAACTGATTATTACGTTGTGTACAAAAATATGGAACCACAAAAACACAACACATTACCAGACCAAATACGGTGTAGGAAAACCGTTGACATTTAAAACTGTTTCCAGTCTTCACAGAATGGATAAATTCAGGTCCCGTATGGTTTTCGACGCAGTCTTATGCCAAACTTCCGGAAAATGGTGTTGAGTTCAGTCGTGCGATGTCTACTATGTTGTGTCCATGTACTACTCTGAGAACAGAATGTCTGTTGGCGAGACTAGAAGAACTATGGAACGAAGACGCAAGAAACGGAAATCTTACACGTATTACAGATAGGCAACTAATCAGCTGCCACCGGTTCACCTGTGAGCATAAAACGATATACATGATACCAGCATGGTGGGGCAGGAACGAACGTATGGGACAGTGTAATAGAGAAGGCAGTACGTGTAACAGAGGCTGGTAATTTTATAAGTAGGGATAGAAAATAGTTCAAATGGCTCTAAGCACTATGGGACTTAACATCTGGGGTCATCAGTCTCCTAGACTTAGAACTACTTAAACCTAACTAACCTAAGCACATCACACACATCCATGCCCGAGGCAGGATTGAAGCGCCTAGAACCTCTCGGCCACAGCAGCCGGCTCAGTAGGGATAGAGGCTTTAGCTTCAGCATTCAACGCCAACCTCATTTTCCTTCAATCACGCTTGTCCCATGGATTCACGCTCATTACGAAGCTTTAGAGTGAAGAGTTTTATCTTACGTCATTTCCCATACTTATAGGTTTTTACCTTTTGGCAGAAAGTATGTGTTCGGTACGCATTTCTGTTGTCTACTTTATCATTTGGCAGCGCCGGGAAATAACTATTATGGTGAAGCGCAGGTTGTAACGTTCAAAGGGTGCTTGGACTCCATATAGAGAACAACGAAATCTGCGATTGTCACCTGTCTTAGTTTACTGCCTGTAATTGAGCCTCATGTTAATGATTTTTTAGTTCTTTTGGTTTTTCTTAATGCTAAAATACTTATTTATAATGATTTTCTAGGTTCCTTCTTTGTTTATCAAATAATTCTTGACGAGTGGTTCGCTCTTTAGTGTTTCTGTCCAGTTTTATTTTTATGATTAGTGTTTATTTTTACATTGATTTCAGTATAATTAGACATTATTTTGCTGTTGATAATTTTTCTTTTAGTTTAATTTTAATAACATTCTGAATGCGTTTTTTTTAGTAATTACTGGGAGACCTTCAGTATATTTATCTTCCCTATGGTCAGTCATAACCTCATACTGTGTGTTGAGGACTGTGTGCACTGACTAAACGTTATGCCGATATTCCGTCTAGAGTGAACAAATCACCATCTGACGGTGACGCTTAATTCCGCTCTGTGAGGTTCCGTTTACCTCTAATGTCAATCAAACTACAAAACAAACAATGGGCACAACGGTGACGTTACTAAGACCAATTAAGAAAGCCAGAGAACCCAGTTTTATTCAAAGATACATTATTTCAACGGAATATGGATTCATTCTTTGCAACTAACATGCCGGTGCACTTCAGATTATGATAAAAACTTTATTTCGGCTTTAGCAATGCTTAATATGCAAATTAACCCTTTTAAGAAGAATTGAAGGGAAAGGAGACAATGGTAGTCAAATGTTTTGAGTACTGGAGAGCAGGATCCAAGAATCTGATCGGTGTTACGATCTACAGGAAAGGAGGTACTGTTTTCATGAAAATGGCGACGACCGTTAGAGTCCACTAAAAATTTGAACGGCTCCTTCTTCTTCAAAGAGGCGCCTTGGTACGGAAGACATCCGCCCTGATTCCTGTAGGCATCAAATCAGGTTTTATCCGCTTTCTATATCGGAGCAGACGGAACTTGATCACTGCCCATCTCAGCAGTTGGTAGGAAACATCTTTTGACGTCGGAAGCTTAAGCCGGTATTCCATGACACACAAGTCAGATGTGCCTGCCAACTAGCGGCAGAAAGGGTGAAGCTGCGATTTCAGCAGACTGTTTATATATCGTGGAGAAATAGGAACCGTTCTATTTCGCCGAGGATCCGCTCGTGCACAGTAGAACTGTACGTCAGTATGTGCAGAGCGCAGCATTTCGAGTGGGCGTTCTGCTTGTTATTGTTTTCACGCGTGGTCAGTAGACGGGAAATAAGTGAGCTCTTAAGGACTCTTTCAGCTATTGCGAGAGATATTTAAAAAATTTCAATGAGTAAAATATGGTAATAAAACAAATGAAAATTCTTTTTTTTGTATTGCTGTTGAGAAAAGTATATCTAACCATAGCTTCTTTGTGTAGAAATGATGTGAAACAAAGAAAGTACAAGCGTGCTTATTGAGGCATACAGCAAGGAAAAAGATCTGTACGGTGCTATAGATACGCTGTACCGTAATAAGGTACGTCTACAAATGTTTAATTCTAAAATTATTTTTTAATTTAATGTGTATGTAATTTTAGTTTCTATATGTGTTCGTATCACTTTAACTGGGAAAAATAACGCGTGTGATTTATTTGATTACATCATTTGTGTTATTTCAGTATTCTAGAAAGAATAAAGTTGAGAGTATAGAAACAAAACTTAGATCAGTTGTGCCAGCCGCGACCAGTCATGACTGTAAAAGCCAGTCTGTATCTTTGCTGTTGCACTATTGTGATATAGCTTCCCTCAATACTGTGTCATCAGCGCAGATCCCGTTAGCTACGGCCGACAAGGCACACCCATTTTGCGCTGATAACCACGCAGTTGAGCGCCCCACAACCAAATTAACGTCCATTCCGACGAACTTCCTATATTCCTACGCATCTTCGGGCCTCAGCCCCTTGATTAACAGGGAGTATATGTCCCTGCCTTCGTCCCTTCTGCCCAGCCAGGGTCGAACCGACTTGCTAGTGCTATCGTTACTTCGTTTTCCTGCCCTTCTCCTAAAGACTAGGGCGGACACTGTCACGGCAAATGTTGCGTAGATAATTGCATCCTCAGTATCTAAAATGCTGTGAAAAAGAAAAACATAGATAATCATTTTCTTGCATCAGCATGACGTAAAACGAAAACTTTTGTCGATAATTCTGTATAATAATAAAGTAACTTCATTATAGGTGCAGAATGTAAACAATAACTGCTTAAAAATACGAAACTATGTCCATCAGAAGTGTCGATACGAGTGGATACCAGCTACATAAAAGTGGTAACTTTCACACTCAGCGAGTTAACCGACGTAAAAAAAAACCTGTCCTTCCAAATATGTACCCTTGATGTGCTTGGATGTTAGGTGTATTGCGTAACATAGCTAACGAAAAAGTTTGCAGTTCCAGACTTGTGCGCTTGTGGCGCTGGTGCTGACTTGTATACGATAGGTGTGTCGTGTAATATTGGCTTCACCGAGGTGCACTCATTCCGATTTCCTAGGCCATGTCAACGACACTTACTCTTCGAAAATCAGCGGTCGTAGTTAGTGATGCGTTCGAAAGGCCCCAGCAAATATCATATTCGGCTACTAAGCATCTACCGCATAGAGTCCAGTTACAGTTTTGCTGTTTATTATCTTGGCCAGAGACGCGCAATGGCAGCGGCGGTGGATTGCGATCATATTAATGTGAGAAAACAACTGCTCTGTGCATTGTTTCAGCTTGCTGGATGCTGAAAGCAACCATCTGGATCGCCTTGAGGTAAGAAGACATTGCAACCACCTTTGCTTTGTCACCTCGACCGCTCTCTCATGGGTTCAGTGCTGTGTTTAATTTCAAATCATTACCCCGCAGATAGAATTTAGCCTCTAGTATAACGGTTCGTCGTCAACCAGTTTGCTACTATCTCCTGTTTAGTAGTTTACAAGTAATATTTATCTTTCTCTAAGTACCTGTCAATATTTTTCGTGTCATTTTCTGAAGTGGTTTCTTTATTGTATTTGTACAGGATTATTACAAATGATTGAAGCGATTTCACAGCTCTACAATAACTTTATTATCTGAGATATTTTCACAATGCTTTGCACACATATACAAAAACTCAAAAAGTTTTTTAAGGCATTCACAAATGTTCGATATGTGCCCCTTTAGTGATTCGGCAGATATCAAGCCGATAATCAAGTTCCTCCCACACTTGGCGCAGCATGTCCCCATCAATGAGTTCGAAAGCATCGTTTATGCGAGCTCGCAGTTCTGGCACGTTTCTTGGTAGAGGAGGTTTAAACACTGAATCTTTCATATAACCCCACAGAAAGAAATCGCATGGGGTTAAGTCGGGAGAGCGTGGAGGCCATGACATGAATTGCTGATCATGATCTCCACCACGACCGATCCATCGGTTTTCCAATCTCCTGTTTAAGAAATGCCGAACATCATGATGGAAGTGCGGTGGAGCACCATCCTGTTGAAAGATGAAGTCGGCGCTGTCGGTCTCCAGTTGTGGCATGAGCCAATTTTCCAGCATGTCCAGATACGCGTGTCCTGTAACGTTTTTTTCGCAGAAGAAAAAGGGGCCGTAAACTTTAAACCGTGAGATTGCACAAAACGCGTTAACTTTTGGTGAATTGCGAATTTGCTGCACGAATGCGTGAGGATTCTCTACCGCCCAGATTCGCACATTGTGTCTGTTCACTTCACCATTAAGAAAAAATATTGCTTCATCACTGAAAACAAGTTTCGCACTGAACGCATCCTCTTCCATGAGCTGTTGCATCCGCGCCGAAAATTCAAAGCGTTTGACTTTGTCATCGGGTGTCAGGGCTTGTAGCAATTGTAAACGGTAAGGCTCCTACTTTAGCCTTTTCCGTAAGATATTCCAAACCGTCGGCTGTGGTACGTTTAGCTCCCTGCTTGCTTTATTCGTCGACTTCCGCGAGCTACGCGTGAAACTTGCCCGCACGCGTTCAACCGTTTCTTAGGTCACTGCAGGCCGACGCGTTGATTTCCCCCTACAGAGGCATCCAGAAGCTTTAAACTGCGCATACCATCGCCGAATGGAGTTAGCAGTTGGTGGATCTTTGTTGAACTTCGTCCTGAAGTGTCGTTGCACTGTTATGACTGACTGATGTGAGTGCATTTCAAGCACGACATACGCTTTCTCGGCTCCTGTCGCCTGGCGGCAGAAACCTGAAGTGCGGCTTCAGCCGAACAAAACTTTATGAGTATCTGTAGTGTGTCGTGACCATATGTCAATAAATGGAGCTACAGTGAATTTATGAAATCGCTTCAATCGTTTGTAATAGCCCTGCACTCACTGTTCTTGCCAATGTGTGAATTCCTGATTTTAAATATATGAACGTGTGTTGCAGCCATTTCACGCTGTTTCGTGATATATTATGAGAATACGACAACATATTTAGACGTTCTCATGGATATACCACACATGGAGCCTAATAAGAGCCCGCAATTGTTAAAGGGCTTTAAGTGGAAGAGAACATGCTCACGGTCTCTATGCGGATCTATCATGTACTACAAATGGCCTTTGAAACGCATATTATGACGAACAGACATGCCATAGTGGCCAATTCCCTCCGTATGTATCAGTACTTACAGTGGGACTCACTTTAATACAACAGGGACTTAAATACGCTAGCGTCTTACATACAGATAAAGTCGTTACACCGACAAATTTGCTATCAGCACTGCTGCTTTTAGAGAATCATGTGATCAACAGTATCAACACTTACTTGAAGTACCAGATGATAAACATTATTGCAGAACTGCACCGCCGTAACAAGAAAATCTCCACAGTGTAGGTAAAGGGGCATCATGTTACCAAGAGCAATGAAATTGCCGATCCTTTCTGTAAAACTGTCATCCACCATGAGGCAAAGAGGTACGGACAAACTCCTTACACAGACCTTGTGCAAGACGTGTGGCAGCAGGTGAGAGCCTCGTTGAAGAGTAAGTGGTGTCTATCCTGAAGTCTGGGGGAAGACATTATGCCGATATGATATCAAGCATCCCTGCACGACCGTGGTACTAACTTGGTATGTACCACAGAAAGTCCCTGGTCACCAATTTGTGCCTCCGCTTGCACTACCGGTGTTTCCGAGTGAACTTCCGCCGATTACAGCTGATCTCTAACCCCCACAACAATGTAAAGAGGAGGAGAACATCGAACACTTCATTTTCGGCCGCCCACTGCGATACCACGCGACAACTGTGATGCTTAGTGATTCGTGGACAACAATTTCCACTAGAATGGAGACGCTACGCACAATACAGGACGTGTCACTGTATAAACGTATATATAATTAAAACACAGACGTATTGCAGACACTGGCTGCGAGAGGGCTTTGATTTAAATCAAAGGGGAAGTGTAAACTTGTGCCGGACCGGGAGTCTCTTGCTTACTAGGTAGATACGCTGTTCTCTGCGCCATGTGGACACAATGGTCATCGCACTTACACGAACTACTCTAGCACGCCTCCAGTCGGACCCGAAGTTTCAACTTATCCACACCCTACTAACGTAGTGCCCCTAGCCCATTAACCTCATTACTCGCGGGTGTTTCGCCAATTTCTGTAAGAGATCGAGCCTCGTTCACATGCAAAAAGAGCAGATAATTGGCAGTCATCGCCATATATATATATATATATGTGTGTGTGTGTGTGTGTGTGTGTGTGTGTGTATGTGTGTGTGTGTGTGTGTGTGTGGTGTCTGTTCTTTCGGAGGCCTGCCGGAGTGGCCGAGCGGTTCTAGGTGCTAGAGTCTGGAACCGCGCGACCGCTACGGTCGCAGGTTCGAATCCTGCCTCGGGCATGGATGTGTGTGATGTGCTTAGGTTAGTTAGGTTTAAGTAGTTCTAAGTTCTAGGGGGCTGATGACTACAGCAGTTAAGTCCCATAGTGCTCAGAGCCATTTGAACCATTTTTTTCTGTTCTTTCGGAGATGTCAGATGGAACAATCATATATATATATATATATATATATATATATATATATATATATATCAACAAAACAATTAATTAGACTTCAGCTGCTCAAAGTTATATATATATATATATATATATATATATCTATTCTATATATATATATATATATATATATATATATATATATATATAACTTTGAGCAGCTGAACACATCAAGACTTAGTTAATATGTATACAACCAGTGTAAATATTCTGTTTGAGTCTTGGGTTTGTGTGTGTGTGTGTGTGTGTGTGTGTGTGTGTGTGTGTGCGTGTACGTTTTTGTTCTTAATTTGTAGCATGTCTCGAATCAAAGGCTGGCTTAGTGGAGGTTGCCACCTGCTGTGTCTTGTTGCTTGTCATATCACTCCTGTGAGAAGATAGATAGCTCTCGCACTGCATTATATTTATTTAATGTGTCGTATCGCAAATCATATCGCGTGACTGAGAAGCATACCTGACACAGCACAAGGCGGAGCCTCTCCTGTTTCTTCTCTTAAACCATAGGTCATCCGCACCAGCAAGATTACAGTTTAGGCTTACCGTGCTGGGAAACTGACAACTACTCCACCCATGCTACAAATCGTTATGACAGGATCAAAAGGAATAACTTTGGTTTTTAATGAAATTATGAAATAACAAGATGGTGACTGAATTTGTCAAGGAAACATCATCAACCTGACCACTATTTTAAGGGAAAAGAAAAGCATGCTTGCAAGACATCAGCCTCAGCAATCGATCCCACTCGCAAATCTGGACCGTTATTCTGATAGCATACAATTATGACCTTCTGGACATACATTAAAACATGTGTAAACACCAGTTGTGACTTTCTCTGCCCCACTGCAGCTGATTAACGAGTGACTGCGACGTAGTGCACAGTGGAGTGCATAAGACGTTTGAAAAATGCTGTTGTAGCATTGGTAACATACTTCGCTTGTCGTGTCAAAGTGCGCGGTTTCTAACTTGTAGGTGGTGCCAGAGATCTTTCTTTGAACAATTTTATGTTGCATTTTATAAAAGGAGTGTAAATGAGTGAAACTTATGAGTATTTCATTAAAGAAGTTGTGTGGTGCTGTTTAATTAGCAACATCGCTACCGTGCGTTGTCTGCTTTCCATTTTGAAGCTGACTCTGTTGAAGTGACGTGCATTTGCAGGAGATGCGGTATTCCTCAGCGTAAATGACAAGATTAATTTGTATATCTAAAATAATTAACTAGATTTCATCATAATTCTTAATTTGCTAAGGTTTGTACATTAAGGCAGCATAATATTAACGAAAATATTGGTAAAGTAATATTGAACCAAGCAATGTATCCCACAAATGTTGCGGCAAACATTGGGGGGAAGGGGGGGGGGGTTGTAGAGGATGTTCTAAGGAACAAATCGATGGTAGGAACCTATGTCCAGAAAGTCATCCAATGACGCTACAGAGCGTCGAAGTTGTAGACGTGAGCGCCTGCCACTAGACCACACCTTATGCAGCAAACATGACTTTGTACGCTGACGGATCGTAGTCGGAGAGTGTCGCAATAATGTTTGTTATTGAGTGATCGTGACTGAGTGCCAAGATCGCCGTTGGAGAAGATAGAGCTAGCTGCTGCGTAGAAAGCATTGGAGATTTTAGAGGATTCCAAGAGAAAAGTAAACTGTGGATGGAACCCCTGTTTGAAGCCTTCATCCACTGAGGCAGCAGAGCACCACATTCATAGGAGACAACGCTTTTCTACGCAGCAGCTACCTTTGTCTTTTACACTGGTAATCTTGACAATGTCACTATCACGAAAAAGCAAACCACACTGCAAGACGCTCCGCCGACAATCTGTCAGCGTGCAGAATCACGTTTGCTCCAGAAAGGACGGTCTATTGGCAGGCGCTGGCAGCTCTAAATTCGACGCTGTGTAGCGTCGTTGGATGACGTATCCGGAGACGGATTCCTATTCTGCGTCCATCTCTATAATCCCTCGAAGTTCGTCGCAACACTTCAGGGACACCCTGTATATGCTTGAGGCTGAACTATTATGTACTCATATTATTGATCTATCTTTCACGTAAATTAACATGAGTTTTATAGCCAGATTTCAAAAAATTGTTTGACAGATATGTCCATCTCCTCTTTCATCGTATTCAAAAACCACGAATAGGAGCGCTCTGGTTGTCAGTCCACTGTACAGTACTTCGCGGTCAGGAAGCAACCATCTCGTTGCTACAAATGAGCTCTTTGAGTTATGTGATTAAGTGGCTTACGTTATGGCTGTACTGCTCGCCAGATGCTGTTACCTGTGCTGAGAGTCGGCGTTCCAGCCCGTATGAAATATTAATCATTCGTTTTCAAGAAAACTATTGCAGGAAAAAAACTGATTTTTTCCTCATCGTTCAGTGCGATACGTTCGCTTCGTAGAGGAATGAATTTCTTTTCTTTATATGGCATACTTACTGTGCTGCGTAAAATTAACTAAAACATTGCGCGAAATTTCAAAGATTTTCCAGAGGTAAAAACGCATTGCGTAAATTTTGCGTGCAGTTGATTTTAGCTGATACATTGCAGCGGCCCCCTACGACTGGGGCTGGCGGCTCCTCTGTTTTCTCCTGATACCACGTTCGTACACTGTTTAGGATCGTTATATCACGAGAAAGCCGAGGAGCTGCCAGCACCAGCCACATGGGGCCAAAAATTCTGAACATGGCTTCTACATAATCCGAAACCGGTCAATAAACAGTCTCGACTGTTCATTTTAACTTAAATATATCATTTCGTTCTTGAATTATCCGTTTTTATATCCGAAGGACGGTGGCCCACGACGCGGCCATTCATGTTCTTGAGCATCACAATCATGTGGTCATATCAATGATATCTCATAAGCGATTCAAGATATGGAAAAGAGGTTTTCTGCAACTGATAGCACGTCATGAAGCACATACGTTGTATGATAAATAGGCGAAAGGTTTTTTTCTTTGTAGAGATATGGAAGTAACTCGTTGTGAGCTGTGAGAAATCGATGAATTAGGACGCATTCAGAGGTCCATGGTACTGTAGGAAAATCCAAGCAGCGTCTGTATACAAGTCCACCTGGGGAGTGGCCTAGTGGGATGTATTCACAGGCCGACAGCAGCGAAAGGGTCAAGCGGTTTCAGTGGATCGTAGTGAGCGACAAACGACAGGTGAGTAGTTTAAAAGTGATACATTCAAAAGCACATAACTGCGTACTATCAGAATTATGGGTAAAATTTTCGAGCGGGATCGATTTGTGGGACTGATAACTTGCATTTGTGCTTCTTTCTGTTTAAAATATGAGGCCACGTTGGTGACGTATCCTTGCGAGAGTAACATGACTCATTTGGCTTCAGCGGAGCAGTGAGCAACGGAAGCGACTACGCACCCGCGGCTGCAGGCGGAGGGCGCCGAAGCCGGCGCGGCGACAGCGGCTGCAGCGGCGGCGGCGGCGGCAGCGCCGGCCGTGGCGGTGGCGGCGGTGGCGGTGGCGGAGGCGGCGGTGGGGGCGGCGGTGGCGGCGCGCTCCTCCTTCTGCTTCAGCAGCTTGAGGCGCTGCAGCAGCGGTAGGCCGGCGCCCAGCACCTCGTGCTCGCGCTCGGGGGTGGCCGGCCGGTCCCGCTCGCCGGGGGCGGGCGCCGGCGGCGGCGACGGCGGCGACGCGGGCAGCAGCTTGCGCTCCTCGCGCTCCTGCTTCTCCTTGAGCATGCGCAGTCGCTGCAGCAGCGGCAGGCCCGCGCCCAGCTTCTCCGACGGCGACATGGGCTGCGCGCCCGGCAGCAGGCTGGCGCCCTGCAAGTACGCTTCACTCAGGTCTGAGTCCCCTCTCTGTGTGTGCTGCCCCACCGTCGGGGAATACCAACAAAACAATTAATTAGACTAAAGAACATGACACACTCGAGGCCACAAATTAATTCAGGAACTTTAATAACTAATGACTGGGATGTTGTTGTTGTTGTGGTCTTCGGTCCCGAGACTGGTTTGATGCAGCTCTCGATGCCACTCTATCCTATGCAAGCTGCTTCATCTCCCAGAACCTACTGCAACCTACATCCTTCTGAATATGCTTAGTGTATTCATTTCTTGGTCTTCCTTTACGAATTTTACCCTCCACGCCGCCCTCCAATACTAAATTGGTGATCCCTTGCTGCCTCAGAACATGTCCTACCAACCGATCCCTTCTTCTAGTCAAGTTGTGCCACAAACTCCTCCCCAATTCTGCTCAATACCTCCTCATTAGTCATGTGATCTACCCATCTAATCTTCAGCATTCTTCTATAGCACCACATTTCGAAAGCTTCTATTCTCTTCTTGTCTAAACTATTTATCGTCCATGTTTCACTTCCATACGTGGCTACACTCCATACAAATACTTTCAGAAACGACTTCCTCATACTTAAATCTATACTCGATGTTAACAAATTCCTCTTCTTCAGAAACGCTTTCTTTGCCATTGCCAGTCTACATTTTATATCCTCTCTAGTTCGACCATCATCAGTTATTTTGCTCCCCAAATAGCAAAACTCCTTCCCTAATCTAATATCCTCAGCATGACTGGGATAAATGACCAGTATTTATTCGCATAAGGGACTAGTAAATCACTTTATTTTTTCATTTACTAACTGAGTATCTGGCGTTGCCCTGATATGTAATTATTTCCATTCTCTTAGTCCATCCCCTTCTTCCCCTTCTCTCTATTCTTCTCCTCAGCCCCTCTCCGTCCATCTCTTCCTCGTCCTTCTCTTTGTCCACGTCCTCCAATACCCACTCTCTCTGTCCATCTCCTCCTGCCACGCTCTCTGTCCACCTGTTACTCAAATGGTTCACATGGCTCTGAGCACTATGGGACTTAACATCTGTGGTCATCAGTCCCCTAGAATTTAGAACTACTTAAACCTAACTAAGCTAAAGACATCACACACATCCATGCCCGAGGCAGGATTCGAACCTGCGACCATAGCGGTCACGCGGTTCCAAACTGAAGCTCCTAGAACCGCTCGACCACCCCGGCCGGCCCACCTGCTACTCCCCCTATCCGTTCCTATCTCCTCGTCCCTCTTTCTCTGTCCCTCTGCTCTTCTTCCCATTCTCTATCCATCTCCTCTCCCTCTCACTGTCTATCTATTCCTTCCCCTCATGTTTTCTGAGCTGCATGACGTACAGCGATATAATTTTATAGGAACGAGGGTTGCCCAGAAAGCAATCCACAGCTTTTTTCTTCAACAATTCTTTATTAAACGTAATGACAATTGCACACACGAAAGGATCTTGCTCTATCTACACACCCTATTTGTTCACGTGATATACATCCCTTTCTATGGCCTTCCTCCTGCGAGAAATAATGGTCTGTACGTCCTATCGGTACCAGTCCTTGACCTGGTGGCGAAGCCAGTGCTTCACTGCGTGACTCATCTCCTCATCGTCCTCAAAATGTCTTATACGAATGGCATTTTGTAATGGCTCAAAGAAGTGGAAGTCCGAGAGAGCTAGGTCGGTTATATCAGGTATGACAGTTGCTCCGACCGCTAGAAATCGTGGAGGCTCGCCGAACCACCTTCTGACGACCTGACACACCTCGTCCAGCGACTACTTCGGTTGACAGAAGACGCTCCATAGACTTTGCAAAAGCGTTCTTCAATATTCACTACAGTTTCTTTCTGTGCAGTGAGAAATTCAATGACGGCACGTTGCTTGTAACGTACATCACCTTCAGACGCAATCCTGAAACTGTTCTGCAGCTGCACTATGTGTCGGAAGTGACAGAAACTTGGTGCGCTCTCTCAGGTGACTTCAAATAATACATACGTAACGGTTCGCATTCGTAGCATTGTTTTCGGCTGAGAAAGAAATGAAATGCATTACTTTCTAGGCAACCCTCGTGCATTTAGAAGCATGTGAGAATACTGTCTGCTAAATGTGTCGCGAATAGACTTAGTAGCAAAGAAACAATGAACGTAAACGTAATGATATAATGCCTGATTCGACAGTTTTACTAAGTGAACAGCGAAAATGCAGTAAGCAACAAACTTTTTTCCTTTCATCATTATGTGGGGATGTAGCGAGAAGTAATTTCGTAAAGGTTTGGAATTATGTGTAAAGTTTACTGCTAGTCACTAAGTGCTCTCGTTCCCATGTACTATAGGATAAAGTCTGGATATTCACGCCTCGTGGCCGACACTTCTTTTTCAATCCCACTGCTATCTCTGGGATAGGTAGGTCGTTCTTACACCCACAGCAATTCTTTCCGGACAGTAAATGATATGTCTACCATGTTTGGTTGAAATCTGTTCAGTGGTTTCGGAGGAGATTTGGAACATACATATAGAAATTTGTATCAGATATATGAGTATTTTTTTATTTTTCATGATCCGATTTTGATGAAATATAGCCTACACGGCACGCCAAACTATGCTCAAGTTACTAGCGAAAACCGCATGAGAATTCGTTCAGTAATTTTGGAGATAGTGTGTTCGAACACAGATAAGCAAACAGATTTATTATTGGTTTAGGTTTAGTTTTGTGTCACAGTTCTATATAATCTTTGATGGTGACTAGTTACGAACGCTTGCGCTCATTCTCAAAGCACTCGATATATCATAAGGTTCAAAATACATAAATTTTTTTCAAGCACTTCCTATGATCACAGTGGTGCAACATATTGGATGTGACATACCTGCATGTCTGATATTTGACTGTAACATAATTCCAACTGAACATTCGAAAGATTGGTTCATACATGATTTCAACGCAACAAATGTGATTAAAACTTTATGGGCGCCTTCAGTTGTTTGTTATATGTGCGCTGTCGTCATACCACAGTACTGCTACGTATCTGCTTACAGCATATGGTTCCTTACACATCTTATTTGCCGGCCGCGGTGGCCGTGCGGTTCTAGGCGCTCCAGTCCGGAGCCGCGCTGCTGCTACGGTCGCAGGTTCGAATCCTGCCTCGGGCGTGGATGTGTGTGATGTCCTTAGGTTAGGTAGGATTAAGTAGTTCTAAGTTCTAGGGGACTGATGACCACAGCAGTTGAGTCCCATAGTGCTCAGAGCCATTTTGAACATCTTATTTACATTGCCCAGTAAGTTTTACAACGCGCCTTTGTGTCACAGTTGCAGATAGTGTCGGAAGTTCCAAGCGTCTTTTCGCGGATGATGCTGTAGTTTACAGAGAAGTTGCAGCATTATCAAATTTCAGCGAAATGCAGGAAGATCTGCAGTGGATAGGCACTTGGTGCAGGGAGTGGCAACTGACCCTTAACATAGACAAATGTAATGTATTGCGAATACATAGAAAGAAGGATCCTTTATTGTATGACTATATGATAGCAGAACAAACACTGGTAGCAGTTACATCTGTAAAATATCTGGGAGTATGCGTGCGGAACGATTTGAAGTGGAATGATCATATAAAATTAATTGTTGGTAAGGCGGGTGCCAGGTTGAGATTCATTGGGAGAGTCCTTAGAAAACGTAGTCCATCAACAAAGGAGGTGGCTTACAAAACACTTATTCGACCTATACTTGAGTATTGCTCATCAATGTGGGAACCGTACCAGGTCGGTTTGACAGAGGAGCGGCGAGTTCGTCACAGGATTATTTGCAAAGCGTGATAGCGTTACGGAGATGTTTAATAAACTCAAGTGGCAGACTCTGCAAGAGAGGCGCTATGCATCGCTGTGTAGCTTGCTGTTCAGGTTTCGAGAGGGTGCATTTCTGGATAGGTATCGAATATATTGCTTCCCCCTACTTATACCTCCCGAGGAGATCACGAATGTAAAATTAGAGAGATTCGAGCGCGCACGGAGGCTTCCCGGCAGTCGTTGTTCCCGTAAACCGTACGCGACTGGAACAGGAAATGGAAGTAATGACAGTGGCACGTAAAGTGCCCTCCGCCACACACCGGTGGGTGGCTTGCGGAGTATAAATGTAGAAGTAGATGTAGACGCGGGATAGGCATAGACAGGCTCAGCCCCACATGGTCCAACAGTTTATGTGCCACGTCAGAACAGTGTTCCCGAGTATTGAAACCTCGAAAATTTAGGTGTTATTGCCGAGTCTGAACAAGCAAGCTGTTTAAGCACCTTATTGCTCCCTCCTTGCGACAACTTAATTAATAAATATTATATTGATGGTTTGAAAGTATAACCGTAGTCAAACATAGGAGTCATCCATGCTGCTGCTCAGGTAAGCTCAACAACGGCTGTAGAAACATTTCACAGAGGACCTCTCTCACTTGTCATCGTTTTCTCGTGTATTTCAGCACTTAATGTCAAACATTTTCCTCTGTTGACCGAACAGCATTGATTACTAGAATAACCTCTCCAATTTTAACTATATTATGTCACTCTTATAAGTGCTATTACATCAATGGTTTAAGTTGACTTCATATAAATGTTATTGTCGATTCACGCGTTTTAGATACACCACAATGCCAAACACATGAGACAACAGAAAAAGAGAAAAATAACGTGTTTCTAAAAGCCAAAAAGTGAGAGTGTAGCTGAGTCTTTTCGACTACAACCTGTAATGCAGTGATCACTGCCAGATAGCATGTCGCTCACATGCCAAAGCCACATGAGAAAATGGCCTGGCCACATCGCATCCGTCGGAGACAGACGACCAAAGGCTTAGGACCGCCATGGCATCCACGCAGCTGGTATTGTATGTCAGGAGAGAGTATTTTCTAGACGCCAAGCGTGCGGTGTTCTTGCTCTGATATGTATGGAAGCGGTCGCGGACTCAAACACACGTTGTCGGACCGGAAATGAGAAGACGTTGGCAGATGCAAGGGCGCTGTAGAGAAATACACGAATCCAGAGGGTACGGCACGCCAATTTTTAACTGACGAAGTGTAGTTTGCCGGGAAAAGGAAAGTTGACACTCATCTGTTGTCTTCCTACCGTGAGAACTGCCCTAGAGGGATATTTGTTATCGAGATGGGAAAGG
This sequence comes from Schistocerca serialis cubense, assembly GCF_023864345.2. NCBI lineage: Eukaryota > Metazoa > Arthropoda > Insecta > Orthoptera > Acrididae > Schistocerca > Schistocerca serialis. Next base: position 239,561,947 of record NC_064646.1, read on the forward strand.
AGACAATTCCTGATGAAACTCTAGAGAGCACCCATCACTTGGAGGTGCCACTACAGGAACATTTGTGATGGCTCTTGGTCATCACTGCTGTTAGTGTCGCATACCCAACTTGGGCCGTTGCAGAAAGACACTCATTTTGCAACGCCGACACCACACTGCCCCCGGGGGATACGGTTATCAGATCCCGGAGAACCATCAATTTCGCCTGGCCGTCGTCTGGTAAATGATTTGCAATACAGCACTCAGATCGAACTCTGCCTGGCAGTTCCGTTTGTCACTTAGCAAACATTATCAAAACCTTGTTAATGATCCCGTGAATCTACTAACTGATTATGGACAAATTATTATTTTTCCTATTAATAACGATATGTAAATGTTATTTGTATAGCGGAGGTCCTATAGATTTTTTTAGAGTAATAAATATCTGTGAGAAATCTCCTTACGTTGTTGTGACCGACGCTCCGAATTCTTTTAATTGCTAAGCAAATGCGGTGTTTATGTACAAAAAATGGTTCAAAATGGTTCAAATGGCTCTGAGCACTATGGGACTCAACTGCTGTGGTCATCCGTCCCCTAGAACTTAGAACTACTTAAACCTAACTAACCTAAGGACATCACACACATCCATGCCCGAGGCAGGATTCGAACCTGCGACCGTAGCAGTCGCACGGTTCCGGACAGCGCGACTAGAACCGCGAGACCACCGCGGCCGGCGGTTCAAATGGCTCTGAGCACTATGGGACTTAACTTCTGAGGTCATCAGTCCCCTAGAACTTAGAACTACTTAAACCTATCTAACCTAAGGACATCACACACATCCATGCCCGAGGCAGGATTCGAACCTGCGACCGTAGCGGTCGCGCGGTTCCAGACTGTAGCGCCTAGAACCGCTCGGCCACCCCGGCCGGCGTTTATTTACAGTTTAAGACAGTGTAATTACTGAAAGCCAAAAATCGACCCCTACTAATCTCTACCATCAAAGAAAGAATAACCTGTTGACTTCAGAACGTCAAAAGGTGAGTAATGATTGTCAAACACCAATGATGGCGTTTCATTCAAATCCTTCCGGGTGTAAGACAAGTACGACAAATACGTATATCAACATTTTGGCTGCTATTGCAGCAGCCTTCATCAGGATGTCTATTGTGGCTCGTGGTTACTATTTTATTTTTCTTCTTCTTTTCCCTGCGCTTTCGTTCCTCATCAGCGCAGTGTCAGTATAGTTATGAATAGACATGGCATGTGTAATTTAAGGGATGACCGGATGTCATTCCTGCTGCCACCCCCTTATCCCTGTACCGAAATATTTTTGTCCTAACTGTCTGTGTGTAGTGTTATTCATGTGGAAGTGTGTAAAAGTTTTCTAAGTGCTTGCTAATCGGCAGGACTTGGGTACCAGCCTGGCATTCACCTAGTTGGATGTTAGAAACCGCCTAAAACTACATCCGGTTCGCCGGCACATCGAACCTGGTCGTTAATTCGCCAGGCGAATTCGATCCAGGGCCACGCAAATCACCATCATGGAACGGCGCTTTAGCACGCACGGCTGTCGGGGTGGGTCTGTTGATGCTTTACATTTTATTGTTTGAAAATGACTGGATATTTTGGAATGCTATATTTTCATTGGCTGACAGCTTCGAAGAGGGATATAAGACGCTATTGTTGGGGAATTTGATGTTAATTTTGATTCATTATTGTTTCCGAATCCGGTGGTAGCTGCCGTTGTGGCGTGGTGCTGGTAACGAAGTGGTGGCGCTGCCTGGGACATGTGAGTGGTTCCTAGAGTACTGGATCTGAGTGGCACGTAGCCAGCAGATTCCTCACGATCACGTGGGCGAGCACTTGCTGATTGCGTGGCCGTAGGACAATGGTCCTGCCATGCAGATAATGAAACGTGGACTCTATACAGCTTCGTCATTTTGTAGCGGCACTAATGGGCCGGCGATTATTGGGGTGCATTTAGAAATAGAGTTCCTCTTTAGCTGTCGATTGTCTACGTTTTCTACGGAAATGCTGCATAGCTGAGATGCGCCGAGAATTAGCACAGCGACTGAGTGTGACTGTGTATAATCAAAATTTAAGTGATACCCGAATACTGGATGTTATTGAAGGTCAGTAAATATGAGCGAATGAATAGTTGACGAATAACGCTCGTATTCAGTCAGTAGCTAAAATCGCACTGACAACGGTTGACGAAAGTGATAACTGATTACAATGGTCAGCTTTGTTTATCACTGACAAAGCAACTTCAGTCCAGCTACGCGGAGGTCTCTCGTGAGTAAATCGAGTAAATGAACTAATAGGATTCATTATAGTTGCTAATGTTAACTGAGCTGACCGATGGAAGAAGGGCTCGCGAAGCGTAGTGGTAAGTGAAGCGCAGTGCACATACGTGCACTAATTCGCAGCCTGCGTACACGTAAGTGCGAGCGCATGGTACCTGCGTGGCCTAGGACAGCACTCACTCATACGTGTCATTAGGCGAGGCAGCATCGGCCATTTTAGGTGACGTCCACAAAGCTTTGAGAAATTCATTCACGCTCGCTCTCTGGCACATCGCAGCCACTCTCATAGATCACGAACCCGCCTGGCTTTAATGTCGCCTGTTGCCTCTAGAGTGGTGTTTACATCGCGCGGTGGGGCAGCTACTCTAGCACGTTCGGCCTGTCGGTTTGCGGTTACTGGCAACCATGACTGCGTGAGCCTGCGGCCCTTCTCGCCGTTCATATTGAACGACTGTTTTGCTGCTCGAACTGTCCACGGGTATACTGCCGGTTCATAGTGTCCAACGGGCACAATATTTCGGCGATCAAAAGACGAGAATACCACCGAACTCTTTAGGCATGTCTTAACCTCAACGTATTTTCTATTTAATGGGGAATACTAAGAGCAAACGGAGGGAGTTGCAATGGGCAGCCCACTCTCGCCGGTGGTCGTGAATTTGTACATGGAGCACTTCGAGGGGGAAGCCTTGGCGTCATCCAATTGAAAACCTACTTGTTTCTTCCGTTATGTCGATGACACGTTTCGTCATCTGGCCCCATAGTAGGGACAAGCTCCTGGATTTCCTTACACACCTAAACTCCATACATCCAAACACCAAATTCAATACGGAGACCGAAGCAGAAGGAAGATTACCATTCCCGGACGTCGTGGTCAAGAGAAGAGCTGATGGTACCCTGAGCCATGGTATGTACAGGAAGAAAACGCACATTGACCTGTACCTGTACCTGCATGCAGACAGCTGCCACCACCCTTCTTAGAGGAATGGAGTACTAAAAACACTAGTACACAGGGCACGCAGCATGTCAGACGCAGAGAATCTGCCCCAGAAATTGGAACACCTCAAAACCGTGTTCCGAAAAAACGGGTACTCGGAATGGCAGATTATACACGCTCTCCGTCCCACCACCACAGCACAACCTGTGGAGACGGATGAAGTCACGGAAGAAGAGGTAGCCACTGCCTTTATTCCGTACAATGACGCACTATCGGGGAAAATCGACCGTATATTAAAGAAACACCGAGTTAAAACCGTCTTTTGCCCGCCCAATAAAACACGGGCATTAATGGGAAGTGAAAGATGACCTCGGTTTGAGGAAGTCCGGCATGTACCAAATTCCCTGAGAGTGTGGGAAGGCTTATATCGAACAGACAGTACGCACCATCGAAGACCGTTACCGAGAACATCAAATGCACACTCGACTGAAATATCCAAATAAGTCGGCGGTAGCAGAGCACTGTTTGTCCGAGAAACACGAGATGGATTATGAGCGTACCAAGCCCTGGCTCAGAGGTCTAAATATTGGGACAGCGTTATAAGGGAGGCTATCGAAATTCGCATCAGGGAAGATCTTATCAAACGAGATTGCGGCTACAATCTCAGCAAGGCTTGGGACCCGGCATTGAATGTAATTAAGAAAACTCTCAGCAAAGAAGTACGAACTGGCGACCAGGTCGGACGTAGCAAGCGCATCGACGCTACGACAGATTCCGACGCCCACGTCTTCGCGACCGCCGGCACGCGGGCGCGGACGGCGGAGAGAGCGGCCCGCGGGGGGAGGGGATATAAATCGGCCGCGCGCCCTCAGGAGCTCAGTTCGTCAGCGCACCTGACGATGGCGACATGTCTGATCGCCGAAATATTGTGCCTGTTGGACACTATGAACGGGCAGAATACCCGTGGCCTGTTCGAGCAACAAATACGCCGGGACAAACAGAAGAATCACGACTGTTCTGCTGTCTCGACATCGTTCCTAATTTTATGCGAATGAGTGAGTAGTTGCAGAGATAAAACGGACTGATTTAAATTTTATGGAAGCAGCGCACTTACCTGCATGTTCCACCATCGCCGATTCAGGATGCTGACCGAATCATACGTATCACTCAGGCTCCGAAATACAGGTGTTAATGGAGCGTACCTTCCGAGGATGACAAACCAGTCCACAATCGAAGCTAGGCTCGTATGCTCTTGGTATATGAAGTTCATTCACGAAGTCTCTAGAGGAACCGTAGATGTTTCTTATTTTCTTATTGCATAAAAGATAGGACTGAGTATCCTTCAGGATAAAATTTTGCCCAATCTGATACTGATCCTTGGTAGTATGGTAGTCAAGCTATTTACCATTGCGTTTCTTTCTGGGTGATCTTGACCTTGTTACTAGTTGCCATAGTTTTCTTTACGGTATCCTGGCCATAGACTTTTCTGTTAAAAGTGGTCAATTTTGTGCTTCATCATAGTGGCTGTCTATGTCAGTGGTTCGTCTGCTTTCCTTGTTAATGTATGAATCACGTGTGATGTGGTCCCGCACCGAAGAGGAATTATTTGAAATGGGCTCCGGCCGCGAAACCCTAAGCTCTTATTTTACCTCTAATGACGGTTTATAAATAAAGGGGAAACGTGTGTGCTGTGATAATATTTTGAACTGGAATGCGCCTACGAGAGGAAAAATAATAACAATTGATAACGTAAGAATTTCTTGATATGAACACCATTTTTGTGCCCATAAGCAAATACGGACAAGGGCCAGTATACGTCACAACAAAAGGAACCTTCTGTCACGGCCGTCATAGAGTTTCTGTGATGGTGGTTGTAGATTCTATAAGTACGTTTGGATATTTAATCCTGTGACCGGAGTTTCAAGGAAATCTGTAGTGTGTGACCACGCTATTGGCCGCCCAACACGTTGCTGCTGCGTTGTGGCGGGAACACGCTGGTGCGTGTGGCGGAAAGAGTACTACCGCTGCTTAGAATGCGGCAGCGAGTGTGGTGTGCGTTGTGACTTGCTGTGCAGCAGTGGAGAGACGCACCATTATAACAACATTTTCTTGAATGTAATAACGCCAGTAGAGCAATTGTGACTGACTTTGTGAGGATCGGGCAATATAAATAAAATATACAGTCTTATATTTCAGTGCACTGATTCTTCTAGAGTAATATCAGTCAACTTCAACATTTTCCTGAACGGTAAGTGCTGTATCAGTCGTTTAATAATAACGGCATTGTGTATGAAACTACTGAAATACGTTTTTGTCACGATAAACGTTTATCTCGTTCAGTTAAAACATCAGGAAGGAGGGTGTTTCTCGTCTGTTCATTATCTGCAATGTGGATGTGAAGCACGTTCCTGGTACACATAAATAACGCCACACTATCATTTCATTACATTGACAAATGCACCGATCGGAGATGGTGGGTATATTTAAGGTAATATTTTTAGCCTCCATGAGTCATCATCTGAACGAAATCTAGCAAATTAATATTAAACTGGACGAGTGCGAGAAGGGGTCGCGCTCTGAATGTTCCGTAAAACCTTTATGTATATAATTTCGTCGAAGTCTTTCTGTTGGGAACGACTTCGGCGACTTCCGTGTATCCTTTATCCAAATGGGGGAAGGGAGCTTACAGTGTAAAGTGGAATTCGAACCACGTTTTGTTTCCAACGACACCCGATACCGCTGACAGGTGAAAGCTGGATTAATACGAAGACTGAAAAATGAGTGGTCCGACCGAGGTTCAATTCCACTACCTGTCAGTGTCCAATAACGCGCTTCACCTCTAGACCAACAGAACCGACTGTGTAATGGTAGTTCATCTATATATATCGATGAGATAGTTTGCGAATGTCAAAATATTTGGCACTATATGGCTATATCATTTGATTGCGTTGAATTAGAAACTTAAAGTGCAAACTCATCGTGTAGCTTGGTATTTGACACGAATTTCAACTTGATACCTTTACCCGTTCCTGAGAAACAGGGATGTTAACAGATGGACAGACAGATAGACGGACAGGTTGACGAAAAATGTCAAAAAACCATTTTTATGTGATATAATTACAAAGTAACTATTTTCGGATTTTGCCTCTTATATGTACGGTGAAATCTTTCGTCTTGTCCAATTTTGTGATTCTAGGTCAGCGGGAAGTTCCATACGGCTACATATGAATAAATTTGTGAGAATTGTAATATGCAAGTATCCGTATCTTTTGATTGCACTGACTTACAAGTTTATAGTTTTTACAACGCAAGGGGCCGTAGACATTAGTTCCTAACATAAATATCAGCGTGGTACCTCTACCCGTCCCTGTGACAGACTGACCGACAGACAGGTAAGTGGTACTATAGGGCAAATGACTCTGTGTTTGTACAAGGGAAAATGTTTACATGCAGATGTTTTTTCTTGTTCAACTTTTTATTTATTGACTATCCAACCTTTGGGCATCATGGTTTTAACTAAGAAGTTTGGGCCTTCTATTTACTTCACTATGTTGCTTATCACATTTTAACGTTTATATGCAGCTGTTTGTTGCTAAAACTAATATGGGAGACCATAAACGGTGAACAATGAAACCCAAGGAGGCCGGCAATGAAATGCACTGATAAGGCAATATATTAGGAAGTGTTGAAAAGTAATGCTTCAGAGTTTTTGATTTTGTTCTCAATAGCGTTTGAGGTGTTACATGTCATGAATATTAGTGAATCGATTTCTCCACTTCTCTGATGCAACGGCTCAGAATGTAGCGTGGAATATGTCAGTGTGTGAGAATTATCGTGCTGTAACCCAGCTTCGAAGAGTTAATGCTCGCGTGAAGCACCCTCCTCTTCAGCATAACAATGTCAGATCATACGAGAGCGCTGAAATATCTCCAACAATCCCAGCCTAGGGGTCATTGGTATCGATCATCCTCCATTCAGTCCCTCCGACGACTTCACTTTGATAGCCATTAAACGGTGCTAGCAGATGGAGTAGCCGCGCGGATTCGCCGCGCGGTCTCAGGCGCCTTGTCACGGTCCTTGCGGCTCCCTCCGTCGGAGATTCGAGTCCTCCCTCGGGCATGGGTGTATGTGTTGTCCAAAGTGTAAGTTAGTTTAAGTCAGATTAAGTAGTGTGTAAGGTTAGGGACCGGTGATCTAAGCAGTTTGGTCCCTTAAGATTTCACCAAAAATTTACAAATTTTACAGAGGGAGTTGTGGCTCCGTCAAGGAAGTCAAACATTCTAAAGCGACGGTATCAACAGACTGGTATCTACTTGGGAGACATGTGTTCGTCGCCAGGATGACTATCTTGAGAAATAAATACACTGGCGGAAAAAGTCGGTACACGAGGAAAGAGATGTGCAACACAAACGAAAGTTGGTAGGCGTGATCTACACCTGAAAGATGACGTCCAATAAAATTTCTCGCCAGTAGAATAAGAGTGACGTTATTAGTTACAGTGAGGGGATGGAAATCAGGTTTGATTTGAATACACGCTGTAACGGTTGTGGGCGTTTCCTATCTTTGAGATTAGACGTGGTGTGTTTATGTTAGTCACGATTGCGTTTAAGGCGACAACGACGCCAGTAACAACACCTCACTGAGTTTGAACGAGGTAGTGCTACAGGGCTACGACAATCCGCATCGGTGATATCAGGAAGACTTGGCAGAAATGTAGCCACTGTACAGGATTTCTGGCAGCGCTGGTCACGAGAATGTTCGGTCAAAAGGAGACCGGGCACCGGACAACCATGTAGCACTACCGAGACGGAAGATAATTGTGTTCGGCGTATGGATCAGGTCCATTGTACTGCATCTGAAGCAGAAATTTGAGCAGCAGCTGGCACCACAATGACACAACGAATTGTTACAAATAGGTTACTTCAAGGACAGCTCCGAACCAGACGCTCCGTATCGTCAATTCCACTAATTCCAAACCACCGCCATTTGCGACTAAGGTGATATCACGCGAGAACTCATTGGAAGGCAGGCTGAAGGTCTTTTGTGCTTTCTGATGAAAACTGGTTCTACCTCGGTACCAGTAATGGCCACATGTTGAATAAAAGGAAGCCAGTTGAGGGCCTGCAACCAATCTGTCGTGTACTAGACACACTGAACCAACAGTTGAAGTTATCATCTGGGGTGCGACTTCGTATGACAGTAGGCGCACTAGCGTGGTTATCCCACACACCTTGACTGCAAATCTATACGTCATTCTGGTGATTCGTCCCGTTGTGCTGCCATTCGCGAACAGCTTTTCAAGGAGTGTTTTCCGACAGGATAACCCTCGCCCACACACCGTTGTTGTAACACAACGTGCTTTACAGAATGTCGACATGTTGCGTTGCCCTCCTCAATCACGAGATCTGTGTCAAGTGGAGCACATCTGAGACATCATCGGACGACAACTCCAACACCATCCACAAACAGTATTAACCGCCCCCCATAATGACCGACCATGTGGAACAGGCATTGAACTGTGTCGTACAAACTGACATCCGGCACGTGTACAACACAATGCACGCAAGTCTAAATGCTTACATTCAACATTCTGGAGGTTCTACCAGTTATCAGTGTAGTATCATTTCACATTTGCAATGGCTTATCTAGTACTTACATTAATCTTTGCTCCTGCAATGTTAATCATTTAAACATGTTATTTAAACAAATGTAGTCCCGAAATTTCACTGCTCTAAAGTAATTATTTTTTTGGTCTTGTGAGTTTTTTGCCTTGAGTGTATACAGGGTGGTCCATTGATTGTGACCGGGCCTAATATCTCACAAAATAAGCGTCAAACGAAAAAACTACAAAGAACGAAACTTGTCTAGCTTGAAGGGGGAAACCAGATGGCGGTATGGTTTGGCCCGCTAGATGGCGCTGCCATAGGTCAAACGGATATTAACTGCGTTTCAGTATTTTAAACATAGCTGCGCAACAGCAACGGTTCCACGTAATAAGAATAAAAACAGCCAACCAGTTGCAAAGGATAAAGTAATCTTTACCAAGGTTTCGATAGATTTAAATCTATCTTCTTCAGAAGGCGGCAGTATTACATTAACATGGAGTGATATGTCATTGTCGTTTTTACAAACATCTGCATAGCTCCATTAGGCCAAAGGGCTATATTTTATTTGGACTAATGGAGCTATGCAGATGTTTGTAAGAACGACAATGACATATCACTCCATGTTAATGTAATACTGCCGCCTTCTGAAGAAGATAGATTTAAATCTATCGAAACCTAGGTAAAGATTACTTTATCCTTTGCAACTGGTCGGCTGTTTTTATTCTTATTAACTGCGTTTTTTAAAATAGGAACCCCCATCTTTATTACATATTCGTGTAGTACATAACGAAATATGAATGTTTTAGTTGGACGACTTTTTTCCCTTTGTGATAGATGGCGCTGTAATAGTCACAATCGTGTAAGTACGTGATATCACGTAACTTTCCGCCAGTGCGGACGGTATTTGCTTCGTGATACATTACCCGTGTTAAAATGGACCGTTTACCAACTGCGGAAAAGGTCGATATCGTGTTTATGTATGGATATTGTGATCAAAATGCCCAACTGGCGTGTGGTATGCATGCTACTCGGTATCCTGGACGACATCATCCAAGTCTCCGAACCGTGCGACGGATAGTTACGTTATATAAGGGAACAGGAAGTGTTCAGCCACGTGTGAAACGTCAACCACGACCTACAACAAATGATCCCCCATTAGGTGTTTTAGCTGCTGTCGCGGCTAATCCGCACATCAATAGCAGACAATTTGCGCGAGAATCGGGAATCTCAAAAAAGTCGGTGTTGAGAATGCTACATCAACATCGATTGCATCCGTACCATATTTGTATGCACCAGGAACTGCATAGCGACGACTTTGAACGTCGTGTACAGTTCTGCCACTGGGCACAAGAGAAATTACGGGACGATGACAGATTTTTTGCACGCGTTCTATTTAGCGACGAAGCGTCATTCACCGACAGCGGTAACGTAAAGCGGCATAATATGCAGTATTGGGCAACGGGAAATCCACGATGGCTGCTATAAGTGGAACATCAGCGACCTTGGCGGGTTAATGTATGGTGCGGCATTATGGGAGGAAGGATAATTGGCCCTCAATTAATCGATGGCAATCTAAATGGTGCAATGTGTGCTGATTTCTTACGTAATGTTCTACCGATGTTACTACAAGATGTTTCACTGCATGACAGAATGGCGATGTACTTCCAACATGATGGATGTCCGGCACATAGGTCGCGTGCGGTTGAAGCGGTATTGAATAGCATATTTCATGACAGGTGTATTGGTCGTCGAAGCACCATACCATGGCCCGCACGTTCACCGGATCTGACGTCCCCGGATTTATTTCTGTGGGGAAAGGTGAAGGATATTTGCTATCGTGATCCACCGACAACGCCTGACAACATGCGTCGGCGCATTGTCAATGAATATGCGAACAGTACTGAAGGCGAACTACTCGCTGTTGAGAGGACTGTCGCCAAATGCATTGAGGTTGACGGACATAATTTTGAGCATTTATTGCATTAATGTGGCATTCACAGGTAATCACGCTGTAAGAGCATGCGTTCTCAGAAATGATAAGTTCAACGAAGGTACATGTATAACATTGGAACAACCGAAATAAAATGTTCAAACGTATCTACGTTCTGTATTTTAATTTAAAAAAACCTACCTGTTACCAACTGTTCGTCTACAATTGTGAGCCATATGTTTGTGACTATTACAGCGCCATGTATGACAAAGCGAAAAAAGTAGTCCAACTAAAACATTCATATTTCTTTACGTACTACACGAATATGTAATAAAAATGGGGTTTTAAAAAATGCAGTTCATATCCGTTTCACCTCTGGTAGCGCCATCTAAAGGGCCAACCGTAGCGCCATCTGGTTTCCCCCTTCAAGCTAGACATGTTTTGTTCTTTGTAGTTTTTTCGTTTGACGCTTATTTCGTGAGATGTTTGGCCCGGTCACGATCAATGGACCACCCTGTATAGACACGAGGGTAGAGTTGTAGAATGTTAATGAAGTTTGTTTTATTTGTAAAGTTTTCACTTAAGGGGAGTAAGCATGGCGGAATTGGTCAAAAAGTGACATTTTCGGATTATTATCTGTTATTAATATTTGATCTCTCCTGAATAATTTGATGCATTATTTGTCGAAAAATTCCAATTCAAAGTGTAGTTTTTATCATTTCAAAGTTAATAGTGCTTGTGTAAAATAATCCGGTCGTTCTGCACTGACTTGCCTAAGTGTCTCTATCTCTTGAACTATTCAATCTAGAAGGCTGTGGTTTTGAGCTATTTATTCCTTGAAATAACATTAATGTTCATGTTAAGAGGTTGGATGCACTGTGTAAACAGAAATGGCGGTATAGCACATGCATTTATCAGATTGAAAGACTCCAAATGGTAAAGGAAGCCTTACAGACAAAAACATTGATGAACTCCAGCATTATTATGGAATGGCAATAAGAAACAATACACATGACCTACAAGGGATGAAACGAGCAGTGTGGGCTACATTCTTCCACAAATATTCCACTGATGATACACGTAGCTATACAAGGTCTTTGTCCACCTGGTGCTGATTCATGGCGCAAGTACCTCAAAGCTCAGGCAGCGGGTAGCGAGGAACAATTTAGGCACAAAAATACCAAACCATCTGCAGTGATGGAAGCTATTAAACCAATATATAGAGAATTAGCTCATCCTGACCTTCTTTCCAAATATCTCCATGCTCGAACACAAAACCTGAATGAGTCTTTCAATAATATAATTTGGACCCGCATACCAAAAAATGTCTTTGTAGGAAGGAAAACTCTATGCTTGGGTGTTTGTGATGCTGTGATAACGTTTAGTGGTAGTATAAAGCGAAGAATTGGGGTACTAGAGGAACTTGGTATCACTCCAGGTGCCAACACACTGCAAGCCTTTCAGCGAATGGATCAACTTAGGGTCATGAAAGCCCAGCGTGCAGCAGAGGTAAAGAGTAAAGAAGCAAGAGGCAGGAAAAGAAGGAAGCTTCTAGCTTTGCAGCATAGTCAAGAACAGGATCCAGATAATGCTGATTATGGACCTGGCTGTTTCTAGAAGCTGGCATGCCTCCATGTGCAAGTTAATATCAAATAAAATGTTTGAACTTGATTTGCCGGCCGGCCAGAGTGGCCGAGCGGTTCTAGGCGCTACAGTCTGGGGCCGCACGACCGCTACGGTCGCAGGTTCGAATCCTGCCTCGGGCATGGATGTGTGTGATGTACTTAGTTTAATTAGGTTTAAGTAGTTCTAAGTTCTAGGGGACTGATGACATCGGCAGTTAAGTCCCATAGTGCTCAGAGCCATTCGAACCTTTTTTTTTTTTATTTGCCGGAAATGACATTTTTAAAGTTAATTGACCCATTATCTCAGGAACTATTACAGATACATATCTCTAATTTTACACTATGTTACCATTTAGTATACTGCAGCTACTGAACCTCCCAAAACATCTCTACCTCTAACGGTTTTTAACTTACGGAAGAAAAAGTGGACTTTTAAATGAAAGTATTGAACAACATTTTTTAAATATCATAACTAGCTAATTATTTCTCTGTACATTTTCATTCTGGTTGAGCAATGAGAAAAGGAGTGATACTATACATCTCAAAAATTTCAGATCTCTATCTGTGACAGGTTCTGAGATAATGGGTCGTCAATATTGCAAATTTAACACTGTGGGTTAGGACGTACGTACTCTGAAACGTCCCCTTAGAAAAATTAATGAATTACTGTGCTGGTAAACCCCTTACGTTATTTGATTTTCAAACAGCTGAGGAAAACTGAACGTACTCAGACATTTCCCACTTTACTTATTCTGATCATCAATAAAATGACACACAATATTTTTAGCGCAACGCAATCTGGCCTTAAAAAAATCCCTACAGAAGAATGGCCATGACTGACAATAACCTATACCTTTCATGAACCACTTACCTCACAAAAATCTTCGGTACTCGAACTACTGCAATACAGCGAGCGCCTATACTGGCAGCTAAGTAAAAGATTCTAACTACTGAAACCACTAACTACTGATAGGCATAGTTAGCAAATGAAAGATTTTGATGGAGAACAAACAATGTATTTCCCTTAATAGTTTACCTTAATAGTGTTCAAAAATGACATCCGGTCTTACAAATTTCTTTTTTCTGACGAATACACGTCAAGATTGACCACTCTCAAAATTTTGCCATCTCTCTTCCCACATCTACTAAAGATGGCGGCTCACCTCCCAACTGCGCAACGCTACGTGCTGTTCACATCCAACTGCCCAACACTACAATGGAGAATATTTCAACAATGCCAACCAGCCACAGACTGCACACAGCACAGATAGTGATTTTCATACAGAGCGCTACGTGGTGTTACCAACATAAAAACCTAAACAGCCTACTTACTACTCCCCTTAACAATTTAGTAGTGTTAATTTTCGGCACGCCCTCGTATTTCTGCGAGCCAGTAGTACAGAACATGCAAGGCCGCGAGGCAGGAGTGAGTGGGGGAGAGGGCCTGCTGCCCAGCCGCCCAACTCCCCCCCCCCCCCCCCCCCCCGCCACCCCGCCGGCTGACGCGGCGCGCCGCACTTGCCTGCGGGTGGTTGTCGGCAGCCGGCCGGCCGATGTCGTCGGCCTCGTCGCTGCGGACGCGCGACATGCGGCGCAGCACGCCCTTGCCGGAGCCGTGGCGCTCGCTGGGCGCCGGCCCCCCGTCCGGGTTCAGCGGCTGCAGCTCCAGCGACTCGTCGTTCGTCCTGCAGCGCACAACGAACACGTCACCACCACACAGCGCCAGAGGGAGCACACGTTAGTCCGCCAGCAGTTGTACACTACTGGCCATTAAAATTGCTACACCAAGAAGAAATGCAGATGATAAACGGGTATTCATTGGACAAATATGTTATACTAGAACTGACATGTGATAACATTTTCAAGCAATTTGGGTGCATAGATCCTGAGAAATCAGTACCCAGAACAACCACCTCTGGCTGTAATAACGGCCTTGATACGCCTGGGCATTGAGTCAAACAGAGCTTGGACGGCGTGTTCAGGTACAGCTGCCCAAGCAGCTTCAACACGACACCACAGTTCATCAAGAGTAGTGACTGGCGTATTGTGACGAGCCAGTTGCTCAGCCACCATTGACCAGACGTTTTCAATTGGTGAGAGATCTGGAGAATGTGCTGGCCAGGGCTGCAGTCGAACATTTTCTGTATCCAGAAAGGCCCGTGCATGACCTGCAACATGCGGTCGTGCATTATCCTGCTGAAATGTAGGGTTTCGCAGGGATCGAATGAAGGGCAGAGCCACGGGTCGTAACACATCTGAAATGTAACGTCCACTATTCAAAGTGCCGTCAATGCGAACAAGAGGTGACAGAGACGTGTAACCAATGGCACCCCATACCATCACGCCGGGTGATACGCCAGCATGGCGATGACGAATACACGCTTCCAATGTCCATTCACCGCGATGTCGCCAAACACGGATGCGACCATCATGATGCTGTAAACAAAACCTGGATTCATACGAAAAAATGACGTTTTGCCACTCGTGCACCCAGGTTCGTCGTTGAGTGCACCATCGCAGGCGCTCCTGTCTGTAATGCAGCGTCAGGGGTAACCACAGCCATGGTCTCCGAGCTGATACTCCAGGCAGCTGCAAACGTCGTCGAACTGTTCCTGCAGATGATTGTTGTCTTGCAAACGTCCCATCTGTTGACTCAAGGATCGAGACGTGGCTGCACGATCCGTTACAGCCATGCGGATAAGATGCCTGTCATCTTGACTGCTAGTGATACGAGACCGTTGGGATCCAGCACGGTATTCCGTGTTACCTTCCTGAACCCACCGATTCCATAGTCTGCTAACAGTCACTGGATCTTGACCAACGCGAGTAGCAATGTCGCGATACGATAAACCGCAATCGCGATAGGCTACAATCCGACCTTTATCAAAGTCGGAAATGTGATGGTACGCATTTCTCCTCCTTACACGAGGCATCAAAACAACGTTGCACCAGGAAACGCCGGTCAACTGCTGTTTGTGTATGAGAAATCGGTTGGAAACTTTCCTCATGTCAGCACGTTGTAGGTGTCGCCACCGGCGCCAGCCTTATGTGAATGCTCTGAAAAGATAATCATTTGCGTATCACAGCATCTTCTTCCTTTCGGTTAAATTTCGCGTCTGTAACACCTCACCATCGTGGTGTAGCAATTTTAATGGCCAGTAGTGTAGTACAACCTAAGCTGTCTAAGAGATTTTTCTGTCTTTCGTCCACATGCAGTTAGTGTTATCTAGTTGCAATGCCCGTGCCGTAATGACATCTAAATACGAGGGTCGTCCACAAAGTATGTCCCATTTCTATTTCTATCCGCGGCAGTGCTACGATGGCAGTTTCGAGAATGCGCGGCAGTTATTCTGACTGAAGGAGAAGAATGGCTCTGAGCACTATGGGGCTCAACATCTGAGGTCATCAGTACCCTAGAACTTGGAACTACTTAAAGCTAACTAACCTAAGGACATCACACACATCTATGCCCGAGGCAGGATTCGAACCTGCGACCGTAGCGGTGACGTGGTTCCGGACTGAGGCGCCTAGAACCTCTCAGCCACCGCGGTCGGCCTCAAGGAGAAGACATGTACGCTATTTTCAGATCGCTGTTGCCGACTTGTGCTTTGTAGTGCTTCTCCATAATGTCGGCCGTAATTGAAAATGATGCCGCGTGTGAAATCAGATCTGTGATTCGTTTTCTAAACGCAAAGAAACTTAAACCAAAGGAAATTCATCGCCAAATCTTCGAGGTTTATTGACAAAATGCTATGAGTGATTCAATGGTTAGAAGATGGGTCAGACTGTTCAATGAACATGATCAAGTGCACGATGAAGAACGAAGTGGACCCACGTCTGTGGTTACTGATGAACTGGTTCACACAATGAAGACAAGATTACGCACAACCGTAAGTTCACACTTAGTGCCCTTGCTATGGAAATTCCGCAAATCTCACGATCACTAATTCATGAAATTGTTACTGAAAAACTGAAATTTCGAAAACTTTGCTCAAGTTGGGTACCAAAAATTCTTACTGAACAACACAAAAAACAACGGATGGGCAATGAACTTCAGTTTTTGACACACTACAATGAAGAAGACGATTGTTTTCTTTCTTGGATAGTCACGGGGGATGAAACTTGGGTATCGTACGGCAGCCCTGAAACAAAACGGCAGTCAATGGAATGGAGGCACACTTCATCCCTAACGAAGGTTAAGCCCAAGGAAATCTTGAACCCTTGAAAAGTCATGTGCACCGTTTTTTGGGACAGAAAAGGCATTTTGCTGATTGATTTCTTACCACGAGGCCAAACAATCAATGCACACGGTTACTGCGAGACCATTAAGAAATTGCGCCGCGCAATACAGAACAAGCGCCGAGGATTACTGTCAAAAGGTGTTGCTTTTTTCCACGATGATTCCCGACCTCACACGGCGAATGTGACCAAACAACTCATACGGTAATTTCACTGGAACGCGTTTGATCATCCTCCGTACAGTTCGGACCTCGCTCCTTGCTACTTTCATTCCTTCTTACACCTAAAATCTGTCCTTGGTGGTCAACACTTCAACGATGATGACGAGCTGAAAGAACATGTTACCACATGGTTGAATACACAGGCAGTAACATTCTATGAAGAAGGCATACCAAACTTGTGCCACGCTATGACAAGTGTCTACAAAATTTCGGAAGCTATGTAGAAAAGTAGTTTAACAGTTTTAGATTTTTGTACAATGAATATTTTTCCTGTGTCTGTACATGTTTGTTTTATATACCGTAACCAAACGGAACTTACTTTGTGGACGTACCTCGTATCTTTGAGAAGTTCCCTTTATCCAACGCAACACGCTTAAACGATACAAAGGTGGAGTGTTCACGTTTTTAGCGCAGCTCATGCGGGAATAATAGCTTCAATCAAAACCAACAGGAAACCTGGAACGAATTTGAGTCACCGATGATGGGAGAAAAATTGTAGTCACTCGATTTTCTGATGGTCTACTTCATTAACGTGTTTCGAGTAAACTCATCGTCAAGGCTACCTGCAGAAAGGTTACAAAAGTCATGAAGAATGCAGCTTTTCTTGAAATAACTACCAAATAATAAAACTGACAAAAGTGTGGAAAAACATAATATAAATCAACAAACCAAGGGACGTAGGGGGGGGGGGGGGGAGGGTTCATAAACACCACAGTATGGCGTCATGTACAAGTAACAAACTTCCGAATACAACTGAGTAACAAAATATGACGTTATGTATGAAGTAACAAACATAGCAATCAAGTGGCGTGAATAGTAGCACAAGGTAGCGCTGAAAGTGTTCGACACGCCAAATACAGAGGAAAAAATACTTAAAAACAAAGAATATTAAATAGGGCCCTAAAATACATCGTTACTACATATCAAAGACAAGAGTAATACAATAAACAAAATTTAAACATGGCTGAAGCAGCAACTGTTGAAAATCTTTACGGTAAATGATAACATCCGAACAGTTGCAGGATAAAGATTTATTGAAATCCTTGACCATGGTTTCGGTATATCTAAATATACCTTGATCAGAAGCAAAAATACACTAAAATCACATCTTGCAGTGGAGATGCATAAAACAACCGTGCCAAAGCGCGTCATCAGTAGATAAAATTAAAATATCACCTCTATCTGTACAGCATAATTATGAAGAGCTGGTCGATGCGAACACGGCATATTATCAGTACTTAGGCTAGACAGCGACGACGCGCTTTAGCACGGTTGTTTTATGCATATCCACTGCAGGATGTGATTTTAGTGTATTTTTGCTTCTGATGAAGGTATATTTAAATATACCGAAACCGTGATCAAGGATTTCAATAAATCTTTATCCTGCAACTGTTTGGCTATTATCATTTACCGTGAAAAAAAAATAGAATAAAACTAAAAACTAGATGCAAGCTGAGGACTAGAGTCGGGGTGGGGGTTGGGTGGGGGGGGGGGGTATGGGGGTAAGCAGATGAAAGCTTGGTGGTTCTCGATATGACAAGTACTTTAATGTACGATGCAGTTATGTAGAAAAATGTATCACAATTCTAGCATTAAGTTGTATTTAATAAATGTGCTGTTTTTATACGTTAACGGAATGCAGTTTATGAAAAGTCCTCGTATTATTAATTATTAATAGTTACGGTGTCAAGATTTATTCAGCTGATTAAGTAACTTTGTTTTTTGCAATACTCTGAACCGCAAACGAGCTAATGTCTCCAAGTGAAAGATCAACGGGCCGGACCTCTAATCAGAATGTTTCTACGTGGGTGCAAAGTGGCGGAGGAGACACGAGAGTATGCATCCTTGCAAGACGAAAGCTGCAGGTAACCAGTGTTAGTGGTTACGACACGAGGCTACTGAGGCAACAGCAGGGATACGACGCCGCCGGTGCACCTAAAGACTGTCACCCACGCAGCATCGGCTTGAGGCCCAAGCAACACAAGCAGCCGCTGTGGGCGCCAAGCTGGGAGAGGCGTCCCTAGCGCAAAATATGTACACAGGGTGTATGATAATCAGTAACCAAAACAGTCCATTCCTGCGTTCACTAGACTTATTTTTAAAGATCTTACAATCGTCAGGCATTGTTGAACGATCCGATATGAGTTAGTCCAGCTCGCAACATCTGGAGCCACAATAGACTGGTGTTGGAGTCTGAGATAAAGCTATCTGTCATTACCTGTGTTGCGTAAAGAAACTGGTCAATTCCGGAAAACTACACATGTAGATGCCCGCCCGGTTGGCCGTGCGGTCTAGCGCACGGCTTTCGGGGCGGGAAGGAGCGCCTGGTCCCCGGCACGAATCCGCCCGGCGGATTTGTGGCGAGATCCGGTGTACCGGCCAGTCTGTGGATGGTTTTTAGGCGGTTTTCCATCTGCCTCGGCGAATGCGGGCTGGTTCCCCTTATTCCGCCTCAGTTTATGTCGGCGATTGCTGCGGAAACAAGTTCTCCACGTACGCGTACACCACCATTACTCTACCACGCAAACATAGGGGTTACACTCGTCTGGTGTGAGACGTTCCCTGGGGGGGGGGGGGGGGGGGGTGTCCACCGGAGGCCGAACCGCACAATAACCCTGGGTTCGGTGTGGGGCGGTGGAGAGGTGGAGAGGTGAAGTGGACTGCGGTAGTCGTCGCGGGGTTGTGGACCACTGCGGCTGCGGCGGGGACGGAGCCTCTCGTTTCTAGTTGCCCAGTTAACATACGATACACATGTAGATTCAAAGAATATCTGGAGCGTGTCAGTAACTGCTCAACGAAATCTAGAGATGGTTAAGAGATCAATTTCAACACTATGCGGTGTGTCTTATATGGCTATCTTCGCTTAAAATTTATTGGAACATTTATTTGCTAACATGTTCACCATTGCCATTGCTATCTTCACAAATTCGACTCATTTACGAACCTACTTACCACTGACTTAGTGAGGAACAATTATAGCACAAGTTTGGAGCCTGTTGGAGCCGGCTTACCGAAATCAGTATCACAAAGACTTCAAATAGTGAGTTTAAAACTTCGACAGTGAACTCTTACAGTGTCACGTTACAGCCGAATCTGAGGGCAAGAGAGCCGACCCATAGGAACCGATAGCAATAGCGGTTGCAGTCCTACTTATTATATCCTCTTCGGAGGGCCGTGAAACGTCATATTGTTTCCAAGGTAGTAGTGTGGTATCAACATTCGATACCACCCTCGTTAGGGGTTGCAGATATCGACCGCGGTCCGTAATAGACATCGCTGGACCTGCGAGTCGCGACTAGCGCCGCTAGCGCCCCTCCGCGGCTTGTGACAAGTATCTAGCGAGCTCTCGTCCAGTCTTGCTCGGGACGTCAACTAGGAATGTAGCATAGCCTTCAGCTGATAGGAAGCAACCTCTAACAAGGCGCTTAGTAACGTATGGCATAAGTAATGCCTCTCTAGATATGTTTGTAATTATATGTATGCAGCATATGTATGCAGCCTGTAACATAAGTTAAGTACAATATATTATTTTTTACCAACGACTACTAATTATTTCAGTCGTTGCAGATACAGACTATGCAGCCAGCTCCTTACCGACTTCACTGCCAAATCTGCAATATATATTTCTATTTAGCATTGTCCACCTGTCATCATAACAACTGACGACAAGAACCATAACAAGTAGAATCTCTTCACTTCATCTACTTTGTGGTCCCCATTTTGGAAGTTAGGGCCTCAGCGCATTGGTAAACTCACCTCTAATACTCCTCATTACTTTTGTCATTACTTGTCTTTGGCTTACTCTCACTCCGTAGTAATACCAAGCATACCTGCCTAATAAGAAGAAGATCAGGGCCATGGCACAAATTTTAATTCATATCTTCGGCTTCCATCATTATAAGACTCAAATTTATCGAGGAAAATTTAATTACATTAATCCAAAGTGTTTGCTCATTAGAGGTTTTATTCAGTTATTCATCACATTCACTACGGATAGCAGTACTATCGGCGATTCTTATGACTGACGCCTTTCACCCTGTATTTTAATTCCACTTCTGAACCTCTCTTCATTTCTGGAGTGCCTTGTAAGATGATGATACATGACGTAGGTTAGAAGAATGTCACGATATTTGTGAAAGATGCAGTTTTCGACGGTGCTACAAATGAGCTTAATAAATATCGCAAATTCTAATTGGCTCGAGGGATATAATTTCTCAAAGGAGAGTATTATCGTGTTCTCAACCACCCCACTGCAAGATTTCATTTAGATTTCAGAAGAATTTGAGTTTTGTTGCTAATATGTCGAAGAAAATGTTTAAGGGTAGTCAACATGGTATATTGGTATAACAGATATAAATTAACCCCTTGTAGTGGTGGATAAGCGCTCTCTGGTAGAGAGAAAAGGTCCGTGATGGTGGTGATAACGCTTTAATTATTCAAACCAGTGGATCCATTTGTCTGCAATCGGATCTACGTTCACTATGAGGAAAAGGGAAGTTGTTGTTGTTGTTGTGGTCTTCAGTCCTGAGACTGGTTTGATGCAGCTCTCCATGCTACTCTATCCTGTGCAAGCTTTTTCATCTCCCAGTACCTACTGCAACCTACATCCTTCTGAATCTGCTTAGTGTATTCATCTCTTGGTCTCCCTCTACGATTTTTACCCTCCACGCTGCCCTCCAATACTTTTATTTCATCATACATTTCTTCAACGAGGGCATGCTCAGATTGTGTCAAGGATGGGGATGGAAATAGTCTGTTACCTTTGAAAGCGTTTGCTCTAGCGATTTGGGGGAATCACTGAAAACCTAAGTCTCGATGGTCGCAAGCAGATTTGAAACGCCGCTTTCCGGAATGCGAGTCCAGTGTGCTAACTACTGCACCACCGCGATCGATAAATACTCTGTACTGCATATGCCGGCCGCTGTGTCCGAGCCGTTCCAGGCGCTTCAGTCCGAAACCGCGCTGCTGCTACGGTCGCAGGTCCGAATCCTGCCTCGGGCATGGATATGTGTGATGTCCTTAAGGGGCTCCGGAACGCCCTATACTTGCAATGTTAAAATAACGCTTATAAATTACATCTTTCCTCACAAAGTATTTGAGGTAGGAAGTTGAACTTTTTACAGATTATTTATTGGAATATGGGCTACAACTTAACACAGGGATTTTACAAAATTTTATTTCAGTTATTAATGATGATTTTTTTTCAATTGTAATGAAAATTCACAACATTTTTTTGCAATTTTTTATTTATATATTCAAAAATATACAGTTTTTTGGAAAAAGGCTGTGTTAAATTATGCAGAAGGTACTGTGTAACATTTACTGAAAGTTTGAAACAAATATGTTTGGAAGATCCTTAGAAAACATGTAATTAGTGTGAGAAAATAAAAGTTTTGGGAATCGAGCGACAAAGATTGGATTAACTTTTTCGTGCATTCCAGGTCCATAGGATGGATTATCTTCATCCTCTGCAAACTCCTCCTCCAGCTTCCTCTTGTTACTCCTCCTGTTTACTCTTGCTTGTATTTCTAGACTCTTTACAGCCCTGTCTGCAGCCCGAAGGCGTTCCTTGTCTAAAGCAAGCATCGCTCGTTGTTGTGTTCGTAGATTTTGCTACCATTTTCTTCAGTTGCAGTTACTGCAACACTGTTCCAAAAGGTGGTCATGTATGAACACTTATCACATTTCAGTTGTATTTCACTAGCAAGTCCTACGTGCTTTATTATGGAGAGTTCCAGACCAACTTCACTACAATGAATACATCTTACACAGTTTGAAAAAATTCCTTTGAGAACCGACATATCAAATATTTCATTCACATCTGATTCGCCCATAAAATATTCGTAGTTTTCACTCATTGAACCAAGCTTCTTCTGTGAAGTATTTTCTTTCCCACTTTGACTGCTATGGGCAGGTGTACTTGAGAGGTTAGGTTCACTCACTTGGTTATCGTCTTTATTGTTTACAGTAATAACATACCTTTGGCTTTCCAACATTTCTCCTTTTCTTAAAAGCCTTCAGAGGATTTCTAATAACTTTTCTTTTACTCATTATTATACATCAACAAAACAGAGACTCAAGAAACAGAATTAATTACGAATATTTTCGAGATAACGACAGAGTAAATAAACATGAAACAATCGACAATCACACCAGCGATATATATTGAACCATCACAGGTTAGCCACAACACATACTTTATCTCACATCACTAAAATGTACCTGATGAACGCGGACGTTAATAATAACACCATTTGACAGCAGTTTAACAGCGCCACAGTGGGTCACGCCCATGTAGAACACATTTCAAAAAAAATTTAAAAATAGTTGTAGTCTTCGGAATTGAATAAACTATATATATCTATTAAAAGGTAATAGTCTGCAGATTCAGAAAACGCAAAAAAGTAAAAATTGAACTTTTCATGATTTTGAGCCTTTCCGGAGCCCCTTAAGTTAGTTAGGTTTAAGTAGTTCCAAGGCAAGGGACTGATGACCTCAGATGGTAAGGCCCATACTACTCAGAGCCATTTGAACCGTTTTTTGGACATGACTGTCCACCAGGCCATCCCAGGGGGGGGGGGGGGGGGAGGGGTTGTACATATCACTCATCACATGGAACCACATACGTATCCACCAGCGGAAATGCAGCATAAACGGCAGCTGGCACAGTACTCATAGGAAATACGTGTAGTGGCACTGGTGGTCCTAACATGACGCTGCCAAAACGCGAACACTGACACTGCTGTGTCGTTCCCTTTAGCACAATATTGTCCCAGGAACGCGCTTAATGAACAGATATCGGCGATTACTCTCCAGGCAAAACAATGACCTCATTACTTTTGGGTCCATTCGAAGTGGGTACGAGATCTCATTCACCGAATCTTTTGTGCAAGAGGAATTTGTCCAGCAGTCACAGAGCTTACTGAATAGTATTGACAGATCCAACTCGCAGACGATCGGAACTTAGGAATAGGTGGTTCAAAAGTTGACAGGATAAGGATCTAAAGCATGGACGCAAAAGACAAAAATAAATAAAGTTGGTACACATGTACAACTGTAGTCGAAAGTGGTGTTCTGGTTATCAAAAGCAACAATTTCTGGACAGTAACGAACAGTTTCTGAAAAGTTAACAAGGCATCAACTGGCGCGAAAAGAGAAATCGCCGTCAGTCAATGGATGAGAAAGGGGAAGAAAGAAACGGCGGAGTGGTGATAGTGTACATCACTGTAAGCCATGTGGCAGAGTGCATTCGAAACGAGCAGCTAAGGAATCAGCTAATGCGTCTCTTTAGTTAATCGGTTGATCACGACCACCTGGCTCATAGTATTCCCTCTTCCTTGATTAACTTCATCAACGCGTGTAGAAACTCATGTCGGGACTTTCACGTACTCGAACGTGTTTTAAGAATATACACATTGTACAGGGTGATCCCGTGATGATGTTACAAAGTTTCAGGGATGATTAAGGGTAAATGTACACATTTGTGGTGAGGGATCCTGGTTAGAAAACGACCGAGACGAAAATTATAAGCGAAATTCGTCTCTGAAGTGGATCTCTTCTATTGAAAGCTGTTTGCTTTCCACATTTTGAGAGGAGGCAGTATGAGGCAAAACAAGAAAAATGTTTAGTAGAGATTTTTTTTTGTTTCGCTCCATACTACCTCCTTCCAAAATATTGAAGGCAAAGAGTTTTCATTAGCAGGAGCCCGCCGTGAGAGACGTCAAAACGATTTTCGCTTGTAACTTTTGCCTCGGTCGTTTCCGAACTATGGTCCCTTACCTAAACTGATCACTTACCCTTCTCCTTTGTCCCTGAATGTAAGTAACGTTACCATGTAGTCATCGTGTTTTTCCCATTGTTAGCAGTCAACAGAAGTTGGAACATTTGACATATCACGTTAGGCTTGATTTCATTTGATTTAAGCAAGGAGACAGAACAATAGCGATCTTAGCTTGCTGTTGCCACATCGAAATTGAGTTTATTGTACTGTTTCTCTCGCTGTCATTCTAGTAAAACCAGCCAATACCCTTAGTGAGTAGTAGGAAAAGCCTTACTAGTTCTTTATTAGACTCCAATTAATGACGCCAATATTTTGTGTCTCTTGGTCTACAAAGCCCCACAGCGGAAGGTTGGCGAAAGGGGTCTCGGAACATCTTATGACGCCCCTATAAACGGGAGCACCTCGCGTTAATCGAGGCACCTGGCAGCATTCATAAGAGCTAACATGGTCTGAGGGGAGATATGTGATCCGGTGACTGGTGCGAAGCTTCTGTACTGATAAGTTGTGTACAGGTTAAATACCACCAGATTTAAGTTGACTTTTTGTCGGTCTTCCCTTTCAAAAAATTATCGTGTGAAACTATTTCAGTATTGAGCAAATACAGCTTTTAGTTTCAGTGAGTTCATTTTTTCTGTCGAACAACAGGTAAGAGTTGAATGACAATACGCCGGCTACTTTTTATTCAACCGCCGATCGGTCTCTCAATGGAAATTCACAGTTATAATCAATAATGTTTTATTTGCAACATTTAACTACGCCTTCCAACTACTTCTCTACATAGTCGCCGCCCCGATTTAGACATTTGTTGTATAATGATAGGCTACAAACTTCCCAGATTCTCGCCGCAGAAGACAGCCGCCTGTGATTTTCGCAATGTCCCTAAGCTGCACTGCGAAAATACTAATGGGCAGCTGTTCATGTGAGCGAAGAGATGAAAATCAGAGGGAGCGAAGTCCGGACTGTATGGTCGGTGATTAAATACTTCCCGTAGAAAACATAGCAGCTTCATCTTCGTTGTCGCTGCAATGTGTGGTGGAGAATTATCATGAAGAAGGAAACTTAAGACAGTTACGTTACGTGAACTGGATGAAATAACGCGATCCTTCACAGCAGGCACTTCACACTTGGAAGGAGACAGTATTTTCTAGACATACACTCCTGGAAATTGAAATAAGCACACGGTGAATTCATTGTCACAGGAAGGGGAAACTTTATTGACACATTCCTGGGGTCAGATACATCACATGATCACACCGACAGAACCACAGGCACATAGACACAGGCAACAGAGCATGCACAATGTCGGCACTAGTACAGTGTATATCCACCTTTCGCAGCAATGCAGGCTGCTATTCTCCCATGGAGACGATCGTAGAGATGCTGGATGTAGTCCTGTGGAACGGCTTGCCATGCCATTTCCACCTGGCGCCTCATTTGGACCAGCGTTCGTGCTGGACGTGCAGACCGCGTGAGACGACGCTTCATCCAGTCCCAAACATGCTCAATGGGGGACAGATCCGGAGATCTTGCTGGCCAGGGTAGTTGACTTACACCTTCTAGAGCACGTTGGGTGGCACGGGATACATGCGGACGTGCATTGTCCTGTTGGAACAGCAAGTTCCCTTGCCGGTCTAGGAATGGTAGAACGATGGGTTCGATGACGGTTTGGATGTACCGTGCACTATTCAGTGTCCCCTCGACGATCACCAGTGGTGTACGGCCAGTGTAGGAGATCGCTCCCCACACCATGATGCCGGGTGTTGGCCCTGTGTGCCTCGGTCGTATGCAGTCCTGATTGTGGCGCTCACTTGCACGGCGCCAAACACGCATACGACCATCATTGGCACCAAGGCAGAAGCGACTCTCATCGCTGAAGACGACACGTCTCCATTCGTCCCTCCATTCACGCCTGTCGCGACACCACTGGAGGCGGGCTGCAAGATGTTGGGGCGTGAGCGGAAGACGGCCTAACGGTGTGCGGGACCGTAGCCCAGCTTCATGGAGACGGTTGCGAATGGTCCTCGCCGATACCCCAGGAGCAACAGTGTCCCTAATTTGCTGGGAAGTGGCAGTGCGGTCCCCTACGGCACTGCGTAGGATCCTACGGTCTTGGCGTGCATCCGTGCGTCGCTGCGGTCCGGTCCCAGGTCGACGGGCACGTGCACCTTCCGCCGACCACTGGCGACAACATCGATGTACTGTGGAGACCTCACGCCCCACGTGTTGAGCAATTCGGCGGTACGTCCACACGGCCTCCCGCATGCCCACTATACGCCCTCGCTCAAAGTCCGTCAACTGCACATACGGTTCACGTCCACGCTGTCGCGGCATGCTACCAGTGTTAAAGACTGCGATGGAGCTCCGTATGCCACGGCAAACTGGCTGACACTGACGGCGGCGGTGCACAAATGCTGCGCAGCTAGTGCCATTCGACGGCCAACACCGCGGTTCCTGGTGAGTCCGCTGTGCCGTGCGTGTGATCATTGCTTGCACAGCCTTCTCGCAGTGTCCGGAGCAAGTATGGTGGGTCTGACACACCGGTGTCAATGTGTTCTTTTTTCCATTTCCAGGAGTGTATTTACTAGCGCACTGTGTACTCAGAGCTGAGAGGTGCGACGTGGCGCGTTAGATAGCCATAGTAGAGACACTGCGCAACACATCTGCGCAAGGCTTCACCGGATTTTCACTTTGGTTTTAATTTCTCGACCGATCGGATGTTGCAAAAAATTACCCTCATGTATACAGTTCGGGATTATGATCACTACACTCGTGGAAGAGTATATACCTTAACAGTACACATTCACGTTCAGGTAGCTGTTCGTCGTGTGCAGTACGTTCATCATATTGTGGTTCTGCTTGTCGCTGTAACTAATGGTGATTTCTCCTTAGTATGTTACTTACACTGAACCTTAACATTATATTTAAATGGGTGTGCCGATGTTTGTATTCTTTTATTGTAATTATACGTTAACTTCTTCTATTAACACTGCTGTGGTAAATACCTTTTAACGTTTTTCCGCTATGTTACTGTAACTTAATTGTTTTCGAATATGTTTCAGCTTATTGGTTGTGTCACCATGTAATTTGTGATGGACTTTTATAAACTGGTGGGTGTGGAGTGTGATTGTTGTTGTTGTCTACACGGGTTCGACACAGCTCTCCACCCTAGTCTATCCTGTGCCAGTCTCATCATCTCTGCATAACTGCCACAACCTACGTCCATACGAGCTGCTTACTGTAATCAGGCCGTGCTTTTCACTGCGACCGCAAGGCACGTGGTCGACTTCACTGCAAGCTAGCGTTACCTCTAGCAACGCACACTGCACCAATTAGGATAGTCGCCAGCTGGAGCGAGACCACTACCAATTCGAGCGGCCTGCAACAATGGTCGCCACGATAACAGGAACTATGTTCCGGTTGGCTATAACCTGGAGCAAATAGCGCACAGTTTAGGATATAAACCGCGTTCCGCGTCTTAACCTGGAGTTCCAGCTGCATCCAGCTGAGCATTTTTATAGCAACTCTAATGTCAACTAGCATCGACCACTTCGCAGCACAAATCATTATGCGCACCTATGACGAATCTGACGGAAAATAAGCTGCCCAACGACATGGCAAGAAATCGCTACGAATCGCCGTCTACACCGAGAAGAACACAGTTGTAGTGAACAATTCACACGTTGTGTCTGAATGAAGCAATGGCGCAGGCTACGTCGTACAACGACCACATGAGAGTTGAGTATTTGTGTTACTGAATAAATCTGTGTTTTGGATACAGACAATCGTACTTATTTTAGTATTTTGCAAAAAACCGACATAATCTCTGATGGGATACCGCAATCATTGGTTATACAATGTTGCTTACAATCCGTCTTGATTGCAAAAATGTTTATTCGCATGACCGGTTTCGGTTCCTCTAGAACCACCTTCACATCTGAAACGATAATGATACTAATTTACTGTTTCACAAATGCAAACCTCTTTCATCCTATTTGATTAACATCAACTGTACCAGAACGTACCTACAATTTCGGTTACAAGAATGACCCTTCTACACGCAGCAACCTTCACATGCTACGTCACATAAAATTGGTTGGCAGAATGCACGTCATTTATATTAATTATAAAACTATTACCAAAAGGTGGCGTCTGATACATTTGTTACATTACATATACACATACTGTATTAAGTAGATTTTTGTACTTTACTTTTATCCCTAAAAATACTTAATTAAAATCTATGGACGTCAAGGTTACAATCTGTACTTATCAAAATTAAAATACACAAAATACTGTATTAAGTAGATTTTTCTACTTTACTTTTATCTCTAAAAATACTTAATTAAAATCTATGGACGTCTAGGTTACAGTCTGTACTCGTCAAAATTAAAATACGCAATGACAAGTACAGATTTTAACCTTGACGTCTATAGATTTTAATTAAGTATTTTTAGAGATAAAAGTAAATTATAAAAATCTACTTAATACAGTATGTGCATATGTAATGTAACAAATGTATCAGAAGGCACCTGTCGGTAATAGTTTTATAATTAATATAAATGACGTGCATTCTCCCAACTAATTTTATGTGACGCAGCATGTGACGGTTGCTGTGTGTGGACGGGTTACTCTTGTAACCGAAATTGCAGGTACGTTCTGGTACATTTGATGTTGATCGGATAGGATGAAAGAGGTTTGCATTGGTGAAATAGTAAATTAGTATTATTATCGTTTCAGATGTGAAGATGGTTCTAGAGGAACCGAAACTAGTCATGTGAATAAACATTTTTGCGATCAAGACGGATTATAAGTAACATCTTATTTCAGTAATTGTAATATTTATGTGCATGAGTGCCTGCTACAGTTTGTTGGTGGTTGCGCACCTATTGGTATAGATATATCAGCAGCACCTCGTAGGTAATTGTCTGTCTACAGCATTGACATTAGTCACGTTGATTCGCGAAAAAGTTACAACAATCTCTCTCTAAAGTTTTTACACTCAAAACTTCCTTCAGTTATCAAATTTACAATTCCTTGATGCCTCATGATGGGTCATATCAACCAATACCTTCCTTTAGTCAAGCTCTGCCGTAAACTACCTTTTTTTGAAACTGGATTCAGTATCTCCTGAATAGTTATTCGATCTACCCTTCTAATTTAAAGAATCCTTCTATATCACTGCATTTCAAAAACTTCTGTTCTCCTCGTCTCCTTACCGCTGATAGTTCACATTTCGCTTTCATACAAGGCTATACTACGGACAAATACTTTAAAATAGTCTTCCTAACAATTACACAGGGGTTGCACAGAAATACATGCATGAACATAAATGCAGATGCTAACCAAGCCTGCAGTTTGATCGTGAATGGCACCTGTGCAATGTCCTCAATATGTTGCAACTGAAAATCGTGTTCAGAACAGAGTTCTGTGTAGTTGTGAATGCGCTGTGTCGCAGCTTCGTGAACTGGAATGTGGGCATTTTGTTGGTGCTCGTATGGTCGGTGCTTCCGTGACCGAGTTAGTCGAAGTGTTTGCTATTTCACGAGGTACTGTATCGAAGATTGATACCACATTCAGGTAAAGCGGAAAAATATCATCCGTTAAGACACATCGCGGACAAAAGTGTTTTGAATGATCGTGACAGGTGACTGAAGAGGTCTGTCACGGAAAACAAGAGAACAAGAACTGCAAAACTCATTACAGATCTGAATGTCGCACTCGCGAAGTCTGTTAGCACCAAAACAACGGAGAGAGAATCCCCTAAGAAGGAAATTTCAGAGCGTGCTGGAGCTCCATCAGTGATGCAAATGCCACTAGCGGCAAACGTGGTGGCGAAGCCATAAAACCTGTAGAGCAATGGAAGAATGTCGTTTGGTCTCAAGAGTCTTGCTTCACACTGTTTCCTACTTCTGGCCAAGTTTACGTCCCAAAAGTGAAACATGGCGAGCATTCGGTGATGATTTGAACTGCCATATCGTGGCATTCTATGTGCCCTATGGGTACTCTGCAAGATCGAATTTCGTATTACTGCCAAGTATTGTGTGATTATTTGGCGCATCGGATCCTTCACATGGTTTAGTGTTTGCTCCTCAATGGTTAATGATGTGTTCGAAGATGACAGAGATTTTCTTCAGTGCACGCATCATGGACGACAGGTTTCGTGAGTACGAGGATGAACTGTCGCATCTCTCCTGCGACCGCAGTCACCAGTTCTCAATATCGTTTAGCCTTTGTGGTTCACTGTGGAGAGAAGGGTGAATAATCGCTGTCCACCTCCATCGTCGTTACCTGAACTTGACATTATTTTGCAGGAAGAATGTATAACATTCCCATAAAAACCACATAAGACCTGTATTGACGTCATTCTGAGCAGCGGTTTCTTTTTTTACTGTGTTTTCAAACGGGGTGTATCATTATACGAGGGTGAGTCAAATGTCTCTGAGCACTATGGGACTTAACTGCTGTGGTCAACTGTCCCCTAGAACATAGAACTACTTAAACCTAACTAACCTGAGGACATCACACACATCCATGCCCGAGGCAGGATTCGAACCTGCGACCGTAGCGGTCGCACTGCTCCAGACCGCCTAGAACCGCTCGGCCCTTCCGGCCGGTGAGGGTGAGTCAAATGAAAACCTTAATTATTTTATTAAACATTATTTATTGCGCAGAAGTGGTACAAAGCTGTATCACTTTCCAACATAATCTCTGCCACGCTCAATGCAAATCCTCCAGCGCTTACAAAGTGCATAAAAACTTTTAGAAAAAAATTCTTTTGGTAGTCCGCGCAACCACTCATGCACCGCGTGGCGTGCCTCTTCATCAGAACGGAACTTCTTTCCTCCCATCACGTCTTTGAGTGGTCCAAACACATGGAAATTACTGGGGACAAGGTCTGGTGAGTATGGTGGATGAGGAAGACAATCAAAATGCAGGTCTGTGATTGTTGCAACTGTTACACGGGTAATGTGGGGCCTTGCATTGTCATGTTGCAAAAGGACACCTGCTGACAGCAACCCACACCGCTTTGATTTGGTTGCAGGCCGCAGATGATTTTTTGGGAGATCTGTGTATGATGCACTGGTGACAGTGATCCCTCTAGGCATGTAATGCTCCAAAATGACGCCTTTTTTGTCCCAGCATAACCTTCCCTGCTGATGGTTCTGTTCGAAATCTCTTTGGTTTTGGTGATGAGGAATGGCGCCATTCCTTGCTCGCTCTCTTCGTTTCCGGTTGGTGGAAGTGAACCCAGGTTTCGTCCGTAGTAACGTTTCTTGCAAGGAACCCATCACCTTCTCGTTCAAAGCTGCGAAGAACTTCTTTACAAGCATCAACACGTCGTTGTCTCATTTCAGGAGTCAGCTGTCGTGGCACCCATCTTGCAGACACTTTGTGAAACTGGAGCACATCATGCACAATGTGGTGTGCTGACCCATGTATAATCTGTAAATATGGTGCAGTCTCGTTCAGTGTCGCTCGGCGGTTTTCCTTCACTATGGCTTCAACTGCTGCAATGTTCTGTGGAGTCACAACCCGTTGTGCCTGACCTGGACGAGGAACATCTTTCACTGAAGTCACACCATTTGCGAACTTCCTAATCCAATAGTAGACTTACTGCTGTGACAAACATGCATCACAGTACTGAACCTTCATTCGTTGATGAATTTCAATAGGCTTCACACCTTCACTACGCAAAAACCGAATAACAGAACGCTGTTCTTCCCTGGTGCAAGTCGCAAGTGGTACGGCCATCTTTCTTTATACTGATACTGCGACAGTATGTGTGCATCTGCACTATGCTGCCACCTACAGGCCATTCTGTACGCCGTTTGTAGCACGCTTACCAATTTCCAGGATAACGGCGCAAAATTTCAATTTGTTATTACAAATTTAAGGTTTTCATTTGACTCATCCTCGTAACTATCTTAATCCACTTTCATTTCATGACCCTTGTTTTACTTTTCTTGATGATCATGTTATAACCTCTTTTCAAGACACTACCCAGTCTCTTTTAGGTGCTTTGCCGTCTCCGATAGAATTACAATATCATCGATAAAATTAAAAGTTTCAATTTCTTCTCCGTGAACGTTAATTTCATCTGCTAATTTTTCTTTGGTTTCCTTCACAGTTGGCTCATTGTACATGGGGGGCAGACTGCATCCCTAGGAAATGCCATCTGTAGCTAAACGATGCGGGCGTCACCCCCGCGTTTTGCGAGGTATAGTTAGGTAGGACGAAGTTGGGGGCAGCGTCTGGGTAAGAGCAGCTCAGAGTTTAGCCTACCCACGCTGGTGTTAATTAAGGCAATGGACGCGCAGCGGATAACCGGCATTACGTGGTAAACCGGGGCAGCACCGCCTACTTAATCCGTAATGCCAAGGGCAGGCCTCCAACAGTTCGGGGGACGGGGGGCATAAATACTTATTCAGTTGTAGCTGTATCCAGGTAACTCTCCTCTGGCAAATTTCCGTCCGCTTTTTCTCGGTCTTGTCTTTCTGACAATCACTTTTCAGTAATATATGTGAAAGAAACTTAGGATCTCTTAGATGCCAATTAGTGTTTAGGAAAGTAAAAGGCACCTGACAGTTCCTGACATTGCACTTGATAACGGAAGCGAGACTTAGGAAAAATCGAGAAATCTTCATAGCAATTGTCAATCTAGATAAAGAATTCGATTATATAACATACTGGAAGCTGTTCCAAATTCTAAAGACAGTAGTTGTAAGCTTTAGGGAAGACCGGTAATACACAAAATGTATGAGAACCAATTAAGGAAACAAGAAGAATTTAAGACCAAGAACGAAATGTAAGGAAACAATAAGAATTCAAGAACGAAATGTATGCGGCAGCTATTCAGACTTTCTCCCCCACTATACGGTCTGTACATCGAAGAAGCAATCACGAAAATAAAAGATAGGTTCAGGAGTGGGATTAACATTAAGAGCGAAAGAGTATCAAAGATAAGATTCGCTGATGAAATTGCTGTCCTCAGTGAAAGGCAGAAAGAATAACAGTGCATAATGAATGTAATAAACATGTTAGTGAACACAGAATATGTATTAACATTAAAATAAGGAAGTTGAAAGTAATGAGGAGTAGCAGAAATGAGATCAGTAAGGAACTTAACATCAAAACTGAGGACAAAGAAGTCGTTGAATGAAGGAATCCTGCTGCCTTAGAAAGAAAACAACGTACGACGGACGTAGCAAGGAGAACATATAAAGCAGCCCAGAGAAGGTAAAGAGAGAGTTCTTGGGGAAAAGAAATCTTCTACAAACATTTTGTTTAATGTCCGCCCCCGGTAGCTGAGTGGTCAGCGCGACAGAATGTCAATCCTAAGGGCCCGGGTTCGATTCCTGGCTGGGACGGAGATTTTCTCCACTCAGGGACTGGGTGTTGTGTTTTCCTGATATCATCATTTCATCCTCATCGACGCGCATGTCACCGAAGTGGCGTCAAATCGCAAAACTTGCACCAGGCGAACGGTCTACCCGACTGGAGGCCCTAGTCACACGACATTTTTTGTTTTATTTAATTTCAAGAAGAAATTTTTAAGAATGTATGTTTGGAGCACATCATTGAATGGACTTGGGGAAACCGAAAACGAATAGTTTGAAAAAAGTAATTTTCAGTATCACAGTTGACTGGGACACACAGAGGGGCTGATCCAACCGTATACTTGAAAAGGTTTTTCTTATCATTCGCGGACACTGCCACATTTCCTTCGCAGAGTGTGAGATTCGTGCGTTAAGTGTATCCGATACGTATAAATGACTGTGCTGGGAGTGTGTGTAGTGTGGTGTCATGTTCGCGTTGTAGGATGATGAGACGAGATGGTGTCGGAATACAGCTGAGCCCTCTCAAAAGGCACGATGACCACCCCCGAGCTTAACTTCCCAGCCGACGGCGGCATCACCATCAACAGTGTGGCGGAAAGCCTGGTGGCAGGGAACTTAATGCCACGACCCTTCCTTCCCTTTGCCGGAAAGGTGAAGGGAATACAGGCAACAGCACGCGGTGTCAGCAGCCCTTAAGCCATCCAAAGACCGGTCACACGTGACGTTTCTTAACTTCGGTGATCTGAAGGGAACTAATGTATTCAACGTGGAAAGGACGTTGGTGAAGGGTTTGAGATGTGGTGCCGTAGAGGCATGTTGAAAATTCAGAGGACTGATAGGATAAGAAATGAGGAGGTTCTCCGCAGAATCGGCGAGGAAAGAAGTATACGAAAACACTGACAAGAAAGAGAGAGACAGGGTGGTACGCCACGTGTTAAGACACCAGGCAATAACTTTCATGGTACTAGAGACAGCTGCATATGGTAACAACTGTAGGACAAGACAAAGATTGCAAAACATCCAACAAATAACTGAGGATGTTGGCTGTCGGTGCTAGTCTGAGGTGAAGAGTGAGGTGAAGAGATGGGCGCAGGAAAGGAAGTCGTAGCGTGTGGCGTTTTACCAGTCTGAACACTTATGGAAAAAGGAGTAAATTCCTATGTTATATCGACAGAACGAACCGTGGATAATAGTTTCAGAACTAACGAAGTACTTTTTTCTGATGCCAATACCATAAAAGGGGATGGCAAGGATGGCCCGGATACAACCTGAAGCTACTACAAAAAATAACGAATTACCTACATCTGGAATTTTATTAATTTTGCACAATACACGTTGATTCTGCTGCCACTACCGATGTCATTTTATGCAACCCGCAATATTATATCTGACATTCAAAAACCATTATGGAGATGTTCATTACAGGTTACTATTGCTACAGAAAAAATTAACAGAACCTTCTTACAGGAAATTTAATATAGTTAAATTTTATACAGTGATACCTTTTTTATTTATTCAAGATAAACGTAGAAGAGTGACATTAAAACGCACTCCCACTCTCACATTCAGCCCCCACTGGTCAAGATTTGTAGTATGTAGTTCTCGGGACTTCTTCCTGCCACTGTACAAAAATTTGGGACTGCATGAATTATTTCCCACATTAGACCTTTTTTGGTCTTCACAGACTGTCCTTATTACGCCAAGGGATTAGTCGAGCACTTATAAACTGTGAAGCTGACGTTTGTGTAAACTTTATCTAACAATATTGCGAATTTTAACAGCAATTTTGTATTCGTCAGGTCTTCTAATTATGAAACTACAGTGCTTGTAAGGATTAAGTCTGGATCGAATTGTCAACGTAATTAGTTTTAGCGTAACATTTACAAAGTCGTTTTTGTTTCATTACCTTTATGAGCACGTTTAAATGAATATTATAAGTGAAATAGCCGACAATGCTGGTGGCGTAACAGCCCAATCAATAGAGGCCAAAAAAGATCGAATATTGGGGATAGGTCGTGTGATCGCAAATTTTTGTACAGTGGTAGGAGGAAGTGCAACAAACAACATAGTAGAAGTCCTGAGTGGTGAGAGATGTATGTGAGGGGTGAAGGTGCGTATGAAGGTCAATTTTGTACGTTTTCATTGAATAAATCGGAAACCATGGCCTCCAGCGAAAACATATCCCGATATAAAATTTAGCTACATTAAATTTCCTACAAAAGGGTGCTGTTCGTTTTTTCTACACGGCTAATAGCATGCGCGTAGCGAATGAGAGAACATGAAAGTCGCGTGTGTAGTTTTGAAGACCAGATATAACACTGCGTGTTGCATAAAACGATATCAGTAGAGGCACTTGACTCACCCTGTATACTCTATGCTAATGGAAGGTAAAATTTTAAAAGTATATTTTGACTGGACTTTGGGTTCAAGTGCCTACCTTCTGTTGACAATATATTGATAAGTGTGCCGCACTCAGTCACCTCCATGACCAACTTATAACTTCAACTTAGCACTATCCCTTCTCCACATTAACTAAAAAGGAATAAGATGCGGTCAAATATAACATCGAGTATATCACGAAAACATTTAGAGATGACAAACAACATCAGCTAGGACCACGTGGGACTTTAAATCTGGCTTTTTCAAAGTAACCACGCCGGTATTCCTCTGGGGTACTTCAGGGAAACCACGGCAAACGTAAATCGTGACGTCTGGACGGGGATTTGTGCTTTATCCTACTTAATGAGATTGCAGTGCCTTAAACCGCAGCACTATATCGCTCGACTAAGGACCTACGTTAACTGGATTTTTTTTCTACGTGTACTGGTGTCACAAGCAAATCCTTCTCTTAAATTGCCTACACTGCAAGGTTCAATAGAGCTCACTTCCTGGATAATGTGCGCATGGTGACTGTCAAGTTAGCAGTGCTCTCCCAGGGAGAACAAGAATGAAAGAAGATTAGAATTTAACGTCCCGTCGACAGCATGATCATTGCTGTCGGAGCATAAGCTCGGATTAAGAAAGAAGATGAAAGAAACCAGTTGTCCCTCTTTCAAAGGAACCATCCTGGGATTTTCCCGGAACGATTTAGTTAAAGCACGGAAAGCCTACATCTAGATGGCCGCATCCATTGTCCTCCCGAATGCGAGTCTAGTGTGCTAATCACCGCACCAGCTAGCTCGGTCGTGCTCTTTGGGTTTTTGTCTCGTTGAACAAGAACAAAGGCCTCTGAGATTTTTCTACAAACTTATAATGTTTGTGCCAGACAGTTGCAAAGCAGTGTCGTCAGTGTCGTCAGAGGACTGCACCCCAAAGACGTACATAGAAGCAGTACTTACCCCTGTTTAGTCTGTTTCAAAGCTATTTGCCTAATGTAAGCAGTTGTTTGACTTACACACACACGGATTTTGACGTAATAAACGGACTAAAGGAATCTTAACGGAAAAAATAATAAAAACATCCAGGAGACATCTTGTTAATACCAGTTAAACGGCCTCTAGACATTTATAATGGCCCGAATTCGGCGATGAACAGACTTCACCAGTTTCTTATCGTATGCTGTACCCAGCTTAAGCCACTCATTGGTGTGCAGTTTCAATCAGCGCATTTCTCCTGGCGGTACGCAACGGTAAGCAGTAGGTGCATCTTTTTTTCTTTAGAGCACAATGCAGCATAAACATCCCGGTAGATGGCACTGTCTTCGGAATGAAATTTTCAGTTTTATTCCTTATAAGTTGCCATCACACTTTCCTTGGTTCACATTCAGGTGTCAGGAACAGAAAGTTGCACCCTGCTCGGATGCAATTTCAGTGATTCTTGTTCTGTGGTGTTTTCACTGTCAGGAAAAGGTGTCTGAGAGCTGTTCAGTTTTCAGTCAATGGCAGGAGCGAACCGACTCAAGAGTTTTATGGACAGAAAGTTGCGCCGTGCTCGGATGCAATTTCAGTGATTCTTGTTCTGTGGTGTTTTCACTGTCAGAAAAAGGTGTCTGGGAGCTGTTCAGTTTTCAGTCAATGGCAGGAACGAACCGACTCAAGAGTTTTATGGACAAATTTTACATAACTTATCATGCTTCACGTAAAAATTCTAGGGAACCACAAACTTAACCAGTGACTCTAGAGCTTCAGATTCTTAAAATTGTTAGAAATTTAAGTACTCGCTAGATTGAATCTAGCTTTCGCGCCGTTTCAGCAGTGTAGCAAGACAACACTCATCCATCACTTTCATGAGGCAAACGAAGACAGTAGAATAAGTGAAACAGATCACTGTCTCTGTGGGAGTCTTCTGAGCCAAATAATGTTATGTGAGTTTGTTCATGATTTGGGTCTTATGTGTGATGCTCTGCAATAACTTAGATCTACAACAGAAACATTGACTTGTACAATGCGCACAGGAGGATAATGAACGCAGTTCAAATTTCTGAAGGAAAAATTTAACATCCCGGACCATATTACTGTATATTGCTTCAAAACATGGAGATTATGAAGTACAAAACGACTGAACACATAAATGGAAAACACAGTTCACCTGATTTTTACAAACGTCTTAAATAAACTGCTGGAAAGCGTCTGCTTCAAGGCGATGACGTTGACTTGTCTAAATCGCACGGGTTTTAGGTTCCAAATATTGATCAGAAAATACTGGGAAGCACCTGACATATGTTGAAATCGAATTTAGGAAGTTTAGTACACAAATTTTGCTTAAATGAAAGAGAAGCAGTTTGTTGTGCGCGTGAATATCTTCGGGAAAATAAGTTCCCAGAGATACAATTTCCTCTGACGCGCGCATTGCGCATAATTGCAACATCGTCCAGCGAATGTGAAAGGGGTTGCTCTCAATTTAATTCTATAGCTACATCTAGGTCACACATGCTTGGACGGACAATTTCTGCATCGCTGTTTGTCAGGATGGTAGGATAGTCTCACTAAGTTCAAACCTAAAACATACGTAGATTCATGGCTTCTCCGAGGTCATCATTCTGCAGTTGATAGCAAAAGCAAGAAGCGGTCTAGAAACGATGAGTGTACATCGAAGGATATGTTAAAATTGTGGAAGTTGCTGGAATGACTTCTTCTTTGTTAGTACCGGCACCATTTTTTTCCAGAAAAAAGCACCGGATCCCGAAGATCTACCAGTCTTCGAGAAAGTTAATTCCAAATAGTCTCAGACACTTTCGATGAGATTAAGATCTGGTGATTTAGTGGTCGTGATTGTTAGTCAGGCAGCAATCTTATTTGCCGTTGTAACAATGGCCTTTGGCGAGGTACCCGATTCCAAACGGCTATTACAACCAGTTCTGCTCGCAACGGTGGTTCGGGAACTGGTGGAGATAGACTTGCATGCAATGGCGGCAGCAGTTGCTGTCGGGCTTGAAATCGATACTGATCTCCGATCCCTGTTCTCATGCCTTGTTACTTTGTTGACAGTGGTACACCATCCCTTGTAGACACGCTCAACAGTTCGCATTGGTACATCAACAAATCGGAGACTTCTTTCACAGGGCAGCCTCAAACACGATAATTCCCTTCTGCCTTACTGTCACATCTCGACGTCGACCAGTGCGCGCGCGCACACACATACACACACCCACACGCACACACACACACACACACAAAATGTTTCAAATGGCTCTGAGCACTATGGGACTTAACATCTGAGGTCAGTAGTCCCCTAGAACTTAGAACTACTTAAATCTAACTAACCTAAGGACATCACACACATCCATGCACGAGGCAGGATTTGAACCTGCGACCGTAGTAGTCGGGCGGTTCCAGACTGAAGCGCCTAGAACCGCTCGGCCACCACACACACACATACACACAGACACACATACAAACACACACACACACACACACACACACACACACACACACACACACACACACACAACTTCAATACAACAAGGTACATGCTTAGTTTATTGTCCGTTTGGTTCAAATGTTTCAAATGGCTCTGAGCACTATGGGACTCAACATCTTAGGTCATAAGTCCCCTAGAACTTAGAACTACTTAAACCTAACTAACCTAAGGACATCACACACATCCATGCCCCTAGAACCTCTCGTCCGTTTGGTACAGCTCTAGACGGCAAACAGTGTCCTTCTTGGTGCCTAATGTTTTATCCGCTGAAACTTTGTTTCGAAGAACATACCACTCGTTCTGTCCACATCTATATCTATATTCAGCAGTTTTCTAGAATTAACAGTCTACAGCTGTCAAATACTTGAAATAAAGCATTGTAAACCACAAGCGGTACCAACAAAGCTTTATTCCTCTACCGTTTTCGGTTCACAAAACCATTTTCATTGGAGGGCTGTAACTACACATTAAACACAATGTAGGATACAGACAAATACAGAACCCCTCCCCTCCCCCGCCGGCCGAAGTGGCCGTGCGGTTCTAGGCGCTGCAGTCTGGAACCGCGAGCCGACTACGGTCAAAGGTTCGAATCCTGCCTCGGGCATGGATGTGTGTGATGTCCTTAGGTTAGTTAGGTTTAACTAGTTCTAAGTTCTAAATCAAAGAAAATGAATAACATGGGAGTAACGAAACGTAAAGAATTATACCTAAGAAAACATTTCCTTTCCAATTTCCTGCTGTACTTTGCCTCGAGAATCTTCGTTCGTAGTAATCATCAGTAGCCGGACAACATTGTGGTAACCCATTTGTCTTGAAAATGCTTCTTCAGTTTGCGACATGTCGTGTTGGAACCGTTCTCAATGTCTGTTGTTAACGGCGCCAAGTTTATCCGCTGAGAAATCTCAACGGTCATTCTCAAATGTACTTTAAGTTACATTTTACATCCCATACTGTGGTATGGTCTCAGTATCGGTTGGATAGCGAGAGTTCTCTGCACCATAGTTACCTAAAAAAGTTTGTGCTGACAACTGTGAAAGACAGCAATGCCGTTTTTTCGACATCATTCAATACATCAAGGAAATTCATGGAATAGTCCGTCGGTACTTCGAAGAATACAGACATACTAAAAACCAGTTTACTGTGGAACGTCTATGCTGTGTGTTTCCATTTTTAACCAAGGAAATGTTAATCGGTCACTAATTCCCTAGTTTACGATGCTATAAATATTATTTTCTTTGGCTTCAATGATCCTTGGAAACCTTTTTCGCAAGAACATCAACTCATCAATCAGGAACAAAGGAAATTTATCCCACTGTGGAGAATTACTGCTTTCATATTAACGTCGTTGGACTCTATGAACCAGCGCAATCTTCACTCTGATATTATGGCCAAGAGACTCCATAACGGTCTCGTCATCACAAGAAAACACTACGTCATCTTACACTGATAAATATTCAGAAAAAACAGCGCTTCTATGACGATAAACAGTCACTTTCGTGATGGGAAGAAAAACTGTCACCGCTGAAATTCAAATGGCAAGAAACATAGTTTCATTCTGCGCAGAGTTATGAACCTAGGGTCATGAGTGCTAATTCGCTGGACGTATTTCAATTATTTTTCTACAATAAAACATTTCAGCTAAGCCACAGAATAACTGATAAGCACCGTTTCAATATTTTTTAGCAATTAAACATGTCAGCTAAGCCACAGAAAAACTGGTAGGCATCGTTTCAATTATTTTTCAACAGTTAAACTTTTCAGCTAAGCCACAGAAGAACTGAGAAGCATCATTTACAAGAGTTTCCATATGTAGGGGACAACGTAGAGGGCACACGAAAATGCGTTTCTGTCATCTATAAACCGTTCCAGTTTATTGTGTTGCACGTGCCGTTGCAAATCGATGCACGTGAATGCCGGTCGCGCGACAGACAGCCAAAAACAGATTCGATTTGCGAATTCAGCACATACGACATCTCAAAGTCTCCATTCAAATCCTTCGTAAGAAAAAATGTTGTTGAGTAACGTTTTTAATTGTAAAGGTTCGGTGTTATGTTAATGTAGTTGCGAGGCAATTATGATCATTCCTTGCAAAGTGTGTGTGTGTCGAGCAGAGA
This sequence comes from Schistocerca serialis cubense, assembly GCF_023864345.2. Classification (NCBI taxonomy): domain Eukaryota; kingdom Metazoa; phylum Arthropoda; class Insecta; order Orthoptera; family Acrididae; genus Schistocerca; species Schistocerca serialis. Next base: position 239,603,878 of record NC_064646.1, read on the forward strand.
TTTGCATTTTTTGTGAATCGAAGTGCTGGTTGAAGAGAACTGTCAGAGGAGAATGGACCAGAGAGACTGTCGTGTGAAATGCGTATCGAATGATCGGATGTTCTGGTAGTGGAGTACGGCGGAGCAGCCGAGGACCGTGCGGTCTGACTGTGTAGTTCGACACCTGGTGCCTGGCTGTGTTACAAGTGTCCGGTTGATGTTTGGACAGGAGAATCCTCTTTCTGTCGCGCGACCGGCATTCACGTGCATCGATTTGCAACGGCACGTGCAACACAATAAACAGGAACGGTTTATAGATGACAGAAACGCATTCTCTACGAACATAATAGCTCCAGTTTTAAAGTACGAACCATGAGCATACATGGAAGTTGATTTTAAACGGCCCCAATGAATGTTTAACGATAAGTTAATGTATTAATTTCGTAGGAAGATAATGGGTATATTTTTATTTTTCTCTTGGGAGTCAAAAACTGTTTTACTTTGACACCGGATAGGGCCAAAGCCTAGTAATTTCCATAAATCGGGCGTTCACAGAATTAACTGCAATGGCTGCGACATTTACTATAATTCTCAAAATAAAACAGCTTTTGGTTCTCATATTACTGAAAGACATACGGTTCAGGACATTGTTCAAAGGATAGAAATATTGCATTATGCTCCAAAGGGAAGACGATTTGCTCGAAGAATTAGAGATTTATTGCAGTATGAAGAAGGCCCCTGATAGGGTTTGGAACGAACAGAAGAGTTCACGAAGAATTATTTTTTCAGTATCTAAGATGAAATGTGTGGTGTGCGTACTGTAAGACCTTCGGTGCACACACCATCAGATTATTTGACTTGTAGCTCTAGCGAAGTAGGCGAGTGTCAGCAATATGTCTCGTGATCTTATCGTGGCGTGTTTATCTTCTGCCGCTAGGTCAGACGATAGAAATGCCAGTTGCACGCTTAGAGTAGCAGATTGACGGTGACCAACTTTAAACAGAACTTGATTAATTTTCACGCACATTTATTAAAATAATAACAAGCATAAAAATAACTTAATTTGGTTCTGGATACTATTTACAATTGACAATCTGAAGTTCCTTTGGTCTTGGTACGTTAATCTTATTCTCACATATCTCTGATACTTGACAAAGTGGTGTCTATTCATTTATCTTCATGGCTATGTACAGGAATATGATAACTTATTAGTCGCAGACTGAAACTTGACTACAGATGAATGCAGACTAATGCAGACAGGTGCAGACTAATGCAGACTGACTAATTGGAGGTCTGTACACTCGTTATAATAGCTCGCGCGTAGAGGTATCACTGCGCGAGTGAGATCCGCGAGGAGAAAAGGTTCTACGTTAGCAGCAATCTCATTGGCTGCGTTACATATTAATAGGCGGATCGGCGGAAGCAGAATTTGGTCCGTCTCTATGACAGCACTATCTCGCAGTGCGAAGACGGACGAGCGCTGCGCCTGCACTGTTGTGCTTAGCGGGGCGCGCTCTAGTGTGAAAGTTGTGTACGCGCTGACTACGTGGAACTATGTACACAACAAAAGTCATAGAGAATTTAGTAGCTGCTAATCCTGCGACCGCACATCTTCCGGCCTGGGCTGTGAAAACACCGCCGCCGTTCGCACATTTTGTTGCCCTATCGAAATTACTCCTGCACCAGGCGAGGTGGCGCTCCATCACCATCAGCTGTCGCTTCATCGCCACGAACATTGTCACCTTTCGTTGTAAACTCTCGTGAAGAGTAACACTGTAATCTCTGTTGTTTGTAGCCTCATGACTATCTGAGTGTTCTATTTTTATTTGTATCTATATTTCATTAATGACGATTTGGTCTCTAGTCGTTTATTGTAATCAATTCCTTGTGTTATTACATTAGGTATAAGTTAAACATTACCTGCACGTGTGGTCGTCATTACACGTAAGATAAAATTTATTATTTACTGTCTCAGTCTTTGTAAATGCAAGCGCTCCCTCTCCAGCCGTCAGGCTGTTCGGCTAGCAGGATTTTCCTGTTATTTTACAACCTGTGCATATTTTATGAAGAAGAATATTTCATACGCCACGCAGGATCATTTATCTGTAAGCCAGAATACGGTATTTTTCTCTCGTTTCGTGATTATAGAACATTTAGCTTTATTTATAAAATTACTACGGACTTGATTTGCATGTTTACAGGTACGGAAAAGCTGACAATTTTTGGAACGTTTGTATTTGCTGTTCTCACTATAATACCAGCTATACAATTGGGTATAATGAGCTTTTGACGTATTTTTCATTCATGCAACTGGGTATTTCCCTTCATTATTACCGACATCTTGCGAGATTACGGTATATTATTCGTATTTTTGGCACTACGCTGTACTTCGATGTTTTGTTTTTTTATCACTTGACTCTCACGTATGATCTATATTTTACACAGGATACGTTGCCAGTTAGCTATATAAGGCAGCTTCCCTGTCTTATAATTTTTAACTTCGTTCGCCTATTATTTTTGATGTTTTAAAATTGTTTGGCTTTAGATATATTCTTCTAGGATTTTATTCTTCGATTATTTACAGTTACGTAGGATTTGCCTAGATGTTACCAGTTGACGATGTAATACAGCATCCCTGCCTTGTAATTTGATCTTCATTCCATTGTTACCTTTATAATTTTGAAATTCGCTTTCTTGTAGATAAAAGCCATTTAAAATTTCTGATCCAAAATTATTTCGTCAGGTCTGCTGCCCAGCTTGATCACGGTGATGTTTTTAAATTATGTACTGTCATCCAGAATTAGATTTTCACTCTGCAGCGGAGTGTGCGCTGATATGAAACTTCCTGGCAGATTAAAACTGTGTGCCCGACCGAGACTCGAACTCGGGACCTTTGCCTTTCGCGGGCAAGTGCTCAACCAACTTTTTTTTTTGTGACAGACGCTCTATCCATCTTTTTCTTATTTTTTTATATTTTTTTTTTTTTTTAGTAGGTCAGGGGGCAGAGTGGGCAGGGGTCGTACTTGGAGGCCTGGCCACGGTGTCCCCGTCTCCTGACAGGATAAGGGAGAGGCAGCAGGAAGGAAACATTGATATTGTAATTTTTTTTTAGTAACAAAAATATTTTATTTATTCATTTAATTTTAATGTCCCAAAAGAAAAATCATATATAAAAAAGAAGGGAAATAAATATAGGGCCGAAGTGACATCCTCGTCACTTCACTGGGAGTAAATCCTATCCCTCGAAACAACGTAAACCTGGGACTCCCCACCGCTTCGGGGGGTTATGAAACATGCTGCCTAGAAAGTTCGCAAAATGCGTTTTATATTTAGAGTGGCGTCTGATGATTTCGTGTTGTTCTAGTAGATAATGCCAATAGTCCATGACCGATATCAAGGTCCGCGAGAGCACGTAGTGTGATGCGTGTCCTCCAATCCATCGGATTGCCGATGTTTTGTGTGAGGGGAAAAATACAAGGTCAGGGAAAAATAAAGCGTCCGTCGTGATCGTGGATTCGTCGGTGAGTCGGAGGAGGGCCATGATGCGTTGCGTCAGCCGCCAAACATCCTTTGCCTCACCGCACTGCAGAGAATGTTCGTCGGTGTCCTGCATGCCACATATAAGGCAGAGCGGGGAATCTACCATGCGAATGTCGCACAATCGTTGGCGGTTGACTGTCTTGCGGTTGATTAGTGTATACCATGACGATCGCGCTGCTGTGGTGAGGAGAGGTGTGTGGACAGCTCGCCAAATCTGTCGCCAGTTTCGTGTTGGGTATTTAAGTTCGACAACATTGCTGCCATGATGACGCCGCAAGTATCGATATATCTCACGGGTAGTGGAGATTCTGGTAGAAGGTATCTGTAACTGAACATAACTAAAATCAACAAAAAATCGCGCGACGTGAGAGAACGAGGGCGAGATGGTGCCTACTGCTACCGGTGGTTCAAAGGACGTGGGAAGAAGCACATCCAGGATGGCCGACGTGATGGCGTGTTGCCGCTGGTTCCAAGTTCGTAGTGTCGCTCGCAGGTATAGAGCTAGAGCCTTGTTCCGCACATCCGTGAGGTTAAGTCCTCCAGAGTGGTATGGGAGAGTTAAAGTCTCGTATTTGATCTTAAACAACATTCCTTGGCTGACATAGTATCCAAAGGCCGCCATTAATCTGTCAGCGAGACCATGTGGCATTGGCAGTACCTGTGCCAAGTGCGGCAGTCGCGAGGCCAGGTGAACATTAGTGTAGTCCACCCTTTGGAGCAGGTCGTGCGTTCGGAGTGAATTGTTGCGTATGTGCAGTCGGACGTTCTAGAGGAGACGTCGATAGCTCGCCGCCGCTGATTGCCGTAGCGATCGGGTGAACAAGACACCTAAGCATCGCAAGATGTCCACCATCGTAAACGGACTTCGCAGAGCGTCCAGCCCTCGACCGATGTGCATGATCTTGATTTTATTCATGTTGACCCTGCTTCCCGCAGCTACCCCGTACGTAGTAAGAAGGGTAACCACCTGACTTACTTCGTTCTCCGACCGGACGAGTATCATCAAGTCGTCGGCATATGCACGACACGTGAAGGAGCTCGCACGGAGTCGGACGCCTGTTAGAGTCCGTCTAAGAGTCTGCATCAATGGTTCGAGCGCTATTGTAAACAGTATCATCGACAAGGGACATCCTTGCCTAACTGAGCTGCGAACAGGAATCGTTCCTACCTCCCTGCCATTGACTCTCACCGTCGAAGAAGCGCCGCGAAGGAGGCGCATGAGGACGGTAATAAAATCCTGTGGTATCGCCATGCGTCGCATGGTCGAGTCAAGGAAATCATGGTTGATCCTGTCAAAGGCACGATCAAAATCCACCGATACGAACGCCGCTCGCATGCGACAAGCTTCCGTCAGGGAAATTACGTCACGGTATTCGCCGAGGATAGAATGTATGTTGATCCGAACCCCTAGACAAGCCTGGTCTGGTGGTATTGTTTTGGATATTACAATCTTGAGCCTCGCCGCCAACATTCGCGCAAAGATCTTATAGTCAGTATTGAGCATCGCGAGCGGTCTAAATTGATGGGCGCTGTCACTCGCTGTCGATTTCGGTAATGGTATAAGCAGTCCCGCCATGAACTGCGACGGAACATCCGTGTCAGAGCTCAATAACTCGTTATACATCAATACCAACTGGGACATCATTAAATCCGCAAATGCGCGGTAAAATTCGAGTGTCAACCCATCTGGCCCAGGGGATTTATGCACCGCACCCTTCGCGAGTGCGCCCCGAATGTCATCTTCCGTTAGGGGTGCCAATAGCACCTCTGCATCCGGACCATCCACCTCCGTTTGCATCTGTCGCAAAATTTCTTCTTCTGTCCGATTGTCCGTCGGCGTCCCAGTGAAAATGAGGCGGCAATGGCCTGTTGTGACGTCAAGGGTCGACCATCGTCATCATGGATGACTGTGATTAGGGATCGGCGATTACGCGCATGTCCCTTGGACACATGATGCATGCCAATACGTTCTCCATCGACGTTGTCCAAGCACCAAGCACGGATCGAAAGTCCCTCCAGTCGACGTCTCGTGATCGATAAAATGCAGGCCTGAATGCGATGGACTTCCGCTTGACGTTCGGGCGATGGGGCCCTGGAGGACAGGTCGCGGAGCACCATGTAGTAATAGACAAGTGTATCTCGGAGCCATTTCGCTTTTTCCTTGCCATACGTTATGAGAGCTCTTCGTATCGCCGGTTTTGCACACTGCAGCCACCACGGAAGAACCGTACGGTGCAGCGGCAGACGGCGAGTGCAAGTCTGCCATGTTTCTTCGATCCGCTGGCGACATTCGAGATCCACCAATAAGGAGGAATCAAGTTTCCAGGAACTACGACTCCGCCAGACCCGCTGCCGTGGGAGGGTTAACGTGCATAAATACGCAAGGTGATCCGTAAAAGCTGTGGGCCAACGTTCAGCAGCCAACACGTGATCTCTTAATCCGTCAGAAACATAAATCCGATCCAGCCTGCTCGCCGAGTGGCTAGTAAAATACGTGTAGCCCTCTCGCTGCCCATGGATCTTTTCCCACGTGTCCATAAGGGCCATGTCCCGGCAGATCGTGTTCAATGCGTGGCAGGAGCTGAAATTAGGAGTTTGATCCTTCGGTGTGAGTACACAGTTAAAATCCCCCCCCTACCAAGATGTGGTCATACCTCCCATGGAATAGGGGGGCAATCTCCTCCGAGTAGAATCGTGCACGCGCCTGTCGATTGTCAGATCCGGAGGGTGCATAGATGTTGACGATACGAATGCCGTTCACGGTCATAGCCAAACCCCGAGCCGAAGGAAGGTAATCGAGGTCACACATCGGAATCCCTTCCCGGACTAGTATCGCTGTGCCACGTCCTCCATCTGGAGTCGGCGCTAGATAAGTGTTGTATCCATGCACGTCGGGAAAAGCAGCATTGAAGGTTTCCTACATCAGCAGAATATCAACGTCTGTGGCGTAAATCATGTCCCGGAGAAGTTGCATCTTTGCAAGCGAACGTGCGGTGTTAATGTTCACTGTGCCCACCTTATATGCTTGGTACGTTGTCGTTGTCATGCTCGTGTCATGTCATTGAGAACTCCAAGGGCTTTAGTCCACTATTCGTGCTCAGAGGGGTGCCCGCCAACGGGCTGCCCTCCTTCGTTGTCGTTCCGTGGTGTGCATTCTGTAGGTGAGTGGTCATCATTTGGGGGTGGGAATTCCTGTAGGTCTTCGACTGGTTCCGCCCAGTCGCAGTGGTCATCCATCCGAGAAACGTCCTCTGATGTATTTCGACGTGGCTGCCGGGACATTGGTGTCCCTGACTCCTTCGTCGGCAGCGCTGGGTCAGTCGGTGTCAATGAAGAGGGACCATCTAAAAGGCAGGACATCCGGTCACCATCGGACGGAATCCTGTCAGCGTCCTCTGAAGACACGTGTTCTGTGTCAGACAGTTCTTCGGCTAGGATACCTTCCGTGTCCCCTAGGCTAGGGGGGGACGTGTCACCCGAACTATGGCGTCGCTTTTTGCGACGCTTCGGCGATCGCTGTTTGCGTGCCCTGCCCTCTGCTGCCTCACTGTGTTCGTCGGTCGTTCGTTGGACCGTTGCCGGCGCCACCGTCTGGACCTCCACTTCCACGTCTCTTGCTACATGTGAGTTTTCGGAAGGTTCCTCCCTCAACTGTCGTGACATGGGTGCAGGGACATTCTCCGAGTCACCTCCATGCTCCCGTAACTCGGTCTGCTCTTGCATAAACACGTCTTTGTCACGCTCCGAACTTGGCAACACTTCCCGGCGGGCCACCGACACGTACGTTATCGGCAGTTGCGTGGGAACTTCTCGCTGTGACGCTTCTCCACGGGGCAGTTGCACGACGCGGCGTTGTATGCACTCCGAGCGGATATGTCCTTCTCCACCACAGCCAGAACAGGTGCGTGGCTGGCCATCGTAGATCACAATAGCTCGACATCCGCCAATGTATAAATAAGACGGGATATGTTTAGTAAGGACGATCCGCACCTGTCGCACACCGTTTAGCACAGGATAGGTATTAAAACTAGCCCAGCGTTCAGGCGTATGACTAAGTACCGTTCCATATGGTCGCAGCGATTCAGTAACCATCGATTCTGGCACCTCAAACGGCAATTCGAAGATCCGAATGACCCTCACACCCAATCCTAAAGGAGCTACTGTTACATCGCTGATATGGCCATCAGAGTGTCGAAATTTAAATCCTCTTTGAGCAGCGGAGAGAGTTCTTTCACACGCAGCTTCATCGGTCATCTTTACGTACATTGTACTGCTTACAATGGACAGGTGTATTCCAATTATGTCTGCAGCAGGTAAACGAACTTCTTCCCTCAAAAAACGCTCTATTTCGAAAGCTTTGGGTCTGGCAAATTCGTTGTCGAACGTAAATTGGAGCGTAGTCTTTCGAAAATTGTGTGCCATGGCGATCGAGTCAGACAACAACACGCGCGAGTACCGGCGGTGTAAACACTTCCTCGTTCACGCGCGCCCGCGGCCGGGACAGCAGGTCCGTGCCACGCCACTGCCTAAAGCAGACTGTGACCAACTGAGCTACCGAAGTACGACTCACGCCCGGTACTCACAGCTTTACTTCTGCCAGTACCTCGTCTCCTACCTTCCAAACTTTACAGAAGCTCTCCTGCGAAGGCAAAGGTCCCGAGTTCGAGTCTCGGTCGGGCACACAGTTGTAATCTGCCAGGAAGTTTTATGTACTGTCATGATCGTGGTATTTGCGAATGCATATCGTTGCATAACTACAGCTAATGATGCTTTCCAATGCATATTCACTGCCATTTTTTATATATGTAACTATATGTTATATCGTTAGCATTAACATATTTTGGACCTGCCAAGTTTTCGCTTTTCCTATTGCAAGTGGCTATCCATTACATTTAATACAATGCTTTTATATTCTGCTTGACTGCACAAAATTTTCTTAGGCCACTTTGCTATATTTGTTTCAAGATCTGAATATGGTTGTAAGAAAGCAACCGAAACTAGTTATCATCCTTTAATTGTAATACGAAAATTGTGATCCAGACTTTCAAAGATTTTACGCTAAATTTTATTTTTATTTTTATAACTCTTTATATTTTATAGTAGCTTTATATTTGTGTATTTCTAGATTTCTACTGTGCTGTAAGCGTGGTGTAATATTCAATAAAATGATTTTGAAAGACCTAGTAGACTGCATCTGCTTGGTTGTTCTGAGCTACGGACTTCATTTTTATGGGCGATAATGTACTTCAGCATTGAACACGTGGAGGAGCTCTTAAAACGAGAGGTTATTCGACGAATGTTCGTTCCCCTGACTTAAATCCCACCAGGCACTTGCGGGATGCCTTGTGGAGACGTTTTGAAGCAGACCCACCATTCGGCAGTTGCCAGCAGCACTGGTGGAGGAATGGAAGTCGTTACCAGCCTTGTATCCAGCATGGGGGCACGTTGGAGAGCATACATTGCCATCTGTATTGATCACACAACCTGAGCTACGGCGCCTTTGAGTTAGTAGACTGTTCTGTCTGGCGCCACTGGCTCAGGTGCAGTATCGACTCACCCTCTTGCGGCCCCATTGCCAATATCTACGAGGAAGAGTTGGTATTTGTGGGTTGTGTCCTTAGAATGTGTTTGCTTGCCGATATATATATCTGGCCCGAGAGAGGTCCTTTGTTATGCCCATCCGGCTTGGATCTCCGCCCCCCCTCCCTTTTATAAATCCCTCCAAATCCTTGAACGCCATGCTCTCCGCCTCGCCTATCGCATCCGTCTCCCCTCCCCCATGCAGATCCTTTATGATCTCATCCCCTTCCCCCACCTCCTCCTTTTCCTTGAAAGGATACAGATCCTGTACACCTCCCGTAAACTCGACCCTCCTCCCCCGCTCGTCTCCCCGATCCACACCCACCCCCGCCCGCTGCCGCTCCTGTATTCCCACGTCCCACCCAGTCTCCATCTCTCAACCCTCCTTACCCTCTCCCAAGGTGGCTTCCGCCAGCTCCCCCTCCCTGATGATATCCTCCTCCCCTGCATCTACCCCTCCTATCAACTTTGATCCTCCCCCCCCCACCTCCTGTGTCCTTTCCTTTAGGCACCCTCCCTCCCCCCCTTTCCCTTCCCTTCTCTTTCCTTTCCCCCCTCCCTCCTACCCTCTCCTCTGGGCTTCCCCTCCCCCTTCCTCCCTCCCCCTCTCTCCTTTGCTCATGGCATCTCTGATCTCCCCTCTCCCATTTCCCCTTCCTCCTCCTCCACCTCCTCTCTTGGCAGGTCCCCGGACTCGTACACGCTCAGTGAACATTCGCGCGCCGGAGATCATCGCCATCAGTGTTTAGTGTGTGTGCATCGTTTTGTGTTTCGTGCAGTTACAACTCAACTGTTCACATGTGCCGTCGCCGTTCTCTGTGTTTTGTGCGCCGTGTCTCCAAGTGTTAGTGTTTTTTTCGTCCAACGTGAACGGCTTCTTGTTTATTGTTTTTTTTTGTATCTCCATTTTTTGCGCGCCGTTTTTTGTATTGTATATATCACCTCTCTGTCATGTTTATTGTTCCACTTAAGGCTGAAGCGTACTATGCTGCTGACAGCCCGCCTGTATAGGTGTTTAAAATTACAATAAAGGAAAAAAAAAGCCCCAGAGAGGGAGGCACGAAGTTTGGGGATTGGCGCTAGCGTCGCGACAAGAGGTGGTCACGAGATCCGAGCGGCCGAAGCCACGAGCTGCGCAAGTAGGGCCTGCGTAGAGCGAGGATACAGGAGTGCTTCACTGGCGTCAGCGTCGACTACAAGCAGCAGGCCGACATCCCGTCAGTTGGTCGGCAACATTCGTGTCGGACGACCGCTGGTGGCCTGGTGGCCCTCTTCCACCCTCTTTCATCGGCACCACTCAGTAACCGCTGCGAAGCATCGTGGATCAATGGAACTGCTTGCTGATAAAGGGAAGTAACATTCTGTAATCCTAATGGTGATTTGTGTCATTGCCTACCTGCCTCCTCATTATTTTCTGGTTTGTACCCGGCCCTCAGAGTTTTACTCAGTCGGCTCTTTGGTCGTAAATATAGGCAGTAGTATTGTACTAAGACACTAGTTGTCATTTGAAAATTTGTCCCTCTATTATATGACCTTTCCTTTCTGGTTTGTATCCGATCGTTATTGTTCTAATTAAACAGTTCTTGGTCGTAAATACAGCCGGAACAACTGTACTAAGACACAGGTTGCCATTAATCAAAGAGGGACCTTGTGGTTAGATTTAGCTGTTAACCACTTCAATTCTTTGATTGTAATTGCATTTCTCAGTCATTAGTTATAATCTGAACAACCTGTTGTACTAAGCTGTTCGTTTCTGCGTTTGAAAGACCGGGTCATTATTGCTGTACTTTAACTGGATCTTGTGGTTCCGCCGAATGATTTCTCTTGCGATAAGTGTTCACAATTAATGTTTTAAGACGTTCCTTCAGAGCGGTTTTAATAACTGACAATCAGTTTAACTTTGAAAATATTAACAGCCAACTGTCACCAGGGCCTTAGTCAAAACAAAATTGTCAGAAGGGACTGGTTGGGATCCAGTCGCACCTTGGTTTCCGATTGAAATTAAGAGGATGGTCGCTTTGAAGTAAGCATTATCATTGTCATATTGTTTGCTACTCTGTTTCACCTTTAAACACAGGTGCGCATCTTAACCCCAAACCTTTCGACATACAGCTTTCAAATTAAAAGTTAACTCATCTGTTCTGAGTAGTTGAATCAATCTTGTCATCAATGGTGCTTATATAGTTTTCATGTGTTTCAGAAGGGCTTTTAATAAGATAGATTATGTCCAGCGCGGTAGTAAACAATGCTATTTCACCTGATATCGAGCGGGATGCAGGTCCGGCCGTTTTGTAATCACTGTCATGTTGTTTGCTGTTTTGAAATGCAGCATTTCAGAATTCTTTTGCGAAGATTAACGTCAAAAGATTTTTTGCAAAATTGTTCATTTTGGTAAAGAAAATTTTTATGGTTTAATGCTTCGATTATACACGTTGTGTGAAAAGGAAGTTATATTGGTGGGTCCTCCCATCCACGTTTTCCTTAGTTCCAGTAAGTACCACGTATCGCAACCTATTAAGAACCATGTCGTGTCTTCTCAAATATCCAGAAGACCATCTACCTTAGTGTAATTATTGCCTTTGAGTGCAAGTGACTTTTCCGTTCGTCTCGTTGCGTATTTATTACAGTTAACTTCCGTACTACACTGTAGTAGTTCTTTATGTATAGTGCAAGTTTCATCGAACAATGTTACTTGCTAGTGACACAACGTGCGAAAGTTAGTTACGGCCTTAAGTTTCGTGCTCCAGTGTATTATGCGTACCCTTTTACATGACAGTTTTAAGAGTTTGTGGTGGTACACTACTGGCCATTAAAATTGCCACACCACGAAGATGACGTGCTACAGACGCGAAATTTAACCGACAGGAAGAAGATGCTGTGATATGCAAATGATTAGCTTTTCATAGCATTCACACAAGGTTGGCGACGGTGGTGACACCTACAACGTGCTGACATGAGGAAAGTTTCCAACCGATTTCTCATACACAAACAGCAGTTGACAGGCGTTGCCTGGTGAAACGTTGTTGTGATGCCTCGTGTAAGGAGGAGAAATGAATAACATCACGTTTGCGACCTTCATAAAGGTCGGATTGTAGCCAGTCGCGATTACGGCATATCGTATCGTGACATTGCTGCTCGCGTTGGTCGAGATCCAATGACTTAGCAGCATATGGAATCGGTGGGTTCAGGAGGGTAATACGGAACGCCGTGCTGGATCCCAACGGCTTCGTATCACTAGCAGTCGATATGACAGGCATTTTATCCGCATGGCTGTAACGGATCGTGCAGCCACGTCTTGATCCCTGAGTCAACAGATGGGGACAAACAATTCGACGACGTTTGCAGCAGCATGGACTATCAGCTCGGAGACCATGGCAGCGGTTACCCTTGACACTATATCACAGACAGGAGCGCCTGCGATGGTGTACTCTACGACGAACCTGGGTGCACGAATGGCAAAACGTCATTTTTTCGGATGAATCCAGGTTCTGTTTACAGCATCATGATGGTCGCATCCGTGTTTGGCGACATCGCGGTGAACGCACATTGGAAGCGTGTATTCGTGATCGCCATACTGGCGTATCACCCGGCGTGATTGTATGGGGTGCCATTGGTTACACGTCTCGGTCACCTCTTTTTCGCACTGATGGCACTCTGAACAGTGAACGTTACATTTCAGATGTGTTACGACCCGTGGCTCTACCCTACATTTGATCCCTGCGAAATCCTACATTTCAGCAGGATAATGCACGACCGCATGTTGTAGGTCCTGTACAGGCCTTTCTGGATACAGAAAATGTTCGACTGCTGTCCTGGCCAGCACATTCTCCAGATCTCTCACCAACTGAAAACGTCTGGTCAATGGTGGCCAGACAACTGGCTCGTCACAAAAAGCCAGTCACTACTCTTGATGAACTGTGGTATCGTGTTGAACCTGCATGGGCAGCTGTGCCTATAAAAGCCATCCAAGCTGTGTTTGACTAATGCCCAGGCATGTGAAAGCCGTTATTACGGGCAGAGGTGGTTGTTCTGGGTACTGATTTCTCAGGATCTGTGCAACTCAAATTGCGTGAAAATGTAATCACATGTCTGTTCTAGTATATTATATTTGTCCAATGAATAACCGTTTATCATCTGCATTTCTTCTTGGTGTAGCAATTTTAATGGCCAGTAGTGTAGTTGGGAAAGGGGGGGGGGGGGGGTGTATGTTTTGTTTAAGAAACTGTCAATCAATCTTAGCAGTCCATTGAGCGGCAACCGTTACCATATGCGTTGTGTGCACCGCTTTTGTTTTAGTTGTGTGTTGACAAATCTTTTTTCAAATGAGTGAAGGAACTAATCCTGCTCCATCACGTAGTTAGAGTATGAGGCGATCCCAATGACTATATGCCACTGCTTTTACAAAATCACGAAACACGGGTGTAGGCTGGCAACACTCTGGTGGATTAAGTTATAGTTAGTTTACTGCCGCGAGCGAATGCCACGGTAAGGTGCGAGCACTACAACTACTGCAGGGAAAGCATGAAGGTTTTGCTTGATTACAAAAAGTTGTTTCTAAGGAACTGTACTAAATACAAATGGTAGTTTAACTCGTAAAGCTTTTTAAGGATACACTTCTAAATGTGCTCTGGAAGTATCTCTCTTTACAGGTAGCGTAATTTAGGACTGTCGCTGTCACAATGACGTCTATGCAGGAGAAAGCGCTATGTGTCGTGTGGTTTCAGGAAACACGGTCGCCTATTCGAGTTCAGTAACAGTTCTTTATTGCCTGTGGTCTACATTCGTAAGATGTGAAGAGCATCAAAGCGTGGCGTGAAAAATTTAAAAGTCCTGGCGACAAGGGAAGAAGCAGCAGACCTGGAGTGAGTGACGACATCACTGATTCCGTGCGTGCAGCATTTCAGCACAATCCGAGGAAATCGATGGGTCATGTTTTTAGGGGAACAGGCATATCTCAGAGTACCGCGATGAAGATTTCCGACAAATGGCTACATTTCCATGCATACAAAGTGCAATATCTGCAAGTTTTGTAGGTAGATGAAATGGTCAGAGGTGCTGAGTGTGTTAGGAACATCCTGAAAACGTCGCAGTCGTTAGGGTATCGAACCTCAAACGGTAAAAACGGAATCTTCATAGAATCACTTTGTTGTCTGTCCATCTGTTAAGACCTCTTTTTATAACGCACGGAGAGGGGTATCCGAATTAAATTTGGGTCCAATACTAATATGTATGGTCCTTGGTGTAGTAACTAACTGAAGCTGCTAACTGAATGGTAGTATGTGTGAGAAATTTTGATACTCGCAAACTCACTCACCAAAAACTGAAGATCAGCTATCTATAAACAATTCAGGCAGGGTGGTATCGCAGTAAGGAGCGTGTCTAGAAACAGAGAGATCGCGGGATGGAATCTCGATTGGACCATGGATTTTTCAGCCTTCGTTTTAACCAAGGCTTCTTCTCTCCACGATGTGAGGGATCGACAGAAACAACCAGTGCTTCGGATTCCACGTTAAGCAGTAGGTTCCCTTTCACCAGGTTAGGGACACGCAAGTAGCCGAAGTAGCGTACAGAAGAAAGACTTGGACCTGGCCACTGAGACACACGAAAATTTTCTATGTGCATAATTAGGCATGTACGGAACACCCAGATTGCAATTCCTACTCGCACTTGTCAGGTTCTTTCTCTTCTTTTCTCCAATAAAGTGACGTTTCACATCTCTCGGAAACTAAACAACCAATATGTAATTGCGGCGGTGAGGGGGGCGGGGGGGGGGGGGGGGGCGGCAGTCGCGAATCCTCCCGAAACCAGGTAGGTAAGCAGGTAACAGGACCGAATCCTCCCAAACTAACACTTTGTATGTTGTATTATGGACAATAATATAATTATCTCTGCCATATTCCTTATCTCCTTCCCCTACCCCTCCCATGTTTTAAACAAAAAATATTTATTCACTTATGCACGCTTTGCACGTGACCTTGGACGAGACTTAGTAGCTGGCGCTGTGCCGGCTGGGCTTTATCTCAATAACATAAAAGATAAAACTTATAAACATACAATACAAGCAAGAAAATTTTACATCTTCATATGCTTTGCCTGCTTGGAGTATTCATATCGTTTAGAACTGCTATCTGCTTCAAGTGGGGGGATTCGGTCCCATAGTTTTTCAGACTCTTGCGGGCTTGCGAGGATTCGGTACCATTTTTCAGAAAGCAGGAGGATTCGGGGCTGCGCCCAATTGGGGCGGGGGGGGGGGGGGGGTGATTGGGGGGCAGAAAATGCACATATCATGGTACAGAAGGTAAGAGGCAACCAGAAAATGAAAGTGTGCTGTGGCTTCATGCATCACAGTTGTAGAAATTTCAGCGATGAGAAGCGTTTCAGGAAGATGGCTCACCGCCGCAATAGGGTTACGTGTTCGCCAGTTATTGGATGAAACCTTTCCAGGTAGGTGGCCTAGTAGCGACGGTCCAACATCGTGGCTACCATGTTTACCTGACATAACGTCTCTTGACCTTTTTGTGGTGTCATGTTAGTGTTCAGTTGATCGGCTCCCGGCCTGTAGGCTCTTAAGTCACGAATACGAGATGCTGACGCGACGGAATAGAGGAAAGTTTGGCAAAGACATGGGGAGAAATTGAGTCTCGCCTAGACGTTCCACGGGCAATAAGTGAGCTAACGTTAAAAAAAAGCAAGCATTTGCAACAAAGGCACAGCTGTAGCTAGAGTGGTTCCTTAGAAACAATTTTTTGTGCCCAGGGAGAACTAAATGCTCAGGCAGTACAGTCGTGGACAAAACGAGCGAGACCCCTCGCCTTTTCGTTTTGCTGAACCGCACAGCTTTAAAGTCTGCTACACAGTATAACAGGCAAGGCGACGAAGTGCTACCAACATACTATACACAGGCGTGAAATTGACGAACTATCCAAACTTTGTCAGACTGTTTTCAATCATATGTAAGACTTTATACGAGGGTTGGAACTTAAATAGTGGCAACTATTTACTCACAACCTATACAAAAGAGTTACATGTTTGCACCTGTTACTGTTCTTCAAAGTAGTTACCAGCGTTGTGTAGAACCCGTTGCCGTTACTCGCTATTAACAGTATTTTGTTATTTCGATAAACATCCCGAATGATTGTCACATAAGCGGTTACATAAAGGTAGAAAATTCATATTTTAGAGTCCAGAAAGCACTATGCAACAGAAACTGCAGATCATTTTGCCATTTTCTTTGCGAAACCACCGGCTTATTCATGTCTGGGGTAATAATAGGGGCTATTTGCCTGGGTTGTCTGCTAGCGTAGGTGTTTGCTGCTGCAAGGGAGGTCTGGTTTGTTTTCGGTTTTAATCTCGATGGAGACAGACAATCAGTAAAGCAATTATAAAAAATTCTCGCGCCCCCAATACGTTTTATTGCTAAATTTATTCTGTACTGGTGCTCTGTGGATGTCCATATGAACCTCTTGTAGAATTTCTTACATGTTACTGCCTTCCTTTTTCCGCTTCCCTCAATAATTGAATTGACTTACGTGTGGCACTGACTGATTTTTAACTGAATTTCGTTGTGAATCTTCAGGCATTGCTAAATTTGCACACTTTCATGGTAGGTCAGCAACGGTAATCCACTATGACTGGGCTGAAAGTGCGCGTGATATTTTGCTAATTCGTAACGATCTGGGGTACTTTGTCTTACTAGAACAGTTGTGTTATCTCGATAAGCTGAAATTCATTTTTATTAGTACAGTTAATACTAGTTAGCGTTTCTTCTTTCATTTATGTCTTATATTTACGTGTTGTGTTTAACACACTAATCAGCATTTACATAGTCTTACACATGATTGAAAACAGTCTGACGAAGTTCTGATACAAAATTGTTAAGGCTTTCGTGGCCACTTGCTGACAAACTGCCTATTGGCTTCTGTCTCGGGTTCTTCGGCCGACGTTCATCTAATGATTTTTCTGACGTTTCGCCAGCAGGAGTGGCTGGCATTGTCAAAGCTTCACCCTCCATTGCCGGTGGTGAACTGGAGCCGAGCTCGCGGGCGCAGACATGGTCGGAATGACTGGACGATCCATTAATACCAGGATCAAAGAGCATAAGCGGCATTGCAGGTTGGGGCAGGTGGAGAAATCGGCCGTGGCAGAGCACGCACTGAATGAGACCGACCACGTAATAAAATTCGCCGACACGAAAGTTCTGGCTGTAGAGAAGCACTATCACACGCGCTTGTTCAGAGAAGCTGTAGAAATACAAAAACACGCGAACAGTTTGAACAAGAAAGAGGAAAGCCTTAAGGTAAACGGATCCTGGCTTCCCGTACTGCAGCGAACGACCGTCGCAGGTAGCAAGAGGAGAACCGCACCGGAAATGACCGCAGAGAAGCCCTCGGACGTTGGCGCGCCAGGTACATATAATCTGCGCCCGCGAGCTCGGCTCCAGTTCACAACCGGCAATGGAGGGTGAAGCTTTGACAATGCCAGCCACTCCTGCTGGCGAAACGTCAGAAAAATCATTAGATGAACGTCGGCCGAAGAACCCGAGACAGAAGCCAATAGGCAGTTTGTCGAAGTTCTGATAGTTTGTCAATTTCACGCCTGTGCACAGTATGCAGGTAGCACTTCGTCGCCTTGCCTGTTATCATGTGTAGCTGACTTGAAAGCTGTGTGGATCAGCATAACGAAAAGGCGAGGGGTCTCGCTCGTTTTGTCCACGACTGTACATTGGTGGCTGGACTGAAGGGTCATAGCATACTGACAACATTCTGTTTGCTGCGCCGTCTACTGGAGCGTGCAGTGCAGGCAGGGTGCGGCGCGGGACGCGCGGCTACTGGCTGACCTGTGGCCCCTGCGGCTCTTGCGCAGCGCGTTCTTGAGCCCCTTGACGTCGGAGCGCAGGCGGTCCACGATGCGCTTGCCGGCGCTGTCGTCGCCCGCCTCGCCGCCGCCGTGCTCGCCGTGGCGGCCGTGGCCGCTGCCGTGGCCGGCCGCAGTCTTGGGCTTGTTCATGTTGCGCGCCTCCATCAACCTGCCGACATCCGTCACACACCCGTAAAGCGCAGCCGCAGGCTGCGCGTCACATCTCCTTATCACCACGCAGCAGTCTTACACAGGAGCAGTTTCCGCTAAACTAAGAAGAAGGGCGGAAATTAGGGTCCCGCTGGTACTGAGGTCATTACAACTGGAGCAAAAGTCAGTGCTCGCCAAGGCTGTGGGAAAGAATCTGATACAGGCTCACCGAAGAAAACATCGTGGCACCCATCTAAAGCTGTTTAGTGGAACCTCCCAACCGGAAGACGCTATCAGATGCTCATACGACGAGCTACAGCTCGGAGGCGGAAAATACGGGGTGTTTCAAGTACGGTACAAGTGTTATCTGCGGAAATCAGAACCCCAGATGCAGACCCCGATCGCTACCCATCTCTCAGACCACACTAGCCGAGTGGTCTGGCGAATCTCTGCTGCTGCTTTCATTTGCTTTAGTACGAGTCTGTGCGCATTTCTGTGAGATTAATCCACCAACACACGAGTCACAACGCCTAAATGACTTAACAATTTCCTGTGATTTCAATCCTACCAGCAACCACCCGTCTGAAACTTCCTGGCAGATTGAAATTGTGTGCTGGACCGAGACTCGAACTCGGGACCTTTGCCTTTCGCGGGCAAGTGCTGTACCAACCGAGCTACCCAAACACGACTCACGCCCCGTCCTGACAGCCTTACTTCTGCCAGTACCTCGCCTCCTACCTTCCAAACTTTACAGAAGCTCTCCTGCGAACCTTGCAGAATTAACACTCCTGAAAGAAAGGATATTGCAGAGACATGGCTTAGCCACAGCCTTTGGGATGTTTCCAGAGTGAGATTTTCACTCTGCAGCGGAGTGTATGCTGATATGAAACATCCTGGCAGATTAAAACTGTGTGCCGGACCGAGATTCGAACTCGGGACAATGGCCTTTCGCGGGTAAGTAATAGAGCACTCGCCCGCGAAAGGCAAAGGTCCCAAGTTCGAGTCTCGGTCCGGCACACAGTTTTAATCTGCCAGGAAGTTTCATATCAGCGCACACTCCGCTGCAGAGTGAAAATCTAATTCTGGAACCACCTGATTCTTTAAAAAATCGAACTCCCGTGTATGAAACAACTTCAGGCTTCTGATTAATATACCGATGAATTAATGTGTTAAATATTTTAAGTTAAGCATATAAGCGACAAACAGTTTAGAAAAAGGACGGAAGTTATGTGTCAAGTTTGCTGGAATCGATAAGTGCCCACATTCACAAACAAATATTGGATGAATAAGTTGCGGATATCAGCTCATCCTCACTTACGCTAACTCAAGACATATACACAGTTTCTAACTATAATACTTGTCTTATTGTTCTAAACTTTTAACATAAAGATATGCCGTCGCTATTATGGCAGCATGATAACATTTTAAATTTTTCAATTTGGCCAGTACGTCCGCGAAATATTGAAAACAAAATTTGTACTGCATCAGGGAGACGCTAGATAGACAACTTAAAACTGGAAGTGGGTTCAAGGTTCCAGGATTGTCGCTTTGTACTATAGATACCGCTCAAACTTGTGTAGATTTACTCGGCTAAAACCGATACGCCACCTCCTACACTGACCGCATAGTCTACTGTAGCATCGTGGCCTGTCTTCAGGGATATCGGTCCCCACGCGAGGAGGAAGAGGAGGAGGAGAAGGAGGAGGAGGAGGACAGCACTTGTGTCGTATATGAAACATCCTACTTTTCACCTCCAGCGTTAGTCGTGGACAGAGAAGAGAGGCAACTTTTTGACCACCAGTTTTACTTGCAGGAGCAGAGTGGATTGTTCTTCCCTCTTTTTGGTCGCTAATAACAAGAGTCCTCTTGTTGTGAAACTTTATTATTTATGCATTTTGGGGATAGCCCATATGCAGAATATCAAATGAAAGAACTTAACAGAGAGTATAGTGTTATGACAAACATCAGTGGGCGTTCTGTATTTTCATTTATCTCGTATTCTGAAGGTGGGTTATGCCCGAAACGCGTAAATAAATTTTTTTATAACAACTGAACTGTTGATACTGATGCCTAAAAAGAGGTGATGAAGATGGTCTCAGTATTTACGATCATCAGAACTTACGATATTGTCCATATTAAAATTCAGAACCTTTTGCGTTATCTCATAAGATGGCGTCTTGTGACACTGTTGCTAATTAGCGCTCCTTGTGACGGGAACTTCAGAATTGGTATCCATTGGGTGCTATTCGAGGGATGCAGTCATACGTTGACAGTGGGTTTCATCCTCTGCTTTGCCTCACTCATTATCCATAACAACACAAAGCGGCACTTGAACTTCGCAGTCTCTCGTCACACAGACATACACTGAAAACACAAGTCTCATACTTTGCAAATGAAAGGTGCCACTGAACGTGGAGCACTGAAGTTATTCTGAGGAAGCTCCCAGACAACAATGCCAGTGAGTTCAGCGTCACTACTACTATTTGGAAGACAAAGAATTGAAAACGATCTGCATCAGCTTTGTACAGTTCCCCGGTATTTTAGTCTCAAAATACGAATGTAAATGTAAAGTATATACGGAACTTAATCTTTAGCTGAAACTAATGTCTTACAGAACGCATGTCGCATTTGGAAAGGAAACGTCTTCATTCACCCATACTCTTTAATGACCACACACGTAAACCTCCTTTTAAATCTACCTCCGGGCTTTAAGTCTGACAATAGTGGAATTCTGATATATCTGCTTGTCCAGAACCATGTTAATTTAAAATACAGTGTCCGACCCTTTTAAGTTTGACATGTGCTAAAGCACACTGTTTTGCAGGGTATCTCTTGGTAATGACTTTAAGCCTAAAACTACAATAGTGAAAATAAATAGTTTATGAAATCAATGAAGACTACGATGTCTTTTAATCGCTGTAGAAGTTATTTACTTGCACAACATTCAATAGAGGGCTCACCGAATAATTATTCAAATTTTATGCAAAGCTCTAAATGTGTTACCATCAGCATAAATTATTCAGTTACGCAGCTAGCTGTGATGCATGAAATGAGATACACCTACACAGCTAGCATATACCTAAATAATTTTTTTTAAACAGGTTACAAAAGTGCTTCTACTCCATATTTCCATACATTGGTTGGGTTTTAGCTTGGGAATAAAAATCGAATGCTGCACTCACTACGTGTCAAACTTACATGATTCCCTCTGGTTTGGTTTCAACCCCAGGAATTCTCGGCTCCAAGCTGATACTGGTGGCTGGTGCTCGCATTATGCTACTATTCCTATATGTACTTCTACTGCTGCTACTCTAGTGTGATTGCAACAGCATACGGCCCCCGGTTTTCAAGGAATACGTGGTATTTGGAAACACTATATGTATGGCATTACGCATGATCCGGGTTGATGCGTCCGAAGTGCCCCGTGACAGTTGACCCACGGCCGCGGATGTTGCCGTTGCCTCCGGCTGAAGCGCTGAAAGTCACTCGAACATTGTTAGCACTAACACACAGTATAGTGAAACAACTGAACACACTTTCTTATCCGCCACAATCCTATTTATATAGTAAGTAAAGCTGTCAGCAACTGAAGGTTGTTTCTCACACCACTGCGCTTTACTATCTATGGACTTCTTGGTGTTGGGAGGCCATTGATTTTCTCCCCTGAAATGAGTAACCTGGGCATTTAAAAATAACATCGACTACGAATCATAGTGCGACTTGAGGTTTTTCGTGTACCGTTGTTATAGGTTAAAAGACTGAAAAGTGCGTGTAAATACCGTAGGACCGACCGACGATTAGACTCCCGGTTCCCTCCCCCCCCCCCCCCCTTGAACCACCTATCCACGCCCTATGCTTAAACATTAATTTTGTTTTATGTTTGATATTTTATTTTTATTGCGTTAATGCCGGACCATAATGTCAGGTCTGGACTAGTAAGCCTGGTAGATGAAAACAGCTAAGGTACAGGTAGGTTGGGCAATTGAGAGGAAAAAGATGTATGACGAAATAGTTCACGGGTGAACGGCTGGACGTCAGTGAACGATGGGCTCAATATTTCGACAAGTGAGCACGTTGCCATAATCAGGTGCGCTGAAGAATTAATTGCCTAGGAGCTGATGGGGGGGCTTATATTTCCTCTCCCGTCACTGCCCCTGCAGCCTGGCATTCTGTACGCGGTCCACGTCCAGGCACACCTTTGTGTCCAGGATCTCTTAGCCCCCTCCCACCTCCCCCCCCCCCCCCAAATATCTGGGGTCAGATACCGCATAGAATGCCAGGTTGGAGAGGATGGGGAGAGGGGGGGGGGGTGGAGATATATAATTCCTGCAACAGCTTCCAGTCCATCAGTTCGGCAGCACACGTGATGATGGTAAATCGGTCGCTTGTCGAAATATTGTGCCCAATGGACACTGACTCTGGCTGTTGCGTGTGAACTATTTCGTCATCAGTTAGGCCGACAGAAGACGGAGAATGACAACGCAATAGGACCTATATGGTTCCACTCTGCGATCTTCATAGTCACATGTGCCTCGCTGTAGCGACTGAGTTTTCTGTACATGCGATAAACACCACAAAGCGTATGCCCCAAGTAAGGTTCGCATGGTCCATTTTTAACCGCTCTCCACGTCTGTAAGAAGGAACTGTACACATAATATAAGGCATCAGGCGTTAGCGTCCTTTGTCCTCCCTGGAAAAATCTGTATTCTTGCGCCACATCATATTCCACTTCAAACTTCTGGAATACTCGAAGTTACGCCACCTCTGCTTGGACGCCCCCTCTGCTTGGACTTCCTTCACGTATAGTGTTCAGTGATCGGTCACCCAAGGGTACCACAAGTATCCTAAGCAACACTGCTGCAGAGGACTCGAAATATCGAGCGCTCTACAAATTTGTAGATGAATATCACAAGGCGTAACAATTAAGAAGATTTAATAAGCAATGTATGCATGATGGTCTTTATCATAACTGTTTCGATCCAGTCGCCAGGCATCCATCTGCCAATGCTTTAGCTGGTATTTATTGATCATGTCATCGTCAGCAGCAGTGTGGATCATATCTAGATCTTCTCTAAGAAGCCAATAAGAATCCTCTATTTGTCGTTTTGCTCAATTATTGCAAAGGAATACTAGTAACGGAATGACAGGGGTAGTCCTTAGGGCATCCGAAGGTGGTACGAAATTACACCTCTCCTCAGGCCACTGATAGAAGAGACGATCAGCTCAAAAAACTTGTTGCAATGGTAATGGCGGCAAAGGAGATTCCACTACGGAACTTTTCACCAAACCAAGTGGCATTTTTTGTGCAACTGGACTTGCACGGTTTTATTCTCACTTGGTATCTAATTAATTCTAGCTAAATTAGTCAAGCTTGAATATTTATCTATTTCTTCTAGGCATTCGTGGACCCTAATACAAAAAAAGTGAAGTTTTAAGATAGCTTGTGTGATACACCCACCCATATGACCCCAATATAGTTGGAAACACTAGACTTGAACCACTAAACAGTAATATAAAGAACTTCAACTATTTTTTTGCTTTTATCATTGTTGCTGGAGATAAGAATCTCTAGCGGACCTAAAACAAAGAAAGAGTGAAAATTGATACATAATGAAAATGGAATAAAGCGTCATCCAGTGACGGAGCAAAGAAAAGGAGGGAGACAGGCTAATGAGCTGTTAAGAAAACTGCGGTAAGACTTACCTCTTCCTGCCGAGGTTCTGCAGGATCTCCTGCGCCTCCGGGTAGTCCTTCATGGCGGCCAGCACGTCCTCCCGCGACAGGCTGAACAGCTCCGAGTAGCCCACAGAGCGCACGTCCGCTGTCCGCCTGCGACAGAAGAACCAGCTCCGTGACTACAGGCGCGTCAAATGGTTCAAATGGCTCTGAGCATTATCGGACTTAACATATGAGGTCATCAGTCCCCTAGAACTTAGAACTACTTAAACCTAAATAACCGAAGGACTTCACACACATCCACGCCCGAGGCAGGATTCGAACCTGTGACCGTAGCGGTCGTGCGGTTACAGACTGTAGCGCATAGAACCGCTCGGGCATTCCGGCCGGCACAGGCGCGTCGCCGCTGTAAACCTATCGTTAAGAAATACGGACAAATCTGCCGGTTGTCTAGCGTGCAACTGTCTTCAATGCTTAACTAGTTACGAGAGTTGGAACTTTAATAGTGGCAGCTGTTTATTTACAGCCCGTACAAAATAGATACGTAAGTTTTACTTACCTTCAAAGTAGCATCGCTGCGCAGCTAATTCCGTCAGACGCATAATGACTAGAACATTTCTTGTATAGCCACTCCAAATGGTCCTGGAGATTCTGATTTTTGCTGAAATTTGAGGTAGCACATATTCGACATCACTTACGAATACCCATTACCCCAGAGACAGACTGCTCAGTGGTTAAAATTCTGGGCTCTCAAACTGGAGGACATGGCTCAAATTTCCCATTTTAGCATCTACTTTTAAGTTTTTCGCTATGCACAGAAATAGCTCAAACCGACGATAAATCTTGTCTCTTTGAAAAGTCGTAGTCTAGATTTACTTTTCTACCCTTCCCTTATCCGAGTTTGTGTGCTGTTCCTAATGACGTCGTCACCGTCAGAAAGTTAAGCCCCTATTTCACACCCTTCATCCCGAGGTGTTGTGATATTCACTCAGTGGCTCTGCAGTAGTCTGTATGGAAGACTAAGTTGCTAATACTGCGAAGTTCACTAGGGTCATGGTGAAACGTAAGATTAATACTATCTAGGTGCTCGATGAAGTTCTTATGATTTAAAGTACATGTGACTTCAAGTGATGGATTAATTTCTGCATAGTAAAAACATTTGTCTTTCGTAAGTTCGGAACAATGAAAGGCGAAGAGTGCTGTGCAGAGATATAAGTGACAACTGTACTTTCACTTGAACCACCATGGTTCGCATCGGTGATTGTTTTCCTTTTTTAGCTGTTATATACGTAGCTGGCAGGCTCATGAAATGAATGTGACAAAAGTGCTATCGTTAAAAGACTTGCAATCGATGGATTTAGTTGGCGTAATACGGCCGCTACGTCGTAATGCCAGGCAGTATCTTTTGATGGTCGTAAAGTTTCCGATGCCGAGCGCATAAAGGCGGCTCACATTAACATCGCTGGGACAGACTTCCACCGAAGACGCCCGCCCCGAGTTGTTAGTGTCCCTGCTGCTGTGACCTCGCCCCTCTCACTGGCTGACCTACTTCGTAAATAAGCCACTGCTGGCGAGCTAGGGTGCCTTTCGCTATCTCCTCGCATCAGCGTATGTAAGAAAATTTTCTTAAATATCCGAACACATTAACTCCCAGACGTAACTGATTCTGAAGAAATACTAGAATTAATGAGTATAAATGTTCTAGCGTTGGTACTACGTCGACGAATTGTGTAATCTTCATAAATACACGCCACCCAACTCTCTAGTTATGTACCATACGATTGCCAGCGAACTATTTAAGAGAACCCAGTGATGTTTCTGTCCCTTTCCACCTCCTCACACATTCAGGAGATTATGTTGCCCTGCAGCTGCCTACGTAATTCCTGTTCTCAGATATCTGTACAGGAGAAACATGCAGCATCAGCAGGCGTCCAGTAATGTACGCCATCGACAGCTACACGATGGTCACCGGTTGAAACACGAAATAAGAGATGGAGGGACACGGTACAGCACACGTTCAGGCTGTCGGTGTCATGCGTAGCTAGACTGAACAATTTAACTTGAGACCGTTATTATACAATTTAATGTCGTACATGTCGCAAAATCTTATGATGAAGGGTGAACCAAAGAACTGGGAAGCCCTATACAGCCAAAGTTGCACAACAGAAACAAATACTTGATTTCAGTAGAGCAATTTGTCCACTGCACTACAGATCTGTTTGTGATCGTGTTTTCAGGTTACTGCTATATTAGCAACTATTTGTGAACAGTAACCAAGAGAGCCATGGAAATGAAACACCTCGGCGCATCACAACGAGACTGCCAAGCCAGAAGAACAAAGTGAGCGACGGTTACAAAACATTTTCGTGCAAACATCAGTCCAGCTTCCAAAGTGATATCGCCTCATATTAAGTTTTCTCTTCTTGCACAGGATGACCAGAGGATTTACGAAAAGACTATGTAACATCAGTATGACCTTACTGTAAAGTTGTTTTTGTATTGCCATTTAGCCTGAAGATGAGTTATACCCTCGAAACACATCGCTAAAAAATAAATAAGCAATACAATAGTTGACAAAGTTTGTGACTGGTAGCGGTAATTAAAAAAAAAACCTTTACATATTTCTTGAGACAGTCGCGGTCGAAAAATAGTCCAAATGGCTTCAAATTCTTGTTTATTTAGGTTTGTGAGAGACTGCGCCGGGGTCACACAATTATTGTTTACAGTCTGCTGTGGAATCTACTGGGTTTCAATCAGAACAAAAGTATGTTATTGTAATTATTTGTGAGGAGTCGGCTTCAAATAGGGTCTCCTATCGATTTAATATTACTTTCGTTTTCGTTTTTGGAAATAAAGTCACACTATTGTCACTACAGTCGGACGCTGGAGATTTCGATTGGGTTCAAACAGCACTCTGAACAGCCTAGTTCATTGCACAAATGTTATTGGCCAGAAACCTTTTCCTCACAGATCCTACTTTACGACAGGACACATTGTCGCGCTGATAAAATTATTATCTCCGAACTGTTCTCCTATTGTTTGCAGCAAACAATGCTGGAATGTGTGTTCATATCCTTCCGCATTTTGAATTTTCTTGAGCGCAATAAGGGAACTATACTCTGACCAAATACACACCCATACCTTATCACTATCATCTCCATACTTCATTGACGGAGACAACGTTCACTACGCAAAATCGGTTGTTTGCAGTCATCCTCTGTCCCGTGACGATGCTCGTCACACCATCTCAAGCTTCGCCTAGCTGTGATGACAGAAATGGGTGAGTGGCTTGTGAGGAGCTGTTTG
The DNA here is from genome assembly GCF_023864345.2 of Schistocerca serialis cubense. NCBI lineage: Eukaryota > Metazoa > Arthropoda > Insecta > Orthoptera > Acrididae > Schistocerca > Schistocerca serialis. The sequence continues at coordinate 239,630,965 of NC_064646.1, forward strand.
ACAGTTGTACCACATTCTGTTCAACTCCCTATGCGCAGTCATTGTGTTAGATGGACAGTTGGCGGCACTTTGGAATTCAGAAATGATTCGTCACCCTAATGGGTAGTCCAGATGCAAAAGCCGCTAACTGCATGATAAGCGAATCTGAAATAATTGCGAAAAACTCGTCTCAGACAAGCTATTAAAGTTAAGGAGTACATTTCTTTTGCAAAAACAAGCAAAATTGCTGGGTATAAATGGCTGAAATCTTCGATTATGTTTTATGCGCTATAATCTTAAGTGAAATATTGACTTAGCGGTTTTTTTCACCCGATTTATGGAGTTAGCAGGTTTTGAAAACGCATCGAACCAATTGCGAAACTAACATTCGGTTGCAAAATCAGATATTCGGTGATCATAGGAATAACAGGAGTATGGAATGAGGTTATAGCGAATGTAAACGAAATTATGTTTTATTTCAAGGGGAAGTCTGACATTGTGGTTCCGGCTGGTTTGAAGTCTGAAAATTCTACAAAACTGGCATACAAAACAAAAAAAAAAGATGACATTATTTTACGAGGAAAAACTGACTCATTTGACATCAAAAAGAGAAAGGAAATGAATGTTCATCATTAGCGTACTTTTTTTTCTTTAAATAATCCATCGTGCTTCCGACATCAAACACATTTTAGAAAGCAAAATAAGCTCCAAATTGCATCTTACCAAAACATCGACAAAATTTTAGATTTTGCTTCTTAGTTACAACAGCGACAAGAAATCTAAAAAATGAAATTGACTGAAAACTGCTGTTAAATGACACTGACCTCACACTGTCCATCGGCTCAATATCGCTTCCGGCTTCTTCCTCGTCCTGAGGGTTGGCAGCAGCAAGAGCTACTCTAGGAGTGCCTTCCTGCATGTGTAACACCTCGGTGTGGAATTTGAGTTTGTCGTTGGTCACTGAGTTTTCACCAAAGTGGAGTTCCAAAAGGTTTTTGACGTCCCTAGGTTTGGCTTTTGAAAGTTCAACACCTATTATGATTAGTGTTGGGCCGTTTCCTTTGCTGAAATTTTTTTCTCTATTTTGGATGCTCTTCCCCTCTCCAGCTTCAGTATTGAACACTGATGCTCACAAATTAAGGATAATTGTGGCACTACACAAAACTGGCGCTAATAGCATAGGCACGTAGGGAACATACACGACACAGATCTGTAAGTCCACTGTATTGGTGATAAGTTGAGAAAACCGTCCCGAAACACATGTGCTACAAAACGCCACTGCTTCCTGCGCATGTACCCTGACATCAATATGGGATATGATCACCATATACACGTACACAGGCCGCACAACGGGTTGGCATACTCTGGATCAGGTGGTCGAGCAGCTGCTTGGATATAGCCTCCCATTCTTGTACCAGTGATTGTCGGAGCTCCTGAAGTGTCGTAGGGGTTTGAAGACGTACAGCGATACGTCGACCGAGAGCATACCAGTCGTGCTCGATGGGGTTTTAGGTCTGGAGAACAGGCAGGCCACTCTATTGACCTGATATCTTCTGTTTCAAGGTACTCCTCCACGATGGCAGCTCGGTGGGGCCGTGCGTTATCATCCATCAGGAGGAAGGTGGGACCCACTGCACACACGAAAATGAGGACATACTGGTGCAAAATGACGTCCCGATACACCTGACCTGTTACAGTTCCTCTGTCAAACCACGAGCTTCATACAGGTCCCTTTCAAGGACATTAACGGGTTGGTATCTGGTTCTCGGTTCACGCCAGATGAAAACCCGGTGAGAATCACTTTTCAGGCTGTACATGGACTCGTCCGTGAGCATAACCTGGGACCACTGATCCAATGACGATGTACTGTGTTCTTGAGACCAGGCTTTACGGGCTCTCCTGTGACCAGGGATCAGTGGAATGGACCTTGCAGGTCTCCGGGCGAATAAACCAAGTCTGTTCAGTCGTCTGTGTGTCTGGAGACAACTGTTCCAGTGGCTGCGGTAAGGTCCCGAGCGAGGCTATCTGCAGTACTCCGTGGCCGTCTGCAGGCACTGTCGGTGAGCTATCGGACTTCTTGTGGTTTTGTACACTGTGGACGTCCCGTACTGTAGCGCCTGGACACGTTTCCTGTCTGCTAGAATCGTTGCCATAATCTTGAGATCACACTTTGTGGCACACGGATAGCCCGTGCTACGGCGACCTGCTGTGTTTGACCAGCCTCCAGTCGCCCTAGTATTCTACCCCTCATAACGTCATCAATATGTGTTCTTTGAGCCATTTTCAACACATAGTCACCATTATCACGTCTGCAAACGTCTGCACACTTACTCGGTGCACCGTACTCTGACATGCACCAACACACCTCTGAGTATGTGGACTGCTGTCAGCACCACCGTGCGACGACCGCAGGTCAAACGCACCGCATGGTCATGCCCCGAGATGATTTAAACCCGCAAACCGCCCACCAGAGCGTTGTTTCACCATGTATTAGCATTATCCTTAATTTATGAGCATGAGTGTAGAAGGGCTCTGTACGAACTAGACAAATCTCTCTGTTTTTGCTTTTCGTGAAAATGACTTTTTTGCTTTCTGGAAATGCCAGTTACAAATCAATTTCACTAGACCTTCCGTGTATGTCATAACAATTAATGGTAACTCAGTTTTCATTGCATAACATTGCTTTAATAAAGCTTTTCATGTTCTTGTCTTTCTGTTTTGGGAACATTTATTTTGCACTGAGCAGGATGCCACTTCCTTATCTGGGAGGAACCGCCGCTCTCTGTCTCGTTCTGGTCATTTTAAACTATTACTACGGGTTCGACCTCTTGCAGAATACCTATTATTTCGCCGGCCGAAGTGGCCTCGCGGTTCTGGCGCTGCAGTCTGGAACCGCGAGACCGCTACGGTCGCAGGTTCGAATCCTGCCTCGGGCATGGATGTGTGTGATGTCCTTAGGTTTAACTAGTTCTAAGTTCTAGGGGACTAATGACCTCAGCAGTTGAGTCCCATAGTACTCAGAGCCATTTTTGAACCTATTATTTCAATTACTACCACTTTGTTTGTACCATCTTCTACATTTAAACTGTCCACAAAATCACTCTGGTCTTCAAAACATCCACGCAAATATGTTAACATACACCCTAATGATCAGGTGAACTGTGCTTCCGGGCGTATGTTTCGACTATTCATGGGTAGCGAGAGCATCAGTGTTACGTGCGCCAACCTAACTCTGAATAAGAAAGATATCGCTTCCAATCCCAACAAACTGAAATATAGCTTTGAATGTCTAGACTGGAAAGTCTGATGTCAGTTGGCGTGATTTGCATCCGGACATAGAACGGCGACTGACATGCCTGTTGGACTTGGTGGGTTTTGCAAACGTTGGACATTTAGCGGGCTTTGCACAAGAAGAGAACGTGCATTTAGCGGCTTTTGCAACTGAACAATATTTTCTACAGCCATTTTCAACGGTTTAGTATGGGTTTTGCACCCTGAAACCTATTACATCGTGTAGGCGCAGAAAAAATCTATACGGCGGTGTGTTCGTCTCAGAATCGACAAAAAATGCATTTAGCGGCTCTTGCATCTGAGCTATTCATTTCACGAGATGTTTTAAAACCACCTCTAAAATGCTCTATGGTCCACGTCTGTCAGTACATGAAGTCTGTATGGCCTTTATGACGTCCCATGGACTAGATTAGGGGAACTATAAGTTCTTAAATATTCTTCCACGATATTAAGCAATTATATTTGTCATACGTAAAAGAAACTCTACTGGAAGTCAAGGAATAATGCGATTATAAAGAAAAACTATTATCTGTAACTTAATTGTTAGTATCATCTTTGTTGTTTTTGGCATAGGCGTGAAACAAAAAGCGCCAGATTCTCTGTTGCTTTGTCTTGTTCGGATAGGACGCCATTGTGCGCAATCTACATAATAAAGTGTGTACATATTTTATTATTTGAGCAGTGAGCTCCAATATATGTCTAAAGTATTGCTGTTGTTAATTTCACAGTAAACTGCACCACGTATTCCATTTGCTTGTCCCGTCATTGTTAAAAGAATTTCAGAATCTGCGCCGGAAACAAGTTGAACATCGCTGGACGGCGGCAATTGGCCACCATTAAGTGGCAATTCCAAATTATCGTAATTATTGTCCCGTTATTTCCACAGGCGACGCTGGAGATCGGCGATATTATTTCTTTCATTCATGATCTATAGGAAACTAAAATTTTCAAAGCACTTCACGATTTATTCAGACGATTTATGTTACTTGCAATAGGACACAGACTTGGCCGGCACTAAGACATAATTACCAGGTGTTCCGGTATGAAATGAGCGTTTTTTTGTGAAAATGAAACACTAATTTTGAATTGAAAAGTAAAAAAAATTTATTCAAAGTACTGACCATTGCTTTCATACATTTTGACCACCGTTCTGGCAATTTTTTGACACCACGCCAATAGAAATGTTCGTCTTTTGAAGCAATCAGACACCCAATTTTCGACTTCTTCGTAGGAATCGAAGTGTTCCTCAGCCAATGCGTGTCCCATTGATGAAAACAAATGATTGTCGGAAGGGGCCAAGTCTGGTGGGTGTGGTAGCAGCTCCCATCAAAGTGTTTTGATTGTATCCTGAACCAGTTTTGTTTTGTGTGCAAGTGCATTGTCGTGTCAAAAAATTACTTTGCCATGTCTTCTGGCCCATTATGGTCTTTTTTCGATCAATGCATAGTTCAAATTGATCATTTGTTGTCTGTAGCGATTAGTATTCACAGTTTCACCGGGTTTTAGAAGCTCATGATACACCACACCTTTCCGATCCCACCAAACACAGAGCATTGTCTTCTTGCCGAATCGATGTGATTTTGCAGTCGATGTTGATGGTTGTCCGGATTAACCCATGATTTTTCCCGTTTAGGATTCCTAAAATAAATCCATTTTTCATCGCCAGTAACAATTGGATGCAAAATTGATTTTCTTTCATGTCCTTGAAGCAAAATTTGACAAATGGTTTTTCGGTTTTCCATCTGTCTTTCATTCAATTCATATGGCACCCATTTTCCACGCTTTTGGATATTTCCCATAGCTCTCAAAGGGTCAGAAATTGTTTGTTGTGCAACATTTAGCATTGCTGCCATTTTCTTCCTACTCAAAGTATGATCTTCATCCAATATTGCTTGCAATTCGGCGTCTTTGAACTCTTTTGGTGGTCTTCCACGTTCTTCATTGCTTACATTGAAATCATTATTTCTGAACCGTTGAAACCATCTTTTGCATGTTGCTTCTGAAAGAGCATAATCACCATATGCCTCGACAAGCATTCGATGCGACTCGGCAGCACTTTTTTTCAAATGAAAACGAAAAATTAATGCTTTCCGCAAATCATCACTTTATGGTACAAAATTCGACATTGTTAACACGATGAAAACATATGATGTTGTTTGTTCCATGTCTTGATGTGTACTAAATATCTTTGACAGATGTCATACCAAACAAACAAACAAAAAAAGGGCTCGTTCACAACAAATGTTCCCTATTGACACATTTGTATCTTAACGCTCGTTTCATACCGGTACACCTGGTAAATCACACGTAGGTCCTTACGTATTGAAAACGGTGAAATACTTTTTTGTTTGTGCATATAGCCTATAATGATTAACTGTTTTGAGTACGGATTCGTCTGAGTAACTTCAATAATTATACAGAGTCCGACGATACATTTTTGTGTCTGTAAAATCTAAGAACGATCCGTGCCTTCTCATATCTTTACAGTGAAACCAAAATCAAAGTAAAAATAGAAATAACATATATATAAAATAAAATAAAGAAACTCCACATTCACATTCCATTCAATAACACACATTAACAGGTTATATATACACACTACGCCTTGGTTTAGCTGTAGTTGGTCCTTCACGTTTCACCTCACCAGCAATCGACTTGGTTTTAGAAGTGTTGAAATGTCCCTGATGGATTTGTTACTCAGATGACATCCGGTGACTAGTCCACGTTCAAAGTCACAGAACTCTCGTGACAGATTTGTTACTCAGATGACACCCGGTGACTAGTCCACGTTCAAAGTCACAGAACTCTCGCGACAGTCCCATCTTGCTGTTACTGCTTCTGTACTGACAGCAAAATACTCCCCGCCTCCTTTTTCACCGGCGAGTCCACCTCTTGTGACCTCTGGTTGTCATTTCCGCATCATATATGTTCATCTTATATATTGGTTAAAATGGCTCTGAGCACTATGGGACTTAATATCTGTGGTCATCAGTCCCCTAGAACTTAGAACTACTTAAACCTAACTAACCTAACGACATCACACACATCGATGACCGAGGCAGGATTCGAACCTGCGACCGTAGCGGTCACGCGGTTCCAGACTGAAGCACCTAGAACCGCACGGCCACCACAGCCGGCCTAGGATAATTTAGGTTAAGTAGTACGTAAGCTTAGGGACTGATGACCTTAGCAGTTAAGGCCGGCCATCTTATATATTCCTTTCAAGACCCACTCCATTGCTTTCAACTACTCTTTCAAGTCCTTTGCTGTCTCTGACGGAATTATGATGTCGTCGCAAAGTTCAAAATTTTTTTTCTTCTCTTTGAACGTTAATTCTGTCTCCAAAGTTTTCTTTGATATCCTTTGCTGCTTGCTCAATGTCCAGACTGAATAGGAATGAACGTGATACAATTTCGTTGAAGGAAGGCTTTTCCCTTGCAGCGGACTGAAAAAGTAAGTGAAAGGACACGAACGAGAAGTTTTATTTCAAGACATTCAGAATTTCACTCCTGCGCCGCCTTACTAGCACCGTTCGGGAAGATGCATTACGTAAAAATATCATGTCCAAGACCTCTTCCACACTTTCTTCCGTCCTGTTTCAGAATGCACTGTGTACGTCATATCCACCACTGGTTAGCAAGTAACGTTAAAATGTTCTAGAAGATTCATTTCTCTTTTGTTGGGGAATAGAAGCTCTAAATGCAGATTGGTCTGACAGCCGCAGCAGCAGCAGCAGCGCAGGCGGTGCTTTCTGTGTGATTATGGCTTCGTGCCTCGCCGTCTATAAACACGGCCTTCGCCCTACGACTCCGTTAGCGTAATGGGACGGCCACGGGATGGCTCCGCGGAGACCGTTGCTAGCTTTTACTGCAGGCAAGTTGCTTCGCGACGACATTCAAGATTCAACCCCAGAACTGCGCTGCACTAATAAATTCGCAGTAGCACTGTGCTACCAGTGTAAGCACACTTCAGCTACCACACACCGTTTCCTTCAACATTCAATATTGGAACACGTAGCAATTGTAAAGGGGCGGGGACTAATGCGGCGGCCGCGCGAGATTAGCGAGCGGTTTAAGGCGCTGCAGTCATGGACTGTGCGGCTGATCCCGACGGAGGTTCGAGTCCTCCCTCGGGCATGGGTGTGTGTGTGTTTGTCCTTAGGATAATTTAGGTTAAGTAGTGTGTAAGATTAGGGACTGATGACCTTAGCAGTTAGCCGGCCGGAGTGGCCGAGCGGTTCTAGGCGCTGCAGTCTGGAACCGCGCGGCTGCTACGGTCGCAGGTTTGAATCCTGCCTGGCATGGATGTGTGTGATGTCCTTAGGTTAGCTAGGTTTAAGTAGTTCTAAGTTCTAGGGGACTGGTGGCCTCCGCAGTTAAGTCCCATAGTGCTCAGAGCCATTTGAACCATTTTTGAACCTTAGCAGTTAAGTCCCACAAGATTTCACACACATTTGAACATTTTGAACTAATGCGGCTGGAGAGAGTTTGTTTACATCTTCTTTGTACTTGCTACTGCTCCATGCTGTAAAGTAATGAGCGCTTTCACTCTGCATGTAGTGTGTACCAAGCGAGGTGGTGCAATGGTTAGTACACTGGACTCGCATTTGGGAGGACGACTGTTCAAACCCGCGCCCGACCATCCAGATACAGGTTTTCCTTGATTTCCCTAATTCACTTCAGGCAAACGCCGGGATGTTTGCTTTGAACGGGCACGGCCGATTTCCTTCCCTCATCCGATGGGACAGATGACCTCGCTGTTTGGCCCTCTCCCCACACTCAACCAATCAATCAACCAGGCATACTGTATAGTTACAGTTGTCGGGAAAGTTTATCCACCAAAACCCGATGTTACTTCCCATAGTCCAGAGTTAAATTAGAAACATGAAAGCATAAGATACTCATGAAGTTTGCCAGAAGCACGTGAGGTTAGTATTACCCAGCACCCACTTGTAAAACATACGCTAATGAGCTGAAACATTAGGATCACCGACAAGCGCAGAAGTGAATGAATGGCGTCTGGTTGCGTTGCGGGTGGAGCCGACGAGATAAATGGGTCCTGTATCGTACGTCACAGCAACTGACGCTACAGGTTTCTGAGTTGTTGCGATGTCTCCAGTGGGAGCGAGGTTTACTATTTCACACCAGTTTAATCCTTTGTAGCTGACCGTTTAACTATATTCACACTCGCGGTAACATACGAAACAATCAAGGACAGCATTGGGTACCTGGCGACGCGAGCAAAGCAACTAGTGTGACGTCACAAGTTTGATGCGGGGCCTGTGCTTCCTGTGGGTCCTGGTTGCCGACACGTGACGTAGTTGAGAAATTACGTAAGTGAAGCAAAGACGAGATGAATAGGGAATTATTCTAGAGACGGTACAGGGAAATCCACTGACTTAAGCAACTTTGAAAACGGGCACACCGTTATGGCGCAAAGCCTGGGAACGAGCTTCTTGGAACGGCAAAGCTGTTCGTCTGTTACCGTGCTGTTGTCCTACTATGGAACGTGGTTGAAAGACAGTGAAACCACAAGTAAGTCACAAGCTGTTGACGTCTGCATCTCATTACAGAAGGTGGAAGCCAGCAAGCAATGTAAAACAGGGAAGGTGGTCATCTGTGACACATATTAACGACATAGGCAGTAGCTCTCAAATGTGCCCCAAGTGGACCGAAAAAATGCTTACATAAAATGTTTCTAAGTAAAGCATATAATTTATAAATGAGCTGTTTGGTATCATTAAAAACTGTGGTGTAGGAAGAAGCACAGTACGCAATATCAGGCGGCACCTTAGACGTCGACAGTTCGACAACCCACTCCGGAGACGGCGTATAGCCCAGTGACTGCCGCTCCAAGAAGCTGCAACAGTGGCGCCGTCAGAGAAGTGATACGCGCCGACGCCACAGCGGAAGGGGCGTTCCAAGTTAGCTCGACTACCGAGAAGACCGCCTTCTACTCGTTTACTTCGCGCCTCATCGTCTGCTTCTAACGAGTCCATACCAGCCCGACTTCAGTGAACATTCAAGTGGGTCAGGAACTGTTCACTACGCAGTCTTAGCTTCTGGAATAGTAGTTGAACATCCGGATCTGCTGCCTGAGCTGATTTGTACAAAGTTGAGTATTCGTCAATAAAGGAGTGTGTTCTTGCCAATTATCGTTTTCAGTGTTTTCAGAGTTCACCTCGTTCTACTCTCGTAGTTTTTCCGTCAGTGCACTACAAACATTTGAGGGTGGCGACTAGTAAAATCTCCTGTGATTGAAAGTACGATAAAACAGATAGCGCCGAGGATGGGTTTCTTAGCAAAAGTTTTTTCATAGCGGTTATATTACGAAGAATTTCGTTGAATAACTGTATTCAACTGTAGAATAGCAACCAGTCATATTTTTTAATGAGAAAAGGTTGAAAAATAAAGTGTGGGCAAAACTAGGTAGATTTTCTATACAGTCCATCAATTTGTTGTTATACTTGAACCATGAGGAGAGGCTATCATGAGGTTTGTCATAAGTGCAATTGGATGAGGAAAAGTTTCTGATACTGCGACCTTCATGAAAGCTGAAAGTCAATAATTTACTTAATTTTTCTATCGATAGTATCTTTGTGGGTTGTCTTTCCAATTTTTTGGAAGTCTTTTGTGGCCTATGATGATTAGTTTCCGTCTTTCTGGATATGTAACAACAATATCAAACTCTGGTGGTCGACTCCTTAAAATAATATTATGTCTATTATTTATTTATATATTTACTATCTGGCAATCAGACACATAACGACTGTAGATAACTCCATTACACAAGAGCAATCAACCTTTTAAGACACTCAGAAATAAAATACTCTCTACACGAAAAGTAATCAAATCAATCATAAAAATGGGTAAATATTCCGATTTTTGTACATTTAAGTGAGATACTGATTTTCTGTTTTGTTTTAGAAAACTTCACTAAATTTTCCAAGTCCAAGTGCAGGTTCGCATTTAGTAAATGGTCAGGAGAACATGGAGTAAATGTGTTGTGGAAAACATTAAAAAATCTCAGACTTAGCGCATGTTGAACGGCGTGACACCTTACCAAGTAGTGACGCGGGATACATGTCATAAATATAAGTGATTCGTTTACCTGCTTACGTGTGACGAATATCTGAGGGAAAACCATACATGGAATAAATGATTAGAATTACAAAAGAGTAGACAACACAGAAATGCAAGATCCAGAATGAATTTGGCACTAAGATGTAACCCTCTACAACAAACATTAAGTACTTTCGGTGTGGATGTTTCGAACAAATTGATAATGCCTGTAGTCAGCAGCTGCAAGTAGTACAATGAGCTGGCAGTTTAAGCAATGTAGTACTTCATCCACAGCCCTTAATGACGTCGTCACTTGTAATTTTGTTTGAAAAAAAAATACTTACTTGTTGAGACCGTCGAGGTTCAGGATCCCAATCTCACCGAAGAAGTCCCCCGCTTTCATCGTGGTTAGCACCCTCCCGGTCTCGCTGTAAGGACAAAAAATGATTGCATGAAATATAATATAGTTCTGTTTCCAGAATGACATATTTCTTTATTGCAAATATTACGAGGCCTGTTCAGAAAGTAAGCTCCGATTGATTGCCAAATTGAAACCACAGTGAACATCAGAAATGTTTTACTTGTAACAATTAGCTACACCTTTCAGCTACTTCTCTACGTAGTCGCCGTTCTGACTTAGACTTTTGTCATAGCGTTGTACCAACTTTTCAATAGCCTCATCATAGAAGGCAGCCGCCAGTGCTTTCCGCCAATTCTCCACGCTGGCCTACACCTCGTTGTCTGTGTCAAAATGTTGTCTTCAAAGACATCGGTTCATGTGACCAAAGATGAAACTCAGGGGGAGACAATTGCGGACTGTATTGTGGGTAATCTCACATTTCCATTTGAAAATGATGCTCTTCATTGCCCCTGCAGAATGCGGCTGAGAATTGTCTTGAAGAAGAAACAGCACGACAGTTATGTAATGTTAGCTGCATAGCTTCAGGCGAAATTTCTCACCAGGCCCTCTTACTTGGCGGCAGACACTATTTTCTAGACATCTTTACGCACTCACTGCGAGCTCAGAAATGAGAAGAGCGACGTGATGCTAACTGGGGTTATACTAGAGACACTATCCAACACATCTGTGCAAAGCTTTATCGGATTTTCATAGTCGTTTCCATTTCGCGACCGATCGGATCTTACTTTCTGAACGCCCCTCGTATTATTTTTTAAGACAACTTTCCGCTTCGTAATCAGTCCTATGCTAATACAAAGAAGCAGAATACGATTTCACAGCAGAACAACTAAGGCGAGAAGCTAAGAAGCTACTGATCTCTCCTTTAAACAGAGATAAGTGCTGTCCACTGTGTCTTGGTGCACGAACAAAGCGGTAGGAGGAATGTTTACCAGACGTGTATATTGTAACATCAGGAACATGCAGTGGGCAAATAGTGAAATCTAGCCAGGAAGGAAACAGTTTAACGTCCCGTCAACGTTGAGATCATGAAGAACAAACTCGTATTGGACGAAGAGGCCTAAATAAGCTGATATGACCTTGCTGAAGAATGGTATTCGCCGGACGGTTGTGTTGCAAACCTCCAGGATTGTAGTGTTCCTATACTTATATTTATGGTCAGTCCTTATATTTATATTTGTATCTATATCCATGATTAATAATCAGCACTGGTGGACAGAGACTTCTGGCATAAAAAGTCACCCTCATTCTGCCAACGGCCTATAGTGAAAGAGGGCAGAGGAGCGGACGGAGGTTCAGGGCACTCTCTTTTCCTTGGGTGGGTTCAAATGGCTCTGAGCACTAAGAGACTTAACATCTGAGGTCATCAGTCCCCTAGAACTTAGAACTACTTAAACTTTACTAACCTAAGGACATCACACATATCCATGAGCGGGGCAGGATTTGAACTTGCGACCGTAGCAGTCACACGGTTCCGTACTGAAGCGCCTAGAACGGCACGGCCACCGGGGCAGTCACTTGGGTGGGAAACTGCCCCTAAAAGCAGAAGAATCAGCAATAATCAACGGCACGAGGATACAGAAGGCAATGTAAATCACGCCATTAAAGACAAATAATGCGTATCCAGAGGACATGTGGCCTGAAATTGAAGAAGGTTCATGATGATTTCTCCAGTGGAAAATTATCCGGAATAGTTCCCCCTCCAGGAGGGGACTGCCAAGTGCGAGGTGACGACGAGAAAAAGACTGAACAACCAACGAAAGCATAAAGTCCTAGGAATCAGGCATGGAACGTCAGAAACGTGGAATGTCAGAAGCTTGTACGTGGTAGGGAAGAAGTAAAATCTGAAAATGGAAATGCAAAGGCTCTGTCTAGATACAGTAGCGCTCAGTGAAATGAAATAGAAAGTAGACAAAGATTTCTGGTCAGATCAGTATAAAGTAATATCATCAGAAAATGGAACGAGAGTAGGATTCGTTATGAACTGGAGGGTAGGACAGAGAATGTATTACTGTGAATAGTTCAATGATACGGTTGTTCTTATAAGCAACGACAACAAACCAATACCGACAACGATAGTTCTGGTATACCAGCTGACTTGAAAAGCTGAATATGAAGAGATCGAGAAACTATATGAGGTTACTGAAAGAGTAACACAATACGTAAAGGGAGACGAAAATCTAATGGTCATGGGTGACTGGAATACAGTTGTAGGGGAAGGGGTAGAATATGAGGCTACAGGAGAATACGGGCTTGGAACAAGGAATGAGAGAGAAGAAAAAGTAATCCAAACTAATCCGTAAAAAATATCGGCTAATAATAGTGAATATTCTGTTCAAGAACCACAAGAGGAGGAGGTATACTTGGAACAGGCCTGGTGATACGGGGAGATTTCAGTTAGGTTACATCATGGTCAGACAGAGGTTCCGAAATCAGCTACCGGATTGTAAGGTGCACCCAGGAGCAGATATAGACTCAGATCACAATGTACTAGAGATGAAGAGTATTTTGAAGTTTAAGAGGTTAGTTAGGAAGAATCAATACGCAAATAAGTGGGATAGTGAAATACTAAGGAAAGACGAGATACGTTGAAGTTCTCTAAGGCTATAAATACAGCAATAACGAATAGCTCAGCAGGGAGTACAATTAAAAAGGAATCGACATCTTTAAAAAGGGCCATCACAGAAATAGGAAAGGAAAAAATATGTACAAGGAAGGTAACTGCAAAGAGACCATGGGTAACAGAAAAAATGCTTAAGTTGATCGATGAAAGAAGGCAGTACAAAAATGTTCAGGGAAATTCAGGAAAGCAGAAAACAAAGTCGCTGAGGAATGAAATAAATAGGAAGGGCAGGGAAGCTGACACGAAATGGCTGCAGGAAAAATGTGAAGAAATGGAAACAGAAATGATTGTCGGAAGGACTAATTCAGCATACAGGAAAGCAAAAAAACCTTCGATGGAATTAAAAGCAAGGGTTGTAACTTTAAGAGCTTTGGAGGACTTAAGATAAAATAAGGAAGAAGGGATGGATAACATTCCATCAGAATTGCTAAAATGATAGGGGGAAGCGGCAACAAAACGATTATTCCCATTGGTGTGTAGAATGTATTAATCTGACTTTCAGAGAAATATCAAGCACACAATTCCGAAGACTCATGTATCCAAGTTACCGACAAGAATAATATACAGAAAAATGGAAAAGAAAATTGAGGACGTATAAGGTGAAGATCGGATTGGCTTTAGGAGAGGTAAAGACACCAGAGAGGCAGTTCTGACGTTGAGGTTGATAATGGAAGCAAGACTAAAGACAAATCAAGACGAGTTCATAGGATTTGTCGACCTGGAAAAAGCGTTCGACAATGTAAAATGGTGCACGATATTCGAAATTCTGAGAAAAATAGGGGTAAGCTATAGGGAGAGACGAGTAATTTACAATAGAGCTAAGAGGGAATAATAGGAGTGGACGACCAAGAACGAAGTGCTCAGATTTAAAAGGGTGTAACACAGGTATGTAGACTATCTCCACTATTGTTCTATCTGCGCATCGAAGAAGCAGTGATGGAAATAAAAGAACGATTCAGGAGTGGAATTAGAATTCAAGGTGGAAGGATATCAGATACCATTCGCTAATGACATTGCTATCCTGAGTGAAAGTGAAGAAGAATTACATGAGAAGCTGAAAGGAGTGAACAGTCGAATGAATACAGAATATGGATTGAGAGTAAATCGAAAAAAGGCGAAAGTAATGAAAAGTAGCAGAAATGAGAAAATCGGCGAACTTAACATGAGGATTGATGGTCTCGAAGTAGATGAAGTTAAGGAATTCTACCACCTAGGCAGCAAAATAACCACTGACGTAAGAGACAAGGAGGACATCAGAAACAGACTACCACTGGGAATAAGGGCATTCCTGGCCGAGAGATGTCTACTAGTATCAAAGGCTTTAATTTGAGGGGAAATTACTGAGAATGTACGTTTAGAGCGCAGTATTGTATGGTAGTGAAACATGGACTGTGGGAAAAACAGAACGGAAGAGAATCGAATCATTTGAGATGTGGTGCTACAGACGAATGTTGAAAACTAGGTGGACTGGTAAGGTAAGGAATGAGGCAGTTCTGTGCAGAATCGGAGAGGAAAGTAATATGTGGAAAATACTAACAAGGAAAAGAGATAATTGGACATCTGTTAAGATATGAGGGAATGACTACCATTGTACTAGAGGGAGCTCTAGAAGGCAAAGCTGTAGAGAAAGACAGGGAGTGGTATATATCCAGCAAATAAATGAGTACGTGGCTACCAATACTACTCTGAGATGATGAGGTTAGCACAGGAGAGGAATTCGTGGCGGGCCGCATCAAACCAGGCAGGAAACTGATGACTTCAGAAAAAGATAAAAAAATACCTAGATCCAGACTCCTTGAACCATATTCGGTATTAGCATTTCTTCCCGTTGCTTAAGTGTGTGGAGCGCGGAAAACATGACCCGCAGGCCATGAAGCTAGTGTAATTTTCACTTCCAGTCCAAACAGGAAATATAAGTAAGGGAACTTACTTTATTCATAGAGTTGACAACTCTCTTCTAGCACCTGCCAGTTCAGTTCCTTCTAGTCGCATTATATTTCCCTGTAGCCTACCAGACGGGCGAGGCCTTTCACATGCTTCACGTACGACTGAGACTAAGTGATAATCCTATTTCACATTCTCACAAATTTATAAGCTGACTGGGAAAGATTATGACTAACAGCAATCGTAATCGTAGGATGATACAGTTCTGCGTTTTGGGAAGTGTGTAATATGTTACATAGTTCAATACCATCTTTTGCGACTGTAATAAAAGTCTTATTATGACTAAACGCATTTCGCTTCATTTTAAAGCAGCTTCGGTCATCACTGTAACAATATAGTTTTTGTTACAATTTTGTTTGCTTGGGTCTTGAACAGTGATTGTGCCTCAACTTACTACTACAAATAGTATAGAATTATTATCGTTACTCACTTTTTGTTTTGTTTCTTGCGCTGTTCTTAACAACCTTATCAACATATGCAGAAGACAGTTGCACACATGTTTAAAGATAGCAATTTAATCTCTTTTTGGTAATAGGTTAAAGCAAGACAACTGTTCATTATTCTAGGAAACAGAACCATACTGTTACTGATGTGTATGGGTCGTCTGGGTACGAATGCCTCGCACTTCTTGTATTAGGTTCAGGTGCTCCGAGGTGGAGGGGGCGAATGTGACAGTACAACAAAATTAGTGACGCACAAATATACTCTTTATTATGCTGCGATACTTAAGTTGTACAGACACTTGTTGGGTGTGTTCACGGACAGATACGACTGAGCAGTTGCCTGTCAAGCTAGCATTACTGAATGTCTACATGACTGTCCGTCCTGGGTGCCAATCTGTCAATCACTGTAGTAAACATTTGCCCTTATGCGAAGACCATAGGCGACTCATCATGCAGACTACGTCTCGCGGGTCGATCTCCACTACGAACAGCTACGAGTGGCAACCCTGGAACTCTGTACTAGAACTATCGAACACCAGCGCCGAAAATGAACTGTTGCCGCCTGTGGGCGTAGCTTATCACATCGTCTAAGTCCGTATCATTGGTGGGGGAGGGGGGGGAGGGGAGTTGTAGAGATTGCTGACTGGGCCGCGCTTGTGATTGGCAGCAATCTGCAAAGCGCCGTCCATGGCGCCAGTTGGAAACTGTTTCCGCGTATCAGCCACGGTTACGTGTCTTGGCTAGGATACAACAGTACAGTAACTACTGAAGACGCTTCAAAATGAAGCGAAAGTGGTTTGATTTTAATAAAAGTCCTATTGCAGTCGCGAAAGACGGCATTAGCCTATATAACTTGTAATACTGGGACTGCGGAAGAAAAAGGCTATAAGGCAAAGGAGACAACGCGCACAATTTTAAATTTGTGTACACTTAAAGTAAGAAGTCAATCTTTGCAACGATCTGAACACTTACAGCAAGGTGTCAATCTTGGCATTAATTTGAAATCTAACCGAGATCTAACTCGATATCTGTGGAGCTTTCTCAGCATAACAGTTCACCAGTAACCCTTCCACACCTGATTCTTCAAAGAATCGAACTTCTCATCCCTTAGGGATCACAGTCATTTAAAACATTATAAATACTGAATTTGTAAATTACTGATTATTACTATAGCAATTTCGGCATTAAGTCATTATAAAGTGGTATACTGCGGAAGACTACACCTCAGCGCATGTCAAACTTTTAAAAAAATACACACATCAAAATAAAGTTTTGCATCACCCCGGTTCCCAGAACTCCTGAAGATAGACTTTGACTGTGGATATTGTATCACAGACACAGTCCCTTTGACTGTTCAAAGATGTCACTAAACACGCCCAAAGATGTAAACAACCATGCATGAGCAGCGCCTATTCGACGAAGGGGGTCCAACAACCGATCTGTTCCAGTAATTCCACCAGCAAGGAGGTACACGGCTCGTGTTGCCTGTAGTTCAACCATGCAATTTCGGCATTAAGTCATTATAAAGTGGTATACTGCGGAAGACTACAATTCAGCGCGTGTCAAACTTTTAAAAAAATACACACATCAAAATAAAGTTTTGCATCACCCCAGTTCCCAGACCTCCTAAAGATAGACTTTGACTGTGGATATTGTATCACAGACACAGTCCCTTTGACTGTTCAAAGATGTCACTATACACGCCCAAAGATGTAAACAACCATGCATGAGCAGCGCCTATTAGACGAAGGGGGTCCAACAACCGATCTGTTCCAGTAATTCCACCAGCAAGGAGGTACACGGCTCGTGTTGGCTGTAGTTCAACCATGCCTAGACAGTCAATACCGCAGTTCGATCGTGTCCGCATTGTTACTTTGTGCCAGGAAGGGCTCTCAACAAAGGAAGTGTCAAGGCGTCTCGGAGTGAACCAAAGCGATGTTGTTCGGACGTGGAGGAGATACAGAGAGACAGGAACTGTCGATGACATGCCTCGCTCAGGCCGCCAAAGGGCTACTACTGCAGTGGATGATGGCTACCTACGGATTATGGCTAGGAGGAAACCTGACAGCAACGCCACCATGTCTAATTATACTTTTCGTGCAGCCGCAGGACGTCGAGTTAGGACACAAACAGTGCGCAATAGGCTGCATGAGTCCAACAACATGCCGAGTGGACCGCTCAGGATTGGCATCACATTTTCTTCACCGATGAGTGTCGCATATGCCTTCAACCAGACAATCGTCGGAGACGTGTTTGGAGGCAACGCGGTCAGGCTGAACGCCTTAGACACACTGTCCTACGAGTGCAGCAAGGTGGAGGTTCCCTGCTGTTTTGGGGTGGCATTATGTATGTCCGACGTACGCCGTTGGTGGTCATGGAAGGCGCCGTAACGGCTGTATGATACGTGAATGCCATCCCCTGCCTGATAGTGCAACCATCTCGCCAGCGTATTGGCGGGGCATTCGTCTTCATTGACGACAATTCGCGTCCCCATCGTGCACATCTTGTGAATGACTTCCTTCAGGATAACATCGCTCGACTAGTGGCCAGCATGTTCTCCAATCCTATCGAACATTCCCAGGACAGATTGAGAAGGGCTATTCATGAACGACGTGATGCACCAACCACTCTGAGGGATCTACGGTGAATCGCCGTTTAGGAGTGGGACAATCAGGACCAACAGTGTCGTGATGAACTTTTTGGACAGTATGCCACGATGAATACAGGCATGCATCAATGCTAGTTGACGTGTCTACTGGTTATTAGAGGTACTGGCGTGTACAACAATTTGGACCACCATCTCTGAGGGTGTCGCTGTATGGTGGTACAACATGCAATGTGTGGTTTTCATAAGCAATAAAAAGGGCGAAAATGATCTCTATGTTGATCTATATTCCAATTTTCTGTAGAGTTTCCAGAACCTTTGGAACTGAGGTGATGCAAAACTTTCTTTTGATGTGTATATAACAAAAATCGCATCAGACTTCTCTTCTAGTACGCTGTATAGAAAGCACTTTAATGCTTATCATATCCTATTTCCTGAACTATTTTTCACGCAGTGATACAATTTTGCATGTAAATCCAGTGGCACATGTGCATACCACCTGATAAACGTATTATGAATAGAATTAGTACTAAAGAAATAATACATTAAAGGGTCACCCCTGATGCTGAAGTTTTACTGCATGAATATCGTAAACGTAGTAGGTGATAAATTTTTTTCCTTTTCATTATTTTGTGGCAGGCGTCAGCGAGAAAAAGCTTTAGATATGATTGAAATTAAGTATAATATTTTTTGGAAGTTGTAGCGACGCAGCTATTACGCGACTGCAGAGTTTTGCAGTAAGTTTTGTTACGTTATGGCAAGCTGTTTTGGAAGCCTGCAGTATAGTAGCATTCGGCGGCGGCCGACTTGGGACCTGCCGTATGCGTCATAGCCACACCTGTCGCTAAAGCGGACCGTGAGAATGCTCACTGTGGCACGTACTAAAATCACTTACTCACCTCACCTAAGAAACTAAATAACTATGTTAAATATCATGTGTTTTATTCCAAATTTGGTGCATGACCTTTTGTTATTCAGAAGAAATTTGTATTAAAATTTGATACCGCTACCTATAATAGTTTCGGAGATACAAAAACCCATTAAGAAGTACTTAACCGACACTTAAGAAGGTAAATTAAGATAGGAACAACAACAGTTTATATTTCTTTTGTTATCTGAAAGCAGTAATAGCACTCTCATTGTGCTGATTTTATTTATAAAGATTTTCAATTCTAAACTTACGATAGTTTTTCTTTCGTAATGAAAATAACAGTTTAAAAGTTAATATTTATATTTTGTGTTAGGGTGAGATTAAAAAAGGAGTGAATGTGAGTGCATATGTGGGACATACGTCAAATTTCATTTCTATATTGTATTACACCTTACATAACTGGCAAATGTCACGCCACCAAGGTGTCATCAAAACTGTAAATCCTCCTAATTGGTTGTCTACGAGTGTCTGCTTTTGTAATAAGGCAGCCAGAAAGGTAATAAGAGGATAATCAGTTCTAAAGTATATTTCAAGTATAGTTTTCTCTTAGTTTTCGTCTGGTTTGGCTTGGTGGAACATTTTGTTAATATTTGCAGCGTGAAATGACGTAAATGCATCTGCGAATGTTGATTGGAGTAAAACAGTTTAAGCGTGAATATGATCTTGAAAGATTGACCTGATTGGCCGTTCGTTTTGATCAACCAATCAGAGTAAAGTCTTTCCCACGCACTGGAATGAGTTATATGCCCTGAAAGCAACGGCATTCGGAGAGTCGTGGACTAGCTGCCGAACGAGAAGGTCATATTAGACGTGTCCGAAACAGTTATTTGTAAAATGAAGGACTGTTATTTCTCTTTCGGTTTACATCACCGTGCAAGTAGATGGATTTGCAAACAGTTTGGGAGATTTTGGAGTGTTTGTTGTAGAGAAAACTGCGTGTGGAACTATCGGGCTTTGTGAAGAATTCTGCGTGGCGTGTTCAGTATGCATGTACAGAACATTTTTTGGCGAGAATCTTCCTTTGAAGAATCCATTGAAAAGGACCGAGTGTGAAACTCATTTCGTAGCAGAGTATTGACTGTATTAATCTCGTAATATTTCGGTTTGGGCTTTGTACATTTCTCGCTGCCTTGCATGTGCTATAAACCGCATGAAATAGTAGTAGATGTGCTATCGACGTAAATGTGGGCTTGTTGACACCATAAGTAAAAGACAATAAAAAAACATTAGTATCGGGAAGCGGACATTTTCAATGAAGGAAGGAAGCATCCACTTTTGCCCGTTATTACCAGAGATTTACAGGTTTATTTTCTTACCTGAGTTACTCGGACTATGCAATCGTAAGTATGGACGATGGTTTTCTTCAACGCTGCTTTTAACATCGTCTACATAGTACCTACGGATGCAGAGCAACGAATACTGGGCGAATGCTGTACTGAGGTAGGTTTACATTAATTAGCAGATTGCTTCACTCAGTGCTAGCGAATTTTTTAACACCGCTCCGCCGCAAACTCACTCAGTACTCCATTCTGAAATAATGATTGAATATACTCTGGGTAATATGTGTGCTATTAGTTCTGATGCCTCAAGAAATATACATAATAATTGCTAACTTTAATACTTATTATGTTAAACCGTTAATGTAAGGTATATAAGTACCACTTAATGAGTAGATTAGGAGAGCTTTTTGAAATTTTAAATTTGGTCGAAAATTGTATGAAATACTGAAAATCACAGTTTTGTTGCCCCTGGAAGTGGAAGCTGTTAGGCAGACAACTGGTCACTGGGATCTTTCGCCTGCTCCGCGTTATAGGCGTAATAGTAATGTAGATTACCAGATGTTACCCGCAGATGCACTCACCTATAAGTAGCTTTCTTATGTTAGGTGAAGATGTGTAGTTAAGCTATTGAAGGTGCAGTAATGTCAGCTGATCTCGCGTATCTACATGTTTGAGGTAAGCATAGCTTTTGATGTGCTCCCCTCTCTCCGCAGCCCTCAATTCCCCCCCGCCCCCGCAACTATCCCAACACACGACGAGCCGTGCTTCCGTGCGTGCGTTGGGGCGCGAGTAGGAGCGCGCGTGCGCGTCCGTGTGCCGTTCTATTGAGGTTGCTATAAATTATGTGACGTGTACACAAAGACACAGTTTAGACATAGAGGCGGTTGTTGCACGTTATTTAGCACTCCCTGCGGTGCCACGCTGTACTATTATGCGCCGTATTTTCGAAGTCATTGTTTACCAGTGACTAAAGTGAGGAAGTACCACGGCAAGCAACTAATGTTTGCATTAAAGTACAATTCAATCAAGTTACGTCCATCGCTCGCCGTGTGGTGCGATCTTTGTTTTGACCGCCACATTTACGTAAGCAGTGTTATTGATTCGATCGCAGCCAGATATATGTGACAAGCAATACTGCTGCACCTTCATTTGCAGCAATTTAACCTGTGCTTTTATGTTCCTACCTAACCACACCCACGGGAATCGCGACATATTCGAAAGAAAATCGTCGAAGATTTGTGACTAGAAAGTATAGAAATGTGACTGCTGGTTGTTTCACTTGCAGCAATTTCATCTTTCGTTTTTTCATCAGACTGAAGTTACGAAACTGAAGAAACTCATTCCTAATATAGCATGCTGGTACAAGTAAATAGCATCGAATAAAGCAGAACATACTTCTGTCACACGAAATAGAAAGTCTCAGAATGTGTAGCGTGAAGATGAAAAAAAAGAAAAAAGAAAATCAACGAACCAGGACGCGAACGTACTTTCTTCGACCTCATACCTCCACGTGTCCAGCCGCATAACCACAGCGATCGCATAAAATTTCGAACATTACTACCGTT
This sequence comes from Schistocerca serialis cubense, assembly GCF_023864345.2. NCBI lineage: Eukaryota > Metazoa > Arthropoda > Insecta > Orthoptera > Acrididae > Schistocerca > Schistocerca serialis. The sequence goes on from NC_064646.1 coordinate 239,653,105, forward strand.
CATGTTAGAATCCTCTACAGATTTTGACACTCGCTGTGTTTGTAACTGTCGTTTTATTACAACAGATCGTACCTAGGCTGACGTGTATGTAACAAGTCTCCAATGCGCCTTTGCCTTTAAACGTCATATTGGTACAAAAAGAAAGTGTTAGGTCGATTTCATTTTTTTCCCTTTCTAAAGTAGACCATATTCTTTCTCAGGGTCGAAGCTTATTCCATACAAAATTCCTCCGAAATCGGTTTAGCGGTTTGGTCGTGAAAACGTAACAGACATACTTCTCCATTTAATAGTATAGGTACGGGAGTAAGGTTAAAACACGTAGGGGAGTGTATAAGCACTGTGTTCATCACGTTGAATCGTATTGCGTAGAAAATTCATAAATATGATAAATTTTAAAACTAAAAGAGCAAATTTTTGTCTCTGATCTGCGTAAATTTCTTCAGAAACACACATCAATAAAGGTTTTGCGTCACCTCAGTTCCGAGAGTTCCGGAAACTCTACAGAAAACTGGAATAGAGACCAACATAGACATCATTTCCGCCTTTTTTTTATTGCTCATGAAAACCACACATTGCATGTTGTACCAGCATACAGCCAGACCCTCCGAGATGGTGGTCCAAATTGTTGTACACACCGGTACCTCTAATACCCACTAGCAAGTCCTCTTGCACTGATGCATGCTTGTATTCGTCGTGGCATACTATCGATAAGTTCATTATGGCACTGTTGGTCCTGATTGTCCCACTCCCCAACGGCGATTCAGCGTAGATCCCTCAGAGTGGTTGGTGCGTAACGTCGTCCATGAACAGCCCTTTTCAATCTGTCCTAGGCATTTTCGATAGGGTTGGAGAACGCGCTGGCCACTAGTCGAGCGATGTTATCCTGAAGGAAGTCATTCACAAGATGTGCACAATGGGGACACGAATTGTCGTCAGTGAAGACGAATGGCCCGCCAATATGCTGCCGAGATGGTTGCACTATCGGTCAGGGGAAGGCATTGACGTATCGTACAGCCGTTACGGCGCCTTCCATGACCACCAACGGCGTACGTCGGACATACGTAATGCCACCCCAAAACAGCAGGGAACCTCCACCTTGCTGCACTCGTAGGACAGTGTGTCTAAGGCGTTCAGCCTAACCAGGTTGCCTCCAAACACGTCTCCGACCATTGTCTGGTTGAAGGCATATGCGACACTCATCGGTGAAGAAAATGTGATGCCAGTATTAACCGGTATATTCGGCATGTTGTTGGGCCCATCTGTATCGCGCTGTATGGTGTCGCGGTTGCAAAGGTGGACCTCGCCATCGACGTCGGGAGTGAAGTTGAGCATCATGCAGCCTATTGTACACAGTTTGTGTCGAAACACGACGTCCTGTGGCTGCATGAAAAGCGCCATCATGGTGTCATTGCTGTCAGGGTTCCTCCAAGCCGTAATCCGTAGCGGCTATCCTCTTCAGCAGTAGCCCTTGGGCGGCCTGAGCGAGGCATGTCATCGACAGTTCCTGTCTCTCTGTATCTCCTCTATGTCCGAACAACATCGCTTTGGTTCACTCCGAGACGCCTAGACGCTTACCTTGTTGAGAGCCCTTCCTGGCACAAAGTAACAATGCGGTCGCGATCCGATCGAACTGACATGGTTGAACTACAGGCAACACGAGCCATGTACCTCCTTGCTGGTGGAATGACTGGAACTGATCGGCTGTCGGACCCCTCCGTCTCAAAAAAAAAAAAAAAAAAAAAAAAAAAAAAAAAAAAAAAAAAAAAAAAATTGTTTCAAATGGCTCTGAGCACTATGGGACTTAACATCTGAGGTCATTAGCCCCTAGAACTTAGAACTACTTAAACCTAACTAACCTAAGGACATCACACACATCCATGCTCGAGGCAGGATTTGAATCCCCGCGACCATAGCGGTCACGCGGTTCCAGACTGATGCGCCTAGAACCGCTCGACCATTCCGGCCGGCTCCCCTCCGTCTAATAGACGTTGCTCATGCATGGTTGTGTACATCTTTGGGCGGGTTTAGTGACATCTCTGAACAGTCAAAGCGACTGTGTCTGTGATACAATATCCACAGTGAACTTCTGTCTTCAGGAGTTCTTTGAACAGGGGTGAAGCAAAACTTTTTTTGATGTTTGTAAATAAATGTACCAGTATTGTACTACACACTTTCCAAAGCAGCCTATATTCTTTCTCAGGGTTCAATCTATATCCATACGGAAACAACGTAATAGGACGAATCCTCTCAAAAGTAAGAGCGAGGGGTGTCACTTGACAGATTTACGATTTCAGGCTAACGCCAACGATTAGCGACTGTGGCTTCCTTAATTTAGTTACTCAACAATATGTGGTTTGTTGAAGGTGAGGTAGTACACATGCGAACTTGTATGATAACCAATTTCCGAATTTCTTTTAGAAGTAATGCCTAACGTTTGGGTAGAATATAGATGCCCGCACAAAGATAATAAAACTAAAATTATATTCTGTCTTGTTTCAAGCAGGTACCATTTAAAAATATTGTCTGTAAGTGGTTCTCTAAAGTTGGCTTATACACCAGCACAAAAAGAACATCCATGTATTTAAGTTGACGTGAATATTTGTATTTATTATTTTACCCTACGTTTCGTAATTTTCTTACGGACTATCATGTCCCATGTCCCAATGGTTTGGTTTTCGAAAAACGTCGGAGAGTTGTTCTATTTGTGTCACTTTTGCTACAATGTTGACTCTCCATTGCATTCTACGAGCAAGTGCTGGTAAGTGATGCCTCTGCAGTTTTCATCTGAAAATTCTTACAGTTTTTGAAATAAGGCAAACGTTATTAACATTCTACAGCATTATTCTATATGTCTTCATATTTATTTCTGAATATTGTCACCCCGGTTTCTCCCCTCAAGAGACGAGCTTGTCGAACCGTTACCGTAGGATGTCTGAATTTTTTGACGGAGCCAAAACCTACCTCTACTTGCACCGCTTCATCACTCTCAGAGTAAAGTTTTCGAAGGTCTTCTTTTAGTTCTGAAACATATCAAAATCGGATGGTGCCGTATCGGAGCTGTGTGGAGGCTGATCGATGACGGTGAAACCAAGGTGTCGGACTGCTGAAGAAGTGTCAGCGCACGCGTGTGGTCTGACGTTGTCATGGCGAAGGAGAGGGTACTCTGTGCGCGGACGAACTCTTCGAATTCGAAACCGGATTGAGGCACGCTGTTTCTCACGCATCAACATCTTACACGCTACGATTCGGAGCCACCTAGTCACGTAAAGATGAAGAATGAAGATGTAGAATGTTAATAACTTTTTTAATTTAGAATTATTTAAGAGCTTTCATATAAAAATTCGGAGACATGACTTTTCTGTGCGCCCTCGTAGATCTTTGCTTGCACATTATGAAACAAAAAATTAATAATTGTTTAACACGGTTGGCTTAAAAAAAGATGTTCCATAGCATATTTCACCCTCTTAGGGAGTGATTTTATTTAATTATATATATTTTCTTCCTAAAGTAGCCTATGATCGTTCTCAGGGTTTAATTTATCTCCATCCCAATCTGATGGTTATGGGTTCAGCGATTTGGTCGTGAAAACGTAACAGACAGAGGTACATTAACTGAATTTCCCAACGGCGCTGTGCAGAACGTGATAATAATATTAATACGGAAAACAGTTCATAACGTTCTGCAAAATAATATTTATTTGCTCACGAACCAGCTTTCCGGCTTTTCAGGCCGTCTCCGGGTGACAACTGAATGTCGCAAACACAGAAATACATGATATGCGACTCGTATAGATATTATTTGTAAATAATTACTATTAAAAACAGTCTTGATCACAATTTATTTTATAAGGTGACCGGTTTCGACCACTGCTGTGGTCATCTTCAGACCTACAAGATGTATACAAAGCATTAATTAGAGGGCTACAGGCATTAATGAAAATACATAGAGTTATACGGCTATAAAACGTTGAATTACCATTGAGTGGAAACCCCTTTCTGTTGGAGAATCACAACTGGAGAAACCAGTGCACGTCTTACTTTATATAATGGAGGCTCCACCCACTTCTGACTGCATGATGTCATTATTAACCAATGAGTTATAAGTCGAATTACAATTTAAAATTTCTTAGTTAAAAGAACATTGTCAAGAATTAGAAATAAATATACATTAAACTTTGCTTATTTAACAGCTATTGTCAATTAAAAAGCGTTAAAAATATTTAAAAATGTAGGAAAATGAACTTCAGTTTGGCAGTACATGGGTTGCCCTCTCGTGGCCTGTCAGTGAACCATTTGAAGCCACTGGTTGCTATGGTGAAGTTAGACGCCGTTACAAAGATGAAGGAGCAAGCTTTTTCCACTGAAGTTGTTGTAGAGTCGATAGTTGAACTAGTGGTTGCCATGGTGAGGACAAACGCCAATGCAAAGATGTGGCAGCAGGCTTCTTTCCAATGAAGTTGTGGCGTCAGACGATGTATTATTGAGCAGCAACTTGTCTTTATTGAAACGAAAAGAGTAAGCTACAATAATCTGTAGCTGATATATATATATAACTCATGCTGCACAAATACGCTATGAAGTAGTTGACTGTATATATAAAATATTATCTATGAAGTTAGTATGTAGATTACCAGTGCCATTTTTTTTTTTTTATAAGGCATTGCTATTCTTCAAGTTACATACCAGTCATATAAGCAAATAAAATTGAAAGAATTTAAAAATATACAATTATTAAATTATGAGCCATTGTCAATAATAAAATAAAACGATGTGAATTGGCAGTCTAAAAGCATAAAAGCAATAATTCTAAAACAGGTAGTCAATCATAAAATAATGTTTGGTAAAATACAATTACAATGTAAAGATAAAATTATTTGCTAAAAGTCTTAATAATTAGAAAGACCTTTTTTTTTTAAAACAAATACAGAAGAGTAGACATTCTAAAGCAGATCATCGAAAAGCTCAAAGAAATGTTTGTCTTTGAACTGAAGTTGTTCGTTTAAAACAGATAATGGATTACTTTTGTGAAGTGAAAAAATTTCAATTTCTTCTAAGGTATTTAGCAGTGGTCCTTTTGGCACAGTATGTAATATTTTCAAATTCCTAGAAATGCAACCCTCAGAATGATTGTATTCATCAAGATGTTGACCGAATATTGATTTGATACGTGCAGCACCAGTAGTATGTTCTCTGAAACGTGTTAAAAAGTTTCGGCCAGTTTGGCCAATATACTGTTTCTCACAGTCATTACATATTATTTTATAAACACCTGACTTTTGGTATCTATTTGAGTCTCCAATTGTGTGTTTCAGTTTCATCTGTAGGGGGTTATTAGTTTTAAATGCTATTGCCACGCTTGTGTTCTTAAATAATTTATTTATTTTATCTGAGATAGGTCCCATGTATGTCATTTGTGTAAATCTCTTCTTGGAATTTATAACGGCATCATTTTTTTCTTGTAATTTTTTATATAACAGATCAACTTGATGGGAATTATAATTGTTAGCAACGGCTATCTGTTTTAATGTATCAATTTCCTTTTGGATAGCATCATGTTGGAGAGGTAATTTCAGTATCCTATGTATCATAGTTTTAAAAAATGCCATTTTGTATCTTAATGGATGGCATGATGTAGCATTTATTATTACGTCGGTTGATGTGGGTTTTCTATAAATAGAAATATTATGTCTTCCATTCTGTTTTGTAATTGTGAGGTCAAGGAAATTAATTTCCTTGACCTCACAATTACAAAACAGAATGGAAGACATAATATTTCTATTTATAGAAAACCCACATCAACCGACGTAATAATAAATGCTACATCATGCCATCCATTAAGATACAAAATGGCATTTTTTAAAACTATGATACATAGGATACTGAAATTACCTCTCCAACATGATGCTATCCAAAAGGAAATTGATACATTAAAACAGATAGCCGTTGCTAACATTTATAATTCCCATCAAGTTGATCTGTTATATAAAAAATTACAAGAAAAAAATGATGCCGTTATAAATTCCAAGAAGAGATTTACACAAATGACATACATGGGACCTATCTCAGATAAAATAAATAAATTATTTAAGAACACAAGCGTGGCAATAGCATTTAAAACTAATAACCCCCTACAGATGAAACTGAAACACACAATTGGAGACTCAAATAGATACCAAAAGTCAGGTGTTTATAAAATAATATGTAATGACTGTGAGAAACAGTATATTGGCCAAACTGGCCGAAACTTTTTAACACGTTTCAGAGAACATACTACTGGTGCTGCACGTATCAAATCAATATTCGGTCAACATCTTGATGAATACAATCATTCTGAGGGTTGCATTTCTAGGAATTTGAAAATATTACATACTGTGCCAAAAGGACCACTGCTAAATACCTTAGAAGAAATTGAAATTTTTTCACTTCACAAAAGTAATCCATTATCTGTTTTAAACGAACAACTTCAGTTCAAAGACAAACATTTCTTTGAGCTTTTCGATGATCTGCTTTAGAATGTCTACTCTTCTGTATTTGTTTAAAAAAAAAAAGGTCTTTCTAATTATTAAGACTTTTAGCAAATAATTTTATCTTTACATTGTAATTGTATTTTACCAAACATTATTTTATGATTGACTACCTGTTTTAGAATTATTGCTTTTATGCTTTTAGACTGCCAATTCACATCGTTTTATTTTATTATTGACAATGGCTCATAATTTAATAATTGTATATTTTTAAATTCTTTCAATTTTATTTGCTTATATGACTGGTATGTAACTTGAAGAATAGCAATGCCTTATAAAAAAAAAAAAAAATGGCACTGGTAATCTACATACTAACTTCATAGATAATATTTTATATATACAGTCAACTACTTCATAGCGTATTTGTGCAGCATGAGTTATATATATATATCAGCTACAGATTATTGTAGCTTACTCTTTTCGTTTCAATAAAGACAAGTTGCTGCTCAATAATACATCGTCTGACGCCACAACTTCATTGGAAAGAAGCCTGCTGCCACATCTTTGCATTGGCGTTTGTCCTCACCATGGCAACCACTAGTTCAACTATCGACTCTACAACAACTTCAGTGGAAAAAGCTTGCTCCTTCATCTTTGTAACGGCGTCTAACTTCACCATAGCAACCAGTGGCTTCAAATGGTTCACTGACAGGCCACGAGAGGGCAACCCATGTACTGCCAAACTGAAGTTCATTTTCCTACATTTTTAAATATTTTTAACGCTTTTTAATTGACAATAGCTGTTAAATAAGCAAAGTTTAATGTATATTTATTTCTAATTCTTGACAATGTTCTTTTAACTAAGAAATTTTAAATTGTAATTCGACTTATAACTCATTGGTTAATAATGACATCATGCAGTCAGAAGTGGGTGGAGCCTCCATTATATAAAGTAAGACGTGCACTGGTTTCTCCAGTTGTGATTCTCCAACAGAAAGGGGTTTCCACTCAATGGTAATTCAACGTTTTATAGCCGTATAACTCTATGAATTTTCATTAATGCCTGTAGCCCTCTAATTAATGCTTTGTATACATCTTGTAGGTCTGAAGATGACCACAGCAGTGGTCGAAACCGGTCACCTTATAAAATAAATTGTGATCAAGACTGTTTTTAATAGTAATTATTTACAATTTTATTGATCACTGCTGTTCCCATAATGCATTCAAAAGTAATATATTATTTGTACATGAGAAACAAAAGTGACAAATTTTCTACACAGGAAAACACTGCAATAATTACATTAACGAATAACGGTAGTATAAACAAAGTTTTATGTGGAGATACATTTGACAAATAATGAGAAATATGACGAATTTACATTTTATATCTGGTATTTGTAAAGTAACTTAAATTAACAAAGGAGAAATGGAAACTGAGTCTGATCAAAAAATGGCTCTGAGCACTATGGGACTTAACATCTATGGTCATCAGTCCCCTAGATCTCAGAACTACTTAAACCTAACTAACCTAAGGACAGCACGCAACACCCAGTCATCACGAGGCAGAGAAGTGAGTCTGATCATTTAATACTAGACTGGAATTCTGTGCCATGTATTTGTTAAATTTCAGTATTTCCAGCAGGATCACCTTTCTGCTTTTCTTGACAGATTGTTGTACTTCACATTCTACGTCATATGGATGGTTTTCTGCTAAGAGATGGCAGCAGATGTCGAATCCTTCTCCCATGTTCTCGTAGCCTAACAGTCACAGCTGTGCCTAGTTGAGCAACATACTCTTTCTCATACAGCTTGCACTTGATTTTATATACACCACTCTGTCTCACTTCCCCCCATGAACCATGGACCTTGCCGTTGGTGGGGAGGCTTGCGTGCCTCAGCGATACAGATAGCCGTACCGTAGGTGCAACCACAACGGAGAGGTATCTGTTGAGAAGCCAGACAAACGTGTGGTTCCTGAAGAGGGGCAGCAGCCTTTTCAGTAGTTGCAAGGGCAACAGTCTGGATGATTGACTGATCTGGCCTTGTAACAATAACCAAAACGGCCTTGCTGTGCTGGTACTGCGAACGGCTGAAAGCAAGGGGAAACTACAGCCGTAATTTTTCCCGAGGGCATGCAGCTTTACTGTATGATTACATGATGATGGCGTCCTCTTGGGTAAAATATTCCGGAGGTAAAATAGTCCCCCATTCGGATCTCCGGGCGGGGACTACTCAAGAGGATGTCGTTATCAGGAAAAAGAAAACTGGCGTTCTACGGATCGGAGCGTGGAATGTCAGATCCCTTAATCGGGCAGGTAGGTTAGAAAATTTAAAAAGGGAAATGGATAGGTTGAAGTTAGATATAGTGGGAATTAGTGAAGTTCGGTGGCAGGAGGAACAAGACTTCTGGTCAGGTGACTACAGGGTTATAAACACAAAATCAAATAGGGGTAATGCAGGAGTAGGTTTAATAATGAATAGGAAAATAGGAATGCGGGTAAGCTACTACAAACAGCATAGTGAACGCATTATTGTGGCCAAGATAGATACGAAGCCCACGCCTACTACAGTAGTACAAGTTTATATGCCAACTAGCTCTGCAGATGACGAAGAAATTGAAGAAATGTATGATGAAATAAAAGAAATTATTCAGATTGTGAAGGGAGACGAAAATTTAATAGTCATGGGTGACTGGAATTCGAGTGTAGGAAATGGGAGAGAAGGAAACATAGTAGGTGAATATGGATTGGGGGACAGAAATGAAAGAGGAAGCCGCCTGGTCGAATTTTGCACAGAGCACAACATAATCATAACTAACACTTGGTTTAAGAATCATGAAAGAAGGTTGTATACATGGAAGAACCCTGGAGATACTAAAAGGTATCAGATAGATTATATAATGGTAAGACAGAGATTTAGGAACCAGGTTTTAAATTGTAAGACATTTCCAGGGGCAGATGTGGACTCTGACCACAATCTATTGGTTATGACCTGTAGATTAAAACTGAAGAAACTGCAAAAAGGTGGGAATTTAAGGAGATGGGACCTGGATAAACTAAAAGAACCAGAGGTTGTACAGAGATTCAGGGAGAGCATAAGGGAGCAATTGACAGGGATGGGGGAAATAAATACAGTAGAAGAAGAATGGGTAGCTTTGAGGGATGAAGTAGTGAAGGCAGCAGAGGATCAAGTAGGTAAAAAGACGAGGGCTAGTAGAAATCCTTGGGTAACAGAAGAAATATTGAATTTACTTGATGAAAGGAGAAAATATAAAAATGCAGTAAGTGAAACAGGCAAAAAGGAATACAAACGTCTCAAAAATGAGATCGACAGGAAGTGCAAAATGGCTAAGCAGGGATGGCTAGAGGACAAATGTAAGGATGTAGAGGCCTATCTCACTAGGGGTAAGATAGATACCGCCTATAGGAAAATTAAAGAGACCTTTGGAGATAAGAGAACGACTTGTATGAATATCAAGAGCTCAGATGGAAACCCAGTTCTAAGCAAAGAAGGGAAAGCAGAAAGGTGGAAGGAGTATATAGAGGGTCTATACAAGGGCGATGTACTTGAGGACAATATTATGGAAATGGAAGAGGATGTAGATGAAGATGAAATGGGAGATATGATACTGCGTGAAGAGTTTGACAGAGCACTGAAAGACCTGAGTCGAAACAAGGCCCCCGGAGTAGACAATATTCCATTGGAACTACTGACGGCCGTGGGAGAGCCAGTCCTGACAAAACTCTACCATCTGGTGAGCAAGATGTATGAAACAGGCGAAATACCCTCAGACTTCAAGAAGAATATAATAATTCCAATCCCAAAGAAAGCAGGTGTTGACAGATGTGAAAATTACCGAACTATCAGCTTAATAAGTCACAGCTGCAAAATACTAACACGAATTCTTTACAGACGAATGGAAAAACTAGTAGAAGCCAACCTCGGGGAAGATCAGTTTGGATTCCGTAGAAACACTGGAACACGTGAGGCAATACTGACCTTACGACTTATCTTAGAAGAAAGATTAAGGAAAGGCAAACCTACGTTTCTAGCATTTGTAGACTTAGAGAAAGCTTTTGACAATGTTGACTGGAATACTCTCTTTAAAATTCTAAAGGTGGCAGGGGTAAAATACAGGGAGCGAAAGTCTATTTACAATTTGTACAGAAACCAGATGGCAGTTATAAGAGTCGAGGGACATGAAAGGGAAGCAGTGGTTGGGAAGGGAGTAAGACAGGGTTGTAGCCTCTCCCCGATGTTGTTCAATCTGTATATTGAGCAAGCAGTAAAGGAAACAAAAGAAAAATTCGGAGTGGGTATTAAAATTCATGGAGAAGAAATAAAAACTTTGAGGTTCGCCGATGACATTGTAATTCTGTCAGAGACAGCAAAGGACTTGGAAGAGCAGTTGAATGGAATGGACAGTGTCTTGAAAGGAGGATATAAGATGAACATCAACAAAAGCAAAACAAGGATAATGGAATGTAGTCTAATTAAGTCGGGTGATGCTGAGGGAATTAGATTAGGAAATGAGGCACTTAAAGTAGTAAAGGAGTTTTGCTATTTGGGGAGCAAAATAACTGATGATGGTCGAAGTAGAGAGGATATAAAATGTAGGCTGGCAATGGCAAGGAAAGCGTTTCTGAAGAAGAGAATTTTGTTAAGATCCAGTATTGATTTAAGTGTCAGGAAGTCATTTCTGAAAGTATTCGTATGGAGTGTAGCCATGTATGGAAGTGAAACATGGACGATAAATAGTTTGGACAAGAAGAGAATAGAAGCTTTCGAAATGTGGTGCTACAGAAGAATGCTGAAGATTAGATGGGTAGATCACATAACTAATGAGGAAGTATTGAATAGGATTGGGGAGAAGAGAAGTTTGTGGCACAACTTGACCAGAAGAAGGGATCGGTTGGTAGGACATGTTCTGAGGCATCAAGGGATCACCAATTTAGTATTGGAGGGCAGCGTGGAGGGTAAAAATCGTAGAGGGAGACCAAGAGATGAATACACTAAGCAGATTCAGAAGGATGTAGGTTGCAGTAGGTACTGGGAGATGAAAAAGCTTGCACAGGATAGAGTAGCATGGAGAGCTGCATCAAACCAGTCTCAGGACTGAAGACCACAACAACAAACAACTCTGTCTCAGTGGTAGCAGTTTACCTTAACTATTGAATAAAAATCTTGGTATGTTACTGGTATTATAAAATGCACACCTGCAGTTGTGGGACTTAAAATTTTTTCCAAAATTGACTGAAATGTTGCCAAAGTTTGGAATTTTGAACCAGGCTTTGTAATTACTGAGCGACTATTGTTGACGATCGTACAAAAGTGAAGTAATTTTCTCCGTTTTCTTTTTTCGTAGAATATTATCAGTCAGGGCAGAGCTATAGCCACTACTGTAAGCGATTTGCTTGATAGCTTGTAGTTCTGCCTGAAAAGCTGATTCGGATAATGGAATAGAAAAGAGGCGATGTACCATTGAATGGAAAGCTGCATGTCCGTGGCTGTATGGACGCTGGGAGCTTGCAGGATTACGGTATGAGTAGCTCTGTTTTTTATGCAAATCCTAAATACGTATCTTCTTCAACTGATATCTATAAGGTCCAAGAAATTTACAGATGAGTCTCCCAGAGAGAATTACTCCTGAAATTTAAAATATTGACTTGGACGTAAGGATTAAGCAAGTCGAGGAATGTATAAGCACCGTGTTCACCACCTCGTATTACGTAGAACGTATCAACCAATAAAAGATTTTTTTATATACAATTTTTTATTTTATAGGTCTGTCTTGATTACATGAACTTTCACATTTCACTATTACCAGTTTCTGCTACTGCCATCTTCAGATGGGTATAACCAAAAAAGTTCAATTTGCTGAAGTTAAATCTATAGAAAGCCTGGTGCTACGCAACAAAAATAAAAGGTATTTCTATGAGTAACAGCCATGCATACGAGCCATACGTACGATGAAATATTCTGATGTAGGTATCAACGTCACATTATACATGCAGGTGCGTGGTAAGTGCTCGTGATGATCTGGATGCGTGTAATATTTATATAAATAACTCAGGCCAGAAGAGGTTACTATAGCTGTCGCACATGTGTACTCAGTAAATTAAATGTTTAAAATGCAGTATGCATAGTCATTAATTAAAAGGACTTCACGTGGTAATATAAGCGTCAGACAATAAAACATGTACTGGAATATAGTATATGAAATTAGATCCAGACTTAAAATCCATATAAAAAGCGCAAATCGTAATAATGGGAAACTCGTAGCCTGGCAAAGTAAGATACACAATTGTGTAAAAGCCAATATTAAAAAAGTTTAAAAATAAAATCACATCTGTAAATAGAAATTTTCCATCGTGTAAAACAATTAAACCATAACCGTAAGCGTAAGGTAATTAAATCATAATCGTAAGCGTTAGGGAATTAGCGCTCCCTACCGAGGAATCCCCAGTACAGTCACAAATTTCGTTTGATAACCGATTTGATCGCATTTTCGATAAAAAGCGTTCGTGTGCTACCGAGTCGAAAGTTTTTCGTAGGTCACGAAATACTGCATCCCTCTGAGCGGCTCCATCCGTCGCTTTCCGGGTTTCAGGTGACAAGTTCGCGATTTAGGTTTTTAATTGAATTTTTCGGAATTTCTGTTCCAGACAACTCATTACACTTAAGCTAAGAATATATTCTAAGATGTTCTACAAGAGATGGATGTCAGTGAAACGTTTTGTGTATCACGTCTGCTATCCTTCTGACAGAAGAGGATAACCTGGGCACCTACCAGTCACTGGGCCCAGTTGTTTATTCGAGGGATCTGCAGTCTGTTACAGTTGAAAAAGAAACTTAATTCAGCTGTGAATTCTATATGGAGCTAGGTTGGCACCCGCTGTTTCACTCGCTTTTCTTTTCTATGCCATTCTGACAAAGTCGATTTGTTGTTGTGGCTGTTAAATAGCTTACTTTGATTTAGTTGACGAAGTGCATCACCTAAATTTTCACGCTAATTAAGACCATAGAAGTATGAACTTTTCCGATGTACTTCTGCACAAAACGCGATTATGTCAGCTGGAGTCGGAGGTTTTTGTTAATCCTGTCTTTCGTGTTCTTGTGTTGATAATTCCCTTAACACATGTTTCTACATTTCTAACAGATAAGTCAGATCCCAGCTGTCATAGATTTAGCATTAAAATGTTTTAATATAACGAAATCCTTTCATAAAAGTTTTCATCCGTATTTCACCCCCTTAGGTGCTGAATCTCCAAAAACACTAAACCATGTGTTCTCTTATTTCTAACGAGAAGCCAAATACGAATATTCATAGATTTAACCTTAAAAACGCTTTCATAATGAAACATTTCCCTAAAGGCTGTCATCCGCCATTTCACACTTTAGGTGTTGAATTTCGGAAAATCCCTTCTAAGTATAAGTTCAACACCCTGTAAAAAATTGAAGTTTCTGTCCTTAACAGTTTCGGCTGGGTGACGATGAGTCAGCGAGAAAGTCAGCATGTTTACTCGTATTTTTGTACAAAGAGATTATGAATTTGAACGGATACAGAGGACATTTTAAATTTCATGGATTTCAGCTGTTTCTCAGCGCTACTTACACTACTGTCTATATCATCTACGCTGGTACGAGAGTTAAACTGTTGCAGCACTTAGGGGTTATTCATTACAAAGAAACATTTGGAAACGAGTTCAGCATTTCTGGTACTGCTTTGCTACCTTCCATTTCGGTTCCTGTGTTATCCACGAGAGTCTGGACACGGTTGAGTTAGCGACGAATGTGAGATATACATATGAGTCGTGCCTGGGATATGAATCGACATTGCCGGCGTGCCAGAGCCAATATAGAGGACTGTTATTGGAAGAAATTCCGGCCGCGTTCGAGTAGAGGATATAACAGTCGGCTGGGACTTCCCACGAGAGCCAGTTCTCGGAGAAAATCAGATGTGGACTCTAGTGAGCAACTATGTGGAATCTAGAGGCTAGGGGTAATGAATTACTGACAGAGACGACGTTTATTCCCGTCTAATTACACTCATGTTCAGAAAATAACAGAACACCTTGAACGACTAGAGATAAGACTTTCAATATTCATTAGGCATGTACATTAGTATATTCTGCCGTAACGATAACATTTCAGTTCAACATGTGTCCTGTTGCATAGCAGTTTGTCATGAGCCCTAATAACTTGTAGCATGCGTGATGGCATCGATACATACAAGGGGTGAATGGCGTCCTGAGGTAAAGCCATGCAATGCTGCATTCACCTGGTTGCAAAGTACGTCAGTGGTGGTAGGTATTGGGTCACAGCACTCCACCCATCGTTCCATCATACCTCACCCATTTTCGATTGGCGACAGGTCTGGTGATCAGACGGACCGGACCAAAAGGCTGACATCCTGTGACACCAAGAAGGCACGCGCTCTTGCAGCGACTCGTGGTCGGGCGTTATTTTGCTGAAAAATGGTATCTGGGGTGTCGCGCAGAAAGGATAGAGCTACGGGTCGTAGGATGTCATTCGCGTAGGTCACACTGCCCTGGCCACGCACCAGCTGTGATTTGTGGTTGTACCCAATAGCACCCACACACCATAAGGCCTTGAGATGGCACTGTATGTCTTGTGCGAATGCAACATCTGTGATGTTGGTCCCACTGTCAGTGGCGAACCAAAATGCGGCCATGATTTTCAAACAAAGAGAACCTGCATTCATCCGAAAACACTAACACTATCTGCTGCTATTTCTGTCCAAGTGACGTCGTTCCATACGCCACTGCCGTCTAGCACGTTTCTAAAAAGTCGTCAAATGTAGGCGGAGAAGTGGATGACGCGTACGTAACCGACGCCATAAGAAATAGCGACACACTGTCACCAAATGGTTCAAATGGCTCTGAGCACTATGGGACTTAACATCTCAGGTCATCAGTCCCCTAGAACTTGGAACTGCTTAAACCTAACTAACCTGAGGACATCACACACATCCATGCCCGAGGCAGGATGCGAACCTGCGACCGTAGCGATCGCGCGGTTCCAGACTGAAGCTCGTAGAACCGCTCGGCCACAACGGCCAGCGGACTGTCACCCCTGATATTGTATGATGTGTTACACTGTTCCACCGTTGCGCCAGAGGCGAGAAGGACGCAGATATGTCCTACAATGCCATTCGGATGAGGTGTCGATTTTCTCAGGGGGTGGTGTGGGTGGTGCGACCTGCCAATAATGACCCTTTTTCAAGCTCGCTGATTTGATGGTACGGTTCGCGCACACGTCTACAAGGCTTCCTGCACGTCTGCTCAGGTCACATTGGTTCATTACCTTCTGTGTACAGCGACAACGAGAGCCTCAGGTACAGTTTACCGGTAGCCAGTTTTGAGCCGCGATATCGAAGTTGATCTTGAACCGGCGCCTTATACGTGTCGATGCCATCACGCATGGAACAAGTTACCAGGCGGACTCTGAGCCTAACAGACCATGCAGAACTGAGGCGACAGAAAAGCTAATCGTTTCAATTGAACGTACTGATGTACATGTCCTGCGAATATGAACGTCCTGTCTGTAGTTGCTCAAGGTGTTCTGTTTTGTTCTGAACATGAGTGTGTTACAACTATCGTACGCAATATACTTGTCTGTACGGCTGCACTTACGATCTTTAGTGCGCATCATGTTCCCGTGCGAATTACTGTTAAAAGTAAGACGAGTAAAAGCCGACATCGAAATACGTGCTTAAGAGTAATGGGAAGAAACCAAAAGACAGTACACATTTAGCAATTTTTTTACAACTACTTTTTAGCTTGGGTAATAAGATAGATACATAGGAAGAATAATCAGAGTAGTAGTAATAGTAGTAGTAGTAGTAGTAGTAGTAGTAGTAGTCGTTTTATTCGTCTATGAGTCAATTTTACGAAGAAATTACGCATATCACAGTTTTAACAAGATATTTTGAACACGTACACACCCAATGATGTCAAAGATGGTAGTAGACGGAGACAGTGTAGATGAATCAGTTCGGCATTTTCTTGAATAAGTATACGGAAACTACGGAAAATCTAAACGGAAATGGCACGACGGGTCTTAGATTCTCAATCCTCGCGAAAACAGGGGCAGTGGGTAAGAACTGCGCAACTTCCTTCTGTTTACTCCTGGTGTCCACCATTATTTAGGCATTGTTTGCTAACAAGTTGTTTTTACCTCATGATTCCGCCCAAACGTCAGCTGCACCGACCAGGTCTTTCCACTGTCAACTTTTACTGAAGCAGGATTTCGGAACAAACAAATACTCAACTGTGTTTATAGATATAATAGCGGATAATGATATTGTGTGGAGCAAGGGGTAATATTCCAACTTTTACCAGTCATGTCATGTTTTAAAATTGCAAAACCTCATCAATGATATGTAACACAACAAAAGATCCTTGATCCAATGGGGGAAAAAGGTGAGCCCTCTAACGAAGCTTAATAATGGTCTTCTTCCCCCT
This sequence comes from Schistocerca serialis cubense, assembly GCF_023864345.2. NCBI lineage: Eukaryota > Metazoa > Arthropoda > Insecta > Orthoptera > Acrididae > Schistocerca > Schistocerca serialis. The sequence continues at coordinate 239,670,055 of NC_064646.1, forward strand.
GTATAGCAGACATGTCCAAGACAACATCAAGGAAATTTGGTTATGCCGACAACTGGGCTCTTGATGCGAGTCACAAACACAAAGGAGTGACTGCGTCTATCTTGACGGAAGAGCTACAGATCACTGACAGATACTTTTATTACTGGAAGTTACAGCCAAATGCTGCCAAAACAGAGATCACCAGTTTCCACCCTAACAACAAGCTCGCCAACACGGAAAAAAATGTACATTTTGAAGGGGAACAGCTGCGGTACAACAGAAGTCCACGTTATCTAGTGGTCACTCTTGACTAACGCTCAGCTTTAAAGAGCACTTGCTGAGAACTGCAGCTGAGATGAAGAGAAGAAACTACACCTTGCAGAAAATTTGTGTACGACATGGGGTTCATTAGCTCGTACATTAAGGAGACGCTAAGAACATCTGCTCTAGGAAAGGTGTACCCTGTGGCAGAATATTGCGCTGTAGTCTATATCCACAGCCCATACAACAGACTAGACGTCACGCAGCCAAGCAGACTATGCGCAACAGCACAGGGACAATCAGAAACACCTGGACTTATGGCTACCTGTGTTCAGCTGTACAGTTCTCTCATTTCTGCGGCTAGAAACTGCTCTCAAGCGGGAGCTTGCAAGAATTAACTCGGGAATCCTTATCTTCCCATCTTCCCGCACATAAGGACATTTCTGCACTCAATAAAAACAGACTTCGCTCCCGTTATCCACCTCTGAAAGGTGCAAATTGTTTGGTGAACAACGGAGTAACAATAACATATCGATAGCCAGAAATATGAGTGAAAAATCCTAACCCGGAGCAACTTAAGATCCCCTCCATCTCGTCCAGGCCACAAGGTTTAGAAGAGCATCGGAGCATCTGGTCTGCGCTCGACAAAATAATCAATATAGAGAATCGATCTACAAACAGGGTTAAAAATGGTTCAAATGGCTCTGAGCACTATGGGACTCAACTTCTGAGGTCATTAGTCCCCTAGAACTTAGAACTAGATAAACCTAACTAACTTAAGGACATCACAAACATCCATGCCCGAGGCAGGATTCGAACCTGCGACCGTAGCGGTCTTGCGGTTCCAGACTGCAGCGCCTTTAACTGCACGGCCACTTCGGCCGGCTACAAACAGGGATTAACAACGTAACTAGCTATTATTTTTGTGCAGAACGACAAAATATTCAGCATATCGTAATTTCTTGCTTAAGAGATGATTTCTGGCGGTCTGGAGTAGTTCCTGGTGGCAATAAAGACATCAGTTGAATATATTCTGCAGTTCGATATTTGTCTGACATTCTCTGCTTTGTAAATACTGTAAAGTTAATTAATCTATGCTAATGAACATTTTTCTGTATATTAAATAGTTGTATGTGTATTGTTAAAGAAAGAAAGTTCCCTTGTGTGACGACATAATAGCCACCGCCAAATACATAAATAAATAAATGTAATGCAAAAAGGTAATACTACACTTTTCATCCATTATTCGGCATCATTCATTACAGATAATACACGCACTTTATCATCTGGACCATGACGATGGTATCTGATTTTCATTTTCTGTGTCGCAACTTCCTATCTGCCTGCCCGATAAAAGTAAAGTAGGTTCCCCTTGTAATACGTGTTCAGAAAGAGAATTACATGAGACTGTTATGAGGTGGATAGTATTTTTGTGGTTTTTCCTGGTGAAAAGAAACATTATATTGCGAAAATGACAAAGGTGTTTTATTATTACATACTTGTGTTAGATTCTTTACCAAACCCCTAAGCCATGTTTTAGTAATCTCTGTAATAGCAGGCGGAAGGAGAATGTTACTTTCTTACCTTCCTGAAATAAGGAAAGTCATCATGCCTCTCCAGCCTCAGAATTTTTTTAACGTCATCAGTCTTTTGAATGATTTGACGTGACTCGCCACGAATTTCACTCCTGTCCCAACTTATGTACCCAGTTATTTGCTGGACCTATTCCAGTCTCTGTCTTTCATCACAGTTTTTATCCTCTACAGCCCCCTCTAGTACCTTGGAAGTCTTTCCCTAACGTATTAATAGATGTTCTACGATACCAGCCTGCCCCTTCGTCTTGTAAGTGTTTTCCATACATTTCATTCTGCGTCGATTCTGCGGAGAACCTCGAAACTTCTTACCCTAGCCGTTCAGCTAATTTTCGACAATCTTCTGTAGTACCACGTCTCAAATGCTTTGATTCGCTTCTGTTTTGGTTTTCCCATACTTCATATTTCACTACCACGTAATGCAATACATTCAAACGTACATTCTCGGAAGTTTCTTCCTCAAATTATTGCCTATGTTCGATACTGGTAGACTTCTCTTGGCCAGAAATGCCCTTTGTGCCAGTGATAGTCTGCTTTTCATGTTCTCCTTTCCCCGTCCATCACAGGTTACTTTGGTGCCTAGGTGGCAGAATTCCTTAACTTTATCTACTTCGTCATCCGCAATGCTAATGTTAACTTTCTCTCTGTTGACATTTCGGCTGCTTCTCAATCTTGCATCATTTTACTTTGTCGAGCGCTTTTTTTCAGGTCGCCAGTCCTATGAACGTATCTTGATTTCTCTTCAATCTTGCTTCTATTATTAATCACAACATCAGAGCTTAGTCTCTGGTGCCTTTACCTTTCCTAAAGCCAGACTGATCGTCTTCTAACAGATCATTAATTTTCTTTCCCGTACTTTGGTACATTATTCTTGTCAGCAATTTAGATGCACGAGCTGTTAATCTGACTGTGCGATAATTCTCGCACTTACTGTCTCTTGCTATCTTCTTTCTTGTCGACTTCTGTTTCATCTTCCATCATATCAGACAAGTCCTTCCCTTCATAGAGACCTTCAGTGTACTCTTTCCACCTATTCGCTCTTTCCTCTGTATTTAAGAATGTAATTTCCACTGCATTCTTCATGTTAACGCCTTGCCTTTAATTTCATGTAAGGTACTGAGTCCTTCTGACAATATTTTTTTTTTCGATTTCTTCACATTTTTCACACAGCCATTTCGCCTTAGCTTCTCTGCAATTACTGTTTATTTCATTCCTAAGTGACACGTACTTTTCTTTTCTTGAATTTCCCTGCACATTTTTGTACTTCCTTCTTTCGTCGATCAACTCTTTGTTCTGTTATCCACGGGTATTTCGCAGTTATCTTTCTAGCATCTGGGTTCTTTTTTCCAACTTCTGTGACTGCCCTTTTTAGAGATAGCCATTCAACTTCAATTGAACTGGTTACTGAGCTATTGGTTATCATAGACTCTGTGGCGTTAGAGCCTCAGAGCATGGCTTCATTCCTTAGTACTTCCATATACCGCTTAATTGCGCAATGGTTGTTGCCGACTAGTCTCTTAAACTTCAGCTTCCTCTTCATCGTCATTACAATGTGACCCCAGTCTGTATCTGCTCTTGGGTACGCCTTACAACCTAATTTCAGATTTCGGAATCTTCCCCTGACCATGATGTAATCAAACTGGAGTCTTCCAGTTACCTGGCCTTTTACAAGTATACGTCCTCCTCTTGTGATTTTTCAGCTGAAATTTATTGCTGGACTTAATTATTTTTTCTCCTCTCTCTCTCCTGCTAACGAGCCAATTCCCTTGACTGTTTTTTCTACTCCTTCCCCTAAAACCACATTCCATGCCCCCATGACTATTACATTTTCATCTCTCCTTACATACTGAGTTACCCTTTCAGTATCCTCATGTACTTTCTCGACTTTTTTCCCTTCTCCTATCACTGAACTGGTCACAGTAACTCAGTCTCTGACCTACCTTCCGATTCATAACGGTTAGCATGATTAATGATTGGAAGTGAACACAACGAATCAAGAGTCGGATGCGGATAGCCAGTAACATTGCTCGTTCGTAGATTCCTATAATCCGTTTTAAAAATAGATAGCTGGTATTTTGTTTTCCTCGAGCAATTTCTACTGTTATTAGATAGCACACTAGCCAGCACGTAGAAAGAGCGTCCCCTTATAAATAATAAATAGCGAAACGTATACGGTCTAAAAGTGATTGTAGACCTCCATGGTGCTAGTCTCACTCGCAGTATTGTTACTTAATTCACTCGCATTTAAGCTGAGATATCAGGTCCCTACTTAATCACAACCTCGTAAATTGTGAAAGAACATCCAACTGTCGATGACAACTAAGATTATAAATTTCGCTGCTGCTCGTTTCAGTCACTGCAATTTAATCTGTTGTATTGGATCCCAACCTAACCGCTGCCCGGAAGTTTTGACATATTCGGAGAAAACAGCCACAAATTTACGATGATCAAAATTATATGGTTGAATGATTCCCACTGGCCACCATATACTATCACCCGATTGATTAAGACCAACGATAACGATTTGGTAACAGCAGAAAGAAACGGAAAAGTTGTGAACATCGTAATTGCACTTTTGCTACACCAGGCCTGACATGTCACGTTAATACGATGGTAATCCCAAAAGTAAGGTCTCATATTTTTTATATGTATATAGACCTGTTTATTTCTACTATGGTTTACATCAGTTTACAGCTTGAACATTTAGCTATTTTTCTACATAATCACCATTTCTGTCGATGCATTTTTGTAGACGCTGTGGCAGTTTTTGTATGCCCATGTCATAACAGCTCGCTCCCGTGCTGTTCAGAAAGTTATGAACCTCTTCTTTCACCTCGTCGTCGGAGCTGAATCGCTTTCCGGCCAAATGTTCTTTTAACCTAGGGAACAAGTGATAGTCGCTGGGCGCCAAGTCAGGACTATAGGGTGGATGGGTGATTATGTTCCACTGAAACTGTTGCAGCAGAGCAACGGTTTGCCGAGAGATGTGTGGGCTAGCGTTGTCATGGAGAATGTGTATGCCCTTGCGCAACATTCCTCTTCTCCGGTTCTGAACTGCCCGTTTGAGTGTTTTCAGAGTCTCACAGTACCTGTCAGCGTTAATTGTGGTCCCGGTGGTCATGAAGTCGACCAATAATACCCCTTTCTGAACCCAAAAACCGGTTGTCATGACTTTACCAGCAGAATCTGTTTGTCTGAATTTCCGCGGATTTGGCGAAGAAGGATGCCGCCTCTGGCGTGATTGTTGCTTGGTCTCAGGTGTAAAGTGGTATACCCATGTTTCGTCACCCGTGACAATTGAGTCCAGAAAGTTGTCCTGTTCAGCTGCAAGGCGGTGAAGAAAAGCGAGGGAAGCATCTAATCGTTGCTGCATGTGGTCCTCAGTCAGCATGCGTGGAACCCGTCTTGCGCACACATTTCGGTACTTCAATGTTACCGCTAAAATTCTGTGAGCGGTGCTTCGGGAAACCTCAGGAACCAACGTGCAGAGATCATCCAGGGTGATCCGCCAGTCTTCACGCATGCTTTGCTCAACCTTCAACACTGTCTCCTCAGAAACTGACGGTCTCTCGCTCCTTTGTTCGTCGTGAATTTCGATTCGACCAGCTGCAAACTCTCTACACCACTTACGAACATTTTTTACGTCCATGCACGACTAACCATACACTTCCGTCAATTGGCGATGGATTTCAATCGGCGCAGTGCCCTTTGCGTTCAAAAACCGAATAACTGCGCGCAATTCGCACTTGGCAGTAACATCCAACTGGAGATTCATTCTCAACGGCTACCAAGTCAAGACTGAGCGCCTCAGCGCGGCGTGCGCATGTTTACACACAGCGCGTGAAGCACTCTTCATAACAGTGTGACCAACTGTCACACAAACAGAGCTCTGTACTTATAAAAGAATAGGAGACCTTACTTTTGGTATTACCCTCGTGGTTTCTAGTTAGTTACACAGGGTTAGATGCCCAACTTTTTTGTCTGCAAAAAGTATTAGCTTGCCACAAATATCTGTAATCTATTTTCACCTAGATTAATAATGGGCCGATGCACATGAAACAAAAAACCACAAACATTTGCAATTTCATTGCTCAAGTAAATAAAAACACTAACTTTGTTTTTTACACGCAATTACGTTTGTCTCGCATCAGAATAGATCTGTATGAAACCATGATATCTATTCTGTAACTATATCAAGAAATTACCGAGTAAAAACAGACTGAATATGGACGTTTTTGTTGCGGTTGTTGTGGCTATTTGTATAAGGCGCCAATCGGAGGGCTACGCCAGTTTTCACGGAAACTAGCGCTGCCGCGACAAGCGATACGTGATATTTTTATCACTCTCAATGCAAAATGGAATAAATGTCCACGCTGCACGCCATTGAAACTGCAGCTTCAGCAGCACAAAAATCCCCATATTTAATGGAATGTTTTTCGATGTCTCATCGGACCTGCAAAAGAGTTATGATGTCGAATTTTGTTTCATGTAATCAAATACATTACTAAATTAAAGAAACTAAACGAAGTTATTATTGGGATCTAAGTGATTAACGAAACTGCGAGGTGACTCGTCTACGTGAAACGTAATCACAAATGTCTTCAACGAGTCAAACAATACGTTACTGTGTAACAGCGATGGTCAATGGCAGCACCATTAAAGCGGATTTGGTGAACACGGTTTTCCCAATGTCCTTCACCATGGAAGATACAGTGAATATTCTACAATTAGATTAAATAACAGCTGCCAATATAATTAATATAGAAGTAGGCAACTTCGGTGTAGAGAGGCAGCTTAAACCAATAGCGTAAGTGTACAATTTGCATAGCGCTAACACTCACAAAAGAGTCCCGGTACGATCAAGTAGTTATATGGTATGGTAGCCCTCTATACCCCACTAAAGAAGACGGTTGCGGTTTTTACCTGAAGGGCGCGCTTTTGAAGACATAAGGGCTGGGAAGTTTCGCCCTCTAGAAATTTCTAGATCATTTCAGAACATTCGAGAGTATTCATTCGAGAATATTCAAGAAAATTACAGAACTTTCGAGAGTATTCGAGAAAATTACGGAACTTTCGAGAGTATTCGAGAAAATTCCAGAACATTGCAGACTGTTCCGAAACGTTCCGCAATGATCCAGGACGTTCTGTAATCTTCGAAAATAGTCTACAACATTCGGGAAGATTTCATTATCTTGGGGACATCACAGAACATCCCAGATCATTTTTGAACATTCTAGAACACACTCGAATGTCGTGGAATGTTCTGGAAGATTATGGATCATTCAAAACTTTCAACGTATCTTCTGGATTTCGCCACTGGTGGGGCTACCCATTGGTCGGGATATATGAAGCAAGACCAGTCGCGGGTTCGAGGGTCAGTTTCTTATCATTGACAAAGGGAGGAATCTAAAAAGTAGTGCAGTGAAAGAATAAAGACAAACAGCGAAGTCTGAGTATTCGAAGTGATATAATGACTGAATATAAATGGAAAATAAAGTGAGTGAAGTGTACTTAGTGTATTTTTTAAAATAAAAGTTGGTACGATATATTTTTAGACAATGCTCCAACGTAAAAGAGGAGATTTTGGCAATTATTAAGCAGAACGGCGAAAACAAAAGGAACAGCGAAAAGAGCATAGAAACCGAACGAAGTGAATGGATTGAAGAATCAACACTGGCTACACAATCTTATAACAAAAGACTGCAAACGCAAGCTAGCGGTGAAAATAAACAGTACAACCTAACATATGAAGCATGCCATTACGACTCGACGAAAGAATATAACAAACAAAACACGCCGTACTCGGAAAAATAGATAACATCTGCTAATTTTGCAACGCGAAAAAATTCAGTGGAGAAACACCACTATTCTGTTGCATGAATGTAAAAATTCGACTGCCATCCCTGACAGCATGTCCGCAGTAATTTTTGCATTACATGACCAGCGAAACTCCAGAATCAAAACAATTTCTTAAGAGTATGAAAGCGCACAACGCCTGCTTCCAGATCGCTTCTTTTGATGTCGCTTCGTTCAACACTGAGAAGAAATCGATATATTTTTTCCATCTGAGGACAGATCTATCTTAACATGGGATCATTACTACCACTACCCAACGAATACGATAAATTTCTGCAAGTATATTTCATTGGAAATGTAGAAGCACAAATTGATTGACGATGCATCAGTGGATTGAGACGAGAAGTAGGCCGAGATTTACAAACCATCGTATACGAATACAATCAACTGATTCACATACCAAAATAGCACTAGACCAAATGATCTCTGTTGACTATATATATATTCAGGATAACAAAATGAAAAATATTGTTTAAAAATAAGTATTGTAAATAGTTATGTTTTCGGTGAAAAATTTTTACCTCTTATATTTTAACAAGTATTGCAAATAATTAGAATATGTTTTCAATAATTTATTTTGCTTATTGAACTTTAGAGTTTATCCTTTTAATCCAACTACAGCACAAAGTCATATCAACTCCCTGAGCGAAGCCCGGTACCCCGGTTACTAAAACTACACAACTGTCGCGTCTGTGTGTTCGAACACACTAATCTCTAAAAGCACTAGACAAATTTTCGTGACTTTTCCACGAGTAAATTGAGTGTAGCTTGGAGCTACGTACGTCTAGGTTCTTTATCATCAAAATCGGATCACGGGAAAGAAAATATCGTAACTTTGAGTCTTCTAAGCTTAGTAATTCGGATGTTCGTCAATGACAGATTAGTACACCTAAGAACCAATAGGTAGCGCAGTTAGTTTCGTTGTATACGAAAGTACCAACAGATGTCGCTGCCACCGTTTTTTTCCCCCTCTGACAGAAGTATTTTCGGACAGAATTAAGCGCCACATTCTTATCTTTACGAATACAAACGAGCATCGAATTTCTTTGGCTAGGATATATATATATATATATATATATATATATATATATATATATATATATATATATCTTTGTGTGTTAAAAAACTAATGAAATTACTTTTCTGCTCCCGATAGGTTTCGTATTTGACTTCTTGGCAGGAGAAAGCGAATTTACTGACGAAGTGATCCTATAAAGGCTCATTCATACTAGGCCATTAAAAAAGCCAAGGAACGACAGCCAACCGCTTCGGTGCTAGATATTTTCTCAGTGTGCACGGGCGGCAAATCTGAGCCCATTGAAGTTCGACCAGCTGGCGGTAACATCAAAGCGTTAGTCGTTGGTTGGCGTTGGAACCCCTCTGCTATTGTGGACGCCCGTTCGGATGTTCATTGGTTCAGTAGCGATTTGCTGTGTCTCTTTTCACAACAGTCACAAGTCACACTCAATTTACTGAAATACGATATCAGAAAGTCTGGGGTTTACAATTTAAAGTACAGTAGCTGGCTATTAAAGAGCTAAAGCGATCAATAAAACATACTGAGTGCGACTTGTGGCTGTCCTGAAAAACTTAATTTCAAGGGTGATGTTTCTCCTGCTTTCGCTAAGGGTGTGTATTTATTGCGTTTACATATACTGGAGTATGGAGTGGAATATGGAAATAGAATTAAAGCTGCTAGATCTTTATCGTGATGGGAATGTATATGGGCACGTACGAATTGCGATTATGAAACGAAATTGAAAAGATTAGATGCTTGGAAGTAAGTAAATAATCAGTTACAAGGAAATGTGGAAGATGTGGAAAAGGAAATGGAGTCTTTACTCACATCTTTTCGTCACGAACGACAAAGAGAAACAAATAAAACTGGCAGTGACTATTAATCTTTCTGCTGTAGGTACAGCTCTCCTAAGAGAGGTGTTATCTTTGGAAATTTCAGGGTATATACAACTCAATAACAATTCGAAATCTGTAGCTTTCATTCGGAAAAGAAATATAAAATAGTTCATTTTGTTCATTTTCCAGTTTCAAGGTCAGACATTAATTTCGTCCCACCGCACTGCTCCCTACTTTTTAAAAGAGAGATCGTACACCAGTGTCGTTTCTTCTTTGTTTTTGCTCTTCTTCTAATGCTCAGCTTTTTGCAGCAAAATAAAAGCTGCACATGCAGCGACTGCTAATTCCTCTTCTTCGCTTATAATATCGGCCGGTGAAACATTAATTAAACGTTACTTTACAACAATAAAAAAGTGGAGCAGCGTCGGCAAGTTATCAGAATCAACTGCCCCCCCCCCCTCCCCCCGGGCGAATCCCTTGAACCCCTGGCCCTTTGCTTGGTGAGGATGAAGAGCCAATGCATTGGCGACAAACGCTCCAACGTTCCGCAGAATCAGGGTCTCCATTGTTCCTCGCCATAATGGCACCATTTGTACCGACTGAGGCACGGAATCGTAGAAAGCGATGATGATATGAGAAGACCCTTCTTTAAATTCCGCAGCGAAGCACGTGCGTATATCTAGTCACTTACTAAAGGTAAGTCTCCCGGTCCAGACTCAATACCATTTAGGTTACTTTCGGGGTATGTTGACGAAATAGCTCCGTTTTTAGTAATAGCATACTCGTACAACAGCTTTCTCAACGAAAGATCTGTACCTAAAGACTGGAAAGTTGCACAGGCCATGACAACGCACAAGAACGGAAATAGAAGTAGTTCATTGAATTATGAACACATATTATTGACATCTATATTTGGAACATACACTGCATACGAAAATTACGAGCAATATCAAAACACCAGCACGAATTCAGAAAATATAGTTCTTGTGATAAACAAGTGGGTCTTCCTCTGTATGTCCATCTTTTCAGAGACGGTTGCGGGTCTCGGCTGTTCGATACAGAATGGCAAACACCTTTCAGCAGTCTAGTTTGCAAACCTATTTTATTTGGCTATCAATTTCGGTGATTTACTACGCCATCTTCAGACCCATGACCGACGTATAGGAAGATTCCACCTCGGTTCTGATCAAAACAGGGGCCGGCCAGCAATACTGGTATTAGTAGATTTCTGCTTGCTATAGCGATACTTTCAACCATCATCTGCCGACTGGTTCTTTCTTCACACGTAATAATTAGTGCTATCGAGTGTCGATCTCAAGTTGATCCACTGTTTACAGAATTTCAGAATTCTTTTGACACCGTTCCTCAGAAAGCGGCTTCCAATAAAATAGCCTGATTATGGAGTATTGTCTCAGTTATGCCATTGGATTCGCAATCAGGAAAGTCACAGTTCTTAGTAGTTGGCAGGAAGTCATAGAGTGAATCAAAACTGATTCTAGAATTCCCCAAATAAGTGTTATATGGCCTCATTTCTTCTTAATCTAGGTGACAATCCAATGTAGATGTTAGTCTGTGCCGCCCTCACAGATTGTTTACAGAAGATGCCGTCGTGATTTACTAGGTGATAATCATCACAAATAAAAGCGAACTGCATAATGATTTAGACAAGATATCTTCATATTTCGATAACTGCCAACTGCCCCTAAACAAAGAAAGTCTGATTTTTTCCACAGGAGTACTAAAGAAAATCCGTTATATTACGGTTACACGCTAAACTGCACTAAATTAAAAGTTTTCGATTTAACAGAATACATAGGGATTAGGAATATGACTGCTTTAAAGTGGAACCATTTTATAGAAAATGTTGTGAAGAAGACGAACCAAACACGTGTTTTATTGGCGGAACGCTTCGAAATGCAACAAATCTACTAAAGAGACTGCCTACACTATGTTTATCTACACTCTTCTGCAATATTGTTGAGCCGTATGGGATCATTACCAACTACTTCTACATCTACATGGGTACTCTGCAAATTAAATTTAAGTGCCTGGCAGGGGTTCCATCGAGCCACCTTCACACTAATTCTGTCTTATTCCACTATCGAACAGGGCGCGGGGAAAACGAACACCGTGCGAACTATGATTTACGTTATTTTATTACGACGATTATTTCTCCCTTTGTAGGGCAGCGATACTGTCGCATTCTGGAGAAAAACTTGGTGACTGAAATTTAGAAAGAAGATAACACCACAAGGAGAAACGCCTTTGTGTTAATAATTTCCACGTGTCCATGACACGCTCTCCCCTATTTCTCCAGCTTTGAACTTTCTCGACGTACTCCGCGAACCCTGTCTGAGAAGGATCCCATACCGCGCTGCAGTACTCCAAAAGAATACCGAGAGATGCATTGTAGGCAGTCTCATTACTATATCTGTTGCACCTTATGAGTGTTCTGTCAGTAAGACACACTCTTTGGTTCGCCTTACCCACAATATGTTCTTTGTGTTTCTTCCCAATTTAAGTTTTTCGTGATTGCAGTTTCTAGGTATTTAGTTGCGACCTTTAGATTTTATTGGTTTATCGAGTAACTAAAATTTAACTCGTTCCCTTTACCAGTCAAGTGGATCGCCTCACACTTTTCATCATTTAGGGTCAACTGTCAATTTTCGCACCAAAGAGATGTCTTATCTAAATCCCTTTGCAATTGGTTTTGATCTTCTGTTGACATTACCAGAAAAACAGCATCATTTTCAAACAACCTAAAACGGCTACTCAAATTGTCTCCTACATCGTTTATATGGATAAGAAGCAGCAGAGGTCCTGTAACACTACGATGGGGAACACAAGAGGACGTTTTCTAAATTCGTGTTGACTATGTATCAATACACAGTTCTTTTCGAGGAAATTCATAATTTTTGAGCTCAAAATATATTCCAAAATTTTGCTGTTTGTCGATATTAATGATATGGGCCTATGATTTAGTGGATTACTCCTATTGCCTTTCTTGGTGTGACCTGTGCAACTTTCCAGTCTTTCGGTACGGATCTTCCGTAGAGCGAGCGGTTGTATATGATTGTTAAGTATGGAGCTATTTCGTCAGTATACTATGAAATGAACCTAAATGGTATACAGTCTGGAGCAGAAGACTTGCTTTTATTTATTTAAGTTGCTTCCCTACTCCGAGTGATTGAAAAATGCCAAAGAACGCCAGTTTTATGTTATTGTGTGTCAGGGGAGATAGTGTCACGGGTAAGATACACGAGACAGGGTGCCAATGATGAAAACAAAGAGCTTTTCTTTGCAGTGAAATCTTTCCATGAAACGTTAATCAGCAACATTCTCTTTCGAATACAAAAATACTTTTTGACTTCCAGCAACATAGGGAGGAATGACCATCGTAATAAAATGGAAATCAGAGCTTAAATTGGAAGATTTAGGTCTTGATTCTTCCCATATGCTGTTTCATATCAGAACGGCCGAGAAGTAGTCTGAAAGATATTCTTTGAATCCTCTGCCAATTACTTCAGAGTGAATTACGAAGTAGTCATGTACATCGGTATCTGAAAATTAAAGCAACAAACAGAAATTTTGCAGGGTCACGTTTAATTTGTCACGGAACAGTATTGTCAGGTGATAGTAAAGTAGAAATAATATAAAACATACAGAACGTAAAGAAAGGCAACATGCATAGTGACAGACAAAAATGTTCTTCGTTTTTTTTCCATTTTAACAGATTTACACGCACATTCCGACAACTGGGCACCTCTGGCAGCGATACAAACCTGACATAAGGCGGGACATGCTGTCAATGATGTTATCAGTCTCATGTTGAGCCAATAATGCCCACTCTTCCTGCAGCACTGCTCGCTACTCTTGGAGAGTAGTTGGTGGTTGCTGACGTGATGCAACCCGTGTCCCTAGTGCGTCCCTGACTTTGTGTATGGGACTCAAATCGGGGGAGCCAGCAGACCACGTCATGGGTGCAATTCTTCTGCTGCCAAGAAAACATCAACCACGCGTGTACTATGAGTTCGAGCATCATTGTCCATCACTACGAAGTCTGGGCCCCACAACATCCCGCAGCAACCGCGCTTGAGGTCCCAAGATCTCGTCACGGTACCTGACGGCAATTAAACCTTGCCTATGTAACCGTACAATTTCATGAAGAGGGGTCCGAGTGGTCAACAGGATCGCTGCCCACACCATTGGGGTTCATCCTCGATATCAGTCTCTTTCCACAGTGGTTGGGTCCCGAAATAGCGTTCCACGTCCCCTACAGATGAGAATCCGTCGAGAGTCACTCTCTAGACCAAATCGGCACTCATCTGTGAAAATAACATTGGTTCACTGTTTGACCGTCCAGGTGACATATTGACGGCCATTCTAGACGTTCCCTTCTGTGTAGACGTGTCAGAGGTACATATACAGCAGGTGTCAGACAATAATGGCCATTCTGCCAAAGCCTTCTGTACACAGTTTGCCTCGCCACAACACGTCTACTGGATGCTACGAGGTCATATGCCAGTTGCCGTGCAGTACTGGGGCGGTACCGTCTTGCACTTACAGCCAAATAACGCTTGTCTCTTTCTGACGTTACAAGTGGGCAGCCCCGCCATGGTCTTCGGGATACCGTTCCGATCTATATAAACTGTCGCCACATCCGATAAACAACAGAACCATTCACATAAAGCCATCGGGCCACATCAGTTTGCGACTGTCCTGCTTCCATTATTCCCATGCCCTCCACAGCAGAGAGCCTAGTAGGCGTCTTCTCTGTACCATACTGCACCGTCTGTAGATGTGGGACTACCCGGCAAACACTGTCCCATATCTTCTGGTAAACCTTCCGGGATGTAAAGTCGTGGTCCATGAAACTCTTCAGCTCCTAACGTTTCGTCCAGAGCTGCGCTGGACATCTTCAGAGGGGTGTTTCTCCTCCGGAGGAGAAACACCCCTCTGAAGATGTCTAGCGCAGCTCTGGACGAAACGTTAGGAGCTGAAGAGTTTCATGGACCACGACCTTACATCCCGGAAGGTTTACCAGAAGATACGTCATCCGGTCGTGAAAGCTTTCGTACTATAAACACTGTCCCGTTTGGTAAGTTCCCTGACGTCACCATTGGTGTGGTAATCTGTTGACCAGAATGCCATCTTCCGTGCAGGAGACGATCGTCCGCACATATGTTGACAGTGTTTATTATTATATCGTGAATTAGACACATGACGGGGAAATAGTGTTTTGTTGATTTAATTTTGGACACCAGTACAAATACAGATGTACATGTAGATGTAATTGTTTGGAGTGATACAATTAGGCACCAGATGCTATATATCTCGACTACAAGGATTATGTAGTATCAAATATAAAGAGTATGCACACAGCACATCAAAACATCTGATGAAATACAATGTAAATCAGAATTCAGTTAGTATGATGGACGATAACAAATACATGTGGAGCAACTCGCAGAAAACGAAAGAAACTTAATAAAATGTCGTCGAACGTATTAATAACGACTGTTAAATTACTTTGAGAAACTTGTTTTCGAAATACTTTTGAACATAAACTGACACTACCAAACAAAAACGTGGTACAATTGCTTAGACGCGATCGGTGTCTTGATAAAATAGGAACGGTTTCAGTTACTCACAGCTTCGACTGAAAACGTTAAAACACAGTACGAGATTCAGTGAAATTTTGAAGGGACATGCACGAAGTTTAGTGTTGGATTCAGGCATCTGTCGCTTCGTTGGCTGTGCTGTACTATTCATGTGATGCAGAGTGGGTCAACGTGCTTCAATCTGACGCTGCATGTCTTCAGAAATAGGCCGTTTCCCGCTGGTAAACAGATAAAGAAACTCAAGTGGGTGACAAGTTACGGTGTTCCGCGTGGGTAAAAATGAAAGACATCTAAAAAGGTAAACGAAAGTGCGTCTAATAGTACTTCATTGACTAGCTATTGCGGAGGGTAATAGGACGAATTTAGCAGTACATTGTTGAGAGGTATAGTTAGTACAAGTGGAATGTACTCAAAACGATCAGAAGTCTGCACAAGAATTTGCACTGCTATTCTGTCCATATGCGGCTTCGTATTGTAGAAGATTACCAAACCCTCAACTGTATGACCAAAGGTCCTATGTAGTGCTGAGTTCTTAGTTTATAATGTACTTAATTCTAGAACTCGTGCTAATTCTCGAAATACATCAGCGGTTTATGACGACATATGTTTCACAAAACCAGGAGAACACCTCCAGTCACACCTGCTTCCACCACTGAACCTCCAGGTACATACAGCCCCATCAGCGTGCAAGGTTACTGTTACCATCATTACTGTTACCAACATTACTGTTCACGATATTAAAGTAATCAATATTATTTAATTTAACTGTACAAGAGTTTTGTTTCTGTAAAACTCTGGTCCGATGTAAGAGAGGATCTAAAGATAAATATCTTATTATGTACAACAAACAAATGAACAGTAAATACATAAAATAAAATAAAAAGTAAATATTGTATAAGAAACTAATTTATTACTCAACTAGTGATTTTATTAAAATAATAATAATGATGTATCTCTATTTCCTATAATTACATACAACCGGTAGATATTAAAAGACCAGTAGACTAATTTTTGATCAACGCTCGCTTCAAAGACGATGATTCTGAACTGCGAACCTTCTTTTCCTACAGATTCAGCAACCCAGGAAACAGCTAGTATGAATGCGGCAACCTTACCTTGCAACTCAAATTTCAGAATAAATTTATAATGCAACAGTAAAAATTTTAATTTAAGCTGCCTCTCATAGTTTCACAACGTCCTCCAACTGCAATTTTAATCAGAGACGTATGTGAAAAATTCTTCGTTACTGCAGTTTACTATCTGTGTTTTCAATGAAATACAAGTTTCAACCAATTTATGGTCTACCAAAAAGCTTATTAGTACTCCCCGCGAAATATGAAACGTATTTTTTAATTACTTATATATAAATTTACTTCATCACTTTGATCAGTAATCTATTGTTGTTGTCCTGAGACTGGTTTAATGCAGCTCTCCATGCTACTCTACCCTGTGCAAGCTTCTTCATCTCCCAGTACCTACTGCAACCTACATCCTTCTGAATCTGCTTAGTGTATTCATCTCTTGGTCTCCCTCTACGATTTTTACCCTCCACGCTGCCCTCCAGTGCTAAATTTGTGATCCCTTGATGCCTCAAAACATGTCCTACCAACCGATCCCTTCTTCTAGTCAAGTTGTGCCACAAACTTCTCCCCAATCCTATTCAATACCTACTCATTAGTTACATGATCTACCCACCTTATCTTCAGCATTCTTCTGTAGCACCACATTTCGAAAGCTTCTATTCTCTTCTTGTCCAAACTGGTTATCGTCCATGTTTCACTTCCATACATGGCTACACTCCATACAAATACTTTCAGAAACGACTTCTTGACACTTAAATCTATACTCGATGTTAACAAATTTTTCTTCTTCAGAAACGATTTCCTTGCCATTGCCAGTCTACATTTTATATCCTCTCTACTTCGACCATCATCAGTTATTTTACTCCCTAAATAGCAATACTCCTTTACTACTGTAAGTGTCTCATTTCCTAATCTAATCCCCTCAGCATCAGTAATCTAATATAACCGTTATCGCCTTATTAAAAAATAAATAAAATTGTAATTATTCACCTTGAAACAAGGAACTATATGATGAAGGAAACTCGTGCTGTAAAATAATTTTTAAATTTTATTGTCTACTCATTTGTCGTGGATGTGTGTGGCGTAGTTTAGATTGTGTCGCTTTAATAAAGCGTTATACTTTTCCTTAGTTATCTGGAGAAACTATCTATTCTAAGGCGTTTACTTAGAACAATATGTTTAAGCCATTTCATGATGTCAATGCACATTCAGTATGATTTGTACAAACAAGGACCATCAAGGAAAAGAGTTTACTTTTTTGCGAAAAAGATGATGAGTTGTCTCAAGAGCTGTAGTGGGAAAAATAGAAAACGTCGCTATGGTTATGGTATAAGAGGAGAAAGATAAACATTATAGAAAGTGGTGGGAAGTCCGTGGAGAGACAGTGAAATGGGTGAAAGCTCGGCGGTCAGGCAGAATTTAACTTTTTATGAATGGTGCTTTTAGTGGCTGTCGATGGCGGCTTGTTTGCAATTTATGACGTTCCATAAAACCAATAAAAGTTCGGTCAACGAACGCATTCGGCGTCGGCACCGAGGCAAGGTAACAGCTCCGTATTTACGGAGCTCTCTCTGCCGTGTTTAGTTCTCCCCAAACACTGCTTCCGACAAACCTGTAGCGACGGACCGAGTTTAATTAACTAGCTGTTGCGAAAATGATGAATTGCGGTTGATTACAGGACACAGCTGCGCTGTCTGCGAGGCACAATGAACTGCTGATGGCGACGGCATTGTGCTCTTGCTCAGGCTCCTCTTATGAAAATTGTATGCCGCTGAATGAAGCCGTCTCCAATGAATACAATTGTCAGCCACTGTAAGCGAAAACCGAATTCCGTACGCTACTGACAAAATACAAATACACCTCTCCTCCAGCCTGCGCCACTCCCATGCCGTTAAATTTGTAAATGAGTGAAGTATTAGCTCATCGAAGACGAGACTGTTTATCATATCTGACTTTTTTTGTATCCACTGAAGATTATTAATATATTAACAGAAGGTAGACTTTTAAAACATCGTCTTCTGGTTTACTACTCCTAACAGTTTGTTTCTTCCATCTAGAAATCAGGTGTCCTTAGGAAATAGCCGGAAGTTGAGCTCAAAATGGTTCAAATGGCTCTGAGTACTAAGGGACTTAACATCTGTGGTCATCAGTCCCCTAGAACTTAGAACTACTTAAACCTAACTAACCTAAGGACATCACACACATCCATGCCCGAGGCAGGATTCGAACCTGCGACCGTAGCAGTCGAAGTTGAGCTGACTATGTCGGTACATCCACTTACTCTTACATCTTGTTCTAGTTATCCGAGCTTTCTGTGCACTACGACATAGTTAGTAAACGCTATAAAGCCCCCCCTTGCGTTCCATGTACTTATAAGTTTATGAGTATAGTTCGATCTAAAGAAACCATTAGTAGTTTTCATTTCGTATATGCTA
Source organism: Schistocerca serialis cubense (assembly GCF_023864345.2). Lineage (NCBI taxonomy): Eukaryota > Metazoa > Arthropoda > Insecta > Orthoptera > Acrididae > Schistocerca > Schistocerca serialis. The sequence continues at coordinate 239,688,735 of NC_064646.1, forward strand.
CGGACTGACTTTTTAAATGCCGACTGTTATTTATTACCTGATCTCCATAGATTTCTATTGTTCCAGGTACTAGCAAACAAGTGCTTCAAGGTTTCCATCAATAATGAGATAACCTTTCTTGTTTCGGTCTAGTTTCTTATGAAGTTCTTCATAGAATACTTAAGTTTCTGCTTCCCTATTCTATTCAAGGGCACATACCTATATTATTATGAGTTAGCCTCTTTCTATTTTTAGCCTTACTGACACTATTCTTTCGTTTCTGAAGGTATAGCAGTTTGTTGTTAATCATTATTGCTTCGCTCTAGTTGTTCGACGCACTCCACAGTGGACCATTACGTAATCATCAAAATCTTTTTGTCCCTTTTGGTTTCTTTCTCGTTTCGGTTAGTACAGCCGTACGGAGGTTTCGGGTCGTTAACTCTTTGTTTTGTTGTTGCTCTTTTTATGCCAGCTCCTGTTTTTATCCTGTCCAAGCTTGCATATGGTATGCCCTTGTATTGCTTTGATTGTTCCCTTTGAGATCCGTCCGGCTTTCTTTTGTGGAAATAGTGTTTGCGTTCCAGTTTCCCCTATAAAGCTTCAGCCAGTCAAGTAGTTGTTTGATGTGGGTAGCGGGCATTTCGTGCACGAGCTGGTCTGTGAACGCCGAGTTTGATTTCTTTCCCCTTTTATGGCCATACGGAAAGTTGGTTACAGCCGGCCGGTGTGGCCGAGTGGTTCTAGGCGCTTCAGTCTGGAACCACGCGACCGCTACGGTTGAATCCTGCCTCGGGCATGGATGTGTGTGATGTCCTTAGGTTAATTAGGTTTAAGTAGTTCTAAGTTCTAGGGGACTGATGACCTCAGATATTAAGTCCCATAGTGCTCAGAGCCATGTTTTTGGTTACAGGTCCAATTTTTGCCTCTAGTGGGCCTGATGGCGGGCCGAAACCTGTCGCACTTGAATTTGTCGGACTTGAATAAAGAGATTTAAACACACAGTTGTCTTACTCTCCATCTTAAATACAAGATAGGTAAACGCACGTTCTTTGGAGAGAGATTGAAAGAAGGTAACGCCACGAGTAGGCAACAAACTGTTCTCCATGCCTCGCCACTGATCTTGAAGGCCGGAGGCTTGCGCGCTTTCTAAAACAGATAGATGGCGGTCTGTGGCAGATCTGACAACAGAGAACAGTGTTGAAGTAGGCACAAGTGTTTCAGAACACACCGTTCAGCGTACACTGTTGAACTTGGTGACTGGCAGCACTAACCCTACGTGCTTCCACGTTTACCCAATGACATCGTCAGTTACGACTGCAGTTGGCGTATTATGGAGAAGCAAGCAGGAGGAGGAGGACGAGATTACTGTTTAACGTCCCGTCGACAACGCGGTCATTAGAGACGGAGCACAAGCTCAGATTAGGGAAGGAAATCGGCCATGCCCTTTCTAAGGAACCATCCCGGCATTTGCCTGAAGTGATTTAGGGAAATCACGGAAAACCTAAATCAGGATGGCCGGACGCGGGATTGAACCGTCGTCCTCGTGAATGCGAGTCCACTGTGCTAACCACTGCGCCACCTCGCTCGGTTAAGCAAGCAGGGACTGGTGTGTAGAGCAAAGTACTGATTTTCCCAGACCCGTGGACAAGGTCGAACAGAGATTAGAATGTCGTAAGCTGCTAACAAAGAGCTGCACAATTTAATTATTTAAAAATAAATGTTTGCATATTATTTTAAAACTTACTCCAATTATGTAAGTGTATGAAAAGGTTAAATACTGTGAGTCTCAACAACTTTCGCCTATTAGTTACTTTAAAAAGCAGAGTTTTGTAAAATTTTAATGGTGCGTAATAATAAAGTTAGAAAGTTCTACTTTTGTAATTGGAAGCAGTTTATCGTAAGAACAAATGGTAGAAGTTTCCGAGAAACTACCTCTTTTACTTTTTTAATTATTCACCTTTGTCAAAATTTGAGAAGCACATAATATTAAAGCTGGAGAGCTCTACTTCAGAAATTAGGTTCGTTTTATCAGTTTATCACAAAAATATACAGACATAAAAAAAAGTTTTGCATCGACTTGGCTCCGAGAGTTCCGAAACCTGTACAGAAAATTGGAATAGAGATGAACATAAAAATCATTTCTGTCTTTTTTATTGCTCATGGAAACCACACCTAGCATGTTGTAACACCATACAGCGAGACCTTCAGAGGTGGTGGTCCAGATTGCTGTACACACCGGCACCTCTAATACCCAGTAGCACGTCCTCTTCTATTGATGCATGCCTGTATTCGTCGTGGCATACTATCCACAAGTTCATCAAGGCACTGTTGGTCCAGATTGTCCCACTCCTCAACGGCGTTTCGGTGTAGGTCCCTCAGAACGGGTCACATTGTCCATAAACAGCCATTTTCAATCGATCCCAGGCATGTTCGATAGGATTCATGTCTGGAGAACATGCTGGCCTCTCTAGTCGAGCGATATCATTATCCTGAAGGAAGTCATTCACAAGATGTGCACAGTGGGGGCGCGAATTGTCGTCCATGAAGACGAATACCTCGCCAATATGCTGCCAATATGTTTGCACTATCGGTCAGAGGACAGCATTCACGTATCATACAGCCGTTACGGCGCCTTCCGTGACCACCAGAGGCGTACGTCGGCTCCACATAATGCCACCCCAAAACAGCAGGGAACCTTCATCTTGCTGCACTCGCTGGACAGTGTGTCTAACCGGGTTGCCTCCAAACACGTCTCTGACGATTGTCTGGTTGAAGGCATATGCGAGACTCATCGGTGAAGAGAGCGTGATGCCAATCCTGGGCGATGCATTCGGCATGTTGTTGGGCCCATCTGTGCTTCGCTGTACGGTGTCGTGGTTGCAAAGGTGGGCCTCACCATGGACGTCGGGAGTGAAGTTGCGCATCATGCTTCGTATTGCGCACAGTTTGTGTCCTAACTCGACGTCCTGTGGCTGCACGAAAAGTATTATTCAACACGGTGGCGTTGCTGTCAGGGTTCCTTCGTGCCAAAATCCGTAGGTAGCGGTCATCCACTGCAGTAGTGGCCCTTGGGCGGCGTGAGCGAGGGATTTCATAGACAGGTCCTGTCTCTCTGTGTCTCCTCCTTGTCCGAACAACATCGCTTTGGTTCACTCCTAGACGTCTGGACGCTTCCCTTGTTGGGAGCCCTTCCTGGCACAAAGTAACAATGCGGACGCAATTGAACTGCGGTATTGACCGTCTAGACATGGTTGAACTACAGACAACACGAGCCATGTATCTCCTTCCTGGTGGAATGACTGGAAGTGATCCGCTGTTGGACCCCCTCCGTCTAATAGGCGCTGCTCATGCATGGTTGATCTATGGGCGAGTTTAGTGACATCTCTGAACAGTCAAAGGGGCTGTGTCTGTGATACAATATACACAGTCAACGTCTATCTTCAGGAGTTCTGGGATCCGGGGTGATGCATAACTTGTTTGGATGTGTATATGGTAGAAATTTTCAAGGAACTACCTCATCTACTTTTTGGATTATTAAGAAATAAATCTGTTTTCATACCTAAATTTTGTAAATCGGTTTAGATTAACTAATATTTTTTTATTAAGATACAAACCCCAAAAAGACAGCACTATGTTTTCTATACATGTAATAATGAAACTGTGCTAAATTTCGAGACAATATTGCAATTTTACAAAGGTACGGAAATGAAAACGCACAGCTCAGAGGTCACGATCTACCCTCGGTACCTATTGAGAAATTCTGGAGTTCAAAATTAAAGAGTGACTCGACTAAGCTTTTTATAGAACATAAATAAAGTACATATTTACTTTGGAGAAAATTGAGATCGTTATGAGCCTTCAACTAAAAATAATACAAATAATAACTGCGTTCTGTTGCCGACACTGGAAGCGTTTTACAACAGGCGTTCTGTTTCGCGGTCAGCATAGAGCATGTATAAAGATTGTTGTGTTTGTAGTAAAGAAGGTTAATGGATCGTTCTCACTCATATGGAATGTGCTATGCTCAGCTACAGAATGTGCAGTGTTTTTATCCGCTACAGTGGCCGCTTAAGCCTCGGATGACTGACATTACTGTGTTTCAGACATGATATATCGCGTATTTCTTGTGAAACTGTGTAAAGGTGAACTTGCATGGACGAATGATTTGCATGGAAGAGCCGTATTTCGCCTGAATGTTCTATTTTGTGTGCAACCCGCTATATCGTAGAAAACAACGTGGCAAGCTCTCGAGATTATTCCCCAATTTCAAGAACTTTTCGTAATTGGGGAAAAAGACTAGAAATCTTCTCTGGACTGTGTCGAGCGCTGAGTATGTTAAGATAAGCTTTTAATGATTTTCAAAACTGGTAGCTGTGCGCCAGAAACTTAGACAGAATATACTGACCAGTTAAACGAGGGTAGACTTTTATTTAACATCGTGGTTCATAGCTCCTCTGCATTGAATTTCATCTCGGCGAGTTAAATTATGGACCTGTGGACTGAAGATTACCCAGCAGCCTATTCTCCATCACTTTCTGGCTGTTCGCACTATTAATTTTCATGCCCTTATAAGACATTGCGGTGTCCGAAACTCGCCCAAGACTACCAAACATTTCAAGTTGTAACTTAAAGAACAAACGACTGTAAATTATACCGGCCCCTCCACAACAGGATCACTGAGACATCACCATTGAGGAATGGAAACGTGCCACCTGCACGAATGAAACACTTTTCTTGCTACGCCATGTCGGTGGTCCTGTGCGGGTACGCCGGTATCCAGACGAACCACTGCTCGAAACATGCACTGCGGCGCCGGAAGCAGGGCGTTGGGACGCTATTGTACTACAAAGAATTTCGGGTGAGCTTCTAAGGAGCGTGTGGTGATTATGGAAGGGAACATCATAGTTGAGCATTACATGTGCATTATTGCGGAACATCTTCATCCCTTCGAACTCGATGTGTTCCCCATAGGCGATGGCAACTTCCAGCATGATAACTATCGTGTAGTTTGAGGATCATTATAGAGAAATTAAGACTGACCTGTGCCCGATGGATCACTTTTGGGAAACTGTCTGATTCTAGCTTCGCGCCCAGAGACCACTGGCCTGTAATTTACGTGAACTGTGTGATCTCTGTGTTTACTTCTTCAGCCAAATACTTCCGAATCCTGCTAAGGACTCATCGAATGGACGCAAGGAGAATTCGCTGCCATACTGCGTTTAAAACGGATCGACCACCATTCTATTGAGGAGTTCAATATGAATTGAATACCGAAGAAGAAAGTAAGCCTCCTATCCCTAATGCACGAAGCATTGATGAAAATTATCCTGCACCGTTAAGAAAAAGAGTTAGTTTTGATCAGGCAAATGATGAAGAGGCGTTAGAAGTGAATATGCCACAATGCACCAGCCTCTAATCGTGTACGAACAAACAAATCGGAGCAATGAATATAAATTACCACTTAATCTGTGATTCAAAGATTTCGAGAAAGCCTTTGACCAAATTTCAACCAAATTTGTTCTGAAAGCCATTGAGAACAAGGTATCTCTGTGAGGAATGTATACATTAGTGATACAGATTCCTCGAGAGTTCATTGTGATAGTGAGGAATCAAAACTGAATGATGGGGTGAGCCAGGAACTCTGCTCAACCACCCTAGAAGTAGTTTTCATATCCTCCAACTGGGAAAACGAAGAAGGAATGGGTATTAATGGAACGTATCTAAACAAAATTTTTCTCTGATTATGACATTATCATGTTTGTTGCTTGTGAAGGTGAATTTCATAAGTCAGTGAAAGAACGTAATTGAGCGACAGGGAGCCTGAAAGTCAGTAAGAAGAAATTAATTTAAAGCCAGCAAATCGAAAAGAAAATAGTATGAATTAACAACTAATTCTTAGAACTGGTTGATGAGTTTTCATGTATAGGACAGTTAACAACAAGGACCGGTTGAAGAACGAAATAAATAAAAATAAAACTGATCTTGGAGTGGTTTTGGTAAATTAAATAGGATTTTGTGTATTACCAGTTTTGACTTACGGCAGTAAGACACACAGTTTTAATGTGAAAACCTCTGGGAAAAGTACGGTAGCTTAAACTAAACAGGATTTTGTGTGTCATTAATTTCGACTCACGGCAATAAGAAACAGACTTTTAATGCGTAAACCACTGAGAAACTTACGGTGTCCCAGCGAGTGAGAAATGCATGTCGGGAAATAGCCAGGGGACTAGGAAAACAATAAAATAGTTTTCGATGAGGAAGACCGCTACACTAATGGATGGTAGATACAACAATGTAATTCCATGCTAGGTTCATAGATGTAAGGTCTTCCTCTATAGTTTTTACCCTCTACAGCTCCCTCTAGTACCATGCCCGTTATTCCCAGATGTCTTAACAGAGGTGCTTTCGTACTGTCCCTTCTTCTTGTGAGTGTTTTGCGTGCACCCCTTTCCTGGACGATTCTGCAGAGAAGCTCCTGATAACTTACGTTACCTGCCCACCCAGTTTTCAACATTATTGTGTGGCATCACACCTCAAACACTTCGATTCTCTTCTGTTCCTCACAGTCCATGTTTCACTGTGCTGTTGCTTGTTTCTTGTATAGCAGTTCACAGTAAAGGGTTGCTAACAGGTTAAATGCTGCAATACTAACAAAGTTTTCAAAGATGTTAGTTACATGACTGGAGTCATTGCAACAATGAACAACATGCCGCAATGTTTGGCGATTTAGTGTGCTCCATAGCGATGTGATTAGCCTCCTGAATCAGGCATAGGAACTAATAACTACAGTGTCGGCTCAAAGAGCCCCGGGGCGTAGAGCATAAGCACGGCGGCAGTATAGCTAACAACTGTATCTAGAACATTTTGGTTCAAACAGTCAGTTGGGAGCAGACAGTGTTAAGTGCCGTATGTGCGACTGTAGAGTATCAGCGTAGTTCTCTCACAAATTGCAATGCAGCATTTCTAAGTCAAGTGTTAAAGACGTTCTACAGAATGTTTTGAAGAAGAGACAATTGAGTGCAAAGTTTGTCCTGCCCATCATGACCCCCGAATAAAATAACGACGCGTGGACGACTGCTGCGAACTTGACTAAAATGCAGACAGTTCTTTCCTAGAAAAAAACCATCACGGGTGACGAGATTTGGTATTATCAGTACGAACCTACCACAAAACGACAAAATACAGAAATTCGTACGAAGGGTCAACGCTTTGACGACGTAACCGACATTCAAGCTAATGTAAGGTGCTAGTTGAACAGTATCCCAAAGAAGAGCTTTTCGGACAGTTTCGCATGGCTGTGTGAACGTTCTGTGTGTTGTACACTAGTGGGTAGACACTACGCAGAACACCAGAAGCGTTAGAACCACCATATTAACTGTTCTTTGCTTCCATTAATCCAGTATCGAAACTTATTCGACTGATGCGTACATTACTGGTCATTAAAATTGTAGCAGCACTATGAGGGTGGCACGCAACAGAAGTCAAATGGGCGTGAGAGTACTACTAGCTTGCATATACAGATAATTAGCGTCTGAGCACAACCGCACAGAGTAGTTCGGCATAACGCTGTCTACACCCTGTGTACAGGACGAAGCAGCTAAGATAGGACAGCCCAAATATATCCAGAATGATTAAATATATCGATGTGCGATTTGCGCCAAGTTATAGCGGACAATGTGGCGAATTTCATGACGTTCGCAAGTAATTTTTATCGTATATAGTTGCCGAATTACGACACCGACTTTTTTCCTAATGGAACTATACACATTTTTCTATGACATTTGAAAAAACTTCTAAGAGAACTTCAACGACATTATATCTACGGGACTTGATCAGCCAGTATGAAGATCACAGCTCTGAAAGCCATTGTCCCGCTGGCAGGAGAAGAGGTTCCGCAAACGTCTACCGTATTATACCAAATGTAAGCAAACACATAACTCAGATATCGTTACTATGTTTACCTGCGAGCTTGGTGCCCATCAATCTGTGTTCCGCTGTTGTAGCAATCAGATAACTTGCCCGAAAAGCTGTTGAGACATTCACAATGTATATGATAGTCGAAAAAGTGAACATCGCTAATGGCGAATGTCGACAAACTGTTAGAGCAGCAGTTTTGTTGTATGCTGAAGAGTATCCAAATCGTCCAACACTCATTATCTGTATTTGAAAACTATATAAAGAACTTCTAGGAACTGGAAATGTGGAGAATGAAATACGCTAAGGGAAAAGAAGGGCAACTGATGAAAGAAATGGAACTAACGTTTTGGCAGCAGTGAGACACAGTGACAATGCCACCAAGAGACATCCCGGAAGTACGAGAGGGATCAACGAAAAGAGTGTTCTGCGAACACTTCATTCCTTCGCCTTTCATGTTCTACACATTCGCAGCATCTACAGGTTCTTGGCAATGACTTCCAAAATTGGTTACAGTTCTCTGAATATTACCTACGAAAAGTGCAAAATCGTGTGGCATACCTCTGCAAAATTTTGTTAAGGAAGAGGCATCGTTTAAAAATCACGTGCAAATCACCCCTAGAAACATGCACTATTATTCAGCAGAAAATCTACGCTGACACAAAGAAGAGGTAAACAGAAAGGTCTTGTGCAGTCAACGTTTGGTACATGTTTTCAACATGCTACATTGTTTCTCCAGAATCACTCTGTAGCGTGTACCAATGGCCAAGGCCACCATTTTGAGCTATTGGTGTGACAGCCGTGATAAACACAACCGTACTGAGTTACGTGCTTGCTCGCATTCAGTACAACAGAGCAGACGTTTCTAGAACCTGTTCTCCTGAGAGAGAGGGACAATGATTTACGGCGCTGTTATCTTGATATAATTTGACCAAGCCAATACATGCTATGTCATGAAGTCCTCTTAGAAGTTTTTTCAAATGGCACAGAAAAAGTGTATAGCTCCATTAGAAAAAAAAAAAAAAGATCGGTGTCGTAATTCGGTGACGACAAACGATGAAAATTACTTGCGAATGTCATGAAATCATGAAATTCGCCATATTGTCCGTTGTAACTTGACGAAAATCACACCGCGATATATTTATTCATGCTGGGCATATTTGGGTCTCAGCTACCTCACCTGTGTAAGGAAATATTACGGCGGGAATTTCTCGTTCAGAAATCGCATTTAAAGGTTGTTTGGTCTGAGATGATAGTGTTATGCCTCGGATGAGAAAAAGTGTGTATCAGGACGTGTAGGAATTCGATGGTGGCAGCATCGTGGCGCAGGGAGACTGAAAATCCACGATATTCCAGCTCACGTTGGCCGGGATCCCGTGACTATTATTCAAAAGTGAAATCGTTGTGTCGTACGCAATTCATCAGCTCCGTACGACTAGCACCCGAGAGGACAGACGTATTGTTCAGTCGATCTTGCAGGACAATAGTCACGTGTCGCAACTAGAGTGAGAAAATGTCCTATTTGCAGCAAGACAAGAATCCACATGGACAATGCGATGACATCCAGAGCACCACGGACTGCCTTCACGGTGGCCACTATTGTGCCCTTCTTCCACCGTTTGTTCTCTATGAACTGCAACTGGACTAGTTCGGCCGACAGATATAGTTTGAGTCAAAAGGAGGGAGTTTGTCGAGTCTGGTGCTGAAGTGACGACATGAGGCACGTAGTCGTGTTAAAAGCGCGAGTGTGGATGTAACACAGTCAGTGAACAAGGGAGAGATGAAGTTTATTTAATACAAATGGATTATTTATGATTTAATACAAGTAGAAGATCATCACTGGCAATTCTCTCATGTTATGAAAAGTAGAATGGTGATTCCAGTGTCTGTGTGAGAACTAGAAATCGTAGTGACTGATATTTAATAGTAATCAGTAGTATGATTGAACTACTCCAACTTACACTTTGCTCATGGAAGCAAATGCAATATTGTTATTAACTACGCAGGAAATACAGAACTGCCAAATTCCTGTCGGAATATTTCCACTTCTTACATGATAGTTTATAACGAAAATTAGGGAACTCACTACGAAGTGCCACGTAGGTATTGGTTCAACAAGAAACCACCACACTTAGTAGATTTCTACTTCGATGCTTTACCTTTGTGTCAATACGTCACTACTTCTAGTAATTCGAAATGCTTCTGCACGCCCTACTGTTACACTTTAGTGACGCTGGACATTAAGACGCACCTTCTATACATAAAAGACACAGTGTATGAGGAAATTTCAGCTGAGAATTTAGCAGTATGGACATTTTCAACACAGATTTACGCAGATTGGACTAAACAAAAAGACAGAGCGGGAAAGGCATTTATCGTGGGCAAGACTAATCGAAGGGGTAAATTCATACATGCCGAAGTAGTGCTCATACTCACTGACGCACTTACAGCGTTTTTAGAAGTTAAAGTGGAAACAATCATTATTTAATCATTTACGCTCTGATTTGATTCTGTTAAAGTACTACGCTGTCAATAAAACCAAAACGTCGCGTGTACTGCATTATTGAATGAGTTCAGGAGCGTTGCTGCCTCAATAAGACTAGCTTTATATTTTGATTGAAAGTGCACAACAGTATGAACCGAAACTAAGAAGTAAACACTCCATCCAATTAAGATATTGCATTATAGAATCAATTCAACTACACGTCCATACGAACGTCATGGGATAGCGATATGCACATATGCAGAAGACTGTACTATTGCGTACACGAGTTATGAATTCGCTGTGCATTGGGGAGGGTGTCATTTATATTCAAGTGATTCACATGAAATGTTTCTCGTCATGATTATGTCCGAACGACGGGAATTTAGGCTTTGAACGCGGAATGGTAGTTGGAGTTAGACTTCTATTTCGGAAATCGTTAGGGAATTCAATATTCCAAGCTCGATAGTATCAAGAGTGTGACGAGGATATCAAATTTCAGGGATTACCGCTCAATACGGGCAATGCAATGGCCGACGGCCGTAACGTCAGAGAGAAGAGGCTTTTGCGTAGAGTAGTCAGTGCTAACAGACAAGCGATACTGCTTTAAATAAGCACAGAAATCAATCTTGGAAGTAAGATGAACGTATCCATTAGGGGAGTGTGACGGAATCTGGTCTATGACAGTGCTTTGCTAACAGCGCAACATCTAATGCAACACCTCTCCTGAGATCATGCCCATATCTGTTGGACACTAGACGGCAGGAGAACCGTGGTTTGGTCAGATGAGTCCCGATTTCAGGTGGTAAGAGATTATGGTAGAGTTCGAGTGAGTCGCAGACCCGGCGAAGTCACTGGACCCAACGTGTCAACAAGGCACTGTGCAAACTGGCGGACTGGGTCCCCTGGTCCAACTGAACCGATCACTGGTTGGAAGTGGTTATGTTCGGCTTCATGTTCACAAAACACTACGGAATTTTTGTGAATGACAATGTGCTATGTCATAAGCCACAATTGTACGCGATTTGTTTGAAGGACTTTCTGGATAATTCGAGCGAATGATTTGGCTATCTGCGTCATTGGACATGAATACCATCGAACATTTAATGGACAGAATCGAGAGGTCAGTTTGTGCACAGAATCCTGCCCTGGCAACACTTTCGCAACTATGGCGGCTACAGAGGCAGCTAGGCTCAATATTTTATTAGAGAACTTACAAAGACTTATCGAGTGCATGCCACGATGAACTGCTGTACTACGCCGTGATAAAGAAGGTCCGATACAACATTATTAGGTATCCCATGACTTTTGTCACGTTAGTGTACTGTTGTATAGAATGTAATGGACTTAACTGCAAAAAATACTTGCCTGAAATTACAAGGAACCTTATACTGTTTCAATGTAAGTTATGTAGAATTCTTTCAATCGATTTTTCTCAGGTATTGCATTTCCGAGCTGTGTTACTGTTCTTGTCGGGGTGCGATGTGTACACTGCTCTAGTGAAATACGATTAGGGTGCCACTTACATGCCATAAGGGCTACAATCGGGACACAATGGAACGAAAACCTGCACTACTCTTAGGAAATTAAAGCGAGACATTATGTCGCAGTTACATCTAATCTACCGTCATTTCCCTGGCACCAAATTTGCAAATACAAAAGCAACTTTATAGTGACAACGGCATGCCTTCGTTTTAGTCGCAATTGATTCCGGAAACGTCTCTATCGTCTCAAAATCATCCCATATTCTTTATGTAAATCCAGCAGTGAGGGAATTGTTTACCACATTTTCTTCCACTACGACAGAAGATATCAATACACTACAAAACTAATGCAGCGTCACATGTCCTGTGGCAATATTTTACCGACAAACACTCAAACGTTTAGCCGGCCGAAGTGGCCGTGCGGTTAAAGGCGCTGCAGTCTGGAACTGCAAGACCGCTACGGTCGCAGGTTCGAATCCTGCCTAGGGCATGGATGTTTGTGATGTCCTTAGGTTAGTTAGGTTTAACTAGTTCTAAGTTCTAGGGGACTAATGACCTCAGCAGTTGAGTCCCATAGTGCTCAGAGCCATTTGAACCATTTGAACTCAAACGTTTACAGCAGCAGAAGGTCTAAATGTGATAAACTCCTATATGATTTTATAGGAGACTGACATACAGAATACGGTGAAGTAATTTTTTTACATTATAATATGGAACATCAGGGTAAATGACAGTTGTTGCTTTAATGGTACCTGTTTCGCATGTTTCTTTTTAACTGTCTCTGGGTGCTATACATTTAAATGTTAAGAAACATTCTGAGGCTGGCTCTACGGGTGATTTCCAAACATCATTGATAAATTAAAATAAACTTGACTTGAACTGTTACCACTCGGTAGTTTCCGAGTCAGTAAACTTCACTTGAACTGTTAAGATCGAGTAGTTTCTGAGTCAGTAATAGTACGTACTCGTAATAATGACTGTAACCGTTGTTAACATGACCAATGGATGTGAGCTCTACCACTAATTAAACAGTTCAACTGCTTAAATCGTAATAAAAGTTTACTAGTAGAGAGTTTGCAGATCCTCGCTGCTGCGTCAATTTTGAATCTTCCTTTGAGCACTAGAACATTGCCAAAAGCTCTCCACTCACCTGATGACCTCGAGGATGCCGTCCGCGATAATAAACATCTCCCTGGCGACCTCGCCTTTGCGGCAGATGATGTCACCCGGTGTGAAGATGTACGCCTTCATCTTCAGCACGAGGTCATGCAGGAACTCAGGTTGGCACTCTTGGAAGATGGTCACCTGCAAAAGGATAGGTGGGAACGTGTGGTGAGTAAGTGAAACCACTAACCCGATGTTTTGTTACAAAAGGGACGTTGTACTGATGCATCAGCTACATGCTCCCCGAAGTGAATCACAAAATCTATGTCTGGACAGCAATAATAACCCTAAGGTTGTTTTGAGTCCGTCTTAATAGACCGATCTACTTTTGTCAGTCATTCTTTTTATATAATGACGATCGTCATTCACATTTCAATTACCAAAATAAATGATACTGTGAGAAAATTTAGTGATTCTTCAATTATTCGTCATATTGAGTAACGGTCGGACAGCACTGGATCTCTGATTTTGCCAACATTTCAATCGGTTTTTATTTTTTGTGGGACTACGTTACAACGTTCTACCTTCTTAAGCGCGTTTAACATTTTGAAAATCTAGTGCATTTAAAGCGGTACTGTCAGTTTTGTTTCATAAGGTTCGTCACTTGGAATTCCCGAGCGTGGTATTAACAGGCGAGTCACACTGATTCTCATTCTTTTACTCATGTGATGAGCGTCTGGAGCAGAAATGAGCAGGGAAATGTGTTTATCTGTTATGTAATGGTACCTTCTTAATTGGAACTCCTTCCTATATATAATTTCTGCGTGATTTTATGAATGAGTCAGTCTGTTTTGAAAGTTCCACGAGGGACCAGGGAGTTATCACCTGTATGTCTGGACTGTACCAACGTAGATGTATTCTAGTAATTAGGGATTAGAAGTAAAAAGCAGGGTTAATCTAGGACGTAGCGTTTTCCTTAAACGCCAATGAACAGATATAGTGAGTGACTAATGGTTCGGTGTTTCCCACCACTGTACGGGAAAGGCGACCTGCCGGTAGTTTTTCGGTCTCTAGGCACAGAGGTGAGGTTGGTTGGATTTTGTACAGAGTCAGTCAGTCGCAGACGAGTCGCTGACCTGGTGTGTGGTGAGTGTGATGTGGAGTTTCCTTGCGGACATAGACGGTGATTTAGGATGAAAGTAGTTCAGACATCTTGGTTTAGGAACGTTCTATAATTCTAAAGTCATATGTTCGTAGCATTATGGGGTCCTCACGAGTGATAATTTAGCTAGCATTTAACTAGATTCGGATGGAACCTAACTTGTTTCCCGTCCTGTGATGGTCCACTCCACGCATCATGATCCCGACTGTGTTTCGTTTTTCTTTCCTCTGCCGATCTCAAGCCATATATGACACCTCCACTTTTGCTAGGAAATGGTGAATATTATCTTGTACGTGAGTGTATGAGCGTCCATGTTGCGTCCCTGAACCAACCTATTCCTCGTTGAACAACGATCATTAATATAGTTTACATTAACGGAACCATGTTTAATGAAGTTCAGGAATACCCTTTACATTGTCAATAACTGCCCTTTAAGCATCAATTTAGTTGGTCAAACTTTGCTCCAATGTGCATACCAGTACGCCGTCCCTCCTGATATGATCACTAACCTGTAAGAGAAAGATACTAGGAAACATTTAGTAAAGTTCAATCCCTGATTGGTCTATCTTTAGTCTGATAGTTAGATGTCTGTTACATGTTTTCTTGGGATTGACAATAGGGCTAAATTTAATTAATATTTCTGGAACTTCATACGACTTGGCACTCAGGGGAAGATGATGATGTCAAGCGCTGCTTTGTTCAGCATGAAACTCGTGGCTCTGAAAAGTCCATAGTGTATAGAGAAAGAGTGTTCTGCTGAAGAAATAATGTTTAAACGTTTTAGGTCGTCAGTATACATTGGGTGTCTTTTAACTTTGCTTCGGAAACATGTGCGTATATGACGGTAAATCTTCTGAGATTTCAAGTAATCTTGGAATTAGATAACAGTTGGATTCCTTTCTACATGTAGCGAGCTTCGGTGTGTTTCGAAGCGTAATTCAGTAGATTGATTTGCAATTATATTTCTTGGTTGTATTTATTCGGATTCTGCATTTAAGGCGCGGTTTAGAGTCAAAGCCTTTGCCCGTGGTCAAATATAACCAAGTGTGTCTACAGATCCACGAATTTAGCCTCTCATGAGTTGGTTCATTATTAAATTAAACATGTAGTTATTTCCGAAGATTTCTTTTGATGTTCGAGTAATTTTAACATCTTAACAGTAGCTTTGACCTTGATCTCTTGTCCGTGGTCGTGCCACGTAACAATAAAGGTAGTCTAAGTTGATTTGCAGCTGATTAAATGAAAAGACTGTCGCCTTCAACATAGGAATTTAATTATCTCGCGCGCCTCATCCTATGAATATTTTATGCTGGTTAACATGTTCCTTTTCAATGGTGAACGTAGTCGTAAAGACCAAACCATGCCACGTTTCCTTGTATCTAGAGAGTCACGTTGAGTCTATTATTCTAATACGTGAAATTAGAGGCTTAACGTTTGCACGATGCATGAAGAACTCCTTCTCATTTTTAATACGTTGATTACATGCAATTGTTCGCCGTCTGCCTTCTCCAGTGATTTTTTACAATACTTCAGTATCGATAAAATACTAGCATGCATAATTCTGTCAGTTTAGTATATTATCCATCCTCAGCAAGTGTAGTTGTATACAACGGAATAATAAGCAACCAGTTTCACGAAAGAAATTTATTTTCTTTGCCACCTTCGGGCACTTAGTGCCCTTTTTCAGAAGGTTATATCTATTGCATTGTTTGTGAGTGTCAACAATAATATGCATACAGCAAAATGCCGTGGTAACTGTGAAGAAGAAAAAGTGCAGACATTATGTACCATATGACTACGGCATTTTGCTGTATGCTGTTGCCATTAGCAAATAATTCGATTGCGTAACCTTCTGAAGAAGGACACCAAGTACCCCAAACCGATAATGAAATTAAATTTCATTTATGAAACTGGTTGCTTATTATTTCTTTGTATTTCTGACATATTGTATGGATTTCACCATTTATCGTTGTTCCATATCATCCTCAATCTCTGCCGTGTACATGAGGCAAACAATGTCTGCTAGAGCACTCCCAAGTCCATGATCTTGTTTTATTAATTGGTTTAAGTATGCATCTAATTGAGATTGTATAATTATCGATGTTAACGGTGTATCCTATGTAGAATACGTTTTCATCTACCCTTTGTAAATATTCATAGCAACGCCATGTCTTAAGAACAAATAAATTGCCATTCTCTCTAATTACTGATCCCCATCTTTGATTAATATCGCGTATAATTCCAACCTTCATCCCTTCCCCAAAGTTAATCCCTGTTTTAGAAAGGAAATGATGGACTGCTCCATGCATCCCCAAGTACCACTGATCTTCTGTGCTGATACTGTGGTTACCCGCTACGCGAAGACATAATATTAAAGACATTATTGGGGCGATTTAATTGAATAAAATCCCACATTTTGTAGACTCAGAGATCCCACGCAACTCCAGTAGCACTTAGACACACATTTATCAAGTGATACGAATATAATTTTCTTCAAAATACCGTTCTGTTATCCGTCATCTCGAAATAGGCAACCTGACATAGGGAGATCGGAAATTACCGTTATAAACTTCTAGGACTTTTAGGAGGAGATGAGTACATAATATATTGAATAGGAACTCATCTCCAGAAACGTCTTTCAACGATGCTACAGGTGGAGGCGCTTGTAAACGTTTGTATATAACAAGTAATTCCATGATATCTTAAGAGCTCTAAGCACTTGTTCAACATTGTAGATGTGTTCCACACTAGCGAAGATAAACAAGTGCTCTTAACCTCTCTGGTATGTGTTTTAGAGCCATTGCTGACTAGACATTTTATCTTGTTTTGATCCATACCACCACCTATGAAAGTTGCGTACCCCACATTCTTAGCGGCAACGGTAATGGCACATGTATTCCACTGTCAGAGGTAACACAACGTTTTTCGCTTACAGCTTTCGACTCTTTCGTTTCCGGTAGAGGAATCCCAAATTCAAATTGATACATTTACCGTTTCCATCATGCTTGAAAGCTTGTAACATCATCATAGTATCATCCTTCATCTACATACGTTTACAGACACCTGCGTCTATAACTTTGACGCTCTGTTCTCGTTGGATGACTTTTCGGGACTAAGATTCCTATTCAAAATATTATGTACTCACTCCCCTCTACAAATCCTAGAAGTTTGTAAGGGAAGTTTCCGAACACCATGTATAATTACGAACAGTACGTCTTTTTAAAAAGCCCCTTTCATCTTGCAAAAAATACACTCTCAATACAGCAGCTTAAGTTTTGTAAATATTGCGCCAGAAATATTGTCGTGTCTAGAACAAAAGGTTATAGTGCACAGTTGGTTGAAATTGCTACAAGAAAACCATATAACTTTTACGAACGTGATCTAAAATACCAATTTTTTAAACCGAGTTAAAATACGTATATGACATTTCCGAAGATGTCAATACTAGATGATGCGAATTATTTAATAATGCTTTGACTTTATTTCATAGATAACTCTGTACATCGTCCTTTGGAAAAAGTTCTGAATCTTGCTTGATCTGTGGAAATAAAACAAGCCAGTGAAGACATGGAAGGTGAGTATACCATGAGTAATAGCCAAATTACAATTCAAAGACCGTACTTGCAATGCCAAGGCAGTACCCCTAGAAGTATTGACATAATTTTTTTCTGTTAAACTTCAGAAACTATCACTATCAAGGATGTTTTCTCTTTTCCGTTCTAGTGCTACCCTCGATCACTAACTCATATTTCTAAGGTAGGCCAAGACGACGAAAAATCAGGGATTCAGAACTGTGGGAAAAGTTCGTTAAAGCAAAAAGCTGAAACAAGTACACAGTAGCTGTTACGATACTTCTGAAACTATTTAAATTCATTGGAGTTCTATCAGTTAGAAAGTCTGTGTTACTTTTTAAAATCTGTATTGATAATATGTTGAGACAAAGGCTTAAAGAAATAGATAACCTTAAACAACCATTTATCCAACGATAACACTTTTTTCTGATGATCAATTTTTCATAGGTCACAGCGAGGAAAACTTTCAAAAAGCCACTTATAAATTAAATGTCACTGCCAAGAGGAAATAACCTAACAATCTCGACCAAAAAAACAAATGTAATGGTTTTTAATGGTCAACAGACCGTCACAATCAAAATTGCGTAGAAGGCCAGATACCAGAGAGAGTAAATGGATTGAACTTCTTGGGAAACACCACATCCTTCACAGACGAGAAACACATACTGGTCGTGAGACTTGAACAATAACACCCGGAAATGAAACAATACAAGTTGCGAAATATTTTTAAGAAGAGCAGCTGGCTACAGAATATGTGATATGTTATGGAGCACAACAGTCAGAAAAGAACGAGATTAAAAAGTATAAATGAATAGATCAAGAAGAATAGAAATAAAGGTAGAAATCATATCACAAGAAGGAACGAAAATAGAATGCCTAAAATAGTAATGAATTATTAACCACTAGGGAGAAGCTCAATAGGTAGACCAGCAAGGAGTTGGAGCGATCGAGTAGTAAGTAATGACAGACAATAGAGACACTAAACATGAGGATGTAAGAGAAAAGTGCTTCACATTGGGAGACAGAGGAAAAAGGACATCTGTGTGAAAAAGCAGATATATTACTATATTTTTACTGGTGGGGCTTTCACATGAGAAAGAGGACAATGAGACAGTTTTGTCATCAGATTCCTCCAAATTGCTGGGAAGAAAGAACTGAGGGTTTTAAATAACTCACAGGACATCTGTCCCAATAGTTCAACTCTTGTGCTTTCTTATGGGAGACAGTATTAACAAAAGAAGCTGAGTGTCATCATTGTATTTATGAGCTACATAAAAGTTTGGAAGTAGTTAGCTGTCTTAAATGCAATACTGTTGTCTTGGTGAGCCGCACTCATCACCGTATAAAAATATGTAAGCATACCTGAAAACGCCCAGGATCTCCTCACAAAACCGTAGATAGATTTCATCCAAACCTGGCACAGAAACAACAGCCCTCATGAGTAGCAGCAGTGTGGGGCTTATAACTTTCTACCTTCAATAAGAAAAAATCGTGATTTTTTTCCCAGTCCCAGGCATATAGGCTGCCATGCATGACAGACACATTCGGTTGCCAAATCAGCCTGCTTCGTGTGCTAGCCTACAGGTCAGTGTCTCTAGGGCCCTGATAGGTAGTCGGCCTTGCATGACAGGAATGTTGTGTTGCAGCCTACTTTATCGACCTGCTCTGCATGGCAACCTGTACAACAGGGGCAAATAAATGATTTCCAAGCCCCTGCCTCGCACCCTGGCTGCATGGCAGGCATCTTGTGGGAGTAATTGACCTGTACTGCAGGGGCTACGTGAGTCAATAAGTATGGCTCGAGTCATGTTGATATGGGTAGAAGAGGGGATGGACAGAGCTAAGGGGAGGGAGGAAATGGACAGACAGAGGGATGGAGGGGGAGATGCATGCGACAGGTGGAAGTTGTAGAAGTGTAGTGGGCATTTGGAAAATGAAAAGGGGGAGGTGTAGTTGAAAACAGAGGAGGTAGAAGGAGGATATAGTCAGAGGGAGGGGAGCACGAAGATAGGTCACAGAGAGAGGGTGGATGAAATGGATAAAGGGAAGTGAAGGAGGTGAGGCAACAGAAAGAGTAGGGAGGAGGGGACCGACTGATAGAGGAGGGAGGATGAAGTGGTCAGACAGAGGGTGGAAGAGATGGACACAGAGGAGGAGGAGGAGGAGGAGGAGGAGGAGGAGGAAGTGTGTTCAACATATATGTGTCCATTGCGTACGTGGACGAAGCTGCAGGGGAAAAAATCTTCTGACAGTAATCAGCAAATGACTGAACACCGAACTCACAGCCAATGGTCCGCAGTACTAACGAACTGTCAGTGTGGAACAGTTTCACCTAAGAGTAACGAAGTTATGTATTTATTTTATTCATCCGTACTTAATGAAGCTCGTCTAAATAAATATGCTAACGTGTTATTCACTTAATAGATGTTGCGGTGTCATTGTCACCTCGTTCGCCTATGAGCACAACATACAACAAAGAGACAGACGAACAATTTACAGTGTGTACTGAGGAAAAGAAAAAGAAAGGAAAGCTGTTACGCGTTGAAGCTGGTTGGCGAGCGCCTTTTAACTTGTTTATCGAAGATGCAATGGAAGCAATGAAACGAAACTTGAGAACATGAATACGAGTACAGAAAGTCAGATACATACGTTTTGGTTCGCAGGACACACAGACTTCCAACTGAAATGAGGAAGGTATGTTTTCTTCCTAGTCTAGTATACTCGCTTGATAAGGACACTTTTGTTATTTATTATCCTTTCTGGTATTGCAGTTTTAATGGGCAGTCGGCGCAACAAATTCGTGTGGACCTTGGCTGAAATGAGTAAATTAGCACAAGAAAATAAATAGTAGTGGACACTATGAAATCAGTGAGTTAACTGACGACAACCTAAACATGTTACGCTTAGTACATGATGTATTCTTTTCGTTTAGTAGCAGGATCGATCTTGCCCCCATAAAATCGGGCAGTATGGGAAAATCGGCCATGCGACAACTGGCTATTGGCTTTCATTGAGGATAGCTAACTCCGTGCTGCTATTTTTCTGTACTGGAAGCTACACGAAGAGTTACGACAAAGCCGCTTATATACCATGTCACTTTATATGGTTCATTTTACCTAAAGAATCACCAGCGTCATTCCTCCCTAGTGGAAAACAATACAGGCAGAGAAATTATGGACGGTTGCAAGAACAACAGTTCCACGCATCAGGAATAAATAAAACATAGCACTCCTTGAATCTGCGTTGAATTTAAAGATCTGAAAAGAATGAAAACATTCTACAGTACGCCGTTGGAGAAGGATGTAGTACACAGCAAACATCTGCTATTTTGTACAATGAATAACTCATACAGCATTGGTTATTGTGCAGTAGTTAGTGTACGTCACGACGTCGCCTCCCGTACTGTTTCTTTTCTTTTGTGTTTTGGAGAAGGCACTTTCGTGAACTATCCGTCATCCAATTCTTTTGTTTCGGTTCTTCAAATGGTATATTTACTCCTTCTCACAAAAATTATCATCTTTTGTAGACGTAGCTGTGTAGTTTTTGAATTAGATGTTGATCTTTATTTGTTTTCCGTCTCCACTATTCTTACTAAAGAATCCCCGCTTTTAAATGTTATCCTTTCACCTTCAAATTTTACAATATTAGTTTTGGGATGTCAGATACAAGATAGCGATCTAAGCTCCCTAGTTACAAGTAGTTATGCTTTATTAAAATTACTTTTTTATCCTGTTTCGGTAGCGTCTGATTTCCTGGAGGCAGTAATGTTATTGAAAAAAGTGCCTCCTGTACCTGCCTGCTTAAAGGACCCTGTGTTGGAATTGCTCCTAATTTCTTAAACAGGACCATACGGACATATTGATGGACAATTTTGGAGAATACACAAAAGATCAAAAGCAGGATGGTTTGTTCAGGATGTAAATTTTGGTCCATTCGAGTGTAGCTGTATTGTTTTATGACTGCTCAGTTGCTTTCGCGATTCACATTTTTGAGTAAATGTTCCGCTTGCTGTTGTAGCAGTCACTGTAGTTAGCCGTTCTTTTTTTTAGGGTAACTGTTGTAATTTCTGTATATACTCGTACACTCTTCAATGACCGTTTAGTAGACGGTACAAGGTGCTTCGTTCGGTACTAGTTTTTCTCCTTACTGTGTGCACCGGAAGATACGAGAGTCAGTCACGCATAGAGGGGTGCCATACAACAAGGCCAGCCTCCAGAATGGCGCAACATAGATACGGTCGACGTCACAGAGGGCGCACGCAACACGGAGCATGTTACGCTTCCAACTCACGTCACTCAAATAGTTCCCATCAGGGACTCACAGCTCCATTCAGAGCGTATCAAAAGTTAGTACGACAGTCTGGCCCTCAAGGCAGCATCTGGATTGTTTACATTTGGTACCTAGAAGAATCCAACTGGACATCCTTCTAGTTATGCTACTCACCGTCTACTGGATCAGGACGCTACGTGTTCATGTGGCCATTGCACTACCTTTCCATGTGTAATGTTCCTTCTCAAGTTACGTAATGTATACTTAATCTTATTAAACTGCTGTGAATTGTTGTTAATCTGTGCTGTCATAACTTCTGCCGTAGGTTGCATAACCCTATTTGGGCCCTGTGACGAGTCTGTACAGTTTCTGCGTGCATGAAAGCCACCTCAGTGACAGCAGTTACCATCGATGTTATGGGGCTCTCTTCCTGGCACATTTATGCTGGACGCGACGAATAATTGGTGAATACAATGTACGAGTAAAAGTCCTGCTGCATTCATATCAAACGGAGCTTACAGCGACTGTCATAAGCTGTCTTAGGTTACTATCGAGTGTTATGTGACGTACACGAGGGAGTTTGTAAGACGACCACACAACGTAATTTAATTGCCGAATACCTGAAGCCTCCAAAAATTTGGACAAAATGTTTATTTGCGTTTTTAATTTTTACGCGAGCCTCTGAGTAGACAGACATCAGATTCGCTTGGGAGCACAACCTTTGTCTCCAGTAGATGCAAAATTTACTGAAGTTTTTATAGGCATTTCAAAAATTTGTAAATAAATATTGACATTGAAATACACAAATCATTTATTTACACTGTTTCTCTTTCTGTCAGTTTCATATTCGAAAATAAAGTACGAAAAGTAGTACTGAAAGACTGTGACTTCTGCGTTAAAGAACATAAACTTGTGGTTCGACTTAGTGCCTGTAAGGGTTTCTCAAAGGTTTCTTCACCGTGTATATGACAGTTCCAAAATGCCGTTTTGGAAAGTTTGTTAAGTACATATCCAAATCTCCATTGAATTCAAAGATTTCTCCAGCCACAAATAATATTATTTTAGGTTGTCCAATTATAACTGAAAGAACCGAATTATAGTAAGACCATTTGAATATGCCATTCAGATAACGAGGCGAAGCGAAACGTCAGTGACAGGAAAAATTCATTTCGCTCAGTTTTAGACGAACCTAAAGTGGCAGTTATTGACATACTACGGACGATAATACAATTAAAGTTAATGACGTTACTCACAAGGAAATTTAGTTGTGAGAGCAGGTGAAAGTTAGAAGATGTGAAATCGAGTGGGCAAATAATATGGATGTTTAAACAATTTCCTACGTCAAAGCCCCCCCCCCCCCCCCGCTTCATCTTTACCAAAATAGCTTCGTGTGTAGCTGTATGGCTCTGAAGGTGCTTTTTTCCATCTCCAGTCTAGGTCTGTTTTCCCGGAATTTTTTTTCATCTCAGAGGTCTAGAAGACTTGTACAATGCTCGTCGGTTATTGTTTCAACCATTTGCGTGATAGACAACATGGACTCCGGTTTACATTCCAGAAAACAGTGGACATAACCATTGCGACTAATGAAAGGCACTTTACCATCAGGGTAGAGGGTTACTTGCTTCCGCCAGTTGTTGTCACTCTACTTCGTTTCTGGTGTATTGTGGCAATGTCTCACTAAATATATGAAATAGCCACGTAATAGGAGTTGGACGCTATAGAAAATGGTTCAACATTGATGAGAAATTCTCTTCCACGTATTTTCACTATCAATGTTTTGACGGAATGTGCCAGACCAGGTTTTCGCCAGCTTCCATCTTTCATCATCATACAACACAAACATGACAAAACGCTACACTTAAATGATACAATGATCTCAAACGACAAAATTTCGGAAGTTGTTCAGCGATACTTTCTGAGTATTTTGGTATAAGTGGCCCGTGGTCTTCGGTGACTCGTTACGGACTGATCGCATTTCGTGTGATGTGATACCCTCATCTGTCTTTGTATCTATATTTCAGTGAAAATATCTGCATAACAGTGGTAAACCACACTTTTCCCATCAATTTCAAGACTGCATTCAGTGGTGATCTGTTATATCTTTCCTTTTCTTTTCTTTTTTTGCTGGCTGAGTTAGTTTTCGTTAACAGTGATACACAGAAGTACGGATAAGTGTGCTGATGTATGGGATCTGTGAAAGCAATGGAAGAGTGTTACAACGACGCTATGTTGGTTTCCCATCGACGGCAACCACATTACGCTGCTTTAGCTTCTGTTCGAGGGCTATTGCATTCCTGCATTGCTCTGTATTTTGCTTTCGATTTTGTCATTATTCTGAAGCTATTTGCCCGTAATTAAAGGTAACTGTGGTGACAAACTGAATAAATCATGTAACGAAACACCGGAGGCCTGTTATCAAAATGCTCAGAAAATGTCCCTGAACAACCTCCGATACTTTATTGTTGGAGTTCTTATGCTTCTGCCTCAAGTTATGTAAATGGTATCTTTACCGGCTTCGATCTCTCATCGGATTATGTTCGTCGGACTTTTGCTTCAGGAAATTTTGTTATCCTAAGGCACAATGACCTATCTGTCTAAGTTTTCTCCTAGTCAGGTCACCGTTCAAAAGATCCTGAAACTTGTAACGCTTGTATTTTGAAGAGATGCAGTTTAAGTAAATGATCAGCTGCCCTGACTGTTACACTTTCCCCGTCAACAAGTACGAGAATTCATCTCCGTCCACTGACCGGAGAGACCTGAACCTCTTTTTCTACTACAGGTACTTCCGCTGTAAGAATAAATGATATTAAAATGGGACAGAGCGAAAGCTACAAAACAGTAACAGACAAAGAGGAAAAAGACTCAAATTATATTGATTATGTAGAACATGCTACACTGATGAACGGCGTGAAACTGTAAGGCACCATTTATGTGCAGATATGAGCGCATTTAACTTTATGTCCAGTTTTGCTATTTCACATATGTGATGTGAATATATCAGCGTTGCTATAAGCACAGAGTAAGGAGCGAGTGGTAGGTTCCCACACTGGCTAGCAGAGCCGTCTGGCGCTTTCAGAGCCAGTGGGATGAGGTGCCGGTGCAGAATCGCTCGTGACGTCACCAAAGTGATACGCAGGGAAAGTATATTTCTTCTGGCGCGAATCGAATAATTGTTATTAATAAGTATTTGTTAACAAATGTTGCCTCTTGCCACTCAGACATTAGGAGGAGTCTACGGGTCATAAATAATAACTTTTAATAATTTTACAATGCCAAGAAACATTTATATTAATAAATAATGGATGATTTTGGCATAACCGAAGGTGTAAGATCTTATACGGACTTTACCGATTCTATGTTTCAAGTTACAGACTGTGCGCTATGGTCGGCAGTCGTTGATTGGATGTCTTTCGATCTAGTCAGGCGGTAGACCATGTACTCTACCGTTAATAGTTGGCTTGTTATCTGTGTGAATAAGTTTATTTTACGATGTTTCTTAAATAAACGTACCGTAATGGCATCTAGTGTAAACATTATTTGCACAAAAAGAACTGCTTCCAACTTCATTATGTAAAACATAATAGGAATGCACTTGCAGAATCCGACGCCACCGCTACAGCTCTGCAAGGGAACGTAAAACTAGGAGAGTATCTTCACATAACAAACAGGAAGAGTTCCTATGCGGCAGCTCAATAAATTAGTTCAAGGACGGAGTGACTTAATTGTTACGAAACTCGGATGGGAAAGCGTGGCCAGTCATACTGTACGCCACTTGTACCACCATCTACGGACTCACTGGCTAAACTGGGACATTTATGGCGGTTTAGTACGAGTGTGGGGGTTCTTGACAATCCGTGAATCTGGATTACTCGCCGGTAAGCTATTGTTATGTTGGACAACAGAGCTTGATCGGCCCGTCTCTAGAGAGGTATATTCAGTGAAACACGATGAACTATTTGGAGCACCTAACGAGAGAGGTCTTGCTGGATCTTGAGAAATACAGGATATGGACACGTGCGACAGTTCTTATCACATCAACATCGATGAACGCGTATTCGTCAGCTCACGACGCATCCTGCTTACTCGCTTAATAACAGCGGGCGAGATGTGGACGAGCATTCTATCGCGACGCAACCTAGCTACTGCTTATCTGAATTTACCTCAAGTCTCATTCCAAGCTACTGGAAACTGTTTCATATCAAACGGAGATGGAAGAAACTTCCGCCCTATCGTCGTAAGATCTGTAAGAAAGTGGTAACGTCCCAGTTCTTCAGCAGAACACATGTCGGTGAGCGTCTCTCGGTGGTTTTATGGACTCGTAGACAGCACAGTAGTGTGCCTACTCCGAGAGAATGTAGTCCCTATAGTTAACTTTACGCAGGGGGCCGGAGGAGGGAGGGGAGGTCGGTGAAAACGGTTCCAGAGCTTCTGGCATTAAGGGGGTAGGTAGTAGGTACAGTTATCGCACAGTGAAGTTGGGGTACATTCTAATTTTTGTTCTTAAAAATACGTGAGAGATAATTCCTTGCAATTTATTGTATGAAGAAATAGGCATATGGGCAAGGAGAAAAAGAGACACTTGGATAGCAAATAGTTCGCAAAGGTCTTTGTTAACAATTAAACTTCAATCTTGCAACAAAATTGGTTTCCATTGTTTCCTTGATAACAAATAATAAACATTTTACATTTATTCAAATTTGTTTTTATAGCTACAATTCATGGGTTGAATACTCACTAGGATTACCATGTAATTCCTTGTGGCAACTGATTTACAATAAATTAAGTTCCTTAACCAATTTTTGAAGTATTTTCGCATTCATTAAAAATTTGTGTCTTAAAAAGGTATTGAATATTTAGGAAAAATTAGTGTATGTTGTTGACCATCGTAAGCAAAGTACGCTCCTAAAATTATGATTCACGAATGTGACAAAATATTACCGGGGAAACCATTTTGTAAATAAGTAAACTGAAAATAAATGAGGTTTGAAGTTTGAAAAATGCTTTACTATGCGATACGATGAGTTCTGTGATTTAAAACTGCCAAAATAAATAGTATACTCCTTGCTCTTCTTTCTTACTTACTTACTTAATTTTGTAGTTTAAGTCGCTTTATTGCATTCCTTACCTCCTTGGTGCATCACTCTGCACCTTACTTGTACGAATTTATTCTTCGCACGCCTTCATTCCTCAAATATTTCATCATATGTGCTTCCAAAGTATTTTTAGTTTCCAAACAACTTTTAATTTGCTCTCCACTCCACCATTAAAAGTAATCACAAGTCCGAGTTGGCACAATTTTTATTCCAAAAAGAAGCATGCCTTGGAAATATTTTCCAAACTTCATCTGCGAACTGAGTGAATCCATCCATAAATTTTTTCCCCTGAAAGTCATATTCATGATACAAATCCCATTTCCTCAATTTGCTCGAGATTCCGTAGGACTAAAATAGGTTTTTCATTTTTTCATTGAAGAATCTGCTGTACGCCTATGTCTCCTTCCATGAAAGCATGCTCCTTTCGTTTTATAAGATACTTTGAGCTTTCCCATTTGCAAATAAAATAGAATCGTCTTAGTGACCGCATTAAAACACCCACAGAGTCAATATCACAGCAATCGAAGGACTGGACTATGCCCAATAGATACGAAAAATTTACATTGCTGTTCTGTGACACAGAAGTAGGAGAAATCATGTAAAAAAAAAGTTAGAGCCAGAAAACTGTTAGAAAGTGACAGATGAAGTGAATGTAGAACATGCAAATGTCACACGCGCAGCAACATATATATTCCTCTGTAGCTCTACAACTAATAAAGGTTTTGTATTGAAAGCTTACAAATACAAAGCTAAAGGAACGAAGAATTTGTGAGACAAATTTTAAAGCAGCATTTCTTGAGCCGAAATAACAGCATCTGCTAACTTTCCCTGCGCCAGGAGAACGACCGCAAGAGGATGGTGGCTAATCCACGAAGGCGCGTGTGCAACTTAAATTTGAACGCAACGATTACCGATCCTTTCTGAATCACGGCACCTTATGACTTTCTTAGTTTATCTGGTCTGTGGATGTTAAAAATCATATGCAACCACCTACCGATGGTCTAGATAGCTCAGTAAAACTGATATTAATGTAGAAACTTATGTTTATCGACTTTTCAGTTAATTATGCAATAAGCCTCTGATTACTGTAACTGGAATTATGATTAGGTAAACTCTATTAATCCATAATTAGAATTTTTACGTCATTAAACACTCTTTCTTTGTATGGGAGGGAACTGGTCCGCTGCTGACCCTTCCCCATGTGTGTATGTGACACATTCAGAAAAGTGACAGGCTTACAAGCTGAAACTGAGAGTGTGAAAGTAACTGGATGATGCTGTGCTAAGAACCTATATCTACCCATAATGATACTATCTGTGTGACCTGAAGCTGAAATACACTAGAGCAAAAAAATGCAATACACTCAAGGATCATGCTGAGTGACACCAGAGTATAATATGTGAATGCTGAGGGGTTGCAGTGTTTATGATTCATCTGCCGCGGTCATCGGCCATAAGCAAGTCTGTACAGCTCTGTTTTGACTCGACAGGCAGTAGCTGTGCTGAGTTTTGAAGTGAGCAGTGTTTGCCACATTCACGTACTCCTGCTTAACAGCTTCAGCCATTGGAGCAGAGTCGCACTGTGTGCCTGCAGAAACGTGGACGGGCGTATCGACGGATTGCTGCACATGTTGGGCACAATGTGTCGCTGGTGTGTCGTTCCTTTGAACAGTGCTCTGTAGAACATTCCCACACCCGTAGACCACGTTCTGCACGTCCTTACAGTTCAGACGTACATCAAGATCGATGCACTGTGTGAGCAGTAGTGCCATACCGAACATCATCCAGGAACGAAATCCAAGCACGTGTTGCCATTGAGGACCGTCCGCTTGTACTAGGACTAAGGTAAAGTGTGCGTCTGAAAAGGCTGTCACTGACCCCAGGACACCGACAAGCACGGCTAC
This sequence comes from Schistocerca serialis cubense, assembly GCF_023864345.2. Classification (NCBI taxonomy): domain Eukaryota; kingdom Metazoa; phylum Arthropoda; class Insecta; order Orthoptera; family Acrididae; genus Schistocerca; species Schistocerca serialis. The sequence goes on from NC_064646.1 coordinate 239,717,697, forward strand.
TCCAATGTCGGGAAAGAGTCGTCTGGAGAGTGGTAATGCCCTCCGTTTTCTTCTGTGATGAGAAGATGGAAGGACAAATGTGTGGCGTAGCCTTGGCGAGCAACCTAGTCCAGATTGCACTGCCCTGCGACACACAGTTGTCTTCCAAGGCATCATGGCGTGGGAGGCATCAGTTGCCACTCGCAGTCACCAGTCGCATTTGGTGATTTTTCCCAGAGTAAAGTAACCGGCATCTGTTAAGTAGCACAGTCTGTTATCTTCGTGCTACCAACGTTTCAGCCACTGGAAGGTAGTGTGCATGTGCTTTTTCACCAGGACAAAGCACGTAAAATATTGGTGCTGTGAATCGACGTGCTCTTCATGGAGTACACCAACTAGGCTGGCCAGCAAGATCCCTAGCTTTCTCGCCAATTGAACTCGTACGTGACATCATGAAGCGGGTATTTACTCGTTCCCCGGGGCGTGTAAAAATCATTTCCGAACTACAACAAAAGACGTAAGATGCTTGGGACAATCTACCGCACGATACCATTCGGCATCCTTACATATACATCTACTTCGTAACTGTATTTCACACTTAAGTGCTTGGCAGAGGGTTCATCGAACCATTTTCATACTACTTGTCTACCATTCCACTCTCGAATGGCCCGTGGGAAAAAGGAACACCTAAATCTTTCCGTTCGAGCTCTTATTTCTCTTATTTGATTATGATCATCATTTCTCCCTGCGTAGGTGGATGTCAACAAATTATTCTCGCATTTTGAACAGAAAGTTGGTGATTGAAATTTCGTAAATATATCTCGCCGCAAAGAAAACCACCTTTGTTTCAGTGACTGCCACCCCAACTCGCGTATCATATCAGTGACACTCTCATCTCTATTGCGCAATAACACGAAACAAGCTGCCCTTCTTTGCAATTTTTCGATGTCCTCCGTCAATCCCACCTGGTAAGGACCCCATACCGCGCAGCAATATTTTTGCAGAGGACGAACAAGTGTATGTAGGCTGTCTCTTTAGTGGGTTTGTTGCATCTTCTAAGTGTTCTGCGAACAAAGCGCAGTGTTTGTTTCGCCTTCCCCACAATATTATCTATGTGATCTTTTCAATAAAAGTTGCTAGTAATTGTAAATCCTAGGTATTTAGTTGAATTGGCAGCCCTTATATCTGTACTATTTATCGTATACCCAAAATTTATCGGATTTCTTTTAGTACCAATGTGAATGACCTTGCACTTTTCTATGTTTAGTGCCAATTTCCACTTTCCGCACCATACACAAATTCTTTCTAGATCATTTTGTAATTGTAGCTGATCGTCTGATGATTTTACTAGACGGTAAATTACAGCGTCATCTGCAAACAATCTAAGGGGGCTGATTAGATTATCACCTAGATCATTTATGTAAATCAGGAACAGCAGAGGACCTATGACACTACCTTGCGGAAGGCCAGATATCACTTCTGTTCTACTCGATGATTTACCGTCTATCACTACGAACTGAGACCTCTCTGAGAGGAAATCACGAACCCAGTCACACAACTGAGACGATACTCCATATGCACGCAATTTTATTAATAGTCGCTTGTGAGGAACGGTATCAAAAGCCATCTGGAAATCTAGGAATATGGAATCCAACTGAGATACCTTGTTGACAACACTCATTACTTCATGGGAATAAAGAGCGTTTGGATGCGAGAATACATTTCTGCGCTGTGTACTGATGCGAATGTGTATTGATGCGACTGTTTCGGCGCCCTTTACTCTGACATGTGTGATTCTTTTGGTCAGAATTTTGTTATCATAGACTGCTACAATGATGAACTATCTGTCACGTCACTTGCAATAAAATGACCTTGTCTCTGAGGGTTTTGCATTTTTCCGGCCTTGTGTATAACAAAAACTTTCAGGAGACGGTCGCTGAGTCTCCCTGTCAGTGATACACTTAAGATACAGCTCACGCTAATCACATGAAAAGAAGACATTGTGCCTGGAAGAAGAATATTCTTTCCGAGGAGGTTGTTGAACATGTCATACGACTTTCTTTCTTTTGCTACGACATGCCTAATACGATTTCCACAAGCCTGACTGATTTTTGGGTTAGGATTTCCCGTAGAAGACTTAATCGGCATTTTTTTTGAAACCGTTAACCGTTTCCTGCATCATCTACCCATATGGTTTCTTTCGTTATGCTGTAAATCCGTGAACGAAAGGCACACTTTTCCCGCAAGTGCAGTGATGCTACGTGAAAGCGATTCTGCGCAACTGCGTATACTAATACGATACGTGTCGTACGTGTATAAACAAGACATAAAGACGTATCCTTTCTAATTTGCGCTGTGATATATCACGGGATTCGAGCGATCCGTGCGTGACTCTTTTTGCTTCCCGAGACCAGCCGTGAACTGCCGCCGGTTTGTTAGACGCCCTCAGAGGATAAACCGTGAGCACGATTGTGAGCGGAACAAAATGGCGCCGTACCCGCGATCGCATTGGCTTTCGGCCAGAAGCGGATCTGACTTCATGCAGCATTTGAGCCCGCATACACAGGCCGTACACCGCAATATATGGCGGCACATTGATCTTTGTTTGACCGCCTATTAGGGCAACAGCGAGTCGCTACTGCGGGGGCGGGCAGCGGCGACCGCCGGACCAAATCCCTTGGCGCTTTCCCAGCGACCCGCTCTCTGTCAGCTGCGCCAAGATTACTGCCAAACAGATTTTTTCTCGTTTATCCTTTCTTTTTGTTCTTGTCTTTTTTTGCGTCGACACGGGTCACTTGTCGAGAACAACGAGTTTACCATGGTATTAAGACATGGGTGATACCAAAGAAGAGTGAAGGCAGAGTAGGCACATTCGATTCCTAGATGTGTAATTTGCGACCACCATCGTGATGAAGTCACGGACCAAAGCAGACTGATGCCACCAGCAGGTTCGACGATAAAAATATGACGCAAGTAAGTTGCTAGTAATTGTAAATCCTAGGTATTTAGTCGAATTGGCAGCCCTTATATCTGTACTATTTATCGTATACCCAAAAAAGATGGAATAATCAACGAAAGGTTAACGTTCTACGAGTCGGGGCGTGGAATGTCAGAAGCTTGAACGTGTTAGGGAAACTAGAAAATCTGAAAAGGGAAATGCAAAGGCTCAATCTAGATATAGTAGGGGTCAGTGAAGTGAAGTGGAAGGAAGACAAGGATTTCTGGTCAGATGAGTATCGGGTAATATTAACAGCAGCAGAAAATGGTATAACAGGTGTAGGATTCGTTATGAATAGGAAGGTAGGGCAGAGGGTGTGTTACTGTGAACAGTTCAGTGACCGGGTTATTCTAATCACAATCGACAGCAGACCAACATCGACAACGATAGTTCAGGTATACATGCCGATGTCGCAAGCTGAAGATGAACAGATAGAGAAAGTGTATGAGGATATTGAAAGGGTAATGCAGTATGTAAAGGGGGACGAAAATCTAATGGTCATGGGCGACTGGAATGCAGTTGTAGGGGAAGGAGTAGAAGAAAAGGTTACAGGAGAATATGGGCTTGGGACAAGGAATGAAAGAGGGGAACGACTAATTGAGTTCTGTAACAAGTTTCAGCTAGTAATAGCGAATACCCTGTTCAAGAATCACAAGAGGAGGAGGTATACTTGGAAAAGGCCGGGAGATACGGGGAGATTTCAATTACATTACATCATGGTCAGACAGAGACTCCGAAATCAGATACTGGATTGTAAGCCGTACCCAGGAGCAGATATAGACTCAGATCACAATGTAGTAGTGATGAAGAGTAGGCTGAAGTTCAAGACATTAGTCAGGAAGAAGCAATACGCAAAGAAGTGGGATACGGAAGTACTAAGGAATGACGAGATACGTTTGAAGTTCTCTAACGCTATAGATACAGCAATAAGGAATAGCGCAGTAGGCAGTACATTTGAAGAGGAATGGACATCTCTAAAAAGGGCCATCACAGAAGTTGGGAAGGAAAACATAGGTACAAAGAAGGTAGCTGCGAAGAAACCATGGGTAACAGAAGAAATACTTCAGTTGATTGATGAAAGGAGGAAGTACAAACATGTTCTGGGAAAATCAGGAATACAGAAATACAAGTCGCTGAGGAATGAAATAAATAGGAAGTGCAGGGAAGCTAAGACGAAATGGCTGTAGGAAAAATGTGAAGACATCGAAAAAGATATGATTGTCGGAAGGACAGACTCAGCATACAGGAAAGTCAAAACAACCTTTGGTGACATTAAAAGCAACGGTGGTAACATTAAGAGTGCAACGGGAATTCCACTATTAAATGCAGAGGAGAGAGCAGATAGGTGGAAAAAATGGCTCTGAGCACTATGGGACTTAACTTCTGTGGTCATCACTCCCCTAGAACTTAGAACTACTTAAACCTAACTAACCTAAGGACATCACACACATCCATGCCCGAGGCAGTATTCGAACCTGCGACCGTAGCAGTCGCGCCGTTCCGGACTGAGCGCCTTAACCGCGAGACCACCGCGGCCGGCAGATAGGTGGAAAGAATACATTGAAAGCCTCTATGAGGGTGAAGATTTGTCTGATGTGATAGAAGAAGAAACAGGAGTCGATTTAGAAGAGATAGGGGATCCAGTGTTAGAATTGGAATTTAAAAGAGCTTTGGAGGACTTACGGTCAAATAAGGCAGTAGGTATAGATAACATTCCATCAGAATTTCTAAAATCATTGGGGGAAGTGGCAACAAAACGTCTATTCACGTTGGTGTGTAGAGTATATGAGTCTGGCGACATACCATCTGACTTTTGGAAAAGCATCATCCACACAATTCCGAAGACGGCAATAGCTGACAAGTGCGAGAATTATCGCACAATCGGCTTAACAGCTCATGCATCGAAGCTGTTTACAAGAATAATATACAGAAGAATGGAAAAGAAAATTGAGAATGCGCTAGGTGACGATCAGTTTGGCTTTAGGAAAAGTAAAGGGACGAGAGATGCAATTCTGACGTTACGGCTAATAATGGAAGGAAGGCTAAAGAAAAATCAAGACACTTTCATAGGATTTGTCGACTTGGAAAAAGCGTTCGACAATATAAAATGGTACAAGCTGTTCGAGATTCTGAAAAAAGTAGGTGTAAGCTATAGGGAGAGACGGGTCATATACAATATGTACAACAACCAAGAGGGAATAATAAGAGTGGACGATCAAGAACGAAGTGCTCGTATTATGAAGGGTGTAAGACAAGGCTGTAGCGTTTCGCCCCTACTCTTCAATCTGTACATCGAGGAAGCAATGATGGAAATAAAAGAAAGGTTCAGGAGTGGAATTAAAATACAAGGTGAAAGAATATCAATGATACGATTCGCTGATGACATTGCTATCCTGAGTGAAAGTGAAGAAGAATTAAATGATCTGCTGAACGGAATGAACAGTCTAATGAGTACACAGTATGGTCTGAGAGTAAATCGGAGAAAGACGAAGGCAATGAGAAGTAATAGAAATGAGAACAGCGAGAAACTTAACAACAGGATTGATGGTCACGAATTCAATGAAGTTAAGGAATTCTGCTACCTAGGCAGTAAAATAACCAATGACGGACGGAGCAAGGAGGACATCAAAAGCAGACTCGTTATGGCAAAAAAGGCATTTCTGGCCAAGAGAAGTCTACTAATATCAAATACCGGCCTTAATTTGAGGTAGAAATTTCTGAGGATGTACGTCTGGAGTACAGCATTGTATGGTAGTGGAACATGGACTGTGGGAAAACCGGAAAAGGAGAGAATAGAAGCATTTGAGATGTGGTGCTATAGACGAATGTTGAAAATTAGGTGGACTGATAAGGTAAGGAATGAGGAGGTTTTACGCAGAATTGGAGAGGAAAGGAATATGTGGACAACACTGATAAGGAGCAGGGACAGGATGATAGGACATCTGCTAAGACATGAGGGAATGACTTCCATGGTACTAGAGGGAACCGTAGAGGGCAAAAACTTTAGAGGAAGACAGAGATTGGAATACGTCAAGCAAATAATTGAGGATGTAGGTTGCAAGTGCTACTCTGAGATGAAGAGGTTAGCACGGGAAAGGAATTCGTGGAGGGCCGCATCAAACCAGTCAGTAGACTGATGACCAAAAAAAAAAAAGTTATAATTGTATAATGTATCTATCACTTCAGGCAACACTTCCGCTCTACAGTTTCTTTCTGTTCCTTTTCCGGAAAACATTACTCCAGGAGCTGCGCAATGTGTAATACTCACTAGTCTGAGCACAACATCTCGCTCATTATGGAGGGATGTTGAGTTCAATTTATAGACAAACAAATGGGAAGCTCTCTAGATAACACGGAAAACAAACGTAGTCACTATGGTCCAGAAGTCAGCTGATAGCGTGTGTAGTGTTACATTACTAATTACTTTATGCATAGTTTGTGAAATATGTGCATGTGTTAAAGGTGACTGATATGATAAATAAATGTGCACAGTAACATCAGCATTTTACATTATCAAATAATTTTTTTTGTTGAATACTATTGTACATTAGGGGTAACCCCGAATTAGGTTGTGTTGTCTTAAGGGGAGACGGTGGCAGAAATAATGAAAAATTTACAAATTATTTTCATTTGCTTATTTGAGAGTAAATATAATTGAGATTATTAGCCGAATTTTTTCCCCTGAAATTCGAACTACAAATGGCATAAAAAAATTAAAACCCTAATGCGCCAAGCCCGCTTTTCAATGTACCAAATGCAGGAAAATTTTTATTGCAGAATTTGGACTGTGAACCTACAAAATATAGCTTTAGAAGGCTGTGACTTTTTGTATACATAACAGCAGTGTTGTAAAGAAGGCCGTGGAGCCATCTTCTGGTTCAATCAGTGTGGTGTAGAAGGCTGTGGAGTGTTGTAAAGAAGTTTTGCGCTGTTCTAGGGAATTCGAGTGACGCTTGATTTATTGTACCATTATTTGTGCAAGGTTGAATCTGTTGATCCCTTTTTACAATGCCTAGGCCTGGTAAAGTATTTAAAAATATAGTAAGTCCAATATTTCCAATATAAAGCGAAAACTGACATTGAGGTTAGGGTCTGGCCTGCATATGCAAACATTAGCTTGTCTCCGAGTGCATCTAAAATAAAACTTGGGGCAGGGATTCTGTCAGAAGAAACAAATCATGACAGAAATACAGGTTTCAGAATTGTGGATCTGGAAATGGTGGCAGAAGCACTTAGAAAAGCATGCAAGTGCTCTGTTTGTGGAGGAAATGCAGATTTGGTTGATGATGGATAGAGAGAAGGTTTGGTTTGCACATTGCACATTTTGTATCAAAACTGTGATGCTGACAGACCATTCAAGACATCAAAGGCCAGTAATAGAATCTATGAAGCCAATATGAGATTTGCTTATGGACTAAGATGTATAGGGATTGGAAGAGATGGCGGAAACCTTTTATGTGGTATTATGAACATGCTTGTTCCTCCCCTAAAATATTCTGCAATGAATACTGCTCTCCTCAATGCAGTTGCAGAAGTAAGTGAAGAGAGCATGAAAATGGCAGTCCTGGGGGCAATTCAAGAAAATTGTGAAGCAATAATAGCAACGATATGGCAGTTTCCTGTGACAGTTCCTGGATGAAGAGGGGGCATACTTCACTGCATGGAGTTTCAACACTCGTTAGTGTCGACATTGGAGAAGTATTAGACTTAGAGGTGATGTCTAAATATTGTTCTGCATGTTCCTTGCACAAGAAATCTATTGATGCTGGTAAAGAAACAGAATGGCAAGAAGACCATAAAGCTGTTTGTAGCAGAAATTATGCAGGCTCCAGTGGTAGGATGGAAGCTGCAGGTATGAAATTCATTTTCCATAGAACTTTGCAAAGGTATGGAGTAAGATACGTACAGTATTTAGGAGATGGAGACTCTAGTGCTTTCAAGAATGTAGTTGAAAGTCATCCCTATGGAAAAGATTGCACTATTGAGAAACTGGAGTGCTTAGGCCATATTCAGAAGAGGATGGGTAGACGACTCCAAAGACTTGTTGCAGACAATTAAGGCGAGCTACTAGAGGATCGGAAGCCACTGGGAGGTAAAAACAGACTAACAAAGAAGAGAATTGACAGCCTATAAGTCTATTATGGTGCTGCAATTAGAAGTAACCTCACAAGCTTGGACAGTATGAGGAAAGCAGTATGGACCATTTGGTTTCATTACTTGTCGACAGACACTACACCTCAACATGGCCTCTGTTCTAATGAATGGTGTAAATTTTTGAAAAGTAAGGACAGTGGGGAAGGTTATACCCATAAAAATAGCCTTCCTTATGAGGTTTCAGTGGCCATTAAACCAACTTATAGAGCACTGGCTTCACCAGAACTGCTAGAAAAATGTCTGCGTGGGATAACACAGAACCCAAACGAAAGTTTCAATGCTCTTATTTGGAAAAGATGTCCAACGACTGTGTGTTTCCAATTTGGTGGTGAATATGTCTGCTTTGGAAGCTGGAGCAGTATTTAATGATGGGAATGTGGCAAGACTTCACATCCTCAGCAAGTTGGGCCTTACACCTGGAGTCTTCACTGAGCAGATACTGCAGATCATCGATAAGCATAGAATCGTGAGGTGGAGACTTCAGTCCAGAACATACAAAGAATTGCTAGGCAAAGGAGCATAGAAGCTAAAAGAGCTGTAGAGGATGATGAGGAAGAAATGGAATATGGATATGGGCAGTTTTAGCTAAGGTATGATAGTTCTTTTTTTCTTTTTTTTTACATTTCATCCAAATATTAAAATGATTTTTCTGCAACTTAAGGTTTTCTGCTTTCAGGAACACATACATCAGAAACTACTGGAAGGATTGCAATGATATTTGGCACACCTTTTCTTTTACTTTGAGCAATATCTAAGTGGAACAAAATTTTAATCGAGATATTATACACAGTTCTGTGGTTAATAATATATTGAAAAGTCTGCTTGTAAAAGATGTTCGAATCCAAAATATCACAGAAAGTAGTAGCATTAATTTACCAAAAAGTTACAGAACTTAATTGTACACCTATTTGCGTTGATTATTTTACCATTAAAAAAATGTACCAAATTTCCCTCGAAATTATGAAAAAGTGTACCTTAAAATAATAATGCAATAAAAAAATTCAAAATTATCTCACTGAATTAGATTGTTATTAAAAATTGTGAATTTTTTTAAAACATCATATTAGATCTCAAAACATAAGTGTGCAAAATTTCAGTGAGATTGAAAAAAAATGGCAAAGATATGGATTTACAAAAATATCAGTGCGAGACTGCCACTGTCTCCCCTTAAATACACTGGCATTGTACTCGGGAGAATGGAGCCTCTCCGTCTAGACGCTCTGATTTAGGTTTTCCGTGCCTTCCCTAAATTACTTCAGGCAAATGCCGGAATGGTTATTATTATAAGACCACCGCCCATGTGTCCCATCTTCGTCAACCTAGACTTTAAAGTCTGTAAATACCTTTATATATGAATTATGTTTTTTCTTGTTCTTAAACTGTAATGCAATAACGTGTCCAGAATCCTTGTAAAACTGTTCCACGTATCAATAAAACTACTACGAGAATATTTCCACAATTTATATTTATCGTGTTTGATAAGCTAATACACCACACGCCTTTCTGAAAGTTTCAGACTTGTTGATCACAGGAGAGAAGTTGCGTATGTTCTCGATCAAACGTCGCAGGTTCGAATCCTGCCTCGGGCATGGATGTGTGTGATGTCCTTAGGTTAGTTAGGTTTAATTAGTTCTAAGTTCTAGGCGACTGATGACCTCAGAAGTTAAGTCGCATAGTGCTCGGAGCCATTTGAACCATTTTTTCGATCAAACGTTTCACAGAAAGAGGTTGGAATTGACCAATTTTACTATAGCAGAATTCTGCCTGCTACGGCATGTAATGTACTTATTTGTTTTTTTAAAAGTTATTTGCTGTAGAGTACTACTTCTGAATTGGGCCCCGATACTGTAATAGGCGCTGATAATGCTCGCATGTACAACGATGATATACTCCATGGATGCCAGTTCAAAACGAGCTAATGGAAAAAATTTTCACCTCCAGACTTTTGGTGACCAAGGAGAGGAGAAATAGGGGAATAAAGTTTCTGATCATCGTAACCAACGACCTAGGTTAATTTCAAAACCTTCAAGCAGTATGTTATGAAACGAAGGAACGTGTCACTGTTGACGTTAATTCATTCACTGGATAGGGATTTAAGATAGGTGGCTCGATGTGTGCTATTCTATATGATTTAGCTGTATAGCACCATAGGGCTTCAATCTCTCCCTTCTTATTCAGCAACAGCGTTAACTTACTTAGATTCGTGACTTCACTCGGTACCTAGTCTAATAAGTCACGCTTAAGACACAGGAAGGAGTAAATCCTTTTTTAGAATGTCTACTGTAAAATAGTTTGTGATTATCGTACGACAAGATCCCATTTAAAGCCATGCAATTATTTTAGTATACTGGGAATCCCCACAGAATGCATTAGCAGGAATTTTTATGTAATGTGAGAGCCTGCCATAACGGGACAATGGAATTGTTCCATTTAAGAGTAATCACCATACGCGTTAAAACATTTATAGCACTGGGAGGCGGGATACTCAACCCCTACTTCGTACAATACAGTCGGCCGCTGACGGCTCCACAACCGTTCAACTCTTGCACTCCCTCGTTTCAGCTGAAACCGACATCTACGTATTTATTTCTTTACGTAGCCAAATACGTGTAAATCACATATTGAAAGATCCAGGTTGTACAGAGTTTCCCAATCAAATCACTGAAGCGTCTGATCGGCAGTATGGGGGCGGGCGTTATCGTGCAACGGATGATTCTGTCACGGTCCGAGGACAAACGACAAAGACGTGGAAACGTCCCACATATCCACCGGCAAAGAAATCCGAAGCTGTTCACGCAGCTTCCAGTAAGGCCATGATGTGCTTCTTCTTCGACTATAGGGGACCTATGCTCGTAGAGATCCTCGAGCATGGAACCAAATCATTGCGCTGCACTTGGTTGGTTGGTTGGTTGGTTGGTTGATTCGGAGGAGGGGATTAAACAGCGAGATCATTGGTCCCATTGGATTAGGGAAAGATGGGGAAGGAAGTCGCAGTGTCCTTTCAAAGGAATCATTCCGGCATTAGCCTGAAGCGATTTAGGGAAATCACGGAAAATCTAAATCAGGATGGCCGGAAGCGGGTTTGAACCGTCGTCCTGCCGAATGCGAGTCCAGTGTGCTAACGACTGCGCCACCTCACTCGGTATGCTCAGCAATATGAAGACACTTTGCACAAACTGCGTCACCCCATTAAGTAAAAACGCCCAGCAATGCTGTCGGACTGAATCATCCACTTGCACGATAACGCCCGCCCGCACACTATCACCCGGAAGCTTTAGCGATGTGGTTGCGGAACACTGCAACATCCTCCTTACGGCCTGGATTTTTCACCATGTGATTTTCACATCTTTGGCATAGACATCGGTTTCGGTCGGACGAGGAAATGCAGCGACCGACCGCATTCTACGAAACAGTAGTTGATCGTCTCGTCTCTTAGTGGGACAAATGTTTTGTTAGGAATTGATCGTAGAATTGCATATGCAAATAGGAAATATCATTCTGGTTGAATGTGAACTGGTGTCACTAATGGATTGGCGGGTACAAAACTCTTTTGAACCATTCCATGGTCCTGTTGTGGTGGGTGTTAAGTTTTAATTTGACTGTCCCTCATAAAAACAAGGATGTTACGTTTTCTTAGCCATTTTATAGATTTTAATGTGATACTTTCCTCCGCGCCAGATAGCGACAAAACACGCAATTACCAGTAGTGATTCTTGTGTTTAAACTCTGTCAGTGCGTACTCCTCACATTTAACTCAAATCATAGGTGTCATGCGAAGTGATAATGAATTTCATGAATCGTGTTAATCTAAACTAGTTTGGTGCAGCTCTCTGTGGTAGTCTGTTCTGTGCAGGTCTCTTCATAACTTATGACTATTGTAACTTACATACAGTGGTTGGACAAAAATAAGGAAACACCACGAGAAATTAATGCCGGAACACAAATACAGATGGTAACCATGCCTGCAGGTTGCGCTGTTGCACTTGAACCACGAATGGCAGTGTACAATGTGTCCAATACTTTGCAAGTGTTAGTCATGGTCGGAACGGTGTTCCGTATAGTCGTGGGCGTGTTTTGTCGGAGCTAACTGAATTCGTATGGGTAAAGTGTTGGGGCTTCTGTCACAACTCGAGCCCCAGCAATTGAAGGTACTGCCGTAACCGAGGTAGCTGAAATGTTGACACCCTATCGAAGGTTAATACAGCATTCAGGGAAATCGAAAAAGCATCATTCGCTAAGGCACAACGCGGAAGAACTGAATGAGAAGAGGTCAGCGAAGAGGGCTGTGGCGAAAAGTGGGAGGAAGACAGCTGCAAAAGTCACTACAGAACAGAATATTCACTCACGAACACTGTCAGCACAAAAAACAACAACAAGGGAGCCGCATATTCATGGAATTTCAGGCTGAGCTGAAATTCCAAAACCAGTCATCAGTGATGCAAATACCCGTAACAGCGCAGTAGTTGTTGTTATACGGAAACGGAGCGATTTATCTGACGTCCATAATAGTGTGATTAAAAAAAAAGGTTGAAATGGCTCTGAGCACTATGGAACTTAACAGCTGAGGTCATCAATCCCCTAGAACTTATAACTACTTAAACCTAACTAACCTAAGGACATCACACACATGCATGCCCGAGGGAGGATTCGAACCTGCGACCGTAGCGGTCGCGCGGTTCCAGACTGTAGCGTCTAGAACCGCTCGGCCACCAAGGCCGGCAATAGTGTGATCATTGGCTTTCGAGCCAAGAGTGGAAGTATTTCTGAAACGGCTAAGTTTGTAAACTTTCCCCGTGCCATCACGGTTAAAGCAAAATGGCGCTTTTCAAAACACGCGCCGAGGCAATTGTGGTGCACCACGGGCCATAATGACTTCTGCGGAGATGTGGACTGGCAAAGAGACATGTAACAGTTAAGAAACTGACCGCCAGTGTGAACCAAGGGACCTATGGGCCTGTGCAGCACCTATGCTGACTGCTCTTCAACGGTGACAAAGGCTGGAATTAGCATTCAGTACCATAACTGGACGTCGACTGAGTGACGACTGGTGTTTTAATCACACGAATCGCGTTTTATACTCTACCGGCCGCTGGAGGGTACAACGTGAAACCTCTGAAACATTTGCCGGAAGGGTCCAGACCAGAGGAGAGCTTTATTACTTGGGGAACGTTATCGTGTCATTTCCTGTATGTTCTCGCCATTCTGGAAGGCATAACGGATCAGCACAAATGTACCTCTATCCTTCGCGGCCAAACTAATTCCTACATTCAACTGTTTGTTTTCCTCAGCACATCGCATTTGCCAACAGGATAATGCAATGTGTCAAATTCCACTCACCAACTTTCGCCTCCGTATGCGAAAATACTTTTTTGACGTTGAACTACATCGGAAGGGAAGTCAGAGCTCTTACGGAAAGGTATAGGTGTTTGTTCTTTCCGCGCGCTGTACGAGATTTAAATAATAGTGAATTCTGAAGATGCTTCGATGAACCATCTGCCACGCACTTAAATATGATTTGCAGAGTATCCATGTTGATGTAGATGCTTTAACTTATCAGTGTCTGTCAAAGATAAAACTAAACTTTGAGTATTTGAGGTACTCAGCGTCAGGGATGGATGTTCAATACTTAGAGACACTATTTCCAGATGCGTCAACCGCTGCACAGGACTACCACATGTACGTGACGAATGTAGTCTTGTCACCTTCCCGGAACAAAAAAGGCAGTGTATTGTGTACTGTGAGTCAGATGGCAATCGATTTGAATGTCGAAACCTATTTCTGTCAGGGCTTTGGGGAGTCAAAAGGCACCACACGGCTACATTCACACTGGCACCAATAACATCGGCCGTCAGTTTGGTAGCGGTGTGTCCGATGAGCTACGTCAGTTTATGGCAGAGCCAATAACGTTAGAATCTATTCTATCCTATATCTGTTCGAAATGTACGTGGCGAGTTCTGTATACTCTTACCCCGGTCACTGTAATAACCAGACAAGTTTTAAATAACCAGACAAGTTTTACGACTATTTGAGATGAAGAGAGAAACGTTGCGGTGATCCTTAGTGAAGTAGGAAAGCAAGATGGCGAACACTATGCACACCTTCAAATAAATTCAGAAAAACAAACAGACCCTAGTTAATTTCAATGACTGCCCTTCAGCATGTGTGGAAGAGAACACAAATTTCAAAATAAGTTACTCTGAACACCAAAAATACTGAAAAGTGAAAAACGTACATCACATTTGCAAACCACCACCAACACAGTCACCACCGTACTTGCACCGAAACATTAGTGAGCAGTAATAATAATTCGTACACAGCTAATGAGTAATTACCTTAAACCACTACTACTACAGTAGCATTAAGCATCAACAATTAACATATGCCACCTTTCTCACTGGAACACAGGATTTTCGATTTCATTATATGGGTCTAAAATTTCCGATTTCACTTACGTTGTAGGTTACATACTGCAATAAATATAGGACTCTCCGTCTTCAGGCCCCATGTGGCCCATCGACCATCCGACCACCGTGTTATCCTCAGCTGAGGATGCGGATAGGAGGACGTGTGGCCACCATACCGCTCTCCCGGTCGTTATGATGGTTAAACTTCCTGGCAGATTAAAACTGTGTGCCGGACCGAGACTCGACTAGTCGGTCGAGTAGCGCGTCAGTTGGCATCACCAGGCTGAGCATATCCCAAAAAATGTCAACAGCGCATGGCGGCCGTGATGGTCACCCATAAAAGTGACGGCCACGCCCAACAGCACTTAACTTCGGTGATCTGACGGAAACCGGTCTATCCACTGCAGCAAGGCCGTTGCCAGCAGTAAATATAGACATGCTGCAAAAATGGCGCGACAGCCACAGAACATGGTTCAAATGGTTCAAATCGCTACTGAGCACTATGGGACTTAACATCTGAGATCATCAGTCCCCTAGAACTTAGAACTACTTAAACCTAACTAACCTAAGGACATCACACACATCCATGCCCGAGGCAGGATTCGAACCTGCGACCGTAGTGGTCACGCGGTTCCAGACTGAAGCGCCTAGAACCGCACGGCCACACCGGCCGGCACAGAACATGTGTAATATTAGGTAACGACTGATTGATTAAATTTTTAAGTTGTTGGAAACTTGTGGATTACAATGAAGCAGAGATTTCAGACCATAGATTCAGAGACATATCCCTGTTATAATACCGCTCGTCCTGAGGATACAGCAATCGCCTTCTATCTTCTACTATACTTAAAAAATTTTAAACAGTCCAATATTTGCATATATGAACGTCGGTCGATTCAATTGAAGAAAACAAACTCATTTGAATTAAGCCGACTGTCGGTCGTATTGTGAACGGTCGGGCGTTGGGATCAGTTTCAGCGAGACTGCGCACATACTGGAGTACTAACTTCAAAAGTTAGGCTGTCTTCGGTGGATGTCGATCGTCGGCGGAACACCCTACTGCCGGCACCGCTGTGACCATAGCCCTAATCGTGTCCCAGCACATTCCCATATCTTCTGGCGACTCAGTATCATATTATGATATGATGTTGAAGCCGAAGGTAGTTATCATATAACGTGACGGTCGCCAGGCAACGCTGAATAATAACTGTGTGTTAGTGTGTGGTTGCCTGTGGAGTTGGGGTTGGTGGACAGGTACGAACCTTCTTGAGGACGCTGAGGTTGACGTGCAGCGCCAGCTCGGTCTTCAGCTTGTCCGGCAGCAGACCCAGGGCCGTGTTGATGTCGCCGCCGCCCTGAATTCGCCCCCTGCAACCACACAACAAACATCTCTGTCAGATACGTGTTTTCCTTTTTAAGAGATGGTCCTGTGTCGCAGAAGGGCAGAAGAGAAAGGCAGAAAATACGCTCTAAGGAAAAAAATAACAAAATAGTGAGGCGCCACGATGGAACTATTCGAATTCGACAGAAATCAGTAGATATGACGCACACGTATAGACAAACAAATTATTGCAATTACAGAAAAAATTGATGATTTAGTCTAGATAAAGAGCTTCACAAACTGCGCAAGTCAATAACGCGTTGGTGCATCTCTGTGTCTTATGCAAGTAATTGTTCGGCTTGGCAATGATTGACAGAGTTGCTGGACGTATAGCGCCAAATGCTGTCCAATCGAAGCGTTGTATCATCAAAATCCGGAGCTGGTTTTAGGGACTTGCCAGCTCCGGGTTTTGACGCTGTAACGCGGCAGTTAGACAGCGTTTGACACGATACTTTATAGAGGACAACCAACAAGGACCAGAAGTGGACCAACCACTTTGTGTTTTCCTCTTTTATAAATCATATAATTTTTCTGAAATTATAATAATTTGTTTGCCTGTACATGTAACTCACATCTACCGATTTCCGTTCCGTTCGGATAATTCCTTCTTGGTGCGTCTCTTTTTTTTGTCTTGGAATGTATATCCTAAAGACCACAGTTTCCATGTTGACCTCTGAGACGAACTAACTGGATTGTTAATATTCACAACAAAGAGATTTAGAATTTTTACAACAGTGTAAGAAAACCGCACCACGTAGAGTCCAAAGTCAAATAGCAGTTGCAAGAGTTGGGCCTTCAGCAACACAGAATGTCCCACTGCAAACTTTTAACGGATTTTCAAGCACGAGGAGGAAGTTCTCAGATCTGTGAGTATCTTGAAGATTTTTTAAGCAAGAACCCAAAATGTTTTCCCAGACGACGAGTGTTCGTCAGAAACAAAGGCATATTTAGGAGCGCTCCAAGAAGTGTGATAGGACCGCTCTTTTTCTGTGTACACATCAACGTTCTGGAGGACACGCTGAGCAGCAATCTGCGACTGTTTTCTGAGGATGCTGCAGGGTGTGAAAAATGTCGTCTTTGAGTGGATAGGATTTGTATTTGGTGTGGTGAATGATATCTTGCTGTAGATTTGGAAAAAAAGTAAGATAATGCAGTTGAGTGGGAAAAACAGTCCTTTAACGTTCAAGCACGGTAGCCGTATTAATGGTTTGCTGCTTGACACAGTAAGGTCGGTTACATATCTGTGCGTTAAGCTGCAAAGAGAATGAAAATGGAATGTGGAAGTATGGTCATTTATAAGGAAGGCGAATGTTCGATTCCGGATTAATCGGAGAATTATAGGAAAGTGTAGCTCACCTATGAAGGAGACCACATAGCGAGGACTTGCTGTATCAGTTCTTGGGGACTGTTCTCGTGTTTGAGACCCTCACGAAGTCGGATTAAAGGGAGGCACTGAAGTAATTCAGAGGCGTGCTACTGGATATCTTGCCAGGAGGTTTGATCAATATGCGAGCGATACGGAAATGCTCCGTGACTTCAAACGGAATTCTCTGATGGGGAAGAAGACTTTTTTTTTTTTTCGAGAAATAAAATTCAGGAAGTTTAAAGAACCGTTGTTTGCGACAGACCGCATAAAGCTCTTACTGCGAGGAACATACATCTCGCGTAATGAC
This sequence comes from Schistocerca serialis cubense, assembly GCF_023864345.2. NCBI lineage: Eukaryota > Metazoa > Arthropoda > Insecta > Orthoptera > Acrididae > Schistocerca > Schistocerca serialis. The sequence continues at coordinate 239,735,286 of NC_064646.1, forward strand.
CGCGAGACGAGAGAAGTCACGGCTCGTACGGAGGCATATAGATAGCCATTTTCTTCATCGCCACGTTTCCGTATGGAGCAAGGAAGGAAATCTCTTGCAATCGAACAAGGAACCCTCCGCTTTCCACCGTGTGATAGCGTACGGAATATGCGGAGTGATCAGAAAGTCTGGAAAGCTTGAGTGCTGAGGCGTTGGATGCGTTGAGAAATAACTGTTAAGAAAAAAAATTCGATACGTTACACCTCTTCTGAGATAATTAGCAGTGATGATAGCCAGTCAGGCCGTTGCTCGAGCAAATTCGAGCGGTCCGCCAGAGATGGTTTCTCAAAAAATATACTTCGTTTGGTTTCCTAAACCCGAACAAGAGAGCTATACAAAATTGGGGCATGGGACGGTAGTGAGTATCGAACCCGAATCAAAGACTAGCAGTCTCGTGTGCTAGAATCCACGGTATAACAACTGGCACTAATTGTAGTACGTGGCAGGCTGCTTGAATTTGGGAGCTCAATGGCCTGATTGGCTACCTTCACTGCTAATTAGCTCGCAAACTGCGCAACTTATCGAATTTCTTTCTTTACAATTATTTATCAGAGCAACGTAACCTGCAACACTCTTAAAAGTTCTCCAGATTGTTTCCGACCGTCCTGTAGATGTGGATGCAAACGTATTTACTGATCGTACATGAAAACACATACAGAGCTAAACGGTCTGACCCAGAAGACATACATACATAGAATGTTACAATAAATTACTATATCCCATTTTTTCTTCTGGAAATCATGAATATCAAACGCTACATCAGTTACATGTAAAGAATCGAACCGGTGACTCGGTCGTCACAGCCAGTAATTACAGCCCCTGCAACATGTGGACGGAGTGCGGCAAGTGGCATTGCTTTCTCTCCTTGCAAAATCTCGACAGCTGCTTAGGTGCATATGTTTGCGGTTTCTGGTATCTGACCAGGGGCCCTATTCTGTATCGTTCATACCGATCGGTGTAGTAGGTTTGTCTGGGTAGTTACGTCATTTTCGGTTCTTTACCGAAATATCCTATTCAGTAAGCTTCTGAGACCTGTTACCGAACGGTCCACCCACCGATTTTACGACAATTGTACCGAGAGGTTTTGGATTTCGGTGTGGCCCTGTCGATCGGTGAGCTGTGGTTTATGTACACCTATAATTTGTTATTTCAAACATATTTAGCGGTTTTAGCTTTGGATTTAGTGACTGTGTAACTAAAGAATCACCAGAGGACGCATCCGGTTGGAAACCGAGTTCATAATAGACTCTTTTCCTTTGTTAGAAATTTGGTTAGGTTAAGTTACTAGTGTGAATGATTACACCTAAAAAAACCGTTTTCGGTCAATATTCTCTCAAAATATATGTTATTTTTGTGCAAATAAGAGTTTAAAGATCAATAAATATCAAGACATCGGCTATGCTTACGTATATTACATGAGTGTGAACTGACGTTACTAGTGACTTTGTGTACTTTTTCCAACAAATGGTTTGGTTAGTAATTATCGAAACACGTTTATAACTTTCAAGTAAAAAAGTAAAGCAATCATGTGAAGCCTGATACTGAAAACCTTCCAAACTATCACGCATTTATGACTCATGCAGCACCGTTTGGCAACGAAGCCAGCTTACGTTCCTCTACGCTATAGTACAAGAATTGAGCGGTATGTTTCTGTTGTTTGGCGTGGCCAATAAAAAAAGAAAAAAAAGTAGTTAGCGCGCGGGAATGCGAAATGTAAGGACGCGGGTTCGCACATAAGTGGATAACAAATTGTTTTTCCTCTTAATATATGCAACATTTTCTGAGACATTGTTATTCGTGTAAGTTAAGATTTTTCTGCAATATTCGTTATTACATGTAAGGGCACACTTCGTCAGTAATAATTTCGTGATTTCTGTGTGTTTGAAACACGAAATATGAAATTGCTGTGAGTGAAACAACAGACCTTTATATTTTTTCTTGTCAGGAATAATTCACCATTTTTTCCGAACATGTAGCGATTACCGAGTATGCGGTTAGACAGGAATCTAAGAGCACAACATAAATTACTGGGAATGTAACCAGCAGCAGTCATCTTCATTATCTTGCTTGTCACAAGTATTTATCTGCGATAGTTTCAACAACAGTAGACAGAGATGAAAGATCTCCGTCATAATATTTTTACACTGTAGCACCATATACGAAATATTTTCACTCATGAGATGCATGTTATAAACTTCGACGGACTGCAGGAGCTCTCAAAAATGACTTTTTTCAATTTTGTTTTTAAGACCCAAATCGCTGACGTATCATATAGGGAAGTAAGCTACTTAATTATTTGGATCTTTTGGGAGCGAGTTGTAACCACATTCTGTTTATCTTCTTATTCTTTGAAAATCTCAGAATCAATTTTTCGGGTGTTTTTATAGTTGTATTAGTACAATGTGGTACTACACACTATTCCTAACTCATTTTCAGAAACGTGAAGTACAAAACACGATGTCAGTGAATGAGAATAAGATGACATAATGAGGCATTTACGACAGTCTGCAGAATGCAGTCGTTATTATGCAGCCTGGGAACATGTGGTCAGGGAAACTTAAAAATTTCTATGCATTTCAGCTGAGAATCAAGGAAATGGATATACTGCGCCTGATACAGTTAAGGAGGAGGCAAGAGTGATGAAGGAGGGGACGGCAGCTCGATGGAATGCTGCGTCATGCGCTATGGCAACGTAAATGCAATTTTGGGTACTTCGAAGGATAGCGCGCCTTTGTCGTCTGCTAGCCGCTTTGTGTTCGTGGCGCTGTGCGCGCTGCAGTGTGCATGCGCACGTCTAAGGCCGCTTGCTTTTGATTGGCTTGCGCGACGCGAAACGACAACAGCGCTTCGGATCTCTAGACCCGAACGGTATCGCTTCCGAAATGCATACTGAATAACGCAGGAGCTCTAATTCGAGTACGAGACCGTTCGGTGCTTTTGAGTACCGAAACGATCGGCACAATGGCAGAAAGATACAGAATAGGCACCCAGGAGGCTGACTGACTTGTCAGCACCTTGCAGCGTCCACCTTGCAAACACGGCTTACTCGCTGTCATGTCCTTTGACTTGAGAAATAGATCAGTATCTCAACTATATTGTTCAGAGTCCTTTTGGATGCAAGTACCTCAGCCTCATACGTCCCTGTATCTGATATTCAGGTTTTCTTTTGAAGAACAACAGAACACATTTTAAACTACAACAATTTAAAAATTGTTTACCGTATCACAGCCGCCTTACACGTATGAAAACAGTCCGTCGACCTACTCATGTTGGCCTGCAGAGGGGAATGCTTCCTGAAGAAATTGTATAGTGGTTGACTGTTATCTGACGACTATTAATTACTGATCTCGCCCCACCACAGCGTCTGGTATGTCTCGCAGCATGCTATATTACGCAAGTGCTCTAATGCCCATACAATTTGCTTCCACACAGCAATAATGTTACTTGGTCTTCCCAAACTTTCTTGAGAATCTTAACAAATATCGATGACTTTACCATTGATGTCCGTCCCAATAGCTGAGTGGTCATCACGGTGGTCTGTCATGCCAAGGGCCCCGGGTTTGATTCCCCCTGGGTCGGAGTTTTTCTCCGCTCAGGGACTGGGTGTTACGTTGTCCTCATTATCATTTCATCATCATCAGTGGAAGGCAACGGGAACTCACCACTGGAATCGCTTCCCTAGACACCAATGCGGTGGACCTCTCTGACGAGGCTTCCCCCATGACAAGACCTACCATATGGCAGAACACAAAGTTTAGTTATCACTTATAGTGTCAAAAAACGCTCTACAAGGGATGCACTAATGGTAGCACTATATGGTTGAAGATTGGCACTACGATGTAGGCGGAAGCTCTTTGCTTAGCCGGAGTGCGGGCGAAGTGTTGTCTCTGTGGGACAGAGGTTGTATGGCCAGTGGGAAAGGCAGTGGCTTCTGGACGGTCAGTTGGGCCAAGTGCTGGCTGGCGATGGTTGTGAAGTGGGACGTTGTACCCGTACCATGACCAGTAGAGTGAAAATTTTAGTGCTCGTCCCGTGCAGTGTCTGTTTGCGGTCTGTGAAAGTTACTGCCGGCCACACCAAAATCCGCACAGCTCTGTGGGGAATCCAGGGTGCTAATTGCCTTCCAAGAATCCTCGTAACAGTCTACAGCACTGTTTAAGTGAATTCACACACGCGCAGATATTGTGGTAAGGCTGCACGTCTACCAAACTTGGCAACAGGAGAGGGAAGCTGCAGTGGTCCGGTTAAAATGCCTAATTTCTTTAAATAATTATCGTCAATGTGTTAATGAAATGCAGAGTTTTGAAATAGGAGTTTGCTGTGTGCTGACAAAGCAATACCAGGATAAACTATATACCGAGATATTGCTCGAATTAAAAAAGGCTTTGACTGTCGGTTTTTCTGATCCAGCTAGAGGTGGATCCTGGATAAAGAGTAATTGTCAAATTCTTTACGGTTTTATCTTAAAACAAATGACAAAATTTCATATTGGAATACTTAAGTTTTAAAATATGTAAATATCTTCCTAATCCTAAGTGTTCTTATTTTTATAGGAGTTGAATTGTTTTTAATTATAAAGGCGTATAAGGTTTTATCAGTTGAGATTTTGTTTGAGAAATTAAATTTAATTGTAAAAATAATTTATTCAGGCTTTAGTTATACCTTTTGTGTTCCTCCAATCAAACCACACCATCAAGGTCGTCCAGTAGAGGCAAAAGGACACAGAATTATTGTGATTGTTAAGACAGCTATGCTAAAACTGCCCCACCTCATATTCAAGATACGTAAGAGAGGCGGATACCCTAAGTCTACAAGAAGAAGGGAGTTATTCCAATTCCAAAGAAGGTGAGTGATGTCACTTGTATTACTGATTACTCAGGTTAATAGGTCATGGTTATAGAAGAGACACGGATTACTTTCAGCAGAATGTGGAAACTAATAATAGCCGACCTCTCGGACGATCAGTTTGGATTCAGAGGAAGTGTGGGAATACGCTAGGTCTTACTACCCTTACTGCTTTCTCAGAACATATACTGGTGCCCAAAATCCTAAACTGAAGGACAAATGGAAACGTAACATCATCGTGCCTATTTTGCCACAAAACAGTATTATCAGGCGGTAGCGAAGTAGAAACAATGTAAAGAATACAGAACGTATACAAATACAACGTATATAGCGGTAGACGTTCCTCGTTTTTCCCGTATTAGCCGTGCAGTCTTTGGCGCTTTGCCACGGTTTGCGCGGCTCCCTCCCGTCGGAGGTTTGAATCCTCCCTTGGGCATGGGTGTGTGTGTTGTCCTTAGCGTAAGTTAGTTAAAGTTAGATTAAGTAGTGTGTAAGCCTATGGACCGATGACATCAGCAGTTTGGTCCCATAGGAACTTACCACAAATTTCCAGTTCTCCCAAATTAAAAGATTTAGTCGGGCATTTCGGGAACTGATTAATGCGCTGAGTATGGTGCGTGGCTACTTTCTGGCTTCAGTACAGGCCTAACAACGATGGGGCATGCTGTAAATGATGTCATCAATGTCATGTTGAGGCAGTAACGCCCGATCTTCTTACAGAGTTGCTCGAAAGTCTTGGAGAGTGGTTGGTGGACGAGAACGTAATGCAACCCGTGTCCCTAGCGCATCGTAAACTTGCTCTATGGGATTCAGATCAGGGGGAGCGAGCAGTCCACGCCATGCGTGCAAATTTTTCCGTTTCCAAGAAAATATCAATCACCCGTACTCTATGAGATCGAACACTACCTTCCAGCAATACGTAACCTGGGTCACAGCACCTTGCAACAGCTGCACATGGGATTCCAAAGTCTCCTCACGCTACCTGACAGCAATTCTTTGCCGATTAAACCGTACAAGATCATGAAGAGGTGTTCGAGTGGTCATCATAGTTCCTACTCACACCAATAGGGACCCCCTCAATATCGGTCTCATATCATAATGTTTGGGTCCCGAAATCGCATTCCACGTTCTCTCCAGATACGAATCCGTCGAGAATCACTTTCCAAAACAAATCGGGACTCATCTGTGAAAAGAACATTGGCCCACTATTCGACCGTCTTAATGGTTGCACTCTAGACGTTCCCTTCTTTGAAGGAGCGTCAGAGGTACACACACAACAGGTCTGCGACAGTAAAGGCCACTATCCTAAGCCTTCTGTACACCGTTTGCCTCGATACAACATGTGTGGATGCTGCCAAGTTACCGTGCAGTACTAAGGCGGTATCGTCATCCCCTTGCAGCTAAATAACGGTTCTCTCTTTTTGATGTTACACGTGGTCAGCTCCGCCCTGGTCTTAGGGATACAGTTTCGATCTCTATAAACTGTCGCCACATCCGAAAAACAACAGAACGATTCACATTAAGCCATCGGGCCACATCAGTTTACGGCTGTCCTGCTTCCATTCTTCCCATGGCCCTTCAAGCCTGGTAGGCGTCTTCACTGTATCACAACGCACCGTCTGTGACTGTGTACGCTGCGATTGCAGGTGTGGGCTACCCGGAAAACACTACCTCGTTTGATAGGTGCCCTGACGTCATCGTTGGGATGGTTGTTCGTTGACCAGAATGCCATCTTCGGTGCAGAACACGATCGTAAGGACATCTGTTGACAGTTTGTATGATTATATCGTGAATTAGTCACAGGACGGGGAGATAGTGGTTTGTTGCTTTAATTTTGGACAAAAAAAATGGTTCAAATGGCTCTGAGCACTATGGGACTTAACATCTGTGGTCGTCAGTCCCCTAGAACTTAGAACTACTTAAACCTAACTAACCTAAGGACAGCACACAACACGCAGTCATCACGAGGCAGAGAAAATCCCTGACCCCGCCGGGAATCGAACCCGGGAACCCGGGCGTGGGAAGCGAGAACGCTACCGCACGACCACGAGCTGCGGACAATTTTGGACACCAGTGTAGGTTAAAGAAAGGTACTCCTACGTTAAGTGGGATACTTGTACAGCTTGTACAGAAAATGGGACAAGCGTGAAGAGCCGCATGAAACTAGTCTTCGAACTGGAGACTGCAATAAGAACAGTGTCAGTTATTTGTATTGAAGATAATCGGCAATGGGGGGTCACACATTTTCCGTCATGGAAAAAGATCTTGTCTTTTGCCTTTCTTCACAGCGGGTGACCGTAGCAAGCAACTGTTACTAAAACGATAGTTCCCCAGGGGAAAATTATTTTAGAACCGATCCCTCGAGTGTGCATATTATTGGGGAATTTGAAAACAAGTCTGGGTAAACTGACGGTATAAAGCTTAGGGGATTCGGCGAGAAGAGACATCAAAGTTTACTTAATAAAGCTCATCTTTGGTAGGAAAAATAAGGATTCCTGCCAATGACAGCAGAACAGATTTAGGAACAGCTCTTTTCATTTGCGGCAGGCCGATCATAGATTGTTCTGCTAATATTCCTGATTAGCTTATTATGCCGAGTATAAATCTTGTGCTGTTGAGTTTCTCAGTGAATTCATGTTGCGTGTTGAGGTCTGGTTGAACACTGAAGAAAGTTCACATCGGTACCACCCACCGCTCACTCCCACAATGGAAGAATAAGTGTTTCAGTCCTGCAGTAGAGTTTAAGGACGAAGAATTTTGGTAGTGGTGCAAAATAGTGTTCATCATTCGCAAGAAACTGGAAGACACCTGTGTGAAAGAAACCGATTGAGCTATACTGCAGGAAATTGTATTGTTGCATTCCATGTGATTTGCGCCATCAGTTGTGGGCGCAGTAGTAAATCTCTAATAAATGGGAAACAAGGAAGGTCCGGAATTGAACGTCCCGTCGACAATAGAGTCATTACAGACAGAGCAGTGACTAGAACGAGAGGATGTTGGAAGTCGGCAGCGCAATTTCAAAGGAATCGTCCGGAGATTCGCTTTAAGTTATCTAGGCGAACTACAGGAAACCTCAGTTGGATGGGTGTACCGGGATTTGAACCGCAGTCCCGCACAGTGGGAGTCCATTGTCTGAGCATTGCGACACCTCCCTTGGTCGCTGAATTCTTAAGAGATGAAAACAGACGTAAGTTTAATATGTCCTGGAAGGTTCAGGCGAAGTAGAAATACGAATAAGGTTTCTACAAAATGGTCGATTGGTTTTTCTCACACTTGAATAATTTCGCTAGGTCTCAATCTGGTGTCTTATTCTGGCCAATACATTAACATTTAAGATTAATTTCTTAACATAGCAATGATATTCATAACAAAATATACATTACTGTTTTGTGCAGCGATTTATCATTTAAAATCTTATTTTATACTCCAATTTCTTATTCGAACTACATTTCTTGACATGACATACAGTGTCCATTGAGCGCGCTATCGCAAAGGGGAGTGAACGTACACATGATATAAGGAGGTCATATCCTGATCTCTCAGATGTCACCTAATACTTTTATTTACACATATTTTTATTAAATTTTAATATGTGGCTTACTATGTGAAGTTTACCGTCGACTAAGTGCAGCTTTAATTTAATTTTCCGGTTATGAAAGTACTGCGAGAAAAGGAAATGCGCAGAAAGGTGTTGTGCTCGTCAGAGTATTTCGTGAGTAACGTCCTTTTAGCTATTGTGACCTATGTGTGTTCACGGGAAAGGGAAGCGATATGCAGCTGGCCAAATCCCACAGAGGCCCGTGGTAGTCCGAGGGTCGCGATCACAAGCAGTCGGAAGCTAGCGGCGACCGAGAAGCATCACAAATGACGTGTGGTCACAGTTGGAAGTGCGTGCTCAGAATTGACAAAATTTAACAATTGTGAAAATCTTGTCGAAGATGTAAGAAAAACACAAGTACCACGAGTGACTAACAGACAGAGTATTTTGTCTATTTCGGTGATCGCTGGAGAAGCCAAGGTGATTGCTAGAGACTATATACTCGATACTAGTTCTGAGCATTAAAAAATCTAAGTCATTAAAAATAAGTAGTAACTCAAAAAACGAATAGAATGGTGTTTCCCCTATTTAACATGAGTACCTTTTCACGAATATGGTGTAAAAGTTTCACAGTGGCGTCATCATCATTAGAGCAAACATACTCTACCAGGATTCGTTACCATAATACAGGCAAACGGAGCCCATTATTGGCAAGCTGCAGAATCCATCGTTTCGGGTGCATCAGTATTTGCTAAAGTTATAGGAAAGGCTGTATATGTAAAGATAATTCACTATTTTACGTCACATACTTTGCTTTCAGGTGTACAGTTCGGCCTTAGAAGTTGTTTAACAACTGAAAATACTATATTGTATTTTCTATGTGAGGTACTGCATGGATTAAACAAAAGGCTTCGAACACTAGCCACATTTTTTGACCTAACTAAGGCGTTTGATTGTGTTGATCACGAAATATTGCTCCAGAAGTTAGACTACTACGGAATACGGGGAGTAGATCATATTTGATTCACCTCTTACTTTAACAACAGACAGCAAAAGGTCATTATTCACTGTGTTCAGAACGGCTGTGATGTGGGGTGTGAGTGGGGTACGGTCACATGGGGCGTTCCCAAGGGATCAGTGTTGGAGCCACTCCTGTTCCTTTTTTATATATAAATGATATGGCCTCTAGTATTACGGATAATTCTAACATATTTCTGTTTGCTGATGACAGTAGCTTGGTAGTAAGCGATGTTGCGTGCAACATTGGCTCTGTTTCAAATAGTGCAGTTCGTGACATAAGTTCATGGCTTGCAGAAAATAAACTAACGCTAAATCACAGTAAGACTCAGTTTTTACAGTTTCTGACACACGATTCAACAAAACCAGACGTTGTAATTTCGCAGAATCGGCATATGATTGGTGAAACTGAAAAGTTCAAATTTCTAGGTGTTCAGGTACATAACTGTCATGGAAAGACCACGTTCAGGATCTTGTTCAAAGACTTTATGATGCCATTTTTACTATTCGAACGGTATCTGAAGTAATTGATCGTTCGAATGAAAATTAGTCTACTTTGCTTACTTTCATTCGCTTATGTCGTATGGCATTGAATTTTGGGGTAACTCTTCCCATTCCAAAACATTATTTTTGTCTCAGAAACGTGCAGTTCGGGCAATAAGTGGTATAAGGTTCGCAAACCTCTTGTCGATCCCTGTTCACTAGTGTGGATATTTTGACATTGCCCTCTCAATATATATATTCTTTTTGTCGTTTCTTGTTAACAATATCAGCTGATTCCAAAAAATTCGCAGCTTTCACTCAGTTAATACTCGCACTTCCTTAACCATTGTGCAGAAAGGTGTGCAGTATACTGCTGTATCCATTTTCAATACGCTATCACAATAGCTCAAAAATCTTAGCAATAATCCACGGGCTTTCAAATCGAAACTGAAGAGTTTCCTTGTAGGTGACTCCTTCTAATCTGTTGAGGAGTTCCTTGAAAAATTAAGCTGATTCTTAATTTATATTGTTGATTGCGTTTACTTAAACTTAAGGCTTGACTTTTTATGGGTTCATAAACATTTTATTTTATCTGTTATTACTTTTATGTTGTAATTTCATGTACTGACACGTTTCACGACTTTGGAAATTTGCCCCTCAACTTGGTCCTACGGAACTAGTCGTGTAAATATATAAGGAAAAAAAGCAAAACAAGACACACACTTAATATCAATACAACGAGATTCAAAGTTCGTAAGTGGACCCTGAATTGCAAAGTATGTTTTACGAAAGTTACACAGTCAGACTACTACAAAATAATGTTGTCGTGCGATGCAGGATTAAATGATAATTACATGGGTATAAAAAGAATAATATACCACAGTTTTACATTACAGACTAAATCTAGAACAGTACTGCAGTTATACACTCCTGGAAATTGAAATAAGAACACCGTGAATTCATTGTCCCAGGAAGGGGAAACTTTATCGACACATTCCTGGGGTCAGATACATCACATGATCACACTGACAGAACCACAGGCACATAGACACAGGCAACAGAGCATGCACAATGTCGGCACTAGTACAGTGTATATCCACCTTTCGCAGCAATGCAGGCTGCTGTTCTCCCATGGAGACGATCGTAGAGATGCTGGATGTAGTCCTGTGGAATGGCTTGCCATGACATCTACATCTACATCTACATCTATACTCCGCGAGCCACCTTACAGTGTGTGGCGGAGGGTACTTATTGTACCACTATCTGATCCCCCCTTCCCTGTTCCATTCACGAATTGTGCGTGGGAAGAACGACTGCTTGTAAGTCTCCGTATTTGCTCTAATTTCTCGGATCTTTTCGTTGTGATCATTACGCGAGATATATGTGGGCGGTAGTAATATGTTGCCCATCTCTTCCCGGAATGTGCTCTCTCGTAATTTCGATAATAAACCTCTCCGTATTGCGTAACGCCTTTCTTGAAGTGTCCGCCACTGGAGCTTGTTCAGCATCTCTGTAACGCTCTCGCGCTGACTAAATGTCCCCATGACGAATCGCGCTGCTTTTCGCTGGATCATGTCTATCTCTTCTATTAATCCAACCTGGTAAGGGTCCCATACTGATGAGCAATACTCAAGAATCGGACGAACAAGCGTTTTGTAAGCTACTTCTTTCGTCGATGAGTCACATTTTCTTAGAATTCTTCCTATGAATCTCAACCTGGCGCCTGCTTTTCCCACTATTTGTTTTATGTGATCATTCCACTTCAGATCGCTCCGGATAGTAACTCCTAAGTATTTTACGGTCGTTACCGCTTTCAATGATTTACCACCTATGGCATAATCGTACTGGAATGGATTTCTGCCCCTATGTATGCGCATTATATTACATTTATCTACGTTTAGGGAAAGCTGCCAGCTGTCGCACCATGCATTAATCCTCTGCAGGTCCTCCTGGAGTACGTACGAGTCTTCTGATGTTGCTACTTTCTTGTAGACAACCGTGTCATCTGCAAATAGCCTCACGGAGCTACCGATGTTGTCAACTAAGTCATTTATGTATAGTGTAAACAATAAAGGTCCTATCACGCTTCCCTGCGGTACTCCCGAAATTACCTCTACATCTGCAGATTTTGAACCGTTAAGAATGACATGTTGTGTTCTTTCTTCTAGGAAATCCTGAATCCAATCACAAACCTGGTCCGATATTCCGTAAGCTCGTATTTTTTTCACTAAACGTAAGTGCGGAACCGTATCAAATGCCTTCCTGAAGTCCAGGAATACGGCATCAATCTGCTCGCCAGTGTCTACGGCACTGTGAATTTCTTGGGCAAATAGGGCGAGCTGAGTTTCACATGATCTCTGTTTGCGGAATCCATGTTGGTTATGATGAAGGAGATTTGTATTATCTAAGAACGTCATAATACGAGAACACAAAACATGTTCCATTATTCTACAACAGATTGACGTAAGCGAAATAGGCCTATAATTATTCGCATCTGATTTATGACCCTTCTTGAAAATGGGAACGACCTGCGCTTTCTTCCAGTCGCTAGGTACTTTACGTTCTTCCAGCGATCTACGATAAATTGCTGATAGAAAGGGGGCAAGTTCTTTAGCATAATCACTGTAGAATCTTAAGGGTATCTCGTCTGGTCCGGATGCTTTTCCGCTACTAAGTGATAGCAGTTGTTTTTCAATTCCGATATCGTTTATTTCAATATTTTCCATTTTGGCGTCCGTGCGACGGCTGAAGTCAGGGACCGTGTTACGATTTTCCGCAGTGAAACAGTTTCGGAACACTGAATTCAGTATTTCTGCCTTTCTTCGGTCGTCCTCTGTTTCGGTGCCATCGTGGTCAACGAGTGACTGAATAGGGGATTTAGATCCGCTTACCGATTTTACATATGACCAAAACTTTTTAGGGTTCTTGTTTAGATTGTTTGCCAATGTTTTATGTTCGAATTCGTTGAATGCTTCTCTCATTGCTCTCTTTACGCTCTTTTTCGCTTCGTTCAGCTTTTCCTTATCAGCTATGATTCGACTACTCTTAAACCTATGATGAAGCTTTCTTTGTTTCCGTAGTACCTTTCGTACATGATTGTTATACCACGGTGGATCTTTCCCCTCGCTTTGGACCTTAGTCGGTACGAACTTATCTAAGGCGTACTGGACGATGTTTCTGAATTTTTTCCATTTTTGTTCCACATCCTCTTCCTCAGAAATGAACGTTTGATGGTGGTCACTCAGATATTCTGCGATTTGTGCCCTATCACTCTTGTTAAGCAAATATATTTTCCTTCCTTTCTTGGCATTTCTTATTACACTTGTAGTCATTGATGCAACCACTGACTTATGATCACTGATACCCTCTTCCACATTCACGGAGTCGAAAAGTTCCGGTCTATTTGTTGCTATGAGGTCTAAAACGTTAGCTTCACGAGTTGGTTCTCTAACTATCTGCTCGAAGTAATTCTCGGACAAGGCAGTCAGGATAATGTCACAAGAGTCTCTGTCCCTGGCTCCAGTTCTGATTGTGTGACTATCCCATTCTATACCTGGTAGATTGAAGTCTCCCCCTATTACAATAGTATGATCACGAAACTTCTTCACGACGTTCTGCAGGTTCTCTCTGAGGCGCTCAACTACTACGGTTGCTGATGCAGGTGGTCTATAGAAGCATCCGACTATCATATCTGACCCACCTTTGATACTTAACTTAACCCAGATTATTTCACATTCGCATTCGCTAATAACTTCACTGGATATTATTGAATTCTTTACTGCTATAAATACTCCTCCACCATTGGCGTTTATCCTATCCTTGCGGTATATATTCCATTCTGTGTCTAAGATTTCGTTACTGTTCACTTCCGGTTTTAACCAACTTTCCGTTCCTAATACTATATGCGCACTATTTCCTTCAATAAGAGATACTAATTCAGGAACCTTGCCCTGGACACTCCTACAGTTTACCAATATTACGTTGACTTTTCCTGTTTTTGGTCTCTGAGGACGGACGTTCTTTATCAACGATGATAATGTCCTCTCTGGTAAGCCGTCAGGTATTTTATCGTTTCGCCCAAGGGGGGGTCCCTCTAACCTAAAAAAACCCCCGTGTGCACGCCACACGTACTCTGCTACCCTAGTAGCTGCTTCCGGCGTGTAGTGCACGCCTGACCTGTCTAGGGGGGCCCTACAGTTCTCCACCCAATAACGGAGGTCGATGAATTTGCAACCATTATAGTCGCAGAGTCGTCTGAGCCTCTGGTTTAGACCCTCCACACGGCTCCAAACCAGAGGACCGCGATCGACTCTGGGCACTATGCTGCAGATATTAAGCTCAGCTTGCACTCCGCGTGCGATGCTGGTTGTCTTCACCAAATCAGCCAGCCGCCGGAAGGAACCAAGGATGGCCTCAGAACCCAAGCGGCAGGCGTCATTCGTTCCGACATGTGCTACTATCTGCAGCCGGTCACACCCAGTGCGTTCAATAGCTGCCGGAAGGGCCTCCTCCACATTTCCACCTGGCGCCTCAGTTGGACCAGCGTTCGTGCTGGACGTGCAGACCGCGTGAGACGACGCTTCATCCAGTCCCAAACATGCTCAATGGGGGACAGATCCGGAGATCTTGCTGGCCAGGGTAGTTGACTTACACCTTCTAGAGCACGTTGGATGGCACGGGATACATGCGGACGTGTATTGTCCTGTTGGAACAGCAAGTTCCCTTGCCGGTCTAGGAATGGTAGAACGATGGGTTCGATGACGGTTTGGATGTACCGTGCACTATTCAGTGTCCCCTCGACGATCACCAGTGGTGTACGGCCAGTGTAGGAGATCGCTCCCCACACCATGATGCCGGGTGTTGGCCCTGTGTGCCTCGGTCGCATGCAGTCCTGATTGTGGCGCTCACCTGCACGGCGCCAAACACGCATACGACCATCATTGGCACCAAGGCAGAAGCGACTCTCATCGCTGAAGACGACACGTCTCCATTCTTCCCTCCATTCACGCCTGTCGCGACACCACTGGAGGCGGGCTGCACGATGTTGGGGCGTGAGCGGAAGACGGCCTAACGGTTTGCGGGACCGTAGCCCAGCTTCATGGAGACGGTTGCGAATGGTCCTCGCCGATACCCCAGGAACAACAGTGTCCCTAATTTGCTGGGAAGTGGCGGTGCGGTCCCCTACGGCACTGCGTAGGATCCTACGGTCTTGGCGTGCATCCATGCGTCGCTGCGGTCCGGTCCCAGGTCGACGGGCACGTGCACCTTCCGCCGACCACTGGCGACAACATCGATGTACTGTGGAGACCTCACGCCCCACGTGTTGAGTAATTCGGCGGTACGTCCACCCGGCCTCCCGCATGCCCACTTACGCCCTCGCTCAAAGTCCGTCAACTGCACATACGGTTCACGTCCACGCTGTCGCGGCATGCTACCAGTGTTAAAGACTGCGATGGAGCTCCGTATTCCACGGCAAACTGGCTGACACTGACGGCGGCGGTGCACAAATGCTGCGCAGCTAGCGCCATTCGACGGCCAACACCGCGGTTCCTGGTGTGTCCGCTGTGCCGTGCGTGTGATCATTGCTTGTACAGCCCTCTCGCAGTGTCCGGAGCAAGTATGGTGGTCTGACACACCAGTGTCAATGTGTTCTTTTTTCCATTTCCAGGAGTGTAGTTTGGCACCAGACAGAAATCAACTAGCTAATAAAAACAGTAGCACTATAATATCCTGAATAAAACTGTCTGACGGATTAAAACTGTGAGCCTCGCCGGGAAATACTTTCGTACTGAAATTCCTTTTAATACGCATAAGATCATATAGAACCTATACTTCTTACAATTCAAATAAAACTGACGATACAGTTTATGGTTTCTAGTGGACTCAACCTCAAAGAAAAATCAGTATTTGAGTTCATTACCTATTCTGTCAGTTTCGGAGCATATCCCACCAGTCCAAAGAAGTTTAAAGAATGGATTAATAAAAAATAGAGAACAGTTAAGATGGTGGTCTTAATGCCTCAACTGTCAAACAAGTCCTGGTTTTGGGATATCGTTCAACTCTCGCATCACATTGGCTGGAATATCCGTTTAGAGAACAGTTAAGATGGTGGTCTTAATGCCTCAACTGTCAAACAAGTCCTTGTTTTGGGATATCGTTCAACTCTCGCATCACATTGGCTGGAATATCCGTTAAGTCGTCAAAGCATTTACCCTTCATGTGAATTACTGCTCTTTATCGTTTTGTAGTAGGTTCGCATTGATAATCCAAGTATCGTCATTCGTAACGATTATTTCCAGGAAAGAACTGTCCGGCTTTTGCATTTCACTCAACTTGTGAGACGCGTCCACGCGTCGTTGTTTTCTTTCGAGGGTAAAGTTGTGAGGGACACACTTTGAACACACTTTTCTCTTCATGAAATCTACTATCTACTATCCTGAGCGGTTTGTTTACAGATGTTTCTCGATTCTGATTTGTGACATAACGACGGTGACACAATAAATTTTTCAATGTACGTGACCACATTGACAATATATAAAATTCTCCAACGTTTCAACCACTGTTGAAAATAGTAATTTTATGCATTGGCAATCCGGTCATACACCCCGAAAAATTTTATTGACAGTGACAACGGCCGCCGAAGCATACATGTAACGTTAACACACTATAGTCGCACACTCATTAGTTAAACCACCCTGCTCACAACTGACTGGTCGAAAGCATATTTGTTCTTTGCGTTTAGTTCAGCCTGCCAACGTAGTACTGCACTGACGTCCTTTACGCCCCTGGAGTCAGTGATGCAACTTTTTGAACGGGCATTGTACACTGGTCGCCAGCATGGGGTTTTAGAAATCTACATTTCTCTACACATTGCTGTGTAGGCGGTTGTTCACTTAACCTATGTGATGGGCTGGAGTGATGGTCTGTATGCTAAGCCGTGCCTCTTAAGACTTGGCTGTGAGATCTGTTACGGCGACGGAGGAAATTAAATCGCATATTTCTAACGTGGAAAGTAATTATTACTTAAATTCTGCTCCAAAAAGGAAAGAAATTGAGCTTCCTGGGATGCCACCACTGAATCACGCACTAGTTTAAGTAAAATATTGAACGTCTTTAGTGATTCATGGATTCATGGAACGTGAAACACATCTAAGAGAGCAGGAGAAACAATAACATAGATTTCTCATTGGCATGCGTGCCTAAGAAACCAAATGGGAATATTCAGCACGAGTAAATATCTATATTTGACTGAATGATGTTATAATGTCATAATACACTTCATGAAACACAACGAGATTAAATGAACGTTCTACGTGTTAGGGTGGTGAAATGTCATTTCGGAATAGCCCACATAAAATTTCTTACAAGCTACTGTAATCCGATTGTCTACTTTATTCGCTGCTGAAATTAGGTGAAAATTGCCCTTGTCCTAAAACACAAACTTTAACGAATAGCTGCGAAAGCATATAACGCCCTCTGTGTGGTATAGATGGTAGTTATTAGGTCGTTTCATTTCGATGACTGGTTTGTTGCAGCACTCCACGTGGTCTATTCTGTGCAAGCCTCTTCATCTCTGCATAACGGCCGCAACCTACGTCCAACTCACCCCGCTTGTTGCATTCACGCCTTGGTCATTTTTGTGGCCGCGAGTCGCATAGTCGCAACTCCACTGCAAGCTAACATAACCTCTAGCTACGCCGATTGCGCGGGTCAGCCTACTCACGAGGCGGAGTGAGACAGCTAACAATTCGAGTGTCGTACAAGTCACCACCCTAAGTAGAAATAATTTGCACGTCAGTAATCACGTGGAACAAATGCTGCACAGTTGCTTATCAGAGCGCAAACCAGGACATATGCCATGTTACGCAGTATAATGGATGGATCCACTTCCATGGAGCTTATAATTTCTGTTGCAGCTCTAAGAACCTTCAAGTAGTTCGCTGAAGGAATCGCCAAACATGCCTAAGTTGAGTCCGACGGGAAATCAGCAGCCCAAAAACTTCGCAAAACTTTGCCATGGAGCAATGTCTAGGCCGAGAAGAAAACAGTCATATACAATGATACGGTTTTAGTATCTGAACGGGACGCTGGCATTACACTCACACGAGAGTTGAGTGTAGTATTTCGGACATATTCATTTCTAGTTACTTCAGAAGTTGTAATATCTGAATGTATGCGTACCTGATACTGTTTGTTGAAAGTAGCGTCACTGTCTACAAAGACATATCAGCGGCACATCGTTCGGTAAGCTATTGTCAACGAACGGAATGGCATTGTTTCTGTAGCGATGAAGATATAATACAGGTTATTCCGCAAAGCTTGGTGTCTATCTTCAGTCGTCTGCCAACTCAGGCTTTCTAGAATGAGTCAAACAAACCTCTGCTCTTCTTTGCATTAGTACACTAGACAGCGCGAAAATTTGCCGTGGCTGGAATTTGATTTACCCACCTTGTTACGCAGGCGCCACTCACGTCACTGGATGTACCGCGTTGCTCTCAAAAGTAAATAAAACTTGCAATTGTGTGTGAAGTAGAAGGATTACCTCCTTTCCGACACTTAGCATCAGGACGCACCCACTAAAAACACGTAAGAAAACAGTGCCGCGTCGTTCGTAGTACTGCAGACCTAGTAAAGGCACTACATTTCTCGATGTCAACACCGGTAGGAAGAATCTAAACATCGGCAGCTGCTGCATAAAGCATTCCTATCTCAGTGAGTGGACGACGTTCTAATAGACAAGTGCCTTGAGATACGATCTGCTTCATATGTGGTTTAGTGCGAATGTTTGCATAATTCCGTTAATTTGTTTAATCTGTAGAAATGAAATGTAAGAACAGTTCACGGTTCTTCTTAAGCTATTTACGCCCTTAAAAGAGCACACTGTGTGGCCTGCTTACAACTTAATAACGTATCCAGAGGCCTTCAGCTTCAATGACTGTCTGCAGTCTGCGAGGAAAAAGAGTCTGTCGGATGAGTAATAAGTACCTTATTTGAATGTACCTCCTATCACGCAGCTAGGCTATCATTCCAAGGATCGTCAAGTGTTCTTATCGCAGGGTCGGGCCAGTTTTATAGCACTATCGTTTCATCCCGGCACATACTTTTTCGATAGTGTTTATTTCTGGTGCAGAAGGAGGCCAATCGAGAAGAGAAATCTCATTCTACTTTGCAGATCACTTCAGTACCATCGCTGGCATGTGCTTAGGAGAATAGTTCTCCTGCAAACAGATTACTACGTGAAATATATTTTTCGCACTGGTAAGATCATAATATTATATTATGTAATGAAATTTATAACTTTTTAACGTGGTTACACTGGGCAGCATAAAGTCAACTATCTGTCCACAGGAACATATATACCCCCATACTGCCACATCACATGCCCACTGCGAGATAACTTATGGATGTATTTGGGATTTAAATGGTCGCCTTGCGATTTGTGTACTCGTACTGGACTAGCACTCGCTGAGGACGATAACTATTCGTTGAAAAATATTCCGTTCCGCCTGTCACGATTGACACTGTCTTCGGCAAACGCTAGTCGGTAGAGTCGCTGATCATCATGGAACTTTTCCTTAATGGTCGCGCCTTTCAAAAGTAGTCCGGACTTCGGAACCCGCCGCCGAGCTACAGCAACCGACCCTGATCGTTTCAACAGCACCTTGTTGAAAACATTATTTTGTCGTGAGATGTTGACAAGTTCATTATCCTGGACAAGCAGTGCTACACGCCAAAGTGCAGTTACCACACACTTAATGGATTCTGCAGTATCTCGATAACGTTATATCCGCCGTGGTGCAATGCGCTCTGGAGCGGCATACCGGACCCCTTCCTCCGACTCTCTCAAATTCCCTTGCTGCACCAAGACCAATAACGAGCCCAAGAATGCCCTGCTGACGATAACGCTTGGCGCATGAATAATGTTGCTTCGACTGGAAACGATGCGTTAGTTGGCATTGGCTAGCCTATTGCAGAACGAATGATACGCTTGCTAACCAGACTTTCCGCCACGGAATGTCGTTCTGTTACAGTGCAATATGAACTAAACTGTGTAATTCTCATGTATTACGTCAAATAGAGGTGAAAACAGTTTTCGATTCCATGAAGTTCGTTCTTCAGTGACTCTCGTTGATTTATAGCCAAAATTCTGTCCCATCTTCAGTGCGAAATTAGCTGTACATAACTGAAACGTCTTTCATAAAGTGAAGGGCGGAAAAAAACAGAATTTCCCATGAAATCGAACATGAGACACTTTACATATAAAGCCTGCACGTTGATTGTTCAGTTACAATGATCATTTACGACTCACATCTATTCAGTTAATATTCTGTATCTCTAGAGATAACACCAGCATATTCTATTTGCAGACCAGATGCCTCTCATTTTTGAAGTAATACCGGATGCGGCATAATTTATTTTCCCACCGCGCATTTATCTCACGGTCAAATTTTAGATAAATAATTAAGCGATATCCCGCTAAAGCTGTGCGGAGTGACATGTTTAGAGTGATGACAGAACTGGTTTGTTATTAACAAGTGACGATCTGAACCTGGTCGTCATTTGTCTTTTCATTTTAATTGCTATAAGCGTACATTATGAACAGAAAATTGTCTATAGAACAGCGCGAGTTGCTTCACAGATTTTAGGAAATTTATGAAGTAAGATTATCTGCCTTTGAAAAATTTCCGCTTTGTGCAGTCTCCATGCAGGTAGTCTGTTTACGAACCAAATTGAAGATTCGAGGTAACAGGTTTTGCAGCTGACCTACAACGCAGTGGCCACCGAAAATTAGTAACCACTAAAAACAAAAAATGTGCAGCTCTTTGCACAGGTATTCGTTCAAACACCCGAGAAATCTGCAAGAAGGTCTTTTAAGACTACAGTTTTCAGACAGAATTTTAAAGAGAATGTTAAAAAACTTCCGTCTGAAGTATTGTATGCCTACACTACTACGTGCCCTAAGTGAGGATGATCTGGCTACAGACGTGAATTCTGTGAGTGGTATGCAGTCCACAGTGAAAACGACTCTAACTTATACCAAACTATCCTGTGGTCTAATGAAACAAGATTTAAGTTAAACGGAAGAGTTAAAAAACACAGTTCACGTATACATGATTACTCTGCAATTCACAATTAAGTGCCTGGCAGGTGGTTCATCGAACAACCTTCAAGATATTTCTCTACCGTTCCACTCTTGAACGAACTCTGATTTCTCTTATTTTATAATGATGATCATTTCTCCCTGTGTAGGTGGGCGCCAAAAAAATATTTTCGTGATCGGAGGAGAAAGCTGGTGATTGAAATTTCAAGAGACGATCTTACCGCAACAAAATATGCCTTTGTTCTAATGATTGCCACTCCAATTCAGGTATCATGTCCTTGACACTCTCTCCCCTAATTTGCGACAATACAAAACGAGCTGCCCTTCCTTGAGTTCCGTCAGTTACATCTGATGAGGATCCCACATCGCACAGCAATACTCCAGGATAGGGCGCACAGACGTGATGTAAGCAGTCTCTTTAGTAATCCAGTTGCACTTCGAAAGTGTTCTGCCAGTAAATCACAGACTCTGGTTCACATTACCCACAACATTATCTATGTGACTACTGCAATATTATTCTGGACTGTAATCCGTAAGCGTTTAGCTGAACGTCAGTCTTTAGATTTGTGTGATTTATCATTTAACCGAAATTTAGCGGATTTCTTTTAGTACTTAGTGCATTGGTCTTCTGAAAATTCGCGATATTTTATTGACAAGAAATTAAATGATTCTGGAGTTACTGTTTGATCTGGTACATGCAACAAAGGAGTAATTGGCCTATAGTTTTTCGATGGGACGGTGAATGCGGAAGGGACCATGAAATGTTACGAGATGTTGTCACTGAATTGGACGATACCTCTGTATTAAGGGCTCTACGAAAAAACCTCATTTGGCAGCAAGACGGTGTTTCACCGCTCATCAGATTATACGTTCTTGAATTTTTAGGTGACAGATGTCCAGAATGGATAGGAGGGTGCGGTAAAATCGATTTGCCTCCAAGATAACCGAGCCTCAGTTTGTGTGATTTTTCAATGTATTGAAAGACAATGTTTTCGTTAAAAAGCCATTCCGTGTTCGACATACATGGTATGGATTCCACACACTTCACCAATATTTATGAAATGTCGCACAAATGATTTGTGAAGTCTCTTTTGTAGACTAATCGCATTCTCCCAATATCCTACCAATAACCTGAGGTGTACTATTTGCTTTATCTACGACGAAGCCAAGGTGATCACTCAATTGCTTTTCGCCCCAAGCTTGATATGTGGAACAGCTGACTGCTTGATTCATGCATGTAAGTAGGATCGTTTAAGATACTTTTGCGGCTAGACGTAATGGACTTAACGTGCTACTGGAAGTGTAGGGCAGGTTAGGTACAGCAACTTTCTCTGTATCTTACACACAACGTTTGCTCGTTCCATCTTCTCAGAGCAATGAATGAAATTTGTTGTTTCACAACGTTTTCGTGTTCCATGGTCCCTCTGAGATAATTCTTTAGGCCTGTCGGCTAGATGATCTTGTTTAGCAGTTTTCTTTACCCTCCACTCTAGCACTGATTGCCCCAAAAGTGGACGTTGCAAGTGCTCCGAACTTCCCCAGCACCTACAAATACAGCCAGTCTTATTTTGTTTGCAATCGATTTTGATGTTACACTGCACGATATTCACGGCCCCCTCTGTGATGCCAGGTGAGCATGTGAATGCCGGGTAATCCTAATTAAACTTTTCACAGAGGTATCATGAGGACAGCGGGGAATCATAATCATACATCTCGTAAAGCGTACAACGATAATTATTCAATGTCGCATTATCATCTGGTACTGTAGAGAGGCATCAAGATGGTGTAATGAAACAATGAAATCGATTGTTGTTGAAATAAGATCTATAAATAAACCCGAAGGTGTTGTACCTAGTTCGTAAACATACAGTAACAGCCTCCATCACGTGATATATGGGAAATCGGATGTACGGAGACAATAATTGCTCGCCCTAAATCATTCTGTTTGTTACGTATTGTACGAAAGGAAAGAAAACTAAAAAAACTGCTCTCGTAATTTAAGACATTTGTGTCGTGGTATATTAGTACACGACCGAATTTCGAACTAAACCGCTGTCCTTGGCCTGTGACATGTTTAATTAATATGTATCAACTAAGTTGCGATGGACATGCAGTTTACTACACATTTGCGTGTATTGTACCGGAGGGTAAAAACGGCATAGATCCATCGCAGTTTCGCGGAAAACGACGTACGGAAACATGAGTAGTGGAAGAAAGCAACACACACGAATAGCCACAGAAACGGGCTATACGTTAAAAAGGGGAACCACTAGTTGAACACAGATAAGAAGTAAACTAGTAGCATAAGTCTAGTATGTTTCAGTCAGACCACCTACTGCGTATTTTCTAGCAGAATAACAGGGCTGTGATAAACTCCTCGTCCACTCCCACTGAGTTGACCAATCTTAATGGAACTTGTCAGAGCGTGAGGGCACAGTTTATGATTGACAACAGTTGAACATCAAAAAGTAAAGATTACTATTAATACGAGAGTGCTGCGTTTCTTCCGCAAGACCTTGCATAACTTCGGGAGCTTAGTGAGGTTCAAGAGTGAGATTAAATTTTAGGGTCGAAGGATATCAATAATAAGATTCACTGATGACACTTCTATTAAGTGCAAGTAAGGAAGAACTACTGGAAGCGCCGACTGGAACAAACAGTGAAATGAGTACGGAATATGAATGAGAGTAAACTGAAGAAAAACGAAAGTAATGAGATGTGACAGAACTGACATTATCGATAAACTTAAAATCGAAATCGGAGACCACGAAGTAGATTAAGGAATTCTGCTACCCTGGAAGAAAAATAAAACATGATGGACGAAGCAGAGAGGACAAAAATAGCAGGATGGCACAGGAATGAGGACATTTCTGGCCAGCAGAAATCTACTAGTATCAAACATAGGCGTTAACCTGACGAAGAACCTTCTGAGAATAAAAATTTGAAGCAAAACGTTGTATGTCAGTGAATCACTCATTGTGCGAAAACTAGATTAGAATCGAAGTATTTGAAACGTATAGCTATAGAAGGATGATGAAAAATAGAGTGACAAGAGTTAGAGAGGAAAAGAAAGTGTTTAATAGACTGTCAGGTAGAAGAGATATGAAGATAGATCACGTGTTTAGACCTCAAGGAATAACTACTACGGAACTAGAGGGAGCTGTAGAGGATAAATATTGCGGGGTAAAACAGATATCGGAATATAACCAATAAATACTTGAGAACACTGCGTGTAAATGCTTGTCTGAGATGAAGAGATTGGCTTAGGAGAGAAAGTCACGGCGAATCGCGTCAAACCTGTCTGAGGAGTGTTGATCAAAAAGAAGTATGAAACCATGAAGAGCTTATTCAGTTGGATACTCAGAAGCGTCTGACCACGAAAATGCTGTTCCTCTGTCTTCAGATAGGGAGATCGATAGTCTAAGATCATCATCGCTCCAGGACTCAACGACGGCCGCAAGACGACGGAACCGCTGACTTCGCACGGATAATATACAGGGTGATTCTAAAGTCATTATACACTTCAGTGATATAGTAAGTCACTACACATTTCAGTGATATAGCTACGGAATATTTGTTTCTTGCAGGTACTACGACAGAATGCTAACCAAAGAAGAACGAATAGCTGTTGTTTCTACTCGTCTTCGTGGAATGACGTATGAACAGGTGCGGACAGACATTGCCTGTCGATTCCGGAAAACAGGCCCCACCAGGCTTGCTATCAAGACCCTCGTCAATAAATTCCAGCGTACTGGTAGTGTTGCAGATGAAGAACGTCCAGGGAGGCCTGTCATAACGCCAGACACCGTGCGAAGTGTGCAGGATGCGATCACACGTAGCCCTTCCGCATCTACCAGGGGACTTAGTAGGGAGCTTGGTATTCCTCAGATCACTGTATGGAGAGTTCTTCGTTACAAGCTGCACAAACGTGCGTACCATATCCAGACCGTACATAAGCTTGAAGCGGAGGACTACGCAACCAGACAAGCTATGTGTCATGACCTGCTACAAGCTGTGGAAAATGATAATTTGATGCAAGATGTCTTGTTCAGTGATGAAGCTACATTTAATACCTGTGGACACGTGAACACACACAACTGCAGGATCTGGGCAGACGAACAACCAAGTGTGCTGCAGGAGTGGCAACGGGACACAGCAAAAGTGAACGTGTGGTTAGGGATGACGAGGTCAACAGTGTACGGGCCCTTCTTCGCAGAACAAACCGTTACTCGAACCACATATGTTGGAACAGTTTATGGAGCCCCAGTTGATATCTGATGGGATTGTGGATACTGTTGTTTTTCAGCAGGATGGTGCACCACCCCATTTTACCCTCGTTGTTCGGGATTATCTGAACAAGCATTTCCCGGCAGATGAATTGGCCGTGCCTCTCCACGGATGTGGGCACCCCGCTCTCCTGACTTGACACCCTTAGACTTTTTTTCTATCTGGGCCTCATAGAGGCGTTCAGTGCATTTCCATCTATCCGCTCTCTCCGCTGCTTTTAACAGTGGAATTTCCATTGAACTCCTAATGTGACCACCATTGCTTTTAATTTCACAGTAGGCTGTTTCGACTTTTCAGTATGCTGAATAAGTCCTTTCGATAAACACTTGAATTTCGAATTCTTCACATTTTTCATGTAGCCATTTCGCCTTTGGTTCTCTGCACTTACCGTTTATTTCATTCCTAAGTGATTTCGTTTCTGTGTTACCGAATTTCCCTGCACATTTTTGTAATTCTTTCTTTCGTCGATCAACTGAAGTATTTCTTTGTTACCTACGATTTCTTCGCAGCTACCTTCCTTTTACCTATGGTTGTCTTTTCTACTGCTACGATTGCTCGTTTTAGAGATGTCCATTCATATTCAATGAACTGCCTGCAGAGCTATTCATTATCGCAGTATCCTTAGTCTCAGACACTTCAATCGTATCTCTTTATTCCTTAGCATTTCCGTATCCCACTTCTTCGCGCTTTGACTCTTCTTGACTTAAACTTCAGACTGCTTTTCATAATTACAAAATTGTAGTCTATATCTGCTGCTTAGTACGCATTACAATCCAATATCTGATTTTGAAATCTCTGTTGATGCCTACCCCTCTCTTCCGGCCTTTTCCAAATATACTTCCTCCTCTTGTGATTCTTGAACATGATATTCACTATTTCTGGCTGGAATGTATTGCAGAACTGAATTAGTCTTTTTCCTATCTTATTCCTACTGCCAAGGCCATATTCTCCGCAACAATTTCTTCTCCTTCGTCTACAACAGTATTATGAAGTCCCATAACTGTTAGATTTTCAAATGGCTCTGAGCACCATGGGACTCAACTGCTGTGGTCATAAGTCCCCTAGAACTTAGAACTACTTAAACCTAACTAACGTAAGGACAGCACACAACACCCAGCCATCACGAGGCAGAGAAAATCCCTGACCCCGCCGGGAATCGAACCCGGGAACCCGGGCGTGGGAAGCGAGAACGCTACCGCACGACCACGAGATGCGGGCTGTTAGATTTTCATCTCCCTTTACTTTTATATTACTCGTTCAAGATGTTCCTACACTATTTCTATATCTTCATCTTCTGCTTGTGACGTCGGCATATGTACCTGAACTATCGTTGTCTGTGTTGGTTTGCTGTTGATTCTTATGGGAACAAACGTATCACTGAAGTGTTTACAGTAACTCACTCCCTGCCGTACCTTCCTATTCGAAACGGATCCTACTCCTTTTATACCATTTTCTGGTGCTGTCTATATTATAGTAAACTCATCTGACCAGAAATCCTTGCCTTCTTTTCATTACAATTCACTGACTCCCACTATATCTATGTTGAGTCTTGACATTTTTATTTTCAGATTTTCTAGGTTCCCTACAGCTTTGAAAAGCTTCTGATATTCCAAGCCCCGACTCGGAGAATGTTAGCTTTTCATCAGTTATTCTTTCTTTTTCTCATGGTCATCTTGCTCTTGGGAGCCCACTCCGAGAGATTCGAATGGAGGACTAGTCCAGAATCTTTTGCCAATGGGTAGATAATTATGACATTTCTGCGAATCCGGGCCACATGTCCTGTGGATAGCCATTATTTGTCTTTAATGCAATGGTTTCCATAGCCTCCTGCATCCTCATTACGTTGGTCATTGCTGACTCGTCCACCATTTACGGGAAGTTTCCTACGCCAAGGGAAAGAGAGAGCTCTGAAACTCTGTCCGCTCCTCCGTCCTCTTTGATAGGGCTGTTGGCAGAACGAGGGTAACTTGTTATGTCTGAAGTCTTCGGCAGCCATTGCTGATGGTTTTTATTCAATATTTAAGCAGTGGCTCGTGTAGATTCCGGGACCAAGGAATTTTTGTTTATTGGCTAACGACGCTACCCCAAATCACGGGTGCTGGTCGTTATTGCATATCACATGCATCATTTCACGCCTGATGTCTTCCTCGACGGCGATGTCTCCTTTCTGCAGGATAAGACCAGAATTTTTGTACAAACATACACTTTTTAAATGGAACAATGCTTGTTGACAATAACCGACTAAAAGTATGGTAAATTAGAATGTCAGTGGTGTTTTCTTCAGGAATCTAGAGCGAGTCGTTTACGAGGTATCGTATTTTGCAAAGTGCCTACACTGGCACTTGTACGATACCTATGGTAGCACGAAGAACAAATGGATTCTGATCAGCAGCAAGAGAACTGCCCATCACAGGTTGTGTTCAAAATGACCACTGGCAGCTGCAGTACATGCTTCCAGTCTGGTATGGAACGACTGCTGCAAACGTGTTAGCGTTTGAGCGGAGACGTGCGAGAAGGCTGCAGTAATACGCCATTGCATATCTTCGGTTGTAGTTTATATCTCCGTGTAGACAGCGTCTTTCAGCTTTCCCCACCAAAAAAAATATGCAGGAGTCAAATCCGTGGAAATGGCCGGCCACATTTGGAAACAATATTTGAAGACACGCTGTAGTACTTCGTGCACTGTGGGCTGCCAGCCATCATGTTGGTAGCACAGTTTCCTCAAGGTATGCAGAGGAACGTCTTCTAGCATCCACGGAAGATGGTCCGTTAGGAGGCTGCGTTTCTCGTGCGCGTTTAGTGTTCGGCCTATGAGAACCGGTTCTATGGGCTGACGGTTCACTATCTCACACCACATGTTTCCACTCCATGCACACAGATGTTCCTCTGACGAAGCCAACGAGTATTGTTAACAGTCCATTAGCGCATGTTCCGGCGGTTTACCTGCCCATGACTGGTAAATGTGGCTCCATCACTAAACAAGACACGTGATACGTCTGGAGTACCCTCTCTTAATGCCCATGTACAGACGTTAGCACGATTCTCATAATCTTTCCCATGCAGCTGTGATAGGCATGGAACCTATCTGGACGGAGAACACGTCGGACACTTGCTGACTTATGCCACTTCCTTGTGCGATTGTGGGTAAGCTAATGTACGGATAAACTGTGACAGCAGCAAGAAAATTAAATTCCCCCTCTTCTGCCGTCATTTGTTTCCTTCTGGTACGGTTTCAAGGTGTTTCACCACCACTTTCACGTATTTGTTTGAAGAGGTTAATAAATATTTGCCGAAATGGTTGACGTCTATTGAGATATCTAGCGGCATACCTCGCTGAAGAAAGAACTGCATTCTTTTTGTACTCCCCATAGACTACGAGCGTGTCGTTCCGTCTGGGTTGGTAAATCCCATTGTCCACTGACAACTAACTTTTTGGACTGTCACAAACTAACTGACTAGCAAGTCGCAATGCACTCAAGGCACACAGCACCGCACTGTAAGCAAACGTAGCATCTTACTCAGCAACCACGCAGGCCGAATGGCACAAAGAAGTGTCGATGTGGAAACTTTACAAAATAATATATCTCGTAAACCCGTGGTCTATACACAGTCCGCCTTTCGCTGCGGAGCAGCTCGGACTTGTTTACGTCCCGGCTGCGAACGTTCGCGTAAGAAGCGGTGTTTACACCGTCGTCACTCGCGTGTGTTACTGTTTGAATCGAACGCAATGGCACACAATTTCCGAAAAACCACGATACAGTTCACGTTCTGTAACGAGTATGCAAGACCGAAGGCTTTCGAAATCGAACGTTTCTTGAGGGACAATCTGCATCTCAATTACACGAAGATAATTGGAATTCATTTATCAATCGTGAGCAGCACTCTTTACGTAAAGATGATTGACGACGCAGCATGTGAAAGGATCATTGAAGCCGCCAAACGAGGATTCCAGTTTCGACACTCCGATGGTCGTATTGGCGAAGTTTTAGTCGCTCATTCGGGCCTGGGCGTGCGTACGATTCGAATCTTCGAGCTGCCTTTCGAGGTACCCGAATCGTTGGTGCCTGAATCACTCCAGCCATATGGCAGAGTTATTAGTCATACGGCCGAACGTTGGGCAAGTTTTAGCACGTATCCAGTGCTCAATGGTGTCCGACAGGTGCGAATTGCCCTTACGAAACATGTGCCATCGTACATAAACATCGGCGGCTGTAGAGCTATTGCCATCTATGATGGACAGCCCCGGGCATGCTCCGGGTATGGTGGTGAAGGACATCTTCGATCAGCGTGTATGCAGAGGAGACTCGTGCAACTCCCCAGCGGAGACTTCCAGAATCCGACTACACCAACGTCACTGCCGATGACTTACGTGACGGCACTTCGCGGGGAGCTGACGCCGAGGTCGGAGCGCACCATCGAACCGACGCCGCAGTTGATTGAGGCGCCTTCGGACGCCACTGAAGAAGGAATGGCTCCGACCAACCTCCAATCTCAGACACTACAGGTGGCGCAGAAAAAGGATGAGAGCATCACAATAGGCATGGAAACTGAAGTGGAACGGCCCCAGGGCATTGTAGCGGCGGCGGGAACGCAGGAGATGCAAGATTCGCCAACACCAGAGGCCGAGGTTAGGGCCCGCAAACAACGCTCGCCAAAGCACCGCAAGAAGCGCCGACTAAACTCTGCGGAGACACTCCCTTCTCTTCTAGGGAGCCCAGATGAGTCTAACACTATGGACCTGTCTGACATGGAACCACAAGCTTCGTATGTCGCAGATCATATGAATTCGGACAGTGAAATGATGTCATATCGTTCAGACGACGCATCCGCTCAGGGGCCTGCTACCCCTTCGGCGGTGGAGTCTGCAGCTGCGAAAGAACAACAGATGTCACACATCAATGCCGCACAGGAAACTTTGGAGCACACCAATAGTATCAGCTGGTATGAGCAGGACGACGAAATCACCGATGCGGACCATTCTATTGGTGGGGCCTTGCATCCGTCCACATCTCAAGAAACCTAATGCCGCAGGGACAAGTTCCTCGGGCGACCATCAGCGGATGTGCAAAGGGACTATCGACACGGTGAAACTTTGTCATTTTAACAGCATGTGGAGATGACAGCTACTCGACCCCAGGCATACAGAATAGGGACAGTGAATGTAAATACCATTAGATCGCCCGTGAAACAGCAGTTGTTTAGGGACATGATATACGCGTCGGATGTGGATATACTGATGGTGCAGGAAATTTACATTCCTGAGTTCCAGGAAGTACATGGATACATCTCCTACACCTCTCCGCACTCGAACAACGACAGTGGAACGGCGATATTGGCCCGGGACGGGATTCCGGTCCGAGACCTGGCTTATATACCTTCGGCACGAGGACTGGCGATAACTGTTAATGGAATTCGCATTCTCAATGTTTATGCCCCTTCCGGCACAGACAACAGGCGGGCGCGTGCGAGATATTATTCGGAAGAGATTGTGCCCTTATTTACCGGCAGATTCGATCATTTCATTATAGGTGGTGACTTCAATTGTGTTTTAGCCCAAAAAGATCAGACATCACATTACAATACCTGTCGTGAATTGCATGTGCTATGCCGGGATCTGGAGTTAAGCGACACCTGGGACATGATTCATAGGAACCGTGAGGGATATACATTTTTTACCAGTCGCTCGGCGAGCAGACTCGATCGAATATATGTTTTGGTTGGCCTACAGGATAAGGTGGTCGACGCGGAACGATGGCCTGCAGCATTTACTGATCATCTGGCTTACATTTGTACCATGTCACTCCCTAGGCAAAGTGTATGGAGAAGCCGCGGGAGATGGAAGCTCAATTCGTCACTTTTGGCGGACCCAGAATGTCGTCAGAGAGTCGAGGAGGTATGGGCCACATGTCAACGCCGCCTACCAACGTATACCTCCGTGCTTCAATGGTGGCTCGAGTGCACTGAGCCGGCAATAAGAAGAGCTCTAATACAGTATGGTCAGGATAAGACGAGATGGCAGAGAGACACTCTTGATTATTATTACACCATGCTTCGTGAGCTGTCCTTCCAGGTGCCGTCTGCAGAACATCATGCGGAAGTTCATCGTGTCAAGGCACAAATCCTATCGATCACGCGACGACGACTGGGTGGCATCCCAATACGGGCAAGATGTCTTGACAACATCACTGGGGAACGTACCTCGATGCACCATGTGTCGCGGGAACATAAACGTTACCGCCGGGCATTGGTAACAGTGCTCCACGGTTTAGATGGCCGTCAACTGACAACACAACAGGACATTGCAAATGAATTTTTAGAGCATTTCCGCCATCTCTATGCCGGTACACTGACGGACCGTCAGGTAGGGGAAGAGATACTGCAACATTTGCAAACGACACTGACAGAGACGGATAAGGCAGCGCTTATGGAGCCACTCACAGAAGACGATATAAAGGTGGCACTCACAAAAGGAGCGGCCCATAAATCACCGGGGCCAGATGGGATTACGCTAGAGGTTTATCGAGAATTCGTGGACATGATGATGCCACAGTTGGTGTCGATGTACAATGAGGCGACGAGTCCGAACATGCGCCTACCGTCGGATTTTGTGACGGGCTTTCTTCTTCCCATCCCGAAGATGGCGGGGAGTCGCAGTGTTAGTCAATATCGGCCTCTCACTATGCTAAACACCGATTATAAAATTTTTGCACGGCTACTAGCGTCTCGTCTCAAGCTGGCGATATCCAGGACAATATCCCCTGATCAGGCTTGCATAGGGGTGCGAAGCAACATCTCCTCGGCGTTAAGTGAATACCGTGACGTTATCGCCCTTGCGTAAACGTGTAAAATGCGAGCAGCGTTGATATCTGTGGACTTCGATCGTGCGTTCGACAGGATAAACCATGACTTCTTGGCGTCAGTCATGAGCCGAATGGAGATTCCACCTGTTTTCATCTCCATAATTATGAGGCTAATACGAGGGGCTACATCGAAGGTGATTGTAAACGGTCGGGAAGCGGGCTCGGTTCATATTAACAGCTCCGTCCGACAAGGGTGCCCACTCTCCATGATGCTGTTTGCGATAGCGCTTGAGCCGCTGATGTGTGTTATGAGGCGCTCACTTACTGGGATAGCGCTTAATGAGAAGTCTTTCGTTTGTCGCGCATATGCGGACGACCTGATCCTTCTTGTCAGATCAGGTCATGAAGTGCGTCAGGCTGTTGAACATCTAGACTCTTACGGGACGGGAGCAGGTAGTGTCATTAACATGACGAAATCCAAAATTATGCACATTGGACGGGGTCTGGAAGACATACCGGGACCGTTTCAGACGGTGGAATCGCTGCGATGTCTGGGGATAACATTTACCCGTTCACTACGGCGGTCAGCGGCGGCGAGTTCTCGGCGGCTTCTGCAAAATGTTCGTCTGGCGATACGAAACAACTCACTGAGAGCCTTTGACATGATCCAGCGTGTGGCATACACTAACGCTCACATAGCGTCACGACTGCCCCATTTAACGCAGATCCTACCAATACCGAAGGGTACTGCAGACCGCCTCATGGCTGCCTTTGGTTACTATGTTAGTACTGGGATGTTATTTAAGATCACATATGACACGTTAACGCTACAATTCCGGAACGGTGGCCTCAACCTCACAAACGTGCGAAACAAAGCTCTGGCGCTTTACATGCGAGCGATGATACGAAATTGGCAACAACGAAAGCACACCATAACGTCAGCTCTGATAGAAGTACTTGTTCCGCCTTCGTACGAACCCCCTATTGCGGTGGGCAACATTTCTCCTTCTCTTGCACACATTGCCTCATTTCTTGTTGATTACAGTTATGTTCGTCTGAAAGTACCTTCGACGAGAATACTCACGACTCGAGAGGTCTACAGGTGCTTGATGGATCACCATGCCTGCAACGTAATGGAATTCAAATACCCGTCGAGAACGTGGAACCACATTTGGTGTGCAATGCATACTCCATTACTGTCAACAGCAGCGAGATCGACGTGGTACATTCTTATAAACCGTAAACTTGTGACCAGGAGTCGATTACATAGAAATCATATGGTTGATTCTCCTCTTTGCACAAACTGTGGCCTGTTAGCAACGGAAGAACATGGTTTAGTGTGTGGCGCAGCGAGGGACGTCTGGATGTTGACACGTCGAATACTGGCCTTCCTTCGGCGCACTAACTACACAGAAATCACATCGGATGTACTTTTTCTACCGGACAAGACCTTTTTTCCCAAACAAAAGACGTATGCGGTCGATTGGATCGCTGGAAATGCGACGAAATATTTGTATTCGTACGATATTAAGTCCGTGATGGATTATTGGATGTATTTACAAGAACAACACGAGCTCATACGGAGTCATACTAAATACAGGACTTACTTTTCCAATTTTTTAGGAAGTGTTTTTCACAATCCGCCCGACAGCTGGGGTGTCCCAGAACTGAGAAGACTACTGCAGCAGAACGACTAGAGACAATACTGCGCGGTTCAGTTATATGGCATATACCACACTGAGAAGAACACTGGCCCCTACCTGGTCAACGCAGGAGAAATACATGCCGCCCACAAAGGCAGAAATGGTCAAGATTATATGGCTCTCTGCCAGATTTATGATGCGACACCGTGTGCTGCAGGGATTGTGATGCAGATGATAACTTCATTTTCACTCCCGCCCGTGACTAGGATTGTCATTTACTTTATTCATGTTACACAAAAAAAAGGGCGGCCTTTACGTTGATTTTCTGGTTTCCAAATTGTTTTTGCTGTCTCGATCCTTTTCTTATCCCTGTACGAATAAAGATTGTTTGTTTACCCTGCCTTCCTGTCCCCCCCCCCCACCCCCCAAGAAAAAGGGGGTAGCGTCTTTGATTCATAATCAAAACGTCTTCGGTCCCGGGTTCGACCCCGCCACTGCATAAATTTTGATAAATAATCAGCATTGGCGGCCGAAGACTTCCGGCATAAGAAGTCAGCCTCATTCTGCCAACGGACTTGTCAAAGAGGGCGGAGGAGCGGATAGAGGTTCAGGGCACTCTCTTGTCCTAGGGGTGGGAAATTGCCCCTAAAGGCGGAAGAATCAGCAATGATCAACGGCATGAGGATGCAGAAGGCAATGGAAACCACTGCATTAAAGACACGTAACGTGTATCCACAGGACATGTGACCTGTAATTGAAGAAGTGTCATGATGATCTCTCCATTGGCAAAAGATTCCGGAATAGTCCCCCATTCGGATCTCCGAGAGGGGACTGCCAGGGGGAGGTTACCATGAGAAAAAGATTGAATAATCAGCGAAAGGATAACGTTCTACGAGTCGGGGCGTGGAATGTCAGAAGCTTGAACGTGGTAGGGAAACTAGAAAATCTGAAAAGGGAAATGCAAAGGCTCAATCTAGATATAGTAGGGGTCAGTGAAGTGAAGTGGAAGGAAGACAAGGATTTCTGGTCAGAAGAGTATCAGGTAATATCAACAGCAGCAGAAAATGGTGTAACAGGTGTAGGATTCGTTATGAATAGGAAGGTAGGGCAGAGGGTGTGTTACTGTGAACAGTTCAGTGACCGGGTTGTTCTAATCAGAATCGACAGCAGACCAACACCGACAACGATAGTTCAAATATACATGCCGACGTCGCAAGCTGAAGATGAACAGATAGAGAAAGTGTATGAGGATATTGAAAGGGTAATGCAGTATGTAAAGGGGGGACGAAAATCTAATAGTCATGGGCGACTGCAATGCAGTTGTAGGGGAAGGAGTAGAAGAAAAGGTTACAGGAGAATATGGGCTTGGGACAAGGAATGAAAGAGGAGAACGACTAATTGATTTCTGTAACAAGTTTCAGCTAGTAATAGCGAATACCCTGTTCAAGAATCACAAGAGGAGGAGGTATACTTGGAAAAGGACGGGAGATACGAGAAGATTTCAGTTAGATTACATCATGGTCAGACAGAGATTCCGAAATCAGATACTGGATTGTAAGGCGTACCCAAGAGCTGATATAGACTCAGATCACAATATAGCAGTGATGAAGAGTAGGCTGCAGTTAAAGACATTAGTCAGGAAGAATCAATACGCAAAGAAGTGGGATACCTAAGTACTAAGGAATGACGAGATACGTTTGAAGTTCTCTAACGCTATAGATACAGCAATAAGGAATAGCGCAGTAGGCAGTACAGTTGAAGAGGAATGGACATATCTAAAAGGGGCCATCACAGAAGAAGGTAGCTGCTAAGGAACCATGGTCAACAGAAGAAATACTTCAGTTGATTGATGAAAGGAGGAAGTACAAACATGTTCCGGTAAAATCAGGAATACAGAAATACAAGTCGCTGAGGAATGAAATAAATAGGAAGTGCAGGGAAGCTAAGACGAAATGGCTGCAGGGAAAATGTGAAGACATCGAAAAAGATATGATTGTCGGAAGGACAGACTCAGCATACAGGAAAGTCAAAACAACCTTTGGTGACATTAAAAGCAACGGTGGTAACATTAAGAGTGCAACGGGAATTCCACTGTTAAATGCAGAGGAGAGAGCAGATAGGTGGAAAGAATACATTGAAAGCCTCTATGAGGGTGAAGATTTGTCTGATGTGATAGAAGAAGAAACAGGAGTCGATTTAGAAGAGATAGGGGATCCAGTGTTAGAATCGGAATTTAAAAGAGCTTTGGAGGACTTACGGTCAAATAAGGCAGAAGGGATAGATAACATTCCATCAGAATTTCTAAAATCATTGGGGGAAGTGGCAACAAAGCGACTATTCACGTTTGTGTGTAGAATATATGAGTCTGGCGATATACCATCTGACTTTCGAAAAAGCATCATCCACACAATTCCGAAGACGGCAAGAGCTGACAAGTGCGAGAATTATCGCACAATCAGCTTAACAGCTCATGCATCGAAGCTGCTTACAAGAATAATATACAGAAGAATGTAAAAGAAAATTGAGAATGCGCTAGGTGACGATCAGTTTGGAGTTAGGAAAAGTAAAGGGACGAGAGATGCAATTCTGACGTTACGGCTAATAATGGAAGGAAGGTTAAAGAAAAATCAAGACACTTTCATAGGATTTGTCGATCTGGAAAAAGCGTTCGACAATATAAAATGGTGCAAGCTGTTCGAGACTCTGAAAAAAGTAGGGGTAAGCTATAGGGAGAGACGGGTCATATACAATATGTACAACAACCAAGAGGGAATAATAAGAGTGGACGATCAAGAATGAAGTGCTCGTATTAAGAAGGGTGTAAGACAAGGCTGAGGCCTTTCGCCCCTACTCTTCAATCTGTACATCGAGGAAGCAATGATGGAAATAAAAGAAAGGTTCAGGAGTGGAATTAAAATACAAGGTGAAAGGATATCAATGATACGATTCGCTGATGACATTGCTATCCTGAGTGAAAGTGAAGAAGAATTAAATGATCTGCTGAACGGAATGAACAGTGTAATGAGTACACAGTATGGTTTGAGAGTAAATCGGAGAAAAACGAAGGTAATGAGAAGTAGTAGAAATGAGAACAGCGAGAAACTTAACATCAGGATTGATGGTCACGAATTCAATGAAGTTAAGGAATTCTGCTACCTAGGCAGTAAAATAACCAATGACGGACGGAGCAAGGAGGACATCAAAAGCAGACTCGCTATGGCTAAAAAGGCATTTCGGGCCAAGAGAAGTCTACTAATATCAAATACCGGCCTTAATTGAGGAAGAAATTTCTGAGGATGTACGTCTGGAGTACAGCATTGTATGGTAGTGAAACATGGACTGTGGGAAAACCGAAACAGAAGAGAATCTAAGCATTTGAGGTGTTGTGCTACATACGAATGTTGAAAATTAGGTGGACTGATAATGTAAGGAATGAGGAGGTTCTACGCAGAATCGGAGAGGAAAGGAATATGTGGAAAACACTGATAAGGAGAAGGGACAGGATGATAGGACATCTGCTAAGACATGAGGGAATGACTTCCATGGTACTAGAGGCAGCCGTAGAGGGCAAAAACTGTAGAGGAAGACAGAGATTGGAATACGTCAAGCAAATAATTGAGGACGTAGGTTGCAAGTGCTGCCCTGAGATGAAGAGGTTAGCACAGGAAAGGAATTCGTGGCGGGCCGCATCAAACCAGTCAGTAGACTGATGACAAAAAAAAAAAAGAGAAAAAACCGATTCGTACTAGTGTCCTGCAGCAAACACCACTGATATTCTAATATATCCTGCTCTTTGTTTGTTAACGTCAACAGGCACTATTTCATTTAAAAGAGTATACGTTTGCACAGAACATGCACTTTCTAAGTATTATTACAGTCTGTTTATTGTCTAACAATACGAGCCTCTGGCTACCAACCCATTGTGTGAAAACAGCACATCAATAGCACTTCCCATTTCCCAAATGTTTGCGGCACCAGTTTATGGTGATTCGCCCTGTATAAAGCGACCTAGAAGACTAAATTCGCAAAACTGCTTCATTCAATTGAATGTCAAAAGTAATGGAGAAGATCTTGAGCAATCTGTGATACATGGTGAAGATAAGTTCAGAAAATGCAGATCTCTTTGTAGGAACCGATTTAAAAAGGAAAATTTGACACAAATACCGTGTGACACGATTTCCAGTCGCTGAAAGCTAGGAACCAGGTCATCGCTCAATGTAATGACGTAGGAGTTTCAGGTCACATCAGTATTCAGTAATTTATGCAACGGGAATGCGTGAGCGGAAGGCGACGAGAGGTCGAGAGAGGAGATTGTGCGAGAAACGGACCGAGGAGCTCGCAGATAAAAAAAAAAGGATCTGAACCAGAGGCGCGAATGAATATTAATGTGGCAAACGCGCCGCGACCTGACTCTGAAAGAAGTCGAGGAACGATGTCTGCAGGAGGCCGTGACACCGTGATCTGTGTGTGTGTGTGTATGTATATGTGTGTGTGTGTGTGTGTGTGTGTGTGTGTGTGTGTGTGTGTGTGTGTGTGTGTGTATGAGAGAGAGAGAGAGAGAGAGAGAGAGAGAGAGAGAGAGAGAGTGGGAGGAGATCTGTCGCAGCCGTAACTAAGGCTGGGCGCGACTCACTAATGCACTGCTCGTTACTTGATGCTAATGGCCGCAGTGTCTGAGAGAAGAGGTCGGCTCCGCGGCGAAACATCCTCTCCACCACATCTGCCCGCGACAAGCTACACTGAAGACAATACAGTGACTGGGATGAATGACACTGCAATACGCCACAGACAGATGTTGGCACACCGGCCGAAGAGCGGAAGAACTCATGACTTCAGTTCGGAGATGGTACTGTGATCCTGTTATGGCACAAGCTTTCAATTTCTAATATTTTACTAATTATCAGAAATAGCATTAGTCATGCTACAGCTTTCTATTACTGTAACGTGTTGTGATCTGCTACTTCAGTCGTCAGTGGGGGAGACCGAGAGGCGTAATCAGAAGGGTGAACTGATGCGGATGAAGAAACTGTAGAAACGCGAACGCTCTTGTGGGTCCCACCGACTACAGTTCCATCCCAGGAACTGCCCGACTAACGCGCCTTTAAACGATGAACCTGTGTTGACCGCGTCGTGATTTGCGTAATGCCTGCAGTAAACACGTGGGTGTTAGCTTCCACGCGTGCAAATGCGTAATCCAGCAACTTTTTAGAGTAGGGTACGCTGAGCGAAGGCATTGAATTAACGGGTCGCCATTGCGGAAAAGGAGAAGCAGCCAACACTCAGCACCGCCCAGGCTAAACGCCATACATGACAGATGTTAAGGTTATTTATTCCAAAAATGTGTCATACGAAGGGTGACCAGCCCAGTTCGGATATTTTCGTGATGCTCTAAAAAATTCTGTCGCTTGTGAATGGCCGATTGTCCCGAAGAGAGGTCCAAGCCATGGCTTCTTAAATAGACACTTTGCTCAGCTTCAGTCACAGGTGCGCCGAATCTGTAGGTCACTTTCTAGTCAGTGATGCGGAACCTACATTCTGTCTTCCGGTCGACAAGGACTTCATCAGAGATGGAAACCGACTTTGAAGCCATGTTGACATTTTGGTTGTAGAAGACAAGTGTGCTGCTATTTACACAGATTCTGACGATAAAGACGAATGTTTAAGTCATAGTAGCCTAAAATATTATCAGAGACCAGAGAGAAAGTTCTTTAACTAATTAGACATTAGGCTGCACCGGAGACATTAATTTGAGAGTTGCGCCCTTGGTATAGAATGGATGATCTCTGGAGACCAAAGC
Organism: Schistocerca serialis cubense; assembly: GCF_023864345.2. NCBI lineage: Eukaryota > Metazoa > Arthropoda > Insecta > Orthoptera > Acrididae > Schistocerca > Schistocerca serialis. The sequence continues at coordinate 239,774,836 of NC_064646.1, forward strand.
AAGGGTAGAGAAACCGAGTCTCCATTACGCTAACATAACGAGATTCTGAAGTGTTTCCTTTTATTGTTATTGTTTTCTTCTCATCTAAGTCCATAGTACTCTATTTTAAAATATGGGCTAAGTGATTCTTAATAAATGTGATCAAATGTGTCATTATCTAGAACTCCGTGAACACTTCTTTAGTTGCAGTGAACGTTTACACTTTGAGTATCTTCCAGAACTGTATCATAAATGAAAGTAATGTCACTGGAAAAAAAGACAGACCATTTGACTTACCTTCGCCCTTTCATTTTTTTTCCCTTGATGGTAGCTTGTGCGGAACAATTGTAAATTGGGTTCGCTGTAATTTTTCTGGCTTAATAATTATTTGGTTCACCATTACTACTCGAGGTCATTATTTCACAAGGACAACCATCCTGTCTCCATTTCATTTACTCGCTTATACTGTATCTTTTAAACGAGTTTCAGTAAAAAATGTAGAAGAGGCTAGCGGTGTTTTTTTTTTGGAGATGGACGCCCGAAAACTGTCGGTGTTCTCTCATTAAGTGCTTTACAACAGAAAGTGAAATCCAGTGAAAGGTATTTTATCTGGTCATTCTCTTGGTGTACGTATTATTTTTAGGATTACGTGGTTCTGATGAGTTACCGCCTTCGAATAATGACAGCGGCCAACCTTCTCACTAGCCCAATGATATACCAATAAAAAGAAGAGTTTTCTACGATGGACCATAATAACGTAATGTTTGAGTTCAAGTAAGACAAGTGTTAATGAACTGCACTGCACGGTGGTATCTAAAGAAATTGTCCATCATCAATGCGGGTTGCCTTCATGTAGCGACTCTTATGAAAAATCGCATGTCACCCCACTGAGAAAGCCTCCCAGCGAGTTTCACATTGAGAGACAGTAGATAATGCCACATTTCTTCTTAAATATTGGTCATTAACAATAATAGAAAAGTTTGTGCCCCTGATCCGTAGAAGGTAGGATGTGAAATATTAGAAATTTCTGCGGAGAGACCACAGACGTTACGCATAGAAGCCGAAGTGTTTGAGTAGTGTATTTACATTTTGCGGCGTGCAGTTGCAGCTGTAGCGGTTATAAAGCTAAGTACTGACAAAGTTATTTGTGCACTGTTGTACAGTTATTAAATGTAATAGTTTTCAGCCGTGTTTTGTGCCGTTTGTAGTGAAATAACGAGTTAATAGACATACGTTCGCTCTCTGTGTTTTTTAGTTTTTTCTGTGCTTTGAAATCGTTCAGTAAATTTTGTGCTTTAATTTTCAGCTGACGTTTCTTATTGTTTCTAGTGAAATATTTCAGTAAAATTTTCATTCATTTTTTTAACTTCGTTTAGCGTTCCAATTGCCACTTGAACTTTTGGTTTTAGTTAGTAATTTTGTGAAGTATTTTTAGTATTAGTATTAGCTGTGATGTAGTATTATTAATACAAGTAGTTGCTTTCTTAGTAGACAGAGGACTTTGAGACCGCTTTGTTACTATAAATAGTTCTACTGCTGTAAGTGAACATAGGTAACGTAGACTTACAGTTTTTTCAGTAACTGTAAAATTTTACCATGAGTGAGAACTGTGGGCTCTGTCGTAGGTTTGTCAGTAGTGGGTTACTGTGTGGGATTTTTTCAAAGTATTTTCGTTGGGGGGAATGCAATTGGGAAGCTAGCGGGCATTCTAACGAGATCCTCTCCTGGTAATGCAGAATATGTAGTAGAAATAAGTTGATAGAGGAGCAGGAGGATACAATCTGTGCCCTTCAGGTGCAGTTACAAAGCGCAAAAGGAGGAACTAGATAGGTTGAGGAGGGTGAAGGGTGGTGGGGAATGGGAACTGGCACTTTGCAAGAAGGCAGCTAGGAGGAGAAGGAGGTATTGAGACAGTCATACCTTGCGTATATGCAATAGATTTGACCAACTGTCACAGTTGAGTGGAGAGGAGCCTCTCGTAGCTGTAGATGTAGGGAACATGCAGCAGTCCTCAGCAGTTAGGAGGCCTAGGTCAGTTGCAAAGTCTAACAGGAAGAAGAAGGTTCTGCTGCTAGGTAGTTCTCACGGTAGAGGTGTGCGCCAGCAGTTGCAGGAAGTGTTGGGGAGTGAGTACCAGGTCACCAACAATATGAAGCCTAGTGCAGGGTTATCTCAGGCGACTTACAGCATAGAAGGGTTATGTAGGAATTTTACAAAGGAGGATCAGGTAGTGATAGTGGGTGTAGCAGGGAACAGTCTTGATAGGGACGGGGAATATGATGTATGTGGTGACCTGATAAAGATAACTACTCAAACTGGTGGCACTAATGTGCATTTCGTGCAATTGTTTCAGCGTCATGATCGGCCTCGTGTTAATGCGGCTGTTAGGTGCGTTAACTTAGGGCTGGGGAGGGTGCTGATGGCAGAGGGCATGGGTCACATCTTAATGGAGCAGGCTGGGTCTACCAGTAGATCGGGTTCCACTACACATGGCCTGCACCTCAGTAGGTATAAAAGAGGAGGGTGGCAAAGCTTATAGGTGACAGTGTAGTAGGTGGTGGTGGGATCACTCATGGAAAAATTCCTGTAGTAGCTGGTGTTAGAGCTGCACCTTTATTAGATTGAAGTCAACTGATAGGTATACCTGCTTCAAGGAAGTCCCTCTAACTAAGGGCTCGCCTTCAGAGGACGTTATGTTTCCAAGTAGAGAAGGAATTAGCATATTTCATCAAAATATAAGAGGTATTAGAGATAAAAGTTAGTGAACTGCATATGGATGTTGACTCTGAAATTATTGTTATGTCGGAGCACCACTTAAGTAATTTGACAATCAGAGGCTTCCTTTATCAGGATACAGATTAGCTGGCTGTTTTTCAAGGAGTTCCTTGCAGTATGAGTGAATGGGTATGTACGTAAAAAATAGTATTCGATTTGAGTCCATAGACGTATCACGGCACTGCACTGAACACAAACTTGAATGTTGTGCAGGGGCAATTGAATTTAGTGAAACTAAAGTTCTCATTGTTGTTGATTATAGGTCCCCTAACTCTGACTTCAGAGCATTTCTACTCAAGTTAGAGAAGGTACTTGATTCACTTTATGGGAAGTACCAGAAATTAGTTATATGTGGTGACTTCAATATATATTTTGTGTATGATGGTGTAAGAAAAAGGATGCTTGTAGATCTCCTAAATTCATTTGATCTGATGAAGAGTGTGTTTTTTTCCAACTAGGGAACAGTAGCACAGCATTAGACAATATTTTTATTCATTCTTCATTATTAGATGATCATTCCATTAGTAAAAGGGTAAGTGGCCTTTCGGACCATGATGCACAAATTTTAACATTAAAAAGCTTTTGTACTCAAGCAAATGTCACCTGTAATTACAAACTATGTAGGAAAGTTAATCCAACAGCAACAGAGAAGTTTTTAAACCTTGTCAGGGAACAAGAGTGGCAGGATGTATATAGTATCAATAACATAGATGATAAATATAATACTTTCCTTAACACATTTGTCATGCTCTTTGAGAGTTGCTATCCATTAGAGCGTTCTTAACAGGGTATTAGCAGTAATAGACAGCCAGATGGCTGACTAGTGGGTTAAGGATATAATGTAGAACAAAGTGGGAATTATATCAACATATTAGAAGTAGTCATAATCAAGCTACAGTAGCCCATTACAAACAGTATTGTATGGTGCTTAAATATGTTATTGGGAAGGCAAAGAGTATGTGGTATGCAAATAGAACAGCTAATTCACAAGACAGAATTAAAACCATAGGGTCAGTTGTGAAGGAAGTGTCTGGTCAACAGCACAAGGTCGAATGTATAAAGTCAGTTTGTAGTAAAAATATTTCTGTTACTGATAAATCAGGTATATGTACAGTATTTAACAATAATTTTCTGAACATTGCTGGGGAATTAAATAAACATTTAGTTTCTACAGGGAATCATAACTTTCTTGCAAATGCCTTTGCAACACTGTCGTCTGAAATACATCTCTGTGATACAGACAAGGGGCATATTGAGTTAATAATTAAATCGCTGAAGACTAAGGACCTTAATGGTGATGATGGAGAGCCTGGCAGAATATGGAAGAACTGTGCTACACATTTTAGCCCTGTATTTAGCCATATTTTTAATTTTTCCTGTAGGAATGGTCAGTTTCCAGAACGATTAAAGTAATCAGTAGTAAAGTCGCTTTATAAAGTGGGAGAAAGGAGTAAAATAGACAATTCCAGGCCTATCTCTATTCCATCAGCGTTTGCTAAAGTTACTGAAAAGGCTGTGCATGTACACATGAATGATCATTTTATGTCACACGATTTGCTATTAAATGTACAATTCGGCTTCAGAAGTCGTTTAACAAGTGAAAATCCTATATTCTCTTTTCTCTTTGTGGTAACGCATGGGTTAAACAAAATGTTTCGAACGTTAGGCATATTTTTTGATTTAACTAAGTAACTAAGGCGTTTTACTTTGTTGATCACGAAATATTGCTCCAGAAGTAGTCTCAGTAAGGAATACGGGGAGTAGCTCACAACTGGTTCACCTCTTACGTTAGCAACAGACAGAAAAAGGTCATTATTCACAATGTTGAGAATGGGTGCGATGTGGCGTCTGAGAGGGGTACAGTCAAGTGGGGGGGGGGGGGGGGTGCCCCCAGGGATCAGTGTTGTGACCACTCCTGTTCCTAATTTTTATAAATGATATGCCTCTAGTATTATGGGTAATTCTAAAATGCTTCTGTTTGCTGATGACACTAGCTTGGTAGTAAAGGATGTTGCATGCAACATTGGCTCGATTTCAAATAGTGCACTTCATGACCTAAGTTCATGGCTTGTAGAAAATAAACTAACGCTAAATCACAGTAAGACTCAGTTTTTACAGTTTCTAACACACAATTCAACAAAACCTGACGTTTTAATTTCACAGAATGGGCATATGATTAGCGAAACTGAACAGTTGAAAATTATAGGTGTTCAGATAGACGGTAAACTGTCGTGGAAAGCCTGCGTTCAGGATCTTGTTCAAAGACTTAACGCTGCCATTTTAATATTCGAACGGTATCCGAAGTGAGTGATGGTTCGACACGAAAATTACTTTTCTTTTTTTATTCGCTTATGTCGTGTGGTATTATATTTTAGGGTAGCTTTCCCCATTCTAAAATGATATTTTTGCCTCAAAAACGAGCGGTTCGGACAATAAGTTGGGTAAGTTCACGAATATCTTGTCGACCCCTGTTCACGAGTATGGGTTTTCTGACATTGGTCTCTCAATATATATACATTCCTTACTGCCATTTCTTGTTAACAACATTAGCTTATTTCCAAGAATAAGCAGCTTTTACTTAATTAATACTCGGCATAAATCAAACCTACATTTGGATCGGACTTTCTTATCTCTTGCGCGGGAAGGTGTTCAGTATACTGCTGCATCCGTTTTCAATAAGCTACCACTCGAATTCAAAAATCTTAGCAGTAATTCACGCGCCTTCAAATCGAAACTGAAGAGTTTCCTCATGAGTCACTCTTATTCTTATACCTTGAAAAATTAATCTGGTTCTTGTTGTGTTGTTGATTGCGTTTACTTTAAGTTATGGGTTGACTTTTTTCGGGTTCATAAATGTTTTCTCTTTATCTGTTATTACTTTTATGTTGTAATGCCATGTACTGACACGTTCCATGACGTTGGAGATTTGCTCGTCAATTTGATCCTACGGAACGTGATGCGTAAATAAAAAAACCCAAAAGTTATAGTCTTATTACGATCCATTGAAGATGCCACAGCTGGATACAAATATTGTGGAATGATACTATCAGCATCTGCTTACGAACGAGTTATTTTATGTACATCACTAATGTGACCAAACCTAAAACGGACGCCTATCGTATACTGTGAAGTAGAGACATAGTGTCGATACCGCCGCAATAGGAACAGGAACCAGCTTTTATCTTTGCGGAAGAACCATACGGGCGTTGGCCTTCACGAAACTGCTACTAAATACTCGGCAAATTGTGTACCATATCAAACTTTTACCATAGTTAAACGCCTGAAACGATATTAACAAGCTCACCACACAAAACATTATACTTATGTAGATATGGTGTCTGTTCTTTCGGAAATGTCAGAAGAAACAGACACCACTGATGATCTGCAGCCGTCTAGAATGAAATTACAATTATATTAATACCTTCAGCTGCTAACGGGCGTTGATATATATCAACGGGGACAGGTGAAAATTTGTGCCCCTACTGGGACTCGATCCCAGGATCTCCTGCTTAAATGGCAGACTATCTATCCATTTGAGCCACCGAGGATACAGAGGATAGTGCGACTGCAGGGACTATCACACGCACGCCTCCCGCGAGACCCACATTCTCACCTTGTATGTCCACTCACTATATTCGTAATGTCCCACGCCAACACAGTCATTACTGCTGGAAGACAATCTTACCAAGTCCCGTAAGAGTTTGGGGAATATGTGTGCATCCGCACAGAAGAAGAAGGTCATGGCCAGTACTGCCAGAACTATATACTTATATGGATATGGTGTCTGTTCTGTGTTTCACAGAAATCATTAGTTACTCCTTGGAGGCATCACGCTAATATCGTATAACACTGCACGTCGTCTTGACAGACGTCTCGACGAGGAGGAGAGTCTACAAGTTTCCTCGGGCATGCCGCATGGGACTGAAAGCATTCATTAACGATTAGGTCCCATAGAGTTACCTAAATTCTGGTATTTTATTGCTACATTTCACTCGTTATTCCACTATTAGTTCCACAAATTTTCTGTATTTGTGACACAGATCTACGTTTCTGGTCAACTATATTTTAACAATTTTTGGTGTCTTTTTTCGAGTCTTAGGTACCAACGGAAAAATGCTCCTACCGGAGCACAAAAAAGGCACATATGCTCCCGTTTAAAAGACCCTTGCTGAAAAATGACTTACCACCTGCTTCATTGTACATTCCGAAGCACTTTTATAAATCTTCCAAAAAATTTTCGCAAGCGAACATACTCGTGCTGTTTTTAACATGCGACTCACCTCTCACGTCCGCAAGCTCTCCCAACCGTGACTAGTCAACACTCTTTAGTCCCTTGCTGTAAGCTGCTCATACCCGCCACTCCCACTTGCCTTCCTCAATCATTAGGTCTCACCCCACTGCCATAATCTCCTTTTTTCTCTAACTGTCCAAGTTGCTGACAAGAACAACACACAAAAGAATGGAAAAGAAACTGAAAATGTGTTAGATGACGATCAGTTTAGGTTTGGGGAAGGTAAAGACATCAGAGAGGACGTTCTGACTTTGAGTTTGATAACGGGAGCATGACTATAGAAAATATCAAGAGAAATTCATACGATTTGCCGACCTAGAGAAAGCATTCCACAATGTCAAATGGTACAAGATGTTGGAAATTGTGAGGAATATATACGGGTACTCTACGGAGATACAAGGGTGATATAAATTTATACGAAAACCAAAAGGGAATAGTAAGAGTGGAAGCTCAAGAACGAAGTGCTCGAATTGAAAAGGGTGTAAGACAGCCATCCAGCCTTTCACCCTACTGTTCAAACTACACGTCGAAGAAGCAATGACGTAAACAAAAGAGAGGTTCAAGGGTGGGATTAAAATTCAGGTGAAAGGTTTTCAATGATAAGGTTCGCTGATGACAATGACATCTTCAGTTAATTTGAAGAAGAATTACAGGATCAGCTGAATGGAATGAACAGAAAATGACTACAGAATGTAGATTTTTAGTAAATCGAAGAAAGACGAAAGTAATGAGAAGTAACAGAAATGAGAAGTAACAGGAATGAGAACTGCGAGAAATTTAACATCAGGACTGATGGTCACTAAGTAGCAAAACAGCCGATGACGGACGGAGCAAAGACGAAATGAAAAGCAGGCTAGCACTGGCAAAAAGGACGTACCTGGGGAAGAGAAGTAAACAGGTATAAAACACTGTCCTAATATGAGCAAGTAATTTCTGAGAAAGTCCGTTTGGAACACAGCATCGTGTGGTAGTGAGACATGGACTGTGGTAAAACTGGAACAGAAGAGACTCAAAGCATTTGAGAAATGGTGCTACAGAGAGATATTGTAAATCAGTTGAATGGAAAAGGTAAGGAATGAGGAGGTTCTGCGCAGAATCGGAGAGGAAAGGAATATGTGGTAAACAGTGACATAAAGGACATGATGATAGGAGATCCGTTAAAGCATCATGGAATAACTTTCATGGTACTAGAAGGAGCTGTAGAAGGTAAAAACTGTAAAGGAAGACTGACATTGGAATACATCCAGCAAATAATTGAGGATTTAGGTTGCAAGTGCTACTCTGAGATGGAGAGGTTTGCAGAGAAGGAGAAGAGGAATTCATGCCTCATCCAAGTAGAAGATTAGCACTGTCTGCTGTCTCACAACCATAGTCCGCTGTGTTCTATCCTAATACTACTATCTGTTCTCATAGTCATTGTGATGCTAACACTCCAGGTTTACGGCACCAATCAATACCACATGTGATAACCCAGATTCCAATTAACAGTACAATTATAATGTACATACACTGTAATCTCTACCTTATCAATAATATCAAATATTAATGATCTTGAAACAGCAGTGCACCAAACGTATAGAACTCGGTTAATTGTTAGGAAAATCTGAAATTATCGTATTCTATCCTACTTACTGAATAATGAAATTGTATAATGGAGCGCTATTTAATTGTCATCTGTTTTTTTTTAAATACCTGATATAACACTGAACTGTTCCTGTCAATCTGTAAATAAATATACGTAACGAAAATTTTTAATTGTTAAAGTAATTATAATAATTTTCGTAATAATACAGCCTGAAATGTGTAAAAATTACGAAAAACAACTTGTATGTTAAAGAATACATTTACTGTACATGATAATAAAAGAATCTAATCGCATGAAGTCAAAAATATGCTAGAAAATTTCTGTCTACTTTCGTCTTCATGTAATTAGGAAAACACTTAAATATTTTATGAAAATTACCTTAATAACCTAGTAATTTGTCTGAATTTTATGACTAAAAACTTATCACTGTACTCGGAAGTATAATTTACGCCAGTCCATTTAATCTGATGCAATTATTTTTAATTGAAGTAGCGAGAATCAGTAATAGCAATAATGTAAATATTGTGTGAAATCATATACTGTAAGCGAGAAAACCAGCTCGCGGGCGATCATTGTTGGTGGGAGGTTTTGTGATACAACATCTACGTCACTGTGTGCAATAAATCTACAGTGAGAAGTATTAAGGCGCTCCTGTTTCATATTTCACATCACACATACATTATACTTAAAATGTGACTTTAGTTCACGATAAGTACTCCAGGACAGCTAGTATATCGCAGGATAAGTATTCTTAGTTATAACACCCGTACAGACTGTTTTTATTTCATCGATCTTCTGACTGAAATAACTTTACGTTAATTCAGTTCATTTAAAAAAGAAGTGATGTGGAATACTTAAGTGTTACCCGAAATAAACATAAACGTAACAACTGTCTCCCCTCTGCCCTCTTTTACTTCTACTATCCCATTCATTCCTTCCCACCGCACTTGTCTCTTGCCACTAAATCTCTCTTCTTCGTTGTCATTCTCATAGTGCCTGTCTCTCATTATCACGAGCTGTCACCCACTTCCTCTTTCTCCTTCCTCTTATTCCTCTGCCGCTGGCACTACTACCTTCACTCTTTTCTTAGCACTGTTCTGTCACAGTCAACTATGTTCCACTGTCACTCTGTCCCTCTCTTCATCTCGTACTGCCATAGTCCCCTTCGCTCTTTCTATACCACTATCACAATCTTGTGTCTTGCAGTATTTATTACTTTTCCTTCTCTTTACCGCTGCCGCTGCCTCCTCCTCTCTCAGCATAAAACAGCGTGAGTATGTGCGTACGCCAAAAGTTTTGGGAAAATTTTTAAATGTGGTGAGGAGATTACGACTTGTCAGTCAGAATCATTCAAACAGGAGCAAATTCGCCTTTTTTGTGTTCCGACAGGAGAAATTTTCCGCTGGTTCCCTTGTTTTCCCTGCTGCAACAGGGCATGTCACCCGCGTGAAAAAAACTTTGAGTCAGCAAATATGTAGGTGAAATTGAAATATCGTAAAACTAATTTTACACCTCATACCGGATTTTAGTACAAAAAAATTTCGCTCGTGGCTCCAGTATTACAATATGGGGTTCGCAGAACAATTCTATGATAACCGAGACTTTGTACAGCATATTTCTCCATGCTAGATCACTTTATAAGCTACATTTTCGCCTCACACCGGATTTTACTTGCCAATTTTAAGTGTACAAGTAGGATAACTCTGAAAATTTGTAGTTAGGAATCGGATAAAGATATGAAGAAAATTTTTAACGATCTTCCAGACCGGTATCGTACAGATATATCGTACACTACGGCCATTTCGTGCTGATAGCCGTCCTGGAATCCGGGATCCGGATTTGATATCCAAAAACTAATAACTCAATAACTAATAAAGATTTTTGAAAAATTAAAACATTTTGCTTGCAGATGAAAGCCTAGAGAATATAGCGTTAAAATTTGAGCAATCTGTTGCGGTTAGTTATTAAGATATCGGCTGCTGCCTGCGAAAAATTGGTGAAAAATATTCTTTTGGTGTTTTCTCAGGAACAGCCCATGAATTAAATGGTTGTTCACAATCCGCTTAAGGCGCATCGATGACCACAACCTATACCGATTTGCTCCATTTGACTAAACTCGAGGAAGTGTATAATGTTCCAACTTTGACCCAATACTGTAGGATGGTTACAGTAAGATGATTCTTCTATTGCTTTTAAAAATGTTTCCTAATTCATGGACTATCCAGAATAGCTGACTCTATCTTTCTATAACCAATGGACCTCGAGGAACAGATGTAAATCATTCTGTGAGATCTTTTGTATGGCTTATTGTCGTGCAACAAGCAGCCTCAAATATGTGCAGGATTTAGTTTTGCCACTTGATTAATTTTGTTAATGTTTGCTGTCCTAAAGACAGAAATAGCTGAACTTACTTGTCGCTAAACGAAACTGATATCGCTTTCTGTATGATAATATTGATTTGATGGTCGCTGCCTCATTACTTGGTGAAAGGAAGGAAGGAAGAGGAGCATTTTGACGTGCGTGGACCACAAGCTCAGTGGAGACGGAGAAAAGCAGCCTGGTGGAAGTGTTTCTAGTGGACACCACTTGGCTGACTTAGGTTTCTCTAACCTGCCCGAATAATCCTACTGTGGAAAGGGCGTCTGCCGTTTAAAGAGAAATCGGAACAACGTGTCGTTCTGAGATTAAGGCTAAGTTAAAAGCAGCCTGAAATGTTATGTGGTCCGATGAGGTTTCTTTCCCGCCACCTCTCAAGACCAAGATATGAGCTTTACCAGTAGAGAACCTCTTTGTCCTTTTGAGACACTAGATTAAAACATAGGATGAAAAATCAGTGGTCAGACAGGAAGTCGATCTCTCGACCTGGTTTTCAAGCACGTAGTTTACCGCTTTTTCCATTTTTATCTTACTGGTGTTGCTTCGTCGCTACTCTACGCTCCTCTGATTGAAAAAAATTTTAACCTTTGCTACCAAAAATTGTGTACGTGTGTTGTTTATTTTTGTTTAATTAATAAGGAAATGGAAGTTCCTTCTGC